>NC_069788.1:92954064-95454064 GCF_027406575.1 Nycticebus coucang
CATAAGCTGTAACTTAAGAATATGCATTTTATTATCTATGTAAAAATCACCTCAATTGAAAAATAAATAAAAGAACAGTGGTTAGACCGCCTTTGTAGCCAGCCCGGTTTTTAAACTTAGGTGGCCCTCATACCAGCAGTTTGGTACTGGGTGGGTCATGCAGTACCTCAATTTCGTCATCTGTAAAATGGGACATAAATCTCCCTTAAGAGATGGTTGTGAGGACTAGATGAGATGATGTGTTAACATTTAGCTCAGTGCCTACTGCCTAGTAGGTGATTGGATTTGATGATACAGGTGCCATCTTAATCTGGAAAGGATTTGAGGCACCCTAGAGTTTTTTATTTTTTCCTAGTCTACCTTTTCCCCTACATTCTTATTCTCAGTCCTTCAGATTACCACGTAATTCTTAGACCTCTCTCAACGAGGTCTAGGGCAAAACCGGACTCTGAGGCCCCAGGTCCTAGCCCCACATCTAGACTGTACTTCATTTGTGCTTCTGTTTTCACTTCTGCCAAACGGCATGCTAACCAGCAGGTAAGTGATAAGGCTGTGCTTCTAATCTCCCCCACTGGGAGCTCTGAGACTGAGTGCCATTTGCCTATTCTGATAAATTCTCTGCAAGTTGGTTGGACCTGAGGAAACTGTGGAGAGTGGCATTGCTAACCCAACTGGGGTGCTGGAGCTCAGATAAGAGACGTGTTACCTAACACTTCAGAGCCATATGGAGGCTGGCTGGGGTCCCGTGACTAGACCTGGCCATTGTCTCTGGCAACCTTAGAAGGCTGTGGTAGTAATCTCTTGGCCCTGTCCTCCCGGTGACATCAGCACCTGGAAGCAGGAAAGCCCCCTGGGCTCAGCTTTCAAGGGAGGCCCAGGACTAGGAGAATTCGTGAATGAAAGTGAGGCATTCAGTGGCCTGGATGGAGCTTGGGGGAAAGCTAGTTGAATAGCTCCTCTGTAAACGCAGTACCTGTCATATCCAAGGGAAAACGGGGTAGTGTCTGATTAACTTTGGACGCATTTTTCACTCTCTTGTTAGAAAATTACGGAGAGCAAGCAAGTTTAAATCCTCACTGCCACTTTCTAGTTATGTGGGCAAATTACTTAAACACTCTAAGCCTTGATTTCCTCATCTGTGATAAGGGAGATTTATATAAGATACATGAGTATCTTATATATACCTTATATACATGAGGTATAGATTTTTGGAAGGATAAAATATGATTTGTATGGAAAGTGACCAACAAATGTCACTCATTGTGTGAGTGAGGCACCTGCCAATGCAAATCTGTACCTGTGAGAGCAGACTGGATGCAGTGGCTGACTTCAGCAATTGGGGACATGGGACTAGGGCTAAGAGCTTGTGCCTTTGCAAGGCCTGTTTCCTTCAGGCTCCTTTCTGACCCCTAGTGCTAGCTGTAAATTTCAAAAATAATATGCTAATTATTCAGAGGTTGAAAATGTCCTTAGGCCAGTGGCAGAGTCTCTTCAGCTTCTAAAAAGCCTTTGAAGGATAATATTTTTCCCCAAGTATGCTCCAGGGGATGTTTATGTTCCCATTTTACAGATGGAGAAGCTGAGGATAAAAGGGCACAAACTTGGCTAAATGAGTTTATATTGGTGGGAAAATGTTAGAAAAAAAGATTTTTACTGGCTGGTGTCTGTGGCTTAAAGGAGTAGGGCACCATCTCCATATGCCGGAAGTGGTGGGTTCAAACCCAGCCCAGGTCAAAAACTGCAAAAAAAAAAAAAAGATTTTTTTCTTGTGAACTCAAGTAACTTCCTTTTTTGACTACAGCACTTTCATGGGTGCCTCAAGTCCTTAAAAATTACACAAAAAACATACATTCATTGTAGGACAAGAGGGACATACAGATGAATAAAATAAAACTTGCCTGTAATTTTACCATGTCTCAAGGTAGCAATGTTAATCTTCCAGATGTTGTTTATGGTTTGTATGCATGTACGTCTTTAATGTATAGCTTTATACAAATATAGATGCTGTGATTTTTAATATCTTTTTTTTGTTCGTTTGTTTTTGAGACAGAGTTTTGCTCTGTTGCCCTGGCTAGAGTGCAGTGGTGTCATCAAAGCTTATAGTAACTTCAAACTCCCTGGGCTCAAATGATCCTCCTGCCTCAGCCTCCTGGGTAGGTGGGACTACAGGTGTGCCTCACCATACCCGACTAAGTTTACTGGTTTTTTGTTTGTTTGTAGAAACAGAAATCTTGCTCTTGCTTAAGATGGTCTTTTTTTTTTTTTTTTTTTTTTTTTCAGTTTTTGGCTGGGGCTGGGTTTGAACCTGTCACCTCTTGCATATGGGGCTGGCACTCTACTCCTTTGAGCCACAGGCGCGGCCCCTTAGGATGGTCTTGAACTCCTGACCTTAAGCAGTCCTCCCACCTCAGCCTCCCAGAGTACTAGGATTACAGGCATGAGCCCCTGTGCCCAGCCTTACCATCTTTTTTTATCCTATGTTATATTAAGGATATCTCTTCTCTCTGTGTCAACACGTAGTTTCTTGATTCAGCTGTAAATTTAGGAAGTCTTTGGAATACGACCAAGAGTTGAGGACTGGCTTTCCCAGAGGAGGGGACACGATTGCTATAAACCTAGCTATAACTCTCCTTAAAATTCTAGTGAAAGGGGCAGCGCCCGTAGCACAGTTGGCAGGGCGCCGGCCACATACACCTAGGGTGGCGGGTTCAAACCTGGCCTAGGCCTGCTAAGCAACAGTGACAGCTGCAACAAAAAAAATAGCCAGGCGTTGTGGTGGGCACCTGTAGTCCCAGCTACTTGGGAGGCTGAGGCAAGAGAATTGCTTAAGCCCAAGAGTTTGAGGTTGCTGTGAGCTGTAATGCTCTGGCACTCTACCCAGGGCGACAGCTTGAGATTCTGCCTCAAAAAAAAAAAAAAATTCTAGTGAGGTGTGATTTCCTTTATTGTAATTAGACATTTTTATGAAAAGGAAATTCTTACGTGGGGACGTCTCACATTTGGACTTAGAACTCTCCAAATTCAGCTACCAGGTGCATCCACGTGTCTCTCCTGTTTGCTGACTTCTTTTTGCAAGACTATGGGTCCCTTTAGCCTTAGGGCTGCCATGTGAAGAAGATTATTATTCTAAATGACAGCCTTCAGGGAAATGCATTTGTGCAATGGTTATAATAATGTCTTTCTGGGATATACAGCTAAGGACCAGTCCCAAGTCTGCAGTCCTAGGCTGCACAGAATGGTAGTCTTGAGGGCTAGAAGGATCCTGTAGCCATTTTGCAGATGTGCACATTAAAGCCCAGAGAACTTTGGTCAGTCCTGCTACCCGGACTGGAAGCTGTTTCTCCTGACTCCCATTTCCTGCAGCAGTGAGGGGTGGGAGTTACTGGGGTGCTGGGCAGAGTGGAGATTGAGATGTGCCTTCCTTAACCACAGCAGACTTAGGGTTTGTGTCCTAATGACATCTCTTTACCCAGAGACCCTTAGATAAAGGCAGGAGTACTAAAGATCACAGTAATCAGTCTAGTTTCTCATGTAGGAAATGTCGTGGTTCTTTTGGAGTGTTGTTTCTCTGAGGATAATCGTAGCAGACGTGGTCGGAGGCTTTCAGGCTGTGATATGTGGGACACCCAGGTGTGTGTTAAGTCTTTACATGTGCTGTAGATCCCACAGTGTGTACTGAGGCTTCCAGCTCCTGGCCTTCCATGTGACTTAAAGCTGGGACTACAGTAACAACAACAACAAGAAAAAAAATCAAGAAAATGTCTCCGCATATTATCTAAGTTCTGCTATTTCCTTTCTTTCTTTTTTTTTTTTTTTTTTGTGAGACAGAGTCTTACTTGTCGCCCACGGTAGAGTGCTGGTAGAGTGCTGTGACATCACAGCTCACAGCAACCTCTAACTCCTGGGCTTAGGTGATTCTCTTGCCTCAGTCTCCCGAGTAGCTGGGACTACAGGCGCCTGCCACAACGCCCAGCTATTTTTTTTGTTGTTGGTGCAGTTTGGCTGGGGCCAGGTTTGAACCCTCCACCCTCGGTATATGGGGCCGGTGCCCTACCCACTGAGCCACAGGCGCTACCCAGTTCTGCTGTTTTCAGAAGCACATTTGTCATTATGAAATTGATTCTTATCTCTTAAGGTATCTATAGTAAAAAGAGGAGAATTTCACCTTTAAGATAAATTACTTTGTAATACTAGGCACGCTTCTATAACTAAAAATGCCTTTGCAATTCAATTACGAATGCTGTCTCTTTTCCTAAATTAATTCCCACGGAATTATTAACTTTTATTTTTTCAGTAATGAATATGGCTCTAAGAGAAACATGTAACCTGTAAAACGCTTGGCCACACTCCATTACTGTGTGGTGACAATACGAAATGTCATCCGGCAGTTGAAAAGAGGTCCTCTGATTGTGCCTAAGATACCCAGGTGACTACTTTAAGGGATGTAAGATGATGGAGTAAAATTTATGGTGGCTCATTGTGTGTACAGGGTAAAAGGGTTTGTAGACACGTGATACCATGTAAGGCCTCGTGGTGATATGTCTAATATTTACTTAATGGTTGAACTTTAAACAGCTTGTATTACAGAAGAACGTTATACTTCTAGAGGCAAGTGAAAGGATTTTATTTAGTGGGATATTTTTTCCTGTTTCTTGATTTTCTATTAATGAGTAGCTTTGAATGAGCTGAGTGGCATTGAGATTGATTTCCTCTTAATTCCCCGCACCAGCCCCCAGGAGGCTCAACACCTTTTTCTTGGGGCTTGGATGACAGATGAAGCCATGAAGACAGGCCCTCCTTTGAATTAGACATCCTTCCTGGTGTCTTGGGACAGGCAGATGGAAGGGAAGCCTTTGTTATGAAAAGCAGCGAGCCGTCTGTGGGGTGGGGGAGGCCAGCTCAGTTTGGTGGAGAGCTGTCTCCTAATAGGAAACGTTTTCCAGCGCTGAGAATTTTGAGAATTGTCCTGTATGTAGATGAGTGAAATTGTAAATCACTTGATGTAAATTTCTAGTTTGATCATAACCAGACCTGTCTTTTGCCTGAGGTTGGAAAATAAATGACACTTTGGGGGTTTCCCACATGAATTATTCGTGTCTCTCAGCATTTCTCACTGGGTGTGTTCTGTACCATATAGTGTTACAGGCTGATAATGTCAGTTTGTCAAGGTAGAATTGTATCCCTGGCATGTAAATCACAGTCAGAACCAGCCCAAGACCAATTGCTTTGTTCAGCTTTTAATTAACTAGGTTGTTTGTGTTTTTTTTATTTTTTTGGTTTTTTGAGACAGAGTCTCACTGTGTGGCCCTTGGTAGAGTGCTGTGGCATCACAGCTCACAGCAACCTCAAACTCTTAGGCTTAAGCGATTCTCTTGCCTCAGCCTCCCAAGTAGCTGGGACTACAGGCGCTTGCCATAATGCCTGGCTATTTTTTGGTTGCAGTTGTCATTGTTGTTTAGCAGACCTGGGCCAGGTTGGAGCCCACCAGCCTCGGTGCACATGGCCGGTTCGTAGCATGTAACTACTGTGCTATAGGCGCCGAGCCAGGTTGTTTGTATTTTTGTTTTGTTTTTATTTTTTTGTGATTTTTTTGGCCGGGGCTGGGTTTGAACCCCGCACCTCCGGCATATGGGACCAGCGCCCTACTCCTTGAGCCACAGGCGCCGCCCTGTTTTGTTTTTATTTTGAGATAGGGTCTTGCTTTGTTGCCCAGGTTAGAATGCAATAGCACTCCTGGATCCAAGCAATCCTTCTCCCTGAGACTCCCAAATAGCTGGGACTATAAGTACGTGCTATCACACCTGGATAATTTTCCTTTTTTTTTTTTTTTTTTTGTAGAGACAGAGTATTGCTATTTTGTTCAGGCTGATCTCAAACTATTGGCCTCAGCTTCCCAACATGCTAGGATTACAGGTGTGAGCCACCACTCTGAGTCTGATTTTTATACAATAAAACTTTTTTGGGTCTGCATTGACAGGCAGTTGTCCTATGAACAGTGAACAGGAACAACATTGATTAAGGGGCTGTGGTTGAGTGGGGGCGCAGAAAGGTGATGGGGCTTCCCTAAGGTCTCGGCTTGGCAGTGGCAGAGTGAGGATTTGAATTGAACCAGCCTGTCAAGCCTGATCGCCTGGGGACTGTAGGGCAAAATGCTGGGTGGAGAGTGGGAGAGGAAGTGTGGTAAAGGTGGGAGGCTCCCATTTTCTTGTGTTTCTTCCCCTAGAGACCCCAGGCCAACAAATCAGCGCATCAACAAACATGTCAACAACGATGTGAACCTTCGCATTCAGAACCTGACCATCTTGGTGAGAAACATAAAGACCTACTACCAGGTAGGGGCACTTCTGACGTGTGGATGTGTGTTCTGCAGTGTTGTCACTGGAGCAATTTCCCCACAGGAAGCTGAGAGGAAATTTGTTCAAGATCAGGTATCTACTTGCTGATACTCTGGACCCTTTCACTGAAGCCTTTCTTGGGGCATCGTGTAAGGGTGAGATCCTGCACGGCTCAACTTTGTTCAGCAGACATTCCTTGAGTTGAGGATATCATTGGTGTGCTGAGAGCCCCAGGGAGGAGCCTTAGTTTTCAGCCTCAGCCTCAAGAATGCAGCCAAACGGGGGCTTGTGGGAATGCACGTGTGAGCGGCAGCCTGGCATGGTTGTGGTCTGCAGCCCCCGGCTTGGTTGCTATTTGCACAGGAGCCATTCAAGGGTTGAGAGAAAGAGGACACCAGAGGAGGATGATACAGGGGTCGAGAATGTATCATCCCACCTCTAGGTTGCAAGCAGGAGCACCTGGCTCACGGTGTCTGATAAGTGTGAGGCAGTGGGTCAGGCAAGTGGGCCTGCGGAAGGGCTGTTTAACCGGTCCCCGCCGAGGGAAGGGTGGTTGGGAATATTTGGTGGTATTCATGATTTCTGATGGGAAACTGCAATTGTGCACCTCAGAGCCTTGGTGCTCAAACCTGGTTTTGGCAGTGAAAATTCCCCCCATATGATTTTTCTTGAGACCCCAGTGAAGCCCTAGTTATTCTGACTTAGGGACTTGGGGGATGGGGTGGGGAGCCTGAGTGTGCTCTACTCAGCTGCGTCCTCCCCCTCCCGGATCCCAGGGAACATGGTTTGGAAACTGCTGCTCAAGAACAAGTGCTTTCCACCAGGGTTTCCTTAAACCCGTGTCCAGAACTGCCTCTGAGACCTCATTCCTCATACTTGACATTCTGTGCTGTCCCTTAGGCTTGGTTGGGGACTATCTGCAGATGTCACCAGGGCCCTGGCCAGCCGCCTCCAATTCTGCACTCACGTAGTGGCTGCTGGTTCTGGGCTCAGCTGAGGGACAGCCAGGCAGAAATTAATGCTGTGGTATCATGCTGTGTGCTGGGCCCAGTTCTGACGAGGACTGTGGTTGCTTCTGTTTCAATGCGGATTTGGAATAGAATAGGAGAGGGCAGGAGTGGACAGTGTGCTAGGTTTTCTGAGATGGTTGTTTCTATCCTCTTTTCGTTGGGGTTGGAGTGCTAGGGCTATTTGCTTATGGGGGCCAGTTCAGTGACCACCTGTGCTCAGGCCACAGCCTGTGGGAGTATGGTACTGTGGGCTCTCTGAGCATCACCTCTAGAAGCTTAGAACCAGCCTGTCCATTTAGGTACAGCTGTCTGAGGACAGAGCTAGGGGTCAGGGAGAGGCCTGGGAGGGGTAGGTCTGGGATCCCCGTGGGAGTTGGCTCTAGGGAGACAGAGAACGTTCTTTTCCTTATCTGAGAGGAACCACTCTTGGGGCTGGGCGTGCTATATGCGTGAGCATTTCAACTGGTGCCTCCCTGTGACGGGCACTTGCAGGGGAAGCTGGACAAAGGTGATGCTGCTGAGGGGAATTGGGCATCTGTGATGAGGGGTCTGGGGCTGTGCTGGGTGCTCAGCAGGTATCAGGGTTCTGTCCTTGTCTACAGGCACCGTTTGTGCTAAGCAGGTGCTCTCAGGGCTGTGTGCTGAGTGCTCAGGGAAGCAGATGGTGCTGAAGGTTTGAGAAACAAGACCCCCTAATCAGTCTCTGTTGGGGGAGTAGGGAAGGCTTCTTGGAGGAGGTGACGCCTAAGTGGGGTTTTGGTGGGTGACTGAGTTTCCAGTTTGAAGAGTCATGGGCAGGAATAGGCTTGCAAGGCTGTCCAGAGCCAGTGGCATAACACTAGACACATGTGTCTCCTGCCCAGGGATGGCTGGGAGGTGATAATCTCAGATGGAGGTAAGGTTTCCACAGCTCTCTGAATACCACAGAGTGGTCAGTCCCTCGCTGGAAACTGTCAGGCTGTGAGGATGCTGCCCTTAGCCCAGTAGGACTCCGGCTGTTGGTGAACAGCTCTGAGGGTTCAGGTCTGGCCCAGGTAGAAGGGGCTCGACACCCCCTTAAGACTCTGTCTCAAGGCACTTTGCAGTACTTGGGGTGCAGTGTAGAGTTCCAGAGGAAGAGAAATGGTCATACAATGCTGGGCGCAGTCACACCTGTGACCCTAGTACTTGAGGAGGCCAACGCATGCAGATTGCAGGAGACCAGGAGTTCAAGAGCATTTTGAGCAAGAGCAAGACCCCGTCTCTCATTATAAGAAGGTTTAAAAAAGAGAGAAATTGTCACACAAAGTAAAAGATGGCGAGTCCACACTCAGAGCCCCTACGATGGGAAAGTGGACCCAACATCCTTGTTCTCCCCCTTCTGCGTTCTTAGCTCTTTGAGGACTGGCTGGTGTATGTTGGCAGCCTTGGCCAGCTCGGTGTAAATGGTCAGTAAACATTTATTGGCAGCACTTGGCTGCCAGTCACAGCGTGGTCACTGCTTCCTAGCCCTGCCTGCCTGGAGAAATCTGGTAAGATGTTTGCGTTCGGGGCTGGCACATTCTGTGTAGATGGTGTTCTGCTGTGTATTTTTTTCCTTCTGATTTAAGGTAAAATAAAGTTCATGACATACAAGTAATACTGTATGTGCTCTTTGTAAACAGCTTGGAAAACAAATGTGCAGCAAGAAAAAATAACCACCCATAAAGCCCACCACCCCGAGACAATCACTGTTAACATTTTCAGTGTTTCCTTTCAGTTCTCGAGTGAATGGTTTTTGTTTTATGCTACTGTGATCGTGCCATATATACAATTGCATATCCTGCCTTTTTTTCCTCCCACCTAACATTATAGCACAAACATAATTGACTATTATTGTAAAGGGGTGTTTGAAAATGTTCTCCAAGAGAACTACTCCCCAGCTTGCCCTGCCAGTCACGAGGACTTGGAATGAAGTGAGACAAATGTGTTTCCTTACTCTAACGGCGTGGCCGGGAGGGTGCATGGGTAGTCGGACTTCCTCCTGCACTTGGCTTTTTGGTAGACACATCCAGGTCTTGCGGTCTAGTCCTGGGTCGTGTCTGCCAGGAGATCATTCTGCTCTCCCAATCGTCCCCTTGTTGTGGCAATTTGGAAGGACAGGGCCTCTCCTGAGAAGCATGGGCTTGTTTGACTAGGAAGCTCACATTTGCCTCTGAAAACCTATAGAGACAAAGGGTCCTTGACCTTTTTCCAGGGGACATAGGTCCAAACGTGGGTGAAAACCAGTGTGGCTATCAGCATCTTAGCCAGATTCTCAGTCCTTCCCTGACTGGCTGTGTTGGACTCTTCTGAAGTTGGTGCCCTGTGTTTTCATAAGTTCCCAACTGCCTGAGTCTTACCACCCAACAGGATTGAGCATCAGTGGGTAAGAGTGGTGGTTCTCAAAGGGTGGCTCCCAAGTCAGCAGCATCAGCATTGGTCGGAGCTTGTTAGAAATACAGGTTGTCAGGCCTGCCTCAGACCTACTGTGTAAGTCTGAGTCTGTAATTTTCCCCCCCAAGTGATGTGTCCCCTCCACCCAGGTCTCCTGGGGCCAAGGGAACTCACGTCTCACCAGGTGACCCTTCTCCATCATGTGTTCTGTCGGGGGGGGGGGAAGGAAAGGATTCTTTTGGGGGGAGGGGACCAGCGGGGAGCAGGGGTGTCATCGTGGGAATCCTGGGAAGGACAGAGAAAGCTGGAGTAGCACAGGGCCTTGGAGAAGAGAGCACGTCCAGGTCATTCTCTACATTTTGGAGAAGAAAAAGCTGATCAGTTCCAGGTGGGATCTCCAGCCCTGGGGCAAGCCCCCAAATGGGCCTTGTGCATCAGGGCTTGGGGGAAAGGCAAGGCTGGGCTCAAGCCCAATATCACAGCCTGGCTGTCCAGCCTTGAGTCCTGTGTCATAAGACATGTTTGCTCATCACAACTGAATTTCAGATTTACATAATGGTTCATTTTTTCCCAATCAGTGGCTTGAATATTTACATTAAATGTGGATAGTGGACCCAGTCTGAGAGTAAGGGACGTGAGGCTAGTGTAGCAGCAGATTGCTGACGCATGTTTGTTCTTGGTGAGCTGTGCATGATATCTGCCATTCCCAGGCCTGGACTCCTTTGGTCTTGCCCCTTCTCCAGATGGTTGAGCCCCAGTTGTCATGAGATTCCTGAGGTTTCTTTGGCTTCATTCTGGTGGGGAGCCTGTCAGAAGTGGCCTGGGTGGATTCGATGTGTGCTGATTGACAGCTTTGTGGTCGGGTCCGCACGTGGCTTTCCTCCCCAGTGAAATGAGGATTTCTGGTTAGATGTAGGGACTTACCCGTAGACCTTGATCTCAAGTGGGGAATTTGCCCAGTTTCTGCGAGCTCCTCTGCTTGCTGGCTGTGCAAGGCTGTGAGACCTGGTTCTCGTCATTTGTCTGGGTAGGCTGCTTTCCCTTGGGTTTCCTGAGCATTCTCTGTCCAGTGAAGAGGCTAGGCCTGCAGTCCTGCAGTCTCATGATGACCAGAGACTGGTTTAGAGTTTAAGGTCCTTTCAAAGTTGAGTGTTGTGGATCCCTGAAACTCAGCTCTCTGACTTCTGGTCTCTTGCTGTGGTTACCAGGCCAGAATGGACCCAGAAGATTGTTCTTTATCTCAAATGAAACAGCAGAATAAATATAGCCCTGGAGGTGCCTTATCTTCTGAAAGCATTTTTCTTTTTCCTTCATTGCTTTGAAAAAGTAAAAATAAAGCAATTAAAAATAAAATGGTTACCATGAACACTCATGTATCTTTCATTCAAAACAAATATGTACATGCAAATATTTTTCATAATTGCTTGAACCTTCCCACTTTTTTTTTTTTGGAGACAGAGTCTCATTTTGTCACCCTTAGTAGAGTGCCATGATGATGTCATAGCTCACAGCAACTTCAAACTCTTGGGCTCAAGTGATCCTCTTGTCTCTGCCTCCCAAGTATCTGGGACTACAGTTACCTGCCACAACTCCCGGCTATTTTTTAGAGACGGACGGTCTCACTCTTGCTCAGGCTGGTCTCAAACTCCTGAGCTCAAGCAGTCCATCCACCTTGGCCTCCCAGAGTTCTAGGATTACAGGCAAGAGCCACCACTCTGGGTCCCTCTTTTTTTTTTTTCTAAATAAAAATTTTCCACCTGTAGTCCCAGCTACTTGGGAGGCTGAGGCAAGAGAGTCACTTAAGCCCAAGAGTTTGAGGTTGCTATGAGCTGTGACGCTACAGCACTCTACCGAAGGCGTCTCAAAAAAGAAAAATAAAATTTATTTTTACAAAATAAATAAATTATAAATTTTATAAAAAATTTTATAAAATAATTTTCCTAAAGCAGCTTTCCACCAACCATGTCAAATGTACGTTTTCTTCTATTCTTACGTTTGACAGAAACTCACAGGTAGTGTGTATCATTTATGGAAGTTTGGTTTGCAAAGCTGTGGGTTTGTGTATTCTTGTATATTTGTAAATGGGCTGTTTATTATAATAAAAATTAGAATGTGACATGTGTACACTTAGTTTGAAGAATGAACCTTTTGTCAGAAGAACGGAAGGAAATTTAGGTTTGGTGTAGTTGGGAGTAACACATTAAACTCTCTTCTGTCTTGGTGTGGTCTAGGGGGTTTAATTAAAGTGACAGCTGCTTAATTGCTTTGAGGGACACGATCAGTGTTTGAGGGGACTTAGAGTCCACCCAGTGCAGCTACAGGTACTAGAGCAGTGGTTCTCAACCTTCCTAATGCCACGATGTATTTTCATTGTTGCAGAGGGATCGCAACCCAGAGGTTGAGAACTGTTGTAACTAGAGGAATTTGCTTTAGGAATAATACATTTATTGAATTTACAGAGGAGAAATTACTTTCTCTACTTTTGATTTCAAAGGTTAAATAGGAGGTCTGTATTTTTGGTTTTATAGCTTACATACACATACTAAGGATGTTAAAAATAACATTTTTGATTATGAAAATATGTTCTTACTATAGATTAGGAAATAGAAATTTTTTTTTTTTTTTTTTTTTTGAGACAGAGCCTCAAGTGTCGCCCTGGGTAGAGTGCTGTAACATCACAGCTCACAGCAATCTCCAACTCCTGGGCTCAAGCGATTCTCCTGCTTCCGCCTCTCAAGTAGCTGGGACTACGGGCACCTGCCACAATGCCTGGCTGTTTTTTCATTGCAGTCATCATTGTTGTTTGGCGGGCCTGGGCTGGATTTGAACCTGCCAGCTCAGGTGTACCTGGCTGGCACCTTATCCACTTTAGCCATAGGCACCGCGCCTAGGAAATAGAAAATTAAATTCCCCCGTTATCTCACCACCTAGGGATGTCACTGTTAACATTTTGGTACTTCTGCCTGTTGCGTGTTACGTGTGTGTTTCAGAGTGTGGGTCAGATTCTTCATATTGTTTGCGACCTGGTTTTGGTTTGCTTTTTCCTCATTTGCCATGTAGTGAGCATTTTCCCATGCCATTAAATGTTTTCTTTTATTGATTGCTTGATTGAGATAAGGGCTCCAAGTACAGTGTCATGATTGCAACTCACTGCAGCCTTGAACTCCTGGGCTCAAGTGATCTTCCTACCTCGGTCAGCCTCCTGGATAGCTGGATAGTTGTCTCCATGTCCAGCCAATTTTTTACTTTTGACTTTTGTAGAGATGGGGTCTTGGTATGTTGCCCAGGATGGTCTCCAACTCATGGGCTCACGTGATCCTCCTGCATTGGCCTCTCAAACTGCTGGAATTAGAGGGGTGAGCTACCTTGCCTGGCCCCTAATATGAATTTTAGAGTCTCTGACATTTCATCCTATGGCTGTCCTCCTATCATTGATACTGAGTTCTTTCTACCTCAGAATTGTAAACAATACACCATGAACATACTTGGCACATAAGTCTTTCAACAGATGTTTTTATTTCCTTAGGATAAATTCCTAGCAAAGGAGTTCCTTTGAGGACTTCTGTTTATTGCCAGAATTGCCTTATTTATAGGTTTTTTTTTCTTTTTCTTTGGTGAATTGCCCATTGTTGATGGTATTTGCTAAAATGCATTGTTCTCTGTGGCTACTGAATGCTAGATTGCTGTCTGTCCCACACTCATGAAGTTGGGAGGTGGTTTTTGCTGTGTGCCTGGGTGGACTTCCTTCGTGCGGGAGAATCATGGGTTTGGGGTCTCTCCAAAGACTGCCCCGGGCGGATTGTGGAGGGGTTAGAGGACAAGACCTCTGTGTCCTGGGGCAGGGCCTAGCTGGGGATGGGGGTCCAGCCCCAGGACTGGGCTCTGTTCCCATATGGCCAGTGGAGGCCTTCATTGGCTGGTGGACGTGACAAACGCCAGGCGCCTACGGGCTTCCGTGTGAGCATTTGCAGTCAGTTTAACGTTCTAGAGAGAACCTTGCAGGCTGCCCTGGGAAGTGAGGCTAGGGGAGGGAGGACAGTGGTCTGTGTGGGCCCCTCCTTTCCTCTTCCTGTCCCCCATTCTCTTGCTAGTGTCTGTGGAGTGATGAAATGCAGGATGTGGACACTCCTGAGGCCCAGAATGGGTGTTGCTTGCCAGGTCACCCAGTTCTTTTCCCTTTGTTTCTCTTCTTTGTCCTTTGGGCTGCCCTCCACGCCCGAGTTGCTCACGTTGCTCATGTTTAGTAGGGCGGGGGAGAAGTGAGGTAAAGGAACCTGCTGCCTGTGCCTGCGCAGGTGGGGATGTTGTAGGATGCTGGCCAGGGCCGGGGGTGACGCTTGGGATGCTCTTGGCCTGGGGTTTGAGGGAGCCAGAGTGTCGGGAAGGGGGTGTCCTAGGAGTGGTACCTGCAGAGCTTTGGAGATGGAAAGCAGCCTGGAGGTTGGGGCTTTTGTGGGGCAGGGAGGCTCCAGGTGGTGAAACACCTTGGTGCCAACAAATGTGTGGTTCATCCTGACAGGTTTGTGTGTCTTTGGGGGGACTTTAAGAGGAAAAGTTTAAGAAAGAAACACTGGCACCTATGTAGAAAGAATTAGACTGGCCTTGGGAGGGAGTGGGGAGCCGGGGCAGGTCTTCGGAGCCTAGTCCAGGAGCAGCAGAGAGCAGGATGAGCTCCCACAGACTTCTGAGGTGCGTCCAGCCTGAATGTGAGGGGCCGGAGTGGGGGGTGCCTGGGTTCCAGATTTGACTTACAGGTGGGTAATGGGGCCAGGTCTCTGGATGAAGAGGAGCAGGCTTGGCAGGGCTCAGGCTTTTGGTGTCAGTCTTGTGGGCAGATGGGTCTGGTGGACCGGCTGGGGGTGCAGGCTTCAGAAGTTGTCTTCAGGGGCTTTGGTTGAGATCACATGAACGGGAGTAAAGGGTGAGGAGGTGGGGGTACCCTAGAAGGAGGGCGGGTAGTGCACTGGGTGCTCCCCAAGGAGATGGCAAGGAGCTCCTTCCCCACAGTGGGAGTGGTGGGCAGAGAAAGCTCCAGCCAGCACATCAGGGCCACCTGCCCTGTACACCACCCAGTGGCTCAGTGCCCTGCCTAAGGGAGCACGGAGGCCTGGGGCCCCAGAAGCTTCTCAGCAGCCAGAGGGGGCCAGAGCAGGGCTGAAGCTTCAGGGCTACCTGAGTTCCCTTTCCACACTTAAACAAAAGGCCTTGGCTCCCAGTCTGTAGTGCTCCTGTCCTGCTGGCTCGGCGGTATGTATTTTGGGCTCCGAGGGCCAGCTGCCGGCCAGGGGTACAGCACACAGCGAGGATGCCTGATGATGTGCTGAACTCCCACCCCTTTGGAGAGGCAGGTTTTGTTTCTGCCAGATCTTAGACTGCTGCTTGGACTTGATTTCCTTTCTTTTCTCTCCTTTTTGTTGTCAGAGGAAATGCTGCCTAGGGCAGTGTGATGGCTCCCACCTGAGGATGGCTCCCGCTGAGGTGGGAGGATCAGTTGAAGGGGCTCCTGAGTTTGAGACTAGATTGAGCAAGGGCGGGACCCCATCTCTATAAAAAATAGATAAAGTAGCTGGGTGTGGTGGCACTTGCCTTTCTGTAGTCCCAGCTACTTGGAAGGCTGAGGCAGGAGGTTCGCGACCAGAAACTTTGGGACTCAAATCTGTACCCAAATTAAAAGGCTGAGAAAGGACTTGGCGGGAGTGTAATCTTTACTGAGTGCTTGTACTAGGGGCTTCAGAGCCTGGTCCTTTTCCACTGTTACGTCAACCTCATGAGAAAGAAATCGCTGGTCCTGTTTTATAGGTGAGGAAACCAAGGCTTGTGGAGTAAGATGAGGAAGCCGCCCCAGAAAGCTGAGCGTTTTCTTGATCTTTGGCTGCTTCTAAAAACTAAGCTTCCTAGAATCATGCAGGGGCATAACTGCTGTGGGTGGGACTGACTTTTCTGTGAAGGGCGGCAGGGCCCTCAGGATCTGCGGGCACTGGGGTGGGGTGCCTCAGGTGGTGTGCCAGGCTGGGAGTGCCACCTCCAAGGAGCTGCTGCTCAGGCTCCCCCTTGTCACTCAGGCTTCCTACAGCCTGGAGCCCCAGGGGAAGGGACTGGGCTGCTTCAGGCACCTCTGCAACTTCCGGGTCGGAGGGTGGGAAGGAGGAACAGCTGGCCTCACCCCCTGGAGAGGCAGGAAGAAGAGATTCAGGGCTAATTGCAGGAGGTGTGGAGAGTGAAAGGTGGGACTGGTATAATTAGCGGAGTTGGAATTTGGCGAGGACTAGGAGATGGGGGAAGGGGAGAGAGAAGCAGAAAAAGTGGAGAAAGAGGGAGATAGGTGCACATGTGTGGGGTGTGTGTGTGTGTGACAGTCCTGGTGTCTGAGGGCTCCTCCTGCAGACCTTGAATTGCTGGGAGTTTCCCTTCTGTCCTGCGAGGCGCCGCGTTTTCCTTTGCCTTAACAGGAAGGAGTGCGCTCTTGGCTAGGGAATCTTGCCTTTTGCTCCCAGGTGTTGCGGGTGCCACCTCACTTTGGTCTGCTTATTTAGCACAGCACTGAGCCCAAGTGCTCAGAACACACAGACCCCGGGGATCAGCCCAAAGCCCCGCTCAACATCCTCATGCTTATGAACCTGAACTTTCTCTAGGGCCTCTCCTTCCTCTGAAGGGCATTCCCCCCCACCCCAGACTTATGTTTCGCATACCATGTTTTCTCTCACCATGTCAGGTACGGATTTTTTCACCTTTTGCTCAGTTTTCTCTTGATCATGGCCATTCGTTTAAAAAGAATTGTTTTTGAGCCTGTCACAGGAGTGCCTGCAGCTGCTGGGCTGTTGAGAGTGGGAAGCGAGGTGGTCACCCTGATCACAGGGCAGGAGGTCCGGATTTGTGCTTCAAACTGCAAATGTTAAACCCACAAGGGTCAAGTGTGAGCTGTGCTTCTGGTCTTGGTTCCTCATTAGCATCATTTTTGGGCAGGTCTTGCTCAGCTCCCATTGAAAACCGTGCAGTGTTGAGTGTTGTGAGCAGTGAGGGAAAGTTAGGAGACAAAGCTTGTGCTACAGCAGTGTCCTAAACCCCGGGGAGGGCAGAAGGACATGCCAACAGGGACCAGTTCTTTTTGTGACAAAAAAGAGGGAAATACATTTCTCAAGTTTCTAAAAAGAAAAAAGAGATTCTCTTCTTTGCCTTGGGTTTTGGTGTTAAATGCTAAGATCAGCGTGTTTGATGTTACAACTGGTTTGTCAGAAGGAGTCTTGGAAGAACTTGCCCAGGCAAGCTTCGCCTCTCCATAACAGCCGGCTGTGTGGCGCACATCCAGGGCTAATAACAGTTTCTATTATTCAACTGTTCTTTTTGGAAAGGCAGAGCTTTTTCTGCTGCTTTGCCGTGGCGTTCAGGGCCTTGGTCCTTCATGGTGTAATTTTAGTCTCACTTCTCTAGTCTTGAGAGGAAGATCGAGGTAATGAGGTTGAGGAAGTGCTTAGCTGAAATTGGTGGGGTCAGCCAGGACTGGAGAGGTTGAAGAGGCCACACCCTGTGCCTGCCAATCTTGACTTGGTGATATTTTGTAGGGGTAGGTGGAAGTTTCAGAAAGGTGAAGAGTAGAGGCTGCCGTGTGCAAGGGCTCTATTGCTTTGGGATTGGGTTTTCAGTGTTTTAAGGGTCCAGGGGTGGTGGGAGACATGCCCAGCCCCACCAGGCTGGGGAGGAGCAGACAGGTTTGCATTCTCAGCTGGGGGCTTCGGAGATTATTAACTGCTGCCTGCCCACTGGAAGTGAATGAGCTAGCTCTGGGGGGTGGTCTCTTTGGTTACCAGGCTAGGCCAGAAAACCAGGTGGGATGGGAGGTGGGAGGGCAGGAACAGAGAGAGCTCCAATGCTTTGTCAGCTGGAGTCATTTAACTCTTTCTCAGGTCTAGAAATTTGTGTGTCCCTGTTCCTAGCAGTGTGACTTAGGGTGCCTCATTTAATGTCACCTGTAAAAATATGGGTAGTAAGTACCTTACAGGTTGCCAAGAGGCTCAGATGAAATAGCCAAAAGCTTTTTGAATCAGTAAACAATAATAGTGATAGTTCTCATTCCCAGGGAAACCTCTGTATTCTGTATCCTGCAGATGGAGGGGGCACTTGTAGATAGAGGACTTGGGAGACAGGAGACATGAGTCCAAAGAAAAACAGAAAGAGTAAGAAACAACCACAAACCTCACTCACCATTTGCAGACGCACAACGTGGAGTAGTGGGTCCCTTTGAGCCGCCCCTCCCCCGATTTATGGCCTTGGGCAAGTTACTTCATCTGAGAGTCCTATCTGAAAAGTAGAGATATTAATAGTGCCTGCCAGGAGGAATGCAGGTGGGTACAGTAAGGGCCTTGTGCAGGTCTCGGTGAGACAGGACAGGGGATGATAGGATGCCCACCCTTCTGGCACAGAGTGGTGGGCAGGTCCCCAGCCCACCCCACTTCGGGCAGCTGTGCGTTTCATTTGTTGCTGAGCGGATTATCAAAGGGCCCTTCCGAGAGCAGTGCTGTGTGATTCATTTGGATTAGTCTAATACGTATGCACGTGTGTGCTTATCTCTTCCCCTACGCGCTGTTCTTGTGTGTGATCTTTTATTTTAAGCTTACGGTATACTGAGGGACTACCCCACAGGGTCTGACTGAGGGAAGCCTCTCTGTTTTCTCCTCCACCTGCAGTGAAATTCCTTAAAAGCAGGCGCTGACTCTTTTTGTTTGTTTCTCACCTCACCGTCATGAAACATGTCTCTGTCACGTGGGTTAATGACAAGATGCATGACAATATAAGCCACGACTCAGAGGAATAAATAATTCAGAGAATAAGTCATTGCATTCAGGGCACATGGTCCCGCTAGGTATTACACTGGGCTGGGGCCGGGAGTCCTAGCTCTCCCTAAAATGATCATAGCAAGGCCCCTGACCCTTGCCCTTTCTAGACCACTGAGTGATTGGCTGTCAGGGGCCTGCCAGACTTGCTGTATCCCTGGCTCAGAGCAGGGACTCAGACCCTAACTGGGGTAAGTGGAGGCAAACCACGATGGAGGTGCAATGAGGGGGGCGCTGGAGCCTTTGAGTCCTGCCCTTACCAGGTCCCCTGCTGTCTTCACGCAGACCTGTAGGCTTTTCTTGTGGTGTTTGCTTTGTTGATGGAAATGCCATATGTCAGGTACTGGGAAGCTCAATCCCTGGGGGGTGGAAATTAAATTGATTGTTTTCAACCTCGTCTAGCCAGCTTGGCTCCCCTGAGCTTTCTAAGGTTTAGGTTTAATGACTTTAAAATTTAAAAAATAAAATTTTTGCCTCCTTTCCAAACCTTAGTAACCAAACAAGCTCATCTTCTTGTCTAGTGAGTCAGATTTACATCCCTTTAAAATGTAAATTTGTGGCTACCTAAGGCTCTAGAGCAGTTTGGGCACTGTTTGTGCTCAGCTGGTCTCTTAGCTCCTCACATTTGGGGTGACAGTTTGTAGCTTTCGAGAGTTTTATAGCATAGAGCTTACAAAGTTGAATTTTTCAAATGGAGATGGAACTGAGTTGCATAGGTGGATATCCCAAGCCTAGATGTCAA
The DNA here is from genome assembly GCF_027406575.1 of Nycticebus coucang. Classification (NCBI taxonomy): domain Eukaryota; kingdom Metazoa; phylum Chordata; class Mammalia; order Primates; family Lorisidae; genus Nycticebus; species Nycticebus coucang. Next base: position 92,973,374 of record NC_069788.1, read on the forward strand.
AAGAAAGAAAGAGTTGGTGATTTGTGCTAACTCTGGGCTGTTTTGATAACCTGCTGTGTCAGTTAATGGTCAACAGGTTGACCAGACTTTCAGAAGAAACCAGATGGGGGCTGAGATATGGGTCACTGGCGAGATAGACGTGCTTAGATCTGCACCTCTTCTTTCATCTCCTGCCTTGACCCTTGTTTCTTCTTTGCATAGGTAAAATTCCCTCCACCTGTGGGTGTTGGGGACATGACCCCATCCATCTTGCAAACAAAATAGCAGGTGGCAGGCTCTGTCACCCCTGTCTGCTCATGAGCTCCCACTGGGCTCCAGGGCTGCCCTGACACTGGTGTGACCTGGAGCCAAGCCATTTCTTTCCTCTGTCAGTTGGGGGCAATAACTGGACTCAGTTCTGACCTTCAGAGAGAGAGAATGCCAGTGCACTATTTCTGCTCCCAGAGCCCTAGGCTGCTTCCCGACTCCAACTGCTCCCCCCACCTTTGCAGTTTCTCCTGCCCCAACACCTTCCCTTTGTTGGCCTCTTGGAGCCCACACAGAGTCTCTGAACCAGGTTTAATTATTTTCCTTACTGCCATCATCACACCCCTTTGCTCTGACTTGCTTTCTCTGTACCGGGTGTGCAGACTTGCTCAGGCTGGGAGCTGTGGCGGCTGCGTCCCTCCCAATGGTCATCGCAGGTGCCAGCTGTAAGGCTGCCCGGATACTTGGCTGTGTTTTGCTCAGGTCCTTGTGGAGTGGTCCCTGGGAAACTCCCCAGGGGTAGGTTCATGAGATGGGCCAGAGTGGACTCCAAAATGTTCCTTCTTTTATGCTTCGCCGGTATTGAAATTCTCTGGATCGTTATCAACTCTGGCGTTTAAAAGATGAGATAAATTGATTTCTAAAGGCAAAGCCACTTTGACAGGCCGTTTGATCTCATCCCTTTAAACTCCAAGTCCCTTTAAACTCCAACGGCCTTCTTAAACAGAAGGTAATTGGGAATGTGACCAGTGAAACCTTCCTCCTTTCTTTCTTGCTTTTGAAAGGATTCTCCTCCTCTAGTTCCGACTAATTGAGGTTTCTTCCCTGCTCTGGGATGTTGGTGTCAGGGCCAGCGAGCTCTATGTCCATAGCTAAGGCATCCTTCCAGATTTACTGGGTTGGGGTGTTTTGGGGGGAGAGATATGCTAGGAAGGGGTGATCAATGCCAAAGTTTATAGGTCATGTAAGTTCCTGGGTGTGTGTGAACTCCTCCTAGGTATGTCCTCAGGAGGGGAGAGCTGGAACCACTGGAGATGGCTGTGCTTGTGGGAACAGGGTCAGCTGGGAGCAACCGGCATGGTGGCCCTGGTGGCTGCCACCCGACAGGCCCTGGTGGGTCTGGAGCATCCATGTGAAGCGAGGAGATAAACTCATGCTGTGGCTTTGTAATCCAAGAGCATGTTCACATGTGGTTGGAGAGAATTTCGAAAGTATGAGGGTAATTAGGCTTTCAACTCTAAAGGAGAGCAACACTTTGACAAACAAGAAAAAGGAATACAGTACACTCAGGAAATTTTAACTTTAAATCTTTTAGGAAGCTGCCTGATTTTAGAAATCATCTGACTTTAAAAAGAAAGGGACACAGGGAGTTATTGTGTAAAGAGGTCAGTGTTTTAGTTTTGCAAGATCAAAATAATTCTAGAAAGGGATGGTGGTGACGGTTGCACAACAGTGTAAATATACTAAATGCCCCTGAACTGTATGCTTAAAGGATTAAAATAAGTTAGGTTATAGATATTTTATCACAATTAAGAAAAAAGCAAGGAACCCATTTGGGAGGGTTTTTGCAGCGAGAGGGTTTATACTGTGAGGATGATGGTAAACTAAAAGAACTGTGTTCTTTCTGCCTGGGGTCCAGCCAAGGGACCTAATGAATGGGTTAGCTTCTGAGGTTTCCAGAATGTTCTAGTTTATGACTACTATTGCATTAAGTGCTAGGTGTTGAAGGCACTGGGCCTGGGTGGGGGGGGGCGGGGGGCTGCTGCTAAGGACCCTTATCCTTATATACCTTACTTGTTAAGTCTTCACCGTCACAAGATGGCATTTATCCCCTTCTCAAAGATGAGGCAGCGGAAGCTCGGGGAAACCAAGAACCTTAGGGACCTTGTGACAAAGTCCAGGATCTCAAAACAGTAAATGCCAGAACCAGAGGACTAAACCCACATCCTTTCTTTCCAGAGGCTGCATTCACTGGTTCTGACAGGTGACGGGAGTTCAGCAAAGGCAGCAGGGTGTGTCTACCCCGTAATATGGGCTTTGGAAATTTTTGATTTGGTTTTTTTTTTTTTTACCCCCCTTTTTTAACTTGCTTAGGCCCCGGGAATCCTGAAATAGAATGAGACCAGCTGTAGGCTTTTTGCATGTGGTGTCTGGAAGGTAACTTTGGGACCACCATTGGGAGGACACAGCAGGTTGCCTGTGGGCTTTGCTCCCTAGTGTCCAGCAGTGCTGATTTGGACTGGTCAGTTAGAAAACAGAGAGGTTAGGCTCAGCACCCGTAGCACAGTGGTTATGGCGCCGGCCACATGCATTGAGGGTGGCAGCTTCGAACCCGGCCTGGGCCTGCTAAATAACAATGACAGCTGCAACCAGAAAATAGCCGGACCTTGTGGCAGGTGCCTATAGTCTCAGCTGCTTGGGAGATTGAGGCAAGAGAATTGCTTAAGCCCAAGAGTTGGAGGTTGCTGTGAGCTGTGATGCTATAGCACTGTACTGAGGGTGATGTAATGAGACTCTGTCTCAAAAAAAAAAAAACAGATTAGAGAGGTAGTGCCCCCGGGCAACCTCTGCCTTCCAACCCCCAGCTTCTCAGAGGAGGGAGACTTTAACAATATGAGTGCCTCTGAGATGCCAGCTTCTTCTTTCTTCATTTAGCACAGAGCATTGGGCACACTTTACTGTTGCACTGAGAGATAGGGGTCCTTACCCTCTCTAGGTTGATAATGAGATGGAAATGCCAAAAGCAGAAGTTAAAAGGATGAAAGTTTTTTGTGGAACATATGGCTGTGTGCCAGATGCTGTGCTGATATACATCAGAGTAGAATGGGCATCTGGTGAGAATGTGTATGATGTTGCTTACAAGGGGCTTGAAACCCTGGGCCCGTCCTTAGAAGTGGCATCTCTCTGCCCTACTTGGGAGTCCAAGTAATCATGGCTAGTTGAACAGGATCTGACAGTATGTCTTTTCCTTTTTTTTTTTTTTTCGTTATTAAATATTTGAAACAGGGTCTCACACCATCGCCTGGGCTAAAGTAGATTGGTATGACCTTAGCTCCACCATAACCTCAAACTCCTGGGCTCAAGCAATCCTCCCACCTCGTTCTCCTAAGTAGCTGGGACTACAGACGCATGCAACCACACAGGGTTAAATTTTCTATTTTTGTGGATATGGGGGTCTCACTCTTGCTCAAGCTGGTCTTGAACTCCTGATCTCAAGGAGTCCTCTCACCTCAACCTCCTAAGGGCTAGGATTACAGACAGGCCTAAACCGCCCTACCTAACCTTTTGGGTTTTTGTTGTTGTTGTTCGTTTGTAGTTTTATTTTTAAAGGAAAAACCTTTTTACTTGGAGTCAGCATAGGGGTTTTTCCACATTGAAGCAATTTCTCTTAAGTCCCAGCAGCCAAGATACTCCTATTGATGATGGATAGTCCTAGGATAGGAAGACTTTTTAGAAGTTCATGCTTAAATCAAGCAGGATTAAACTGTCAGACACAGAGGCATCCCTTTCCACTTGAAGTTTTTTGGGTCTAGGTCGACGATTTTGGCTTTGAACTTAGAAACATATCTAGAAGAGCAGTTGGTGATTTTCCTCTGGGGGGAGCAGAGGAGGTCCAGGAGGAAGGTGGAACAGAGGTCAGGCCACACAACCCTTCCTTCTCTTTTAGCATCTGGACTCGGAGGAAGTGTGAAAGGGGCCATTTTTTCCTTTCTTACCTTACATGCCCCTATGTTACTTGTGAATGCCTCACTGAACTTGGCTGTTAGCTGCTGAGGCCATAGGGGCCAGTCAGGCCTTAACAAGCTAATTTGACCCTCATTCAGGTTGGGGACAGATGTGTTCCTGGGTACTTTGGTTTTACTTGGGCCTAGTGCTGGGCTGACATCCAGAGTCATAGCCTGCCTTGGGCTGAACACTGGAACCTGGATGCTTTATTTTGTCCTTTCTGTTTTTTTTTTTTTTTTTTTTTGTAGAGACAGAGTTTCACTTTATTGCCCTCGGTAGAGTGCCATGGCGTCACACAGCTCACAGCAACCTCCAACTCCTGGGCTTAGGCGATTCTCCTGCCTCAGCCTGCCGAGTAGCTGGGACTACAGGCGCCCGCCACAACGCCCGGCTATTTTGTCCTTTCTGTTTTTGTTACATCAGTGGTAGGCATCTGAATAAAACTGCATGGAAAGAAGACAAATAATTCATTCACTCACCATCCTTCGACCTCAGCACATGAAAGTGGTTCATAGTTCACTGTCCTGCTGGGCCCATGGCCCATCCCTGGGAAGGGAATCTGTGGTTTTTGTGGGACAGCTGAGGGCTATTAATACCCGGGGAAGTCCTTCATACCAGCCCCAGAGGAGAGGAGTACACTTCCCTCTCCCCAAGTGTGGCTGAGTCACGGCCCAGTGTTAGCACAGATCTCGGTCTTTATTTGGTTGAAACATCACGTGTTTGAGTGTTTCAGTCCTTTTTTAGACATTTTCTGTGTTTCACAAGTAGCTGATTGCATGCCATGTGTACTTGTTGGTTACACATGGGCTTGAGAGCTCACTGCAGCAGACATAAGCCTCGTCTGTTCTTCAAGGTTGCTGTAACTCATGTCTCCCAGGAAAAGCGAGGCCCTCACCCAGGATCTGGGGTTGCTTTGGGGGACCCCTTAGCCTGCGATGCTTCCAGAGCAGGCACTACCTGGTACCTGTCTGGGTCTCAGAGTGCATGAGGCCCAGAATTTGGCCAATGTCAAGGGCATTGGAAAGCTGGGCTAGGGCAGGCCAGAGCAGAAAGGGGCAGTTTTCATTTTACATGGGGTAGGGGACGGTGGTTGAGTTAATAGCAGAGCTGGAACCCAGCTCCCATGTGACAGATGACAGAAATCTGGTTGTACATAGGTTAGGGCTCACTGAACAGGCTGATTTCTCCCACTTGCTGGCTAAGGCATGCTGCAGTTGCCCCTGGGGCTTGACAAGTGTCTCTGTGTTTTTAAGATTCCAGTGTTGACTGTGATGTGGGTGGTTTCAGGACAAGTCCAGAGGGCATGTGGTTCCACCCTTTGGCAGCAGAGAAAGTTAAAACTTGAAGGGACTTGAGTCACCCAGGGTGGTAGCTTGTGTCCCCCGCCATACAGCAGAACCTCTGGGGAGCCCTGGAGACATATTACCTGTACCCCACCCGCTAGCGTGGGAGGTTCTGACTTAATGGCCTAGGTGGGCTCGGATTGCTATTCTTGGAATGCCCTCTTTTATGGAGACAGTTCTAACTTGCAGCTACATAAGGCCAGCTGATTCTGTCAACCCGCTCTTCAGCAAGCAGAAAAGCTGAAACATGGGCCAGGCGGTGGTTTCTGTCCATCCGTCAGCTGGATCTGAGTCCCGGACTTGAGATCTTAGCTTTTGCCCCTCAGGTTGCTTCCTGCCCTCCCCACCTTGTACCTCTGTCAGGCATCAGCCAGAATCTCCCAGGGGCCGCATAGCCTGGGAGCCCCTGGTGTGCTCGCACACATCTTTCTGTTCAGCTCTGTCTCCCAGAGACTGGGTTTTTGAGTTTGCAACTGGCTTTGGAAGTTTGGGGGAGATAAGAAAGGGAGCTCTCTCATAGGCAGCAGCTGTGGGACCTTCCTGGGATCCGTCTGTCTGTGTGTGTTTCCTACCATGCACGCATGTGGCCAGGTGGCTGCACCTTTGAAAGATGCAGCAGAGCCGTACTCGTCATCTAGTTTGCTGACAGTCTGTGTCCTGGACACTGGCCTCCTCTATCTGGTCATCTGAACATAACTTCCACGAGTATGTGGCAGTATTAAAGCAGAAGACGGGCCAGGTGCGGTGGCTCAGACCTGTAATCCTAGCACTCTAGGAGGCTGAGGTGGGTGGATTGCTTGAGCTCAGGAGTTCCAGACCAGCCTGAACAAGAGCGAGACCCTCATCTCTAAAAATAGCCAGGGACTATGGCAGGTGCCTGTAGTCCTAACTACTTGGCAGGCTGAGGCAAGGCAATTGCTTGAGTCCCAAGGTTTGAGGTTGCTGTGAGCTATGACGCCACAGCACTCTACCCAGGGCGACATAGTGAGTCTCTTTCTCAAAAAAAAAAAAAAGCAGAAGACAAGCTGGGCACGGTGGCTCACATCTGTAATCCTAGCACTCTGGAAGGCCAAGGTGGGAGGATCACTTGAGCTGGGAAGTTTGAGACAGCATGAACAAGAGCAAGACTCCCACTGACTACTAAAAAAAAAAAATAGAAAAATTAGCTGAGTATTATGGCAGTCACCTATAGTCCCAGCTACTTAGGAGGCTAAGCAGGAGGATAACTTGAGCCTAGGAGTTTGAGGATGCTGTGGGCTTGGCTGATGCCATGGCACTCTAGCCTGGGCAACAGAGTGAGACTCTGTCTCAAAAAAAATAAAAAGAAGGAGAGAAGATATAAACAGCTTCTAGGTGTTCATTTTGTTAACACACCACCTTTGCACCTGACTGGGCTAAAGCCCCCATAAGAGTAGAAAATGTGCACTGGGGAGCCACGCCTGTGGCTCAGTGGATAGGGCGCCAGCCCCATATACCGAGTTTGGCAGGTTCAATCCTGGCCCCAGCCAAACTGCAACAAAAAATAGCCAGGCGTTGTGGCAGGCGCCTGTAGTCCCAGCCACTTGGGAGGCTGAGGCAGAATCACCTAAGCCCAGGAGTTGGAGGTTGCTGTGAGCTGTGACGCCACGCACTTTACTGAGGGCAATAGAGTGAGACTCTGTCTTTAAAACAAAAAAAGAAAGAAAATGTGCACTGGTATTAGTGACTTTGGAAGTTTTTCCTAGGCCTGAATTTATTGGTCCTGGCTTGGCTGTCATCTGGTAAAATTATTTTACTTTTTTTTTTTTTGAGACTAGAGTCTCACTTTGTCACCCTCAATAGAGTGCTTTGGCGTCACAGCTGACAGCAACCTCAAACTCTTGGTCTCAAGCTATTCTCTTGCCTCAGCCTCCCAAGTAGCTGGGACTAGAGGTACCTGCCACAACGCCTGGCTATTTTTAGAGATGGGGTCTTGCTCTTGCTCAGGCTGGTCTTGAACCTGTGAGCTCAGGCAGTCCACCTGCCTCGGCCTCCCAGAGTGGTAGGATTATAAGTGTGAGCCACCGTGACCAGCCTTATCTTACATTTTAAACTGCACCCATCCAGAGAGATTGTTCCAGAGTGTCAGATACTTTTCTGGTCCCTTTTGTGCCCTTTCTGTGTTGGAAGGCCTTTGCAGAAAGCCTGGATGCCCCTGCTCCCATCTCCACTCACCTCTGCTGCCTGCTTCTGAGAAGGTCCTACCTCCCTTGGGTACCCACTGTGTGCCCAGCACTCTCCATGGCAACTCTCAGAGGTTCTGTGATTGTAGGAACTGAGCTAAGAGGTTCAACAATGTAACTTGGCCAGGGAAACACCTTCACCAGCTTCAGAGTCAAAACTCTCTGAGTGCAGATTCCTTAGTGGAATTAAAATGAATTAGTTGACTGAGCTTGCTGTGAGCAGAGCAGAGTTGAAATTCTTAAGGCTCCGAGAATTAAATCATTCTTGTGAATGTGACACACATTCTCTCCAGTATCTGTATGTATGCTGAGGTTATACTGACTCACCTGTTTGATGTGCTTGGTGCAATCAGAGAAAATGGTGGACCAGAAGCAGCTCATGTGGACTGCTCTTAAGGAGAGGATTAGAAATTGCAGATGGGGCGGCGCCTGTGGCTCAGTGAGTAGGGCGCCGGCCCCATATGCCGAGGGTGGCGGGTTCAAACCCAGCCCCGGCCAAACTGCAACAAAAAAACAGCCAGGTGTTGTGGCGGGCGCCTGTAGTCCCAGCTGCTCGGGAGGCTGAGGCAAGAGAATCGTGTAAGACCAAGAGTTGGAGGTTGCTGTGAGCTGTGTGATGCCATGGCACTCTACCTGAGGGCGAAGAAGAAGTTGCAGATGGATGCCCACCCAGGGATGGGCCTTCTTGGAAAGATCATTGTGAATTACTGAAGTGACAGGGGATGTTCAGAGTGAAGGCAAGGACAGGGTGATCTGTTTGGCAAGAGTGGAAGGTATCTGCTGGGGGAGACATCTATACGGGAAGGACGGGAGATAGCCCTGGTGCTCTGTGGTACCCTCCCTGCCATGTACACTGTGACCTGAGCTGTGAGGACCTCTCCACCTCACAGCTGCAGACCTCTAGACTGATCAGGGAACTGCTTGGAGTCTGTGCAGCAACATTATACATTGGAGAGTGGACACAGCAGGGACCTGGTGGCTTTTGTTCCCAGGTTGTTGCAACCGATGCCATTCTGAGCTCTTACGTTCATGGTGCCTGGTCAACACTGGGCTTTGCTGCACCTGTCTCTGCATTGCCCGAACTGCGGAGGGAGCAGGGAGAGCAGATGCTCACCTGCGCCTTCACTGGGAGTTGAGCACCCCTCCCCACTGTGGGGAATTTGGTGCCACAGACTTTACTTCAGAAGTCCTGTAGTGACTCCGTCTGTGGGACCTGGGCAGTAGGAGAACCCAGCGGCCCTGCCCCCATAACCCCTGTGCTGCCACCTGGCTCTACAGCTCTGCCTTTATAGTTCCTATGCTGCTGTCTGCCATGGCCCCACCCCCAAGGCACCAACATTGCCACTGGGCTCTGTGGCCCTCCCATGGGGCTCCAGTGCTGCCACCAGAACCCCACAGTTCCCTTTGGCCACCCTCATGGTCCAGTGCTCTACCAGGGACCTGCTAGCCGAGAGCTGCCATTAAACCCGGGCCCAGCTGGAGTGAACACCTACAGCCCTTACACCTGTGATCACTGCCTAGCTAGCATCTCCCAGCTGCCACTGTCATCACTGTGGAGAAACCTGAGCAGAGGAATCTTCTCTCCATGGAGAGGGATTCACCCAGCCCCCAGCCTGATCTTCCAATAGCATCCTAGGAAATAACCCACCAGTCAACATGAAGGTTATCCAGGACCAGTTTGGACTGCGACAATCACAGGGGAACAGGGCAACATAGAACAGCTACATTATAGTCTCTCAGTGCATCCACCCCTCGCAGGTCAGTCTTCTAGAGTAGGTCACTAAAACACCATGCAGGAACTCTTTCCTCCTTTTCATTAAGTAGGAGAGTTCCGGACCAGATGCAGTGGCTCCCTAAGTCATTAATCCTAGCGCTCTGGGAGGCCGAAATGGGTGGATTGCTTGAGCTCAGGAGTTCAAGACCAGCCTGAGCAAGAATGAGACCCCGTCTCTAAAACTAGCCAGGCATGGCTCAATGGTTACGTAACAGTGGTTATGGCACCAGCCACATGCACTGAAAGTGGTGGGTTCAAACCCGGCCTGGGCCAGCTAAGCAACAATGACAACTGCAACAAAAATAGACAGGTGTTGTGGCGGGCACCTATAGTCCCAGCTACTTGGGAGGCTGAGGCAAGAGAATCACTGAAGCCCAGGAGTTTGAGGTTGCTGTGAGTTGTGACAGGCGTTGTGGCCTGTAGTTTCAGCTACTCAGGAGGCTGTGACAAGAAGATCATTTGAGCCCTAGAGTCTGAGGTTGCTATGCGCTATGTATTCTACTGAGGGTGACAAAGTGAGACTCTATCTCTGAAAAAAAAAAAAAAAAGGAAAAGAAGAAAAATTAAGTAGAAGAGTTCTTGGCGGCGCCTGTGGCTCAGCGGGTAGGGCGCCGGCCCCATATGCCGAGGGTGGCGGGTTCACACCCAGCCCCGGCCAAACTGCAACAAAAAAAAATAGCCGGGCGTTGTGGCGGGCGCCTGTAGTCCCAGCTGCTCGGGAGGCTGAGGCAGGAGAATCACGTAAGCCCAAGGATTTGGAGGTTGCTGTGAGCTGTGTGATGCCACGGCACTCTACCGAGGGCGATAAGGTGAGACTCTGTCTCTACAAAAAAAAAAAAAAAAGAAGAGTTCCTAGCAAAGGAGAATAAGTATTCTGCAAACTCACCTGCCCTGAGCTGAGAGAAGAGGTTTCGGATGAGAAAAAATCAGCAAAAGAACTCTGGCAACATGTGAAAACAAGCTAATTCAGCACTCCCAAGGAATCATAATGAACCTACAGCAGTGGACTCCAACCAAAAGGAAATTATGGAGTTGCAGAAATGGATGCAAAAAAATAAAAAGGATGCCAAATAAGATGAATGGGATTGAGGAGAAAGTGGAAAATCAACAAAAGAAGCAAAAATAAAATAAATAAAAGTCAGGATATTAAGAAAAAAATGAAAAAGTAGCTGAAGACCTAGATAACATAAGAAAGAATATAACAGAATTTAAAGAATTGAAACATTTTGGGAATTTCAAAATAAAACAGCTTCCAACAATAGTCTATGCCAAATAGAAGAAAGAATTTCAGAGCTTGAAGACAAGGCTCTCAAACTAACCCATTCAGTCAGAGGTGCAGGAAAAAGAATAAAGAAGGAACAATCACTAAGAAAAATATGGGACTACATGCATTGAACCAGTATATAAATTATAGTTATCCTTGAGAGAGGAGAAGAGGAAAATGCAAAAAGCATGGAAAACTTATACAAGGGAATTATTGAAGAAAATACCTGGTATCACTGGAAGTTCAGATATCTAGATAGAAGATGGTCATTGAAAAGTGGAAAGATTCATAGCAAATAAGACATCTCTAAGATACGTAGTCATCAACTTGGCTAAAGTCCAGATGAAGAAGAAAATTCCGTAAGCAGTAAGATGAAAGCAGCAACTAACCTACAAAGGAAACCCCTTCAGGCTAACACCAGACTTCTCAGCAGACATGTTACTGGGGCCGCATTGTTACCCTTCTCAAATAGAACAACTACCAGCCAAGAATTTTGTCTCCTACAAAACTAAATTTCATAAATGATGGAGAAATTCTAGACAAGCAAACACTAAGTGAATTTGTCACTATTAGATCTGCCCTACTGGAAATACTCAGAATTGTATTACACATGAAACAGCACATACAGTACATACCCACCAGTGTAAAAACACTGAAAGTTAAAGTTCTTATAAAACAGTAGCACAAGAGAGAAAACAAAACAAGATTATCATTCAACACGATGAGCAAAATAGTATCCTACATTGATATTCAGTAACTAATGCTGAATGTGAATGGTCTTAATGCCTCACTTAAAAGATAAAGACTAGCTGAATGGATGAGAAAACACACCACAAACATACATTGTCTCCAAGAAACGCATCTAATTTGTAAGGACTCACACAAACTCAAGGTTCATGAATGGGAAAAAACATTCTGTGCAAATGGAAACCAAAGTGAGTAGATGTAGCCATTCTCACATCAGATAAAATAGACTTTAAATCAACAATGGTAAAAAAAGACAAAGATGGTCATTCTACTGTATAATTTACCAAGAGCAAATTCACAAAGAAGGCATAATCCTAAATAGAGTGTCTCAAAAGTCACCTCTAAAATTGCTATACATAGGAAAAATGGGAAACTGTACTTAAACATACCTTTCTTAACAAAATGTTCATTACAAAATTTTACAAAGAGATGGTCAACATGTAGAGAATATTGTAAATATTTTCTACATAAGCACCTAGCACAAGAGCTCCCAGATTCGTAAAGCACATTCTACTAGATCTAAGCAAAGAAATAAACAGCATCATAATTGACAGTGTCTTCAGCACCCCGCTGACAGGGCTGGACGGATCATTGAAGGAGAAAATCTGTATTTAAACACTAGACTTAAACAGAACTCGGAACAAATGGACCTAACAGACATTCGTAGAACATTCTGCTCCAAAATTACTGAATATACATGCTTCTCATCAACACATGAGACATTCTCCAAGGCTGATCACATCTTAGGCCACAAAGTAAGTCTCAGCAAATTAAAAAAAAATAGAAATCACACCATGTATCTTCTTAGACTATAATGGAATAAAAGGAGTTCCAAGAGAAACACTCAGATCTACACAAAGTCAGGGAAATTAACCTGTGGCTAAATGATCTTGGGTCAGTGATGAAATTAAGATGGAAATCAAAAGATTCCTTGAACTATAAGACAAAAGGGGACACAAGCTATCAAATCTGTGAAATGTAGTGAAAGCACTCCTGAGGGGAAAATTAATAGCCTTAAATGCCTACATCAAAAAATTAAAAACCCAGTGTCACATCTTAAGGAACCAGAAAAAGAAGAGCAAACCAAATCCAAAGACAGCAGGAAAAAAAAAAAAGTCATATAAAGGATGAATAAAACAAAAAGCTGGTTCTTTGAAAAGATAAACTGGGGCTCAGCGCCTATAGTTCAAGTGGCTAAGGCACCATCCACATACACCTGAGCTGGTGGGTTCGAATCCAGCCTGGGGCTGCCAAACAACAATGACGGCTACAACCAAAAAAAAAAAAAAATAGCCGGGCGTTGTGGTGGGCGCCTGTAGTCCCAGCTACTTGGGAGGCGGAGGCAGGAGAATCGCTTGAGCCCAGGAGTTGGAGGTTGCTGTGAGCCTTGATGCCATGGCACTCTACCCAGGGTGTAATCTTAGCACTCTGGGAGGCCAAGGCAGGAGGAGCACGTAAGGTTAGGAGTTTGAGACTAGCCCCAGCAAGAGCAAGACCCCCTCTCTACCAAAAATAGAAAATATTAGCCAGGTGTGATGGCATGTGTATATAGTCCAAGCTACTTGGGAAGCTGAGGCAGGAAAATGAGTATGAGGCGGAAGTGAGCTATCATCACACTATTGCACTCCTCCTGCCTGGGTGACAGAGACCCTGTCTCCAAAAAAAAAAAAGAAAGGAAAGGAAAGGAAAAGCTCTACAAAAGCCATCTAGTACTAGCTAGATTAACCAGAAGTAGAATGGATCAGATAAGCCATAAGTGAGCAGTGAGATTGAAGCAGTGATAAAAAATCTCCTGGCTGGACATCGTGGCTCACGCCTATAATCCTAGCACTCTTAAAGGCTTTGGGCGGCACCTGTGGCTCAAGGAGTAGGGCACCGGTCCCATATGCTGGAGGTGGCGGGTTCAAACCTAGCCCCGGCCAAAATAAAAAAAAAAAAAAGGCTGAGGCTGGTAGAGTTCTTGAGCTCAGGAGTTCAAGACGAGCTTGAGCAAGAGTGAGACCCTCATCTCTACTAAAAATAGAAAAACTAGCCAGGTGTGGTGGCAGGTGCCTATAGTCCCAGCTACTCGGGAGGCTGAGTCAAGAGAATTGCTTAAGCCCAAGAGTTTGAGGTTGCTGTGAGCTATGATCCCAAGGCGTTCTACCAAGGGCAACAGAGTGAGACTCTGTTAAAAAAAAAAAAAAGCCTCAGACCAGACCTCCAAAGAGCTGGTACCTATCCTACAGAAATTATTCCATAACATTGAAAAGGAAGAAATCCTCCTTAACTCTTTCTGTGAAGCCAAGTGTCACCCTGATGCCAAAGGACAAAACACAAAAAGAAAACTACAGACCAGTATCCCTCATATGAACTATAGATGCAGAAATCTTCAATAAAATTACCAGCAACCTGAATTCAACAGCACACAAAAAGATAATTCACCAAGATCAAGTGGGTTTTCATCCCAGGGATGCATGCTAGTTTAACATATGCAAATCAGTAAACATGATTCATCATATAAACAGAAGCAAAGCCAAATAATCCTCTCAGTACATGCAGAAAAAGAATTTGATAAAATTCAGCACCCTTACAGAATAAAAATCCTCAACAAAAATTAGTCATAGAAGCAGCATACCTCAACATTATAAAAGCCCTATTTGACAGACACAGCCATCATTATACTGAATAGGGAAAGGTTGAAAGCATTCCCCCTAAGAACTGGGGCAGGACAAAGGCCTTCTCCACTGTCACCACTTCTATTGAATACAGTCCTGGATGTCCTACCTAGAGCAATCAGGCAAGAGAAGAAAATAAAATGTATCCAAATCGAGAAAGACCAGACCAAACTACTCCTGTTTGCTTATGATATGATCTTGTGTCTAGAAAACCCTAAAGATTCTACCAGAAGACTCCTAGAATTGATAAGTTGATTTAGCAAAATCTCAGATTACTAAATCATTGTACACAAATCAACATTTTTGTATATTTTAGTTAAGCCGAGAGTCAAACAAGGACTCAATGCCATTTATAATAGCTACAAAGAAAATAAAATACCTATGAATATAATTAACCAAGGAACTATAAAACTGATGGAAGAAATCATAGATTGCACAAACAAATGGAAAATTATTCCGTGCTCATAGAGACATTGTTAAAGTGTTCATACTGCTCAAAGTGACTTAACAGATTCAACACGATACCCATTAAAAATACCAACACCAGGTGGCGCCTGAGGCTCAGTGAGTAGGGCGCCGGCCCCATATACCGAGGGTAGCGGGTTCAAACCCAGCCCCGGCTGAACTGCAACCAAAAAGTAGCCAGGCATTGTGGCGGGCGCCTGTAGTCCCAGCTGCTCGGGAGGCTGAGGCAGGAGAATTGCAGAAGCCGAAGAGCTGGAGGTTACTGTGAGTCCTGTGACATCATGGCACTCTATCTCAAGGCGGTAAAGTGAGACTCTGTCTCTACCAAAAAAAAAAAAAAAAAAATTAAAAGAAAAAGTACTAACACAATATTTCACAGATTTAGATAAAATAATTCTCCACTTCATTTGGAACCAATAGAGAGCCAACTAGCAAAAAGAAGAAATCTAGAGGCATTGCATTACCTGACTTCAAATCATGCTACAAGGCTGTATGTAGTAACCAAAATAGGGTGGTACTGGTATAAAAGTAGCAACATGCTAATGGAACAGAATAGAGAACCCAGAAATAAAAACCATCTACCTACAGCCATCTAATCTTTGACAATGCAGACAACAACGTGCACTGGATAAAGGAAACCCTGTTCAATAAACAGTACTGGGAAATTGGATAGCCACCCACAGAAGAACAAAACGGGATACGTATCTCTTACCACATATACAGATTAATTCAAGATGGATAAAAGACTTAAATACAAGGCATGAAAGCATAAAAATTCTAGAAGAAAACATAGACTTCTAGTCATTGGGCTAGGCAAAGAATTTATGATTAAGACCTCAAAGGCAAACATAGCAACAGTAAGAATAAATGAATGAGAATTAAATTAAAAAATGACTGCACAGGCCAGGCACCGTGGCTCACACCTGTACTCCTAGCACTCTGGGAGGCTGAGGTGGGTGGATTGCTTAAGCTTATGAGTTCGAGACTAGTCTGAGCAAAAGTAAGACCTTGTCTGTACTAAAAATAGAAAAAAACTGAAGCAAGAGGATTCATTGAGCCCAAGAGTTGGAGATTGCTGTGAGCTATGATGCCATGGCGCTCTACCCAGGGCAACAGTTTGAGACTCTAACTCAAAACAACAGTAACAACAACAAAAGCTTCTGCACACCAAAGGAAATAATTAATAGAGTAAATAGACAACCTACAGAATGGGAGAAAATATTTATAAACTGTATATCTAATAAAGGGATAACGTCCAGAATCTATAGCCTCTAACACAGTACTGGATTAGCACTTGTGTTAGAGGCTGGGCGTTTTGAATGTGAACATTTGCATCAAAAGCTGCTATCACCTTGGCCTTGTCACTCTGAATCTTCGTGCCTCTGTTCTATCTACAAAGAAGTTAAATTAGCAAGAAAAAAAATGAAATAATTTTATTTATTTTTTGAGACAGAGTCTGAAGCTATCGCCCTGGGTAGAGTGCCGTGGCATCATCGTAGCTCACAGCAGCCTCCAACTCTTGGGCTCAACCTCCAACTCTTGGGCTGTCCTCCAACTCTTGGATTGCTTGGGCTCAAGCAATCCTCTTGCCTCACTTTTTTTCTATTTTTAGTAGAGACGGGGTCTTGCTTTTTTTTTTTTTTGTTCTCAGACTGGTCTCGAACTTGTGAACTCAAGCAATCCATCCGCCTGAGCCTCCCAGAGTGCTAAGATTACAGACATGAGCCAGCCACCATGCGTGGCCTCAATAATTTTAGTAAAAAGGTATTAACAATAGCTTTTCAAAAA
This sequence comes from Nycticebus coucang, assembly GCF_027406575.1. Classification (NCBI taxonomy): domain Eukaryota; kingdom Metazoa; phylum Chordata; class Mammalia; order Primates; family Lorisidae; genus Nycticebus; species Nycticebus coucang. Next base: position 92,989,585 of record NC_069788.1, read on the forward strand.
GAGATAGACAAATGACTAACAAATATATGAAAAAATGTCAACATTACTAATATCACAGAAGTGCAAATTAAACCACAGTGAGGGGTGGTGCTTGTGGCTCAAAGGAGTAGGGCACCAGCTGCATATGCTGGAGGTGGCGGGTTCAAACCCAGCCCAGGCTAAAAAAAAAAAAAATCTGCAAAAAAATAAATAAAACCACAGGGAGACACCACCTTACACCTGTTAGAATGGCCATTATTAAAAAGTCAAAAAACAATAGATGCTGATGTAGATGCAGAGAGTTTATATTCTAGCACGATTCATAATCACAAAAATGTGGAATCAACCCGAATGCCCATCAATTCCTGAGTGAATTAAGAAAATATGGCATATATATGTGTATCTCTCTCTCTCACACACGTGTGTGTATATATATACACACACACACACACCATGGAATACTATTCAACCATTATAAAAGGAATAAACTAATGTTTTGTGTAACAACTTAGATGGAATTGGAATCCATTATCCTAAGCAAAGTATCTAATGGATAGAAAAGCAAATGCCACATGTACTCTTTAATAGGTGGCAGCTAAACAGTGGGTACCATTGGAAACCAAGAAGAGAGGAGGGTGGAGGGGGTGAGGGGTTAAAACTTACCTCTCAAGTACAATGTACATCATTCTGGTGATGGGCACATGAAAAGCCTAGGCTTAAGCATTACACAAGGTATCCATGTAACAAAAACATTTGTACCTTCTTAATATTTTGAAAATTAAATAAATTATGTTTGCATAAATATTTTGTGCTTTGAACTCTGTGGTTGATTCCCACCCCATTCCCCCAAACCCCAGCACCAGAGCAAGTTCTTGGGTTAGAGGCTGGGCATTTTGGATGTGAACAGTTGCATCAAAAGCTGCTATCACCTTGGCCTAGTGACTCTGAATCTTTGTGCCTCCGTTTCCTGATCTGTAAAGTGGGACTCACAACAAGGAATGATGAGGACAAGTAAGTCAATATGTTTAAGATGCTGAGAGTAGTGCCTGGCACTTGGTGCATAAATACTAACTGTCACCACCATTTTTGATTTTGATAGTAGAGAATGCCCAGACCTGGCTTATTGTAGTGGGTTCTGGTTACCTTCTCTGGCAGAGATGCCAGTTAGTTCCAGGCCCCTGAAAAGGAGCTAGACTGGTTCATAGCCCATGACAGCAGAGCCTGGGGTTGTCCTGGCACCAGGCAGGAGGGGGAAGTGTGCCGGCCTCTAAAGGAATCGGCCAAGCTTCCCTCTCATTTGAACAGTGGTTCACCACACAGGCCACATGGGCAGAAACACACAGATTGGCCCCGAGAATGGGATTGTCATTCAGGTGCTAGAGCTGGCAGGATGGTGGACAAGCGGTGACCATCACAGAGCACGGGACGCACATGTGTGTAAATATGCAGGGCCCTGTTCTGACTCCGGTATGCTGTCTGCTTTTTTCATTACAGGTTTATCACAGGAGAGTGAGTGAGCTCACTCATCAAAAGATCAATGAAAAGTATGAGGTGGTCAGGAATTATCCCTATTTTACAGATGAGGAAATGAGGCCCTGGGACATTTAGTGGCTTGCTCAGGATTACACACAGCTAGTGGGTGTCAGACCTGAAACTGGAACCCTTCCGCTCCTGGTCTGGTGTTTTTCTCTGTGCTGTGTGGCCTCTGAAATAAAAATGCATGTGGTAGGCGGTGCCCATAGCTCAGGGGCCACCGTGCCGACCACATATACTGAGACTGGTGGGTTTGAACCCAACCTGGGCCAGCTAAACAATAATGACAACTACAACAACAACAAAAAAAAATAGCTGGGCGTTGTGGTGTGCACTTGTAGTTCCAGCTACTTGGGAGGCTGAGGCAAGAGAATTGCTTGAGCACAAGAGTTTCAGGTTGCTGTGAGCTGAAACGGCATTCTAAAAACAAACCAAAAAAATGCATACGAAGCTCTCCTAGGAGGTGAAGATGTACCCTGTCTGGGACAAAACAGACTTTTAAAACCCTGCAATTTCCCGCCCCTGTTCAGCATGCCCTGGGCTTCCCAGGAGGGGCACCAGCTTCTGGCTTCAGTGTCTTCCTCTGCCACCCAGCCTTGTGACCTGAGACCTTTTCCCAGGCACAAGATTTCTGTGGGCCTGGAAACTCCACCTGTCCGGGGGCGAGGGGGCAATTTGCAAGGCACCGGACACCATGTTGATTCCTACCTTTGTGATTCACGCCTGGGTCTTGATGCCACAAGCATTTCTTGTTCTAAAGTACTTGTCTGCAAGAGGACTCTGGGTGTGGGGGAGAGGTAGAAAGACATGTTGGCACCCAGACTGTGGGTGGCTGTGTTCATTTCCGGACTTCTCAGGTAAAACCCTTGGTGCACATACTGCACTTTCCACACAGGCTCCTGATGCTTTGGGGTGCTACAGACCTGCCAGCCTAAACCTCACGGCAAAACTAACCCAGGCTGCTGTGCTCCTGGCAGACCTTCTCTGTCTCCGGAAAGGAGAGGTCTCACCATGTGGCTCATTTGAAAGGCTCTTGGTATCTAAGGGATCACATTGCATTGCTTCAGGGTGCTTTGAGAGAAAACAAGAAAGGAAAACGTTCCCTATCTTTATTTATTTATTTATTGTTTGTTTTTATTGTTAAATTATAGCTGTGTACATTAGTGCAATCAAGGGGTACAATGTGCTGGTTTCATAGACAATCTGAAATATTTTCATCAAACTGTTCAACGTGGCCTTCATGGCATTTTCTTAGTTATTGTATGTAGACATTCGTATTCTGCATTTAGTAAGTTTCGCCTGTATCCATTCCAAGATGCACCGTAGGTGTGGTCCCATCCATTACCCTCCCTCCACCCTAACCTCCCCCCCTCCCTTCCCCTTCCTTGGCCCTTTCCTCATAGTCTTGTGCTATAGTTGGGTTATAGCCTTCATACAAAAGCTATAAATTACCTTCATAGTATGGCTGAGTACATTGGATACTTTTTCTTCCATTCCTGAGATACTTTGCTAAGAAGAATATATTCCAGCTCCATCCATGTAAACATGAAAGAGGTAAAGTCTCCATCTTTCTTTAAGGCTGCATAATATTCCATGGTATACATGTACCACAATTTGCTAGTGCATTCGTGGGTTGATGGGCACTTGGGCTTCTTCCATGACTTAGCATTATGAATTGGGCTGCAATAAACATTCTGGTACAGATGTCTTTGTTATATTGTGAGTTTTGGTCTTCTGGGTATATACCTAGTACAGGAATTATAGGATCGAATGGCACGTCTATTTTTAGATCCCTACGTATTCTCCAAACATCCTTCCAGAAGGGACGTACATATTAGTGTGCATTCCCACCAGCAGTGTAGAAGTGTGCCCTTTTCTCCACATCCACGCCAACATCTCTGGTTTTGGGATTTTGTGATGTGGGCTACTCTTACACTGGTTAGGTGATATCTCAAAGTAGTTTTGATTTGCATTTCTCTGATGATTAAGGATGATGTGCTTTTTTTCATGTGTTTGTAGATCGTGTGTCTGTCTTCTTTAGAGAAGTTTCTCTTCAAGTCCCTTGCCCACCCTGAGTGGGATCATGTGTTCTTTTCTTGCGAATACATTTGAGTTCTCTGTGGATTCTGGTTATTAGACCTTTATCGGAGGTATAACCTGCAAATATTTTCTCCCATTGTGAGGGCTGTCTGCTTGCTTTACTTACTGTGTTCTTGGCTGTGCAGAAGCTTTTTAGTTTGATCAGGTCCCAGGAATGTATTTTTGATACTGCTTCAATTGCCTGGGGAGTCCTGCTCATAAAATATTCACCCAGGCCGATTCCTTCAAGAGTTTTCCCTGCACTTTCTTCAAGTATTTTTATAGTTTCATGTCTTAAGTTTACATCTTTTATCCAGTGAGAGTCTATCTTAGTTAATGGTGAAAGGTGTGGGTCCAGTTTCAGTCTTTTACAGATCACCAGCCAGTTCACCCAGCACCATTTGTTAAATAGGGAATCTTTTCCCTACTGAATGTTTTTAATTGGCTTGTCAAAGATCGAATAACGGTAAGTAGCTGGATTCATCTCTTGGTTCTCTATTCTGTTCCAGACATCTACTTCTCTGTTTCTGTGCCAGTACCATGCTGTTTTGATCATTATCGATGTATAGTATAGTCTAATGTCTGGTAGCATGATTCCTCCTGCTGTGTTTTTATTGCTGAGTAATGTTTTGGCTATTCGAGGTTTTTTTCTGATTCCATATAAAACGAAGTATTATTTTTTCAAGATCTTTAAAATATGACAATGGAGCTTTAATAGGAATTACATTAAAATTATATATTGCTTTGGGTAGTATAGACATTTTAACGATGTTGATTCTTCCCAGCCATGAGCATGGTATGTATTTCCATTTGTTAACATTTTCAGTTATTTCTTTTCTTAAAGTTTCATAGTTCTCTTTGCAGAGACCTTTCACGTCCTTTAGGTATACGCCCAAATATTTCATCTTCTTTGGCACTACTGTGAAAGGAATAGAGTCCTTGACTGTTTTTTCGGCTTGGTTATTGTTGGCTACAGATTTATGGGTGTTGATTTCGTAGCCTGAGACATTGCTGTATTCCTTGATCACTTCTAAAAGTTTTGTAGTAGAATCCCTAGTGTTTTCCAGATATACAATCATATCATCTGCAAAGAGTGAAAGTTTGATCTCTTCTGACCCTATGTGGATACCCTTGGTCACCTTTTCTTCCCTAATTGTGGTGGCTAAAACTTCCATTACAATGTTAAAGAGCAATGGAGACAATGGGCAACCTTGCCTGGTTCCTGATCTAAGTTGAAATGATTTCAATTTAACTCCATTCAATACGATGTTGGCTGTGGGTTTGCTGTAGATGGTCTCTATTAGTTTAAGAAATGTCTCTTCTATACCAATTTTCTTAAGTGTTCTGATCATGAAGGGATGCTGGATATTATCAAAAGCTTTTTCTGCGTCAATTGAGAGAATCATATGGTCCTTATTTTTTAGTTTGTTTATGTGCTGAATTACATTTATAGATTTATGTATATTGAACCAGCCTTGAGACCCTGGGATAAATCCCACTTGGTCATGGTGTATAATTTTTTTGATGTATTTTTGGATTCTGTTTGTTAGGATCTTATTGAGTATTTTTGCATCAATATTCATTAGTGGTATTAGTCTATAATTTTCTTTTCTTGTTGGGTCTTTCCCTGGTTTGGGGATCAAGGTGATGTTTGCTTCATAGAATTTGTTGGTTTAGTAATATAGGTACTAGTTCTTCTTTAAAGGTTTGGTAGAATTCTGACGTAAAGCCATCTGATCCTGGGCTTTTCATTTTAGGGAGATTTTGTATAATTGATGCTATTTCAGAACTTGATATAGGCCTGGTCAACATTTCCACTTCATTCTGGCTAAGTCTTGGTAGGTAGCGTACTTCCAGGTATTGGTCTATTTCTTTCAGATTTTCATATTTCTGAGAGTAGAGTTTCTTGTAATATTCATTAAGGATTTTTTTAATTTCTGAGGGGTCTGTTGTTATTTTATTGTTACCATTTCTGATTGATGAAATTAGAGATTTTACTCTTTTTTTCCTCGTTAGGTTGGCCAAAGGTTTACTTATTTTACTGATCTTTTCAAAAAACCAACTTTTGGATTTATTGATCTGTTGTATGATTCTTTTGTTTTCAATTTCATTTAATTCTGCTCTAATTTTGTTTATTTCTTTTCTTCTGCTGGGTTTGGGGTTGGAATGTTCTTACTTCTCCAGTTGCTTGAGATGTCCCATTAAGTTATTAACTTCCTCTCTTACCATTTTCTTGAGGAACGCTTGCAGTGCTATAAATTTCCCTCTTAGGACTGCCTTTGCGGTATCCCAGAGGTACTGATAATTCGTGTCTTGATTGTTGTTTTGTTCCAAAAATTTGGAGATGTCCTTCTTAATCATGTCTATAACCCATCTATCCTTCAGCATAAGGTTATTTAGCTTCCATGTTTTTGTATGGGTATGTAGATTCCTGTTGTTATTGAGTTCAACTTTTTTTTTTTTTTTGAGACAGAGTCTCACTCTGTTGCCCTTGGTAGAGTGCCATGGCATCACAGCTCACAGCAACCTCCAGCTCTTGGGCTTAGGCAATCTTCTTGCGTCAGCTTCCCGAGTAGCTGGGACTACAGGCGCCCGCCACAATGCCTGGCTATTTTTTGTTGCAGTTTGGCAGGGGCCGGGTTTGAACCTGCCACCCTTGGTATATGGGGCTGGCGCCCTAGTCACTGAGCCACAGGTGCCGCCCTGAGTTCAACTTTTATTCCATGATGGTATTAGCAGATGCAAGGAATAATTTCTATTCTTTTAAATTTGCTGAGAGTAGATTTGTGGCCTAGGATGTGGTCGATTTTGGAGTATATTCCATGGGCTGATGAGAAGAATATGTATTCAGTTTTGTTGGGACGAAATGTTCTGTAGATGTCTGTTATATCCAGATGTTGAATGGTTAAGTTTAAATCTAAAATTGCTTAGTTCTTTTTGGAGGCTCTATCCAGCACTGCTAAAGGGGTGTTAAAATCTCCAACTACTGTGGAACTGGTCTGTTAGAGTTTCTCTTATAAATTGAGGTGCATTCTGGTTGGGTGCACAAATATTAAGAATTGAAATCTCATCATATTGAGTATTACCTTTAACAAATATGAAGTGTCCATCCTTATCCTTCCTTATTTTGGTTAGTTTAAAGCCTATTGCGTCTGTGAATAGGATTGCAACGCCTGCTTTTTTCTGCTTTCCATTTGCCTGGAGTATAGATGACCATCCCTTCACCTTGAGTCTATTTGTCTTTTAGTGTAAGATGCAATTCTTATATGCAGCAGATATCTGGCTTGAGTTTTTGTATCCAGTCAGCCAACCTATGCCTCTTTAGAGGACAGTTTAAATCATTCACATTAATTGAGAATATTGATAAGCCTTTTGAGAGTCTGGTGGACATTTTTAATCCTTTTGCGACTGTGGAAGTTGGAATTTGATCAAAATTTTCTGGGTGGGTTTACTTTTGTGGTGGAGGATTACGCTGGTCTTTATGGAGGATAGGTCTGAGAATATCCTGGAGAGGTGGTTTAGTTGTGGTAAATTTCTTCAACATGTGAATGTCATTGAAGTATTTAATTTCTCTGTCATAAATGAAACTCAGTTTAGCTGGGTACAGGATCCTGGGTTGAAAGTTATTTTGTTTTAGGAGATTAAAAGTTGATGACCATCCTCTTCTAGCTTGAAAGGTTTCAGCAGAGAGGTCTGCAGTTATTCTAACGTTCTTCCCCTTGTAGGTAATGTTTTTTTTTTGTCTAGCTGCTTTCAGAATTTTCTCCTTCATATTAACCTTAGTGAAATTGATTATGATTTGTCTGAGGGATGTCTGATTCGGGTTGAGTCATGCTGGAGTTCTGAAACTGTCTGCTATCTGAATTTCAGAATCTCTTGGCATGTCTGGAAAGTTCTCTTTCATAATCTCATGTAGAAGAGACTCTGTGCCTTGTGAAGCCACTTTGTCGCTTTCTGGGATCCCTATAAGATGAATATTGATTTTCTTCACATTATCCCAGAGTTCTCTGAGAGAGTGATCTGTTTTTGTCCTCCATTTCTCTTCCTCTTTGAGAGTTTGGGAGTGTTCGAAAGCTTTGTCTTCAGTGTCAGAAATCCTTTCTTCTGCTTGCTCCAATCTGTTATGGAGGGATTCTATTGTGTTTCTCGGATCTTTGAGGGCTGCAACTTCTTGTCTCAGTGTGTCAAAATCTTTGGTCATTTGGTCTTTGAATTCGTTGAATTCTTGAGATATCTTTTTGGTTATTGCTTGGAATTCTAATTCGATCTTATTTGCTACCCAGATTCTGAATTCGATTTCTGACACCTCAGCTATTTGTGCATGGGGTCTTGTGCTGTGTCTGCCCCATCGATCCTTGGGGGAGTTGATCTATTCTGATTATTCATATTGCCAGAGTTTTTCTGTTGATTTCGCCTCATGATTGTTTTTCACCATTGCCTCTGGCCATCCTCAGAGTTGGGAAGGTGTCTCTCCAAGATTAGACCCCAGTAGGACTCACTCTATTGTTGCTAGATCTTTGTAGGGAGTGACCCTGTGTAGCTCCTCTGGGGCTACCCCAGCCAGGGAGTTCTGGTTGTGGGAGTAGTTCCGGAGTGTGACACACCCAGATCCAGCAACAGGGCAAGAGGTTTGGTGTGCACGGTTTTGGGAGTGCCTGGCACCCAGTAACTTTGGCACAGAGAGCCCAAGGCTCCAGCAGTCTCTGGCCAGGAGAAGGGCTTGGCGCAGAGGCAGGGAGGGCTCCAGAGGGTATGCGACTACCAGAGTCCCTTGCCAGACGAGCAGGCTGATGTGGAGGCAGGGAGGGTATAGGACGGAGGACGTGGAGTTGCACAGCTCCCGCAGTTCCTGGTCAGGGCTTGCGGAGGCCCGGCAGGCAAGGGTCTCAGGTCGCAGCGCAGGTCTTACTGATGTCCAGGTGGGTGCTGATCACGGTCGTGGTGCAGCTCTTATGGAGGTCCAGGCGGGCCTGAAATGCTCTTACATGTTTACATAGATAGAGCTGGAACATATTCCTCTTAGCAAAGTATCTCAAGAGTGGAAGAAAGTATCCAATGTGAGTTCCCTGTCTTTAGAAGGATAGGAAGTGTATTGTCCTTTGCTGGGTGGATGGTGACCTAGGAGCCACCCCCATGCTGTGGGTTTGAGGAGCAGGGTTTGGGCCATCAGTAGCAGGAACTGTATGTCCTCTCTTGAGCTTCTCTGGTAACTGAGGATGCACCTGGATCCACCCTTGGAGCTGCCTGTGACTGGGAAGGGAGGACACAGGGCCCATTGTCCAGCACCACACTGGGCTTTTTAGCACCACACTGACAAGTGTAGTCAAGTCAGCGGACCCTACACTATGGAGCAGCCACAAGTGTAGCAGTGAGTGGCAGATGGGGGTACAAGATGTGCAGTAGGGGGATAGACTGGCCTCACTGTCCTCCCGGGGCCAGTGAAGAGTTCATAGCATAATAGTATAAGTCCTTGCCTTTCCACCTGAGTTGTTGTTGTTGTTGTTGTTTTTGAGATTCAGTCTCAAGCTCTTGCCCTTGGTAGGGTGCCCTGGCATCACAGCTCACAGCAACCTCAAACTCTTGGGCTTAAGTGATACTCTTGCCTCACCCTCCCAAGTAGCTGGGTTGTACAGGTGCCTATCATAACGCCCAGGTATTTTTTTGTTGTTGTTGCAGTTGTTATTGTTGTTTCAGCTGGCCTGGGCCGGGTTCAAACCCACCAGCCTTGGTGTATGTGGCCGGCACCCTACCCACTGAGCTACAAGCGCTGCCTAACCCGAGGATTTTGGATGAATCTTATGGCTTACCTCATTTTTATTGGATGCACCAGTCCAGGTGTGGTACCTAGGTACGGTACTGTAGGAGTGTCTTCCCAGGATGCACCAGTGTGCTGGGGTCCCCGGTTGAGGTGCCCTTGGAATGTACCTCAGGATGTGCTGTGCGCTTTGTACTCGGATATGGTGTCCTCCGAATGTGTAATCAGGGTACACCAGCATGCTGTGGTACCCAGGTGTGGCACTCCAGAAAGCCATCCCTTCCTATAGGGTGCAGAATTGACCTTTATATGGAAACAGAGGAAAGCCGTCTTTCTGTGTGTTTCTCAGCAGTGTCCATTACTAGACAGGTTTGCATGCAGATATTTGTTTCTGTCTGTCTCACGGTCAGAAAAATGAGCCTCATGTCTTTTGAAGCTATCAAATTACTGTGCTACATCCTTTTCACTGGAGACTCTTGCTCCCTGTCCCAGCACGCAGCCCACAATAAAATGGTTTATAACCTGCGGGAGTGCTTGTGTCCTTCCCCAGTGCCCTGGTTCCCCAACAATGGCGCTGTTCCCAGGAGTGTCTGGTTTCCCACCGGCCATTCATCAAGTCCCACACTATGAAGCAGCAAGAACTGGTTTTGCAGAGTAAACTGATACCTCCTAGAATATCCTTAGTGAGTAAGGATGAGGCGGTTTAATAAGTTACCTCTGATGAGGCAGACTGGCCCCGTCCCCACCCCACCTTCCTTCTGGCTCCTTAACACTTGGGTGCTCAAGCAGAGTGAGGGAGGGGTCTTCCCTTTCCTTAGTGTTGGGGTGGAAGGCTTGATCAAAGTTGGGCAGGTTAGTAGAAACAAAGCCAGTCATGCCTGGGGCCTCTCATAGCCCGTGAGGTTCCTGTTGGACTCCCCAGTGGAGCATGACTCCCCCACCCCCAGCTGAGCACCAGTCTGTGCTGGACTTGGCACAGATTCCTTGGGAGAAGAGCCTTTCTGTGGAAGGGTTTGCTCCACAATGTGACTCTTACACCTGGGAGAAGCAGCTTCCCCAGCTCCAAGTCTGTGGCAGATGGCAAAGAGAACCGGGCTCTAGGAGAAAGCTGGAGGCTGCAGTTTGGCAGGAAGGCTCTGGGTCAACAGGTGCTGAGAACCAGCTCAGAACCTGGGGTTCTGGGGTCCTTCAGTAGGATCTGGCTTCAAGAACGCTGCCAGGGAGGGAGGAACAATCCCAGTCTTGGAAGGTTGTGGCCTCCTGGGTGATTAGCCCAGGGCTCGACAGATTTCTGGGGCCGGGCCTCTGGTTGTTGAAGAGCACAGTCAGGTGACACCTGGGCCTTGAGTGAAGATTAAAGCAGAGGATTTTAAAAAAACAAGTGTGATTGTTTCTGTGCCTCGTCCAGGAAGGCTGTGGTCTGCCCTTGAACTTTCTGTAGGAGGCCAGAGTCCACGGGATCTAAGAAGCATCCCTGTACCCACTTCTGGGCTGAAGTCAGGTTTTATTTCATCCCCAGCCTTGGTGGTTGTGTTTTTTCCCCTCTTCTGAGTCCTTTCTGCCTCACCTGCTGGGTGGCTTCCAGAGGAGCCACCATGGATCCAGCTTGTTCCTGGGCCCCGAGGAGGAGTGAGAGATAAATGGACTTTACCCCTGCCCTGGAGGAATTCATAATCAAGATATATCAGAATAAGCCGGGCATCGTGGTTCACACCTAGCACTCTGGGAGGCTAAAGCAGGAAGATCCTTAGCTGGAGCTCTGAAATTCGAGACCAGCCTAAGGAAGAGTGAGATCTATCTCTACTAAAAAGGAAAAAAATAAAAAAAAAGAAAAGAAAGAAAGAAAGGAAAGGAAAGAAGGAAAGAACATAGCCAGGTGTTGTGTTAGGCACCTGTAATCCCAGCTACACAGGAGGCTGAGGCAGGAGGATGGCCTGAACCAGAAGTTTGAGGTTGCTGTGAGCTAGGCTGATGCCAGGTACTCTAGCCTCGGCAACAGAATGAGACTCCCTCTCAATTAAAAAAAAAGATACATCAGAAGTAAGAGAAACAGAGGCTGAGCTCGAGATGAACAGCTTTGTACAACCTTAATTTGAAGAACACTTCACAGTCTGTTATTCTCAAAAAAGAAGGTTAATTCAGAGCACAGATAAACTGGAGGAGGATTGTGTTCCCAGTTTTTGCATAATCTTCTCCAAGGTGTTGCAATGTGGTTAAAAACTGTCAGTCTAGAGAGTGGCAAATAGGTTTAATCTCAAGGCCATTAGTTGTGCCTGCACAAAGGGGAAAGAGTGCTTCAGTCAATTGGTGATGTCTGCCCTGGAGGCAGGATAAGGTGGACAGCAGCATTCCAGGCATGGTGTTTGCCATCTCTCACTTTACAGATGAAAAAACTGAGGCCCAGAAAAATTGTGACTAGTCTGTGTTTGGTGGAAGTCTGGAACTGGAACCTGAAGCTATTCTTTCTCAACTTAGTGCTCTTTCTACTGCTTTGTCATTAAAGCGCCCATCCTAGCTGGAGAGACGAGGCAAAGTGTGAAAGGAGGAGGACAGGGTATCAGATGGGCTGTGATAAAATGCAGAAAATGCACTGTGGAAAGGAACCAGGAAGGAGGAGGTGGGGTGGTGGGCTTGGACCTGGGAGAGGAGTGGGCTAGGTGTTGCAGGAGACAGTTCTGATGTCCCCTCCAGGGTCTCAGGGCCAGGCTGGCCACCTAGGGCAGAAAGTATAAAAGCTGCCACCCTCCACTGTCTTCGTGTGCCAGATTTTAAAGGGTTTTCCTTTAGTAGCAGGAAGAATGTGCAACTTTGTGGGTGTGTAGAGAATGCAGAGAAGATAAAATGCTAAACCTGAAAGGTTCCCTTAAAGCCACGTGGCCAGCTGGTTGGTCACACCTGCCACAGCCCCTTTAGTGACGTTTGGTGGGTCTGGTGGGTCATAGTCCCCTTTAGAGGGCAAGTCAGGACAGGAGACTCAGACTCTGTCCTGGAAAAACCTTATACCTTTACCTCCTACCCACTCGGATCTTCTCTGGTATCTTCTGAGTGATGTAGGCCTGGTGTTTCGCATGATGGGAGTGGTAGCTCTCTGTAGGTTAAGCAGAGGATGGACCAGGACACACAAGCTGGTACACAGCTTGCTATGTGGCTTTTTTGTTGTTGCAGGAGTGGGTATCATTTGCCACTTAAAAGAGTTGCTTGAATTTTTTCTACAAGAATGCTACTCCATCTTTGCAGGGATTGGTGTGCCACAGCATCCAATTTCACATTCCTGCTTGATGGGGAGTCATGATACTCTGGAAGGCAGGAAACAATCCTTCATGGGGTATGCGAGTCACAGCCCCATCTCCTGTGACTGCAGCGCTCACCAACACGCTTCTCTATACACAGCCGTCCCCCGCCCTCACCATCCTTTCCTTCCACTCCTAGGCTGGCCTCCAAGCACATACAGGGGTCTTCATTTTAAGAAGCACATGGAGGGAAAATCTTTAAAGCATGTAATAGTGGGTATGTAAGAAAACCCCAGTATTCTTCTGTGGTATATTCTGATGGAAGAGTGGAATGACAAGATGCTGGAGTTTGCTTTAAAATTCTGGTTTTACAGTAGATTTGGGAAAAGATGGGTGAAGCAAATCTTGCTCATTGCCGAATTGGAGGGATGGGCATACAGGAGCTCGCTGGGCTTTTGTTTCCGTTTGAGTTTTTATTTTTTAATTTTTACTTTTATTATTATTATTACTACTACTACTACTATTATTATTATAGACAGAGTCTTGCTATGTGGCCCTCAGACTCTTGGGCTTAAGCGATTGTCTTGCCTCAACCTCCCAAGTAGCTGGGACTACAGGCGCCCACCACAATGCCCAGCTATTTTTTGGTTGTAGTTGTCATTGTTGTTTGGCAGGCCCTGAGCCAGGTTTGAGCCCACCAGCCTCAGTGTATGTAGCCGGTGCCGTAGCCGCTGAGCTATAGGTGCCAAGCCCAGATTTGTAATCTTGCAAAAGAAACTGATCTAGACTATCATGTAGTTCTACCTTAAACTGATGAGGAAAATGAAGTCTTAAATTCCGAAAAGAAAAAAAAACCCAGCAATGTGTTTTTAAAGTATGTGGGATTCTATTGAAAACTTTTTGGTTTGCATGTAAGTTTTTGGTGCTCCTCCATAAAATGATTTACCTATTAGAAATGCATGTCTGAGTCCTACGGGGGCACTTTGTCCTGATGTCTCTGTTTCTTCCTCCTCCCTCCTCCCCTCTCCATCCTCCTCTCTTTCTCCTCCTCCTCATTGCAAGCTGAGGTGCTTTATGTAAGGTTTTTTTTGCAAAGTTGCAGTGTATCCAGCCATCTCAAGGTGCCCAGAATCTTGGCATCAACAGTTTTACTAAGGTTACTTGTGTTGTTTAAATAGTACTGTGAGTCTTGCTTTTATTGAACAAACATGTTTTAAGCATCTATAAGACAAAACAGACGTGAGGAAAGGAACGAGGTGGAGGAGCGCCCTGTCTCAGGGTCCCACCTGGGTAGCTGGACAGTGAGGCCACAGGATTGGTCCTTGTGGGATGGCATCCCATGGCACAGAGGTGCTTTCTCACAGTGGGCTTGTCTTAGTCCCCAGTGATTTTGCCCTGATGTCCCATGACGCCTATACTTCACCCCTACCCCCTGCCTTTTCTAAAATTCTCTCATCCTCTTCTCAGGGCAGACTCATTTTTTCCAGAAACTAAACTTCTTGAGGGCAGAGACTGAGTTCAGGTTCTTTCGTGTTGGCTTCAAGTAGGCTCTCTGGAAAGGTGTAATGAATGAGGAACTCCAGTGAGAGACCCAGGTGTCAGGTGTGGGCACTGGGCCTGGCCATCGCTGCGGCTGCTCTGGGAGCTGCACATTCACAGCCGGCGGGAAGAGCAGGCCCTGGCAGGGCATGGTAGGAGGCAAGTTCGTTCTTCGGCTGTGCCTGCCCCCATGGCCTGCCTCACCCAGCCACCTGAATCAGGGGTAGTAAACCTCATCACAAGACATCTGTGGGCCCGGTCTGTAGCTGTCCTGGATCCCAGATGACCTAGGCCTGGTCCTGTGCAGACTGGTTGGGGTGTCTGTGTTTCAGCACACGACTCTGAACTTAACCCTGTGGGGCATCCACCTTGAGTAATCCTCCGACTGCAACCTCCTCCTCTACCTCCCAGAGCTGCTCACCCAGCCCCTCATCCCCCTACACACAAAGCTGCCTGGAGTATCACAGGGGTTTGCGTCAGGTTGGCTCCAGGTCAAGACCTGGCTGTTCCACACATTAGTTCATGATGCTGGTTCATAATGGGTCTGTTTGCTCCCTGTAAAGGGGACACTCATATGAGGGGGTGGGGAGAGAGCATTGTGCTCAGGGAATGCCAGTGTTTCTCCTCTACTGCTGGTGAGAGTGCACATGGGTGTCATTACTTTGGAAAAATAGTCTGGCATTAACAGCTGAAGCTCAGTGTCCATATAACTTGTGGCCCAGTGAATTTCATTCCTAGGCGAATGTCCCAGAGAGCATCCTGCATGAGAGCTATGGAGGACTTGGACAAGAATGTTCACAGCGCTTCCACGCACATCAGCAAATCCTGGAAACAGCCCAGATGCCCATGCCCATCAGTGGGAGAAGGGATGAATGCAGCAAGACATGATCACACAATGGAATATTATACAGCTGTCCAAACAAATTAACTACAGCAGCATGCAGTGATGTAGACGAATTCTGGCAATATCATAAATGATTAAAATATATAAAAAATCATTTATGATATTGTTAAATATCAATAGTATTGATATTTATGATAATGTTAAAAATAGTATGCTCCCAAATACAGATGACCTACAGCACTATTCCTTTTTTATATGATTAAAAGCAACTAAAATGAATGTACGCTCTGGGAGTATTTACAGATGCAGTAATCCTGTACAGAAAGCAAGGGAATGTGTGGTCTTATTCAGGTTAGGGTGTCTTGGATAAGAGGAGGCAGGGGTTGGCTGGGGGACCCTCTGGTTAGCCGTAGGTTATTGTTGAGGTCCCAGCCTTTGTTCTGGGTGGTGGGTTTGCAGGTGCTTATTACATTGTGAAAAGTGACTAAATGTAAGTGGGCCCTGTGCAGACCGAAGATGAGTGTCCCAACCCAAGGGCTGTGACTAAAAATTAACCTCAGTTGGTTTAGCAAAGCCTGTGATGGCCTGGCATTCACTAGGGGGTGGGATGGGGTCTACACACCCTCCCCTTCTCTCTCTGGTCACCGCCCATCGTTCCAGCTCAGGTCTCCCATGGCTGCAGACGCCTGCTGGCTGCAGTGACCTCAGGCAGCTTCTGGGTCTGCTCTTCCTTAACTGCTTGTTTCCTATCTGTGTCATACAATTAGTGCCTTGTTATATACGGCTTCACCCACTAATCATTTCCACATGTGTGTGTGTCTTTCTAATGAGATGCTAATCTCCACGGGCAGAGGTCATGTTTTATCTCCTCCCATGTGGCAGATTACTGCCCAGTTCTGTGCCACTTTCCCCTTCTTCCTCAGTTAAAGAACCCCCGGCCTCCCTACCTGGAGGGCAGGCCATCTGAAGTAGAAGTTGCAGTGTTGTGTGAAGCTCTCCTAAAAGCAGGTGGCAGTGTGCCTGCATTTTCCCTTCCTCCTTCCTGCCGCCCACAGGGCAGGGGAGTGGCTGAAGTCCTGGCCTTCATGGACTAGATAGAGATGGTCCCTGACACCCTGGCCTGGGGCTCTGACGGCCGCTTTGGACTGCCTGTCGTCCAGTAAACTTGAATCTTGTGTAACTTGCCATTTTTCAGGGCTTTGTTACTCACACTTGAAGGTGATTCTTAGAGATGCGTCTCATGACCCACTCTTCTTTGATTCTTAGCACTGCCGGGTGCACAGTGATTATACCACAATCTATGTGGGTTAAACACCTGAACCTTGATTTGGTGTCTGACTTCTCGGTACCATCTGGATTTAGCAAGAGATCCAGGCGCCCAGGAAGTGGAGTGGGGTCCCACACTTCACTCATCAGTGGGTGACCCAGGCCTACCACTCACCCCCTGAACTCCACCTGCTCACTGGTTCAGGGAGTTAGCAACCCTGCCTGCTGACATCAGACTGTCAGCGACTCGGTACTGCACA
The DNA here is from genome assembly GCF_027406575.1 of Nycticebus coucang. NCBI lineage: Eukaryota > Metazoa > Chordata > Mammalia > Primates > Lorisidae > Nycticebus > Nycticebus coucang. Next base: position 93,006,070 of record NC_069788.1, read on the forward strand.
CCCCAGCGCATGTCTGCATGAACTGTTCATTTCCACCGCAGGCCCTGAGGTGGGAGCTTCATTACAGGGCTCAGCTGGCAGCACCCCCCTAGCAGTGGGATCACCATGAAGGAATGGGCTTAAGGGCTGCCAGGACACCCCGCCCCTGCTGATGGTACCTCATGTGGCCTGATGCTGCCAGCCTGAGGTGGGACGGGCTGCTTGCTTTGTCAGGTGAGGGTACTTTATCACGCTGCCGTTTTTCTTTTCCTTCTCTCACGAAGACCAGTGTCTTGGTGGATATAGGGTGAGAGACACTTGGTGGCAGTGGAGGGGGCAGTGGCCTGCCTGCCGGGAGCAGTTCTGTGAGGATGCCCACGATCCAACCTGCCTTTCCTGGGTCTGCGTGGCTGGACTGTGGCAGTCACTTTGGAATGCTAACCTCGGGGGTTTGGCAGGCAGCACGGCAGCAGTGTGACTCTTGGACAGAGGTCCTTTTCTGCCTCAGCAGGCTGGGGGTGTCTGCCAGCAGCCAGTTGGAGGCCACACCAAAGCTGCTGCTACCACTGTCCCCCTGGAGGCACATGGCTCTGGTGGGAGGGCATGTCCCAGGAACCTCCTGGGCCTCCCCACTGACAGAATAGCCTCCTCTTCTGCATCTTTTTTCTCTGCCTCCTGGCTGGGAGGGGAACTTAGGTATAACCTGCTGTTCTCTTGCCACTGCCCTGCAGGGCCCCCCTGTAGGCTGGTGACTCACTGTGGGTTCATGTCTCTCACCAGCCACACTGAATTCCCTGTGTTGGATGGCTGAGATGTCCAGCCCTGGCCTTGTTGTTACTGGTTATGTGACCCAAAGCACACCCTTACCACTGCATCTCAGTATGCTGGGCACAGTTTAAGCACCCGCCCCACTGAACACAAGAAGACACATGCCACCTGGAAAGTGTTAGACCAGAGGGAGGTGTTCATTCCCCCTACCCCTTGCCCTGAAGGGGTCTCGCACCCCGAGGTGCTCCGACCTCACTGTGCAGGGTTGAGTCTTTTCTCATCTTGTGGCTTGGCTGAAAGTGTGCAGCCAGGCGGGGGTGGCACAGACTGCCATCCTGCTTGGCTTGGGCATGGGAACAGCTGGTGAGGGCGCCTTTATTCTCCTGAAGTGTGGGCTCTCGGCTGGCCCTGTGGGGAAACTGGAGCAGCTGGTCTGCCCTGTGACCAGGTGTGGGGGCGTGGGGGTGTCTGTGTGCCTTAACTTTCCTACCTCTTAGAAAACGTTCTTTGATTCTGATGGCGTTCCCTCACACCCACCTCACCAGCACGTCTGAAGAATATTTCAGGAATATAAGGAATATTTTCTTACTTAAAGGAAAAAGAAAGGAAGGAAGACAAGATTTGGTTGTTTTTTTTCAGTCCTGAAACCTGAGCCTCACACAGTAGGGGGTCCATTTGGTTTAATTAAAGGGCATTGTTTCTGCCCCTTTAGAACACACACACACACTCTCTCTCTCTCACGTTAACCCTAACCCTGGGCTTGTGAAATGATGACTGAGTTCCTGCTGTGCCAGGCCCTGGGAGCAGAGGGGAGTGAGATACCCCTAACTGCTACCCTCAGAAGACCCCAGTCTGGGAGGGACACTGGAGGAGTGGGCTGGTTTAGCAGAGGACACTCAGTCTCCACAGCGTTGTAGCTATGAAGAAAATTTCTGGTCCTGTGCCCACATCTTCCAGCATTGTGTACCACACAGGTTCTTCCGATGCCATCACGCTATGCCGGCTTATGTGAGGGAGTGCCACCAGGGCTCAGTTCCTGGCTCAGGTGGAGGTCGCTGGTCAGTCCTGGCCCTCTCTGCCTCTGAGCCCAGAGCTGGCCTCAGAATCCTCCTCATCACGGCACTTCAGGGATCCACTTCCAGCTGTCCACCAGTCATTCCTGTTGTGCTCACTTGCCATTTCATGGAGGGCCCTGTCTGTAGTAGCTTTGTTTTTCGTCACTGTCGATTGTCCTCTTGTGCTTTTTTTTTCCTTTTAGCACATACCTGTGACGTGTTTATTTGCCTCTTTTTATGTCTCTCACTTTCTGCAGTATCCCCAGCAGTCAGAAGGTGTATTAGTGAAATGGATCTGACACTGGCACCGCCTTCCAGAGTCAGGAGAAATGTCTAGCCCAGCCGCTGCTTTATTAGGCACTCTGATTTATTACTGTTCAAAATAAAGTGTTCTTTGCTCTGAAGATGGGGGAGTGGTTGAGTTGACGGTCTGGGGGCCTGCGTTCTTACCAGACCCTTGCTTCCGGCCGCCAGTCCCACTTAGCCAGCAGCTGGTAGGGGTCTGCTGTGGTCACACACAGAGCCCTGGGGGGATTCAAAGGTGAGCCTGTTACAGCACCTGCCCTGAAGACTCTGAGGTTCCCATGCTTGGAGTACAGCTGCACTGTGCTGGGCCTCAGGTGGGGACCCTGGGAGTGCAGATGAGGAGGTGATTATTGCCAGTGAAGGGGTTGAGGAAGGAAGGCTCTGGGTAGCAAAAGCGCTGGAGGTAAAGTGTTGTAGGACAGAGAGGATGTGGCTGGTCCAGGGACAGGCTGGGCTGTCAGGCCACCACCAACCCCTGTCCATCCCCTCAACTTGGACAGCTGCCCCGAAGTTGATAACATCTGTTGAGATTTTCACTTCCTGCTGAGATATTAGTCATTACAAACTTGTCTTTTCTTAACCTTTCTCCTCCCTGGGTTTCAACTGTGTCTTGAGATACCCTCCCTCAGTTTCCTGCTATAGAATAAATTCTTGGTGCATAGAGTTTCTTGCTCTCTAGATGAAGTCTGAGCTTTGGCTGCAGACTCCTGTAACAAGAAGTCACCTGTTTGCACAGTACTGTTACTTGACTGGTGCTTTTGTGTATCGGTTTCACATAAAGATTTTTCAGAAGGGCCAATGGGGCGTAGGGAGGCAGTGATAGCAGCTACTCCCTTACTTGCCCCGGAGATTGGCAGTTCCCATCCTCTGTGCTCCTGGAGACCCTCTCTTCAGCCCTTGCCCTTCACCTAGGCACACAGATCAGCCTTCTTGCCTGTGGACCTGCCACTAGAGTTCTCAGTGCCAGAGCACCTGAGATGGTTTGGGCACATGTGTGTTTTTAGAGAAAACACTGAGCAGATGTTCTTGCTCATTTCTTTATCCTGAACCCTGAGTGTTAGAGAAGTGATGGAGGTGTGGACAGTTTCTATGTTCTGATCTCTGGAATGGACCCCCCCCCCCAGTACCTGTGGCCTGTCTTCCTTTGTGGGGTCTCTATCAAGTGGCCATGGGCCTCCTGTATTTGCCCATTGCAGCACCTCCCTAGGAAGCAGGAGTGAGGAGGTGTTTTCCCTGAGCCTGTTGAAAGCAGTGCTCAGCACAACCGGAAAGTATAGAGAAGGCCTCAGGCTTGGCCACCACCTCCTGGGACCTGATGAGGTGCTGTGGGCAGTGCTTGGTCATCTATAGGTTAGGTGTGATGCCTGCCCATCTGGCCACCTCCCCGCCCTGGCAGGGCTTGAAGCTGAGGCCCAGCAGCATTGGGCTGTGGTGGAGCTGTAGGGACTCCAAAGCTGCTGCCGTCTAGATAATATGTAGGTGAGGCTGGGCCCAGACTACCAGAGCAATGGTTCTGTATGCATCTGGCTCTTAGTGGTCCTTCACTCCTGCTGGGACTATGATGGGGATGTGTTGCTCCAGCCCTTGTATTGGGGTACACGAGGTAGGGGTGCCTCCTGCGGCTTCCTGCACCTGTATTCCCAGCATTACCCAAACCAGCACACTCCGCTCCACAACACACAGACCTACCTAGATGGTACCCACTTCTTATCCTTTCCCGTTTCAGCTCCTGCCTGTCTCCTTTTTGGAGGCTTACTGGATTGTCTCCCAGCACAGATGCCTCCCAACCATTCTGGTGCTGGACGACTGTCTCCCGCCCAGGCTTTGAGCTCCCCAGGGGAGGGCCTGACCCCCCAGAGCACACCCCCAGTGCCCTCACTGGCCTTGGTGGGCTTTGTTCTCTTTGTCTGCCTCCATTTCCTAGATTTCAGGGCGGAGGTCATGTCTTTACACCCTCCACCTCCCAATCAGGGTGGCATAAGACACCTAGCAGGTGCCTAAGAATGTGGTGGCTTAAGTGAAAGAGTGAACAGCTGTCCTGTGAGGTGCTCTCCCTGCCCTGGGGATGTGGACTTGAGGCCTGGCTGACTCTGGCTGCAGTGCTATCCCTCGTCCTGTGGGGCTCATGCCCTGAGGTTGGGTTTGGTTGGGGAGTGGGTTGGTAGGCTGGCTGCCCCTCCCCCTGCCCTGCCGGCCTTTCCTGCCCCCACAAGCCCCAGCCACAGTGGTCTCCGGCCTCCTGCCACTGCAGAGCTAAGGGTGCCCTCTGTCACTCCTGCTCCGACTTGTGCCTGGAGTGAGGGAACTGACAATGGCACTGCCAGGCAGCCAGGCAAGGGCTGCCAGAGTGTGGTGTGGCTCCAGCCCTGTCCTGGGCAAGTACCTATAGGCTCCGGAGGTGGGGGGTGAGTGGTAGGGGAGATACCATGTGGACCAGTATTGTGTTCCCCTAGCCCAGCACTTCCTGGGATGGAAAGGCCATGCCTCGCCCCCTGACCTCGGTGGGTGTGTGGGGAGAAAGAAGCCTGCCCAGGAAATTGGCTAGAACCACCCATGCTGGAGAGTGTAGGAGGCAGTGTTGCTCCCGGTGAGCTGGTGCTGTGCCTTGGTTCTGCCACCTCTAGGTGAGATTGGCCCTGGTGAGCACGGCAGGTGGTACTCCTTTCTTGCTTATCTGTCAGTAAAAATACTGACTTTTCCAAGAAGCTCAAAGAAAAGGGCTTGATGACCACTGACTGACAATAGTAAGATCCCCCAGCACCATAAGTTGTGGTCCCTGCATCAGTCCAGAGTGCTGATGCTCTCTTAACCGGGAGGAGTGGACTTGGAGGGCATAGAGGGCAGGTAGCCAAGAACTACTGCAGATGCTGAGGAGTGATCAGCCCTCCACCCCCAGTCTTCAGAGTCTTTCTCCCCTTCCCCAGACCCACAGCCGGAGCACCTGGGGCATAGTCCTGGTGTGTAGTGGCCCTCAGTAGATGCTGCTGAGTAAGCTCTGGCTCCTTGGTGTGGCAGAAAGAGCCTTAGGTCAGTCTCAGGAGACCTGGGTTTCTAGACCCGACTGTGGTGCTGTGTCCCTATTGTTTTCTGCTCTGGGCCTCAGTTTCCCTGCTTTAAAGGTAATCTGTAAGGCTCTTGTACTTTTAAAATGTGGATTCTCACTGCCTCCCTGCCATTGGCCAGGATCTGAGTATATGTGGTCCACAGGGGGCCTGGCCCCCTCCCCTTGGCACCTATGGTTTGAAAGGTCGCTCCAAAGAAGTTAGGCTCCCAAGCCCAGCTGTGGTCGCCAGGGGCCAGGCTTGCATTCACCTTGTAAAATGTTTTGAAGCATGGTTTATGGGAGAGGAGACGGCCTGCTCATGCTTCTGGGGCTCAGAACTGGCACTTCCTGGCAGCGGTAAGACAGATCTGCCAATGGGGCAACCCAGGCCTTACACAGCCCTAAAGGCAAGGCAGCAAGGGGCACTCAGGCTGTCGTCCATCCTGTCCCTTAGTTCTTCCTGGACACGCGTGCGCTTGCCTGCTTGTCAGATCTGGCAGCCCTGAGTCATAAAGACGGGCCATGCACCTCTTGCCAGCACGTGTTTCCTTTTCCAGCCCCTCCCTCCTTCCCTCTCCTGAAGGAGCCAGAAGTCGCTAAGAGGCTGTTATAGATGAGGGTGTGGCTCAGAGAGGGACTGTGACTTGCCTGAGGTCACACAGCAAGTTAGAGGCAGAGCAAATAGTGGCTTTGCTCTCCTGGTGGTGTTTGAGTTTCCAGGTGTTCCTTCCCAACAGTTCTCCTCCTGGGTCAATTCAAAGGAAATATTTGTTTTCCTTTCCTATGAACAAAGACCGGACTTATGTTTGTTTCTGTGAACACAGCCAGGCGGATAGGCCATTAGGAAGTGTTCCATGGGAGGGGCTTTCTGGTAGTGTGCTCACCTTGGGCGGGCCAAGTTGATGGCCTTAAGTCATTGGGGACTCAGACACAGTGTGGCCTAATTAGGGAAGCCGGTGCCTGTGGTCTTGTGCAGCTTGGAGCTGATCTCAGGCTCTAGGGACTCCAGGATTAATTGAAATGAGGTGGAACAGATGGATTGAATCTATCAGCAGTTTTATGTGACAGCCTCTTAACATAAAAGCGCTTCATGGCTCACTCATTTGCCAGGGCTCCCTGCTCCAGTCCAAGAGGGAATGTGGCAAAGACGGAGTCCCTCATCCAGATGGATTTATAAGCATGTGGGCTGGGCTGTATGCAGTTGGTGAGGATGAATCCTTTCCTCTTGGCGGCTAAATTAGAAAACTGCTGTAGGGCGGCGCCTGTAGCTCAGTCAGTGGGGCGCCGGCCCCATATACCAAGGGTGGCGGGTTCAAACCTGGCCCTGGCTGAACTGCAACCAAAAAATAGCTGGGCATTGTGGCTGGCGCCTGTAGTCCCAGCTACTCGGGAGGCTGAGGCAAGAGAATCGCTTAAGCCCAGGAGTTGGAGGTTGCTGTGAGCTGTGTGATGCCACGGCACTCTACCAAGGGCCATAAAGTGAGACTCTGTCTCTACAAAAAAAAAAAAAAGAAAGAAAAGAAAACTGCTCTGACTATATAACAACCTAGAAAGTAGGGCTCTTGGTTTTGAGGCCAGGTTCCTATTGCCCTGCACTTGGGGTGATAACCATAGGGGATATGAGAGCCTGGGGTGGTTGTTAGGCTGTGAGTATCACCAGTTAATATCAAAGGGATAGGGTGGGCATTTGCTGTGGAAAGTACCCTGGTTGGGGGATTGGGGAGACAGTGGTACAGGGTTCTGGGATGCTCCCCAGACCCGAGGTTCCTCTGCTGGCCCTTACTCTGGACCCTATTAACAATATCACACTATGGTTCCCTCAGACTAGAAGTGTTAACAATTCTCATGTGAATGCTGGGAGGAGAAAGGGGACAGGAACCTCTTTGTGGTTGTTTCTAGTAATAAAGCACAAGGCTAATTGATTGCTAATGCCAAGTTGTTAGGCAGTTTTTGGTTTGGCCAACAAACCGCTAAGATGAATTCAGGGACATCTCTTGGCCAAACCCAGCAGAGAGGTTTTGAGATGTGTCATATGGCGAGTGTTGATTGGTGGCAGGAGCATCCGCATTATGGATGTGTGCTGAGGAGGTCTGTGGAACGTTCCTTTTGATGGTTGGGGTGTCTCTGTGGCTTCCGCTCGTCTAATAGCTCACGCCACATAGTTACTGGAAATGTTACCACTGTGAGGTTCAGACATTTCTCCTGTCCTGGAGCCCTGGAGCCCTGGTGTAGACATTGGGAATGTTGGATACGTGTGGAACCTTACCTATTCCTAGTCATTTCTGTAGTTTAGGAATTTAAAATTAACTTTGTTTTGCTTCGTTTGCTCATAAAACTATCACATTTGGGATTTTGCAGTTGGAAACCATGATATGTTCAAACCAACATAACAAATTGAGTTTGGAATGTTTTCTAAGATTTGTATTCACTATTCCACTTATGCAAGTTTTAATGGAAAATTCTAAAATGGATTCTAATTTTTTTCCTCCGCTTTGAAATGTCTTTAACTTTTGTTAACAGCTACAAGCTATGAATCCTAAGGAATATGGTGTCAGATTTTGCCATGTTTGAAGGCATAGGAATTAACTCAACGGATGAAACCACCGTCCTTGTAGAGGAGAAAAGCTGTTGTTTTTCAAAACTTGGTTCCTTCCTCAGTATGGAAAAGGCAGAGAAAACACCTCGTCCACAAAAAAGATTTTTTAAAATCTCAATATACCTACATTTTGAGGCATATTTTCTGATATGTTTCATTTTCTACTATTAGCAGCTTTTTAGCCACCTCTGAGGAGGGAGCTAATTGACAAGGCACGTTGAAGAAAGGGGCTGCAGAAGGGGGGCAGATGTAGCATTAGGAGTGCGGGGGAGAGAAAATCACATGTGATTACACACATCAGGTGGCTGGGTAGAGGAGGCAGCATTTTAGCTGAGCTTGGAGGACAAGTAAAATCTGGCAGGTAGTGATGAGGTGGGGATCGGTGAGGAAGGGCACACGAGCGGGAAATACAGAGTGTGTATAGTTCACTTTGATGTTCAGTGTAACCAGAGGATTTCCTTGTGGCCCACACTGGGCATTAATACATTTCTTAGCTCTATCCTTGACCTTTTAGACTCCTAAGCATTCCCCAAAGCCCAGGTCAGAAGCTGCCACCTCTGGGAAGCCCTGCCAGACCTCCCTGTGCTGGGCTGTGACTGTCTAAGCCAGGCTAAGAGTTCTCAGCTTACAGCAGTGTACACACTATGCGTCTTGTAAATACCTGAAGATCAGACCTAAAGGTGTGCTGGGGCATCCACAAAGCCATCATCACTTATGTTTCTGCCTTTTTAGTCCTTAAGAGTGGAGGTAGGTTGGGCGGCACCTGTGGCTCAGTGGGTAGGGTGCTGGCCTCATATCCCAAGGGTGGCGGGTTTGAACCCCACCCCGGCCAAACTGCAACAAACAATAGCAGGCATTGTGGCGGGCACCTGTAGTCCCAGCTACTTGGGAGACTGAGGCAAGAGAATCGCCTAAGCCCAGGAGTTGGAGGTTTCTGTGAGCTGTGTGATGCCATGGCACTCTACCAAGGGTGATAAAGCGAGACTCTGCCTCTAAGGGGGAAAAAAAAAGAGTGGAGGTAGGTCAACATCAGTGTTCTTGGTGTTTTGTTTTTCTTTTTTGTTTTTTTGAGATAGAGTTTTACCATGTTGCATCCGGTAGAGTGCTGTGTCATCACAGCTCACAGCAACCTCAAATTCTTGGGCTTAAGTGATACTCTTGCCTCAGCCTCCCAAGTAGCTGGGACTACAGGTACCCGTCACAAAATGCCCTGCTATTTTTTGTTGCAGTTGTCATTGTTGTTGAGCTGGCCCGGGCCGGGTTCAAACCCGCCAGCCTCCGTGTATGTGGCTGGCACTGTAACCACTGTGCTGTGGACACTGAGCTGTTCTTGGTGGTTTTAATTTGGCTCTATGGAAGGCTCATTTGCAGCCTGGACCACGTCTGTCACCTTGGCAACCACGAGCATCACCATCCTCTTGGATCTCCTGCAGGGTGTTTGTTTTAAACTTTTCTGGGGTTTCCCTCTCATTTCTTTGCAATTGTAGCTGCCATTCAAAGCCCTTAGAGGTCAGTCTGTGGATCTAAATACATGGGTTTCAGCAGCATTTGTTTTTCCTTCCTGGCAAAATATTGAACCATGAGATTGTTTCATTTAGGGGAGAAATAATTTTTTCCCTTTTCTTCAAGAAATCATTGTTCTTCAAGTGACGATCTTAGTGTTTCTGGTGGGAACTAAAGTTAAACCCTCCCACACATGCACAAAAAAAGGTATTTCTACCTGAATCTTTTCTAAGATCTTACGTTTCTTATACCTGCAGAGAACGTGACCTTTTTGTTTAGGCAGGCAGAGAGGGCGAGGTCAGCCCTGGAAGGATGTTCAACCTTTTCAGTGAGGACCTGACTTTGCCTACGTAGTGGATGGGCTTTTTCTGGGACCCCTGAGCCTCTGTCTTTGAGGGTCTTCTGCCCTAGGAGTCACCCTTTCCCCTAGAGCCCCTGCCCCGCCCCACCCCATCACTGGGCCTCCTGATAGCATCTGTTTTTTTTCCTCAGGGAGGGGATGTTGGAGGTGTGGTTTGCTTTTGTGTGGGTATTAAAAACAAGAACAGGGCAGTGCCTGTGGCTCAGTGGGTAGGGCGCTGGCTTCATATACCAAGGGTGGCGGGTTCAAACCCCTGCTGAACTGCGACAAAAAAAATAGCCAGGCGTTGTGGTGGGCGCCTGTAGTCCCAGCTACTTGGGAGGCTGAGGCAAGAGAATTGCCTAAGCCCAGGAGTTGGAGGTTGCTATGAGCCGTGCGATGCTACAGCACTCTACAGAAGGTAGTAGAGTAAGACTCTGTCTCTACAAAAAATAAAAAAATTAAAAAAAAAAAAACAACACTAACCTACTTCATTTTCCATCTTTTTATTTATTTATTTATTTATTATTTTGCATGTGTGGTTTTTTTTGGCTGGGGCTGGGTTTGAACCCGCCACCTCCAGCACATGGGACCGGCGCCCTTCCCCTTTGAGCCACAGGCGCCGCCCCTTCATTTTCCATCTTAAAGACTTGGTGGACTGTCTCAGAGGAAAGAATGGATTTTTTTTTTTTCCAGTAGGTTTGTCATGTTCACAGCTGAAATACTTCAGACGCCTTTGACTATACATTCTGTGTACCACAAGGGTTAATTATTTTAATGCATATTATAGGATATTTAGAAAATGCTGGGTAAACTTGCTTTTGTCCTTATCACTCTAATAAAGACTGTTCTGTCATTTTGGTACACTGTATTCCCTTGAGGTCTTCTTTTCTGAACATATGTTTAATACTGTGCATACAATTAGGTGTCCATTGACACGTTTGAGCATTTTTGGCTGTCTCCCAACCTGGCTGAGTGGCCATATCTCCCGTTGCCTTCCCCAGGCAGTTTGTAGCCAGACCGTTAACGTGCTTTTTTCCTGTCACATGCACTTCCCAGGCTTTAGTGCGTATTTTGAGGTTGGGGGCAGGTGAGGGCCTCAAGTCGATCATTTAATGTTCTGTGGTTAACAGTTTTGCTGCAGAATGGATGGTTTACTAAGAGTTGGGTTGTACATCCTTGTTCTCCCAAGGAGAGGAGTAAAGACAGTTGCTTTAAGGGGCTTGAGCTGAGTCCTCCTTTGGCCAAACGAAGGAGGAAATCTTTGGAGAAAGCTTGGACTCAGTATAGGGCTTCCAGGACAGTCAGTTACCATGGGTGAGTAGATGTTAGTCTTGGATAGAGACTGGAATTAGGATGTATGTCCCTGCCTCAGGGCCCTGACAGTTTAATGGAGGCCACTGGACCAAGCTCAGAAAATGAACTTCCTCTGCAAGGAAGCTCCCCCCCTCCCTTTTTTTTCTTTCTTTTTTCTTTTTTTGAGACAGTCTCACTATTTTGCCTAGAGTACTGTGGCATCACAGCTCACAGCAACCTCAAAACTCTTGGGCTTAAGCGATTCTCTTGCCTCAGCCTCCCAAGTAGCTGGGACTACAGATGCCCGCCACAACGCCTGGCTATTTTTTTTTGTTGTTGCAGTTGTCATTGTTGCTTAGCTGTCCTGGGCTGGGTTTGAACCCGCCAGCCCTGGTGTATGTGGCCAGCACCCTAACCACTGAGCTATGGGCACTGAGCCAAAGAAATGGAAGCCTCTGGACCAAGCTCAGAAAATGAGCTTCCTCTGCAAGCCGTGAGGCAGGTGGGTAGGGAGGCCCCCAGGCTTCTCCCTGGGCGTTTCCTAACACAGTCCTGTCCCTGCCTGCTGAGTCAGGCCTCTGCCTGCCCCTCACTTGGTCCTTCTGTCTCTGGTGTGGGCAGGATGTCCCTCCAGCACTAGTGAGGTGTAGACACTCAGTGAACTCTGAATCCTGCTTAGGAGGAGTGAGGTTTGGGGGACTTTGGGGAGGGGAGACTAGAGGGCCAGCTAGTGGGAAGGCTCACTTGGTGACAGAAGGGGAGACCAGGGGGCACAGTGTGATCCTTGCAGCCAGGGCCTGGATTGGGTTCCGAGAAGCAGTGAGCAGGGCTCAACAGCAGTGACAAGTATTTGGTGTCGTGGGCTCTGGGAGGCCACTGGCCTGGATGCTGGTGCTGTTTCCTGTACTTTTGGTGGCCCAGAGGCCCTACCGCCCAGCAAGGCCACTCACCCTCCTGACCAGGCACTGCTAGGATCCAGAATCAACCTCTCCATCATCTGTCACTGCCGAGCTTGGTCACCACGAAGCCTGGAATGGGCCTGCTGGTGTCAGCTGCAGCTTCCACAGTGGCTTTCTGTTCTGAGTATTGGGTGGAGGGGAATCCCCTTGTCAGCATCCTGCTCACGTCTCTCACAGACTAAGGGCTGGGCCTGTTGCCCTGGAGGCCCTGTCACTACCACTGCATTTACTCCGCTTTCCTTAGGGAGGGCAGAGGGCAGAGGGACGGCCTCCATTAAACCCATTAAATTGTCAGGTCCCTGAGGGGGACATACATCCTAATTCTAGTCTCTATCTGGGACTAACATCTACTCACCCATGACAACTGTCCTAAAAGCCCTAAACTGAGTCTAAGCTTTCTCCAAGGGGTCTTGGGGCCTGGTAGCCACTAGCCACGTGTGGTTGTCAGAGTTTGGAGATAATACAATGTGACCGAGGAAGTGAATTTTTCATTTTAATCTACTTAGATTTAAATACCTATGCTCAATTCAGTTGTAAGAAAACTTAAAGGTATGTTGAGAACAATTTGGGAAATGTAATTCTACTTTTTCAACTCCACATTTCATGAAATCTGCATAGAGATCAAGTATTAAAATATTTCTGGTACAGATTTATCATCGGAATTAAGATGTGCTGTGATACACACTAATTTCAAAGACTTCGTGTGAAAACTGTAAAATATCTCAAATTTTTTTTATCTGTTATGTATTGAAATGACTATAAATTTATATTGGTTTATTTCAAGCATATTAGGGGTGGCGTCCATAGCTCAGTGGGTAGGGCACCGGCTACATGCACTGAGGCTGGCGGGTTTGAACCCAGCCTGGGCCAGCTAAAACAATGACAACTGCAACAACAGCAACAAAAAATAGCTGGGCGTTGTGGTGGGTGCCTATAGTCCCAGCTACTTGGGAGGCTGCGGCAAGAGAATCGTTTAAGCCCAAGAGTTTGAGGTTGTCCACCGAGGGTGACATAGTGAGACTCTAGTCTCAAAAAAAAAACTATAATAGGCTCGGCACCCGAAGTTCAGTGAGTAGGGCGCCGGCCACATACACCAAGGCTGGTGGGTTTCAGCCTGGCCCTGGGCCTGCTAAACAACAATGACAACTGCAACCAAAAATAGCTGGGTGTTGTGGAGGGCGCCTGTAGTCCCAGCTACTCGGGTGAGTTTGAGGTTGCTATGAGCTGTGACACCACAGCACTCTACCAAGGGCAACATGAGACTCTGTCTCAAACTAAATAAATAAAATAATTATATTAGGATATTTTCACCTGCTTTTTATTTTTTTACTTTTGTAAAGGTGGCTACTAGAAAATTGGAAATTACTGTGTCTTAATTATGTACATTACTGGACAGCCATGGCATTGGCACCTGTTTTTGCTAGAAATGTGGTGGATGGCCCTTTAAGGGGGACCAGTTTATGGCTTCTTAGAAGCACCTTGGCCATAGGATTAGGTTTTAGGAGACCTAAATGGTGTTTTGAAAGGAATAACTAAAAAAAAAAAAAAAATGGTTCATAGAACTTTTTTTGTTTTAGAGACGAAGTCTCACTTTGTAGCCCCGCTGGAGTGCAGTGGTTTGATCATAGCTCACAACTCCTGGGCACAGAGATTCTCCCACCTCAACTTCCCGAGTAACTAGGACCATGGGCACACACCACCATGCCCAGATAATTTTTAAACTTTTTTTTTTTTTTCTTTTTTGTAGAAACATGGTTTAGGGGCCTTTCTATGCCCAGGCTGGTATCAAACTACTGGCTTCAAGCACCTAAGCCTTCTCAAGGTATGGGATGATAGGCATGAGCCACTATGCCTGGCCAACATTATTTATTTATCTATTTGTTTGTTTGTTTGTGACAGAGTATCACCATGTCACCCTCAGTAGAGTGCTATGGCATCATAGCTAACAGCATCCTCAAACTCCTGGGCTCAAGTGATTCTCTTTCCTCAGCCTCCCCAGCAGGTGGGACCACAGGCACCCGCCACAACGCCCAGCTATTTTTTGGCTGCAGTTTTTGTTGTTTAGCTGGCCCAGGCTGGGCTCGAACCCGCCAGCCTTGGTGCACGTGGCCAGCGCCGGAACCACTGTGCTTCAGACACCAAGCCGCAACATTATTTATTAATTGCACCAATGACATGTTTCTCGTGGGAAAATTAGTAAGTACTGATTAGACAAATGTAAATATCCCATTTTGAAAGAATGTGTAAGCTTTCTGGCAATATTTTTGAGCAATATTTTTGCTCAGATTAACATTAGCATAAAAATAGCACTTTGTATTTTTGCAGTGACCTTCAGAATATTTCAAAAGCAAAACTAGATGATTTCAATACTGTATCTCATTTATAAACATGTGCATCCTGGTAATAGGGCAGAGTGGAGTGGACTAGAAACTCAGACAATGGCAGGAGGACTCCTGCCAGGAATTCAAAAGGGACAGTGATGACTTAGCTCCTGCCGGCATTGGCCTGAGCATTGGTGTCTGGTGTTAAGGCTGGGGAGGGAGCCGCTTGTCAGGACAGGCCAGTATTGTTGGGGACCTCCTTTTAAACTGAGTGAGTTAGCTGGCAAGTGGATTCCACTGATTTTATTTGTGGGGTGCATTTTGCCTGGGAGCAGGGTTTGGTTGGGTTATGAGGTATGGAGGAATTCTTTGGTGAGCTCATGCCCATTGAGAAACATCATGTTGATTTTTTTCCCAAGGAGGAAAATCATCATGTTGATTTTTTTTTTCCTTTAAAGGAGGGCTGAGGCTGTTATACACTCACACTTTTGTCGAGCGCTGACAGGTATTGAACAACTGAGACATGTCTGAGAAAACATGAGCTGTGTGTGACATGGCACCCTGTGACCCTGGATGATGGAGAAAAGCGATGTCTAGCATTGAACAGAGGAGGGCTGGTGTGTTCGGGAGTGGGGTACTACACCTCATGGTTTAGCATCCCCCTCCCTCACCCCTATTGGTGGTGTGGACCAGAGCTGTAGAGAGAAAATACAATCATTTTATATATTCTTTGCAGGTGTTGGCCTCTCCCAGCAGGCTTGCCTAGGCCCCTCTTCTAACCTCGTGATTCAGAACTGGTTCTGGGATGCTCACCCAGGCCATGCGGGATTAGCTGGTTGTCATTATCCCCCATTTCGTCTTGAATGCTAGTTGGCAGTGTGCCGGGCACAAAGAAGCCACATGTTATACAATTGAGTGACTCCCTGAAACAAGTTGCGTCTCAGTGGAAATGCATCTAAAAAGGCCCAAGAGAAGCATTCTTGGTGAATATTCCTATAGTGATCACTATTAGGATAGTTATGGAACCCATCCCCTCTTTTGACATCTGCAAAATTGGATTTTTTAATCTTCTTGCTTGTGAACACATTTGGACGGGGAAGAATGACCTTCCTTGAAAAATGCTCTGGGAGATGTCCATGGTGGCCGGGTCTGTGAGCCGGCACGCTCTGAGGGCATGTGGAAGGCGTGATGAGAGAGTTTGACTGTTGGCTGGTGCCTGGGCCTTCTCTCAAAGTCCCTTGGTGTGAGAAGGCCAGAAGGCAGCCTATGCTGCGCCTCGGTGCTGGCCAGCTCTGATTTATCCCTCTCCAGGAAGTCGTTGCCGTATTGAGAGACGTCCTCATTTCTAATTTGGACCAAAGTCCTGCTTCACACTTGGATATCAAATCATCAGGTTATAATGGCTCAATAACATCTCTATAGTAATCTTTATTCTCTGTTCTTTTTTAATTGTACAAGCCAGCCGAAAAAAATAGTAGAGGGTTGTTTTGTTTTGTTTTGTTTTGTTTTTTGTAGAGACAGAGTTTCACTTCATCGCCCTCGGTAGAGTGCCGTGGTGTCACACAGCTCACAGCAACCTCCAACTCCTGGGCTTAGGCGATTTTCTTGCTTAAACCCCCCAAGTAGCTGGGACTACAGGTGCCCGCAACGCCCAGCTATTTTTTTGTTGCAGTTTGGCCAGGGCCTGGCTTGAACCCGCCGCCCTCAGTATATGGGGCCAGCGCCCTATCTACTGAGCCACAGTTGCCAACCAAGTAGATGGTATTTTTTTAAAAATAAACTCACATAATCCTATCATAGCATGTCATATATCTTCTTTATTCCAGGTCTCTCTACCTATGTAGATATAATTTTTACTTGAAAATGATTAAGGCAGAAGTATAACTATTCCTTCCTATTAATATAGTATCTTCCAAGTTACCGATTTAATGGCTACACACGTATCCAGTGACTTGTTTAACTGTGATTTACTTAATCACTCTTTTTTCTGATCTTAATGGTATCGTTCCCCCTTTGTTTCTATAGGAAGTTCTCCAGCAGCTGATTGTAATGAATTTGCCCAATGTTTTGATGATTGGCAGAGACCCGCTATCTGGTGAGTGAAAACGGCCCCACCCCTACGCCTACGCCTGGGCAGTGCCGCTGGCTTTGGGCACAGAGTGCTGGCTGCCAGCTTGGAGCCAGCACAGTGCAAACACGTGATCCTTTTGGTGAGATTTTAAAGAGTGGGCTCATTACCCTGAGACATTAAGCCAAGAGCATATTTCTTCCTTAAGAACAAATCCTGCCACTCAGATGTATGTGTAGAGACAAATGAGCCCTCAGCTCGGTTCCTTCTAAGATGACAGGTCAGGGTTCAAGTGCCTCAGTGTGCAGTGGTCTCTCACCTAAAACTGCTCAGTAAACGTGGAACCAGGGTGACAAGAAAGTAAGAATCTCTTTAGGGAAGTAGCATCTGTCTTCACTGAGATCCCACGAGGCTTTATTCATGTCCCATGACAGAGCTTCCCCGGGCATGCTGTCACTCTGTCTCCAGGTTGGACTGGAGCTCCTAGCATGCACGGATTCTAACTCCTCCTGGTTTCGGATGCTCAGTGTGAGTTTTAGAGGCTGACTGAAATGTCCTCCTGGCATCTTCCAGAAAGTCAGAGCTTAGTTCTTACCATCAGATAACTCCCTTCACGTGTGTGTGCATTTACCTGTACCCATGTCTTGTGGACGTAAGCTCATGGGCTCAGGGACAAACTCGCTGGCTAGGACTTCCCTTGTTCTGGTGGAGAACTCACCATTTTGGAACCCTAGATCTAGGACCATCTGGAGCAGGTGAGGGGTCAAGGAAGGCAGGAAAACTCTGACCTCTAGGATGGGAACAGACTGGGGGCCCAAACATTGGTGACTTCCGCAGAAAGGACTCAGGCTTCTCTCTTACGGCATCTTCTTGCTCCAGTCTCACTGCAGTATGGCTGTCCTTTCTCCAGTCTGGATGACAGTAGCTAAAGTTACCTTGAGACTGGAGGGAGACACCGTGGGACCTGCCATGGACGTCGCTCACAGTTCTGTTTTAGTGCCACAGCCTTGACAGTGTTGGCAGCAGCTTCCTTGTGCAGAGGTGGGGGAGGGGACTCTTTCTGGGCTCCAGCTGGCTAATGTGTTCACCTTTTCTCTGCTGAACCAAAAGGAAGATATTTTCTTGCCCCGTTGTTGGTTTTCAGTGGTTTGGCCCGTGAATACTCACTGCCTTGGGTGGTGGCTCTGCCGAGTCCCCCAAGGTGAGCCTTTGGTTTTGCTCACCCCCCCACCTCTGCCTTGGGCTGTGCATGTTCTGGCTTCATTTCACGGTTCCCCCAGAGAAGGTGTAGAGGATGCCAAGTGAGGCCTGTCCCTGCCATAGTCCAGGCAGGACAGCTGGGACTCTCAGGGTTTGTTTCTTTGTGTGGAACTGTGTCACTTTTCTGATTTATTGGGGGGCTGGTGTTAAAGGGGGAGATGAGAGCAATGCCTGGAGAGGTTGGTGGCTCGTCCTCAGGTCTGCTGCTCTCTCTGGTCTGGATGGAGCTGGTAGGATAGCAAGAGAGAAGAGCCTGTGGCGAGCCCACCATGAACTAGGCATTGCCCGCATGTTAAAAAAATGGAAGCAGAATTGTGCTTCTGACATGTGGCTCTGCCATCCTCATTTACAGATGAGAGAACTGAGGCTCAGAGAGTTTAGGTAACATGTCCTCGGTCACTCTGCCTGTAAGCAGAGGGGCTGATTGGAAGCCTCAGCTCCATCCGCTTGTTAGGCTGAACTGTGAGCGTCACAGCATTCAGCCTTTTTGGACCTACACAAATAGTAGCATGTGTGGTCCAACCTCGCATTAAGCACATTCTCCCATCCCTCACCCCCACCTCCAGCTACCACGTCGCCTGCATAACTTGCTTGCCTTCCTGCCCCCGTCTTCCCGTACCACTTCCTATGATGTCTGGAAGCCTGCCCTCTCTGTGCCCCTCCACCATCGGGTGACTCGTCACACCAGAAGCAGACAAGTTGTCCCTAGGCAGCGAACATAGGTCTCCACCTTGGGCCCTGCACCAAACAGGAATATGTGTTGAGATGTGGATGGTGATTTTTTTTAAAAAACATATTTATTGAAGTATAAATTTACATAGCATAAAATTCATCCATTTTAAGTATATAATGTAGAGATTTGTTTTCATATATGTATTGGGTTGTGCAAACCTCACTGCCCTCTAGTTTTCAGCACTTTATGGGGAAGCTGGGTTTTTTTTTTTGTTTGTTTTTGGGACAGTGTCTCACTATGTCACCCTCGATAGAGTGCTGTGGCGTGACAGCTCACAGCAACCTTCAGCTCTTGGGCTTAGGCGATTCTCGTCTCAGCCTCCCAAGAGGCTGGGATTACAGGTGACTGCCACAAAGCCCGGTTATTTTTTTGTGCAGTTTGGCCAGGGTTGGGTTCGAACCTGCCACCCTCGGTATATGGGGCTGGCGCCCTCCTCACTGGGCCACAGGTGCCGCCTGAGAAGCTGATTTTAAACTATTGACAGGCGGATTAAATGTCCTGGGACCCAGCATAGTATATAATCAGTACACATTGATTAAAGAAGTTCTGGTCCCACCTCTGAAGGAGAAGTTGGAGAGATGAGACGTGAACTTTGGGAAAGTTGAGGATGAGAATAACACCTGTTGCAGCGAGCCCAGAAGGCCCCCAGGCAGGGCTGATTGATGTGCCAGACAGTGGCCTAAGCTGGAAGGCGGAATGTTAGGCAGAGGATGTGAGCCGGGTGCATGGATGGGTAGGTTTGACGGGGGTCCCCGGGGCCGCCAAGAGCAGAGAAGGTTGGCAGGGGATATCCACCAGCAGGAAGATGCAGACACAAGTGCCAGAGGCAAAGAGACGTATTTATGAAATAGTCTTTTCAGTTTTGAATTTTAAAAATAGATGTGTGAAGCTTTTTGTGTTTCTTTTTAAACAGAGTTGGTTTCTTTTTTATTTGTGTGGTTGCCTAGGGTGGGAGGGGGTGTGTTCTTAACTAAATTTGTCACACTCGAGTATGAGGGGCATACTTGGGCTCTTTTTGGTGGATGCTGATGACATATAAAATGTTATTTATACCATTTTACAGTTTGGGGTCATTTTTCTGTTTTTGGCAAATATATCACGATGGAACCAGGCTGCAGATTTCAAATCCCAACAGAGCATCTAGTTCCTCCCCTTCTCGACCACATAATGACACTAAAAGATCCTTAGAGGCCAAGCATTTGTCACCTTTTCTGTGACCCCAAAAAGAGAGATGTCACAATTTGTACTACTAGTAGATTTTTCTGTGTATCTAACTCATCTCCCGCACTCATCGGATAGAAGCATGTTCTCTCTTCCTACCCTGGGTGGAATTCAAGGTCATTGCAGTGGATGTGAGATGCACTTCATATGCAGTTTTTTGTTTTTTTTTTCTTTAAAGAAGGTGGTTGAAAGGAGTATATACCGGGGGAATGCCAAAAAATGTATACACATTTTGGAGGTAAAATCAATCATTCCCCAAAAGTGTATGAATTGCAGGTAAAACAGATGTGCATAGCATATCTGAGTACACTTGCCCAATAATGGTACCTTCAATTCAACTTTGAAAAGTAACACATAGATAACATCTATTAAAATATCTATGCATTTTTTTTGGCATCCTCTATATACTTTTAAATCTCTCTTTGGTGTCTGCCCCTCCTGGCCGGGGCTCATTCTCTTACCCTGTGTCTTGGACCATCCCAGGGTTCCCACTCTGACGAGACTGTGGTTTTGACTGCTGTCTCTTATCTGCACCCATGTCCCTGGGAAGGATCCATCTGGTGCCTTATCACTATGGACCCCACTCCTCGGAGCACAACCTAGGCCCTGGCAGGACCCTGCTTGAGCCCCTCCCTCACTTCTTTGTGACAGCACTTAGCAGAAAAGGCTTCTCCCTGTAGCTAAACAATGTGCAGCCTTCTCAGGGCCAAGTGTTGTGGGGTCCTTTGTTCCTCATTGGCCAGCTCTTAGCCTGGGCTCTACCTTTAGCACATCTCAGAGGCTGAGCTCTCTTCTCCCCCCTCCACGTGGTCCCCTGGGTCCAAACATCACAGCCACTTCTGGCTGCTCACCAGGGCACCTCTGCCCCCTGCTATCTGCTCCCAGCAAGCAGCCCTAGAGCCTTCTCTAAAGTCAGTTGATGATGTCACTTAGTGGCCCCCTGCCTGTACTAGGGCCTCTACGCAGGCCCTCTCAGGATGCCCTCTAGCCTCCCTCTCCCCCAGCAAGCTTCATCTCCCCCCCCCCTTTCCTGTTTTCCAAGGCATTTATCACCTGCAAATATTCTCTATAATTGACTTATTTTTTCCTGTCTGTGGCCTTGTTTATTCCCCACTCCCAGGGCGCACTTTCTCTTGAGGACAGGAGTTTTGGGGGGTTTTTTGCTGCTATCACCCATGTACTCTGAGTGCCTAGATCAGTGCCTGGGCCTCTGCTGGTGCTCAGGAAACACAGCAGCAGACCTTTACCTCTTCCTCTCTCCTCTCCTGCCTTGCCGCTTCCTCAAGCTGGGGCCTCTCACAAGTGTTAGCCACATGCTTTTGTGGATAAAAAGGTCGGGTGGCAGTGGTCAGGGGTCAAATGAGATTTAGTCCCTGTCCAGACCTGGAGATGACCCCCCTGAAAACTGCTTTCGCCTCACCATTTTGCTGGTTGCACATCCGTTAAACGTATTTCTGCAATTTATGGGAAGTCCATGAAAACCAAGAGCTCACATCTGCTCCATCCTCAGGATGAGCAAGGGTGTTAGACAGGGCTAGGCCAGCCCCAGGTCCTTCCAGTTCTGGCTTTTTGGCAGCCAGGCCTGTCACTGTGCCACACAAAATAAAGACTAGATTTGTCAGACAGGAAGTTAGGGTGTTAGCAAATTAATTTTTGTGATGAATCATAGGACAGTCTCGCTGGAAAAGAGCATTATCTTTTCTTCCAAGATCTATGTCTGAGTGCAGTGGTGGTTTCCAGGTTTATAAATTGCTCATCCCACCTAAGCTGTTTAGAAGGGGAGGGAACAAGCCATATATATGCAGAAACACAGCCCAGAGAGGAGGGGAGCTCTTTCAGACACACACAGCACGGAGAACCTCATGTAAAAGATGTATATAACACCATAAACTGTGCAGACACTTGGTGGGCAGTTAGCCACTTGTCCTAAGCTGGAGGACTGGCCACTGTCATTTCTCTGCCCTGATATCTCTCATGTTCTAAATGCCAAGCAAGATTTCTCAGAGCCCATGGGGGTGCTGTGACCCCATATGCACACACGCAACCTGTGAATGTAGTCCGATCCTCTGAGAAAAGCCTTGGGGGTTTCACTAATTGCTCTTCAGTGGTCTGGCCCTTGGTCCTAAGTTTTTCTCCTTCTCATGGTAGTTACAGAGGGGCTTCCAACAGCAGAGAAAGCACTTTGGGGAGTCATAGTTCTGTGCACACAAAATGCTATGGATGACTTTCCTTCTCAATAAAATGCAGGACAATGCTACATCTGCCATTCTGGCTGAGGACACCAGAAGGCCCAATTTCTGACCTCCCCAAATAGCGTAGAAGACTGGAATGCTCTTCCTTTGCTGGCCACCCCTCGGCCAGAGGCTCATGGGCCACCCCAGGCTCAGCCTGGCCTCTGCTCCAGCTCTCCTTGTCCACACGCCCACCATGCTGATGGGATACCTCTGCTCAGGGAGCCCCCAGTCTGCACTGGGGCAGGAGGACAGGAAGGCAGAGTCCATAAGGACGATGGCTGTTCCAGGATGGAAGGTGGCAAGAGTGTGCTTCACGTACAGTGTACAGGGGCCCAGGAGTTCTGCCTGGGCAGGTCAGGAAGATTTCCTGGAGCAGGCAGTGTTTGGACATGGCCTCAGAGAACTCTCGACAGAGAAGGTGAAGGAAGGTGGCCTGGGGGAATGAGCTCAGGAGTTGAAATGTGCCTAGAGTCCCAAGAGTAGCAGCGAGCTGGGGGTGGGGGTAGATAGGGACGGCTATGACGGCTCAAGTTCAGGCTTCAAAAGCAGGGGGGCGAATAGAACTCTTGAAACTCCATGGAATTTAATATTTAACCTTCTCAGTATTTACTTGCTCTCCTGCCAAGGATGTCCTTGGAGTGCGTTTGGGATCCCGTGGAGACCTCCCCTCTTGCAGCCCACGCTGCGCAGCTCTGCCTTTGGATGGCCACCAAGACCTGTGAGGCAGCTTGCTGACCTCCACCCTAGCCACTGGGCTTGTGGGGAGCATCCCTTTGCTGCTGAGGTCACGTTTTCACAGGTCAGAAGGGCCATCTTCCCAGCCCGCCCCCTGCCCTGCTTGCTGTATGATGTGGAAGGCCCAGGGTCTCCCATTCAGACCTAATGGGCCATTCTGTGTTCTCTTCCCCAGGCTTTTCTTGTTATTTTTATTTCATTTCTCCTGGCCCTAATTCTCTAACCCTGCTTTTATATATGTATTATATACTTTATTTTATTTTATATTTGTAAAAACGTTGAGGCCTTTGAATGGGAGGGAAGAAACAAGTAAGTCTTTATTTTCTTTAAAAACTAATCTTGCAGGCATATTTTGATATTCTAATATTTCCTGTTTTGCCCTTGAGAGAGCAGGTTCAGAAAAGTAACCAAACACTATTTCAAATGACAGCTTCCGGCTTGCCTCCTTCGCTCTCTGCTGCTTGTTGGATTTATAAATGAGTTTTTCAGCTCATCTGCAGTGCTGGGGTTGCTGGGCACTGAGCTAAAAGCCAGGGCTTTGCTTTCCTAGGAACGTGCAGAGCTTGGCTAACACCAGGTCCCGGCGAGCGTCGTCGTAGCACGGCCGCCAGCCAGCCCCTGGGCAGCCTATGGGACCTGCCTGGATACCAGACTTTGTTTAGTAAACTTCTTAGCAATGGTCTGGGCGTAAACCAATGCTCTGCTGGCTGTAATAGCCACGCCATGGCTTCCAGTAGGACAGCACTCTGCGGCCGTGGCCATCTGAGGAGGAGGGAAGAGAAGTTGTTTGTCAAAGGTCTTTGTGTTTGGAGTTTTCCTCTTGGGGTTGGTGGGGGGCTCTTTCTTAGATGTCTCCTGCCTGCCCTAGCCCCTTGCTTCCTCCCAGGGCAAACTCTGGGTCTCAAGTTGAAGTCTCATTGATTCTACTTTTCTGGTCTTCTTCAGTTGTTTGGTACTCAGAAATGTATAAGCTCTCAACTTGTGCAGCCTCAGCCTCTCAACTTGTGGGGTAGGAGTGATTTGGGGAGTGATAGTGCTCTGAGGGGCTCAGTGGGATTGTTTTAAATTGTTCTGCATGACCTGGGGGCAGCTATCTTCCATCAACTGTCATGGTACTAGGGCGTCTGTGAGGGTGGGATCAACTTGATACAGGCGATAGAAAGACACTGGGAAGTGGCAAACACTGGTCAGGGTTCCCTCAGGAGGCCCCTATACACTTCACACAGATGTGGCTTGGTATCTGTCAGAATCCATGGTTGATAAATGAAATGTTTGTTGAATGACTAAATGAGGGAAATGCCTGATTATGTTAATGCCTTGGGGTCAGGGGTCCGCACATGGTAACATACAAGTTTCACAGCAGTTGCTTCCCAGATGTGAGCCAGTGTGTGGAGCCACCTGCCTCCTACTCTGTGGGTAGGAAGATGTAGAGTGGAGGGTCCCCATGGTCACAGCCACTGGGAACTCTCCATCTGTAGTATTCCTGGGCAACGTCTGTGGAAGGTGACCTTATCTGTTAAAATAATAATAAATAGCTGCTCTTGTTGTAAGGAGATCCCCCAGGAAGGCCCCCAGAGCTGTGGCCATGTGGGTGAGTCTTGAATGTGCCTGCACATTGATTGGGGAGACTGGAACAGGTTTAGTGTATTGTTCTTCAGATCAGTGGGACAACCTCGTGATCGGCTTCATGAATTGATTGATTTTTAAATAGAAAACCAGAGAAAGCATGATTAGTGATTCACTTTAGTTTATAAGTCAAAAGAGAGGAGAGTGTATAATTATTATTTTTTGGAGACAGGGTCTTACTCTGTTGCCCTGGCTAGAGTGCATAATGTTGTCATAGGTCTCTGCAGCCTTGGTCACTCAGCCTTCTGAGTAGCAGGGACTATAGGCCTGGCTAATTTTTCTATTTTTTTTTTTAGAGATGGGGTCTCACTTTTGTTTAGGCTGGTCTTGAACTCCTAACCTCAAGCAGTCTTCCCACCTTGGCCTCCCAAAGTGCTAGGATTGCAGGCATGAGCCATCCTGCCTGGCCCAGAATGTAGAATTATGCATATTTTCTAACGAGAGAGACAACTCAAGCTGATCTCTTGTTCTGCTTGGGCACTTGATGCTAACAGTTACCATCATCATTCAGTCAGTCAATAAACATTAGTTAAATACCTGAATGGGGTCACAGGGCTCAGAAGCCTAGAGTACACAGATCCCTACTGTAGAAGGAATATGAATAAGCCATGACATTCTGGGGGGCAGGGGAGGTATGGAATTAGGAGATAGGAGGTGATGGTGGACCTGGGACCAGATCTTAGTTCTCTGACACTTGTTGTTCTTCTTGTTTGTAGGATGGAGTTAATAAAGCTGCTCTTTTGGGATTGCTCTGGGGGTTAAATCAAATGATAGTACATAAAGTGCAGTAAGCGTGGGGGGGTCTGTAGGTGGAAAGGGCACTACCGAATTGGATCAGACCTCCCAGGTTGTGAGACCCCAGCCTGGCTGCTGATTTGCAGGTGCTAGACTTCTATTTTTGTGGGGAGCTAAGTTAGCAAGCTAGAGAAATAGGTTTCACTCTTTTTCTCTGACCCCCATCTATATAGAGAAATCACTGTGCCTTCGACCTCAGCAAGGCAGAGGTGTGCAGTGTCGGGCAGGAGGGGCTGTCTCTTGAAAGGGGATGACTTGATACCTCAGTAGTCATTTATAAGTGACAGTGTTTAGTTTCTGTAGTAACATGGCTACGTCTTAAGAGTAGAGTTAAAAGGGACCCTAGAGATTATGTACAGGTCTTAAAATGAAGATAGGCTTTGTTTCATATGCTAACTTCCATTGACTGGTATTCAGTACAGTACTGAGTTGAGAAGTATTAGGAGTCCAATCCAGACTAAGTAAGAAAGAGCTGTGATAGACTGTGTCTACCATGGACTCAAGATTAGAAAGTCTGGGAATTTTCCAGCCTCCACAATTATTAGAGGATGCATATTTTATCCAACTACATTTCTATCCCCATGTCCACCCTTGTGGCATGTGTGATATCCCTTCTGTTTTGGAAGCTGCTTGCTATTAACATCTGTGGTTTTAAATAAAGCTCCGTTCAGCACATCTCCATTCTCTTGCTGTTCAGAAAGGCTGAGATGAGTTAGTTTCTTTCTGCCAAGACTCCAGGAAACAGCAGTAAAGTAGGTAACTAAGGTTTTTTTTAGACTCAGCCGTTGGCCCAGGCTGTCATGGGATCCCCCTGGGGTTCCCCTACACACAACAGAGTGTAGCTGTGGGTGCATGGTGGGGGAGGGGGGAGCTGGTGTTTCTTTAGCACCACCCCAGAGGTTGGTTGCTTGTGACTCACTTAGTACAGAAATCCACATTGTTTCATAACCTTCCCCCCATTTCTCACTCTGGACACCATCTCGAGGAAGCTTAACCACAGAGCCTCTATAATCACCATGCTCTCTCACCTCTAGGCCTTTGCACAGGCCATTCTCGGTGCCTGCAGCGCCCTCACTTGCCTCTAAGTCTAAGTCTGTCTCCCCGTCACCATTGGGGGCTCAGCTCAGAGGCCATTCCCTTTAGAAGCCTTGCCTGATCCTTGCCACAAGTTACAAGTCCCTTTTCCAGGTTCCCATAGTATTTATCAGATTTGCAATCACTGCTTTCCTTGCCTGTTTGCGTGTTAGTCTCAGCTCAGAGCACTGCACTGACGCCCAGCACCTAGTAGGTGCCTGGCAAGGAGTTGTCTGTGAGTTTATTGCTTCTCGGGCTGCTTGCCTGTGTTGCTGAGCCAGTCTCACTGGCAGGGGCTTAGGAGAGAGTCTTCTGGTATGTTTTGAAACTATTCAAAACCCACAATCTGGTAGATTTATGAAAATAGCAGTCCTTACTACTGAAATCCTGAAAGAAATTGGGCATCAGCTTCTCATGAGAAATGAAGGTATGCCCTCCCACCCCCACCTTTTTTATCTTTTGTAGAAATCTATAGGGGTGGAAATCACAGGATGCATTTATTAGAAGCAAATGTTTTTATTCCCTTAGCAGGGTGAGAATGAGCACAGCTCTGCTTCATTGGAATGAGGGCAGATGTGAATCTCTTAGTAACCTTTTCATAACTGAGCATTTATTTTTTTCCATGAAAATGTTTCTAAGCTTAATTCTCTACCTTTAAAACCATTTGTTTTTCCTATCACAAAACTTAGCAGACAGCAGTTCTTACTTTGCTAACCCTGGTCTGGATCAGAGTTAGTTTTTTCTTGGTGTTTAGTGGGGGCTGGAACGGATGAAGGAACAGATGACCTGGGGCTGCCATTGTGTGTGACTGCAGGGTACCAAGGGCACAGAACTGTGCTCTGTCACTGAACGGCCTCAGTGTGGGTCCGAGCCCTCGTGTGTGCTGGGTTCCCACCTCTCTTTGCTCTCAGAACACGGGCTTGTGTTCCTGCTGCCATCTGCGGACCTTCTCTCCAACACTTGCTCCCACTTTTAATTTGCTGTTTTAATCTGCTGTGGACTGGGAAACTGATCGCCAGAGTTGTCTAAATGATTCCAAAGTATGCTATTATTAGCTCCTTTGGGGCCTGGGCAGTGAATAGAGTACTTAAAGATTTTCTGCGCTAACTCTGATTTCTGTTTGGGCTGATCTGAAGCCCTTCAAAGGCTTTCTTGTGTCTGAGCTCCCTGGTGGTTACAATACCAGGTAAATGGCCTTTGGAAAGGTGAGTCTTACTGTTAGAAGATGAGCCCTTGACAGCTGGGAAGAGTCTGCACCTTTTATGTCCACCAGGGCACGTGATAGGCACTAGCCAATGGCGTATGGACTGACAGGGGACAAAGGGAGGTTGGTATCTTGGGCTTGATTCGAGAGTGCTGTGGGTCAGAGCGTTGTGGAGGCTTTGTTAACACTCAGGTGGACATCCACTTTTCTCTTTATGGAAACTAAAATTAATTAGCTGATCAATAATAGTTTGGTACTAATGGAGAAGTGTGTCGTGGTGGTGATATGTATTCTACGGGTTAGAACCCCTTGTGCCCCAAGTTAAAGGAAAAGGCCCCAAGTTAAAAAATCAGAAAACAGTAAAATGTTAAAAAATAAGACTGAGAATTTTTCTTGTTTCAGATACTGATGAACTCCTACACTTACGAGCAAGAGAAGTACTTAGTTAGAGTAGGTTAATCCATGACCCTGAGCCTTATTCTCAGGTGTATTCTTGAGAGGAGGAAAGTGGCCTCAGACCCTGTGGTCCAGCCCCTCCTGCCACCCTTTGGTTAGGAGGGGGCAAGGATTCTCCACTGAATAAATTCCCAGCCCCAGTTCTGAGACTCAACAATAATGTCATCATCTCAGGAGAAGCCATGTCTAAGTATTGCTCAGTTGAAGGGTATTAGGAGGAGGTTGCACGGCATGGTCATACACTCCTTATACCTGAGGACCTGAAATGAACCACAGCATTCATTCTTAGGTTGGGAATATGGTGTTGTCATCCATCAGTCTCTTTTTTTTTTCACATTAGTATGAGGGTACATATGATTTGGTTACATTATTTGTGTTGGTGAAATCCAAAGTCTGAGATGTAGTTGTGTCCTTTACCCAGGAAGTGTGCCAGGAACCCCTACATTGTACCCAGTAGGTGGGAACTTACTGAACCCCCTCCTCCCCTCCCCCTTCTTGAATTTGTGTGTTTTTCTCGTGGGGACCTGTAGTTGTTCATCTACTGGTTTCAGATTAGAACTGAGTACATGGGCTGCTTGCTTTTCCATTCTTGAGATATTTTACTTAGGAGAATGTTTTCGAAATCCATCTAGGTAAACACAGAAGATGCAAAGTCTCTGTCTTTGATGGCTGAGTAGTATTCCATGGTGTACACGTACTACAGTTTATTGATCTATTCAGGAGTTGAAGGGCACTTGCGTCCTTTCCAGGTCTTTTGTGATTGTGAATTGAGCTGCTGTAAACATTCAAGTGTAAATGTCCTTATGGTAAAATGGTTTTTTTTTTCTGTATGGATAGTAGTAATGGGATTGCAGGATCAAATGAGAGCTCTACTTTTAGTTCTTTGAGGATTCTCCATACTTTTTTCCAAAAAGGTTATACTAGTTTGCAATTCCACCAAGAGTACGAAAGTCTTCCTTTCTCTCTGCACCCACGCCAGCATCTCCAGCTTTGGGACCTTGTGATGTAGGGTATTCTCTCAGTGGTATTAGGTGATACCTCAAAGTGGTTTGGATTTTCATTTCTCTGATAAACCAGACAATGATGTCCACTGTCACCACTGCTGTTCAATAGAGTACTGGAAGTCCTAGCTAATGGAATCAGGCAGGAGAATTATATCAAGGGTATCTAAATGGGGACAGTGTAGGTCAAACCTTTGCTTTTTGCTGATGGTATGATCTTATACTTAGAAAACCCCAGGGACTCAACCGCAGGACTCCTGGTGGTGATCAAGAAATATAGTAACATCTCGGGATATAAAATCAATATCCACAAATCAGTTGTCTTCATATATATACTGACAACAGTCAAGCTGAGAATCAAATCAAAGACACAGTATCCTTCTCGATAGCCTCAAAGAAAATGGAGTATCTTGGGATATACTTAAAGGGTGTGAAGGATCTCTACAAAGAGAACTATGAGACCCTGAGGAAAGAAATAGCAGAAGATGTTAACAAATGGAAGAACATCCCATGTTGGGAAGAATCAACATTGTTAAAAATGTCTATATAAAGCGATCTTCAGATCTAATGCAATTCCCATTAAAACACCATTATCATACTTTGAGGAACTTGAAAAAAGAGATTCGTATGGAACCAGAAAAAGCCCTGAATAGTCATTGTAATTCTACAAAATAAAAACAAATCAGGAGGGATCACGTTACCAAACTTCACTTATACTGCAAGTCTATAGTGATCAAAGCAGCATGGTACTGGCAAAAAAATAGGGACATAGATTTATGGAACGAGTGAGAACCTGAAATGAGAACCTAGTATGAAATCAGCCTCATACTACCATCTGATCATCCTCAAACCAAACAAAAGCATACACTGTTCCCTGTTCAATAAATGGTGCTGGGAAAACGGGATAGCTACATGTAAGAGATTGAAACTGGACATACACCTTTCACCACTTACAAAAATTAAACTCACACTGGATGAAAGATTCTTTAATTAATTTATTTCTTTACACATAACTGAAAGTGATGTATTGTGAAATAATCTGAAGGGCAGCAGAAGTACATTGCGAATGTGTATAAAACTGTACAGCATTTGTGGATACACTTTTAGATGATTATTGGCTCTGCAGTGTTTCAAGTTATGTTCTCAGAAACAGAATGCCCAAAATTAAAGGAAAAAATACACAAATCACAAGGATTTAACTCCATTTAATTAAAACACTGTCAGAATACCCAGCTCTGTAGCCAGGCAGGGGCACGGCTGAGCCCTCACTTGGCGCCAGCAACCCTCATCCTGGCCTTGGTATGGCAGTGGCAGCTCCTGGGCAGCCAGACCACTGCTGGGATCGGGCCCTCCTGCCCTCTGACCTGGAGGCCGCTGGGAGGTGGACACCTTCATTTCTTTCCTTTAGTTGGTCAGAATGGAACAAAACATTTTAAAAATGCACTCTGTTCTGTGACTCCCGAAATGCCGTTGGCTGGAACGAAGGACCTAGAAGTTACCATTTTTGGAACTGGAAGCTACCGTGTTCGTGTGGGCTCCTCCGCCCACCTGGCTGGCAAGACTGTGCTGTCGGGGTTTTGTTTCCCTGTAGCAGCTGGTGTAAAAGAGACAAATCCCACCTCGCTGACGCCTGGACCAGTCCGGAAGGAATGGAGCTGCTGTGGCCAACGTGGTCTCTAGGTTTCTGCCAGGCAGACTTGGCCAAGCTCCTTCCTCCACAACTGGGGCTCAGCACGTCCATCAGTCTTTGGTTGAAGCTTTGGGACAGTTTGGCACAGTGTGGGTGGGAGATGGTAAGTCTATCCCTGGCATGTTCATTGTCCTCTAAATATACAACAGGATATAATAAAAAAGGCAGAAACCATACAGTGTTTTTATGTTTTTTACATGAAGGAAAACCCTGTCCATCACCCAGGCCAGCTGCTTCTATTGTATAGATATGGAAACTGAGGTTTGAAGGCAGAGTACTGTTTATTCTGGTCACACTATTTAAATGAGTGAGATGGATAAACAGATGAAGACACATTCAGCCTTAAACACAAGAAGATACAATATTAAATGATGAAATGGCATCTTTGGCCTTTCTGATCGGCAAAGTTGAGAAAGAGTGATAAGGGTTGGTCAGGGGGCCGGGTGCAGTGGCTCACGCCTGTAATTCATACACTCTGAGAGGCCAAGGTGGGTGGATTGCCAGGGCTCACGGGTTTGAGAGCAGCCTGAGCCAGAGCAAGCCCTTGTCTCTAAAAATAGCTGGGCACTGTGGCAGGTTCCAGTAGTCTCAGCTCCTCGGGAGGCTGAGGCAAGACAGTCACTTGAGCCCAAGAGTTTGAGGTTGCTGTGAGCCGTGATACCATAGCACTCTACTGAGGGTGACAAAGGGAGACTCTTGTCTCAAAAAAAAAGTGTTGGCCAGGATGGGAAAATGGGGCATCAGCTCATATTTCACAGGATAAAGTGGTAAAAACCTGTCGACGAGGGAGTCTAGCAATATGAAAGGCTTCAAAGATGAGTTTGCCCCCCAAAAGTGAAGAATTCGCCTCTAAGATGTTCTTTGTAGGATTGTTTAAATTGAGATACTGAAAAATTGAACCTTTGGAAGGGGATTCGTTTAGTAAGTTAGTAGCTTTGGTATAAAGTAAGTATGCAACCATCAAAAATGATGTCCATATGTTTTCTAGAATTTGCTTTAGAATACTCCAGCCAAACGATGAAACTTATGAAGAAAATGGGGAAGGGGGGAAGGAGATAGATGGGCAGAATGTTGACAGTGTGATGCTGCGCATAAGGGGGCTTATCATACTGCCCTTCCTCATCTGTTCGGAATTTTGCATAATAAAAAGGGTAAAGTTGTATACAGCCTTATTTTAGAGTTGACTCCTGTGGGGATTGTTCTGTCCTGTTGCACTTTGCTTACCATCCACACTAAAAAAGAAATGCTGATTTAAGGTCCATTAATTATCATGAAGAGAAAAAAAAATTATCATGAAGAGATACTTATGATAATGTTTGAATGAAGAATGCTTCAAATGGTTATGTGCTGAATTCTCATTCAGTTTAAAAAATAAACCCGTAGGCAGAAAATAGATGGAGTGTGTACACCCAAGTGGCTGTCACTGGGTAGAGAGGTGTTGTTTTGTTTGTTTAAGTTATCTAATAATTGGGGAGACTTCCGATTTGGGTCTTCTCCTTTGCCAGAAGCTCTGGTTCTTTTTACTCCTTCTGTATTCCTTTCTGTCAAATAAAATCCTACCTTACCACTGGGGAAAAAACAGTGATCTAATAATTGTTTTTCTTCTGGAGCAGACATGTGTTGCTGGTGAAATTATATAAGTAGTTGAGCTTAATTAGATATGTTGCTCTTTTGATCTAGGGAAGAGTATGGAGGAGATTAAGAAGGTGTTGCTGCTGGTGCTTGGCTGTGCCGTCCAGGTAGGGGAGTGGGCAGGGGCTGGAGGGGCACCGTGCCACCCTTAGTCATCTTGTGTTTGGGTTTGAGGGAATAAAACAGGCCCTTTACTTAGGCAGGAGTGATGCTCCCTTCTGTCCAAAAAGACAAAAAGAGAGAGGCTGTCATCTTAGAGATGGCAGCTGTATCTGCTACCAGCACACCCTGGGCGGGAGACCAGAAGGGGCTGTCTCAGGCCAGACCACCATTAGCAGATTGTCCTCAGTATGGGAACTTATAACAGCCAAGGACCTGCAAGGACTTGTAAAGAACTTGTGAGAACTTGTAAAGCCCGTGAGTCAGAGTCTGCCTACCTCCTGTATTTGTAAGCACCTGTATTTGTAAATAAAGTTTTATTGGGACACAGCCACGGGCTTTCCATTATATGGTGTGTACAGCTGCTTTGTCATGGCAGTGGCAGAGTTGAATAGTTGTGACAGATCAAATGGCTTACAAAGTTTAAAATATTTACCATTTGGCCCTTTACAGATGAAGTTTGCCACCTGTGGCCTAAACCAGGTGCTCTCCCTCTTTACATGTTTAAGAACCATCTGGTGAGCTTGTTTACTAGGAAGGCTTATGTCCCGCCCCAGCATTTTCAGTCTAGGAGGGGGCTTAAGGATGGGCTTTTTGAAAACAAGCTCCCCAGATGATTCTAACATAAGTGTTCTAGGTGACTTCTAGAAAAACACCTGTATGTGGGCTGGTAGGAGGTCGGGTGTATTCTTGGTTATAAAGAAGAAAGTGGGGCATGGGGGGGGTATTTTCAAACTGTCTTTCTGTGGCTTTGGTAGCCTCAAGTTTACCATCACTTGAAAAATGCTTCCCTTAATACATGTACCCCCTCTGCAGTGTGAGAAGAAAGAAGAGTTTATTGAGAGAATCAAACAGCTGGACATTGACACCCAAGCTGGGATCGTGGGCCACATCCAGGAGGTAGGTGTGTGGGTCCGTGGACTGCTGCTGTCATGGCAGCTGGGAGGCAAAACCCCTCTACAAGTGGAAAAATTTAACAATTACATCACCCATTAAGGATTTTGCTAATTTTAGGTTATAGACACATTGATTCTATTTGGAAAGGTAGCCATCAATCAGCCAGCTAAAATAAAATGGGCGTAAAAATTAAAAATTAAAAAGAAAATAACACCTCAATCAAGTCTTTCTTTTGCCTCCTTTTTCTTACCTAATATGGACTTTGACTATTTTTAAGAGCTGTCAAGTGGTTTAGGCTCAGAATTTGATTTATAGGCCCTGAAAATGTATTCTGGTAAATGTCAGCCAGTTTTGAACGGTTGATCTTTATAGAGAGTCTCTGTTTCCGTCATTGGCATGGCAGCGAAACAAGCTGCTACCACTTGGGAATCAAAATCAGAGTCCCAGAAGAGCTGCCTCAAAAACCTGGCCCAGCCCAAACTCAGGTCATTGTGGTGGTTGAGGAGGATCTTCCAGTGACATTGGCAGAGGTGGTCTCAGCCAAAACAGTGACTCCCCTGTGGGGCAACACCCATCTGGAAGTGTGCTCCCCTGACCGTCACCCTCCCTCCAAAATAAATGTTGGATGTCTTAATTATCTTAGGGAATATGGGTTCAACATTCAGTCTAATTGAACAGATGAGATGAATGTGTGAACAAGTTGTGAGCACATAGGCGCTGGTATGTAACTAACAGGGACAGCTGAGCACTGAACTCCCCTTGTCACTCAGTGACTGGTCTCGGCTGGGCAGACGGGCTTCCTCAGCAGCTCCCCAGCACCATGGACCAGCGAGTGCTGAGTCAGGATTTGCTTGTTGGGGGTAGGGAGTCCAGTGACGCCAACACCAGGGGAAGTCAGTATTATAAGTGTTCTCAACCTTCACTGGTCACCTGTTAGCCTAAGAAACATTCTGCCCTTTATTTTATTTTTTATTTTTTTTGCAGTTTTTGGCCAGGGCTGGGTTTGAAGTCGCTATCTCCGGTATATGGGCTGGCGCCCTACTCCTTAAGCCATAGGCGCCGCCCCATTCTGCCCTTTAATTTCCCTGTGTGTCTCTGTGTTTTGAAATTGTATCTAACTAGATAGAGCTAGAAACTAGCCAGTTGGCTTGAGACTAGCCAATTCTTTGTTATTCAATGTCTTTCCTGCCCAGCTAGCAGAATATATGTGTATTTTAAGCACACCACCAAGAGAGCCCTGCGTGATTATCGATTCAGTGGGTAGCACTGGGGACTGGGCTCCAGTATTTCCTGGATGCTGTTTTAAAGTTCAGGTGCCTAGGCCCCGTGAGAGACCCACTGAGTCAAATTGAGGCCCTGGATCCCAATCACACCACTGTCAGGAGAGATCCTGAGACTCAAAAGGATGGGTCTGGGGCAGCCCTCGAGCCTGCCTCCAAATCCCATGCCTTTAGAGTACCTCGTATCCTGGGGTTCTCCTAATCCTCAGAGATCAGCTGTATCTAAACCTGTCTTTGTAAGTGGGGAGAGATAAGAAAGGCATGTCTTTTGAGGTACCGAAGGACCCTTATTTGACAGGGCTTTGTCTTGGCTTTTTATTTTTTGAGTTTGTCTTATTTGTTTCTTTATTTTTAAAGCCATTTACCTCCATTTACTGCTTTGAATAATTTAAGGACATTTTTTGATGGGCTTCACTAAGAGCATACTAAGAAACATACTGGTTTCTTTGCTTTTGTGTTCCCTTCTGAGCCCCGAGCATTGTAATATTTCTTTTCAAAAATGAGGATGAGGACTCGAAAAGATCCTCTGCCTCCGCTGAAATATCTGAGGGTCTGGATTGAGAGGGTCAGGTCAGCAGGGCTAGCAAGAGGCCGCTCCATGTGGATAGAGCTGTGGGTTCCTGCCCAGGGAAAGGGACACAACCAGGAATCTTCTGTGGCCTGAGGAAATAAGATACCTCTTTCCCTGCAAATTATTTTAGATTCTGAATATTTCCCCCTCAAAGCCCCCAAGATTACTATACCCAACTTTCTGACAAGATTTTTCGGGGGAGGTAATAGATGGGGGGTCTCACTCTGTTGCCCAGGCTGGAGTGCAAAGGTGTGATCACAGCTCACTGCAGCCTCCAGACTAGTTGGGACTACAGGCTGCTCGACTTGACATAGATTCTCAATATTTTTGCTCTGTTTGCATTAGACTTTCTTTTAAGCAGTAAGAGTCCATTTACTCATCCTCCCTCCCTGAAGCTTACCTTGTCTGTGTTGTAAATAGATGTAGCTCCAATGAAGATACCTTATCTCAGGATCTTTTAGGACAGTGATTCTCAATCTTCCCAATGCCTCCTAATGCCACAACCCTTTAATACAGTTCCTCATGTTGTGGTGACCCCCAACCATAAAATTATTTTCGTTGCTACTGTTAGGAATCGTAATGTAAATATCTGATATGTAGGATGTATTTTCATTGTTACAAACGGGTCACGACCCACAGGTTGAGAACCGCTGTTTTAGGAGAGTGAATGATTATAAGTGCTTTCTGGTACTACCAAAATAAATTGGTGTCCTCTTTGAACCAGTTTTGAAGGCAAAGCGTTTTGTGTTAATGGAACTCTGCTGAAGAGTTGGCTGCATGCACTTAGGGCACCCTTCTGCTTGCCACAGAAATTTTGTCATTGGGGGATCAGTAATGGTGGAACAGTATGCCATTTGCAGTACTTGAGGGAGGCAGGTGCCCACTTCTGCCTGGGCCACTGCCACGTGACTGTGGGGAGGTGGCCGCTCTTGGGAGCCCTTAGGGCTGCTGCTTCTGTCCTCTGAAGTGCTGGACCGTGTGTGCCCACAGGTGACCCACAACCAGGAGAACGTGTTTGACCTGCAGTGGCTGGAGCTGCCCGACGTGGCCCCAGAGGAGCTGGAGGCCCTTTCCAGGAACATGGTGCTTCATCTCCGGAGGCTCATTGACCAGCGGGATGAATGCACAGAGGTGTGTCTACAGGCCAGCTGCTCTGCTGCAGGTGGGAGGGCCTTGGGCCTGAGTTGCAGGGGCCCAGCCGCTCTCCTTTTCTCTGTCCATCTCCAGCTTGAATGGCTCCTGTCCTGTGGTCAGGTTCCTGTGGGGCTGGAACATTGGTGCTTTGCCTGCCTGTGCTCCTACAGTGAATGGTCACCCAGGGACACCTGAGGGAGGATAAAGGAGATCAGAATGCTGAGATTGGGGTCCTCCATTTAAACACCCCTCTTTTGCCCCACTAACAATTTCATCTCTTTTTGAAAACTTACATCCTCTTTCTTCTGCCACCCTCCTGGCTTCTTGGTCTCAGCTGAAATCTTCTCTTGTCCTTAGGTGTTTTTTTTCTTTTCCCCACCCAGTTGGAGTTCAGGGACTGTGCTGGGCCCAGGTGCACACTGATTAAGCCCTTTCATTCTTCTCCGTCCCCCTCTCTGCCCTGCCACAGCTGATCGTGGACCTGACCCAGGAGCGGGACTACCTCCAGGCGCAGCACCCGCCCAGCCCGGTCAAGTCCTCCAGTGCAGACTCCACGCCCAGCCCCACCAGCAGCCTCTCCAGCGAAGACAAGCAGCATGTGGCCGTGGAGCTGGCTGACACCAAGGCCAAGCTGCGGCGCGTCAGGCAGGAGCTGTGAGTCCCCCGCTGCTGCTCCTACTTGTGTGTGCTGCGTCACCACTGTGATCTTAGAGTGCCACCCAGTCCCAGGTGGTGCTGCTGCCAGTGACACCACTCTCATGCAGGACCTGGAGTTAGCTGGGGTCTGCTCTGAGCTCAGCCTTTGACCGGTCTAGTTAGCGGGGCTTCCTCCTGCTCTTTAGGACTCCTGCCAGTCCCAATATTACAGATTGTCTACAGAAGTAAACTGTACCACACTCCAGCCCACTTTGGGGCTGCAGTTACCACATGCTGGTTTGTTTTCTTGGCGAGAGGGAGGAAATGCCTCACCCCATCTGGTGAGCCTGTGCTCTAAAGCTTCCTGCAGCTGGTGGATGTCACTTGACCAGTCAGGAGCTACGCACCTACCCTCCCCTTCGGCAGGCCCTTGCCGTTCACCTGTGGAGTGGCCCAGCTGTGGTTGGGATCGTCTTACCTACCCCATACACTCAGAGGGAAACCCAGGTGGACATAGTTTGAGGACAAATGTTGAAAACTTTAAAAAAGGGAAAAATTGAGTTGGGAACAGCATTGCAGGCTCCATAAGCAGACCTCCTCCCTACCACCAGAAGCCCAGGTCCCCCCCTTTCCCCACCGGGGTCTTGGGAAAGGCTGTCTGAGGAATCCCCTCCCTCCTATGCCTTCCTCCTGATTGTCCCTGCAGGGAGGAGAAGACAGAGCAGCTTGCAGACACCAGACATGAGGTGGATCAGCTGGTGCTAGAGCTACAGAAAGTCAAACAGGAGGTGAGCAGAAGGCCTGAGCGTGCCCAGGGGAGGCAGGGCTGGGGCGCCCAGGATTACATCCTGGAGGGTCATGAGTGCCATGTTGGTGCTTCCAGCAATGCTGCTTGAGGGCCTGTTGTCCCGAGCGCTGCTGTGGGGATGACCATTTCTTAGCAGTAGCATGCGGAGACCCCGTGATAGCATGCATGTGGAGCCTTGCAGGCACCAGGAGCTGGCTTGTCCTTGGCCCTCCTAAGCTAGGTTTCCCTGCCTTCGTTCGCCTTCCAGAACATCCAGCTGGCGGCAGATGCCCGGTCTGCTCGTGCCTATCGGGACGAGCTGGATTCCCTGAGGGAGAAGGCGAACCGCGTAGAGAGGTTGGAGATGGAGCTGACGCGCTGCAAGGAGAAGCTGCATGACGTGGACTTCTACAAGGCTCGCATGGAGGTGGGCGGCCTCGCCGCAGGGCTCCTGCAGGGGCACGTCGGGCTGGCCTGCCCTGGGGGGTTGGGGACAGAGCCTGTGTTCCTGCACCCCCACTGCCTTGACTTCCCCAGGGGCCCCTGTGACTCTTCTTTGTCCCTCTGCATCGGGGTTGGGGGGAGGGCTGTGCTTGGTTGGTGGAAGGCAGTGATTTCTTTTAGGGTTTGCCTTCTCCCGCCCCGTGCCACGGTGATGACCTTCTATTCGCATGTCTCCTTTTTTTCTTTTTTTAAAGACTTCTTGCAATTTCTGTGGCTAATTTTCTAAGACTCAGTTTTCTCCTGTATGGAATGGGACTAATACTGCTATAGGAGATTTTAAAGGTGAAAGTGGTGAAATCCCCATAGAGCAGCGGTTCTCAACCTGTGGGTGGTGACCCCTTTGTAACAATGAGAATACATCGCGGCATTAGGAAGGTTGAGCACCACTGCCATAGAGCGTGTCTCCGCAGGTGCCGTAGTGATCTGGCCAGGGAAAGCTGCACCCACAGGCTTTAAATCGTATCCCATGGGTGCATGTGGGAGAAGGGGTCAAAGGCAAATGGCAATTCAGACTCGGGTGAGGTAACTGACATGTCAACCACCAGCCCCAATGGCCTTGCGTCAGCAGTGGTGTCTGGGACCCCCTACTCTGAGCTTTTAGGAACTTTGTTCCCGTTATCCATCTGAGGGATTTGGAAGTGGTCTGGTGGCCTGTGAGGACTCGTTCCACTCAGGAGACTCGAACTGGCTGAGTGTAAGAGGCCGGCACATGCATAGTGGACTTGGTAGATGCTAAGAGATCATCTCAGCTCTCCCTTTTCAGCCAGGAGGTGTCTTAGGTGACTGGACACAGGTCTGGGGAGTCCCAAGTTGCCCTGACTCCTGTGTGGTACAGCAGGCTTGTTTGGGGGGCTGTTGGCTGAAACACTCAATGTGCTCTCAGGCTGCTCTGGGGTCTCTGGGCTGGGAGACAGAGGCTGGGGCCCAGGGCCTTTTTGTTCCTCAGACTTAGGCAGTGTCCCCAGAGGACTGTGAGTGACGGGGTGACTCACTTTACCCTTGGCTGAGAAGGTAAATGCAGAGGCATCCTGGGCCTGAGCCAGGGGTAGGTGGGGAGACTGGCTCTTGGCTTTGTCTGGAATGGGTCTACTGGTTCTGTCGATTATGAGAGGCACAGATGGGCTCTACGATGCAGGCAGGTCCCAACTGGGCTTTCTCACCTGCTGGAGGGGCCCCCGGTTGGGACTATTGGGGACTGTCACACACAGCCTACCCCCAGCTGCTCAGCAGCTCCTCCTACTCCTTGGTGGAGTGTCCGTCTCGCAGCTCACCCGAGGCTCTGTCCTGTGGCGGTGGGTCTCCAGATCCAGTCACCATGTTCATTCCCGGCCTCCCCTGAGCACCCTCACCCAGTCATGCAGACACTGTTGCCACTGTGTGAGGTGCTGTGCCCCGTGCCAGGAGCAGAGTGCTCCCTGCAGCAGGGAGCTTTTGGACTATTAGGGCAGTGTGACTTGAGAACTCCTTTCTCATATTCTCAAATTTCGTCCTGCTTAGTAATAGCAATATTTGCCATATTAATAATTTTCATAGTGAGAAGTTACCATGAGTTTTGTAATGCCTTCAGTCTTATATTAATTTTATTGCTCATCATAGGAAGAGAAATCATGCCTGTCTGCATTAGACATTAACTCAGGGACAGGTAGTGACCAATGTGGGTTAGCAGATACCGAGCGGGGCAGGTGATGAATTGGGCCTGGTCGGTGGAGCCCAGGCCAACACAGAGAGGTGTGAGTTGTATCCTTCATGCCCACAGTGTCAGGACTCAAGTAGACAGTGGCGGGCGCTCATCCTTGTTTTGAAGTAGTTATAATAGCTCTAAAGGCTGTCTTCCGTCCTTACAGGAAGCTTAGAATGATTTGCAATTCCCTCCCTTGTCCTCCTCTCAGGCTTGAAACCTTTCTGGGTTTGTGTAACTTTGTCTCCCTCATGCAGTGACGTTAATTGATCAGTGTGGGTGCAGTAACGGAAGAGACAGGTGAGCACAGCGGGCGGGCATCTGGCTGTGACATGGCATCGTAAGTGCTGTTCCTGGGAAGACTGTGGTGAAAGTGACACCTAAAATGGCAAAGGAGAGTCACCCAAATAGGGAGAGCCATATAGAGGGGGAAGCAAAGGCCTGGAAGGCTGAGGAAGCGGCGTGCAAGAGGACACTGTGGTCAGGGTGAGGCTGGCAGGGTCACAGGCCCAGTCATGGAGGGTGTGCCAGCCTCACGAGGGGATTCTGTGGTGTGTTTTTCAGAAGCTCACTAGAGCTACTTGAGGCCAGGCCTGCCTGGTGTATGAGCCTACATTCTGCCACTGCTTCCCTGCAGCCCACTGGACTAGGACCCTGGAGCAGAAGTTTGCTTTGTGCTGCTCACAGATAGGCTTTCAGTGTCCAGAGTAGTCCCTGGCCCGTGGCAGGTGCTGGAGAGACACTGGCCGAATGGTTTGCATCTGGGGTTGGCTTTGGGCAGCACTGCATTGGCTGCGTTGACAGAGCTGGTGGCTGCTGTGTGGCAGTGGAGGTCCCACCTTAAATACCTGCAGAGGTAGGTGCAGGAACACAGGCCTCCCCAGTCAGTCACCTACCTGAGCCCTCGGGTGTATGCAGCTTAAAGACCCGGAAAGGGGTTGCTTTGAGACAAGAGCCAGGTACTGCTTGAGCCCTGCAGGGGCTGAGGTGAGCCCCGAACTCCAGCACAAGGACCTGGGCAAGTCAGTCCCTCCAGCACTGCCTTAATGCATGCATGACTTTGATGGGCCCATGTTTACATTTCACTAAATGTGCCCAGCTCTATATGGACATCTTTATTTTTCACAGTATATTGATGTACATTTCCAAGGGATTTGCTGTGAGATTCCTTAAGAATAATTTCTATGCAATTAAAAGTCCATAGTGCCCTGAAGAAATGCATCTATGAATGGAGGGTGACCTGCAGGTGATCAAACTTTAGATTAAAAAAATCTAAGTATAAGGCATACATATCCAGAAAATAAAAATAAAATGGATAGAAGGATAGATGGGTGGATAGACATGTAATAAAGCAAATACAGCAAAAATGTTAAATCGTAGAATCTGGGCAGTGTTTATGTGGGTGTGTATGATAAAGTTATTTCAGCTTTTCAGTAGATTTTATACTTTTCATAATAAAATATCAGTGGTGGGAGGGATGACCCCAGGAAAAGGACAGTAGGACATTAACCATTTTGAATAAGCTCAACCCTGGTTATAGGTTATCAGTGTAATTGTGAAACAGTTAAAAATAATAATCCATTTAGAGCTGTGTGACAGCTTCCTGTAAGTCTTAGATCTTTATTTCTGGAGACATGGTCTGTGTCTCCCTGTATCAGAATCAGCTGAGAGTGCCTATTTACAAACGCAGGTGCCTGTGCCCCCTTGGACTCTGGGGAATAGACCCTGGAGAGGTACATTTTACAGGCTCTCTCCTAGGTGACTCTCCCTCCCTGTAAAAGTTTTTTAAATAACCTCATTTTTTAAGAGTTAACATGTTCACTGCAGGAAACTGAAAAAGGCAAAAAGCAAAGAACAAAGTCATCCACACCCACAGTTCACAGTGCGACGTGTCCTTCTGGGTCTGCTGTGTCTGTATACACGACACCCCGTGTTGTGTGATCAAGACTGTACAGTATGTACCAAGCCTTTTCACACGTCATGAATATTTACCAATTCAGAATCTCAAAGCTCTAGGAGTATTTTGATAACCAGGAATGTACTACACCAACTCCATCTGTTAGAAAAAAATGGAAGCCTGCCTTTCCTTGGACAGAAATTTCATGGAAGACAAAAATGGCAGCAGACTTCTAGATAAGAGTATTGGCAGAGCTCCATTAAAATCCTGTATTCCCTTAATGCTCAGTTTAAACTGAGATGTGA
The DNA here is from genome assembly GCF_027406575.1 of Nycticebus coucang. Taxonomy (NCBI): domain Eukaryota; kingdom Metazoa; phylum Chordata; class Mammalia; order Primates; family Lorisidae; genus Nycticebus; species Nycticebus coucang. Next base: position 93,047,813 of record NC_069788.1, read on the forward strand.
AGAAGCACCAGAGTACATTAGGTATGGTTTCTAAGAGACTTCAGATCTACACCATTAAAATATTAGCAATCAAGCCTGTTTCCTTTGAATTACTCAATGTTTTTATAGTAAGGCCAAAGAGACGCACTTACACGCTGGCTGTCATCAGAAGGTAAGTAGGAACACACCGCACATGTCTCTCCCTTTTAACTTATTATAGTCTTCTGCCCTGCCAAGTTGGGGACACAGTTGCAGATGGACACAGTACTTCTTTCTAGAGGCTCTTCACTGCTGGCTTCCCTCCAGAGAGGGGCCAGTCTAGGGATGGAGCATGGCCAGAGGCTTCCTTTGCAGGCCTTGAGCCTCCATGGGTGAGGACTGCCTCTTACTTAACTGTGTGCACATGGTAGTAGTTAACTTAACTGAGGCGCGTGGTAGTAGTTCCCCTCGTTGCTGTGCGGTTCAAAGGCTTGCAGTCTGGGGGTGACAGTAGGGGAGGAATCGTGGGCTTTTTCTTCCCTGGGGATGGAAAATGGTGTTGTCGATGTGATAGCAGGAGAGCAGAGGGGAGCGTGGTTGGTGTGCACCTACCACATGTGTGATGCTGATCTAGGCACCAAGGGGGAGACAAGTGGCTGAGCCCGCCCAGTCTAACCCTGAAAATGCATCAATGTGCTTCACCAAAAGAGACTTCCCCCACCACGTGGGAGGAAAAAATGATGGACCGAGGCTTCAGAGTGAGGGCAGGTTAATTTTGGTTAGAAAAAAAAAAATGGGACATGATTTGCGTGGTTTGCTTTGAAATGTTTGGCAGCTTTTTAGTGGCTTCTAGTCTGGTTTACATAAGGGATGAAACAAGAAGAGCAGAGTAGGAAGTGTGGGGGCAGTGTGTAGGGTGATCCCCCACTTCCCTTTGTAAACAGCAATACCCTGCAGCACCATCAGGGCACGTGGAGGAGGATGAAGGCAGAAGGAAATTGCCTGAAAGGTTCTCTTTTCCCGGATTGTGTGACTGGCTTCATGTTTCTGCTGAGGCCAAGGGGCAGATGCAGGGGTGCTGCGCACATCCTCAGCAGAGCGGAATCGGCCTCTCTCTGCTCCTCGTGAGATTTACAGCTCTCTAAGCGGTGCTTGCTCCAAACTAAACACCCCATGAAGCGGAGAGACCTACCTAGCCAGGTATAGTCCTGGCTGTGGTATCAACCTGTATGGTGTTGGGCAGGTGGTCTGGGTGTCTCTGAGACCCTCAAGCCCTTGTGTTCTGTGGCGTAGGAGCATGTTTGCCACAGACTCAACCCAGTGAGCCCCTCTCACCTGGGAGCCCCCAGAGAGGAGATGGGCTCCCAGGAACAGATCTGTGTAGTGAGGGGGGTCAGTTGGAGGGATAGGTGGGGTGTTTGCTGGGCACAAGCCAATTAGGAGCTGGGCTAGTGATCAGTCCCGGAGGGTCTACATCTGTCTGTCTCACACACACACTGCCCCCAATCCAGTCATACCCATGAGATAACCCTGGTGGTGCTCAGGATCGGGAAGTGAGAGAGGGGTTTGCTGTAGTTTTGGTCTGCCCTGCCCATGTGGCTTGGGAGATGGGTCCCAGTTGTACAGACTCTTTCGGCCTCCTGTGGCCTCAGAAGTTTTTCCACTCCCTGGGGCTCCTGCAGAGACCTCAGTCATCTTCTGTAGGAGAAGGTGCTTAGAACATATTTGGTGATTTGAGTTCAGTGCCTTTGGATCCTTGAGATTCTTCCATCATTAACTTGTAACAAGCAAACAAAACCTTCCCAGTTTTCTCTGAGTCTCTGGAGCTGCCCAGAGCTCCTGGGCTGCCCTTTATGCCACCTGCACCTCTGCTCACTGAAACCACTCTTGTGAGTAAAGGGTGCTTGTGACGTGGTTGCCAAATCCGGCCAGTGCCTCTCAGCACCCATCCTTGCTGCTTCCTTCCTGGGTGCCGCCCTCTTCCTGGGTGGTCTCTGCCTCTAATCCTGCCCTTGCAGGCCCCTCTGCCACCCTCTCAAAGGCATTCAGGCCCCCTCCATGGCTGGCCTTCCTGTCTCCCACCCCCTTCCTTTAGCTACCACATGCTGACCACAAGTCCCAAAACTTACCTTGTGGGTTGCATCTGCCTTCCACTTCAGGCCTCAGACTGGATGGATGGTCAGCGGAGTCTTGGGGTCAGTATTTCCAGGCTCACTGTCTCTCCCTCAGACTGACCTGTATCACGTGACTTAGAGTCACAGTCCACTCACGCGGGCACTCAAGCTAGAGTGCAGGTCCACTCCCCATTCTGCCCCTGCTATACCAGGCCAAGTGCCCCCAGCAAGGTGCCACCCAGAGGCAATTGTTTCAAGAGTGCCTGCTGTGTCCTCACTGGCCTAGCTGACGTTACTCCAGAGTCTGCCCACAGAATGCCCTTCTCAGAGATCTGAGATGGCCATTCTGCCTCGGTCTCTCCTGCCTCACGCCCTCATCCTGCTGCCCCTTTGCAAGAACTGTCAGGCCCCTCTGCGCCACTCTCAGGGTAAACTCCATGTTGTACTCTCGTCTGCCCCTTGCCCCCCTTGGGTGCCCCATGCATGGGTGCTTGCTCGCTCAGCCCCCTTTCTCCTCCCAATTCTCTCTTCCAGACTCCAGGGTTAGGTTCAAGGTCTGAGCACGGGTAGCGTTAGGCTCTGCAGACCATGCCCTCAAGCCTCCTGCTCTGGGTGTCCAGGCAGCACTCATCATGGGGTATTGTAATGAGGTCCTCTCCCATCTGGTTCCCTACCATCCATAGGCTGCACCTGTGCCTTACAGACCTCGAGTCCTCTGTGCCCACCAGATTGTCCTGCTCAGGGGTCAGCAAAGTATAGTTCATGGACCAAACCCAGCCACTATCAGTCTCTATAAATAAAGTTTTTTTCTTTATAACTTCTAAGCAGTTTTGAAAAGATTCAGCACACTAACAAGTTGCAGAATAGATTTGATGTTTGGTTTAAGAAATACAGCTAATGCACATTTATTGCCTCTGGCAGCTGTTGTGTTCACCCTGCAGAGCTGAGTACTTAACAGCCTGCAGAGCTGAAAATATTCATCATCTCAGCCTTTACAGACCCTAGGCTGGTCTAGAGTGGGTGCACACTAAGGCTTTTCTTTTTTTTTTTTTGTAGAGACAGAGTCTCACTTTATGGCCCTTGGTAGAGTGCGGTGGCGTCACACAGCTCACAGCAACAACCTTCAACTCCTGAGCTTAAGCGATTCTCTTGCCTCAGCCTCCCAAGTAGCTGGGACTACAGGCGCCTGCCACAACGCCCAGCTATTTTTTGGTTGCAGTTCAGCCGGGGCCAGGTTTGAACCCGCCACCCTCGGTATATGGGGCCGGCACCTTACCGACTGAGCCACAGGCACGCCCACACTAAGGCTTTTCAATGAGCGGTAATGACTGTATTTATAAAGCTTTCCCCATACTCTAGGAACAGCCATGAGCTCTGACCGTGTCATTACATATTGAGCCTCATGGTGGCCCTGCAAGGTTCAGTAGCCACTGTTAGCTCTTCTCACTTTTATAGATGAGAAAACTGAAGATTGATTACTAACTTATTCAGTGTTGCTGCTGCTAAGCAGGTGGACCTGGGATGGGAATGCAACTGTCTGCCTCCAGGACCCTGCTTACCTGCCAGGGAGTGAATGTGAGCCTCAGCCGCCACAAGGACGCAGAACACAGAAGGGGTTCATGGAGTAGTGAAATAGAGAGGTGACGGGCTGCCATGTCGGGGGTGGGGGTAGGCGGCCTCCAGCAGTTCCCGTCAGAACTGAAGCCTAAATTGTAAGTGGAGAACATCAAAATTCAGGGAGCTCATGAAGAGCACCTTGAACACAGGGAGACCTTCTGTTCCAGCTTGGGACTTTGTGTTTCTCTTTCTTTATAACTTCTAAGCAGTTTTGAAAAGATTCAGCACATGAACAAGTTGCAAAATAGATTGGATGTTGGGTTTAAGGTTCAGTCCCCACAATCCTCAAATTAGGTCAAGTTTAAAAATAGGCAAGTCTGTTTTAACAGAATAGTTGCTCCATGGGTGGTACTGGACTGAACTGGAGATGACCATGGCAGCTAGTGAGTTTACGGGCCTCGGTGCTGTGCAGGGAGCATTTGGCATGCATCATCTAAGCCTCTGTCACCCTGTTTTCATACCCATTTTGGAAAAGAGGAATCGGCAGTCAAGCTTTCCCATGGGCCAAGAACAGAGCAGACCTTGTAATCAACCCATCAGCCCATGTAACTCATTGCTGCTCCAAGTCACAGTGGCAGGTTAGAACTGGAGCTCCCAAGCCACTTGGGACCAGCCCTTAGGTCGGGCCTGTGGCTTCCTAAATGTGGCCCCTTCAGCTGTTTGCTGGGCTGGGTTAGGCCTGTAAACACTCTCCTGGTTCAGTTAGGGTTGGGGCAGTGGTGGGGAGCGCCGGCCTTGGCTCTCACTTCTCCACGCTGGTCCCTGGCAGCGCCTGGGGTTTGCTTTAGGAGCTTGGGCACAGTTCCTTAAAGAGCTAATTTCTTCTGAGGTGGTGGAGCGCACAAGGCAAGTTGAAATATTTCTGTCACCTATTAAAATAGTGGCCTTTGAAACTGCCAGAAAATTAAGGTATATTTGAATAGGAGTTACAAGTCATTCTATTTATGCCATATTCCACTCCTGGACACCTTTGTCCATTCCTGCCCATTAGAAGTCTCCGCTTCCATCAAGGCCCACCTCATGAGCCACCTTCACCTCCACTCTAGAGGCATGATTTGCCCATGTAGTGTCAATTGAACGCATACGCGAGGCTAACAAGGTCGTAAGCAGAATAGCCCTGCCCCTAGGAGTTCCCAGTCTGAGGGAGGACAGGCCATCCAGCTGTTAACTCAGAACACACCCAGGGAGTGCTGGGAGCCCAAACACTTGACCCAGTAGGTGGGATGGAGTAAATTCTCAAGCATTTCTTGCAGGGGGGCAACTCATGGTAGGTCTTGAAGGCTGAATAGGAGTTGGCTGTGAGGTTGAAGGGGCAGCTTGTGCAGTGGCTGCTCAGGGCTTGCGAATAGTGACCCTGGGGAGTGCTGGAGGGCAGACCCTGCCCAAATACAGGGTGGGAACAGTGGGGGCAGCAGCCAGAGAGGGGAGGCTGGGCCTTCTTTCTACCTGAAGTTCATTGTGCTTTGGCCTCGTCATTAGTAGTGATCTGTGCCCCTCACACACAGGAGCCCCATGAGGCTGGTTTTTCAGGAAGCTGAGGGGCCGTGGAGAGAACACAGGGTCTAGAGCTTTCTGGCCCGAGTTCAAGCCCCAGCCTCTCCCCTTACCTGGTTTGTGACTTTGAGCTCAATTCCTTATTTTCCCGAGTTTGTCCTTTATCTGTAGGAAAGGACTGTCCCTGCTGTGAGGTGAGTGACATGGATAGATGTGAATTGCTGGGTGCAGGGCCAGTCACAGAACAGACGTGGTCCTGCTGGGGAAAGGCAGAGTGAAGGCACACAGGTGACTCCAGATGCCAGGCTTTGATCAAAACCGTGTCCACCGACTAGAAAGCATGTGGTTTCCCCTCTACCAAGAATCTTGGATCCTGGCCCACGTAGGAAGATGAGCGCATAGTTCAGCCTTTTTTGTCTCATGGCACACGTGAGCCTATAGTTAAACTTCCACGGCACACTTAAATTATGTTGATCCAAAAAAGTAAAATAGTGAATACACTTACTGTGCTTTAAACGTCTTTCAAAAATAATTAATGATCTTTAAAACTTTTCATGGCATACCTACCTAAGACCCTTGCATGGCACAGCAGTGTGCCACAGCACACGGGTTGAAAATCACTGATACAGTCGATAAGCAGAAACTTCCAGCCTGGTTCCCGTTGTAATCTGTGAATAGGACAAACCTTAGAAAGGTTTGGAAGAAGTGGACAGAGTCCCGGCAAATGTGTGTGCTCTTTGTAAACTATGAAGGCGTTTGGGGGGGAAGCCAGTCCCTCCAAGACTCTGAGGGGTGCTTGAAAAGGCACAGTGGATAAGAGAAACCCAGAAGGCCCCTAAAAGGGAAGCAGCAGTGGTACGGGCACAGACTGACCTCTTTGTGCATGCCGCTACCTGTGACAAAAGCAGAGCCGGTGGCACTCTGACCCAGTAATGTTTGCAGGGCTGACATTGGTTTGGTTTGCTGTGTATCTTAACCGTCTTAAGACTCCTCATTTCTAGGAAACTGCCAAGAACTTTTGTTTTTCCAAGAGTATATTCATAAAATATTCAAATAGGAACTGCATATTGAATGAATAGTGTGCTGCCCCCCCACCCCCCCGCCCCAGGAATGAATGTTGAATTGAAAGGACTAGACTCAGACCTGGAACCTGGGATAGACTCAGCCCTACCTCTTCCGTGTTAAGGAAACTGGGGCTCCGGGGTCCTGTATGTCAGCGGAACCCACTTGTCCCTCCAAATGATGTTACGTCAAAGCCTGTCACCACAGCCTGTAGCACTTGACCTACAGCAGACGTTCGGGAAGTGTTGCCTTCTCAAATTTAGATATTTTCTTGATTTATGGATTTTTTTCTTACAGTAGAGAAAGTCTGTTTGTGCTTGCCTAATGGAAAAAAGGTGTCGATGATAAAAAGTGGAGCCAAAACTTCCTGCCGCATGTGGCCTTAGCTCTAGATTCTTTGGATCTAGATGCCGAAAAGAGCTTTGGTTTTAGAGTTCTGTAGTGTGACCCAGGTGCCTTTATCTGATGGTCCTCTTGTATGTTTTTGCTCACCAGGAGCTCAGAGAAGATAATATCATTTTAATTGAAACCAAGGCCATGCTGGAGGAACAGCTGACTGCTGCTCGCACCCGGGGTGACAAAGTCCACGAGCTGGAGAAGGAGAACCTGCAGCTGAAATCTAAACTGCACGATCTGGAATTGGTACTGCAAGCTGGTTGTTACTGACTTGAAATGGACCGGGCACCTTCAGGGTTATGCCATGCCCATCTCTGCTATTCAGTTAACTGGATTTGTTGCTGCCGCTGCCAGTTAACTTACTGACTGTGGGGGAGTAGCTTGCTTACATCAGTGGACTCCAGTGGGTACCACTTAACACCCACAAACAGACAGCACTTTGATTCAAGGATTTTTTTTTTCTTACAGCAGAGAAAATCTCTAAGGATGAATGTACATTCATGTGTGTCTTTTGCAAGAAAGGTCTTTGCTGGCTTTTATGTGTGGGTTGAGCTGTAATTCTTTAGCCTCTTCACAGCTTTTGAGGTCTGCTTCAGAGCCACAAAGCTGTCTGTCACCATAGTAGTACTTGCTTTAAAGCCCTGTATAGTATGTCACTTTGCTCAGACAATATTCAGTTGGGGACCTCCTGTCTCTCTTCATAAGCTAGGTAGCCAGGTCGAGGTATCTTTTTGTGGCCGTACCTCTCACAGTGGGGTGGGCCCTGTGTTGGAGTCCTGTTTGGAGGTGAGCGGGTGCATGATGGTCGACGCACGGGGACTGGGGCTTGCCCAGAACGTCCCCCCAGCTGCATCCTCACTTCTTCCCTCTTCCTGCCCTAGGACCGGGACACAGATAAGAAACGAATTGAGGAGCTGCTAGAAGAAAACATGGTCCTGGAGATTGCACAGAAGCAGAGCATGAACGAGTCTGCCCACCTCGGCTGGGAGCTGGAGCAGCTGTCCAAGAACGCAGACTTGTCAGACGGTGGGTAGCGCCTGGGGCCTGGGACCAGCCTGGCTGTGGCCACCTCCTTATTCAAGAAGCTGAGCCCTTGGCTCTGAACCTTCCATGTCAGCCCATCCATTCACCTCAAGTAAATATGATTTCCTTCAAGTGCCATTTGGAACTGTTTCATTACAGTTCTCCCCAGGGAAAACATGAGGGGTCTTGGCAGCCTTGATGTCAGGACGTTAAACACAAATTAAGTGTTGCCAGATTTCCCAGTTCCCATATGGACACTCCCGGGAGCTTCCAGATTATAGCATGCTGACACCCAGAAAACGTTTCAGGCCGTCCGTGGATAGCTGAGAGCCCTGAATGGCAGGAGGCATCCCCAGCGGTCACTAATCTCCACTCTAAATGTACCCTGGGCATTATTTCCTCTGTTCATTTGCATAATTGGGTAAGATGGATGCAGCCTGTCCTCTGTCTCCTGGGCAGGGGTGCTAAGTGGCTGCTGCTCCCAAGACCCAGGTTCTTGGCTGATCTGTCAACCTCTTCCTTTCCTGCCTGGGCTTGCTGTGCTGCCCACTGCCCACTGCCCCAGCATCCCAAAGTGTCAGTCGGGAAGGGAGGGTGGGGCAGCAGGAAGCCTCAGCGCCCGGCCAACAATAAGCCAGTTCCTGTGTTCGAAAATAGCACCATTCCCATGCACCTGATAATGCAAGTTAATATTTACTTAGAACTTGAGAGTGTGATAGGGCTTTTGGCTTTTTATAATTCTGCTAAACATCCTAAACAAGCTGGAAGGTTATTGAAAGCAGCTGAATATTTTTTCTTGTCAAGAGGTCCTATTAGTTCCAACCCTAAAATCAACTAGTTACACTATTAATCTGTGTAAGAAGTCAGTAGTCTGCCTATGCTCTGGAGCCTGTGTATTGGGCTGGGCCTAAGGGCTGCACAGGGGTGGAATCCCCCAAACTCCCTGCTTCTGCAAGTCCAGGTCTGTGGGAAGGCGCTGCCTCCTGGTGGAGCAGAGAGGAGGTGCAGGCTGCCTAGGCTAGTCTCCAATCAAATGAATGGTAATATGTAGGTCACTACAGAAGTTTGGGGGACAGACTGTATTGTGGTCCATTATTTCATTTCCAAGAAACACTATAGCATCTTTTCTGACTCCCCTGTGAAATTTTCAACTGCTGGGCTTCTTGGTCCTGCTGAGAGGGCTTTATTTGTTTTCATCCATGCAGATTTTACACTTCTTAATTTTTGTGTATCTCAGAACTTCCGTAATAACCCATGTACTTGTTACGCCAGAGTGGCTAGTAGGGGTGGGGGAGGTTAGATGGCCTCACCAGTTCAGACTATTCAGGATAATTTGTGGGCCCTTTTAGGGTCAGTGACCATGCTTTAGTCTTGGCGTTCTCAATTCCTAGTACCTAGTTAGGAGTTGATAAGTGCTGGCTTGAATGATGGCGTAAGGCAGACAAAGCCCCAGTATACTTTCGAGTTTATAGTGTAGTGGCTTCTTGAGTTAAAAGGCCTGATGAAAAGTCCAGGCTCCTCCACTAGTTAGCTGGGTGACCCAGAGCAAATACTAAACCTCTTTAAATTTCGGCTCTAAATGGGGGTGACAAACCTGCCTTGGTCGAGGGCATCTGTCCTTATTGCCATGGCCTTTCTGAAACAGCTGGTTGCTCTGGGTAGACTCGGGGGTGCCGATGAGAGTAGCCCCAGTGAAGAACCATTGGTTTTCTGAGTATTAAGCCATGTGTCAGCGTTAATGGTCGTCCCTGAATTTTATGGAAGAGGAAACAAGGCTTATAATCAGTTCCCTTGTTTAACTTGCAGAACCTTAAAAATTGTTCTCTGTTCTGCTTGGGAAGATAAAAAGGGATGGATGGGGTGATGGTTGTAGGATAATGTGAATGTACCTAGTGTCCAGATCTATATGCTTTAAAATGGCTAAAATTGTAAGTATTTCACCATAATAAAATATCTTTTTTCATAAATGCTGCAGAAGTACTATCCCAAATGATCGCAGGTTCTGAATTAGTGGAGTTGGTGTGTCAGATCAGGTTAGTTTCATTTGCAGCACAGTTAGGACAAAGCCCTCCAAGCAACCTCGTACGTCAAGCATATGTGTGTTTATGTGTGAATCAGGACTGGGCCCAGGTGAGGGCCACAGACACCCTGTCCCCTTCTGCTGCCTTGCCTTGGGTCTTTAGGATATTCTGGCCTGTGCTGTTACCCTTGGTAGAAGATGAAAACTCAAAGGAGAAGACAGGCGCCTTTTAATCCTTACTGTCACCCAGTGGATCTGAACGCACCTATTTTGACTATATTTTTGAGTTTATGGTGTAGTGGCTTCTTGAGTTAAAAGACCTGATGAAAAGTCCAGCTCTTCCACTAGTTACCTGGGTGACCCAGAGCAAATACTAAACCTCTTTAAGTTTCAGCACCCATTTTGTTTCCAGATGGCTGTGTGTGCTGTGAGAGCCATCACCCTGCTCCCCACAGCTCTGAGGTGATGAGTAAGAGGCCAGGGTGGGGTTAGCTGCCTTAGCACAGAGTGGTAAGGCTCCATGGAACAAGTGTATTTGCTGAGTGGGAACAGTGGGGTCTGTGACAACTCTGATCCCTCTTTAGGGGCTTTCCTATATTTTTTCCCCTCTCCAAAAGCCCTGTAACTTACCCCCTGCTTGTGCAATAGGGGACCAAGAGTTCCCATTCCCAGCTCTTGCCTTCTCCATTTGCATCAGAGCTCTTTAAAAGCAGCATAGAGGGTGATAGTTGTAGGATAATGTGCCTTTTTCTATCTTTAGCTGATTTTTCATTTCACTTAGAATTCTCAAGCAATTTACATTTAGTACGTCTCTTTTCTTCGATATAAATATGAAGGCACAGAAAGAAATCTCTGTACAAAGGCTGTTGCCCAGGCTGGCAAATGGTCAGCAGGTATCCTAGCATAGCTCCCTGTCACCGGCAGCTGACCTCCCTGGTCAGGTCCCTTGCCCCTCCTTTCTGAACAGCCCACATACCCACTACTCTGAGCAAGCACAGGAAATGCCACTTGTGGGCCATCTCAGTTAGCCTCCGAAATCCTTCAGTTAGACAGATTGGCAGCCAGGTAAACAAGTGGTTCTTATAAGTCACACAGCCTTCAACTCTTGCATTAGCACCTTAGCTGGAGCCTGCTTCTTCCTGAGCTCTGGGTTACCCCCACAGAGGGACTCTCAAGGTGCTGGTGGCAGCAACACCGTGTGAAGTGAGAGTGGAGGGAGGAGCCCCTCTCAGAGCCTGGGCAGGGGTGAAAGCAGAGGCCCCCAGAACACGTGGCTCTGACCACTTTCTGTGCTTCAGCCTCCAGGAAGTCGTTCGTGTTTGAGCTGAACGAGTGCGCCTCCAGCCGCGTCCTCAAGCTGGAGAAGGAGAACCAGAGCCTGCAGAGCACCATCCAGGGGCTGAGGGATGCGGCCCTCACCCTGGAGGAGAGCAGCCTCAAGTGTGGGGAGCTGGAGAAGGAGAACCACCAGCTCAGTAAGAAGGTAGCTGTGGCCTTTTCGGGTCAGGGGAAGGCAGGAAGCAGGTGGCCTGGGATGCCTGCCCTCCCTCCACAGTTCTTGTCTGGAACAGACGGGCAAGAAGGGGGCCAGGAAGGGCATTGAGGAGAGTGAGGTGTCCACATGCAGTCACAATTAATTAAACAAAGGGACACGCGTGACACCTGGGATGCGTCAGAGGCAGCATGGGCTTGTCCTGCTCTGCTGGACACATGACTTCTGTGTCTTCTTGTCTTCTGTGACGTGGGGTTGAGGGGGCACCTACCTGTAGGAGAAAACCCTTTTACTGTTCTACATCACCGCCCTCAGCACTTCACTTGTGACATGGCGTGTGGGTTTCCCCACGGAGCGAGTCTCTAGTTCTCCACGGACACAACTGGGTATCCTCCGATATCACTTGTTTCCGATGCTGTCTGCCCGGTTAGCACATGTCCCACAGGTTAAGGACTCCGTCCCACAGGACTGACCCCGCTTCAGATGCTAGTCTGAGTCCGGGCTGTCCCCTGTGCTTCTGACTGACTGTAAGTCAGAGGTTCCCAGACTCCCCTCCTTGGGTTCTGCTGTTGCCAGAATGGCTTCCTATTACTTGTTTATTGTAAAGGATACAGCTCAGGAGCAGCCCAGATGCACAGGCCTGGGGAAGGGGGCATGGAGCTCCCCAGTCCACTTTGAGTTTCCCCCTCCCAGCAACCCCCAGAAGTTCACCAACTGCCCTGGGGCATTTTATACAGGTACAGAGGCACAGCTGATATGTCACTGGTCATCAGTGACCAACTCAACCTCTAGCCTTTCTCTCCTCCCTGGAGTGGGAGCCCTGAAAGTTCCAACCCTCTAATCACATGGTGGGTTCCCTGGCAACCGGCCCTCAAACTGAGGCTGCCCGGGAGCCCCCAGCCCCCTGACATGTCACTGGCATACAAGAAAGACATCTACCATTTTGGAGGTTCTAAGAGTTTTAGGAGCTTGTGCCAGGAAATTGGGAAGAGACCAAATACGCATTTCCTCTTGTGTCACATGACTTAATGGATGTGTGAGGATGGTGGGATTGGTGTGTGTAACGAGTCCAGTACAGAGGGAGTGCTCAGGGGAAAGAGCCCCGCTCTGCTAACAAGCGCAGTGGGGCAAGGGAGAGGAAGCTCTGTGTGTGGTTCGGAGTTCCAGGCGCAGAGCTGTGTGCGTGAGCTGCTCATTTCCCCCCTCTTGGTTTATGGAGTAGGAAGGAGAGCAAGCTGAGCTGCATTTGCTTTTAAGGGCAGCAGCTGGGTCTTCCTGGTAGCCCAGCAGCACCCAGACCTATGGGAGGGCAGACAGACCTTTATAGGCCAGCCTTGTCCTATAGTTACCAGGATCCCCGTTCACATAGTGAATCATGGTCTCAGGTGTGGGAAGGGGTCTTTGCAAGGCTAGGGGTCACCTACAGGAACAGAGGGCACCTCATCCATCTGGTCCACACCAAGGATGGCCCAGGTGCATGGGGGCTCTGAACACACAGCTGGCAGATTCCAGCCGAGGGAGGAGACGAGAGTTCTTACAGGCCGACCGCCATGTGGGATCGGCATTTCCAGGTGTCATATCCTGCAGCATCACGGGACTGTGGAAAGAGTGTGGGGTGCAGGCAGGATTCCCGGGTCCGCTTGGTCCTGCCCTGCTCTTTCTTCACCTCTGACTGAAGTGTGGGACGCACCCTCTTGCTGTGAATAGGTTCCTTGAGTTGTCCCTGCGAAGCACCGTGGGCCTTACAGCATTTCAGCTGCCAAGTGGTTTGTCATCTCTACGGGACAACGGAAGACACCCCCATCCAGGGCATGTCTTCCCAGGGGGCAGCATGGAGAGAGTTCCTAGAAAGTCTTGGTTCCTTAGATTCCCGTGGACCTAGCACAGGAAATGACTTCAGAAATGGCAGTCCAACCTTGGCCAAGATAAACAGACCTTTAGAAGATGAGAATTTCCAACTCTGCGGGTCCTCTCAGCTCTGCCCCGGAAAGCCTGCATTGTAATCTCGCAGGCCCAGGGACCTTTGTGGGTCCCCTCCTAGCAGGCCAAGGGTGATTCTCAGGCACTTGCTGCCCTGGCCTGTCTGCTGCAGTCCTTCATCTGCCCACCCAGCATGACTCCTTACGTCCCTTCCCTCAGGTCCCACCCTCCCAACTCCCTGGCCTGATGCCAGCCTTTTCCTGCGTTGCCCTGGGGAGGTCATGTTTTGGCACAGACTCCCTTGTGGCTGGGGATAGGGAGGGGCTGGCAGGCAAGAGCTGTCGGGCACTTGGACCCCTTTCCTCCCTATCCTGCTTAGCCTGCCCCAGGCCTGGCTGGAATCTGGCCTGACTGAGCAGGGTGGTTGTTCTTTCACTCTTTGTACGTGGCACATGGACCTGTTGTCCCTGACACCTGGCCTGGGGCACAGTGGTACTCCCCAGTGTTTAATGGAAGAACACTTTTAGCACCAGTGGGAGGGTCACACTTTGGCTCTTTGCCCCTCAGCCAGCTCAGCCCATCCTGAGCTTCTCTCCCCAGCCTCAGCCACACAGCCAGCATATCTCAGTCTATAACTGAGCCTACTAGTCTCCACTGAGCCCCCGGTGACCTCAGGAGCATAGCCCAGGCTGTGAGCTGCCTTAGGTCCATGACATCTGTAGAAACCATACTTCCCTGAGGTTAAAACATCCTTCCTACTTGGGTGCTCATGCCTATAATCCTAGCGCTCTGGATTGTTTGAGCTCAGGAGTTCGAGACTAGCCTGACCAAGACCCTATCTCTACTAAAAATAGAAAAACTAGCCAGGCACCATGGTAGGACCCTATAGGCTCAGCTATTCAGGAGGCTGAAGCAAGAGGATGGCTTGGTCCCAAGAGTTTGAGGTTGCTGTGAGCTATGACGCCATAGTACTCTAATCTAGGCAACAGAGGGAGACTCTGTCTCCAAAAGGAAATATAATTCCCTCTAACTCAAGGCACTTCTGTGGATCCTGGGGAAGCTGCCTCCCTCCTCTGTCTATAACTTTGTATTGATTTCGTAGGAGTTCATTCTTTGAGTCAAGAGGGAAAGAATCCTCATTTTTAGGGACAGAAAGCAGTTCTTCAGGGGCTGGTCATGAGAAGGCAGAAGCAGCCCTTGTAGAGCTGTCCAGGGGTCCTGGGAGGCCAAGGTCACATTGTAGGAGTCTGTAGCCGAAGAAAGGGGCTGTGAGAAAGTCAGGGAACCCTTCTGGGGCCAAAAGGCCTGCAGCTAGCGCCCATCTTCTCACAGTAAGCACCGCAGAGGCACTGGCACCCTCCGGATGGAGAGGACTGCAGGGCAAAGCGCCATAGGAGGAGAAAGATGAGGGTCTAGTAGTGGTGGGTGGGACCTGGGAAACCACATCTTTAGGCCAGAATTAACAACAATCAGAAGGTTGAGAGAGAAGGGGCAGTAGAGATGAGGGGCTAAGCATTAGCAGCAAAGGGGAAGAAGAGAGAAAATCAGACTCCGGAGCCAGCCTAGCCCGGAGGGGTGGGGACCCGGGTCAGTCCTCCCAGGAGTGAGAGCAGGGTGGGGGTCACATGACTGCTACTTCCTGCATTTGACCTGCGTTGCTTCTCTTAGGAAAGGGCCCCTCAGAGGCAAGCCCTGGCTCCCTTCTGTGTCCCAGGCCTTGTGCTAAAGGTAGGGCAGAGGTAGGGAAGGAAAGATGCTCCCACTTCTGAGAAGGACCCACATGCAGCCTGACTAGGGGAGGCACTCTTGTCTGGGGGTTCCCCTGGGTTGGGGCAGTGGACAGCCCATGCACAGACCTGGGAGGCAGGAAGGCTGGCAGCCCCTCACGTGAGGAGTGTGGCAGAGCTGCCTTAGACAGTTGTCCTTAGGATCACCCAAGAAGCTCTGCAGACCTACCCATGCAAGGTCCCACCCTCGATAGGCTGAATTAGAGTAGCGGCTCAGTGCAGGCTGGTCACTGTGGTCACCTGGGCATCTCTGGATCTACCCCTAGAGCTTCTGATTTTAATTGTTGGTCTGAGGGTCAGATTTTCCATAGCTTCCCAGATCGTTTCCCCTTGAGAACGATGGTTTTAGAGCAGTGGTCTCAAACCAGCAGCACCAGGATAGCTAGGAGTACATGAGTGCAGATGCTCAGGCCCACGGGGTAGGAGTGGGGTGGCCATCATGGATCACACCTGCTGTGTGCTAGGTGAGTGCTCTTAGCATGATGTGCTCAGCACATGGGTACTGCCGGCCCTGATGGTTGGTTGTGGAAACTTGCTCACAGCCACGTGGGAGGGAGGAAAGACTTTGACCCCTGTCCCCTAGCAGCTTCTTGCCTTTTCTCCCAGTCCCGTTGCCTATGCTAAGGAGCTTGGCACTGGCAGGAAAGGATAGCCCATGCTTTAACTCCGTGTGATGCAGACAGTGCGGGCCACAGCATGGGCACTACCTGGGAGCTGGATCTCAGGCCTTGCCCTAGAATCTGTGTTTGAATATGTCATCCAGGTGCTCGTGTACATGACATGTGCATGTGGGAAGCCCTGTTAGGTAGTTTATGTTGTTTGGGATGGGTGGGCACAGATGGAGTTTAGCAAAGGAGCATGGTATCAGGGAGATCCCTGGGCCACTGTCCAGGCGAGAAGAAATGTGACCTGGCCTGGGGCAGAGGCACAGGGGATTCTGGGGGATGCAGGATGGGTGGGAAGCACAGGGCTTGTTGACAAATTTGCCCGACTAATCAAGCAGTGTGGTGGCGTCACTGATTAAGGCAGGGAGTCTCGGGAAGGAGGGCGAGAGGGATGGTGAGCGAGGTCCCCCTGAGGCGCCCAGCAGTGGCTGACCTGGGCAGTGGGGCACAAACCAGCTGGAAGAGACAGGCTTGGAGGGGGTGTCGGCAGATTGGTGCCTGATGGTCTCCTCTCTGAGTGAAGAGTGAGGGGTGAAGAGATTGCCACAGAACCATGCCAGGAGGTTTTCCTTAAGAAGAGCTCCTTTAACGTATTCTGTGGGGCTGAGGGTTTGGTCCCGGTTCGATTGACTGACTTCTGCGCCGGGCTGGGTCTTTGCAGATCGAAAAGTTGCAGACCCAGCTTGAGAGAGAAAAGCAAAGCAACCAGGACTTGGAGACCCTCAGTGAGGAGCTGATCAAAGAGAAGGAGCAGCTGCAGAGCGACATGGAGGCCCTGAAGGCCGACAGAGCCCGGCAGGTAGGTGCCGCCCCAGCTGGCGCCTCTCACCTCTCCTAGAACCCCTGCCCGTATGAGGGAGCCCAGGGTCTGGCCACTCCCAGAAATGCGTCACAACGTGTGGTTATCAGTCAGCTCCCCTAGCGGCAGCTTAAACCAGCACTTGTCAACTGGCACTGGGGAAAGGTGGCTAGATTTTGCCCTCCAGGGGACATTTAGCAAAGTCTAACGATGTTTTTGTCTGTCACGACTTAGGGGATGAGGTGGGTGATGCTTCTGTGCAGGGGCAGGGAGGAGGCCAAGGATTCTGCCAGATGTTCTGTAATGTTCAACATAGTTCGCTGTGACAAAAGAATGATCCAGCTGCAAGGGTGCATAGTGTCCTGGCTCAGAACCATGGCATTGGCAGGAAAGGACAGCCCAGGCTTTGAAAGGTTTTATTTGCCTCACCCTGTAAGAAGTCCCGAGGTAGGCAGTCCGGGGCCAAGGCAGTGGCTCAGCGACACCAACAGAAACTGGCCTCTCACTGACTGTTCTGCTGGCCTCAGCAAGGGCTTCTGCACACCTCCAAGGTACAGGCAGGAGGAAGGCAGAGAGCACAGGAGGCTTCCAAGGACCCTCTTTGGATGTTGCCTTAGCCAGCTGATGTGTGACTGCCTCTGCAGGGGAGGCCAGAGTACTGAGGGTTTAGTTTTTCAGCCTCTGTAGGAGCTGAATTAGCAGGGAAGAGAGGGTCGGGATGGCGCTGCATGTACTGAACAGATGGTGCCCTGCCCGGATACAGGTCGCAGCTGGGAAGGCAAATGGCCAGGTGACAGGCAAGGCAATCTCAGGTGTGTGCTGCTGAGGGTATAGACGGGTGCTGAGGGAGAGAATACTGGGGTGCAGGGCCACCTTACAAGTCTTTGTGAACCTGACCCCGAGGATAATTGGGAGTTGGTGAGGCTGAAGTCCAGGGGAAGGTACTCTAGGCAGAGGACACAGCATGTGCCAGGTGTCCCCAGGAGGAAAGAGCTGGGAAAGGTGGGCAAGGGAGTGGAGTGGCCTGAGGGGAGGCCACAGGGGTGGGTAGGGCTCAATCATCAGGATCCTGGTCCGTGACCAAAAAGGATGAGGGAAGTCACTAAAACTTGCGAGTGAGGGAAAAAGATGCAGTTTACATTTGAAAACCATCCTGGCCACTCTCAGTGTGTTTTGACTTGAACCATCTTAAGTGATCGCATCTGTGCTTGCTCACCTGAGTCTACATCAGGACCCTGGGGAGCATACAGACAGGTTTGGGCACAGGTAGGGCGGTCATTCAAGGCCTCCGCTTTCTAGCCGCTAGTGTGAACCCACATCTCTGAAATGGGCTCATGCCACAGCCTGGGTTTTTCCTGTTATGTTATTCCATAGATCAAGGACCTTGAGCTAGAAAAGGACCACCTCAACCGAGCGGTTTGGTCACTGCGAGAGAGGTCACAGGTCAGCAGCGAGGCCCGCGTGAAAGATGTGGAGAAGGAGAACAAAGCCCTCCACCAGATGGTGACAGAGGCTAGCAGCAAACTCAGCCAGCTGGAGTTCGAGAAGCAGCAGCTGCACAGAGACTTGGAGCAGGCCCGGGAGAGGGGGCAGCGGGCAGAGAAGCTCGAGGGGGAGCTGCAGCGGCTGCGGGAGGAGAACACACAGCTGGCCAGCAAGGTGACCTCCCTGGAGACCGCCACCGAGAAAGCCAGGGTCCTGGAGCATGAGAGCCAAGGCCTGCAGCTGGAGAACCGGACGCTGAGGAAGTCCCTGGACACCTTGCAGAACGTGTCCGTGCAGCTCGAGGGCCTGGAGCATGACAACAAGCAGCTAGACGCAGAGAACCTGGAGCTGCGCAAGATGGTGGAGGCCATGCGCTTCACCAGCGCCAAGATGGCACAAATCGAGAGGGAGAACCAGCAGCTGGAACATGAGAAGGAGGAGCTGAGGAAAAACGTGGAGCTGCTGAAGGCGCTGGGCAAGAAGTCAGAGCGTCTGGAGCTCAGCTACCAGAGCGTGAGCGCTGAGAACCTGCGGTTGCAGCAGAGCCTGGAGAACAGCAGCCACAAGTCGCAGGCCCTGGAGAGTGAGCTCAGCGAGCTGGAGGCCGAGCACCAGGCGCTGCAGCGGGACCTGGAGGCCCTGCAGCTGGCCAGCGTGCAGCTGGAGCGGGCTGAGAGAGACAAGAAGGCCCTAGAGCAGGAGGTGGCCCAGCTGGAGAAGGACAAGAAGCTGCTGGAGAAGGAGGCTAAGCGGCTGTGGCAGCAGGTAGAGCTGAAAGACGCGGTCTTGGACGACAGCACCGCCAAGCTGTCCGCTGCCGAGAAGGAGAGCCGTGCCCTGGACCGAGAGCTGGCCCGCTGCAGGGACGCGGCCGGCAAGCTGAAGGAGCTGGAGAAGGACAACAGGGACCTCACCAAGCAAGTCATTGTGCATACGAGGACGCTGACAACCCTGCGGGAGGTGAGCGGGAGCAGGTCTCTCCTCTGGGGGAGTGGGGAGGTGTTGGTAGGCAGAAGGTTCCAGGATAGGAGTGGGGCTCCGTGTCCTTCTCAAATGATTCCCCTAGTTCTCAGCAGATTGACACCTAAAAGTCTAAGAACCTAGTGAAAGTCAAGTGTCACAGTTCTACTACCCACAGAGAATTGCTCCTGGTCATTGGCTTATTTCGTTCTGTTATTTCCCCTATGCACGAGAAAGCAGACACACGTTCGATATGCTGTATACACAGTGCGGCTGTCTGTTTTTTATTTATTTTGTCTTAGTAAATTAGATTTTAAAGGTACATCTCTCAGTGGCTTCAAGACACATGTATTTGATGCTATAGTTGACTGTGCTTCTATTTTAGATATTTAGGTGGTTTCTAGTATTTTCCACTGTTAACACCGGCCATCTTGTGAACACACATACCATTGTGAATATATCCAACTGTTTTCTGAGGACATATTCCTAGAAATGGAATTATAGGATCAAAGAGCATTTAATTACTTGTTGTCCCATAGACAAGACAGTCATATCAGAAATCAGACCTGCTACTAAGAAGTCAATATAAGTGGCCTTCTAACACGTATCTTTGAGAAGGAACCCATTAGACCCGTCCTCAGTATGGTGGCGCCTGGTCTAGTGGTTTTCATGCCGGTATGTTCATTTCCTTTCTGCGAGAAGACCATCTCTGAGGCTTAGGCTCCCCATGAGGCAGCCTTGAGCTGTGCTGGCGCTGGCCTCTCTGCTGTGTCCCTGCTGAGTTCCTGTCCCATACGCCTGTCTCACGGTTGTTGCAGGACCTGGTGCTGGAGAAGTTGAAGAGCCAGCAGCTGACCAGTGAGCTGGACATACTGAGCCAGGAGCTAGAGAAGGTTGGCCTCAGCAAGGAGCTGCTGCTGCAGGATGACAATAGCAACGGTGACACGTGAGGGCACCCCTCTGTCACGGGAGTGCTTCCCGCATGTTTAGTCTGCAGTTCTGTCTTCATGGGGTCCCTTAAGCTGTTGTCCTTTGCATTCCAGATCTTATTTCTTAAGGTTCTCAGGCAAGTGTGGAGAGAGATTTTTGTCTGATAAAACGCCTTCTTAATTTTTTAGAAAAGTTTGATTATTGCAGCTTTTCCCTGCAGTGTTTTCTTATATGACCTTATTTTTAAAGGAAATTTAGTGTCTTGGGCTTTTTCTGGATTTATAAGTGACAAGATCCACATGCCTGATAATGGGATACCTTTTTGGTGGAAAAGGCATACCATTTAGTTATAGCACTGTGACCTTGGGCATATTTCCTAACCTTTCTGAGACTCAGTTTCCCTATCTGTAAAATGGCCATTCATAGCCCCCAAAGACAGTGTCACAAAGCTATGGAAGTTGTGTGTCTACTCATGGAACCCTGAAGCGGGCTCTTGAAGGCTGGGCATGGGCTCCTGATTTTTCAGCTGATGGGTGGTAAAGGAAACCAGTTTTATGGAAAGAGAGCTGTGTTGGCAGTTAAGAAACTGGGGGCTTGCAAGTGATGAGGCAGATAAGCCATGGTATTAATACCTTTGCATTTTTCAGAAAATATAAGATTTTGGAGGGCAGAAATGAATCAGCATTGAAAACAACCCTGGCCATGAAAGAAGAAAAGATTGTGTTTTTGGAAGCACAGGTGGAAGAGAAAGTGAGCCTGAATCACCAGTTGCAGAGTGAGCTCCAGACGGTAAGAGTGACCAGCATGGAGTTGAGCACTGGGCCCCAGCTGTCAGGTCTGTGCCTCTCCCTTTCCAGCCCCTCAGCTGTGCAGCAGGAGAGCAGCCTGGATACCCATTTCCAGGGGCAGGTGGGTATGAGCCACAGGGTTAATGAGGGAGCCACCATCAGTATCACATGTGCTGTACAGAACCAGAGTGAGAGTCAGAGGCCTGCAGGGGGAGGAAGGTGACTCAGAGCAGCACCAGGGCTGCCGGGTGGGATCTGGGGACACCCCATGACAGCCCCATGCAAAGCCAAGCCACAGGCTGTGAGCAGACGCCTGCAGAGGTTACAGGCACCCTGAGCAGAAGCCTGCAGAGGTTACAGGCACCCTGAGCAGACGCCTGCAGAGGTTACAGGCACCCTGAGCAGAAGCCTGCAGAGGTTACAGGCACCCTGAGCAGACGCCTGCAGAGGTTACAGGCACCCTGAGCAGACGCCTGCAGAGGTTACAGGCACCCTGAGCAGACGCCTGCAGAGGTTACAGGCACCCTGAGCAGAAGCCTGCAGAGGTTACAGGCACCCTGAGCAGACGCCTGCAGAGGTTACAGGCACCCTGAGCAGACGCCTGCAGAGGTTACAGGCACCCTGAGCAGACGCCTGCAGAGGTTACAGGCACCCTGAGCAGAAGCCTGCAGAGGTTACAGGCACCCTGAGCAGACGCCTGCAGAGGTTACAGGCACCCTGAGCAGACGCCTGCAGAGGTTACAGGTACCCTGAGCAGACGCCTGCAGAGGTTACAGGCACCCTGAGCAGACGCCTGCAGAGGTTACAGGCACCCTGAGCAGACGCCTGCAGAGGTTACAGGCACCCTGAGCAGAAACCTGCAGAGGTTACAGGCACCCTCAGATGGGAGGGACAGGTGCTCAGGACTGAGCAAGATGTGCACATGTCTACTTCTGGGTGCATGTATGCACAGCGCTCTCCACATGTGTGTGTGCACTTTCCACACACATTTACACACATATTCTCCATGCGTATATATGTACGTGCTATCTACACGTGTACACACTCTGCACATACACATGTGCACACACTCTCCCCCCTGATAAACGCGTGCTTTTACGTTCCTCCTTTTTTGCACATGGGCAATGTTTCTTGGTGCAGGAATGAGTAGGAATCTGGAACAAAGCAGTTTTAGTGCCAGCAGGGACTAAATTCCCCATTCCTGTGCCTCACCTGGTCTCCATTCCTCTGCCTCACCTCTGCTTTGTGGAATGGACAGTCAAGGTGCAGGAGGGCAAGAAGACTCACCATAGTCACATGGCTGAAGTAGGGATGTGGCAGGAACAGGCCCCTGCCTTTCTCATCATCTCTGGAGGGAAGGGGAAACGTGGAGGACAGAGGTTACGTCTCCTGCTTCCTTCTACAAAAGCAGAAGGAAAGTGTCTGGCCTGTCACATGTGAGGGCAGGTGAATGGTTGGGAGTGTAAGGGTGGCATGGGGCTGACCCGAGCCACTGACTTGCGGCCCTGAGCCAGGCTTCCTCCAGCCTGAAATCTGCTTTCTTCTTGCTGTGCCCCCCAGTTGAAGAAGGAGTGTGAGAGCCTCAGGCAGAAGCAGGAAGATGGGAAGCACCTGCAGAACTCCGTTAAGAACCCCATCGTGGGAAAGGCGGCTACCAGTAGCCCAGGGAAGGAAAGCTGGGGACCCAGCCACAAGGAAGCCACGATGGAGCTACTCCGAGTGAAGGACCGGGCCATCGAGCTGGAACGGAATGTGAGTGGGCTGCCCTGGCAGTGGCTCAGAGAGAGACCCTCCTGTGGGTCATCCCACTGACAAGACGTCATTACTGTAAAGAACACAGGATATCAGATTCTATTGAATTTTATCCAAATCTAGCTGACAGTTCTTGAGTTGTCCTGGTGGGTCCAGCAGACTTGCAGTGGTGTCGTTTCTGACATCAGGGGCACGCTCACCGTCCCCCGTGGTGCGTGGATGTCTGCCTGCCCGCTGGTCAGTGTTAAGGTATTAGGCGGTAGGTAGAGGCCATGTGGCTGGCAAACCCAAAAGTATTTACTATGTGGTCTTTTCAGAAAGAGTTTACTAATGCATGTCTGTGCCTCTGGTTTTATTTGATGCTCAGCAGTAACGTTATGAAGTCCTTAGTGATGATTTTCATAATTTGACAGATTAGAAAGCTGAAATACAATTTGAGAGCCTTGACCCGAAGTCTCATGCTAATGTAAGACTGTGGCCCAAGGGCCCGGACCCCTAGCCCACCTTCCATGGTCTTTATTAGTCTCCTATAACACGAAACTTCTTATCCTACCTGCTGTCACACTTGAGGTGAAGCTGTAGACTAAGGCTTTGACTTACTGTCCTGTGAGAGATTTGGGGTTATTGCCAAGGGGAGATGGATTTAGGTCACTGAAATGCACTCTCAAGGTATTCAGCAGAAAACAAAAATATTAGAGAAGGAAGTGACTTTAACTCCAGGGGCCTCAGCCTCCCACTCATACACTCAGGTGCGATGTGGCAGCCTCTATGGTGTGTGAGGGAACGTGATACTTCCTTCACCCGCTGGATATTGGCTTTGGCCCCCAAGGTACTGACTCTTGGAGGTTTGTTATAAGCCAAGGACCTGTTAGCAGTTAGCAGTTTCCCAGTCGGTGCTCGAATGGCTCCTGCTTCCCACCTTTTAGAATGCAGCCCTGCAAGCCGAGAAGCAGCTGCTCAAGGAACAGCTACAGCACCTGGAGACCCAGAATGTGGCCTTCAGCAGTCAGATCCTGACGCTGCAGAAGCAGAGCGCCTTCCTGCAGGAGCACAACACCACGCTGCAGACCCAAACAGCCAAGCTGCAGGTGAGCGCGTGGCTCCAGGGTCACAGCCCTGCATGGGTGTTTATCTGCGGGGGCAGCTGGACAGTGCAGGGGAGGGAGGAAGTTAGGGGTTCTGTTTTGTTGTTAATAGGCTCATACACCATGATCTGTGAAGGTGGTGATGGTTTATAAGCCATCCTCAGTGAGGCAGCCTGTGGCTGCACAGGTGAAAAACTTCATTTCTCTGCCTTTCCATGGACAGGACAGCATGTCCTTGGTCCCCAAAGTCTCTTCCTTGACATATTATTAGGAATGACTTGGAAAAGGGGGGTTTGGAGATCAAATATGTCAGGTTAAACAGAATTAACCAGGTTTCTTTACCGTAGAACCTGGCAGAGCCTTTTTTAAGCACATATGAATTTTTAATTCCTAAGAGGGAAATAAGCTCTGAAGTGGTGCCTGGACTGTTGGGAAGAGCCAGCGGAACCAGTGTTGGGGCCACTTAGGACCGATGCTGGTGCGTGTTTAGGATGAGCAGATTGTTGGGGAATGAATTTATCATTTGTTAATGCAGTTTCTGGGAAGAATTTGAAGATATGTAACTTAGGAGACAAAGATAATGAAGAGGAAACTTAGCAAAGAGGTTGGGATTAGTTCAGTAAAACAGGAAAATGGGATATTGGTTTTGTTTCTTACAAAGTCCTTGTCTGGTTTTAATATCAGGGCAGTTCTGGCTACATAGAATGATTTGGAAAGTGCTCCCTTCTCCTCACCTTTGTCATGATTTTTGATGATGTTGGCTATAGTGTTCAGCAAACATCACTTAACTTGGTTGATAGTGTTTGTTGTTCAAGTGGTCTGTAATCTTTACAGATGTTCTGTCTACTTGTTCTAGAAAAATCAGCTTTTAAATGTAGCCCAAAAGGGAGGAGATTATGCACAGAAAGGGCATGATTTGCCCCCAAAGCTCACATTGGTAGAGTGGCTCAGGACTGAAGCAATACCTGATGGGTTCCCACTTCTGTTTAATCTCTTTCCCAGATCAGGTCCTTGTGTTCTGGGAGAGCTGACCTGGGCCTCTCCTAGGTCTCGCCTGCCCTGAGGGTCCCTGCTATTTCCCATCTGCCCAGAGTGCTTCACCTGCTTCCTGGCCCTGCTCACTGCCAGTGGGGACCTGTAGCTCAATGGAGCCTTCTCCCTCTCACAGGTAGAGAACTCCACTCTGAGCTCCCAGAACGCTGCACTCACCACACAGTACACGCTGCTGCAGAACCAGCAGACAGCCAAGGAGACTGAGAATGAGAACCTGCAGAAGCAGCAGGAGCAGCTGACGGCAGCTTATGAGGCCCTGCTCCAGGACCATGAGCATCTGGGCACACTGCATGAGCGGCAGTCGGCGGAGTATGAGGCCCTTATCCGACAGCACAGCTGCCTAAAGACCCTGCATAGGAACCTGGAGCTGGAACACAAGGAGCTGGGGGAGAGGTGGGGCCTGGGGCGGGGCCGGAGTTGATGGGCGGGGCCCGGGGTAGAGAGGCGTGGCTTGGTGAGGTAGGTGGGCCGGGGGTGGGTGGGGGAAATGGTTAAGGCCTGGGGCCTGTAGAGCGAGTCTGCCAGGCTTCTGAAGACTGGGGCTTCCCACCCCCGGCCCCCACCTCCCCTCTTGGCCCACTGCTTCCCATTGTTGGAGCACCTGAACTTTCCCAAAGGGAAGGAAATAGAACGTCACCTTCAGCCAGTTGGAATTTGTGCAGCTGGAGACTGAGGGGGAGGGGAGTGCTGTGGCCCCTCCAGGCTGGGCAATCCTCCTTTTCTCAGAAAGAAGGAGGAAATTCCCTGTGTCCACCAGTTTGCAGAGATGTGCTTGTCTAGTTTCCCAGGACTTCTGTTCTGTATCAGGGCCTGGCTTGCTTTCTCTTTTAAAATGTTTAACCTTTAATTGTGTAAACTTTTGAATATAGAAAGTAAGCAGTGTAGTACAGCAAACCCTCCTTAACCCATCGTTAGCCTGGGTGAGAAAGGTCATCGCTCTGAAAGCCAGGCAGAGCCTTCAGCCTCAGCTGTCTGCTCCTCCATGTTGATGGTGAGAAGCTGCACAAAGCAGCTGCCTGAGCAGTTTTCCAAGTTTGGCTCCCCACAAGTCTGCACACCAGTCAGATGGCACGGAAATGGCTTGTACCAGAGGCTGTGGCCAGGTGGAGTTGTGAAGATAAAGACCGGGTTTGCTGGGAACAGTGAAGCTATTCTCTAGAAAGGAAGGGGGCTCTAGAGAAGCATTTGCCCAAACAGGGAAGACAGAAGGGTTGTGCCTCAGACCCCTCACACTTCCAGTCTGTTGTGTACCCTTGGACTTGGAGGAAATCCTGGATCCGTGAACACAGAATGCTCCAGCATGGTGTCGGGGGCGGGGGGCTGGGGCTTGTCAGGCACTGTCCTTGTGCTCTGCTGCCTACCAGAGACGGCTGTGCTACCTATTAAGGTTGAATCTGGAGAAGAAAATTAAAGCCCTGAGGAGGGGAGGGTTAAAGTAGTAGGGGAAGATAAGGGCTATGGTGGAGGGGCCCTGGGAAGAAGTACTCTGTGTGTGAGTGTGTGTGACACAACCACTGGCCATTCCCAACTCTCAGACAAGCCTCTGTCCCTCAGGAAGGGTAATTAAGAACAAGCAGACTCGGCTTGGCGCCTATAGCTCAGTGAGTAGGCACCCACCACATACACCAAAGCTGGTAGGTTTGAGCCTGGCCTGGGCCTGCTAAACAACAATGACAACTGCAACCAAAAAATTGCCGGGCATTGTAGGACCTGTAGTCCCAGCTACTTGGGAGGCTGAGGCAAGAAAATCGTTTAAACTCAAGAGTTTGAGATTGCTATGAGCTGTGACACCATGGCACTCTACCAAGGGCGACATAGTGAGACTCTGTCTAACAAAAAAAAAAAACCAAAAAACAAGCAGACTTAAGCTCTGAGGGAGGGGGAGGGGTGCAAAGCTTCCCTTGTCCTCCATGGGCAGGATTAACTATTATACACAGGGGAATTCTGGGTTTTTGTTTGTTTCTTTCTTTCTTTTAGATGTATTTGTGTTTAGTGAGCCATCTAATAGCTTATTTATAATTCCCTAAGAGAGAAGGTGTGGAGTTCCGAAAATACAGTCATTGTGTTGCCAGGTGGCTGAAGGAAGAGGCTGCTTTGACAGGGCATTTGGGGTGCTGTGAGGACGGATCAGCCTAGAGGAAGAGGATCCTGGGCCCCAGGGCCAGGCGCTGGCCTGGACACCACTGCCAGCAGCTGCTTCTCCGATTCTCTGCCATCCCACCTCTCTCCCTTCCTGCACTCTGCCTTGTCCCCCTCCCTTCTGCAGAGGAATCCCACTTTGGGTATGAGTTACATGTAGGCAAAAAAGGCCCAGGCCAGACTCCCAGAGGGGTGTTTCCCTCTGCAGGCACAGCAGCATGCTAAAGCGCAAGGCAGAGCTGGAGGAGCTGGAGAAGGCCTTGACCGCGGAGCGGGAGGCTCTGCAGCAAGAGCAGAGGACAAACGGCATCGCTGCAGGCGAGAACCAAAGGCTGCGGGGAGAACTGGACAGGTGAGTGCAGCGGCACCACGGGTCTTAGTGCCCAGGATTCTGCTCAGACCAGTCTCACTAAGCAGCCACTAAGAGAAGCCCAAGTTGACTTTTACAAACCTTGTCATGTTAATAGCTGGGTAGGTGATACAGTAAAGGGTAACTCTGGCTGGTTGCTGGAATATGAGGACCCAAGATGTACCTGGGGACAGTGTGTTGTCTAAGTTCGGTGGTCTAACCCCACACCCTTATGCCGATAACCATATTAGGCACAGATGTGTTCATTATTTGACGTAAGCTCACAGCATTCTCATGAAGAAGGTATAGCTGATCCTCCTTATTCACAGAGTCTCCATTTTTGAGTTACCTGCTTGATGGAATTTGTTAACACCAAGATCAGTACTCATGGGGCTGCTGTGGATGTGCACAGAGCAGTGAAATATTTGAGTCTCTAGACGTGCACGTCTCCACCTGAGGCTGTCTTCTTGCTTCAGCTTCCCTACTACAAACAAATGTCCTTTTTGAAATCTCTTCAGTGCCATGATTTTTTTATTTTGTGCTTTTGCTGTCTAAAACAGCCCCCACACTTAGTATTTACGTGCTGTTTAGTGTTCCTAAGCATAAGAAGGCTGTGAGTGACCTTACAGAAGAAAACGTGTGTTAAGTAAGCTCCATTCAGGCTTGTACTGTTGGCTGTGAGTAGGTTCTGTCTTTAATAGAAATCCAGGTGAAAGAAGGTTCCATGGTTATCAGTGGAGCAGAGGCTCCCAAGAGCCTAAGCCTGTATTTTCTCAAAGCATGATGGTTCTATATTCACTAATTCAATGTTTGGGCGACTTAAACGTGCTAACCACACATAATGAGAACCGAGAATACAATTATTATCCCTCTTCCTGTTTTTTTTTTTTTAATGGATGATGAAACAGGTTCATAGCAAGATTAAATACTTCTCCAAGGTCAATGTTTCTAGTAAACAGCAGAGGCAGGACAGATTCCAGGTCTCGTCTCATTCCAAGGCTTAATCGTAGAAAAGCTCTTCTCCCTCCCACATCCTTGCGTGGCCATACATTGGATGTTACAAACTCAGCTGCCTCTGGTGTCCAGGCAGGGAAAGCACCTGGGTAAAATAGTGCCAGCGACCCGGTACAGACTGTGCCCCCTAGGAGCAGGCAAGAATCTGCTCCAGGAAAGGTTGCCAGCTGTAGGCAGGCCCAAGGGCTTTCAGATCAGCCTTTTGCTTTATATTTTTTAAGAGAACCTGAGTATTTGGATGTTGTTGTGAAACTTCCAAATTTTTTAATATAGGTAAAACAATCTGTTTTTAAAAAACAATAGGCTAAGTAAGACACATCTGTGTCCAAATTGAGTCTACAAGCTCCTGGTAATTGGAGCTTTCTGATACAAATCTTCTCCTAAGAAACCCCAGTTGAGTGGTGGTTATTATCTTATCATCATGATGATAATTTCAGTAGGTTTACATAATATCCACCCACTATCTTGTATTTTATTTATCTCAGGAGTTGAAATTACAAAAGGGCTTGAAATTGGTCAGAGACATAGAGTTTTAGCACAAAAATGTTCTGGTTCAGTGTTTAAAAAAATTTTAACAGCAGAATGCTTTTCTTTCGAGTAGGTAGAGCTATCAAAGCCATAACTAGAAGGGGCGGTGACAGTGATGCTCTGTTGACTCAGGTGTCTGAGCTTTGCCTGCTCAGTCTCCTCCAGGCCCAGTGTACTGGCACCAGGGGTACTTTCATGGAATCCTAAAAAACAAGCTTGAAAATTAGCAATTTTGTTTAACCCCTCATTTTAGATGTGTAAAAAGCAGAGTCCCAGAGAGGTTGCTATTTTGTGTAAGGTTGCACAGCCTGCCATTGTCAGAACCCTGGTGTCTCTTTTGAGTCTCTTCAGCCCCTTGGCTGTCCACTCCCAGGATCAACTTCCTACACCACCAGCTGAAGGGGGAGTACGAGGAGCTTCACGCCCACACCAAGGAGCTGAAAACCTCACTGAACAACTCACAGCTGGAGTTGAACCGGTGGCAGGCCCGGTTCGATGAGCTGAAGGAGCAGCACCAGAGCATGGACATCTCACTGACCAAGCTGGACAACCACTGCGAGGTGAGGCCTGGGCCAGGCTGGAGCCTCAGGATACCGGGAACAGGCCTCCCAAGGTGATAGTCTGGGGCCCAGCCAGGCTGTGATGAGTCCCCGTGGGTCCAAAAGCCGCGTGTCGGCATGGCACAGAGGCTGAGATGAAACCAGAGACATTTGATGGGGTAGACGCCACATGCCATGGGGCTGTGTTAGACCTTTAGGCTGGGCAGGGTCAGCAGGGGTGCAGTGAAGACAGCTGCTTGGGTGTGACGTCAGCCCTCTGGGCTGGGTCTGCACTGACTTTCTGCATTGCTTCAGTTCAGTAGCCTCCCTGTTCTCAAGAAATTGTGTGAATGTGCCCTGTTCAGGGGTTTGGCCAACTCTGGCTTGGACCCTGGGGAAGTTGGGACGGAGCTTATTCAGGAGTCTCTGGCTTCTGGGCCTGTTCCTTCTAGGCTGCTATGTCGGAAATGGTCTTCTTAAGCAGCAAAACCCCCTCTAGGTGAGTCTCAAATAGACCCTAATATGTTTAAGGCAGGCAGGGTGTGTGGCAGGAAGATCAGTTGGGTCTCACAGCCTCAGGGTGGCAGGTGTCCTCAGGACAGGGTCTGCTCTTGCTTTCTTGAGAAACCATCATATAGACCTCTTCCTTTGACCTCCTGGTAGCCCTGTGATAGATATCACAGATGTGTAAACCGAGGCCCCGGGTACTGATTTGCGTGGCCACCTGTGGATGAGAAACAGCAGGGCCTAGAGCCCTGAAGGCCCAACTGAGGTGAGGGCGGGGCTGAGAGGACAGGTGATACCAGCATGGCCAGGGAGACCTTTTCCTCCAGGGCTCTGCTGTCACAGGACACATCTTAGGATTTTCAAGGGGGGACTCCAGCTCATGGGCTCCAAAAGAGCCATATGGGAGGTCACATATGTGGTGAGGCTGAAGGACTAGCAGGGTCTCCATAAATGGGGGGTACGGGGGATATTCATGGAAAGGATTGATTGCCGCAGAAACAGGCAGGTGAACTTTTGGGGAAATGCCGATGATTTAGATAGGTTGGAACACAGGTCAGAGAGGGGACTTGGTGGTCAGAGAGAGGACTTGGTGGAGGGGGCTGTAGTAGGGGTGGTAGGTCAAGTGGAGGGGTGTCGATGGAACTCCAGGTACAGCACGTGTCAGTCCCCCTGAACAGGCTTCAGGTGGAGTCCACGTCATTTTACTTGGCTGCAGTAACAAAGTACCACTGGCCAAGTGCCTTAAGCAGCGGACGTTCATTTCTCATGGTTCTGCAAGTCCGTGGTCCACACACCAGCAGTGTTGTATCTCCCAAGGCCCTTTTCCCTGGCAGGCAGATGGGCAGCCACCTTTTTACTACGTTCTCACAGGGTCTTTTCTCTGTGTGGGCTCATCCTTGGTGTCTGTGTGTTCACATTTCCTTCTTAAAAGGACTTCGGTCAGGTGGATCAGGGGCCCACCCTCACCATGATCTCGTGTTACGTTTGTAGGTCCTGGCTCCAAATACAGTTATTCTGAGGGATTTGGGGTCAGGACTTCAACATGGGGATTTCGGGGACACAGTTCAGCCCATCATGGGAGCTGAGTGAATGAAATGGAGTTGGGTGTGCCTTTGCTTTGAGCTGTGCTCTCTGCCTTTTCCACCTCACCTCTTTCCAGGAGGCCCATATGTCACAAATTAGGTTTGTTTGTTGCTGGGCATCTAATGAGGACACAGAGCAGCTGCCCCCTCATTACTGGGATGCATGTGGCCTTCAGGATCATGGACTGAAGCCAAAGGGACAGGCCAGGCTGTGTTTGGATCCCTGGGTACTGTCGCCACACAGGGGTCTTTCCTTTGAGCCAAAGAATTTGCAGTGCCTGATTTTTATCCCACAGAAGACTGACTCACCATGTTTGTGATGCACTTTCCTCCAAGCCTAGTGCAGTGCTCTGTGGAAAATAACATTTTTATTATGCATTTATTTATTGCCTAAGTAATACAGCAATGATAATCACAGAAGTATTTCTAGTGAATAAAATGTCATACTTTTACCTCCTTTTTCCTTCCAGTTCTTCTCACTGTGTATACATACATTGTATAGAATTATGTTTAACATAGGTAGAATTTTGCTTTTTTTCTTTATGGTGAAGTCTTAAGTTACACATAGGCTTTTTTTGTGTGTGTGTGTGGTTTTTGGCTGGGGCTGGGTTTGAACCCGCCACCTCCGGCATATGGGACCAGCGCCCTACTCCTTGAGCCACAGGCGCCACCCTCACACATAGGCTATTAAGAAAGTTTTGAGGTACACAAAAATCAAACATAAAATTCACATCGATGGAAACAAAATGAAGCCCTCCCAGCAACACTGATAACTCAAGAGAGTTAAAATTTGTGCAGGTGAATCAGAAAGGATGCTGTCGACTGTGTTTCTTGGAAGTGGAATAATGGATAACACAGTCTGTCTCAAAACTTTTGTAGTGACCTGTGTAATGGCTAATGGGGTAAAGAGAAGGGAGTACCCCATATACCCCACTGATGGTGTGCTGGGCGTTTTGCTAGGTGCTTGTCTTTTTTCTCACTGAATTCTCACAGTGACCTTCTGAGCCCATCCTTGTAAGAAGTGGATTGGAACCTTGTCTCTCTGAATCCAAAGCCTGTGAACTCCCTACTTTAATATGATAATACTCTAGAACAGAAGTTGGCAACCTCCAGTCCTTAAGTCAGGCCCTGTCCACCACCTGATTTTATATGGTCCACATACTAAGAATGGTTTTTGTGCTTTTTAATAATTGGAGGGTAAAAAATCAAACAATATTTTGTGGCAAGAGAAAATTTGAAATTGAAACGTCAGTGTTGGCTTGGTGCCTGTAGCTCAGCGGCTAGGGCACCAGCCACATACACTGGAGCTGGTGGGTTCAAACCCAGCCCGGGCCTGCCAAACAACAATGACAATTACAACAACAACAACAACAAAAATAGCCGGGTGTTGTGGCCGGCGCCTATAGTCCCAGCTACTTGGAAGGCTGAGGCAAGAGAATCGCTTAAGACCAGGAGTTTCTGTGAGTTATGATGCCATGGCACTCTACCGAGGGTGACATAGTGAGACTCTGTCTCAGAAAAATAAATAAATAAAATGTCAGTGTCTTTAAGTGAAGTTACTTAAAGTAAAGCCAAGGATATTTTGTCTGAGGCTGCTTTTATGCTCCAAGGGCAGAATCAAATGACTATAAAAGGTTGTGAGTGTTGGAAAATCTAATATTCAGTGTCTATAAGATGGGAGCAAGTCTAAATTAACTGTCCGGCTCTTTATAAAAAGTGTGCTCTCTTCTAGAGCAAAGCTGTTCAACTGACATGTAATGCAAGCCACATACATACACGACTAAAAATTTTCTAGTAGCCGTGTTTAAAATGTATTTTAAGGTGGACATGGTGTCTCATACCTGTAATCCTAGCACTTTGGGATGCTGAAGCAGGAGTATCACTTGAGCTCAGAAGTTTAGGACCAGACTGAGCAAAAAAGTTAGCTGGACATTGTAGTGGACGCCTGTAGCCCCAGCTACTTGGGATGAGGCGGGGGGATCATTTGAACCCAAGAATTTGAGATCACTGTGAGGTAGGCTGACACCATGACACTAGCCCAGGCAACAGAGTGAGATTGTCTCCAAAAAAAAAGAAAAATAAACTTTTTAAAAAGCAAAATTAATTTTTGTAATATATTTAATCTATGTATCTAAAATATCAATTTAGGCTTGGCGCCCATAGCACAGTGGTTACAGCGTCAGCCACATACACCGACGTTGGTGGGTTCAAACCCAGCCCTGCCCAGCTAAAACAACAATGACAACTGCAACAAAAAATAGCCAGGTGTTGTGGTGGGCGCCTGTAGTCCAGCTACTTGGGAGGCTGAGGCAAGAGAATTGCTTAAGCCCAACAGTTGGAGGTTGCTGTGAGCTGTACCGCCACAGCACTCTACCAAGGGCAACATAATGGGACTGTGTCTCAAAAAATAAATAAAGTATCATTTAAAATCATGTAATCAACAAAAAGATACTGATGACATATGTCACTTTTTTTTTTTACCGACATTATATCTTCAAAATCTGTTGTGAATGTCACCCTTGCAGTACAAGTTAATTTGTACTCACTGTATTTTATGTGCTAAGTAGCCACACGTTGTCAGGGGCACCCGGACTGGACAGTGCCCATGTGGAGTGAACCCAGTCATTCACAGTTTGGGCTACTTTAGTCCTTCCCAGGTTTCATTTGTGTAGACACATGTAACACGGCGTGGATGTCTGTGTGCAGTGGATGTCTGTGTGTCTGCCTTTGAAAGCTGCCGGTGGAACCATGGGCTATGCGGTGTTTGAGATGCTGTTGGTCTGTGTTTTAGCTGCTCTCCCGTCTCAAGGGGAACTTGGAAGAAGAAAATCATCACCTCCTGAGCCAGATCCAGCTGCTGAGCCAGCAGAACCAGATGCTCCTGGAGCAGAACATGGAGAACAGGGAGCAGTACCACGAGGAACAGAAGCAGTACATGTAAGGGCCCCGGCGCCCCTGCACACCTCTCCCCTGGGCCCCGGCGCCCCTGCACCCCTCTCCCCTGGGCCCCCGGCGCCCCTGCACCCCTCTCCCCTGGGCCCCGGCGCCCCTGCACCCCTCTCCCCTGGGCCCCGGCGCCCCTGCACCCCTCTCCCCTGGGCCCCGGCGCCCCTACACCCCTCTCCCTGGCCGCTCACAGTAGGAGCCCTCAGTCCCTGGAGCTCCTGGCTTCCCTTGCCCCACACCAAAGGCCTGTGACATTCTGGGCAAAGAGCAGCACTGGGCCCACTGGAGTCCTGGGCACAGACCACTCACCCAGGCAGACTTCCCTTGGCTTCCTGGAACGTTTTCCATTTCTGGAAGTGATGGTAGTTGGCTTTGGTTTGCTTTTTCAAAGGCACTGTCCACTCCCAGAAGCTTCTTTCTCTGTTTTTGGAATTAAATTCACTTTTAAAAATACAACATCGTAACAAGGTATCTCAGAGAATTGAGCCTGAGACAGGACTGTGAGCCTATCCTTCATCACCTCACCTGTGTTCCCGTAGGCGTGGGGAGGGGTCTGGTGTGCCCTGCTTGCCCTCTGCTGGTGTTGGTGAAGTGTCTGTGTAAGCATAGGCCCTGCGAGGTGTACAGAATCAGTTCCCTGGCAGCTGGAGACCAGTAGGGATGATAAGATGTGAGCAGAGCTTTGTCTAACACCAGCCAGACATGAAGGGCTTCATGGAGGGTGCAGGTGGGTGTTGAGTTCTGCTGCTGAATGGCGAAGGGGAGACATGCAGGGGTTGGGGAGCTGGGGCACAGGAGATAGTCTGGGTGCAGGGAATGTGCAGGGGCATCCAGAGAGAAGGCTGGAGAAGGAGGTGGGCACTTGGCTGTGGACGGCCTCTGTCTGGCTATAAACTTTGGGTTCATTGGAAAGGGATCCTAGTTTTAACAGTGCCTAGGAAGTTTTCAGAAATAAAGGACAAGAAGAACCCTGGTGCTGGCAGCCTTACAGATCAAGAATTCAGGGTGGTTTTCACCACTCCATGTTATGGCGGTTGGACCATCTGTCATGTGCTGAGGAGTGGCTGGGATGGGCGTCCCAGGAGGCCTCAGGTGCAAGTGTGGGGAGGACAAGCAGGGACACGTCTGTGGAGGGACTTGGGCACCGGGATACCATGTGGTGTCCCCGCTCCTCATTACTTCCTGGCTTCATCTGCTCATGTGGTGGCGGCTCCCCCTACCCAAGGGCGGTTTGTGTGTCAAACTGCACCGCAATTGTGGGGTAGCAGTGACGGTTGCCTGAAGCTGGCCCTCTGTAATCCTTTCTCTGGTAAAATTTGCCAGCAGAGGTTGGGCAGGTGCTGACTGGAAGGAGTAGGAGCCTGGTACCCAGCGGGATTATTTGATGACGTTTTGCATTAGAGAGCGTCTGCCCCAAGCCAGCGGGTTGGCAAGCTTCCCAGAGCCTGCTCCATCCAGCCCCATGAGTTTATGTGGGTCTGTGGGACCAACCCAGCCATCGAAGCATGAGGAGGCCCAGCAGCACAGCTGTAAGGACAGAGCACCAGGACGCAGGTGTCATCAAGGGATCTGGGAGCACAGCATGGCTGGGGCCACTTTCCACAAGGGCTCACCTGCTGTACTCTCTGGAAAGCCCTTAGCTGGGTCAGAACCATAGCAGCTTTGAGAATGAGGAAGCTTGGGTCTTGTGCCTAAAGCCTCATCTTCAAGCAGGGAAACCAGGGCTCCGAGCTGTAGAGACCTCTTGGGTGATGAGGCGGGAGTGAGCAGGAGGGCACTCAGCCCCAGGGCTCCCTAAGCTCAAACGGAAGCTTTCCTTTCATATTAGGAAGGACAGAATCTTTTAGCAAGCAGGGGTGCCTTGTAGCTCTTCAAAGTTTAGGAGCCATCTCTTTGGTCCCTTGCCGTGCTTTTAAAAATGTGGACCAGTTTCTTACATTTAGAAGTCTGGAGATTTTTGCTTCATTGTCTGGGCTTCTGGCTTCTCAGGAGGTCTGTCTCACTGGGCCTACGCTGGTCCCCATATGACCAGGCTCGGGGACTGAAGCTTGCTGTGGTCCCCACCTCCCCTTCTGGTCTTTGTCTTTCTGGCTCTGTTTTGCTTATTTTCCTCTCTGCTTGGCCCTGAAAGCTTTTGAGTTTGCTTCTGAGTTGGAATGGCCTCAAATCAGAGGTCCAAGTTTGCTGAACTAACATTTTCAACCCCCATACCCCTAAATCAATGTGCATCCCACACCTTTGCTCCCAGAGGTAGCTTTCACCTCATCCCAGGAGTGCCCAGTGTCCTGAATGACCTAGCTGGAGAATCCCTGGGACTTGTGAGCTTGGGTTTTCAGATAGTTAGAGGTTTGCTGCCTTGAACTCACTTAGAGCTGGATCCTAGCGATTTAGTAAATCTCAAGGTTGTAGGGCCCCCGACACCCAGTGGTCCCATTTATATGTTCCAAACTCAGTGGCCATGGTGGTGATAAGCACCCTCATATCCGAATCCCAGAGAAACACTGGCCCCTGCTGCAGCAGGCCCCAGCCATTGATGAATAGTTGCACTTTTTAAATTTAACTGGATTAATAGGTGTTCTTTCTCTTCTATTCACAGAGACAAATTAAATGCCTTACGAAGACATAAGGAAAAACTGGAAGAAAAAATCATGGATCAGTACAAGTTCTATGATCCTGCTCCAAAGAAGTGAGTTGATTTAAGTTCAGTGACACAGTAGAAGCTTCCTTTTCCCTGAGTAGGGTGAATACTGAGCTGTCTGGAGCAGGGCCTGTGCCTTCCACTGTGTGCAGGTCACCTGTGTACAGATCTCCTGCACAGCAGGAGTTTAGGACTTACAGTACTTACAGTACTTAACAGAGGCACCTAGGCTTAATTTAGCCATGAGCACTTTTAAGAGGGCAGAGCGTTTGTCATCCTAGAGACATTAAAACAGGATGGCAGGGTTGCCTTGTCAGGTTCTATCTCAGGATTTCAGGTAACTCAGACAACCACATTCCTGCTTTGGAGAAGAAACTTGGGCAGGATGCCTGGCTTAGACCTACGGTCTTCAAACAGGAGAACATTTTGGCCTTATGCAAATTCCTCTGGACTCACAGAACTTAAAGGAGGCATAAAAAGTTTGCCAGAGTTTTCCAGAGAGCAGCAGGCCCCGAGCTGTGGGGCTGGCTCCCTCTAGCAAAACTGCCTCTTGTCCAGGGCCAGAGTCCCAGGAGCCATCCGTTCATTAGGTTGTCCTCACCCAGCCTTGAAGTCAAAGTGATCGTGAATCCCTCAGGTCTCTGTTGAAATCACAGAACCAGCATATTCCAGAAGCTCAGTGTCAATTTTCTGTTAATATTTGACATATACAGAAATTGAGGCTGAGGTGAGGAACTAGAGTGATTTATGTGATTAGGGCACTGTTCAGTTTCAGAATCAGGATGAGAACCCGGGTTGGTTCTCTTTGTGCTACGTCAGAGTGCCGTCATTTCCCAGCTACCCGCAGCTTTATTGCTTACCATCGTAATTTACTGATTTTAATTCAAATAGGGTTTCTACCTTTCTTGGTCCCATGCTTGTCCCTACTCTTCTGTGCCCTCTGCAC
The DNA here is from genome assembly GCF_027406575.1 of Nycticebus coucang. NCBI lineage: Eukaryota > Metazoa > Chordata > Mammalia > Primates > Lorisidae > Nycticebus > Nycticebus coucang. The sequence continues at coordinate 93,084,901 of NC_069788.1, forward strand.
TATGCCCCCTCACCCCGATTACTCAATGCCAGGGTATAGTCAGAGACACCAGCTTATTTCACTTACTACTATCTTAAGCAAAAATTGAGGTTCCTAACTCTGTTCCTAAGCACAGCACCACAGCCTTCATCCCGACAGACTAGTGTGGGTTTCTGCCACCATGTACCTGCTTCCACCATTCCCAGCCACATGCCTAAGAATTCAGTTTCACCACCTGATCCCTAAAGACGATGACCATGGCAGCAGTTGGGCACCATCATCCCAAACCTCAAGTTCATGGCCGACCTTCCTGGAAACCCCAGCCCATGTTAGGGAGCCCATGTTAGGACCTTCCTGGAAATCCCAGCCCTGCTGGAGGGTATAGGAGGTTAAGTGTGTCCTTCTGAAACTCTTCTTCGAACTAGGAAGAATCACTGGATTGGAGCCAAAGCCTTAGTCAAACTCATCAAGCCAAAGAAAGAGGGTTCAAGAGAACGGTTGAAGTCAACTACAGACAGCCCCTCCTGGCAGCCGGAGTCTTCAGACCCCGCCTCTCCAGTGGCTTCTCAGCCTCTCAGATCACAGCCAGAGAACCCTGACACCCCCACACCAGGCTCAAACTGTGCAGAAGAGCGGGACACCCACAGTGGGCCTGCAGGAAAAGGTAGGAGTGGCCAGCTCAGCTATGGTCACCTGAGGAAAGGGGGTATCCCAAAGGACCCACTCACTGGATGGGTGTGTACATGTGCACGTGCCCCTACTTAGGTGTGTTATATGAACCAAGAAGAAAGATTGTTTTGTCTTGTAACACTTCTTTTATTTTAAAACAGAAGCATCATTTCTCCCAGAAACTGTGGTAGGTATAATATCCAAAACTGAGATCTGTGTAGCTACCATGGAGACACGTGTGTAGCTTGTGTTTGGGGGCTCCCTTGTCTGTGTTTTCTGTAGGGAGACCCTACATGCACTTAACATGCTCTCTTGTATATAACATCTTCAGAAAGTCCTTGGGTAGCTCTAATCTGTCATCCCTCCTGAAAGGTGGGTTAGGTTTTCTTCCCCAGTGTGATCCTGGCGTTGAACTCTACCAACCATAGATCACAGTATACTTTTTCTCTTGGAGCTGTCACTTGGAATTTGCCAGAGGTTCTAAAATAAGAAGAGGATTTCTGGTCACATACGCTATATTTTATCAGATCTCAAAAGCCAGATGAGCTGCACAATTACTTATCACTAGGAAAAAAACCCACTCGCAGTCAAATGCTGCAGTGCCTTACCACTTAGAATTTTTATTAGACTCTTGTTGAAACAGTTCTCCTAAAAGACTTGATAGATTTTTGCACAAAAACATAAAAGGAAAATATGAACAGGATAAATTGATTATGAGAAAGACATTTTTGTCACAGGGGCCAGCCAGCCAGTGGTGACTGTAAGATACTATCAAAGCTGCATTCCGATTTAAGAGATACTAAGGTATAGAAAAAAATGCATCCTAGAATCGGTTAAACATAGCGGTTACTTTAAACCAGGCATCCTCAAACGTTTTAAACAGCGGGCCAATTCACTGTCTCTCAGACCGTTGGAGGGCCAGACTATAGTTAAAAAAAAAAAAAAAAAACTGAACAAATTCCTATGCACACTGCACATATCTTATTTTAAAATAAAAAAACAAAATGGGAACAAATACAGTCGCACCACCTCATGTGGCCCGCGGGCTGCAGTTTGAGGACCCCTGCAACATTGTTAAATTTTCAAGTTTACTTTTAAATATTATTTGGGGGAATTATTTATGCCAGGCCTGCACCCCAAGTAATTTAAAATGCCATGCAGGAGCCAGGACTTTCTGAAAATCAGGCCTGTGTCTGAGACCCATGAGCTCTTAGGGCTGACAGGATGGCACTGAGGACTGATGACAAGTGTGACATGTGCAAAAACCTCGCAGGGGTCACATTCATCGCTTATAAGTACCTCTTGTGTCACTTTCAGATGCAAAAAAGAAATGTGCACGGTCTGAGAGACACACATTGGGGACTGATAGTTACACTCCAGTTCTTTATGGGGATAGGACCAGGTGAAGGGCTCATGTGCGAGTGAGTGATAATGAAACTCAACATTTGATTTTTTTGTTTTTAATCTGGAGAGATTCTATAGCCTCGGGTTTTCATTTTGGCTGGAGTTTATTTTCTTGGTGTTTATCATCTCAACTTGTGTTTCTCTGTAAGTTGAATTAATTAACTATATAATTAGTCTCACTGAGTTAAGGAAAGCATTCAGAGAGAAAAGAATACTTGGCTGGCCCAAACTGTCCAGTTGCACCCGTGCAGGAGCCCATCAGTGATGATTTTCAGCAGCAGCCACCATGGGCTTGAGTACTTTCTCTGGACTCAGCACCTTTTTAGCTACTTTCTGCATTTTATCTGTCCCATTTCATCCTAACTACCCTATGGGCTAGGTGTGATTACTGTCCCCTTTTAGGGTTGTGAAGGTGAGGCTTGACAAGGTTAAACACTTACGGTGGTAAGTGGGATCCAGTGCAGTGCACTGGATTGAAGACTCGGGAGCCCAAACTCTCCAGTTCCAGTTATTTTGGTCCTTGGAGATGCTGAACAAGAGCCCAGCCTTGAGCTGGGCTGCAGGGACACCAGCATTAAGTGGATCCCTTATTCTGTGTTGTGAGCCATGGCCACCAGGTGGTGCTGTGGAGGAAGAAATAATAAGAGATTCTGGTATCAACTTTAATCCTCACTCAGGTTGGTTAATGTTAATATGAAACATGTTTGGGAAGCTAGACCAATTGTCTGCTTTGTTAAGACTCTGTAACTTAAAGTCCACAGGCTGAAGTGAAGGATATAAAGTAGATCTAAAAGGAAATGATTTTTCTTGGCATTGAGGAGTTTTTTGGTATGAAAATGAGATAGTTTAATTATTTCGAAATTCAGTCTGGCAAAAGAGATTATTTTAGAAATATAAAAATTATTAGTGAACACTTCAGGCAGACTATTTCATTACAGCGGGCCAGAAACATATCATTAAGTGTTTCCAAGGTCTTTGAATGGAAACAAGAGGAGCGTGTGAGCTGAGTTGTCAGGGACCCTGTCATTAAAATGGATGAGTAAGAGAAGCCAGGTCCTAAATTAATAAGCATTCTCATTTAATAATTTAACACACTGAAATTGAAAAATTGTCTAGCCATTGGCTCTTCAGGCAGTATGTCATTCTCCTCGTGGGCTGAATAAGTAAATCGTTGGCGTTAAGATGCCTCTAAATTAATTAAATTGAGCTCAAGTATACATGAGTCACTGAGCCCTGATTCTGGTCTTGAGTATTGGGTATTATTTTCATCTTTCTTGGACCAGACAGGATTCTGGTTTCCTAAGTACATGTATCTAATTTAGATTCGTTTGTAACTGTTCATTTTATTTATTTATTTTTCCTTCTTTTTTGGGTTTTCCGGGTGATATCACTTTAGCATGCCAGCGCAAAAAGAGTCCCTTTTTGAGAAGCAAAAGCAAGGACAAAGACAAGTCTCCAGCGACCCACCCAGCTCTCTCTAAACGCCTGCGGTTCTGGTCCTCCTCTGACATCCCATCCTCTCCTAATGAGCCTCTCTCTTTCTCAGACATTGGAGATTTCTAATCCCTTTCCTTTATCATGTGTCTGCATCATGTATCCGTCTTCATTTCTGAAATTCAAACAAACAAAAAAACAAACCAAGACCTAAAGGCCAGATGGCCTATAGTGGACCCTACTCCTGCCCCAATTCCAAGCTTAAAGTAGCCAGCGTGGATTCTGATTTCAAAATAGAAGAAGAGTTGTCACACTCCCTGGACCATTTCTTCACAGTGTTAGGGGAGCCTCAGGATATACGTGTCCTTGGGCCAGGATGTCCATACTAAGTAAGTCAAGTGGCCGTGTGCTTCCGCCCCTCTCTTGCACCTGCAAGCTTGTTTTGTGCCTTTGTGTCCAGCAGAACCGGTCCGTGGCTGCTGTGCTTCCTCAAATATACAGCCTCTGTCAAGTAAGGTTTTCTTTTTGCAGACTTATTTTTAAAGCAGCTAAATTTAAAACCACTGCCCTTTTCTCCTCCTTTTTGTCAGAGCACCGAGTTATTGGCTAAAACAGCCCTTTTTAATGTGTTCTGTATGTTGAAGGATTGATTGCTTCATTCAGAGACTTTGAATAATTGCATTGATTCTGCCCAGCCCGAGTTCAGCCCAGAATGAAGTGTTATGACTGTGCTGTGGTTCTCTGACGTCTTGGATGCTGAAGTTAAGACAGTAGGGACAGAAAGAACATCAGCACCCAGATCACGGCCAGAGCAAGAAAAATGCTGGCCAGCAAAGTCATTATCTGCTGTGCTATTTCAGCCATTTCTATACCATCTTCTTGATTTTTGCCATGTCCTTATACAACCTATAGGATTATTTACATACTTTGCCTGAGGTTGACTCATAGTTCTCAGTTACATTCATTTTCAAAGGAAAGATTATTATCAATACTATAAATGGAAAATGAGCATCACTATACGAACAAATACATAACTGTAAAAATGTTAAAGTTGGTTAACATGCCACCGACTCCATCTCATCAACCTGCTCTGGGAACCTTGGGCTGCTGCGGTCCTGGGTCCTCCAGGCCTTTGGCTTCCACGCATGACGCTGAGATGGTGCTGTTTCTCTGTCTGCCGCTCATGCTAACTGTTCGCTCATCTCTGCTTCCCCTCTGGATCCTCACCTCAACATCCCCTGTCCCAGTTCATGCCACCAAACTTGAATCTTGCTTCTCATCAAGGTTATCTTTCAAAATCCAAACTTTTCACATTGTAACATCTGGGTGCTTAAAACTGTACAGTGAGCCGACTTTGAAGGCTTAGAAGGGCAGAGGGAGCAGATGTGCAAAGGAGCCGAATCTGAGCACTGAGTCCCGGCTCTGCATCCGTGGCTCTTTGGGGCACACGGAGTGGGACATTTTGCAGAATGTTTTGTCATCTGTTAGGGACTCCAACCATGTTAGTTTTTGTCTTGTATTTGGAGATCCCATCCTCTTTCTTATGGGGCAGTTGGTTTGGGTTCTGTTTTAAATATTTTTTACATGTGGTTTTATGTAATATTGACAAGAATTTACGTTCATGGTAGAAAAATCGAGAGATTGCAGAAAAGCAGACGATCAAAGGTGAGAATCATCTTGCCGTCTTACCATGCAGAGATGAAATCTTCTCTGTTTAAAAACTATATATTGTGAGGTTGGCAATACATAGTAAACTGTGTATTTGAAGTCTTAAGTAAAGCCGGGTGGCAGAACTTCAGATCCTTGGCTACAGGTGAGGGTGGTCCTGGGCAGACATCTGCTAGGATCTGTATGGGTTGGGGATTGGTGTTTCTGACGCTACTCCGTGGGAGGTGTGCCTGATGGCTAGTGTGTTGGATGGACTTTCATCAACAGTTTCATCCTCTTGAGTTCTCCCTTGTTTGCTCCCAGCCTTTCGCAGCTGGCAGTATCACCCATCATTAGAGCCAGAGGCACCCTCATGGGGCCTCTGACTTAGGCCTAGAGTCAGCTTCCCCCACCGCACCCCCATTTAAATTATGCCCCAGGAGCTGTGACAGCTCAGCTTTTGTCTCTGTGGTCCTTGTGCCCTGCTGCCTCTGCTTCTGGGCCTTGGTGTGGTTCCCCCAAGCCTGTGCACAGGATTTGGCAACCTCATTTCTCAATGTCCTCTTCTGGCCCAGGCCCCGGGGATTTAAAGCCAAAACGAGGGTCCTCGCACGGAGGCAGCCTTGACCGCACAGATGCCCCTCCTGACCCGGCCATGAAGTCCTGGCCCTTGGAGCTGGGCTCCCGGACCTGTTCATCCTTGGCCCCTACCACCACCCCTTCCAGCTCCACCCCCCTCTCCCGGCACCCAGACCGCACCAAAGGTGAGTCGTGGACTCCTTCAGAAGGGTGAGAATCGGGGCCCGGTGTTGTTCTAGAGACCCCAGGCTGTCTGAGGCCAGGGGCGTGTGTCCCCCCTCTCAGGCCAAGAGGTAATGAGCAGAGTGGTTACGCTGGCATCACAGACACAAGTTCAAACCTCAAGCTCTGCTTCCTAGCCGAGTAACTTTGGACAAAGAACTTATCATCTGGAGGCCCGTGCTAATGGGAAAAGCTTTAGAACGCACCACCAGCATTCAGGAAGTAGTGACACCAAGTAGCTTCAGACAGGAGGTGAAGCTAGGGCTGAGAAGCAGAGTTTGGGCTAAAACCAGGCAACTGCCCTTACTCCACCTTGGTAGAAGTTTGGAGATTTCTTTCTCTAGAGAGAAGAACTTGGACTGTGTGAGCTGGGAAGTTCACTGGCACAGTTGAGACAGGTGTTTGTACTGGAAACAAAGGGATTCAGTGAAGTGTTTGCGAACTCCCTGTCTCCCAGCATACCAGGAGCTATGTGTATGCTCCCCTTTCAGTATGAGACGACAACACTCTTGGAGTAATTGCATGAGCTTGAGAGATTCTCAGAATGGCTTAGATCTTGCCAGGTGACACTGTGGAAGTTCAAGGATTCCCAGACACCTCAGGAGAGTCTCTCACACCAGAGATCAAAAACTGATGCAGAAGGCAGCTGGAGTAAACAGACGTTAAGCACAGAGATGAAACCTTTAAGACGCCCGCCCTTCATATGGTCAGAGAGAAGGGAGACTGTGAAATGAGAGCAGGATGCTATAAAAAGGAGCAGTGGGAAGGAAGAAGAGCATTCGGCAATTTAAAATATGCAGACAGAAAGGCAAAGATAATGCTTAAGACTGAAAAAAGACATTTTGCTTGTAATATAAGAAATAGGGAAATATTCAAAGAAACAGCTAAAAGAATTAAAAATGATTGCCTCTGGGCGCTGGAAGTCTGAGAGAGCAATACCATCCACTCTTGGAGCCCCGAGTGCCTAACATTGGCTTGACAAGAAAAACAAAGCAATGCTACAGGGGACCCTGGAGCTCCAGATAACCACAGCTGGTGGGCGTGTAACTGCCTTTGGCATTACAATGCCTATCATTGTTTTGGAGGGGGCCCAGGGTCTGCTCTTGGATAGAAACTAATAGGCTGGAGGCATGGGACATCTGCCAGTCTTCCCAGAAAGGCCAGTATATTGAGATCTTGGGATTTCTGAGTCTGTTTCTGGTTGGGAAAGGTGAATGCACAGTAAACTTGAAGGAATCAGCCTGTCCTTCGTTATAGATTCCAATTCAGCTTCTTTTTCTTTCTCTTCCTTCCTCCTGCCACCTGAAGACAATGTAACCCCCTCAAAAGTCTTTCATGGCTGGCCCTGCAGCTCCCCGGGGTACTAAATACTCCGTTCCTTTTGTATTATCCTTAGGCCAGAATTCACCATTATTCTTCCCCTCAGTCAGTGCACAGGTTAAATGGGATGGCAGGGTTAGGGTTGGCTCAGCAGGGCAAGCACAGAGGGATAGGGGAGGCAGGTCCCAAAGGCATAGTCTGAGTCCCCTCCCTCATTCCCAGGGGTTGGCCTGGGGTTTCTCTGTGGATGGTGCACGTCCTGGAACCCTGTGTCACCAACCTTGTTTTCACTGTAGGCTGTAATTCAGATGACAACCTCTGCGAGCCATCCCTGGAGCTGGAGCTCAGCCACAGGCAGTATGGTGAGTGTCCGCCCTTTAGCCTGGTTCTTACACTTGATTTTGTCAGTGGTACATTTTCTTCAGTCTAAGTCCAGTGTGGCAAAGCGCAAAATAGGTGAAGGTGGGAAGAGGGGAAACCCATTTCTTGTCCTCCCCAGGGGCCCAAGCCTGAAGTTTCCCCTTACCTCCTGTGGTGGGGAGTTAACTGCCTCCTACTCTTTGCAGTTCTGGAAGTTCTGACCACCACTACCACCCCCTGCCCTTTGCTTTCAGGCACCCCTCCAGTTTGCCAGGAAGGCCTCTCTCACTGTCCTCACTTGGGTTATAGTTGCCTGTAGTAGCTCTGGGTTGTATTTAGTCTTAGAAATTGTTACAAGTGCTTGTCATTTGATCTAGGCATATTGTAAATTTCTACAAATGGGAAACAGTCGAAGGTACCAGATTTCTCAAAAATTAAAAGCTGTTTTGGTTTGTTTTAATTTTTGAAAACCAACCCTAAAAGGGAGGGGGGGGTGGAAATCCTAAAAAAAACTTCTCAAAAGTTTATGTTGAATCCTCCTTGCTTCTGAAGTGGTCGGTAAGTGCAGGAGCCAGTGTTCTCTTCTGACCTATCTGTTGTCTAAAAAGTTCCCCAATGTGGACACACGTCCGTACAAACACGGACACCTGCAGTTCACGGGAGTAAAGGCCTGGGACAGTTTGACACAGGGGCCCCTCTGCCCAGTGTGAAGGATAACACAACAGCAGGAATCTGCCCCAGACATGTCACCAAACGGCTATGGCTGTGACCAGTCAGCTGACCAAGGGGTTTTCTTCACAAATGTTCTGACTCCTCTGGCTTCTTTTTATCAAGGAAAAGAACCCAAAGGGATCTGTGATGCAGCGCTTGAAACTGGTAACAGTTTCTGTGTACTGAAACTTGATCTTTTTTTTTTAATTGTTGGGGATTCTTTGAGGGTACAAGAAACCAGGTTACACTGATTGCATTTGTTAGGCAAAGTCCCTCTTGCAATCGAGTCTTGTCATCAAAAGGTGTGGCACACACCAAGGCCCTAACCCCCTCCCTCCTTCCCTCTCTCTGTTCTTCCAACTTGATTGTTTTTAAAGAGAGCCATGCGTGTGTTTATCTCAGACTTTCCCTTTCTCTGTTTTCACACTTTTCATGAACACCAAGTGTGTTATGGCTCATCCCCAGACACTGTTTGCTAACAAGTGTTTCCAGATGCCTGCTGTTTGCAGAGCTCACCAGCACTTGGAGCTCACAGTACCTCATGAATCCAAGAAACTTGGACAAGGTTTCCTTGGGATAACAGCAAGCAGATGACCTCAGGGTGTGTGTCTTGCAGGCTCTTGGGGCTGTTTTTGTTTGTTTGTTTGTTTGTTGAGACAGAGTCTCACTGTGTCGCCCTTGGTAGAGTGCTGTGGCATCACAGCTCACAACAACCTCAAACTCTTGGGCTTAAGCGATTCTCTTGCCTCAGCCTCCCAAGTAGCTGGGACTACAGGTGCCCACTACAACACCCAGCTATTTTTTGTTGTTGTTGTCATTGTTGTTTAGCAGGCCTGGGCTGGGTTCAAACCCACCAGGCTAGGTACATGGGGCTGGGCCCTAATCACTGAGCAGTAGGTGCCGACCTGTCTCTGGGCTGTTGAGCTTAGCACCTGCTGTGTGCTAGGGAGACTTGGGGATGGCTGAAACAACGCCTCTGTCACAAGGCATTCTGACATGGGGCATGCTGCAGGGAGAAAGGCTCATGGGAGGCCTGGAGCCCTGGAACGGATGGCTTGTCCTTTGTAGGGGTGGTGCTAGCCTTCCCAAAAGAGGGCAGTGAGGCACAGACACACTCGGGCAAAGCACCCACAGTGAATACGAGGGCTAGGTTCCCTTGGCACTTGTCACCATAAACCTTGACTTTCCCTGTGGGGCAGGTAGAAATTTGAGGCAAGTGTCACAAAACTGAAGAACAGCAAAGAGCCAGGAGAAGTGAATGCTCCTTTTCCTTCTGGGGTCCCCAGCACCTGCTCCCTGTGGGTCACCTCACATGACATCTCCCTGTGTGCAGGCAGGTGCTTGCGTATATGTACACACGTGCACGAGGCGTCTTGAATAGCCCCTCATCTCTTTTCCCCATGGCCTTGGCAGGAGCTGTTCTCACATGTTCCAGAAAGCTCTGTGCAGTAATAAGAGTGGGCCTCCTCCCAACCCCAACCTCCAGTTTACCCAGAGCAACCCCTTTTGTCTGTGCTCCGTACTGGAGTTCTGTGTGAGATTTCCTTTGTTAACACGATAGTTTTAAACTGTAAATCTAGACCTAATAAAAATAGATAACCAAGGTTGTCATTTTTTGACAGCCTGCTGCGTACTGTGCCTAGCACTCAGTGGCACTAAACTTCCTCATCCAAGTATGGAGAGACTCTCAAAGTCCTTCCTGCCTTGGGGCATTGGCCTTAGCATTGGCATGGAATTGCTTTGGTACATAATTATTCTCAGATTAGATGGTTTAATCTGGGCTATACCCAGTCTGTGGCCCCGTAAGCTAAATATTACCATTTCATTTCAGTGTCCCGGCCAAGTAGTTTAGACAGCAGTAGAAATACATCCAACAACAGCTCACCTCTTAACCTAAAAGGTAAGTGTTTACCTGTGGACTTTTAAAAATTTATTTGCATGTTTGGCTCTGGGCTCATGTAGTATTCTTATAATTTAAAACAGACTTAAATTGGCTCTGTGCCCATAGTACAGTGGTTATGGCGCCAGCCACATACACCGAAGGTGGCAGGTTCGAACTCGGCCCCGGGCCATCTAGCCAACAATGACAGCTGCAACCAAAAATAGCCGGGTGTTGTGGTGGGCACCTGTAGTCCCAGCTCCTTGGGAGGCTGAGCAAGAGAATCGCTTGAGCCCAAGAGTTTGAGGTTGCTATAAGCTGTGATGCTATGGCACTCTACTGAGGGTGACGTAGTGAGACTCTGTCTCAAAAAAAAAAAAAAAAAGAATAGAAAACATACTTAAATGAATAAGACTTTAAAATTCATTATGATGATTTCATAGGTCACACAACATGGTACCAGGCATGGGCTTTTGGAGGTTACAATAGAGCAGGGTTCACATCCCTTCTCCCCCACTGACCAGCTCTGAGAGTAGGTCCCAAGAGTCTCAGTTATATCATCTATAGAATGGGGATAGTAACAATAGTTCCGTTCCACTGTGGTCAGACTACTCGTACAGACGATTTTGATTGTTTGAAAATTTTTAGTTTGTTTTGGTATGTAATGTAGTTTGTCTTCATGAATGTTCCCTGAGCATTTTTCAAAAAAGAATGTGGGTGATGTCTTAGAAAGATGTTTTTGTTAGCTTCCCCATGACTGGGCCCCAGAAAAGCACCTAGCACATAGTAGGTGCTGAATAGACTTCTAATACCTGAGTGAGAGCTAACAAGAGCTGTGCCTTACAGCCATTGATAATTTCAATCAGCAGCTTTCCACTTTTATCTCGTGTTCTTTGCTTTTAAAAGACAATGTGAAACTCAAAAGAATTCTGAAAGTTCCTTTAACATCCAAAACTGTGCCCCACTAGGAGCGAGCCCTGGATTTGGGCGTGGAGTTTTCTCTCTATCCTGAGCCAGAGGCAGTGCAGAGCCCACTGGAAGCCAGCAGGTGCGTGGCTGAGACTGACATGTGCTCCTCTGTGTCACCCACCCTGACCCAGGTTCCTCCGACCAGCTCCATGGCAGGTCTGAGAGCTTCAGCAGCGAAGACCTGATCCCCAGCAGAGACCCAGCCACTATGCCCCGGGATGCCAGCACCCCAGGACGCAGCGCCCTTGGCCGCCATGAGTACCCCCCACCTCGGAATGGGCCTGTCTCCCAGGAGGGTGCCCAGAAGAGGGGTGCAGCACCTTCCCATATGGGGGTGCGGCCCTGCTCAGCTTCCCCCAGCAGTGAGATGGTCACCTTGGAGGAATTCTTAGAGGAAAGCAACCGGAGCTCCCCAACCCCTGTGAGTGGCCGGGGCATGGAGCATGGGTCTCTCTTCCCCCACTTCAATCTCTCCCTGGCTTGTAACGGGAGTCCTAGAAAGGGATGGGGCAGGGGAGGAGAGGCCCAGGCACAGAGCTGGTATGAACAGGGGAGGATGATAGCACTCACTGGCAGTCACCACCAGCTGGCCGCCAGCTCTCAGACCTTGGAGGCTGCTTTCCTCCATGCCTGGGAAGTGAGCTGGCAGAGCTGCTGGCCAGCACCCACCTGCAGGGGCGGGACCTCACACTAGGTTTTGTGGCAGAGCTCTGAGTACCTGTTTACCTTGAGTCTTCTCTAGCAGGGATTGGCAAACTTTTAAGAGCCTTGAAACGGCCAGTAAATTACATATTTTAGGCTTTCCAGGCCACACAGCCTCTGTTGTGGCTATTCAACTCGAGCACTTTAGAAAAAGCAGACACCTATCATATGCCAGGGGACAGGCCCGGCTGTCATCCAATAAAACTTTACTTATAGATGCTGACATTTGAATTTCATATGATTGTCATGTGTCTTCAAATACTATTCTTTAAAAAACAATTTTTTTCAGTCCTTTAAAAATGTAAAACCTACTTTCAGCTCACAGGGGGTGTGTGTGGGGGCAGCAAGCTGGATTTGGCCATAGCCCTAGTTTGCTGGCCTCTGCTCTGTGACTCCTAACCCCAGACACCACCTGCTGACGTATCTTCTTCTGCCACCTTTCCAGCATCTTCATTTAGCTTTTGTAAAGCTTCTTAGCTATGCTCTGATCCCAGTCATCTGAGCTGCTGGGTTATTGAGTGAATGAAGTGTACTGTGTCTTGCGGTTGAGACCATTTGAGGATTTTTAGTACTTGCAATTTTTTTGCTTTCATTCCCCCTGAAATGAAAGCAGTTGGACTTTTCTCTATCCTATAGTAAGGGTCTAGCCTTTGCCAGACCCCAGGGGCTGGCTCCCTGAGTTTCTGATTCAGTAGGTCCAAGGTGAGTCTTGCCACAAATTTCCATCTTTAATAAATTCCCAGATGATGCTCTTTTTTACTTATTTATTTTATTAAATCATAGCTGTGTACATTGATATGATCATGGGGCATCATTCACTAGCTTCACAGACCGTTTGACACACTTTCATCACACTGGTTAACATAGCCTTCCTGGCATTCTCTCAGTTACTGTGCCAAGACACTTACATTCCCCATTTACCAAGTTTCACATGTACCCTTGTAAGATGCACCGCAGGTGTAATCCCACCAATCCCCTTCCCTCTACCCACCTCCCCCACCCCTTCCCTCCCTTTCTCCCTTCCTCCTATTCTTAGGTTGTAACTGGGTTATAGCTTTCATGTGAAAGCCCTAAATTAGTTTCATAGTAGGGCTGAGTACCCCAGATGATGCTCTTATAGCTGAGCAGGCCCCACACTCGCAGTCACTGGTCTAACAAACTAAACGAGCTCACTCCAGAAATCGGAGGTGCCTGTGACTGGAGGGGTTTCCTTCTCAGTCCTTTCTGGTTATAAGCCTGATGCTGTGCATTTCCCTTCCCTTTGGAGATGTTGGGGATACAGAGACCTGCTGCTCTGTGGCTTAGATGAGACCAAGATCGTCTTGCTGCAGTAGTTTCTGTTGGAAGCTGATGCTTGGCACCCAGCGAGCCACCTATCCCTAGCCTTGCTCTGTGCCTGGAAAGAGTAGCCCCAGGACTCCAGCACTTGACACACCCAGCTCCCCTACCCTAGTGCCAATGGCAGTTTCCATCCCAGAGAGCCCTCACCTCCATTTCCTGCATGTTAGTGGTACTGTGGAGGGGCAGCCCTGGATGGGGCTCCCTTGGTGGCCACAGAGGGTGGTCTTCTGTGAATGGGTATCAGAGACCTAGAAGTGTGCACAGAGGAGCTGAACAGCCCATGACCTCAATTTCTTTGCCTTTGCCTTTAAACAACCTTGCAAGTTTGCTTTAAGAATTAAGTGAGGTTTCTGGCAGTTACACATGTGGCTCTTGTGGGTGTAAGTGGTACCTGTGTATAGGAACAATCCCAGATCTCAACAACACCCACCCAAGCTCTGGAGCATCAGATTGGCATGAAACAGCAGATTGCATCTCTGTTGCATTGACCCTCATCCATTTGTTTTCGAAGGGCAGGAGCTTTTAACAGGTGCAGATGGCTCCTGAGCTCTGGACTGACACTTCCGACCCTCATGTCTTGTGTGAGGTCATTTCCCTTCCTCATCTGTCTTCCTCAGCCTCAGGAGAAACCCCCGTTTACAGAAGGCTGCAGCTTCCATGCGGGCTTGCAGGCTTTTGCCTCCATGGGGTAGGGGAAGTGCATCAGGTGGCAGCTTGATGGGATAGGTTGGTGGGCCGGACTGTCTGGGAGCTTCCCTTCCCTGTGCAGCCCTGCTGTTCCCATCTTGGGCTTTCTGCCTCTCTCTTCCCTTTCTGGGACCCGGAGAAAGGCCTGGGTGGTAGGGAGGGTTCTGGCTTTTCATGAGCCAGCACTTCTCACCTGCTGCAGCCCCAGCTGCCAGGACCAAGGCCAAAACACCCCCGCACTCTGGGGAGGTGGCCACTATCGCCCCTGTCCAGGTGGGGCTCAGTCTCTCATGTCCCCTGGCATGTGAAGGAGCTGCTCTTATTTCTCTTTCTCCCAGTGGCCCAAGGTGAAGTCTTCAAGCCAGGCAGGAGCAGAAAGTCCAGTCCTGGCCGTGTGGGCTGTGCAGGGATGTCCTGGATGAGAGGAGGCTCTGAGGACCGCCCCCATCTCCCCTTCATTCCCACCCCTCCCTTTGTCTTTTTCTTTTCTTTTTTTTTTTTTTTTTGAGACAGAGTCTCACTGTGTCGCCCTTGGTAGAGTGCAGCTCACAGCAACCTCAAACTCTTGGGCTTAAACGATTCTCTTGTCTCAGCCTCCTAAGTAGCTGGGACTACAGGCACCTGCCACAACGCCCAGCTATTTTTTGGTTGGAGTTGTCATTGTTGTTTAACTGTCCTAGGCCGGGTTCAAACCCGCCACCCTCGTTGTATGTGGCTGGCACAATAACCACTGTACTGTGGCCCTGAGCCCACCCCACCCTTTTTCCCTTCTTCTCATAGGACACTCCCAGCTGCCGGGATGACCTGCTGAGTGAATACTTCCGAAAGGCCAGTGATCCCCCAGCCACTGGAGGCCAGCTAGGACCACCTACCAGGAAAGAAGGGGCCAAGATGCCCACCAGCCTTGTAGCCCCCACCATCAAGATGGCTGCCACCACCCCTGAGGGGAGGTTGCTGAAGCCTGGGCATTGTGTCAAGCCAAACTTCAGATCACCTGAGGCCGAAGCCCCGGCCCTACTCAGTGTATCCCCAAGACAGGCCCAGCCTCCCCAGAGCCTGTCTTTGGGCAGACCCTGGCAGGCCACAATGACCCCAGCTTCCCACACACCTACCAGCCGGAGTGCTTCCCTGAGCCGGGCCTTCAGCCTGGCCTCAGCTGACCTCCTCCGAGCCAGCGGGCCAGAGGCCTGCAAACAGGAGTCCCTACAGAAGCCAGGGCTTCCTGAGGTCTCGGGTGGCAGAGAGACAGGCAGCCACACCCTGCAAAGCTCCACACTCCCCAACTCCCACAGCCTGGCCCGGGAGCGGACCCCATTGGTGGGAAAGACTGGCGGCTCCTCTCAGGGCCCCCGCAGCCGGCCCGTGGATACGAGGCGCTTCTCACTGGCTCCACCAAAGGAAGAGAGGCTGGTCCCCCTGCAACAATCTGCAACTGTCCCAGCCATTGCCACTGCAGGTGGTGGCAGCAGCAGCAACTCCCAGCTCCAGCACTTCTCACCTGCTGCAGCCCCAGCTGCCAGGACCAAGGCCAAAACAGCCCCACACTCTGGGGAGGTGGCCACTATCGCCCCTGTCCGGGTGGGGCTCAGTCTCTCAGAGGGAGATGGGGGCCCAGGGCAGAGCTACAGCGAGGGGCTCCCAGCCAAGAGCCCAGGTAGGTCCCCTGACACTGCTGCTCACACCAGCCGGGGCCCTGAGGACTGCAGTAGGGGGAGCAGCTCAAAGAGCACGCCAGTGTCCCCAGAGCCAGGAGGGGACCAGCAGACGGTGTGGTATGAGTATGGCTGTGTGTGACTTGAGTGACTCGTGGATGGGCAGCTCCCGAGTCTTCCCACTACTGACGCACTTTCTGATTCCAACAGCCTTTTCTCCTGTTGGCACCTGCAGTGCCGGGAAAGGGTTTGGAATGAGGAAAGGGGTTCCTAGCATTTCCCTTTTTGTTTTGTTAATGAAAACACTGTGCCAAGCTGTAAGAGGATTATACTCCCAGGTGTGTATCACGGCTTCTCTATCTGCAGCTTCCAGCAACTGATACTTTTGAACAAATCCAGTTTGGCATGGGGACCACTTAGAACTCAATGACAACACTGACTTATACAAAAGCAGACACTATTCAAGCGTGCCCTGGTAGAATACTCATTTGCAACGTCTTGACCTCCATTAAAGGATACACACACACCCCAGGCTCACAAAACTAAGCCCTGGTGGGCCTGAAAACCCCACTCCCTTTTTTCTCAAAAGCCATTTGTCCTGGGAGACGCCCAGGCTGTACTACAGAGATCTTAAGGGCCTTGGGCAGACCCCAGAGTCAGGCCTGCTCTTAAAAACTACCAGGAGTGTGGCTATTCCATTCCTTGGGTCCCAAGCACTTCCCTTTACCCCGGGGCCCAGGGTGGCCTTGGACTTCTATTCCCCTCCTCCAGTTGGCTCCTGGGCTCTGCATGGTGGGCACCAGGGGCCATACAGGCACCTTGTTTCTAGATTCCCTGGTTCACTTTTCTACAAACACTGGATCTGCCAGGCCTGGGGGAGCAGGACAGAGAGAAGTCCCTGTCCAGCCTCCCCTCTTGGCACGTGTACATAGTGACAGGACGTCTGGCTACAGCACCCGATGTCCTTTATCTCAGATGGGATGTTGATTTATTTCTGAATAACTTTTGGGGATAGAAACCAAATTTCTTTTAATATATTATATATGTACACACTCATGTGAAATATGTATACTTTGGGGGATCTATTTATGTTCCGTTGGGAGTCATTCTTTTCTATCAGGAATCTTATCTGCTGCTTTGTGTGTTTGGTCAGATTCCTGACACATTTAGTTTCCTATTGTAAAGGTGCTTCCCCTGGGTTGAACCAAACCTATTGATTTTTTTTTTTCTCCTTTTGATTTAATATGCTAAGGAAGAAATGGGAGAGTTTTGAACGGTAACAAGATCCATTTTAGAAGTATTTTGGGTTGTTTGTTAAATAGCTGTTCTGGAACACAGGACAGGATTGTAATAAATGGAATGGAAGAGACGCGAGTCCTGGTTTTCCTCACTGCACATTGTTAGAGGCATCAAGTGTGCTGTTGGGGACTTGGGGCTTTCTGCCTCTGCTCCCCAAGGCTCTTCCTCCACCATTGGAATCCACCACTTGCTAGTCACTCTACATAAGTGAAGCTACTACACAGCCAACTGGGGACCAATATGGAGTGCAGAGGTTTCCTGTTTGTTGCACAACAGCTTCCCCCTACCCCATAGTTGCTTTTTATTTTTATTTATTTTTTGTCACCCCGTCTGGAGTATAGTGGCATCATCATAGCTTACTACAAGTGATCCTCCTGCCTCAGTCTCAAGTACCTGGGACTATAGGTGCCTGCCATAACACCCAACTAGTTTTTCTCTTTTGAGTAGAGATGGGGTCTTGCTCTCGTTCAAGCTGGTCTCTAGCCTCCCAGAGTGCTAGGATGACAGGCATGAGCCATCCCGTCCGTCCTGCATTTATTCTTAAGTTAGCAAAAACTAAATCTCATTATGATATGCGATTCACCTTGTGTGGTAACAGCGGCTCAGCTTGAAGGGGTTCCCTTTGATTTTCCCCAGGCTGTTCAGCTAGTAAATACAGAATGTTTAAATCAAGTGGATGGAAGAAGGAAGTCAAAAATACCCACACATGACCAGAGTTTTTAGATGTTTTTCTGTCTACCTACTACCTCAATGTCTCCTTTCCTCACCAAACTTATTTAAGACTCTCCTCCTTGCCTGTCTTTCCTGAGGCTCTGCAATCTGCCCTTGTATCTGGCCTCTCAGTGGGAATTGCCATCCACGCTACTTTAGGCCAGACTGAGCAGTGGCCACCTGCCGTCTTCATTCTGTGTGGCCTTTACAGGACTTGACACCTGGCCAGTCACTCCCTGGAACTCTGCCCTGTGACTCTCCCTTGGAGACAGCTCTCAGTACTGGACAGTGCCTTGCTCGTTCCTTTATAGATCTTTGTGGACAGCTGCGCACATAATCAGCCGTGGCCATTGCTTTTCCTTCCATAAAGCCCTTCAGGCTTGACCCTTCTCTCTTTCTCTCCCTGCACACTGACCACCCACAGATAAGACCTATACCCCAGCCCCTCCTGATGGTCAGGCCTGTGGTCACCCCACCTGACAGTCTCCCCTGTCTTCCAAGCACATCTCCCCCTGTTCCTTGGGAACATCTGCAGTCTTGGAAGCCTGCAAGCTGTGGCCTTGACTCCCAGCCCCCACCCCACATAGGCAAGTCTGGACTGGAATCTGGTTTTGTCTCTCTGCCACCTGTCCTCACCCTGGATCAACCAGCCAGCCAGCTCAACTCCCTGCCTCAGACTTTTCAGTCCTCCCTAGCTGGCCATTGGTCCAGTAGTAGAGCTACTGCTAAGGTCACCAGTGGCCCACATGTCACTAAACATGGTCAGGCCTCATCACCTCAGGTAGGTGCACTCACCTCAGGTGACCTCCCTTTTTTGGAACTCTACCCCCACCTTCTGCACTGGCCACACCCCGCCCCTTGCCAACTCAGTCCTCTCCAGGGCTCACCTTGCTCTAACCACGCTATTCTCTAGGCAAGCCCAGGCATATAGACGACTTGAATTACCGTCTGTTCCCAGAAGGCTCCAAATGTGTATCTCTAGCCCCAACCTCTCCTCTGAAACTCCAGATCTCAATATGGATGTCCCAAAAGCACCTCAAACTCAAAATGCCCAACATTTCACCTCCCCATCCCCCTAGCAAAGCTGGGCCTATCTGTGCTGTCTTACAGGCCTGTCAAGTCCCAAATCGAAGAGTGTGCTATTACTCTGTCAGCTGGCTTCACGGCCATAGGCAGTCCATGGGACACTTCAGGGCCCCATCCTCTGTTCCCATTTGGTGTGTGACCTGATGTTGGAAGTACCCGAGTGGCAGCTGGAATACTGGTGCCCATAGCTTAGGAGTGAGGTCTGGCTAGAGAAAGCTCTGGGCTCATCTGTGAGACAAGAGGTTCTCACCCTGGGGAGGATATTAAGAAAATGAGAAAAAGCAGAGGACAGCCCTCAGGGAGCATCAAGCCTAATGTTCACCAACTAGACCTCTGGGAGGTGAAGGGGAGAGACATGTATGTATGTATATGTATACATAAATTTTATGTTATAAATTTTAGACGTAAATATGTAACAGTTTAAAAGTAATACACCACCTTGTTGTAAAATCCATATTGCCAATTGATTTGCACAGAAAACTTTCATTGATTTTTACCAAACTAATGTATTTGTAGCCAACCTATGCTTGCAACTGACACGAATGTTGGTTGATATTTCCTTTTAGGTTAACACGTAGACAAAAGGGAAACAAGTCAGAACTTCATTCACTGATGACATGATTTTGCTTAATCAGATAGTAGTTACTGAGAGCTGGATGAATACTTCAGTTTTCTGTGCTGTTCTCATTGTAATGACTACCGACACTTTTTTTAAAAGTCAGACACAGGGCCAGGCACAGTGGCTCACGCCTGTAATCCTAGCATGCTGGGAGGCTGAGGTGGGTGGACTGTGAGCTCATGAGTTTGAGACCAGCCTGAGCCAGAGCGAGACCCCTCTCTAAAAATAGGCGTTGTGATGGCCTCCTGTAGTCCCAGCTACTCAGGAGGCTGAGGCAAGAGAATCACTTAAGCCCAAGAGTTTGATGTTGCTGTAAGCTATGATGTCACAGCACTCTACTGAGAGTAACAAAGTGAAACTCTCAAAAAAAAAAAAAGTGAGATAATTTACATACCATAATCTTCACCCAAGACATTTTCTCCATCACTCTTTTAAGAACAAAGATTCTAGGGCGGCGCCTGTGGCTCAGTGAGCAGGGCGCCGGCCCCATATACCGAGGGTGGTGGATTCAAACCTGACCCTGGCCAAACTGCAACAAAAAAATAGCCGGGCGTTGTGGCAGGCGCCTGTAGTCCCAGCTACTCAGGAGGCTGAGGCAGGAGAATCGCCTAAGCCCAGGAGTTGGAGGTTGCTGTGAGCTGTGTGACGCCACGGCACTCTACCGAGGGCAATAAAGTGAAACTCTGTCTCTACAAAAAAAAAAAAAAAAAAAAAACACAAAGATTCTAGATGATGAAGAAAATGTAAAGCAAACCCTGATTGATAGCATTTGCCAATTTCTGCAGTGAATACTCTGGCCACAGTCAATTTCAAGCTCTCAGCATTGAACAGGTCACAAAGCACAGAGCTGGAAGAGATGTGCATGGCACCCCATGACTCAGTGTCACCACTGCAGATACAATAGGTATAAATAATCTGAAAGTGTAGGTAATAGATGATAATTAGGAAGCAGTGAGTTTTGAGTACTTCATGAGCTTTGTTTTTAATATAAGTTATTTAATGGTAGGTTTACATAAGTTAATTTTTAATGACAGCCGTGCTGAACAAGTGGCTTGCAAAATTCCTGGAAATTCACGGGTCTGCTCTCAGAAGCCAGTACAGGCCAGGCTCCAGCATGCCACTGAGAGCACCCCTGCTGGGGCTGGGCCAAAGAAGAAGGGACAGAACAATTGAGAAGATATGACTGAAGGAGGAGAGAGTGGAGAGGAGTTGGGAGCTGCTCAGAGCTGAGCATCCCAACCGATGCTGTAGGTGTAGATGTGTGAGCAGCTGGTGGTTTCCTCTTATTTCTGCCCTCCCAGCCCCCAGAGTGGCCTAAGAGAGAGGGGCAACACAATAGGTGGGCTGGACAGAGGGACCCCGTTTGTGAAGGGCCTGGTGTGGCAGGCCCAGCAGGTGGCCCCCAAGCTTAGCTTCCTAAGAGCCAGGATTTGAGAGCCATGGTTTTCTGCCCACATGAGGCACACAGGGTGTGTCTGGAGTTGGAAAACTGGCTTCCCTCTCCTTGCCCTTCTCCAGGGAGCAGAGCAGAGTCCTCCTGGGAAGTCTTGACAGACCCCAGGGCTGGAGGCAAGCCCATCACTCACGCACCTGTGAGTTGGGGCAATGGTCTACACCTGGCAGTGTCAGGGCTCAGAAATATCCCCTTCCCAAGATCCAGCTCTGGGGCCCAGCTCCTTGAGGTTAATGTCATGGTGTCACATCTGTCTGAGAGCTGGCAGTGGCAAAACCAGACATCTGTTCCCCATTTCCCCTCTCCCAAAGAGACCAGAGGTAAATGGGGAAGGGATTCAGCCAGCCCCGCCCATGGGGCACAGGGCAAGGAACCTCGTCCTCTCTGAGCTCCCTGTGAGAGGGCAAGGGCCCTTAAGAGCCGTTCAGGAACCTGCACCCTCCCCAGGTCTTTTGGGGGTGGAGCAACCTGTGTCCCTCGCAGCCCAAGGACAGCCAAGGTTCGGTCACCTCCCTCCCACCCGCGCCGCCGCCTCCCCGGCAGCAGCTCCATCACTGCTGCCAGCAGGACCCAGCAAAGCAGCAGCCACGCCTCCTGCTCCCGGGACCGGAGGGTGCGTGGGTGAAGGGACCGGGACCGCAGCGCAGAGATCACAGGCCTTCAGCAAAGCCAGATCCTATAGCCCTGGCCCCTTTCTGCCTATTATCCTCCAATCACAGCTTTTGTCATTGCTCTGTTTATCCTGGTTTTCCCTTCTAAATCAGAGTTTCAAAAATCAGCCATTCAAGTTCCATTTCTATTATATGCACACTGGTTTTCTTTGAATATTTTACTTTGGAAACTGGATTATGCACAGCCTCTATTCAGGAAAGGGAAACTCGGCGCTTATGTCTTACCAACACTATTTTCAGATTCCCTCCTGTGCCTCTCCAGGACTTCCTGGGCAGAGTTCAGCCCTCTCTAGGCCCCTGGAGTACAAATTCTGCTACCTCAGATTGACCCTGGGGTCTCCTGACTGAGGACAAAGAGAATAGGAATCCATCATTACCATCAAAAGAGAGAAGCCCCAATCCAGCTCCCAGTGAGTCACAGCCTCTCAGCTGCTCTACCCTGCCCTGTCCCCTTGTCCCCTCCCCAGAACCATTAGGACAGGAGGTGGCTGGGAATAGTGAGGTCCTGAAGGAGACATCGGATCCCACCACTGAGGAGGACTTAATGTCTCTTTATCTTCCCCTGGATTACAGTGGTCAATTTCAGGGCAAGAAGGGAAGCCCCATTCTTGGTTCTATTGCACAAATTCATTTTATTGATTGATAATTGGTTGCCCAGGCTAGAGTGCAGTGGTGTCTTCATGGTTCACTGCAGTCTTAAATTCTGGGGCTCAAATGATCCTTCTGCCTCAGCCTCCCAAGTAGCTAGGACTACCATGGCTGGCTAATTTCTCTATATTTTGTAGAGACAGGGTCTTGCTCTCGCTCAGGCTGGTCTCGCACTCCTGGCCTCAGATAATCCTTCCACCTCAGCCTCCCTAAGACCATGATTACAGGCATAAGTTACCACCCCTGGCCATATTTTTAAGAGGAAATTATATTCCACTCCTAGAAATGGAAAATCAGTAGCCCCTGCCACAGAAAGAAAGTAATTAAGAAATAAAAGCAAGGGGCGGCGCCTGTGGCTCAAGGAGTAGGGCGCCGGTCCCATATGCCGGAGGTGGTAGGTTCAAACCCAGCCCCAGCCAAAAAAAAAAAAGAAAGAAAAGCAAGGAAATCCTACGAGTATTATTGAACTTTAACCAGCACCTGTTGCCTGCAGAACACACTTGACTCTTTAGGTTACAAAAGGAGATCAGCAAGAATCAGAGTGGCCTTACAGACATTCTAGCATCCAACTGAGGCTTTCTCCTTAATATAATAAGACCACTCAAGAAGGGATTGGACAGGGAATAACAAGAGTAATCACTGAATTCCTTCAGTCAGCACCTGCTGAGTGCAAACATCACATACAGCAGTGATTTTCAACCAGAGTACCAGGGCACACTGGCGTGCCATGAGAGGATCTTAGGTGTGCCTCCAAAATTTTTAAAGATCATTAAATAAATTATTTTTGAAAGAAGCTCAAAGCACAGTAAGTATATTCTTCTTTTTTTCTTTTTTACTTTTTTTTTGATCAACATAATTTAAGTAAGTTGCGGGAGTTTAACTATAGATTCAAGTGTGCTGTGAGATAAAAAAAAAAAAAAAGGTTGAAAAACACTGACATAGAGCCTGGAGTGATATAAAATAAACCTTTAATTTATCTTCTAGGAACCGAAGGGTTGCTTCTTCCAGGAAGCCCCTCTGATATGCCCCTTTAAAAAGCTACACTTCTCCTGCTATAACATTTGTCATGGTGTATTGTTGTCCCTGCCAAGTATAAACTTCCTAAGAACAACCAGTAGGTCTGTCTTGCTCAACTCACTATCCAGGTACCTTCACCCCAAGAGGGCCTGGAGCACAGGTGTTGAGTGAGGGGATGAATGAATAAGGCAGGAATAACTGCGTGAGCTTCTCTCCTACCAGCGATGCCTTTCTTTCCTTCTCCCTGCTCCCCTCCCTCCTCTCACCCAACCCCACACCCTCCATCCTTCACCACTCCTGCTTCTCCAGGAGCCCTTTTTTAACCAACTGACACACGCTGAGCTCTCCGGCCTCTGAATATTCCATTGCTGGCAATACCCATACTTGGAGCACATACAGTGTCACAATCTGGTATGTCCCCCATACCTCCAGAGGGGGACACGAAAACCACAGGAATACTATGGAGTGACTCAGAGTGGTTCATCCTTCATAGCAGCAGCTGTGCTGAGTCTCAGCTGCTGTCTTAGTTTCCTATTGCTGTGGAACAAATTACCGCAAACTTAGCATCTTTTTTTTTTTTTTGCAGTTTTTTTTGGCTGGGGTTAGGTTTGAACCCACCATTTCCGGCATATGAGGCCGGTGCCCTACTCCTTGCAAACTTAGCATCTTAAAAATGGAACAAATACATTGTTTTAAAATTCTAAAGGTCAGAAATGGGTCTCATGGGGATAGAATCAAGGTTTCAGGAGGGTGGAAGTCCTTTGTGGAGGCTCCGAGGAGACCCCATTTTGTTGCCCTTTGCAGCTTCAGAGGCTGCCAGGATTTCTTGGCTCTTGGCCCCCTCCCATCTGCAAAGCTGGCAATGGCTGGGGGAGTCTTTCGCCCTTTGCATGACACTGAAATTCTTCTGCTGGCCTCCCTCATTCATCCTTGTGATTACATCTCAAAATCCACAACTTAACCACATTTGCAAGTCCCTTTTGCTGTACAAGGTAACATATTTACAGGTGCAAGGGATTGGGATGTGGACATCTTTGGGGGCCACTGTTCTCCCTCCCAGAATAGCTGCCCTCGTGTGCTACTAATACCTGATATTTACTGTCCAAAGCACATTATACAACACTGAAGTAGATGCCAATGTGATAATTTTCATTTTCAGATGAGGACTAGTTAAATAACTTCGCAAGAGGAAGAGCTGGGATTTGAACCCAGGCCATCTGGCTGCAGGTTGCACCTTCCTGGCAAGTAGGCTACACTGTTTCTTGGGCACCATTACTGCTCCCAAGACAGGCACTGACAGCCTGGGAGCAGGTCAAGCAAGGTCCAAAGACCAGCTCAGGGGGAGAATTTTTAGGTTAAGCCCCTATCTAGGTTACAATTTCTTTGCTAGTCCTCTGACACGTTAGCCCTTTCTCACCATCCTACCACCCAAACTCCAGTATAGGCACCTAATCCATTATCCAGGAGGCTGGGGGGGGGGGGGAATTGCAATGATTCTTTTTTAGGGGCTCCAGGCAGTTAAGTCTGGAAAAGTTCCTGTGTGCCAATACCACTCAAATTCATCCCTGTCCTCCCCCGCATCCCACACATCCAGGGAATATAAGTCCTATAGGAGGCAAATCAAGGCAAATCAATCACTATTTACCCAGCTCCCTGTCACTTGAACTGGAGTGGAACACATAAGCCTACTATAGGCAGCAGGTGAAGAGGGCATGGCTTAACATTTATGGAGCAGTCTCCAGGGGCAGGTGTAATATACCTACTAACTCATTTAATACAACATCTTAGGAGGTACAGTTACCTCCTACCCCATTTGACAGGTAAGGAAACCAAGGGAACAGAGAGGTCACTTAACTTACTTAAAGGTCACACAGCCAGTAGATGGAGGAGCTGGATTGGATCCATTCTCCGTAAGTAGAGAACAAAGACAGAGGCTGGTTGAACAATCCCCAAGGCTTTTGTGCCTTCCCAACATAACCTGTTTTTTTAGACCCACTACACTGGGCTCCTGGTTTCTGAATCAACCAGATTTCTTTTCTTTCTTTCTTTTCTTTTCTTTTTTTTTTTTTTTTGGAACAGAGTCTCACTCTGTTGCCCTGGGGTCGAGTGCCGTGGCGTTATAGCTCATAGCAACCTCAAACTTCTAGGCTCCAGCAATCCTCATGCCTCAGCGTCCCAAGTCGCTGGGTCTACAAGTGGCCCCCACAACACCTGGCTAACTTTTCTATTTTTAGTAGAGATGGGGTCTCTGTCTTGCTCAGGTTGGTCTCAAACTCCTGAGCTCAAACAATCTACCCGGTGTGCTAGGATTACAGGCATGAACCACTATGCACGGCCACAACCTGATTTCTTGAGAGCACCTTTATATGTGATTCTCCTACCAAACTTCACTATTAACTGCATTTTAAAGAAGAAGGAAGTGAAGTACAAGGAGGCTGCATAACTTATCAGAGCTCATAACAGCCAGAAAGCGAGTCAAACTCCTGAGTTTAGGAGTCAAACCCAGGCGTTCCCATGCTAAAGTCCCCCACCTTCCTCCCTCTGCCAAACTGCCTTGGCCTGAGCAAGCCCAGCCTGAAGGCTTCCTCCCAGGAAACAAAGTCCCACTGGGGATGTGACTCGGCTCCCCCCACCCCCACCCAGTGTGTGCTCTCACTTCACTGGGACTTGAGCTGACTCCCCTTGGGGTTCAGGATTTCCTGTCTTCGGGTAGCCCCATTAGTCATGGTCTGCAAGCCCTGCGACTGTCTGGGAGCAGAAACAACTGTGCGGTGTTCATCAAGTCCTCTGGTTAATCAGCTCCGGTCTGACCCTGCTAAAGTGTGGTTGTTGCCAGAAACAATAATTCTCAGAAAAGCCACCCTCTTCCTGCCTTCAACTGTTCTGAGAGGTACCTGACTCAGTGATGGCAAATGTTTCCCAGAGGGAAAGTTGTCCACCTGAACCAGCAGCTGGGTGCTCTGCCTGAGGAAGCTCATGCTGACGTGACAGTGACAATGCATAGTGCAGGGGACATCAGCACAAAGAGGCCTAGGGCTGCATGGGGACAGAGAGGAGCTGCAACTGGAGTCAGGGAGAAAGTGCGGACTTGTTCTTTTGTTCGGAGGAATAAAGAGGATTGCCTCAGAGGCTGGGCAGCTGTGTTAATTGGAAGGATAAACTGGACAGTTTTTAGAGTGCTCGTCTGTGCACCTTCGTAAATACGCACACATTCTTCCATTAATGTGAGTTTGCAATGAGGCACGTCTGCGCATGCTTCTGTGTCCGCTGGAGTCTCGGCAGGAAGCAGATGACATTTTTAGGCGTGTAATACATACAAAGGTGTGGAAGGCTAAGGGAATGGATGGGGATGGTGCACCACCCTGGGACTGGCAGACCTGGGGAGCCGTTACTGTCCCTAAGCCTGCAGGAGAAAGGGGAGAGACGTGCAGCAGAGCAACTCTGGCAGGAGCTGATGCCTTCACCTGAGGGAGGCAGACGACCTGAAATGACCCTGGAAGAGGATGTATAGCCCACCAGTGCCCGCTCTCCTCCCATCCTCTGATCTCTGATGAGTGATCCTCACTGATCAAACCTGGCAAAGCCAGAGGGCAGGAAGCATGTGATACAATCCTCAGAAGAGAGGTGTGGAGACTGGATCTGGATGGGCAAATAAAAAGTACACAGCACACATTTTCACACATTCCTTCCGCTGCTATTTTCTGGACTACCTGCAGTGTGCCACTCTGGGTTTGATACTAGGAAAATACAGTCAATGAATTGTCCTCAGCCTCTGCATAAAGACTCTGCCAAGACAACTCACAAGAGACTAGAAAGGAAGAAATGAATGTAAATGTCCCTTGCACTGGGAGTAAAGACTTTCTGACCTTGTCTTTGGAGCCCAGCCCAAAGTGAGAGATAATTTCCATGGGCAAAAAAGACAGTTAATAGTGCAGTATTTCAAATCACCATTCCAAGAGCACAGACCATAATTAACCATTCTCTAGGTTCAGGAGGGCAACATATGCTTCATTTTGCTTTAGTGAGCTGCTTGTTGTTGATAAGAACTAGGTTTTATTTACAAAACAACAAATTCTGCTGTTCCTGCCAAGGACTGGACATCTTGACACCAAGGAACACAGCAAAGTCCAGCCAAAAGATGACTTGCAGGCAGTCTGATAAAATTCTATGCTTCTCCAAATCTGGCATTTTCTTAGGGAGAGCACGGCCAAAAATGCCAAATCGATATTCCACCAACCGGTCCCAGATCTTTAAGTAACTGGAGTAAGAGCTATGTTGTCTGTCTCTAAAAAGGTAAGCATTAATCAGCAGGGAGCTTGTTCTAATTTAACAGTGTTCAGATTGTGAAAAGTAGATATGTCTAAGCACCACAGAGACTGTGGAATAGAAAAATAAGGTGGGAGACAGGGCCAGCAAGTGTGGGCCACACTGTGCCCACTCCAGGGGCCACCAACTGATGGTTTGCGGCACACAAACCCTTTGTAGCCCTGACAGCATTCACTCTATGCTAAATTTAACATAAGACATTATCTGGGTTCCTGAAGGTTACAATCCTGGATCTAGCAACTAACAATGAGCTTTAAAACATTCCCCTTCTGGCTGGGCACAGTGGCTCACGCCTGTAATCCTAGCACTCTGAAGAGGCTGAGGTGGGTGGATTACCTGGCCCAGGAGTTTGAAGCCAGCCTGAGCAAGAGCAAGACCTCTGTCTCTACTAAAAACAGATAATACTAGCCAGGGGTTGTGGTGCATGCCTGTAGTTCCAGCTACCAAGGAGGTTGAGGTAAAAGGATTACTTGAGCCCAGGAGTTTGAGATTGCAGGATTGTCATGCCATAGCACTTTACCCAGGGCAACAGAGTGAGACTGTCTCAAAAAAAAAAAAAAAAAAATTTCACTTCTTTTCTAGATGAAGAGGACATAAACATTGGAAGAAATAGATTCAGAGTCAGAACTCTATTCAAATGCTGCCTCGGTCAGTTTAGAATTGAATGGGTTGGGCAATTCACAGAACCTTAGTTTCTTGATCTGTGAAATGGAGAGAATACAACTACTTGGTGGGATGAAAGATCATGCATCAACCCTCAAGACATATGCATTCAAAAGATAAGAGCTGGCTTGGTGCCTGTAGCACAGTGGTTACGGCGCCAGCTGCATACACTGAGGCTGGCGGGTTCAAACCTACCCCAGACCAGCTAAACAACAGTGATTACAACCTCAACGAGAACAAAAAACAGCTAGGCATTGTGGCAGGTGCCTGTAGTCCCAGCCTTTTGGGAGGCTGAGGCAAGAGAATCACTTAAGCCCAGGAGTTTGAAGATGCTGTGAGCTGTGATGCCACGGCACTCTACCCAGGGCTACATAGTGAGACTGTGTCTCAAAAAAAAGGTAAGAGCCGTATATAAGAGGGCATTTGGAATGTACAACAATGATGATAACAGTCAGTTATCTATTGAATCCTAATACGTGCTGGCCATTGAGGGAAGGGGTTTATTTGCTTTAACTAATGTCATTATCTCCTCCCCCTTTCGAAGTAGTGTCCTCCTGTCACAGATGAGTAAATGGGCATAGAGAGATTAAGAGACTCATCCGAGGTAGCAGAGCAGGGATTCACACTCCACCACTGTGGCTTGCAAAGCCAAACTCTTACCAACTACATTTAGTTTAGCAATTTTTAGAAGAGGTGCATTTTTACAGCATGAATAGTTAATCCAGAAAACTTCATCTGTGAAGACTGCATGAAGGAGGGATTTTAAAATGAGGACCAGCCGAGGAGGCTGATCTAGTCTCTGAAAGAGCCTTCTGGGAGGATGCTGGGCTGCTGTCCAGCAAGAAAAACAAAATCCCCTCCTCCCACCCCTACCTCCTGCCAGGGTACCTTCTGTCCTCTTACCCACTGTCCATTTCCTTCCAGAGACTCGTCTAGAAGCCAAGTCACTCAGGCGCTCACAGAAGGTGAGATAGCTGGTCTCTCTTTCTCTCTGTATCTCCCCTGCCCACAAGCCCAATTGGCCTCCATTACTAACCCTCCAGCCATCTGTCCTCATGACCAACTGCCCAAGTTTCTGCAGACTCCTGCAGTAACAGTTCCAGACATTCATTTCTTTCTTTCTTTTTTTTTGCAGTTTTTGGCTGGGGCTGAGTTTGAACTCGCCACCTCTAGCATATGGGGCCAGCACCCTACTCCGTTGAGCCACAGGTGCCGCCCTAGACATTCATTTCACAAACAGGAATGGAGCACCCTGCTCTGAGCAGGGCACTGGGCTGAGAACAACGGCCGTGTAGAGACAATTGTTTTCTTTCTTTTTGTTTTGTTAAATCATAGCTGTGTACATTAGTGCAATCAAGGGGTACAATGTGCTGGTTTCATACACAATCTGAAATATTCTCATCAAACTGTTCAACGTAGCCTTCATGGCATTTTCTTAGTTATTGTATGTAGACATTTGCATTCTGCCTTTAGTAAGTTTCGCCTGTATCCATTCTAAGATGCACGGTAGGTGTGGCCCCATCCATTATCCTCCCTCCACCCTAACCTCCTTCCTCCCTTCCCCTTCCTTGGCCCTTTCCTCATAGTCTTCTGCTATAGTTGGGTTACAGCCTTCATGTGAAAGCCATAATTTAGCTTCATAGTAAGGCTGAGTACATTGGATACTTTTTCTTCCATTCCTGAGATACTTTGCTAAGAAGAATATGTTTCAGCTCCATCCATGTAAACATGAAAGAGGTAAAGTCTCCATCTTTCTTTAAGGCTGCATAATATTCCATGGTATACATGTACCACAATTTGCTAGTCCACTTGTGGGTCGATGAGCACTTGGGCTTCTTCCATGACTTAGCAATTATGAATTGGGCTGGAATAAACAGTCTGGTACAGATGTCTTTGTTGTATTGTGATTTTTGGTCTTCTGGGTATAAACCTAGTAAAGGAATTATAGGATCGAATGGCAGGTCTATTTTTAGGTCTCTAAGTATTCTCCAAATGTCCTCCCAGAAGGAACGTATTAGTGTGCATTCCCACCAGCAGTGTAGAAGTGTGCACTTTTCTCCACATCCACACAAACATCTCTGGTTTTGGGATTTTGTGATGAGGGCTACTCTTACAGGGGTTAGGTGATAGCTCAAAGTAGTTTTGATTTGCGTTTCTCTGATGATTAAGGATGGTGAGCTTTTTTTCATGTGTTTGTAGATCGTGCGTCTGTCTTCTTTAGAGAAGTTTCTCTTCAAGTCCCTTGCCCACCCTAAGATGGGATTGCATGTTCTTTTCTTGCTAATACGTTTGAGTTCTCTGTGGATTCTGGTTATTAGACCTTTATCAGAGGTATAACCTGCAAATATTTTCTCCCATTCTGAGAGCTGTCTGCTTGCTTTACTTACTATGTTCTTGGCTGTGCAGAAGCTTTTTAGTTTGATCAGGTCCCTGAAGTGTATTTTTGATACTACTTCAATTGCCTGGGGAGTCCTCCTCATAAAATATTCACCCAGGCCGATTCATTCAAGAGTTTTCCCTGCACTTTCTTCATGTATTTTTATAGTTTCATGTCTTAAGTTTAAATCTTTTATCCAGTGAGAGTCTATCTTAGTTAATGGTGAAAGGTGTGGGTCCAGTTTCAATCTTCTACAGGTTGCCAGCCAGTTCACCCGGCACCATTTGTTAAATAGGGAATCTTTTCCCCACTGAATGTTTTTAATTGGCTTGTCAAAGATCAAATAATGGTAAGTAGCTGGATTCATCTCTTGGTTCTCTATTCTTTTCCAGATATCTACTTCTCTGTTTTTGTGCCAGTACCATGCTGTTTTGATCACTATCGATTTATAGTACAGTCTCAGGTCTGGTACCATGATTTCTCCTGCTGTGTTTTTATTGCTGAGTAATGTTTTGGCTATTCGAGGTTTTTTCTGATTCCATATAAAACAAAGTATTGTTTTTTCAAGATCTTTAAAATATGACAATGGACCTTTAATAGGGATTGCATTAAAATTATATATTGCTTTGGGTAGTATAGACATTTTAACAATGTTGATTCTTCCCAGCCATGAGCATGGTATGTTTTTCCATTTGTTAACATCTTCAGCTATTTCTTTTCTTAAAGTTTCACAGTTCTCTTTGTAGAGCTCTTTCACGTCCTTTGTTAGGTATACACCCAAATATTTCATCTTCTTTGGCACTACTGTGAAAGGAATAGAGTCCTTGACTGTTTTTTCGGCTTGGTTATTGTTGGTATATATAAAGGCTACAGATTTATGGGTGTTGATTTTGTAGCCTGAGACATTGCCATATTCCTTGATCACTTCTAAAAGTTTTGTGGTAGTGTCCCTAGCATTTTCCAGATATACAGTCACATCATCTGCGGAGAGTGAAAGTTTGATCTCTTCTGACCCTATGTGGATACCCTTGATCACCTTTTCTTCCCTAATTGCAATGGCTAAAACTTCCGTTACAAGGTTAAAGAGCAATGGAGACAATGGGCAACCTTGCCTGGTTCCTGATCTAAGTGGAAATGATTTCGATTTAACTCCATTCAATACGATATTGGCTGTGGGTTTGCTGTGGATGGCCTCTATTAGTTTAAGAAATGTCCCTTCTATACCAATTTTCTTAAGTGTTCTGATCATGAAGGGATGCTGGATATTATCAAAAGCTTTTTCTGCATCATTTGAAAGAATCATATGGTCCTTATGTGCTGAATTACATTTATAGATTTATATATATTGAACCAGCCTTGAGACCCTGGGATAAATCCCACTTGGTCATGGTGTATAATTTTTTTGATGTGTTGTTGGATTCTGTTAGTTAGGATCTTATTGTGTATTTTAGCATCAATATTCATTAGTGATATCGGTCTATAATTTTCTTTTCTTGTTGGGTCTTTCCCTGGTTTGGGGATCAAGGTGATGTTTGCTTCGTAGAATGTGTTGGGTAGTATTCCTTCTTCTTCACTCTTCTCACTGGGCTGAGAACAATGGCCATGTGGAGACAGTTGTGTGCCAACACCCCCAGCGGGCAGGTAAAGAACACTGGGAAGGGGGCCCAGGGAGCAGGGAGGAAGTATGGCACACATTGTCTGGGACAACCAAGAAGGTTCCTTAGGGGAGGTGACTTTTGTTTCCTAAAGCTGGGGCAGAGGTTCAGGAGATGGGACACAGGAGCTCTTTTGAATGAAGAGGCCACTAGAGACAAGGTGTGCAGGTGTGAAAGAGCAGAAGGACCTGAGGGAACAGCTAAAGGTGGCTTGGGACAGGGTGCAGGAGGTGAGGGCCTATTTACTACCTCTGTGGCCTTGGGCAAGTTATTTGACCTTTCTGCACCTCATTCCCCAACACACAAAAGGGGAATAATAATAGTATCTACCTCCTAGGGCCCCTAGGATCAAATGAATTAACGCACTAAGTGTTTAGAACAGCTCCTGCACAATAGTGCTCAGTAAATGCTGGGTGTGGCTATTGTTACTGCTATTAATTGGGACATGCTGGGGTGGAGGGCACTAAGGCCTCCTTTATTGAATTCTCAATAAAATCAGTAGGATGTCTTCTCTGACCCAGGAGGCAAACCTCAGCCCACAGCCCCAGGCTGGGCTAGCCCTGCTGAGCTCTGGGCAGGTGGCTGGTCTGGGGCCTGTCTAGATCTCCCTTTACAGAGGGGGACCCAGAGCCACAACACCACACTGTATTTACTCACCGGCTACTGACGTGGCTGTGAAAAGGACAGAAAGGCCACTCATGGACTCTTCTCCCAGGTTCTCAATTTGAGGTTGTGGAGAGAGGCTGCAGATAGTCAGGGCCCCTGGGAGTGGATGTGGATGGAGAAGGAGCCTTGTCCTTTTATAGCCAGGCCCACTATGAGCCCTGACAATGCTCCAGAGCCCGTCCCGGGACAAGATGGGGGAGGGATGGGGGAAGGGTGCGGTACCTCTAGGACAAGCGCGTGGGCTCCACTCAGCCACCGAGGCCCTTCCTGGGAGGCGCCTGTGGTCAGTGAACGGGCAGGGCTGGGTGTGTCCGACGGGGGTGGGTGGGAAATTAGGGAATAACGCGGCCCCGAGTTCCGGAGTTGGAAGAGCCCCGCGGACGTCCCCAGGCCACCCCCAAAAGCCACATGTATCGGAACAGAAGGGGACGCGGATATCACGCAGGGCCACGCGGTTGGCACCCCAAACTGGCGCCCGCAGGTACGTGTGCCCCGCAGGCCAAGCCCCTTCCTCTTGCCACGGTTATGCGTCCTACGCACGCGAGGCTGGGGAAACCGTGTGCGGCCGGCCCGGCTCTGGCAGCCAGCTCTGCGCCTTCCCGCCGCGGCTCCGCGGGCGCGCGCTCGGGAGAGGAGGCGTGTGCGGGAGCGGGAGCGGGGGCGGGGTGAGTGCGGGAGCCGGAGCCGGAGCTCGTGCGCGCGTCCCTACCGGCGCGGCTGGGCTGGTCGTGGCTGCAGCCAGGACCGCCCAGGGTCTGCTCGCGAGCGCTGGCGCGTCCCCGTCCCTCTCCCGGCTCGGCTAGACGTCTCCACCTGTGGTCGCAGCCTGGTTTAGCAGCCGCCCCCTAGGCTGGCTTGGTAGCCACCTGGTGATTACTCCCATACCCAAAAAGGTGTAAGACTAGAGCTAACCCTTCATTCCCAGAGCTCGGGGCACAGGCGACCCAAAGATTGCGTTTGGGTGTTTGTTTTCCTTTCATCAAATCTGTGTCCCCGTCCCCTCACCCCACCCCGCCCGGCGACTGAGAGTTGGTCATGCCCAGGGACTGAGACCCAGACAGGCCCCTCTGCCCCTGGGGAGGTGGGTGGGGTCGCCGGCTGTAGGCCCCCCACTCTGGCAGTCAAATGGTCTGACGGAGACAGCCGCATTATGAAACAATGCTAGTCCTCCAGCTGGAGAACGGTGACTGCGCTGGTGGTGGCGGGACGGCACGGGCAGCAGAGGGCTCTGAGATTTAGCGGCTGGCAGAGAAGAGAGCCTGCCTTGGAGCCGGAGGCTGTGTGGCTTGGGGCAGGGTGCTTGCGGTGACTGGGCGTCTGTAAAACCAAGATAAAGAATGTTAGCCACCTCACAGAGGGGCAAGAGGAGGAAAAGGATGTGAGAATGGTTTGAAACGACACAAATTTGAGAGCTATCTGCCCTCACCCCACCCACACTCACACCCGCACCCACACAGGTGAGCATCCAAAAGAGAGACGGAGAAGAATTCCCAAGCTTAACAGTGGAAGTGGGGCTGGACAATAGATGCTAGAGACTGTGTGGAGAGGAGTAATTTCACTTGAGAGCCCAGTTCCAGAACCAGACGGCCGAGGGGTCCAAATCCCAGCTCTAACCTGTTTTAGAACTATTGCACGAGGAAATCACCTCTTTTTAAGCCTCAGTTTCCTCTTCTGTGAAATGGGCATAACAATAGAGCTTTCAGTTATAAGATCATGCAAGTAAAGCTCTTCCCCTGAAAGCAGTACCCCCTACATGTTGGCTCTGAGTATTCTTGTCATGATGGTCATGTTGCACTCTTTGGGGCAGAGTGCGCACTGTAAGGAGAGAAGACTCGCCTAATAGGAAACAAAGAATGGAAAACAGGGTCAAGGCAACAACTACAAGTGTGGAGAGGTCCAGAGGTTGGTGGTGTTCAAGGGGGTGGGCCTTACAGAGGGCTTGGCTGATGGAGGACTCTGGAAGGATTGAGCTCTCGGTGTCAGTGTCAGCCGCGATAAGGATGATGATGGTGTGAACATGAATATCAGAATTCCTGTATCATTCTTCCCAGCTGACTGGCCTCAAAGAAGATATTTTAACTTTCTGAGCCTTAGTATCTCACTGGGAAAGCAGAGGTAATATTGCCTGCCTCACAGAATTGTTACGAAAATTAAAATCAAATAATCATATAAAGGGTGGCTGTAAAGTTTGTGTGCAGTTTTAAATTAAAATCAAATCATATACAGGGTGGCTGTAAAGTTTGTGTGCAGTTTTAAATTGCACTGTATATGAACCCATTACACTGTATATGAACCCAACACATGAAAGGCTCTAAAGTGATTTGGGGGGAAATCATATTTATGTTCTAGTTATCTGTTGCTGTGTAACAAACCACATTAAAAGATATTAACTTAAAATAACACTAATTTATTTTGCTCACAGATCTGTAATTGGGGCAGAGCTTACTGGGGATGGCTTACCCTTGCTCTTCACAGCCTCAGTTGAGATGGCCCAATTGGAGCTGGAGGATCCTCTTCCAAGATCACATACTTGTATATGGCAGGCGAGTTGATCCTGGCTGTCAGCTAGAGGCTCAACAAAGGCTGTTGGCCAGGGTCTTGGTTCCTCCTACAGTGGGCCTTGCTATAAGGCTGCTTGAGCTTCCTCACAGTATGGCACTTAGGTTTCAAGAACAACTATCTTAAGAAATGGGAAATGAGAACTGCCAGTCTCTTCAGCTCTGGATAGTGTTGCTTCCATGGTATTTTATTGGGTAGGTAGTCATAGAGTCTACCTAGACTCAAATGGAAGGGACTTAGACCCCTACCTCTCAATGAGAAGACCATCAAACAGTTTGCAACCATCTTAGATATATCACAATTTGGAAGTCTTCTCTTTTGCTTTCTTATACGTTTTTTCCCTGGGTGCCATGGTGATGGATCAATTAATTTTTTGCAAAGCATGAAGTGTTTCTCCCTGGAGAGGACCAGCAGAGATATGGGTTTCCATGACAAGCACAGTCTGTTTTGATCAGAGTCTTTGGGCCTGATTTAGGACTAAGGAAGCAACCTGTTGGTAGCCTATCCAGCATCTTTTTCTTAGAACCTATGAGGTTTCAACTCTGTCAACCCATGCCTTTAAAACAAGACAGAAAGAAGCCATGGAGAGAGCAATTTGGATTTAGCAAAATAGATTTTAGCAGGTGGCCTGGGGTTGAGTGTAATGAGCATCTCAGCAGATCTCATTCCCTGGAGAAGTCTGTTTGTTTTTCAAGAGGGCTGCTGCCTGGGTATTTGGAGTGACTGTTGTCATACATTATTAGGCTATTAATTGATGGGTTGGAGCACTCTGGAGGCGGATGGGGGGTGGCAGGCCCAGGGGTTGCCATGGCAACCTCCAGGCCTGCAGTCTGTGCTGTGGGCCTCAAACAGGAAGGATGTGCCAGCAGCTCAGACCCTCTCAGACCACAAACTCTGCTGGCTGAAAGTCCCTCTCTCAACATCGCGCTTCCTTTGTAATTTGTCCCCACCCTCAGCCACCTGCCCACACCCTGAGAATCCTGACAACCCTTCCTGTTGCCTGTCTCCCCAGGTGGTTAGTTTCTCACTTCAATTTCAGCCACATGGGCCTTCCAGGTGGGCTGCAGGAAGAAATGGAATTTAGATTCATTTATTCATTTGAATGTTTGACATGTTTTTTGGTGTTTATTTTCCCAAGGGGAGAATAAAACAGACCCAACTTCTCCTTCCCAACACAGCTTTCTGACCAAAAGGGCATTCACAAGTCATACAAATTCACATGCATTACTCTGGCAATTATTAAAATACAACAATTATTAAAATACAATACTTCAGACCTTGACTTGAAGCCCAGTGCTTCCACTTGCTAACTGTGACCATGGTCTTGGACAACCCTAAGTTCTCTTCAGTGGTGAAGCTGGGATAAAATTAGTTATGTTTACTCTGTAGATTGCTGTGATAATGATCAAGGCAGCCTGTGGAAAGCACAGTGCCTCACACAAAGCTCAGGGACCTCCTGTGCTTCCTTGCTCAGCACCCATTCTCTGTTGGGAACTCACCAGCCACTTTCTTTCCATGTGAGGACCGCTGGTCCCAGCTCTCTTGCAGCACAGTGATGACATATCCTGGCCTCACCTTAAGACCAAGGCCTTTTGGATCTCATTCCTAAGTGTCTCCTATGTAGTGAGTCTAGGGCAGGGCCTGGGAATCTGCATTTAACAGATTGCTGAGGAGTCCCAAGGCTCACCTGAGAAACATGAGAAAAAACTTCCCTGAGGAAAGGGGAGAAAAGTATGGGGGTTGTGGACAAGGGACATTTGGGATGGGGAACAGAGGCTGGGAAGAGGGTTAGCCACAAGTTGGGCCTCATAGTACAGGGTGTGCCAACAATGTACAGGGACCTCCTCTCTCACTGCACGCTTTGACCATCTGTCCTATAACCTAGGGCCCAGCTCGAAGCCCACCCCTACCAGAGGCTCCAACTCAACTCCCCTCATAACTCATGACTGGTTGGTTCTTGTGGCTTTGGTTTTATTGCCTTTTCTCTCTCCTTTGAAGTAGGGGTGGAGGGCATTGTCCAGATTATCTTTCCTTCATCCTTCCTTCCATCCTTCCCTTTCTCTTGCTTTTCTGCCTTTTTTTCATCCTCACACCCCCTTCTTTCAGGTATCAAGTATTTATTTTGTCCAAACCACTTGTATAACACCATACTAATTGCTGTGACACGCAAGAGGTCATGGACCTGGGCACTTGTTAGACGTGCAGAAACTGGCCCCACTGCAGACCTGCTGAACCGGAAGCAGCTGCACTTTAACGAGATTCCTGTGCACACTGACACTTGGGAAGTGCTGCTGTATGGAGTTTAAGTATAGCAAGATGGGCGTGGGAGGCAGAATAATCCCCTCCCAAAAGATGCCCAATTCCTAATCTCTATAACCTGTGACTGTGTATCCTTAGGTGCCAAAGGGGGATTAAGGTAGCAAGTGGAATCAAGGTTGCTGATCAGCTGACCTTAAAGTAAGGACATTATCCAATGTTATCACAAGGGTCCTTAACCCATTTATGCCTGAGGTTGAAATTATTGAATTTTTTGCATGACTTTCTGCAGCAGTGACTAACTCTGTGCACCATGTGATAACATGTACCCTCAAGAGATAGACATGTGTAAAAAATCAGACGTTGGTGATGACCTCGAGCAGTAAGATATAAATAAATCGCACAGCACTATCATTCCAATAATGGAACGTGAGGCATAAATGAGTTAGAAATGGAGGTGGGAGGTGGGAGAGTCAGATCCGAGGAGATGTGATGATGGGAACAAAGGTTAGAGTGATGCAGTGTGAGAACGACTCAATCCACCCCTGCTGGCTTTGAAGACAGAAGGGCGTCATAAGCCAAGGAATGCTGGGAGCCTCCAGAATCTGGAAAAAGCAAGGAAAGGGAAAGGGATTTCCCCCTCAAGCTGCAGCCTTGCAGACAGTTCGATTTTAGCCCATTAAGACCCCGTCAGAATTTTGACCTTCCAAACTGTGAAATAAGAAATTTAGGCTTGGTGCCTATAGCTCAGCGGCTAGGGTGCTGGCCACATACACTGAGGCTGCTGGGTTTGAACCCGGCCTGGGCCTGCCAAACAACAATAACAACAAAAAACAGCTGTGGTTGTGGTGGGTGCCCGAAGTCCCAGCTACTTGGGAGGCTGAGGCAGGAGAATTGCTTAAGCCCAGGAGCTTGAGGTTGCTCTGAGCTGTGATGCTACAGCACTCCACCAGGGCAAACATAGTGAGACTCTATCTCAAAAAAAAAAAAAAAAGAAAAGAAAAAAATTTATGTTGTTTCCAGCCACTCCATTTGTGGCACTTTGCTGCAGTAGCAACAGGGTGCTAATACAGCCAAGACCCTGTCTTTGGAGTCAGAGGACCCTAGGTTCATATCAGAGCTCTACTGTTTACTGGGTTGTAGCCTTTGAGTCTCATTTGTCTTATTTATAAAAAAAAAAAAAACAAGGAGAATCCCTGCTACATAGGGTTGACATGAGGATTAAAACAAGTTATTTGGTGATGATACAGGCCTGTAGCCCCAACTACTTGAGAGGCTGAGGCAGGAAGACTGCTTGAGCCCAGGAGTGCAGGCTGCAGTGCACCATCACAGCGCCTGTGAATAGCCACTGTACTCCAGCCTGGACAACGCAGTGAGACTTGTCTCTGGAAAAAATGAAAAATAAAACCAAAAGGTATTTGGAAGGTGCTCAGCACAGTACCTGGTTCCAAGTACATGCTCAGGAAATGGTAATGATCACTATTGGTACTCAGTTGCTCCAAGCTCTTTTCTAACTCCACAAGGGCCTTGGTGCCAAACACTTTGTTGAATTCTCTGCTTTCCCTCCTCTTGGTCGTTGAAGCTTCCTGCAGAGCCTCCTTAACTCAAACCTGGTCGCCCTTGAACCTGCAACAATGCAGCATTGCCAGGTGCCCAGGTGACCTTTGCATTGCCTCCTTGGATGTCATTGTACACTTAAGTGGAAGACCAGGACAGCCTTCAAGACACATGTCAGTAAAAGTCTCTGAAGTCAAGCTGCAGATGGCTAATTACAGGCACCTCTTATATTTGTCAAAGCCCTTGGGGAACCTCTAAGGCCTCTACCCTGACTAGCCTCAAATCAGTAGAGTACTTTGTGTAACCTCCAATTCCCTATGGAGAATAAGGTGGTGCTCCATAATGGAGTCTCACCACGGTGTCCTGCTCATCCTCTGCCCCATCTTGGGTGGATCAGAGGGTGGGCAGGACTTTCTAGCCTGAGGATGGGTGCTGCATCACCATCAGCTTTATTATCATCACCACCACGAGCACCATCACCGTCGCATCCACACTAACACTTCAAGGACCTACTTACGCCAGGTACTTGCTGCTCCTCATCTCCTTTGATTCTCAGAGGAGTCCCTTGGGCAGCAAGGCATGTGATTATCAAGGTCACATAGCCAGAAAGGGGCAGCATGGGGACTTGACCTCCATAGTCTGGCTTAGAGCCTCTGCTGTCAGCCTCTATCCCACACTGTCCCTGATGTGCCACGTGCTAGAGGCCTTGCATGGTGCCACCAGCTCAGGGAA
Source organism: Nycticebus coucang (assembly GCF_027406575.1). Lineage (NCBI taxonomy): Eukaryota > Metazoa > Chordata > Mammalia > Primates > Lorisidae > Nycticebus > Nycticebus coucang. The sequence goes on from NC_069788.1 coordinate 93,124,751, forward strand.
GACCTTGGAGTCCTCTCTATGCTGATTGCTAGGCTGCCTATGTCTCTGTGAGACTGGGGGTTCCTGAAGGCCTCATGGTCTTGGGCCCTTTGTCCTCACAGCAGCTTCCAGAGATGACTGGAGGAGAAGCTTATGTTGGGGGCACAACAGGGATGTCCAGAGCTCAGCCCAGCATTCTGAGGCCGCCATCCCTGTGGGAATCTATGGTGCTTCCTACCTGCAGTTGGCGTTGGGGGGCGGGGAGCGGAATGAATGCAAGTGGCAGGCCTGGCCCAGAGTAGGGGCCAGGATGGGAGGAGCCCCAGGGGGCGGGAGCATCCCACAGGGCTCAGGCATTCAGGCATTTTCACCTCTGGTCAGTGGCTGCTACTAAGATTCTGCCACTCTAGGCTGAAGGGCAAAAGCCTGAGTGAGAGGAGAGCCCTGGGGCTGTTCTTGGGGCTGAGTTTCTATTACAAAACCACTTTCACTTAGTTGTAGGTTTACTTGGAGAAGTGTACAGAGTGAGTGGAGGTTATGGGGTCTCTGCTTGATGTTACCACTACCTGCAGTCCTTCCTATTTAGGTTAACGACAAAATTCCAGTGACAACATAGAACAATGGGCTATTTTTTCCCTTACCGAGTGAGCACATGGGCTCATCCAATTTGAGCAAAACTGAAGTAAGCTTCATGCTTTATTCTGCTTCCCTAAGATCCAGTGAGGAAGGAAGAAGGGTCCCTGCTCCAGGTGAGGTGTGGGACATACTGCCAGCAAAGGGGCTGGGCTGCCTGGCACAGCTTGCTGGTCCCTGGAAGTGCTGGGGGAAGGAGGAACACAGTGTCATCAGTGGTTCCCGTGGGGGCAGAGAGTGATGGTACAGGCCGTCTGTTTGTGCATGTCCTATTAGGCTGGACTGCCCCGTAGAGAGGGCCAGAGATGCTCCCTCTGGTACGGTGTGTCCTGAGAGGTAGACGCTGCTCAGCTGACTCTGTACTGACCCTCCAGTCCTTCCATATGACATCAGGGAAACCATCTGCACCTCTACAACTTAGAAACAGCATCTAAATGCAAACTGTCGAACTATTAAAAGTTGCAGCCATTTGCCTGTGACTTAAGGCTTACAAGAAGCAACTGACACAGGAGGTAGTTCCCCCCTCCCCGCCCCCCCGCCCCAGGAGACAGTTTTTAAAAGGCCCGCTCTGTGGCAGCATTTGCTTCCCCAGAATGCACTGAAGTGGGCTTTTCTTGGACCCCCACAAACATAGTTTCCCAACAGAGGACTTTCTGGAGATAGGTCCCACAGGTCACCTGGATGAGCTTGCAGCTCCATTGAGCCCCATGCATGGAGTCTGTGGGCTACCTGGCTCCAGCACAGTATTCTGCCTGTGAGCAGCTTCCAAGGGGACTACCTTGGAGGGAGGTGGCTAAAGCAAAATCGCACAGCAGCTGAAGTCAGCAGTCAGGGCTTTCTCACCATGGAGCTGTCCGGTGGTGGCCCATGCCATCTGTAAAGTGAGGAATCTTAGCTAGGTAACCTCTGGGGATCCTTTTGGGCCCCTGTGCTGGGAGGATAAGAGGGAGGTAGTTTAGTAAGTGCTCCTGAGAGCCAGAAGACCCCAAGAGGCTGAAGCCCATGTGACACCCCTGCTGTGGGCCACACGGATTAAAACACCAATGCTCAGAGGCTCCACTCTGCTGCCCTGGCTCTGTGGTCTGCAGGGCGTGATCCCACTTGTCTTCACCACATGGGTGGTTCCCATCTTTGCTGCACTTTACAACCATCCATGGAGCTTTGAAAAACATCCATATAGCACCTCACTTCCAGAAAGCACCATTTAATTAGTCTGGGTAGGACCTGGGCATTGGTGTTTAACACACCCCAGGTATTTTCTCATGCACACGGCCAGGGTTGAGACCCACTGACCCAGATGTTGGCAGCTTCTGTCTGTCCTTTCCTGTTTTCCTGCTGTTGCCAGTGTCCACACTAAAGCACTGACCAGGGTGTGTTCTGGGTGGGGGCCTTCAGGGCTCAGGGACAGGGGTTCAGTAGCCCGTCTGTCTCTCCTTATACCCTGCAGGCGAGAATGAGCACACCCCCTTCCTCCTGAAAACCACCCGCCCTAGTTCCTGAGGGCCCTGCCTTTCATTCCAGCTCTAACATCCCCCTTCCCGGGGCGGCTGGCTGACTCTGGAAAGCAGGGAGGATGCGTGGAGGGAGCAGCTCCCCCACTGCCACTGCCGCTGCCACTGCCGCCTCTGGCTGGCGAGCGGTTCCTCAGCAACCGCCCAGCCTGACACCAGATTGGAGTTCACATGATTCTGCCTCAGCGCAGGAATGGGCAGCCTTGGGCTGGGGATTTTCTAGCTACAGCTGGGAGGTTGGGTCTGCGGGAAATCGCTGGAGGGAGAGCTGGGGGCCTGGTTGCCCAGCTGCTGCAGGAAGCCAGGCTGTTTGAGGTTTGCTGCAGCCGAGTCAGAGAGGACTAGTGCCAGATACCCTCTCAGAGGACACCTTGGCCTGATTCCCGGAACAGTGGCTCCTGCCCCTACCTGGCTGCAGAGACCACACGGCCTTGCTGAGGACGGAGGCTCAGGAGAACCCAGCAGCGAAGGCGGTGGGGCTCCATCCGGCTATTTCCAAACTGCCTGTCATGTGTATGACCCATTCATGGGTCGGGAAATCAATTTAGTAGTTCATGACCTGCATTTAAAAAAAAAAAAACAAAATAGAATAGAAAATATCAGGGTACGTGGCAAGTAGCAGGGTAAGTATTGTTTTGGGGAAGTTTGTTCCTTTTTACAGATGCATGCGTCTGTGTGTGAGTCTGTGTGTTCAGGGTCGCGATGTAAAGCGTGTTTCTTGCTGCGGTCAAAAAAGCTCAAAGGCAGCACGTTGGTGCCTGGATGCTGGAGTTCTGGATTCAGACCTCCCCTGCTTCCAGACTTAACGGTGTGAGCTTGAACAACTGGTTTAGCTTCTCTGGGTTCCTGTAATATGACTTAGCAATGCCAGCCCCACCTGATGCACAGGGACCTTGTGAGCCCAGATGGGACTGAACTTGGAAACAGTTGCAAGGGTGTTACAGATGAGACTCTGTTGTCTGTGAGGCTGCTATTTGGGGGAAAGATGGGGACTAAGGAATAATGCAGCCTGATTTCCTCAGGGGGAAATGAAACACTGTCAGGAAATAAGATTGCCTGGTTTAGGGCGTGTAGAGGTTTGGCCAGCTAAAGAGATGGGAAACTGGACCCACAGGACATTCCCCTGCTCTGTGGTCTTGGGGCTCCCAGGGGCAGCCCTGGGCACCGTGACTAACCGTCTGTGCGTGCCACACAGAAGAGCAGGGTGACGAGTTAGATTACTGTTTATGTTCAGGCTGAAATCCAGCATTTAGACACCTCCACCTTCTGACTTAGAACGTGCAAGAGACTCCTAGCTTACGTCAAAGAGGCCTTTCCTTCCTGTTGGAGGCTTAATTGCTCTTGGTCATTAAGGTCCTTGGAGGGCTCTATGCTGATGAGCATTTGTCTAAAGATTTGCTTTTATGTGTTGAGTCACTCTGTGTGTAGTTTTTCCTCAATTTCTTAATTCTTCATTAAGAATTTCTTAATTCTTTTCCCTAGAACCCTCCACCCTGAGAACCCACAGACTTGGGGCGAGTTTTCCTCAATGGGTGTTAAAGATATGGTAAGCCTGGTGACTCTTGCAATGGCATCAGTGAGTTCTGGACCTTAGCTGAGCTCAGGGACCGAGGGTTATTGTTCAGGGACGATTGTGATAAATAGAGAGCATGGCCTCGAGGAAGGTGTGGGCCAGTCTGAGTTCAAAACCTGGCCCACCACATCCCAGTGTGCAGTTTAGAGCAGGATGGTATATCTCTCCAAGCCTCAGTTTTTCAACTGTAAATTTGGGGCTGAGGACAGTGATGTTGAAAGAGAGAATGACTGTGTGGAAACCTGCCTGGCAAGTGGAGGGCTCTTGACAGATGTGGCTTGATTCTTCCACGCATCCGTGTTTTTATTTACAGAACACTTTTGCATCCCCCGTGTTCTTTGATTTATCGAGGAGCAAGGTTTCAAAGGAGACGAGGCACAGAATGGACACTTCTAGCAAGGCGTAGTTTCCATGTGGGGACATCCCCACTATCCCAACACCCAGCCTCAAAACTTCCCACCCATGTATCTATCCATCCACCCACCCACCCACTCTCCTGCCCCCACCCATTCACCAACCCTGTCTACCCATTCACTCATCTAGCTATTCATCTCCCTCTTACTCATCAATCCATCCATCCATCCATCCATCCAACAAACAATTGTTCAGAGCCCTTAAGGACTAGGCACCGAGGAACATCTCAGGTTTGTCCCTGGCTGGTTCTAATCTCTCTCATAATTAGTTCTTAGTTCCTACAGCTTCTTGGGTCTCCTCTCTGGCCATGTCAACCTCATACCTGCATCTGGTCATGCCAAGGTACTACCAGCTCCCCAAAGGTGCCCATTCTCCTCCTCTTGCATTTGGCCTGTTGTACACATTTTCCACAAGCAGAAACTCCCCTCTGCTTAGGCAGCACTTCCTTCTTCTCCTGGTCTTATTGTAACTGTCCCTGCTCATAAAGCCCCTTCCCCGCTGGGTTAGGTCCCTTCCTATGAACTCTCACGGAAGAAAGCCTGCGCTCCGCTCCTGAGCTGGGTTCACTTCTCTTCTCCCCTCCCTCCAGATAATGAAGAGCTATTTGACACTAGGGGCCAGTGTCTAGCGTGGTGCCCTCTGCCTTCTACATAGCCTTCCATGTAGTAGATGCTTGGTGAGTATTTGCGGTATGAATGAATACTTGGGTGGATGGATGGACAGCCACACGGTAAGACTTAGCACGGTGTGACTTTGTAGCACGGTGTGACTTAAATTTGTGTTTAGAAGGTGACTTTGAGGGTGGTGAGGGGAAGATCGGAAGCCCAGTAGGAGGCTTTTGTGCTGACTCTGGGAAGAAAGTCTTGACCAAGCTGATCTAGGATGCTAGTGAGAGATCTAAGAGGAAAGAGATGGATGTGAAGAATACTTGGGAGTGGCTCGGTGCCTGAAGCTCAGTGGTTAGGGCTCCAGCCACATACACCGGGGCTGGCGGGTTCAAACCTGGCCTGGGCCTGCTAAAAGCAACAATGACAACTACAACGAAAAAATAGCCAGGCATTGTGGCAGGTGCCTGTAGTCCCAGCTACTTGTAAGGCTGAGGTAAAAGAATTGCTTAAGCCCAAGAGTTTGAGTTTCTGTGAGCTGTGATGGCACAGCACTCTACAGAGGGCCACATAGTGAGACTCTGTCTCAAAAAAAAAAATACTTAGGAGTTATGGATCTTGGTAAATTAACAAGTGCAGTGGATGAGGCTGAGGGAGGAAGCTGAAGGCCAGCTTCCAGGCATGAGTGATTGGGCAGGGGTAATGCCTCCTCCAAGAACAATTAGCGAAGAAAATGATGGCCCCAGGAGGGGCTTCACGGAGAGGTGAGGTGAAGGTGGTTATGTCAACTTGCAGCATGGGAGAAGTATGGGGAGTCATCAGAGTGTAAATGGGGTTGAAACCATGGAGGAGTCTCCATCCCACAGAGAGTACAGGTAGAGTAAAAGCAGTGAACCACCTTTTACTGTGCGTGGGAGAGATACCCACACACACATTTTGAACCTTGCCTCGTGTGGTGGTAACTTGTGCGTGCAGCATGCCTATCTTATGTGGTTGGGGGTCTTCTGAGGGTGGGAGCCATTTCTTATTTATCTCTGAGTCCCCCACGTATCTCCTGTTTTTGTGAACATTGTCCCCAGATACTTGTCCAGGGAAAGCTGCAGGTACTGGGCTGTTGGGCAAGCTGATTTATCTCGCTGGATCTGTTTCCTTGTCTCTAAAATGGGGGCAATAACAGGGCTATTTTGAAGATTGGACAAGAGGACAGAATTAAAAAGCTCTGTCAACTGTAAAATATTTTATAAATAAAAGCTGTCAGTATTTGGACAGGTTCAGTCACCATTTCTTAAGAGCCTGAATCAGTCTGGAGCTCACCCAAGGGTTGTTTGTGTCCTGGTTCTGCCCACGAGGCTCTGCTGGGTCTTAAGTTCCCCTCTGGCTGCCTCTGCTCCTGTGCCTTGGAGGCCTGGGTAGGATGCATGCTCAGGAGCTGAACCCTAGGTCTTCCAGACTTTCCTAGTACCTTGCTACTCAGAGTGTGGCTCATGGGCCAATGACACACCTATGGCCTGGGAGCTTTGTGAAATGTAAATTCTAGAGCCCCACCTAGGATCCCATGAATCCGAAACTCTGAAGACGGTGGGTGGGGTCAGCAATTTGTCTCAAATTCTCCTGGGGATTCTCATGCACCTAGGTTCAAGAACCACTGCTCCAGAATACCTCTTTTTGCTCCACGATGAATGTAAGCAATGCTTAGTCTAAATGTAGTAAATGTCTGTTCTTTGTTCTGCAAGGTCAAATATTTCTGACTTAGGTTGTCACAGAATTAGGTTACTGCTGGCCTCAGAAAGAGGAAGCTCCAAACTGTCACTCCACCCTACTCCACATGTATACACCCACCACTGGTAAACAACGGGTTGTAGGCCCCGTGACTGTCAATGCATTTCCAAGACCCGATGGGTTGTGTTTTCGTGATGGATTCATTTGCCCTGCTCTGAGGGGGCTGGTTCATATGAATGGGGGTAGCTTTTCTGTGGATTTCAGAAAACCAAAGTAATTCTGAAATATGAATGGTCTTGGATAGGTGCCCCCAGGGCTCAGCTGGGGACCCGTGCTGCTGGGGACCTCCTCGTGTATAAGCTGGTGGACCCTTTGGCCCCACATGTGTGGGCTTGGAATTCAGGGACAGGAGAGCAGGCAAGAGGAGGGCGAGTGGGGCCGAATTATGACTCACTGGGCTGTGCACAGAGTTTTGAGGTCACAGCCCTCAGTTGTTCCTGCTCCCCTCCTCCTCACCATCAAAAAATGAACAAAACTGAAAACATCCTTGTGCACTGCTGGTGGAAATGTACAGGGGTTGCAGCCACTATGGAAAACGGTATGGTGGTTCCTCAAAAAATTAAAAATAGGATTGCCATGTGATCTAACAATTCCAATTCTGGATATTTACCCCAAAGAATTGAAAGTGGGAACTTGAATGGATCTTTGCACTTCCGTGTCATAGATAACAGCATTATTTACAACAACAAAAGGTGCAAACAATCCAAACATCAATTGACTAATGGACAAACAAAACAGAATAGAATGTAACATTCTCTATATGCATATAACAGAATATTATTCAGCACTTAAAAGGCAGGAAATTCTGACGCATGCTATAACATAGATGACCCTTGAAGACATTATACTCAGTGAACTAAGCCAGACACGAAAGGACAAGAACCGTATGATTCCATTTATATGAAGTAGTGAGATTCACAGAGACAGAAAGTAACATGGTGGTTGCTAGGGACTGGGGAATTATTATTTAATGGGCATAAATTTTCAGTTGTGCAAGATGAAGAGTCCTGGAGATGGATGGTGGTGATAGTTGCACAACAGTGTGAATGTATTTAATGCCACCCAACTGTACACTTAAAAATGGTTAAAATGGGGCGGCGCCTATGGCTCAGTGAGTAGGGCGCCGGCCCCATATACCGAGGGTGGCGGGTTCAAACCCAGCCCCAGCCAAACTGCAACCAAAAAATAGCCGGGCGTTGTGGCGGGCACCTGTAGTCCCAGCTACTCGGGAGGCTGAGGCAGGAGAATCGCGAAAGCCCAAGAGCTGGAGGTTGCTGTGAGCCGTGTGACGCCACGGCACTCTACCAAGGGTGGTAAAGTGAGACTCTGTCTCTACCAAAAAAAAAAAATGGTTAAAATGGTAAATTTTATAGTATGTACATTTTACCACCATAAAGAATAATTGGAAGAACAACCATCACTGAGATTCTAGACCGGTGCCCGGAGAGGACAGGGAAGGTGACACTGAACAGGAGTCCATGTTTTCTGGGAACTGGGAGTTGGGAAGTGAGTCCCAGGTGGGGAACTGCAGGTGGCAGGGAGGTGGGGTGCACAGCAGTGCCGAGGCTTGCCTCCGTGGGCTGGCTTAGAGGAAGACATTTCCCCTTTTGAACCTCAGCGTCCTCATCTGGAAAATGGGAAGTGCCACTCACCTATTCATTCAAGAAGTATTCATTGAGGGCCTACTGTGTGCCAGGCACTGTGCAAGCTTCTGAGGAGACAGCAGCAAACAGGTGGTGAAGGCCAGTGCCCCAGTGGACTTTACATTGTAGTGGAGGAGACAGACCATCAATGAGCAGGCAAAGAAATAAACGAGAAAAATATCAGATACTGAATGGAGCTCTGAAGAGCAATCACATAAGATGATGTGGGATGGGCAGGGAAGGCCTTTCCAGGAGGTGCCATTTAAGCTGAGATCTGGCAGAAAAGGAGCCGGTTCTGTGCTGGGGTGGGGTAGGGTGAAGGGCAGGGAGAAGAACTTTAAGAAGAGGTGACAGCTGATGCAAAGGCCTACGGCAGGATCAAGGTTGGGTGACTGAGGCAGGGAAAGCTGGCCAGGGTGGGTGGTATGTTGTGGTGGAAGGCAGGGCAGGGGGAGCTGGAGCCAGATCACGCTGGGCCTTGTAGGCCTGGTGAGGTGTTTGGATTTTTATTCTATGTGTGATAAGGAATTGTCTTGGAGGGTTTAAAGCAAGGACGAAGAGGGCCTGGTTTGCATTTTACAATGATTGCCGTGGCTGCCATGTGATGAAGGCCAGAGTGGGAGAGCTAGAGTGGGGACGGGGAGGAGACAGAGCTGAGGGGGGAGAGGAGAGTGGGGACTGGAGGACTTGAGGAAGAGAGCTTGGTGTGGGGATGTCACTGGTAGGAGGGGGCTATGGAGGGGGTACAGGAAGTTGGTGTCTGGGTAAGAGAAGGGAGCAGCTTTGGCCCAGACCCATCTCTTGTCCATTTCAGAGGCACTTATGAAAGCTATGGTCCCTTTTCCTAGGACAAATGCACAGATGTATATATTTACATTGAGTGTGTGATTTCAGAGAAACTCCTACAAATTTCTCTTCCATGAACCCCAGGACCGGGACCAAGGACCGGGACCAAGCCCCTGCCCAACACACCGTGCCAGCTTCCCTGGCTCTGGGAGCCACTGGGCAAGGCAGAGGCAGGAGGGAGGCTACAGAGGAAGAGGCCATGGCCAGCAACCTGATGAAATGTTGTCACAGACTCTGAAGGGACTTCCAAGTCCCAGAGTCCCGACTTGAGTCTGGTCAAGAGCGAGCACAGCGCAGGGTTGATCTGAGGATCCTGGGAAACGGCTTCATTCAGATCACACACGCTCAGAATTCGCAACTACGTAGACTATGCATTTTCAACAGGGGTGAAAATCGGTTCTGCCTGGGGTGGGGTGAAAAATTTTTAGATACTACAGTGATTTCTGACCCTCCAAAGGACTATGGTACAAAAGCAGTAGATTTGAGATACCAACCATCAGGGGTGAGGAAGGAGTGGTTCGGGGAAAAAAATGTGTCAAAAGGTTCCTTAACGTAGTGATAATGAAAAAGGGTTGAAAAGTACTGATTGCAATACAGTGAGGTTTTTCATCTGAGAGAGAAGTGTTAAATCAATAGAGGGGCCCCGGCTTTTCATTTTGATATATTAATTTATAAGATAGGCTTACAACGAAACATTTTATTCTCTCTTGCGTAAGTTGTTTGTATATCTGGAGTCTTCTCTGTTAAATTCTCGACAACAGGAACTTTTCACTAATTCGAATGGATTACGGTTTTTTTACTTCCCTCCATGCATTTTTCACATCCATCTGTCCATGTGGCCCAGATACTGACCTCCCAGGGCAGGTATGTTTTATTTCCATGTTATAGGTGAGGAAACGGAGGCTCAGACAAGGTAAGTGACTCACACAGCCTGCACATCACTTGGGGCCTAGGACAGAGCCTTTTACAAGGTTCAGGAAGGAGTGGAGAGGTCAGGCTTGTGAATGGGCACCCGGGAACCCAGGGAGTGCCCGGTAAGCTGGGCTTTGCTTCCTTGCAGAGCACAGAAGGATGTGGACGATGCTGCCTGGAAGGGACCCCCAGGAGCAGCTGTGGCTTCAGTGTTAACAGACGAATTCATCCATTCAAGTAGAGTGAATGCGGATGAGGCCCGCTGCCGTAGACCAGGGTGGCTGGTGCCTTTGCTGTCTTGTGTAGAACTGATCTTTACCTTGAGCCTTCCCTGAAGCACTGGGCTCAGGATGGGCTTATTGCTCGTATGAACCCATGGCCTTATGGCAGCATTGAGGGACCCAGAAAATATATAAGGGACAGAGGATGAATAAGGGGAGCCAGGCAGGGGGATGAGGAGATATAAATCCCATTGAGGATATCCAACCCACTCAGATATTCTAGTTGAGTTGGAATTATTTGGCCACTATATCTTCTCCTAAATTAACACATTGTGGACTGGTCACAAGTGACCCAGTAATATAGTTTCTGCGTAAAATTCTGGCAATTTTAATAATTAATACCTTGTTTAATACCTAATAACAAGGTATTAACATAGCAGCTGTTCCTGACTCATTTCTCCCAGTTGTCCCCAATTCAGCCTATTTTATACTTTCCTCATCTCTCAGCTGCTTATAATATAGAATCACTAACATTTTAACATATATTGACTGGCAATTTTATGCAGAAACTTGTACCAGTCAGCAATGTGTTAAGTAAGTAAAGGATTTAGAACAGTGTCTGGCACAGAGTAGGTGCTATGTAGATGTTGGCTACTATTGTTCTAAGGCTTTCCTGCCTTTGGATTTCAGGGGCTTATCCCCCACCAGTGACGCCCAGGCCTTGGTAGGGCCCGAACCACCTCCAGACAGGATGGCAGTGGAGAGAGACTGGCTTAGTCCTGGAGCCCATGAGGCCTGAGGCCCTGTCTGGCCCAAAGATGGGGAACAGCACTGCAGACAACGATTCGCTGAACTGCACCATTGACCACACCATCCACCAGACGCTGGCCCCAGTGGTCTACGTCACAGTGCTGGTGGTGGGTTTCCCAGCCAACTGCCTGTCCCTCTACTTCGGCTACCTGCAGATCAAGGCCCGCAACGAGCTGGGTGTGTACCTGTGCAACCTGACGGTGGCCGACCTCTTCTACATCTGCTCGCTCCCCTTCTGGCTGCAGTATGTGCTGCAGCACGACAACTGGTCATATGGGGACCTGTCCTGCCAGGTGTGTGGCATCCTCCTCTACGAGAACATCTACATCAGTGTGGGCTTCCTGTGCTGCATCTCCATCGACCGCTACCTGGCCGTGGCCCACCCCTTCCGCTTCCACCAGTTCCGGACCCTGAAGGCGGCTGTGGCTGTCAGCACGGTCATCTGGGCTAAGGAGCTGCTGGCCAGCGTCTACTTCCTCATGCACAAGGAGGTCGTCAAGGACGGGAACCAGCACCGTGTCTGCTTCGAGCACTACCCCATACAGGCATGGCAGCGCAGCATCAACTACTACCGCTTCCTGGTGGGCTTCCTCTTCCCCATCTGCCTGCTGCTGGCATCCTACCAGGGCATCCTGCGGGCCGTGCGCCGGAGCCATGGCACCCAGAAGAGCCGCAAGGACCAGATCCAGCGGCTGGTGCTCAGCACCGTGGTCATCTTCCTGGCCTGCTTCCTGCCCTACCACGTGCTGCTGCTGGTGCGCAGCCTCTGGGAGTCCACCTGCGACTTCGCCAAGGGCATCTTCAACGCCTACCACTTCTCCCTGCTGCTCACTAGCTTCAACTGTGTGGCTGACCCCGTGCTGTACTGCTTCGTCAGCGAGACCACCCACAGGGACCTGGCGCGCCTCCGTGGGGCCTGCCTAGCCTTCCTCACCTGCTCCAGGATGGGCCAGGCCCGAGAGGCCTGTCCACTGGGCGCACCTGAAGCCTCGGGCAAGAGCGGGGCCCAGGGCGATGAGCCCGAGCTGTTAACTAAGCTCCACACAGCCTTCCAGCCCTCTAGCTCGCCTGCAGGAGGGGTGTCCCTCACAGGTGTCTCCGCCTAGCCTGGATCCCTCACTCCAGGGCCAGGGGAGGACTGAGCCTGCAGGTGCTGGCCCAGAACCCTGAGCTTGCTGGTCAGCTGCGCTGCTTCATCCCCACAGGTGCCTCTTTGTGCGGGAGGGAATCATGGGCCCAGGCCTCAGTGAGGCCTCCCCAGCTCTTGGAAACCTGTTCTTCTTGCTGAGCCCAGTGCGTCTGTGGAGGGGAGATAAACCCCTGGGCTCAGGGTAGGCTCTGCTGCGGGCTGGGATGTGCCCAGGCTGAGGCTCCTAGGAGGAGGAAGACTGAGGTTCCAGGAGGTTTTCAAGGGCAGCAAGGGAGGGGGCTGTGGAGTGGGAGGGGATAGCGTGGGGGATCAGGAGGTGAGGTGGGCATCTGGGTGTCCCCCCACCAGTGCCATCGTCATCATCGTCACAGATACCACCTGTCCAAGTGCTTTACCTGACGATGTGCTACAAGAAGCTGTGCTGTCACCATTAACACTGGAATCTACCCTACATAAGGTGGGAAGGGAAGGTTGGATGGGGAGAAGGGAGGTGGGGCCGTTTGGGTCTCTGGGAGTGGGGACAAGGCCAGAGAGGGTGTGATGGGCAGAGGAAGACTCTAGCTCCAGCCACCTTGCAGTTTTGCAGAGGGCTTGAGCAGATTCCCCACCTGAAGACTGATGGAAAACAAACCCCAGGGCTCCCCAGGGTTTGCTGGGCTGCCTGGGAAGATGTCTGTGATCCTTTAGAAAGTCAGCGCTGAAGCTCACGTGTCAGGACGTGGACCTGAAGCCAGTGTGTCTATAAGCAACTGCCCTACACAGATTCCTCCTAATCAGATTTCTGTTTCCATCTGCTCAGAAGGGCCAGACCTGGAAGCCTGTGCGGGTGGAAGGAGGGGAGAGGGTGTGTGTTCATGGCTAAAATGCCACAATCTCCATGACAGCTGTGTGCCAAAACCCTGAGGCTAGGGCCCTGTGACCAGCAGTACCCCATCCCCTCTGCACTGTCCCCCTGCCACACGCATTATGGAGTGTCTGGCTGTCTCAGGGAGGAACACAACATATTCCCTGAGGTCTCAGATACAACAGAACAAACACAACAGAGACACACTCTCTGGTAGCTCTTAGCCAAAGGCGGGGGGTTAAGTTCTTCTTTGGTTTCAATAGCTCCTATGACAAGGAGAACAGAGGTGGCCTCTGATTTCCATGTCTGCTCTGCTTTCAGATGTCCCACCTCACCCACCCAGAGAGTGACATGTAGTGCGTGGACCACCTTTTGTTTAGTTCGGGAAGGCTGGGTAAAGCCTTATGTCTCCTGCAATTTTGTGCCTGACCATGTTGAAGTATCCTTCCCACTCCCCAACACACACACACACACAGGTTTCTCCTGTTCAGTTTTTCAGCAAAGCTTCTTGCTGCCAGCACCATCCCCTAATAAGGTCTCTGGAGAGTGGCAGGGAGGGGCTATGGGGTCCTTCATCCTCTTCCTTTTGTTCAAACACAAGGGACTTGGCAAGACGTCACAGGCATAACCACTGTTCTGATGTCTGATTCTGATGCCCATCTGGTTCTGAGGCCAAGAACAGACCCACCCACCTCTACAGAAGTGCCAGGCCTGCAGACTTTCTGGTCAGATGGCTGGGGCTGCTCTCAGCTCCCAGGGCATGCCCTTGAAGGCCTGAGATTCAAGTTCCTCAGCACCAAGAGGCTAAGTGGGCTTAGCCCTGTGGAGGAACCATAGGCCAGAAGTAGAAATTGGCACCAAGGGAACATTTCTGGACTCTTCCAAAGGGGACCAGGCAGAACCACTTCCTCAATTTCCCTTCCCTTGTCTTCAATCTACAAGAGGTTGATTTACCCTGTGTTTCTTAACCCTTCCATCAGGGGTGCCCAGAGGCAGGTAGCTCAAACTGGATGTGCCCCAGGGAGGCATGGTTACTGTGGTTCCATGGCTATACTTGACTTTAGGCATCCCCTACCCAGATACTTCTGGAAGGCCTCCAATGACCTGGGGAGGTCCCCTTCCTCTTCCTGGAGGAGGAAGTGACCAGATTTGAAGGTTCCAGAAATAGCTACACAGTCAAGAAGCCCACCCAATCCCAGCCCAGAATCTCACTGGGTCAATGGGATTGGTTAAACCCTCCATACCTCCTCATTCTACCGTATTTCCCTCTATTTTGACCTTAAACACTGGTGTTTCCATTGGCAGGGACTGGGATGAGCTGAGGGCAGTACTATTTACTATCAAGAATTGTATTTTTGTATTGTCTTCTCTTTTATGTCAAGTCTGCGTGTGTTGACTGTGCAATGGATTTATGTAGCAAACTTAAGTCTGCAAATAAAGCAAAGTAACCAGCCATAGCAGGAGTATTCTGTCGTCCTCATGGGGGAGGAATGTCTTCCAAAACCGGGGGGGAATCTAGAGGGCCCTTGAAATACCCAAAGGAGTGAGGAAGGTCCAGAAATTGACCTTCTCAGCAAAAACACAAGCAGAGCAATTGGGAGATTTGCACTTAATCACTAAGCAGTGGCCCAGAAGGATGGAGCCTGCCAGCAAAGGAGGGTCTTCTCACCTTCCTATTGAGATTCATGGAGTATCACTCAGATCCTCAGCATGGTGTTGTTGAAAGTCTACTCTGGGCCTTCACTGGCCTCCTCCCTTTTGAGGACAGAGCCCAGTTTCATGGTCTGGAGACTTATCATTTCCTCTGTCCTTGGCCACATGACCCCTTGTACCTGTTGAGTACCTGCTCTCACGGCAATGGGGGGCTCAGCCAGACCATCCTCTTCTAACTAGACTAGAAGATTCCCAAAGTAGACAGGCTTATTGTAATTGTCTCCAGGGGCTGTCCTTAGTGGTTGAGTTTTGTTTAGAGAGGCCTACATTTTTTTTTTTCAGATTTTTTTTTTTTTATTGTTGGGGATTCATTGAGGGTACATAAACCAGATTACACTGATTGCATTTGTTAGGTCAAGTCCCTCTTGCAATCATGTCTTGCCCCCAGAAGGTGTGGCACACACCAAGGCCCCACTCCTCTCCCTCCTTCCCTCTCTCTGCTTTTCCTCCCCCCCATGGCCTTAATTGTCATTAATTGTCCTCATATCAAAATTGAGTACATAGGATTCCTGCTTCTCCATTCTTGTGATGCTTTACTAAGAATAATGTCTTCCACTTCCATCCAGGTTAATACGAAGGATGTAAAGTCTCCATTTTTTTTAAGAGCTGAATAGTATTCCATGGTGTACATATACCACAGTTTGTTAATCCATTCCTGGGTTGGTGGGCATTTAAGAGAGGCCTACATTTGTTGACCAAGCTCTTTAGGATGGAGCATCTTCTCAACAGTGGTAGATGCCATGTTTATCACTAAGGATTAATTCGTTTTATTAAAGTGTAAATTTGATGGTGGTCACTTAATCCCTCTCTAGGTCAGACTCCTGGAGTGCTGGAGTGTTCCAGAACAGTAGATCCTTCATCCAAACACACTAAGTAAAGACACTATTGGGGATTAAGACTCTTTTCTCTACAGAGAGAATGAGTGGAAGAAAAAGTCCACCCGGTTTGGACTGAAGGTGACAGAAGCTGTTAAGATTCTTTTCTTTTTCACCAGTGTTGCTTAGTAAGATGAGGGCTTATCTTCCTGTTTACACAGACTGGTCTGTGGTTTGGCCAGATAAGAGTGGGAGAAAATTTCAACATGCAATATGTCCCTATCTGCTGTTTTCTTTTGGCTAGTACAACCAGAAGAGAGCCACACTCTTACTTTGACTCAATGCTTTTCTAAAAAACCTGCTTCTTGCAGCTGGTGATCCTAAAGCCTCCTCCATTCCTGGAATTCATCTGGCAAGACAGTGGTCTTTGATGGGGCTGTGATTTGAATCCAAAACTTAGGTTGAAATTTGTAACTATTTTGAGAGGTGGGACTTTTAAGAGGTGATCAGGTCATGAGGGCTTGGCCTTCATGAATGGATTGATGCCATTAACATGAAAGTGCGTCTGTTATTGTGAGAGTTCAGCCCCTTTATTTTCTGTCTTGCAAGCTTGCTTGCCTTTCTTTCTGCCATGAGATAACTCTTACTAGATGCTGGTGCCATGTTCTTGGACTACCCAATCTCCAGAACTGTAAGTCAAATAAACTTCTCTTCTTTATAAATTACCCAGTCTGTGGTATTCTCTTATATTTCTGAAACAGAAAATGAACCAAGACAAATGGCATTCATCATGCTGTCAAAGTGGTACCAACAGCTTTGGGGGAAATGATGAGATTTTTAATCCCATTTGCTTTAATTCAACAACTATCAGAAGAACATCACTAGGTTAGACATTAGCTATCAGTGCTTGGATGTACCAGCGAAGTCATGCTATCCAGTTCCCTGTCCATGAAGTATTACCTCTATCTCCTTCAAAAACAATAGTCCGGTCTCTATACAAATACCACCAATGCCAGCTAACTCACAACTCAAGATAAGTCATTTCAGGGTAGAAATTCTTAGCTCCCAGTTAGCCAAAATAGAACCACTTTCCCCATGGGCCATGTGAATAAAATCTACTTCTTCAAATGTGATGTCCAGATCTGAAGTGAGATTAAGTTGGTTCAAGGAAAAAGGGACCATTTTGCTTCTTTTCTTCTGGCAAGCACATTATGTTGCTGACATATTATTGAGTTTATGTGAATTACTGGTAAGCCACATCCTCTCCACCTCACCTAGACAGCAGTGGGTTGTTTCTTTTCATCTGAGAGTTAGACTTCACTGTGGAGCCAGTAGAAGCCACATGTGATGGGCAGAATGCAGTGGGCTGGATGAAGTTGGGGCTGGTGGTTTGCAAGGCCCATGCAATGAGAAGCAAGCAGTGACCTCAGAGGAATGTCTTTCCCAGCTCAGCAGCATTTGACCAGAGGACCTCCTGGAGTTAAGGACCCCTGTTTCCCTTAGCTGGCTAACTTGCCTCTGTGTACCCCCTCTAGCAGGGTCTATGTGGCCTCTGCTGTCTCAACGTGTCAAGGTGTCCAGCCTCCCCTGGATTATTCACAGAGCATCCTGCGTCCTGCTTACCAGGATACCCTCCCCACAGTGTTAACTCATTTTTTTTTTTTTGTCCAGGGCTGGGTCTGAACCCACCACCTCTGGTATATGGGGCCAGCGCCTTACTCCTTGAGCCAAAGGAGTTGCCCCCCACAGTGTTGCTGAAAATGCCCAGGGATGTGCCAGTGTCCTGAAGATCCATTCTAGTCAACACCAGGCCACCCATGGCCCACCCTACCACTCTCTGCAGGTCACCTTTTATGCCCTTATGACCAGTCTCTCCAGGCTGCACTATGACCACTGTATCAACCTAGACATGGACATGGATCTTCCCCCAAAGCAGTCAAGGCTAGAACAAAAGAGCAAAGTGGAGCAAAACTTTATACTAAAGGTGTGAGTTGGAATCATACTGGACAAGCATCAAAACTGGTCCTGCCCTTGCACCTTGGCCCCTGCTGTAGGGCCACAGGCCTGCCTCTCCTTACAGGGGGTCTTTGGATGCTCTACCAAGTCTAGGACCCCTATTCTTAGCCTTCTCTGGGCTCAGCCTAGTTGAAAGCCTCCTTCCCAAAGGAGGTGAAGATAATCTATTACATGATTATGCTCACGGTGAAGATAATCTATTACATGATTATGCCTCTGACTTCTCCATGCCAGAATAAAATCCTGCTGTTACTCTTATAAAACCAAAGGCCCATTAGTGTCTTCCCCCAAAATATGAGTCAGAAAAATGTTAGGAGCTTTGCCATAGTGAGGTTTTTCTCTTTTCAGAGGCCCCGACTACATGGAACTCTGCAGTCACAAATCAGGGACAAAAACTGTCATTGTAAGAGACCTAGCCATCAAGACTCAGAGCTGAGGTGGCTTCCCTGAGCTGTGAGAAGCTGCAGATGGAGGACTGAGTTCTATGACCATGGGAGCATCAGCCCTGCCAGCATGCAGCACACCCGCACAAGCACAACCCCTGCAGGTGGGAACTCCCCCCAGGATGATAGGGGAGATCTAGACAGAGACCCCACCCCAGCTGCTTCGTGTAGGGAGAACCGGAAGTTAGCCCTGGACCATATTATAAACTTCATTGCTGAGTGTACAAAAGTTTATTTCCACACCATGTGTTCCATTCTTCACAGCTGTTGCCCCTTATAGAATCAGACTAGACATGATTAAGGAAATGAATAAAACCAAGCGGGCCCAATAAACACTTGGGGCCCCAGCTGGGAAGACGGACCGTCCCCGCCTGGGTGAGTCACTCAGCAGTGCACTAGCACAAGACATTGTACTGGGACAATAGGCAGTGACTCAGTTTCTAATTTTGTTGGGCAATGCGCAGAGGAAGCTTGTAAAGAAAACAGCAAGCTGGCTAGAGTCACTCAGGAGGGCTCTGTGACCCAGGCACGGTATGGCTGCCCTGCGGAAGCGTCCAGCTCCAGGGTGGGGAAGCAGAGGGGAGGAGGGGGAAGACGCATCAGGGTAAAGGGAGGTGAGAGGCAGGTATGGTGACCAACGTAAGGTTCTGCAGGGGATCTCTTGTCTTAGTAAAGAAAATGCTGCTTGAAAAAGGAAGAATTTAAAAGGTGTCAGTATTTTGGTGGTAGTAGTGAGTAAACTTTTCCCAAGCTTCATAAATATCCATCCCACATTTGTTCATTTTACCAGTTCTTAATTACAATGGTCCCCTCTTATCCACAGGAATATGTTCCAAGGCCCCCAAAGGATGCCTGAACTGTCGAATGGTACCAAACTTGATTGCCATCAATGGGGATGTATTTCTATTCATGTCTTTCACCCACAAATGTGATGGCTTTTCCATCTTTACTAAGCACTTATTACATACCGTGGCCATACCCTTTGCAGTTTGAGGGTAACAGCAAAATGGCATGAATTTCTTCCCCCCTTCATAACTTCACAGAAGATTCATTCTTACCATAGATCAGGCGTCCTCAAACTGCGGCCCTCGGGCCACATGAAGCGGTGTGAATTGTATTTGTTCCCGTTTCGTTTTTTAATTCAAAATAAGATATGTGCAGTGTGCATAGGAATTTGTTCATAGTTTTTTTTTTTTTAAACTATAGTCCGGCCCTCCAACGGTCTGAGGGACAGTGAATTGGCCCCCTGTCGAAAAAGTTTGAGGACGCCTGCCATAGACCTTAGCAACCTTGGCATAGGATTTTTTTTTTTTTTTTTTTGGTCTTTCCTTAAGTCAAGAACTTTCACAGTCTCACTTAAAGGAAGCACTTTACATCTTGTCTTTAGCATGTCAGAATTGCCAGCATCACTACTTTTGCACTTTGGGGCTGCTATCAAGTCAAGTAAGAGTTAATTGAACATAAGCACTGTGATACCAGGACAACCAATCTCATCATGGGGATGGCTGAGTGACTAATGGGTGGGTAGCGTGGACAGCATGGGTACCCTTGACAAAGGAGTGATTCACGTCCCAGACAGGACCAAGCAGGACAGTGCAAGATTTCATCACGAAACTCAGAACGGCATGCCATTTAAAACTTAGGAGTTGTTTATTTCTGTATTTTTCCATTTAATATATTCAGACTGTGGTTGACCATAGGTAACTGAAACTGCAGATAAGGGGGGAGGGGAAACTGCTATAGCCTGGGGACCTTGGTAACATTGACTCCTGTGCTCTGCCTGGCAGTCAAATGCTCATGGGTGTCCCATGAGTGACTGTCAAGAGATTCTCAGAGCACACCACATGGGTGGCCTGAAGAAGCCAGGGTGAAGGAGGAATGAAATCAAGGCCTCTAGTACCTAAAGGACAGAAGCACAAAAGCCCCAGAGAAATGTCCTTGGTCCACATCATGTGCACTATTCCTCCCAGGAAGAGGCACACCATTTCCCAGGCCTCCGGGGAGTTCACTGCTCATCTAAGGCCAGTGTTCGCTTGCAAGACTGTTGTGGAGAGAAGTTGGGGGCCCGCAGGGAATGCCTCCCTAAATGCAGGCTTAGCCACATAACATGGCCAGTCACCCTCACACTGCAGTGACGTCCACCAGCCTCTGGATCATCTCAGCGTGGACGCTGTGGAAGGGCAGCCCGTCCACCTCCATGCCCACGACGCCTGAGATACCACTCCGCACTTTGTGCTGCACCAGGATGCTCAACATTTTTTCTTCCTGAAAAAAATAAAATGGGGTAGAAGTAGTGGAGGAGGTGGAAAAAGAAAGAAATATATCCATTTACAAGTAAAGAAGGAGGCTTTGCCTTGATATGCTTGCTTTTTAAAAGATAAAATTTTGGTTAAAAATACCAATGCCGCTGGAAGACTCATGAAAAATAACGCCTCATTGGCCCCCAAACCCACTCCCCAGAAGCAACCGCCTGAACGGTTTGGGCTGATCCTTCTGGTAGTTATCTTCATCTAACTAAATAATATGCTTTTATGGGAACCTGCATTTTCTCTTGCTCTTGTTTTTGTTTTTGGTAAATATATTTTTTTTTTTTGGTTTTTTGGCCGGGGCTGGGTTTGAACCCGCCACCTCCGGCACATGGGACCAGCACCCTACTCCTTGAGCCACAGGCGCCGCCCTTTGGTAAATATTTTTTGCAGATTAATATAAGGACACATGCCATTAGGCTACATTGTCTTTGTTTCTTAAAGTCCAAGTTGCAGTTGAGCCCTTCACCCAGGAGGTGAGCCACATACACCTACATTGTACCTGATAGGTGAGCTTACTACACCACCCCACTTCTTGAATTTTAATGTGTTTTTCTCTCAGGTGGGCACATAGTTCGCTATTCATCTACTAGTTTCATACTAATATTGAGTACATTGGATACTTGTTTTTCCATTCTTGTGATACCTTACTTAGGAGAATGTTCCCCAAATCCTTCCAGATAAATACAAAAGATGTGAAGTCTCCATCTTTTTTATGGCTGAATAGTATTCCACGGTAGACATATACCACAGTTTATCCATTCATGGGTTGATGGACACTTGGGTTGTTTCCACATCTTGGTGATTATAAATTGAGCTGTGATAAACATTCTAGTGCAAATGTCCTTATGGTAAAATAATTTTTTTTTCTGGATAGAGATCTAGGAATGAGATTTTAGGATCAAATGGAAGGTTTATTTTTAGCTCTTTGAGGATTCTCCGTACTTCTTTCCAAAGACGCTGTATTAGTTTGCAATCCTACCAACAGTGTGTAAGTGTTCCTTTCTCTCTGCCAGCGTCTGCAGCTTTGGAATTTCTGGGATATGGTCTACTCTCACTGGGCTTAAGTCATATCTCAAGGTGGTTTTGATTTTCATTTCTCTGATGATTAGCAATGATGAGCATTTTTTTCATGTGTTTGTTGGCCATTTGTGTGTCTTCTCCAGAGAAGGTTCTGTTCATATCTCTTGCCCAGTGATAAATGGGGTTCTTTGTTCTTTTCCTGATGATTAGTTTTTTTCTGTAGATTCTAGTTATTAAGACTTTGTCAGATTCTTTTTTTTTTTGAGACTGAACCTCAAGCTGTCGTTCTGGGTAGAGTGCTGTGACATCACAGCTTACAGCAAACTTTAACTCCTGGGCTTCAGCAATTCTCTTGCCTCAGCCTCCCCAATAGCTAGGACTACAGGCGCCCCCCACAACACCTAGCAATTTTGGTTGTAGTTGTCATTGACGTTTGGCAGGCCTGGACTGTATTTGAACCCACCAGCTCTGGTGTATGTGGCTGGCGCCTTAACCGCTTGAGCTACAGGCGCCGAGCCATTTGTCAGATTCTTAACATGCGAGTATCTTCTTCCATTCTGAAGGTTGCATGTTTGCTTTAGTTGTTGTACCCTTAGCTGTGCAGAAGCTTTTTAGTTTAAACAGGTCCCATTTATTTATTTTTGGTGCTTCTGCAATTGCCAATGGGGTCTTCTTTATAAAATCTTTTCCTAAGCTGATAAATCAGAGTTTTTTCCTACACTTTCTTCTAGAGTTTTTATTGTTCTTTGTCTTAGATTTAAATCTTTTATCCAGCATAAATCAATTTTTGTAAGTGGTGAGAGATACTGGTCCGGTTTCAGTCTTTTACATGTGGTTAAACAGTTCTCCTAGCACCATTTATTGAATAAGGATTCTTTTCCCCAGCGTGTGCTTTTATTTAGTTTACAGAAGATCAGTTGGCAGTATGCAGCTAATTTCATCTCTAGGTTCTCACTCTGTTCCATAAATCTATGTCTTTATTTTTGTGACAATACCATGCTGTTTTGATCACTATAGACTTGTAGTATAACCTGAAGTGTGATAATGTGATTCCTCCAGATTTGTTTTTATCTCTTAGAATTATGTTGGCTATTTGGGGATTTTTCTGGTTCCATATTAAATGAAGAACTTTTTTTTTCAATTTAAAGGGTTTTAATTTTGTTTGTTTCTTTCTTTATTTTTTGCAGTTTTGGCCAGGGCCGGGTTTGAACCCGCCACCTCCAGTGTATGAGGCCGGAGCCCTACTGCTTTGAGCCACAGGCATAGCCTGTTTCTTTTTTTATTAAGTAAAGTTATTTCAGGTTAATATGAGGGTACAAGCAACCATGTCAAAAGATTTCATTTTGTTAGGTAGAATTCGTCTTGTGGTTCTGACCCACACAAAAACGGTGTGCCAACCCTTCCCCACCCCCAAATAACTATCTTTTCAAGTTCTTCAAAGTATGCTTGGCTCGGCACCTGTGGTTACCACGCCAGCTAAAAACAACAAGGACAACTGCAACAAAAAATAGCCGGGCATTGTGGTGGGCGCCTATAGTCCCAGCTACTGGGAGGCTGAGGCAAGAGAATCGCGTAAGCCCAAGAGTTGGAGGTTTCTGTGAGCTGTGACACCATGGCACTCTACCGAGGGTGACATAGTAAGACTATCTCAAAAAAAAAAAAAAAAAAAAACAACCCCCAAACAAAGTATGCTTTAATGGTGATTGCATTAAACTGTAGCTTGCTTTGGGTGGTATGGAAATATATATATATATATTTTGGAGATAGAGTCTCACTATGTTGCCTTTCGTAGAGTGCCATGGTGTCATAGCTTACAGCAACCTCAAACTCTTGGGCTTAAGGGATTCTCTTACCTCAGCCTCCCAAGTAGCTGGGACTACAGGCACTTGCCACACGGCCGGCTTTTTTTTTTTTTTTTTTGTTACAGTTGTCATTGTTTAGTAGGCCCGGGCTGGGTTCAAACCCACCTACCTCCGTGTATGTGGCCAGCACCCTAACCACTTAGCTACAGGTGCTGAGCCAGTAGTATGGAAATGTTAACAATGTTGATTCTTCTCAGTCACGAACATGGTATGTTTTTCCATTTGTTAACATCTTCTGCTATTTCTTTCTTTTTTTTTTTTTTAAACAGAGCCTCAAGCTGTCACCCTGGGTAGAGTGCATTAGCATCACAGCTCACAGCAACCTTCAACTCTTGGACTTAAGTGATTCCCTTGCCTCAGCCTCCCAAGTAGCTGGAACTACAGGCACCCACCATAATGCCTGGCTATTTTTTGGTTGTAGTTGTCATTGTTGTTTGGCAGGCCCAGGCTGGATTCGAACCAGCTAGCTCTGGTGTATGTGGCTGGTGCCTTAGCCACTTGAGCTACAGGCACCGAACCATCTTCTGCTATTTCTTTCCTCAGAGTTTCATAGTTCTCTCTGTAGAGATCCTTCACATCCTTTCTTAGGTATATTCCAGGGTATTTCATTTTCTTAGAAGCCACAAGCTACCAAAAACCTGGGAGATACTGCAAAGGCACTCCTAAGAGGGAAATGTATCACATTAAATGCCCACACCCAAAAAACAGAAACAGTGCACATCAACAACCTAATGAACTGCCGGGCACAGTGGTTCCCACCTATAATCCTAGCACTCTGGATCACCTAAGTTCACAGGTTCAAGACCAGCCTGAGCAAGTACAATACCCCATCTCTAAAAAATAGCCAGGTGTTGTGGCAGATACCTGTAGTCCCAGCTACTTGGGAGGCTGAGACAAGAGAATTGCTTGAACCCAACAGTCTGAGGTTACTGTGAGCTATGATGCCATGACACTCTACCTTAACAAAGTGAGACTCTGTCTCAAAAAATGACAACAACAACAACAAAAACCTAATGAACTATCTCAAGGAACTGGAAAAGGAAGAGGAATACAATTCCAAACTAGCAGAAGAAAAGAAATAACCAAAATTAGATCAGAATTAAATGAAATTGAGAACAAAAGAACCACTCAGATTAGTAAAACAAAAAGTTGGTTCTTGGAAAAGATTGATAGAATCGATAAACCTTTGGCTAAATTAACTAGAAACAGAAAAGCAAGATGTCTAATAACTTCAATCAGAAATGAAAAAGTAGAAATGACAACAGATACCACAGAGATAGAGAAGATTATCACTGATTACTACACAAAATTCTATGCCCAGAAATTTGAAAATGGGGGAATGGACCAATATCTGGAATCACACCCACTCCCCAGACTTAATCAGAAAGAATTAGAACTCTTAAACAGACCAATATCAAGCATCAACAATAAAAAAGCTTCCAACAACAACAAAAAAGTCCTGGACCAGATGTTTTCATACCAGAATTCTACCAAATCTTCAAAGAAAACCTTGTGCCTACATTACAGAACCTATTCGAAAACATGAGAAGGAAATAATTCACCCCAACTCCTTCTATGAAGCAAATATCACCCAGATACCAAAACCAGGAAAGGATTCGACAACAGAAAGAAAACTACACATCAATATCATTAATGAATATCAATGTGAGAATACTCAACAAAATCCTAGCAAATAGAACATAGCTACATAGTAAAAAAAAAAAAAAAAATGTTACATCGTGATCAAGTGGGCTTTAGCCCAGGGATACAAGGTTGGTTCAACATACACAAATCATAAATGTAATTCACCACATAAATCAAATCAAAGGCAAAGACCATATCAGCCCCTCAATAGATGGAGAAAAAGCATTCAACAAAATCCAATATCATTTTCTGATAAGAACACTTAAGAAAATAGGCATAGATTGGGCATTTCTTAAACTAATAGAAGCCATCTATGACAAACCCACAGCCAGAATCCTACTGAATAGTGTAAAACTTAAAGCATTTCCACTTAGAACTGGAACCAGACAAGGATGTCCACTATTGCCACTACTATTCAACATCATGCTGGAAGTCCTAGCCAATGCAATCAGGCAAGAGAAGCATATCAAGGGTATCCAAATGGAGACAGAAGAGGTCAACTTTTACTCTTTCCTGATGATATTATCCTATACTTAAAAAACCCCAGAGATTCTACCAAGTAGACTCCTGGAAGTGATTAAGCATTACAGTAATGCGTCAGGATATAAAAATTGATGTTCGCAATTGTGATAAAATCACAATTCAGTAAAATTTGTATATACTAATAACAGCCAAGTTGAGAAGTAATCAAAGACAGAATTCCCTTCACAGCAGCTTCACAGAAACCTGCATTTTCCTAATAAATATCAAAGATGCACTCCTCCTGCAGGGGCAGTGCTGGCTACTTCTTCAGTAAAGCTTCTGCCTGTTGTGACCAGGAACTGAGTGCCTCTTAGCCTTGCTAAGGGCTGCTACAGTGTCATCTCTCATGACTTAATACACTGTGTGTGTGTGTGTGTATGTGTGTGTATGTGCAGCACCTTCTCTCCCTTTGTCTGCCAGACCCTGGGTAGTCGGGTAAAGTCCCTGCATAGAGGGACTCTCAGTCCACCATGTTGCAACTTGATTCCAATATCAAGCATCAACAATAAAAAAACACACACCTGCCCAGTCCTGCCGATGGCCTCTGACTGTGCCAGAGACTCCCCTTCTTCCTGGGACACCACTGTTAGCCTCACATGGGGCACATGCCAAATTCTGCTGCTTTCCCCTTCTAGATACTAGTCAGTGTGGATGTGGGAACATGTGGAGGGAGCAGAGCCATGAGGAAAATGCAGCCCTATCTTGATGCTGCAGCCCAGGGCCTAACAGGCAGGGTGGCTTTGGGATCATCTGGCAGGTGTTTTAACTCCTCTGTGTCTTAGTCACCTCATCTGTAAAATGGGGAGGTTTGTAATAATAATATTTTTGTTTTTGTTTTTTTAAACAATGATAATAATAATTAATCATAATAATAATGCCTCCTTTAGAAGGTTGTTAAGAGGATTAAATGAGAGAATTCAAGCACCTACCATGGTCCTTGGCACATAGATGCTCATAAAATAAATGATTTTACTGACAGTATTGGGTCTCCTGGCATTAAGAAAGATGACGACTTTACATCTTTTACATTTACCTGGATGGAGTTGAAATACATTCTTCTTAGTAAAGTATTGCAAGAATGAAAAAATAAATATCCAATGTACTACATTCTAATGTAAAATCAATATATAAATAATTACATGTTCATAAGAACAATAAAACACTAATATAGTCCAGATTGGGAGTAGAGGGAAGTGGGAAGGGGAAGGGGGGAGAGAACATTTGGCAGCAGGAGGGGGCATGAGGCGGGGTCTCACCTAACATGCACATCGTGAGTGTACAACACGCCCCCTGGGTGAGGGGCTCTTTTACAAATGGAACTTTTCCCCAGAAGAGAGAACAATGTAACCTAAAAATTGTACCCGCATATTAATTTGAAAAATAATTAAAAACACTCAAAAACAAACAAACACAAAAAACAAAAACCGATAGTACTGTGTCTCCTGGTCTTGATCCCAGAGCTTTCTTCCTTTGGCTCACTTGCTGGTTAAAAAAAAAGAAAAGTGGTTTGATCCCTGCCCTTCCTTCTCCCTTCTAAAAGTAAGGTCCCAAAGAACCACTTATCTAAGCTATAAATGTGTCTGTCCCCGGTTGAATGGCTCAGGTTTCCCCGAGGAAGGTAAGTCTCAGGTGAAGGCATAAGACAAGTCAAACACACCTTTCCCCCTCTCCTTCTTCTCCCCCAGAGATGGGAGGTGAGAGGAAGAGACCAAAGGAATCTAGAACAGGAAATCAGGGCAGAAAGGAGCCTGACTCTTATCTTCCCTGCAGGCATTTGCTCATTCATACATCATCCATGAATATTTGATAAGTACCTTCCATGTTCCAGGTTCTGAACCAAGGACACAGTAGTGAATGTGACATGGTCCTGCCGCAGGGGCTTCACAGTCTGTATGAGCAGTCAGGCAGTCATAGCACATGGGATCACAGCACAGAGCAGAGACTTCCAACCCAGTTTAGGAAGGAAGATTTTTCCAGAGGACAGGTGTTAATGGACTGAATGTTTGTGTCTCCTCAAAATTCACATTTTAAAGCCCTAATTCTCAATTGATAGCATTTGAAATTGGGATCTTTGGGAGGTAATTATGTTGATATGATGTCATGAGGATGAGGCATTCCTAGTGGGATTAGAAGGAGAAGAGGAACCAGCACGCTGTCTCCGCCGTGTGAAAACACAGCAAGAAGGTGGCCATCTGCAAGCCAGGAAGAGAGTCTCCACCAGGGAATCAAAACTGCTGGCACATTGACCTTGGACTTCCTATCTCTAGAACAGCAAGAATTAAATCTCTATTGTTCAAGCAATCTGCAGTATTTTGTTAGAGCAGCCTTGGCTAAGACAAGGGGCAGTTAGGTTCAGAGGTGATGAAAGAGTAGGAATGAGCCAAGCAAGGGCCCTTGAGAGGCATCACTGAAAACGTCACAATAACGGAGAAAGTGTTGGCAACTGTCACCGGGAACTGTCTCTCCACACCTGCCTGAGACTGCATTTTAGTCCTGCCCTGGGGACCAAGGTGGGTGTTCTTCAGCAGGGGGAGGCCCAGGACTATGTCCACTTTCCACATGAGTTTTGTCTAACAGTCTCTTCCCAGGGGATATCCACCCAGAATGGGCATTTCCTGCCCTTTGTTTGAGCTTTATTCTCCCACTTCTCTTCCCGTTGGTCATATCCTCTCTTTATGTGGGAATTTCTGCAGCTATGGGACATAGCTGCAGACAGCATGCTGCTTTCCCTATCAGGGAGCCTTGGGGTACACGTCATTAGTCAACAGGTTAGAAGCCAACCGCACCAAAAGCTACTGCCAGCAAATCCCAGGAACTGCTGAATGACTACAGCATCTGCTAAGAAGCTGGCTGGGGGCGGTGGCAGTGGGGGAGGAGAACAACTGGGGCAGGTAGGGAGCAGAACAGCTGGAAGCAGAGCACCTGGAGGGGGCTGCCCCTGTTCAGGCTGAGCCAGTGGGGTGGGAGAGGAGCAGAGTGGAGGGTGGGGAAAGAGGTCCCAGAATGACTTCTGGCCTTAGCAGCTGAATCAGGGGCCCCCAGTCTCTGGCACAGCCAGGCAACATTGGGGCTGGTGGGAGGGCACTGTTGCTACCTGGTATCAGCATGGCCCCACCTTGGGAGAGGTAGGGGAGAGCTACTTGGCTGATGGGCTGGGCTGGACAGGGTAGCAGCTAGAGAGACAGCTTAGTCAGCTTCCCAGGCCACGCAAAGGAAAGACAGACAGCCTTGTGTGATACTACACGGTATCTAGAGGCCCCAGCTCTGTCACCCCCAATTCACTGGGTACTCTTCCTCTCAGCCTTCACCCTCCATCTGCTGTGACCGTCTGAGCTCTCCTAGGCAAGAGCCACTGGCTACTACCACCAAGCCTGGGCTCAGGGCCACCCTGACACCTGCACCAGCCTGACCCAGGGAGAAAATGGACCTTTTCACAGTAACAAAGATGATGATGATGATGGCTAGCATTTACTGAACACTTACTACATGCCAGACACTAAGTGCTTTGTACAAAGGGGCTTATTTAATCTGCACAACAACTCAAAAAGTTACTATTATTACCTCTGCCAAGGAATGCTGAGGTCAGGGGACTTGTTCAAGGCTGGGGTGGGTAGAGCTGGGTCTTGAACCAGTCAGCCAAGTCTCTGGCCTGTGCACTTCCTAACCACCCATTCCACTCACCCAAAGCAGGCTGTTTTTTTTTGTTTGTTTTTTTTTGTTTTGTTTTCAGGCTGGACATTTTTAAAAAGGACTTGGGGCTGGGCCTGGTGGTTTGCACCTGTAATCCTAGCACTCTGGAAGGCTGAGGTGGGAGGATCGCTTGAGCTCAGGAGTTCCAGACTAGCCTAAACAAAAGTGAGACCCCACCTCTACTAAAAATAGAAGAATTAGCTGAGCATTGTGGCAGGTGCCTCTAGTCCTGGCTAGAGCTGAGGCAGGAGGATCGTTTGAACCTGAGAGTTTGAGGTTGCTGTGAGCTAGACTGATGCCATGGCACTCTAGCCTGGGCAACAGAGGGAGACTCTCTCTCAAACAAACAAACAAAAAAAATGACTTGGTTCTAGAAAGCAGAGGAGATAACTACAAAGTGCAGAAGTACAGAGAAGAAAGTGATCCTACCCGAGACCAGCATCAGGCACAGGGGCATGGGTAGCTGGTGTCTGTGCCCCCATGGGCTGAGGGGAAAGTAGCTCAGTGAGTGGTCTCCTCTGGCCTCATCTTTGGGGGCCTTCAGTTCCTCTCAGGACCCCCAACCCTTCCCAGAGCTCTGTCACTCTGCTGCATGGCAGTAACTTAGCCCTCCCCCATATCCCAGGTCCTCTTATACCTGATCTTTCAGGGACCACCTTAGCCCCCTGTAAGGTGTCATCAGTCAGCTCTTGGCACTTGACGAAGTCTGGGGAATGCTTTCCAGACATTTAGCTTGCCCTCGAGTAAAATCTAAGGGCACTGCCTCTCCCTTACTCTGAGGAGCCTCTGGGACAAAGGCAAGAATGTGCCCTAGACAGTAGTATCCACCTGCCCTGGGCTTCCACTCCTGTCACAGCCACAATCAGACCTCTAAGATCTCCTGTCCCCAAGCATGGGAACAACTCACCGAACAGGGGTTAGGGACATTTTTCCATCCCAACCAATCAAGCTCTACCACCCACTCAGGCTACAGCTCTGCCCACCATCTCTGGATGACTCAGGGACTCCCACGGAGTGACCTGCAGAACTCTAGTGTGACAATTCTAGTTATTCTCCTGCATACTGTCCTGCTTCACACCCCCGCCCCACTGGTCATGTGGGTCCTGCTGCCTGGAAGGCCCTTCCCACTCTTCCTTACCTGCTACTTACTTTCCCACCCTCCAAGACTCAGCTCAGACCTCCTCCTCCAGGCAGCCTTCCCTGAACTCTCTGAGCTACGAGCTGTTCTCTGTGCGCCCCTAGAGCAGCTTGCTGTGGGCACTTTCATCCTGGCTTCTGAAATTACTTGTCATGTGTCATCTCATCTCTCCACAGACCCTGAGTTCCCTACCCTAGGGCTATGTCTGACTCATTGTCTCCCAGAGCAAACCTGGGACTGGGCCATAGGGAGGGCTCAGCAAACATGTGTTTGTGCTTTTGCTTTAAAAGCATCCCCTTTTATGTTCTTCACAAGGGTTGTGCATTATTAATATATTTATGAAGAACTGGGTAGAAATATAAAAGGAGAATTTTCCATCAGAGGGTGCGTGTTGGGCCGTGTGAATTTGTTTGGCTGGCTTCATTCTTTTGTGTCTCTGTGAATCAGGGATCATGTGTGAGGCAGACCCCACATGGTTTTTTTCCAGTTCAGATCCCGGAAGTACACAGAGAGCATGAAAAGCCCTCTGCGCAGACCATTTCCCCCTAAAAATGTCACTACTTGCTTGGGCTCCTCCCTTCCCTTGGCATCCTGGCATTACCAGGAAGTGGGAAGCTCTGAGCTATGTTGGGAAAAGCCCAGAGTATGGAGTCAGAGAAACCCAGACCAAGACCTCAGCTCTGTCTCTTAACTGGGTGGTCTTGGGCAGCAAGTCACCCTGCCTCTCGGAGCACCAGCTCCCTCACCTACAAAATGGGCGCAATGACACCTATCCAGGAGGTGCTGGAGGGAAACAGAAGCCGGGGGCAGGAAGGAGAAAGGGAGAAACAGAGGGGGAGAGACAGGCAGAAAGAGAAAGATAGAAAAGAGGCGGCGAGGGACCCTGGATGCAGTCACTGGGAGGCTCTGCTATGTGGCTGGGGGCCTTGTAGCAGCCGCTTACCCATCTCTAGAACCCTCTGCCTCTGGGTTGCCTTCCCATCTCCTCAAGCCAATCCTCTCCCACAACCTTAAACATCAACCCCCCCTCAATTCCTGAGACTGCTGTCTGCCCGCAGGTCAAGTCACATCTGACCCAAGATTTAAATAGAAAGTCAGAGCTTTGGTCTCATTTCCCCTGGTCCAAATTCCCCTGGAAAATTCCCCCAGAAGTGTGGCATTAGAGGCAGATGCATCATTTGTGTCCCACAAGTCTGCCCCACCAGTTTGTCCTCCAGGAGGGGCAGGTCCCTACTTGAGGAGCACCAGATGAGGAGGCGGGTTAGTCCAGAACCAGCATTGGCAGGGGGGACTTACTGAGTGAGGGCCATGAAAACAGGCCCCGGCACCAGGGCCTGGCCACTGCCTGGCTGTGTCTTCCCCTTTTGCATGTATGAGCTCACCTAAGGTAGCTGAGTAGGCCTTGATGCCTTTCCTCTGTGCCAGGCAACAGGCCATGCCTAGAATTGCAGGCTCCTGAGAGTTGCCTCTGCACAGAGGAGCTCGGACAAAGCAGCGGTACAGTTTCCCATCCCCTGGCTCCCACTACCACTCAAGCAGCACCCTCAGTGAGAAAGTCATGGTCTTGGACCTGGCCAACTGGATCTGCCTCTTCCCCAGATGGCCCCAGACTACTTGGTGAATCATATGAAACCACGGATTCTTGCCCAGAAAAATGCACATCCAGGAACAACTTTGCGAACTGCTTCAGGAAGATCATGGATGCCCTCCTTGTGAATCCTGGGATCAGAGCCCTCCTCTACTTTATCATACCTCCTGCCTCCTGCCCTCTACCTCCAGAGCAGACTCTGAGCTGGTCCTCATCTCCCAGACTCTGTTCCAGCCATTCCTCCCTCAGGGATTCTTCTCCTTTTGTCCACTTTATTCTTTCCAGCCTCCAGTCCACAGGGTCCTCTTCCTACCTTGCATGGCCCCCACAGGTTTGAGTGTCACTAGGTGGTAAACTCCTTGGAAGAGGGTGACCCCCACATACGTACTGCTACCACTGTGGAGCACCCACCATGGTCAGGCCTTCAGTTCTTCCAACAGCAATGCTGACTACCCCATTTTACAGATGAGGAAAATGAGGCTCAGAAAGGATATCCAACTTGCCTAGAGTCAAACTAGAAGGAAAATGGTCACTCATCTCAGGCCTCACAGGATTCAGGGTCCCTATAGGTCAAAGGTCACCCACTCCAGCCAGGAGACCTTTGCTTCAAGGCTGGCTCTGCCTCTGGCTTTTGGAGGAGAGCATGGTATGGCCCTTGCTTTATGGCTCAGAACATCAGGCCTACTGCTTATCCAGGGAGAAAGTTGCTTCTATGTGAGTGGCCTGATGGGGTACATTACCTTAGTGACCGATGGGAGGGCTTGAGTCCAGCTCTGATCCTGAGGTGCTCCAGAGGATCCAATTGCCTTCCTCAGGTAGCATCTGTGGACCTCACATGAATTCAGGATGTACAGCGCACAGGCCAAGGCATAGCCTCCCCAGTTAGAAACACCTAACAACATAAAAAGATTTCATCATAGAATTGGAAAGGTCACCTGTTCATCAGCCTGCCCCCAGGCTTCAGAACCATCTCCAAGGAAGCTCCCCAGAGCAGTGGCACCAGCATCACCTAGGAACTTGTTAGAAACCCAAATTTGTGGGCCCCAGTCCAGATCTACTGAATCAAAAACTCAGCAGGAAAGGAAGAGAGGGGAGCAGGCTGAGTTTTAATAGGCTCTCCAGGTGAGTCTGAAGCAAGAAGAAGGCTGAAAACCATTGCTCTGGGCCATTTGGGTTGTGTACTGGTAATTACCACCAGAGAAAACGGTCTAGGCAATCACCTGAGAAACCTATTTCAGACTCCCCATATTAAGAAAGTCCCCCTCCTGGCTGAACTGACTCACTTACACTGTGTGGAAGCCTGTCTTGGAGGGGATGAGACAGCCCCATCGTGCTGTGCTGCACAGCCTCTTCATTGGCTTGGAAGTCACTCCTAAATCAGCCTCAGACTCCCCTTCTCTTTTATTAGCTGAATCCCCAGTGGTGGAACCATCTCCTTGGTTGTTCCTTGAAACCTGCTTGAGTTCTCATGAAGCTGAAGAACTGGTGAAGGGCCTGCCGGGCTGTAGGTGCTAGAGCATCATAAAAGAGAGGTGCTCCCAACCAGGGGAGAGAGGGACTGACATGCAGCCACCCTGGGTGGTGTGACCTGTGACTGAGTTGAGGACTATGGGAACACTAAGGAGGGGACACCATTAAGATTATTCTCTTTTATAGCCGGGCATTATAGTGGGCACCTGTAGTCCCAGCTACTTGGGAGGCTGAGGCAAGAGAATTGCTTAAACCCAAGAGTTTGAGGTTGCTGTGAGCTATGATGCCACAGCACTTTACTGAGGGTGACATAGTGAGACTCTGTCTCAAAAAAAGAAAAAAAAAGATTATTCTTTTTTGTTTTTTGGAAACCGGGTCTTGCTCTGTTGCCCAGGCTGGAGCATAGTGATGTCAGCCTAGCTCACTGCAGCCTCAAACTTCTGGGTTCAAGTGATCCTTCTGCCTCAGCCTCCTGAGTAATTGGATGACAAGCACACACCACCATGCCTGGCTAATTTTTTAAATTTTTTGTAGACTTGAGGTCTCACTGTGTTTCTCAGACTGGGAGGGGGCAATATTCTGACTGGTGTAAGGATTCACAGAAAAGGGGTTATTTAAGTAGGGGCCTTTAGGCTAGGTAGGATTTTGCCAGAGAAGAGATAGAAGACTGGAGAAATTTCAGGTTAAAGAAAAAAGCAACAACAATAAACCTCCTAGTAAATACAAAAACATGTAGCTTGAAAATACAAAGCACATATTAAAATGTGGTGAGTGAAGACCATATGACAATAGACTATATTTCACTGATTTTAAGATTTTTTTACATTTACATCTCTGATATTGAGTTGTGACTTAAAATCAATAGTATCTTATAGTTATAATTGGCTGTGTTTTCCTTACTTAATGGTAAATAAATTAATGGTAATTCGTATCAGTGGTATCTGGATAGATGGATAGAGTCCCACTTTTCATCGAATATTTACAATGTGAGGCATTATTATAAATGCCTTACATGGACTAGCTCTTGAAGTCCTTATAACAAGCCTGTAAGTTGTTAAGTATTATTATTAGCATCTACATTTGAATACTGGGAGACAGGCACAGAGGAGTTAAGTAACTTGCCTAAGGTCACACAGCTAGTAAGTGGTAAACCTGAGATGTGAACTCAGATTATTGCCTCCAATTAAAAAATTAATGTAGCTTGGTGCAGTGGTACATGCCTGTAATCTCAGCTACTTGGGAGGCTGAGGCAGAAGGATCACATGGGCCTATGAGTTCAAAACCTGCCTGGGCAATACAGCCAGACCCAGTCTCTTTTAAAAAATTTTTAAATTGTAGCAAAAAACACATAAGAAAATTTACCATCGAATCATTTTTAAGTATACAGTTCAGTACAGTCATGTTGTACTGCCTCAGTGCCCACACTCAACCTCCACGCTAATGTGTGAGTGTGGAAAATAAAAACCCAAAGTGCTGTCTCAGACACCAGGTAAAAAGCCTGGGTTATTGTGGGCTAAAACTTGGGAGTGGCCAAGGCTGGGCACAGTGGCTCACATCTCTAATCTCAGTACTCTGGGAAGCTGAGGCAGGTGGATTGCTTGAGTTCATGAGTTTGAGAACCAACTTGAGCAAAAGGCCACTCCCAAGTGCTAGGATTACAGGTATGAGCCACCACACCCGGCCACTGGCAATGGACAGCAGGAGCTGAGATGGACAGCAGGAGCAGATCAGTGACTTAAGCCAGATACAATCAGGGATCAGATGATTGCCTGACTGGGAGTCTCTGTCTGAAAACCATTCTCAGAGCTTGGGGGATTCGTCCCCCTTTCTCACAGCTGTATTCAGTCCAGGTTAGTTAGGAGATGCTTTTTTCATAAAGGGAGTTTAAACTGTTCTTGTATGGGTAAGTTTTGTTTTAAGATTCATGAAAGTTGCATCTGTGTTGAAGTGCCCTTGTCTCTGGGGCAATCAGGGTTTTTAAGTCACATCGTCTTAGAGACCCAGACCTCCAGGCTAGGTTGCATTATACTGCTAAGTGACACAAAAGTAGGGCCTGAGAGATGTTTGAGTGGACTCTATGGCTACCATTAATCTTATTGCCATGATAGGTCTCTTCTAATATACTAGATATGTGCCTTCAATGTAATAAATTTCCTGCTAAGCCCTGCTTTTTTGCATCCCACAAATTTTTTTTTTTTTTTTTTTGTAGAGACAGAGTCTCACTGTACCACCCTCGGTAGAGTGCCGTGGCCTCACACAGCTCACAGCAACCTCCAACTCTTGGGCTTAAGCGATTCTCTTGCCTCAGCCTCCCGAGTAGCTGGGACTACAGGTGCCCGCCACAACGCCCGGCTATTTTTTGGTTGCAGTTTGGCCGGGGCTGGGTTTGAACCCGCCACCCTCGGTATATGGGGCCGGCGCCTTACCGACTGAGCCACAGGCGCCACAAATTTTTTAAGTTGTATTTTCTTTCTTTCTTTCTTTCTTTTTTTTTGTGGTTTGTGGCTGGGGCTGGGTTTGAACCCGCCACCTCCGGCATATGGGACCGGCGCCCTACTCCTTGAGCCACAGGCGCCGCCCTTAAGTTGTATTTTCATTCAGTTTAAAATCTCTTAAAATTTCTCTTGAGATTTTGTCTTTGACCCATGTGTTATTTAGAAGTGTGTTTTTGTTTTTTGCAGTTTTTGGCCAGGGCCAGGTTTGAACCCGCCACCTTCGGTATATGGGGCTGGTGCCCTACTCCTTTGAGCCACAGGCACCACCCCAGAAGTGTGTTGTTTAATCTGCAATTATTTCGGTATTTTCTTCCAGCTATCTTCTGTTATTAATTTCTAATTTAATGCCATTGTGGTCCGAGAATAGATATTATATGATTTCTATTCTTTTAAATTGGTTAGAGTGTTTTTTATGGCCTAGAATAGTGGTTCTCAACCTGTGGGTCGCGACCCTTTGTAACAATGAAAATACATCGCAGCATTAGGAAGGTTGAGAACCACTGGCCTAGAATGTGGTCTACCTTAGTAAATGTTCCATGTGAGCTTGAGAAGAACGTGCAATCTACTGTTATTGAGTGAAGAATCTATATATGTCAATATTACCCAGTTGATTGATGATATGGTTGAGTTCAACTATGTCTTTCCTGATCTGCTGATTTCTGGATCTGTCCATTTCCAATACAGGGGTGTTAAAGCCTCTAACTATATAACAGTGGATTTGTCTCTTTTTCCTTGCAGTTCTATCAGTTTTTACCTTATGTCTTCTGACCCTCTGTCATCGGGTGCATACACATTAAAAATTATTATGTCTTCTTTGAATGTTGATCCCCTTACCAGTATGTAATGCCCCTTGTTGTCCCTCAGAACTTCTCTTGTTTTAAAGTCTGTTTTGTCTGAAATTAATATAGCTACTTTTGCTCTGTTTTGATTAGTCTCTTATAATATACTACATATATGGTATATCTTTCTCCATCTCTTTACTGTGACCATGTCTAAATATAAAGACACTAACGCAGATTTCTTATAGACAATGGATAGTTCAGTCTTGCTTTTTGATCCACTCTGACAGTCTCTGTCTTTTAATTGGTGTACCAGGGGTCCTCAAACTTTTTAAACAGGGGGCCAGTTCACTGTCCCTCAGACCACTGGAGGGCCGGACTCTAGTTTAAAAAAAAACTATGAACCAATTCCTATGCACACTGCACATATCTTATTTTGAAGTAAAAAACCAAAATGGGAACAAATACAATCCCACTGCCTCATGTGGCCTGCGGGCCATAGTTTGAGGACCCCTGATAGACCATTGACATTTAAGGTGATTATTGATGCAGCTGGATTAATATCTACTACATCGTTACTGTTTTCTATTTTCCCCTTTGTTCTTTGTTCCATTTTTGTCTTCCATGTTTTTTTTTTGCCTTTTATGATTATAATTGAGTATTTTATATGGCTCTATTTTCTCTTTGTTAGCATATGAAGTATACTAAAACTTTTTTTGGGAGGTTGCTCTGGAGTGTGCAATATACATTCACAGCAAATCCAAGGGTATTTTCAAATAACACTATACTATGTCATGGGTAGCACAAGGACCCTATACTGACACAGTATTCCTAATTCCTCCCTCCCATCCCTTGTATAATTGCTGTCATTCATTTCACTTATACATAAACTATCATAAGCATATATATATATACACACACATAGCATATATAATGGAATACATTGTTAGTACTATTATTTTGAACAAACTGTTATCTGTTAGATCAAGAATAAGAACTATAAAAGTTTTTATTTTACCTTCCGTTATTTACTGATACTCTTCTATATGTGAATTTGAGTTTCTGATCTATATAATCTTCTTTCTCTCTGAAGAACTCTTAACATCTCTTGCAAAGCTGGTCTTGCAGGCAACAAATTCTCTCAATTTTTGTTTGAGAAAGACTCTTTCACTTTTGAAGATATTTTGAAAGGCACAGAATTCTAGGTTGGTTTTTATCTCTCAAAACTTTAAATATTTCACTCTACTCCCTTTTTGCTTGTTTTGTTGAGACAGTCTCACTCTGTTGCCCTGGGTAGAGTGCCATGGCATTATAGCTCATAGTTCACAGCAAACTCAAACTCTTGGGCTCAAGTGGATCTTTTTGCTTCAGCCTCCTGAGTAGCTGGGACCTCAGGCTCCTGCCGCAACACCTGGCTTTTTTTTTTTTTTAGTAGAGACAGGGTCTCAGTCTTGCTCAGGCTGCTCTCAAACTCCTGAGCTCAGGTGATCCACCCACCTTGGCCTCCCATAGAGCTGGGATTATAGGTGTGAACCACCCTGTGGGCACACTTGTATTGTTTTGGGATTTTTTACCTTTTTTTTTTATCATTGGGGATTCACTGAGGGTACGGGGGGTTACACTGATTGAGTTTGTTAGGTAAAGTCCCTCTTATAATTATGTCCCACCCCCAAGAGAGGTGTGTCACACACCATGACCTCCCCATCCTCTCCCTTCTTCCCTCTCTCCACTCCCCTATTCCCCCACCCCCACCATGTACTAGGTCATCAATTGTCCTCCTATCAGAATTGAGTACATTGGATTCTTGCTTCTCCATTCTTCTGATGCTTTACTAAGAAGAACGTGTTTCAGTTCCATCCAGGTTAATACAAAAGATGTAAAGTCTCCATCTTTTTTAGTGTCTGAATAGTATTCCATGGTATATATATACCACAGCTTGATAATCCATTCCTGGGTTGGTGGGCATTTAGGTTGTTTCCACAGTTTGGCAATTGTAAATTGAGCTGCGATAAACAGTCTAGTGCAAATGTCCTTATGATAAAAGGATTTTTTTTTTTCTGGGTAGATGCCCAGTAATGGGATTCCAGGATCAAATGGGAGGTCTAGTGGGCGGTGCCTGTGGCTCAGTCCGTAAGGCGCGGGCCCCATATACCGAGGGTGGCAGGTTCAAACCCGGCCCCGGCCAAACTGCAACCAAAAAAAATAGCTGGGCATTGTGGCGGGCGCTTGTAGTCCCAGCTACTCGGGAGGCTGAGGCAAGAGAATCGCTTAAGCCCAGGAGTTGGAGGTTGCTGTGAGCTGTGTGAGGCCATGGCATTCTACCAAGGGCCATAAAGTGAAACTGTGTCTCTACAAAAAAAAAATAAAATAAAATAAAACAAATGGGAGGTCTAATTTGAGTTCTTTGAGGATTCTCCATACTTCCTTCCAAAAAAGTTGTATTAGTTTGCAGTCCCACCAGCAGTGTAAAAGTGTTCCCTCCTCTCCACATACATGCCAGCATTTTGTGAAGTGGGCCATTCTCACTGGGGTTAGGTGATATCTTCGGGTGGTTTTGGTTTGCATTTCTCTGATAATTAGGGACGATGAACATTTTTCATATGTTTCTTAGCCATTCATCTATCTTCTTTAGAGAAGATTCTATTCATCTTATTGGTTTTTTTCATGTTGATTAATTTGAGTTCTCTGTAGATCCTAGTTATCAAGCTTTTGTCTGATTCATAATATGCAAATATCTTTTCCCATTCTGATGGTTGTCTATTTGCTTTGATTGTTGTCTCCTTAGCTGTACAGAAGCTATTCAATTTAATTAAGTCCAATTTGTTTATTTTTGTTGTTGTTGCAATTGCCACTGAAGTCTTCTTCATAAAGTCTTTCCCCAGTCAGATAACTTCAAGTGTTTTCCCCCTACTTTCTTCAAGGATTTTTATTGTTTCATGCTTTAGATTTAGATCTTTTATCCATCTTGAATCAATTTTAGTGAGTGGAGAAAGGTGCATGTCCAGTTTCAATCTTTTACATGTGGTTATCCAGTTCTCCCAGCACCATTTATGTTTGTTCCTGTTTGATTTATCAAAGATTAGGTGGCTGTAGGATGTTAGTTTCATCTCCTGGTTTTCTATTTGGTTCCAGATGTCTATGTCTGTATTTTTGTGCCAATACCATGCTGTTTTGATCACTATGGCCTTGTAGTAAAGCCTAAAGTCTCGTAGGCTGATGCCTCTGCCTTTGTTTTTATTAGTAAGAACTGCCTTAGCTATACAGTTTTTTTTCTGGTTCCATACAAAATGAAGAATTCTTTTTTGCAAATCCTGAAAGTATGATGTTGGTATATTAATGGGGATTGCATCAAATGTGTAGATTGCTTTGGAAAGTATAGACATTTTAACAATATTGATTCTTCCCAGCCATGAGAATGGTATGTTCTTCCATTTGTTAATATCTTCTGCTAATTCTTTTCTTAGGGTTTCTTAATTTTCTTTGGAGAGGTACTTCACCTTTTTTGTTAGGTATATTCCTAGGTATTTCATTTTCTTTGAAGCTACAGTGAAGGGAATTGTGTCCTTGATTAACTTCTCATCTTGGTTATTATTGGCATATCCAAAGGCTTCTGATTTGTGGACATTGATTTTATATCCTGAGAAATTACTGTATTTTTTTATCATTTCCAGGAGACTTGTGGTTGAGTCTTTAGGGTTCTCTAAGTATATGATCATATCATCAGCAAAAAGAGAGTTTGACCTCTTCTGTCCCCATTTACATGCCCTTTATTTCCTTCTCTTGCCTGATTGTATTAGCTAGAACTTCCAGCACTATGTTGAATAGCAGTGGTGATAGAGGACAGCCTTGTCTAGTTCCAGTTCTAAGTGGAAAAGCTTTCAGTTTTACTCCATTCAGTATAATATGAGCTGTGGGTTTGTTGTAGATGGCCTCAATCAGTTTAACAAATGTGCTGCCTATGCCTATTTTCTTAGAGTTCTAATTAGAAAAGGATGCTGAATTTTATTGAATGCTTTTTCTGCATCAATTGAGAGGATCATATGGTCTTTGTTTTTGCTTCTGTTGATATGATGAATTACATTTATGGACTTGCATATGTTAAACAAGCCTTGCATCCCTGGGATGAAACCTACTTGATCATGAATTTTTTTTAATGTATAGCTGTAATCTACCGGCTGGGATTTTATTGAGAATTTTTGCATCTATAATCATTAGTGAATTTGGTCTGAAATTCTCCTTTTTAGTTGGGTCTTTTCCTGGTTTCAGTGTCAGGGTGATGTTCACTTTGTAAAACACGTTGGGGAAAATTCATTCCTTCTCAATTTTTTGGAATAAATTCTGCAGTATGGCTATAAGCTCTTCTTTGAAGGTTTGAGAGAATTCTGGTGTGAACCCATCTGGACCATGGATTTTTTTTTGTTGTTGTTGTTAGGAGATTTTTTTTATTGTTTCTTTGATCTTAGTTTTTGAAATTGGTCTGTTCAAGAGATCTATTTTCTTCTTGATTATGTCTAGGGAGAGGGTGTGATTCTAGGTATTGATCCATTTCCACATTGTCAGATTTCTGGGCATAGAGTTTCTTGTAGTACTTAGAGATGATCTCTTGTATCCCTATGGCATCTGTTGTTATTTCTCCTTTATTGTTTCTGATTGAGGTGATTAGAGATTTTACTTTTCTGTTTCTAGTTAACCTGGCTAAAGGTTTATTGATTTTATTTAATTTTTTGAAAAACAACTTTTTGTTTCATTAATTTTCTGAATGATTCTTCTTTTTTTTTTTTTTTTTTCCAGTTTTTAGCCAGGGCTGGGTTTGAACCTGCCACCTCCAGCATATGGGGCCAGCACCCTACTCCTTTGAGCCACATGTGCCACTGATTCTTCTGTTTTCGATTTCATTAATCTCTGGTTTAATTTTGGTTATTTCTTTTCTTCTCCTGGGTTTGGGATTAGATTGTTCTTCTTTTTCCAATTCCCTAAGATGGTTCATGAGTGTGTTGATGTGCTGTTTTTCAAATATAGGCATCTAATGTGATCAATTTCTGTCTTAAGACTGCTTTTGCTGGCTCGGCGCCTGTGGCTCAAGTGGCTAAGGCACCAACCACATACACCTGAGTTGGCAGGTTCGAATCCAGCCCCGGCCCACCAAACACCAATGATGGCTGCAACCAAAAAATAGCTGGGTGTTGTGGCCCGCGCCTGTAGTCCCAGCTACTTGGGAGGCAGAGGCAAGAGAATTGCTTGAGCCCAGGAGCTGGAGGTTGCTGTGAGCTGTGATGCCACAGCATTCTATCCAGGGTGATAGCTTGAGGCTCTGTCTCAAAAAAAAAAAAAGACTGCTTTTGCTATATCCCACAGGTTTTGGTAACTAACTTGTTTCTTCATTATTGTTATGTTTGAGGCATTTAATAATTTCCTCTTTTATTTCTTCCTGAACCCAATTATCATTCAGCATAAGGCTGTTTAATTTCCAAGTCTTTGTGTGAGGATGAAAGTTTTTGGAGTTGAGTTCCACCTTTATTGCCTTGTGGTCTGAGAAGATAGAAGGTGTAATTTCTATTCTTTTTTATTTATTTATTTATTTATTTATTTTTTATTAAATCATAGCTGT
Organism: Nycticebus coucang; assembly: GCF_027406575.1. Taxonomy (NCBI): domain Eukaryota; kingdom Metazoa; phylum Chordata; class Mammalia; order Primates; family Lorisidae; genus Nycticebus; species Nycticebus coucang. The sequence goes on from NC_069788.1 coordinate 93,166,783, forward strand.
GTACATTAGTATGATCATGGGGCACCATACACTTGGTTCATAGACCGTTTGACACATTTTCATCACACTAGTTAACATAGCTTTCGTGGCATTTTCTTAGTTATTTTGCTAAGACCTTTACATTCCACATTTACTAGGATTCACATATTTCCCTGTAAGATGCACCGCAGGTGTAATCCCATTAATCCCCCTCCCTCCGCCTACCTCCCCCCTCCCTCCCCTCCCTTACCCCCTTCTCCCTATTGTAATTTCTATTCTTTTAATTTTGCTGAGGTTTTATTTGTATCCTAGGATGTGGTTGATTTTGGTGTACATACCATGGGCTGACGAGAAAAATGTGTATTCCCTAGCTTTGGGATGGTGTGTTCTGTATATGTCTATTAAACCCATTTGTTCTAGGGTCACATTTAAGTCCTTTGCATCTTTGTTTAGTTTCTGTTTAGAGGGTCTGTCCAGTTCTGTCAGAGGAGTGTTAAAGTCCCCAACTGTTACGATGTTATGGGATATCATATTGCTCAGACCCATCAAGGTCTGTTTCCTGAATTTGGGAGCATTTAAGTTGGATGCATAAATTTTAAAATTGAAAAGTCTTCTGGTTGAATTGTTCCTTTAACTAGTATAAAGTGTCCATCTTTGTCTTTCTTAACTTTAGTTGCTTTAAATCTGCTTGTATCTAAAAATAAAATTGCAACCCCTCCTTTTTTAAAATTTCCATTTGCTTGAAATACTGTTTTCTATTCCTTAACCCTGAGTCTTTATTTGTCCTTCAAGGCTAGGTGTGTCTCCTGGAGACAGCATATGGGATGGCTTGTGCTTTTTTTTTTATCCAGTCAGCCAGCCTGTGCCTCTTCAGTGGCGAATTCAGTCCATTGACATTTATTGGGAGAATTGATAAGTGTGGTGGAGTTCTATTCATCTTATTTTGTGAAAGTCCATTGTGTAGTTTTATCCTTTGGCCCACTGTGGAAGCTATGTTTTGACCTTTAGCTTCTGGGTGTTTACTTTGCTAGTGTTCCATTGTGGTGGTCAGTGTTGAGAATAGTTCTAAGTATTTCCTGTAGAGCTTGTCTTGTTGTGGTGAATTTCCTCAGTGCTTGTATTCCCACAAAAGATTTGATTTCTCCACCAATTTTGAAGCTTAGTTTATCAGGATACAGAATTCTGGACTGAAAATTGTTTTATTTAAGAATGTTCAAGAAGACTCCACCCATAAAGAATTAATGGACTTGACAGAAAGAGACCATGTTCCTCTGACTTGGAAGGTTTCAGTTGAAAAGTTTGCTGTCATCATAATGGCTCTCACTCAGTTGGTGCTCATTCCTGGCTGCTTGCAGAATTTTTTCTTTCATCGTGACTTTGGAAAGGTTCATTACACTATGTCTTGGAGAGGCTCTGCTTGAGTTGAGATGACCCAGGGTTCAATATCCATCTGAAAGGAGTGTATCAGGATTCTTTAGTAAAACTGGGGAAGTTTTCCTTTATAATGGTTTCCAGTAGGGCTTCCATTCCTTTGGACAATCTTCTTCCCCTTCAGGAATTGCTATTATTCATATATTTGAATGCCGTATCCAGTTCACCATCTCCTCACTTGTGTTCCTTGAGCTATGACTCTGGGTAATGTCCCTGTACCGGGTGTGGCTGGGTTCTCTTTTTCCCTGGTCATTCTAGGAAAACTCAGCTGAACAATCTTTCTGGTCTGCCCCACCCACACTTGTATTGTTTTTAAAGAGAAATTGACTGAATGCAATTTCTTTATAGGTGTTTCTTTTTCTTTCTGGTTTCTTTCAGAATTTTCCCTTGATATTTTGAAGTCTGAATATGATATGCCTAGCTACCAAAAGGTGGAGCTTTTTGGCATTTATTCCGCTTAATACTCTCTGAGCTTCTTGGTGTTGTGTGTGGCATTAATTTGGAGGAAATTATCAATCACTTTTGCTTTAAATGTTGCTTCTGTTTCTTTTTCTCTCTCTTCTTTCTCTAGTATTCCCATTAGCATAGGTTACACCTTTTGTAGTTACTTCACTGTTCTTGGATATTCTATTCTAGTTTTGTTTTAAGTCTTTTTTCTCTTTGCTTTTCAGTTTGGGCAGTTTCTATTGAGATATCCTCAAGCTCAGAGATTCTTTCCTCAGCCATGTCCAATCTACTGATGAACCCATCAAAGGCATTCTTCATTTTTCTTACAGAATTATTGATCTCTACCATTTCTTTTTCATTCTTTCTTAAAATTTCCATCTTTCTGCATACATTAGGCACCTATTCTTACATGTTGTCTACTTTTCCCAGTAAATCCTTTAGCATATTAATTACAGTTAAAAAATTCCTACTCTGATAATGCCAACATTTCTGATATGTCTGATGCTGTTCAGTCATGTGTTTTTGCCTGTTAGTTCACCTTCTAATTTTTTGTTGAATCAATCCAGAAACAGTGGCTCATGTCTATAATCTGAGCACTCTGGGAGGCTGAGGCAGGTGGATTTCTTGAGCTCAGGAGTTTAAGACCAGCCTGAGCAAAAGGGATACCCTCATCTCTACTAAAAATAGAAAAAACTGAGGCAAGAGCCTCCCTTGAGCCCAAGAATTGGAGGTTACTGTGAGCTATGATGCCACAGCACTCTACCTAGGCCAACAGCTCAAGACTGTCTCAAAAAAAAAAAAAGTGAACATGATATACTTATAAAAGGAACTGCAGCAAATGGGCCTTTAGTAATGGGGTAGTAAGGCGCAGAGGAGAAGGAAAGGAGTGGGGAACAGTATATGGTCCTGTGATTAGGTCTCAGCCTTTTGGAAGCCTGTGCCTCTGGCCTGTGAACTTCACCAACACTTCTCAGTTTGGGTCCCCAAACCCCTTAGTTGGGACAGGATTGATAGAGGGAACTGGAGTTAGGTTATTTTTCTGCTCCTGCATGGAGTTGGGTGTTTCCCTTCCCCCCAGATAAGTTACCCTCTGGTAAAACAATTTTCCTTGGGAACAGATCTTATTAAGAAGAACAGAATGTTCTGGTATATTTGAAAATGGTTCATTTTCCTCTCTCCTTGACAGAAGCATGAGGGGATTTTTCTTTGATACTCATTGTGAGAACCTGGTTGAGCTCCTAGAAGTAAACTCACAAAAACATGGTTCCCACCCCCCCCAATATGTGGGACCCCTGGAGTTTTTAACTCTTAATCTCTTGTCCACACTGAGTCTCTGGCAATTCCTCAATCACAGTCCAGGTTTTCTCACCCTGGCACTGATTCCCCCAAAGTTTCCCTCCTCTCCAGGCTAATTTTGACCATGAAAGAGAGCCTTTGCTGTGTATCTATCAATCTTTCTGAAACTTGTGGGGAAGTTGAGGGAGGAAGACCAGGCCTGGAAGGACTTGGATGTGGGAAAGGTCAGTCTTGGGGGTAGAAGGGCAGCAGCAGGAAGGGCCAGGCAACCTGAGGCAGAAGAAAGTGAAAGGAGAGGTGGGAAGCCTCTTGCATTCTCTAAACATGTACAGGATTCTTTTCTTCCCGTTCACTATGCAGATGAAAGCACAGATTTCCCTCTTCTGAGATGCCTTCCTGACCACTGAGAAAGTATACTTCCTGTCACCCCCCTCTCCCCTACTCATTTTATCACCTCATAGCCCTTATCACTATTTAAAATCATCTGGTGTGTGTATTTGTCAGGGCCCATTGCCTATCTCCAGTCCTCCAGTGTGAGCTCTGTAGAGTGGGGTCATTGCTGCTGTAACCCCAATGCTCAGGTCAATGCCTGGCACAGAGTTAGTGTTTGTTGAAGGACTAAATGAGAAGTTTGAGGCTGAGAACCACATCCTCTCCCTGCCTTTTTATCTTCTGGACCACTGGCAAAGAAGAAGACCTTATGGCCTGGTCAAGCTGTAAGCCAGGTCCCCCATCCTGGACAGCTGGGCCTGACTAGGCTACCATACAAGTACTCACCAGCAATGACAGCAAAGTCAGCCTCCACATCACAGGCGATGACATCCCCATTCCGTATATGTCTCTTCACAGCCTCCTTGACTTTGCCCATCCCAAGCTCGTTGCCTCCATCACCGACTCCTGTGGGGAGGGAGAATGGCATCAGCACACAGAGTCAGGGCAAAATGGGGTGGTTGTGGGGCAAGGAAGCCCCTCCACGTGTGCTTTGTTGCTTCTGGGAAGGGAAAGAGGTTGACTCTCAACATATTTTCAGATGTTCTTTCCCCTCCAGCCTTGTGAGTTTAAGTTTAGAATTCACCAGAGCGTGGGTATGTCCCCCTTTAGGTCACACCCTCAGTCACAGATGGAGCATGCTCTGTGCTGCTGGTGTCTGGCCCATAGGAGATGCAAGAAGGATGACACACAGACCCACTGTTCAACTGCCTCCCGCTCACTGAGCCCCATTGGGGTAACTGGACATTACACTGGCAAAGGGGAACTGGTACAGATAGTTAAAGTCAGTTCTGAATTTACTTTAAAGGCTTCTGCTTAAAGAATGAGAAATGTGAAGGGCGGGGCCTATGGCTCAAAGGGGTAGGGCGCCAGCCTCATAAGCCGGAAGTTCAAACCCAGCAGAATGAGAAATGTGCTGTGTTAGGTAATTTTAATTTATAGTAGAGGGGTGCCTGGCAAACATGAGAGATAGCTTAATCAGGAATACACACTCTAAGGGCAGTGGGTTAGCACTCGAAAGAGACCATAGTCCAGAGACCCAAATGATAATTAGCACCAGAGGATTTGTTGATTAGCATAATAATTGAGTGCCAGAATAAATAAATGTTGGAAATGATTTCATTCACTGGTGAAATGAATGATGTTCAGGATAGGTAGACTGGCTAAAAATAATTAACAAACACCCCTATGCTTGTGAAAACAAAAGTTAAAAACAAATCTAGTAAGCCCTGCAGCCTATATACCCTAAAAAGGTTCTCTAGGTCTAAGGGATACTGTTTGGTTCTGTGTCTAGGTATTTCTGGAGGATTCTGTAGATTGGAAGGTCAACTGAACCAATCTAGAAGATGGCTGCAGCTGTCTCAATAACCTTTAATGCACTGCGGGTGTCTCTGTGCCTCGGGGACAGAGGGCTAGGCCTCCCACGCTTGCAAAACAGATGTGCCACTGTTTTAGTGTCTGCCTCTATAGAGGCTGAAATCTGTGGGAGAATCACAAGTGTTCACTGAGGGATGGCAAAGGGGAAATAGAGCTCACTCAACTCAAGCATGAGGACTGCATTTGGCCAAAAGAATTGTGAATGACTAAACACCTTGGATTCATACCTGATGATTTTTCAGAAAAATTTTCTAGATCTGTTGACAGGCCATTGAATGAAGGAGGAAAATAATGCCACTGCCTAACACTGGTATATTGTCTATATCTATCTTATTTCGCGTTTTATGAACTTTATCTTATTCACATGTCTTGTCCATCTTGTCCATGGTGTTGTTATCCTCACTGTATAGAGCAGGCACCTCTCTGAGGTGGGCAACATGTGGGAAGTCAGAGTCTTGATTTTTAATCGAGTGCTATGCCCATGACATGGCAGCTGTTCATGGTACCTGAGGAATAAGGGTTTTGATGGAGCAGAGGAAGGATAGGAGTATTCAGGAGATAGCCCTGCTGGGCAAGGGTGTTGGGGAGTCCACAGGAGAGGCTTGGGTTCCTGAGGCTGAGAGAAAGGTTCAGGGGTCTACAAAGGGGGCAGCTTGAAGCCACAAATGTCCAGGTCCAACTGCTTCCTCTGGGGCTTTAGGGGCATCACAGCACAGATTGGGGTCCCATTTTGGGGTTGTGGGCTAGCCCCAGAAGCTCCTTCAGACCCCATTTGCTCCTTTAGACCTGAGGACAGCTTCCTTCTCTCCTGGAACTGCTCCCCCACAGGGCTCTGGTCCTGCCTGCCCAGGGGGGTGACAGGAAGCTGGAAGGCTCTGCTGTGTACCACACCCACAGCCTCTTCTGGGAAAGTCCAGAGCAATTTGCAGAAATTTTCTTAGCAGTCCAGAAGGCTTTCATTGTCTCATCAAAGCCTCAAAAGCCAAAGCAGACTAATGAGTCTGGGAAACAGAAGTGTTTGAATGGAGAGAATAATAAACACAGAATGCCAGATAGGCTAAAGTACCCTGGGGCCTGAGACCTGCCCCCAGAGGGAGGAAAGTGGGTTCTCCAGGAAGGTTCCAGTAAGCCTTACAGAAATTCAAAAAGGAGATTCCAGATAATGGGTTAGGGGGAGTCTGTACACGCCTTCTAAAGCCACTAGCCCAGGCCTCACTGTTGGACAGTATACTGCCTTACCTGCCTCAAGTGGTGTGAAGAGGCTTAAATAATACAACGAATGTGAAACCTCTTAGAAAATTATAAAGTTCTGTACAAATGCAAATTATCACAAATTATTACATTATCAACAAGTGAAATATTACACTAATCATGTACTATATTTAAAAATTAATACGTTTCATAAAATGATACACACTATACATGGTCCATTCCAACCTATATGACTAAAACAATATGCTGTGCCTCAGTTTTACCATTGATATTATTTTATTAGTAGTATTATTACTTTAGAGTCAGGCAAATAGAACGTGCTCGGTTAAGGGTCATTTCCCCTCCTTACTTCTGGGAATGCTGGGTTTCTGAATGGCAGTGACGTTAGTGTCTGTAGTGACCATAAGGATTTTCCTTGGAGTGAAAAACCTTGGTCCCCATGTAATTCTTTCTGGTCACATGTTCAGCAGTCAATAAAAAGACCCTTGGCAGTGACATGTTCTTGTCCCACACTCAGCGCTACTGCTCTCCTTACCAGTTGATGAGATTCTAGGAATCTTCTTGGCGGCAAGAAAAAGATCATCAACGGGGTCCACCAAGTGCTTGATGTTCATCTTTCTGGCGTTGTAGTAATTGCCATCGGCAGCTCTGCCTGCACGCTCTATGGCCACCAGGTGGTCAAATCTGCCAGGAATAAGAGCAGTAGGGTCCTTGTGGACAGTACATGTTGTATCATGCCTTAGCGTGTTTGTGTGCAGGCTACTTTGTTCTTTCTTTGATTCCTTCACTCCTACAGAACTTGAATAAACACTTAAGTTATGCCAGGGCCTGTTTATCAGATCATTTTAAGAAATAGCTTCAGAATCTTTATCAATTTCTTTATTAGAGTCAGAGGCTGTGAGCAGGGAGGTCAATGCTCAGGGTACTGTGGTGGACTGGGATGCTGCTGGTACCCACCTCCATCCCCTTAGTCCAGCAGAGTAGCCAACCCCCAAAAGTTCTGAATATCTGCTGCTATGGGTCCACTGCTGCACCCTTCCAGGTCTTAATGGTTTCCACAAAACAGATGGAAAAGGAATGGAGACAGAAAGTGAATAAATCTAACACAAGACAGCTTCTTAGATAGCAACAGATAGAGAAGGCCACAGTTGGCATGGTGGTCAAAGTGTGGGCTGTGGAACCTATCATCTGGGTTCCAATTCCAGGTCCTCCTACCACTGGCCTTGGGCAAGTCAATCAACCTTTTTAACCTTCATTTCTTAATCTATAAGGTGACATAACAATAGTAACTGTCTTATACAGTGCTAAAAGGGTTAAATGAGAAAATGCACAAGAGGTAGGAATCACCACCAAAGCCTATGCCCACTTTGTGCTGAGTAGGTGTTAGTTGTTGTTGCTATTATCCTTAGCAGGAAAAAAAGAATATATATATTTAAATAAATATATAAATATATATTTTTTCTAAGACAGAGTCTTACTCTGTCACCCTAGGTAGAATGCCATGGCATCATACCTCACAGCAACCTCAAATTCTAGGGCTCAAGTGATCCTCCTGCCTCAGGCTCCTGAGTATCTAGGACTATAGGCACCTGCCACATTGCCTGGCTAGTTTTTCTGTTTTTAGTAGAGACAGGGTTTCACTCTTGCTCAGGCATGTCTTGAACTCCCACCTCAGCCTCCCAGAGTGCTAGGATTATAGGTGTGAGCCACTGCACCTGGCCAGGAATATTGTTTTAAAAATTCAATTTAAGTCATCTATATTTCAGGAAAATGGAAATCAGAAAAAAGAGGGTGTTGCAATTTTATTTGCAGATACAATAGACTTTAAACAAACAAAAGTAAGGAAAGATAAGAATGGTCACTTCATATTTGTTAAGGGTAACACTCAACATGATGAGATTTCAATTATTAACATTTGTGCACCCCACCAGAATGCACCTCAATTTATAAGAGAGACTCTAACAGACATGAGCAACTTGATTTCCTCCAGCACTATAATAGTTGGAGATTTTAATACTCTTTTGGCAGTGTTAAAAGTTTCCAATAAGGGGCGGCACCTGTGGCTCAAGGAGTAGGGCACTGGTCCCATATGCCGGAGGTGGCGGGTTCAAACCTAGCCCCCGCAAAAAAAAAAGTTTCCAATAAGAAACTCAGCAAAAAGGGGCAGAGACAAGATGGCTGACTGAAGCCAGCTTTCCAAAGAGGCTCCCATCCAGAAGAAGAGTTAAAGGACAGAAATTTAGTAAGTAACCTGGCAGATTACAGCTGCGCTAAGAGAGAAGGTTGAAGAATGCACATCAACCCTGCTGAGGCGAGCTGCCACCCCAAGGATACAAACAAAGGTACAAAATCCATCACCAAGAAGATGGAAGTCCCCTCCCCCATGAGAACAGCTCGGAGTACCCCATAAACAAACAAGCAGAGTTCAAAAGTCTTCCCATTATATCCTACGGGAGAGACCCTCTAAAAACTGGACCTGCTTCCCCTACTAGGGTGCTATGGTGCTCTCCTGCCAGGCATAAAACTGTATAAAACTGTATATATTCTCTACCTGTAATTCTAAGCTCCTGGCACTCCCCTCCGCTCTCAATCTGAGCTCTGGAAGCCTGTCTCCCAGGAGTCCAGATTTTTGGGTATTATCTTAAGAGGTACAGACAGGGCATGGACTGCTGCTGGCCAGTACTGATTCTGCAGCATGGGAGTGAGGAGAGGATGGTCAGCTGAGAGTGAACCACATGGGAGTTGCAGTGCCCCGAGGTGCAGAGCAGCAGCCATTTTTGGCAACAATAGGGCTCACCCCTGGATATTCCGGAGTCACTCCCCCTGTCTCTCTGGGCAAACAGAGGAGGCCGGGCATCTTCTCAGGTGACAGCCCCTGGCAGAAAGGATCTGAGACAGAAACGCAGGCCCCATGAGTAAAGAGTTTGCCTGAGGAGGTACTGGCCTGGGTGGAGTGTGGGGACTAGAAAACGCATGCACAGACCCAGCAGATCCCCAGGGGGGGGGCTGACCCAGAGGACGGCTTTACTGAGCCTAAGACGCACCTGGCCCTCAGGGGATCATCAGCCTAGACAAAGGAGGGCAGGAGGCTAGAACTGACAGCCCCGAACCCAACCGTGCTGCAAATACAAACTACCGGGCAGCAACAAAGACGGGGCCTGAGGCACAGGTTCTGTGAACTCAAAACAGCTTCTCTTCTGCAGGGGAATTTAGCTGGGACACAAATAAATTCCGCAAAGTTGTTCTGTTCTGTCAGTAACATCAATCAGGGGCAGGGCTGGAACTGAGTGAACAGCCCCAGCCTCCATCAAGTCCCTGAGGTTGTCAAGCCTCACCTACCCCTGCAGGATAGTGGCAGAGAGCAGCAGCCTAGCTGAGGAGACATAGATCTCCCTGTGATTCAGGCAGGTGCAAACCTCTGGAGTACCTGCTCATTGGAGGCAACTGGGTCACAGCCCTGTGGGGTTATCAGTGACTGGGTGTGACAGAGGTGCAAGGTGGGGAAGGAGGCATCAACCTTCCCAGACTAATCTATTTGCTGGGTGGGTCCTCCTGACCTCTCGGAGCACTGGAGCAAGTCATATTTGAGTCGAGTTGTCAGCAGACCCCTGCAATATAGCTGCTAGAGAACTTTAAAACTCTCCCACCTGAGACAGGTGCTGACTGAGACAATTGATTTGGACCTCTTGAACTGAGCCAATCGCCCGAGGACTATCCAAGTGGTACCCTTGGTGTGTAGTTGTAGGAAGGTTTGATTTTCCTTTTCCAATTGTTGCCTGTGGGGGGTGGGGTGACTTAATTGTTAGTATTTCTCCACAGCTGAGACTTCAACCCAGAGTAACTGATTCACTAGGGTCAGAAAGAGACCAGCTAAAAACAAGACAGAGCCACTTATCCCCACCACACCAAGCAGGTCCCCAGTTTCTCAGGCTGTAGCACTGTACGGGTCCTTGGCAAAGCTCTAGGGGAAAAGGTACAGACACCAGTCCCAGTTTTTGGGCAAAGGGCTGGTTAATCACTACTCCTGGAGCCCCGAACCCAACTTTTCTTTATCCACTCATCTAGTCAAATGGTGTAAAATAATCACGGGGTGAAATCAGCAGAAAAACTCTGGTAACGTGAATAACCAGAGTAAATCAACCCCCCCCCCCAAGGAAAGATATGGCAGATGTAACTGAAGATCCCATTCATAAACAGATGGCCAAGATGTCAGAAATCGAGTTCAGAGTTTGGATTGCAAACAAGATTAATAGAATGGAGGAAAAGTGGGAATTGGAAATTCGTGGAGAAATTAAAAAATTGTCTCAAGAATTCAACGAATTTAAAGACAAGATCACCAAAGATTTTGACACATTGAAGCAAGAATCTGCAGCCCTCAAAGATCTGAAAAATACAGTAAAATCCCTCAGTAACAGAGGGGAGCAAGCAGAAGAAAGGATTTCTGACATTGAAGACAAAGCTTTTGAATGCTCTCAAACTCTCAAAGAGGAAGAGAAATGGAGAGCAAAAATGGATCATTCTCTCAGAGAGCTCTGGAATAATTCAAAGAAGGCTAATAATATCCGCCTCATTGGAATCCCTGAAAGTGATGAAGTGGCTTCACAAGGCACAGAGGCCCTTCTCCATGAAATTATGAAAGAGAATTTTCCAGACATGCCAAGAGATTCTGAAATTTAGATAGCAGACAGTTTCAGAACCCCAGCATGACTCAACCCAAATAAGACATCCCCAGGCACATCATAATTAACATAATTCATAATTCTAAGTCATGGAAGAAGCCCAAGTGCCCATCGACCCATGAATGCATTAATAAATTGTGGTATATGTACACCATGGAATATTATGCAGCCTTAAAAAAGATGGAGGCTTTACATCTTTCATGTTTACATGGATGGAGCTGGAACATATTCTTCTTAGCAAAATATCTCAAGAATGGAAGAAAAAGTATCCAATGTACTAAGCCCTACTATGAAACCAATTTATAGCTTTCATATGAAAGCTATAACCCAACTATAGCCCAAGAAGAAGGGGGAAGGGAAGAGGGAGGGGAGGGGAGGGAGTAGGATGGGTGGAGGGAGGATAATTGGTGAGACCACACTTATGGTGCATTTTACAAGGGTACATGTTAAATTTACTAAGTGTAGAGCATAAATGTCTGAACACAATAACTAAGAAAATGCAATGAAGGCTATGTTAACCATTTTGATGAAAATGTTTCAAATGGTATATAAAACCAGCACATTGTACCCCATTATTGCATTAATGTATATAGCTATGATTTAATTTTAAAAAAGGAAAAGAATTAAAAAATGAAAATTCAATTTAAGAACATGAAAATTGCACTTTTACATCTCTCTGTCTCCCCACCATGGAGTTCTACAAAATATAAATTCTTTTTTGGAAAAGAGTATGGCCATTCCTCAAAAGATTTGATTCAGCAATTTCACTTCTAGGTATATGTCCAAAAGTAGTGACAGACTGGAGGAGGTATTTGTCCACCCATGCCCATAGATGCATTATTCACAGCAGCTAAGAGGTGGAAGCAAGCCAAGTGCCCATGGAGAGATGAATGGATAAACAAAACGGGGTTCATACACAAAAAGGAATATTATTCAGCCTTAAAACGGTATGAAATTTGGACACATACTACAATATGAATGAATCTTGAGGACATTATGCTAAGTGAAATAAGCCAGTCACACAGGACAAATTTTGTACATGCATGACTCCACTCACATGAGGGTGCCTAGAGTAGTCAGACTCCTAGAGACAGAAAGCGGAATGGTGGTTTCCAGGGACTAGGTTGAGGAGGAAATGCGGAGTTGTGTTTAAAGGGTACAGAGTTTCAGTTTTGCAAGATAGAAAAGTTCTGGAGATAGATGGCAGTGATGGCTGCACAACAATGTGAATCTGGACACTTAAAAATGGTAACAACACCGTGTGTTATGTGTATTTTGCCATAATAAAAAAGCAATGAATGCTTCTTCTATAAATGCTTTTAAAAAACAAAATGTACATGCCTGTTCATATTCTTTGGTTGTGCTAGAATGTGGTAGCGCCACATGTACCTCAAATGGGTAGACCATTGAGTAGGTCTTAGAGTGTAATCCTGCGGCTCCATGTCCATCTGGTGCAGGAAAAGTCAGACGCTGAGAAGCAGAATTAACAGGAGGAAGAAGCTTTGACACTGCATTTCCTCCAGACCTTGTGATAAAAAGGCAGTTAGATCCAGAGCTGCAGTCAAGAGCAACGTGTCCTCTGTTCTGCAGGGAGAACTCTACTTCTGGACCTCCCCCCAGGGAGAATTCCAGTGTATACATTGTGGGGGTTATGGATTTTTTAGTCCAGAAGCCTCCATTTAGTTATGCTGGAGAGTGGGAGTTACAATTCAGCCTTGGGCTGCCTGCTCCCTGGGAAGAGTTAACTCGTCTTCTCCAGGATGAACAAGTTATCTCTCCCCGTCAGCAAATCTGGCTTACTCTGCTCCACTCAGCAAACAGAGCGACACCTACATTATCTAGCGTCAGGAGTCCCACCCAAAAGGATTTCCTAGTTTCTCCTTCAGGATTCAGGGCTTTTAATACTTGTATGCCAACCAGTGGGAGAATATAAACATTTCTAATACACACCACACGTGTTCTTGCAGCTTTAAACAGTGTATCAAATCCATGGTTGAACTTTTGCTTGGTGGCCCAAGAGCCTCATTATGAACACCAGATTCTGTTGGGAACCGCCATATGCTATGCCCTCAAGGCCTATTGAAGTATATTTTAAAATTCTAAGTGGACACTTGCTAGTGGCTTTTAAAATTCATAGGGCCAGATCAGCATTTTTTGACAAGACTAGAATAGAATAGGATAGCATAGCATAGCATAGAAAGAACAGAATAGAATAGAATAGATAGATCAGAGTACATTGCACATAGCCAGAGTCAACACTGTTTTTTTGTTTAAACTTCTATTTCTATGTATATGTATACTGGTTTGAGTATGAAATATGTTATTGTAGGTTATTGTCCAAAAAAGTTCACAAAACACTGTGTTACAAATATAAGATCTGAAATACATCCTTACCTAAAATAAAGAAGTATTTCTTAAAATGTTTAACCACATACACAGTAAAATACACACACAGGCACAGTTTCATAAAAGAATACTTACCATTACTACACAAGATACACAACGACACTGTTTTTCTTTTTTTTTTTTTTTTTTTTGTTTTTTTTTGGCCGGGGCTGGGTTTGAACCCGCCACCTCTGGCATATGGGACTGGTGCCCTACTCCTTGAGCCACAGGCGCCGCCCGACACTGTTTTTCTATCTCATTTTCCAGTGGTGCTGGTCGCCCCCAACTGAAATGATTTTACTACAATGCAGCGGTTCTCAACCTGTGGGTTGTGACCCACAGGAACTGTATTAAAGGGCTGCAGCATTAGGAAGGTTGAGAACCACTGCTCTAATGGGTTGTGACTCACAGTTTGAGAGCCTTTGAGATTTTAAAAATAGTTCTATCTCTTCTCTCTGCTGGGAAGACATGTCATCTCCCCCTACTGACCAGGGATCTGCTACTTCCAGAGATGCTCTGTGAATCCCCAGTGCACCTTGAAACCCCCCCAGCCTTGTTCATTAGTCTTGGTTCATGGCTTTGATCTCTCTGAAGGGCTGGGGTGTGCAGAAGCTTTGTTGTAAAGTTTAGAGTACAAGGGCTTTCCCACCAACATCCACTTAAACTGTGATGGGACATACATACCTAGGTGACTTGGGGTCCCCATCTTTGCACAGAAACTCCTGAGCAACTTCCATTGATCCACCTTTGTAAGTTAATAATGGGACCTGTGTCTTCAGAACACCTTGAAAATAGAAAATAAAGACAAAGGGTGGACACCTCAGTCCTAGCATTTTGGGAATTCATGCTAGATTTTCCAAAGGTTCTTTGGAGAGTATCATTACCATTATTGAATGAGGTCTATCTACAGAGCACTGTTAGGTGAGCAAAGGTCCTGACACAGTATACGTCAGTTTTCTTTTGGTCCTGAGTAAACACTAAGGTTAGCAGGGAGTGGGGGTGGAATTGGACTAATATAGGCCAGCCAATGCACTGTGTGTGAGATGCCCATGGGTATGGTGGCCTATTCTGGCTCATAGCCACCGTAACAGTTACATGCCCTCATGACAAGACATCAGTCCTCTGTTAAGCAATTGACCTACACACTCTCATTTAATCTTCACAACAATTCTGTGTGCTAAAAACCTTCATTATTCCCATTTTACAGAAGGGGAAAACTGAGGTTCAGAGACACTAAACAATTCGGGCAAGGTCATGACGCACATCATCACCACAACTCCAATTCTCATCCCACTCCCTACCTCCCCACACATCCTCGGGGACGTTCAAGAACAACCAAGGGAAAATTCTCAGAGTCTGGGCCTTGGCATAGCTACCTGCAGCAAAGTGCTTTTGAAAACAAATTTGACTCAAAAATTGCACCTTTCCTAATTAAAAAAAAATGTGGGAAATACACAAAAATCCAAGAACAAAATAAAATGAACCTGCTTTTCATTAACTAATCTACCTCACAGGTTGGCATATTCAGTGGCCCAGAACAAAGTCTGCTCCACACAGAGCCTGTGGCAGGCGATCTTGGGCCCGTCACTATGGTCCTGCAGAAGCTCCTAGACAGCTCTGCAGTCCAGCAGGCGCCAAGGCGTGGACTTGGGGAACCTTCAGACACCTTCTATAATCTCCATCGTCAGCCCCTCACACCCTCACATAAGGCTGATCAGGTAAGCACAGCCACAATGTCTATGTCAAAACCACTTGCTTCCTGAGACTCCTTCAGGAACTGTCACTGCCACCCCGGGGGGTCAGTGGTGCAAGCTGAGGTGAGGAACAAGAATCACTGTCAAGGACCTAGTGCCCCTCATGTGGCTCCCTCCCCTCTCCCCCCAGCCTCACTCCTGGCTCAGGGGAGAAAGGCAGGAGATGGTCATCAGTCCATTTAGTGGGGGGACAGTCATGACAAAGGGAAGGGCCCAGCCCCTCTATGTGCTGCACGGGCAACCTGGTGAGCCAGGGAGGCTGAACTTACAGTGAAACAACCCTAGATGGCAACATCAGGCCACTTCCCAGCTATGTGACCAAGCCATATAAACCCTGTGAGCTCCAGCTATCTCCTCTGCAAAACAGGTGCTAATGACACCCACCTCCCAGGATGGGCATGAGGGTGCACACAGGGTACCTGGCTGTGTAGCCGCACAAGGGAGCCACTAAGTAGAGGCTGGCTCTTTCTTACTTCTTTGAAATTGGATCAAGGAAATAGGGTACTAGTAAGAAGGGGTACCAAGGATTTCAACAGGCCAGGGACCAGAACATATCCCAAAGTGGGAGACAGACATGAGAAAGGACCCATGTCTCAAAAGGAATGTCAGGGCAAGAGTGCATTCTCACTTCTGAGCTACAAAGAAAAATCTGTGGTCAGTTTATGCTAAAGACAGAGAAGTAATGACTCTTCCTTTTCTTCTTTAAAACATTTCCTAGGCTTCTGCTATAAAAAAGACTGAAATAATTTTCACTAAAAGGCCAAATTGCTTTTACATTCTTTGTCCAAATGTAATGATAATTTTGCAAAATCCAGCATAGCAAATTCCAGGCTTAGAGCCCATGTGGGTGAGCCCTGAATCCAAGTGGAAGTTGGGGGCCTCTGAGCCCAGCTGCCAGGTGAGCAGAGGGAGCAAAGCTACTTCTGGGAAGCAGGCACCTAAGCACCTCTACCAAAGCCATTGTCACATGGAAATGAGATTTTGGTCCGAGAGCAGCGTCCCCTTCCTCTTTGGTGTGTTTCCCTGCACCAAGACAACTTGGTCCCTGGCTTTTCCTCTCCTCCGGCTGCCCCTGCTCATCTCCCTTGCTGGCTGTACCCCTTCTCCTGGTCCTGTTATCCAGGGGAGTCCCAGGACGCAATCTTAGGTTCTTTGCTGTCACTACTTATTTCTGCGGCGATCTCATCCAGTGTCTCAACCCCATCAATATGTCAACAGCTCTTCATGTATCTTCCCGGCCTAGACCACTCTCCTGAACTCACTCTGTGTAACTGACTGCCCACGTGACTTTTCCATCTGTGTGTCAGACAGCTCACACTCAACAGGTTCAGAGCTACACTCTGGGTTTTGTGTGCGTATGTGGCAAAATACACATAAAATTTACCACTTTTAAGTGTACAGTGGCATTAAGTATATTGTGCAACAACCATCACCACTATCCATCTACAGCACTTTTTCTTTCTTTCTTTTTTTTTTTTTTTTGAGACACAGTTTTACTATGTTGCCCTTGGTAGAGTGCTGTGGCATCACAGCTCACAGCAACCTCAAACTCCTGGGCTTTAAGCAATTCCCTTGCCTAAGCCTCCCAAGTAGCTGGGATTACAGGTGCCTGCCACAACGCCTGGCTATTTGTTGTTGTTGTTATTGTCATTGTTATTTAGCTGGCCTGGGCCAGGTTCGAACCCGCCAGCCTTGGTGCATGTGGCTGGTGCCATACCACTGTGCTATGGCTGCCGACCTATCTACAGAACTTTTTCATCTTCCCAAACTGAACCTCTGTACCCATAAAACAACAATGCCCCCATTGTACTCTGGCAACCATGGTTCTATTTTCTGTTCCTATGGATTTGACTATTCTGGGGACCTCGGGTAAGTGGACTCACACAATACAACCACAATGTCCTCAAGGTTCACCCATATTGTGTAGCACATGCCCAAATTTCCTATATCCTTAAGGCTGACCGATATCCCCTTGTGTCTATATACTGTGTCTTATTTATCTACTCCTCTATCAAAGGGCACTTGGGTTGCTTTTACCTCCTGCCTATATCTAATAATGTTGCCCTGAGCATGGGTGGGCAAATATCTCTTGAGGTTCCGCTTTTACTTTTAGGGGTTATGTATCCAGAAGTGGAATTGCTAGATCATATGGTAGTTTCTATTTTTGATTTCTTGAGCAGCTGCCACACTGTTTTACACGGCATCTGCCCCATTTTACAATCCCACCAATAGGACACAAGTGTCAAACCTGGACTCCTGATTCATCCTGAAACTTGCACTCCCCCCACCCCAGGTCCCTCATCTCAGTTTACAGCAAATCCATCCTTCCCATTCCCCAGCCCAGAAGCCTTAGAGAGAGCCCTGATCCCTCTGTCAGACCCATATCCAAACCATCAGGACCCCATGCTGACTCTGCCCACGAAATATCCTCAGCACCTGGCTCCTTCTCACCACCCCAACTTGTACTTGTGCCACCCATCTGTTTGTGTTCCCCTGAAACTACAGCCTGAGACTTGGGCTCAGGTGACTTCAGGGAAGATGGTGCCAAGCAGGAGGGAGGGACCAGGGAAAGCAAGGCTGGAGAGGGAAATGTGCACCTTCAAGACCCTGGCTCTAGGGAGTGGGGTCTCACTTCCACCTGGATGTTTGTCTTGACAGGAAGCAGGGCACTTGTCCTGCAGCTCCTGTCCCCTAGGGCTTGAAGGTGTCTGAAGCTGTGGGCTCCACACATCCAGGTGGAGTGGCTTTGCATGGCTTTGCAGAGGCCCTGCAGGGACCTGACCTGTGGTGGGGCCCAGCCACGTCAGTGTGACTCAGAACATCACTCCAGCTGTGGCTGATGTCAGACAAGGTGGGGTGGGGTTGAGCTGAAATGATGTGCCATGTGCACCACCCTCTCCAAGCCCCCTTGTCTCTCACCCCCAGTAACCTGACCAGTCTCCTGCTTTTACCCCTGTTTCCATAGCAATCCAGTGATATCGACCATGGCCACGGCCCACAGCTCTTCCTTCGGCCAGCCCAGGCCTGACTCTCTCATCAACTCAAAGTCTGGGATCAAATGTCACTTTCAGGAGACAGGACCGCCCTGTTTAGACCGGCAGCGCCACTGCACCCCTATCTCCAATTCCCTTAGCCTGGTCCACCCCTCTTCCCGGAGCAGCGTCTCCTTCTAACGTACTATGTGCTCATTTCTCATGTTGTTTACTGTCTGCCCTGCTCCACCAGGAGATGTGCTCTGTGAAGCCACACTGCTGTCATTTTTGTCACGATGGTCTCAAAAACCTAAAATAGTGCCTAGCACGTTGTAGGCGCTCAATGGACATTTGTGGCATGCAATGTGTTCTGTAGGCACAGATGCAGACTTTTTGAAGCTTCCCAGGGAATGGATGCTTTAGGGTATGCCTTACTGGGGTTTAAGCCCTTTTTAAATGCTAAAAGGAAGACAATTCTTCTCTAAAGAATGCATCTTGAGGGACACAGAAAGATTGGTAGTGGGAAGCAGTCTAGATTCACCAGGTTTCCAGATTCTGCACGAGTAAAACTTTCTGCAGGATGGAGGCAAGGTGAGGAGCAGCTGTTCACACTGCCAGAGGCAAGCCGATCTCGTCACACTGCCAGAGGCATCACAGCCTCACGTCTTTAATACCCACAGGTCTAATGCCCACCTGTGTTCTCTGGCGCCTCCCTGTCTGTGTGGACTATGTGGGTGGGACACTGCTGTCTGAGCATTCAACCACTCTATACTCCAACACCCCTTCCCCACTCTGGAGGTCCAGAGCTGCCCCGGGCTGCTAAGAGTACTTGGCAGGTCACTCCCCACCTCGCACAGGGAGGGCAGCAGGTGCACTGGAAGGGTCATGTGCTTTGGAGCCAGCTCATCATTCCCACCTGGGTGAATCATCTAGGCTTTTCGGAGCCTCAGTCTTTTCATCTACAAAATAGGGATAAGTGGTTCAATCACAAAGAGTTGTTCTGAGCATATAGCCCTGTGCCAGGGCTGTGAATGCTGATCCCTCTAGCCTCTACCCACAAAGGCATGTTTTGGGAAGTGGATCAAGCCCATCTCACTGCTCACCTTGCTCAATAGCATCTTCAATGAGCTTCTGGTGCAAGTTCAAGGCCCTCTGGTCAACTACCATGGAGACCTCCTTCTCCAAGGCTTGCAGGAAGGCAGCCAAAGCAATGGCTCCTGGTGGGCCATCTGTCTCTTCTGGAGGCTGGTGATTGAAATGGGTAGGGAACCCAGTGGTGATGAGCACTGAGTGGGCATGGGACAGTGACAGAGAGGCTTTCAGAAGCTCATCTTTACAGAGCAGGTGTCCAATTCCCCGGTTCCCTGAAATTACAAAAATAAAATCAAACCAAATCATAAAATATGGTAATTTTAAGTAATTGTGTTTAGAGCAAAAACTTATACTGAGAGTAATTTAGGGTTTAGACTGGTTGGTTTGCTTTTTTCTCTTTTTTTAGAGTCATGGTCTCACTCTATCACCCAGGCCTAGAGGGCAGGGGCACAATTATAGCTCAATGCAACCTTGAACTCCTGGCTTCAAGTGATCCTCCCACCTTCACCCCCTAAAGTGCTGGGATTGCAGGTGTGACCCACCGTGCCTGGTCTGCTCTGATCTTTTATGAAGTTGATTCAAGGGATGTGGCAGAGGTTGAGAATGTTTCACCAGAAAGAACCAGAATGAATTCTCTCCACCTGCCCCAGCAGTGAAGGCCAGCCTCCCCTCGGTTAAGTGTGGCCACAAGACAAGCTTCTCTCTACTGGAACATGATTTGTGCCACCTCCAAACTTGGCTGTGCACCTACACCACACACCTCCAAGTTCTACCCGTTCTTCTGTCAGCTGGAAATGTTGATAGCTAGAGCCTACAGGAGTCACACAATGTGATTGTATAGCTACTGGGTCCCTGTGTGACTGGGCAGAGCAGACCCACCTTCCTGCTGACCCAAAACACTCACCCTTGAAGACCCACCCTAGACTGTTATGTGAGAGAGGCATAAACTTCAATTCATTTGAGCAAAGTATTTTGAGGCTTCTTTATTACATTAGCTCAGGAAACCCTAACTATTATACTGAGAATATAGAAGGAGGAAAGGACATGGTACCATCTTACTTGAGGATTCCCTAAAAGAAGACCTTAAGACAGGACTTGGGCATAAATATTTCAGAGGGAAGTGATTCTAGGAAATGTAAGTCAGAGGATGAGAAAAGGGGCTTGGCGCCTGTGCCTCAGTGGTCAGGGTGCTGGCCACATGCACTGGGGCTGGTGGGTTTGAACCCAGCTTGGGCCTGCTAAATAACAATGACAACAACAACAACAAAAATCAGGTGCCTGTAGTCTCAGCTACTTGGGAGGCTGAGGCAAGAGAATAGCTTAAGCCCAAGAGTTTGAGGTGTGATGCCACAGCACTCTACTGAGGATGACGTAGTGAGACTGTCTCAAAAAAAAAAAAAAAATGGTGAGAAAAGAGAATAATTCCACTACAGGACTGGAAGTGAGCAAGATAACTCCAAAGGCAATGGGGCTCAATGCTGCTTGAGATACTCTAAGGAGCTGTGGGGCACACAGAGCACAGTGGAACTGGGCATTTACCCACTGGCTCCCATCCCCTCTTAGGGGAAGGTTGCCCACTGGGACATTAACTCCCTGCACTCCCAGTTGTACCTGACATAGTGGAGGTGGCTCTGGAGGCTCAGAGAACATCCTCCAGTGCAGAAGCAGAGAGCCCCTGAGTCATGCTGGGAGCTTCCTGCCAACCCAGGTGTGCCCTGAGGACTCAAGGAGAGCAGTGGCAGCTTATAGTACAGATGGCTTGTCACCACTGGCTGCCAAGCTGGACAGCTGCTGTCATGATGCACCACCGTGTCTTTGTCAAGACTCAGGTCACCTCAGAGCAAACCAATGGCATGTGAAGGCAGAGTTATGACTCAGAACTTCCACTCCAGCTATGGCTGAAATTAGCAATGGCCAAAGGGGCATGTGAGGACACTGACTTGCCATTGAGGTGCCTGGAGGATAAGCAGGACACAGGGCTTGGATTCCTGTAATGGAAACTTTCATTCCAGAACAGGTGCTGGCACGTCATAGCGTGTGATCTTGGCCTTGTCCCTTGACCTCTCTGAGACTCGGTTTTCTTATGTAGAGAATGGAGCATGGTCCAGGTGTAGGAGGACCATGGGGACATAGCTTCTCACATCTCTCACCTACTGCTGATGGGTGGGGAACTAGCACAGTTCTGTCTGGAGGGTGATTTGTATCTTAGATTGGTACATTCCACTGGAGCCAAAATTTACTAGTATCTAGCATTCTAATAAAGTAAGTGTGGGTATGTACTCCAGTTTGGTTATGAGGATGATGTTTGTTCCAGCTTTGTTTATAGTGTTAAATAATAGGATATTAATAAAATAGCGGGACATTAGTAAGATGGAATTTTATGCAAACATGAACAAGGATGTTGTAGAAGACTACTTAATGACATGGAATGATGTTCACAATCTATTAAAAAGTGAAACAAGCAAGTCCTAAAATGGCATTCCAGCACGGGTCCAGCCCATGCACACATGCATGCATGGGGCAAGACTGACGAAAAAGAGTTCAGGTCCAACACCAAACTGTTAGTATTAGTTCATTGTGATGGGATACTGGTAATTTTTATTGCCTCTTGACTTTTACAAATATTCTGATGCTTCTACATCGAACATGAAGTACTGTTGACTAAAGCAGAGAAGAATAACAACACTTTTAAAGAAAAAAATTGGGATGTAGCATATTTCATAGAGTGTGGTGAGCATGAAAGGAGAGAAAGGGGAAAGAAAGTTTGGTCAACTGAAAAGTGGTATATACATATATGATGATTTCATTATCAGTGCAAAAGCCATTACTATAAACCTTGTCAAATGCAAGCTAACATCCTCTCAGCAATGACTGATGATTCTATTATTATGCCCAGTGAGTAATACTCAATGCACCATCATTAATCTTACATCTGCTTATTTAATATACTGAGGATCAAAAGTATCTATTGTTCTTGAGGATTAAAGATAGGCCTTAATAGTGATATCAGTGCATCTGATGGTCATAAATCTGCCTCGCTGCACACCTCATCCCTTAAGCCCCAACTCACAGTCTGCACAAGCGCTGACGGGCAATGTCGGGGAGGACCTCGAAGTCCCCTTTATTCAGCAATAGCTATATCATGTCTGCAGTAAATATACTTGCCAATTACTTTTTTTTTTTAAATCTAAGCTAATGGAAGAGTTAATAATTCATCTTCCCTCATGACCCTGTGCTAAGTGAGAGAGCCATTAGCCTGGCTAAGAATGTTTGTGAGGAAGAAGGTATTGCAGAGATTTTGAAAACTATTCACTCAGGAGATCAACTATGTAAGAGACGCTATGTACACAGGGCCCTGAGCATATGTCCTAAAAGGGTTAGCTTTGGTGGGCATGTATCCCAAATTTGCTATGTATTTATATGAAAAGGAAACCATATTCTTTGCAGAATGAACACTGAACAACCTAACAGAAAAAGAAACAAGCAAAGAGCTATCCCTGGTGGCTTAGTAGGAAATTTAGCTACTGCAGACCCTCCTGTCATTGGAGGACAACCTTTGCTCCTATTCCCAGTGGAGAAAATCAGACATTTCTAGGGGGTGGTCTGCACTTGGCTACAGGGCTGGCCAGAAATCAAAGGCCCCTGCCTAGGCTCTGTTCCATGTATGTATGTATGTATGTGTGTGTATGTATGTATGTATGTATGTATGTATGTATCTATCTATCTATCTATCTATCTATCTATCTATCTATCTATCTTTAGAGTCTCATTCTGTTGCCCTTGGTGGATTGTCATGATGTCAGCCTAGCTCACAGCAACCTTAAACTCCTGGCCTCAAGTGTTCTTCCTGTCTCAGCCTCCTGAATAGCTGGGACTACAGGCACCCACCACAATGCTCAGCTAATTTTTGTATATATATATATATTTTTTTTATAGAGACAGAGTTTCACTTTATTGCCCTCGGTAGAGTGCCGTGGCATCACACAGCTCACAGCAACCTCCAACTCCTGGGCTTAGGCGATTCTCCTGCCTCAGCCTCCCGAGTAGCTGGGACTACAGGCGCCCGCCACAACGCCTGGCCATTTTTTTGTTGCAGTTTGGCCGGGGCTGGGTTTGAACCCGCCACCCTTGGTATATGGGGCCAGCGCCCTGCTCACTGAGCCACAGGCGCCACCCCAGTAGAGACAGGGTCTTCCTTTTGCTCGGGCTGGTCTGGAACTCCTGAGCTCAAGGGATCCTCCTTCCTCGGCCTCCTAGAGTGCTAGGATTACAGGTATAAGTCACTGCACCTGGCTACTGTTCTCTTTAATCAGTTCTGTCTGGGTCCTGGGGGTCTGGCCCAGAAAGCTGACCTTTGCAGGCTGGCCTCAGCTCTCTGTTCTCCACAGAAGCATCCCACCATCAATCTAGGTAGCTGTTTGGAAAACAGTAGTCGGAAGCACCAGAGGGGAGGGCACATATCTCCTCTCCAGAAGTTCAAGATGCAAAGGGTGGTTAGTGTTTGAGGCTCCTCACATAGCCCATGAGAAGGTGCAGAAAAGGGAATAAGATGCCAGAGCACTCTTGCAACTACCCAGGCAAGACTGTGATGTATTATACCATTTAGAATCAGAGTCTCATTCAGCCAGCAACAGAAGTAGGTATGTGGACTTGAGCAAGTTTCTTAAGCTGATTTGCCTCAGTTTCCTCATCTATTAAATGGAGTTAATAATAGCTGCCTCACAGAGTCATTAGGAGAATTTAATAAGAAGAAACATGTAAATGTTTTTAGCATGATGCCTGGCACAGAATAAAACTTGGTGGAAGAGAGCTATTATTATTATTACCTATTACAACCCTGACATTGTTGCTATTCCTGTTACATACACTGATGAGGAAACTGAGGTAAAATTTACATTATAGTTCTCTCATGAGCATTTGCCAAAAAAAGGAACTGAGTTTGCCATGCACAACAGTGAGTGAAACCCTGCTGGCTACTTGGGGTTAGAAATTCAGCTCTTAAACCAAGATGCAGCTAGAAGTTAAAAGCCATCAACCAGCTTTCTGGAAACCTCTTCCTAGCCAGAATCAGCAGATACCCTAGTAGATCCTACCAGCCCTGTCCCATGTCCAGAAGGCCAGTGTCTCAGAGACCACAGAAGGGCTGTCCTTTCTCTGAGACACTACATGCAGTGTACAGGCTGGCCACAAGCTGCAGGCTGGAGCTGGAGCTGCAGGGTCCTGCCCTACTGAAATCCCCAAAGAAGAAGCAATCCAGCTCCCTGTGCGACCCCTGCTACCCAGTGTAGACAAAATCTACCACCAGGGCAAGGGAACAAAAGGGGAAGATTAGGGACATGATTAAATCCATGCATAACTTTAAAATGGGGGCAGTTACCTACTAGGAATCATTCTCCTTTTTTTCCTGCATACCTAATCCCATTTGGCTCTGGATGGCAATGTGCACAGGTAATAAACTCACCAGTCCCCCTCACATGTTTAATGTTGGAATTTAGAACACTTATAAAATAAAAGCCATAAAAAACAGAAATCATCCATAATTCCACAACCTAGAGATCACCAATGGCAGTATTTTGGTGCATTTACTTCTAACATTTTGGGGATTTGACTGTGGGTACAATTTGTACCCTACTCTTTTCACTGAGTGTTACATCGGTGATGGATTTCTCCAGGTTGTTAGGGTATGCACACTTCTCACCTGGGTCTATGGCGATTATGGTTTCCAATTCTCTGATCTTCCGAACAGCCGAAGTTGATGCCATGCTGTAGTGCAAAGGATCCTGGGAAATGTGATGGACTTCTGGAATTCTCTCAGGGGTGAGAACACTGGATGGAGCCTTTGTATCCCTCATGTCAGTCATAACGGTGCAACCTGGCGTGCTGACAAAAGCCAGTGGGGCCTCTGAAATACACAGCAGGAGGAACTGAGCCCTGTCGGTTCATCAAGCCCCGTCCACTCTCTTCTAAGCACACTGCTGATGGCAAGATGTTACCCGAGCACCAGCTCTGCCAACAGCATTCCCTGCCTGTTGTCACCAAGGTCAGAACAAACTGGCTATGGCTACATCTAGCTCCATTTGAACAGCTGCCTCTAGTTTTTAGGAAAGTAAAGGTGAGTTGAGTGTTGGAAAAGAAGTGAGGTTCAGCCACAGCTACAGCAGCCAAAGCTCTGGGTGATTCTATCCATTTAACACGCAGACATCAAAAAGTATCTATGAAGCTCTTGCAATGTGTGAAGCCATCTTGCTTGACTTCCCAGCAAATGTTACATTTGCTACCCTCTGTAAACATAATTTATATTTTTCCTCATAATACTTATATTTTGTTTTGATTTATGTGAATTCTGTTTTTTAAATTCTCTCTTACTAGATTATAGGCAACGTGAAACACTCCAGCATAGTTATTAAGAAATAGCTTCAGTGTGGTAAATGTACTTGTGTTTAAGATGTGACTGTATCCTGTCCAAACCTATTTCTTCAGCTGTAAAATAATGACAACGCCTCATATGGCTGTTGGCAGAACTAAATAAAAAAAATGCACATAAACATGTTTAGCAAAGTGGCTAATTCAGAGTAAGCCCTCAATAAATAGTGGTGTGCATCATTGAATCAGAACTCATTCTTATTCCCTTGAGCCTGGCTCATTGGCTGCTTACTACTTCTCATATTTAATTTTCCTCTTCTTTCTTCTTCAGTGTCATTGTTATCCTTGAGTATTCTAATTCCACTCAGCTGTGTGCTCCTAGAAAAGGTGTGCTTTGTTGCGTGTTTCCTCTCAGAATCTCACAGGGTGCCTTGCATAAAACAGGTGTTTAGTAACTGCAGATGTGAGCTGAGTAAATAACATGTTGGGTTTCACAGAAACAGTACAATTTCTTAGATTTAATCAAAAGTCAGAGCCAGCCAACATTTTAAAAGATAGATCTGGTAGGTAACTTTTATTTTATTTTTATTTTTTGGCTGTTTTTTATTATTAAATCATAGCTGTGTACATTAATGCGATCATGGGGCACCATACACTGGTTTTATAGATCATTTGACACATTTTCATAACACTGGTTAACATAGCCTTCCTGGCATTTTCTTAGTTATTGTGTTAAGACATTTACATTCTACATTTACTGAGTTTCACATGTACCCTTGTAAGATGCACCGCAGGTGTAATCCCACCAATCACCCTCCTTTCACCCCTCCCCCTCCCTCCCCTTCCTTTCCCCCTTCCCCCTATTCTTAGGTTATAACTGGGTTATAGCTTTCATGTGAAAGCCATAAATTAGTTTCATAGTAGGACTGAGTACATTGGATACTTTTTCTTCCATTCTTGAGATACTTTACTAAGAAGAATATGTTCCAGCTCCATCCATGTAAACATGAAAGAGGTAAAGTCTCCATCTTTCTTTAAAGCTGCATAATATTCCATGATGTACATATACCACTATTTATTAATCCATTCGTGGATCGATGGGCACTTGGGCTTTTTCCATGACTTAGCAATTATGAATTGGGCTGCAATAAACATTTTGGTACAAATATCTTTGTTATAATGTGATTTTTGGTCTTCTGGGTATATACCTAGTAGAGGAATTACAGGATTGAATGGCAGATCTATTTTTAGATCTCTAAGTGTTCTCCAAACATCTTTCCAAAAGGAATGTATTAATTTGCATTCCCACCAGCAGTGTAGAAGTGTTCCCTTTTCTCCACATCCACTCCAACATCTCTGGTCTTGGGATTTGTGATATGGACTAATCTTACTGGAGTTAGATGATATCTCAAAATAGTTTTGATTTGCATTTCTCTGATGATTAAAGATGAGCATTTTTTCATATGTCTGTAGGCCGTGCACCTGTCTTCTTCAGAAAAGTTTCTCTTCAAGTCCCTTGTCCAACCTGAGATGGGATCACTTGTTCTTCTCTTGCTTATACGTTTGAGTTCTCTGTGGATTCTGGTTATTAAATCTTTGTCAGAGACATAACCTGCAAATATCTTTTCCCATTCTGAGGGCTGTTTGCTTGCTTTACTTACTGTGTTTTTGGCTGTGCAGAAGCTTTTTAGTTTGATCAGGTCCCAGTAGTGTATTTTTGAAGCTGCTTCAATTGCCTGGGGGGTTCTCCTCATAAAATTCTTGCCTAGACGGATTTCTTCAAGGGTCTTCTGCACTCTCTTCTAGTATTTTTATAGTTTCATGTCTTAAATTTAAATCTTTAATCCAGTGAGAGTCTATCTTAGTTAATGGTGAAAGGTGTGGGTCCAGTTTCAGTATTCTACAGGTTCCAGCCAGTTCACCCAGCACCATTTATTAAATAGGGAATCTTTTCCCCACTGAATGTTTTTAATTGGCTTGTCAAAGATCAAGTAACGGTAAGTAACTGGATTCATCTCTTGGTTCTCTATTCTGTTCCAGACATCTGCTTCTCTGTTTTTGTGCCAGTACCATGCTGTTTTGATCACTATCGATTTATAGTATAGTCTGAGGTCTGGTAGCATGATTCCTCCTGCTTTGTTTTTATTTCTGAGTAATGTCTTGGGTATTCGAGGTTTTTTCTGATTCCATATAAAACGAAGTTTTAGTTTTTCAAGATCTTTAAAGTATGACATCGGAGCTTTAATGGGGATTGCATTAAAATTGTATATTGGTTTGGGTAGTATGGACATTTTAACAATGTTGATTCTTCCCAGCCATGAGCATGGTATGTTTTTCCATTTGTTAACATTTTCAGCTATTTCTTTTCTTAGAGTTTCATAGTTCTCTTTAGAGCTCTTTCACGTTCTTTGTTAGATAAACTCCCAAATATTTCATCTTGTTTGGCACTACTGTGACTGGAATAGAGTCCTTAACTGTTTTTTCAGGTTGACTATTACATATAAAGGCTACCAATTTATGAATATTGATTTTGTAACCTGAGACGCTGCTGTATTCCTTGATCACTTCTAAGAGTTTTGTAGTAGAATCCCTAGTGTTTTCCAGATATACAATCATATCATCTGTGAAGAGTGAAAGTTTGATCTGACCCTTATATGGATACCCTTGATTGCATTTTCTTTCCTAATTGCAGTAGCTAAAACTTGCATTACAATGTTAAAGAGCAGTGGAGACAATGGGCAACCTTGTCTGGTTCTTGTCTGAGTGAAAATGATTTCGATTTAACTCCATTCAATATGATATTGGCTGTGGGTTTGCTGTAGAAGGCCTCTATGAGTTTAAGAAATGTCCCTTCTATACCAATTTTCTTAAGTGTTCTGATCATGAAGGGATGCTGGATATTATCAAAAGCTTTTTCTGCATCAATTGAGAGAATCATATGGTCTTTGTTTTTTAATTTGTTTATGTGCTGAATTACATTTATAGATTTACGTATATTGAACCAGCCTTGAGACCCTGGGATAAAACCGACTTGGTCATAATGTATAATTTGTTTGATGTGTTGCTGGATTCTGTTTGTTAGGATCTTGTTGAATATTTTTGCATCTATATTCATTAGTGATATTGGTCTATAATTTTCTTTTCTTGTTGGGTCTTTTCCTGGTTTTGGGATCAGGGTGATGTTTGCTTCATAGAACATGTTGGGCAGTCTTCCTTCTTTTTCTACATTTTGGAACAGGTTGAGTAATATAGGTACTAGTTCCTTTTTAAAGGTTTGGTAGAATTCTGAAGTGAAGCCATCTGGTCCCAGGCTTTTCTTTTTAGGAAGATTTCGTATGGTTGATGCTATTTCAGAACTTGGTATTGGCCTATTCAACATTTCCACTTGATTCTGGCTAAGTCTTGGAAGGTGACGTGCTTCCAAGTATTGGTCAATTTCCTTCAGATTTTCATATTTCTGAGAATAAAGTTTCTTGTAATATTCATTAAAGATTTTTTTAATTTCTGAGGAGTCTGGTTTTTTTTTGTCTTTGTCATTTCTGATTGATGAGATTAGAGATTTTACTCTTTTTTTCCTGGTTAGGTTAGCCAAAGCTTTATTTTACTGGCCTTTTCAAAAAACCAACTTTTTGATTTATTGATCTGTTGTATAATTCTTTTGTTTTCAATTTCATTTAATTCTGCTCTAATTTTGGTTATTTCTTTTCTTCTACTGGGTTTGGGGTTGGAATGTTCTTCCTTTTCCAGTTGCTTGAGATGTCCCATTAAGTTGTTAACTTCCTCTCTTTCCGTTCTCTTGAAGAAGGCTTGCAGTGCTATAAATTTCCCTCTTAGAACTGCCTTTGCAGTATCTCAGAAGTTCTGATAATTCATGTCTTCATTCATGTTTTTATATGAGTATGCAGGTTCCTTTTGTTACTGAGTTCAACTTTTATTCCATGGTGGTCTGAGAGGATGCAAGGAATAATTTCTATTCCTTTAAATTTACTGAGGTTAGACTTGTGACCTAAGATGTGATCGATTTTGGAGTATGTTCTGTGGGCTGATGAGAAGTATGTGTATTTAGTTTTGTTGGGATGAAATGTTCTGTAGATGTCTGCTAAATCCAAATGTTGGATGGTTAGGTTTAAATCTAAAATTTCATTGCTCAGCTTCTTATTGGAGGATCTATCCAACACTGCCAAAGGAGTGTTGAAATCTCTGACTATTATGGAGCTGGAGGAAATCAAGTTGCTCATGTCTGTTAGAGTTTCTCTTATAAATTGAGGTGCATTCTGGTTGGGTACATAGATATTAATAATTGAAATCTCATCATATTGAGTATTACCCTTAACAAATATGAAGTGACCATTCTTATCCTTCCTTACTTTTGTTGGTTTAAAGCCTATTGTATCTGCAAATATAATTGCAACACCTTCTCACCATATTAAAAATAATCTTTCCAGCTCGGTACCTGTAGCTCAGAGGCTAGGGCATCAGCCACATACATTGGAGCTGGTGGGTTCAAATCCTGCCAAACAACAATGACAACTACAACCAAAAAATAGCCAGGCACCTGTGGTCCCAGCTGCGTGGGAGGCTGAGGCAAGGGAATCACTTAGGCCCAGGAGTTTGAGGTTGCTGTGAGCTGTGACACCATGGCACTCTACCAAAGGTGACATAGTGAGACTCTGTCTCAAAAAAAAAAAAAAAAAAGAAAGAAAGAAATCTTTCCTTCTCATGAGGCCACACTGCCAGTTAAATTCTCATGAGTGCTTTCAAAGTAAATTATAGTAACATTGAATTATATGCTTTATGGTGCAAGTGTGGCTGACCTGGACTGAATTTTCCAGCATCTGTTAACAATGGGCTGCAATAGTTGTTATTTTTAATAAATTGGAATGTTATCACATTTCTATTTTACTGTGAGCAGAGAGAGTGCTGTCATGTGTCTCTCCATTATAATATCACCTTGGGGAAAAAATGCATGGTATTGTTTCCAATAACCTTGCAAATACCATGGGGAATAGCTTGTTTGGTTGTGTTTCTTGCCTTCACCTTGTTTTCAAGGCCCCACTGATCTTTAAAATATCTCAAAAAGTCAAGCTAAAGGTTGATTCTTCCATTACAATGGGCTATGAGATTTCAGCAAACAGAAATACGTTTAATCAAAACATACATGAGATATAAGACAAGCTGCTCTGGTGAGGAGACCAGAGGGGTTGAAAGAAGTAAGCCAGAGAGATAGCACTGCAGGCTGTAGGCCTCTGTTCTGTGTTTTGGTTTAGGGCTTTATTGTTAAAACCATTAGCTTATGCTTTCAAGAACTAAGACCCTCAAGGTCCATTCTAGGTCAGAGTAACTACCCGGTTAAACCCCAACATACTGCAGCTGTTGACAGCTTCGACACTGGTCAGCTGAGAAGGCCAGAACACAGGGACGTCCCCTGGCTGACACACCACAGGATCCCCGTAATCAGGTTTGGAAAGTTCTTTGATTCCCAACAGTTCTGCAGATGGAAAAAGAAAAATGTAATTCCCTTGGCAGGTATCATCCCATTGGAACTCACTGAGTAGTTTATGATGTGTTCTCCAAAAGGAACTCCAGTCATAGGATTATTTCAATGGCTGTTTGAGAGGAGAGATGGAGAGAAGGAATTGGGGCTGAAGGAACTCAAGAAATTTCAGCCCAAAATATGACTCATTGGTATAGATGGTATTTTTATAATTAAAGGCCCTTAGAGATCAACAGGCCCTTGGAAGGGGCTTTCTCTCTATCTGCATAACCAGATGGACCCATTAAAGGAACAATAGATTTCCTTTCTTCCCCATCTCTCCCCTCCTTGTTATCTCCCTATATTGCAGGGAAGGAAATCAAGTATGCAAGCAGACCTGGCCCAAATCCTTTTAAACATAATACCTAAAGGTTGATTTGCAAGTCAATCTGTTTCCCCATCCATTCATCCTCCCTAGCAACCACTTATTGCCCCTAAACAGAATCACTTATATTCTTCATCTCCCTGTCCCCTCTAAAAAGAGTATATGAAAATATCTGGTTCCCACTGGGATATTGGGTAATCACTCTGTGATTCTCTCTGAGAACACAGTGAACAAACCTCTTCCTCTTACTAAGCTGCCTTAATTGTGAGTTGATCTTTCAGGGGACTGGTGGAGGAAGGGAAAAGTTTCCCCTTATCCTCCCAAAACTTTAACAACTTAGAATACTCCATGACTTACAGTCCACATTGAGTAGTACAGTTTCGGGTAATGGAATCTTGAACTCTGTGATATGATTTTTGGAAGCCTTGGATGCATTAAACCCAATACTTTCATTGTATGGATTGTTAACAAAGCCAGCATGTATGAGTTTATCTTGATAAAGACTGAGTTACATTGCCCAAACCAGAACTCTGTTTGTTGTTTTACCAACAACAACATCCTAACCCTGGCCAGTCATCAAAGTGCTGACCAGGACAGCAAAGATGGATGTGCTGGGCCCAACCCATCCCCACTAATGATAAAACTATTCGACTCACACCTTCCTGGTGAGTGGTGCTGAGGTCATCCTTATATGATGAAGGCAGCAAATGCTAATTGCATTCTTACAGAACGGTATGTTTTGTCTGATTTTGTCTGTGACACAGCTGAGTAAGTTCTGGTACTCTGGACTCTGACCCTCACTCAAGGCCCAATCCCAGACTCTCATCAGGCCCTTGGGGAACCTCTAAGAAGCTGGGGCAGCTTCCGGATTTTAGCCCTTCATCCTTGGATTGTTTACTTACTCTCAAATTGAGTTAATACACTGGAGGCCACTGGATTTCAGTTGGAATTAACATTCGAAAGAAAGCCTTCTGTCCAAACATGCCAATGAACAGTAGCCTTTGAGCTCAAATCTCCAAAGAGCTCTGCTGCCACCCTCTGCTTCCCCCACCTCATGTTCATTTGAAGTTCATAGGAGCTTTATGTTTATTAAAGATCTCCAAAGGGTGAGTCTGGCTATTCTACCAAGGGTGGTGCCCTTAAACCTGAAGAGCACCTTAAACCCAGCCCTGGGACTACTGCTAGAGACTTGGAGCCTCGTCCAGGCCTTAACCCTGCAAAACCCTGGAAAAGATGAGGACACCCCATGGGAGCTCAGGAACATGACAAGTTCCCATTTGCTTCTCAGGCCCAAGTCCCAGAGAGACTGTTAGAGTCCTGAACCAGACTGGACACTGACCTGGGTCACCGATGTGAATAGGCTGTCCTCGCTCACCTCCAAGGGAGCAACTGGCCTGCACCAACCTTCCCAACTTGTCCTCAGGAACTGGCCTCCCTGTGACCACCAGAGGGCAGCAGAAGCCAGCGTGGGTGACACAAGGCACTGTTGTCTGGCCAAAAAAAAAAAAAAAAAAATCAAGTGAAAAATGTTAAAAAATGGAATATGCACAGATCTAAGCCCTAAACACCAAGAGTTCAAGGTAGTTGAATGAAGGAGCAGGGCCCAGTAGGTATTACAAAAAATTAGATTCTACTTTTATGTGACAGAGTTGGGGAAATGTGCTGGTAATTATGGGTATAAAACAGGGAAGCTGAACTTTTTATGTGCCACGGACCTCTTTGGCAGCCTAGTGCAGCTATGGACCCCTGATCAAAGTAAAGTTTTTAAGTGCATACAAGAAAATGCTTAAGGTTCCAAAGGAAAAAAATTATATTGTAAATGCAGTTATCAAATTATGAAAAAATTCATCATAACATATGTGTTCTTCATTAGCAGCTTAAGGGAAAAGGGGGCAGATTAGCTACCATTGTAGTTTTGAAGTAGTGACTGACATCTTGGGTATTTTTGAGATATCAGGGAGAACAGTAGTGTTATTTGAAAATGTCTGCGATTTCCTTTGGTGATCACAAAGTTACAGGGTCTCCTGATACGATGGCCGATTGTTGCCTACATTCATAATTGAAGGAAATGCTAAATTTCCCTTTGAGGTTATGAAAACAAAAATATAATATTTTTCCCATCTGATGTCATGGACCCTCTGAATTTCTCATGAATTTCAGGATGAAGAACCTGTTGGAGGATCAGAGGCAGAGGGAGCAGAAATGTTGAGGAGGAGCTGATGTCTACTCTGCCTCCTGAATCCACACAAGGGATAGAGACAGAGGTCTGTCCCCAGGCAGGACTCTTTTCTGAGTCTGCCTCATTCCTCTGCCTAAATAGAAGTGCCCATAATGATCTGGGCAACGTTCACTGGTGTCATGTTTTCCTCCCTGGATGGTTTCTGGGCCCTACAATGGGGCTTATGAAAGATTTAGGACATGGCCAGGACTGCAATCCACTGGGACAGCCTTGGCTGCCACCAAAAGAGCGTGCTTTTACCACCCTGGTCGCAGCAGTAGAGCCTCGGTGTCCCTGTCTGTGGTGTCTGTTCAACAGTACTGGGAAGAGGGAACATACTAGGGTCAAAGAGCTGGCTGTGGTCCCCAAGGCTGAGGCACATCCCATCCGGGGGCATGATTCATCCCGTTGAGGCCACCAACAGAATCCCAGATGGCTGCCTGGCCATCTCTCCCAGGAGCCAAGGGGCAAGGGAGTAGGTGTTGGACCAAAAGCTGCTTGGTAACCATCCGGGTCACTGAGATATTGTGGAAAAACAGCAAGGGAGGCACTTTCACCTCCGTACAAGGCTTCCTTAATCATCACACCTTTATTATTGATATTTTACAGATGGGAGCCAGGAGTTCTAGTGTGGCTTGGAGACCAGGGCAAGCCCTTTGCTCTCTCTAGCACATTAACTGCCATGTGAGCTGTATTTAACTCACCCTCATGATAGTTTTGAGCCTGGGTCCTCATGAAACATACATAATTCAAATGTCTCTTGATCTTACATGTTATGCAATATGTGGCTCCCTGGGGCCAAAATCCTGCAGTTGATTTGTGAAAATCTTACTTGTTGATGTTCTTATTGTTACAATTAATATTGACAATTTAATTCTAAAAGCATGGATTAAATGAATACAAGTCAATAAATTTCATTTTTCTATTTCTATTTACCTTTAAATTACACTGAAGCCTAAGAAGAAACACATTTTATCCTTATGAAACTATTTTTCAAGTTTTCGCATTAATTTTTACTTTACTCATTTTTTTTTTTGAGACAGAGTGTCTCACTTTGTTGTCCTGGGTAGAATACAGTGATGTCATCATACCTCACAGCAACCTCAAACTTTTGGAATCAAACAATCCTCTTGCCTCAACCTCCTGAGTAGCTGGGTCTATATGCAAGCGCCTCCATACCCAGCTAGTTTTTTTTATTTTTAGTAGAGATGGGGTCTCGCTCTTGCTTGGCCTGGTCTGGAGCTCTTGAGATCAAGGGATTCCCCTGCCTTGACCTCCCAGAGTGCTAATATTACAGGTGTGAGCC
This sequence comes from Nycticebus coucang, assembly GCF_027406575.1. Lineage (NCBI taxonomy): Eukaryota > Metazoa > Chordata > Mammalia > Primates > Lorisidae > Nycticebus > Nycticebus coucang. Next base: position 93,201,641 of record NC_069788.1, read on the forward strand.
ACCCCACCCAGCCTACTTTACTAATTTTCAAGTTTTTATTTGCTTTTTTTATTATGTTTTAGGATCATCTTGTTTTCAAAGTTTATATCCTATTTTCCTAATAAAACACTGTGGCCCCAAAGAAAAAAATTATTATTCTAGTGGCAGTCAACATGCCAGACCTCAGTTTCCTCCCCTAAAATGAGAGGCCGTACATGGGAGGACCATAGACACCCCCCCATCCCACCTGCTACATGACAGTGCATTCTGCTGTGGGCCCCACCAGTGGTTGGGGAACTGCCCACTCAGGCACACACTTCACACATGTGGGCAGCTTGTTTCTGATGAGAGGTGGCTGGGGCTGCTCTGGCAGGAGCCCAGACCAGGACATTTTAAATGAAACCTCCAATCTGAGTCTTCTATAAATAAAGAAACACAGGACCTGGCTGTTTTCATGCTACTGACCACTAACCCAGGAATGGGTCAGTGGAGTAGGGGGATCCAGTTCAGTCCCTTTGACAAGAAATGGCTGAAAGAAAACCTCAGGGGCTAGCAGGGAGGCAGCTCCTAACAGCAGGCACGTTCTAAGAGAGGCGACTACCAGCAGACACCTCCCGCCAAGAATATGACCCAGCTTTCTGGACAGAGTTGTATAACCCAGCAGCTAACAGCCTGGCTGAGGCTCTGCCACAAATCCCTGGGCATTTATAGAGCCAGGCACTTTCTTCCTGGGGCTCTGCTCACCAGTGTCAGGGAAGATCTTCAAAAATCTCACCGAGGTGTCCTACATTAAAGAAGTCAAACAAATTCCAAACGGGTTTGGTTTACACAGCTAAAGTGAATTGTCAAGAAGGGCCACACTGGGCACTCATAGTGGTCAAAGGTTGGGCTTGGGTGAGACCAAGGTTGGTTCAGAGAGACTGACAACTTATCCTGGGTTGCACAGCTAGAAAGTGGCTGAGCTGGGATGAGACCTTTGGTTTTCTGCCCCCTGTGCCAATGTTCTCCCCACTACAGGAAAATAAAAGACATTACGCATTGTCAATCCATTCTGCCCTACCTTATATGCACCTGCGTGGCCAGCACCTGCTGGATCTCTTCCAGGGAGCCCCACCTTCTCCATGGTCTCTTCGGGGGAGAAGCTGCAGTCCAGGAGGAAGGCCACCATGTCCTTCAGCTGTTCCGAGTGCTCTGCCAGGGAAGTCGGGCTGCCTGTGCAGGTACCAAACTCATATTTCTGGAACTGGGGACAGCCGATTCTGGGGACACAAGGAGAAGCTCACAGGCCTCCAGACTCTAACTTTGGCCCCCGACAGTGTGCTCTTTAGAAGCACTAGAGAGAGAGAAGAGGATGTCTAGTGCTGAAATTTCCAGCCCTGGGGCCCAGGAGCAGTTTTCAGCAAGGAGCCTTGCTGACTTCCTTCACACGGTACCAGATCAGAAATCATTAAATCAGCATGTGTACAATGCAGCCCCTACCGCACACCCATCGTTATCTCCTATAACCTTAACCCCAAACCAGAAGGAAAGAAATAATGGTGACCTCTCTGCCATGGAGTTGGAGCCAGCAGCCCAAAAGGGAGAAAGGACACATGTCTTCGGAAAGCTCTCTGTTGGCAGTGGGTGAGGCCTTTCTCTTTACTTAGAGAAATGCCTCTGTAACACTGAAAGATTTCTTTGGTTGCAAGCCTATTCTTCACTTACTCCAAAAGCATGTATTGAGCTGTTCCTCCATGCCAGGCACACGCTAGGTGATGGGGCTATAGTGATGGAGAAGACACTGTCCCAACCTTTAAGGAGCTTGCAATCTAACAGTGGTAGGTGAGACTACATTGAGAACAGATACAGTCTAGATAGAGTGACACATAGAAGGGAGAAATCAATTCTCTCCCACAGAAGAGCTGCTGGGTTTTGAGGTATGAATAGGAGTTTGCCAGTTGGACAAGGAGAAAAGCACAGTATGCAATCTAGGCAGAGGAAGCAGTATGTGAAAAGCATGCTGGCATCAGGCTTTAAAAAAGCTTCTAAAAAGCTCTGTGGCCCATTGGAAGATCTGCTCCGGGGTCTCTAGCTTGGCAGCACAGATGGTGTCAGAGAAAAATGTAAGGGAGCAAAAGTGGGCCCAGATGGGGTCTCAGAAGGACAATCTTATCCTAGAGTCCACAAAATGATGACAGAATGTTCCTGGGGAACTTTTTGTCTGGGAAGAGGGGTTGGAATGACTGGAGTGTCAGGAGTCAGGGGAGAAGCCGAGCTGGGCCAGGTCACCACGGGTCTTGAGGTCAGGCTGAGGTGCAAACCATAGGAGGATGTGGAAGAATTTTAAATAGTAAGGTCACATGATCAGATTTAGACATAGGAAAGGTCCCTCTGAGGGGAGAGTAGGAGAAGGAGGGCAAGGCGGGAGAGGGCGAGATGGGGCTAGGGACCAGTTAAGATGTCTGACAGTCTAGTGGGGGACAATTATGACTCTGCGTTTGTATGGGTGGAAACAGAGACTCACAGGAGAAGTGTTATAGAAGGAGAATCAGAGGTGTCATTTATAAATGGGTTAGATAAAGTTTAAGGGTCTGGGAGCAATGCCCCATAATGTATCTATCTCTGGGTGCTGGTAATGCAAGTATTTGTATTTTCATCTTAATATGAGGCAGGCAGGTTTCTGGCCTGGATAGTAAAAGTGGACAGAGGCAGAGCCAGTGGGTTTCTCCATGATTCTAAAGATTACCGCAGGAGCAGGGGATAGAGCAAAGAGTGGGAATAGTGGGAAGGCAGGTCATTCCTAAGCAACAGTCATGAGCGAGGCTCTGTGGCAGGCACTGCAGTGTCCCCAAGGTGGGACAGAGAGGTCCCTGATGACAGAGTCACTGGCTGCAGCATTTGGCCACTCTCAAGTTTTTGTTTGTTTGTTTTTGAAACAGATTCTCACACTATTGCCCAGACAGTAGTGCAGTGGCATCAGCTTAGCTTACAGCAACCTCAAACTTCTGGGTTCAAGTGACCCTCCTGTCTCAGGCTTCTGCTGAGTAGCTGGAACTACAGGTACCCACCACAATGTCCAGCTAGTTTTTCTATTTTTAGTGGACATAGGTCTCGCTCTTGCTCAGGCTGGTCTGGAACTCCTGACCTCAAGTGATCCTCTTGCCTTAGCCTCCCAGAGTACTAGGATTACAGGTGTGAGCCACTGTGCCTGGCCTAGAACACTCCCAAGTTTTAACCCACAATAACCGAGGCTGCTTCTTTTTTTTTTTTTTTTTCTTTTTCTTTTATTATTGGGGATTCATTGAGGGTACAATAAGCCAGGTTACACTGATTGCAATTGTTAGGTAAAGTCCCTCTTGCAATCATGTCTTGCCCCCATAAAGTGTGACACACACCAAGGCCCCACCCCCCTCCCTCCTTCCCTCTTTCTGCTTTTCTCCCCGCCATAACCTTTATTGTCATTAATTGTCCTCATATCAAAATTGAGTACATAGGATTCATGCTTCTCCATTCTTGTGATGCTTTACTAAGAATAATGTCTTCCACTTCCATCCAGGTTAATACAAAGGATGTAAAGTCTCCATTTTTTTTAATAGCTGAATAGTATTCCATGGTATACATATACCACAGCTTGTTAATCCATTCCTGGGTTAGTGGGCATTTAGGCTGTTTCCACATTTTGGCGATTGTAAATTGAGCTGCAATAAATAGTCTATTACAAGTGTCCTTATGATAAAAGGATTTTTTTCCTTTTGGGTAGATGCCCAGTAATGGGATTGCAGGATCAAATGGGAGGTCTAGCTTGAGTGCTTTCAGGTTTCTCCATACTTCCTTCCAGAAAGGTTGTACTAGTTTGCAGTCCCACTAGCAGTGTAAAAGTGTTCCCTTCTCTCCACATCCACGCCAGCATCTGCAGTTTTGAGATTTTGTGATGTGGGCCATTCTCACTGGGGTTAGATGGTATCTTAGGGTGGCTTTGATTTGCATTTCTCTAATATATAGGGATGATGAACATTTTTTCATATGTTTGTTAGCCATTTGTCTGTCTTCTTTAGAGAAGGTACTATTCATGTCTCTTGCCCATTGATATATGGGATTGTTGGCTTTTTTCATGTGGATTAATTTGAGTTCTCTATAGATCCTAGTTATCAAGCTTTTGTCTGATTGAAAATATGCAAATATCCTTTCCCATTGTGTAGGTTGTCTCTTTGCTTTGGTTATTGTCTCCTTGGCTGTACAGAAGCTTTTCAGTTTAATGAAGTCCCATTTGTTTATTTTTGTTGTTGCAATTGCCATGGCAGTCTTCTTCATGAAGTCTTTCCCCAGGCCGATATCTTCCAGTGTTTTTCCTATGCTTTCTTTGAGGATTTTTATAGTTTCGTGCCTTAAATTTAAATCCTTTATCCATCTTGAATCAATTTTTGTGAGTGGGGAAAGGTGTGGATCCAGTTTCAGTCTTTTACATGTAGATAACTATTTTAAATAGTTAAATTAAATTCCCAACACTATTTTATTGAATAGGGAGTCTTTCCCCCAAGGTATGTTCTTGTTTGGTTTATCAAAGATTAGGTGATTATAAGATGTTAGTTTCACTTCTTGGTTTTCTATTCGATTCCAAGTGTCCATGTCTCTATTTTTGTGCCAGTACCATGCTGTCTTGACCACTATGGCTTTGTAGTACAGACTAAAATCTGGTATGCTGATGCCCCCAGCTTTATTTTTATTACTAAGAACTGCCTTAGCTATATGGTTTTTTTCTGGTTTCGTACAAAATGCAGAATCATTTTTTCCAAATCTTGAAAGTACAATGTTGGTATTTTAATAGGAATGGCATTGAATAGGTAGATTGCTTTGGGAAGTATAGACATTTTAACAATGTTGATTCTTCCCATCCATGAGCATGGTATGTTCTTCCATTTGTTAATATCCTCTGCTATTTCCTTTCTGAGGATTTCATAATTTTCTTTGTAGAGGTCCTTCAACTCCTTTGTTAGGTATATTCCTAGGTATTTCATTTTCTTTGAAACTATGGTGAAGGGAATTGTGTCCTTAATTAGCTTCTCATCTTCACTGTTATTGGTGTACACAAAGGCTACTGACTTGTGAACATTGATTTTATATCCTGAAAGATGACTGTATTTTTTGATGACTTCTAGGAGTCTTGTGGTTGAGTCTTTGGGATTCTCTAAGTATAAGATCATGTCGGCAGCAAAGAGGGAGAGTTTGACCTCCTTTGCTCCCATTTGGATTCCCTTTATTTCCTTGTCTTGCCTAATTGTATTGGCTAGAACTTCTAGCACTATGTTGAATAGTAAAGGTGACAGAGGACAACCTTGTCTGGTTCCAGTTCTAAGAGGAAAAGCTTTCAGTTTTACTCCATTCAGTAAAATATTGGCTGTGGGTTTGTCATAGATAGCTTCAATCAGTTTTAGAAATGTGCCACCTATGCCTATTCTCTTCAGTGTTCTAATTAGAAAAGGATGCTGGATTTTATCAAATGCTTTTTCTGCATCTATTGAGAGGATCATATGATTTTTATTTTTGCCTCTGTTAATATGGTGGATAACGTTTATGGACTTGTGTATGTTAAACCAGCCTTGCATACCTGGGATGAAACCTACTTGATCCTGATGTATGACTTTTTTGATGATAAGCTGTAATCTATTGGCTAGGATTTTGCTGAGAATTTTTGCATCTGTATTCATAAGTGAGATGGGTCTGAAATTCTCCTTTTTGGTTGGGTCTTTTCCTGGTTTTGGTATCAGGGTGATGTTTGCTTCATAGAATGTGTTGGGGAAGATTCCTTCATCCTTAATTTTTTGGAATAATTTCTGCAGTATAGGAATAAGCTCTTCCTCGAAGGTTTGATAAAATTCTGGTGTGAAGCCCTCTGGACCAGGCCATTTTTTGGTTGGAAGCTTTTTTACTGTTTCTTTAATCTCAGTGCTAGAAATTGGTCTGTTCAGGAGCTCTATTTCTTCCTGGCTAAGTCTAGGGAGAGGGTGTGATTCCAAATATTGATCCATTTCCTTCACATTGTCAAACTTTCTGTCAAGTTTCTGGTAGTATTCAGAGATGATCTCTTGTACCTCTGTGGGATCAGTTGTTATTTCCTCTTTATCATTTCTGATTGAGGTTACTAGAGATTTTACTTTTCTATTTCTCATTAGTCTGGCCAACGGTTTATCTATTTTATTTATTTTTTCAAAAAACCAACTCCTTGTTTCATTAATTTTCTGAATGATTCTTTTGTTTTCAATTTCATTGATCTCTGATTTGATTTTGGATATTTCTTTTCTTCTACTGAGTTTAGGCTTAGATTGTTCTTCTTTTTCTAATTCCATAAGATGGCTTGTGAGTTTGTTGATGTGCTCTCTTTCTGTTTTTCGAATGTAGGCATCTAAAGCAAAAAATTTTCCTTTCAAAACTGCTTTTGCAGTATCCCACAGGTTTTGGTAGCTTGTGTCTTCATTGTTATTATGCTCAAGGAAGTTAATGATTTCCTGTTTTATTTCTTCCTGCACCCATCTGTTATTCAACAGAAGGTTGTTTAATTTCTATGCCTTTGTGTGGATAACCCAGGCTTCTTACCTGGTGCCTGAGACAGTACTTTGGGCAGGTGATATCCACTTTTCTGGCTCACTTCGGCCCAGCAGGGGCAGAGGACCGGTGTTGGCCTGGCAGAACCTTTCAAAGGCTGGAGCGAGGGAGTTGGGCAGGACTACCACGCTGGCTGGCCGGAGCCCTGGTGGGAGAAGGGTCAAAGGTACAGTCAGATGTTTCTTTGTAGACTCTTTCTAACGTAACTCATTTTTAAATGACAAGGTCTCACTATGTTGCCCAAGCTATCCTCTTTCATAGCCTCCCAAGTAGGGGGAACTACAGGCATACATACTACACCACTGTATACAACTTCTAATTTGACTTTTTATTGAGGCGCTACATATACCCAGAAAAGTGCATGTAAGTGTATAGCTTAAAGAATTTTCAAGAAATGAACACACTCCTGTAACCAGCATCCACATTCAGCCACTATCCTGACTTCCAACATCACCTATTACTTTTGCCTGTTCCTGGACCTCATGTAATGGAGTCAAACCATATTTGTCTTTTAAGTCAGGCTTCTTTCACTGAACAGTATATTTGGGAGATTCATCTATACTGTTTCATTTAACAATAGTCAATTCATCCTCATTGCTCTGTGGTATATTTGTATAATGAGTATTGACCCAATCCTGCTGCCAGTGGACATCTGAGTAGGTTATTTGAGGTTATTTAGTGGTGCTACCATGAACATTGTAAAACATGCATTTGGGGGCCATAAGGTATATAAATTCAGCTTTAATAGATATTGCCAAGCAGTTTTCCAAAGTGGCTGTACCAATTTACACTCCCATCAGTGGTGTGTCTCCAATACTTGAAATTGCCTGTCTTTTTCATTTTAGCCATTCTGTCAGGTGTGTAGTAGTGTCATATTGTGGTTTTAATTTGCATCGTCCCAATAACTAATGTGCTTGAGTACCTTTTCATATTTCTTACTGGCTATTTGGGTATCCTTTTTGGGAAAGAGGCTGTTCACATCTTTTGTCTGGGCAGATTCTTGACTGAGTAGGCTCATAGTCTTAATGGAGCTACAGAGGAAAACCTCCACTGGCATGCCACGACCTCCTTGGGGGCAGCCAGCCAACCTCTGCAATGGGAAGTCCATTGGATTTGGAGATAAACAAACATGGGCTTACATCCCAATTCTGCTTCTGACCAGCTGTGTGACCCTGGAAAGCTGATTTGCATCTATTACCCTCAGATTTCCCTCAGCAAGATGATGGTGATTGTACCCATCTCAGAGAGCCCTCAGCGAGTTAATGTTTGTGAATTATCTAGCATATTATTGTCCAGAAAGAAGGGCTTGGAGTTAGTGTACACTTATGCAATAAAATTCTGTAAATACATTTAAAATTAGTGTACAGAAGAAATATTTAACTTAGGGCCTCAAACTATCCTCCCAACTTGGCCTCCGAAAGTGCTAGGATTACAGATGTGATCCACCATGCTCCTCCTTTAATGATTATATTAAAAGATGTTTGTAACCTATTATTAGAGGAACCATGCTGGGTAACAATGTGGTATGTTTGACATACTCTCCTTTTTATGAAATCAGTGAGAAAGAACTGGAAGGAAAGATGTTATACATCTACATGATAACCGTGGTTGTCTCCACGTGACAAGACTGGATGACTTTAATTTTCTTTTTTTTTTTTTTTGTAGAGACAGAGTCTCACTTTATGGCCCTCGGTAGAGTGCCATGGCCTCACACAGCTCACAGCAACCTCAACTCTGGGCTTAAGCGATTCTCTTGCCTCAGCCTCCTGAGTAGCTGGGACTACAGGCACCCGCCACAATGCCCGGCTATTTTTTGGTTGCAGTTTGGCCGGGGCCGGGTTTGAACCCGCCACCCTCGGTATATGGGGCCGGCGCCTTACTGACTGAGCCACAGGCGCCGCCCGACTTTAATTTTCTTTTCTGTGCTTTTCTCAATATTCTGAAATTAAGACCATCGAAAGAAAACCATCATTATGCTCTATTGGAGAAATAACCCAGGGGACAATCTCCTAACTGCCAGATTTATTCCATCACATGTAGGCTTTTCTCTCCTGCAATAATTACTGAGCTCTTCTTATATGCCAGGCTCTTTGTGCTATGTAATTTGCATTAGTGATCATCTATATTTTATAAATAAGGAAAATTAGGCTCAGAGAGATGAAATGATTTTCCCAGGGTCACACAACTGGTGCACAGCATAGCCAAGATTTAAACCAGGGACAGGTGACCCCCGCATCCTCTCACTTCATCACTGAACTGCATCTTTTGGGCCTCCTCCCCAGGATGGGTGTACCCCCACCTAAACATCTTCTTCCTCTAGGACTGTGGAGTGAAGCAGAGGCAACCATCTGCTGGGAGAAGTCCAGCTCCTACTCTAACTGGCAGAGCCTGGAACTCATTATCTCCAGTGGTAGAGTGCCTGCCAGTGCTACCAGCAGATTTTCCAAATGAGGACACACTGGACCTCTCTCTCCCACCCATATACCCACCCGCTCAGCTGCTAAAAGCCCAAGGAAACTGACACAAGTCTCAAGCAAGCTCAGCACAGCTCCAAAAATGACCTGGAACAAGGAGGAAGGGAATACAGCTGGCTTAGAGGCCTCCCCTTCCCTACCCACCCACTTCTTAGCTCCAAGGCCTGTTTGTGAGAACAAATTAAATTTTTTTTTTTTTTGTAGAGACAGAGTCTCACCTTATCGCCCTTGGTAGAGTGCCATGGCGTCACACAGCTCACAGCAACCTCCAACTCCAGGGCCCAGGCGATTCTCCTGCCTCAGCCTCCCGAGTAGCTGGGACCACAGGCGCCTGCCACAACGCCCGGCTATTTTTTTGTTGCAGTTTGGCTGGGGCCGGGTTTGAACCCGCCACCCTCGGTATATGGGTCCGGCGCCCTACTCACTGAGCCACAGGCGCCGCCCCAACAAATTAAATTTTTAATATAATAAATCAGGGTGGTATTATGCACACAAAACTGCTTTGTTTTCTTTATAATTAAACGTACATCACAGGGCACTATGTTTGGTTTTGTTTATCTCCACTGCTACAGATAAATAGAAAAGTCCCCAAGTTGTCCCCAATAGTAACAGGTCACAGACTAGAAACCCCCATAGTTCCTTTTTTGAGAAAACGGTGGAACACAGAGGCCTCACTTTTTTGGTGAGGATACTTTATGGTCTGATGTGATCTGTGCATCTCCTTTGAGCTCCGCCTAAGGGGATGACACTTCTCTTCAAAGAGATTGAATGATTCTGAGCTCTTTTATCCCAAAATTAATTTTTTTTTTGAGATAGAATCTTACTTTGTCATCCTTAGTAGAGTGTCATGGCATTATAGCTCAGAGCAACCTCCAATTCTTGGGCTTAAGTGATTCTCTTGCCTTAGCCTCCCAAGTAGCCGGGACTACAGGTGCCTGCCATAATGCCTGTCTATTTTGTTTTTTTTTTAGAGACAGGGTCTCATTTTTCCTCAGGTTGATCTCCAACTCCTGAGTTCAAGCAATCCACCCACCTTGGCCTCCCAAAGTGCTAGGATTATAGGTGTGATCCACCACACTCGGCCCCAAAATAAATTAATTTAAAAAAATATAGTGACAAGAGAAAAAAATTGCCCTTTATCATTCCTAATCTGATTTAAAGCCTCAGAAGAGAGTTTGAACCACAGTTTTCCAGCTGTTGGGTAAAGTGTACTTCTCTCCTTAAGGCATTCCACAACAGCAGGTCACGTGGACTGAGCACTTGACCTGCGCTAGATCAGGTGCCACTCCGGACTGCTCCAGAGGGAAGATTCTGTTACTTTCATTTTACAGATGAAGCTTACAGAGGTCACACAGTTTACATAGCCCCATCACCAGAAAGAAATAAAGCTGGGACTGACACCATGGCTGTCTGACCCTAGGCTCTCTGGCTGCTCTCTTTATTGCCTCCCTGATATCCTAGCAAGCAGTTATCAACCTGGAGCTAAGCTTGTGTTTGCTGACTGTGTGTAACATGTTATGACAGACTATTACGTTGGTGGTGCACGCTCTCTCTCTCTCTCTGTCTCTCGATATATACATGTATATATATGTATGTATGTATGTATGTATATATGTGAAATATATAGATATATTTTTTGTTTGTTTATCTGTTTTGAGATAGTGTCTTACTTTGTCATCCTCAGTAGAGTGTCATGGCATTATAGCTCATAGCAACCTCAAACTCTTGGGCTTAAGTGATTCTCTTGCCTCAGCCTCCCAGGTAATATATATATGTTTCTTGTGCTTCCCGGTATTCACATCCCATTGTAGCCCCTTCCCCCTTGACTCTGGCTTTGGCCAAGTGATTTGCCCTGCACCACATCGTTAACAAGTAAAGCAAGCAGGGGTCTGATATGTGTTTGTGCATTAAGGCTTACCATCTTGAAATAATCTCCCTTGGAGTCCTGAGCTACCATGTAAAGATATGTGGCTACCACTGCTGGAGAGGATTCATAGAGAGAAAGAAATGCTTTGCTAGCATCAGCTGCTCCAGCCACCCCAGTGGACACCAGACATGTTAGGAAGAAGCCATCTTGGATGGTCTAGCCCCAGCAGACACCACATGGAATAGAAGAAACACTAAGCCCAGCCTCAATTGCAGAATTGTGTCAAGAACTGTGATTTTAAACCACTAAGTTTTGGGATGCTTTGTTATGTAACAATAGATAACTCTGTTAGTCTATAAATACACCTAACAACGGAGGGCAGCATGTCAGTAAACTGAAGGAAAACTGTCTTGCTCTAGCACTTTAAACAGTGCTGCTGGTTTTTCCTGTTGGCACTTCTATCACTACCAAAAAAATCTGGTTTGTTTTTTTTTTTAATTTTTGAAGCATGAAATATTTTATTAAGGCTATGATTATTCAAGTGTAGTTTCTGGAGATGTCTGTAATTTGCTGGGTTCATTTTCACTGGCTCTACCTTCATCCTCCATGGCACTTCTGATCTATGCAAGTGGTTAGAATATTCATGTACTTAATAACAAATTATTGGATCTATTATACTTAAGTCCTTGGCTATGACCATGTAATTAGATCCCTGGGTGCTTTAAAGGAGAAAAGCTTCATATAAATAGAGATAAAACAATGAAAGTGCACGAGCTGGCCTGCCAGTGTGTTTTACTTTTACAGCATCCAGTGCTGGTACCCAGTGGGCACTTATGGATCATGGGTGTTGATGGGAATTTTATTTCAGAAGCACTACTGAATTCACCCAGCCTGACTATAAGTCAACATAAAAAGATTTTTCAGTGTAGGGTGGTGCCTGTGGCTCAAAGGAGTAGGGCACTGCCCTCATATACTAGAGGTGGTGGGTTCAAACCCGGCCATGGCCAAAAACTGCAAAAAAAAAAAAAAAAAAAATTTTTTTTTTCAGTATAAATTGATGGCATTTAAGAAACTCTGAAAAACTCACAGGATAAGCTGGTACAAAAACCCTGGTCACAAACTTCTAGGGGTAAGAAAAAGTGAATTTTGGCCTAAATTCAATTATTAAATGGAAAAGGAGGAAGAAAGAGACACTAAATGACACCATCAGCGGGTAACAGACTAGAGGAAGTAAAGTTCTTGGTTATCTGGTATAGATACACATCAGTTAAACGCACAAGGCTGTAGATGATCACAACCAAGTTTGGCATCAAAGCTGAGAAGTGTGCATCAGGGCCTGAGCCCTGGTGTCCCGCAGCTTTGCAGAAGCCAAGCCCCCACCTCACACTGCCTCTGATTGTCTTATCTCTTTCCCTTCTCTTTCTTCTTTCCTTTCCTTTCTCCCGCACCTCCAGGCAATTTTTAAAACAATTTAAAAATCCCCTAAACATTCTAAATTGAATCCCTATAGGCAATCCTCAGACTTGATCTTCATCATTCATTCTTTCTTCTTCTTTTTTTTTTCAAAAGTAAATTTATTTTGGGTTAATGTGAGGGTATAAACAACCAGGTCAAAATATTTGATTTTGTTAGGTAGAGTCCCTATTGTGGTTATGTCCCATACAAACGTATGCCAAACACCCCCAACCCCATGCCCATTCGGTGAGAGCACCCCAACCCCTCTCTTGGCCCCTCCCTCATTACCCCTTCCCCCAGGAAAATCATTTTTAATGTGAGCTTTTCCTTGGACTAGGTCAATAACATATTTAATAACTATTTTCTCTTACAAGGCCCTTCAGAGCCTTATGTGTCACTCCTGGTAACAGTGGGGAGATGGGTGCTACCCAGAGAATAAGGCCAGCCAATGGTAGGGAGAATTTGGTCTATATCAAAATCAGATTAAAATGGAGTGTTTGCCCAGGAAAAGCAACCTGGGAATGCTTTTCCCAGGATGGAAATATTTTTTACCATCTGAGCTCATTGGTGGTTGTTCAGTTCTTCTTATGGAACTGAGGTGACCAGACAGAACTGGGTGGTGCTGGACCCATCTGGTGAGATTTCACACTTGTACTTCAAGTCCAAGGTGCCAGTTCCTTCTGGACAGTTAAATGGTGACCTGAGCTAATAGTATTCTGCTCTTACTTTCTATTTCCCAGGTGGAAGCCTGAAATCTCACGAATTTCTAGGCCCTACACAGCTGGTATTTCCAGGAATTTTTAAAAAAACATGTAGCAGCACTTACCCCCAGGCATGCTGGATGTGTTTCTGATGTTTGATCTCTTTTGTAGAATCATACACCTTCTGGCAGAGGGAAGGCAGGACCTCAGGTAGAGGGCAAAAGTCATCATGTAATCCTTGAAAGGGCTGCAGAGAATCTGGGTGAGGGGAAATAGGGGAACAAAGTAGAGAGTATATCCTCCCTGCAGGTAGAAGATGCAACATCAGACACCACCTCCTGGGCCTGCCCTGTGGTGGGTGGTGGTTGGAGCAAGTTCTTCCCTGTTCCCATCTCAGTTTCTAATGAGAAATTCCAAACCCTTTTGACCTTTGCTTCTGCCCTTCCCTGGCCTGGAATGTCCTTCTCCACTCCCCAAAGGTCTTTCCATTCCTCAGAACCCTCTCAGGATCTTCTGCCTCTGAAGCAGCCTACATGCTCATACCCTAGAAGACTTCTTGGCCTGGAATCACAGTGGCTAATACTTTACTTGACTCTGAGCTCCTTTCTCTGCGCAGTGCTTCCAAGGCAGAGACACATCTTAGACTTCTTCCATAGGCATCTAAGAACATAGCGCATATCAAAAACACTTACAATTGAATTCACCTTCTGGAACGAGTGGTCCCCTAAATCAACATCCTCCATACCCATAGACCCATGCAAATAGCTTTCAACTGACTCACATGTCTGACTTGAAATTGGGTTCAACTTCATCACACATGAAGGCCTTAAGTAACTTATTCTCTAACACAAGTAAGTAAATTAATTCTAATAAATACCATCAGGGCCAAGTCCTCTAGTCTTCCTAGATTTAAAAGACCTCTGTTTCTCTCTCTTATCCCCATCATTAAAATAAAAAATAAAATTCAATCCTCCTTCATATATTCCATGGTTTCTCAGTTCTCTAGGAGATAAAATTATCTTGCTCATGCTTTTATTATTTTCTAGTTACTCTCCCAACCCTCTTAGAGGCTTAGATTTAATAATCATGGCAGGAGAAAGGGGCCTTTACACTTTTTTTAACAGGAGACCTGCTGTTTCTACACTAAGTCTGGTCTGGTCCAAGAGAGCATTACCCAGCTCCGAGAACAAGCTAACCACCTGTGATCTCAGAATGAGGGATCCTGGTTTAACAGCCCATGGGGACACTGGATCTTACCCCTCTTGGGCCCCCTCACTGCAATCCTCCCATTATTACCATTGCCCTTTGTGTCATCCAATTCCTGTCCTCATTTATTCAAGACAGGGTAAGAAAAGTATCAGCCGCAGTTGCCATCCAATTTCTGCTACTCCCCAAACCTTCTCCCAATGTACCCCAAACCTGTGCAGCCCTACCAATACCTGACTCATCCCTCTGAGGACAACTATGACCCTGTTCAGCCAGAAACAATTTCAGGAGACTGACTGTTGTCCCCATCACTTCTTTTAACAAGAGTCAGAAATGTTGGGGAGGCCCAATGTGACTAGCTGTGAACTCTTTCCCCCTCTTCCTCTTCATTCTCTCCCCGGCCTCCTCTTTCTTTCCTCCTAAGACAAAGGACACAGAGGACCTAGTTAGCCCCACCCCTGAAGTGTGTGCCAAAGGACCCTAACTTACCAAAGCCCTCCAGGCAAGCTGTGGAATTTGCCCACCAGGGCCCCATATGAAAGAGATCTCTAACGGCACCTGAGCACAGAAACCTCTTTGCACTGCCCAGGTGTCTCTTTCAATAAACCTGGTCTGAACATCTCTTTTACACCTTTGCTTACACCTTTCAGGGACTACAGGTGCATGCCTCAGCCTGGCTGAATGTGTGTGTGTGTGTGTGTGTGTGTTTTAAATCATAATTAAAAGCTTAAAAACATCATTCTAAAAGAGAGGTGGTCTCAAAACTCTAGGAAATTACACTCAGAAAGGAGTTCTATAAGTTGACTTCCTAAATTCTAGAAAAAGAGGTTTTTAATATGTCAGCAAAATCTAGGGCTAGATAGGCACCTTGTGTTGGCCTCTAAGGCATAGCCCATGTTCTATTTATCCAGATACACCCAGTGCCTAGTGCAGTGGCACAGAAGCGGGAGTTCAGTGAGCATTGGTTGAATGCCTAGTTGACTGCAGAATGGGTAACAGCATGATTCAAGGACAGTCTCCATGGTGAGGGTTCTGGACAGGCCTGAGTTTCCATAGCTCTTTCAACCTAAAGACCCAAATGGGACTCCAAACCACCAATTTATGTTTTCAACTCTAATGTCATAGACAGAAAATCATGTAAACCCCAGGGAGATTTTAATGAAGAATGTGAGATTACATAAAATCTCTAACAAATACAACACAAAGAATATTGCCTTGGAAAGGGGAGAGATGTATTAAGAGCTGCCTTAAGAGCTGCAGGAACAAAGTGCCACAGGGACACAGAGGAGAGAACAGTTAGTCCTGCTGGGCTGGGCTGGGGGTGCCAGGAGGGGTCAGGTGAGGTTGGATTCCACACCCCTAATGGAGGATTCTGAGGGTTAAAGCAGCTGCTTTGGCAGGTCAACCCCAAGCTTGGCTGCTGGACCAAGAGACCCTGCCTGGGCCTGGGAGACCTGAATCCTTGGCTGAGCAGCTGGGCTAAGGGCCTGGATGTCTGTGATCCCCTGGGATCACCGCAAAGGACTTAACACTTCTGACTGGCACTCAGCAAAGACTGAAGAGAGAACCATTTCATAAGCACATGGGGAACAGTGGCCAGACCCTTCTGATACCTGCAGATATCAGAGTTTATCATTTCATATGTGAAGAGAAGAGTTTACTCGAACCCTCTGAAATGAGAGACCCCACAGTACTTGGTAGCCTGCATCCCCACCTATTACTATTTTATAAGGTAACAGGTACAAGCTGGGTGCTGTTTTGCAAATAAATTATAGCATAAGACCAAAGTCTGAGGGGTGTTTGCCTTTCCTTTCCTCTGTTTATCTATTGTTTTAATGTAAATGTAAGTGGATTCTAGGTTGCTTTCCTAGCCTGGAGATAAATGAGTGTAGCCAGAAACCCTGCCCTGAAATGTGCACTGGGAGTTTGCCAGGCACCCAAATGTTGCCCACCATGCATGCTGGAAGGGAAAGAAGGTTGAGGACTCCTACCATAAGCAGTCGTCCCCTTTGAAGGCAAGAGTCAAAAAGAGCATGAATTGGCTCCCACAAAAAAAAAAAAAAAAAAAAGGCTTCAGTATATCAACCAGAGAATGCCCACACATCACAAATGATAGCAACTATGGCCATATATGGGTGGCCATTGTGAAGGTACAATTAGGCCCTGTTTAAAGAAACAAAATGTTACCACAAAGTAGAGTCATTTGTTACAGTTCTGAGGATTTCAGTCGCTTACGGGTTTTTTCTTTCATTTGAGAAGGTAGTTAGTTGGGATCCCAGCCCCACAGTGCGGGGCTCACTGAGTGTGCAGAGGAGAGGGAGACAGAGGTTATCCCCCTAAGGAGCCAGGCCTCCTCCCACCTGCTCAGGCCAAAGCTCTGAGGTAACCCCACTTACTTCTCAGGGAGGACACAGACTGCCCCTCTTCTCTTCTGTGCTAATTACTGGGGTGCTGAGGGCACTGAGGAAGCAGGCGAAGAGGTGACCTCAGTGTGTGCTCTGAAATGGAGTGGGTGTTTGGGGCCCACTGTGCACATTCACCAACCACAAAATGGATTCGTGTCCACACAGTCCACTCCCCATTACCCTTCCCCTTCAGCAGGCATCATGGTAAGGAGTAGAACTGGGACAGACTGTCTGCATCCCACATCTGGCTCTACACTTAGGAGGCAATCAGTAACCTCTCAAGGCCCATTTTCTCATCTGTAAAATGAGACTAATAATAACATCTATCTCTGGCCAGGTGCAGTGGTTCATGCCTCTAATCCTAGCATGCTGGGAGGCCAAGGCAGGTGGATTGCTTGAGCTCAGGAGTTCCAGAACTGTCTGAGCAAAAGTGAGACCCCATCTCTACTAAAAATAGAAAAACTAGACAGACTTCGGGCCAGATGTCTGTAGTCCTAACTACTTAGGAGACTGAGGTAAGAGGATCATTTGAGTCCAGGAGTTTGAGGTTGCTGTGAGCTATGATGCCATGGCACTCTACCCCAGGAAGACAGAGTGAGATTCTGTCTCAAAATTTAAAAAGTAAATAAACAAATATGACATATACCTCTGAACACATAGGGGAAAAACCAAGCTCAGTTTCTCCTGTACTCTCACTTAGTCACACAGAAGACTTCTGTGGCCTGTGGTCCCTGAGAAGTTTGTAGGGACTTCTCCCCAGCAGCAATCAATCCGTTCTGCAGAGACGCCGCAAGAGTGTCCTCCAATTCAGCTCTGATACTACCTAGTTGGAAACAGTGTCAGCTCCCACAGGGTGAGGGCTCAGTTGCGGCAGACTGCCCCCCACTCCTGATGGAGGCTGTGGCCTGAACTTACGATAGACCAGCTATGAATCAGGAATCCCACAGACTCCTTACTCAGGTTTTATTAATTTGCTAGAGTGACTCACAGAATTCAGGGAAACACATTGACCAGTTTATTATAAAGTATATGACAAAGGACACAGATTTGCCCGGGTGTGTTGGCTCATGCTTGTAAATCCTAGCGTGCCGGGAGGCCAAAGCAGGTGGATTGCTTGAGCTCAGGAGTTCCAGACCCGCTTGAGCAAGAGGGAAACCTCATCTGTACTAAAAATAGAAAAGCTTGCTCAGCGCTATGGTAGGTGCCTGTAGTCCAAACTTCTAGGGAGGATGAGACAAGAGGATTGCTTGAGCCCAAGAAGTTGAGGTTGCTGTGAGCTATGATGCCACAGCACTCTAGCCTGGGTGACAGAGTGAGACTGTATTAAAAAAAAAAAAAGAAAGAAAGAAAAGAAAAAAAAATAGCAGAAGAGAAAACAAAAAGGCACAGATGAGGAGATCTGTAGGGTGCAGTATGGGGGAAGGGGTGTCAGCCCAGGTAAGTCAACCCTGCCCTGCCAGGTACGTCACCACCCTCCAGGAACCTCCACATGGTCAGTTGTCCAAACACAGCCCTTTGTGGATTTTATGGAGGCTTCATTGCCGAGGCACGATCGACTGCATCCTTGGTCATAGGTGATCAACTCAGAGGTGGGAGGTGCTGAAAGACCCAATCTTTCAATCCTGCCTTGGTCTTTCTGGTGACCAGCCCCATCCTGAAACTATCTAAGGGCTGCCAGCACCTGTCATCTCACCAGCACACCAAAAGACACATATCACTTTGGAGATTCCAATGATTTTAGAAGTTACATGCCAGGAAACGGAAACGAAATGTGTATCGCACAATAGCTCAGTACCACCGGGTTAAATTAGTGAACACCCATAAGGTTCTTAGGACACTTCCCAGCCTGGTCACTGTTAGCTCTAATTGAGTGATGTCCGCGTGTGTTCCTCTTTGCCCAGTGAGCTGCAGATACAGTGGTGTCTAAGACAGCCCATGCTCACAGGGGTTTACCCTCCCAGGAGATAGACTTTAAACACATCATTACCATTGTGTCTGTCTCCTGGGGAAAGACAGAAAAAATAGTTAACTATAACATCACATGCCTAGCACTCCTGGGCCACAGGGACTGGGGACAGAGGCGAAGGGGCTGGATCTAAAAGGAGAGTAGGAGTTAGATTAGCAAAAGGTGGGGAGGAGAAAGGCCCTTGAGGTCCAGGGGACAGTGTGAGCACCAGCAGAGAGGCATGTGGAGGGACGCGGCTTTCCACACTGCTAAAGCCTATGACACCAGGTTGGGGGTGGAAGGAGCAGAGGCCAGCTCATGGGGAGTCTCCTGCAGGTCAAGGAATTTAGATTTATTCCAGAGCAATGGGCAGTCATCAAAGGTTTTCAGCAGCAGAGTGACTTGTGAGATTTGCCTCTTATAAAGGTCATTCAGGCTGCAGGTGGGGACAGCCGACTGGACAGCCAAAGTGAGAGGTTGGCAGAAGACAGGGGAGCCCAGGCCAGACTCAGAAGCATGTAGAAAGTCTCCTCCAGGAAAAAAGAACCTTGCAAGGGAAAGGCTGCCTCCCCTTCATGTGCCCTGCAAGACCAGACAATGCTCAGCACACTCTGGGGGCAGCCAGGGTTGTTCCTGTGATACAAGGCAGCACACACACATGCACACACACGTGTGCACACACAGGGAAGATGTTCCTTGTCTCCTTGCATTTCCATGAAGAGGAGGCCTTTTCTCTGTTCTCCTCACTGCTGCATCTGCAGCACCCACAACAGCGCCTGGCACATGAAGGCAACCCAGTAAATGTTCGCTATCGGGGGACGGGCAGAGCAAGTGGCCTGCACAAAGGTGTCTGAGATGGAGCAGCCAGGGAGGGAGAGAGGGAAGGAGGAGGGAAATCACATGGCTCAGAAGCTGAGGGAAGTTAAGTGTCTGAAGGAGAAATTTGTGGCGCATGGATGCCAAGGAAGATAAAGAGCCCCAAGCATCCCCAGACTCTGCAACTCCTGCTTTCTTTCCTGTCTTACCCAATAAAGCCATCACAGCTCAGGCACAGGGAGGACTTTATATTTATGTAGGGTTGTACTTAGGACCTTTGGGGTACAAAAAATAACAGAAGAAACAACTTCCATAAAGCTCACTGAGTAGTCAAGAAGATAATATAATTTACAAAAATAAACAATTTGCAGTGTTACAAAGTTCCATTTTTGGTTTCTGTAGATGTCTCCTGGATCATTTCCCCAGAGTCCCACAACATGATAATGGAAGAACAAAACGAGTAGGTGTGCAGACCTTGTCTCCACTCATTAATTTCTGTGGTGGGAGTTGCTCAGTGTTTGCCAAGGGAGTTGCTGGTGGTAGCCTAAATACAACTGCACTTCTGCAAAATAAATGCTGCTATAAGGAAGGAGCATCCTAGCTGTAGCAACATTTTATTAAATTTTTTTTATTATAATAACAGAGACAAAAGATTGGGGAAACACTGGCAGTCATTATTAGTACTTGATTATTTAATAGATCAAATATACATGCTCCCAACAAGGAGATGATTGTTAACAAAACAAATATTTTCAAATGAAGCAAATGGTCTCTTCTCTTTCCTCTTCCTAAACAATTCCTCCTAAAGTCATGAGATGGGGCAGAGTAAGACAGGAGTCCATGGTGGGGAGGGTAGGAAGCCATGGTGGCCCAAAGCAGGGTGGCAGAGTCCATGTGGGGCGAGGAGCATGTCCATGTATTGGGGGATGTTGGCCTGGAATGACCTGGAGTTGACAGAGAGAGTCCAAGGGAGTGAGGAGGGCAGCTATGCGGAAAGGAGGTGGAGGTCGAAATGGGAGAAGGTGTATACTTGTGATCGATCAAATACATAATTATATTAAGGCCAAGAGAACCCATGTGTGTCACTGTTGGATAAGGGAGTTACAGCTATGGAAGAAAACTAGAATAAACCCTATGGTTGAGGATTATATCCTCAATATACAAAATGAATTAAAAACTATATAAATGTGTGTGTGTGTGTATGTGTTTGTAGGAAACATATTCTCTAGCTCTGTCTGGAAGCAGCAATCCTCCAATAGGACTGAGTACATCAAGTGCCCAGATCTTGGATTCTAAATACCATTTTCTACTAGGCGCAGTGGCTCACACCTGTAATCCTACCACTCTGGGGGGCTGAAGCAGATGGACTGCTTGAGCTCAGAGCAGGCTGAACAAGAGTGAGACCCTGTCTCTACCAAAAAATAGAAAAACTGAGGCAGGAGGATTGCTTGATCCCAGGAGTTTAAGGTTGTGCTGTGAGCTATGATGATGCCATGGCACTGTACCCAGGGAGAGAGTGAGACTCTGTCTCAAAAAAAAAAAAAGGATAAATAAATCCCATTTTTTATTCAAATTAATCAAGACTCCTTGGAGAAATAGTTGATTCCATGGCTGGGGCAAGGAGAATGTAAGATGAGCCTGGAACATCTTGTATCAGAAAGTGAAGATGTCCTTCAAGGAATGAAGGGGGGACAGAGAAGAGACACAGATTGAACAGGCTTTCTCTGGTCACTTAGGGAAATTTTGATCTTTAAAACAAATAATGATAGGAACAGATTATAACTCACTAATAGAGGAGTCCCTAAGTCTCTAAAGATATAAAAATAACTAATTTTAAAAGTTGATAAAGAATAAGATACAAAAAGGGATTTTCTTTTGTACTATCTTTGTAATTTTTTGTCATGTTGTGATTGGCTCAAAATTTTAAAAAATGATAAGAAATAAGCTACATAGAAATTAAATTGTGTTAAATAAAATGTGGTGGCTCAGTGGGTAGGGTCCTGGCCCCATATACCGAGGGTGGCAGGTTCAAACCTGGCTCTGGCCAAACTGCTACAAAAAAATAGCCAAGCGTTGTGGTGGGTGCCTGTAGTCCCAGCTACTTAGGAGGCTGAGTCAAAAGAATCGCCTAAGCCCAGGACTTGAGGTTGCTGTGAGCTGTGTGACGACATGGCACTCTACTGAGGGCGACAAAGTGAGACTCTGTCTCTACAAAAAAATAAAAAATAAAATACATACAGGAGAATATTACTCAGATATGAAAAGAAAGGAAATTCTGACATGCTACAATGTGGATAAACCTTGAGGGCATTATGTTAACTGAAATAAGTCGGACACAAGAGGCAAACACTGCCCAACTCCACTTATGTGAGGTGCCCAGAGCCGTCACACTCATAGCGACTGAAAGTAGAATGGTGGCTGCCGAGGCTGTGTGGAGGAGGGAATGGGGAGTTAGTGTTGATGGGTACAGACCTTCAGTTTTACAAGACGGAAAGAGCTCTGGAGACGATGGATGAAGGTGATGGCTGTACCACAATGTAAATGTACTTAACACCACTGAACTGTATACTTAAAAGTGATAAATTATGGTTAATTTTGTTCTGTGTTCTACTATAAAAATTTTTCGATTTAAATTTTTAAAAAGTAAGTTGTGTGGCTGGGCATGGTGCAGTGACACAGGCCTGTAACCCTAACACTTTGGAAGACCTAAGTGGAAGGATCGCTTGAGGCCAGAAGTTGGAGACCAGCCTTGGCAATAGCAAGACCTTGTCTCTATGAAAAAATAAAAAAATTAGCTGGATATGGTGGTTCCCACCTGTAGTCCAAGCTACTGGGAAGGCTGAGGCAGGAGGATCGTGTGAGCCCAGGAATTTCAGGTTGCAGTGAGAGTTATGATGATACTATTGTACTCTAGCCTGGGCAATGGAGCAAGACCCTGTAAATTGTGATAGCCGGGTGCAGTGGCTCATGCCTGTAATCCCAGCACTGAGGGAGGCTGAGGCGGGAGGATTGCTTGAGCTCAGGAGTTCGAGGCTTGTCTGAGCGAGAGTGAGACTACAACTCGTGAAAAAAATGGAAAAACCCAGCTGGGCACAGCGGTGAGCGCTGGTAATCCCAGCGGCCCCAGAGGCTGAGGCAGCAGGATGCCCACAGCCCGAGTCTGAGCTTGCAGTGAGCTACAACTGACTGCTCAGGGCATAGGGTAGAACTCTGCCTCGACAAAAAAAAAAAAAAAAAGGAAAAAAGAAAGAAACATTCACATTAAATGTTAAATTTCAAATCGCTGGTGTGAAAAGCAACAAACACCAGCCTCAAATTGACTATCAAATATTCTCTAACCTCAGAGTTCCTGTTGCAAGGCTGTGGAGAGGAGCTTATCTTGGGCACAGAAGGTTCTTGTGTATATGCTTTATATGGGCCAAACATTAGCTTTATGATTCTTTGAAAATTTGGGAATAACTCTCTCTGCCCAGCATGACTATGAATGTCCATTCTTAGAGAGTTATAGAATACTTGAGAGCCTCATTCTTCAAAGAAAATCTGTTTTTAGTTAGCAAAATAAAGCAACCCAACTAAGTGGCAAAACTCCAGGTATGACTGCTGTGGGCAAGAAAGGACAGCCCTTCTGTTTTCACAGTTTGCTTGGCCTGTAAAACTAGAGCACATGTGTTTGCTTATTTAATACAGAGTTTTTGCAACAGCTCTGCCAGGCCAAATTCTTGTAACCATGAAATATGACCCACAAAATCCACATGTAGGTTGAGTGTATGATGCTGCCAGCAATAAATGCTGAGTCATATGGTTCCATGGGCAAGTCCTGGGGAGATAAGCCAGGTAGTTGCTTTAAGGGTGTCTCGCTATCCTTGCACTGCACAGTTCAACCAATGGCACGACCGACAAGCCTTCTTCAAGGGCACCTTAAGCAGCACTCTCTGCATCTCCACCACTAGGAAAAGAGTTTGTCAGAGTGGTAATGACCTGGAAACACAGAAAACAGTGCTCTCTTTGGGCCTCCGTTTCTTAATGTCAAATGGCACACATGCAAGACAGACATTTCATCACCGCCTTCCAGTTCTGTCATCGCTATCATCTGTGACTACTCAAGCAATTATTCATGCGTTGATGATTCTATTAATTATTACGTTTTGTTTTTTTAAAAAGGCTCCTTTGTTGAGGAAGTGTGTATGTTTCTTTAATTGAGAATAAAATTAACTTCAGCTGGTTACTGCTTAGAATTGCTGGTTTCCAAACTACATATTTAGTCTAGAATTACATTTGCACTGCCCTGAAGAAGTATACCACTTGATAGCATGAATGTGTGGAAACAAATATACACGACAGAGCCCTACTACAGAAGCAGGTATTATGGGACAGATATAATAACAGATGCCCTTTAAACTTGATCTTTACATGCTACGTCTTAATAGAAAATAGTTAGATTTAAAGGGTGTGTGTATATAATAGGTTATACTCCTGAAGACATATAACTGGTCTAAATCCAAATAAAAATGAGTGAAGCCTGACTAAGTTCATTTATATTCATCTATCAACAACCATGCAGAGCTGGTTATGTAAGTGCTATGGGGTGGCTCCAGTAATTGTTTCCAAGGGTCTTTCAGTCCATTTGGACTGCATCCAAAACCAGTTAAGGCTGGCCCTCACTGTGCACTGCCTGAGGCTTCACAAACTGAAAACCGCCACCTCAGATGTGACGAGGCTTATCTCACTTGGCTTTCTGGGTTAGATCCTCTGACAAATCATTTCATGAGTATTCCTGAGCATCAAATGTTTGGGTCTCTGACCCAAAATTCTTTATTATCTATTGTATAAAACCAACAAAACAGTTCCATGTCCAGACAGGATGGGAACGTGTGCTCCCAACTGTGGGGACAGGAATGCTGGCAGTGTTAGTTTTGAGCTCACTGTTAGCTGAAATGGTCACCATGTTGGACAAAAGCAAACTTCCTTAAGCAAGTTCCCTTGGAGGACTCAGAAAGTTCACAGGTACCCTCGGAGGGAGGGTGCACATTGGGGACCTCGGACGATCACAGTGAGACAGAGAGAATCCTCTCAATTAGTCTAAATTCGGGGGCCATTTCTCCTAGCCAGGCAGCTGACAGGCCTGGGGAGGCGGCGTCCCTGGACTCTCCCTAGCAGCACTTGGTGCATTTCCAGGGAACGGCTTGGCAGCCCTGTGCTGGGCCGCGTGCTCCATCTATTTCTATGGTACCTATCACCATGGTACCTACATGTTCTGAAAAACACAGCTAAAAACAGAACACAAAGAAAAGGGGCACAATCCACTTGCCGGCAGTTACCTTCTCCTGCAGCTGCTGCTACACCTTATAACTGCTCTGGGGGGCCTTTGCCATTCTAAGTTTCTGTGTTTTTTGCTGTGTGTGACCTTAAAAAATAAGAGGCTTACTATCTACTCAGCATCATCTTGGGGATGATGTGGCCTAAGGCTTCAAAAAGTTCCCACTCAGCCATCCTCCAGAGGACGCATGCACATAGGAAGTGGCTTATTCAGCACCTGTTCAGGGCCTCCTCTCAGGTATCTTGGGGAAAAGGGACGATGTGGGGAGTGGGGAAGAGGGATTGTGATGTCAATGTGCACCAACAACCCAAGAAAGGACCTGTGCTGGTTCCAACAAAGAGGATCGTGATCTTTCCCAGGAATGCACTGGACTTTGTTTTTTTGACTTACGAGACAGAATCTCACTCTGTTGCCCTGAGTAGAGTTCCATGATGTCATAGTTCACAACAACCTCAACCTCTTGGACTCAAGAAATCCTCCTGCCTCAGCCTCCTGAATAGCTGGGATGACAGGTGCCCACCACAACACCTGGCTAGTTTTTCTATTTTTGGTAGAAATGGGGTCTTGCTCTTGCTCAGGCTGGTCTCAAACTCCTGATCTCAAGCAATCCACCTGTCTCAGCTGCCCAGAGTGCTAGGATTAGAGGCAGGAGCCACCATGGCCACTGCTGAATGACTTTGGACAAGTCACTTACCTCCCCTATCCATCCTTATCTGTGAAATGGGGCAATACCTCTGGTTTCAGAGGGAGGCTGACATGTTTTCCAATCCAGTTTTTTCTGCCACCCACATACTCTCCAGCTCTTATTTATTTGGGGCGGAAAAGAGGTCGGTGGTTTACTTGCAATTATCTTATACTTTTAAGAGAAAAACATAAATATGAACTCACCTGATGATTTTAGTATTTATTTTAGATTATATAAAAGAATTTAGGTTATATAAAATAGTATTTTTTAACTTTATTCAAATTAATATGAGGGTACAATATTTAGGTTATATTGTTCTCACTTACAGGGTAAAGTTCCATCTGTAGATGAGCCCCTACCCCAGGGGGTGTGTTGTACACCCTCACATTGTGCACATTAGGTGAGATCCCACCTCCTGCCCTCCCTCCTTCTGCCAAACGTCCTCCCCCCACCCCCATTTCCCTCTACCCCTGAACTGGACTATAATAGTGTTCTATTGTTCTTAGGAACATGTAATTGTTTATATACTGATTTCATATTAGTATGGAATACAATGGTATTCATCTTTCCATTCTTGCGATACTTTACTAAAAAGAATGTATTTCAACTCCATCCAGGTAAATGTAAAAGACATAAAGTCTCCATCTTTTTAACGGCTGAATAATATTCCATGTTATGCATATACCACACTTTGTTGATCCATTCATGGGTTGATGGGCTCTTAGTTTGCTTCCACCACTTGACAATTATGAATTGAGCCACAATAAACATTCTAGTGCAAATGTCTTTGTGGTAAAATGATTTATGTTCTTCTGGGTAGATACCTAGTAATGGGATTGCAGGGTCAAATGGAAGGTCTACATTTAGATCTTTGAGGATTCTCCATACTTCTCTCCAAAAGGGCTGTATTAGTTTGCAATCCCACCAGCAGTGTAGAAGTGTTCCCTTCTCTCTACATCCACTCCAGCATCTGGTGTTTTGTGACTTTGTGATGTGGGCTAATCTTGCTGAGGTTAGGTGATATCTTAGAGTGGTTTTGATTTGCATTTCTCTGATGATTAAAGACAATGAACATGTTTTCATGTGTTTGTTGGTCATTCATCTGTCATCCTCAGAGAAGTTTCTATTCTAATCATTTGCCCACTTACAAGAGGGTTGTTCATACTTTTCTTATTGTTTAATTTGAGTTCTCTGTGGATTCCAGTTATCAGGCCTTTGTCAGATTCATAACATGCAAAAATCTCCCACTCTGAGGGCAGTTTGCCTTGTTTGTGTAGTACTCATAGCTTTTTAGCTTGATCAAGTCCCAGTTATTTATTTTTGGTGTTGCTGCAATTGCTAGGGGGGTCGTCCTCATAAAGTTTTTTTCCAGGCCAAAATCTTCAAGTGTTTTCCCCACACTCTTATAGAATTTTTATTGTTTTGTGTCTTAAATTTAAAATTTTATCCAATGAGAATCAATTTTTGTCAGTGGTGAGAGGTGCGGGTCTAGTTTCAGTCTTCTGCATGTGGACAACCAGTTCTTCCAGCACCATTTGTTAAATAAGGATGCTTTTCCCCATTGCCCGTTTTTGTTAGGCTTATTAAAGATTAAATGACAATATGCGGCTGGGTTCATCTCTAGATTCTCTATCCTATTCCATAGATCTGTGTCTGTTTTTGTGCCACATAAAATAATATTTTTGTTTATTTTTATTTATAATTTTTTTGAGTAGGATACTTCTTGAAGCAATCTCCAGAATGAAGTCCAGACTTCCTCTTACATGTCTTACAGCAGAAAATGGTTTCTTTCCTTCCACATTTGTCATTTCTCTGCTCCAAACCCTACAATCCTTTGTTGATTTTTTTCATTTTGCATTATAAAATGCATCTTCCCATTTAGCCTTTCTTCAGTGTCAAAAGATGATGGTCTTCTCTTTCTTTAATTTCTGTTCCTCACATTGCTCACAATCTGAGTGTTGAAATTCATTTTCTTTCTCTCTCTCTCTCTTTTTTGAAAGAGTCTCACTCAGTTGCCCTAGGGTTGAGTGCCATGGTGTCACAGCTCACAACCACCTCAGATTTTTATGCTCAAGAGATCCTCGTGTTTCAGCCACTAGAGGTGTCTGACACAATGCCTGGCTAGCTTTTCTATTTTAGTTTTTCTATTTCTATTTCCTATGGGGTCCCCCTTTGCTCAGGGTGGTCTAGAACTCCAGAGCTCAGGCGATCCACCTGCCTCAGTCTCCCAGAGTGCTAAACTTACAGGTGTGAGCCACTATGCCTGGCCTGAGTGATGAAATTTCTTCCATGAGAAAGGTGTGTCTGCATTTTTTCTCCAGCAAGCCAGCAAGCAAACAACAACAATAACAAACCATGTCTGATGTCTTCCAAAATAATATTAGAAAGGATTAAAAGGAAAAAAATGCAGAAAAGGCCTATAGCCCAGAATCAGCACATAGCAGACTCTCAGCAATTGTGGGCTCCCTTCTTTTCTAACCCACACACTGCACATTTTAAGGCAAAGTAAATAAATACCCCATTTAATGAATAAAAAATTATCCTTTATAATAGGAGGAAGCTGGCCCATTTCCTGAATTTGCTAGTAAACTAGATGAATGCTGCACCAAAACTCCCAAGCTCACACTGAGGAAGCAGAAATAAATCTTTTACTTCTTTTTTTTTCTTTCTTATTTTGATCTCTCTAATTCAGATCTTTTTCAGTAATAATTCCTACACTTTGATACGAAGGATAAAAAAAAATACACTTCTTAGTGATCCTGAGGAAGAACTCCTCCTCCAAAGATAAGAGCAAACTTTACATAGAGCTAAAATAACCGTGAAAAAAACTATGTAACAGATCACAGCACCCTGGTTTCTTAAGAAATATAATTATTAACTCTTTGTATCCTTTGTTATAACTATGTAGCTGATACTGAGCAGAAGATAAAAAGTATAAAAGAGTTTGGAAAAAACTGTTTCCCCAGAACTCAGCATTTCCGCCTTGAGGCACCTGAGTTCTCACCAGCAATTAAAGGTTACTTCTTCTATATTTTTGGTTTTAATTCCCTGTTTTCCTGCAACATTTCTGGTTTCTGGACCAGGAAAATGAGCAGGCGGATTGGGACTGAGAGACGCTGGGGGCTTCTCCTTGCTGGGTATAGCACCCCTTGAGGGTACCCCCAGCACCCTGACTGACACTGTTCTCTAATAGAACTCCTGCGCACAGAGCAGGGAGGTCCGGAGGTCCTCTGCGGCAGCAGCTCACCAACAGAGGAACAAACATATGGGGAAGTGCACGTCCAGACTTAGGTAAGGCTAACTGGATTAAAAGGGGGTATAATACTAGCAAAGCCCACTCCAGAGAGTGGATGAGGAGTTTGATCACTTCCTTGAGGTGGGGGCCTCAGTAAAAAGGAATTGGGGAAGGTAATGGACCTCCATGAGGCAGGGGGCCTCAGTAAGAGGGGCAAAAAGAAACGGGAGGAGGCAAGGAGTCTCCACAAGGTACACGGTCTCAGCAACAAAAGGGATTGCGAGGAATTGTTTAGCCTTTTGAGTAAGTGGTGTGTGAAGAGTGAGTGACTGTTGTACAGCTCCAGGACTGGTTAGAGCTACGGAGCTTGACTGGGCCCTAATTTGCGGTTCTGTGGAGATGTCTCAAGGCATACTGGTGACTTGCTGTCTTATATGGGTGCACCTTAGCTAAGATGCTCATTAAAGCCTCGCGAGAGGCACGGCCAGGTGTGTGCCTGAGAGATCCTCAAACCCTCCCTCCGCCGCTGACGAGGCAGCAGGGATGGGTTCTGCTCCTTCTAAGGAAACTCCCCAAAGGTTAATGGTTTAGAATTTTAACAAAGGCTTTGTAGGGAACTATGGGGTTATTATGACCCCCAAAATGTTGAGAAAGCTTTGTGAGCTAGAATGGCCATCCTTTGGAGTAGGCTGGCCATCAGAAGGGAGATGTAAGTCTAGTAAAGAAGGTATAGAGACTAGTGACTGGCAAGCCTGGACACCCTGCTCAGTTCCCAGACACAGACACTTAGCTGACACTAGTGTTAGAGCCACCCTGGTGGCTGAAAGGACAGGCGGCAATTGTAATGGTAACTTAGAGCAGAAAAACAAGATTAAAAGGCCAAGTACTAATAAATCCTAATCCAGAAGGCACACCTAAAATACAAATAAGGCCATAATAACATTTACTGACAAGGAAACCTGTCAACCTTTCTTGCACAAGAGTTCCAGTATACTTTACTGCAATATGTGGATGATTTACTATTAGGCCATGAGACTAAGAAAGAATGTACCCAAGGAACTGATATGTTGTTCAAACATTTAGAGAACTGTAGATACAAAATTTCCTGAAAGAAAGCAGATGATTTGTAACCTGCCTATTCCCAAGACCAGGTGGCAGTTGCAAGAATTTTTAGGGGCAGCTGGCTACTGTTGCCTATGGATCCTGAATTTTGATGTGCTTGCTAAGCCCTTGTATGAAGCCACAAAGGACGGGGGGGGGGGGGGGTAATAAGGAGCCCCTAGTGTAGGCAGTCCCCCAGAAAAAAAGCATTCCAAGCCATTAAAGCAAAGGTAATGACAGTTCTAGCACTTGGCCTCCCGGACTTCACTAAACCTTTCGCTTTGTATGTAACAGAGAGAGAAAAGATGGCAGTGAGAGTTTTAGCACAGACCCTGGGGCCATGGACTCACCCCGTTGGACTTGTCTACACAATTGGAGAGAGTGGCTAGAGGCCACCCAGTCTAAAAGCTCTAGCAGCAACAGCTCTACTTGTACAAGAAGCTGATACACTAACTTTAAGATGAAACCTGATTGGACTTTATTTGTGGATAGTAGCAGTTTTGTAGATGCCTTTGCTCATCAAAAGGCAAGATATGCAGTAGTTATGGATAGTGAAGTAATAGAAACTCAAGGACTCCCACCTGGGACATCTGCCCCCAAAGGCAGAAATTATAGCACTCACCAGGGCTCTGGAATTAAGGAAAGATAAGATAGTCAGCAGTTATACCAACTCAAAGTATGCCTTTTTCACCCTGTCTGTGTATGATGCATTGTATAGAGGAAAAAAACTATTACACTCAGCTGGAAAACAAATGAAATATTACCAAGAGATATTAAACTTATTGGAGGCTGTGTGAAAACCCAGCAAGATGACAGTAATGCATCGCAAAGGACACCAAAAGAGGCAAACACGTGTTATTTTAATAAGTACTAAGACTGATGCAGAAGCATGCCAGGTAGCAGCAAGCCAATGTGCTTTTGCAGCTCTACGACCTTGAGTCCCAGATGTAACACCAGTATACAGTAAGAAAGAATTGAAGTGGTTAACACAAGAGCAAACTGAAGGACTCCCGCCTGGGACATCTGCCCCCAAAGCAGAAATTATAGTACTCAACAGGGCTCTGGAATTAAGTAAAGATAAGATAGTCAGCATTTATACTGATTCAAAGTATGCCTTATGGTTAGATCAGGCATCCTCAAACTTTTTAAACAGGGGGCCAATTCACTGTCCCTCAGACCATTGGAGGGCCGGACTATAGTTAAAAAAAAAAAAAAAAAACTATGAACAAATTCCCATGCACACTGCACATATCTTATTTTGAAGTAAAAAACAAAACGGGAACAAATACAATTCACACTGCTTCATGTGGCCCGCAGGCCGCCGTTTGAGGACCCCTGGGTTAGATACATTTACCAGAAGGAAGAATAGTTGTGCTAGAATTATTAAGAACTACTGTAGTGCAGGCTGTGCACAGTCTACCCATCTAGGACACTCTACTGGGGAACAACTACTAGGAAAACAAGCCTGGAAAAAAACAGTAAGTCAAAGATGTGTCACCTGTACCCAATTTAACACCAAACAAGGTCCCCGTCAGCCACCAGGTATTCAAAGTGTAAGAACTATGCCCTTATAGTGTAAGAACTATTGCCTGCCTCTTTACATAGGCTCTAACAATGGACCTGCTTTTGTGGCTCCATCTCTAAAGCAGAAAATAAAATACAACCCCCTGTGTATTCTACAACTTGTTTGCCACTGAGAGATCAAGTTTAATTGCCTTACCCCACTATTTGGACAGAATCTTAAAGTTGAGTTAAACATGTAACTCCTTTAACATCACAGACTTTTAGAGAAGCTTGACTGAGACTTTGTATACAACCTTCTCCTCCCCCAGCCCCGGAGTTTGAAGTTAAAATAAAAGGAACCAGTAAGTAGGAGAGAAATGTGTAGAAAGACATGGATACAAAAATATAGTTTTGGTTAAGAAGAATAAAAGAAAAGATAATAATTTTTCTTTTGTTTCAGTTTTTGGCCGGGGCTGGGTTTGAACCTGCCACTTCCAGCATATGGGGCTGGCACCCTACCCCTTTGAGCCACAGGCATCGCCCCAAGACAAAGATAATAATTTTGTATAGGAAAGAATCTTGTATGAAAACTTTTTGTCTTAAAGTAACTGGTGGTTTTTAAAAAGAAGTTTTAAGACAAAAACAGCTCTTGGGTTTAGGCGATTCTCCTACCGCAGCCTCCCGAGTAGCTGGGACTACAGGTGCCCACCACAAGCTCGGCTATTTTTTGTTGCAGTTGGGCCGTGGCCGGGTTTGAACCCGCCACCTTCGGTATATGGGGCCGGCGCCCTACCCACTGAGCCACAGGCGCCGCCCCAAGCAAAGCCATTTATGGAAGCAAAAGTGACATGCAGACTAGTGCCAACTAGAAACGCTAGGCCCGGAGCCTTGAAACCATTGTGAATACCTAGATTGGACTACATCCAACACTTGCCCTACCTCTCAATTTCCTAAATTTCATGAATCAATAAATTCCATTTATATTTAAATAAATTCGAGTTGGGAATTTATATAACATAAGGATAAAAGTACCCGACATTTTCTGTCTTTGAAGTTTCAGGGCCCTCACAAAAAAGTTCAATTCCAACCTTAGTACTTTTTTTCTTTCTTTTTTTTTTTTTTAGAGGCGGAAGTCTCACTTTAAACTCCAACTCCTGGGCTTAGGCGATTCTCTTGCCTCAGCCTCTGGAGTAGCTGGAACTACAGGCACCTGCCACAACGCCTGCCGGGGCCGGGTTCAAACCCGCCCACCCTCAGTATATGGGGCCGGCGCCCTACCCACTGAGCCACAGGTGCCACCCCCAACCTTA
This sequence comes from Nycticebus coucang, assembly GCF_027406575.1. NCBI lineage: Eukaryota > Metazoa > Chordata > Mammalia > Primates > Lorisidae > Nycticebus > Nycticebus coucang. The sequence goes on from NC_069788.1 coordinate 93,234,219, forward strand.
GTTCTTAAAGGAACTTCTGTTTCTTCACTTAAAACTACTTCCTCCTTGTAGTCCCTGTGTGCCATTTATTAACAACCACGTCTCCAATAGTAAGATTAAACCCCATTGAGATTGGTAATATCTCCATTTTTCCAAAGAGGAAGCTCAGTCCCAAAAAGATGTGTAAGCCTGGTTTGTTTCTCCAAGGCTACCTACTCATTAGGAGTTGCCAAGGTCAGGACTGGAAACCAGGACCCTGCAGGATATGCAGACTACTGATAAGTTTTCGATTTCTTTTTCTAAATACTAAATTAGTTTCCCCAATTGGATTATACACTTCTTAAGTATAAGGCTATTTGTTCTTACTACCCTGTTTCCCTGAAAATAAGACATCCTCCGAAAATAAGACATACTTACAGGAAAGATAAGACCTAGCGCATCTTTGGGAGCACACCTTAAAATAAGACACTGTCTTATTTTCGGGGAAACAGGGTATTTTGACCATCCATGAAATTACTAGAGAAGTGTTTGTTACCAAATGGTCAATGGAACCTTCTGTAAATGGTAACACCCTATCCTAGGGCTTCTAACGTCTGCTGAGTATTTTAGAAAGCACCAGGCACTGGGCTAAGTGCTTGACAAATGTAATCTCATTTTCAAAAAATGTTTTGTTGTATTTACCCTATTCTTGGTAAGAGCCAGTGGCTTTTTTGGCAAGGCCTAGTAAGTGGAACTTGTTTGGATTAGAAGAGGAAGCTAAATACAGAGGAACAAATGTAGAAGGCAATATCCCCTCATGATGGCACATGCCTGAATGGAAACAGCAAGGCTTCTGGGTTTAATTTGTGACTCCACTTCTTAAGTGGGTGGTCTTAGGCAAGTTCATCTGCATATTTGTGCCTCAGTTTTTTCATTTGGCAAATGAATATATAATCTCAATATCTCTGTGGGTTGTTGGAAGATTAAATCTTGTTAGTCAAACACCCAGCACAATACCTGGAATAGTCTTCTACTTTTACTACCTTTCTTTCTCCTTTGCTGAGCACACATCAGTCGGTGGCCCTCAAGGTATGTGTCCCCCTGCTCCATGGAAGATGGCCAGCCCTACCCAGGAGCCAAACAAAGATACTGAAGTTCAAGAAAACACTGGCCACCAGGTGGGGAGAAGTTTCCATCACATTCCTTGCCAAACACAGATTTGCTGCTAGAAAACCAGAGCATGTCAAGAAAAGGTTGCAGCCCAGGCTGCTTTGTTTCTTTACAAATCCATTGTGTTTAGATTATAACCTAATCCTTTTTCCTTCTGTCTCTGCTCAGCAAGCCATGAACACTGCCAGATCTGATAGCCTGAGCACCAGGTTTGACTTATTAAAGAAAAGGAAGGGAATTTGCTGTGTGACACAGCATACATTTTCAATTAAACTGGAAATTGTTCCTCAGAATAGCCAAAACTTTCACTAGATTTTGAGTGTTATTAAATAGCCAGTATACAGAAGGTGTGTCAAAAAAATGTATACACACTTTAAGAAAGTAAGAAACTGTATTAAAATTGTAATACCCTGGCCAGGCACAGTGGCTCATGCTTGTAATCCTAGCACTTTGGGAGGCCAGAGTGGGTGGATTGCTTGAGCTCAAGAGTTCTAGACCATCCTGAGCCAAAGCAAGACCCTGTCTCTAAAAATAGGCATGTGGTGGCATCTGTAGTCCCAGCTACTCAGGAGGCTGAGGCAAGAAGATTGCTTAAGCCCAGGAGTTTGAGGTTGCTGTGAGCTATGATGCCATAGCATTCTACCAAGGGCAACAAACTTAGACTGTGTATCAAAACAAAAAAAAATTGTAATACTCAATACATACTAATAATGTTTGTTATCTTGTATATTGTATCTTATATCTCTTATAATTGCAGAAGTCAAACATGACTTGAGTATTATAATTCTCATACCAATGCCTAGGTGGTGTGGTCACTCACTAGGGTTTGTCCAAGTTGATATTCATTTCAGAAGGTGGCAAATCTTCCGGGTAGAGAGGTGGCAGCAGAATTGCTAGTAGGAGGTAGTTATTTATTAGACTCTGGACTTTCATAGATTATTTATTCTGGGAAATCATACAAGCATCTTTATATTATAGGAAACAACAAAATGTCACTGAGATACAGATATTGAGAGATAAACCAAGTTGGCAAACGTTTTTTGTATGGCTTGTGAGCTAAGAATAGTTTTCAATTTTTTTTTTAAGAGACAGAGTCTTACTATATCACCCTCAATAGAGTGCTGTGGCCTTACAGCTCACAGCAACCTCCAGCTCAGCTCTTGGTCTTAGGCGATTCTCTTGCCTCAGCCTCCTGACTAGCTGGGACCACAGGCGCCCGGCTATAGTTTTCACATTTTTAAAGAGCTGTGAAGGAGGAGAAGGAAGTGATAGAAGAGGAGAGAAGAAAGGGAAGAAGGAGGCAAAACAATAGGACGGTTAACTGCCTTGCAGGATACCCAGATATTTGGTTAAACATTATTTCCGGGTATATCCATGAAGGTGTTTTGGGATGAGATTAACCTTTGAATTGGCAGATTGAGTAAAGAAGATCCACCCTCACCAATGTCAGTGGTCATCATACAATCCATTGAGGACCTGCATAAAACAAAATGTGAAAGAAGGAAAAATCTGCTCTCTGCCTGCCTGACTGAGCTGGGACATTGGTCTTCTGTCCTTGGCCTGGGATTTACCCCCATCAGCATTCCTGGTTCTCAGGCCCTTGGACTCAGACTGGAACGTGTATCACTGGCTTTCTTCGTCTACAACTTGCAGATAACAGATAGTGAGATTTCTCAGCCTGCATAATCCTAGGAGCCAATTACTAATAACAAATCTCTTTATCTATTAATATATCTCTTATTGGTTCTGTTTCTTTGAAGAACACTGGCTAATACAAACAGAGATGTACGTGTCCCACAGTGCCTGAAATATTTACTGCCTGGTCCTTTACCTAAAAGTTTGTTGAGCCCCAGTCAAGCCTACCCACTTAGCACATGGTCTTTAAAGTCAATTCAAGATAATTCAAATTGATATTCCATCAAAATACAAATCCGTATCTGCCACTGATATGTTACCAAGTGAGCAAATGCCACAGATCCATTGTTCTTAGACAGGGAATGCTGTCTTCGTTCCAAGAAAAGTTTATCTGAATCAAAGAAACTCCTCAGGGCTAAAAGAAAAGACAGAGTAAGATAGCAAAGTGACAGGTCAATCTCACTCGTGAATGTAAATATAAAAAAAAAATCCTCAACAGAATATTAGCAAACTGAGTCCAGCCATGTGTTGTTGGGGCTCAGAAAATAACACTCCAAAGCCTGGAAATTTGGTATGACAAGTCCTTTGAACTGAAGAACATTGAAAGGGGCTCACAAGCAAGATCTTTCTGGCCTTCTTCTACCCTTCTGTTTCCTGCTCCCTTCTCTGCCCTGAGGCAGGCCACAGAAGCTAGAATTCTTCCCCAAGGCAGGTCATAGAAAATAGAACCCTCCTCTCCTAAAGCCAGCCATAAAGCCTGGAAATATGACTCCACTCTCCCCGCTGCCTGTCTGTGTAAGAGCTGGCCATAAAGAAATTCTCCAACCTACCTTCTCTGAAAGTAAGTCATAAGACCTTCATTCCAGAAGAGGTCCCACCCTTGTACCTGGAGTTGAAGAATTCCACACAGAGGGATCAAAAGAATCTGAACAACCAGGCGCTGCCGGCCTCCCCCCTCAGTCTACTAGCTTTAGATCTCACCCTTTTGTCCAATCACATTTCTACATGACTGCCCAGTGCTCATCAAACCTAAGCATAAAAATAGTTTTCCCTCAGTCTTTCCGTGTAAAGAATCGTATCATGTAAAACTTGATCAAACAAATTTGTTACATTTTTCTCTTATTAACCTATCTTCTATTACGGAAGTGACTCCCTTAATGAGGAGAAAGGTATTATACATTTTCCTCCCCTATAATATATAAAAAAGTTAATATATCATTAACCAAGTTGGGATTACCCCAGGGATCCAAGATTGGTTTAAGACTAATAATATTAATATCATGTAATTCATCCTATTTATATTTAAATTTCAGATTAGGATGAGTGTACATGCAATTAGGTTACACTGTTTGCATTGATAATGTAAAGTTTGATTTGTGGTGGGGTCCTTACCCAGGAAGCATGCTGCATACCCTTGCTATATACCCATGCATTATACGCATTGAATGGGAACTTACCAAATTAAAGGCAAAAAATATGTCTTAATAAATGCACAAAGATCAAGCATTTAACATTAATAATAAAAATTCAATTAATTTGAACTAGAACTTGATAAAGAACATCTAGCAAGGTTAAAAAAAGAACAAAAACTTACACCATATTTAATGGTGAAATGTTGAAATCATTCCCTTTAAAATCAGGAGCAAGGTCTAAGAACTCCCATTATCACCACATTATACAGCCTATGTGGAGTATTAAGAAAAGAAACCAGGGCCGGGTGCGGTGGCTCACACCTGTAATCCCAGCACTTTGGGAGGCCAAGGATGCAGAATCACTTGAGCCCAGGAGTTCAAGACCAGGCTGGGCAAAATAGTGAGACCTCTGTATCTACAAAAAATAAGAAAAATTAGTTGGGCATTCTAGTGCATGCTATAGTCCCAGCTACTTGGGAGGCTAAGGCAGGAGGATCACTTGAGTCCAGATGTTCAAAGTTGCAGTGAGCTATGCCATTGCACTCCAGCCTGGGAGGCAGAGCAAGACCTTATCTCTTTAAAAAACAAAAATAAAAAAAGCAAATAAAAATGATACAAATGTGTAAGGCTTGGGAAGGAAAAAAAAAACTTTTCAGATGTTATGATTATCTACAGATAATGTTGGAAAAACTCAATATTATCTTCAGATAAATTATTAAAGTTGGTAAGAGTTCAGAAGATTTCTGGACACAAAATCAGTATGTAAGTCAATTGCATTTCTATTCTTAGTAACCATTCGAAAATTTAATTTTAAAAGATAACGTCTGGGTTCAGCACCTGTAGCTCAAGTGGCTAAGGCACTAGCCACATACATCAGAGCTAGTGGGTTTGAATCCGGCCCCGGGCCTGCCACACAACAATGAAATTACAACCAAAAAAATAGCCAGGTGTTGTGGTGGGCACCTGTAGTCCCAGCTACTCGGGAGGCTGAGGCAAGAGAATAGCTTAAGCCCAGGAGTTGGAGGTTGCTGTGAGCTGTGATGCCACGGCACTGTACTTAGGGTAGAGGGCCACACAGCTTGAGGCTCTGTTTCAAAAAAAAGATAACATCTATAACAGCATGAAAAAATATCAAACACCCAGGAGTAAATCTAACAAAACATGTGAAAGCCCTATATGGTAAAACTTTACTGAAAGACATCAAAGAAGAACTAGAAAATGGAGAGACAACATATTCATGATAGAAAGACTCAGTAACCTAAGGATATCAGTTCTCCCTAAAATGACATGCACATTCTAGGCAGTTCCAAGCAATACCCTAACAGGTTTCCACAAAGGAGCTGAATAAGCTGATTCCAAAATGTATATGGAAGAGTAAAGGGACAAGAAATACCAAATCACTTTTCAAAAAGGGAAACAAACAAGTATATGTTAGGGAAGGGGGCCTGTTCTCTACTAGATATCAAGATTTATAAAACCATAGTAATTAAGATTGATCAAAAGAACTCCTACAACCCAGTAACATCACAAAAAAACCCCAAATAAACAGCCTGATTAAAAAATGGGCAAAGGACTTGAATGCACCATTCTTCAACAAAGCTATACACATGGCTGATAAGTACCTGAAAGGATGCTCAACATTACTAATCATTACAGAAATGCAAATCAAAGCCACAGAGAAAGTCCACATGACACACATTAGGATAGCTATTATCAAAGACAAAAACAAAATTAAAAAGTAAGTATTGAAGTAGATGTGGAGAAATTAGAATCCCTGAACATTACTGGTATGAATGTAAAATGGTGTTGCTTCTAGGAAAATAGTATAGTGGTTACTAAAAAAGCTAAACATTGAACTACCATAATCCAGCAATTCCACTTCTAGGTGCATACTCAAAAGGATGGAAAGCAGAGACTCAGACAGATATCTGTACACTATCACTTATCCACCTTTTGGCTAAGATCAGGTGCAGACATGTGTACACCAGTGTTCATGGTGGTATTATCCCCAATAGCCAAAAGGTGGAAGTAATCTCAATGTCCCTTAATATATGTGAATAGATAAATAAATTTGCTATAAACATACAATGGAATATTATTATTATCATTTTTTTGAGACAGAGTCTCACTATGTCATCCTTGGTAGAGTATCATGGTGTCACAGCTCACAGCAACCTCAAACTCTTGGGCTTAAGCAATTCTCTTGCCTCTGGCTCCCACCACAACACCCAGCTATTTTTTTGTTGCAGTTGTCATTGATGTTTAGCTGACCCGGGCAGAGTTTGAACTTGCCACTCTTGGTGCATTTGGCCAGTGCCACACCTACAATGGAATATTACTTACATTTTAAAGGAATAAAATTCTGATACATGCTGCAACACGGCTGTACCTTGAAGACATTATTAGTGAACGAAGCCAGGCACAAACGAACAAATACTATATGATTCGCACTTTTGTGAGATATTTAGAGGAGTCAAATTCATAAAGACAGAAAATAGAAGGTTGATTGCCAGGGGCTGGGAGAGGGGAGGGGTGGCCACAGCGTTTCAGTTTGAGATTATAAAAAAGTTCTGGAGATGGATGGTGGTGATGGTTGGGCAACAATATGGATACACTAAATGTCACTGAATTTCACACTTAAAAATAGTTAAGTGGTTTCATAAAATAGCTAATAAGTTTCATGTTATATATATTTTACTGCAGTTAAAGAAAAAAGACTGAGTAATATTAACAGACATATTAGCGGAGAAGAGTATATTAATACTATTCCAAGTACGATCTGTGCACCAGTGCCATCTTTGAACTTTTTCTCAAGGGCCCACAACATATATAGCAATGAAATGTAAGCATTTAGAAACTTTGATAGTAACTTGACAGAGTAAGTTTACATCTTATTTACTAATTATGAATTTAACAATAAAAAAATTGGGCCTTTATTTTGTGTCTTTTTTCATTTTCTTTTCCTAGTAATAAATTTTTATTATATTTACAAAAATATTGGTTTGCCATGGGTTCTGGAAAAAATTAGAGTTCAACACAGAAAATTTGAGAGCTTAGGAAAAAAATCCCATACTCATATATGAAAACTTGACTCTGACAGAGAGGGCTTTGCAGAGAAGTGGGTAAAAAAGTAAAATTGGAAACTAATTATCTTACAACCGTCACAACAATCAAATTCAGATAGATTAAATGCTTAAACTTGAAGAATTAACTACTTAAATATGGGACAAAATTAGAAACTTTTAGAAGATAATAGAAAAAAATATCTTTATGACCTCAAGTTGAAAAAGTTTTCTTAGATAAGATAAATTTGACATCGAAATTAAGAACTCCTGCTCAAAAGTCACCATAAATAAAATGTAACAGCAATCCCAAACTTCAAGTAGCCATCTGAACATATTAACCAATATAGACTCAATATAGACTCAGAATATGTAAAAAAAATTCTTATGAATCAATAAATACTACTGGGTACAGTGGCATGTACCTGTAGTTCAAACTACATGGGAGGCTAAGGTGGGAGGACTGCTTGAGGCCAGAAGCTTGAGGCCAGCCTGGGCAATATAGCAAGACCTCTTCAATAAAAAAGAAAAGAAAAAGATCAATAGTCCATTAGAAAATTAGGGGGAAGATATTAAGAGGCATTTCACAGCAAAGATCAAACAGATGGTTCATAAGCATGAAAAGATTCTCCACTTCAATAGTAATTAAATAAATGCAAATTAGAACCAGAATAAGACTCGGGCCACTCTCTCAACCATGGGGTTGAGAAAGATTAAAATTGACAAGAATGAGATCAACCAAAACACTATCATTGACTTCTAGCAGAAGGGTAAATTATTATAACCACGTTGGGGGAAAATCAGCATTATCCCGAAGAGCAAAATACCTTTAAACCTAGCAATTCAGATCATAGGTATACACTATAAAGAGTAAAATGGGTACATGCAGTGTGATGTAATGATATGATGGAACATTACATGGCAGTGAAAATGAACTACAACTACCTGCATCAACACAAATGAATCTCAAAAACATAATATTGACTGAAAGACATCACAGAAGAATATAACATATTCATACATACAGCATTAAAAACAGTCTTCTGGGCTCTGCAAAACCATACAACATACTACTTAGGAATGTAAGAGTGTGTGTATGTATGTATGTATGTATAGTTTAAAAGTATAAAGAAAAGCTTGGAATGACAAATACAGAATTCCGTATGGTTTCCCGTTGGTAAGGAGAGGAGGGTACATTACTGGGGAGAAGTACATGAGAAGTTTCTAGGAAACTGACTCTGATCCCTTCTTTCCTTCCTTTATATATATATATATTTTATTTTTTGAGACAAGGTCTTGCTGTGTCACCTCGGCTGGCATGCAGTAGCATGATCTTAGATCACTGCAGCCTCAAACTCCTGGGCTCAAGCAATCCTTCTGCCTCAGCTTTCTGGGTAGCTGGGACTCCAGGCGTGCACATAAAATAAGCCACCACATCTGGCTTATTATGGTGGGTTTGTTTGTTTGTTTTTGTAGAGAGAATTTCCCTATGTTGACCAGGCTGGTCTGAAACTCCTAACCTCAAGTGATCCCCACTCCTCAGCCTCCCGCAGTGCTGGAATTACACAGGCCTGAGCCACGGCACCCAGCCTGATCAATTTCTTAACTTGGCTGGTAGGGACACAGTTATTTACTATTCTTTAAGTCGAACATATGGTTTATATGCATGTACGGTTTTATTTTACAATTTTTAAAAAATTAAAAGAAAAGATAAAAGGCCTCTAGCTGATAGCTAAGGACGCAGGAATAGGACGAGGTCCCTAAGGGTGATAGGAGAAGCTAGGTGGACCGTCAGATTTCTGACCAACTGGAGAACGCAGACCTAGCGGTCTAGCCCCTCAGCAGATGTTTCTGTCTTTCCAGCCCTTTTTATTTCCTTTCAGAAACTGTCCTTCCTCCAACCCAGAGGGGCCGTCAGTCACGTGGCATTACCCGTCCTATCAATAGTGGGCATGTGACTCAGGCGATTAATCAGGGTATTTCCATCTACCTGCCCTCATGTTTAGTTAATAGAGGGGGAAGCAAAAGTCCCAAGCAAGCCCATTCAGGGCCATCCTGCACCTCCTGTTGGAATGTTAGGCAGGGACCAAGTCTGCAGGGGATGAGGGGTGGCGGCAGGGGGATGGGGGGAGGACACACAGGCCAGGAGGATGGTGCCTAGAGGTGGAGAAGCCGGGGACCAATAAGGGGAAGGGCCTGCAGGAAACCGCAGGACACCTGCCAGTCACGTCTATCAATCATCTGCCGACATCCCACAGCTCCCATAATCCCGCCCCAGACCCAGCCGATAAAAGGAAGCCTGCTGGGGGTCCCCAGGTCTTTTTCCACTTGGGGAGACTAACCCATTCCTCCCTTTGGGACGTAGCTTCCCCCTTGCATGGCTTTTTCTTTTCTACAATAAAAGCTGTGTGTAATCGCTTGCTGAATGCGATCACTCTGTCAAACATCACCCTGTTTGTGATGTTTCCAAGCAAGGAGCCAAAGAGCCAGGACAACAGTCGGCCAAGAGGCCAAACCTGACAGGAACACTTGAAAAACAGGTGGGTTGCTGTATGAGAATGTGTTGTAAGTGCAGCGCTCCATGAAAATCAGCTGGAGAATCTACTGAAGCCAGCAGAGAGGAAAGCAGAAACCAGGCTGTAGTGTCACAGGGGCAGAGCATGTGGGTAAGAAAGAGACAAAGTCCTTATACTGTGATTTGAGCATCTGGATCCAGCCTTACCTGATTCTCAGTTGTGTAGGCTAATACAATCCCCTTTCTGGGTCTTTCTGACATCAATTGCAACCACAAGTGTCCTAAGTAACTTACAATTTTGTACCAGGAGCAGGGTTCTGCAAGTGACAGGCCCTGATATGTGAATGTGCTGAGGTGGGAGGACTACAAGGGGTGCCTCCTCCCTGTCAGCAGAGCAAGGTGGCTCAGCTCTTCCCTGTTGAGTCTGGCAAGTCAAACCACCCATCCAGGGAGACTGGGAATTTAGAAGACTTTTTAGAGGAGGTGGGAAAAGAAAGCAAGGTGACTAGGGTGTGCTGCCACTTCAGTTTCAGGAAGCTCTGTGAGAAGCAATACACTTTTGTTGGGTTTGGGGATTTTTCTGTTTTGTTTTTTTTTTTTTAAGATAGATTCTCACTTAATTGTCCTTGCTAGAGTGCTGTACTGTCGTAGCTCACAGCAACCTCAAACCCTTGGGTTAAAGGAATCCTCTTGCCTTACCCACTTAGTAGCTGGGACTATAGGCACCCACCACAACGCTTAGCTATTTTTAGAGACAGGGTCTTGCTCTTGCTCAGGCTGGTCTCCAACTCCTTCGCTACGGCAATCCACCCATTTTAGCTTCCCAAAATGCTAGGATTATAGGTGTGAGCCACCGGACCCGGCCAGAGAAGCAATCTACTTTTATCCCAGGTGACCTTTCTGAAAGTAGGGGAGGGGGGAACGATGCCATGAACTCCTCTTCCTGCCTGTGGCCAGTAATTCATACGAGCTGAGAGCCACAAAATCTCATTTCAAGGTGGCAAATGTCAATTTCCCTGCCAAAGGCTGGTGGCACAGCAAAAGCTAGGGGGAGGACAACACACAAAGAGCGGACAGAAACCCTTCCAGCAGCTCCTGCCTTGAGCTCTGCCTGACCCAACCACAAACAGCCCAAGGGGAGGTGCCGGCCGAGCCTTCTGGTCCAGGCCCAGCACATCCAAGGCAAAGGCCAGATGGCCACAATGTGGGGGAAGACCTGGGGAGGGCAGCCTGGGGAGGACGGAGCGCAGAGATGGACAGCTATGAGGGGCAGATGTGGTAGGGACAGGGTCCAGATTCCCAAGCATGACTTGACGGGGTTTCTGGCTCTGGCTGGCAGTTATCAGAAAATGAACTCTCTCTCAATTTTCTACAAGTTGGCCAGTCCTACTGTGAGAGACACTTTAGTCTAGCAAATCACTGAGGCCAACCCCAGACCTCTGCACTTATGTCTACAAAAACTTAGCAGCCTGCCAGAGTTTCCAGGAGGGACATTGTCTCTGCTGCCACCCACAGAGGGCAATGGACAAGGGAGAACCTTCCAGAGTGTAGCGTCCAGGCACTCCTGGCTGCCGGTAGAGCCCACATCTTTCAGCAGCTACAAAGTGGCTCCCTGCCAAACCTCTTTAGAACAAGGTTGGATCAGTGACTGCAAGGTACTGTTTTTCTCCTTTTCCCATTAGCAAAGGCAAGTGGTTTTGATTGCAAGCATCCTATTTTTTTTCCCACCATTGAATCCTAGTTAAAATTATCATTGAGCTCTTGGTTGATGGAGTATTAAGAGCAACATCCTTACCTGACCAAAAATGATGCACATCAGCCAGCTTTGCCTACATGTGGACAACCTGTGATGCATTTCTGAAACTGTTTTCAGAAAACATGGAAAAGGCCATGGGTGGATGTTGGGCATTTAGTGGCCATCTTTTTCTTTTTGCCCTAGAGAGGATTAAATTGTGGCCCCCTAAGTCTAAGTCCTAACCCCTGCGTACCTATGAATATGACCTTATTTGGATATAGGGTCTTTGCAGATATGATTAAGTGAAGAATCTTGAGATGAGATCATTATGGATTAACTGAATAGACCCTAACTCCAATGACAAATATTATTGTAAAAAGAGAAGACACAGAATGGGAGAAGCACAGAAGGGACAGCCATGTGAAGATGGAAGCAGAGATTGGCAAGGATTTCCTGGGGCCTCAGAAGCTCGTAGAGGCAAGGAAGGAGCCCCCAGGATGAGTGTGGTCCTCCTGAGGGTTGGAACTCCTACCCTCCAGAACTGTGAGATAATACATTTCAGTTGTTTTTAACCACAAAGTTTATGGGGATTTATTGTGGCAGCCCTATGAAACTGTTATGTATAAGGAATGTTTAAGACTGTCCCTCCATTCCCTGGTAGGGCCATCAGTCACTATCTTAGACATAGGTGGTAAATAAAAATAGCACATCCAAACATTAGTATGATGTTTGGTTTGGGGATGGCGAATAAGAGTTATCTATTGAATTTGTACAGATGCTGGGGGAGAAGTATTTCTTGCCTCTGAAATTGCTAGATGCAAGGACAATGTAATAGGCTGACAGTAGTCGTTTCTGCCGCCCCTCCCCCCACCATAGGGAGAGCTGGCCTGAGAAGGGAGCCAACAGAAAAGAAAGCAGAATAGAGGGATAAAAGGGCAAAACAGGTCTTGATGATGTCTCCCTGACCTACAAACCACCATACCTAGACAGACCTACCTCTGGACTTTTCAGCCAGTAAATTCTTCTTCTTCTTCTTTTTTTTTTTTTTTTGCTTAAATCAACTTGAGACAGAATCTCAGCCCTTTCAGAGGACAGAATTGGTAGCAAATAAATTTCAAGTACAGCATGTAAAAAAATCTCATCAGAACAAACAATGATAGCTTCTGTAAAACATGAATTCTCGCTTACTTTAACCACAGAATCAGAGTGAGTTACAACCAACAGCTCTGTAATAGGACACTTCCCTTGGCCTGTTCAAGGTAGCCTTCCACCAATACTTTCTTAGCCTTAGCATTCTCAGCCATGCTATCAATTAATAAGTAGCTATTCCCACAAAGCACCATTTTCTACTAAGTCCTGCTGAACTGCTAACTCCTCGGGCCAAATGCAAGAATACAAGGAATGAAGGAACCCGAAAGAGCAGAGAAGACTCTGGGAAAAGGGATAATGCTGCTTCTGTTTGCTTAGCTCCTTGGTGGTGAATTGATGAGAAGCACCTGTTTTATCCCCTAGTGGCTGGGCATATAGTTTTTAAATGTCTAGTTATTAAATCCAAATGATGTTCTATTAAAAAAAAAATCAGAAATTCCCTGAAGAATCATTACAATGGAACCTAACTTGATGCATTAAGCACTGTGAGTGAGTTAAAAGTTTCTGAAAAAAGACAGTTTGTTCCTTTACCTTTTATAGGGCACCTTCTGTGTGTCAGGCATTGTGCTTAATCATTGGAGCTGCTGATGGGGAAAGAGGCACTGAGAGAGGATACCCGGAAAAAGTAAGGTCTAAGAAAACAGAGGTCTTCTCAAGAAGACCCCAAGGATATACCTGCAAAGTCCCCTCCCGCGTTGACTCAGCTCTTAGGAATTTGTAGAAACTTAAATTCCTGGGACCTGGATAAACTAATGCTTGCTTCTGCTTCTGTAAAAGCCAGAGACAGCTTCTCTAGTTGGATTCAAACTGACCAATGAGAAAAGTACCTGTGGGCCTGAACTTCTTGACTGGGGATAAAAAATGACTAAGCCAATTGAGGAATGTGGCCATTTTGAATTCTTCTGTGCTGTAGCTCTACCAGCTGAAATAAGCCTCTTTTAAACATGGTGTTTGGGTGTTCATTCTCTCCATTGGGCCTTGTCTTCCTGCAGCATTTCTAGTTCCTTGATCAGGAATCAAAACCACCCAGGGAGAGAACAGGCTCAGACACACCTGGTTGTTGCTGACAACTCTCTGGACACCCACAGGGGGGCCCTAATCAGCCTGGGCAACAAGAACCACAGAGCGCAGGGATGGGTTTTGCATCCCTGTGTGGAGGCCTCAACTGGGTGGAGAAAGGACCCCCTAGGCAGGTCTTCACGGAGTCAAACATTGGGAGGAACTGGCAGGCAGGGACTGGCACCTGCACTGGGAGATGTCTGAGGCAGGTGAGACCAATCAGGGCCCACTATGTTTGAGTGGAAGGGGGGTATGATCAACCCCTGGGTGTTAGATTGCTGGCAGGATGTGTGAGAAACATGAAAGAGTGTGGGTGTGGTGTGACTGAGACTGACACTGAGGATGGGGTTCCAATTTCCCTTCACAGGGACTAGGGAAGTGTTGGTTCTAAACCATATCAGAGGACCCCTCATATGGCTAAGTGGCAGTTCAAGTGGGTAACCAAGGCAGCCCAGGTTAGGAAATAGGTTGGAAAAAGGTCGGAACTGTGTGCATGTAAGTGGTTGGAGACTGAGTGAGACTGGGTATCAGTAGGTGGGGCTTTGATCCCCCTTTACAAGGCAAAACTATTGTGTGATTACCCCATTTGTATCCCCGTTTTTACCCTATTTGTGATGTGTTTGTGGTTTGTTTGAGGGAAGAAATGGGAAAAACATGGGAGAAGCCCAGCCCATTGGGAACTATGCTGAAGCATTTTAAGAAAGAGTTTACAGGAGACTATGTGGTAACTGTGTCTCTGGGGAGACTGAGAAGTTTGCATGAGCAGGAATGACTCAAATGCCTTGTTGTTCAGGTGATTGTGGTATCCTTTGAGATTAAATTGGTTTTTTCTTTTTTTGTAGAGACAGAGTCTCACTGTACCGCCCCCGGGTAGAGTGCTGTGGCGTCACACGGCTCACAGCAACCTCTAACTCTTGGGCTTATGCGATTCTCTTGCCTCAGCCTCCCAAGCAGCTGGGACTACAGGCGCCCGCCACAACGCCTGGCTATTTTTTGGTTGCAGTTTGGCCGGGGCTGGGTTTGAACCCACCACCTTTGGCATATGGGGCCGGCGCCCTACTCACTGAGCCACAGGCGCCGCCCCGCGATGAAATTAGTTTTAAACCTGTTATTAAAGTTCAAATGTTCGAAGATTATAAAACTGCCACTTCTGTAATATTTCTAAATATGCTAAATTCAACTGTGAACTTATGTTCTTGATTTTAAGCTTCCGAATTCTGAGGTCTAGAGAGGTAGCTATGGTGAGGCCTAAGGGACATATTCCCCATACTTATGCCAGCAGCTACAAGGCACAGTCTAGCCCACATGGCCCCTTCTTCCCTGCCCTAACTTTGCCCCATGGCTAATCTGAGTGAAAATGATGTTCCAGTTTCCTGCTTTCTGTTTTGAACTCTGCTTCTGGTAAATGAATTACGGACACAGGACCTGTCCTTTGTGGCCATCTTTGATGCCATATGGCCATGTGAGACGTAGGGGGACAATGAAAAGACATCAGAGGTGATGCCTATGGTGTGGTTTCAAAACACTTTTCAGTAACTTAAAACCTCAAAGTCATGTTATATTCCATTAAATGTCTCTTATTTGTAAAATGTAATAATTTGTTTGTGTATATTGTTTGGAAAAATGAGTCTTTGTCAAAGAATAAGATTCTTGTCATTTAAACCTTCTAATTATCAGTTTAGCCTAGTGAATAATTAACTTCATAATAAACTGTGATCCTGTTTTGCGAAAAGTGGTTTTTTGAGAGTAAGAAAAATTAGACAGAAAAGAAAATGGCCTTGTGTAAGGAAGGATCTTATGTGGTAAATTTTGTCCTGAAACAGAATGGTTATTTAAGAAAATGAAAAGCAGGGCAAAGGAGAAGGTTTAGAATGTTTGTAAATTATCCATCCAGGTTGAATAACGCTCATAAAAGGAAATAGCATGTGATCCAGTTAACTATGTATTGCCTTTAGAATCTTTTGGTTTGTAATCCTGTTAGAACAAATGTTTTAAGCCTTTGATATTTGACAAATCTTCCAAAATCAAAACTCTAAACTTAGCCTTTTGGAAATATTAAGACCACTGAAATGCTCAGAAAGACATATTAGGCTTATTCGGCATGTTAAAAAGGTATAGGAAATAGTGTCAAATATGAAATGGTAGTTAATTTTCTGTGGATTATGTTGTTATACATGGGCTAATATTATAAAATATTGGTTTGTATTAGTGTATGTTGTCATTAATCATTTTAATTCATCTCAGAAAGTATTTTTGTAACTGGTTAAGTCCAAAGTTTGTCCTTCAAAGAAAGTAATAGGAAAGGCTGACAAGTTCTCTTTAATTCAAATTTCCAATGACTTTGGAGATTAAATATCATCAAACTAGAAGTAAACTTCCAGGTCTTTATTATTATTTTTTTTTATTAAATCATAGCTGTGAACATTAATGCGATCATGGGGTACCATACACTGGTTTTATATACCATTTGACATATTTTCATCACACTAGTTAACATAGCCTTCCTAGCATTTTCTTAGTTATTGTGTTAAGACATTTATATTCTATATTTACTAACTTTCACATGTACCCTTGTAAGAGGCACCGTAGGTGTAATCCCACCAGTTACCCTCCCTCCTCCCATCATCTCCCCTCCTTCCCCTTCCTCTCCCCTTTGCCCATATTCTTAGGTTATAACTGAGTTATAGCTTTCATATGAAAGGCATAAATTAGTTTCATAGTAGGGCTGAGTACACTGGATACCTTTTCTTCCATTCTTGAGATACTTTACTAAGAAGAATATGTTCCAGCTCCATCCATGTAAACATGAAAGAGGTAAAGTCTCCATCTTTCTTTAAAGCTGTATAATATTCTATGGTGTACATACACCACTATTTATTAATCCATTTGTGGATTGATGGGCACTTAGGCTTTTTCCATTGCTAATTTCCATTAGCAATTTCCAAAATTGCTAATTTTTTAGCAATTATGAATAGGGCTGCAATAAACATTCTGGTACAAGTATCTTTGTTATAATGTGATTTTTGATCTTCTGGGTATATATCTAGTAGAGGAATTAGAGGATTGAATGGCAGATCTATTTTTAGATCTGTAAGTGTTCTCCAAACATCTTTCCAAACGGAATGTATTAATTTGCATTCCCACCAGCAGTGTAGAAGTGGTCCCTTTTCTCCACATCCATGCCAACATCATCCCAACATCCTGGGATTTTGTGATATGGGCTAGTCTTACTGGAGTTAGATGATATCTCAAAGTAGTTTTGATTGGCATTTCTCTGATGATTCAGGATGATGAACATTTTTTCATATGTCTGCAGGCTGTGCACCTGTCTTCTTCAGAGAAGTTTCTCTTCAAGTCCCTTGCCCAACCTGAGATGGGATCACTTGTTCTTTTCTTGCTTATACGTTTGAGTTCGCTGTGGATTCTGGTTATTAAACCTTTGTCGGAGACATAACATGCAAATAACTTCTCCCATTCTGAGGGCTGTTTGCTTGCTTTACTTACTGTGTTTTTGGCTGTGCAGAAGCTTTTTAGTTTGATCAGGTCCCAGTAGTGTATTTTTGAAGCTGCTTCAATGGCCTGGTTGGGGGTCCTCCTCATAAAATATTTGCCCAGACAGATTTCTTCAAGAGTTTTCCCTGCATTTTCTTCTAGCATTTTTATAGTTTCATGTCTTAAGTTTAAATCTTTAATCCAGTGAGCATTTATATTAGTTAATGGTGAAAGGTGTGGGTCCAGTTTCAGTCTTCCACAGGTCGCTAGCCAGTTCACCCAGCACCATTTGTTAAATAGGGAATCTTTTCCCCATTGAATGTTTTTAATTGGCTTGTCAAAGATCAAATGACAGTAAGTAGCTGGGTTCATCTCTTGGTTCTCTATTCTGTTCCATACATCTACCTCTCTGTTTTTGTACCAGTACCAACTGTTTTGTTCACTATCGATTTATAGTATAGTCTGAGGTCTGGTAGCGTGATTTCTCCTGCTTTGTTGTTATTTCTGAGTAATATCTTGGGTATTCGAGGTTTTTTTCTGATTCCATATAAAACGAAGTATTATTTTTTTCAAGATCTTTAAAGTATGACAGTGGAGCTTTAATAGGGATTGCATTAAACTTGTATATTGCTTTGGGTAATATGGACATTTTAACAATGTTGATTCTTCCCAGCCATGAGCATGGTATGTTTTTCCATTTGTTAACATTTTCAGCTATTTCTTTTCTTAGAGTTTCATAGTTCTCTTTATAGAGATCTTTCACGTTCTTTGTTAGATAAACTCCCAAATATTTCATCTTCTTTGCCACTACTGTGAATGGAATAGAGTCCTTAACTGTTTTTTCAGCTTGACTATTGTTGGTATATATAAAGGCTACTGATTTTGAACGTTGATTTTCTAACCTGAGCCGCTGTCATATTCCTTGATCACTTCTAAAAGTAGAATCCCTGGTATTTTCCAGATATACAATCATATCATCTGCGAAGAGTGAAAGTTTGATCTCTTCTGACCCTATATGGATACCCTTGATCGCCTTTTCTTCCCTAATTGCAGTGACTAAAACTTGCATTACAATGTTAAAGAGCAGTGGAGACAATGAGCAACCTTGTCTGGTTCCTGATCTGAGTGAAAGTGATTTCAATTTAACTCCATTCAATACAATATTGGCTGTGGGTTTGCTGTAGAAGGCCTCTATCACTTTAAGAAATATCCCTTCTATACCAATTTTCTTAAGTGTTCTGATCATGAAGGGATGCTGGATATTATCAAAAGCTTTTTCTGTATCAATTGAGAGAATCATATCATCTTTGTTTTTCATTTTGTTTATGTGCTGATTATATTTATGTATATTGAACCAGCCTTGAGACCCTGGGATAAAACCAACTTGGTCATGATGTATAATTTGTTTGATGTGTTGCTGGATTCTGTTTGTTAGGTTCTGGTTGAATATTTTTACAACTATATTCTTTAGTGATATTGGTCCATAATTTTCTTATCTTCTTGGGTCTTTTCCTTTTCCTGGTTTGGGGATCAGGGTGATATTTGCTTCATAGAACGTGTTGGGTAGTATTCCTTCTTTTTCTATATTTTGGAAAAGGTTGAGTAATGTAGGTACTAGTTCCTCTTTAAAGGTTTGGTAGAATTCTGATGTGAAGCCATCTGGTCCTGGGCTTTTCTTTTTAGGGAGATTTTGTATGGTTGATACTAGTTCAGAACGTGATGTAGGCCTGTTCAACATTTCCACTTGCTTCTGGCTAAGTCTTGGAAGTTGACGTGCTTCCAAGTATTGGTTAATTTCCTTCAGATTTTCATATTTCTGAGAATAAAGTTTCTTGCAGTATTCATTAAGGATTTTTTTGAATTTCTGAGGAGTCTGTTGTTATTTCATCTTTGTCATTTCTGATTGAAGAAATTATAAGTTTTACTCTTTTTTTTTCCTGGTTAGGTTAGCCAAAGCTTTATCTATTTTATTGACTTTTTCAAAAAACCAACTTTTTGATTTATTGATCTGTTGTATAATTCTTTTGTTTTCAATTTTATTTAATTCTGCTCTAATTTTGGTTATTTCTTTTCTTCTACTGGGTTTGGGGTTGGAATGTTCTTCCTTTTCCAGCTGCTTGAGATGTACCATTAAGTTGTTAACTTCCTCTCTTTCTGCTCTCTTGAGAAAGGCTTGCAGTGCTATAAATTTCCCCCTTAGGACTGCCTTTGTGGTATCCCAGAGGTTCTGATAATTCATGTCTTCATTGTTGTTTTGTCCCCAAAATTTGGCAATTTCCTTCTTAATCTCATCTATGACCCAGCTATCATTCAGCATAAGATTATTTAATTTCCATGTTCTTGTATGAGTATGCAGATTCCTCTTGTTACTGAGTTCAACTTTTATTCCATGGTGGTCTGAGAGGATGCAAGGAATAATTTCTATTCCTTTAAATTTACTGCAGTTAGACTTGTGACCTAAGATGTGATCGATTTTGGAGTATGTTCCGTGGGCTGATAAGAAGTATGTATATTCAGTTTTGTTGGGATGAAATGTTCTGTAGATGTCTGTTAAATCCAAATGTTGAATGGCTAGGTTTTAATCTAAAATTTCTTTTCTCAGCTTCTTATTGGAGGATCTATCCAACACTGCCAAAGGAGTATTAAAATCTCCGAGTATTATGGAGCTGGAGGAAATCAAGTTGCTCATGTCTGTTAGAGTTTCTCTTATAAATTGAGGTACATTCTGGTTGGGTACATAGATATTAATAATTGAAATCTCATCATATTAAGTATTACCCTTGACAAATATGAAGTGACCATTCTTATTCTTCTTACTTTTGTTGGTTTAAAGCCTATTGTGTCTGCAAATAGAATTGTAACACCTGCTTTTTTCTGATTTCCATTTGCCTGGAATATGGACGACCATCCTTTCACCTGGAGTCTATATTTATCTTTTAAGGTAACATGAGATTCTTGTATGCATCAAATATCTGACCTGAGTTTTGTATCCAGTCAGCCAACCTGTGCCTCTTTAGAGGACAGATTAAGCCATTCACATTAATGGAGAATATTGATAAGTCTGGTAAAATTTGGGTATCGACTTTTTCGAAAGTCCAGTGGACATTTTTAATCCTTTCGCCACTGTGGAAGTTGGAGTTTGATCAATAGTTTCTGAGTAAGTTTACTTTTGTGGTTGAGGATTGGGCTGGTCATTATGGAGGATAGGTCTGAGAATATCCTGAAGAGCTGGTTTGGTTATGGCAAATTTCTTCAACATGTGAATGTCATTAAAGTATTTAATTTCTCCATCATAAATGAAACTCAGTTTAGCTGGATACAGGATCCAGGGTTGAAAGTTATTTTGTTTTAGGAGATTAAAAGTCGATGACCACCCTCTTCTGGCTTGAAAAGTTTCAGCAGAGAGATCTGCAGTCATTCTAATATTCTTCCCTTTGTAGGTAATGGTTTTCTTACGTCTGGCTGCTTTCAGAATTTTCTCCTTCATATTCACTTTAGTGAAGTTAATTATCATATGCCTGGGGGATGTCTTATTTGGGATGAGTCGTGCTGGGGTTCTGAAACTGTCTGCTATCTAAATTTCAGAATCTCTTGGCATGTCTGGAAAGTTCTCTTTCATAATTTCATGGAGAAGGGCCTCTGTGCTTTGTGAAGCCACTTCATCGTTTTCAGGGATTCCAATGAGGCAGATATCAGCCTTCTTTGAATTATTCCAGAGCTCTCTGAGAGAATGATCCATTTTTGCTCTCCATTTCTCTTCCCCTTTGAGAGTTTGGAAGTGTTCAAAACCTTTGTCTTCAATGTCAGAAATCCTTTCTTCTGCTTGGTCCACTATGTTACTGAGGGATTCTACTGTATTTTTCAGATCTTTGAGGGCTGAAATTCTTGCTTCAATGTGTCAAAATCTTTGGTGGTTTTGTCTTTAAATTCATTGAATTCTTGAGACAATTTTTGAATTGCTCCGAGAATTTCTAATTCCAACATTTGAATTGCTCCTTGAATTTCTAATTACAACTTTTCCTACATTCTATTAATCTTGTTTGCAATCCAAATTCTGAATTCTATTTCTCACATCTTGGCCATCTGTTTATGAATGGGATCTTCGCTTACATATGCCATATCTTTCCTTGGGGGGGCGGGTGTTGATCTACTCTGGTTATTCATTTTACCGGAGTTTTTCTGCTGATTCCACCCCATGATTATTTTATACCATTTGACTAGATGAGTGGATAAAAAAAATTGGGTTCAGGGCTCCAGGAGTAGTGATTAACCTGCCCTTTTTCCAAAAGCTGGGACTGGGGTCTGTACCTTTTCCCCTGGAGCTTTGCCGAGGACCTGTACAGTGCTATGGCCTGAGAAACTGGGGACTTGCTTGGTGTGGTGGGGATAAGTGGCTCTGTCTTGTTTTCAGCTGGTCTCTGTCTGACCCTAGTGAATCAGTTACTCTGGGTTGAAGTCTCAGCTGTGGAGAAATACCAGCAAGTAAGTCACCCCGCCCCTCACAGGCAACAGTTGGTAAAGGAAAATCAAACTTTCCTACAACCACACACCCAGAGCACCACTTGGATAGTCCTTGGATGATTGGCTCAGTTCAAAAGGTCCAAATCAATTGTCTCAGTCAGCACCTGTCTCAGGTGGGAGAGTTCAAAAGGTCTCTGGCAACTAGATTGCAGGGGTCTGCTGACAACTCAAATATGACTTGCTCCGCTGGTCCGTGTGGTCAGGAGGACCCACCCAGCAAATAGATTAGTCTGGGAAGGTTGATGCCTCCTTCCCCACCTTGCACCTCTGTCACACCCAGTCACTGATAACCCCACAGGGCTGTGACCCAGTTGCCTCCAATGAGCAGATACTCCAGGGGTTTGCACTTGCCTGAATCACAGGGAGATCTATGTCTCCTCAGCTAGGCCACTGTTCTCTGCCAGCATCCGGCAGGGGGAGGTGAGGCCTGACAACTTTGGCTGCTTGATGGAGGCTGGGACTGTTCACTCAGTTCCAGCCCCGCCCCTTATTGATGTTACTGACAGAAGAGAACAACTTTGCAGAATTTGTTTCTGTCCCAGCTAAATTCCCCTGTAGAAGAGAAGCTGTTTTGGGTTCACAGAACCTGCGCTTCAGGCCCTGTCTTTGCTGCTGCCCGGTAGTGTGTATTTGCAGCATGGTTAGCTGTGACTTCTTGCCTCCTGCCCTCCTTTGTCTAGGCTTATGATCTCCCGAGAGCCGGGTGTGTCTTAGGCTCAGTAAAGCAGTCCTCTGGGTCAGCCTGCCTTGGGAGTCGGCCGGCACTGCGCATGTGTTTTCTAGTCCCTGAGCTCCACCTAGGCCAGTACTGCCTCAGGCAAACCCTTTACTCACGGGGCCTGCGTTTCCATCCCAGATCTGTTCCACTGGTGATTGCCACCTGAAAAGATGCCCAGCCTCCTCTGGTTGCGCAAAGAGACAGGAGGCGTGACTCCGAAATATCCAGGAGTGAGCCCTATTGTTGCCAAAAATGCCGCTGCTCTGTCCATTGGGGCACCGCCACTCCTTGTGTGGTTCCCTCTCAGCCAACCATCCTCTCCTCACTCCTTTGCCGCAGAATCAGCACTGACCAGCAGCAGTGCAGGCCCTGTCCACACCTCTCAAGAAAACACCCAAGAATCTGGACTCCTGGAGGACAGGCCTCCAGATCCCAGAGTGAGAGTGGAGGGGAGTGCTGGGAGCTCAGAATTGCAGAGAATATATATCGTTTTACACAGTTTTATGCCTGGCAGGAGAGTGCTATGGCACCCTAGTAGGGGAAGTAGGCCCAGTTTTTAGAGAGGGACTCCCTCCTGTGGAGTATAATGGGAGGACTTTTGAACTCTGCTTATTTGTTTATGGGTTATTCTGAGCCATTCTTATGGGGGCAGGGACTCCCGTCCACTTGGTGATGGATTTTGTACCTTTTGTTTGTATCCTTGGGGTTGCAGCTCGCCTCAGCAGGGTTGATGTGTGTTCTTCAACCTTCTCTCTTGGCTTAGCTCTAATCTGCCAGGTTACTAGCTAAATTTCTGTCCTTTAACTCTCCTTCTGGATGGGAGCCTCTATGGAAAGCTGGCTTCAGTCAGCCATCTTGTCTCCGCCCCTCAGGGCTAGCAACATTTTCTCCATCCACAAGGGCTGATTCCAATGAGGGACCTCTGGTGTATGAAAAACATCTGGAGAGGCCTAAGGTGCTTCCTCTGCTACCAGCTCCACAGACAGGAGCCCTGTCCATGCAGTGGACACAGAACCAAAATCATGTTGAAGCCTTGGCCGGACCTTCTTGAGTCGATCTTGTGATTCTCAGGAGCCGGTGACCAGGTAGAAAGAACTCAGGAAGAAGGTGTGTCCCCAGGGCAATGCGGCTGCAGAAGGAGGGAGCAGGAGCAGAGCTGCAGGTTAGTCCCGACACTGGGGCCGAGAGGTGGGATGGCTGGGCAGCGGCGGCACTTTTGCCCATGTCTTCCGGGCATCCCCGCAGGCCAGGCCCCAACTTCCAGGACTTCAATTAGAAAGCTAATATGTCCATGATTATCGCTAACCTAACTTCAAACAGAACAAAGATCAGTTACATGGAACTGAGCTGATTTGTCATGACTTTTTGTTTGAAACATTGCTGATTCTTTTTGTGTTCTGTTTTCCTGAAGTCAAGGAAACCATTTTCTATCTTTTCTATCTTTTAAGCTATTTGTACCTTTCAGCAATATAAGTACTTATGAGCAAAATTTAAAACGTTTTTTTTTTTGTCTCTCCTTGATTTCTCCAGAGTTTGAAAACCATTTGTAAGTATTCTTAATTTCTGACAATATAGTTATTTGTTTAAGTTCTGTCATAATCTGCTTTGTTCTATAGGACATGATGAAAGGCACTGGTTATTTTACCAAGGCTTTAACTAGAATGGCATTTTCAGAGGTGTCCAGACGGCTTAAAGGAATTAAGGTTGACTTTATAAGGCCAATAAAAAGTCTGTGGGAAAGACTGGCCGGATACCTCATCAATAACATTTCCTGATCTGCAATGAGTAAAGGATGTCACTTTCTGACAGGTCTGGGAATCACAATTTGCTTTGGGATCTCAAGAGAAGAGGAATTTACCCAAGGCATATAGGTATCTAATGGCACAGATGAAACCTGGGTTCATGGAAGGCTTTCAAGTCTAACCCAATATTCCTTATAAAAGGTTCCAGCAAAGCCAATTTTAAAAGGAAGAAAAGCCTAGATGGCTAATAATTACTTTTGGTACACTTCATGCAAATAATCAGACCCAGTATACTAAAAGTATAGTTTATTTTGTGAGAAATTAGAGGGAGAAAAATGGTTCAAAAGAAAAAAAAAAAAGACTGTGGCTCACCTATATTAGATTCCAGCCTTATCTGCAATGCCAGCTCATAAAATGAGACATAGCTGTTTATTTATTTTTATTTTATTTTATTTTATTTATTTACTTTTTTTATTGTTGGGGATTCATTGAGGGTACAATAAGCCAGGTTACACTGATAAGACATAGCTGCTTAAATAAACTGATCTGTTAAATAGGACTAAGAGATTGGCCAAAGAATATAGAATTATATACAAAAGTTATATTTGCTTGGAAGCCTTAAGGCTCAACAAAGGTCACCTGTTGGCTACAATGGAAAATTTTGTGCATTATTAAATGCTATCTGCTGTGTCTATATAGATACCTCAGGAAAAATTGAGACCTGAATAAAAATTTCCCAGTAAGTGGTATGGCTGCAACATGGCCTCATACGTGGCCCCACGCCCAAGTGATACTCAGGAATATTCACTTGAATTTCCCAGAACTTTAGATCAGTTCTGTAGGGACTCTTAAAATAATGTATTATCTTAAGAATTGTGCTAAGACTATAAATAAGAATACTAATGTTCACATTGTGTGAACCTTAGCCTCAAAATCCAGAAGTTGTAAATATTTATAGGTGACTGCTAAATTGTTTTATTCTCTTACCCTGAACCTAACCTTGACTTTGTCCCTGTCAGTGTGGGAAGCCAGAAATCCACAAATGTATGCAAGGTGGCTGAGGTTATGCAGAAGCCAGATGAAAGCCCTGGGGATTTCTATGAAAGACTGTGTGAAATATACACACTGGCTAAACCATTGTATGAAGCCACAAAGCGGGGAGAAAAGGGCCAATTAAGTAGAAATCTAACCAACCAAAGCCTTCAAGAGGCAAAAGGAAAAACTGCAGGTAGCCCTGGTGCTAGGCCTCCCTGATCTGGCCAACCTTTTTGAACTGTATGTATCAAAAAGAAATAGAGATGCTGAGGGAATGCTCACCTGGAATGTAGAATCCTTGGCAAGACCAGTTGCTTATCTCTCTAAGCAACCTGATGGGGTCTCGAAAGGATGGCCCCCATTCCTAAGAACACTTGCAGACACTACCATGCTGGTGTAAGAGGCTGATAAGTTGACTTTGGGATAAAACTCAAGAATCTAGGTGCCATACACAGTGCTCACTCTTATGAACACCCAAGAGCACCATTGGTTGACCAACTCATGCCTCACCAAATATCAAAGCCCACTGTGTAAAAATCTAAGGTTAGTTATAGAGGTTGTATGGATGAGGCCATGCACTTAGAATAGAAGAAAAAAGAAAATTAAGAGTTTCTGGGGAGATACTTCTTATTCCCCTGTTGACCACCCTTGCCAAGAAAGTCAGCCAGCATTGTGTGACATGCAACCAACACAATGCTAAACAGGGACCATCCCTGCTGCCTAAAATTCAGTTCTGCAGGGAAACCCTTTTTTAAGATGTGCAAATGAACTATACTGAGTTGTCCAGGTATGGAGGAAATCAGTACTTACTAGTTCTGGTCTGCACGTACTCAGGATAGGTGGAGGCCTTCCCCACTAGGATAAAGAGGACTCATGTTGCCCAGAGAAATTATCCCACGGTTTAGATTGCCACTCCAAATTGGATCTGATAATGGACTGGCCTTTGCAACAGAGAGAGTGCAAATGACAGCCAAAGCCTTGACTATTATTTGGAAACTACGTGTGGCTTATAGGCCTCAGAGCTTGGGCAGGGTAGGGCACATGAACAGAACCATAAAAGCAAAAATTGGTAAACTCTTCCAGAAAGCAAAGCTTAATTTGGTACAGGCCTTGCCACTGGTCTTGTTCAATACTAAATGTACCTCTTCTAAGAGGTCAGGGTACTCCCCTTATGAGATAATGTATAATAGGCCTCAACTAATCTTCTGCAGTTTACCACAACTCCTAAAAGAACTGGGAGAGACTGAATTGAACAGAGAGTTAGAAGCCCTAGGAAGAATAGTAAAGAAAATCTCCACTTGGGTAATTAACCGCATTCTGTTTAGTCTTTTGTGTCTGTATACCCTTTCTTTCCAGGGGATCAAGTCTAGGTCAAGGTTCCAAACCAAGTCCCTCTCAAACCAAGGTAGAAGGGACCCTACACTGTCATCCTGACCACACCCACTGCAGATAGAAGGAATCCTTGCCTGGATCGATCACAGCAGGCTGAAGAAAGTGTTACTGCTTTAGGAAGCAAAAACGGACCCAGCCAACCCCTGCAAGGTAACTTTTGAGGCGGTCAGCATGCTCTGATCCAGCTACATATTGGGAGCTGGCTGGTCAACACATGGCCGAAGCCTGAAGAAACTCTTTGCAGGACTTATCTGAATTGGTCTTTGGACTTTGGGAAAGTGGGAGGCGTGGGAAAGTGCTGTGCACCCACAGCACTAATATAGGACAAAAGGTGATTCTTTTATATCTTATATGAATGCTAAGGCACCCACAAAGGAACTTGCACTCATAAGCTGATACAATATTCACTATGTGACACAGAGAAAGGTGAAAACCCATATGTATATTACAACTCCACGGAACCCTCCACCATGGTACATTAAAGCCTGGGTAGAGGACCCGAGAAGAATCACAGTTCTTGAAATCTGAATGCTGGTCCAGACCAGGGAAATAGGAAAGCCTAGCCAGGTGACTCTGAAGTTTAATGCTGTGTGAATGTGTTGCAGCAGAAGGAACTGGGAAAGATAGGACAGATCAGAAATACCTCTGTGCCTTAGATTTTGCAGAAAACTGGCATGAGGTCGAATGTGAAAGGTGAAAATGTGTGATAGAAGGCACCTGAGACAGTGAGGACTGCAGCAAAAGAAATACTGTGCTCAGAAAGAGTAATGGAAGGCAGCACCTGTGGCTCAAAGGAGTAGGGCGCCGGCCCCATGTGCCGGAGGTGGCGGGTTCAAACCCAGCCCAGGCCAAAAACTGCAAAAAAAAAAAAAAAAAAAAAAAAAAAAAAGAGTAATGGACACAGATTGCTCTGGGGGTCCGTGTAACCCCTAGAGCTAGTCTTACAAATTAATAACCAAGTAAAAGTCATATGAGTCATACTAACGAAAAACACAAACATTGGGGCAGCACCTGTGGTTCAAGGGGTAGGGCGCCGGTCCCATATGCCGAGGGTGGCGGGTTCAAACCCAGCCCCGGCCAAACTGCAACAAAAAAAAAAAAAAAAAAATACCCGGGCGTTGTGGCGGGCGCCTGTAGTCCCAGCTGCTCGGGAGGCTGAGGCAAGAGAATCGTGTAAGCCCAAGAGTTAGAGGTTGCTGTGAGCCGTGTGGTGCCACGGCACTCTACCCGAGGGCGGTACTGAGACTCTGTCTCTACAAAAAAAAAAAAAAAAAAAAAAAACACAAACATTGGTCCATGTCTCAGTGTAGCCCTCAAAACCTGTGGAGAGACTAGTTTTCAACCCTTAAAGAATTTAAAACCTGGATCCAGGAGGGAGGCGGAGCAAGATGGCAGCCGAGTAACAGCTTCCTTGCATCTGGGCACCGTGAGTCTGGGGAGATAGGACTCCAGGCATCTCTGGCTGGTGGGATCTGCCTATCATCACCCCTGAGAGGATACAGGGAGTCAGTGAGAGACTTCTGGACCCCAAGAGGAGGACTAAAACAGTGGAAAACCGGCAAGTGGTCGCGTGTGTTCAATCCGTCTAAACCCGCCCGCAACTGTAAGTTCAGTAGCAGCGAGACCGCAAACCAGAAAGGCCTTACCTGTGAACTGTTTTGGAGTCTTTGGACTTGGCACTCAGCTGAACTGCCTTGGGGAGAGCCTGAGCGGGAGTGCGGAGAACTTTGGCCTTTGTCTAGGGCCCCAGTCTGAGCCGCTGAGACAGACGGAGCTAATAGTGTTTGGCTCTGGGTCACAGGCAGACATTGTGAGCGATCTGCCCTGGCAAGGTCCGCCCTCAGGGTCTCAGAGCTGGAATTTGGTGGGAGCTGGTAACCCAGCGACCAAGTAGCCTAAGGGCGGGGTCTGAGCCGCCTTGCAGCCCTAACCCTCGGGGGCAGAGGGAGACCAGTTTTGACACACAGGGTAAGTGGATAGCCACTTCAGCAGTGATTCCAGCGACAAGCACTTCCCTGAGAAAGCTTCTGCTCAGTAAGTGAACAAGTTCAAAGTGCCTTTTAAGTGGGCTGAAGAGAGATTTAGGGTGTCTACCTGCTGGGGTTTGAGAAACTAGCAGCCTCCAGTCGTATCAGAACTGTGATTAACATCTCATACCCCAGAAGACCACGTGTTGCCCAGACAATATTCAATAACATATACATACTGCTTTGTTTTTGGTTGTGTTTTTTTTTTTTTTTTTTTTTTGGTTTGGTTGTTTTTTTTTGTTTATTTTGATGTTGTGGATTGTTGTTTTGTTTTTTAAGTTCAACCTTTTCCATACAGATCCTTTTTCTTTCTCAATTTTTCTAGTTTAATTATAATTTCCCATTGCTGCCTATTTCAATAATTAGAACTTCATTTTTGTTAGTGTTTCTACCGCTATTATTTGGTTTTTCCAGCCAATTTTATCCCGTAAAGTTTTCTGTTTGCTTGTTTTGGTTTGATTTATAGCATTTTTGTCTTTCCTCTCTACTTGGTGGAGGTGGGGTACTGTGTCTGATCAGGTTAGCAAAGACCTGCTGACCTCAAGGGAACCACCCAACTGGGCACCCCCAGAAGGTTTTTTTTTTTTTTTTAAGGTTGTATCAAAGTACCCTACTGTACACCTATATTGCTCTGTCTCCCTCTTTCTGTGCCTCTCTTCTTTTTGTCAATATCCCTTTTACCCACCCCCTCTCCTTTCTCTATTTTTCTTTTTCTTTCCTTATCACTCGGTCCTCCTTTCTTTCATCCCTTTTTTGCTCTTAAACCTTCTCACCCTTCTGGTTCTGTAACCCTTAGTCCACAGGCACGAGAACTTAAAGAGCAAGAGGAAGTGAAAGGAAAATTAGGGCAAGGAAACAGATAAAAGAAATCACCCATGAGGAAGAATCAGCAGAAAACTCCAGGCAACATGAAGAACCAGTCCAGAACAACCCCACCAAGGGACCATGAGGTAGCTACTGCAGATGATTCCACCTGTAAAGAAATGTTAGGAATGACAGAAAGGGAATTTAGAATACACATGTTGAAAACAATGAAAGAAATGATGGAAACAACGAAGGAAACTGCTAATAAAGTGGAAAATAACCAAAAGGAAATCCAAAAACAGAATCAAATCAGAGATGAACGATATGAAGAATATAAAAAGGATATAGCAGAGCTGAAGGAAATGAAACAGTCAATCAGGGAACTTAAAGATGCAATGGAAAGTATCAGCAACAGGTTAGACCATGCAGAAGAAAGAATTTCAAAGGTAGAAGACAAAGTTTTTGAGATAACTCAGATAGTAAAAGAGGCAGAAAAGAAGAGAGAGAAAGCAGAACGTTCACTGTCAGAATTATGGGACTTTATGAAGCGTTCCAACATACGAGTTATAGGAATTCCAGAAGGGGAAGAAGAATGCCCCAGAGGAATGGAAGCCATACTAGAGAATATTATAAAAGAAAATTTCCCAAATATCACCAAAGATTCTGACACACTGCTTTCAGAGGGATATCGGACCCCAGGTCGCCTCAACTCTAACCGAGCTTCTCCAAGACACATTGTGATGAACCTGTCCAAAGTCAAGACAAAAGAAAAGATTCTGCAAGCTGCCAGGAGTAAGCGCCAGTTGACCTACAGGGGCAAATCCATCAGAGTGACCGCAGACTTCTCTAATGTAACTTTCCAAGCAAGAAGACAATGGTCATCTACCTTTAATCTACTTAAACAGAACAATTTTCAGCCCAGAATTCTGTACCCTGCTAAGCTAAGCTTCAAAATTGATGGAGAAATCAAATCATTTACGGATATACAAACATTGAGGAAATTCGCCACAACAAGACCAGCTCTACAGGAAATACTTCAACCTGTTCTGCACACTGACCACCACAATGGATCAGCAGCAAAGTTAGAACTCAGAAATTAAAGGACAGAACCTAACCTCCACACTGATGCAAAAGATAAAACTAAGCAATGGACTCTCACCAAATAAGACGAATAGAATACTACCACACTTATCAATTATCTCAATAAATGTTAATGGCTTGAATTCCCCACTGAAGAGACATAGATTGGTTGACTGGATTAAAAAACACAAGCCATCCATTTGCTGTCTGCAAGAATCACACCTGGCTTCAAAAGACAAATTAAAGCTCCGAGTCAAGGGTTGGAAGACAATTTTTCAGGCAAATGGAATTCAGAAGAAAAGAGGAGTTGCAATCTTATTTTCAGATACATGTGGATTTAAAGCAACTAAAGTCAAAAAAGACAAAGATGGTCACTTTATATTGGTCAAGGGAAAAATACAACAAGAAGACATTTCAATTCTAAATATCTATGCACCCAATTTAAATGCTCCCAGATTCTTGAAACAGAGCTTACTCAGTCTGAGCAATATGATATCTGATAATACCATAATAACAGGGGACCTTAACACTCCTCTTACAGAGCTGGACAGATCCTCTAAACAGAAATTAAACAAGGATATAAGAGACTTAAATGAGACCCTAGAACAACTGTGCTTGATAGACGCATATAGAACACTCCATCCCAAAGATAAAGAATATACATTCTTCTCATCACCCCATGGAACATTCTCCAAAATTGATCATATCCTGGGACACAAAACAAATATCAACAGAATCAAAAGAATTGAAATTTTACCTTGTATCTTCTCAGACCATAAGGCACTAAAGGTGGAACTCAACTCTAACAAAAATGCTCGACCCCACCCAAAGGCATGAAAATTAAACAATCTTCTGTTGAATAACAGATGGGTGAAGGAAGAAATAAAACAGGAAGTTATTAACTTCCTTGAGCACAACAACAATGAAGACACAAGCTACCAAAACCTGTGGGATACTGCAAAAGCAGTTTTGAGAGGAAAATTCATCGCTTCAGATGCCTACATTCGAAAAACTGAAAGAGAGCACATCAACAATCTCACAAGAGATCTTATAGAATTGGAAAAAGAAGAACAATCTAAGCCAAAACTCAGTAGAAGAAAAGAAATATCCAAAATCAAATCAGAGATCAATGAAATTGAAAACAAAAGAATGATTCAGAAAATTATTTAACATGGAGTTGGTTTTTTGAAAAAATAAATAAAATAGATAAACTATTGGCCAGACCAACGAGGAATAGAAAAGTAAAATCTCTAGTAACCTCAATCAGAAATGATAAAGGGGAAATAACAACTGATCCCACAGAGATACAGGAGATCATCTCTGAATACTACCAGAAACTCTATGCCCAGAAATTTGACAATGTGAAAGAAATGGATCAATATTTGGAATCACGCCCTCTCCCTAGACTCAGCCAGGAAGAAATAGACCTCCTGAACAGACCAATTTTAAGCACTGAGATCAAAGAAACAATAAAAAAGCTTCCAACCAAAAAATGCCCTGGTCCAGATGGCTTCACTCCAGAATTCTATCAAACCTTCAAGGAAGAGCTTATTCCTGTTCTGCAGAAATTATTCCAAAAAATTGAGGAAGAAGGAATCTTCCCCAACACATTCTATGAAGCAAACATCACCCTGATACCAAAACCAGGAAAAGACCCAAACAAAAAGGAGAATTTCAGACCAATCTCACTCATGAACATAGACGCAAAAATTCTCAATAAAATCCTAGCCAATAGATTACAGTTTATCATCAAAAAGTCATTCATCATGATCAAGTAGGCTTCATCCCAGGGATGCAAGGCTGGTTTAACATACGCAAGTCTATAAACGTTATCCACCATATTAACAGAGGCAAAAATAAAGATCACATGATCCTCTCAATAGATGCAGAAAAAGCATTTGATAAAATCCAGCATCCTTTTCTAATTAGAACACTGAAGAGTATAGGTGGCACATTTCTAAAACTGATTGAAGCTATCTATGACAAACCCACAGCCAATATTTTACTGAATGGAGTTAAACTGAAAGCTTTTCCTCTTAGAACTGGAACCAGACAAGGTTGTCCTCTGTCACCTTTACTATTCAACGTAGTGCTGGAAGTTCTAGCCAATACAATTAGGCAAGACGAGGAAATAAAGGGAATCCAAATGGGAGCAGAGGAGGTCAAACTCTGCCTCTTTGCTGACGACATGATCTTATACTTAGAGAACCCCAAAGACTCAACCACAAGACTCCTAGAAGTCATCAAAAAATACAGTAATGTTTCAGGATATAAAATCAATGTCCACAAGTCAGTAGCCTTTGTGTACACCAATAACACTCAAGATGAGAAGCTAATTAAGGACACAACCCCCTTCACCATAGTCTCAAAGAAAATGAAATACCTAGTAATATACCTAACGAAGGAGGTGAAGGACCTCTATAAAGAAAACTATGAAATCCTCAGAAAGGAAATAGCAGAGGATATTAACAAATGGAAGAACATACCATGCTCATGGATGGGAAGAATCAACATTGTTAAAATGTCTATACTTCCCAAAGCAATCTACCTATTCAATGCCATTCCTATCAAAATACCAACATCGTACTTTCAAGATTTGGAAAAAATGATTCTGCGTTTTGTATGGAACCGGAAAAAAACCCGTATAGCTAAGGCAGTTCTCTGTAACAAAAATAAAGCTGGGGGCATCAGCATACCAGATTTTAGTCTGTACTACAAAGCCATAGTGCTCAAGACAGCATGGTACTGGCACAAAAACAGAGACATAGACACTTGGAATCGAATTGAAAACCAAGAAATGAAACTAACATCTTACAACCACCTAATCTTTGATAAACCAAACAAGAACATACCTTGGGGGAAAGACTCCCTATTCAATAAATGGTGTTGGGAGAACTGGATGTCTACATGTAAAAGACTGAAACTGGACCCACACCTTTCCCCACTCACAAAAATTGATTCAAGATGGATAAAGGACTTAAACTTAAGGCATGAAACAGTAAAAATCCTCCAAGAAAGCATAGGAAAAACACTGGAAGATACTGGCCTGGGGAAAGACTTCATGAAGAAGACTGCCATGGCAATTGCAACAACAACAAAAATAAACAAATGGGACTTCATTAAACTGAAAAGCTTCTGTACAGCTAAGGACACAATAACCAAAGCAAAGAGACAACCTACACAATGGGAAAGGATATTTGCATATTTTCAATCAGACAAAAGCTTGATAACTAGGATCTATAGAGAACTCAAATTAATCCACATGAAAAAAAGCCAACAATCCCTTATATCAATGGGCAAGAGACATGAATAGAACTTTCTCTAAAGACGACAGACGAATGGCTAACAAACACATGAAAAAATGTTCATCATCTCTATATATTAGAGAAATGCAAATCAAAACAACCCTGAGATATCATCTAACCCCAGTGAGAATGGCCCACATCACAAAATCTCAAAACTGCAGATGCTGGCGTGGATGTGGAGAGAAGGGAACACTTTTACACTGCTGGTGGGACTGCAAACTACTACAACCTTTCTGGAAGGAAGTATGGAGAAACCTCAAAGCACTCAACCTAGACCTCCCATTCGATCCTGCAATCCCATTACTGGGCATCTACCCAGAAGGAAAAAAATCCTTTTATCATAAGGACACTTGTACTAGACTGTTTATTGCAGCTCAATTTACAATCGCCAAAATGTGGAAACAGCCTAAATGCCCACCAACCCAGGAATGGATTAACAAGCTGTGGTATATGTATACCATGGAATACTATTCAGCCATTAAAAAAAATGGAGACTTTACATCCTTCGTATTAACCTGGATGGAAGTGGAAGACATTATTCTTAGTAAAGCATCACAAGAATGGAGAAGCATGAATCCTATGTACTCAATCTTGATATGAGGACAATTAATGACAATTAAGGTTATGGGGGGGAAGCAGAAAGAGGGATGGAGGGAGGGGGATGGGGCCTTAGTGTGTATCACACTTTATGGGGGCAAGACATGATTGCAAGAGGGACTTTACCTAACAATTGCAATCAGTGTAACTGGCTTATTGTACCCTCAATGAATCCCCAACAATAAAAAAAAAAAAAAAGAATTTAAAACGTTACTAGGAGGTATACTAGTCATCATCAGAGTTAGATAAATTATTCCCTGTCTCATCCCACTAGTAGTCAGAGCTATATGCTGGATAATTGGGACATATGTCAATCAAAAAAAAGAAAATAAAACCGTATCACAGTGTTCTATGTGAAACACTACCGTTCCTGTAGGAGCAAGCCGATAATGAGACCCCAAATTAAAATATATATGGAGGCTTGGCTCCTGTTGCTCAGTGGTTAGAGTGCCGGCCACATGCACCAGGGCTGGCGGGTTTGAACCCTACCCAGGCCTGCTAATCAATAATGACCAAAAAAAAAAAAAAAGCCAGGTGTTGTGGCAGGTGCCTGTAGTGCCAGCTTAAAATCGCTTAAGCCTGAGAGTTTGAGGTTGCTGTGAGCTGTGACACCATGGCACTCTACTGAGGGCGACATAGTGAAACTCTGTCTCAAAATAAAATATATATGTAGTTTCAAAAGGGTGGATTGAGAGAAGATACCCAGAAAAAGTAAGGTCTAAGAGAACAGAGGTCTTCTCAAGGAGACCCCATGGATATACCTGTGAGGTCCTCCCCGTGGTGACTCAGCTCTTAGAAATTTGTAGATGGGGCTCAGTGCCCATAGCACAGTGGTGACAGCATCAGCCACATGCACTAAAGCTGGTGGGTTCTAATCCAGCCCAGGCCAGCTAAACAACAGTGACAACTGCAACAAAAAAAATAGCCGAGTGTTGTGGCAGGTGCCTGTAGTCCCAGGTACTTGGGAGGCTGAGGCAAGAGAATTGCTTAAGCCCAAGAGTTTGAGGTTGCTATGAGCTGTGATGCCACGGCACTCTACCAAGGGTGACATAGTAAGACTCTATCTCCAATAAATAAATAAACAAACAAATAAATAAATTTATAGAAACTTAACTTCCTGGGACCTAGAAACTAATGCTTGCTTCCACTTCTGTAAAAGCCCACAGGTTCTGTAAAAGCTGGAGCCAGCTTCTCCAGTTTGATTTAAACTGACCAGTGAGAAAGTTAGCCATGGGCTGGAACTTTTTGACTGGAGATTAAAAGGAGAAGACTGAGCCAGTTGGGGAGTGCGACCATTTTGAATTCTTCTGTGCTATAGCTCCGCCAGCTGAAATAAAACTCTTCCTCTTTTAAACACAGTGTCTGGGTGTTAGTTCTCTCTATTAGGCCTCGTCTTCCTGCAACAGCACCAGCTTGTTATGGTCTAAGAGGTGCTGCATGAGCTAAGTGTTGATGAACAACTGGAAATAAGCACCTAGAGGAAGGTTGAAAAGGGTGCTATAGGCATGAACTTGAGTGTCCATCAGTATACCTGGAGTAAAGATGGAGAGGGGCTGGGAAGACAGACAAGAAATTGATTAGCTAGCCTGGGGAAGATCCAGACACTGACTCTACTAAAAATAGAAAAACTAGCGGGATGTTGTGGTGGACACCTCTAGTCCTAGCTACTCAGGAAGCTGAGGCGAGAAGATCTCTTGAGCCCAAGAGACTGAGGTTGCTGTGAGCCTATGATGATGCCACCAGCACCGTACCTAGGGCAATAGAATGAGAATCTGTCTCAAAAAAATAATAATAATTTTTAAAAACATAAAATAAAAAATACAATATGTCACAATTTCCTTCCTTTTAAAGGCTGAATAATATTCCACTATCTGTATATACCACATATGGGGGGTGTGTGTGTCATAAAACAGCTTCCAATGTATATACCACATTTTGTTTATCTTTTTTTTTTAATGTAATAGTTTCTTTTTCTTTTTTTTTGCAGTTTCTGGCTGGGGCTAGGTTTGAACCCACCATCTCCGGCATATGGGGCTGGCGCCCTACTCCTTTGAGCCACAGTCACCACCCTCTTTCTTTCTTTTTTTTTTGAGACAGAGCCTCAAGCTGTCGCCCTGGGTAGAGTGCCTTAGCATCACAGCTCACAGCAACCTCCAACTCCTGGGCTCAAGTGATTCTATTGCCTCTGCCTCCCGAGTAGCTGGGACTATAGGCGCCTGCCACAATACCCGGCTATTTTTTTTGGTTGCAGCCATCATTGTTGTTTGGCGGGCCCAGACTGAATTCGAATCCGCCAGCTCAGGTCTATGTGGCTGGTGCCTTAGCCACTTGAGCCACAGGAGCTGAGCCTTATTTTATCTTTCTATTCATCAATGGACATTTGAGTTGCTTCCACCTATGATGATGCCAGGGCACGCTACACAAGGTGACAAAGTGACACTCTGTCTCAAAAAAAAAGAAAGAAAGAAAAGAAACAAAAAAGAAATTGGAAGGGTCCTGTGATTCAACTGAAGGAATGTGAACTTCATCTGAGAGCTTTGGGAGTCCTGAGGAGTGAGAGGAAGCCCTGAGCAGACAGCATTGGAAGGATGACCCAGGCAGTGTTTGGGTGGAAGATGAAGGTGGAGAAGGAGGTCCTTAGGGACCACATGTCATAGCTGTGTAAGGGCAATCAAAGCTGGGGTAGGAGAATTCAAGGAATTGGAAGTGGTAGACTCACCAGGACATGCTACCTGATCGAATACAAAAGATGCAATGAGAGGGAGGGATTCAAAATGATTCCTGGATTTCTTTTTTCTGGCATGGACAACTAACTGCCTAACTGTGACATTAACAGAAAGAAGCATTACAAAGAGAGACGGATGAGTAGCTTGGCATTACAATGCTAAGTAGGAGGGGGCTGAGAGGCAGCTCTAAGCAGAGGTCCGTGACAGAGTGAACACAGCCCCAGGAATGGGAGGGGGGAAATATGCATGGACAGGGAGAGCTGGGAGCTATCAGCTTGTAAGTGGCTAGAGACACTGACTGGGACAGCAGAGGGCAAGAGGGGCAGGGGGCATTTAGGGAGTACATGAAACAAGAGGTTTATAGGGAGCAGATGGAAAAAATGTCCATCAAAGGAGGGTAGAAAACTAGAAAGAGTAGTGCTACAGCAAGAGAGAAAATCAAGGTATGGGAGCACTCGTGCCACAGGACTAAAGGTCCAAAAACACAAAGTAGGATCAAAAAGAAAAGCATAGCTTGATTTGGAGTATGGCTATATTTAGTGACTTTAGCCTGGGTAGTTTGGTCAGGAGAACAGAGTGGGTAAGAGAATGTGAATAAAAGCATATGTACAACTTCTGAATTATATTGTTTAGAGGGGGCTGTCTGCCCTCCACCTCCTTGCTTCTCCTTCCTACAGGCAGGAACAGAAGGTGATGTTGAGACAGCTTTGACTATGCAGAAGAGAGAGCAATAAGATGGAAGGAACCTGGGTTCCTGAATGACCCTGTAGAGCAGAGTTGTTTACTTGTCTTTTGAGCAAATGTGTTTTAGGATCTTTTTGTTATACCTTAGCCTTTGCCCTAAGATAGATAATAATAATTTTAGTACTGATAGTAATATTTATTGAAAGCTTACTGTGTATCGGGCATTGTTCTAAAAACTTTACATGTACCTTCTTATTTAATCCACACAAAACTCCTAGATGAGAGCTGTTATCCCTATTTTACAGGAAAGGAAGTGCAAGAAGATTTAGTTCTTTGCCTAAAGACTCATAGGTACTTGGTGGACAAATATAGGTTTGAGATCATACTCTCTCAGTCATTCTGCTTTACAAAGCACAACTTTTTACAATTCTGTGCAGTCAAAAAGATACCACAAAGTTTTCCAGAGAGCCGTGCCTGAATGCTAACCTCAAAGTTGCTAAAAGTTCAAGGCAAATCATTTAGCTTCCCTATCATCCAGTTTCTTCCAAGAGAACATGGGAAGGAGACCCAAACTACAGACCTCATGGAGTGTCTGGACCATTAAAGCAAATTCAAGCATGTTTAAGAAAGCTTTGAAAGCTATAACATGTGGCATAAGTGAAATATTTCCTCAAGGCAAGTTGGGAAATCCTTAAAGCCAAAATAACAAAATGCACTTTTTTCTGTTGTTTTTAATGCAAATACCATCTAGCAATTTGGCCCATCTCCTGGAAAGGCTGGGAAATCTGTCAAGGAGAGGGATACATTTGGTTTTGTGCATCTGTCATGCTTAACAGAAAAAGAGAGATATTAATTGAAATTAATTAAAAGAGCACATACCTGCGTACCTGGTGTGTGCACACACACAGCATATGTGCACACACACGTAGGCTCTCAGGAGAAGACACCCATTATTATCAAGATAGCAGCAACAACAATCTGCAATGCCCTTGAGAATCAGGCAGAAGGGCCAAGGGGTGCAAATGCTCTCAGTGAAAGAGAGGTGGGGACCTTGGCAAACCAGCAGCTCCAGCTTCAACTTGCTCTGCTAAAAAGTGAGCCCCACGTTAACAGACCTTTCACATTTAAGAGTGAATTTCCCAATTTTCCAGGAATGTTCACATTTATAAATAAAACATGTGAGGGGCCACCAGTTGGCCCAGCACTGGCGCTGGAAGTAACATCTGACTCCCTGAGAGCCTTCCTCATAATTATGTAAAAGCCACGGTGTAGCTTTCTGCGGCTAACTTCATCCTGCCCTGTCTGGCCCTGCCTTGCCCCTCACCACCTTCCCTTTCTTTATTCCCCAGCTTCACTCCACCCCTTAGGTGAAGCTAGCTTTCCTTTTCTTCCCACTCCCCGCCCCTCCTTTCTTTCCTTTTCACTTGCACCTAGTTGCCTTGAAGGCACAATCAAGCAGCTTCCCTCCCCTGCCTGCCAATCAATGCCAACATTTTTCTTTCTGCCAACATAATCTCACTCTGCTGCCTGCCCCAAGCACACTGATAACCTTTGCAATTCCACATGGTTCTTATAAAGCATGTTAGCTCTCAATCATCCGTAACCCAGGAGGGTGGCAGGGAAACAGATAATCCTAGAGAAGAGACCCTCAAAGTCACCTGGCTCTGCCTTTAGCACTGGGCAGCACACAGGTCTGTAGCATGCTGCTGCAGTCGCCCGTGCCATGTTGGTGCTGGCACCCCAAATGGACTCTGAGACATGCTAACTCACAGCTTGGAGACAGCCTTGGAGAAGATTTACAGAGCTCTGCTCCAGTCCACGTGGGGGTAACCAGCCTGGCTGATGCCACACCTCCACCTCTCATTTCTCAAAGGCAGGGAGAGACTTGGAGCCCTGTACGTATCCAGGAAATTCCAACCAGCTGATAGCTCTCTTCTGCTGCAGCCTGGGGTCCCTTGCCCCCATTGCCACCCCTAGTGTGGGCCATTAATGCCATCACCTTGTCCCCAGAAAGCCTGTGGTTCAAAGGTCTACAGCTTCCTTTTCACTTTCACATGACCTTGGGGTTGGATCAAAGGTCCCAAGGGTGACAGGAGAAAAAGGAGAAGCACTACCCACACCTGATGGATTATGTCAGTCAGCAGGCCCTACCTGAGCTGAGCCCCAACTTTTCAAGGAGAGGGCCAGATGAGCCCCAGAGGAGAATTTCAGGAAATTTTCTGCCCTGCTAATTGGTGTTACCCTGCCAGCCCTTGGAGGGGGGGACTCCTCTGGTGGGGCAGGCTTGCCAAAATTGGGTGTGCGATGTCACCTGGGGCAGAGGGAGGGGCTGTGCTGAGTTCCCCTCCCTCCTGACTTACTGTTTGTTTGGGCGTCTGGACTAGGGCTGCACGCTGTTCTCTTTGTTTCCACAGCCTTGCAAAATGTGTGCTTCGCTTAAAAAGGCATAAAGGTCCCCTTTCTTTCAAGGGTTATTCTGCAAGGGCTTGAGTCAGTGCCAGCCCCAGGCACTGACAGTGGCAGCTTCCTGCTCCCACAGCCTGTGCTCACATGGCCCTTGCAGCTGGGAGGGAGTCTGCCCCAGTTCTTAAAGCTGCAGAGCTGCTGGCAGCTCACTGCTCCCACAGCCTGTGCTCACGTGGCCCTTGCAACAACGTGGCAGCCTGCCCCAGTTCTTAAAGCTGCAGAGCTGCTGGTGTCTGCCTAGGCCCTGCAACCCCAGTTCTTCTTTCTGAAGGTACCCCGTCTTCCCGGGCAACAGTGCAGCATAATGCAAGGATTCAGCTGGATAATTATGAAAAATTCTGATGTCTGGGTCACAGCCCCGGAAATTCTGATGTAATTGATCTAGGGATACAGCCTGGGCACTAAGGAATTTCAAAATTCTGGAAGTGATTCTAAAGTGCAGCCAGTCTTGGAACCACCATCTGTGCTACCCAGCCTTTAGTGTGCACTGGAATCACTCTGGAATCCTGTTGAAATGCAGATTCTGATCCAGAAGTTCTGGAATAAGAGAGATTCTGCATTTCTAACAAGCTCCCACATTATGCAGCTGCTGCTCCGTGGGCCACACTGTGAATAGCAGGGGTGATGTTTCAAGCTTAGATTTGCATTCTGCCACCCACTTCAAGGCCTTGCCAAGTTTTTCTCTCAGCCTCAGTTTCCTCCTTACTCATCTGGGGAGGCTGTTCTGAGGATTAACTGAAATAATAATAAGTATGAAGCACTAGAACAGTACCCAGCACTCAGACAGCGCTCAAAAAATGTTAGCATTACATGATCTTCTGCTGGGTGCCTTGTCCAAGGCAAAAACAGGTTGTACTGTCTTCAGATCCATCTTTCTCCAACTTCAAAGCCACCAGGACTTCCCTCTGGACCCCGTATGGTTGACTGTTGGACAACAGGAGGGTTAAGGACACTGACCTTGGTGCAGTTAAAAATCCATGTATACCTTTCAACCACCCCCAAATTTAACTACTTACTGCCTACCTTTGGCCAGAAGCCTTATGGATAACATACAAGGTCAACAATTAAGTTTGCGAACTGGGGCCGCGCCTGTGGCTCAGTCGGTAAGGCGCCGGCCCCATATACCGAGGGTGGTGGGTTCAAACCCGGCCCCGGCTGAACTGCAACCA
Organism: Nycticebus coucang; assembly: GCF_027406575.1. Taxonomy (NCBI): domain Eukaryota; kingdom Metazoa; phylum Chordata; class Mammalia; order Primates; family Lorisidae; genus Nycticebus; species Nycticebus coucang. The sequence goes on from NC_069788.1 coordinate 93,275,672, forward strand.
AAAAATAGCTGGGCGTTGTGGTGGGCGCCTGTAGTCCCAGCTACTCAGGAGGCTGAGGCAAGAGAATCGCTTATGCCCAGGAGTTGGAGGTTGCTGTGAGCTGTGTGATGCCACGGCACTCTACCGAGGGCCATAAAGTGAGACTCTGTCTCTACAAAAAAAAAAAAAAAAAAAAAAGTTTGTGAACTCATCCGAGAAAAAGTGCTTCATACTTCATCGCTGAATATCACTAAGGTCACCTTTGAAATACTCCCTTTAGAAAGCTGTGGACTGATGCCAGCCCCTAGTCCATCCTTCAAAGCAATTTTGGAACTCTTTTTCTGGAATGCCATCAGAGCTGTCATTGTATGGCACACAAAAAACACATAATGAATGCCACTCACCAAGGCACTGCCATATGTCAACACAAACACAACTCTGAGACACAAGGTTATAAAACCTTACTGAGTTGTTTGTATAGTTCCGTCAATGTAAGTGCCCAGTGATAAGTTCAACAACTTAATTGTCAGACCTTGTAAACAGTTAACACATAAACTGCTATACCTTAAGGCATTGTTCTGCAAAAATTGTCATACAAATTATGTATAACAATATTACAATAAAGTAAGCTAGAGAAAATAAATGTTATTAAGAAAATCACAAGTGAGAGAAAACATGTTTACTGTTTATTAAGTGGAAGTGGATTATTATAAAGGTCTTCATCCTACTTATCTTCATAATGAGTATGCTGAGGAAGAGAAGGCGTTGGTCTCGCTGTCTCCAGGGTGGTGGCGGCGGAAGAAAACCCGTGTATAAGGGGACCTGCACAGTTAAGCCTTGTGTTGGTCTAGGGGCAACTGTGTTAAGCCCACAGAGTGTATGAGGTCCTTCACCCAAATGATGCCTGGGGGCCCTCGGCTTCACCGTTCCAGCATCTCAGGTCTACAAACCTTCTACAACACAAGTCACTCACCTAAGCCCATTGCAAGCACTTCCTTTCAGCTCCAAGCCTTTGCAGGTGCCTTCCTAACTGATCTACTTTTCCTAGCCTCTTCCTTCCCCTGGCTACCTTCTTCCCTTCCCTTAGGACTTGACATAGGTGTGACTTCCTGTAGGGAAGACCAAGTGAGGTGCCTCTGTGTTCCCAACAGCACTCCACACTTCCCTTGCCCTAAGGCATTGTCAATGTCACCTTACTTCTTTGTCTGCCTCCCCTGGCTATAAAGTTCAGGGTGAGCAGGACCTGTCTTGCTCACCACTGAGTTATCACCTGATACATAGTAAGTGTTCGATAATATTGGAATCAGTAAGTGAATGAATAATGAATGAATGGGTTTAAGTAAAAGGTCTCTTTTATTATCGAATCATAAACCCCTATGTTATGCAGCCTCATACACCCAGGAGGCTGTCTCTAAACTGCTAAACCCTAAGGTGCAATTCTGCAAAGGTCCACAGTGACCACAGCTGCTTACATCACATTCTTTCCAGCCCCACCTAGCCTGCAGAGCCCTCATGTCTAAGTTGCTTTGTTTGGTGTCATGTTTCCAGAGAATTAAATAAAGTAAATCAAAAGGTAGTTATTAAGGGGCTGAGGGCGAATGCTAACCTGTAATCCTAGCACTCTGGGAGGCTGAGGTAGGTGTATTGTTTTAAGCTCAGGAGTTGGAGACCAGCCTGAGCAAGAGTGAGACCCTGTCTCTACTAAAAATAGAAAAGTTAGCATGCCTGTACTTGGGAGGCTGAGGCAAGAGGATCGCTTGAGCCCAGAAGTTTGAGGTTGCTGTGAGCTATGACGCCTTGGCACTCTAGCCTGAGGCAACAAAGTGAGACTCTCTCTCAGGAAAAGAAGAATAATGGTAGTTATTAAATTGGTGCAAGATTGCAAAAGAGGAAGATCCCATTTCTTAAGCTAAACTTTATTAGACAAGAGCCAAAAGGTAGAAACAACTTGGGTACTCATCAGCAGATGAGTGGATAAACACCAGGTACATTGAGAAGGAATACTATCCAGCCATCCAAAGGAATGAAATTCTGATACAAGCTACAACATGGATGAAACAAAACTTAAAGACAGCCATAGTCTGAATGTTTGCCTTCCCCTCAAATTCATATGCTGAAGTTCGTATGTTTAGCCCTCCTGATGGCATTAGTGCCCTTATATAACAGCCACAGAGACCTGCTTTGTCCCTTTCACCATGTGAGGACGAAGCAAGAAGGTGCCAGCTAGGAACCAAAAAGTGAGCCCTCAGCAGATACTGAACCTACTGGCACTTTGATCTTGGACTTCCCAGTCTCCAGAACACAGAGAAATAAATGTCTGTTGTTATAAGCTACCCTGTTTATGGCCTTTTGTTATAGCAGCATAAGACAAAGACGTTAAACTAAGTGAAACAAGCCAGACACACCAAGACCAATATTGTATGAATCCACCCACATGAAGAATGTAGAGTAGGTAAATTCATAGAGATAAAATGTAGACCCAGAGTTCCCAAGGGCTGGAGGAATGAGAATGGGGAGTTATTGCTTGATCAGTACAGTTTCTATTGTAATGTTTAAGATGATGAAAAAGCTCTGGAAATAGGTAGTGGTGATGGTTACACAAAATAGTGAATGTACCTAATGTCACTGAATCATACACTTAAATTTTGGCTGAGTGCAGTGGCTTGTGCCTATAATCTTAGCACTCTGGGAGGCTGAGGTGGATTGCCTGAGCTCAGGAGTTTGAGATCAGCCTGAGCAAAGCGAAACACCATCTCTACTAAAAGTCAAAAAACTAGCCAGGTGTTGTGGCAGGCACCTGAAATCCCAGCTACTGGAGAGGTTGAGACAAGAGGATAGCTTGAGCCCAAGAGTTTGAGGTTGCTATGAGCTACGATGCCACAGGATTTAAAAAAAAAAAAAAAAAAAGTTAAATTTTATGTTACGTATATTTTACCACAATTTTAAAAGTCTTTATTTTTATAGCAACTTAAAGTGAGACCAACATCCATAATTTCCCCCACAACCAGGAGATGGAGACCACTGTTTATGAAGCAACAGAGTTTTAGAGCATGCCCCTGCCTTTCTTGAGGCTTAAAGCTGAGATGCAGAATCTCAGAAGGTCAAACTCTGTGAATTACAGAGGTTCAAGGAATGCCAAATATTTATAGTTGGTTTCTTCAGTGGGTGAGATCCAGGCAAAATTGCAAAGGAAGAGAAATATTACAATATTCAGATGGTGTCAGAGCCTGCTTTGGAAAAGAAGCAATTGCTTGTGTCAAAAGAATGTAAAAGTATAATCAAGCTATTGTTTGCAATTGCTTAGCTAAAATGTGGCCCACTCCAAAAAAAAAAAAAAATCAGGTAAGTATTGTATGCCAGGTAATTGCAGCTATTTAAAAGTTAAGAAAAGGGAAGGCAATTGAAGGGATTATGTGGGAGATAGAAATAGGAATTCAAGATCCTTTTCTCAAAGAGGTTCCTCAACCTGAATTAGATATGAAGTTTCCAGAAATGGTAGACTCTCACAATGGGGGACATTATGGACTGAATGTTTACATTCTCTCTAAATTCCTATGTGGAAGTTTTAAGCTCCAGTGTGATGGTATTTGGGTTGGGGCTTTGGGGAGTTAACTAGCATTATATTATATCAAGTCATGTGGGTGTGTTCCTGGTCTGATGGGATTAGAACCTGTAAGGACACCTGAGATCTTTTTTCTCTTTTTCTGCCAGGTTAGCACACAGGCAGAAGAAGGCCATCTGCAAGCCAGGAAGAGGGCCCTCACCAGAACCTGACCATGCTGGCCTTCTGACCTTGGAATTCCAGCCTCCAGAACTGTGAGAAAATAAATTTCTATAGTTTAAGCCATCAGTCTATGGTATTTTTTTATGGCAGCCTGAGGTAAGACGGTGGGGCTGAAGGATTTGTCCTCAGAAGTTGATTTGGCCTCTTGTTGGAATTGAGGGTTCTGCAAACTGTTGAAGAGAGATCAGCGTCCATTTGTTCATTTCTTATTTCAATTCCATTATGCTGGAGTTCCAGGCCTAGCCTGCAACATCGGAGGAGAAACTCTCAGGCAGCTGCCAACACCCTCTAGTGCCTATTTATTTATTTTATTATTATTATTTTTTTAATAAGTCAGCCCAAAGTGTTTAGGGTTAGCAAAGGAAAAATGCACCTTCCTGTCTGCTTGGTTGACAAAGGTGGCTGGGAGGGACTTGGATTCTGGCTTCCACTTACTCCATTCAGACTAGGTCTCCACTGAGGTCGCTGCCTTCCTGCCATTGTTCCATTTCCCCCCCCCCCTTGCAGTCTACTCTACCCTCTCTTCCCTTTTTAAGGGAAAGGAGGGAGAAGATCACTGAGTGTTAAACTGCACCTTAAACTTGGGGGACAAGGCCTCACAGCCTAAGGGAGCCCAAGCATGAAGACAGCCCAGCCTCAGAGCCACTGCAGGTCTGGGAAGGGACATAGGGACAGGCTTAGCCACTCCACATCTTTGGATTTCAAATCACGCTTTACCTTCCTAGGGAAGTCTCCCTAACTCCCAAGACCATCCACACCTCCTGTTATGCGTTTTCATAGCTCACAAACTTTTCTTTCAAAATGCTCATTATGGGGGGGGACGGGTGCCTGTGCTCAGTGGTTAGGGCTCTAGCCACATGCTCCAGGGCTGGTGGGTTCAAACCCGGCCCAGGCCTGCTAAACAAACAAACAAACAAAAAAATAGCCAGGTGTTGTGGCAGGCACCTGTAGTCCCAGCTACTAGGAGGCTGAGGCAAGGAATTGCTTGAGGCCAGGAATTTGAGGTTGCTGTAAGCTGTGACGCCATAGCACTCTACCAAGGGCGAGAAAGTGAGACTCTGTCTCAATAAAAAAAAAAAAAAGATAAAAATGCTCATTATTTTATAAAATTCAAAATTTGCATAATTACCTGTCTGACTCTCCCATGAGACATAAAGTGGTATGAGAGCAGGAAACATGCTTATTTTGCTGGCTGCTACATCTCCTGTGTAGGTGCTCAGTAAGAACTTGGTGAATGAATGAACCAATGGGAGCCAGAGATGGAAAGGGAGTTCTAAAAGCTTGCTCTCATATTTATCCCACTTTCTCCCAAACTTATATCAATAATAGGTACTATTCCCAACCGAATTAGTGTTTACAGTCTCCCTTTCTTGAATGCTTAGTATGTGCCAGGCTCATAGTTTATCTAATATAGGGATTTGTTGCATTCCATCCTGGCAGCTACACTATGGAATAGGCACTGTTATTATTCCCATTTCAAAGATGAGAAAACTGAGACGTGAGAATTGCCTACGTGTCCTGCCCAGGGCCATATGGACATCAAATGATAGAGCAGGGAGTTGATTTTCTGGGTTCTTTATATATACTATATAATTGTATTTCATGCTCACACAAACTCCTCGAGGGAACGGAGGCACAGAGAGGTTAAACAATCTGCACAAGGTTACACAACTAGGAAACCACACAGGTGAGATTTAAACCAGGTTCTATTATCAAAAGAATGCTCTCCCATTAAGGAATGTCATTAAAAAAATTATTTTACCATAGGACATTTGCACTAGAATGTTTATCACAGCTCAACTCACAAGTGCCAAGATGTGGAAACAACCCAAGTGTCCATCAACTCACAAATGGATAAATAACTATGGTATGTGTCTACCATGGAATACTAGTAAGCCATAAAGAAAGATGGAGACTTTACATCTTTTTCATTTACCTGAATGGATTTGGAGAACATCCTCCTAAATATTATAAGGATGGAAAAGCAAGTATCCAATGTACTCAATACTAATATGAAACTAGTAGATGAAGAACTACAAGCCTACATGAGAGAAAAACACAATTAAATTCAAGAAGGGGAATAGGGGAGAGTGGTGAGGAGGGAAAGAGAAAAAGGGAGGAGGAAAAGGGAGGACGGAGGGGGAGGGGCTGTGTGCTCACCTAATGGGCATAATGTAGGGGTATGTGGCAGGCACACTACAAATTAGACTTTACCTAACAAATGCAAACAATGTAACCCAACCATTTGTACCCTCTTATTAATCTAAAATTAAAAAAAGAAAGAATGTCTTCATCATGGCTCGGTAGAAAATATTATTTTAGAAAATGACAAGAGAAGTCAGGGTGGGTGAGGCCACCAGGATCAGAACTGGACATTCTCATTTAACTGAGCAGAAGACTAGAAGTTTCTGCTCAAGGGGCAGAACCCTCCTCTCTCTAGTCCTGTGCCCACCACATATTCTAATCTGCCTCTGTCTCAGGGAATTACCTCTGAGTTGTCCCAGGCTGCCACCACTACCTCTGATGAAAACAGGCCAGAGCCTGGAGCACAGGAGGGTTTCCTGTGACACCCCTCCCCCAAAGTCTTCCTGCTTTCACACTGCCTGGTGGCACTCAGCCAGTCACTCCTCTCCACAGTGCCAGGCCCTCACACAGCTGGAAGTTCCTACAATGCTGTGCAGCTAACTCGTCCCTTATCTTGGTTCCATTCTGCTGTCAGAGCAGAAGGAAGTCACGGCCCCTGCTGAAGAGGAGCCCACTCACCAGGGAGGCTCCATTACTACAACTAAGCTTCTGTACCAAGAAGCCAGGGTGTGCAGAGTTTTCAAAAGAACATTTCTCAGGCACAAATAATGCCATTGTCACGGGGGCACTTCCTGTTTTGCACAAATCAGTCTTATTAAAAACAGAAAGAGGCAAGGGGCTGGCATTCATCACGTCTGTTTGGTTGTTTGGGAAATGTCGAATTCTGAGGATGGTGTAGAGACAAAGACCATGGTAAGCGAGGAGTGGCCAGCACCCCTTTTCACTGGCTCCTGTTCCATTACCTCAGGCCTGGGAATAAATTTCCTGACTGGTCCTTGCTCTCTGGTCTCTTTCCCTTGTTTCCTGCTTCCAGATCAATTGTTCCCAAGCAATATTTTTAATTTTTTTTTTATTAAATCATAGCTATGTACATTAATGCGATCATGGGCACCATACACTGGTTTTATAGACCGTTTGACACATTTTCATCACACTGGTTAACATGGCCTTCCTGGCATTTTCTTAGTTATTGTGTTTAGACATTTATATTCTACATTTACTAAGTTTCACATGTACCCTTGTGAGATGCACTTTAGGTGTAATCCCACCAATCACCCCCTCTCTTCGCACCCTCTTCCCTCCCCTCCCTCTCCCACTTCCCCCTATTCTTAGGTTATAACTGGGTTGTAGCTTTCATATGAAAGTCATAAATTAGTTTCATAGTAGGGCTGAGTACATTGGATACTTTTTCTTCCATTCTTGAGATACTTTACTAAGAAGAATATGTTCTAGCTCCATCCATGTAAACATGAAAGAGGTAAAGTCTCCATCTTTCTTTAAGGCTGCATAGTATGTCATGGTGTACATACCACAATTTATTAATCCATTCGTGGATCGATGGGCACTTGGGCTTTTTCCATGACTTAGCAATTATGAATAGGGCTGCAATGAACATTCTGGTACAAATATCTTTGTTATAATGTGATTTTTGGTCTTCGGGGTATATACCTAGTAGAGGAATTAAAGGATTGAATGGCAGATCTATTTTTAGATCTCTAAGTGTTCTCCAAACATCTTTCCAAAAGGAATGTATTAATTTGCATTCCCACCAGCAGTGTAGAAGTGTTCCCTTTTCTCCACATCCATGCCAACATCTCTGGTCTTGGGATTTTGTGATATGGGCTAATCTTACTGGAGTTAGATGATATCTCAAAGTAGTTTTGATTGTCATTTCTCTGATGATTCAGGATGATGAGCATCTTTTCATATGTCTGTAGGCTGTGCGCCTGTCTTCAGAGAAGTTTCTCTTCAAGTCCCTTGCCCAGCCTGCAATGGCAAGCAATATTTTTACTACGTCATTTATATGCTCAAGGTCCTTCAATGGCCTTTCCATTGACCACAGAGCCAAATCTGAGGACTTGACCTGTCCATCCTCTAGGGGCTATGACCACATCTTCATAGACTCTGCTGCCGAGGCAGAAGCTACGGTGAAAGTAGCACAAAATTTAAGGGGGACACCAAACACCTCAGTAACCAAGACAAGTAGTAATTTTGTAAAAAGCCAAAGTTAAGGCAAAAATTCTATGATGGGCACAATACCAAAATTTAAAGTGAAGACAAGGACTGACTCTGCTTGCATGTTTGCTTCCTTGGTACCCCCCTAAGCCCCCAACCTGTTGCTACTGCTTGGAGCAAATGAACTTCTTGTTCTCAGAACCTCACACACGCTTAACCTGCGTGCATTTACTCCCACTGCCCCTCTCCCCCTCACTCGGAAGGACAGCTCCACTGCTCTGCTCATGGAAGCCTTTTGGTTTCCCAGCTCCCATCAGCTTCACAAACACTTCCCCACTTCTCCCTTCTCTGAGCCCCTCTGGTCCTTACTGCCTTTCAAGGATTTTCAAGTTCCCTTAGCAGCAGCACCTGACACTTACAAGGCTCATGCCGTCTCCTCAGGGAGGCCTGGCACCCTTGGTGAAGTTCCTCCTTGTTCTCCTCTCACTCCACTGTGGATTCTCAGAGCATCTATCAGCATGTGACTACCATTCTGTTCCTTCCTGTCTCTCACCATTGTCTGTCTCTAAGCTTCACAAGAGCAGGGTTTCATGTCTGTGTGCTCATGGCTGAGTTCCAGAGCCTACAAGACATCCTGGCCTGGGCACAGGCTCAGGAAGCATGTGCCAAATTGAATCTCATCATGCTAACTCTTAGAAGCAATCTCAGCATATAAGGCAGATAAATGAAGGGTTTTTTTTAAGTTAACATGAAATATTTTTCTATGTTCAAATGTTATGTGATGACTTAGGCAAGCAAAGGAGATGTCTTGGTTTGCTTGAATCTAAAACTTTGTGATGTATGCATACTCATGGACATCAGAGCCATTTCCCAACACCATCATTTCACTTTGAATTTGCATTTTCTTTACACAATCTCAAGAGAGTCTTGATTGACATAGATAAGCAGTTGCAAATTGTTAATGGTTAAGAAACCAGAACTTTCAATGGGTGAATTGTATGGTATGTGAATTATATCTCAATAAAGCTGTTAAAAAACAAAACAAAACAACACAGTTTCTCTTGCAACTCTTATCTGAGTGAATCAAGATTTTCTTTCATCAAATACAGGTGAGAGGAGATACTTCATTATAGCCTGAACAAAAATCTATCCACCTGAAACAAAACAATGTGTGGATGATCTGCACTGCTTTGAAATTTAGCCTGTGATAGATTCCTAGGTGTTTTTTATTACAATTTTGAAATATAGTCTCATGCCACAAAATGATGTTTCAGTCAATGAAAGATTGCATTCCATGATGGTGGTCCCAATAGATTATAATACCAGGAACCTTCCCCAACATGTTCTATGAAGCAAACATCACTCTGATACCAAAACCAGGAAAGGACTCAACTAAAAAGGAGAACTACAGACCAATTTCACTAATGCATATCAATGCAAAAATACTTAATAAAATCTTACCCAATAGAATACAGCTATACATTAAAAAATTATACATCACGATCAAGTAGGCTTCAACCCAGGGGTGCAAGGCTGGTTTAACATATGGAAATACATAAATATATTTTACCATATCAATAGAAGCAAAACAAAGGCCGTCTGATCCTCTCAATAGATGCAGAAATAGCATTTGATAAAATCCAGCATTCTTTTCTAACAAGAATATTTTAGAATATAGGCATTGGTGGTGCCTGTAGCTCAAGTGACTAAGGTGCCAGCCACATACACCAGTGCTGGTGGGTTCGAATTCAGCCTGGCCCTGCCAAACAACAATGACAACTACAACCAAAAAATAGTTGGGCATTGTGGTGGGTGCCTGTAGTCACAGCTATTTGGGAGGGTAGGCAAGAGAATTGCTTAAGCCCAGGAGTTTGAGGTTGCTGTGAGCTGTGACATGACAGCTCTCTACCCAGGGCAATAGCTTGAGGCTCTGTCTCAAAAAAAAAAAAAAAAAAAAAAAGAATATAGGCATAGTTGGCATATTTCTTAAACTGATTGAAGCCATCTATGACAAACCCACAGCTAATATCGTACTGAATGGAGTAAAACAGGAAGCTTTTCCACTAAGCACTGAAACCAGACAAGGTTATCCCCTATAGCCACTACTATTCAACATAGTTCTGGAAGTTCTAGTACAATCATTGGGCAGAGGAGGTCAAACTCTCTCTCTCTCTGCCAATGATATGGTCTTATACCTAGAGAACTCCAAAGACTCAACCACAAAACTCCTGGAAGTGATCAGGAAATAAAGTAAGGTCTCAGGGTATAAAATCAATGTCCACAAATCAGTAGCCTTTGTATATACCAATAACAGCCAAGATGAGAAGCTAATCAAAGACACAATTACCTTCACAGTAGCATCAAAGAAAATGAAATACCTGAGAAAATACCTAACAAAAGAGGTGAAGGACTTCTACAAAGAGAATTATGAAACCCTAAGGAAAGAAATAGCAGAAGATATTAACAAATGGAAGAACGTACCATGCTTTTGGTTGGGAAGTATCAACATTGTTAAAATGTCTATACTGCCCAAAGCAATCTACAGATTCAATGTAATCCCCATTAAAATACCAACATCATAGTTTGAAGACCTGGAAAAAATAGTTCTTCATTTCACATGGAACCAGAAAAAAACCCTGTATAACCAAGGTAATTTTTAGTAATAAAAACAAAGCAGGAGGCATCACTGTACCAGACTTTAGTTTATATTACAAGTCCCCATTGATCAAAACAGCATGGTATTTGCACAAAAATAGAAACATAGACATATGGAACTGGATAGAAAACCAAGAGATGAATCCAGTCTCTTATAGCCACCTGATGTTTGGTAAACCAGACAAAAGCATACAGTGGGGTGAAGAGTCCCTATTCAATAAATGGTGCTGGGAGAACTGGATAACCACGTGTAAAAGACTGGATCCACATCTTTAACCATTTACAAAAATTGACTCAAGATGGATAAAAGATTTAAGACATGAAATAATAAAAATTCTGGAAGAAAGTACAGGAAAAACTCTTGAGGATGTCAACATGGGAAAAGATTTTATGAAGAAGACTTCAGTGGCAGTGGCAACAATAACAATAAACAAATGGGATTTAATTAAACTGAAATGCTTCTGTACAGCTAAGGACACAATAATTAAAACACATAGGCAAAACAAACAAACAAACAAACAAAAACAACAACAACAAAAAAAACACATAGGCAACCTTCAGAATGGGAAAAGATATTTACATGTTATGAACCTGATAAAGGCTTGTTAACTAGGATCTAGAGAGAACTTAAGTTAATCAGCAAAAATAGAGCAGACAATTCATCTATCACGGGGGAAGAGACATGAACAGAAACTTCTCTGAGGAAAACAGATGAATGGCTAAAAAAAATATGAAAAAGTGCTCATCATCCCTAATCATCAGAGAAATGCCAATCAAAACCACCCTGAGATATCACCCAACCCTAGTGAGGATAGCCCACATCACAAAGTCTTAATGCTGCAGATGCTGGAGCGGATGTTGGAGGGGATACACTTTTACAATGTTGGTAGGACTGCAAACTAATCCAGCCTCTATGGAAAGAAGTATGGAGAATCCTCAAAGAATTCAAATTAGACCACCCATTTGATACTGCAATCCCATTACTAGGCATCTACCCAGAGAAAAATAATCATTTTGTTATGAGGACATTTGCTCTAGATTATTTATCACAGCTCAGTTTACAATCACCAAGATGTGGAAACAATCTAAATATCCATCAACTCAGGAATGGATTAACAAGCTGTGGTATATGTATACCATGGAATACTATCCAGCTATAAAAAGATGGAGACTTTACATCTTTTGTATTAACCTGGATAGACTTGAATCATATCTCCTTAGTAAAGTATCACAAGAATGGAAAAGCAAATAGCCAATATACTCAACACTAATATGAAGCCAGTAGACAATCTAATACATGCTCACATAAGTGAAAAACTCAATTCAATTCAAATTGGGGGGAGATTCTTCTCAGTAAAGTGTCTCAAGAATGGAAGAAAAAATATCCAATGTATTCACCCCTACTATGAAACTAACTTAGGACCTTCACATGAAAGCTATAACCAAGTTACAACCTAAGAACAGGGGGAAGGGGGAAAGCACGGGGAGGGAGGGGGGAGGTGAGTAGAGGGAGGGGGATTGAAAGGATCACACCTGTGATGCATCTTACAAGGGTACATGTGAGTCTTGGCAAATGTGGAATGTAAATGTCTTGGCAAAGTAACTAAGAAAATGCCAGGAGGGCTATGTCAATTAATGAGATGAAAATGTGTCAAATATTCTATGAACCAAGTGTATGGTGCCCCATGATCGTATTGATGTACACAGCTATGATTTAATAAAAAAAAAATAAAATATAACAAATTGGGGGGAGAGGGAATGAAGAGGGGAGGGGAGATTAGTGTCCTCTCGTTTAATGGGCACAATATAAAGGTATATGGCACACCCGTTGGGTGCGGGACACAACTACAAGAGGGACTCTACCTACCAAATGCAAACATTTTAACTTAGTTGTTTGTACTCTCACATTAACCTCACATATAACAAAAAGATTATAATACCATATTTTTACTGTATTTTTTGTATGTTTAGTTATGTTTAGATACACAAATGCCTACCATTGTGTTCCAACTGTTACGGTATTCAGTACTGTAAACATGCTGAACAGGTTTATAGCCTACAAGCAACAGGCTATACTATTCCGCCTGGGTGTGTAGCAAGCTCTACCACCAGGGTTTGTGTGAATATACCCTATGATATTCACACAATGAAATTGTCTAATGATGGCATTTCTCAGAATGCATCCCCATTGCTAAGTGGTGCACGATTGTGATTTAAAATATACTTTAAAATAGAAATTTGAATTTTAAATGTTGTTTGAGGCTCCCTCTCCCCCTTGAAGCATCTCTGAAAAATGAATTTCATGGAATGCTGTTTGAAAACTATTAGTCTCTTGCTAATTGGGCTCCTCCCGTATGCTGCCTGACATTTCCATGTACTCCTCCATGCTTCTGTCCCATTCATTCACTACAGGTGAGTTCTCTGAAGCAGGATTCCTGCTTTGTTCCTCGTGAACCCCCACACTTACTACCAGGCCTGGCACACAGCTCACACTCAGGCAGCGTGTGTTTTTAAGGAAACTGAACTAACACCTGTCTTGATTTGATCTGGTGAGCACTTAAATGTGCAAAGATATCCAATCTTTAAGTCTTATTATAAATAAAAATAACAGCTAACATGAGTTAAACTCTGTGCCATAAAATTTACTTGGATTTCTCCATTTTGCCCAAGGAATTGAGGCTGCCAAGTAACAGAAGAAATTGTTACTACAGACACACAGCTGATAAGCTGAGAGCTGGGACTCAAACCAGACAATCTGGCGGCAGGAAATGATATGAAGCTACTGGATGGGCCAAACAAAAAGAGAGAGGAAAGAGAAATATGAGAAGACAGCCCAGGACAGAGTTGGTTACAGAAAAAACAAGCAATGGAATAGCCACAGAATAGGTGGAAAACCAAGAGAGAAGAGGATATAATGAGCTTGGAAAACAATTTTTCAGACTTGACATTGGGGAAGTCCTTGGTAACACTGACAAGAACAGTCCATCTCTGGATCAGAGTTTATCAACCGTGACACTATTGACATTTGTGGCCACAGAATTCTATGTCATGGGTGGCTCTCTGCATTTTGGGATGTTCAACAGTATCCCCCGTCTCTGCTTTCTAAATACCAGCACCAACGTTCTTGAGTCATGACAATGAAAAATACGTGTAGACAGCCCAGGCACGTTGATTCACGCCTATAATCCTCACACTGGGGGAGGTCGAGATGGGAGGATCACTTGAGCTCAGAAGTTCAAGACCAGCTTGAGCAAGAGTGAGACCCCATCTCTACTAAAATAGAAAAATTAGCTGGGCATCGTGGTGGGCACCTGTAGTCTCAGCTACTAGCTGAGGCAAGAAGATCACTTGAGCCCAAGAGTTTGAGGTTGCTGTGAGCTATGATAACACCATGGCACTGAACCCTAGGGTGACAGAATGAGACTCTATCTCAAGAAAAGTAAAAAAAATTGTCCAGACATTGCCAAATGTCCCCCAAGGGACGAAATTGCCACAGATTCAGCACTACTGCTCTACAAAGTGGTGGGCAGAAGCCAGACTGAGTAGGTAGAGGATGGGAGGGGACGGAGAGGAGAAAGTCGTCTACACACATGTGCAGAAGTGGGAGCTGGGGGTGGGGTGGGGCCAAGGCAGATGGTCGTTGTTTTATAACTTTCATATTAGCAGGGTTAACAGAGGTTTGTAGCTTGATGGCAATGACAGAGAAGAGAGTGAATTTTGTTCATGATGAAGACTGTGTGTGTGTACAGAGGGAAAACCAGTTGTGAATTCCCGGGAAAATTCATAAAGAACGGGAATTAGCCTTTGATGGGAGCAGAGACACTTACTCCAGCATAAGAGAAGACAGAGGCCTGCTGCAGCAGTAGGTGTAGGCAGCTGTGTGTATTTGGTGATGGTTAAGCAGAGAGAGTTCCCATCTGTTGGCTTCTATTTTCCCAGCAAAGCATGCAGCAGGTCAGGGGCAGAGCTTCAAGGGAGATGGGCGAGGAAGACAAAGGAGAAAGCACAAGTGATATGCTTGTGCTTTGGAGAGTAGGGAAGTGAGCTAAAAGGAGGAGTCGGATTTCTAGGCAGTGTTGATAGCCTACTTGCAGTCTGCAGCTAGGAATTTGAAGGGAGGCCAGCCCATGTGGTGTGAGGATTTTCTCCAGCAACTTCATCTGCTTTGGGAACAGCATGGAACGCAGATGCACCTCGGTGACTGACAGCAACAGCCCTCCCCAGCCCTGCAGCCCGTGGGTTGAAGGGTCCCAATGCTGAGCTATCTCCCTTCAGCCAGAAACATGGGGGTGTTTGTGCACTTTCAAGACAAAGAACTGAGGGACCACAGCACTCCATCCCTACGGGCAGATGCATAAAGCTCCCAGACCATCTGCAATTCCCCTACAGTCAACAATACTGCACTGTACATGTAAAAATCTGATGAGAGTGGATCTCATGGTAAGTGTTATTACTACAATAAAATAACATTCAAAAACAAGAAGCTCCTGAAGATCTTGTTAAAACACAGATTTTCAGGCCCCACCTCCAGAGCTCTGCATTTAGCAGGCCTGGGGTAAGCCCTGCAAGCCCTGGCTTGTCCCCACCAGGTGTAACCCACATCCACTGACTTGCAGGTTCCACACCTCCCTCCCACTCCAAGGCTACCTTCCTGTGTCTCCCATCCCCAGTCCCAGAGGGTAGGGAGCAGGTATGAGCAATGATTCCAGGCAAGGAATCAACGTTCTAAGTTCTAGACATTGTGATCTGCTCATCTTGAAGTGAGGCAAGCCCACTCCTGGATATGAGACAAAAGGAAACTTTAGTGAGAGGGATTTAAATTCACCCTAAAACTTCCTTCTGGACTCCATCCAGCCTCTCACAGAGAACTTAAGAGTAAGAGAGATTCCCAGAAGCCTGGAACACTGATCACTTTATGGGAACCAGAAAGCCAAATTAGAAAAACAATCTCTGGTGATTTATTTAAAGTGTATATTCATTTGTTCATTCTTTTAAAAGTGTTTTTCTTTATCAATAGATATATTTTCAGGATACATGTGATAATTTGATATAGTCATATAATCAAATCAGAAGCAATTAGGATATCCATTGCCTTTAATATTTATCTTTTCTTTATGCTAGGAACTCCCTCTGCTTTGAATTATTCTCTTCTAACTATTTTGAAATATACAATAGATTAATGTCAACTACAGTCAACCTAACGATCTATCGAACATCTGGTAACTTATTTTAACCCAACCTAAGAATGCTTCTAGAAGCCAACGTTATGATTTGTGTGGCATTTGGAGCATCCCTCGAGTGTAAGAATGTTACCCTGCAGCAAGGGAGTGAATGATTTTCAGTGTCCTCGTGGAAATGTCAAATCACTGTAGGGGAATGTTGGCTTTCTGAGGATCCACAGAGCAGCTGCTGGTTAGGCCATTGCTGAGAGGCAGCCTAATATCAGACAGGGGCTTACAGAGGAAGCAAAATAAACCAGGCACAGAAAGACACAAACTTCATGATTCCACTTATGTGATGTATCTAAAATAGTCAAATTCATAGAATCAAAGAGAAGAATGATTGTTGCTAGGGGACGGGGAAGGTAGGGGGAGGGGGAATGGACAGTTGCTAACTAATAAGCATAAAGTTTCAGTTAGCCTATATGACTAAGCTCTAGAGATCTTCTGTACAACTCTGCACCTATAGTCAGCAATATTGTACTGTACACATAAAAATCTGGTAAGAGGGTAGGTCTCATGGTAAGTGCTCTTACTACAATAAAATAACATTTTAAAATAAAAGAATACCCCGGAGATCTTGTTAAAACACAGATTTCCAGGCCACCTCCAGAGTTCTGGATTTAGCAGGCCTGGGGTAAGGCCTGAGAATTTTCATTTCTCAGCTTCCAGGGCTGCTGCTGCTGCTGCTGGACTGGGACCGACCACACCTTATAACCCCTGGCACAGTGGAGGAAGAAAGCGATGGATCAGATTTTAGTTTAAATTTTTGCCCTATCAAGCTGTGCAAGCTTAGGCAAGGAACTTGGGCAAGTTATTCTACTGCTCAACTATACAATAAAGATTATCCTGCTGCACACCTTGAGAAATTGTTTTGAAAATCAGAGAGAAATCATGCCAAGTCCAAGGGCCTAAGTAGGCGCTCAGTAAAAGAAAGCAGTTGCTATTTTTGTCACCATTTTAACACACCTCCGCAACTCATAACTGTTTGGATTATGCATTCAAGACAAGCATCGACTTGGCCTCAAAAGTCATGAGGAGGTTACTGAATTGGTAATCTCTCCACCCTCTATCCCTCCTCTTCTGAACACCCAGGCACCAAAATAGCCCCTAACACCCACCAAGGCACTGCCAGCGATGACATTTCCAAGAGGAGGAGATAACCGATCACTTTCAAATTTTGTAATATTTTAAGTACAGTATCTTTAAAATCTAGGTCAGGTTGAAAAATGAACTTGGGCTCACAGAATGTTAGAGCTGAAAGGAAACTTTAAAACCATTTAATTTTCTAGTTAAAGATAAGGAAGTTAAAAGTGAGACCCAGAAAGGGGCAGCAAGTTGCTGAAGGTAGCACAGTGAGTTAAACGGCAGGTGCAGATCTGAAAGGCAGATGTACTGCCTGCCGGCCCCCGGCCTTGGACTCTCACATCCTGATTCTCAGCTCAAATGACCAAAAATGGGGTACACTTTAATAAAGGAAACTGCAAATCCTCTGGGCTGGTGGGGATACCCAAGACCTTCTGAGTATGAACATTTCTCATTTTTAAGCAACAATTATATGCCCCCCACCCTCAGGTGCAGGGGTGTCCAACCTTTTGGCTTCTTTGCACCACACTGGAAGAAGGGTTGTCTTGGGCCTCACATTAAATGCACAAACACTAACAAAAGCTGATGTGCAAAAAATAAAGTCTGTGCATAATTTTTGTGATTTTCTGCTACCACAGAGCAGCAAATAGGTCCTCCCATAACCTGCATGTGGCCCATAAGTTGCAGGTTGGACACCCCTGCAGGGAACAAAGCAGAATCCCTGAGAAATGAAGGGCATTTGTTAAAAAGAATTTGAGAACTGCCAGCCCACACCATGTCACCTCCCTTTTTAATTTGCCATTCTTTTCTGTAGGTTATGAGATAGGCCAGCTTCTTTTTTCTTTCCTTCTTTTTTTTTTAAGAGACAGAGTCTCATTTTATCACCCTCAGTATAGTGCGTGGCATCACAGCTCACAGCAACCTCCAACTCCTGGGCTTAGGTGATTCTCTTGCCTCAGCCTCCCGAGTAGCTGGGAATACAAGTGCCTGCCACAAAGCCCGGCTATTTTTTTTTGCAGTTTTTTGCCGGGGCCGGGTTTGTACCCGCTACCTCCGGTATATGGGGCCAGCACCCTACTCCTTTGAGCCACAGGCGCCGCCTGGCTATTTTTTTTGTTGTTGTTGCAGTTTGGCCGAGGTTGAGGTCAAACCCACCACCCTTGGTATGTGGGGCTGGCTCCCTACCCACTGAGCCACAGGTGCCGCCCCTTTCTTTTTTTTTTTTGGTGGGCCAGTTTCTTTGCCTCACTTCTCCTAAAGCCCCTTCTTGTTCCAAGCAGGCTCCTTTCTTCTCCTGTTCATCCTCTCTCTTTCTCCTCTTACATTGTACCCTAAATATATAGAGCGCATGCCCTGTGCTCAGGGCAAACCAGATACCTTTAACTTTTATTTAATTTATAAAGCTACATAAGCTAAAGCCCTACTTACATTACATTTTCTCTTTTTCCATTGTTTTCTTTCATTTATTTATTTATTTATTTCAGACACAAAGTCTCACTTTGTTGCACTGGGTAGAGTGCCATGGCATCACAGCTCACAGCAACCTCAAAGTCTTGGGCTCAAGTGATTCTCTTGCCTCAGCCTCCCGAGTAGCTGGGACTACAGATGCTTGTCACAATGCCCTATTAGTTTTAGAGATGGGGTCTAGCTCTTATTCAGGCTGGTCTCTGAACTATTGAGTTCCAGCAGTCCACCTGCCTCGGCCTCCCAGAGTGCTAGGATTACAGGTGTGAGCCACCGCGCCCAGTGTCTTATTCCATTGTTTTCTGTTGCCCAGTCATTCAGTATTTATGGGAGCCTATTATTTGCTGAGCATCACTAACTGCTGCCATGCTTGCAAAGATGGTCCCGTTTTCTCATCCAACAAAAAGATACTGAGTCTACCGACCTTGGGACACCTGGGTGATTCAGTGATCAACAAGAGGGGCTCCATCCCTGTCCCTGAGGAGTGTCCAGTCTGCCTTCCAAAAAGTGATGTCCTTTCAGCAAGAGGACAGGTGTACAGCCGTGGTCAGGATGAAACAGGTGGGGTGCTGGAGTTGGCTTGTATAAGCTTGTAGGAGCCTATGATTAAATGTCTAGCAAGCTTGTGAGCTGGTTATTAAATATAGCCATTATTAGAATTAAATTATATAAATTTACAATTAAATAGATTATATTAAAGACAAAAGTAATACACAAAACTCATCACTTCCTAATTATTCTCTGATGTTTTCTATTAGCCATGGTCTTGAGGTCCTTTATGTCTATGTGGTGGAAATGCTAAATAAACTACATGAAGGTGCCCTGCTGGCTTCCCCTGTCCCCAGCTCTGTGTTCAGGGCCCTCAGGTCAGCAGCTTGACATTGGCTGTTGGGAGAGTATTTAGATCATGGCAATCGGCAAATGTTACAAACTAGGGAGTTTTTTTACCCCCTTAGGGCTGGTTAAGCATTTACTAACACATTACTAGATACAAGTAACTTCACAGAGGTAGGACAAAATCAATGAGTAATTAAGAACAGAGGGGTAGCTTTGACTTGGTCCTTGAATGCTAAGTAGGGAGAGATGGAGTCAGGATAATGGTGGGTAAAGCTGTCTGTAAGTCTGTCTTGTGGAGACTGTTAATAGTGAATTGTTTGGGAGGGAAAGATAAGGCTTTTTTGAAAATAAATAACATCATGGAGATTTAATCCCCAAGCATATACCATTCACCTATTTCAAGTGTGTAATTCAATAATTTTTAGCATATTCACAGAGTTGTGCAACCATCACCACAATTTTAGAACATTTTCATTACTCCCCCCAAAACCCCATATACCTATTAGCAAGTCAATCCCAGCCCTGGGAAATCACTAATCTACTTTCTGCTTCTATAGATTTAAAGCTATTTTTTTTTTTTTTAAGCTGACAAAGAAATCTGAAACTGAGTTAATCTTGGACAGTGTTTCGTGGGTAGCATCTCCTGAGCTAGCTCAGCAAATTCTCCAGTTTTCCAGTGTGAGAAGGAAGAAAAGTTCCTAGAGGTGAGCTGAATTGTCTTGAGAGCTATTCCAGGCTGAAGGTGTAATCTGCAACGTAGGTAGGTGAGGAATGAACAGGAGCCTGAGCGTGAATGTGGACCCGGAAAATTCCAAGGGCAGAAAAGCCTCTGTGGAAAAAAAGTGCTGTGGTCAATCCCTGGGCACTTTGGAGAAAACCCACAGCCTGTGTGGCTATATAAACTGCTCCACATTACTGACTCAACCTCAGGAGGAGTCACCAGTGAGAGGGTCTCATTCCCTGATTTTTTTTTTCTGAGACAGAGTCTCATTTGTCACCACTGATAAGAGTCCCATGGTGTCAGCATAGCTCATAGCAACCTCAAACTCTTGAGCTCAAGCGATCCTCTTGCCTCAGCCTCCCTACTAGCTGGGACTACAGACACCTGCTACAACACCCGGCTAGTTTTTCTATTTTTAGTAGAGACAGTGTCTCACTCTTAGGGTGCTCACTCCCTGATTTTCAATAACACACCATTTCACTGGTTCAGTTGGCCACTTATAAAGTGGAACTTCAGGACATGATGAAGACCCTGTTTATCTCAAAACGTTACTCTCATGGAATAACAGTATCTGAAAGCCTCCCTGTTGCTCTGAGTTATACCTTTATCCCCAGAGGCCACAGTCAATTCTTGCGGTGAGGGCTCAGAAGGGGATGCCAGGGAACTAACACCTGTCTCAGCTCATTGAGACTTGACTTTGGCGAAAGCAAGGATTGGATCCTACCTGTGGTGGGACATTGGAGATGCAAGGTTAGGATTGAGGCAGTGAGCAGTGGTGACAGTTCTAGGTGATAGAAAGTGTGTTTGGGGGAAATGTGGGCCCAGACCAAGCTGGTGAGGGAGGAGAGGGCCACTGAAGACATGCGCAAAGGAAGGACCCCAACATTTGAGGAAAGATCTGAAGAGCTTGCTCTGACCCAGCCCTCTAGCCACTGTTTTCTCTCTCTGCTATTTGCAGAGCCCTCTTACTTTCCATCTTTCTCTTTTCCCATCCCACATTTTAAATAATTGCAAGCCTTTGTTCTTTGCCTTGGGAATAGCTTCTCCAGCTGTCGCCACGTTTCGGAACTGAATAAAGCATCTCTTTTTTGTGTTTACGCAAAAGAAATGGATTGAACTGTATGTATTTTTTTTTCCAAAGAGATTTGACTCTAATAGCACAGTAAATAAATAAATAAATAAATAAATAAATAAATAAATAAAACAAAAGCTCCCTTGCAGAAGAAAGAATGTGGAATGCATCAATAGCCACTTGCCTGCATATGTAGAGGCAGCGATGAGCACACACACTCTTTCCAGCCACTGGGCTTATTGTGGCAGGCGGTGAGCAGGGCATGCCCAGGCCAGAGGTTGAGCTGCACCATCTGACTCCTGAGAACCAGCCTTCTCCCCTCCTGTCCCCAGGAAAATGCACTTCCCAACCACAACTCTTGGAAGCTCTTCAGAAAGGGTGGACTAATTTCTCAGCCATAATCAGTTTTTGTGGCATTAAGAAAAGCAGTTTTAGAAGTCAGGACCGCCCAGGAATGACAACTGCTCTGTTGCTGCAGCATGTGGTGTTCTTTTGGGGCCACATGAACTTCAGGGGAGCTTCTCCTGGGGTCTGTCTTGGGAGGGGAGAGGATGGGATGGCTAGAGTTTTGAGTGGCTAGGAGAGGTGACTGGCCCCTGGACAGTCTCTGGTCCTTTAGGCCACTCCCATGGCCAGGCCCAGAGTGAGCAGACTTCCTTCATCACAACTTGTGCTGCATATGAAATTACAAAATTACACATCCTTTCTATCAATGCCCCAACAGGCTGGAGCGTGGCCCCGTCTCATGAGATCACGGCTTGAGCTGCACTCGAGGCTTCTGAAGAAATTCCAAAGCATTTTCATCTGTGTCTTCAGGCTCCTGGAGGGTTTCTGTCTGCAAGTCCCCCCGCCTCTGGGATCCTGTTTCTATGTGGGCTGTTGTTGCTATTTTTGTCTTTGGTTTTAAATTGTGGTAAAATACACATAACATGAAATTTACTACTTTTTAAGTGTACAATTTAGTGGCATTAAGTATAGGCCAAATGCTGTGTAACCATCAGCATTATCTGAAAAGTTCCAGAACTTTTCGCCCTCCCAAATGGAAACCGGTATGTATTAAGTAGTCATTTCCCATTTCCCCTCCCCCAGTCCCTGGAAAGCACTGGTGTGCTTTCTCTTTCTAGGGTTTTGCTTATTTGGGATATTTCATATAAATGGAGTTGTACAATATGTGAGCTTTTGAGACGGGCTTTTTTCACTTGGCATGTTTTGAAGTGTATTCATATTGTAGCTTGCATCATTCCTTCATTCCTTTTAATGGCCGAATTATATTCTGTTGCATCCATCTACCACATTTTGTTGTTGCTGTTTTGTGCCTCATCTCCCCAAAGGTAGACCATTTCCACAATGACCCCTACTCAGTTTCCACATGATGATGATACTTCACAGTGTTCTATGAAGGGTCAATAACACATAATAGGTAAAGTGGCCAAAAGCACCTAGCAACTAGTGCTCGATAATATATTATTAATCATTATAATTATTACATAATTATTATGATTATGTAAATTCCTCCTAACCTCTCCTTTTCTGTTTCATGCATCTATTTGTTTCACAAAATATCTTAAATGCAATCAAGGCTTGAGAGTAGCAGAGACAGAAGATTCCTGGAACAGGTACTTGCATTACGTTGCCTACCCATTTGGTCCCCACCTGGGGCCATGAAGCCATGAGGTCTGTATTATACCATTTCAACAAGGAGGTCCCAGTGCTCAGTGGCTACCCTTTCTCTCCCACAGTGACACAGGCACTACTGTTTCTCCAGTGTGTGTGGTCCTTTGGAGAAAATGAATAAAAGATAAGTTATATATAAGGGCTTTTTTTGGAGACAGAACCTTACTCTGCTGCCTGCAACTTCAAACTCCTAGGTCAAGCCTTCCTCCTGCCTCAGCTTCCCACATAGCTGGGACTATAGGTGCCCACTACAATGCCCAGCTAATTTTTTTTCTATTTTTAGTAGAGATGGGGTCTCACTCTTGGTCAGGCTGGTCCTAAGCTCCTGAACTCAAGTGATCCTCCTGCCTTGGCCTGCCAGAGTGCTAGGCTTACAGGCAGGAGCCACTGCCCCCAGCCATGTAAAGGTCTTTTATCATAGCGTGTCTTCTAAATTCAGCAATACTCAGGATGCCATTTTTCTCATGAAGTGGAGAACTTCCTACTTGAGAATATGAGAAACCAGTAGCATACAAGAACACTAAGAGAAACCAAAACAATACAACTCGGTGTGGAAATCAAAACATTAACAAGAGTGCCTTGAACATCTACTATGAGTATGGTACTACCATAGGCCCTGTGATGGGGCATGGATGTGAATGTGCAGAGGTAGCTTCTGGCCTGTGTACTCTGTGACTGGGAAGAGCAGCTGAGGGCCAGTGCCATAGGAAAGCACATCAGATCAGCTGTTCACTTAGTCTTGTGGTTAATGAGTGAAATTAAAATGGGTTGAAGTCAGCAGGAAAGGCTTCATGGAAGAGTGTGGCTTAAAAGATAGCCAAGGTTTGAAAGGAGTAGGGGATCCCAGGTGGGTAGAGGCAGGAATCAGCACAGGTGTCTGGAAGTATAGACATTGGCTTCCTAGAGTCAAGGCTTCGTTTTGGAAAACATGGTCTGTTTCCATGGGCAGGATGTTAGAGGACACAGC
Source organism: Nycticebus coucang (assembly GCF_027406575.1). Taxonomy (NCBI): domain Eukaryota; kingdom Metazoa; phylum Chordata; class Mammalia; order Primates; family Lorisidae; genus Nycticebus; species Nycticebus coucang. The sequence continues at coordinate 93,299,390 of NC_069788.1, forward strand.
ACCAGAGTAATAAAGGTGATTGATGGCTAAATGCCACTGAGGTGTTAGAGCGGAAGGCTGTGTTCTAGAAAACTCAGGCTGATGGAGGCAGGAGCACCTGAAACGAGGGACACGTTCAGAGGACTTGGAGACATGGATTCCAGTCATTAAAGAAAATTAAGCAATGGGATAGAGGTCAGTACCCAGACTGGTCTCTTTTTTTTTTTTTTTTTTATAGAGACAGAGTCTCACTTTATGGCCCTCCGTAGAGTGCCGTGGCCTCACACAGCTCACAGCAACCTCCAACTCCTAGACTTAAGCGATTCTCTTGCCTCAGCCTCCCGAGTAGCTGGGACTACCAGACTGGTCTCTTATGACAGGTCCTTGCCCTCTATCTTCTGGCCCAGACAAGCACGTCTGGGTTGTTCATACAGGCTGTGGACCTTTGCCCAGTTGCCAGAACTTCTGTTGTTATTTCCAGGTTCAGGAAAAGGCGTGTGCCCTCTGGGCATGGACCAATGGACTAGGAATGTGCCAAGCTGGCTTTCTAGATGTCTTCCCACCCTCAACACTCCTTAAAGCAATAGACCTTTACGTGGTAAAGTCCACACTGGCCACACCTTCCTCCCACCCTTGTTGAGGGCAAAGGATGGAAGTCTAAGAGTCTGGGGTGTTTAAAGAAGCTGAGGAAATTTGTAGATTTACACTGAGGACAGAGCCTCGGGGCTATCCCTGAATTAGTCCCTGACAGCTCACCCTAACTCACCCTGGAGGATGGAGCCATCCCACCCTCACCATGTGCGTTTGCTGGGATTCTGACAAGGACAGTGTTGAGGAAACTGCCTGGCTCTACAAGAGTGTGTGGACATCTTCCTCAGTGTCTCCTTCTCCTCTGTCCTAGAAAACTGACCTGTGTGATTCCTCAAATGGTGCCACGTGGGGTCACAAGTGGACTGGATCGTGCACCCCATGGCCACCAGCGGGCTCTCGTTCCCCACATCAACAAGCTTCTGCTGGTGGCTCTTGGCTCGCTAGGACAGCCTCCCCCAGGGCCTCAGCAGGAGACAGAATGCCCTCCCTGCCCTTGGAGCCTGAGCATCACCCCACCCTCAAGAACTCCTCCTTCTCAGCTCAGATAAGGAGTGATGCTCCCGGCCAAAGTAACCTGGGGTAAGGGTGGGGGAAGGTTTTTTTTTGTAGAGACAGAGTCTCACTGTACCGCCCTCGGTAAAGTGCCGTGGCGTCACACGGCTCACAGCAACCTTTAACTCTTGGGCTTACGTGATTCTCTTGTCTCAGCCTCCCGAGTAGTCACTGAGAGGATGTAGCTCAGGAGGCAGCAGCATCTGAAACAAAAGAACAGAGTGCGTGGGGACAATATCACTGTCACTCAGCAGGTTCCTTCTCCTTTTTTTTGGTTGAGGTCCAGGGAGAGGACTGGTTCTCACTGAGATCCACAGCTAGGATGGGAGACAGTTTGGTTCCCCTGTCCTGTGGGATTTCCTGCTGAAATTTTGGAACCAGCCTGGAACAGGGCATTTTCCTCCCTGTGGCAGTGTAGCAAAAGTGTGCCCAGGCAGCAAGGAGAGAGGAAAGGCTGTTAGGGCACACGATTCTGCAGCTGCCAGCCACATACCTACACAATCAGACATCTACTCCATCCTCGGGGCCCTGCTGGCTGCCCCTCGATGCTGGACAGGCTAATTGTCCCCATAGTTGTGTTTGTGGCTTAAAAGCAGGGTACATAGAGGTCTTGGTTTGTCTGGGACTATCCCAGATTACATCTGTTGTCCCTAGGTGATTATTAATGGTGACCCCTTTCATTCTTATAAGGACTTGGTTTGGGCAATAAATTACATGGTCACCCTAGTTTTAAGGGACAGACTTACAAAGCAGGTGAAGTAGCTTAAGCAGAGGGAGGTTTCGGAACCATAGGAAAGTCAAATGCGATGGGAACCAGACCTTGCTTCTTTTGACTTTTGTCTGGTGCCTTTGTCTCTGCTTGGTCGCCCTTTTCTTCATGACAGAGCTGCCACCTGCCCTGAGTTGTGGATTTGACTGTTTCCATCCTCAGAGGGACACTGACTTTCTCAGCTGCAAGCCCCCAGGAAGAGCTGTAAACACCCAGGGAGGGACTTACTGCCCCATGGTGGGCAGGAGGGCAAGGTGGTTTCAGAACCTTGCAGCTCTCTGACGAGCCATGAAGAAACTGGAGAAAGAGGCAGCTTTTATAACGGGTAAGTGGTGCGGAATGGACAATCCCTTCAATGTCCAGTATGATCAGCATCAAGGAGTTATTGAGCAGGCTCTGTGGCATTTATCTCACCACTTGCTTGGTACTCATGTGCCAGAGACAAGTCAGCTGTCCACTTCCTCCCCACAAAGAGATGCCATTAATTCTGGGGTGGGAGACAGAGGCGGCCTTGGGGAGAGAGGGGAACTTCCTTGCTTGGGAGGGCAGGGTTGTCAAGGAAAGAAATTGCTTCCCAGAATGCATGCAGCTCCCTGCCCCCGAAGGTGACTTGTGCATGTGCATACATGTACACACCCATGCACACAAGCATGTCTGTGTTCACAGGACCTGAAAAGGTTTAGGGGACAGGCTGAGGCAGCAGAGGTCACTGGGGCCCATAGCAATCCGCGCTGATGGTGACCCCGTGGAAAAGAGGCCTCTGCACCCCTTATGCCCTGACCACAGCCCCCATCTCTGTCTGGAAGCACCTTCTTCCTTGGACAAGCTTGCCCCAGGCTCTGAGGTTTCAACAGAGGCTCTGCTGGCAGCAGCCATAACAGATAACAGCAGAGAACACAGCACTGGGTGTTGGAGTGGTGGTGGGAAGGACTCATTGGCTTTTCTGATTTTCTGACAGGCAGTCACTAGGACTATCCCCGTGACTGAGTAAGGGCCCTTGGGTTGTGGGACTTGTGGGAGATTAAGGTGCTCCAAGAAGGGAAGAAAAGTATTCTTAAAATCATGGGGCAGGTTCTCAGAACTATATTCAAACTGTCTTATTACATAACTATCCAAACTGTTATTTATTTAACCTTTCACCTGTCTTTTCCTTGAGTGCAGGGTCTCTGTTTTCTACTTCCCTGTACCCCAGAGCTGAGCAAAGTGCTTTGCACGTATACTGACTTCTCAGCATTCACGTGCAATTCCCAGCAGGGCCCTGCTCTCCTGCTCGCGGCCTTCCTTCTCTGCCTGAAGCATCTTTTGCTGGTCCTTCGCCTGCCCAGCCCCTCCTCACCCCTGGAGACTCCACTCAACTGTTGCCTCTCCACAGTGCCTCCTCTGACCCCTGGCTTGGCTAGATGCTCATTCCCTGGGCTGTTTCGTTGTGGCTGGTTACAAGTTGGTCTTCCCCACCAGATAAGGGGCTTCTGGAGGGCGACACAATTCTTGGCACACAGTGGGTGATAATAAATATTTTTTAAATGGATAGAGATGACTCTGTAAGCAATGTCTGATTCTAGACACAGATAAGATGAATAAAACATGAGTTGAGTCCCCTGAACTTTTTGAGGGCTTTACTTTTTCAATCTGGGAAGAGGACATCAGGTAACAAGACCAGCTCGCAGAAAAATGGTAGCAAATTTCTAGGCTCTGTCTGTGCCTCTGACTTTCAAAGGTGGGTTCCCTGAACTGCAGCCACCTGCAGGTGCAGCTCTGATTTGGACCTCGATCCTTAGTTGGGGAAGAATTTGAGGAAGTCTAGGCTCTTTATTTATTAAAAGTGTTTATTGAATGTCTAGCCCTCCAGGGCCACCTGAGCTAATGGGGAAATCCAAATAAGCACAAAATACATGGAGCGGCACCTGTGGCTCAGTGAGTAGGGTGCTGGCCCCATGTACCGAGGGTGGCAGGTTCAAACCTGGCCCTGGCGAATCTGCAACAACAACAAAATAGCCAGGCGTTGTGGCGGGTGCCTGTAGTCCCAGCTACTCAGGAGGCTGAGGCAAGAGAATTGCCTAAGCCCAAGAGCTGGAGGTTGCTGTGAGCCGTGCCACTACGGCACTCTACTGAGGGCAACAAAGTGAGACTCTGTCTCAAAAAAAAAAAAATAATAATAATACAGTCAGCTCTCTAAATCCTTGGGATCCACATCTATGAAGTCAAGCAACCATGGATTGAAAAAAAAAAAAGAAGAATGGTGTATCTATACTAAACATGTGCGGACTTATTTTCTTGTCACTTTTTTTCTTGGCTAGCAACTATTTACATAACACTTACATTGCATCAGGTATTACAGATAATCTAGAGATGATTTAAAATATATGTGAGGATGTGCATAGGTTATATGCAAGCACTGTGCCATTACATTATATACTATATATATGGATTTTGGTATCTGTGGGAAGTCCCAGAACCAATCCCCCACGGATACACACTTTTGGTAAACACAAAACCACAGGCCCTCCATTAACAATATTTGATACACAAAAATAAGTGTTTTGAGTTTAGAACAAGACAAAGGTGTGGGATAAAGCATGGCTTTGCTGTCAATCTGCCCTTCCTTCCTTCTCACCCCAAGTCCAACGTTCCCCTTGGGATGGCCAGTCCTCCCCCAAGCCAGAAGTCAGTCCAGTGCTTTGAGTGGAGCAGACTGGAGGTAAGGCACGTATAGATAGGGGGGCAGGATGGTGAGGCTCAGGAGGAACACCTGGTGCTGGGTGAAGATAGAGACTGGGCGGACAGAACAAGTTGTCAACACTGCAGTTGTCTCAGTGCTGGCTAGGAGGTGGGAGGGGAGATGGAAAAGGCTTGCCTAGGAGATGGAGCTGTTAACACCTGGACTTGAACAGATGGGGGTGGGCAGGAGCTCAGACCTTAGCCCAGGAGCACCCCTCACTCATTCAACAATGGGTATTGCCAGCTGCACCTACGCCAGAGACTGTGCTAAGTCCTGGGGACACGGCAAAGGAAACGACAAGGAAACTCCCTACTTCCAGAAGAGGAAGACAATGGGCAGCATAGAGGCCAATCACTATTTGAGCAAGATCATTTTGGCTAGTGGTCCATGCCAGGAAGCCAGTAAAGCAGGGAATGGAGATGAGGTGGAGAGTAATTCAGGGGGGCATAGAAGGAAGCTGCATTAGATAAGGAGTCAGGGGAGTGACTCTAAGAAGTAACAGCTAAGCTGAACGCCAAAGGAAGCTTTAGCAGTGAGCCATGGAAGATCTGAAGGCCCCAAAGTGGGAACAGATATTTATTATACATAAAAAAAATTTAAAAACCCATCATTTGCCACTCCTACTCTCAAGTTGACATAAAAGCAACGAATGTCTCCATTCCCCGGTGAGCAACTCCAAGGAACGTATTCTCCCGCATCTTTCATTCTTCCTTGCTGACAATAGGACAGTTGAATCAGGATTAGAGACACTCTTTTATGGATCTTTCTCTTTTTGTTTTATAAGCAGGAGACAGACCCCAACCTCCAAGGTGTTGGAGAAACATGTATAAATGTGCTGAGGGTGGCTCACAAATATGGCTCTCTCCTCTGTACTGTTCACATGTAGATTGAGAGGTGCAAATTGAGGTGGGGCATACAATGCCTGTAATGCCTATAGATTTTTCTTTTTTTAGAGAGAGATGCAGGATGTTGTTTTGTTGCCAAGGTAAGCTGGAGTGCAGTAGTGTGATCATATCTCACTGCAATCTTGAACCCTTGGGCTCAAGGGATCCTCTCCCACTGATTTGGAGAAGTGCTGATAACACAATAGTAAGCCAAAAAAGGCAGGGTATAATATTGTGCTTAGGATGATTACCAGGTATATCACAAATTAAAACAAAACAAAATAAAATAAAAATACTGGGAGAAAACATTCTAAAACTTTAGCAGAGGATTCTCCTAGATGGTTAAATATGTCGACTATGCCAAGAGCTTTATAGGCATAGTCTACTCCTAACAGAAACACTGTCAGGTCAGTACTATTATTTATTTTCTTTATCATCCTTTCATTCCACAAATATTGACTGAGCATACCATGTGACAGGCACTATTTCTGATGCTGAATATATAATACCTACATGACAGATAAGGTCCCTGCTTTCATGCAGCTAATATTCTACGTTCTATACATAAATATGAAAATATTTATGGACATTTCTCCCTATTTCTTTATTACTTCCCTGATTCTCCAGTTTTCTTCAGACAATGTGTATTACTTTGAAAACCTAAAACTAAAATTCTCAGACTTCAGTGTGGTGTAGTTCTTGCATATTTGGAGCTGCCCCATCCTCTAGGATGCAAGACTATCTTCTTTTCTAACAACTGCTACTTAAATCCTAGGTTATTGAGATCAAGCTAGTGTTTTCAAAAAGAGGCATATACTTGTTCACAGAAGGATGGTTTGACAGATTCTGTGAATAAATGAATGAATGAGAGGGTGGAGGAAGAAAAAGAACGCAGAGGAAGAGACCCCGGGGTTTGGGGAGAAAACCCTTTCTTCCCTACTGCAGCCTCCCCATAAAAAATCAGGTTCTAAAAAAAAAAAAAATCAGATTCTAAAACCACAAGTTTTCATTCTCAGAATAAAAGCAGACAACCAAGTTCCTTGAAAGTAAATGTAGGTCAAGGTTATTAAATTCAGTTTTTGAGGAGAACTCAATCTAATTGCTTATTAGCATACCATTCAAAGTAGTTTTTATTGCCATTGATTCATATTGCCTTTTAAAAATAATCAAAACAAAACAGCTTAGCTTTTTAAGGATGACTAATGTTGACAGCATCAGAAAGATCCTTTAAGTAGGGTCTGTTTGTGGGGAGATGGCTTATGTTACTAAAAAGAAAATTGGCCGAGCATGGTGGCTCAGGCCTGTAAGGGAGGCTAAGGTGGGAGAATTGCTTGAGGCCTGGAGTTTGAGACCAGCCTGAGCAAGAGCAAGACCCTATCTCTACTAAAAATAGAAAAATTAGCCGAGCACAGTAATGCACACTTGCAGTCCCAGATACATGGGAGGCTGAGGCAGGAGGATTGCTTGAGTCCAGGAGTTGAAGATTGCAGTGAGCTGTGATGATGACACAGCACTCTACCCCAGGTAATACAGAGAGACTCTGTCTTTAAAAAAAAAACTATTCTAGGCTTGGCACCTGTAGCTCAAGCGGCTAGGGTGCCAGCCAGATACACCAGAGCTGGCAGGTTCGAATCTGGTCTGGGCCCTCCAAACAACAATGGCAACTATAACCAAAATGTAGCCAGGTGTTGTGGCGGGCACCTATGGTCCCACTTACTTGGGAGGCTGAGGCAAGAAGATCGCTTGGGCCCAAGAGTTTGAGGTTGCTGTGAGCAGTGATACTACTGCACTCTACCCAGGGCGACAGCTTGAGACTCTGTCTCAAAAAAAAAAAAAATTTAGCATGTGAGTGCAACTTTCTGAAACAAAAATATGGTAATGGCATTTCCCTCTGTCCAGACCATCAGTGATTTCCCAGCCCCTGCAGGATTACCCTAGCTCTGTGGCCTGGCACACAGGACTCTGCAGTGTGGTGTATGGCTCCCTCCCTGGTGCAGCCTTCCTCAGGCCCTCAGTCCCCAGCGCTCCTCAGGCCGTGTCCCACCTTTTTGTTCCTGCTGTGGCTGCTTCCTGTGCCTGGAATGCCTACCCCATCCCTTGCCAGTGCCCACTCATCTTTTAGTCCTTCCCCTGAGCATCACCATGTGAGGTTTCCCATCCTCCCTTCCCAGTGGGTTTGAGCACTGGCCCCTTTTCACCTCCACCAGGCCCTAACCAGGATCCTAACAGAACACTCAAGACGCTACGGCACACGCAGCTGGACCCCGCTCGAGACGCTGCGGCACACGCAGCTGGACCCCACATCTGCAGGCTCTGCATTCACAGATTCAACCCAGCTCAGAAGAAAAAAAACAAAACAACAACAACAATACAAGCACACTTGAGTGAGGAGTTTGAGGCCGCATGAGCTATGATGACACCACTGCACCTTAGCTGGGGCAACAAAGCAAGACCCTAGGGGAAAAAAAAGAGGCTCGGTGCTGTAGCACAGTGGTTAGGGCGGCGGCCACATACACTGAGGCTGGCAGGTTTGAACTCGGCCCAGGCCTGCTAACCAACAATGACAGCTGCAACAAAAAAATAGCCGGGTGTTGTGGTGGGCACCTGTAGTCCCAGCTACTTGGGAGGCTGAGGCAAGAGAATCACCTAAGCCCAGGAGTTTGAGGTTGCTGTGAGCTGTGACGCCACAGCACTCTACCCAGGGTGACATAGTGAGACTCTGTCTCAAAAAATAAATAATACAAAAAATAATACAGTATAACAACTGACATAGCAATTACATTGTATTAGGTTTTATACATAATCGAAAGGTTATTTAAACTATTCAGCAGGATAGTATGTTATATATAAATATTACACTCCCTTGTATCAGGGACTTAGACATCTGTGGATTTTAGTGTCTGCAAGGGATCCTGGAACCAATCCCCCATGGACACCAAGGGGATGATGTACTTCCCAGCCAGGAGCTTCTTAAGGGCAGGTGTCATTTGTGATCCATCTTTATAACCCCTGTACCCCTGGCACACAGAAAGGGCTCAGTAAAGACTATGAAAGGAGTGAGCAAAGGAACCACTCAGGCTAATGCTGATTGCTTTTTTTGGTGGTAGCAAGAACTGACTTAAAAGAAAATATAAGATGCCTTTGGTCAGGAGTTGGGACAACCCTTACTCCACTCCCACGGTCAGTTAGGCCCAAAGTCAGGCCCTCACATTTCCCAGAATCAATGAATTGTCTCCTAATTAGTAGTCCCTGTGCCACCTGCCTCTGTCCTCTAACAAAGTCACCTGAATAACCAACGATCTATCCTGTGCAAAACCAAGGCGTGATGCGAGATGCCGTGTGAGGATGCCCAAAGAAATGTTTAGGACTTTTATTATCATCTTTTTGTTTTAAATTCTTATTTGTTGTGTGAATTAAAGTGTGCATACCATTAGTAACTCTTATGTAGCACTTACTATGTATCAGGGACTGTTCTGAGCACTTTATGGTAACTAATTTAATTCTCACCAAATCCAGTAAAATAGATACTATTATTATCCCCATTTTTCAGATGAAGAAACTGAGGCACAGGGTTTAGAAAATTTGCCCTTTCATAATGGCAGGTCTGCGATTTGAACTCAGGCAGTTGGACTGTATAGCCCTATTTATATTCATAGCCCTGTGTTGCTTGCATACGTTAGTGGTGTAATGCATAATATATTTTAAGTAAATATGAATGTACAGAACATTTTTATTGGTGAAAGTGTACAATAAAACCATTATACTTCATGACTTTTATCTAATCACTTTTTTTTCACTATGGTTTGGCAATATTTTTCTGTAAAGGGTCAAATAGTAAATATTTTAGGCTTTGAAGGCCAAGAGGCAAAACTGATAATATTATATAGATACTTATAGAATATGAGAGAAAAACGTTTACAAAGTTTTACTGATGAAATTGAAACATGATGATGATATCGAATATAATGATAATCGAATCGTTATGCAGCTCTACTGATGAAAAGAATGGAATTTTTCCTGGGATACTATTTCACTTAAGTGAGATTCAAAGTCCGTGTTCTCTGTTATCAGATTGGCTGTGAACATTCACCTGTGAAAACTATTCTTAATGCATAGTCTAAAAACACAGTGAGTGGATCTGGCCCCCAGGCTCTAGTTTGTGAACCCCTAGACTATGCCACTATTGCCGAAATGAGTGTAAACTCCTCCCCTTACAGTCTAAAATAGTGTTTCAACTTTAATCTTGCTGTTCCCCTCCATCCAACTGGCTGACTGGCATTCCTTAGACGTTCTCCGGTTTCTCCTGAAAGGCCTCATGGTCCAAGAGAATAAGCAGAAGTAAACATGATCTGAGTTAGCATCTTGGTTCTATCCCTTAACAGCTCCATTAACTTTGGGCAAGAGAATTAATTAACCTCTTTATGCCTTGGTTTCGCCATCTGTATGTAACTTGCTTTTCAAGCCTCAACATCCAGTGGGTGAAGATGGAGTCACCAGTTTCCCTGGTGCTCATTTAGGATCCTTGTTCCCTGTCAAAGCCTCTCACTGTCTTCTGAGGGTCCCACCTATGCTCCTTTATAAACCTATACCTGATGGGCACTCATTGTCCAGTCAAGTACCACAGACTCTGCTGGTGTAGCTGTGGCTCCATGGGGTGCCATCACCAATGCCCTGGGGCCAGACCCCACCTACAACACCTGAGCAGTGTGGTAGGTCACCGAGGATGGTGGGAGGGAGGTTACCTGGTATGTCTGTAGTTCACTGTTAGAAGGGCAGCAGGGCAACACTACTCATGGCCCCTATTTAAGGGAGTTTACAGTAAAATAACCTTTCTAAGGCTGGGTTCCTACCCCACAGAATTAAGAGAGGATCACTGAGACCTGAGCCAGGAAAAGCTGGAGTGGCCCAGCCAGGAGAGTTAGCCTCTCTGATGACCAAGACTTATTTATCAGGAAACTCCCTTTGTACCTGGCTGGACTGCTGCTACTTCTCCTAGGATGTTCATTCCAGAAGGCTCTTCAGCACCTCTGAAAACAGTCCCCTGTTGAACTCATCCAACACATTCCTTGGATTTGAGGTGAGAGCCCACATTCTATGTCCCGGGGTCAAGAATAAAAGCATGAATCAAAGGCCAAATGTGGGTGGTTCACGCCTGTAATCCTAGCGCTCTGGGAGGCTGAGCTCATCTAGGATGGTGGGAGCGAGGTTACCTGTTATGTCTGTATGCTTTTATTGAGCTCCAGACTGGTTTAGCTCAGGAGTTCGAGACCAGTCTGAGCAAGAGTGAGACCCCATCTCTAAAAAATAGCTGGGTGTTGTGGCAGGTGCCTATAGTCCCAGCTACTTTTGGAGGCTGAGACAAGAGAATCACTTGAGCCCATGAATCTGAGGTTTGTGGCACCTGTAGCTCAAGCGGCTCAGGTGCCAGCCACATACACCAGAGATGGCGGGTTCGAATCCAGCCTGAGCCTTCCAAACAACAATGACAACTATAACCAAAAAATAGCCAGGCATTATGGTGGGCACCTGTAGTCCCAGCTACTTGGGAGGCTGAGGCAAGAGAATCACTTAAGCCCAGGATTTGAGGTTGCTGTGAGATGTGATGCCACAGCACTCTACCTAGGGCAATAGCTTGAGGCTTTGTCTCAAAAAAAAAAAAGAGTCTGAGGTTGCTGTGAGCTATGATGCCACCGCACTCTATTGAGGGTGACAGTGAACTGTCTCACAAAGAAAAAAAAAGCATGACTCAACTGCAACTTTCTTTTGTATTAAATAGTAGCCTTGGAACAAGCACCCAGAGCTTTGCTTCCACTGATACATATAGCTGAGCTTCTCCCAGAGCTCATTCGTTCGTTCCACATCCTGGTGACCTGGCTCTTCTTACTCAGGTTAACATTTCTCATAGGGGGAATATCCTATGTGCAGGCTTGTCAGAAAATGGTGACTTCTTGGGGTTGGTGCAAGTGTGTATGGATTATGCAAGGTCTGCAGCATCCATTTTCCCTTGAAGGCCACCAGATGTGTTTGCCTGATGTGAACAGCCCCACCTCCAACAGCTGTAAGCCTCACCTGTCCATGGGTCACAGAAGCACGCCAGCACTGCACAGCTGAGCTGCATTATTTAAAGTCATGCTCCTGTGTGGTCTCAGCTGCCTTATACTGGGCAGTAGATGTTCATAATCTGCCTCAAGCCAGGTCAACAGGACATCTGTGGTGTTCCCATTCCCCAAAGTAACCATCGAGTAAATACACTTTGAATGGCTGCATAATCCTTCATCATGAACATGTGGTTTCTTTAACTATTCCCCTATATATACATATATGTCATTTTCTAATTGTTTGCTCTTATAAAAATCGCCTCCAGGAACCTATTTGTGCATGAATCTTTGCACTGTTCGTTATGCAAGGTACACAGTAGTGATGAAACTGAATGACAAGCAGACGGTGCCTGGATAAGTGGGTCACACTCTCCCAGCCAAAGGAATTTTAGAACTGCCTTCTCTTTTGACAGCTGAGTTGAATCAGAACGCAGTGTGACCTCGACACCACAGTTTTCTGTTAGTTTTCCAAACATTGTAAGACATAAAAGGGGTTCTCTGGGAACAGACCAACACATAAACAAAGTTCCTGAAAACTAAGGAGAATTCGTGTCTTCTCCCAGGGCTCTTCCCATTTTGTCATTTGGATATAAGTGGTCTAAGGACTTCCAATGACAGTCTTGCCTTCTTTTCTGATGTGTCATGTTATTGTAAATGTCTTGTTATTTAAATAGTTTAATTAAAGAAGATAAACTGCAGTCACTTGCATCATATAAAGGTGACATCAACTCTGCAATAACTGGAAATTTCACCACAGAGTAACCTCGGGATATTATTGAGATTTGTTTTCTCTCTCTACCTTGTGTAATCCAAATGCATTCTTAATTTCGCCAACAGAGGCAATGGTTTATTTGCCATAATAATACCACCACCTTGCACATTTGATTCTCGGAACAATACTCTGAAGTACAGACAGCTGTTTTTATTATCCCAGTTTTATAGATGGAGAAGCTCAGGCTCAAGGATGTTAAATGGTTTCTGGTCCATTTCCCAGTCTCCAGGCAGGCCTGTGGGTAACGGCTGTGATCGAGTGAGCGTCTCAGATGATGATGGTAGAGACTGTGTTTCCTGCTCTCTGTATCCCCCAACTCCCCTGCCCCGGGCAGCATTCCCCTTGTTAACCGAGCAAGCAAACAGCACCAAGCACCACAGCAGGCACACAAGCACCAAAACGCCTGTGGGGGGTTCTCATCTCAGCCCTTCTCTCCATCTTCTTTAACACCTGTACAACACCCGAGACAAAATGTACTGCTAGCTAGATTTCTTTGAGCCAAAACAACTTGAGACAAAAAGAAAAGAAGATGGCTGGCTTAGGATCTAAGAGAGGCAGTGCAGCTTTGAATGCGAAGAGACGAAGAGACGTAGGAAATGATCAGAATCCAAGAGTGGGTGGAGCTCAAAGAAGACACACTTAACCAGGCTGTGACCAGCTGGGGGGTCCTGCAGTGGCTTTCTATTCCCTGAACAACCTTGTTTCAAGTTTTCTCTCCCAAATGCAATGTTTACAGGCAGCAGATTAGTAGTCACAGCTGGCCAGCTTAAATTATTTGATAACATTTTAAATTGTTACTATGACTTAATAATCTGAATTTTTATATTTCTTGGAAAAATCAGAAGATCAGCCTATGGTAGGCCAGTATTCCTGGGAGGCAGCCACCAGTTGCTGCTGAGGGATGACTGCCATTTTGAATGAGGCGTACCCCTTCTTGCAGCACTCCAGACAGCTGCTTTTCTTTATGACTGGCCTATGTAAACATTGGAATCTGAGACCTTTGAAGGAAAGAGTATGACCCTAAGGTGCTGTAAGCACTTAAACGTGAGCAAACCTATGATGTCTGCTGAAAAACAGGCCCAAATTTTTTATCCTTATTGGAGACTACCACAATTTAATCTTTCAAACTTTCCACTAATTCTTTTATATTTTTAATGGTCATATTTTTAATTAATAAGAGCTCTTCTTTGTCCTTTGACATGAATCCTATTCTTTTATGGATGAAACATCTCCATGGGTCTTTCTGAATATATTAATTAGAACTTTTTAGTTTAATTTGCTTTGATTTGGGTTCAAAATTGATTTGGGTTAACCGTGTCCTCCAAGGTAAGAAAAAATACATAGAGAATAAATACAAAAGGTCCAACACCCAATAAGTAGATTCAGAGGAACAAAGAAAATCAAGGAAGAGGACAGTATTAAATAAATAAGAGAAATTTCCAACATTAATGACAACTTGACTGAAATGTCCCAATAAAAGACTCACCTAGTCACATAATCTCAATTTTAGAACATCATAGATAAAGGGAAAGCTTCCAGTTTGTAAAAAAGGTCATCTATCAAAGAACAAAAATAAAGTAGGCATCAGACTTTTCACAAGAAATACTGGATTCTAGAAGATAATTGTGTGATGCCTTCGCTATTCTGTGGGAATCTAGAATGCCTTAGTCAGCCAAACTATCATCCAAGTGTGGGTACACCAGTGGTTCTCAACCTTCCTAATGCCGCGACATATTTCCAGTAATCTTAGGAACTGAGACACCGCTCTCCATGGCCCCCACACATGAAGAGCGGTGTCTCAGTTCCTAAGACAATCGGAAATATGTGTTTGCCGATGGTCATAGGTGACCCTTGTGAATGGGGAAAGGGTCGTTCAACCCTCAAAGAGGTCCCGACACACAGGTTGAGAACTGCTGGTACAGACTAAGGATCTTTTGGACAAATAGAGCCCAGAAAACTGACATCTCCCACTCCATTCCTTAGGAATGTACTTGAAAATGAGCTGCAGTAAAACAAGGGTATAACCTAAGAGGTAGGAAGACATGGATCTTGGAAAGCATGGAATTGACCCAGGAAAGCCATGAAAGCAAATCCCTCCATGACAGCTGTGCAATAGGCAGATGGTGGGTCTCAGAGGGGAGGGTTTAAAAACTCAATAGAACACCCGATGGGATGGAGAAGCTGGGTTAAAATGACCTCCTGTGAAGAAAAATGCAACAAGATGTAGGGCGGTGCCTGTGGCTCAAAGGAATAGGGCACTGGCCCCATATGCCGGAGGCGGGTTCAAACCCAGCCCTGGCCAAAAACTGCAAAAAAAAAAAAAAAAAAAAGTAAAATAAAAAAATGCAACAAGTTATGCATAAAAGAAAGGCAACTAGGCAACCCCAAAGAAAAAAATGTCGTATGATAAAAGGAAGAGCAATCCTCACAACATCTTGCCTTTTCAGAGAACAGTATTGACAGGGTTATGACAATGGAAATAGTAATTCTGTGATTTTCATATTTTAGGATCAGTTTGTGGAAGAGCTGATCATAGTTAAGGATAGATTGTAAGTGTCCTTATCCTTAAAATTATACAGGACAGACTTTGGGAGGAAGATGCAGGAGAGAATCTGCAGAGTCAGGATGCGGTTACCCTCATTTTAAAAAGTGAGGAGTCAAGAGATACTGCCCTTGGTTGACAGAACAAGAAATAAAGCTGTAAGTATGTTAGTATAACAAAAGTAACCTACGGAGAAATAAGTCATTTAAATAT
This sequence comes from Nycticebus coucang, assembly GCF_027406575.1. NCBI lineage: Eukaryota > Metazoa > Chordata > Mammalia > Primates > Lorisidae > Nycticebus > Nycticebus coucang. The sequence continues at coordinate 93,314,509 of NC_069788.1, forward strand.
ATATAGAGAAAAGGGGCTGCCAGTGAAATCCTTATTTATCATGGAAGGAGGAAAACAGGTAAGGTATAAAAATCAATCAATAGGTGGCGCCTGTGGCTCAAGGAGTAGGGTGCCGGGCCCATATGCCGGGGGTGGCAGGTTCAAACCTAGCCCCAGCCAAAAACAAAAATAAAAAAAAATCAATCAATAGGGATAGAAGCATATTATTTAAATAAATAGAAATAACATAGGGAAAGTATCTAGGAGTTAAAATGATTGTTTCCAAGGAATGGGACTGGAAGAAAGATGAGGGGAAGCAGGGCATTTTTGCCATCTTTTCTACTCAGCCTCCCACTGTGTTGCTTTCCTATCCACCAACCCACCCCTTCCCAACCCCCTACTCTTCATCTTTAGTTTTCTGGTTCCAACTTGTCTGTTTATTCATTTATAATCATATGTTGTTTCTCTTTAAAAATTCAACTTGCACAAAAGAGACAATCTTAGAATCTTATTCTAAGATTCCAGAGACATCCAATCACAAACTGTAGTCTTCCAGCCATCACACAAAATGGTCCATTTTCTCTCAGAGCATGTGGGTCTTCTAGAGATAGCATGGACTCTGCAGATCCAGAATGAATAAGGAACCGCAAGAGGGTGAGGATGGCTTGGGAATGGTGATGATGATCACAATGATGATGATTCTGTATGTCTGGCGTGGAGAAAAAATATTTACTGCTTGTATTTAGTTAACTGTTGCTATGTACCAAATGGCCATACACCCAGCAGCTTAAAACAGCATCCCCCTTTTTTTTCTCCACAGTTTTGCAGGTCAGGATGCCTTGTCAGCTCAAATGAGTTCTCTGCTCACATTCTCACAATGCTGAAATCAACATGTCCGCCATGCTAGGCCCTTATCTGGAGGTTCTGGCAAAGAATCCATTTCTGGGCTCATTTAGGTAGTTGGCCGAACTCAGGTCCTTGCAGTTGTAGGGCTGAGGTCCTTATTTTCTTGCAAGGGTTTGCTCTTAGCTCCTATATGGTACTGTTAGGATCTTTCCCTGTGGACCCTCTATCTTCAAAGCCAGCAAAGCGATACCTCTTTTGCATTGAGCCTTTTCATGCTTAGAATCTGTCACTTCTTTTTCTGCTACCAGCTGGAGAAAACTCTCAGCTCTTAAAAGCCTCACATGATGAGTAGGATGATAGGCCCATCCAGATCATCTCCCTATCTTAAAGTCAATTTACTCTAAATAGTAACTTTAATTACACTCGCAAAATCCTTTTACCATGTAAACAACATGACCACATGTGAGAACCAAGGTCACAAGGACCATCTTATCCTTCCACCACACTACTCAAGAATAATGAGTTATTTTTATATGATTTGTTTTATTATAAAAACATAGACAAGTACAAAGAAGAAGTTTATTCATTTTTTAAAAACTGGCTCGGTGCCCATAGCACAGGCGTCAGCCACATACACTGAGGGTGGCAGGTTTGAACCTGGCCCGGGCCAGCTAAACACCTGCAACAAAAAAATAGCTGGGCATTGTGGCAGGCGCCTGTAGTCTCAGCTACTCGGGAGGCTGAGGAAAGAGAATCGCTTAAGCCCAGGAGTTGGAGGTTGCTGTGAGCTGTGATGTTACAGCACTCTGAGGGCGACATAGTGAGACTCTGTCTCAAAAACAAAACCTGTCATAAATCTCTCAGTTCCTGGAAACAATGATAAACATTTGGAATACATCGTCTGACCAGGTCCTTGCCCACACAGAGTAGAAAGATCAAAAGACAACAGTGGGATTTTACTCAGCAAATTATTTTTAAGTAAAAGAAATTAAATTAAAATAGAAAAAAAATTGCTGAACTTCAGCTAAATATTTCTATACCACAAAAATTCTTAAAATAACTCCCTTAAGGATAAGAAAAAGTAATACAAAAATCATCATGAAGCTGGAATCATGTTTGTTTTAAAAAGCTGCAGTTTATGCATTTCATTTTGTAGAATGGATAATTTTCTGGCCATTAAAGATGAGTAAGTTTACATGCTTTGAAGTCCTTCCATTGTCCTTTTTTCTCAATTTTTGTTAGGTCTATAATTAAGAGTTTGCAATGTTTACATTTTTTTCTTTAACCATACATTCTACAGCTGGTTAGTAGACAGCTTACTTCTGCATTTAAAACAATTTTAAATTTATCTCGTTTTTTTTTTTTTAATCTTCAATTTTCTTCTTGGTTTCTTTATTTTGATTCATCTCTTGGTTGACTGAACTACAGCATAAAGAAAAATTTTTTTGAGCATGTGAAAACCCTGTGTTAGTTCACACTCAAGAATGACTGTCCAAGTTCTTTCTACTTAAGGAATAATTTGACAGAATATCAAATTCATGAGTCACACCTTCATACCCTTAAATTGTATGGGCCTTGCTTCATTGTCATTTAACATCGTGTTGCTCTTGATTTTTTTAATCTGATACATTGTATTACTGACCACTGTGTACCCATTTTACCTTGACACAGTGCATGCTTTCCACGGTGTCTTGATGATGCAAGTCTTCATTTCAGTTAAATTTCTTCCATTATTCCGTGGTTCCACGCATTCTGAGTTCTTCTTTAGGGATGTCAGTTATGCATATATTGAATCTTTATTGTTTATTCTCCATAACTATCAAATTTTTATAATTGTTTTTATTTCTTTGTTCTCTCACATATTGTTTCATTGTTTGCATGTATGTTCATTCTGTTTTGGGTTGATTCTAAAAGTGGTTTTCTTCTCTTTCTTTTCTTGAGTTCTGCCACTCAGGTTTTGCTTCTTTTGTTGTTCTATAATTCCTTATTTGTACTGCTGAAACTGCTCATTTAGGTTTTGTTTTGTTTTGTTTTTTAATTTAAAATTTTTCCCTTATCAGCATATCAATCCTACTAAAATCAATGTTTTTTTTTTGTCGAATCAATTCCCAATTATTTATTTATTTATTTTGAGACAGAGTCTCACTTTGTTGCCCTTGGTAGAGTGCTGTGGCATCATGGCTTATAGCAACCTCAAACTGTTGGGCTCAAGTGATTCTCTTGCCTTAGCCTCCCAAGTGGCTGGGAATATAGGTGCCCGCCACAATGCCTGGCTGATTTTAGAGGCAGGGTCTTACTCTTGCTCAGGTCGGTCTTGAACTCCTCAGCTCGAGCAATCCACCTGCTTCAGCCTCCCAGAGTGCTGGATTCAGGTATGAGCCATTGTGCCTGGATAATTTTAACTTATTTTAAAAGGAGGTATATCATTATCATAAATGAAAAACCAGTATCACTTACTATTAAAATAAATGAAACTAAAACAAAATGATAGTAAGTTCTAGCTAGCTAGAGTTGTCTCCTGGAAGCTGAGTCTGAAGTCTATGCTTTCCTTCTTAGAAAGACTGATTAACACAAATTAGAGAAAAGGTAAAAACTACTGGCATTAAACCAAGGCTTTCTTCTTGATTTTATCACAAATGAAAGAGAACTACAAAATGAATCGCTTTTTCGTTATGTCATTTAATACAACAGAATGACTGTTCGTGAACTACCTAAACTTATATCTTTCCCCAGTAATACCAGTCTATTTTTCCCTTTGGAAAATACCACCTTAATCTAAGGATCAAGGATCAAAGATCATAGTTAGGTCGGTGGCACTAACATTTCAGGAAATATCTGTACTGCTCAAGGTAGGCATATTTTATGACTTGTGGTTTGAAGTTCTAAGCATTTCCTTGTTTCATTAAAAATGGGGGCTTTTCTATGTTTTTTGCTTTGTTTTGTTTCTGAGTTGTTTCCAGAAGATTTGGGGGTGGAGGGAAGCCAAAATATCTTGACTACCTTTAACTGGATACACGTGATATGCATCCCTCTGAAGTCTTCCAGCTGTGTGCTGGTTGGCACAGGTTTACCCAGAGGTGGATGGAGCCAGATCTCAAACTTGACTCTTCTGATTCAGCCTCCTGCTCCACATCTGCTTCTAAGCTTTGTTGTACTATCTGGGGTACCAGAAGGTAGAGTGAGAAAACTGCTTCCTTGCTGCTGTCTCTTCCACAAAATTTCCTCCATGTTTGTGAATTCAAGGTGTGTGTGTATGTGTGTGTGTGTGCGCGCTTTCACAGCCTTTACTTCAGAACAGTAGTGTCTTCAAAAGCAGATGAGAGTTTTCATGATTGTTAAGCTCACACCCCCAGTTGGGTTGGCCTCTGAGCCCTACATCTCGTCCCAGATCTGTCTCACATGGAGAGGTGCTGACAGGGTCAAAACAGAATCAAGATATCAATAATGCAGTTTCTGACTTTTTGAAGAATGTTATTTCTTATCTGAGTATACATCAGAGTGTTTTAATAATGCTGTTTGAGGGGAAGTGGCCTCTGCTGTTTCCCACTTCCTATAAATCCGAAGGTGAGGAGCTTCCTGCTCACACTGCCTGAAATATGAGTTGAATCACATCCAAGTGGCTCACACTAAGCAAGGCCCTCTCTGCCTTTGCTTAAGCTTCTGCCCCCAGAGAAGCACCTGAGGATCAGTGAGGCCACACAGAATGGTACTACAGTCACAGGCCCACAACATAAGAGGGTGAGCAGGGTCCCCCATTCTGGTACAGGTACAGTCTAGCCAGACTGCAGGTCTCTGTCTGAAGAGAAGAAATGTATTTTCAAGCTTTTTTCTCTACTACTCTTCCCAGCCTCAGCAAAGAGCTGACTTTTCTTTTCCTTTTCTTTCCTTTCCTTTTTTTCTTTTTTCTCTCTCTCTCTTTTTTTTTTTTTGACAGAGTCTAACTCTGTCACCCCTGAGGTGCAGCTCACAGCAACCTCAAACTCTTGGGCTCAAGCAATTCTCGGCCTCCCAAGTAGCTGGAACTATAGGCGCCTGCCACAACATCTGGCTATTTTTAGAGAAGTGGTCTCAGTCTAGCTCAGGTTGGTCTTGAATTCCTCAGCTTAGGCAAATTTACCCGCCTTGGCCTCCCAGAGTGCTAGGCTTACAGGCATGAGCCACCATGCCTGGCCCAAGACCTGACTTTTTGCTGAACAACTTCCCCTTCCCAGGCCTCTTACGGACCCCCTCCCTCTCTACTTGTCCATCACTCAGGGTAGGAGGGAGCACAGAGGGTTCCGTTATTTCCAGCTGCCACATCATCCGGACTACTGCTTGTTATCTCACCCCACTTCAAAAACTTCTCCTCCTTCAGTTCCACACCATCTGGTCACGTTGCTAACAGTTAAGCCCCACCCATTTTACTCAGTGTTTTTAGCCGCTGGTTTATAGTTTCCCCTTACCCTTTCTAGCCTCATTACTACCTCAGAAAAGTTGCTATTGTTTCCGAGCTCCGACTTGCTTTTATTTACCATTTCTTACTGTAATGTTTGCATGATAAACGTACAGCTGTGCCTTAAAAACCTGGTTGTCTGTTAAGTATAATCACACCGGGAAATTTAAAAAACTCCCAAAGTCTAGAAACCACCCCAGACCAATTTAAGCACATTTTTAAGCATGGGAGTGTTTTTGTTTTTATTTTTTTAAGTATCCCAGGTGATTCTAATGTGTTGCCAAAGTTGCAAACTCATCCGATGCTAGCTATAGGTCTTTCAACTCCATCCTTTTCTCCCGGGCTACAGTTTACTCCAGGCTTCACTGCTTCTCATCCAGTTTGGCCCCCAGGGTCACTCATTTCAGCCAGATTCTTGTTCAATGACTAATCTTCAACACAGAAGGGGAAATTTAAATTGCTAGAGAAAGGCACTTAACTCTCTTGATTCAGGCTTCCTGACTCCACTGGAGCCTATCACAAGGCAGGAGTTATCCGTGCTGGCTTGCTGTATCTATTTCCCACAGTGGCTGTTCTGAATTGTATCTTCAAATCCCTATTCCATCCCTTCCCATCTCTGCTATCACTCAGCACAGTGCTTAAATCTCTGGAAGAAACTTTTCCTGCATGTGTGCCCATCTGAATGCTCACAGGGCTTATAACTGCTTTACTAATTTTAAAATTCCTCTGCAATTTAAAAATTGTCTGAAAATCAAAAGTAAAAAAATAACACCACCCCCCCCCCGAAAACCCCCAACCTGGAAACATAAAAAACTCCCTGTACCTCCTTTTGTTCTCTTTTTCTTCAAAGGCAAACTCCTTGAAAAAAGATGTCCACAGGGTGGCGCCTGTGGCTCAGTGGGTAAGGCGCCAGCCCCATATACCGAGGGTGGCGGGTTCAAACCCGGCCCCGGCCAAACTGCAACCAAAAAAAAAAAAAAAATAGCCGGGCGTTGTGGTGGGCACCTGTAGTCCCAGCTACTCGAGAGGCTGAGGCAAGAGAATCGCTTAAGCCCAGGAGTTGGAGGTTGCTGTGAGCTGTGAGGCCACGACACTCTACCGAGGGCCATAAAGTGAGACTCTGTCTCTCTAAAAAAAGAAAAGAAAAGAAAAAAGATGTCCACACACTCTCTACTTCCTCTCCTCCCATTTGTTTTACCAAAATCACTTTGGATATTGTCACCAGTGTCATCCAAGTTGGCAGATTTGCTGGATCTTTCTACATCTGTTCTGTGTGACCTCTCAGGGTATTTGATACAGCTGACTATCCTTGTTCTGGCTACCCTTTGGCTTCCAAGGTACAAAACTCCCTGGGGTTTTGTTTACCTCTGGCTTCACCTTTTCTAACTTTTCAGTGTTGAAGTTCTTTAGGTCTTAGTCCTGGGCTCCTCTTCTGTTTTTTTCCACATTTTCTTCCTGGGGAATCTTACATATTATCTCTGGCCTTGAAAACCATCCATATGGCAATGATTCCTAAATTCATATCTCTATCCTAGACTTGTCTTCAGAGCTCCAAACTCCTATGTCCACATAGCTACTCAATACTGGCATTGGATGTCTCAAAAGTAAATTCCTCATATTCCCTTTGACACGTACTCCTCCTCTAATCTTCCGCCTCCTTGTTAAATGGCACCACCATCCTTTTCCATCTACCAAGTTGCTCCTGCTAGGAACTTTCGTGTTATTTCAGATACCCCCTTTTTCCTCACCCACCAAATCCAAGCCTTCACAAAGTCCAAAATATATACCTAGAAACATACCATTTTTTTTTCCATCTCTACTGTACCCACTCTCATCTTTTGCCTCGACTACAGTAATCATGTCCTGACCTAACAGGTCTCCTTGTATCCTATCTTTCCCCTCTAGCCCAATCTCTAAACATTAACCATAGTAACCTTTTGAAAATATTACCCCAATTATATCCATTCCCCTGTTTAAATTCATTACATTGCTTCCTACTTCACACAGGATAAACTCGAAAAATATTAATAAACCTAACCCCATACTTCATGATTGGGTCTCCACCTACACTCCACCCACCATTCTTTGTTTACTGTGTTAAGGCTCCATTGGGTTTCTCTCAATCTCTCAAATTCAATAGACTCTTTGCCTGCCTCAGGATATCTTCCTAAATTTTCTCCCTGCCACTCAGCTAATCTATGAAATAGTCAGCATAGGGCTAGAATCCCAACATCTAAGTAGCTTATGCCTAAAAGGACTGATTTATTGCTCACATTACAGTCTGATGTAGGTCAGTTGGCTCTTCTTCAAATGGAAACTCAGGGGTTTGGAGTCCTTTTAGATTGTGGCAACCCCACATTAAAAATGTGGCCTTTGTGGTTGCCATGGAAAAAAAAGAGTGTGTGAGTGATTACGCAAGGAGTTTTCTGGCCAGGCAAGAAATGGCAAGCACCAAGTCTGCCCACACCCCATTGGCCATCACAGTCACATGAGCCTAAACTAATTACAAAGGAGGCAAAAAAGGAGGGAAAAAAAGTCTTACTTTGTGTCCAGGAACAGGAAATGAGACTGGTGAACATTAGGCTAGTTTCTGCCACATCCTGGTTAAAACCTACTGATCTTTAAAGACACCTTTAAATAACACCTCCTTACAAAGTCTTTCCAGTTCCAACAACCTAAATTAGGTATCCCTGATATAGTCTATTGAAGCATTTTGTAATTTTCTTTTATGGCATGGTCGTGATGGAAAGTTTATATTTATGTGATATTTATTTCTGTTCCTAGACGATAATCTTTATAAGAGCAAGAATTGCATCCCTTGTTTTTCTCCCACTGCATCTCTAACACCTATCATAGTACTTGGTACATAACTGGTATAAAAGTTGTTGAGTGAACAAATTAACAATTGCATACAGTCATTGCCTGGCTCCAAATAGCACACTATTTGTGCAGGAGAAAGACAAGTAATTAGGCAGTCAGGTTTAGCGTGATATATGTTCCAGGCAGGTAAGCCTAGGGAGCTGTGACAGCAGCCTGAAGAGCCTCCCAAGGCTTTTCTCTACTTTCTCTTTCATGGCAACCAAATCCAGAAGTCTGCAAACTATGGCCTGTCAGCCAAATCTGGTGCTCACTCCCTGTTTTTTAATAGCCCAGGCACTAAGAATGGTTTTTACATTTTTAAATGATTGAAAAAAGAATTGGAAGAATATATTATGATGTGAAAATTTAGTGAAATTCAAATTTCAACGTCCATAAAATTTTTTCTATGGGAACATTGCCATATCATTTAGTTCATGACTGTTTTCCAGCTACAATGGCAGAGGAGCTGTGAAAGAGGTCATATGGCCCTCAAAGCCTGCAAAATTTAATAACTGACCCTTAGCAAAAAGTCTGTTGACTCCTGCTCTAATCCATGCTTAGTTTAAAAGATCATTTCTATGTGAATTATGTCCAAGAACACATCTTTAAGCCTCTCTCTTTCCTATTCTCATGTCCAGCACTAGAAATTAGGCTCCCCTTAGTTTTATCTTTGCAAAAGTATTCCTGCCCTGCTATCTTTCCCCTCTTCCCTTCAGTTCATCCTTGTGTACTAAATAAAATCCATAATTTAACACAGTATTCACAGTTCTCCATTATTTTATCATATTTTTCCTTTTCAGCTGTATCTCTTACATCTCACTACCATCGAACCTCAGCAATCACTTAACCCACCCTTGCCTTCTCTGCTCTAGGCCTAGGCTTGGTTACCATCTCTGTGTGAAATGTCTTGCAGCTACAATTTCTATCTTACCAACCCTTTCAGTTCGATGATTCAAATGCCTCCTTGCCCTAAAAAGCCTTTTCCAGCTCCTCCACTGAGAATAATGATTGCCATCTGTGCGATTTCCTAAAGCTTTGTATAACTTATACTAAAATTCTGCTTTATAGTTTTTTGTCTATATACACAGATTGTTTCTCTCATTCTACTGAAAGCTGATTAGGGTAAGGACTTGTATTCTATTTTATTAATTTTTGCATCCTTTCAGTGCCTAGGAAGAATCTTGTACAAAATGGAAATGTCTCGCCTTTTCAAAATTCCTCATCCGGGAGCTGTGACTATGAATTTTTGTAATGTTTAAGAACTACCTGTGTAAACTCCACTTAACCTGTTTGGGGTTCACTAGAGCAAGTAACATTTTTTTAGGGCGCATGCTGTAGTCCAGATGATCACGTACCTACGAACCGCTGTCTCGGACCCTTAGTTTTGTCTGAAAACACGTGGGTGACAAGCGCTTCCCTTCAGGCCCCGCCTCTGTCCACGGTAATTGGCGGACCAATCATTCCAATCAGCCCTCCCCGCCTCTTTTAGCAGTAGCCAATCACAGACCCCAAGCGCCTCCTGACTACTAGACACTGTTTACTAACAGATCCAAGCTGGGGAATAAGGGGTGTGACCGTTTTGGGGAGGTCAGGGAAAGGAGGGTCCTGACTGCGCGTGCGTAGCAAAGGAACTAGGCAGGGCAGAAGCTTGGGCCTCACCAATCCGAGTGGCCACGCTCCTCCCTCTCCTGCTTCCCCGCCAAGCAACAACAATTCAAGAGCAAGGCGGGGCGGCTCGTGAAACGTCACGGAGTATTGCCCAATGGGAGACGGCGTTGACAAACCCGCGCGCCCTGTGCCCAATAAGCGATGGCGGATCTAAATGGCTTCTCTACCTTGCTGGCTGCGGGCGGAGCGGCCAGAGGAGGAGGAGGTGGGGAGCAGGGGGCGGTTTGGTTGCGCGGTACTAGCGGTGCCTGCCGAAGGGGGAGGAGGCGGAGAGCTAGCCGTGCGGCCAGAGCGGGAAAGAGAGTCGTCTCTGCGTCCGAGTTCTGGAGCCGCTGCACCCCGGCTCCTGGAGCTGCAGCAGGGGCTGTGAGGGCACGGGCGTCCGCTGTCTTCCGCCTTTCCCTGGTAGCGACCCGCAGGATCAGAAAAAAGGAGAAGATGGAGGAGGAGGGCGGCAGCGGCAGCGGCGGCGCCGCGGGGACCAGCGAGGACGGCGGCGGCGGGGGAGAACAGCTCCTCACTGTCAAGCACGAGCTGCGGACCGGTGAGGACCCCGCCCTCTACCGGCCGGGCTCCGGCGCGGGGGCGCGCTCTGGGGGCACGCGGGTGCCCCCGTCGGGCTGGGGGCGCGGGACCCGGGCGGGTGGCGGCCGCGGGCCTGAGCCTGGGCGCGCAGGGGCGGGCCCGGGGCGGGGCCTCACGGGCGGGGCGGGAGCCGGAGGGGTCCGGGGAGGTGTGGGCGCGCGTAGGGGGAGGTGGCCGAAAGTTTTCCCCAGCGGGGGGAGGAGCGGCCGGCACTGGGTGTCCGGGGCCTTCGCAGCATCGCCCCACCGCTGCCTGTGGCTCTAGTCTTTGGGGATGTCTTTCCTCCCCTCTTCCCGCACAGGTGACACATCTGTCACTGCATCCTGCCCAGGGCGAAAGGTGCGCCTTCCTCTCCGTGGGGAGAGCGGCACTTGGTTGTGAAGCGTGGTTCATTCTCGGCTCTGCTCCCCTTTGAGGTGGTCCCGGACGGTAGGGTTTGGTGGAACCAACCCCTAAGATGCTGTGGTGCCTTACGAGATAAATGGGGCGGGGATTGTCCCTCGGGCTTTTAACGAGTCCGGTCTCCAGTGAGATAAAGAGGAGTTGAGTGCCTCAGGGATTGAGTACTTTTATTTGCAATTACCATGAAATACTACACTTGGCCTTGAATTTCTTCCAAAGGTGTCTTGGGATGAGGCTTTATAAATTTAAAGCTCTTGGTTAAAAGAGACTAGCAGACTTAAGCGCTTACGTTCTAATGTTTGAGAACACTAGAGTTGTTCTAGGCTTTATATTTGTTAAATTACTTTATTCGTGTGTTGGTCAGCGTTGTTCATTTTGGAAAATGCTTATTTGGACCGATCTGTACAATTTGGGCTTACATTTCTGGAGCTCAGTCTTGTGTTGAAGATAACTTTTTCTTCTGAACAGACAATACATTTTAACGAATCATTCTTTTATTCTTAAATATTCTTGTCTCTAAGTTTTTGACACAGCTTCTTGCGCAATTGGAACAGTTTTATTATGTAGACACGAAGCTTAAATAGCAGGTTTCAGATGTACGCTTGGTACACCTTGTTTCTGTTTTGGACACACTATAAAGTTAGCTCTGTTCACCAGTTCTTTGAGAGTTTTTGTTATTTCTACTGGGATTGCTGATTAGCAGTCTATTGGGTGCCTTAAGAGAGATGTCAAATTCATGCTTGCTTAAGTCATTTTTAAACTTTTTTTTTTGTCATTGTGAATCTTTTGTACATCTTGAGCCAGTTATCTTGTGATATTTTTGAGCCTTTTTTTTTTTAGACAGTCTTACTTTGTTGCCCTTGGTAGAGTGCAATGTCGTCACAGCTCACAGCAACCACCAGCTCTTGGGCTTAGGCGATTCTCTTGCCTCAGCCTCCTGAGTAGCTGGGACCACAGGTGCCCGCCTCAATGCCTGTGGCTATTTTTTGTTGCAGTTAGGCCAGGGCTGGGTTTGAACCCACCACCCGCAGTATATGGGGCCGGCGCCCTACTCACTGAGCCATAGGTGCTGCCTGTTTTTGAGTTCTAACATAATCTGTGTAGGTTCAGTTGGTTTGGTTTTTCTCTCTCAATTTAATAGACAACTGGTGTTTTCAAAGGGCTATTAAATAATTTACTCAATATACATTTATTCAGTATTAATATCTGATTTGTGCCAGGCTCAGTGTCAAGTGCTTTCTGGAGTGAAGATTTTGAATTTTTGAATTTTTCCTGATCTTACATAATGATTCACTGATTTATGTTTGTGGAATTGTACAGAACAGCAAAAGCTATTTGAAGTCCTATACTCCTCAGCCAGTACACCGATCAGCTTTTTGCTAAATGACCAAGGAGCCGCAACCAACTGCTCAGTTTCTGGGTTTTGCAAACAATGCTAGTTTTGTAGAAAACAGTGAGTACTGCTTTGGTTCCCCTTCTCTACTAACTGTGTGAATCATCAGCTTCCAAGTTTGCATTTTAGAAATTTTTCTGATGGATGGTGAGATTATACTGAATTCATTAGTACTGTTAACTGTCAAAGAAAGTGAACAATTGTTTTGATTTATTGCTGAACACTGGAACAACTGACCAGATATAGTGGTCAAAAACACTGTTAAAATATAACTTGAAGGAGTTGCCCAGCTTCAGCCAACTGCACTCCTGTCAGCACATGATGCTATAATAGGCACCAAAGTAATTTGATCTGATACGGACCCTTCTCAAAATGTGGACAAGAATATAGTTATGTCAAGCTGGCAATTGGTGGTTGCTCATTTGTGCAGAACAATGTATCGTATGCCATCCAATGGTGTCATCCTAAAGGACATTGAAATCACTCCAGTTTTAGACTGAATAGTATGGCATATCTAGATGTGGAGTTGAAAGGTACCATTCTAAATCCCAGCTCTGCTACTTATTAGCTAAGTAAACTTGGGCAATTCACTTCACCCTTTGAGACTTAACTTTCATTTACAGAATTTGGAAACTGAATGAGGTACTGTTGGAAAAGTGTTAAGCAGGTTGCCTGCCACAAAGTAGGCACTCAGGCAATGTTGTTCGAATATACATGTAACGATCACTCCATAAAACTATCTTTTTAAATTTAAGATTAACTTGAGGGTGCAAATGATTAGGTTACAATGTTTGCATTTGCTAGGTAAAGTCCCCATTGTAATTGTGTCCTGCATCCAGGAGGTGTGCCATATACCCTTACGTTGTGCCCATTAGGTGGGAGAATACCAGTTCCCCTTTCTCCTCCTTTCCATAAAGTATCTTAATGTGTGAATTAATCCAGTGTAATTTGTGAAACAAATCACTCATTTGGTTTTTAATCTGGCTATTGTCTTTTTCTATATATGTCCTGCCTTCTCACGTAGGGTGTAAACTTTCTGTAATCCCTGCTGCTGTTTTATAGCCTGTGCATATCTCTTCAGTGACATTTAACACACCGTACTGTAAATAATGCAATTACTTGTCTGGGTAAAATCCTTGAGGGCAAACTCCAAGTCCTTTGTAGCCCCTGGTGTGTGGTAGACCTTCAGATATTTGTTGAATGTATCCATCCAATGGATAAAAATCCCAGAGTAAGTCTGGTAGTTCATTGTATTACCAGTACCTCGCAGATATTAGGTGGTTGATAAACTGATGTCATGAATTTGTGACTATAAAAAGTAAAGAATGCAAAGTGTAGGATTGAGCCATTCAGTTAAACATACATTTCTTGAGTACTTTCTGTTTTTTGTTCTACATGGTACTGATGTTACTAAAAATGATAAGAAAATGTCCTGCCCTCTAGGAGGAAGAGGCCTTATAAACCAGTAATTAAGATGTATTATCAGAATACCATAACACAGGGATACAAAAGTATAAAGGTGGTAAATAAGAGACTTTTAGCTTTCAACAGCTGTTGCTCAACCATTAGTCGAATCTAAACTGTTGAACAACAACAAAAAAGGGAGGGATATTTTTGGAAGCATGTTATCTTATCCATAAATATTTTATTATCTTGTATATACTGGGTACTATTTTAAATGCTGGGGTTATGAGATTTATGTGTTCCTTCCACTGGAAAGACAGGTTGCATTAGGAATCACCGGACCCAGAGACTTACCATTGTCTGTATGCTCTCCATCTTGAATCTCTGCTTCTCTCTATGTGATGGCTTTATTATTCTCTTGTTGTCCCACCTTTTCCACATGGGAAATATGCTGCTGGACAACAAGTCTTACATCTTCAGGTCCTGGAAAGACACTACCTTCTTCTCAACTTCAGTTATAAAAATCTCAGGGAAGGACCTTTTTAGCCTAGCTTTGATCAAGTGTCCATTTTTTGGATTGTTCACTTAAGGCCAGGGGTTGGGACCATGTTCTTCTAACTTGACAGCAACTACAGTAAACATATGGATGAGGGTAAATTAAACTCTGAGAAGAAGAAGAGTTACTGGGAAAAACATTTCCTTAGATGCCTGTCATTTGGAAAGAGAGCCAACACTGAGAAAAGGATTGAGGAAGTTTATCTGTTGTGGTGTAACAAATGTCCACAAACTTTAGTGGCTTAAAATAACATGATTTCTTTGGGTCAGGAACTTAGGAGTTGTTTAGCTTGTTGATTTTAACTCAGGGACTCTCATGATGTTGTGGTCAAGGTTTTGGCCAGGTCTGTAGTCACCTGAAGACTTGTTTGGGGCTTGTGTTTCCCCTAACAAGAAGGCTTACTCACATGTTGTCGACTGTCTGCTTCAGTTCCTTGCCTTGCGGACCTCCTGCTACTTGAGTGTCCTTATGACATGGCAGCTGATTTCCCCCAGAACAAGTGACCTGAGAGAGAGATGGAGAAATGGAACCTAGTGTTTTTTTTGTTAATCAGTTTATCGAGATATAATTTATATACCATAAAATCCACTTAAGTTTATAAGTCAACAACTTATAGTGTATTTTCAGAAATATATAATCATCATCACAATCTAATAATTTTAGAACATTGTTCTCACCTTAAAAAGAAACCTCATACCTATTTATATCAGTAACTACCCTGTTTCCCCGAAAATAAGACAGTGTCCCAAAGATGCGCTAGGTCTTATTTTCAGGGCATGTCTTATCTTTCCTGTAAGTAGGTCTTATTTTCGGAGGATGTCTTATTTTCGGGGAAACAGGGTATATGTTCCCACCGTGCAATTTCTAGACCTGGCCAACCAGTAATCTATTTCCTATTTCTACATACTCCTATTATGGAATTCCATATAATCAAATTATATAGAGTGGCAGTTATACACGAACTTTATGGCCACCCTGTATAATTGTGGTCTTTTGGACCAGCTTCTTTCATTGAACATAGTATTTTCAAGATTCATCCATTTTGTAGCATGCATGACTAGTACTTTTTTTTAGTTGACAAATTGTATTCCATTGTATGAATGTACCATATTTTGTTTATCTGTTCGTAAGTTGATTGATATTTAGGTTGTTTTCATCTTTTGGCTATTGTGAATAATGGTGCTAGGCACATTTGTGGATGCACATTTGCAAATATGCTTTTGCATGGGCCTATGTTTTAATTCCTCTTGGGTATATGCCAAAAGTAAAATTGCTGGATCACCTGGTAAGTCTGCATTTAACTCTGTAAGAAGCTGCCAAACTGTTTTCCAAAGTGACTGTACCATTTTATATTCTCACTGGAAACGTACAAGGGCTCCAATTTTTTCATAGCCTAACCCATGCTTGTTATTGTCTTTCTTTTTGCCAATAGCCATTCTAGGGAATGTGAGGTAATATTTCATGTGGTTTTGATTGCAGTTTCTCTGATGACTAATGACAGCATCTTTTCATATGCTTATTGGCCATTTGTATATCTTTGGAGAAATGTTTATTCAGATCCTTTGCCTATTTTTTAATTGGCTAATTTATCTTGTTTTTGTTACTGAGATACAAGGTTTTTTTGTATTTGCAATACACGTCTCTTTTTAGAAATATGACTTGCAAATATTTTCTTCCATAAAATGAGTTGTCTTTTTTTTGAAGCTGTCATTGTAGTCACAAAGTCTTCAATTTCGATGAAATCTAATTTATCTTTAAAAAATTTTTTCTTATGCTTTATCTAAGAAATCATCGACTAACTTTGTGAAGATTTATGCCTGTTTTCTTGGAAAAGTTTTATGGTTTTAGCTGGTACATTTAGATCTTTGATCCTTTTGGAGGTGACTGTGGTATATGGTGTGAGGAAGAGATCCAGACTCATTCTTCGCATGTGGATATTCAGTAGTCCCTGCACCATTTGCTGAAAAGGCTGACATTTTATTGTCTTGGCATCCTTGCTGAAAGTTAATTGACTACAGATGTATGCCTTTCCTTATTTTATACTCCCATTTCTAGTCCACTTATCTTCTGTCTCTCCTTATGCCAGTATCACACTGTCTTGATTACTTCAACTTTTTAGTAAGTTTTGAAATTAGAAAGTGTGAATCTTCCAACCCTGTTGTTCTTTTTGAAGATTATTTTGATGATTCTGGGTCCTTTGAGTTTCCATATGAATTTTAGGATCAGCTTGTCAGTTTCTGCAAAGAAGCAGGCTGAGTGGAATTCTAAAGAGACTCATTCATTGTAGATCAGTTTTGAGGGTGTTGCCAGCTAAGCAGCGGTAAGTCCTCTGATCCATGAACGTGGGATGTCTTTCTGTTTATTCAGATCTTTAATGTCTTTCAACAACATTTTTTAGCTTTTAGAGTATAAATTTATACTTCTTTTTTTAAATTTATTCCCAAATATTTTATTCTTTTTGATGCTATCATAAAAGGAATTAGTTTCTTAATTTCATTTTTGGAGTAGGCACAATTTATTTTTGTATATTGATCTTGGGTCTTGCAACGTCGCTAAACTAGCTAGTTAAATTAGCTAAACTAGTTAAACTAGCTAAACCAGTTCTAATGGTATTTTAGTGGATCCTAAGGATTTTCTGTTCACAATACAGGTGTTATGTCAGCCATAAATAGAGATAGTTTTACTTTTTCCTTTCTAGTATGTGCCTTTTGTTCATTTTCTTGCTTAGTTGCCTTGGCTAGTGTTCAATGGAATTGGCAAGAGCAGACATCCTGTCTTGTTTTTGAAGGCTTTAGTCTTCCACCATTGAATATGAGGTGTGCTGTGGGTTTTTTGTAGATGCCATTTATCAGGTTGAGGAAGTTCCTTTCTGTTCCTCATTTTTTTAGGTGTTTTTATAGTGAAGTGATGCTGGATTTTGACAAATGCTTTTTCTGCATCTAGTGAGATAATTATGTGCTTTTTTTTGTTGTTGTTATTGTTGTTGTTCTGTTGATGTAGGGTGTTACGTTAATTAATTTTTGGATTTGAAAAATTAACATTTCTGGATTAATCCCATTGGCCATGGTGTATAATCCTTCTTAATTGTTTTTGGATTCAGTTTGCTTGCATTTTGTTAAGGATTTTTCTGTCTATATTCCTAAGAGATATTTGTTTCTAGGTGTGTGTGTGTGTGTGTGTGATGTCACCTTCTCATTTTCCCAAAATACAAACAGGCATCCATATTTAGAATCTTTTAAGTAGATTTAACAGAGGTAGAGGGTGGGCTGATTCTGCCCCTCATTTGCTGTGTGATCTGGGCTAAATCATTTTGCCTTTCTGAGCCCATGTTTTCTCATTCATAAAGTAAAGATGTTAGACTAAGTGATGTGCAAAGTACTTACCAGCATTAAAGGTGTTCTGTGGAATTTCTGTGGAAATCTGAGTATAGGTAAACATTAGGAGTGTGATTTACTTTAAAAGATCATTTTTTTTTTTTACCAAAGGATTCATGCTGAATCCATTGAAAGATGACAATTGCCTGATGCTTTGTGAATGATTTATATGATTAGCTCTTTGGGAACATAAATATTACCTATGTATGGTAAGATTCTTTGAAAGATTTTAATGATATACAGTCATGTGCTACATACAATGGTGATCCTCTAAGATTATAATACTGTATTTTTACTGTACTTTTTCTATGTTTAGATGTGTTCAGATAATAAATACTTAACATTATGTTCCAGTTGTCTACAGTATTCAGTACAGTAGTCAAGGAGCAATATTTAAGCTAGATACCATGTAGCCCAGGTATGTAGTTGGTCATACCATCTAGTTTTGTGTAAGTATACTCTGATGGCACGACTATAAAATTGCCTAACAATGCATTTCTCAGAATGTATCCCACTGTTAAGTACACATGATTATATATGTGTATTTTTTATGGTACTTGTCCCTTTTTTCACACTTTCCTTACTTTGAGAAGAGTAGATAGAACTTGTGCTGTATTTTTAATGTTTTTTTTTTTTTTATTGTTGGGGATTCATTGAGGGTACAATAAGCGAGGTTACACTGATTGCAATTGTTAGGTAAAGTCCCTCTTGCAATTGTATCTTGCCCCCATAAAGTGTGACACACACCAAGGCCCCCCCCGTCCCTCTTTCTGCTCCCCCCCCATAACCTTAATTGTCATTAATTGTCCTCATATCAAAATTGAGTACATAGGATTCATGCTTCTCCATTCTTGTGATGCTTTACTAAGAATAATGTCTTCCACTTCCATCCAGGTTAATACAAAGGATGTAAAGTCTCCATTTTTTTTAATAGCTGAATTGTATTCCATGGTATACATATACCACAGCTTGTTAATCCATTCCTGGGTTGGTGGGCATTTAGGCTGTTTCCACATTTTGGCGATTGTAAATTGAGCTGCACTAAGCAGTCTAGTACAAGTGTCCTTATGATAAAAGGATTTTTTTCCTTCTGGGTAGATGCCCAGTAATGGGATTGCAGGATCAAATGGGAGGTCTAGCTTGAGTGCTTTGAGGTTTCTCCATACTTCCTTCCAGAAAGGTTGTAGTAGTTTGCAGTCCCACCAGCAGTGTAAAAGTGTTCCCTTCTCTCCACATCCACGCCAGCATCTGCGGTTTTGAGATTTTGTGATGTGGGCCATTCTCACTGGGGTTAGATGATATCTCAGGGTTGTTTTGATTTGCATTTCTCTAATATATAGAGATGATGAACATTTTTTCATTTGTTTGTTAGCCATTCGTCTGTCGTCTTTAGAGAAAGTTCTATTCATGTCTCATGCCCATTATACATGAGATTGTTGGCTTTTTTCATGTGGATTAATTTGAGTTCTCTATAGATCCTAGTTATCAAGCTTTTGTCTGATTGAAAATATGCAAATATCCTTTCCCATTGTGTAGGTTGTCTTTTTGCTTTGGTTATTGTCTCCTTAGCTGTACAGAAGCTTTTCAGTTTAATGAAGTCCCATTTGTTTATTTTTGTTGTTGCAGTTGTCATGGCAGTCTTCTTCATGAAGTCTTTCCCCAGGCCAATATCTTCCAGCGTTTTTCTTGTGCTTTCTTTGAGGGTTTTTATTGTTTCATGCCTTAAATTAAAGTCCTTTATCCATCTTGAATCAATTTTTGTGAGTGGGGAAAGGGGTGGGTCCAGTTTCAGTCTTTTACATATAGACATCCAGTTCTCCCAACACCATTTATTAAATAGGGAGTCTTACCCCCAAGGTATGTGCTTGTTTGGTTTATCGAAGATTAGGTGGTTGTAAGATGTTAGTTTCATTTCTTGGTTTTCAATTCGATTCCAAGTGTCTATGTCTCTGTTTTTGTGCCAGTACCATGCTGTCTTGACCACTATGGCTTTGTAGTACAGCCTAAAATCTGGTATGCTGATGCCCTCAGCTTTCTTTTTATTACTAAGAACTGCCTTAGCTATACGGGGTTTTTTCTGGTTCCATACAAAACGCAGAATCATTTTTTCCAAATCTTGAAAGTACGATGTTGGTATTTTGATAGGAATGGCATTGAATAGGTAGATTGCTTTGGGAAGTATAGACATTTTAACAATGTTGATTCTTCCCATCCATGAGCATGGTATCCTCTGCTATTTCCTTTCTGAGGATTTCCTAGTTTTCTTTATAGAGGTCCTTCACCTCCTTCGTTAGGTATATTCCTAGGTATTTAATTTTCTTTGAAACTATGGTGAAGGGAGTTGTGTCCTTAATTAGCTTCTCATCTTGACTGTTACTGGTGTATACAAAGGCTACTGACTTGTGGACATTGATTTTATATCCTGAAACATTACTGTATTTTTTGATGACTTCTAGGAGTCTTGTGGTTGAGTCTATGGGGTTCTCTAAGTATAAGATCATGTCGTCAGCAAAGAGGGAGAGTTTGACCTCCTCTGCTCCCATTTGGATTCTCTTTATTTCCTCGTCTTGCCTAATTGTATTGGCTAGAACTTCCAGCACTATGTTGAATAGTAAAGGTGACAGAGGACAACCTTGTCTGGTTCCAGTTCTAAGAGGAAAAGCTTTCAGTTTTACTCCATTCAGTAAAATATTGGCTGTGGGTTTGTCATAGATAGCTTCAATCAGTTTTAGAAATGTGCCACCTATGCCTATTCTCTTCAGTGTTCTAATTAGAAAAGGATGCTGGATTTTATCAAATGCTTTTTCTGCATCTATTGAGAGGATCATGTGATCTTTATTTTTGCCTCCGTTAATATGGTGGATAACGTTTATGGACTTGTGTATGTTAAACCAGCCTTGCATCCCTGGGATGAAGCCTACTTGATCATGATGAATGACTTTTTTGATGATAAGCTGTAATCTATTGGCTAGGATTTTGTTGAGAATTTTTGCATCTATATTCATGAGTGAGATTGGTCTGAAATTCTCCTTTTTGTTTGGGTCTTTTCCTGGTTTTGGTATCAGGTTGATGTTTGCTTCATAGAATGTGTTGGGGAAGATTCCTTCTTCCTCAGTTTTTTGGAATAATTTCTGCAGTACAGGAATAAGCTCTTCCTTGAAGGTTTGATAGAATTCTGGAGTGAAGCCATCTGGACCAGGGCATTTTTTGGTTGGAAGATTTTTTATTGTTTCTTTGATCTCAGTGCTTGAAATTGGTCTGTTCAGGAGCTCTATTTCTTCCTGGCTGAGTCTAGGGAGAGGGTGTGATTCCAAATATTGATCCATTTCTTTCACATTGTCAAATTTCTGGGCATAGAGTTTCTGGTAGTATTCAGAGATGATCTCTTGTATCTCTGTGGGATCAGTTGTTATTTCCCCTTTATCATTTCTGATTGAGGTTACTAGAGATTTTACTTTTCTATTCCTCGTTAGTCTGGCCAATGGTTTATCTATTTTATTAATTTTTTCAAAAAACCAACTCCTTGTTTCATTAATTTTCTGAATGATTCTTTTGTTTTCAATTTCATTGATCTCTGATTTGATTTTGGAGATTTCTTTTCTTCTACTGAGTTTAGGCTTAGATTGTTCTTCTTTTTCCAATTCCATAAGATCTCTTGTGAGATTGTTGATGTGCTCTCTTTCTGTTTTTCGAATGTAGGCATCTAAAGCGATGAATTTTCCTCTCAAAACTGCTTTTGCAGTATCCCACAGGTTTTGGTAGCTTGTGTCTTCATTGTTGTCATGCTCAAGGAAGTTAATGATCTCCTGTTTTATTTCTTCCTGCACCCATCTGTTATTCAACAGAAGATTGCTTAATTTCCATGCCTTTGGGTGGGGTCGAGCATTTTTGTTAGAGTTGAGTTCCACCTTTAGTGCCTTATGGTCTGAGAAGATACAAGGTAAAATTTCAATTCTTTTGATTCTGTTGATATTTGTTTTGTGTCCCAGGATATGATCAATTTTGGAGAATGTTCCATGGGGTGATGAGAAGAATGTATATTCTTTATCTTTGGGGTGGAGTGTTCTATATGCGTCTATCAAGCACAGTTGTTCTAGGGTCTCACTTAAATCTCTTATATCCTTGTTTAATTTCTGTTTAGAGGATCTGTCCAGCTCTGTAAGAGGAGTGTTAAGGTCCCCTGTTATGATGGTATTATCAGATATCATATTGCTCAGACTGAGTAAGGTCTGTTTCAAGAATCTGGGAGCATTTAAATTGGGTGCATAAATATTTAGAATTGAAATGTCTTCTTGTTGTATTTTTCCCTTGACCAATATAAAGTGACCATCTTTGTCTTTTTTGACTTTAGTTGCTTTAAATCCACATGTATCTGAAAATAAGATTGCAAGTCCTCTTTTCTTCTGAATTCCATTTGCCTGAAAAATTGTCTTCCAACCCTTGACTCGGAGCTTTAATTTGTCTTTTGAAGCCAGGTGTGTTTCTTGCAGACAGCAAATGGATGGCTTGTGTTTTTTAATCCAGTCAGCCAATCTATGTCTCTTCAGTGGGGAATTCAAGCCATTAACATTTATTGAGATAATTGATAAGTGTGGTAGTATTCTATTCGTCTTATTTTGTGAGAGTCCATTGCTTAGTTTTATCTTTTGCATCAGTGTGGAGGTTAGGTTCTGTCCTTTAATTTCTGAGTTCTTACTTTGCTGCTGATCCATTGTGGTGGTCAGTGTGCAGAACAGGTTGAAGTATTTCCTGTAGAGCTGGTCTTGTTGTGGCGAATTTCCTCAATGTTTGTATATCCGTAAATTATTTGATTTCTCCGTCAATTTTGAAGCTTAGCTTAGCAGGGTACAGAATTCTGGGCTGGAAATTGTTCTGTTTAAGTAGATTAAAGGTAGATGACCGTTGTCTTCTTGCTTGGAAAGTTTCATTAGAGAAGTCTGCAGTCACTCTGATGGATTTGCCCCTGTAGGTCAACTGGCGCTTACTCCTGGCAGCTTGCAGAATCTTTTCTTTTGTCTTGACTTTGGACAGGTTCATCACAATGTGTCTTGGAGAATCTCGGTTAGAGTTGAGGCGACCTGGGGTCCGATATCCCTCTGAAAGCAGTGTGTCAGAATCTTTGGTGATATTTGGGAAATTTTCTTTTATAATATTCTCTAGTATGGCTTCCATTCCTCTGGGGCATTCTTCTTCCCCTTCTGGAATTCCTATAACTCGTATGTTGGAACACTTCATAAAGTCCCATAATTCTGACAGTGAATTATGCTTTCTCTCTCTTCTTTTCTGCCTCTTTTACTATCTGAGTTATCTCAAGAACTTTGTCTTCTACCTCTGAAATTCTTTCTTCTGCATGGTCTAACCTATTGTTGATACTTTCCATTGCATCTTTAAGTTCCCTAATTGACTGTTTCATTTCCGTCAGCTCTGCTATATCCTTTCTATATTCTTCATATCATTCATCTCTTATTTGATTCTGTTTTTGGATTTCCTTTTGGTTATTTTCCACTTTTATTAGCATTTTCCTTCATTGTTTCCATCATTTCTTTCATTGTTTTCATCATGTGTGTTCTAAATTCCCTTTCTGTCATTCCTAACATTTCTTTGTAGGTGGAATCCTCTGCAGTAGCTACTTCGTGGTCCCTTGGCGGGGTTGTTCTGAACTGGTTCTTCATGTTGCCTGGAGTTTTCTGCTGATTCTTCGTCATGAGTGATTTCTTTTATCTGTTTCCTTGCCCTAATTTTCCTTTCACTTCCTCTTGCTTTTTAAGTCCCTGTGCCTGTGGACTGAGGTTTCGATGAGTCCTTTTGGTACAGGACCAGAAGGATGAGAAGGTTGAAGAGGAAAAAGGGATGAAAGAGAGGAGGAATGAGCAAAAAGAAAATAGAGAAAGGAGAGGGGGTGGGTAAAAGGGATATTGACAAAGAGAAGAGAGGCACAGAAAGAGGGAGACAGAGCAATATAGGTGTACAGTTGGGTACTTTGACAGAACCTTAAAAAAACCCCACCTTCTGGGGGTGCCCAGTTGGGTGGTTCCCTTGAGGTCAGCAGCTCTTTGCTAACCTGATCAGACACAGTGCCCCACCTCCACCAAGTAGAGAGCAAAGACAAAAATGCTATAAATCAAACCACAACAAGCAAACAGAAAACTTTACGGGATAAAATTGGGTGAAAAACCAAATAATAGCGGTAGAAACACTAGCAAAAATGAAGTTCTAGTTATTGAAAAAGGCAGCAATGGGAAATTATAATTAAACTGGAAAAATTGAGAAAGAAAAAGGATCTGTATGGAAAAGGTTGAAATTAAAAAACAAAACCACATCAACAACATCAAAATAAACAAAAAAAACCAGCCAAACCAAAAAAACAAAAAAAAAAAACAACACAACCAAAAACAAAGCAGTATGTATATGTTATTGAATATTGTCTGGGCAACACGTGGTCTTCTCGGGTATGAGATGTTAATCACAATTCTGATATGACTGGAGGCTGCTGATTTCTCTTTTTTTTTTTTTTTTTGGTGGTTTTTTTTTTTGGCCGGGGCTGGGTTTAAACCTGCCACCTCCGGCATATGGGACCGGCGCCCTACTACTTGAGCCACAGGCCCCGCCCCGCTGCTGATTTCTCAAACCTCAGCAGGTAGACACCCTAAAACTCTCTTCAGCCCACTTAAAAGGCACTTTGAACTTGTAAACTTGCTGAGCAGAAGCTTTCCCAGGAAAGTGCTTGTCGCTGGAATCACTGCTGACGTGGCTATCCACTTACCCAAAACCGGTCTCACTCTGCCCCTGAGGGTTAGGACTGCAAGGTGGCTCATACCCCACCCTTAGGCTACTTGGTCGCTGGGTTACCAGCTCCCACCCTATTCTAGCTCTGCAACCCTGAGGGCGGAGCTTGCTGGGGGCAGATTGCTCACAATGGCTCCCTGTGACCCACAGCCAAACACTATTAGCTCCGTCTGGCTCAGCGGCTCAGACTGGGACCCTAGACAATGGCCAAATTTCTCCGCACTCCCGCTCAGGCTCTCCCCAAGGCAGTTCAACTGAGTGCCAAGTCCAAAGACAGCAAAAAAGTTCACAGGTAAGGCCTTTCTGGTTTGCAGTCTCGCTGCTACTGAACTTACAGTTGCGGGCAGGTTTAGACGGATTGAACACACGCGACCACTTGCCGTTTTTCCACTGTTTTAGTCCTCCTCTTGGGGTCCAGAAGTCTCTCGCTGACTCCCTGTATCCTCCGAGGGGTGATGATAGGCAGATCCCACCAGCCAGAGATGCCTGGAGTCCTGTCTCCCCAGACTCACGGTGCCCAGATGCAAGGAAGCTGTTACTCAGCCGCCATCTTGCTCCTCCTCCCTCCTCTATTTTTAATTTTATAGACTGCATTGAGAATGTTGAAATCTGGATAGGTTATTGATCATAACCTAACTTGATTCCCTAGAGCCCAGACCTTAAAAGAAAATCCCTTTAACTTTCTCCCATGAGATTAAGAAAATGATCTCTTGGGGTGAAGAATGGCATCTTAGCTCTTAAGTCAATGGGGATTCAAGTGTATATTAGATTTATAGTCTGTAGGGGGAAAACCTTAGGTGATAGGTCTAACGTTATAGTAGACCCAGCATTAACTTCTACTGCAAAGCAAGGAAGCATCCCGTACCTCAGATTCCTGGAGACATAAGTGGTTTGATGGGCAAGATTGGATTTTTCCCTGAGAAAAAGAAGCTGATTCATGGTGAAAACTCCTCTAGGGAAAAATCTAACAATAATATCATGTGTTGGTTGAAGCTTCTCAATTAAATACACTGTTGAGAGATGTCAATCCTAAAATGCTGTGGGAGGGAGGGGTTGTCACAGTTATCTCCTTTGAGCTCCTGTAATGCTTTACAGATCTCTCTATGCACCTCGAAAGTATGATCACTCCTACATTCATCTTGTTTGTCAGAGAAGATGAATAGGGTTGAAAATAGAATCTTGCCCTTATTACATTTGTTTTTAGCAGCGTCCCTCTTGGTTCAGGTGCAGCTGTTCCTCCAAAAATCAGATAAGTTCTCTATAATTTATACATGCCTAAAGTTGTGAGTGAGTTGGCTGTCTCAGCAGGCATCCTCTCCTCTCAGGATGAGGGAGAAGGAGGAGGTAAAGGTAGTGATTTTTAGTATAGTGCCTGGTATTGCAGTTGTTTTATTTCACACTCAGGTTTTGTGTAAGTGTGCTTCTTTTTATGTAATCAGTGTGTTCTTGACAAAATTGTGTAAATAATATTTTTATATATCATAAAATAGAATATAGAAAGTGAATTGGGTACTTAAAAGTATTTTATCACTAACTCCTGTATTTAAAAAGCTTTTTAAGTTTTCCACTTGTGACTCCAATCGTGATTTTTCTGACACCATCTTTACAAACAGGTAAATCAATCGAAGTCTTGTGTAGTAGGCTGAATAATGACACCCCACCCCATGTTTACATCTTAATCCCCGGAACCCATGAATATGCTGCCTTATATAACAAGAGACCTTGCAAATGTGGGTAAGTATCCTGAGATGGGGAGATTATTCTCAGTTATCTAGGTTGGCCCAATGAAATTCTATGGGGCTTTAGAAATGGGAGACAGGAGGGCCCAAGTCAGAGAAGGTGATGTGAAGGTGGAATCAGAAGGAAAGAGGAGATGTCAGGCGGGCACAGTGACTCACATCTATAATCCTAACACTCCGGGAGGCTGAGGTGGGTGGATCAGTTGAGGTCAGAAGTTCTAGACCAGCTGAACAAGAGCAAGATGCTGTCTCTATTAAAAATAGAAAAATTGGCTGGGTGTTCTGGTGGGCACCTGTAGTCCCAGCTACTGTACTTTTTTTTTTCTTTAGACAGAGTCTCACTTTGTCACCCTGGATAGAGTGCCAATGGCATCACAACTCACAGCAACCTCAAACTCTTGGGCTTAAGCGATTCTCTTGCTTCAGCCTCCCAAGAAGCTGGGACTACAGGCACCTGCCACAATGCCTGGCTATTTTTTGGTTGTAGTTGTCATTGTTGTTTGGCAGGCCCAGGCTGGATTCGAATCTGCCAGCCCTGGTGTATGTGGCTGGTGCCCTAGCTGCTAAGCTACAGGCATCTATTCCCAGCTGCTCTACTTTGGAGGTTGAGGCAAGAAGATTGCTTGCACCCATGAATTTGAGGTTACTCTGAAGTAGGCTGATGGCCTGGCACTCTAGCCTGGGCAACAGAGTGAGACTCCATCTCAAAACAAAATAACAAAAGGAGACATGATGAGGAAACAGAGAGCAGAGTGACGCCATTGCTGGAAGGGGAGCCATGAGCTAAAGGAACACAGGCAGCCTGTGGAGACCAGAGAACAGATTTTCCCCTAGCATGTCCAGAAGGAACACAGCTCTGCTCCCACCTTGATTTTAGATCTGTAATACCAGTTTCAGCCTTCCAGCTTGCAGAACCATAAAAAAACAAGTTTGTGTTGTTCATAAACCATCAAGTTCACATTAATTTTTTACTGTAGCAATAGGAAATTTACACACCTTACTTAAGATTAGATGAGCCAAGAGATAATTTTGCCCCAGGTATGGGTGACTGAGTGTACATGTAACAGAATGTGAAGCATTCAGTTATTTAAGCAAGTACATATTTTAGCAGAAAATGGTAACACGTCCCATTCTTTGTAGACGAATGGTGTCCTCTTTAAGGAATCCCCAAGGAGACGTTCTTTTCTGATCTCGGTACCAAGCCTGGCTGAGTGCGCTTCACCAGCTGTTCTGTTTTACATGGGAATGCTCTGAAGTGGGTCTCTCAGCAGACTCTTCCATCAGGTTGGTGGCTAGAAAGTTTTAAATCTCAGGCCTCCACTACCTCAATGTATGATTTGACATGTGTCTTGAGTCTCAGCCTTGTGCCCTTTGTGCTCATATTCATTCTTTTAGCCTCAAATTCTAGTAATTTGCCTTACTCTTTTCTAGACCAAGGCAAGGATTATGTAAATACATAATAAAGTACATTTATATATGAAAACACACCATATGCCATTAGCTATGTGGAAAATACAAGAAGGTGTTTGGCTTTCTGTCCAGGGTTTTGCTTCTCACATAAAATTTTTGTCATACGATGTTCATGCTATTTCCACATTTGTTTGAAAAAGGAGAAAAGGGCTCTAATTAGAAGAAATTTTTTTTTTTTTTTTTTTTTTTTAATTTTGGCCGGGGTTAGGTTTGAACCCGCCACCTCTGGCATATGGGACTGCGCCCAACTCCTTGAGCCACAGGCGCCGCCCTAGAAGAATTTTTTATAAAACATTGAGAAATCAATAAAATGGGGGTATCCTTAAAAGAATTCTAAAGGCAAAAAGGTAGAAATCATACACAGGTGTGTCTGCACCACACCGTTTCCTACAAAAGTGGAATATTATCCCATCCTTAGCTGGAAAATGGTCAACTGAAGCACTCGCTCCTCTAACCACATCAACAATTATCTGAAGTGAGTTATGTGCTTTTCCTAAAGGAAAAATTATTTAACCTGTGTTACTAGGACGGCATTGCACCTCTTATGTAAATATGCTGCTGCATGCAGAGAATATGAGCACTGAGTCTTTACAGGACCACTCCCAGGATCTTACCTGTGTTTTCTCTTCATGCTGTCACTTGTTTAAAAGGAAACATCATAATTATGGCTAGAAAAGAACAAATCTAATGAATGCCATACACAAATCAAACTCGTAACTTTGACCTATTTTTGCTATATATGAGTTGGGCAAATTAGCCACAGTTTTATTCATCCATCAGATTTATTGAATTCCTGAGTGTGTGTCTGCCACCGTACAAGCTGCTGGGTTTTATTTAGTAGGCTAAATAAAGGCTGCTGCCCTTATTGAATAATACTTAAGAGAAAGACCTTAAATATATAATCACCAAATCACCAACTAACCCAGTGGTTCTCAACCTTCCTCATGCTGTGACCCTCTAATACAGTTCTTGTGGGTCGCGACCCACAGGTTGAGAACCACTAAACTAACCATATGATTGCAATTGTGACGAACTCTGTTAAGAGGTGCAGAGTTCTGTGAGAGAACCGAATAGGGCAATTGCACATTGTGTGAGAGATGAGGAAAAGCTTCTGTGAAGCAGTCATGTTTAAGCTGAGGCCCTGGCTATCACAGGCTGAGGAATTGGGTGTGGGGGTGGGATGGGGACAAAGCATTTCTGTCAAGGGAAGCCACACAGATGGTCCTCACATGGGAAATGGGTTGGCACACTGAGGTTACGGGAAGAAAGGCCTCTGGCTTGAGCATGGTGTCCTAGCAAGAGAGTCACAGGAAACATTGCTGAAAAGGTAGCCCTGGCCAGTCATTTCACGCACAGTTTTGCAGGTTATGACAAGGTATTTGGCCACCTTTGTGTAATAAGAAGCCATTGCAGGATTTTTGGAGAATGATGAGATTGGTTTACATTGTAAAAAAAAAAAAAAAGAAAAAAAAACATGACTCCTATTTCTGTGAGGAGAGTGGAAAAAGTGTTTTTGAAGGGACACCAGTTGGGGAAGTATTGCAGAAGTTTAAATGGAATTTATGGGTTGGATTAGGTAACAGTTGAGATTAAGGACTGTTAATGTATTTGAGATGTATTTAGGAGATAGAATCAGCAAAACCCGGTATGTTGAGAGAGGTTTTCTGGCTGGAGCAAACATGTGTTTGAAGATGCTGTTTATTGAGATGGTGTATTAATTTCCTATTATTGTATAACAAATTACTACAAATGTAGCCACTTCTAATAGCACTCATTTATTAGCTCATAGTTCAGAAGGTTATAAGTCCTTGTGAATGGCTGGCTTCTCTGCTAAGGACTAAAATCAATGTGTTTGCCAGACTGAGTTCTTATGTGAAGTCTCTGGGTAAAAATCCACTTTCAAGCTTGTTTTTACTGTTGATAGAATTCAGTTCTTTTAGTTGTCAGCTCAAGGCTCCAGGTTCCTTGCTAGCTATCAGCCAGAGGTTATCTGTGTTCTCCTCATGTGGCTCCTTAAACTGACAAAACTATATCAAATCCTTACCAAACTTTGACTATGTAACTTCTGTACCTCCTTCGCTGACCTTTGGGCCTTGATTGAAAAGGATTCATTGAGATGAATCACATCAGGCCTGCTAAGATAATTTTCCTATCATAAGGTCAGTTTATTTGGGATCTTAATTACATCTGTAAAATCCCTTTATCACAAGAGTGAAATTTCACTCAAGGGGATGAGATCATACAATAGCTAACATCATTGGGGTCACCTTGGAATTCTGCCTTGGAATTCACAGATGGTAAACCAGAGGAGATGCACATGGTGTGGGCAGGAAAGATAGGATCCAGTTTTTTAACAGAACAAAGTAACTGTGAGATGACTTTGACGTATTCTGATGGACAGCTCAGAAAGGAGGTCTGGGCTGCAGATAAAAATCGTAGCATCACTGACATGTAGATGACATATAAAGCCAAGGTGGTAGGTGAGATCACCTTAAAAGAGATTGTGGAAGGGAAAAGGACGAAGACGCAGAATTGAGTCCTGAAAAGCTCCAAAATTTAAAGAATGGATAGAAAGGACTAGATAGATAGGAATAGATAGAAAGGAGGAACAGCCAGAAGAAAAAGCAAGGGAAAAGCTAGGAAAGTTTTGGTGATATGAAAGCCAAGGAGAGGTGCTTCAAGGGAGAGTCATATTTGATTTACCACCTAATGGCCTTAGCAGAGCAAAGTTTGGTGGAGATTTGTTGGGAGAATGGATTGGAATGGGTTGAGGAGTGAATGCAAGTGAAGATAAAATTTTTTTTTAATTTTGAGATAGAATCTCACTTTGTCACCCTTGGCAGAGCGCTGTGACATTTTGGCTCACAGCAACCTCAAATTCTTGGGCTCAAGTGATCCTCTTGCCTCAGCCTCCCGAGTAGCTGGGACTACAAGCACCTGCCACAATGCCCAGCTATTTTTAGAGACAGGGTCTCCCTTTGCTCAGGCTGGTCACGGAATTCCTGAGATCAGACAATTCACCCTTCTCGGCCTCCCAGAGTGCTAGGATTACAGGTGTGAGCCACCGCCTTCAGCTGAAGAGAACTTTTGAGAGACTTGCTTCTGGAGGGGATTAGAGAGAAGGACCTAGCCAGAGAGGAATGTGGGATTCAGGGAGGATTTATTTTTGGTTTCCTTGTTTTCAAATGAGTGATGCTAGAATATGCTTAGGTACTACTAGCCTGAATTTGTTACAGAGAGAGGGACTGGCAAACAAGATGGGAGAGATGATGGTGTCAGGGTCCTTGAGAAAGGGGATGGGATATAGTGCAGCTGGGGATTGGAAGGGAAGATTGGCCTTTGATAAGAGAATTGCCTCTGCCCTGCCTCTCTATTATAGGAGGGAAGAGGGAGAAGATACAGGTGCATTTATAAACTTGGTAGCAGGAATATGTGGAAGTTTTGAGTGCAGGTTTTTTTTTTTCTTCTCTATGAATTGTGAAGAAAAGGCAATTCTTTATTCAAAAAGAGAAAAATAGCTTTATTGGTCTTAAAAATTTGTTATTCTGGTCTTTAAAAAAATTCATAGATATAGAAAACCACACAGAAAGTCACCAGAAAATTTATATGCTATAAAATGAAAGGTTTTAGAATGTTGAAGAAAAGCTTACTACAAGAGATTATCAGGCATAGCCATTGAAATGCTTCTGTACTTTCCACAGGGGTCAGTTCCCTGAACATGTTCTTTGGATCATGCCAAAATTCTTAGTAAGCTTAATGTTCTGTTTCTCCTTTTTGAAGTGTTTTATATTTAGTTCACTTCTTCTAAGTCAATTTATTTGGTACGTGTATTGGGGAAAAAAGGCTGTTATTGCTTTATAAGCATTTGTTTTTTTATTGTCTCAGTTTTCATATTGGCTGAGTCATGTAATTCCAAAATCAGTTGGATAAGTAAACACTGCCATTTCATACACCACTGTTTTACTCAGTCTTCGAGGTAAGTGACTTTAGCAATAGAGAAAAGTGGGCAGCATTGTTTTAAAGTACACAGATATTAAATATAACTTTGTTCTGCCTCTAGCAGAATGCTGTCCAGAGTCATGGTTTGAGGCCCAGCCACAAATCTAAACAGCTTCAGAATAGCTTACCACCTGGCAGTTGAGAAAACCTGAATGTGCTAGCTCTTTAGCTTATTTTCCAGCTTGTTTTCCCTAGGCTTGGGCTAATTGGACTCTGTAGACAAGAGTTAAAGGGTTAGGTTCCAAAGTTATGTGTTGTTAATATTGTACTGGGCACCCCCTAAATTAGATCTTATCTGGTAAATTGCTTTTTAAATAATTTACTTCCCCCTGGCAAATTGAAAAAAAATTCTAAAATAGCAAAAAAAGATTTTTTTCTCACTGCATACGATTGTCACCTTTTGATTGAAGCTAAATTAGTTTAAGAAATGTTTGG
Source organism: Nycticebus coucang (assembly GCF_027406575.1). Classification (NCBI taxonomy): domain Eukaryota; kingdom Metazoa; phylum Chordata; class Mammalia; order Primates; family Lorisidae; genus Nycticebus; species Nycticebus coucang. The sequence goes on from NC_069788.1 coordinate 93,346,436, forward strand.
TAATGTTGAATTTGGTAATGTTGAGTAAGAAAAGACAAGGTTTTATACGAAAAGTTATTTCACAGTTTTATCAGGTTGGTTCCTGTAAATGAGATGCTAAGTACATATTTCTTAGTTGGCATATTAAAAGCAGATCCAAGCATATTAAATATAAAGATCATTGAGTCAAACAGTGCTTTACACTTACTTTGAAGTCTTCCATTTCCTCAGAAACTTCACTCCATTGGTTTTTTTTTTTTTTTGCCTTTACCTGATCCTTAAGCTATTCTTCTTATAAACACATTTGAGTCTTTTTGTAGAAAAGAAATCCTCTTGGCCCTCTGGTTATTGCTCTTTCCCCTTTCCACCAGTTATTGAAAAAGCAGTTTATGCCAGCTCTTTCTGTTTCTTTATCTCTCATTCATACTTTTTTTTTTTGTGATGAAACATCAGGCTTGCATCTGAAGCATTCCATGAAGCCTGTTCTCATGGAAGTTAACTAATGTCTCCCTGTTTCCTAACCAGTGACAGTGTCTTACTTCAAATCTAATTTCTTTAGAGCAGGTAGTGGCTCAAATGTTGGTACTGCCCTCCCAGTGCCCGGCAACAGACTGCTCTTCTGCCTGTTCTTTTTCTTTTTTTCTTTTTTTGGAGACAGAGCCTCAAGCTGTCACCCTGGATAGAGTGCTGTGGCATCACAGCTCACAGCAACCTCCAACTCCTGGGCTCAAGTGATTCTCCTGCCACCGCCTCCCAAGTAGCTGGGATTACAGGCTATTTTTTGGTTGCAGCTGTCATTGTTTGGCGGTCCGGGCTGAATTTGAACCGCCAGCTCAGGCGCTTGTGGCTGGTGCCTTAGCCGCTTGAGCCACAGGCGCCGAGCCTGCCTGTTTTTTTTCAGTGATTGCTCCATCTCCTTTCATTGGCTGCTGTCCCTCTTCTTGTCTCACACTCCATTGTCATCCCTCTTTTCTTGTAACTGGGACAGCAAATATTGTCATGGCTTAAATGATCCGCCAAACATCAATTTTCAGACTCGATCTCTTTCTTGAGTTTCTTATCAGTTACTTCCAACAGCCCACTGAACATAAAGCATTTAGATAGTCCACAGATACCTTAGACTCCCAGGTTAAATAACACTGCTTCCTCCAGCTTTCCATATTTTATTTAGTGGCAATGCCATTTACCATCCTGCCAGGACCCTACTTATAAACATCCCATATTTTTTCTTCTTTCTTACATTCTCCCTGCCTACCAGTATGCTCTCTCAGTTGTGTCAGTTATAACTCTGAAAGATCGCCTTTGTTTCTTGCTCACCATTGTCATTACTAAGGTCTAAGTTCAGTCTCTGACCTAATGATAATAGCTAGCATTTATTTAGCTTTGTGTGTCAGGTCTCTGCCAAGTTCTCACAGCACCCCTGTGAGATAGGCTGATACACAACCTCACCTTCCTGTCTGTCTTACCCTGGGGGAGTCCAGCTGTGGCAAACAGTTCTGTGTGGGCTTCAGCTCATTTCATGTTGATGGCATTTAGCTTCAAGAGCATGTGGTACACATTTTTCACTTTCTGCTCAGGACTTTGATTCCTACTCTGCGGCTTAGGAGCTGGTTTAGCAAGCACAAATGTGCATCCTAGAAGCATAAGGATGTTAATGTCCCAGTGGGGGCATCCTTCAACTAGTGGGATATGGGAGCTGATGATAATTGCTTCTCTATATTAATCCTAGAGTGGAAATTCTGATATTGGAGTGGGTCCTTCATAGTGAGACTATAATAAGGATCCCATCGCTGGTGGTAGTGGGTGCTGATAACCCCTGGCATGTGTGGCAACACAGTTACTAAGACTCTTAATCTTTAGTGAAATGGGACTAACACTGAGTGAAGGGGAAGAGGGGGGTTGAGCGAAGAGTTGGGTTATGTCCCTTTACCACTTGAGTGTAATTATAAGGCCTCTGAGTTGACCGATCTCTTTTAGCTTTGACACCTTTGGAACAAGATGTCAATTATCAGTGCGGGTATGCTGTGAAAAGAGGGCCTCATTTGGAAAGATGCTGATTGCCTGCGGCCATAGAACAGATTATATAAAAAATCAGGCCCAAGATTGAATCCTAAGGGTGGAAGAGTTGTATACCTTCTGTGGTGGGTTTGTACTCTGTCAACTGGAGCTAAACTGGAGTTTTGTTTCCCAGAACTCCCTTCTGAATTCTAGGTTAGCACGGGTCATGAGACTCTACGAGTGAGATTTGGAAGGCAGAAGCGGAGCAGCTGCAGTTGTGTAGATTTCTTTGACGTCTAAAGGCTGGTGATGGTGCTAGGTGCTCCTGCAGCCCCACGTGTTGCTAATCTGCTGTGTCACGTTGTTGGTGAGGAGCAGAGGCCAGGCCTGCAGAGCTCCTCAGCTCCTGTTGGATCACCTCCATCAGTTTGGGGAATCCTGGGCAGGGTGTGAAGGTTTCTTGCAGGTTACCTGGATCGTTGAGGTTGTGAGAGACAGACCTCATCCCAGCTTGTCTTTGAGATTCCAGTTTATCCTTGCTCCTTCTCATTTCATTTTGTCTTTTCTGTCTAGCTGCCTGCCCTAGGATCTTTAGGCTCAGCTTCAGATATGGAAGCAACAGCCTTATAGACTGTTTAACTCCCACACCTGTGCGAGGCCAAACCCCCTTAAAAGTCCTTTATTATTCTCTATCATTCTTAGTGATTCTACTTCTCCTATACAGCATCTGCAGGTGGCCAGGGCCCTAGTGTGGAAAGAATAGAACCCTGAGGTCTCAGAAGGTGACATCTGGGTGAATGAACTAGAGAATCTTGAACCCCTGAATGTCCCTGAGTCCTCTGCACAGGCACGATCGACACCTTGTTAGAATAGCCTTCCCTTATTTGGAGACCAGGCAAAGATCCCATTGAGATGGATGCCTCACAGATTATGCTTGCCTTCTTTAAAATCTGTCCTACCTTTTACCCCTCTGGCCTCTAGAATAGCAACTAGACACAATCTCTTCTAGTCTAATCAGGAACTTTTTCTTATTCTGAGAGAAAATGTGCAGATGAATAATTTCAGGGACCTGGCTAGTATGTACCAATAGGAACAGAAGGAACATATGGGGAAGTGGATCTTGGAGGTATTGGAGGGAAGAGGGGTAGCAGAAAAATAAGGCTGGATAGGAGAGGATTTTTTAACATTGAATTTATTAACATGGGAGTACTATTTATAACTCAGAATTTAACATCTTAGTAACTTAGTCCTAATACACTGCTGGGATGGCTTTTGAAGCTTGGACGTGAATATGACTTACAATAAATTAGATAAAAATGGAAGCACTGCTTTGGCAGAGTATTGAGGTCAGAAATCTCAGAGAAGAGAAAATGTTAGAATGGATTTATGATATGAAACTGGGGAATACAGTATATGACCGTGTTTCTTAGGAGGGTCCAAATAAAATTCTTCATTGACCACTGTCATAAAGAATGAACTGGTGCAGGGACACAGGTTGCAGCTGTGAGGAGATGCTTCCATGAAACTAGGTTCCCTAGTATACATAGGAGTGGTAGGATTCTGGAATGGCAGAAGCCAGATGGTGGTACTTACCCCAGGGGCAGGTTGGATATACTTATCAGAATAGACCAGAAGGGCATTCAAGGTGGCCTGACACACAAAGATTTGGGGCAGTGGTTAATAAGTCATGGGGCAAGAAAGATGGATAGCCAATCAGGATGTTACTTGAGTGCTTCAGCCCTTCATCTCTGAGGGATCTGAGCCTTCAGTTGCCTTGCTCTTGTTGGATTATTCACCAGGCATGGAGGTAACAAGAAACATCTTAGCATGTCCCTTGAGTTCAAGATACATTCCTCCCTGCCACCATTATGTTGTAGCAACTCTAGCTTCTTTTCTTCTTGAAGACTCAGTGGTCATGCAGGAGGGGATTTGTGCTGTATTGTGATAGCTTCCTCTTAAGCATCAGCCTGACATTATCTTCAAACTGCTTCAGACAAGCTTCAACTCACCTTGCCCCAGCAGTGTCTTGTCTCAAGCATGCGCACTGTGATCTTTTACTTTCTGCCCCAGGGCTTCTCCGTCCCTACCTAGCAGAGGATATAGGTAAAAGGATCTATAGGCTTTTGCACCCTGGAAGTGCCAGAAGTTAATGCTCCCTCTGTAGCAACCCTTAACTAGAGGGGGCAGGGCTAGTGGAGAAATGCTTCTCCTTGTCTTTGCACAGATAATTCTAAGAGCATTCTAATTGCTCATCAGAAAGTTCTGGCCATATTGAGCTCCAGTTATCCACAGCAGTGACCTTACATTCCTTATCTTCCTATCTGTCTATCCACTAACCTAGCCATCCATCTATCCAATTGCAGAATACAAATAAAGGGACTAAAATGTTAAGAATAATTGAGCAGCACACACACTTTGAATAAATGTGTAGAACTTGTTCTAAACTGAGTTCATCTGAACCAAAACATTTTCTCTTCCTCCTTCATTTTACTGCCTTCTGCCTTCTGCCTTTGAAGATGAAATCAGTAGGCCTCAGCTTGTCTTTCAAAGTTCTCAGTGATCTGGTGTTGCTTGTCCATGTGGGTTTTTTTTATAGCTTACCAGTATACAAGTTGTGCCATGCATATGCTCATCCCTTTGCTGACAGATTCCTTTCCTTGTGCTTCATTGGGGGAATGCACCTCTTGCAGTCTATTTGAAAAGTGTCCATATATTTTGTTTCTTTTTTGAGTTCAATCAGCTCTTGTTTCCTTTCTTCATTTATTGTTTGCTCATTTCTCTTCTTAAGTTTTTATATTTCTGCTTCAGGATGTATCCCCCCCCCCGTTACCCTAAATGCCTTGCTGGAAGGTTTTTTTTTTGAGACATGCTGGAAGATTTTTAATTCAGTTTGGAGTGTTGTGATACTGTTTTCTTCAGCTTGTGGGTTTGGGGTTTGTTTGTTTTTTGGAAGGTGGAGAGCAAAGCCTATAATGCTTTGATTAGCATTTTCTGAAGTTTTTTTTAACAGTAATTTTCTGTGTCTAAGGTCTGCCTTTTGGGGTATATCTAGTTTATTGCCTACTTAGAGCAGTCTATAGCATCCTTCTCTGTTCAGTTTCTTTTATGGATGATGCTGGGGGATGGGATGGGATTGGTATATCTTATTTCTCTTTTGTTCCCATTGGATCCTTAGTTTTCCCCACTTACTCCTTCTTTCCCTTCACTGCCATGCTTCTGGCTCTGCCTACCCTTTTCTCAGAAGTTGTGCTTCTAGAAGACTGACCCTCAAGCCTCTTTCTTAGATCATGCTTTTAGCACCAAGTCTTGACCTACGAAGGCTGATGGTTAAGTTCATGACCTTGCCACTGCACATTTACATCGGCAGCGCTGTACAACCAACATGGTAAGCTTTCATAACCTTGATACATCAGCATTTCACGGTTGTGTCTGTGTCAGTGTGTGATGGTATCTTGTTGAGTGGTGTTTCATTATTGTTCTTGTGTGTTTTTGTGTGCCATGGCGAGAATGTGAGAGCTTGAATTAGAGCGAGGAACAAACATTTGTAAACTTCTTAATAAACTTGGCTAGAGTAGAAGTGAAATTAGGGACATGTTATTCCAAGTTTATGGGGATGATGCCATGAAGAAAAGGGCAGTGTACAAATGGAGTAAATGTTTTTCTGAGGGGAGAAAAAACACCCCTGATGAAGAAAGTTCATGGTGGCCAGTAACAAGAAGAACTGATGAAAACATTACAAAATTTGTTGAATTGTGCATCAAAATCATTGGGTGACTGTGAGAAGCATAACAGACCATGTAAAACATCTGAAACAGGAAAATCTTAACTGAAAGTCTTGGCCAACAAATCATGGCTCTTGCATCAACTCAGTGTGCCAGCTTCCATAGCACTGTATGTGAGGGGATTGTTAGCTAGTAAACACCTGTCCTACTAACCTGATCTGGCCCAGAATGACTTTTTTCTTTACCTGAAGATAAAGAATATATTGAAAGGAAGACTTTTTTTTTCTTTTTTTTTTTGAGGCAGAATCTCATTCTGGCACCCTGAATAGAGTGTCGTGGCATCATAGCTCAAAGCAACCTCAAGCTCTTGGGCTCAAGTGATCGTCTTTCCTCAGTTTTTCTATTTTTAATAGAGATGGGCTCTTGCTCTTGCTCAGGCTGGTCTTGAACACCTGAACTCAGGCAATCCACTTGACTTGGCCTTCAAGAGTGCTAAGATTACAGGCGTGAGCCACAGTGCCTGGCCCAAAAGGGGCCCAAAAGACATTTTGATTACATTCAGGATGTCAAGGGTAATATGTTGATGATGGTCATTCCAGAAAAAGGGTCCTAAAATTGCTTTGAAAGATGGACTAGGTGCTGGCATCCATGCGTAGCTTCCCGAATAAGTGGAGTACTTTGAAGGTGACTGTGGTGATACACTGTATTCAGCAATGAGGTATGTCGCACTTTTTCCAGGACAAGTTCATGAATGTAAAAGTCAGACCTTGTATATTTAGTATTTTGGCTTTTATTATTGCACTTTCTCTGGGGATGTTTTTGTCTTCCATTGTCTAAATCCTCCATGCCCCTCTATTCATTTTCAGTATTTGGTAAGCCTCCCTTCCTGTTTCTAAACCTTCAGACTTGCTGTGGTAGCAGCTCTGTTAAAATTTGGTTTATTTTTCTATGACAGGTAGTTTGAAGGTTCTCTGATTGCCTAGTACTGTGGAAGACATGGGACATATGCGGTTTTATTTGCTCTCTCCATTGGTTTTATGGTCTTTCTTTTTAAGGATGAGTAAGGAGATTTGAAATTGGGCAGACTTCATTGTCTGCCAGAGCCAGAAGTTTCTCCATACTTCTAAAGGCTCAGCTTGAATTATCTTATCTTCTTTCAAGTCTTCTCTTATAGTTTTCTAGTTTCCATGCTTAGATATTTGCTGCTTCTTTGTGTTCTATTTTACCTCTCTTTAATTACATTTATTATGTTGCATTGTAATTATATATTGGTCTCCCTTTCTGCCATCAAATTGTGAATGTCTCTAAATGAACAAACTGTAATTTTCTTTTTTGTGACACATAGTACATATCTACTAAATGTATTAATTGATTTAAAGTAGAATTGAGACAGCTGATGAATGTCACTTTCCATCAGCCATGAAAAATGTGCATATTTTTGCATCAAATTAATCTCAGTTTTAAAAGATGTTAAGTAGAAAATCTGAACAATGGTCAGATTTTTATTATAAAATGCTGACATTTAAAGTAAAGAGATTATCCCTTTTTCCTATATAATTTACAATGTCAGTTAATTCTTTTAATTAAAAATATTTTTTGTTAATTTTTAAAAAATGAATTTTATTATGTACACTTAAGGTATATGATACGATGTTATGGGATATGTATCTTATAGATAGTGAAATGTTTACTAGAGTGAAGCAGTTAACATATCCCTCATTTTATATGCTTATCTCTTTGTGTGTATGGCAGGCACAGCGGTCATTTTGGTGCCCTTGTCAGAAATTAGTTGGCCATATAAGTTTGGATTTATTTTTGGGCTCTGTATTCTTTTTTCTCCCCCCACAATGATTGTTTGCTTTTGATTTGGGCTCTATATTCTGTCTCACTGGTCTATGTGTCTGAGAGACATCAATGTCATATCAATACCATATTGTTTTAGTTGTTATTTAAATTTCTGTAATATCAGGGTGTTTTAAGTTGCCATGTGAATTTTAGGATTGTTTTTTCTATTTCTGTGAAGAATGCCATTGGGCTTTTAGTATGGATTGTGTTGAATCTGTATATTGCTTTGGATAGTAAGGGCATTATAAGTATATAATACTTAACTCTTCTAATCTGTGAACATGAGGTATCTTTTCATTTATTTGTGTCTTCAGTTTCTTTTGTTGAAGTTTTATGGTTTTCAATGTACAGATCTTTCACATCCTTGGTTACATTTATTCCTGGGTATTTTATGTTTCTTTGATAATACCATAAATGGGATTATTTTCTTAATTTCTTTTTCAACTAGGTTGTTATTTGTATATAAAAATGGTACTGATTTTTGTATGTTAATTTTGTATCCTCCAACTTATTGAATTTATTAGTTCTGGGGGTTTTGGTGTATGTGTGAACTCTTTAGGGTGTTTAACATATAGGAACATGCCATTTACAAATAGAAATAATTTTACTTCTTTTCTGATACAGATGACTTTTATTTCTTTTTCTTATCTAATTGCTCTTGCTAGTATTTTCAGTTCTGTGTTGAATAGAAGTGGCAATAATTTTCTTCCATTCTTGAGATACTTTACCAAGTAGGATTTGTTCCAGCTCCATCCATGTAAACGTAAAAGAGGTAAAGTCTCCATCTTTTTTTAAGGCTGTGTAATATTCCATGGTATACATAGACCACAATTTGTTAATCCATTCATGGGTTGATGGGCACTTGGGCTTCTTCCATGACTTGGCTATTATGAACTGAGCTGCAATGAACAATGTGGTGCAAAGGAGGAGTGGATGGGAGGGGAGGAGAAAGGTCAGATCAAGGGAGGGTGAATGGGGGGATCACACCTATGGTACATAATGCAAGGGTACATGTCGAATCTATTAAGTATAGAGTATAAATGTCTTAACACAATAATTAAGTAAATGAGATGAGGTATGTATTAACCAGTGTGATGCAAATGCTTCGAATTCTATATGAAATCATCACACTGTACCCCATAAATGCATTAATGTATACATGATCTATGTGTTTATGATTTAATAAAAAAAATTAAAAAAAAAGAAGTGGCAATAGTGGGCATCTTTGCCTTATACCAGATCTTAGTAGAAAAGCTTTCAGCTTTTCCCTGTGGGTTATAATGTTAGCTATGAATTTTCATCATGGTCTTTATTATACTGAGGAACTTTCCTTTTATACCTAAATTGTTGAGAGTTTTTATCAAAAAGGGATATTATACTTTGTTGAATGCTTTTTTCGCATTGAGATGATCATACGGTTTTTAATCTTTGATTCTATGAATGTGATACATCACATTGATTGATTTGTGTATGTTAAAGCAGCCTTGAATACCAGGGATAAATCAAGTTGGTCATAATGTATAATCTTTTTGATGTGTTGCTAGATTTGGTTTGCTAATATTTTATTGAGGATTTTTGCATCCATATTCATCAGAAACATGGACTGGTAGTTTTCTTTTTTTGTAATGTCTTTGTTTTGCTGAGGTATCAAGATGATGCTGGCCTCATAAAATGTGCTTGGAAGTATTCCCTCCAGCTTTATTTATTTGGAAGCATTTAAGAAGTATTGGTATTAATTCTTTAAATGTTTGGTAGAATTTGATCAATGGAGCCATCTAGTCCTTTGTTGAGAGGTTTTTGATTACTTCTTCAATCTCTTTATTTGTGACTAATTTGTTTGGGCTTTTTATTCCATACTAATTCCCTAACTCAATCTTGGTAGGTTGTATTTTTCTAGGAATTTATCCATTTCCTCTAGATTATCCAATTTGTAAGCATATAATTGTTCACAATAGTTCCTTATGATAATTTTTCTAAGGCATCTGTTTTAAGTTTTTCACTTTCCTTTTTATTTTATTTTTGTCTTTTTTTTCCTGTGGATTTTCTATCCTCTATTTGATTTATTTCTGTTCTAGTTTTTATCATTTTTTTCCTTCTGCTAATTTTGAATTTAGTTTGTTTTCCTAGTTGTTTGAGGCATAATTTTAGACTATATGGGAATCATTCTTTTTTAATATAAGCATTTATTCCTGTATACTTCCATCTCAGAACTGCTTTTATTGCATCCTGGCCTGTTATTATTATATTGCTATTACATATATTTTTTGGTACATTGTGTTTCCATTGTCATTTGCCTCAAGATTTTTTAAATTTCCCTTTTGATTTTTTTTCTTTGACTCACTGGTTGTTAAGGAGCATGTTGTTTAACTTCTACATATTGGTGAATTTTCCAAAACTACTAGTGTTGATTTCTAGTTTCATATTATTGTTGTGTGAAAAGATACTAGATATGATTTTAATCTTCTTAAATTTTTTAAGACTTGTTTTGTGGTCTAACCTGTCATCTGTTCTGGAGGATATTCTATATGCACTAGAGAAAAATGTATATTCTGCTACTGTTGGGTAGAAAGTTCTATATGTCTGTTAGATACATTTGGTCAAAAGTGCAATTCAAGTCTAGTATTTCCTTTTTCTGTCTTGTTGATCTAGTCATTATTAAAAGTGAATAGCTTTTTGCTATTACTGTATTTTTTCTTTTCTCTTTTTTCTCCCCTTTGGAGACAGACTCTCACGGCTAGAGTGCAGTGGTGTCATCATAACTCACGGCAACCTCAAACTCCTGGGCTCAGGTGGTCCTTCTGCTTCAGCCTCCTGAGTAGCTAGGACTATAGACATGCACCACTGCACCTGGCTAATTTTTCTATCGTTGGAGGAGATGGGGTCTCTCTCTTGCTCAGACTGGTCTTGAATTCTTTTTTTTTTTTTTTTTCCATGGTCTTTTAAGGTTTATTACATTGATAATTTCTCTCATCCACATAAACATCTAAGAAATTATTTGGGGTAAAATTCTGGAAAAGACCTATTTTATTTGTTATGTCATGTTTCTTCCAATTATTTATATCCTGGTTTTCAGTAAACAATGGTGACTGGATAAACATGTTACCATACTTATCCCAGTTGTAGATTTTGGTACGTGAAAGTAGTATTGGTCGGTGTAAGAATAACAAAGTTTTAATGAAGAACTCATCAAATTTATAACATTCATAAATATCCTCTTCAATTTTAAATCTCTGCACTATAGAATCATTTGATGGACCTTTTAATCCAGTTTGTATACCCAAAGTCCTGGGTTTCTCTTGGGCTTTGAGAAGACTGGTACTTGCTTCCCTCAATAGGTAGTGCCACAGAGACCAGGTTTCTATAGTTCTCTAACATCACATCTCTATACAAACTCTGTTGAGAAGGGTCCAAGTATTCCCACTCCTCTGCAGCAAATTCTATGGTAATATCTCTGAACATCAACAATTCCATTTCCTGGTTTCCATGTTGTCCCAGCATCCTCCTTACAGATTTTCAGTACTTACAGGTCACAGTGCTACAGAGCACATGGCACACACATCAGGACTTTCACACTGAAGGGGAAGGAGCAATGATCTTGGTTTGACCTTGGCTGGTGGAAACAAGAAGCTGGTCTTGAACTCTTGACATCAAACAATCCTCCCACCTTGGTTTCTCAGAGTGCTAGAATTGTAATGCTAGTGGCTTGAGCCACTCCCCTGGCCTACTATTATTATATTGCTATATATTTCTCCCGTCATTCACATTAATATTTGAATTGTGTCTTTAGCTGCTTTACTATTGGGAGCATGTATAATTATTGTGTCATCTTAATGAATTGACCCTATTATTATTGTTATTATTATTATTATATTATTTATTTTTGAGACAGAGTCTTGGTCTGTCACCCTGGATAGAGTGCCATGGTGTCATAGCTCACAGCAACCTCAGACTCGGGGCTCATGTGCTCTTCTTGCCTCAGCTTCCCAAGTAGCTGGGACTACAGGCACTTGCCTTGGTGCCTGGCTCATTTTTCTATTTTTAGTAGGGATGGGGTCTTGCTCTTGCTCAGGCTGGTCTCAAACTCCCAACTCCAAGCAATCCACCTGCCTCAGCCTCTCAGAGTGCCAGGATTATAGGCGTGAGCCACTGCGTCCAGCTTAACTCCTTTGTTATTAAATAATGACCTTCTTTTTCTGTTATGATAATTTTTTACTTAAAATACATAAGTATACCTATCCCTGCTCTCTTTTGAATACTGTGTACATAGAATACCTTCTTTCCTCTTGTGCTTTCAGACTGTGTCTTTAAAGCTTATCTGGGTCTCATGCAAGCAACATATAGTTGGGTCTTGTTTTTTATTCATCCAGCCACTCTATGTCTTCTGATTGGGAATTTTGATTCTATTTACATTCAAGGTTATTATTGATAGGTGAGGACTTACTACTTCTGTTTTGTTAATTTGTTTTTTGTATCTTTTGTTCTTTTCTTCCTCTCTTGTCTGAGTTTGTGATTTGACAATTTTCTGGGGTGTTAAGCTTTGATTCCTTTTTCTTTATGATTTGTATATCAGCATATTTGTAGTTTTTTGGTTATTACCATGAAGCTTACATAAAACATCTTATCTATTATTTTAAGTGAATGGCAAGTTCTGTCACATACAAAAACTAGACTTTTACCCTCCTACCTGCTATTTGTGGTTTTGATGTCACAATTTATATCTTTCTATATTGTGCATTTATTTTATTTTATTTTATCTTTTGCTGTTTTTGGCCGGGGCTGGGTTTGAACCCACCACCTCCGGCATATGGGGATGGCACCCTACTCCTTTGAGCCACAGGTGCCACCCAATATATTGTGTGTTTCTTTTCTTTTCTTTTTTTTTTTTTTTGTGGTTTTTGGCTGGGGCTGGGCTTGAACCAGCCACCTCCAGCATATGGGGCCAGCGCCCTACTCCTTTGAGGCACAGGCGCTGCCCTATTGTGTATTTCTTAACAACTTATTATAACTTCAGTAATTTTTTACTGTTTTGACTTTTAACCATCATACTAGAGATATGTATGATTTACATACCATTATTTAATATTGGAGTATTGTGGATTTGACTGTGTGTTAACCTATACCACTGAATTTTATGCTTTCATGTGTATTTATAGTAATTATAGTCCATTTGGTTTTTTTTTTTTTTTTTTTTTTTGAGACAGAGCCTCAAGCTGTTGCCCTGGGTAGAGTGCTTTGGCATCACAGCTCACAGCAACCTCCAACTCCTGGGCTTAAGCGATTCTCTTGCCTCAGCCTCCTAAGTAGCTGGGACTACAGGTGCCGGCCACAACGCCCATCTATTTTTTGGTTGCAGTTGTTATTATTGTTGGCAGGCCCAGGCTGGATTTGAACCCACCAGCACTGGTGTATGTGGCTGGCACTTTAGCCACTTGAGCTACAGGCGCTGAGCCAGTCCATTTGTTTTTGTTTGAAGAGTTCCCTTAAACATTTTTGTAAGGCAGGTTAGCAATAACAAATTCTTAAAGTGTTTGTCTTTATTTCTGAAGGATGCATTTATAGTATTTTTAGCTGGTAGATTAAACATTTTTTTCATTTTATTTTTTAAGGTTTTTTAACCAAATAATGCATGCACATAATTGTAAAATAAGATAAGTTTTTCAAGGATTATCAGGAAAAACAGCACTTGCCCACTTCACTTGAATTGGCCTCTTCCAAAAGGGAGTTGTTTTCGATTTTTTTTCTTTCAGCACTTTAAAAAATCAACCCATTCTTTCCTGGCCTTCACGTTTCTGCTGGGAAGTCCACTGATAATCTGATGGGGATGTTGTTATATGTAACTTGAAGCATTTTTTCTTGCTGCTTTTAAATTTTTCTTTGTCTTTGACTGTTTGATTATAATGTGCCTCAGAGAGGACCTGTTTGGGTTGAATCTATTAGGAGATTGCTGAACTTTATGGATTTGGATGTCTGTATGTCTCACAGAATTTGGGAAATTTTTAGCAGCTATTTTGTTAAATAAACCTTCAGAATCTTTCTCTACCTTTTCTCATCCAGCAGCGTAACTCTCACAATGCAAGTATTTGCACACTTAATGGTGTCCCCTAAGTCCAATAATCTGTCTTCACTCTTTTTCTTTATTTTAATTCCTCTAAGTTATTTCAAAAGACCTATTTTCAAGTTCATAGTTTCTTTGTCCTAGTCTGCTGTTAATGCTCTAATGGCATTTTTTTATTTCATCTATTGAATTCTTCAGCTCCAAGATTTCTGCTTATTTCTTTGCTGTGATATCTATTTCTTTGTTGAATTTCTTCTAAGATCATGAATTATTTTTTTTTATTTCATTGAATTATCTATTTGTATTTTTCCCCCGTCTTACTGAGTTTCTTTAGGATCATTATTTTGAATTCTTTTTCAGACCAGTTATCAGGGAATTATTGTGTTTTTGATGGTATCTTGTTTCCTTGCCTTTGTGTGTTTCTTATGTCCCTACATTGATTTTGCACATCTGATGATGATTCACATCTTCCAAACTTTGTGGAATGGCTTTTGTAGGGAAAGACTTTGACCTGCAGATAAGCCCAAGAATGCCAATTATGTGGGGTACAGTGGCTCTGGTTTCATATAGGCACAGTGGTATAGGCTCTGCACAACTTTTTCAGTTGTGATCAATGTTAGTTATGACTCTGCCAGCTTTTCCCATTTTCTATTCAGTAGGCCAGCACTCTACTCACTGAACATGGGCGCCGAGCCAGGACATACTCTTAACAGTGGCTGAGTTTCAAGATGGCACAAAGCAATAGCTGCACAGGCCCCAGAGCAGCAGACAGGGTACACTATTGGCCCTTTCTCTGGGGGATGTGTGAATTCTAGGGAGCTTCCTCAGTTGAGCTCTGAGCCTCTGAGGATTGCAGGAATCTTAGTAGTGAAGATTGCAGGTGTCCACAGTGGTTATCTTTTCCTCACAGAGAGAAGTCCTTCCTGGTTCCAAGCTGATCATGACTGAGGGAGGGGGTGGTGGAGGTGAGATGTTTTCTTGCCTCCTCTATGGAGCCATTGTAGGTTTCTGTACTCTTTAGGATTGCTACTGCTGCTTTGCTGTTCCCTTGTGTCCTCTTTTAGTTATTTTGGCCAAAATGTAGTTGTTTATTCATTTTTTGTTTGTGTGCGCCCGCATGTATGCGTGTGTGTGTGTGTGTGTGTGTGTTATGGGAGAGTGCTAGGAGCTTCTCTAGTCAACTGTCTTGTTGACGTCACTCCATGTTAATTAATTTGTTGCATAGATAAAACTCTGGAATCAGACTTATAATTCATGGCTCTTTCTTCCTTTTAATCATTCATTCCAAACAGTATCTGTAAAAAGGTTCTGTAAAATTACTATTTTTAATAGATCGTTTTAGTCTGTAAATGACTTTCTACCTTTTTCTGTATAAAATATATTTCACGTGTGACATGGCTAAAATTCCACATACTATGGAAAAGACAAATTTTAATTCTTAAACATACAATGCTGAATTTACCTGATTGACTTTGGGTGTAGGTGTACCAAAATCCCATTTTCTATTCAGTTTTTGCTCTTTTTTTAGCACCTGGGAACAATCTGGTCTATGATTTTTCAGAAAATGGTTTTTTAAAAAGGGTTTAATTAATGATATAAATCCTTAAGGAAACTGGACATACAGAAATTCAGACTCTTCACATAATAATTATTAAATATCCTATTGAGAGAAATTTGGGCTTTTTCTACTTCTCATAACATAGCCATCTTTTAAAGTGAGGGCTGTTTCTTCTAACTCCAAAGGATCCATATGTCCTATTTATTATTTATAATTGCTCCATTTTGTATTGTTGGGCATGATAATTGGATACAAAAATCACATATGATTCTGTTGGTAAATTAAATAAGAAGTCTGTATATGGCTATTGTATAGTTCACAGGATTTTTTAAAAATTGGCTTTCTTTAGACTTCCCTATAGAAAGATACTTTTGTAAACAGTGGGTGTTAGTCAATATTGTACCTCATTGATTCCTTGATGTATGGGCCAGAAGGGAAATTTGTACATGAATTTGTTCAGAAAATAGATTTGTTAGTATTCTGTCTTCTGAAATTAATAAGGAAAAAGAAGGGAACAGAATGGATAGGCATCTGATGTTTGTTTACCACAGGGTATCCAGTGGTGTCCAACCTGTGGCCCTGTGGCTTCATGCAGATTATTTGAGGCCTGTTTTGCTTATCAGTGTCAAATATCACAAAAATTATGCATGGACCTTTTGTTTGCTCATCAGTTTTCATTAGTATGTGTGTTTTTAATATGTGGCCCAAGACACTTCTTTCAGTGTGCAACAGGAAAAAAAAGTTTGGACACCTCTGTCAGATTTTCTTTTATTTAGTTCTATTTGTATGATAATTGCTTAATTCTACATTTTGACTGTATTTTTGTCTATTCAAAAGAAATACTAAGTAAGGTGCATGCAACTAGGATTATGAAGTAAATTTCTTTGGAAACATTTTAATTTTATATGGGTATTATCCCCGAGAAGACATTTTGACCCTACTATTTTTAGAAGTGTTACCTGTAAACCATTGAAAAGGTTATGAACAAATCACTCTGCTCTTTTGAGGCAGGACATGAGATTTACTGTACTATCACTCAGTTATGATTACTGTTAGTGGTAGAATTCAGGCAGGCATTTACCTATGCCTTCTCATTAAATCATCAGCCACTCTGTGCAGTAAGTGCTTTGTTTTACAGAAGATGAACTTAAGGTTAAGGGCTTTGCTCAAGTTCACACATCTTGCAAGTGGCAAAACTGGGTGTGAATCTAGGTATATTGTATTTCTAGAAAAAGTTGTGACTGATTTTTCACCTTGCCTGAGAAGAACATACCTTTATTTATTCATTATTTACCTATCTGTCAATCTATCTATCTATTTTCCAGTGGAGGTGGTATAAGGTGTTTGGGAGTGAGGAAGGTTGGCAGGGGAAGAGAAGCTAATACTTTTGTATCTCTAGGAACTGACTGCTAACTTTAGTTTTAATTTTGTTTTTGTTTTAAGAGATCATTTTAAAAAGCATGAGTCTTTTCTGATAGATGTAGAAAGTGAAGATGCATAAACCTTCCAACTAGTATCATCTAATCTTATTGTTTTGTGATGTTTAGTTCATAGCCATTTTTCAAGAAAGAGAGCGTTACTAATTTAGTTGAAGCTCATATACCCCTCCTTGACCCTATCCTCCTTTTTTTTCCTTTCCAGAAGTAGCATTATCCTGAATTTAGTTTTGTTAGCCTAGTATTGTTTTTATACTTTTACAACATAGGTATATGTCTGTAAATTACAGTATATAATAACGTTTTGTATGTCTTTCTTTTTATGTAAATGGCATATTTGCATGTTGTTAAACACACACACACACACACACACAACCTTCTTGTCCTTATTATACATATTCCCCCTTGCTAACATTGTGAGAATTACCATTGTGGACATCTATCTTTTATTAATTTATTTTCATTGTTCTAGGGTATTTCATTGTATGAATGTAGTATAATTTCATTATCTATTACCCCGTTGGTGGGCATTTATTTTACTTTTTTGCTATTGTGCATTGATGTTGACTATGGCATTGTGTATGTCTCCACATACATATTTGCAAGAGTTTGTGTATGGTATATAGCTTGTCATGGAATTACTTAGTTGTGGGTGTGGAACATCTTTAACTTGCTTTCCAAAATGATTTCTTAAAATTCGTATATCCACCAGTAGGACACAGGAATTCAAGTTACTTTAGTTGCCAATTCTTGTATCAAGCTTTAAAAGTTTTTTTCCTTCTTTTTTTTTTTTAATTTCAGATTAACATTAGGGTACAAATGTTTAGATTACATTGTTTTCAGTTCTAAGGTGAAGTTCACGTTGTAGTTGAGCCCTTCACGCAGAGGGTGTGCTGAGCGTCTTCACATTGTGCACATTAGGTGAGATCCCACCAGTTGCTCTCCCTCCTCTCTCCTTTGTCCTCCCCCCCCTCTTCCCCCACCTCTCTCCTTTCCCCTCCCCCTCTCTATACTATACTTGTGTTTTTTCTTTTTTGTGGTCATGTGGTTATTTATATATTGGTTTCATATTAGTATTGAATACATTGGATACTTTCCCCCCCATACTTGAGATACTTTACTAAGAAGAATGTGCTTCAACTCCATCTGGGTATACACAAAAACTGTAATGTCTCCATCTTTTGTGGCTGAATAGTACTCCATGGTAAACATATACCATAGTTGGTTAATCCATTCATGGGTTTATGGGCACTTGGGTTGCTTCCACATCTTGGCAATTGAGAATTGAGCCTTAATAAACATTCTAGTATAGATGTCCTTGTGGTAAAGTGGTTTTTATTCTTCTCGGTAGATACCTAATAATGGGATTATGGGATCAAATGGAAGGTCAGCTTTTAGTTCTTTGAGCATTTTCCATACTTCTCTCCATAGAGGTTGTATTAGTTTGCACTCCCACCAGCAATGCAAAAATATTCCCTTCTTTCCACATTTATGCCAGCATCTGCAGATTTGGGACTTTGTGATGTGGGCTAATCTCACTGAAGTAAGGTGATATCTGTTTTGATTTGCATTTCTCTGATGATTACGGATGATATGCATTTTTCATGTGTTTGTTGCCCATTTGTCTCTTCAGAGAATTTTCTCAAAGTTTTAAAATTTTAATGATTTGATGCAAGTAAAGTGGCTTCTCTTTTAAAATTAACCTTTCCATGAATACTAATAGGTTTAATAGTCTATTGATCTTTTGGTTTTCCTCTTTTGCGAAATTGTCTGTTGACAATTATTATTGTATTATTTGCTCCCTTTTTAAAAATTGGATTTTCTATTGGATTGTGGGTCTTTGTTTAAAAGGAATTCTTTATGCTATATGCAGTGTTCTTGGATTGGTCCATTTTTTGTATAAAGGTCTGTGTTCATTATCATGGATTTGAACTATTACATGTATGAAGACTGTCATTTATTCATTCTCTTGTCAATGGACATTTTTTCTTTTCTTTTTTTTTTTTTTTTTTTGTGTGTGGTTTTTGGCCGGGGCTAGGTTTGGGACCAGCACCCTACTCCTTGAGCCACAGGCGCCACCCTTACATTTCTTCTTATTAAACCAATATTGCAAGGAGGAAGGAAGATGGCTGATGAGAGGCAGCTTTCACCAGAGGCTCCTGCCCAGGGAGAAAGATACTGGACAGAAGTAGACTCATTGATGCCAAAGGTGGGGAGCTCAGCTAAGAAAGAAGGTAGATAAGTGCACATTCTCTCTGCTGAGGCAAACTGCAACTCCTTGAAAGACAATCTAAGAAAACAAATTCCAGGTACAAAGCCCATCACCAAGAGGATGAGAGACCCTTCCCCCAAGCAGGAGGCTTGCTATGGGCTCTCTCCGAGTGAGCAAGAAACAAAAGACCTCTCTTTTTACCCCATGGGAGAGAGCCACTAAACACTGGACCTCTTTCTCCAGAGAGGTCCCACTTGTGAGCCGAGGCATCATCCTGCCTGGCATAAAATTGAACAGATAATTTCTCTGCAATTCTGAACTCCCAGTCTACCCTTCCCACCTCATCAGGTGGTCTGAAGAGCCCAGAATCTTTGACAGTTCCCTCAGAGGCCTTGGCATTGTGTGGGCCACTGGGCAGCAGCCCGGAAACAGTGACTCAAGTGGAAGCAGGGAGGCATGGGAGAGAGAGACACATGTGACGGTGCATGGTGGGCAGAGGTGCTGATGCCCCCGTTCTGACTTTGGCAGGCAATCTTTGCTCACCAGAGGGGACCTGGCTCCATCCCCTTGGGTTTGCAGGGTGGAACTGCCTGTGGATTTCTACTGTTGGACCACTGGAAACCCTTTGAACTCTCCCCGTTAAGCAGTGATTGTACTGTCTGGGACAATCTGATTAGAGCTCTTACGTGACCTAGGCTGTTATCCGGGGACCCTCCAAGGTGGAGTGGCAGTTGTTTTGCAGCAGGAAAGGACTGATTCTCCTTCTCCAGCTGTTACTGGTGGGGGTGGGGCGCCACAGGTGCTTGTATCTCCCTCAAGCTGAGATTTCTGCCTAATACCGCAACTCCTTACAATTGGGTAGAGGTGGCTGAATTCAGGACAGCCAGCTTGTGCTTTCTCACCAAGTAGGTCCTCAGAGTCTCTGGCTACAGCTCTGAAAGAAACCTTTGTAAAGCTGTAGGGGAAAAGCCACAATCACCAGCCCCAGCTCACTGGTAAAGGGCAGGTTAACTCTACTTCCTGGGGCCCCCAATCTAATCTCACCTTATCAGTTTTAATTGCCAAATTGCCGATACTACTCATGGGGCAGAATCAGTGGAAGAAGTCTGGCAACCTGAATAATTAGAGTAGATCAACTCCCCCAACGAATGACAAAGGAGATACAACAGAAAATGCCATTCATAGACAAATGGCTGAATTGTCAGACATAGACTTCAGAATATGGATGGCAAATAAGATGAACAGAATGGAGAAAGAGATGGAAATAAAAATCCAAAGTGTAGCTCAAAAGTTGTCTCAAGAAGTTAATGAATTCAAAGGTAACATCACCAAGGATATGGACATAATGAAAAAAGATATAGCACAGCTCAAGAAAGTGTAAAAGTTATTTAAGGAGCTTCAAAATATAGTAGGAATCCCTCAGTAATAGAGTTGAGAGGGCAAAAGAAAGGATTTCAGAAATTGAAGGCAAGGCTTTTGAATGATCTCAAGCATTGAAAGAGGCAGAAAAATGGAAAACAAGAACAAAATATTCCCTGAGAGAGTTGTGGGATCAGTTCAAAAGATCAAACATCCGAGTTATAGGAATTCCTGAAGAAGAGGATGGTCTTACAGGCACAGATATTATCACAGTAGAGATAATATCTCTACTCCAAGATATTATGAAGGAGAATTTCCCAAGCATTACAAGAGACACAGAAATTTAGATAGTAGATAGTTTCAGAACCCCAGCAAGTCTCAGTCCAAATAAAGCATCTCCTAGACACATGGTAATTAACTTTGCCAAAGGTAATATGAAGGAGAAAATCCTGCAAGCAGCCAGACATAAGAAAAGCATTACCAACAAAGGGAGAAATATTAGAATGACCTCAGATCTCTCAGCTGAAACCTTTCAAACCAGAAGTGGATGGTCATCGACCTTCAATCTTCTAAAATAAAACAACTTTCAGCCACGATCATGTGTCCAGCTAAACTGAGTTTCATTTGTGATGGAGAGATCAAATACTTCACTGACATACATATGTTGAGGAAATTTGTGACAAGTAAACCAGCTCTCCAGGAAAATACTCAGACCCATTTTCCATAATGACCAGCACAATGGTCTACCACCAAAGTCAACTCACCCAGAATTTATCTAAAAAAATCTAACTTCTTCAATGGTAAAAGGATTAAAAATATACACTGGACCATTGAAAAACATGACAGCCAAAACAGTATCATACCTATCAATTATCTCAATTCATGTGAATGGCTTAAATTGTTCTCTAAAGAGGCACAGGTTGGCTAACCGAATACAAAAACTCAGGCCAGGTATTTGTTGCCTACAAGAGACTCATGTTACCTCAAAGGATAAAAAATGACTCAGGGTGAAGGGTTAGACATGTACGATACAGGCAAATGGAAATCAGAAAAAAGCAAGCAGGGATTGCAATTTTATTTGCAGATACAATAGGATTTAAACCAACAAAGATAAGAAAAGGCAAAGATGGGGACACTACATATTTGTCAAG
Source organism: Nycticebus coucang (assembly GCF_027406575.1). Classification (NCBI taxonomy): domain Eukaryota; kingdom Metazoa; phylum Chordata; class Mammalia; order Primates; family Lorisidae; genus Nycticebus; species Nycticebus coucang. The sequence goes on from NC_069788.1 coordinate 93,367,751, forward strand.
GGAAACAATATGAAGAGATTTCAATAATTAACATTTATGTGCCCTGCCTGAATGCTCCTCAATTTATAAAGCAAACCTTAACACAGTGGTTTTCAACCTTCCTAGCACCGTGACCCTTTAATACAGTTCCTCATGTTGTGGTGAACCCCAACCATAAAATTAATTTCGTTGCTACTTCATAAGTGTAATTTTGCTACTGTTATGAATCGTAATGTCAATATCTGATATGCAGGATGTATTTTCATTATTACAAATTGAACATAATTAAAGTGTAGTGATTAATCACAAAAACGATATGTAATATATTGTATATGTTGTATATTTGTGTATTTATTTCTAATTACAAATAAATGAAATTTTGTCTTGACGCATGTGTAACGGTCTTAATATAACAACAGTAAACTACATTGCTACGTTTTGCGACAGTATATGTAAAAAGCCAACGTCAGTGTGAAGGTTGAGATTGCTTCTTTCTCACCAGATCAGAAGTTCTTGGGGGCAGTCTTTGCAAGAGCACAACGAAGATCATCTTCTACAACAAGTTTACTTCTATATTTAGACTTCATAACCAACAAGGTGGAAAACCCTGTTTCACAAAGATGTGTTGTTGGAAATGGAAGAAGCACAACACAGTCTCAGACAGAACAGGATATGACCGCAAACACTTGATCCAGAATTTTTTACTGGCATTGTAGAAAAATCAGTTCTTGCTGCATTGCTGTTAATAAGTTCAATGAACTCCTCTTATGCTGTCTCAGGAACATCTTCCATTTTGACTGTGAATGGGCTTCTGACAAGTGCAAATGGGGTGTTAGGTAGATTTGGAAAGTACGATGAAATTTCATCTGCAAGCATGTGTAAGTGTTCTTTCACAGAAATTATCATCATAATCCTTTTGTCTGGTTCAATGTCATGTTCCTCAAAGAAAGCAGATAAGATAGGAGAAATGTAAATTTTATTTTCATCCAGTTTATTTATTTATTTATTTATTTTGTAGAGACAGAGTCTCACTTTACCGCCTTCAGTAGAGTGCCATGATGTCACAGGACTCACAGCAACCTCCAGCTCTTGGGCTTTCGCGATTCTTCTGCCTCAGCCTCCCGAGCAGCTGGGACTACAGACGCCCGCCACAACGCCCGACTATTTTTTGGTTGCAGTTCAGCCGGGGCTGGGTTTGAACCCGCCACCCTTGGTATATGGGGCCAGCGCCCTACTCACTGAGCCACAGGCGCCACCCATCCATCCAGTTTTTTTTTTTTTTGCCAAGCTGAAATTTCATTTGGAATGATTGGATCTTTTCAGACAAATTGAGGCATGTTACCTTTGGTCCTTGCAGTGATAAATTTAACTCATTCAAGATGGCAAAGATGTCAACCAAGTAAGCTATTTTCTGCAGTTCACTTTTATTACTGAAAAGTGCTTCGAACTGCAGTCTAGCTTTCTGATTTAAAAACGTTTTGAGTTCATCACGAAGCTTAAAAAACATATTTCATCTCTAGATGAGTTCATCTCTGGATTCTCTATTCTGTACCATATATCTACATCTCTAGTTTTGTGCCAGTACCATGCTGTTTTGATCACTATAGATTTGTAGTATAACCTGAAGTCTGGTAATGTGATGCCTCCTGATTTCTTTTTGTTTCTAAATAATGTATTGGCTATGTGAGGTTTTTTCTGATTCCATATAAAACAAAGTACTATTTTTTCAAGTTCTTTAAAGTATGACATTGATGCTTTGATAAGGATTGCATTAAATCTGCAGATTGCTTTGGGTAGTATGGACATTTTAACAGTGTTGATTCTTCCCAGCATGAGCATGTTATCTTTCTGCACTATTATAGTTGGAGATTGGTTCAGCACCCGTAGCATAGTGGTTATGGCGCCAGCCACATACCAAGGGAGCCAGGTTCAAACCCGGCCCAGGCCAGTTAAATGACAATGACAACTGCAACAAAAAATAGCCGGGGGTTGTAATGGGTACCTGTAGTCCCAGCTACTTGGGTAGCTGAGACAAGAGAATTGCTTAAGCCTAAGTGTTTGAAGTTGCTGTGAGCTGTGACACCATGGCATTCTACTGAGGACAACATAGTGAGACTCTGTCTCAAAAAAAAAAAAAAGTTAGAGATTTTAACATTCTTTTGTCAGATCTGGATAAATTCTCCAAGAAAAACTAAACAAAGAAATGATGGACTTAAAATTGACCCTAGAACAATGGACTTAGCAGACATCTATAGAATATTTCATCCTAATAAAACTGAAGACACATTTTCTTCTTATTAGCCATCAGATCATCCTCCAAAGTTGATCATATCTTAGACACAAGTCTAACCTCAGCAAATTTAAAAGAATAGAAATTATTCCTTGTATTTTCTTGGACCATCACAGAATAAAAGTTGAACTCAACAACAACAGAAATGTTTAACTAAATAATGTTAGGCTGAATGATAGCTATGTCAAAGATTAGATTAAGAAGGAAATCATCAAATTTTTGGAACAAAGTGATGAAGGCACAAATTATCAAAACCTGTAGGATACTGCAAAGGCAGTCCTAAGAGGGAAATTTATAGCATTATAAGCCTTAATCAAGAAAACAGAAAGAGAGGAAGTCAGCAACCAAATGGGTCACCTCAAACCACTGGGAAAGGAAGAACAATCCAACCCCAAACCCAGCAGAAAAAAAGAACCAAAATTAGAGCAGAATTAAATGAACTTGAAAACAAAAGAATCATTCAGTAGACTAATAAAACAAAAAGTTGATTCTTTGAAAAGATTAATAAAATCGATAAACCTTTGACTAGGTTAACCAGAAACAGAAAAGTAAAATCACTAATAACATCAATCAGAAACCATAAAGGAAAAATAACAACAGATGCCACAGAAATTCAAAAAAATCTTCAATGATTACTACAAAAAACTCTATTCTCAGAAATATGAAAATCTGGAGGAAATGGACCAATACCTGAAAGTATGCCACCTTCCTAGACTCAAGCAGAAAGAATTAGAAATTTTGAATAGACCTATATTAAGCGTTGAAATAGCATCAATGATACAAAATCTCCCCCAAAAGAAAAGGCCAACACCAGAATTCTATCAAACCTTCAAAAAGGAATTAGTACCTATATTACATAACCTTGTCTTTTTTTGAGACAGAGTTTCACTAGTTGCCCTCAGTAACGTGCCATGGCATCACAGCTCACAGCAACCTCAAACTCTGGAGCTTAAGTGATTCTCTTGCCTCAGCCTCCCAAGTAGCTGGGACTACAGGTGCCTTCCACAATACCCAGCTATTTTTTGTTCGAGTTAGCATTGTTGTTTAGCTGGCCTGGGCTGGGTTTGAACCCGCCACCCTCAGTGTATGTGGCTGGCGCCGTAACCACTGTGCTATGGGTGCCAAACCTATATAACCTTTTCTAAAACATAGAAAGAAAAGGAATCCCCCCACACACATTCTATGAAACAAAAGTAACCTTGATCCCCAAACCAGGAGAGGACCCAACAAAGAAAGAAAACTATAGACCAATATCATTAATGAATATTGATGCAAAAATATTTAATAAGATCCTAGCAAATAGAATTCAACAACACATCAAAAACTATCAAGTTGGTTTTATCCCAGGGTTATAAGGTTGGTTTGACATATGTAAATCTATAAATATAATTGCACCACATAAATAAAATAAAAAACAAAGATCATATAATTCTATCAATTGATGCAGAAAAAGCTTTTGATAATATCCAGCATCCTTTCATGATTTCTTAAACTGATAAGAGGCCATCTATAGCAAACCCACAGCCAATATCATATTGAATGGAGTAAAATTGAAAACATTTCCACTCAGATCTGAAACTAGACAAGGATGCCCATTGTCACTACTGCTATTCAACATAGTATTGGAAGTCCTAGCCATTGCAATCAGGCAGGATGAATGGTATTCACATGGAGTCAAAGGAGATCAAACTCTCACTCATGTGGATGACATGATTTTATATCTGGATAACCCCAGGGACTCAACTACAAAGCTCTTAGAAGTGAGCAAGGAATATAGCATTGTTTCAGGATATAAAGTCAATAGTTACATATCAGTGGCTTTCATATATATCAACAATAATCAAGCCAAAAATATAGTCAAGGACCCTATCCCTTTTACAGTAGTGCCAAAGAAGATGAACTACCTGGGAATTTATCTAACAAAGGAAGTGAAAGATCTCTATAATGAGAACTATGAAACCCTGAGAAAACAAAAAGCTGAAGATGTTAACAAATGGAAAAACATAACATGCTCATGGCTGGGAAGAATCAACATTGTTAAAATGTCCATACTACCCAAAGCAATCTGCAGATTTAATGCAATCCTTATCAAAGCATCAATGTCATACTTTAAAGAACTTGAAAAAATAGTACTTTGTTTTATATGGAATCAGAAAAAAACTTCAAATAGCCAATCCATTACTTAGAAATAAGAAGAAATTAGGAGGCATCACATTACCAAGCTTCAGGTTATACTACAAATCTGTAGTGATCAAAACAGCATAGTACTGGCACAGAAATAGAGATGTGGATATGTGGTACAGAATAGAGAATCTAGAGATGAACCCACCCTCATATCGTCTTTTGATCTTTGATAAGCCTAACAAAAACATACATTGGGGAAAAGATTTCCTGTTTAACAAATGGTGCTGGGACAACTGGCTACTGATCTATAGAAGACTGAAACTGGACCCTTACCTTTCACCACTAACAAAAATTGATTCTCACTGGATAAAAGATTAAATTTAAGACATGAAACTATAAAAATACTAGAAGAGAGTGCAGGGGAAACGCTTGAAGATATTGGCCTGGGAAAATATTTTATGAGGAGTACCCCCACCTGGTAATTGAAGCAACACCAAAAATATATTACTGGGATCTGATCAAGCTAAAAAGCTTCTGCAAAGCTAAGGGCACTGCAAGTAAAGCAAACAGACAGACTTCAGAATGGGAGAAGATTGCTGCAGGTTATGATTTCGATCTCATAACTAGAATCTACAGAACTCAATAAGAAAATTGGCCCATTTCTCTTGGTGTGTGCCACACCTTCTGGGGGCAAGACATGATTGCAAGAGGGACTTTACCTAACAAATGCAATCAGTGTAACCTGGCTTATTGTACCCTCAATGAATCCCCAACAATAAAAAAAAAAAAAGAAAGAAAATTGGCCCATTTCTTTGTGGGCAAGAGGCATGAACAGAAACTTCTCTGAAGATGACAGGCGAATGGCCAATAAACACATGAAAAAATGCTCATCATCTTTAATCATGAGAGAAATGCAAATCATTAGATATCACCTAACTCCAGTAGGATTAGCCTGCATCACAAAATCCCCAAACTGCACATGTTGCCATGGATGTGGAGAGAAGAGAACACTTCTGTGCTGCTGGTGGGATTGCAAACTAGTATTTTTGGAAAGAAGTATGGAAAATTCTCAAAAAACAAAAAGTTGACCTACCATTTGATCCTGCAATATCATTACTATCCAGATGAACAAAAATCATTTTACAAAAAAGACATTTGCACCAAAATACTTATTGTAGCCCAATTCATAATTGCCATGTTAGGGAAGCAGCCCAAATGCCCATCAACCCACGAATGGATTAACAAATTGTGGTATATGTATGCCAGGGAATGCTATGCAGCTATAAAAAAGATGGAGACTTTACATCTTTTATGTTTACTTGGATGGAGTTGGAACATATTCTTCTTAGTAAAGTATCTAAAGAATGGAAAAAATATTTGGTGTACTCCATACTATTATGAAACCAACATATAATTACTTACACATTTATACAAATGATAAAACACAAATATAATCCAGAAAGGAGGGGGGGAGTGGGAAGGGAAATGGAGAGGGTGAGTAGAAGGAGGGTATTTGGTGGGACCGCACCTAATGTGCACAATGCAAGGATACATTTCAAAACAACCGAGAGTATATTATAAATGTCTTACCACAAAAAATAAGTAAATGAGGTGATGGTTATGTTAATCAGTTTGATTTAAACATTCCACTTTATATATCAAAACATCACATTGTACCCCATAAATGTATACAATCATGGTTTAATAAAAACTTAAAAAAATTTAAAACCAATATTGTTCCAAACCTGTTTTGTTAACATTTCTCCTGGTGCATACATATCAGTTTTTCTAAGATATAACTGGAAGTTGAATCCTCTAGTGGCCTTGGGAGTATAAACATCTTCAACTGTACTGGGTAATTTTGATTTTTCTTCAGAATAGTTGTGTTAATTTATATGCTTAACAGGACTATATAAGTAATCTGGTTGTTCTTCATTCTGTTCAACAGCTTTTATTGTCAGATTAAGAATCAATTCTTTGCCAATCTGGTAGGTGTGAATCTTAGTGTGATCTTATTGTGATTTTAAATTTATGTTTCCCTGATTGCTAATGAGATTAGCCATTTTTCTTATGTTTCTTAGCCTTTCAGATTTCTTTTGCCACTGCTTGTTTGTGGGTGGTGGTTGTTGTTCTGTAGGAGCTCTTTCTAAATTCTGTATAGTAATCCTCTGTCAACTGAGAAGCCCTTGCTTTTCTCGAGAATGCTCTATATTTTCCCTGCACGTTGCTTGTGCTATTTCTTTGCTGTGGAATGTATATTTCTATTAAAACTCTGCAGGACCCATATCAATCAACTAGTGAAAGCCTTCTCTTATCTTCCAACTAGATGTGATCTCTCCCTCCTCAGAATTCTTACAGAACCACATTTTGGCTGTAGTGCATTCTATTTAGTATTATAGTTTTTTGTTGGTTACGTTGATTTACTCTAGTAAATAATACTCTTTGTGGTGAAGAACTGTTTCTTCATCTTTGTTTCCTAGTGCCTATTAAAGTAACTTCTTTTAGCTGCAAGTGAGAGAAGACTCAACTTCAGTGGCTTAAATAAAGAGGATTTTTAGAACCCTCATAAAGCAAGGAGTCTTGAGTCAGGAGCCCATGCTCCTGAGAGTCTAGGCTCTTTCTGTTTTTCCGCTCTGGCAGTTTTAGTATATTTTGGCTTTTGTCTTTGTTGTTGATTATCCACATTAAGATAGGAAAATGGAGGAAAAGAGGAAAACACTTTCTGTGAAGATTTTCTTTGTATTTAGGATTTGAAATATTCACCAGACTTTTTTGTTTTCTCTTTACTTTTCTGTTTTTATTTACTTCTGGGCCACATGGTATCATATGGCTAACTTACTGCAAGGAAGTCTCTGAAACTGAATATCCAGCTTCCTAAGGGAGAGAAGGTGGTTGGAAATGGTATTAAGTGGATCTGCCTGTAGTGTTTCCTGCAAAGAGTAAACAACATATTTTTTGTTTAATTTTTAAATTTTTATCAAAATAATTTCCTATAGATACTTAGTCAAACAATTCCACAGGGCTTATTAACTCCCCTCTCCCCCCACCCAAAAAAAATTAGTAGGCCCTTTCCCTCATCTTCTGTTCCATTTCTACTTTCTTGTAGAAATAGTCCACTTCTACTTTCTTATAATAATGTTTACCAATTTTAAATGAGATTTTAAAGCTTTTGTGTCAATGTTAGGCTTCCTTTACATCCCTGCTTAGCTACCTCATGAAGTTATATTATAATTTTGGTTGAATCTATATTCAGTTTAATGGCTATGTAAATATTGATTGTTGGGCCAAGTATTCTATGTTTTCATTTCCTTCCTTGAATAACTTGTTTTTATTTTTCCTAGAGTTACCCCAATCTTTTCATTCACTTAGTTTTCTTGGGTCTCTAAGTGTTTCCACTTGTTTTAACAGCTTTGTAAAATACTTTCCGTATGATTTTGTTGTAGACTAGATAACCCATGAACTCTACTTTTTTTCTTAAAGACATCTGTCTGGAACCCTCTTTCTTTTTCTTCTATTCTGGATTGACTTCTCAATAAAAATAATTGTTATAATGGGACTTGCCTTGTCATCCTGGGAATGATGAGCGTAAATTAACCCTGTTTCCTAGATCCAATGTCTTTCTTCCACGTTTAGCATTATGTCTGTGAAGCTTCCTCCAGTAGATTACTGAGATAGCTTGCAAAAGAGATTTTTTTCTTTTCTTTTCTTTTTTTTTTGAGACAGAGTCTCAAGCTGTTGCCCTGGGTAGAGTGCTGTGGCCTCACAGTTCACAGCAACCTCCAACTTTTGGGCTTTAGCGATTCTCTTGCCTTAGCCTCCTAAGCAGCTAGACTACAGGCGCCCGCCGCAATGCCCAGCTATTTTTTTTTTTTTTTTTTTATTGTTGGGGATTCATTGAGGGTACAATAAGCCAGTTACACTGATTGCAATTGTTAGGTAAAGTCCCTCTTGCAATCATGTCTTGCCCCCATAAAGTGTGACACACACTAAGGCCCCACCCCCCTCCCTCCATCCCTCTTTCTGCACCCCCCCATAACCTTAATTGTCATTAATTGTCCTCATATCAAGATTGAGTACATAGGATTCATGCTTCTCCATTCTTGTGATGCTTTACTAAGAATAATGTCTTCCACTTCCATCCAGGTTAATACGAAGGATGTAAAGTCTCCATTTTTTTTAATGGCTGAATAGTATTCCATGGTATACATATACCACAGCTTGTTAATCCATTCCTGGGTTGGTGGGCATTTAGGCTGTTTCCACATTTTGGCGATTGTAAATTGAGCTGCAATAAACAGTCTAGTACAAGTGTCCTTATGATAAAAGGATTTTTTTCCTTCTGGGTAGATGCCCAGTAATGGGATTGCAGGATCGAATGGGAGGTCTAGGTTGAGTGCTTTGAGGTTTCTCCATACTTCCTTCCAGAAAGGTTGTACTAGTTTGCAGTCCCACCAGCAGTGTAAAAGTGTTCCCTTCTCTCCACATCCACGCCAGCATCTGCAGTTTTGAGATTTTGTGATGTGGGCCATTCTCTCTGGGGTTAGATGGTATCTCAGGGATGTTTTGATTTGCATTTCTCTAATATATAGAGATGATGAACATTTTTTCATGTGTTTGTTAGCCATTCGTCTGTCGTCTTTAGAGAAAGTTCTATTCATGTCTCTTGCCCATTGATATAAGGGATTGTTGGCTTTTTTCATGTGGATTAATTTGAGTTCTCTATAGATCCTGGTTATCAAGCTTTTGTCTGATTGAAAATATGCAAATATCCTTTCCCATTGTGTGGGTTGTCTCTTTGCTTTGGTTATCGTCACCTTAGCTGTACAGAAGCTTTTCAGTTTAATGAAGTCCCATTTGTTTATTTTTGTCGTTGTTGCAATTGCCATGGCAGTCTTCCTCATGAAGTCTTCCCCCAGGCCAATATCTTCCAGTGTTTTTCCTATGCTTTCTTTGAGGATTTTTATTGTTTCGTGCCTTAAATTTAAGTCCTTTATCCATCTTGAATCAATTTTTGTGAGTGGGGAAAGGTGTGGGTCCAGTTTCAGTCTTTTACACGCAGACATCCAGTTCTCCCAACACCATTTATTGAATAGGGAGTCTTTCCCCCAAGGTAAGTTCTTGTTTGGTTTATCGAAGATTAGGTGGTTGTAAGATGTTAGTTTCATTTCTTGGTGTTCAATTCGATTCCAAGTGTCTATGTCTCTGTTTTTGTGCCAGTACCATGCTGTCTTGAGCACTATGGCTTTGTAGTACAGACTAAAATCTGGTATGCTGATGCCCCCAGCTTTATTTTTGTTACTAAGAACTGCCTTAGCTATACGGGGTTTTTTCCTGTTCCATACAAAACGCAGAATCATTTTTTCCAAATCTTGAAAGTACGATGTAGGTACTTTGATAGGAATGGCATTGAATAGGTAGATTGCTTTGGGAAGTATAGACATTTTAACAATGTTGATTCTTCCAAGCCATGAGCATGGTATGTTCTTCCATTTGTTAATATCCTCTGCTATTTCCTTTCTGAGGATTTCATAGTTTTCTTTATAGAGGTCCTTCACCTCCTTCGTTAGGTATATTCCTAGGTATTTCATTTTCTTTGAAACTATGGTGAAGGGAGTTGTGTCCTTAATTAGCTTCTCCTCTTGACTGTTATTGGTGTATACAAAGGCTACTGACTTGTGGACATTGATTTTATATCCTGAAACATTACTGTATTTTTTGATGACTTCTAGGAGTCTTGTGGTTGAGTCTTTGGGGTTCTCTAAGTATAAGATCATGTCGTCAGCAAAGAGGGAGAGTTTGACCTCCTCTGCTCCCATTTGGATTCCCTTTATTTCCTTGTCTTGCCTAATTGTATTGGCTAGAACTTCCAGCACTATGTTGAATAGTAAAGGTGACAGAGGACAACCTTGTCTGGTTCCAGTTCTAAGAGGAAAAGCTTTCAGTTTTACTCCATTCAGTAAAATATTGGCTGTGGGTTTGTCATAGATAGCTTCAATCAGTTTTAGAAATGTGCCACCTATGCCTATACTCTTCAGTGTTCTAATTAGAAAAGGATGCTGGATTTTATCAAATGCTTTTTCTGCATCTATTGAGAGGATCATGTGATCTTTATTTTTGCCTCTGTTAATATGGTGGATAACGTTTATGGACTTGCGTATGTTGAACCAGCCTTGCATCCCTGGGATGAAGCCTGCTTGATCATGATGAATGACTTTTTTGATGATAAGCTGTAATCTATTGGCTAGGATTTTGTTGAGAATTTTTCCATCTATATTCATGAGTGAGATTGGTCTGAAATTCTCCTTTTTGTTTGGGTCTTTTCCTGGTTTTGGTATCAGGGTGATGTTTGCTTCATAGAATGTGTTGGGGAAGATTCCTTCTTCCTCAATTTTTTGGAATAATTTCTGCAGTACAGGAATAAGCTCTTCCTTGAAGGTTTGATAGAATTCTGGAGTGAAGCCATCTGGACCAGGGCATTTTTTAGTTGGAAGCTTTTTTATTGTTTCTTTGATCTCAGTGCTTGAAATTGGTCTGTTCAGGAGGTCTATTTCTTCCTGGCCAAGTCTAGGGAGAGGGTGTGATTCCAAATATTGATCCATTTCCTTCACATTGTCAAATTTCTGGGCATACAGTTTCTGGTAGTATTCAGAGATGATCTCTTGTATCTCTGTGGAATCAGTTGTTATTTCCCCTTTATCATTTCTGATTGAGGTTACTAGAGATTTTACTTTTCTATTTCTAGTTAGTCTAGCCAATGGTTTATCTATTTTATTTATTTTTTCAAAAAACCAACTCCTTGTTTCATTAATTTTCTGAATGATTCTTTTGTTTTCAATTTCATTGATCTCTGATTTGATTTTGGAGATTTCTTTTCTTCTACTGAGTTTAGGCTTAGATTGTTCTTCTTTTTCCAATTCCATAAGGTCTCTTGTGAGATTGTTGATGTGCTCTCTGTCTGTTTTTCGAATGTAGGCCTCTAAAGCGATGAATTTTCCTCTCAAAACTGCTTTTGCAGTATCCCACAGGTTTTGGTAGCTTGTGTCTTCATTGTTGTTATACTTAAGGAAGTTAGTGATTTCCTGTTTGATTTCTTCCTGCACCCATCTGTTATTCAACAGAAGATTGTTTAATTTCCATGCCTTTGGATGGGGTCGAGCATTTTTGTTAGAGTTGAGTTCCACCTTTAGTGCCTTATGGTCTGAAAAGATACAAGGTAAAATTTCAATTCTTTTGATTCTGTTGATATTTGTTTTGTGTCCCAGGATATGATCAATTTTGGAGAATGTTCCATGGGGTGATGAGAAGAATGTATATTCTTTATCTTTGGGGTGGAGTGTTCTATATGCGTCTATCAAGCATAATTGTTCTAGGGTCTCATTTAAATCTCTTATATCTTTGTTTAATTTCTGTTTAGAGGATCTGTCCAGCTCTGTAAGAGGTGTGTTAAAGTCCCCTGTTATGATGGTATTATCAGATATCATATTGCTCAGACTGAGTAAGGTCTGTTTCAAGAATCTGGGAGCATTTAAATTTGGTGCATAGATATTAAGAATTGAAATGTCTTCTTGTTGTAGTTTTCCCTTGACCAATATAAAGTGACCATCTTTGTCTTTTTTGACTTTAGTTGCTTTAAATCCACATGTATCTGAAAATAAGATTGCAACTCCTCTTTTCTTCTGAATTCCATTTGCCTGAAAAATTGTCTTCCAACCCTTGACTCGGAGCTTTAATTTGTCTTTTGAAGCCAGGTGTGTTTCCTGCAGACAGCAAATGGATGGCTTGTGTTTTTTAATCCAGTCAGCCAATCTATGTCTCTTCAGTGGGGAATTCAAGCCATTAACATTTATGGAGATAATTGATAAGTGTGGTAGTATTCTATTCGTCTTATTTGGTGAGAGTCCATTGCTTAGTTTTATCTTTTGCATCAGTGTGGAGGTTAGGTTCTGTCCTTTGATTTCTGAGTTCTTACTTTGCTGCTGATCCATTGTGGTGGTCAGTGTGCAGAACAGGTTGAAGTATTCCCTGTAGAGCTGGTCTTGTTGTGGTGAATTTCCTCAATGTTTGTATATCCGTAAATGATTTGATTTCTCCATCAATTTTGAAGCTTAGCTTAGCAGGGTACAGAATTCTGGGCTGAAAATTGTTCTGTTTAAGTAGATTAAAGGTAGATGACCATTGTCTTCTTGCTTGGAAAGTTTCATTAGAGAAGTCTGCGGTCACTCTGATGGATTTGCCCCTGTAGGTCAACTGGCGCTTACTCCTGGCAGCTTGCAGAATCTTTTCTTTTGTCTTGACTTTGGACAGGTTCATCACAATGTGTCTTGGAGAAGCTCGGTTAGAGTTGAGGCGACCTGGGGTCCGATATCCCTCTGAAAGCAGTGTGTCAGAATCTTTGGTGATGTTTGGGAAATTTTCTTTTATAATATTCTCTAGTATGGCTTCCATTCCTCTGGGGCATTCTTCTTCCCCTTCTGGAATTCCTATAACTCGTATGTTGGAACGTTTCATAAAGTCCCATAATTCTGACAGTGAACGTTCTGCTTTCTCTCTCTTCTTTTCTGCCTCTTTTACTATCTGAGTTATCTCAAAAACTTTGTCTTCTACCTCTGAAATTCTTTCTTCTGCATGGTCTAACCTGTTGCTGATACTTTCCATTGCATCTTTAAGTTCCCTGATTGACTGTTTCATTTCCTTCAGCTCTGCTATATCCTTTTTATATTCTTCATATCGTTCATCTCTGATTTGATTCTGTTTTTGGATTTCCTTTTGGTTATTTTCCACTTTATTAGCAGTTTCCTTCATTGTTTCCATCATTTCTTTCATTGTTTTCAACATGTGTATTCTAAATTCCCTTTCTGTCATTCCTAACATTTCTGTATAGGTGGAATCCTCTGCAGTAGCTACCTCATGGTCCCTTGGCGGGGTTGTTCTGGACTGGTTCTTCATGTTGCCTGGAGTTTTCTGCTGATTCTTCCTCATGGGTGATTTCTTTTATCTGTTTCCTTGCCCTAATTTTCCTTTCACTTCCTCTTGCTCTTTAAGTTCTCGTGCCTGTGGACTAAGGCTAACAGGACCAGAAAGGTGAGAAGGTTGAAGAGCAAAAAAGGGATGAAAGAAAGGAGGACCGAGTGATAAGAAAAAAAAGAAAGATAGAGAAAGGAGAGGGGGTAGGGATAAGGAATATTGACAAAAAGAAGAGAGGCACAGAAAGAGGGAGACAGGGCAATATAGGTGTACAGTAGGGTACTTTGACACAACCTTAAAAAACCCCACCTTCTGGGGGTTGGGTGCCCAGTTGGGTGGTTCCCTTGAGGTCAGCAGCTCTTTGCTAACCTGGTCAGACACAGTACCCCACCTCCACCAAGTAGAGAGGAAAGACAAAAATGCTATAACTCAAACCAAAACAAGCAAACAGAAAACTTTATGGCGATAAAATTGGGTGAAAAACCAAGTGATAGCGGTAGAAACACTAGCAAAAATGAAGTTGTAGTTATTAAAAAAGGCAGCAATGGGAAATTATAATTAAACTAGAAAAATTGAGAAAGAAAAAGGGATCTGTATGGAAAAGATTGAAATTAAGAAACAAAAGAACATCAACAACGTCAAAATAAACAAACAAAAAAACCCAACCAAACAAAAAAAAAAAGAAAAAAAAATACACAACCAAAAACAAAGCAGTTTGTATATGTTGTTGAATATTGTCTGGGCAACATGTGGTCTTTTGGGGTATGGGATGTTAGTCACAGTTCCAATACGACTGGAGGCTGCTGATTTCTCAAACCCCAGCAGGTAGACACCCTAAATCTCTCTTCAGCCCACTTAAAAGGCACTTTGAACTTGTAAACTTGCTGAGCAGAAGCTTTCCCAGCTTTCTCGCTGGAATCGCTGCTGAAGTGGCTATCCACTTACTCAGTGTGCCAAAACCGGTCTCACTCTGCCCCTGAGGGTTAGGGCTGCAAGGCGGCTCAGACCCCACCCTTAGGCTACTTGGTTGCTGGGTTACCAGCTCCCACCCATTTGTAGCTCTGTGACCCTGAGGGCGGAGCTTGCCGGGGCAGATCACTGACAATGGATCCGTGTGACCCACCGCCAAACACTATTAGCTCCGTCTGGCTCAGCGGCTCAGACTGGGGCCCTAGACAACGGCCAAAGTTCTCTGCACTCCCACTCAGGCCTTCCCCAAGGCAGTTCAACTCAGTGCCAAGTCCAAGGACATCAAAAGAGTTCACAGGTAAGGCCTTTCTGGTTTGCAGTCTCGCTGCTACTGAACTTACAGTTGTGGGCGGGTTTAGACGAGTTGAACACACGCGACCACTTGCCGGTTTTCCACTGTTTTAGTCCTCCTCTTGGGGTCCAGAAGTCTCTCGCTGACTCCCTGTATCCTCATAGGAGTGATGATAGGCAGTTCCCACCAGCCAGAGATGCCTGGAGTCCTATCTCCCCAGACTCACGGTGCCCAGATGCAAGGAAGCTGTTACTCGGCTGCCATCTTGCTCCGCCCCCACCTCCCAGCTATTTTTTTTGTTGCAGTTGTCATTGTTTTTTTTAGCAGGCCTGGGCCAGGTTGGAATCCCCCAGCCTCGGTGTATGTGGCTGACACCCTAATCGCTGAGCTATGGGCACCAAGCCTCAAAAGAGATTTTTTAAAAATTTTCAAATACGAAATGTCTTCATATGTTCTCATACTTGTGATAGATTGGCTTTGGTGTAAAAGTTTCAGATTAAATTGTTACATTGGATTTGGAAGGCATCATCCCATTGTCTTCTGGCTTCTAAAGATTCAGCTGATGAGAAGTTTGATGACATTCTGATTTCTAGTGCTTTGTGTATAACCTATGCTTTTAAATCTCAGAAAAAATTTAGGATCTTCTCTTTATCTCTAGTTTAGGATTTTGAAATTTTGCCATTACATGCCTTGGTATAGATATTTTAAAATTCATAATGCTGAACACTGAATGTATCCCTTAAAAATTTTTCAGTTTGGGGAATATTTAAAAAATTTTAGAAATATAATTTTGATGTTTTTTAGATAATGGATTTCCAAGGTTATCCTGTAATTTTCTTACTTTTTCTCTCCTCTTCTTCATTTCCTTGCATTTTTACTTTACCATTGTCCTGTTTCTTTATTATCTAGATCAGCGGTTCTCAACCTGTGGGTTGTGACTCACTGGAAGTGTATTAAAGGGCCGTGGCATTAGGAAAGTTGAGAACCATTGATCTAGATCTTTAGTAGATTTACCCCCATTAAAAAAATTTCTAAGATCTTGTTCCTTGCTTTAATTAATTTCTTTTTTTTAAATTGCTCTCTGCTTCTGTTTTAGCAGACAGCATACATCCCCTTAATGCTATTAATTATAATTTTTATGAAGTTTTACTTTTCTTGTATCCCTGAGTTGCTTCTTTTTTCTGAATTCCTTTTTCCCCCGTTTATTTTAGTGTCTTGTGTGTTAGGGATTTTTTCCCCAAATCTGATTATTTTCCTCCTGAAATTATTAATCCTTTGTATTGTGAATGTGTGGACCTGGGGAATAAAACTCCTTAAACAACTCAGACATTTCCCCATGTTTCCATTCTTTACCTTGCCCCTGCCCTCACCATCTTCTGCCTTCCATGGTTACTGGTGCTTCCATGTTCTGAGCCTTTTGGGGGTACTTTGGGGGTGACATAGCTTGCTCACATGAACAGCTCCCTGTGCAGACACTTAGATTTGACATTTTTCTCCTCTGCTGAGTCATTTACCCTTCTTTCAAATGTTTCTGTCCTTATGCAGTGTAGCATAGGGCTGTAGATGTCTTTGTGGGTTATTGAATGTGTTTCTGTTTCTTGTTTACCTTGTTGGGAGTATAGAAATGTCTTTACCCTCCTGAAATTGAAAGTCAGTAATTGACTCCTTTCAATGAATTATAGCAACAGTTAACATGTATCTTGCATTTACTATTTATGTGGCAACATTTATCTTATTTGATTCTTTCTTTATCATTACCTTATTTTATTCGATATCTGGTTTGTGGCAGGCACTGACTTTCCTAAGAATTTTAAATATTGTAACTTTTTGTCCCCTTAAAAATCCTATAAGGCCAGTATTATTAATATTCTCATTATAAAGATGAGAATCCAGAGGTGCAGAGAAGTAACTTGTGCCTCTGTATGCTCATCTATGAGGATGCATAGCTAGTGAGTATAGCCTGGCTTCTATGATGCAGTGAGGTTCTAAGCCGCTACTGTTCTAGGTATCTCTACACAGTGCCTACATGTAAGTAGAACTTAGAATGAGTTCTAAGTAGAATGAATATTTTAAAGTATACTCTGGGTTTTAATTTTTAATTCAGATGATATTTTTATAGATATGTTCTTTACTTAGTTACTGCCTACTTGGCATCCTCTTCTTTGTGAAACTTTAATATTTTTTTATTCTCTCATTTTTGAGAGTCAGTTTTTCCCCCCACTATGATCCACAGGAACAGAATCTATTTTAATATCATAATATCTGGTTGTGATACCCTGAGAAGCACATATCACTTAAGTATAGGGCATGAATCATGAGGAAATGTTAGTTAAACAGGAAATTCTGTTTAAACAAACAAGCAAAAAGCAGTGGTCTCTGTTCTTCAAAAAAGTCATAAAAGACAAAAGTTGAGAAACTTCAAATGAAATGAGATGAAAGAGACATTATAAAATAAATGTAATATGTGATTATATACTGGATTTTTTACTCAAGGAAAAAGTGCTATAAGGGATGTGTTAGGTTTCTCCAGAGAAATAGAACCAACGGGATATATACTTACTATACACACATAAAGTTGTCCATCCGTATCCACGAGGAATTGGTTCTAGGACCTGTGGCTCACACCTGTAATCCTAGCATTTTGGGAGACCATGCTGAAAGGATCACTTGAGACCAATGAAACCAGCCTGAGTAAAATTTAAAAATCAGCTGGGCTGGTGGGAGGTGCCTGTAGTCCCAGTTACTCAGGAGGTTGAGGTAGGAGGATTGCCAGAGCCCAGGAGTTTGAGGTTCGAGTGAGCTTATGATAACCCCACTGCTGTCTAGCCCAGGCAACAGAGTGAAACCCTGTCTAAAAAACAAAAAACAACAAAAGCAAACAAGCCTATATCTTGCATGAAAAGTATAATTCAAAATTTATTAGCAAACATAGAAATAATTTTCATAGCACTTTGGAAGCTGGGATGTTTGCTTGCTGTAATGGTTAAATTTTTTATCATTCACAAGTTGCCTAATTTTTGCTTGCCAAAATACTGAAGCCAAGACTTCTATTATAAATGAATGTATACCTTACTATAAGGACAAAGAATGCTGTGCTGAGTGTAAATAGGGTGGATCTGTTCTTTACCTGTCTAGATTCAGGTCTGAGGCATGGTTGTCTCTAACCTGCCTATCAGAAAGTTAATGATTTATAAACTATCAGTAAGGGAACTTGCTTTTGAAAAGAAGTTTTAAAAAACTCTGTGCAATCCTTTTGATTTGTTGTATTATTCCCTAAATTGAATTTTTCTTCACATTTTTGTGTATGGTATGTTCAGTCATGTGACATAGCCAGGATGTGAAATATTCCATCTGACTGTTCTTTTAGGTTGTTTTTTTTTTGTTTGTTTGTTTTTCTGTTTTTTTTTTTTGAGACAGAGCCTCAAGCTGTCGCCCTGGGTAGAGTGCCGTGGCATCATAGCTCACAGCAACCTCAAACTCCTGGGCTCAAGTGATTCTCCTGCCTCCGCCTCCCAAGTAACTGGGACTACAGACGCCCGCCACAATGCTTGGCTGTTTTTTGGTTGCAGCCATCATTGTTGTTTGGCTGGTCCGGGCTGGATTTGAACCTGCCAACTCAGGTGTATGTGGCTGGCGCCTTAGCTGCTTGAACCACAGGCGCCGAACCCTGACTGTTCTTTTAAATAAAACTTTATGTTTTATAATAATGGCAAATTTTCCGAAGTAAAATTGTTTACTCTTCATTGACCGTCAGTTGGAGACTCCATAGATATTTCACATATTTTTTAATTCATATATATATATATTTTTTGGAGACAGAGTCTCACTGTGTGGCTCTCAGTAGAGTGCTATGTTGTCACAGCTCACAGCAGCCTCAAACTCATGGGCTTAAGTGATTCTCTTGCCTCAGCCTCCCAAGTAGTTGGGACTACAGGCACCTGCCACAACGTCCAGCTATTTTTTTGTTGCAGTTGTCATTGTTGTTTAGCTGGCACAGGTCAGGTTCAAACCTGCCACCCTCAGTGTATGTGGCTGGTGCTGTAACCACTGTGCTATGGGGGCCGAGCCTTTTTTTGTTTGTTTGTTTTGTTTTTTGAGACAGAGTCTCACTTGTCACCCTCGGTAGAGTGGTGTGATGTCACGGCTCACAGCAACCTCAAACTCGTGGGCTGAAGTGATTTTCTTGTTTCAACCTCTCGAGTAGCTTGGGACTACAGGTGCCCGCCACAACACCCGGCTATTTTTTAGAGATGGGGATCTCACTCTGGCTCAGGCTGGTCTAGAACTCACGAGCTCAGGCAATTCACCCAACTCGGCCTCCCAGAGTGCTAGGATTACAAGTGTGAGCCTCCCACACCCGGATGTTCATAACATTTATGATCACCAAAGGTACACACACATATACAAACAAACACATACACACCCCTGCATATAAACTAGTGATGCACTTTTGAATCACCTGTTGTTAAAGCGAAGACGTAAGAATGTGTAACATTTGTTTTTTAGAGGATGTGCAGAATAACCCAATAAATATTAAGTAAATCCTTATTGAGTCTGGAAATTTCTTATTTATAATATTCATGTTTTGAAAATACTTTTATGTTTTTTACTTTATAGTCCTCTGTTTTTCTGTCAATGTATAATTTACATACAGAAAAACCATACTTTTGGCATACAATTCTGTGAGTTTTGATAAATGCTTACAGTCATGCACAACATTTTTTTTTTCTTTCAGTTTTTGGCCGGGGCTGGGCTTGAACCTGCCACCTCTAGCATATGGGGCTGGCACCCTACTCCTTTGAGCCATAGGCGCCTCCAGTCATGCACAACATTTTGAAGAGTTGATCTTGTTACTTGTTTTTTTATCCCCAGTGCTTTATAATCTCATGATCATGTAAGGATTATCATTGTAAACTTTAATTACTGCTCTGTAGCTTTTCAGAATTTGATAATTTCAATGATTTCCAGTGTTTTCTCTTTGTGCTTCCTGGAGTTTGTGAACAGCACATTAAGGACTTTATTTTCCCCTCTTCCGTACTCCCAGTGCCTTAGTGTCGCCTCTGTCATTTCTGCCCTGTGCACTGGTTTTGTTATCTTCCATCTTGCGTCTTTTCTAGTTTATCTTCCACACTTCTGCTGCTGCTGGTCTTTCTGAGGTACAAAACTGATTATGTTAGTCCTCTGCTTAAAATCTTTTATTGGCCCCCCACCAATAAAAGACATACTTTTCAAATAAAACACAGATTCTTCCGTGAATTGCTTCCTGCTTGGTCTTTTGCCTGCCTGCCTTCCTCTTGCTTCCCCTGCCTCAGCCCGACTGCCTGAGTCGCAGATTCCCAGATAAACCCTGTTCTCCGTGGTCTTAGTGGTTAGTGCTTCCTGTACTTCCTGCTCGCAGCTTTTTTTCTACCCTGCTGCCCGTTAGCTGACCAACTTCCCTAAACCTTCCGAAGCTCTCTTGTGCTCTGCTGCTGCTCTCTTTACCTGATTCCTTCCTAACAGTGCTTGGGCACTTTTGCCTGACTGTCTCTCGTGATGGAGTGTGCTTGTTGTAGTCTTGCCAGTGCTTTGAATAATGTCAGATGCAAGTAAGAATTCTGGATTTTGTTCAATTAGTAGACAGTACAGTTACCTGAAGAGTGTGATCCCTGCATGAAACCCATGAAATAGATAAGGAGAAGAAAAATATATTATTGCAGCAGCGTGCACCAGAATTCCTTCTATGGAGGGAACTGCATTTGAGGCTAGCTGACTTAGGGATGGGGGCCTCTGAGTGTGGCTCTTAGCTGGAGCTGAGAGATCAAAATGAGTAGAGAGAGACGAGGGGATGGATTTGTTGGTTTTGTTCCTAATAGGGAAGGGGAGTGAGAAAGAAAAAAAAGTCAGAAAAATGCCGTGAGGCCAGGGGATAGGTAACATAAAGATCCTCTTCCCCTACCGAGGGGTTTTAGAAAAGTAAGTTAAGAAGGCGCCTTCTGCAGCTCCTTTTGAGGAGACTGTTGTCATGTCTGCCTAGCAGACTGCTCTTCACTGAAATCTGGTATGCTAAAGAATGCTTTTTGCATGTGTTGAGTTTTTGTTTTTGTCTTTTGTAGAAGTCGAACGACAATTTACATTCTGTCTGGATTGGTGCAGTGTAGAAAAGTGATGGTGGCCGAGTATTGAGGGAAACATTTGGCAGGGGAGGCTTTTGACTGGCACAGGGTATGGCATTGCAACATTTGAATCCATTTAGTGTAGATTATAAGGGGCTGGCAAGCCCTACCTAACAACTAAAATATATATACAACAAGAAAAAATTGCAAATGAACACACAAAAATGAGAGTAGCTACTGTTAGGAAGATGGGGTTACGTACTAGAATGGTTTTAACAAGAGGAAAAGATCTAAAATTATATATTGTCATGTTCTTATTTAAATGAGAACTTGGAAATTAGAGGTTAATATTGAGATTTCTTTAATATTGAAGGTGCTGGAAAGGGGAAGGTGAAACTAATTGTTGAAGAACAGGGAATAAGGGCCAGGACTGAAACTCCATTCTTTACCAAAAACAGGAACTTTCTTATTAACATGTTAGACTTTGTTTCCTTCTTTTTTTTTTTTAAATTGTTGAACTAATACCTCAAAGGGAAAAAAATCTGCTAAGTAACTAAATATTGGACAAGGTTTTGAGTAAACAAAGTTTAACTTTTATAAATTGATAGTGTTCTGTAGAATATTGAGTTGTAATGAATGATGGCTTAATTATTTAGCTGCTGCAAACTGTAAGTTTCTATACTTACTGTCGCATTTATGACTAAATCTCACAATATTGCTTTTTATAATTGTTTTTTATGAAATTAAAAAGTCACAAAGTTAATGGCAAGATCAGAGTATACTTACAGCAGTGTTGTGTGTATATTACTGCTAATGAAGTGTACCTTGCTAGTGGCAATAAAATTCATTTAATACTGAATCCTTATTCTATTTGTGTTTTCTCTTCTTGCCTTGATTTCACACATACTGCTATGGTTATAATCAAAAGACTGATGTACTCAAATGATACCTTTCCATGGTAAGCATGGAATTAGAAAAAGGGGAGTTAGTTGAATGTTCTAATAGCTATAAACATTCGGACTTGAGAGCTTGATACAGCCCTTTCTATGACAGGGGTGTTCCTCCCTAGGGACCTGAAGTTTGAATTGATGACTGGCTAGGGTATCCCCTGGACTATGCTGGAAGCACATACCCAATTTGGATTTCTGTTTTTCAGTTTTCATTTTGCCTAGCCTGTCTTTTGTCGTCTTTTCTTTAGACGTTTTAGCTCTTTTGGTTCGGATAGTTTATAGTTCAAGTCCTTGTACTCTGCTTATAGTGATTTTTATTTATTAAGGTGACTTTGCAAAACTCTCAGCTCATTCTCTAGGTGTATTTTCTCTGGGTGATCACCGAGGCACTCTGCCCTTGCTTCAGGGTACTGCCACGCTGGCACTCCTTCAGGGACCATTCTTGTCCTTTAGAAGGCTATTATCTATGACTTTTCTCCTCTACCTGTGACATCTTAACTCAACTTTACTCTTCTTTCTGTTCTTTCATTCTTTTCTCAAGCTCCTTCTGCCCCAGACTCTATTATTTATCACTTCCTAAAGGACCTGCTCCCTTAGTACCACCCCTCCCAACTCTGTTTTTTCTAGCCTTTCCCAATGTCCCTTTGCCATGGGCCTTTTCTCGCATCTGCCTTCTAAGGTGGAAAATAGCTTCATTGAAGTCTTTCCTATTTTTCCTCTATTTCTTTCTTCTATATATACTCCATTCCTTGAACAGAATTGTCTATATTCATTTAAGGATGATGTTTTTTCATTCCTATCTTCACCTTCCTGTATAGACCTGAGGCTCTAGCTTTGTTTTAGGTTGGGGCCTGGATTTTCATTGTGGGCAATTAGATGTGGTTTATATTGACATAGACATGTAGGGGTTTCAGACCATCTTTAAAATGTTGATGTGATTTGAGTTGCAATGTTATTGAACAATTTGATGATCCAGGATATTATGGCTCCATGAAATTTCCTTGTATATCCCATGTTTCTTTCAGCTAGTTTGTTTTAATCCTGGGACACATTTTTTAGCATATGACCATGAATGCTAATGCTATTTGACTTTATAGTTCAAAGTTCATAGTGATATCTCTGTGGTCACTATCCTCTTTACCAATCATTTTGGCCAGGTGTGGTGGCTCATTACCATAATCTTAGCATTCTGGGGGGCCAAGGAGGAAGGATCACTTGAGGCCAATGTGAGCAATATAGTGAGAGCTCATCTCTACAAAAAACCCAAATTAACCAACTGTGATAGTGTATTCCTATAGTCCCAGCTTCTTGAGGATTGCTGGAGCCCTGGTGTTTGAGGTTAAAATAGCTGTGATGAGGCCACTGCATTCTAGCCTAGGCAACAGAGAGACTTAAAAAAAAAACAAAGAAACAGGGGCGGTGCCTGTGGCTCAGTCGGTAAGGCGCCCGTCCCATATACCGAGGGTGGCGGGTTCAAACCCAGCCCCGGCTGAACTGCAATGAAGAAAAAAAAAAAAAAACAACAACAATAAAAAAAACAGTTGTGTCAAGATTTGTTCAAAGATAGGCCATTATGCAAATAACTCATCTTCTTTTGTTTTGACTGTTTGTCTTATTTTCTTGTTTGTTTATTTATTTATTTTTGAGACAGAGTCTTACTTTCTTGCACAGGCTGGAAAACTCTTGACCTTAGGCAGTCTTCCCACCTTGGCCTCACAGGTTCTATGTTTAAAATAACACCTTCCCCCTTAAAAATAGAGAAAAGTGCCACTTCCTTCATTATGCTTTTGGACTGGCTCTAGCTCTTATTCTTCCACATTTAAAAAAAAAAAAAAAATCACTGTTGACCTGACTGAATTAGGATGTCTCAGCCTTCTTCTGCTTCCACTACTTTGTGCTACTTCATGGATACTTTTTAAATTGACATTCTGTCTTTCCTTGGATTCGATACATGGTTAGCTGAAGCATTTATCAGGCTCTTTTTCTGGCTTCATAACTAGGTAATTGTCCAGACTCACCTTTCTTTTTGTGTGGTCTCCTGAAGGGCTTTCTTCTTAAAACATTTAACCATTGCTCCACTTCTTATAACTTTGTGTATGATGTCTTTGCAGAAATTTAGTTCCTTGTCTAGAGCTAGCTACACAACAGCCTTTTGGGGGTGTTGTTCAGCCATCACTTCAGAAATCGAGTGTCGAAACCACAAAACTTCCTCTTTTGACTTCCTTATTCTGTCAATAATATTACCATTCTCCAGACTTGGGTTTTTTGTACTGCATATGGGGCTGTCTTAGTCCATTCATAGAATTAGAACACAATGCCTTAGACTGGGTACTTTATAAATAACAACAGAAAATTATTTCTCACAGTTCTGGAGGCTGTGAAGTCCAAGATCCAGCTGCCAGCAGATTCTGAGCATGGTAAGGGTTCTCTGCTTCATAGATGGTGCCTTCACCTGTGTCCACACATGGTGGAAGGGGCCAGCAGGCTCACTCAAGCCTCTTTTATAAGGACACTCATCCCATTTATGAGGATTCTGCCCTTATGACCCAAGTCACCTCCCAAAGAGGCTATCTTATAATAACAACACATGGGGCATGAGATTTCAATATATGAATTTTGAAGGGACACATTCAGAGTATAGCCGGGCAAACAGGGAAAGAATGGAAAAGAAATTCATTTGATTTATTTCTGAATGTGGGGATCCTGTCCTGTTTGCTTTTTGTAGTCTGAGCACTTAGGACAGGATTCAATGGATGTTTCTTAAACTGAGCGTTACAGTACTCTGGGGTTGATTCTTTTTATTCTACTTTTCACTTAGACCAAACCCTCCTTAGCACACACTTAGTTTACTGCAATGCCTCATCATTTCTTACCAGTAGTTTTTTCTTCTATCCTTGCTGCACACTACTGGCAGAATAATTTTCCTTAAACCTTACTTTCATGGTGTCAAGAGCCATTATTTTGGATTCAGTTAAAGCCATGTAGTAACTAGTATGGCATTAAGGTTTTGAATCACCTAGTTCCATGTACCTGTTTGATGTTATGTTTTTACTGTTTTTCTCATGTAAACTTATTATAGTTAATTGGAATAGTGATTATTATTATTGTTATTATTCTCTTTGAGGTGCATAGTTATTCCTCCTCACATCTTTGCTCCGGCTATTCTTCTAACCCAGGATTCTCCAGCCATCCTCTCATGTTTGCCAGTACAAATCCTGTACTTCTTAGCTAAAGACCTAACGCCTAGCCTAGAGTGTAGCCTTCAGTGGGCACTTAGGAATGTTTGCTAACTGAGTGAGGACCTGCATTCTCGGTAAGCTCCCCAGCTAGCTTCATATGCCCATAGACTCCATAGGCCTGCTCGTTAAATTACATTTCTCACATCTTATTGAAAGTTTAATAAATGGAATTCATGGAATAAAATCTGGTTTATGAGTACCTTAGTTTTTTACTAAGAAAAGTATTTAAAGAAAGATGGAGACTTTACCTCTTTCATGTTTACATGGATGGAGCTGGAACATATTCTTCTTAGCAAAGTATCTCAGGAATGGAAGGAAAAGTATCCAATGTACTCAGCCCTACTATGAAGCTAAATTATAGCTTTCACATGAAGGCTATAACCCAACTATAGCACAAGACTATGAGGAAAGGGCCAAGGAAGGGGAAGGGAGGGGGGAGGTTAGGGTGGAAGGAGGGTAAAGGGTGGGGCCACACCTACGGTGCATCTTAGAATGGGTACAGGTGAAACTTAAGAAAATGCCATGAAGGCTACGTTGAACAGTTTGATGAGAATATTTCAGATTGTATATGAAACCAGCACGTTGTACCCCTTGATTGCACTAATGTACACGGCTATGATTTAACAATAAAAAATAAATAAATTAAAAAAAGAAAAGTATTTAAAATAACTTCAGAAGCATTATTCTCTTTATTTCTACCTTAGTTGTTAAAGTGCTTTTAAATCTAACCTTTTCTTAGCTTTAACACAAATGAATCATTTGATCTAAATCAAATGATTTTAGCACAAGCTCTGTGCAATTACATTGTGCAGCTTAGCAGAAACTATGGCAACAATGAAAAATATGTTTTTACTGACTGTTTTCTTCTGTAAGAGTTGGAATTTTAAAGTTAAATATCTTACAACTCAAATGACTATAGATAATGTATATTACAAATTATGTTTGATAATAGGATTGCTTAGAAAGTTGGGTTAAGAAACCATTTATCAATCATAAGTCTGTGGCTAAAACCCTGGAAGAATATGCCAAAAATTAATAATAGTTACCCTCAAGTGATGAGATTATAGAAGATTTTCAGGGCCTATTTTAGCCTATCTGTATTGTTTATTTTCTTTAAAAATAGTGAACCTGTTTTATTTATAATGAAAACAACAACAATAAAGTTATTTAAATCTGAGGTGAAAGACAATTATCCTTTCATCCTAAGTTTGCTGCTTTTAAAATTAGATTGGTCACTACCTCACACCCATTAGGATGGTTACTATCAAAGAAACAGAAAATAGCAATTGTTGGCCAGGATGTGGAGAAATTGCAACCCTTATGGACTGTTGATGGGAGTGTGCATACAGCCTGTAGGAAAAATAGTATGGACCCCCCTCAAAAGATTAAAAATAGAATTAGCATTTGACCAAGAAATTCCACTTCTGGTTATATTCCTGTAAGAGTTGAAAGTCGGGTCTCAAAGTAAAACCCATGTTCATAGCAGCCTTATTCACAGTAGCTATAACATGGAAGCAACCCAGTGTCCATTGACAGATGAATGGATAAGCAAAATATTGTATATACATACAATGGAATATTATTCCACCTTAAAAAGGAAGGAAATTCTGCCATATGCAACAACATGGATGAAAATTAAGGATATTATGCTAAGTGAAGTAAGCTAGTCACACACACATAAAAAAACTACTGTGTGATTCCATTTATGTAAGATACTTAAGAGAAGTCAAAACCATAGACAGAAAGTAAAATATTGGTTGCTAGGGGATCAGAGGAGGGAGGAATGGGGATATTGTTTACCAGATGTAGAGTTGTACTTTTACAAGATGAAAAGCGTTATGGAGATGGTGATGGTGATGGGTGCACATTTTGAATGGTTTTAATAATATGGAAAGGTACCCTTAAAAATGGTTAAGATGTTAAATTTTATGTTACGTATTTTATCACAATAAGAAATAGTAAAAAGTTACGTCAATTATAGTTTCTCATACCACGCATAACCATCTTAATATTTATTTATTATAAGGAAGAACTGAAGATATCCAGTCATAGTGTAAAACAAAAATAACAATTATTTTTGAGACCGCAAACTAATACAGCCTTTTTGGAAAGGAGTATGGAGATTCCTCAAAGATCTCAAATTAGATCTCCCCTTTGATCCTGCAGTCCCACTACTAGGAATCTACCCAGAAGAAAAAAATCATTTTATCATAAGGACATATGCACTAGATTGTTTATTGTGGCTCAATTTACAATCGCCAAGACATGGAAACCACCTAAATGCCCATCAATTCAAGAATGAATTAACACACTGTGCTATATGTATACCATGCAATACTGTTCTGCCATGGCGACTTCATATCTTTTTTATCAACCTAGATGGAGTTGAAACACATTCTTCTCAATAAAATATCACAAAAATGGAAAAGCAAATATCCAATGTACTCAATACTAATGTGAAGCCAGTAGACAATCTAATTCATGCCCACATGGGAGAAAAACTCATTTTAATTCAAAAACTCATTTTAATTCAAGTTGGGAGGAGGGGGAACAATGTAGGAGTTTGGCACACCTTTTGGGTGCAGGACTTAGCTACAAGAAGAACTCTACCTAACAAATTAAAATATTGTGATTTGGTGGTTTGTACCCTCACATTAACCTGAAAAAAAAAAAACAATTATTTTATACCTATTATATATTATAAAATTTTGCCTTTAAGAGCTATTCTTTCAGATGGTTTTTAAAATTAATAATTTAAATACTGAATTCATTTGAGTTATGACATTAAAAAAATCAATTCATTTCTAATAAAAGGATTAGTTAAATACATTCTTAAAATTATGTTTCTGGCTCAGCATAATGGTTCATGCCTATAATCTTAGCACTCTGGAAGGCTGAGATGGGAGGAGGATCATTTGAGGCCAGGAGTTCTAGACTAGCCCCATCAAGAGAGCAAGATCCTTTGACTACAAAAAAAAGAGGAAAAAAGAAAGAACAATTAGATGGGCATGTGGCATGCACCTGAAATCCTAGCTATTTGGAGGCTGAGGCAGGAGGATTGGTAGAGCCCAGGAGTTCGAGGTTGCAGTGAGCTGTGATGATGCCACTGTTCTTTAACCAGGGCAACATAAGATAACAACAGTAATCAAATGCAGGATTTCAGTAGTTCCTCATGTTTTAATAAAAAGAATTGGTTGAACTTATTTTGTGAGAACAATAAAACTGTATCTCTCTCTTTTCTAAATGATTGAAGTTAGGCATTGATTTAAAACTCTCAGCACTTTTGATGAGAGGAGACTGTCTAAGCTGCTTAACAGTGGAGATAAGCCTGAAGTGGGCCTTGAAAAGATTTAAAATATTTCTAGTTTTAGTCCAAGTTTGCTAATATTTAACAATTTATATCATGTGACTATCAGAATAGATGCCAGAAATAAACAACTGAAATAGTCACACTGTTGCTGTGTACTAGCTGACTAGTTTCCCCTCTAAATTTTTAAAGTTGGTTGATAATCTTTATTACATTGTGTATTTGTGAAGAGTTTTCATAAGGCATTGTTACTGTGGGAAGGAGTTAATCCTTTTTAGTTAGGATTGAGGCTGAAGGTGAAGTTCTGGTGCTATTATGCTATTACAAGCAGAAATCCAGATATGCCCACACCCTGGTCTGCTAGTCTAACTCCTCCCTCAGGAGTCATGAGAGATCTGTTTGCAAGGAACAGTAGCTAGTGGGAATCTGAGTACCACTTTAATAAGATCTGTGCACATTTCAGCACACAGGTGTAGAACTCTTATGCAAAAGCTTTATTGGTACAGGTAGTTGAGGCTTAAGGCCTAAGTGAGGCCTCTTACTTCCCTCCTAGCCCCATCTAATCATCATGGTGGAACCAGAACGTTCAGAAATGTGGCTTAGAAGGTTAGAAGGAAGAACAAACTAGTGAGTGAACCCCAAATGTCTTCATAGTTTCAGGTTTCTATAACAAAGATAGTATATTCTGGGAGACTTAAACTACAATTTATTTCTCACAGTTCTGGATGCTAGGAAGTCTAAGATCAAGGTGCTGGCAGCTCTAGTGTCTGGCGAGGACCCGCTTACTAGTTTCTAGATGGCAGTCTTCTTCTTGTATCCCCACATGCCAGAAAGCAGAGAGAGAGAGAGAAGAGGCAAGCTCTCTGCTGTCTGTTCTTAGAAGGGCACTAATCCCATCATGAGGGCTCCACTCTCAGGACCCCTCCCAGTGGCTCCATCTCTGAAGACCATTGCATTGGAGATTGGGATTTCAACCTGTGAATTTCAGGGGGACACAACATTCAGACCATAGTACCAGGTCCCAAGAAAACTCCTGAACCTGCTTCGTTAACTACTATATACGACGTTGAAGGAAGAAGTGCAAGAGGATGGCCATTCAGGGCCAAGGAGGCAGACAGGCTGTCACAGAAATTTGAGGCAAAAAACCCCAGAGGCTTGTGTAGAGGCTGATCTTTTAACACAGCAACACTACCTACTTACTGTGCTTATTCAGAATTTTGGACTCTTTAGTAATTAGATTAGTACCCTTGCTTACCTGCAGAGAGAACTAGAAAGGGGTTTTCCTATGTGTGCCTGGCGTAGGAGAAGGAGCAAAAGTTCTTTTTCTCCTACAACTGCGATAAAGTCCCATGTGCTTTTGGGCATGAAGAAAGACAGTGTACAGGCTGTTTCTGGTAATCTGCTCCCTGGCGTACAGGTAGCTCCACATCATCTGATAAACACATAATTGAGGCTTTACTAAGGCGTGTGAATGACTCACACATGCAGAAAATTTCTGCAATTGGCTGATGTTTATTTCATCTCTAGAGTGAAATAAAATGTGTAAATATTTTAAGTGTTCTAATAAATGTTAGTATTGTTACTGAGAAGTTTAAGCTCTTGTTCTTAGGTTAACAGCTTAATTAAGAGAAATGTACTTTATTTTTAGACTTTCATGCTCAAAGGCTTTAATCATAATGACAAAATACTAGCATAGAAATGAGAACTATTTAGACACCTAGTCTCACATCCTTGAATGTGTGTGATTCATTGCTAAGGCTTCTATTTGGTATGATATTTACCATTTGCTTTTATGAGTTTTGTCACTAATACATTGAAAAAACTTTATAATTAATATTTTCCCATGCCCAAATATGGTAGCTTCCTACTGATTTGCTTTCATATATATGATTACTTAACTTTGCCTAAAAGATGTAATATAAAAGAAAGAATTATGGATATTAAGCTTAAGATCTTTTAGATGGGCCTATATCATATCCGTTTAAAATTTATTTTTACTCTTTTAGCTGAGCTATTCTGAGTCCAGTGTACTCACACAGTTCAGAGGTTAGTCCGAGATGTGGGTAAGCAAATTTGAGGACCACCCTCCTACTACCACCATCCAGTTTATTCATTTATAAAGGCAATTGTTGAAGTTAAAGTACAAACTACTATTACTGTATAATGTTGACTGTAGAAAGACTTTTGCTTCTTACAATGTCAGAATAAGACCCATGGGCTAGGTGCAGTGGTTCATGCCTATAATCCTAGCACTATGGGAGGCTGAGGTGGGCGGATCGCCTGAGCTTAGGAGTTTGAGACTAGCCTGAGCTAGAGCAAGACTCCGCCTCTAAAAATAGCTGGGCATTGTGGTGTCCCAGCTACTCAGGAGGCTGAGGCAAGAGGATCACTTGAGCTCAAGAGTTTGAGGTTGCTGTGAGCTGTGGCACTCTACCCAGGGTGACAGAGTGAGACTTTGTCCTTCCCACACCTGAGAAAAGACCCAGTACTGGATATTCCTTCTCAGAAAACAACTATAAAACCTGGACTTCATACAAAAAGTAACTTTCTGAAGGCACTAGAGAATAAACAGAAGCAAACAGACTCTGGTGGAGAGTACACAGTTGGAGAAGGGGAGAAAGGAAGGAAGAAATAACTTTGCCTTTTCACTGATTCTAGCTTCAGGGTAAGTGCAGTCCACACGAGGGGAATTCTAGTGGAAAAACAATAGACTTTCTGTCCAGGGAAACTAGAAAACTAAAACCTGAAAACCCTGACCACTAAAGATAGTTGGAGGAATCCCTGAAGAAGACCTGGATGGTGCTGGTAGGGGGTGGTCCTCAGATTTGCTTACCCACGTCTCTGACTAACCTCTGAACTATGTGTGAGTAGAGTGGACTCAGTTTTGCTCAGCAAACGATGAAAACTCTGAACTGGGACTGGCGTTGCCTCCCAAGGAACAGAGTGTGAAAGTCAAGCCAAGCTAAGATACTATGCCTGCTAAAACAAAACTTTCATTGGAGAAAGATTATCTTGACTCTTCAAAAATTAAAATTTATGATTTCAAGGTACAATCCAAAATGATCCTACATGTGAGGAATCAAGAAAATGACACATATCTTGGAGGAAAGAAAATCAATGAGTCGTCCTTTGAGGTGAATGATATGTTGGAAACAGAAGGCAAGAATTTTAAAACTACTGTTATGATATCCTCAGTAAATCATAAGAATATTCTCTTATGCAGCCTTAAAGAAAGATGGAGACTTTACCTCTTTCATGTTTACATGGATGGAGCTGGAACATATTCTTCTTAGTAAAGTATCTCAAGAATGGAAGAAAAAGTATCCAATGTGCTCAGCCCTACTATGAAACTAATTTATGGCTTTCACATGAAAGCTATAACCCAGTTACAATCTAAGAATAGGGGGAAGGGGGAAAAGGAGGGGAGAGAGGGGGGAGGATGGGCAGAGGGAGGGTGATTGGTGGGATTACACCTGTGGTGCATCTTACAAGGGTACATGTGAAACTTAGTAAACGTAGAATATAATTGTCTTAACACACTAACTAAGAAAATGCCAGGAAGGCTATGTTAACCAGTGTGATGAAAATGTTTCAAACTGTTTATAAAACCAGTGTTTGGTGCCCCATGATCGCATTAATGTACACAGCTATGATTTAATATTAATAAAAAAAAAGAATATTCTCATTGTAGATGTTTGGTGCTGAAATGTCTTCAGTTAATTCTCCTTTCAGCAGAAAAATTGACCTGTGAACTTTTTGCTTCTTCATCACTTTAAAAGCAAAAGTAATAAATAAAAATAAAATCAGGGTTAAATGGGGAACCCATTTATTTTTGTTATAGTAGTGAAATTGTAATTAATTTTATTTTTATTTTATTTATTTTTATTGTTGGGGAATCATTGAGGATACAAAGAACCAGGTTACACTGTTTGCATTTGTTAGATAAAGTCCCTCTTATAATTGTGTCCCGCCCCCCCAAAAAAGTATGTCACACACCATGATCTCCCACTCCCTATCCTCCTTCCCTCTCTGTGCTCCTCCATTCCACCCTCTACCATGTACTAGTATCATTTGTCCTCATCAGAATTGAGTACATTGGATTCTTGCTTCTACATTCTTGTGATGCTTTACTAAGAATAATGTGTTCCACCTACATCCAGGTTAATACAAAAGATCTAAAGTCACCATCCTTTTTAGTGGCTCAATAGTATTCCATGGTATACATGTACCACAGTTTGTTAATTTATTCCTGGACTGTGGGCGTTTAGGTTGTTTCCATGTCTTGGTAATTGTAAATTGAGCTGCAGTAAATAGTCCATTGCAAATGTCCTTATGATAAAATGATATTTTCTTCTGGGTAGATGCCCCCAGTAATGGGCTTGCAGGATCAAATGGGAGGTCTAATTTGAGTTCTTTGAGGATTCTCCATACTTCCTTCCAAAAAGGTTGTATTAGTTTTGCAGTCCTATCAGCGGTGTAAAAGTGTTCACTTCTTTCCGCATCCACCCCAGCATCTGCAGCTTTGAGACTTTGTGATGTGGGCCATTCTTACTGGGGTTAGGTGATATCTCAGGATGGTTTTGATTTGCATTTCTCTGATGATTAAAAACAATGAGCATTTTTTTCATAAGTTTGTTAGCCATTTGTCTGTCTTCTTTAGAGAAGGTTCTATTTGTGTCTCTTGCCCAGTGATATATGGAGTTGTGGGTCTTTCTTTTTGTTGCTTAATTTAAGTTCTCTGTGGATTCTAGTTATCAAACTTCTGTCTAATTGTTAATCTACAAACATCTTTTCCCATTCTGATGGTTGTCTCTTTGCTTTGCTTGTTGTCTCCTTAGCTATACAGAAGCTATTAGGTTCAACTAAGTCCCATTTATTTAATTTTGTTGTAGCAATTGCCACTGGAGTCTTCTTCATAAAATCTTTCTCCAGTCCAATACCTTCAAGTGTTTTAACCACACTTTCTTTCGGAATTTTTATTGTTTTGTGCCTTAGATTTAGATCTTTTATCCATCTTGAATCAATTTTAGTGAGTAGAGGAAGGTGCAGGTCCAGTTTCAGTCTTTTACATGTGGTTATCCAGTTTTCCCATGTGATTAATTTTATTAAACAAAATTGATGTTTTTCATATTTTCAGGAGAGAAATTCATGAACCAAAGAAATATTATCACCAATCCCAGATAATAGCTTTGAAGACGGTGGCCAGGGCTAAGATCTCTGTGTCCTTCCCTATTGTAGTTATAGCTGCTTGATCCCCAAGTGAGATTAAGACAGTGAAGACAAAATAAATAAAGGGGTGTAGTATGACAAGCTTGATCTTTGGTCCTGTACTGAAAACTGAAGCCTTGACCGCAGTGAGCTGGGCCGCACTGCCCGGACCTGCTTCAGACTTAGTTGTTCCTTGGCCATAAGCAGATACCCCTTCGGCTTGTTTACTGGAGCCTCACCATTCTTAAACAAGAGGAGGCTAAGATAAGTTCTAGGAGGAAACTTGTAGTGGGACAAAATATGTTTTTATCATAAGCCCAGGGCTAAGCTTTTCTCAAGCCCCGCATTGTTGAATTTTCCTGGGACTGATACTTGAAGTATAGGAGAAAGAAGAACCTTTTCCAAAGGCTGCCTTCCCTGGGAACAATCTTGATGGAAAAGCAATACAAAGAGCTACTAAGCGAGTAAGAGGAGAAACTACAGAGGACATAACCTGGAGACACCAGAGTTAACTTCCCATCGCCCAGGTGCTTCATCCCTGAGTACACCTGTGTCCTCCTCTTGAGCCCTGTCCTTTCTTTGTCCCCCAGTGATAGGAAATTGGAGAAACCTTCAGCTCCTCTAGCAGGCAAAGTATTAGTTTATGTCATAAACAAAAGAGACAACAGATTATGAACAAAAACAGCCCTTCACAAATCATCTGAAAGATCTTTGTGAATGACCAGTGTTTCCTAGATGGCATATTTCATAGAACAGAGTATAGTTAATTTGTACCTCTTTTAATTTTCTGTGAGAGTAATTATGTGTATCAAAAGATAGTCTCTTACCTTCTTACTATAGCAGCTAATAAAAATATGGGTACAATATAGTATATAGACAATGCTTTTGGGAAGCTGTGCCTTTA
Source organism: Nycticebus coucang (assembly GCF_027406575.1). Taxonomy (NCBI): domain Eukaryota; kingdom Metazoa; phylum Chordata; class Mammalia; order Primates; family Lorisidae; genus Nycticebus; species Nycticebus coucang. The sequence continues at coordinate 93,402,072 of NC_069788.1, forward strand.
CATGTTTCAGTAAATAAATGACTCCTAATAGCAAGAACTAGGAATAATTATTTTTAATACATGAGTTTTTAATAATGTCTTGAGCTTTTTAAATATAATGATGGACTTTAACATTCAAGTAGAAGAAAGCCAAATCATTATTTCAAAAGTGATTATCTCTTAAGAGCTTGGCTTTTAGTATAATCTGCTTGCTATACTAAGGGACAATATACTATTGTGTGCTTATATATTGCCTGTGTTCTTGATATTTGTTTTAAATCTATCTTTTACTTTTTTGTGAGACAGAGCCTCAAGTTGTTGACCTCGGTAGAGTGCTGTGGCATCACAGTTCACAGCAACCTCCAACTCCTGGGTTTAAGCGACTCTCTTGCCTCAATCTCCCAAGTTGCTGGGACTACAGGCGCCCACCACAACACCCAGCTATTTTTTGGTTGTAGTTGTCATTGTTGTTTGGCAGTCCCAGGCCGGATCTGAACCCGCCAGCTCAGGTGTATGTGGCTGACACCTTACCCGCTTGAGCTGTGTGTGCCAAGCCTATAAATCTATCTTGATGTCAGTGTAAAGTCTAGACTGGGCCATGTGCATTGATTTGTTCCCACTATAAAATGATGCATTAATAGTCAAGCTGTTAAGGACCGAAAGTAAAATGGTGGTTCCTAGGGCTGGAGGAAAGGGGAAAAGAAAAGTTGTTTTTCAATGGATGTACGGTTTGTTTTGCAAGATGAAAAAAAGTTCTAGGTATATGTTGCATAACAATGTGCATATAGTTAGTAATACTGAACTGTACACTTGAAAATGGTTAAGGTGGTAAATTTTATGTATTTTTGGCTACGATTTAAAAAATTTTCTAAGTGATAAAAAGTTAGCTCTGGCCCAAATGGCAGCTCACATCTATAATCCTGGCATGCTGGGAGGCTGAGATGGGGGGATCAATTGAGCTCAGGAGTTTGAGACCAGCCTGAGCAAGAGTGAAATGGGTCTCTAAAAACAATACAAAAATTAGCTGGATATGGTGGCACATGCTTATAGTCCCAGCTACCCGAGAGACTGAGGCAGGAGGATTGCTTGAGCCACCAGTTTGAGGTTGCAGTGAGGTATGATGATGGCACTGCACTCTATCTGGAGTGAAAAAGTGAGAGTCTGTCTCAAAAAAAAAAATAAATAAATAAAGTTAAACTTTGGTAAGACACTGAATAATTTATTCCTTAAATCTTTCTCTCTCTCTCTCTTTTTTTGTTTTTTGTGACAGAGCCTTACTCTGGGTAGAATGTCTTGATGTCAGCTCACAGCAACCTCAAACTACTGGTCTTGAGTGATTCTCTTGATGGAACTACAGGCACCTGCACCAATGCCTGGCTATTTTTTTTAGAGATGGGGTTGGTCTTGCTCAGGCTGGTCTTTAATTTGTGAGCTCAAGCACACAAATATACAAAAAATTTGAAAGAATTGTATGTAGAATACTCTCATACTCACTTTCTAGTGCATTTAACATTTTTTTTTTTTATTATTGTTGGAGATTCATTGAGGGTACAATAAGCCAGGTTACACTGATTGCAATTGTTAGGTAAAGTCCCTCTTGCAATCATGTCTTGCCCCCATAAAGTGTGACACACACCAAGGCCCCACCCACCTCCCTCATTCCCTCTTTCTGTTCCCCCCCCATAACCATAATTGTCATTAATTGTCCTCATATCAAAATTGAGTACATAGGATTCATGCTTCTCCATTCTTGTGATGCTTTACTAAGAATAATGTCTTCCACGTCCATCCAGGTTAATATGAAGGATGTAAAGTCTCCATTTTTTTTAATGGCTGAATAGTATTCCATGGTATACATATACCACAGCTTGTTAATCCATTCCTGGGTTGGTGGGCATTTAGGCTGTTTCCACATTTTGGCGATTGTAAATTGACCTGCACTAAACAGTCTAGTACAAGTGTCCTTATGATAAAAGGATTTTTTTCCTTCTGGGTAGATGCCCAGTAATGGGATTGCAGGATCAAATGGGAGGTCTAGCTTGAGTGCTTTGAGGTTTCTCCATACTTCCTTCCAGAAAGGTTGTACTAGTTGGCAGTCCCACCAGCAGTGTAAAAGTGTTCCCTTCTCTCCACATCCACGCCAGCATCTGCAGTTTTGAGATTTTGTGATGTGGGCCATTCTCACTGGGGTTAGATGATATCTCAGGGTTGTTTTGATTTGCATTTCTCTAATATATAGAGATGATGAACATTTTTTCACGTGTTTGTTAGCCATTCGTCTGTCGTCTTTAGCGAAAGTTCTATTCATGTCTCTTGCCCATTGATATATGGGATTGTTGGCTTTTTTCATGTGGATTAATTTGAGTTCTCTATAGATCCTAGTTATCAAGCTTTTGTCTGATTGAAAATATGCAAATATCCTTTCCCATTGTGTAGGTTGTCTCTTTGCTTTGGTTATTGTCTCCTTAGCTGTACAGAAGCTTTTCAGTTTAATGAAGTCCCATTTGTTTCTTTTTTATTTTATTTTTTTATTTTATTATTTTATTTATTTTTTTATTTTTTTGTAGAGACAGAGTCTCACTTTATGGCCCTCGGTAGAGTGCCATGGCCTCACACAGCTCACAGCAACCTCCAACTTCTGGGCTTAAGCGATTCTCTTGCCTCAGCCTCCCGAGTAGCTGGGACTACAGGCGCCCGCCACAATGCCCGGCTATTTTTTTGTTGTTGCAAACTTGGCCGGGGCTGGGCCTGAACCCGCCACCCTCCACACATGGGGCCAGCGCCCCACTCACTGAGCCACAGGCGCCGCCCTCCCATTTGTTTCTTTTTGTTGTTGTTGCAATTGCCATGGCAGTCTTCTTCATGAAGTCTTTCCCCAGGCCGGTATCTTCCAGTGTTTTTCCTATGCTTTCTTGAAGGATTTTTATTGTTTCATGCCTTAAATTTAAGTCCTTTATCCATCTTGAATCAATTTTTGTGAGGGGGGAAAGGTGTGGGTCCAGTTTCAGTCTTTCACATGTAGACATCCAGTTCTCCCAACACCATTTATTGAATAGGGAGTCTTTCCCCCAAGGTATGTGCTTGTTTGGTTTATCAAAGATTAGGTGGTTGTAAAATGTTAGTTTCATTTCTTGGTTTTCAATTTGATTCCAAGTGTCTATGTCTCTGTTTTTGTGCCAGTACCATGCTGTCTTAAGCACTATGGCTTTGTAGTACAGACTAAAATCTGGTATGCTGATGCCCCCAGCTTTATTTTTGTTACAGAGAACTGCCTTAGCTATACAGGGTTTTTTCCGGTTCCATACAAAAGGCAGAATCATTTTTTCCAAATCTTGAAAGTACGATGTTGGTATTTTGATAGGAATGGCATTGAATAGGTAGATTGCTTTGGGAAGTATAGACATTTTAACAATGTTGATTCTTCCCATCCATGAGCATGGTATGTTCTTCCATTTGTTAATATCCTCTGCTATTTCCTTTCTGAGGATTTCCTAGTTTTCTTTATAGAGGTCCTTCACCTCCTTCGTTAGGTATACTCCTAGGTATTTCATTTTCTTTGAAACTATGGTGAAGGGAGTTGTGTCCTTAATTAGCTTCTCATCTTGACTGTTACTGGTGTATACAAAGGCTACTGACTTGTGGACATTGATTTTATATCCTGAAACATTACTGTATTTTTTGATGACTTCTAGGAGTCTTGTGGTTGAGTCTTTGGGGTTCTCCAAGTATAAGATCATGTCGTCAGCAAAGAGGGAGAGTTTGACCTCCTCTGCTCCCATTTGGATTCCCTTTATTTCCTCGTCTTGCCTAATTGTATTGGCTAGAACTTCCAGCACTATGTTGAATAGTAAAGGTGACAGAGGACAACCTTGTCTGGTTCGAGTTCTAAGAGGAAAAGCTTTCAGTTTTACTCCATTCAGTAAAATATTGGCTGTGGGTTTGTCATAGATAGCTTCAATCAGTTTTAGAAATGTGCCACCTATGCCAATACTCTTCAGTGTTCTAATTAGAAAAGGATGCTGGATTTTATCAAATGCTTTTTCTGCATCTATTGAGAGGATCATGTGATCTTTATTTTTGCCTCTGTTAATATGGTGGATAACGTTTATGGACTTGTGTATGTTAAACCGGCCTTGCATCCCTGGGATGAAGCCTACTTGATCATGATGAATGACTTTTTTGATGATAAGCTGTAATCTATTGGCTAGGATTTTGTTGAGAATTTTTGCATCTATATTCATGAGTGAGATTGGTCTGAAATTCTCCTTTTTGTTTGGGTCTTTTCCTGGTTTTGGTATCGGGTTGATGTTTGCTTCATAGAATGTGTTGGGGAAGATTCCTTCTTCCTCAATTTTTTGGAATAATTTCTGCAGTACAGGAATAAGCTCTTCCTTGAAGGTTTGATAGAATTCTGGAGTGAAGCCATCTGGACCAGGGCATTTTTCGGTTGGAAGCTTTTTTATTGTTTCTTTGATCTCAGTGCTTGAAATTGATCTGTTCAGGAGCTCTATTTCTTCCTGGCTGAGTCTAGGGAGAGGGTGTGTTTCCAAATATTGATCCATTTCCTTCACATTGTCAAATTTCTGGGCATAGAGTTTGTGGTAGTATTCAGAGATGATCTCTTGTATCTCTGTGGGATCAGTTGTTATTTCACCTTTATCATTTCTGATTGAGGTTACTAGAGATTTTACTTTTCTATTCCTCATTAGTCTGGCCAATGGTTTATCTATTTTATTGATTTTTTCAAAAAACCAACTCTTTGTTTCATTAATTTTCTGAATGATTCTTTTGTTTTCAATTTCATTGATCTCTGATTTGATTTTGGATATTTCTTTCCTTCTACTGAGTTTAGGCTTAGATTGTTCTTCTTTTTCCAATTCCATAAGATCTCTTGTGAGATTGTTGATGTGTTCTCTTTCTGTTTTTCGAATGTAGGCATCTAAAGCGATGAATTTTCCTCTCAAAACTGCTTTTGCAGTATCCCACAGGTTTTGGTAGCTTGTGTCTTCATTGTTGTTATGCTCAAGGAAGTTAATGATCTCCTGTTTTATTTCCTCCTGCACCCATCTGTTATTCAACAGAAGATTGTTTAATTTCCATGCCTTTGGGTGGGGTCGAGCATTTTTGTTAGAGTTGAGTTCCACCTTTAGTGCCTTATGGTCTGAGAAGATACAAGGTAAAATTTCAATTCTTTTGATTCTGTTGATATTTGTTTTGTGTCCCAGGATATGCTCAATTTTGGAGAATGTTCCATGGGGTGATGAGAAGAATGTATATTCTTTATCTTTGGGGTGGAGTGTTCTATATGCGTCTATCAAGCACAGTTGTTCTAGGGTCTCATTTAAGTCTCTTATATCCTTGTTTAATTTCTGTTTACAGGATCTGTCCAGCTCTGTAAGAGGAGTGTTAAGGTCCCCTGTTATTATGGTATTATCAGATATCATATTGCTCAGACTGAGTAAGGTCTGTTTCAAGAATCTGGGAGCATTTAAATTGGGTGCATAGATATTTAGAATTGAAATGTCTTCTTGTTGTATTTTTCCCTTGACCAATATAAAGTGACCATGTTTGTCTTTTTTGACTTTAGTTGCTTTAAATCCACATGTATCTGAAAAGAAGATTGCAAGTCCTCTTTTCTTCTGAATTCCATTTGCCTGAAAAATTGTCTTCCAACCCTTGACTCGGAGCTTTAATTTGTCTTTTGAAGCCAGGTGTGTTTCTTGCAGACAGCAAATGGATGGCTTGTGTTTTTTAATCCAGTCAACCAATCTATGTCTCTTCAGTGGGGAATTCAAGCCATTAACATTTATTGAGATAATTGATAAGTGTGGTAGTATTCTATTTATCTTATTTTGTGAGAGTCCATTGCTTAGTTTTATCTTTTGCATCAGTGTGGAGGTTAGGTTCTGTCCTTTAATTTCTGAGTTCTAACTTTGCTGCTGATCCATTTTGGTGGTCAGTGTGCAGAACAGGTTGAAGTATTTCCTGTAGAGCTGGTCTTGTTGTGGCGAATTTCCTCAATGTTTGTATATCCGTAAATGATTTGATTTCTCCATCAATTTTGAAGCTTAGCTTAGCAGGGTACAGAATTCTGGGCTGGAAATTGTTCTGTTTAAGTAGATTAAAGGTAGATGACCGTTGTCTTCTTGCTTGGAAAGTTTCATTAGAGAAGTCTGCGGTCACTCTGATGGATTTGCCCCTGTAGGTCAACTGGCGCTTACTCCTGGCAGCTTGCAGAATCTTTTCTTTTGTCTTGACTTTGGACAGGTTCATCACAATCTGTCTTGGAGAAGCTCGGTTAGAGTTGAGGCGACCTGGGGTCCGACATCCCTCTGAAAGCAGTGTGTCAGAATCTTTGGTGATATTTGGGAAATTTTCTTTTATAATATTCTCTAGTATGGCTTCCATTCCTCTGGGGCATTCTTCTTCCCGTTCTGGAATTCGTATAACTCGTATGTTGGAACGCTTCATAAAGTCCCATAATTCTGACAGTGAACGTTCTGCTTTCTCTCTCTTCTGCCTCTTTTACTATCTGAGTTATCTCAAGAACTTTGTCTTCTACCTCTGAAATTCTTTCTTCTGCATGGTCTAACCTGTTGCTGATACTTTCCATTGCATCTTTAAGTTCCCTGATTGACTGTTTCAGTTCCTTCAGCTCTGCTATATCCTTTTTATATTCTTCATATCGTTCATCTCTGATTTGATTCTGTTTTTGGATTTCCTTTTGGTTATTTTCCACTTTATTAGCAGTTTCCTTCATTGTTTCCATCATTTCTTTCATTGTTTTCAACATGTGTATTCTAAATTCCCTTTCTGTCATTCCTAACATTTCTGTATAGGTGGAATCCTCTGCAGTAGCTACCTCATGGTCCCTTGGCGGGGTTGTTCTGGACTGGTTCTTCATGTTGCCTGGAGTTTTCTGCTGATTCTTCCTCATGGGTGATTTCTTTTATCTGTGTCCTTGCCCTAACTTTCCTTTCACTTCCTCTTGCTCTTTAAGTTCTCGTGCCTGTGGACTAAGGGTTACAGGACCAGAAGGGTGAGAAGGTATAAGAGCAAAAAAGGGATGAAAGAAAGGAGGACCGAGTGATAAGAAAAAAAAAAGAAAAGAAAAATAGAGAAAGGAGAGGGGGTGGGTAAAAGGAATATTGACAAAAAGAAGAGAGGCACAGAAAGAGGGAGAGAGAGCAATATAGGTGTACAGTAGGGTACTTTGATACAACCTTAAAAAAAAAAAAACACCTTCTGGGGGTGCCCAGTTGGGTGGTTCCCTTTAGGTCAGCAGCTCTTTGCTAACCTGATCAGACACAGTACCCCACCTCCACCAAGTAGAGAGGAAAGACAAAAATGCTATAAATCAAACCAAAACAAACAAACAGAAAACTTTACGGGATAAAATTGGCTGGAAAAACCAAATAATAGCGGTAGAAACACTAACAAAAATGAAGTTCTAATTATTGAAATAGGCAGCAATGGGAAATTATAATTAAACTAGAAAAATTGAGAAAGTAAAAGATCTGTATGGAAAAGGTTGAACTTAAAAAACAAAACAACAATCAACAACGTCAAAATAAACAAAAAAAAAAAAACAACCAAACCAAAAAAAAAGAAAAAGAACACAACCAAAACCAAAGCAGTATGTATATGTTATTGAATATTGTCTGGGCAACACGTGGTCTTCTGGGGTATGAGATGTTAATCACAATTCTGATACGACTGGAGGCTGCTAGTTTCTCAAACCCCAGCAGGTAGACACCCTAAATCTCTCTTCAGCCCACTTAAAAGGCACTTTGAACTTGTTCACTTACTGAGCAGAAGCTTTCTCAGGGAAGTGCTTGTCGCTGGAATCACTGCTGAAGTGGCTATCCACTTACCCTGTGTGTCAAAGCTGGTCTCCCTCTGCCCCTAGCGTTAGGGCTGCAAAGCAGCTCAGACCCCGCCCTTAGGCTACTTGGTTGCTGGGTTACCAGTTCCCACCCAATTCTAGCTCTGCGACCCTGAGGGCGGAGCTTGCTGGGGCAGATCCCTCACAGCGTCTGCCTGTGACCCAGAGCCAAACACTATTAGCTCTGTCTGGCTCAGCGGCTCAGACTGCGGCCCTAGACAAAGGCCAAAGTTCTCCGCACTCCCGCTCAGGCTCTCCCCAAAGCAGTTCATCTGAGTGCCAAGTCCAAAGACACCAAAACAGTTCACAGGTAAGGCCTTTCTGGTTTGCGGTCTCGCTGCTACTGAACTTACAGTTGCAGGCGGGTTTAGACGGATTGAACACACGTGATCACTTGCCGGTTTTCCACTGTTTTAGTCCTCCTCTTGGGGTCCAGAAGTCTCTCACTGACTCCTTGTATCCTCTCAGGGGTGATGATAGGCAGATCCCACCATCCAGAGATGCCTGGAGTCCTATATCCCCAGACTCACGGTACCCAGATGCAGGGAAGCTGTTACTTGGCTGCCATCTTGCTCCGCCTCCTATTTATTTTTTTTTTTTAAGAGACAGGGTCTTGTTCAGTCACCCAGACTATAGTGCAATGATGTGATCATAGCTCAGTGAAGGCTTCAAACTTCTGGGCTCAGCAGGTCCTCTTGCCTCAGCCTCCTGAGTAGCTGGAACTACTGGTGTACCACGATGCCTAGCTAATTTTTAAATTTTTTAGAGGGGTCACACTATGCTGCCCAGGCTATTCTTGAATTCCTGGCCTCAGGCGATCTTCCTTTCTCAGCTTCCCAAAATTCTGGGGTTAGAGGCTTGTGCCACTACACCTGGCCCGCTGCACTTGTCTTTTATTTCACTTACAATAGTGTCCTCAAGGTTCATCCATTTAGTAGTATGTGACATTGTCTTCTTTTATAAGGCTGAGTAATATTCCACTGTATGTATATACTACATTTTGTTTAACCATTCTTCTATCAGTGGGCATTTTGGTTGCTTCCATTTCTTGGCTATTGTGAATAGTGCTGCTATGAACATGAGTGTGCAAATATCTCTTCAAGATCCTGCTTTCGATTTTTTGGATATATACCCAGAAGCAGAACTCTCATATCATAGTTACCATAGTTCTATTTTTAATTTTTCAAGGAACCACCATACTGTTTTCCATAGTGGTTGTACCATTTTATAATCCTACCAGCAGTGTGGATCAAGAACAAGAGTTCTGATTCAAAGTGGTGTGATTTTATCTTGCTTTTATTTGACAACTAATTGATGTTGAATACTTGTTTATATGTTTCTTGTTCATTTAGATCTTCATTATTATAAGCTGTCTGTTCTGGTCTTTTGTCAATTTTTCCAATGGCTTGTCTGGAAAAGTTCTTTATACATTCTATATATGAGCTCTTTATTGGTTATATTTACCCTAAATATCTTCTATGGTTTCCAACAGGACTTCACCCTTATCTGCAGTCTCTTCCGGCTCAGGCAAGGAGGGCTGCTGCGGCAGTGGTGGCTGGTACTGATTCTGCTTCTTTCATTTTGGCATCATGGCAGCCAATATCTAGTTCTTAAATTCTAAAAAAAGTTTTATGTATTATATAACATAAAAGTGCACAAAACATAGCTGTACCATTCAGCAAATAATTGTAAAGTAGGTCTTGATTTAACTATCCAAGTCCAGAAATACAGTGTTGCTAGAGCCTCAGAAGCCCCAGGAGCCTCCTTCTCTTGCTGATCCCCTTCATTATTTCTTTCCTTCTCTTTCTTTTTCAGCTAATTTAACAGGACATGCAGAGAAGGTGGGGATTGAGAATTTTGAGCTCTTGAAGGTCCTAGGAACTGGAGGTAAGTCAGTTTTTTTAAGGGAATAGAAAGGTACTGGTTATTCCTATGACAAAGATTGATAGCCTTAATACAGAAATTAATTAAAATTCTTAAAAGCACAAGGAATCCAATTGGAGAACTTTTAAAGGAGATGAACAGACCATTCATAGCAGGTAAAAATTGAAAGAATTGGCAAGTATTTAGGGAAATCAATCTTTTTTACCTTGCTATTGGGAATGTAAATTAATTCAACCTTTACATGGGACACAATATTCAAAAAATGACTAATATTTATAGAGTGTGTGCCAAGTGCTCTGTGAAGTGCTTTGTATTGATTGACTTATTTAATCTTTACTCAAGCTATTGATACTCAATGTATACAATTTGTAATAATGAAAAACCTAAGACCATTAGAAACTCAGCAATAGGAGTGTGGGTTAAATGGAATATGGACCTGTGTGTTCTGTAATCTGTATAATAGGATTGAAATTATCAATATTTACTAGCATTTTGGAAATAATCTATATTTACTAGTATCTTTTAAAAATTTTTTTATTTCAATATTTTAAAGGGGTACAAATATTTTTGGTTACATGGATTGCTTTTGTAATACTCAAGTTGTGGTTATAGGTGTGCACATCACCCAGATAGTGTTGTTCTGCAGAAAAGAATGTATAGTATACCATTTCCATGTAAATATAAATAAATGTCCACATGTATACATAAATACATGTTTGAAAAAATTTCTGATATTTACACCAAAATAGTAACAGTGGTGACCCCTGGGGTGGTTGGGATTTTAGATGATCTTGACTTTCTGCTCTACTTTCCTGTGCCTTCTGAACTTTTACTACCATTGCTCTGGCTGCTCAGGAGTCAGCGCTGGCCTCAGGGCATTTGACCATGGAGTTGTAGGCATCCCGTCACTTAGAACAGCCCCAGGTTTTGTGTAATGCTTTGCTGTCACTATTCTGAAATTCTTAATAATTCATGAACAGGGCACCCCATATTTTCATTTTGCACTGGGCCCTTACCAGGTGTGTACCTTTCTTCTTCAACTCTCCCCCCAGAGTGTGTTGCTCTGCAGTAACTACTGTTGTAAGAACTAGCTACTCATGTTTTCCATTAAAGTCATTAAAATCAAGGGGGATTTTAACTGATTTTTTTCCACCACCAGGAGCCCTAAGGCTCTTTTCTTGGAAGGGGAGGCAGAGCCTCAGAAGACAGACTATTTTTCTTCTCCACTACAGTTTAGCTTCATGCTCTCAGGGGCTTCTGTACTTTCTTAGAGCCCCAGCCCCTGACTAGATAGATTGTACCTGTCCATGTCGAGGTATCTGTCCATACCTTCCAAAATGCCAAACCTTTCAGCAAGAGAAAAAGCCTTTCTCCTAGCTTTCCTAATCAGTCCCAGCCACTGCCCTCGCCTCAGGCATGTGTGTCCGTTCACATGTGTAAGTTGGCTTTAGGTCGTTCAGTAGTGAGCTTTCATGCCTAGGGCCTGGCCATGCTAGATCTCCTAATCTCCATGAGTAGTGTAGCATGTCATGTAGACTCAGCCTTTGACATTAACCAACGAATAATTTATTCCCATCAACTAAGCATTTTATTGTCAGAATTTGGTGTAATTGTCAGGGGATTTTATTGTGCATTTTAACCTTCAGATCATTTGTAAAGATGTCTTTTTTTTTTTTTTAAATTAGCTCTGGAAAAGCAAGCATTCAATGTACTCAATACTAATATGAAGCCAATAGATGATCTAATACATGCCTACATAAGAGAAAAACTTGATCCATTTCAAGTTTTGGGGAGGGGCCATGAGATGGGGATGGGGGGGAGAACTGATGGGAGGGGATGGGTGTGCTCCCACTTAATGGGCACAATGTAGGGGAATATGGCACACCTCTTGGGTGTGGGGCATAACTATGAGAGAAACTCTACCTAACAAATGCAAACATTATAACTTAGTTTTTTATACCTTCCCATTAAACCAGAAAATTTAAAAATCATAAAAAAATAAAAAATAAACTAGCTCCAGCCTATCCTATCCCTAAGAAGTTATGCTTTTGAAATATCAAAATAATGTCTTTTAATCCTACCTTTGTTTCCCATTTCCAAGACAGTATCTACTCAAAGGGGACAGAGGGTCACAGTTTTGTGGTAACTTAGTTCCCTTGAAAATAGTGTTTGTGGCTTGGTGCCTGTGCACAGTGGTTACAGCGCCAGCCACATGAACCGAGAGTGGTGGGTTTGAACCCAGCCCGGGCCTTCCAAACAACAATGACAACTGCAACAAAAAATAGCCGGGCGTTGTGGCGGGTGCTTGTAGTCCCAGCTACTTGGGAGGCTGAGGCAAGAGAATCACTTAAGCCCAAGAGTTTGAGGTTGTTGTGAGCTGTGACACCATGGCACTCTACCCAAGGTGACATAGTGAGACTCTGCCTCAAGAAAAAAAGAAAATAGTGTTTGTGACATCTGTTCAAAAGATTTTTAAGGTCAGTTTATATTATAAATTGTTTTTATATTATCTGTTTTATCTGCATTTTTTTTGTTTTGGTAATAGCTTTATTGAGATCATATACCATATTGTTCACCCATATAAAGTGTACAGTTCAGTGGTTTTAGTGTAGTCACAAGTTGTGCTGCTAATCACAGTAAATTTTCTAACATTTCCTTTACCCCCAATAGGAATGCTGAACCCTCTAGCTATTGTTTCCCAATTTGAGGAAAATTATGCAGAGTATGAAATAGAGAAAAAAGAAATGGGATGTATACTTAAGAGAGATTAAGACATAGAAAATACAGAAGACAAGCTAATAGAATGGGCAGAGGCACTACTCAACGGCATAATAGTTGAGAATTTACTAGAATTAATTAAACATGAATTTGCAGATACTGGAAACAGCAAATCCAGGAAGACAAGTAAAAAGAAATTTTATGTAGATTCATCAGAGAGAAATAAATAAACAAAAGAGATGGATAGATACCTGAAAGTATCTAGAGAGAAAAGACTTATTTATAAGGGAACAATGACTAGATAAACATATAATTTTTCAGTAGTTAACAATGGAAATGTAGTGGTGTGGTACTATCTTCAGAATGCCCAGAGACAGTAACTGTTAGTCAGGAATTGTATACCCAGCAAAACTGCTTCCAGAAGTGTAGGCAAAATAGACATTTTTTTTGGTTGTTGTTGTTTAGCAGGCCCTGGCCAGGTTCAAACTCACCACCCCCGGTGCAGGGGGTCGGCGCTGTAACCATTGAGCTACAGGCACCCAGCCCAAGATAGACATTATTGAGATAATGCAAAAGCTGAGTGTGTTTTCTCCCAGTAGGTTCTTAATAAAAGACTTTCTAAAGGTTGTAATTTTAGGAAGGAAAATGATCCTTGGAGAATTTTTGAGATACAAAAAGAATTGGTGAATAAACGAAGTCTAAATGGTACTGTATACAGTTGTAATCGTGATATCTTGTGTGTGGTTAAGAAAAGAAAACTGAAAAATTGGATAAAATAGCGTGTAATTTGGGAAGTCATAGGAGTTATAGTATTCTGAAGTAGTGTTCTTCAAAGTTTAACAAGTGTAGGAATCTTGAAATATGTACATTCTTAAATTGATTGAAAGAGGAATCATAAAGGAATTGGTAAGTAAAAATCTTCCCACTAGGAAGATACTTGGTACAGATTTAAGAATGAGTTCTTCCACACATTCAAGGCATAGATAATTTTAATCTACCACAGACTCTTTTAGAGAATAGAAAAAATATTATTTTCTCCAAGTGATTGTATAAGGCTAGTATAGCTTTGATTCCACTTGGACAGTATGAAGAAGGAAAATTATTAGCTTGTTTCGTGTGTGTGAAATTTTTAATATCAGTTTGATAAAATCAAACCTTGTAACTGTTTGATTAATACTTAATACTTTGACTGTTATCTACCCCAGTTTGAGTGGTTTAATCACGAGCCTGTAAGACAGTTCTGCAGTTTTACGTTTTCGTTTCATGCTGTTCACTGTCCTATGGGTCTATCCTCAGCCATGGATGCTGCCTTCCCTTTTTGTCAGCTATCAGTATAGTGCATTTATGAGAAGATGGAATAACTAAAAAATGTCATTGTAGGTATTTCTGCATTTAAAAAAATCACAGTTTCACAGTTTTGATGACTAAATGGAGTAGGTGGAAACTTTTATTATGAATATAATAAAATCTCAATTTTTATTCAAAAATTTCACCACTAATCTTTCAGTTTCATTACCTTTTTAAGATAATTTTTCCATCACTACTTAGAATAATAGAAAAGCCTCATCATATGTCTTTCTGTGTCATGTAAGGTTTTCTTTGAAAATGAAACTGAAAACTCTTTTGATGAATTAATTTTTATATATTTAAACTAGAAAAAATGCTATTCAAATATCTTAAAGACTTTGTGGAATATTTAAATATGGGAGACTTATTCTTATTTATTTATTAAATACATATCCATAAAAATTCTCTTTTCTTAGAATATTGATTTCTCTTTTGAACAATCTTGTTTACTTTGGTCTATTGCTAATTTATTCATCGGCTTCCTAAGGTAGAAACTTCAAAATAATTTTTGATTCCTCTCTATTTTGGCCTCTTCATTTCTAGTTTCTTAGAAAATTCTATAATTTTTTTCTTCAAAATAATCCATGAATTTACCTTTTTTGTTCTAGGGGCCATGACTTATTTTATCTTACATATAGATTTTTACAAGGGATGTCTTCACTATAGTCTGCCTTTCTGTAGGCACTCTCTTCCATTTTATGCATTTTAATATTATATTCTGTTATAAATAATATGTGGCCTTGTTAAAATTCAACAGTATTGTGCAGTTCTGTTTAAGAACATATAGTGTCTTTTCCCTGGTTAATTATTCAAGTCCAAATTTTTGCTTTGCTTTCTGTCTCCTGTCTTTTTTCCCCCAAGTGACCGTGATGTTCTACCTACTTTCGAGTCTGGTATATTTTCTTTTGCTCCGCTACAATTATGTGTGCTTTCCCACCTTCTGAAGCCCTGCCCTGTCTCGTCCCCCCGCCTGTAGTGCTCGGCTTCTTTCCCAACTGTCCTGCCCACTTTGCTTCATTCTGTTGACTGTTTGCTCTGAGAGCCCTTCCTAGAGAACGTGGCACTGAGTTGTTCTTGGGATTTTCCTTCACATCTGCTGTCTTTCTCTTAGTTGTAGGCTTTTAAGATCATCTGTCTCTGTTTCGCCAGCCCTTTTGGCCTGCCCCTTCCCGTGCCAGGACGAGGTATAATAACGATCTAACAAGTGTATCATTTATGCTCTTGTCTCTAGCATTATACTGCAGGTTGATACTCCAAAGTTCAGGAGAGATCTGGGGTTCTTCTTTTAGCATTGTTTTATTTCATGACAAAATTTTAGATTATTTGTGGGAATAATGATTCTATTTTTATTTTTAAAAATTTCTTTTCTGCTGCCCTCCTTTTGACAATTTCGCTTTCTTTGAGGTATCTGCCCAAATAAGAGAAGAAAGTCTTTAAATGTATCTATTTGTGTATATTATTAGTAATTCTGACAATGAAGTAGAACCTGGAAGTCTCAAAGTACTTTATCATTCTTTGAATTTTCTTTTTTCCTCATACATGGCCATATTACTTTGGAAATCTGATGTGGTCTTGTCTTACCATGACAGAAAAGAAAAGAAAAATTTTGCCGTGTTTTCCGTGTAACTGTAGAGGGCATAACCAAGTTGATTTACTCTTCTGATTTTGGTGCTTTCACACGTATGGAGTACTTGGGTGTCAAGAATGACTTAGAAGACTCAGGTTTGAATTTTGACACCATCATTGCTTTACCTGAAATCCTTTAGCAACTCAGAACTTTGAGTACAGGTCCCTTTTGGCATAAGTTAATAATCCCTGTCTCACAATGTTGTTATAAAATTAATAAGGTAATAGATATGAATTGCCAGTTTCTAAATAACTATTAGTTGGTTATTTATTGAATAGGGAGTGCCATTGTAAAGCTGTAACTAAATAGGAGAAAACATAATTAGGACTTAACTCATAAGGAGAGATTATTAGTTATCTTACGTAATCACTCACTTTGTTAGTATCTCTGGGAGTAATTTCAACTAGAATAGTATTTCTAATAATAGACGTTTAACAAATGAAAATATATCTCATAAGTAAAACGTTGGTAGTTGGAATTTTGTTGGCACTTATTTGTATATTACCTCAAAAATAATATATCAAATGAAAAGATTATACTTCTTATTTTTCTTAACTGTTCAAACATCTTAGGTTCTGAACAACCTTAATGTATTGTGGGTCAGCAGTCTTATACTAAGATATACATAATAAGAGTAATAAAATTTTTAGATTGCCTCGTACATAGTAAATGCTATATAAATTTTTGCTATTATTTTGTAAGGTAAAAAGGGACAGTAGCTCAGGTTCTAAAAAAGCTAATACTATGCATTATCATGCTCTCAGATTAGCTTGAAACATAAGTAAATGTCATTCCTGTTTTTTCTCTCTTTTTTTTGAGACAGAGTCTTCCTTTGTCACCCTTTGTAGAGTGCTTGGTGTCATAGCTCACAGCAAACCTCAAATTCTTGGGCTCAGGTGATCCTCTTGCTTCAGCCTTCCAAGTAGCTGGGACTATAGGCGCCCTCCCTAACATCTGGCTGGTTTCTCTACTTTTGGTAGAGACAAGGTTTCGCTCTTACTCAGACTGGTCTCTAATTTGTGAGCTCAAGCAATCTACCTGCCACAGCCTCCCAAATGCTAGGATTACAGGCATCTTATTTCTTTTTGAGACAGAGCTTCAAGCTGTTGCCCTGGGTATAGTGCCATGGCATCACAGCTCACAGCAACCTCCAACTCCTGGGTTCAAGCGATTCTCCTGCCTCCGCCTCCCAGGTAGCTGGGACTACAGGCACCCGCCACAACGCCCGGCTATTTTTTTTTTTTTTTTTTTTTTTGGTTGCAGCCATCATTGTTGTTTGGTAGGGCTGGGCTGGATTCGAACCCGCCAGCTCAAGTGTGTGTGGCTGACGCCTTAGCCGCTTGAGCCACAGGCACCGCGCCCAAATCTTATTTCTTAATGAATATTTTGTTGTAAAGCCTAATATATGTCCCACAACAGGGAATCAACCACCATCCAACGTCTTCCTAGTTTCAGGCGGGTCCTTGCTAATCCATTTCCACACCACAGCCAGAATGATCTTTCTGAAATACAAATTTGATCATGTCACTTTTCTACTTAAAACCTTTTGGTTCATTTTCATTGCTCTTAGGATTCATTTATTCACATGTATTTATTGAGAGGCAGGCATTGTTCTGGATGCTTGGGTGGAGTAGCATGTATTTAAAAATATATATTACATATAACCTGAAAAATTGAATAATACAGATATACTATTGAATATTTCTGGGTTCATGAAACCTCAGAGTGAGTGCTGGCAATGTATAGAAGTCCGAGTGCCTTTCGTGCACCTGTGTCTAGTGAGCGATAACCATTTGTGCCTACCTTGGTCCTCAGTACCCTCTTAAGAAGTTCACTTTTTCCTTATCATGTAGATTTCTTATCTTGTTTCTTTTTTGGTCATCTAACCAGTAGCAGATCTCTTAAGTTGTGTTGTAGAAATACTGATTTATTTAGTAGAGACTATCTTTGGGCTGCGTACCCCAGCCGTAAGTGCCATGTTGAAAGGTAATTTGTGATATTCCTTTACCCATTGGTCCCAGACTGTATGAAAATCTCCCTAACAAAATAGTCTTGTTTTCTTAAGTCTTTTTTATTAAGTAAGATATACTTCTATTTTTCCTGGGTAATTTGCCACTAGAGGGTGCTGGACGTTTCACTGGACAACTTAAAGACTGCTACTTTTTGTGTGACAAGAGAAAGGAAAGAAACTTTGCTTGAGTCATGTAAAGGTTGATTTTAAAAGTATGATGACTTAGTCATCATTGTCACTTTATTCTTTTAAGTGTTTGGAAAGTATCCCTATTAAAATAGTACCATTAAAAGCATTTATCCATTAAATTGTCAAAATTGTCATTTAAAAAATGTATACTCTTGCATCTGGGTATACCCACTATACTTTATGCTTCAGTGTAAGCCTACATTGTTTACGTAGATCTTAGAGTTAAATGTTTGTGATGTTTTATGCCACAATAAAAAGATGATTCCATGTGAAGGGATTGATTGACCTTGTCTTTCTATTACAAATAAAAGTTGATTTGTATCCTAAATAAATTTTGATGCTGTATGAGGCCATGTTAGCTGGAAGCAGAGCCCAGGACAGGGATTTGGACACATGTGATTTATTGCAAGAGTGCTCTTAGGAGAAGGAGGGTGAGGGAAGCAGAGTGGTCAGGGGAAGAGTCTAACCAAGCATGTGGTCTAAGCTGGGTCTAGATTCAGCCTGAACTAATGGAGTTTTGAAGCAAGAGTGAAGAGGTAGGTTTTTTATGTCCATGTTAGTTGTTGGCTGCAGGCTGCTTGTGTGTAGGTGGAGTAGGGAATGGTGGCATGTAACTTCCCAGTTGAGGTGACTCCTGCCCGTCTCAGGCCTTTCTCCAGAGAAGGGGGAGGCTGTGGGCCATTAGCAGCCAACACTCAGAGCAGCCTGCAAAGGGGTGGCAGGGGCACCATCAACATCCACTACAGATTGTCATTAACTCCAGCAGTTAAGAACGAACTTAGACCGCTTGTTTGTAGAGGTATAAATAGAGAATTATTTATGTATATGCTTCTTAGTAGTTTTCCTTGATTCTTGTTTTGCTCTTTTACTTTCTTAGTAAGATTCTCTACTAACTAGGTCCATGGATAGTTATCTCCAAGTTTAGACTTTGAAGTAGGACATAGTTTCTTATGTAGCTTTTTCGTCTTTCCAGCTGGACCAGAACTCTTTGTTTTTCAAGTCATTTGGGACCAAGGTTAAAAAATGGTCTATGAATCACATGTATCATCTCTATGGAAAAAGTCAGGAGTTAGCCACAACCACATCCGTACATGCAGTTGCAATCTGGTTTAATGGACGAGTCTCACTGAGCTTTCTCTGAAATTCGAAAAGCTCTAGAACAGTGGTTCTCAACCTTCCTAATGCCACAACGTATTTTCATTGTTAAAAGGGGGTTGCGACCCACAGGTTGAGAACCACTGCTCTAGAAGAAAGCTCTATTTTATAGTTAGTCAAGCTAATGCAGTACATATAAATGGATTCTATATGTAATTAGTCCCTAAACTATTTTTATTTTTGCCGTTGCTACCTATTAAGTCTTTTTTCAAAAGTTGTTACCATCCATGAGAAAATGTACTGATGTATGCCTCTGATTCTGATGTACAACTGTTGTTGAATACTAAAATGGTTAAGCAAGTGAGTCAAATGGCTCTGGTTAATTAAACACCAAAACCAAATTAAATCTAGAATAGTGGCACTTTTCTTGTATATTTCTTACCTAAAGAGAATATAAGTGTTTATGTCTAAAACAAATGACTTAACTCAGAAAAATTACTGTTGTGATTTCTTTTTCTTTCTTTTCTTTTTTTTTTTTTTTTCATTTTCCACCATTTACTCTTGTTATAAAAAATAGTTTAACTCTTCTTGCAAAACAAAAACAAAATAGTACATACTGGACATATACATCACATTTTTCTTCCTATGGCTTTAGTCCACCCCCACCCCACCAAAAGAGACCAAAAAAAAAAAGCCCAAGAACAACAACTTCTTTTTTTTTTTTTTTTTTTTTTTTGCAGTTTTTGGCCAGGGCTGGGCTGAACCTGCCACCTTCAGCATATGGGGCCAGCGCTCTACTCCTTCGAGCCAAGGCACCACCCCCTTTTTTTTGCAGTTTTGGCCTGGGCCGGGTTTGAACCGGCCACCTCTGGTATGTGGGGTCTGTGCCCTACTCCTTTGAGCCACAGGCGCCGCCTGATTTCATATGTTTTTATATCAGTTTATTTATTTTTATTTGTTTTTGAGACAGATTTTCATTTCTGTTGCCCTCCGTAAAATGCCCTGGCATCACAGCTCATAGCAACCTCCAACTCTTGGGCTTAAACGATTCTCTTGCCTCAACACCCCAAGTAGCTGGGACTACAGGCGCCTGCCTCAATACCTGGCTATTTTTTCTTTTTGTTTCTTTGTTTGTTTGTTTACCAGGCCTGGGCTGGATTCAAACCCACCAGCCCCAGTGCATGCAGCCAGCGCTCTAACCACTGATGTACAGGTACTCAGCCTGTTCTTATGTCAGTTTAATTAAGCAAACATATTTTGGGCTTATAGCTTTTCTTTAATATTAGAAGAGTCATCTATTTTTAATCAGTCTAATCATTTTAATCTTAGAAATTTTGTTTTTATGATTTTACAAATCTAGCATTAATAGCTAACTGTAAAAGTCTATATTAAATTGGTGAAATTCTCCATTTTTACTTTGTAATAATACTGAAATACTGTACTTTGTAGAGTTTTTTAAAAATATTTTAAATGTAGTGTGCAACTGAGATATCCATTGTGCAAAGGAATTCAGGATCACCTTTCTTTGATAAATAGGTAAAATCAAGTGAATTTTATTTTAAATGTATTCTGAAATTGACTTATTTTTAGAGATGTTTTCAAAGATAACAAAAATAAACAAAAAAGGAACCTTGAAAAAAATAAAAGAGAGAAAGAAGTGAAAATAGAACAAAAATCTGATTAAAAGAAAGTGAAATAGGTATTAGACATCTGGGGTGAGGTAGTCATTGCAATTGAGGCTTAAATTTAACTCTGAGGTTAGTAAAAGGTAAGGCAAAAAGGAAAATTCTTTGGCCTATATAATTTGTATTTTTTTTTTTTTAATAAGGGGCTAGAACAGTATCTTTCAAGCTTTTGAAATCATCAACCATGGCAAGAAATAGGTACATTTTAACATTACAACTTAGTATAAGTATTTATGTATGTGTACAGACACACACACAAACACACATACTTTTGTCACTAATATTTATGTAATGTTTGTTAACTGACAGGCCCTATTCTAGATTCTTATAATAATTTATTTAATCCCCAATCCCTATGATTATAGGAACTGTTACTGTCTCTGATGAGGAAACTGAGACAGAGATATGTTACTTTGCCCAAGATCACGCTGTTGGTAAAGAGCACGACTAAGATTCAAACCCAGACAATCAGACAGACACCAAGGCCAGTTTTTTACCATTGTTCTACGCTGCTCCTCCTCTCTCTGTAGTGTGGTCAGATTTGCTGGCATTTATAGAGACATACATTTTTGCACGTGTTTATAAAGAGGAAATAGAAGTTTCATGAGAAACACTTTTAGTATATCCAGTTCTATTTCAGGTTTGTTTTTTTTGAGACAGAGTCTCACTGTGTCATCCCCATTTGAGTGCTGTAGCATGACAGCTCACAGCAACCTCAATCTCTTGGGCCCAAGTTATTCTCCTGCCTCAGCCTCACAAGTAGCTGAGACCACAAGTGCCTGCCACAGTGCCCGGCTATTTTTTGTTGTTGTTGTTGCAGTTGTCATTCTTGTTTTCTATTTCAGTTTCTTAAAATGCTAGGTGAATCCAATTGACAATCATTATATACTATAATGGGTCACAGCCCACAGTTTGAAAAAAAACCGTGGTTGCGAAAGACTTTTAATAAGCACTGAAATCATCAAATGGCTCCTATTTTATGGGCTTTAAATGATAACATGAAAACAGCATCTTTGACAAAAGAAACAGATATCCTCCAAAAGGCATAATTCTTTTTTTTTTAAATGTCATCTCTTTAAAAAGTGGCACATAAAAGGTTAAACCTCAATTTACTAACGTCTTTCTGAGTAGCACTCAGCTACTGCCAGGGCCCAAGTGAGGTGCTTTCTGTTGATCTGTTTTAACACACAATAGATTTTAGAGAATTTACCAGGATGGATGATAGGGTTCTTTTTGATTCTGAGATCCAATCAGGTGTTGAGATGAGCCTTTAGAAGTGCAAAATTATAGTCACTTTCACCACTGAACTCTTGAGCGTTTGCTTTTTGTGTGCAGTAACACTAAAATGAAGCTGCTTCTCTGAGGATCCTTCCATGATGGTGGTTTTACTGGGGCATTGATATATACCACCCTAGTATTATTTACTGTGTACATTGACTGGCCTATTAACCAGTCAGTTTTCCAAGGTAGGAGAAATGAAACTTAGAGTTCCAAGAGTATGTTTCTTGTTTGCTTCCGTTTCTGTCGCTGTTTTCTTAGGGTGAAGGAGATTCTTCAGAGAATGGAGATGGGCAGGTGGATTGATTGTTGGAGCTGAGAGAACGCAGAACATAGCACACGTGGGAAGATGGAAATCTTTCCCCAAGTTAATCAC
Organism: Nycticebus coucang; assembly: GCF_027406575.1. Taxonomy (NCBI): domain Eukaryota; kingdom Metazoa; phylum Chordata; class Mammalia; order Primates; family Lorisidae; genus Nycticebus; species Nycticebus coucang. The sequence continues at coordinate 93,424,146 of NC_069788.1, forward strand.
GTACGAGAAGGGCTGTGGCGAGGCATTGCAATTAGTTCTTACGTCGTCTGTGGCTAGGCATTGCAATTAGTTCTTACGTCGTCGTGGCAGGTTACAAAGCAGTGGCCATATATATGTGTCATTATGTGAAGATATTTTCCTGTTCTAAAATGGTGGCAGCTGGGTTTCCTGAGTTCACTTTCATCAGAGAATATAACCAGGACTCAGATACCATACCAAAATTAAAGAAAGAGTTGGCCAGCTGTGGCTTGCTAGATTATTTTGCTAAAGAGCCAGCTTCAACTTGAAGTCAAAACTGTCAACTGAGGTGGCGCCTGTAGCTGAGTGAATAGGGCGCCAGCCACATTCATGAAGGCTGGCAGGTTCGAACCTGGCCTGGGCCAGCTAAAACAACAATGACAACTGCAACAACAACAATAACAACAACAACAAAAATAGTCAGGTGTTGTGGCAGGTGCCTGTAGTCCCAGCTACTTGGGAGGCTGAGGCAAGTGCCTCAGCTTAAGCCCAAGAGTTAGAGGTTGCTGTGAGCTGTGATGCCACAGCACTCTACCCAGGGTGACAGCTTGAGACTCTATCTCAAAAAAAAAAAAAAGAACTGTCAACCGAGAGACGGGTATCTGGTGTACATGATGGAGTTCTTTCTTTGGTCTTGTCCTGTTTACTTGCTTGCTTGTTCATTTTTTTAATGTATTCAGGGTTAATTGAACTCACAATTCTAGAGTTACTTACTAATGGTATAGTCACACAAATAAATTTGATGATTTCTATGATAGAGAAATGCATGGGATTATAAGAACCTAAGGTAAGATGAATTTTCCTATTCTGGGAAGTCAGGAAAGTATTAGTGATTTGAGTTCTTTGAAAGAGTTGGGTCAACGAGGTGGTGGAAAGATAAAGAGAGTTAAGTAGAAGCTAGCTAATTTAGAAACTTGAGGTTATGTTAAGGATGCTGTTTTATCATACAAGCAATGGGAAATCGAGTGTCTTAAGCCAGTAGGATTGTGTATTTATCAACAATTTAGATGATGGCATAAAAATTGTACTTACCAGAATGAGGATATAAGCACACCGATAACCAAGTCACCATTTCTCAAGTTTCTGATTATCTGGCAGGGTGAATTTCAGCAGTGATTAATATGATTCTTCAGTTAGTACAAAGTGTCTCATATGACACAGTTGGTACTTGCTAATCAAGAAATGTTGGTTCAAGTGGGAATCATTAAAATAAGAGATATAATTGTTATTATATATGCATATTATTTTTTAATGTATAAATATACATTCACTCTCCAATCTTTGGATGTATGGACAGGACTCTTTGGAGATAGGTTTATAAACCGTGATATATTTTGCATAAACCTAGTTGAATGCATCACAGAAAATTAACAGTTTCAGATTCTTTAAAGTGGAATGAGAACTAGACATGTTTGAAGTAATCTGAGTGCCAAATCCTTTTACATTTTCACAGTTTTCCCCCCTAGCCTTTTATAGATGTTTCACTCACAGCCAGTTTTCTAGCAGTTCCTTTTAAAAAAAAAACATCTTTTATCTGGTCTTTTCAAAGCATTCAACCTCATTTCTTTTTTCTTTCACATTCACGTTTCAGTAGTTTACATAGTATGTAATCAAATTGTATAAGAAGACTAACATATACTACAGACATAAACATGTAAGGCGACAACTATCAGTGATTAGTGTGGAACCGCGTGGGGGCAGAAGCACATGGGCCACCTGACCACAGGCCTTCAGTGTGTGGCAGAGTATTTACACAGGGAAAAGGGGTTACCAGTTAGTCTTAGGAGCTGGCCAAGTGGAAGTCACTTAGTGAGTTTCTACTTTTTTTTTTTTTTTTTTAAGCATTAGCTGAAGTATAATAGTTTTTAAGTTTCTATGAACCCAAAGTGTAGCATGGCTAGGAAGCAGTAGATACAATGTATACAGTTTTAAACTGCATTAATACAAGTTCAAGTGACAGAAGACACTAGTCTCACAATGGTTTAGCCTATTGGGTTCAAGCTGAAAACACTGTAAAGAAGGACCTAAATCAGAGGCCTCTGAATATGGCTCTTAGCCTTTTGTGGCTCCAGGCTGCTTCCTCTAGAATAATGCATGTACTGTGTAAATGTATATACATGCAGTATTTTGTATGTATTTGATTATGTTACATTGGGAATTATGTTCCTTTTACAGACAGGAATATATATATATATTTGTTAAAGACTGAGTCTTACTTTATTGCCCAGATTAGAGTGCTATGGCATCAGCCTCACAGCAACCTCAAACTCCCGGGCTCAAGTGATCCTCCTGCCTCAGCCTCCTGAGTAGTTGGGACTATAGGTACCCACTTCAATACTCAGCTAATTTTTCTATTTTTAGGAGAGACGAGTCTCACTCTTGTTCAGGCTGGTCTGGAAAACTCCTAAGTTCAAGGGATCCTCCCACCTCAGTCTCCCAGAGTGTAGGAATTACAGGTGTGAGCCATTGGTCCTTGCCTGAAAAAAATATATATATATTTTGTTATTGTTTTTGTGGCATATAATAATTTAACATAACCATAATTATTACTGCTAAGATATACAATGACATATCAATATTTTTACAATATCAGGACATATGTTAACAATCATATATACATACATATACACACATAAAGGACCATAGTACTCTGGAGATAGGAAACTGGGAGAGCAAGAATTTAGGGTCAGTGCCATCTCATCTGTATGTAAGGAACCCAAAAGCTCCGCGGCTGCTTTTGGAGGACTTTACTTTCTCCTGAGTAAATAGATATAGTGGCTAACTCTGTTAGAAGGTATAGTACACGTCATTAGAATATTTTCTAGCTTCGTTTTATTGCTTTTTTAAAAAATTTATATTTTAGGGCGGCGCCTGTGGCTCAGTGAGCAGGGCGCCGGCCCCATATACCAAGGGTGGCGGGTTCAAACCCGGCCCCGGCCAAACTGCAACAAAAAAATAGCCGGGTGTTGTGGCGGGCGCCTGTAGTCCCAGCTACTCGGGAGGCTGAGGCAAGAGAATTGCCCAAGCCCAGGAGTTGGAGGTTGCTGTGAGCTGTGAGACGCCACAGCACTCTACCGAGGGCGATAAAGTGAAACTCTGTCTCTACAAAAAAAAAATATATATATATATAAATTATATTTTAGGTTAACTTAAGTTCTAAAGTTACTTCTTTTTGATTTCCTTCTGCCTTGCTAGGGTCTCGACTTATAATTATTATATTTACTCTGAGACAACACACAAACCTTTGTGAACTTTTTCTGTGTTCCAGAATGTGTTTAGTTTACAGTACTGGTTTTATTAAGATCCAGAATATCTGATTTCTAGCACTCATGAGAAATTACTTTTCTATTCATTTAGAGTTACGAGTCGGTCCCTAGAGTGGTGCTGTGTACGTTTCAATCAGTTCTGCTGCTTCAGTCTTCTGGCCAGTTCCGTAACTATTCTGAGCCCACGTCCATAAAGTGGGATTAATTGCCAATTTCACCGGCTGTCGTGACAAAGCAGTGAATTGGCGTGTGGAAGGAGGTTACTACATAGCTGGCCACACACAAGTCCTTACTAATTGTTAGCGCCCCTTCTCCTCAGGATCATTGGGCTCTTTCACCAAGCCATTGTGTGTCACATGACAGCGCTGATCTATTTCCCGAAGTGCTGAAATGAATAACATACACAGTATAAGAGCCCATCTCGTAAAGCTCTCTCATCCTAGTGGGTGGATTATGATAGAACTAGGTGGCAGCTATTGTACGCATGTGAACAGAGTCCAATAAAAGCATTTATCTTCTAAAGCAGTGATTCTCAACCTTCCTAATGCCACAATGTATTTTCATTGTTAAAAAGGGGTTGCGATCCACAGGTTGAGAACTGCTGTTCTAAAGGCAAACTAGATTTAAATAACCCAGTGCATTTTTCTTTCTTTTTTTTTTTTTTTGTAGAGACAGAGTCTCACTTTATGGCCCTCGGTAAAGTGCTGTGGCATCACAGCTGACAGCAACCTCCAACTCCTGGGCTTAAGCGATTCTCTTGCCTCAGCCTCCCGAGTAGCTGGGATTACAGGCGCCCGCCACAACGCCCGGCTATTTTTTGGTTGCAGTTCAGCCGGGGCTGGGTTTGAACCCACCACCCTTGGTATATGGGGCCTTACCGACTGAGCCACAGGCGCCGCCCAACCCAGTGCATTTTACAAGAGATTAACTCCGGAGAATTTATACCTTGCAGGGATGAATTGAGGACACATCTTTTCCCTCTCACAGCATCCTTTGCTTTTGTTTTTGTCTGCCCTTCCTCCTCCCTATTCCTTCAGCTCTGCCTGCCCCACCCCACTTCTGTAAGGAAATAAATGCAGAGAACCTGCTCTGCCTGGGGAGGCACCGTGCCCACGTGGCCTAAGTTCCTCCACCTGGGGGAGGGGAACCACACACAGGCTTGTGCTCAACAGAGCCTGTACTCATGAAAAATGTGGTCAGCTTGACCCAGTGAGCCACGAATTACTGCCCAGAGATACAAAAAAAGGACTTCTGTCTGTATTGCTTGCTATTTTAAGATCTTTTCATGTTTATTAAGTGTAAAGATTTATTTATGTAATGTCAGCTTATGTTGCTTTGGGGTTTTTTTTTTTAAGTAAATATAGAGGAATACTTGAGGGACTTGATTTGTATGTGTGTGAGATTCTTATTAAGAACTGTATTCATTTGTCTATGTCAGTAGCAAATATATATACCCGAGGTTTTATCTAATGTCTAAAATGTCCTCATTCCAGAATTGGATTGTGGTTAGTTGATCATAACAACAGCCAGTTTCCGACAGCTAAAAATATTGAGGGGAGAATAACAATAAAAGTGTAAAAGTATAACTTTGGCCGCAATGACTTAGGTAGGTAAATACTGAGGGTTAGGCCTAGAAATATATTTGGTATGGAACTGAAAAACTCTATCAAAGAACCATTTGAAACAGCACAAAGGATATTTTTTATTTTAAAGAGTGGTTTTTTTGTGTGTACAAAAATTTTATTTCCAATAAATTATCATTCTGCCTATGTAGCGTTTATTTTGATTTTTTTTCCTTTCATTTTCAGCTTATGGAAAAGTATTTCTGGTTCGTAAAGTAAGTGGTCACGATACTGGAAAGCTGTATGCCATGAAAGTTTTGAAAAAGGCAACAATAGTTCAGAAGGCCAAGACCACAGAACACACGAGGACAGAGCGACAAGTCTTGGAGCACATTAGGCAGTCGCCGTTCTTGGTGACACTGCACTATGCTTTCCAGACGGAAACCAAACTTCATCTCATTTTAGGTAAGTATCATTTATTAGCAGACTTTTTATGTGAACTTTTTTTTTTTTTTTTGGCAGTTTTTGGCCCCGGGCTGGGTTTGAACCAGCTACCTCTGGCATATGGGGCCAGCGCCCTACTCCTTTGAGCCACAGTTGCTGCCCTGTGAACATTTTTATCTGGGCGTTAAGAGCAACATACTTTGAACTTGGAAATGAAATGTTCTCTTGTTCTTCTTCTCTCTGTGATGGTTTCCTTGAAAATAGTGCATTGCTCTGGATGTGAGGTTTCCTATCAGGAAGAAATTCATGTACTTCTATTTTATACTCTTGTTATTCTTAAGAAACAGTTTACCCATTAGAAATATCTGCCTCCTTGGGCAGTGTGTTTCTATCAAATGTGAGGAACTGAATAGTGATGTGGCCACAATTTCTACTTTAGGAGACTGCAGGAACAAACAGGTTTGAGTTGACTGGACAACATTTATGAAAACCAGTAATGAGAAAAAAGAAAATAAAGACTTTTATTCCTAGAGAAGCTTTGCATTTCCTGGTAAAAAAAACTTGCAAATGATAGGAATAGGCACTAATGAGTCAACCCTTTGATCATGCTTGTTTTCACTCACAGGTGCTTTCTGAATTCTTTCCTTCCCAAGTAGAGTTGGACCGCTTGTATGTCATCTTTGGCAAAGTCCTTGATATATGTTGCCAGATTGCTTTGCGGAAAAGTTGCTGTGTTTTCTGTTCCTACTAGAAGTAAACAGCAGTGCTTCTAGTATTGTACTATGCTGTTGTTGAATATTTCATCTGTTACCGTTTTGGTCTTAGTTTGTGTTAATTTGCATGTATGCCTTATAATTCCCTCTTAGAACTGTTGTGAGGATTAAATGAGCTAAAATTTTACATAGTGCTCTGGAAACATGAGCTATTTCTGGATTGCTTACAGTATGTCAGGCATTATGGCCGGTGTTAACCATAGTTTAAGGTCAAGGTGTCATTGACCCTCACAATGACATTGCAGGGTCCACTCCTTAATGATGACGAAGGTTCTGGAAAGCTACGCGTCTCAAAGTTACATATTTTGTGTAAGCTTGAAAATTAAGATTGGGACTCAGGTCTGACTTATCCCAATGTCTCTCTTCTGTTTGCCAAACTGCGGTACCATATTCTTTGATTATTGGTAGTACACATACTTTAGTATATATTCAATTTTATTTAATGTTCTCATTTTGAAAATTATACCTTTATTTATGATGTTAAAAGTTTATTCACTTTTTGAGCCATGAAGTAATACTTCTAGCTCATTTTGAGGTATTTGCAAACATCTGTTAATTCTGCATCTTTATTTATACATGTAAGGGATAATCTCTTCTGTCCTAGCAGAGTACCCATTAATGTGATCATCTGTCACAGCGAGTCAGTGTTATTTGGCCCTTCATTCTGCCTCCTCTGTGTATCTGCTATACGTTATTTACTGATTCTTAGTTTGTATTTCTTCAATATTTCTGCCTGCATGATTGATAAAACTGTTATTGGAGACAGAACATTTTAATACATGATTTCAAACATCTTTAGCAGCAGAACCTTTCCCTCAAATGAACACACAGAAATTCAAATGGAAACAAATAGAAATGAATCACTCTGCTTGAATCTGGTCTGACGGGCACCGAGCCCTACCAGTTTATCTTTATTCCTCATGTGCAAGAGTTTTCAAGGAAGTCTTAGGGTGTCCAGAAGACTCTTTGAGAAATGATTGTCTTGTTCAAGCTTCTCGCTTTAAAGTAAACTCATAAAAGTTAAATAACATTCCTAAGGTCACAAGAGCCAGAAGCAGCTCATAGGAATCTAGAGCTGCACCATCACACTACAGCCCTCCACTTTCCCTTCTCCCCTCTTTTTTTCCTTTCTGTTCTCTTATCCTAACTGTACTCTGTATGTTCTTTTTATTATTTATTGTAAGTAGTGTGGTTTTTATAAATAATATTTTTAATTTAAAAGTAGATGAGTAAAGTATTTGATATATAATTTAAAAACAATAGTCCTTAATCATGTTGCTTTTTAGTTGTTGGCTTTTCATTACTTTTGTTCTTTGTCAGTGGCCCATAAATACACCCACAAAAGAAAAAAAACCATAAAACAAAAGAAAACTCATTTCTTGCACCAACTCGAGTGGAATGTGGACTGGACAACACGTTCATTCAACGAGCGAGGCAGTGCATGCAGAAGGCATGTCCTGCTGTTCCCTGTCCACACACATTTATTTAATATAATAGAGTTCGTTTGTCTCTGTGATATTTACAGTAGTTATTTGACTTTAAAGATGGAAACTTTTAAACAATTTGGAATAGGACTTCAACTTTTCATGGTTCAGGGATTTTTTTTTAATGGTTCTAATGCATACCAGGTCAGTGTTCCAAATATCATGCTACTCACTCAGTCCCTGTATGAGTCTGGTAGGGCTGCCACAACAGAATGCCACAGACCCTGAGTAGCTTAAACAACAGAAAAGTATTTTCTCACAGCTCTGGAAGCTCTGGATGGTGTGATGAATGTGTTGTCCAGTCAAGGTGCTGGCAGGATTAGTCTCCTCTGAGGCCTCTCTCCTTGGCTTGTAGAAGGCTGGCCTCCTACTGCCTCTTAACAGGGCTTTCCCTCTGTGCACGTGAGCCCCTTATGTCTCTTTTGTTCCTATACTGACACTAGTCAGATTGGATTAGAGCCTACCATAGTGGCCTTGCTTTAACTCCAAATACAGTCACATTCTAAGGTACAGGGACTTAAGGATTTAACATGTGAGTTTTGAGGAGGTAGAATTCAGCCCATAGCAGTCCCAAAAACCTTATGATTGCCTTTTTTCAGTTTTTTTGGTGAAGATATAGCAAGAATTTATATGCCTAGCTCTTCAAGGACCTAGGTGACCCTTTGCGTAAATACTATAAACCTTTTTTTAAAAAATGACATTTAAAAAAGTATTCTATTACTGCAGAAGCGGTATATGTGCATGTAGAAGATACAGGAAAGCAAAAATAAGGAGACAGAAGCATATTTTCACTAACCAAGAGTTTGCCTTATTGTTATCTCTGTTACTTGGTGTATTTCCCTCTAGATCTTTTTGTCCATGTGTCGGTGTGCGTGTTTTATCAGAATGAGATTATCTGACACTTATTATTTGCAACTAGTTTTTTTTTTAGTTAATGAGGTCTACCTTTTTCAGTTCATACATTTTCATTTCATTTAATACACAGTTGTACAAGTTATTTATAGCTATATAAAAATCACCTAAAATTTAGTATCTTAAAGAATGATTTATTTTCTCAAGATCCTATGGGTTACCTGGGCATGTCTCTGCTGGATTACCCTGGGCTTGTTCAAGTGATATTCTGGAGAGAGGACACAAAACCTTGTTAGAGTGTTTTTATTGGGATCATTCTAAATTAAAAAATTAATTTAGGGAGACTTGACATTTTTATGATTTGGGTTATTCCTATTCAAGAACATGGTACATTTCTCATGTTGAATTCTATTTCTGAGACCTTCAGGGTGTTTTAACATTCATCCTACCCACATGTCTTAAGTTAATCTTAGACATTCTATTATCTGTTGTTATTATAAATGGGGCCTTCCCTTCCACCAGATCTTCAAGCTGAAAGCTATTAATTTGTACACATTAATTTTATGACCTGCTATTTTTTTGCATTTTTATAACTTCATTATAGTGCTTGTGTCTGCTCTGTTCCTTCTCAACTTGCCCTACGGCATGTTGTTTGGCATGGATGGGTTTTCACTGTCTCTTAGTTTTGCTGAGGAGTGGGTCATGGAGGTTTACAGTTGTTTTGCTGTTTTTTAAGATGTTTCAGGAGCAGACTAGGAGGTTCAGGTCTAGGCTGCCACCATACTCTACCAGTATTTGTGGCTCACTGATATAGATTTCTTGACTGAGCTTGTTCCATTGGGATAAAATTTGCCTTACTGGTACAGGCTTCTCCCAATGATATGATTATTATCATGTTGGTATTATCTTGCTAGATGCTTATAGGTGACATTTGCGCTTAGTACCGAGACACAGAATAGATTGGTATTTCTGCCAGAACGGAGTATGTGTGATTATTTCCTACAATGTGTTTTCCTACAATATGCTTTATTTAGTTATTCATCTATATTGTATCTGTCATCCTCTAAGTCAGCGATTAGCACCTTTTCTGACCAATAAAGGGCCAGATGGTAAATATTTTTGGCTTTGTAGTCCTTAATGTCCCTAGAAAAAAATGGACAAATAGACGCGGTGGGGTTCTAGTAAAATTGTATTTACAAAAATGGTAGTGGACTAGATTTGTCCTCTGAGCTGTAATTTTTTTTCTTTTTAGAGACAGAGTTTCAAGCTGTCACCCTGGGTAGAGTGCTGTGGCATCACAGCTTACAGCAACCTCAAACTCTTGGGCTTAAGCTAGTCTCTTGCCTCAGCCTCCCAAGGAGCTAGGACTACAAGCGCCTGCCACAACACCCAGCTATTTTTTTTTTTTTTTGGTTGTAGTTGTCATTGTTGTTTGGCAGGCCCGGGCCGGATTCAAACCTGCCAGCTCCCGTCTATGTGGTTGGCACCCTAGCTGCTTGAGAGCTATAGGCGCCGACCCTGAGCTGTAATTTGTTGACCCTTGCTCTAAACCGATCTGTTGTAAGTCACAGTCACTGTTAAATAGATGTCAAAAGATGGAAAGGTGCCACAAAGAACCAGGCTGAATAGCATTAATAGGAGCTGCCACCAAAAATGGAAGCACTGAGTTAGGGCAGGGGCCTCTTTTAAAGCAGTTCAGGATGTGGTGCACGTATAGCTCAGGAGGGGCCTGCTGGTTAGTCATAGCTCAGTAATGTGGGTGTGGTGCAAGAGATAAACAGGTCATCTGCTAGAGGCCTTGGAAGAGGTCAGAGGGTTATCTGTTGGAATTTTCTGTAACCTGGAAGGACTATTACAACAGAGCTCGAAAAGCGAGGAGAATTCTATTCTTTGCTTAATCAGTGTCCGGACCCACTAAAACCAAACTAAGACTAGCAGTCACATTTCTGTTTTTTATCTTTTTTAATCCTTTGGCACTGGGTCTTGCTCTGGGTACAGTGGTGCAATCACAGCTCACTGCATCCTTCTACTCCCAGGATCAAGTGATCCTCCTGCCTCAGCCTCCCGAAAATAGCTAGAACTACAGACACACACAACTCCTGCCACTACATCTGGCAATTTTTTTTTTACATTTTGTAGCGATGAGGTCTCATTATGTTGCCCAGGCTGGACTCAAACTCCTGGTCTCAAGGGATACTCTCACCTCAGCCTCTGAAAGTGATGAAATTACAGGGGTGAGCCACTGTACCTGTCCATATTTCTGTTTTTTGTTTGTTTTTTTTTAATTCTATAGCATTATTGTCTTTTAAGGCTTTATTTTAATCTTTATCTAATGGCGTCATATGAATTTCATAAGGTTTTTTTCCCCTTCATATTTCTTTTTATCTTTTCTGACTTTTTTTTTTTTTTTTTTTGCAGTTTTTGCAGTTTTTGGCCAGAGCTGAGTTTGAACCCGCCACCTCCGGCATATGGGGCTGGTTCCCTACTCCTTTGAGCCACAGGTGCCGCCCTATCTTTTCTGACTTTTGTAACAAGGAGACCACACCTTTCTTCATAAGCTTTTTCTGTACCTGTGCATGGTTATAAGAGATATAAAAATATTTTCATCTAGTCTCTTTTTCTCTTAAACCTCATATTTATTTCACCTAACCCTGAGAGGGAATTCTATGTAGAAAATAATCTGTAAAAAATAATTTTTTCTATTGCTGTTCTTCAGTCTCTGTTGGGGTGATTTTGTTAAAACACTAGCTGATTATGATTATAATAAACTGTCAAATTAATCAGTAGAATTCTTAAGATATTAAAGAAGCAAATTACAAAAGTATTTATAAAGGTAATGCCAAGGCTCACTCTCAATAATGAATGCCACCCCAGCCACAGTAGACAGTTCTGTGATCATGACTCATTCTTTCAATAGTTTTAGGTATTTAAAACATTGAAGTTTCACTTTTGAATATTAGTTTTATTTCAGTAATTGCAAGGGCGAGGATGCTTGCTAAGATATTAACAAAATGGTTCATGATCCATTGTAGTCACTTGTGTTACAAAACAGACATTAACTGAAGGAACTTCTTGCTTTGAAATAAATATGACTAATTCATAAGACTGATAGATATTATTAGTCAGAACTTTGTAACAGTTTCAATAAGCTAGAATGCATTTACAAGGTGCTATTAGAATGTTGAGCTAAAACCAAAAGAAAAAAGTCATATGGCTTTGTCATGACTTAAAAATAAATGACTTTCAGTTTTGTGTGGTACCATCAGGTTAAGACTATGCTTTAGGCCAGTGTTCTTTTGACCCCACTATACATCTTTCTTATCCCACCAGCATTCAGAGAGAAACTGGCTCATAAATAATAGCATCCCCTAAAGGAACATCTTCCTAACCTCAACATACGTGTGCATTGTTTCTGGGTAACAACAGATTACCCTTCTTGCTTTGGAGAAGTTGGGGCTTCTAGGTGCCACTTTATTAACAGTGTAATTTTAACATGTTTTTATTTCTGCATCTTCTTGTCATTAGCATCCTATTATTAAAATATTTAGAAGAAGAATCTTGCTTATTAATCAGTCTACATTTCAATGAAGCATTTTAAAATTCTAAAAAAAAAACCCATACTTTAGTGCTAGGTGTGGTGATTCATGAAGGTCATCCGAGCACTTGGGAGGCTAAAGTGGAAGATCGTTTGAGCTCAGGAGTTGGTGACCAGCCTGGACAACAAAGCAAGACCCACCCCATCTCTACAAAAAAAATTTTTTTTTAATTAATCAGGTTTGATGGCACATACTTGTAGGTTGACCCAGCTACTTGGGAGGCAGAGGCAGGAGGACCACTTGAACCTAGGAGGTTGAAGTTGCAGTGAGCTGTGATTGTGCCATTGCATTCGAATCTGGGTGACAGAGTGAGACTCTATCTCAAAAAGAGTCTACACAAGATAAAAAAAGGGAGCTATTAAGAAAAATTTGGTGGGTGGTCCAGAGGAGGAAGAGTAGGTGAAAAGGAGAACCAGAATGTGTGGGAGTTAATGTACATGAAGTGTATCTGAAGGGAAAAAAAAGGAGACCAGTCAACAATGCAGAGAGAAAAAGAAAGAAAAAGTAATCTGAACCATGGGGGACATTAATGATAGCTCTTTGGAAGGTGCCACCATAAGAAGAAATACAACAGAAATTCTAAATAGGAGAATTTGACCTCTAGTTAAATATTACTAGAAATAAGTAGGTGTCTGGGTATTTGGAGAGTAAAAGCAGAACAGACACTGTCCTTGAAAGCAGGAGGTTCAGGATTTCTTCTGTCTCACTCTGCTACTTTCCTTCTGTTATACAGACTGACTTCTATGACAAAAGCACAGCCTTAAAACTAAGCTTACCACTTCTGTCCATGGTTATCCTTTTGCACCTTCAGTGGAAAATAGTACTGTTTAGGCTATTCCTGTATTTTTCAGTAATATTTTTAAGGCTTCTCTAACTCAGTGTCTCCAGTGAATTTCAGTTTCGCCATCTTTTTATAGAAGCACATCAATTACGGAGCAAAGGAGAGATTCCTGGGTTCAACATCAAGTCAAATCGGATGTGCAGAGGTGTTGAGCAGGTGAAACTGTCCTCTCCCAGAGTCACAGTGTGTGTTCCTTTCCAGCAAAGTGAATTTGTTCATTTCCTACTGCCCTAATATGAGGGCTTCTCACCAGTGATATCAGTATTGCAAACAGAAAAAATTGTTGCAAATACTTATAAGTGACCCTGAACACTTATTCTTTTTGTTTCGAAATGTACCAATCTAAGAAAATAGTCTATGCTCAAGAAGTAAGAATTCTAATTGAGAACAAGTGCCGTTTTACCCTCATGTTTATCCCATAAAATATTATTTGTCGTAACTATCACATGAGTTTTGTCTGAGGGAGTTGTCAGGAATTTGAAAATTTTATGGAGATCTTCAGTTCAAGCTCTCAGGGTTAATTTGCTTAAAACATATTTGCTAGTTTGAAGGCCACTTTTCTCTCCTCTTATCTCTCTCTATCTTCCTGTGTACACACAGGTACACATATACACATGCACAGTGTGCTGCTCTGAGTCCAAGAAGGAAACAAGATTGAGAGTGGGGTGACCTTACAACAACCAAATGAAATCTGCTTCCTATTGTTAAAGATCTGTGTACATTATGTATCATTGAAATGAGATACAGATCACATCTCTAATATCATGACAGAAGTGTGACCTAAATTAAACAGACATCATTCTGGTAAAAAAAAAAAGAAAAAAATGTTTTTGTAGTCACTCATGAACTCTGTGATTGAACAAGTCAGTTACAAGCATGGTCTACAAGTTACTAATGTACAGTGAGTCTTTTCTGCATAACAGACTATCCCAAAAATCAGTGGCTTCACAAAACCACTTTTGAGGCTCAATGTGGGCTGATCTGTAGGGGTGGTTCTTGTGCCAGTACTTTGTTCTTCTTAAAATATTCTTTTCCTTGGTTTGCAAAGTGTGGCTGAAAAGTTAAGTAACATGAGGACTGGAAAGTATTGATTGACTCCAGTAAGATGCGGTGGTTTTTAACCTTCTACTCTGGTGGCCTTATGGAGGTGGAAGTTGTAGTGTCATATGGTACAAAGTGACTAGGGTCTGCAGGAGGCAGAATATTGGCCTCACAAAGATGCCCCACAATCAAATCCCAGAATCTGTGAATATATTGGGTTACCTGGAAAAGGAGAATTAAGGTTGCAGATGAAATATGTGAAACTTAGTAGATGTGGAATGTAAATGTTGCTGCTGTAACAAATCACCACAAAAATATTCATTTACTGTTTTATAATTTTATCCATTAGAAGTCAGGCATGGATGTCAGTGTACTAAAATCCAGGCGTCCACAGGGCTGCCAATAACTAGGAAAGTGCCAGGAAGGCTATGTTAACCATTGTGATGAAAATATGTCAAACGGTCTATGAAGCTAGTGTATGATGCCCCATGATCATATCTATGTACACAGCTATGATTTAATAAAAAAAAAAAAAGAAAGAAATTAAGGTCATTAAATCAGATGACCTTAAAATAGGAGACTTAATCTGAATTATCTAGGTGGGCCCAATATATTCACAAGGGTTCTTACAAGTGGAAGAGGGAGACAGGAGAGTCAGGTAAAATATGACAGCAGAAGAGGTCAAGGTGATGATTTGATGTGAAAAGTGACTCAGTGCTAATTGTTGGCTTTGAAAATGGAGGAAGAGACCAGGACCCAAAGGAGGAGGGCAGCCTCTATCCAAGAGCTGGAAAGGGCAAAAAACAGATTTTCCCTTGCAGCCTCTAGAACAGTGGTTCCTGACCTTCCGAATGCCATGACCCTTTAATACAGTTCCTCATGTTGTGGTGACCCCCAACCACAAAATTATTTTCGTTGCTGAAGAGGAGAATTTCAGTTTCTCCATCTTTTTATAGAAGCACATCAATTATGGAGCAAAGGAGGGATTTCTGGGTTCAACATCAAGTCAAATCAGATGTGCAGAGGTGTTGAGCAGGTGAAACTGTCCTCTACCAAAGTAACAGTGTGTATAATTTCATTGCTGAAGAGCAATGAAAATAATTGTATGGTTGGGGGTGACCACAACATGAGGAACTGTATTAAAGGGTCGCGTCATTAGGAAGGTTGAGAGCCACTGCTCTAGAAGAAATGCAGCCCTGTGGACGCCTGGATTTTAGTACACCGACATCCATGCCTGACTTCTAATGGATCAAATTATAAAACAATAAATGAATATTGTTGTGGTGATTTGTTACAGCAGCAATATATCCTGAAGAGTGGGTAAGTAAGGAAGGAGTGTCAGCCATGTAGACCACTCTTCAAAGAAGTTTGACAGTGAAAGAAAGAAGAAAGAGAAGTTGAGACGTGGGGTTTAGGGAGGTTGGTAGTGTTTTAAAGTGGGAGAGATTTTGTTTTTGAATTTTCACATTATTTGTGTGATTTCTATGTTATTTTTATGCTTCTTAGAGACACAGTATCAGAGTGCTTCATCTGGCTCTCCAAATACCAGAACATAAAAATCTTTAAAAGCTAGTTAATTTCAGTTGAATAAAAACCAGCTATTTGTGCAATTTTAAAACTTGAGGATTGCAGTAAAATATCAATTATATAAGAAAATTTCTCTTTAGCTTAATACTGACTAAAACTTTAGACCCTTGTAATACATTATAGGAATGTATGTTAAGCATTTATAAGTCTTGAAATTTTGCTTACATTGAGAAAGTAAGTCAGGACACAATAAATTTGATTTTTATATTTAAGTCACTATAATTAAACTGGACTGTATTTTTCCATTCTATAAATTGTAATTGATGTCTATAAATAATATCTATTAGTTGCCATTTGTTACCATTTAACAAGTGCCTACTTACGTCTGGCTCAGCTTAAATCCTTAATAGCCCATTTAATCTTCATGACAATCTTATGCGGGAGTTAGAATTATTTACGTTAATATTTTGCAGATATAGAATGAGTCATTTTACATAAAGAAGATGATTTAACAAATAGAAAAGAATTGAGACAAGAACATGTTCATATAACAAAAGAAATTACTATTAGCTTAATGAAGGAATGAGTCATTTATATAAGAATCATATAAGGTTTTCTATTGTATGGACTGTAAATAAATCTCAGTGCAATTACAAATTGGTAAATGTTTCTAGAAGTATTACATTAATGAAATTTGCCTGACAGCTTCTGAGAACATGTGCTAGGTTTATGCCCTACCTATGTATTTTCATTAATATCATAAAGATGAACTATTTATGGTCCTCTTTTGTTCTTCAGTTATGAACAAGACTAATCCTGACTTTCTCTCTTAGGAGAAGAAATCAGAACTTAAGAGATGCATCCGTCAAGAAAAGTGCTCTTAGACAGGCACGGTGGCTCACGCCTGTAATCCTAGCACTTTGGGAGGCTGATTGCTTGAACTCAGGAGTTTGAGACCAACCTGAGCAAGAGTGAGACCCCATCTCTACTAAAGATAGAAAAAAACTAGTTGGACAATGAGATGGGTGCCTATAGTCCCCAACTACTTGGCAGGCTGAGGCAAGAAAATTTCTTGAGCCCAAGAGTTTGAGATAGTGAGCTGGGCTGATATCACAGCACTCTAACCTGGGGCAGCAGAGTGAGAACTGTCTCAAAAGAAAGGAAAAAAAAGAAAGGTGGGCAGCGCCTGTGGCTCAGTCGGTAAGGTGCCGGCCCCATATACCAAGGGTGGTGTGTTCAAACCCGCCCCGGCCAAACTGCAACAAAAAATAGCCGGGCGTTGTGGCGGGCGCCTGTAGTCCCAGCTACTCGGGAGGCTGAGGCAAGAGAATCGCTGAAGCCCAGGAGTTGGAGGTTGCTGTGAGCTGTGTGATGCCACGGCACTCTACTGAAGGCAATAAAGTGAGACTCTGTCTCTACAAAATAAATAAATAAATAAAAATTAAAAATTAAAAGAAAAAAAGAAAGGTGTTCTTGCCATGTTGTTAACAGTGCCCCCTTTCATTTTCCCCTGTCCCATTTCATTGCAGTTTTTAGCATTTTCGGCATTGAACTATTTCTACTCTTTATTGATGTAGAAACTTGAGGTGAAGAATCTGCCCTCATCTCTTCCTATGTGGCTATAGCAGTCAGTAATTGGAATGTTATGTGTTTATTCCTTTATTGCAATCAGTACAGAGCCTGTGCCTGGCAGAGAGCAATTTGCCTTGGAACTTTGTTCTGCCTCATTGATGCCAAGTTCCAACTTGATTTTCTGACAGAATACATTTAAATTAGCCTTTGGAATAAAATATAAACTGTGTCATTAGAGAGGTATGAATCTGTTGATGGAATCTGTTTATGTACCTACTATTTTAGAAGCTTTAGAACTGTTTTTTTACTTCTTAGGAATTTTATGTTCTTTCCCTACTCAAACATCCTTCTCCCGCTCGTCATCCTGTGCGAGTCCTTCCTGTTGTGCTCTCTGAGTAACCTGTGCACACAGGCTCCTTCCGTGCTGTACTTATCTCTTCCTCTAAGTAAAACCTCCTGTCCTTGGGGGGATGTTGCTTCTCCTGCAGCCCGTTACAGGGGCTGTTTTGCTACATATACTCAACAAAGTGATGATAGTTAAACATCATTAAAAAATAATCATTTCTCAACAGAGTTTTCTTGTTGAAAGACCTTTTCTGACCCCTTCCCCTCAATCTTCTAATTCACTGACTCCTAGGACAGTGCTCATCGGGCTTAGCTTCTCTTTCCTCCTCTTTCCTTCCATCACCTTTCACAGTTTTAGTAGCAGCATGAATTACCAACTGAGCACCATGCCAGACCTCTTTGACCTTTACTTCACTTACAAGTATAGCTGCACATTGGGCCTCATGCATCAAAGCAGTTGCACCTCTAACACATCAAAGTCAGATTTCTTCTTTGACCATAATCTTTCACTGTCCCCCTTTCTCATACTCCCTACACACACTTCTTTTTTTTTTTTTTTTTGAGACTCTACTCAAGCTGTCACCCTGAGTAGAGTGCTGTAGTATCACAGCTCACAGCAACCTCCAACTCCTGGACTCAAGTGATTCTCCTGCCTCTGCCTCCCAAGTAGCCGGGATTACAGGCGCCTGCCACGATACCCAGCTATTTTTTTTTTTTTTTTTTGGTTGCAGCTGGGGCCGCAGCCTGGGCCCAGGCTGGATTTGAACCCGCCAGCTCAGGTGTATGTGGCTGGCACCTTAGCTGCTTGAGCCACAGGCGCCGAGCCCCCTACACACTTCTTTAATCATATTTGAGCCCTGCCTTGTCTCAAGCCTTTCCTATACCCTACTTCCTCTGGGTGCGGTGTGCATCCTCACTAACTTGGAATTTGCCTTGTCTGGTACAACAGAATCACTTTCCTTTGTAACCTTCCTTCCTCCTCGGCTGATGTTTCAGTCACTTTGATTATTCTCTGAATTTTTTTTCCAATACTGGATTGATTGCTAAGCTTTCCTCATATGTCAACAAAATGTGTCACCTGGATCTGTCAAAAAATTTACGCTGACAGTCTCAACAGAACTTCACAGAAGGTTAGTGAACATTTCATGATTCTTGCAAACTGCCTATGAGCTTTCCCAACCCCTTATTACCTCTCAAACTCACAGCCCCATTACTGTCATCCTCTCCATCTGAGATGAGCATTTGTCTTACTTACACTGAAAATATATCAGGTCTAGTTGCTTCAAACTCTCAAAGTTTCTTCCCCTCTCCTTTCTTCTGTACCTTACAATTTTCTGTATCTTGGAAGTGCCTATCGGATTGGCAAAAAAATAAAGACATTGATGGCAACAACAGTTAGACCTTTTAAAAGGGCATGTATTCACTGTCGGTGGGGGCTATAAACGGCTTTAGCCTTTTTAAGGAAAGTATTCTTCATCAAAAATTGGCAGCAACTATCAAAATTTAATATGTATGCATGTTGTGAGTCACCAATCCAATTTTAGGAATCTAACCTACCAATCTATACCTTCTGAAATAGAAGGTACATGTACAAGGGTATTTCTTGTAGCATTATTTTCTTATTGTTTTTATTATTATAAATATTAGAGGAATGAGATTGTCAGTACAAACTAAGATTGTAGACCAGGAAATCCTAGATGCCCATGTCCACAGTCACAAAGACTTTTAGATGAAGATGGAAAGTATTTTTTATTGTAACTTTTAGATTTTGTAGTATTTACTTGGTATGAGGCACCACTCTTGGTATTTTCCGTATGTTATCTTCAGTCTTTGTAAGCAACCCTTCAAGGAGTGGATTATCATCTTTACAGATGAGGTTATCTGAGGCTCAGCGAGTCAAAAAAAGTGTTCAAGTTCAAAGGTATAGCTAGTTTGTAGACAGACCGTGTGACTTCATTTCTTTTTTTTTTTTTTTGACTTCATTTCTATATACAGCTCAAGCCCACATGTGTTGATTTTTTGGTATTTCTAGAGAAGCAGCATTATTTTTAGTATCAGAAAATTAGAAATAGCACTAACGTTTTTTGACCTCTTTTGATCCTTTCCAGTCTGTCCTTTACATTATTATTTGATTAGTCTTTTAACCACATAACTGTGCCTGGGTTATTCCACTGTTTGAATTCTCCCCGTGATTGCCATTTACTTGAAGAAGATGTAAACTCCATAGTGTAAACTTCAAAGTCAGGCTTTCAAAACAGTCTGTCCCAGGGTAAGCCTGTCTTTTCCTCCTCAGTCTCCCGCTGTTGTGCTCTGATACCTGTGCTCTAGACAAACCAAATAATCCACTCACTCCTCTTTGAACATGCATTTTTCTTTCCCTGTTCCATACTTGAGTTCAGCTCTAGGTTTCAATATATCCTAGCTGTAGGACCCAACACCAGTTATTTGACCTCTTTGACTGTGCTGTCACTTACCTGAAGTTGTTTGGCTTAAATGGAATGATGTATGTAGAGTGCTTAGTACCACTTCTTGGCACATAGTGATCTATCTATGGTGTATTAAAATAAAACCTAGAAAAGTACAACATGAGACTAGAACATCTTGTTATGCTAGAAAGTAAGAAAGTGCAATACATGGGGGCGAAGGGAAAGCTCTTCCTTATGGGAGAATGCCAACATAGAGAAGGAATGATGGAGTTAGAAAATTATCACTTGATGCTGAAATGAGTGGGTGATAGTTTGATGCGGAGCAGGATATTTTTATATAGTCTCAATTTATCTCCCTACAATTTACCAGTTAATTATAAAGAGAAACATAGTAACTTTATAGTGGAGAAACCTGGCAAACACCACTTTAGTGATGTCACATTAATGACATGATCTAAGTTAATGTTGAGAAAACTAATATCCATGCTTCTGATATGTTTTATAAAGGGTAACATTCTAGGAATGCATTACATACATCATGAAAAGACATCAGATAAAACACACATGGAGGCTTGGCCTCCCAAATAACAGGTCTATCCTCTAAAGATATCAAGATCAAGAAAAAAAGAAATACTGAGTGTTCCAGACAAAAATGATAGGATTTCTGATGCATTGTGAATTAGATCCTAGACTGGAAAAAAGTAGCTACAAAGAACATTCCTGGAGTAAATGATAGATTAGGAAATAGTACTTTTTCAAAGGTAATATAGTTCTGATATTGATAATTATACTGTTGTTATATAAGAGAATGTCCTCGCTCTGAGGACACTGAAATATTATGGAGGGGCACAATGTCTCCAATGTATTCTCAACTTGTTCAGGAAAAATATGTGCATATGAAAACAGAATTCTAAACCAAACGAAGAAAAATGTAAACTATTAGTATTGCTGGTTTTTGTAAGTTTGAAATTGTATTAAGATAAGCTTTTAAAAAAATAAATAAAATTCACAGGTAAGGCATTGTGACTTAGGAAAAACTTCCTAAGTAGGGATTCATTTAGTAGCCACTATATGATGTAATGGACAGTTTTTAATGGCTTTCCTAGACTAAGGATAGTAAGTTTTATACAACTCTTCAGAATTCGTAATCTAAGCCTATGGAACAAGATGAGACAGAATATAATTTTTTTTTTTTTTTTTGTAGAGACAGTCTCACTGTACAACCCTCAGGTAGAGTGCCGTGGCGTCACACAGCTCACACAACCTCTAACTCTTGGGCTTATGCAATTCTCTTGCTTCAGCCTCCCGAGCAGCTGGGACTACAGGCGCACGCCACAAAGCCTGGCTATTTTTCTGTTGCAGTTTGGCCGGGGCTGGGTCCAAACGAACCCGCCACCCTCGGCATATGGGGCTGGCGCCCTACTCACTGAGCCACAGGCGCCGCCCCAGAATATAATTTTTTCAAAACAATATAATCCAGGTTTATAGCTGCCTGCTGGTCTAACTTTGTCTCAGCCATATAGCATATTGACTGCACACACTGTCCTTTGTGCGTTATTTCGAACAATTCAACATCTAATGATACTTGGTCTGCAGACAATCGAGGTCCTAATCTCTGTCAAGAACCATAAATATAGCTATTGTGTGATGCCAAATTCAGATCCATCCCCTTTAACAGATAGGCAAGTTAAGATGTTAACTTCTAGAAAAAATTAAAGAGCTTTTTGCAAAGTTTTACATATTCCTGTAGCCATAACCCGTCCTTCTTTCATTAGCCCAGGGTTCACTAGTATAGATGTAAATTACTGCCATTAAGTTCTATTCCATAAAAATCTGTCAGTGATAATTTTAGCATGGCACATTTAAATAAAAAGAGAGGTTTAAACTATTATTTACTGTAGCCATTAAGTTCTATTCCATAAAAATCTGTCAGTGATAATTTTAGCATGGCACATTTAAATAAAAAGAGAGGTTTAAACTATTATTTACTGTAGCCATTAAGAAAAACCTCAGTAGGGCAGCGCATGGCTCAGTGAGTAGGGCACCAGCCCCATATACCGAGGGTGGAGGGTTCGAACCCGGCCCTGGCCAAACTGCAGCAACAACAAAAAATAATAATAAAAAAATAAAAAATAGCCAGGTGTCATGGCAGGCATCTGTAGTCCCAGCTACTCAGGGGGCTGAGGCAAGAGAATCACCTAAGTCCAAGAGCTGGAGGTTGCTGTGAGCTGTGACACCATGGCATTCTACCAAAGGTGACAAAGTGAGATGCTGTCTCTAAAAAAAAAAAAGAAAAGAAAAACCTCAGTAGACATAGAATGCCTACTTTTTGATATTCTGATGAGTCCTTCAAATTTTAATTGTGAAAACCACATAAGATAGCAATTTTTATAGCCAAATATTAGAATTATTGGTTCTAAGTCATTTATACATTTGACAGAATAGTTGATCTTTTCCTAAGAAAAACTGGCAGTCCTAACTACCTGAAGAGGCTGTTTTGGAAAGCAGCTGTAATAGAGCATACCAGACCAGTGTCTGTGCGGTCACACTGCTCACGTTCATCAGCTTTATTCTCCCACTTCCTGAGATGTACAACCCTGGATGATTTATTTAGCCTCTCTGAGGTTTACTTTTCTCTGGAGATTATTCTATTTACTTTGAGGGTTATATGATTATTTTAATAGAACCTACTTCATAGCATTGTTTATTATGATCAAATTTATCATATCTAAATAGAACAGGCAATATTGGTACTTATTATTCTTTGTCTAATCTCAGAAGCAGTGTGCTGTGTGATACTTAGGGAGGGACACAAAATCCTCATTTTGTATCACCGAATTCTTACCTGTGAGGACCCCGTCCTACTTTCCATGACAATGTGGGGTTATTAAGATGATGCCTCTATACCGACATCAGTAACTAGGAGTTTATAGTAACAATGCCACTTAGTCTGTTTTCACTGTGTGTCCACAGAGGCAAAAAGCTGAAGGAATATCAATAAAAACTGAGTAATCTTTTGCTATTTCTAGTAGTTTTCCTATAATAAAGAGACTAAAAACAGCATTGGCTTTAAGAAATTAAAAGAAGTGCTCAAGTTTGCAATTTGTTGTGGAAGAAATTGGCAAAGACTTCAGGAGTTGTTTCCAGAAATCTAATGGATTTTGGCATAAAAGTTAAGGGTAGTTAAGCTGGCGTGGATCAGGATAAGTTGGCATGGACCAAGAACTCACACAGACAGGCCTTAAATAGTTCTAGCAGGAGAGAGTTTACAGTTTTTGCACAGGTGCTTTATTCAGCTTGCACTTTTAAATACATCTTTTATATGAAGAAATGTAATTTATGCTCATTTGGGAAGGGGCCAAGAGTCTAAATGGTAAGGGGAGTTTTCCTTGGGTTTAAAACTTGGGTGTTCATGATTTTGTTGCCCCTGGTAACACTAACCCCAGAATCTGACATATTCCTGAGTCTCATACTCTCTTTTGGGAAAATAAAAATTTTAAAATTCAGCTTAAATTTAATAAAATTTCTAATGGTCTTTTCTGTATTTTGTCTTATTTGTGTTTCACTTTCTGGCTAAGTTGGTTTTAGTTTCAAGGACAAGCCCCAACCTTACCCTAACAGAGTGGCTAGATCTCTTGATAAACAAAGAGGTATAAAGACACCAGACACCCAGTTTCCGCACATCCTCAGGAGTCAGAGAGCATGTTGACAATGACAACCCTTTGCTGTGTTTTACTCTTCTTAAGCTCTGAACCCCACAAGTCCAATTGTAAATACAGGTAAGCTCTAGGATAGCCATGCCAAACAAGGGTAAAAGGCAGGAGGAAGTGGTCCAAACTCTTGGGGGGAGCTTGGCACTAAGTGTATATGTACGGAGGACGGTAAGGTGTAGGTGTGGGCTGTCAGGGCAGAGCTGCTCTCAGATGTCTCCGTGGTCTCAGAACTCTCTGGTTTGTAAATAAACTTGATAGGAACTTTTCCATTCAAAGTTACAATGCTGTCTTGAAGGTGATGTTCCTTAAAGTTGTTTTGACTCACAACTCCTTGGCAAATCTGATAAAAGCTACTGTTCTCAGGAGAATGTACATACACTTACTTATATTCAAAACATTTGTGGCGCGTCACAGCTGACAGCAACCTAAACTTCTGGACTCAAACTGTCTTCTCGCCTTCTCCCAAATAGCTGGGACTATAGGCATTTGCCACAAGGGCTGGCTAGTTTCTCTATTTTTAGTAGAGACGGGGTCTCACTCTTGCTCAGGCTGGTCTCAATGTCATGAGCTCCAGCAGTCCACCAGCCCTTGGCCTCCCAGGGTGCTAGGATTACAGGTGTGAGCCACTACTCCCGGCCTGACCCTAACTTTAGCAGAGAAAGCAGGTGTGCAAGTGTTAGCTGTACAGTGAGTATGATGGTAGCTTCTGAGGAAATGATCAACTCTGCTGGAATGGCCAGAGAAGATGAGATGTTTGAATTTAAGGCTGTGCAGGTGTATCAGTTGATATATGGGTGCCTATTTCTGTGCCATGATTGTCTGTAGAAACCGTTTCTGCATAAACTTAAGTAAATAACTAATGTAGAAAAAATTCATTGTTTGTAGGAATGCTGCGTTCCTTTACGCCTTTTTAATAATTAGCTTTGTGTTCAGATATAATTAAAACTCCTGGGCAAAATACAAAGCCTTAAAAGGGAAATGCTTTGTTTCTGACATGCGGTTTATAAAATATATTACAAAACATCTAGCTATTAAAATTCTTTAATTCTATTGCATCTGCTTTTTGAAATTTGAAGTTAAATGGTCAAGATAAAAGAAAAATTGGGGAGTTAATGAAGAATTTGCTCTAGTTTGAGTGTGGTAAACTTAAGTGAATATATTTGGGATATAGTTTCAAAATTTTCAGGAAAAAATAGCTTTAAACTACATTTGTGACTATTTTTAGAGGTAGATTATTTCTCACACATAAATGTTATGTGTTAATGTAGTAGTGGTTAGTTTCTGGTGACATTTATAATTTTTAAATTAAAAAAAGTTTTGTAATATTTAGCAAAAAGTTTATTATTCTGTAGGATTTTGAGCAATTTCTAACATTAACTTGTTTACTTGTTACCTAAAATAATGAAAAATAAGTTTTTAGTTTATCAATAAATGTCTTTTCGGAGCCAATTATTAACTTAATTGGTTGGTTTTATTAATTCACTAGCTCCCTTTTTATTTATTAATGTAGCCTTTTATCTCCAATTTCTTTATTCCTATTGGATAAATAGGACAAATAGAAAGGGAAATGAGAGTCTTCTAGTTTCATAATCTTTGATTTGGCCAAGTTGTCCTACTTTTACTTTGGGGCTAAATGGAGGAGCAAGAAGGCTTGCTGCCTAATACAAATTTTTGTAAGTGTATAGACAATTCTGGAAAATAGGGAATCTGCCTACAGATCTTAAAAATAGTGACTGGAAACTATTACAAATAAAGGCTGGGACTTTTATGTTTTGTGTGTTTTGGTTTTCCCAGTGGCTGATACTTTGGTACTCCAAAGTAAATTAGGTATTCATTTTATAGTGATGGGAGGGGTTTCTGAGATATTGTATTGGGAAAATGTATTTAAATATATTCAGGTTTTATGTACTAGTTTTAACAGCAGTACTCTTGAAAATTCATTTGATTATGGTTTAAGGTAGTCATTGTCTCATGCAATTGTGTTATCTGCAAATCTAGTGCTGTATCTATATGAAACTGTATTCTGCATATACTAAGAATTGTACAAAATAAACGATGTCTTAAAATCAGAACCTATGGCTAATCCAAAGTGATTAGAAGGAAATAGTTTCATTTATGAATACAAGTCAAAGAAAGAAAAAAATGTATTTTACTTTTAGATTATATAAATGGTGGAGAACTTTTTACTCATCTTTCTCAAAGAGAGCGTTTCACAGAGCATGAGGTGCAGATCTATGTTGGAGAGATTGTCCTTGCCCTCGAACATCTCCACAAGGTAAGGCACTTCGTCTTTGGGTTTTCTGTTTTGGAAAAATCTATTAGTAACTTAGGTAATGATGGAGCTGAAAGAGCTAATGTTTTTATATGTCATCGTCTTGGTGGAGAATGGGAAAGCATACTTACAGAATGTTGCCGATTTTCTTAATTTCATAGTTCTCTTTTTAAAAATTCTGTGTTCTTATTGTAGTTGTTGTGATACAGATTAAAAAGATAGGACCTGAGCAATTTGGGGGCTTCATGAAAAATCCCAATGCTTATTTATGAAAAAGTATCATCTGAATAAAATTTCTAATTCTTAAAATTACCTATAAAATGAAACCATAAATCATATTTATTTTCTTAGTTGTAGCTTACTCCATTGCACACCTGGCCTGAACATGTCAGGGTATTTCTTGACAAGGTGGGCAGATGAGTTATTTCCCACTCTTCCCCTTGGGCTTTCTTTTTCATCGGTTTGTCTCTGACGCCCTCTCTTGCCCCACCTCCTCCCTGCTGCTCCTCCATCATCCCCCATGTAGCATGAACTCTGTTACTAAAAATCTTTACATGGAATTCATGTTTGCGACTCTTTTTTGAACTCTATAAAAATCAGTTTTAACTTTTTAAATATTATTGGTCCAAGGAATTTTGACTTTTTCCCATAATAATGAAACATTGAAGAAACAAAGTATTATATAGTTTGGGCTTGTATGTTTTTCTATAGAGATAGAAAGTCCTCAAGTAATCTTTACCAAAGGTGTATGAGAAACCCTAGCCAGACTATTGTTAGAGTCACTGAATTAAGACAATTTAGGTATATCGTGAAGCCTACTCTTCTTGGTCATGCTGTATTAGGACCTGAACTAGGTTAAGTAGAGATTAAAGTGCTGATTAAAGAGTGTAGAAAAAAAGGGAAAGAATTGAAGGGAAAAGAAAGGAAGAAGGATGATTCTAAAGGGGCAAGGAGGTTAGAATAGCAAGATGGAGACAATAAATGGGAGAGGCTATGAGAAAAGATGGTGGAAAGATACAAGAAAAAAGGCAGTGATCAAGAAAAGGGTAGATTCAACCTGGAACAGAAAAAAGATTGCACAGGTGAAGGGAAGTGGTTTAGAATAGGAATCTTAAGAATAATAAATGAAAAATGTCTGAGAACAAAGAGAGAAAGTGAAAAGGCAGTGGGAGTCCGAGCTGCAATACAGTGAAGACAAAGGGAGAAGAGGAGCAATAAAAGTAGGGAGCAGAACTGAGCTAGTGGGAGCCAGCTCAGTGGCTCAGAGCTGTAGTCCTAGCTGTCCAGGAGGCTAAGGCAGGTGGATTGCCCGAGCTCAGGAGTTCAAGACCAGCCTCAGAGAAAGCAAGACCCCATCTCTACTAAAAATAGAAAAATTAACCCGGTGTTGTGGCTTGGGAGGCTGAGGCAGGAGGATCCTTCTAAGCCCAAAAGTCTGAGGTTGCTGTGAGCTAGGACACCATGGGACTCTACCCAGGGTGACTGAATGAGACTCTGTCTCACACACACAAAAAAAGAACTGAAGTAGTAGTACAGGTGTGTACTTCTTCTGATAGAATTTTCAGTAAGTGACAAGCTTTATGCCTGTGTTTTATTTTTGTGGCATATGAAGTAACTAAGACATTTTTATATAAGAAATAAATTGGACCCAGGAATAAGCTGCAAAAAAGACCTTTGAAATTTGTAATTAGGAGTATTAGATGTAATTCTTTGGATTATAAAAACAATGGTAGAACTCATCATAACTACGAGTAAAAACAAACAAAATGCAGAGCTCTGATGAGTAAGCTAGAAAGTGCAGTTTTTAATTTATGTGAAACTTTAATCCTGTTATGTTTATTAAAAGTCATGAACATTCATTATTGTTAAAACACAGAAGTAGAAAACATAACGAATACTAAGTATAAATGTAATAATTGATGTGGAATGAAAGTAACGTAGCAAATCAGATCTCAGCTAATGTTCTCTTAATATTACGACGCTAAAAAGATAAGCATAGCAGTAATAGAGACAAGTATAACACAAAGCCAGCAGTGCTAATCTTGATATAGCTCCTCTCACTGGGCTACGCTGAAGAGGCAAAAATGGATGTTTACTTGGAAGTAAAACATGATAGTAAATAATTTGTTCCTAAGATCTTTTTCAAAGACATTGTTTTAAAAACTAAAGCACTGTGAGTGTTAGGTGCATGTAGTACTTCAAGTCAAAAATGTACGTTCATTGTAGACTCTAGGTATTTTCTTTCCTGTCTTTCTTAATAAAACATGAAGGTTCTTGAAGGAAAATTGCCTAGTGATTTTCTTTGGGCAATTTTGATTTCAGTTTTTTTTTAAATTTGTTTGCTTTTATTGTTTGGGATTCATTGAGGGTACAAAGAATTAGGTTATACTGATTGCATTTGTTACATAAAGTCCCTCTTATACTTGTGTCCCGCCCCTAAGAGGTGTGCCATCCTTGATTTCAATTTTAAGAGATTATTAAGAACTTTTTCATATACTTGGTGTTGAGAAAAGTAATATTTCTAAGCTTAAAGATATTTAATTCAAACTGGCTTACCTAAAAACATGAAACAATTCACCTAAGCTCCTCTTAGGGTTAGGGTTATCATCAATCAACTGAGCTTGATTGATGTTATGTAGCCAAAGTAATAGCTGAAATGTTTTGCTATAAAACTAATATGAAAAAGAAAATAGAGAGCTATAAATATTATTAAATTGATTTGCTTTGCTTATTTAGAACTGAAGTTCAATTAAAATTAACCTGATGAGTCTTTATGTTTAAGAGTCTTTTATTGAACAAGCCTTTATTAATTACCTTTTAGACACATAGCACTATGCATATTATTGGATAAATTCATGAAAAGTGAAAAACAGTTAGGAAATAGGCACGTTGAGGCAAATAGGAATTACCTAGAAAACATTAATCATTTATAGGTCAGACCAATGCATACGTAGGTGCTGTGGAATGAAAAGCAAGGAGGTGACCAGGGTGGGATCTGGTTAGTCAGGAAAGGCTTCTGAAGCCATTACAAAGTGATGGACAAGAACTAGCTGAGAAAGCACCTGCAGATCGTCTGGAGTGAGAATGAAATAAGAAGCTCAGCGCTGGGAAGAAATAGTTGTTAAGGCTCAGTGCCTGTGGCTCAAGGGGCTAAGGCGCCAGCCACATACACCTGAGCTGGCAGGTTCGAATCCAGCCTGGGCCCGCCAAACAACAATGACGGCTGCAACCAAAAAATAGCCGGGCGTTGTGGCAGGCACCTGTAGTCCCAGCTACTTGGGAGGCTAATGCAAGAGAATTGCGTAAGCCCAGGAGTTGGAGGTTGCTGTGAGCTATGATGCAACAGCACTCTACCCAGGGTGACAGCTTGAGGCTCTGTCTCAAAAAAAATAAAAAAGAAAAGAAACAGTTGTTAACAAGGAGGCCCTGAAGAAGCTGGTTCCACAGGAGTAGACAAGTATTCCTAAGAACATGAAGAAGTCCAGGGAGAGGTCCAGGGAGTCTGCGGATGAGCCCCCAGCCATCATAGGATTCTGAGGGGGGTGATGCCTTTTTTAAAAAAAGGTAAATAAGAAAGACTGTCCTAAATCATTTTTTGGAAACTATTTTGAAATGTTTATTTGCTTGTTTTTGCAGTTGGGGATTATATACCGTGACATTAAGCTTGAGAATATTCTGCTTGATTCTAATGGCCATGTGGTGCTGACAGATTTTGGTCTGAGTAAGGAGTTTGTGGCTGATGAAGTGAGTATAATATTTCAATTTGAAGTTAGTAATTACAGTATAAACAAGGATGAAATATTAGCTACAGAATATTTACTAGAACAGTGCCATATGGATTATAGACTTTTGTGAAGGTTTGCCCAGGTGAACATTTTCATATGAATAATTGCAAAAATTTTTAGTTTAAAATTGCCATGGAATAATCCTGTTAGAATTGTGGTAAACCTTTGATGGATGTATCAGAATTCCTCAGTTGAAAAGTAACAACTATGCATTTAACTTTCCCCATAAAATATATAAAGTGTAACTGAAAAATGGCATAGCTCGTTTGTCCCTTTAGGGGAATTATGGCTTAAACGATAACCAATAAAAAAATCACAAAACAAAGTACATAAGTTTACATTATAATTACAAAGTAGGACATGCTATGAAGGCCCTTTGAATTTACTTGACAAAAATTACAAATATCTATTAGACCTAAATTGTTAATAATCTTGCTGTTTTTTGCTCAAAGTGAGTTAAAATATAGTAACTAATGTGCAGGTTTTACATATAGAAGACTGTACATTGTCAATTTTAATTAGAACTTTGTTCAATATTATAAATATATCTAATTACATTGAAAATTGTATACCTATTAGTGGTAATTAAATGCTATTTTTGTAGCAGTTGTAATAAAAATCATATTACATCACTAGTTATTCGAGATAACTAAGTAAATTTGGATGCAAATTTCGGTTATGTCCAGAAATTTATTGGTATAGAATACAGACTCATAGTGAAATTTTTTTAATGTTTTTTTAATTTTTTATTATTAAATCATAGCTGTGTACATTAATGCAATCATAGGGCACCATACATTGCTTTTATAGACCGTTTGACACATTTTCATCACACTGGTTAACATAGACTTCCAGGCATTTTCTTAGTTATTGTGTTCAGACATTTACATTCTACATTTACTAAGTTTCACATATACCCTTGTAAGATGCACCACAGGTGTAATCCCACCAATCACCCTCCCTCTGCCCACCTCCACCCTCCCTCCCCTCCCTTTCCCACTTCCCTATTTTCTTAGGTTATAACTGGTTTATAGCTTTCATGTGAAAGCCATAAATTAGTTTCATAGTAGGGCTGGGTACATTGGATACTTTTTCTTCCATTCTTGAGATACTTTACTAAGAAGATTATGTTCCAGCTCCATCCATGTAAACATGAAAGAGGTAAAGTCTCCATCTTTCTTTAAGGCTGCATAATATTCCATGGTGTACATATAACAGAATTTATTAAACCGTTCGTGAATCGATGGGCACTTGGGCTTTTTCATGACTTAGCAATTATGAATTGGGCTGCAATAAACATTTGATACAAATATCTTTGTTACGATGTGATTTTTGGTCTTCTGGGTATATGCCTAGTAGAGGAATTATAGGATTGAATGGCAGATCTATTTTTAGTTCTCTAACTGTTCTCCAAATATCTTTCCAAAAGGAATGTATTAGTTTGCATTTCCACCAGCAGTGTAGCAGTGTTCCCTTTTCTCCACATCCATGCCAACATCTCTGGTCTTGGGATTTTGTGATATGGGCTAATCTTACTGGAGTTAGATGATATCTTAAAGTAGTTTTGATTTCCATTTCTCGGATGATTAAAGATGATGAGCATTTTCAAATGTCTGTAGGCCGTGCACCTGTCTTCTTCAGAGAAGTTTCTCTTCAAATCCCTTGCCCAGCCTGTGATGGGATCACTTGTTCTTTTCTTGCTTATATGTTTGAGTTCTCTGTGGATTCTGGTTATTAAACCTTCGTTGGAGACATAACCTGCAAATATCTTTTCCCGTTCTGAGGGCTGTCTACTTGCTTTACTTACTGTGTTCTTGGCTGTGCAGAAGCTTTATGGTTTGATCAGGTCCCAGTAGTGTATTTCTGAAGCTGTTTCGATTGCCCCAGGTGGGTCCTCCTCATAAAATACTCACCCAGACCGATTTCTGGGTTTTCCCTGCACTCTTTTCTGGTATTTTTATAGTTTCATGTCTTAAGTTTAAATCTTTAATCCAGTGAAAGTCTATCTTAGTTAATGGTGAAAGGTGTGGGTCCATTTTCAGTCTTCTACAGGTTGCCAGCCAGTACACCCAGCACCATTTGTTAAATAGGGAATCTTTTTCCCACTGAATGTTTTTAATTGGTTTGTCAAAGATCAAATAACAGTAAGTAGCTGGATTCATCTCTTGGTTCTCTATTCTGTTCCAGACATCTACTTCTCTGTTTTTGTGCCAGTACCATGCTGTTTTGATCACTATCAATTTATAGTATAGTCTGAGGTCTGGTAGCGTGATTCCTCCTGCTTTGTTTTTATTTCTCAGTAATGTCATGGCTATTCGAGGTTTTTTCTGATTCCATATAAAACAAAGTATTACTTTTTCAAGATCTTTAAAGTATGACAATGGAGCTTTAAGAGGGATTGCATTAAAATTGTATATTGCTAAAAAGCAATGGAGACAATGGGCAGCCTTGTCTGGTTCCTGATCAGAGTGGAAATGATTTCATTTTAACTCCATTTAATACGATATTGGCTGTGGTTTTGCTGTAGATGGTCTCCATCAGTTTAAGAAATGTCCCTTCTATACCAATTTTCTTAAGTGTTCTGATCATGAAGAGATGTTGGATGTTATCAAAAGCTTTTTCTGCATCAATTGAGAGAATCATATGGTCTTTGTTTTTTAATTTGTTTATGTGCTGAATTACATTTATAGATTTACATATATTGAACCAGCCATGAGACCCTGGGATAAACCCGACTTGGTCATGATGTATAATTTGTTTGATGTGTTGCTGGATTCTGTTTGTTAGGATCTTGTTGAATATTTTTGCATCTATATTCATTAGTGATATTGGTCTATAATTTTCTTTCCTTGTTGGGTCTTTTCCTGGTTTGGGGATCAGGGTGATATTTGCTTCATAGAACGTGTTGGGTAGTCTTCCTTCTTTTTCTACATTTTGGAACAGGTTGAGTGATACAGGTACTAATTCCTCTTTAAAGGTTTGGTACAATTCTGACGTGAAGCCATCTGGTCCCAGGCTTTTCTTTTTAGGGAGATTTTGTATGGTTGATGCTATTTCAGAACTTGGTATAGGCCTGTTCAACATTTCCACTTGATTCTGGCTAAGTGTTGGAAGGTGACGTGCTTCCAAATATTGGTCAATTTCCTTCAGATTTTCATATTTCTGAGAATAAACTTTCTTGTAATGTTCATTAAGGATTTTTTTAATTTCTGAGGAGTCTGTTGTTATTTTGTCTTTGTCGTTTCTGATTGATGAGATTAGAGATTTTACTCTTTTTTTCCTGGTTAGGTTAGCCAAAGGTTTATCTATTTTGTTGCCCTTTTCAAAAAAACAACTATTTGATTTATTGATCTGTTGTATAATTTTTTTTTTCAATTTCATTTAATTCTGCTCTAATTTTGGTTATTTCTTTTCTTCTACTGGGTTTGGGGTTGGAATGTTCTTCCTTTTCCAGTTGCTTGAGATGTCCCATTAAGTTGTTAACTTCCTCTCTTTCCTTTCTCTTGAGGAAGGCTTGCAGTGCTATAAATTTTCCTCTTAGGACTGCCTTTGCAGTATCCCAGAGGTTCTGATAATTCGTGTCTTCATTGTCGTTTTGTTCCAAAAATTTGGCATTTTCCTTCTTAATCTCATTTCTGACCCAGCTATCATTCAGCATAAGGTTATTTAACTTCCATGTTTTTGTATGAGTATGCAGATTCCTGTTGTTACTGAGTTCAACTTTTATTCCATGGTGGTCCGAGAAGATGCAATTAATAATTTCTATTCCTTTAAATTTACTGAGGTTAGACTTGTGACCTAAGATGTGATCGATTTTGGAGTATGTTCTGTGGGCTGATGAGAAGTATGTGTATTCAGTTTTATTGGGATGAAATGTTCTGTAGATGTCTGCTGAATCCAAATGTTGAATGGTTAGGTTTATTTTTTTTTTGAATGGTTAGGTTTAAATCCAAATTTTTTTTGCTCAGCTTCTTATTGGAGGATCAATCCAGCACTGCCAACGGAGTTTTCAAATCTCCAACTATTATGGAGCTGGAGGAAATCAAGTTGCTCGTGTCTGTTAGAGTTTCTCTTATAAATTGAGGTGCATTCTGGTTGGGTGCATAGATATTAATAATTGAAATCTCATCATATTGAGTATTACCCTTAACAAATATGAAGTGACCATTCTTATCCTTCCTTACTTTTGTTGGTTTAAAGCCTATTGTATCTGCAAACATAATTGCAACACCTGCTTTTTTTCTGATTACCATTTGCCTGAAATGTGGACAACCATTCTTTCATCCTGAGTCTATATTTATCTTTTAAGGTAAGATGTGACTCTTGTATGCAGTAAATATCTGGCCTGAGTTTTTGTATCCAGTCACCTAACCTGTGCCTCTTTAGTGGACAGTTTAAGCCGTTCACATTAATGGAGAATATTGATAAGTCTGGTAAAATTTTGGGTATCGAGTTTTTCGAAAGTCCAGCAGACATTTTTAATCCTTTCGCCACTGTGGGAGTTGGAGTTTGATCAAAAGTTTCTGAGTAAGTTTACTTTTGTGGTAGAGGATTGGGCTGGTCATTATGGAGCATAGGTCTGAAAGTATCCTGAAGAGCTGGTTTGTTTATGGCAAATTTCTTCAACATATGAATGTCATTAGAGTATTTAATTTCTCCATCATAAATGAAACTCAGTTTAGCTGGATACAGGATCCTGCGTTGAAAGTTATTTTGCTTTAGGAGATTAAAAGTCGATGACCACCCTCTTCTGGCTTGAAAAGTTTCAGCAGAGAGATCTGCAGTCATTCTAATATTCTTCCCTTTGTAGGTAATGGATTTCTTACGTCTGGCTGCTTTGAGAATTTTCTCCTTCATATTAAGTTTAGTGAAGTTAATTATGATATCCCTGGGGGATTTCTTATTCGGATTGAGTTGTGCTGGGGTTCTGAAACTGCTATTTGAATTTCAGAAACTCTTGGCATGTCTAGAAATTTCTCCTTCATAATTTCATGGAGAAGGTCTTCTATGACTTGTGAGGCCACTTTATCACTTTCAGGGATTCCAACGAAGCAGATATTAGCCTTCTTCGAATTATCCAGAGCTCTCTGAGAGAATGATCCGTTTTTGCTCTCCATTTCTCTTCCTCTTTGAGATTTGGGAGCATTCAAAGGCTTTGTCTTCAATGTCAGAAATCCTTTCTTCTGCTTGCTCCCCTCTGTTACTGAGGGATTTTACTGTATTTTTCAGATCTTTGAGAGCTGCAAATTCTTTCTTTAGTGCATCAAAATCTTTGGTTGCTTTGTCTTTAAATTCGTTAAATTCTTGAGACAACTTTTGAATTTCTCCTCAAATTTCCAATTCTGACTTTTGAATTGCTCCTCGAATTTCTAATTCCAACTTTTCCTCCATTCTGTTAATCTTGTTTGCAAGCTAAATTCTGAATTCGATTTTTGACATCTTGGCCAGCTGTTTATGAATGGAATTGTCAGTTACATCTGCCATTATCTTTCCTTGGGGGGGTTGATCTATTCTGGTTATTCATGTTACCAGAGTTTTTCCGCTGATTCCACCCCATAATTGTTTTACACCATTTGATTTTTCCCCTGGAGCTTTGTCGAGGACCCGTACAGTGCTATGGCCTAAGAAACTGGGGCCCTGCTAGGTGTGGTGTGGCTAAGTGGCTCTGTCTTGTTTTCAGCTGGTCTCTGTTCGATCCTAGTGAAACAGTTACTCTGGGTTGAGGTCTCAGGCAGCCTGCGTTTCCATCCCAGATCTGTTCCATGGTGGTTGCCACCTGAGTAGATGCCTGGCCTCCTCTGGTTGCCCAGGGAGACGGGGGTGTGGCTCTGGAATATCCAGGAGTGAGCCCTTTTGTTTGTATCCTTGGGATCGCAGCTCGCCTCAGTGGGGTTGATAGTGCGTTCTTCAACCTTCTCTTTTGGTATAGCTCTAATCCACCAGGTTACTTGCTAAATTTCTGTCCTTTAACTCTCCTTCTGGACGGGAGCCTCTGAAAGACTTAACCCAGTGGCTCTGTCCCGTCTTCTCTGAGAGTCCCTTGCTGTTCTCTGCCCTGTGCGTCAGCTCATCCTCAGCTGACAGCAAGATGGTTGTAGCAGCTCCAGTCTCACCTGCATCCAATAACTTTCAGATAATGGAATCGTAAAATTTTTGTAGTAAAGGACTTTATTGTTATCAAATACATCATTCTTGGGTTCTAAACTAGGTATATCTATTTCTGATTATGTTTTGGAATATTGCCAAAGCAATCATAGGCAATTGAAATAAGTGCTGAAATTATTAAAAGTAAATTTCCAGATATTTTTATCATATCTATTTTTATTCAGTTCATTTATTCAATGAATATGTGTTGATCATCTCTACTATGCTAGGAACTAGACAATATGATGATAAATAAAATGGAAATCATCTCTGCCTTCATGAAGCTGTGAATTTAGCAGATTAAACATGTTGTGGCTTCCTCACTAACTCCACTAAAGTAAAAAGTATGAATAAAAGGGTATAATAGGAATGCACTCAAAAGGGAGAATAGAAATAGCAACCACATTTTGGAAGATGGACAGCAAAGAGACTCATAACCATCTGGCATCCCAGATACATCCTAAACCAGTGATGTGAGAAGCCTAAAACCTGATTTGTACTTCTGACCTCCCGGAAAGGCTCAGGACTTGGCGACCCCCAAGTATCCCTCAAAGTAGGAGTCCAGGTGATGCAGAACTCAGAAGGATTGGTCAGAAGTCTGTATAAGAAACAGGTAGCTGGCTTGGCACCTGTGGCTCAAGCAGCTAAGGTGCCAGCCACATACACCTGAGTTGGTGGGTTCAAATCCAACCCGGGCCCACCAAACAACAAGGATTGGCTGCAACCAAAAAATAGGTGGGTGTTGTGGTGGGCACCTGTAGTCCCAGCTACTTGGGAGGCGGAAGCAAGAGAATCGCTTGAGCCCAGGAGTTGGAGGTTGCTGTGAGCTGTGATGCCACTGCACTCTACCCAGGGTGACAGCTTGAGGCTCTGTCTCAAAAAAAAAAAAAAAAGAAAGAAACGGGTAACCCCCACACCCTATCTTTGTCCCTATCCACATAAGCAGCCGTGGCTTTTTCACCCGCAGGAAAGGCTGAAACAGTCTGTGGATTCAAGGACAGCGGGCACAGCTAAGGATGAGGATACCATATAGAAAGTAAGCCTCCTTCACAGACAGGAGGATTTCTCTCTGAGAAACCAAAAAGAATCTGCAGGTGCTGTCAGTTGGGTGTTTTGCCAGTGAACTGGCCAACCTGGATCTCCAGAGAAACCTGTGTCTTGACAAGCCCAGCCCATGCCAGGATTTTCTTAATTGTATTTTAGTATACATATAGAGGTGTCAGATTCCCCCGTAGAGAGAGATTTGGGATCACTTTTTGTCATTCCATAGAAACGTTCATTCCTTTGCTCATTCATTCTATCAATGTTTGTTGAGAACTTCCTGTGTGCTAACTAGACAGTAGGCTAGGTTCTGCTAATAAAACAATAAAAAGAAATCACTTGGCCAGGTGCAGTGGCTCATGCCTGTTATCCTAACACTGGAAGGCTGAGGTGGGAGGAATGCTTAAGCTCTGGCGTTCAAGACAACCCTGAGCAAGAGTGAGACTCTGTCTCTACTAAAAATAGAAAAAATTAGTCAGGCGTAGTGGCGAGTATTATAGTCCCATCTACTATGGAGGCTGAAGGAGGAGGTTGCTTGAACCGAGGAGTTTTCTTTTCTCCCCTCCCCTTCCATCCCCTCCCCTCTCCTCTCTTCTCTCCTCTCCTTTTTTCTCTTTTCCTAATTTGAGAGCCTGGGGCAACAGAGTGAGACTCTGTCTGAAAAAAAAGGAATCACTTAATGAATCTACTGTTTATAGGTGTATGGCTGGGTCATTCATCACTACGTGAAAGCAGACTTTGGCCCTGGAGAATAGAAAAAGGTTAGAACACAAAACAAAACTACACAAACAAAAGCCAACATTGACCAGAGTTGTTAGGTATTAATACGGTGATACAAATTGGTCATAAATGCTGTGTGACTAAATCAGCCAGGGCATTGCCTCACAAGAGAAGACTCATGTCTTTCTGTTAGTCCTAGGTGACAGCCACCCCTCAAGGGAATGAAGGGGATTCCAATCAGCTATCATAATCTTTGAGCACCTAGTTGCTCGGGTGTAAAAATGAAATATTGGGGCTCAAGCTAAAGTAGACAAGTAATCGCTAGGTATCCTTATTGTTCACTGAATACAACCTACCTCTATTAAGCTTCACAGTCACATTGCTCTCATTTTTCCTCTTACCCATAGAGGACATATTGTCATGCCAGGCTTCAGATTTAGCTTTCAGGGCTCAGGTAGGAATTTTCCTTTGCTCAGTCTCCTAAACCTTGATCAATTGGTCTTTTGGTCCTCTGAATCCACCAGCATCTATTGAGCAAGTTTCCCTACCTAGGCCCTTTCTAGCTTAAAAAAATATTGTCATGAAGCCATTTGTTTTGATTAGCTATCATTTCTTTTGGGTTTCACACTCTAGCCCAACTCACTTATATCAGAATATCATCTTTCTTGGAACAGATTTCTTTTTTCTCTTTTTTCTACTCGGTCTCTTTGGTTCCTAAGATCTATCTCTGTTTCCTTTCCTCTTTAACCTCTTCCTCTTTGACCTTTTCTGTCATCATTTAAGCATTGCTTAGTCTCTCCTATCTTAAAATTTAAAAAATGGAGAAAGGGATGGACTAACTGATAAACAAATTAAAAGAAAAAAACCCTCAAAATCCCACATTCCCATCTATGTGAGTCCTGTTGTTCTGTGTTATCAGCATCTTTCTGTATGTTGTCTCTACCTGCCCACATGCCACTCACTCCTCCGTCTACTCCAGTGTGGCTGGTGCACCTCTTACCATTGACTGAAAGTGTTCTCGTCAGCATCACTGCCCACCTCCAGCTTAACACTTTTTGGTCCTTGTCTTACTTGACTGCCTACTAGTAGAAATTGCCTCTCACCTTGGCTCTGTGACATGATACTTCCCTGACTTTCCCTCATTCTCTCTCATACCGTGTTCTGCACACTTTTTCTTTTCTACCTGAGGGCTCTTCACAGCTCAGTAATAGGCATTCTTCTCCTTTTATGCTGTACTTTCTCCTTATATGCTGCTGATTCTCAAATAGAGTATATGGCCAACCCTTACCTGTCTTCTGCGCTCAAGACCCAAATATGCCTATATTGTGTTATCTCCACTTGACTCTTTCACAGGCTTCTCAAACATCTCCAAAACTGAACTGATTTTCTCCTAGCCAAATCTGCTTCTTGCAATTTTAGATATTATAAATACTGATTTCATTTGGTCTGGGAAATATGTTTATATTTAATTTTCAGAAATTGACTTTTAATATATGTTTGATGTTTATGTTCATGGTATGATACTCATCTCTGTATATTCATTAATTTAGTAATTCAAAATGTATTTATTTAATACCTCTTGTTGCCAGATACTATACTAGACTCTAGAAATATAGTGGTGATCACAACAATTTCCTTCTCCCATGAGCCTATATTCCAGAGGTATTTGTCAAATAGTCATATAAGTATTTCTAAATAATAGTTTGCTAGCCCAGTTTATATACTATGTAAAATTTATTTTCTTAGAAACCTCAAACATCTTTTATATGATAATGAACATTTTATAAAATTTGATAATTTTACTGATATGTTCCTTTCTCAACCACAAAATTTGATAAATCCTATAAGATTCTGAGAATAAAGAAGACAGTTCTAAATATCTGCAGGCCAGTAGATGTCTTCTGTAGGTTTTTTTTTTATATATATAATACAGTTTAGTAAACATTTGTTGAGATCTTACTGTGAGTCAGACAAGCTGCTGGGTATTTTAACGTTCAAGACCTTAAAGGTAGTTTGAAAAAAAGACTGTAAGTGGATCGGTGCCCATAGCACAGTGGTTATGGCACCAGTCACATACACCGAGGCTGGCGGGTTCGAACCCAGCCTGAGCCAGCTAAAACAACAATGACAACTGCAACAACAACAACAACAACAACAACAAAATCTGGGCTTTGTGGCGGGCGCCTGTAGTGCCAGGTACTTGAGAGGCTGAGACAAGAGAATTGCTTAAGCCCAAGAGTTTGAGGTTGCTGTGAGCTGTGACACTACAGCACCCTACCAAGGGTGACATAGTGAGACTCTGTCTCAAAAAAATAAAAAATTAAAAAGGAAAGATGTATGATAAAGATAGTTTGGCAAAATTGTGTCCCTTCTTATTTATAAGCTGATAATGTAAAACATAACACATGCATGTGTTAGTAATTACTTTATAGTTAAATAATGGTATACACATTGTTTGACGATGAAAGTTGGAACATTTCTTAAACAGATCATTAACATGAATCCCCACATAGATACGTAAAACTGGAAGTTTTGTTCAAGAAAAATAATATTCTCAACATTTAAAACAGAAATAAGTTAATTATAGCCTATTGTCATGGTTCTATACTTAATGGAAAAGGCGTGTGACTATTTTATCTTTCTAGAATTAGAAAAATCTAACCTGTGTGTAATTCAGATAATGTTATTTATTGACTAATTCTTTGAACATACAAGAGGCATTTTGGTGTAATGTAGAGAACAAATATATTGAAGTCAAGGGAGGATTTTTAGTTCTCCACTTCCCAATACAGGAGTATCATAAATATAAATAATAAAAGTGATATTATATCTAATCTGTAGGGTTGTCATATGGACACAATTAATGCTCATGAAATACTTTATAAAGTGCAAAACACTTTAAATATCCATTTCAACTTATAAGAAGTATTGTTCAGATTTCAAATTACTATGGATAAAATTAAAATATGTGGCTGAGAATTTTAAATTATTTTCTTATTCATAGGAAGTTTTTTTAAATTATTTTTTTATTTCATAGTATTAAGGGAACATAAATGTTGCGTTACATGGAAAGCTTTAAAATGCTTTAGTCAGGGCTATATGTGTTCCCATCACCTGAATATTGTTCATTGTACCTGTTGGGTAGAGGTTTTCACCTCTCTCCACCTCCCCTATCTCCCTTCTTAATTTCCAACAATTTTTATTTCTTTCTGTGCCCATGTGTGCCCATCAGTTAGTTACAAATTATTAGGGAGTATATATGGTGTTTGTTTTTCCATTCTCGATATATTTTACTTAGGATAATGGTCTCTAGTTCTATCCAAAAGACATTAATACTTCATTTTTATGGCTGAATAGTACTCTGTGGCATATAGATACCATATTTTCTTAGTTCACTCATGAATTGATAGTTACTTGGGTTGATTCTACATCTTTGCAGTTGTAAATTGTGCTGCAGTAAACATTCAAGTGCAGGTGTCTTTTTGATAAATAGAGTTCTTTTGGGTAGATACCTAGTAGTGGGATTGCTGGATCAAAGGTGGGTCTACTTTTAGTTCTTTTAGACATTTCAGTGCTATTTTCCATGGAGGTTATACTAATCCGCAGTCTCGCCAGCAGCATATAAGCATTCATTTCTCTTTGCATTCGTGCCGGCATCTAATGTTTTTCAACTTTTTAATAAAAGCCATCATGACAGGAGTATAGTGATATCTAACCGTGGTTTTTGTTTGCATTCCCCTGATGATTAGTGATGCTGAACATTTTTTTGTATATTGGCCATTTGTCTATTGGCCTACGAAAATAATTTATGACTAAGACCCCAAAGGCAATTACAACAACAATAAAAATTATTAAATGGGGTTTGATTAAATTAAAAAGCATCTACACATGAAAGGAAATAATCAACAGAGCAAATAGCCTAAAGAAAGGGAGAAAATATTCACATATTATACATCCAATAAAGGGCTAATACCCACAGTCTACAAAGAACTAAAACAAATCAACAAGAAAAATAAACCTCACTAAAAAGTGAGCAAAAGACACCAACAGAAGCCTTTCAAAGAAAGATAGACATATGTAGGACATATCTTTCTCTGTTAAATGCCTAGCTAATACCTGTGGTGCACCATTTACAGATTTTTGACTTTTACAAGGTACATATCCTATGATGCCTAGGTGAAGGTGAAGATCCCTGCAGAGTTTGCATGGAGAGTAAGATAACCCAACTCTCTTAGGTCTGCTTTTTGGTCATTTCTACCTTCCTTCATGGTTGATTTGTAGTCACATTATATTCATGGTTATTTTGAATTTGCATGTGCTCTTGAAACCTGTTAGGTCTCTATTAATAAGCCCTGTTAGTCATTTGCCAAAATCAGTGACCGTATGATAATTTTAGTTATTTTAAGGCAAGCAATGAGTTGGGGGTGTTAGGAAGTGTTAGGAAAGTAGGAGACCTAGAAACCAGCCAAAGTGTTATTTTGTTGGCCTAATTTTTCCTTTACTCAAATAATATTATGTAAGATTCAGGTACTGACACATTGGCTTCAGCCAATTGCTTCTGAGGTTCTTTTACCCCAGATAAGAGCTTTGATCCCTTCCAAAGGACAGAGGGCAAACACATGGCTTTGCCTTCAAGTGTCTGCATCAAAGATCCCTTTATATTTTCTCTTATGGCAGAAATTAATGGTTCTGGTAAGGTTTACTCATACTACTATTTATCCTTTAAGGCAGATTAAGTGTAAATAACATTATAGTACAAGCAGGGACAGCTTTTGAATTGAGATTTTCATAAAACTTTAAGTATTATATATTATATTTGTTCAGATAATGTTTTGTATATATATTATAGTTTTTGCAAAAGATATCCAGGAATAATAAGATTTCATAAATGTGATTAATGTTTATATTTTTCAAATTTCTCTTTAAATTTTTATGCTACAAAATATTTAAAATATAATAAAAATATAGAAAATGGAATAACTAAATCCTTGTACTCACTATTCATATTTTCTGTTATGAAGATTTTGTTATTTTTCCTATTCATTCTGCAAATATTGATTGAATACTTGTTATGATCCAGGCACTGTTCCATCTTGATGTTGGGATCTAGAAATGAGCAAAATAGTCAAAAATTCCTCCTCTACACAAGGATACAGACAATAGCAAGTAAATAAGTTAAGTAATCTGTTTAGTGTATTAGATACTGAGAAGTTGTAAGAAGACGGGTACAGTAGGGAAAAGGAATAGGAAGTATCAGGCTGAGAAGAGGTTGTGCTTTGAAAGAGGGTAGTCAGGAAAGGCCTCACCAGTAAGATAGCAACTGAGTTGTGACAGCTGAGGAGAGACATGAAGAAAGTGAGAAGGTGAGCCACGTAGCAATCTTAGGAAAGCGATTTCTAGCTGGAGGATCAGCCAGTGTTAAGGCCCTAAAGTGTCATTATGTCTGGAGTGGTTGTGAAAAAATGAGGAGGCTGTTGTGGATGTATGGAGTGAGTGGGGGTTAGAGGGGTAGGAAACAAGGACATGGAGGTGATCATCTGGAAAAAAAGATTGTGTAGTTTGCTTTGGTTTTATTGCTTTTATACTAAGTTTTGTATGCAATGTATTTTTATTGTTATTTTTTTTACATTTTTTAGCCATAAAGTATTTACATTTTTTGTAGATTACTTTTTAGTTTCTAAAGGTTTATTGATAATAAGGAAATTCTTACAGTTTTTCTCTTTAACCTCTTAATAGTGTAAATTATGTTATTATTTTTTTCTTGTTCAGTGTTAGACCATCTTTCAATTCCTGAACAAATTTTACTGTCCATGTTATATATTTTTTTACATTGCTGGATTTTGTTTGCCAGAATTTTATTGTCTAAGTCAGCGGTTCTCAACCTGTGGGTCACGACCCACAGGAATTGTATTAACGGTCCATGTCATTAGGAAGGTTGAGAACCACTGGTCTAAGTTGACCTATAATTTTCCTTTGTAATATTTCACTTGTCAGATTTTGGTATCAAGGTTATACCAATATCA
The DNA here is from genome assembly GCF_027406575.1 of Nycticebus coucang. Lineage (NCBI taxonomy): Eukaryota > Metazoa > Chordata > Mammalia > Primates > Lorisidae > Nycticebus > Nycticebus coucang. Next base: position 93,467,591 of record NC_069788.1, read on the forward strand.
TGAAATGTATTTGTAATAGTTCTATAAAATAAAGATCCATTTTCTCTAAAAGCTGGGATGAATGTGTTTCTATATCTGTCAGGGCCTGTATTTTCTTGTTCTTTTTTCTTTTTTACTTTTACAGTGCGAATAGCTTTTCAAGTATTGATTTCATTTAAAAACAACATGTATAGGTATATTTAGGCTTTTAATTTCATGGGTCAATTTTGATAAGTTACACTTTTATGGATTATATTTTTAATTTATTATTGAGTCAATTTTGTTAAGTTACATTTTTGTAGAAAACATATTTGGTCTTTTTAAAATTCTTAATACCAGTTTGTTTAGAATTTTCTTACCTTCTAAAAATTTATTGTAACTATAGTAATATTCCCTTTTAAATTGCCAATATTGTTGATTTTTAATTTTCCTGATCACTTTGCCTAAGGTTTGTCCATTTCATTAGTCTTTTGTAAGAGTTAGCTTTTTTAAGCCTCTGAAGTTTTTTCTATTTCTTTAATTATGTTCTTTTATTACTTTGTTCCTTTTAATTTCTGTAAGTTTCTTTCATATTCTTTTTCTAAACTTTCGAGTTGCATATCTAGCTCGCTAAAATTTAATCTTTATTTTTTAATATATGAATGTCAAAGAATGCTAGCTGCATCCCACAAATTCTGATATGTTATATTTTTATTTTTATTCTAATACTCATCTAATACTCATTTTGGAGGGGCGTGAATTATTTAGAAATGTGTTTGTAGGTTTTCAAATATAAGGATATTTTGGTTATGTCTTTGTAAGTAAGTTCTGATTTTATTACTTAGTGATTGGACAACAAAATGTATTATTTCTTTTCAATAGCATATGAGATTTGCTTTGCAACCTAGTACATGACAATTGTTGTAAGTGTACCACATATATAAGAAAAGACTATACCTCTCTAATTGTTGGTTATATGGTTTTGTGTATTTTCATGAACATCATTCATATCCTTTGTACCTTTACTAATATTTTTCTTGCTTGACCCATCAGTTTTAAGAGAGAGGTATTAAAATACCCACCGTGATTGGGTATTTGTCCATTTCTCCTTGATGATCTACAAGGTTGTCATACACAGGGAAAATGGGAAATGGTAGCTAAATGTACCTTTATTTATAAAATGTTCATTATGCATGTAAAATTTATAATGAATATTTTGTGAATAATGGCACATCTAGCTACAAATTCCATTTTCCCTTTCTGTGGAACTTTGAGGACATCTGTATTTTTCTTTCATATATTTTGAGCCTCTTCAAAACTTTGTGAGGATATTCAGGCTTGGAATAATTATTTCTCTAGTGAAATGTTTCTTTTATGATTATGACTCTATTTAATTTTTTTTTTTAGTGACAGAGTCTCACTTTGTCACCCCCATAGAATGCCATGGCGTCACAGCTCACAGCAACTCCAGCTCTTGGGCTTAGGCAATTCTCTTGCCTCAGCCTCCTGAGTAGCTGGGACTACAAGCCCCCACCACAATGCCTGGCTATTTTTGGGGGGGTTTTTTTGGTTTCCTTTTTTTTTTTGCAGTTTTTGGCCGGGGCTGGGTTTGAACCCACCACCTCTGGCATATGGGGCTGGCGCCCTACTCCTTTGAGCTACAGGCGCTGCCCACCTGGCTATTTTTTGTTGCAGTTTGGCCCGGCTGGGTTTGAACCCACCACCCTCAGTATATGGAGCCGACGCCCTACCCACTAAGCCACAGGCGCCACCCATATTTAATTTTAATAATTGTTTTTAACATCAACTACATTTCTCCTGCTATTAATAAAGACACTCCAGTTCTCTATTGGTTAGTGCTGGTCTGATATCTTTTTCCATCTTTTTGTTTTCAATCTTTGTCATTATGTTTCAGATGTACTTTTTGTAAATAACATATAGCTGTATTTTTTAAAGTAATAATATCAAAACTTAAGATTTATACACAGTCAAAAGTAGAGAGAATGATATGATAAACTCTCATATATACATTAACATGCTTTTAATAGTTAATCAGGTTTTTGCCACATTTGATTCATCTTTTTTTGAATTCTTTAGTTCAACCTTTCAAAGAAAATCCTAGACATCACCTTTTTTCTTCCCCAAATCTGTCAGTATGCTTCTGTAAGAATTAAGAATAGTCTTATATATGACTGCCATTGCATTATCTTGTCTAACAGAGATAACATTTAGTCCATTATCAAATTTCCCTGCTTAGCTAAAAAAACAAACAAACAAAAAAAAGCTCTATAATGTTAGTTTTAAATAAGTTATATGGGTTCCTTTTGATCCAGAATTTCTTTTAGTAAATGCATTGTAATTTGACCCTATATATTATGATTATTGAGAAATTTTTCTCTTGCTTTGTGCTTTTTTTTTTTTTTTATCATATTGACTCTTTGTTTTTTCTTCTTTTCCTGTCTTCTATTTAAGTGGTTAGGATCTCTTTGTTTCATTTCCCTGTAAGGGTCTAAAAGTTATGTATATTCTATATCTATAGTGATTATTAGCCTGAAATTTTTAACTTGTATTCTGACTTAACAGAGTGTAAGGTTATTCATTATCAAACAAGGAACCCAGAGGAAATGGTTTTAAGGAGCAATTAGGAAGCCTCAGCCCTAGGCACCAAGATTTTTATACCAACAAAAATACCTGCATATGGCATGTGGCAGGAAAGCGGAAGATCTCTGGCTGTCCAGGGTCAGTTCTGGGCTTAGAAAAAGGTGATGTCAGCAGTGACCACAATAAACTGAATGTCAGAAGCTTTCATCTGTTTTGGAGGTACCTCCGAAGTCTCTCACATTCTGGTTCTCCCTTAAGAAAACAGAAGTTCCATAAAGATTTCCTACCAGCCTGAGAAAATGGAGGCTTACAGGAAATCCCTGTGGAGTATGAATTTGATCTCTAAATACACAGGTATACCTGAGTTGCAAAGATTCACAGTAGGTCCATGAGTTAAAATATTATTCTTCTGAATACTCTTATCATTGTTAAATTTAAGTACTTCTGTGTGTTTTGAACGGTGCCCCCATTGTGTCATAAAATTATTTATTAGATCAAGGTATAGCACCTATTTTTCTGATGCATATAAATCCTAGGTTTGTGAATCAGAGTACATGTAATGACAGAGATATGAAATTCCTTTTAGCCTCCTTGGAGATATGACTATTCATTTCCCAAAGTAAATCATGAAAAGTTCAAAAAATTAAAGTAAATTAAAATAAATTAAAAAATAAAATGATCTCTCAGATTGTCATGACCACTACAAGAACATTAGAATGTTTTAATTTCAGTCACCCATTTTATTTTGTATATTATTATTTAGTATCTTAGTCCTACCTTGTGTTATATTTCCCCAAATTAATTACTGTATAATTATCATTTTCATTTTATAAATTCAGTGCTTGGTTAAATTTACTCACGTTTACATGTTTTCTCTGCTCATTCTTGTTTCTTGCATCTCAATATTTTCTTCAGTTTATTTTTTTTTTCCAAAGCATATGCTTTAGATTCCTTTTAGTAAGGATCAATGAGAAGTAAATTCTGCCTTCATCTTAAGAACACCTTTGTTTTCCTCTGCATAGTTAGTGATAATTTAGCTGGTATAAATATGTCTAGGAATGGACTTTGGATTTTCTATGTATTTTTTTTCATAAAATAAAACACATTCAAAAACAAACACATGTCTTAGTGAATTATTATAATGCAACACTCTTACAGACACCACTCAAATGAAGAAATAGAACTTTGCCACACATAGATATGTTTTTATTTAGTCTGCTTCAGACTTTTGCAACATTCTGGATAATTTCCTCAAATTTATCTTCTAATATACTAATTCTCTCTTTAGATAATATGTTTATACTCTATCTTTATGTTACTTTGTTTGGACAGTTTCATTTGAATCTTTTCCACATCTTTCTTCTTTTCTTTTCTTTTCTTTTTTTTTTTTTTTTTTTAGAGACAGAGTCTCTCTTTGTCACCCTCCATAGAGAGCTGTGGCATCACAGCTCACAGCAACCTCCAGCTCTTGGGCTTAGACAATTCTCTTGCCTCAGCTTCCCAAGTAGCTGGGACTACAGGCGCCCGCCACAACGCCTGGCTATTTTTTTGTTGCAGTTTGGCCAGGGCCAGGTTCGAACCACCACCCTTGGTATATGGGGCCAGCTACTCACTGAGCCACAGACACAGCCCAACATCTTCCTAATCTTTTCTATTTTGCTCTATTGTTTTATGGATATTTTTCTTCTTTATGTCTTTTAACTTTTCCTATATACTAGTTGTTTACTTATTGTTTTCTACTATTTTAAATAATTCATCTGTTTATATTTACTATTATTATTATTTTTTTTTTTTAGGCAGAGTTTCACTCTGTTGCCCCAGGCTAGAGTGCTGTGACATCAGCTTAGTTCACAGCAACCTCAGACTCCTGGGTGCAAGGGATCTTCCTGCCTCATCCTCCCAAGTAGCTGGGATTAGGAGCCTGCTACAATGCCTAGCTAATTTTTCTATTTTTGGTAGAGATGGGGTCTTGTTCTTGCTCAGACTGGTCTGGAACTCCTGAGCTCAAAGGATCCTCCCACCTTGGCCTCCCAGAGTGCTAGGATTATAGGTGTGTGCCACCACACCTGGCCTCCTAGGGCTTTAGTATTAAAGGAGGAACATTTATTTGTTTTTATTTAAAGGTAGGGCCTACCCAGAAATAAACCTGTACTAGTGGGTGAATTTATTTTTCCAGAGTTTACCTTCATTGAGAGTTTAGCTTTCTTATATTTCAAGGTTTGTATTAGAGTGGTAGTTTTAGTTCCCTCATTTGAGCTGAGGGTCTCAATCTTTTGTCATCATTAGGATATTAAAACTCAAGTTACTTAACTGGGTTTCTGCAATGTTTAACAACTGATCTTCCCTTCTTTTTGCAGTCACAGGATTAGGTCATATGCCCACCTCTGGGATTTTCAGCATCCTGCTCCTGGAAAGGCACCTAGGAATTCCTCTTTCTTTTTTGCAAGCATAGTCTTAGGAGGTTAGCAATGCAATATTTACTTCTTTTTAAAAAATCAGACATTTCTAGATACTTGTTATAAGGAGATTTGCCAAAGTTAGAAACCTTTCTATATACAGGATTGGGGGAAAAAATCCTCTTTTCTTTGGTAATTTTGTATTTAACTCAAGTCTATTATAAGCAGTAAGAGCAGGATAAAACATCACCAAGTAAAGGGTGGGAATCAAATAAGCCTTTATTGAGAGATACTTCAGTTTGGCAGTGGAGTTCCTGTTGGGATTCTTCCTTAGAAGGAAACCGGTTTTTTGTCCAGTGTTAGATCCTTCTCTGCAAGGAACAGTGAGGCCTCCTCTATCAGCCAGTTACTTAAACACACGAATACCCCACGTTATCTGCCAGGATGATATACATGGTGCTTTTGCAGCTCTCTGTGCCAGGTACAGTAGCTCAGCAACTTTCCCTACCAGAGCCTCTGGAGCAGGGGTCCTCAAACTTTTTAAACAGGGGACTAGTTCACTGTCTCTCAGACCATTAGAGGGCCAGACTATAGTTAAAAAAAAAACAAACTATGCACACTGCACATATCTTATTTTGAAGTAAAAAAACAAAACGGGGGGGGCGGCGCTTGTGGCTCAGTGAGTAGGGCGCCGGCCCCATATGCCAAGGGTGGCGGGTTCAAACCCAGCCCCCGCCAAACTGCAACAAAGAAATAGCCGGGTGTTGTGGTGGGCGCAAGAGAATCGCGTAAGCCCAAGAGTTAGAGGTTGCTGTGAGCAGTGTGACGTCATGGCACTCTACCCGAGGGCGGTACAGTGAGACTCTGTCTCTACAAAAAAAAAACGGGAACAAATACAATCACACTGCCTCATGTGGCCCGCGGGCTGCAGTGTGAGGACCCCTGCATGGTACGTTCTTCCCCTGTTGTCTCTCCTTACTTTTTCTTCATAGTGTAATTATTTAAAAGGCGTTCAGTATACACTTTAGATAATATGCATCTTCCTAAGCAAATAAATATAAGTTTAAAAGTTAAAATTGGTGGGCGGCGCCTGTGGCTCAAGCAGTAGGGCGCCGGTCCCATATGCCAGAGGTGGCAGGTTCAAACCTAGCCCTGGCCAAAATAAAAAAAAAAAAAAAAGTTAAAATTGGTGATGTTTTTATAAGTAGAAGATAAGCACCCAGGAAATGAAGGCAGAGACACTGAAAGTTAGAACACACAGAGAACAACAAAGGAGGAAGCAAAACAGGTTTGAAATGGGGTGAGATGGCAAAGCTTTAAAATGTTGAGAAACTCCAGACATGTTTGCCTTTGTTTACTATTCTTCTTAGTGATTAGAACTTCTCAGCATGTAAGCTCTTATTTTTCTATCTCCTGGAATTTCTAGAAAACAAGTAATGACCTACTAATTATTAAGTAATTTATACCTTACCTACTTCCTCCTAAAAATGAGATTAGCTAAAATAAATTAAAAGAGAGCCCAAAAATTACATGGAGGAGGGGGAGGAAATGTTTTTAAGCACTTAATTTGGTTCTGAGCTTTTCTTAAGTTGAGGCAATAAAGAAATGAGCTATCTGGCTTGACGCCTGTGACTCAAGTGGCTAAGGCGCAAGCCACATACACCTGAGCTGGCGGGTTCAAATCCAGCCCAGGCCCACCAAACAATGACGGCTGCAACCAAAACATAGCTAGGCGTTGTGGCAGGTGCCTGTCGCCTGTCGTCCCAGATACTTGGGAGGCTGAGGCAAGAGAATCGCTTAAGCCCAGGAGTTGGAAGTTGTTGTGAGCTGTGATGCCGTGGCACTCTACCCAGGGCGACAGCTTGAGGCTCTGTCTCAAAAAAAAATAATAAGAAATGAGCTATGTAATTGTCATTGTCAAATAAAGTGAAATATAGTAACTCTTGGTGACTATCAAACATTTCTGCCACTAATAAGATTACATTTCATGGCTCGGCATCTGTGCCTCAAGTGGCTAAGGGGCCAGCCACATACACCTGAGCTGATGGGTTTGAATCCAGCCCGGGCACCAAACAACAATGACGGCTGCAACCAAAAAAAAAAAGCCAAAAAAGTTGTGTCAGGCGCCTGTAGTCCCAGCTACTTGGGAGGTGGAGGCAGGAGAATCGCTTGAGCCCAGGAGTTGGAGGTTGCTATGAGCTGCGATGCCATAGCACTCTACCCAGGGTGACAGCTTAAGGCTCTGTCTCAAAAAAAAAAAAAAAAATTAGCATTTGGTCCTAAAATGATAAAGCAGTCAGATATCGACATTTGATATATGAATTACATTAACTATTCAACAACATTATTTGTCCACCTAACAAAAAGGAACATTTTCCACAGATATAAGCATACTTGAATTATTTCTTTTAGTTCTAGTAGGAATAGTAATCTTCCAGTGTAAGTAGTATGAAGAAAAAAGAAATGAATCATAAACCATATTAATTTTATTTTTACTTAAATATGTATGTACTATAATTAATAGTTTTAATACATTTAATACCATGGTCCTCAAAGAATAAATGTATTACATTTGCTGTCTCTGTGGCTTATTTACCTTTAAGCCAATAAGACTGTACCACTTCTGCATCACCATAGGCATTTGTCACGGTTAAATTTGCTGAATTAAAAGGGATGCTTATTTTTCTTGAAGCTTTTGCTGAAGAAAAAAGAGTGGAGTATAAATTGGAAAACTACTTCTAAGAAGTATTGGTTTTCTGAAAATAGTTTTGTGAAATATTTTAATGGCACCAAAGAACCTTTAACAGTTTGAGATGTAGCCATATGAATGTATATTATTAAATAATTCTTTTAGCTTGACGCCTGTTGCTCAGTGGTTAGGGCACTGGCCACATACACCAGGGCTGGCGGGTTCAAAACTGGCCTAGGCCTCCTAATCAATAATGACAACTACGACAAAAAATAACTGTGCGTTGTGGCAGGTACCTATGGTCCCAGCTACTTGGGAGGCTGATGCAGGAGAATTGCTTGAGCCTAAGAATTAGAGGTTGCTGTGAGCTGTGATGCCACAGCACTCTATTGAGGGCAACATGGTCAGACTCTCTCAAAAGAAAAAAAAGGAAGAATTCTTTTTTTCCTGTTTTATATGTATGCATAACAATGCAGATGTTTACTTTCCTTTATTACACTGGGGGGGAATCATGTGACTCAGTGGGTCATTTTGAAAATAACTCCATCAGCCCTTTTGAATTTTTTAGGTTCTATAAAAGAGAAACAACTATCTTTGTAAGAGTGTCCTTATCTAACAAAAGCAATCAATGTAACCTGGTTCTGTGTACCCCCAATGAATCCCCAACGATAAAAAATAATAATAATCTTTTTTAAAAGACAGTTTAGTTCATCATCACTAAACATACCATTAGCAGTGCCAAAGCTACAGAAGATGGTGATGTAGAAAAAAATTTCTTTTTTTTTAATTTTTGATTTTCCTTTTCTCTTCTTCCTTCCTTCTTTAGCTTTCCCAGTGTTGTCCCAAATTTGCGTATTTAGAAATAAAGTCATTCATACTAAATTGTTAGACAATCTATGTTACTCTATTACGACTGTTTGCATTCTTTAAAAACAAATGGTTAAAGAAATCAATAACTGAAATATATACACACAAACTAAGAAGGCTGCATGGTGGTCAGGTGAAGATGATATGGTTGTATTGTTTCAGGCATGAGAAATAATTCCGATGAGTCGTTTAACCAGGACATACACTATCTAGGTGATGGTCTGTTCTAGTGAAGAGAGGGTCTGTCATATAGACTCCACCACTGCTTTGCAACTTCATTGTATCTCAAACACTAACGTGTATTATTAACTTTCTTCTTTTGTCACTTATCATGCTAGCTTGAAATCAAATCCCTTTTTTGTTTGTTTGTTCAAGACCGAAAGAGCATATTCCTTTTGTGGAACTATTGAATACATGGCACCAGATATTGTCAGAGGAGGAGATTCAGGACATGACAAGGTATGTTCTATTTTTGATGCTTCTTTATATATTTCCATAAAATGTATAATAAGAGTCCTGCTTATTAGCTTAGGTATAGTCCCTTTTTCTAGTATTCATTAATCATCTTCCTGTTTTTTCTCTTTTGTCTTATATACCTAAAGCCATTATGCTACTCACTGTTTTTTAGGTAAAAGATAATCACAAAGTTAGGACATTCCAGATTTTCCTTTTTAAAGGCTTTATTGGTGGGGATTTTGTTTTGCTGTTTGATAGAGTAACACTGTTACTAAAGTTGAGACCTCAAAACTAATTCAAATAATTGCTATTATATTTCCATTATAAGAGACTGTGTCTTAAGCAAAGCTCAAATTATGACTCCATTCTTAAAGAATTACCCTTTTTCTTTTGTGTAGTACCTTGGTCTTTTAGATACAACTAAACCACAGTGCAATGCAGAGAGGTCACTGAACAGTGTACATTGTTCCTGTCTGAGTCATGAGGAATGGATTTTGCACAGCGTTTATTGACATTAATTTGTGCTAGAAAAACTTACAGAAACATTTAGGCACGTGTATCACCTTTAGTTAATATTATTTCCTAAGAAATCGTTGAAAAGGGAATCACTCATGTTTTCTAATTCCCAATATCTGCCTTTAACTTTGCAGAGATTCTGGAGACTGTTGATCACTTCTCCAACAGAAATAAACATTATAACATTGTAATCATTGGAGAATGAAAAAATTCTGCACTCTAGATAGTCTGTTTTCCTAAATTTCTAAGAATCTTGATTTTTATGGCCTCCTCACTTCCCTCTTTATATGCAAAATAAAGATTCTAAAAGAAGTTCTAAGTAACTATGTTATAAAATCTAGGATTTTTTTTTCTTCCTGTATTAAAGGATGCAAAATTTGTTCAGTTTTTCTTAACACTTCAGCTTTATTAATAACTTTCTCCAAATAGGAATGTTGACTATTTTTGCCCCTTATCTTTTCCCATTCCCTCATCCCCTTCAGAATCCTGTAGATGTGGTTCAGATATCTGGCTGTTTACTTTGGTTTACTTTCTAATGACTAATCAGATTTTAAAGCACATCCTTCAAGTTCATGTGCTGTTAGATTTGGACCCATGCTAGGAATCTAAGTGTTGGTCTGTATTCTTTGTAGAACATGGCTTCAAATCCGACAACAAAACATTCTGAGGGTTCTGATTCACATGCCAGTAAGACTGGTTGTGTAAGCAAGAGTCCAATTGTTGGTTTAGTTTGCTGCATGGCATTTTTGAAGCCATTAGAAAATTTGTTAGAGGATTATCTTCAGACACCTAATGGAACCATTTTTTTCGTGTAAGCAAACCTTATATTATTCCTAGAATTTCTGTACACCTAATTTCCAGGTTATAGGTAGTCATTTTTTATACTTTTTTGTGTATGGACCCACCACACAACATTGAGTTCACTAAGTGAGATAATGTTTGCCAAGTGTTCATTACAGTGCCTAGCATGGAGAAAACATTTAATAAATACTTTCGCTCTCATCATTCCTGTCTTTCTGATCCTGTTTTATACATCACTGTTCTGAATTTTCTTTAAAAGAGCTGTAGGCTTATGCATTTTTCACCTCTCTGAAACTTAAGCCCTGGAATTTGGAAGCAGATAGTTTAACATTTTAACAACATTAATGTTTCTCATTTGCTTATATATTCAACAGTTATTAAAATCTTGATTCACTTCATTACAAAAGAAATAATTTTTAATATATCAAGATTCTCTAAACCATATATATCTTGTTATACTATCAATTCAGGCACCTGATTTACAAATTGGTTTCCAAATTGTACACATTTTGTTTTATACTACTTTAAATATTCCCATCAGTGAAGAATTTTAGATTTGTGTGGTAGGTTCTATAAAAGGGATTTGAGTTATGTGGTTATAAAAAAAATTAACTCCCTTGGGTAAGATTTTTTTTTCATTCTTTGTTCTTTGACTTTTAAGGAGTTTCAAGGTTCCTTGGAACTGCATACTTAATAAAAATGCTGATTGGTTCTTTTTCCCTTCTCATAAACTCAAAGATTCCACTTACTTAAAGTTTTTTAAAAATTATTTCTAGTTTAAAACAAATTTTAACTAACCAAGGTAAAACTGTTACTAGTTTAGGAAATAACTAAAATACTTTCTGTGTTAAGGATACGTGGATATTTGTTCTTAATTAAATGTCTCTGTCTTGCATGTGATAATTTAATACTGCTTACGCAGAAAGCCAAACACAAAATCTTTTTGTTAACTATTTTCCAAATATGTATCTTTATTTTGTTCTTTTTTGTAAAATACATTTTAGTTGATGATTCTATAAAATGGAATTATTGTTGTTCTACAGGCAGTCGACTGGTGGAGTTTAGGTGTTCTGATGTATGAACTGCTCACTGGAGCATCTCCTTTCACTGTGGATGGAGAAAAAAATTCCCAAGCTGAGATATCTAGGTAAGATTTAACAAAATAAAATAAAATGTGTTATTTTCTCAAACAAACAGATCACATTTCTGCTATTAGTTTGATGAAAAAATATTTTTTTAATGGGGATAGACAAAATGATGTTAAAGTAATAAAAATCCATTTATATTCATATGAAATGTAGACATACACCCTTTATATTTTTTATACTGTATTTTATGTGCCCAATTATATGTGAAGTTTAAATTATGATCTACAGTGTCATAATTTTGTGTGTCCCAAAGCACTTAGTATATTATCTTGCACTTAGTAGGGACATCATATATTGAGAAGTTTATTCGGTACTTTTTCCCCACTTTATACATGATGTAATTTCTTTGTGACTTTAATATGAAACAGTAATTATATTTCAAATCATGGATGTAGGTTCAATAGAAACAAATACTATAAAATCATCCTCCTACAGGTTCTCGTAGCATCATTCTCTTTCTCCCTTCATAGTAGATACCACAGTTACAGTGTTACATTTTTGTTTATTTGATTAATGTCTGTCTGTCCCACTAGATTGTAAGCTCTGAGAGAGCAAGGGGCATGTCTGGCTTTGATTCTCAGTACTTACTCTGTAAAGTACAATAAATATTTGTGGAATGATACGAGTTAATGTTTGTGGAATAAATGAACAGTGATAAACATACTAATTACTAGTTATGTTTTTGTCCTGTTTTTACTTGTCTTATTATTCCTTTGAGAACAGATTTGACATTAACAATTAAAAATTGAGGTTTCACTTCCAACAACAATGGGAATCACAAGGACCAGATTTACATTTCTACCTGAGATCATTTTTTAAATGGGCAAAATATATGAAACAACAGTTTGAACACATTAGACATCTGGCAGTGAAGAACAGTGATCTTTGAGAGGCAGAACCCCCGTGGTCGCCCAGCTTACTGCCCTGAGAGTCTGCAGGCTGCTACACAGCTAGGGGGAAACCCAGGTGGAATTGAGGAGAAAGAACTGAGTATACAGGAAGACCAGGAGAGCTAGAGTTTGCACTCCAGAGTGGTGGAGGGGAAGGAGAAGCACAGAGAAGGAAGTCCAGAGCCGTGCAGGAGCATAAACACACATGTGCAGGGACCACTCAGGATAGGTAGGACGTTATTCCTCTTCAGATCGATGTATAGATTTAATACAATCACAATTCCAGTAGGCTTTTTTTTTTTCCTCTCTTCAAGTAGAAATTGAAAACCTCTGTCTAAAATTCTCATGGAAATGCAGAAAACCTAGACTAGCCAAATACCCTTTGAAGAAATAGAACAAAGTTGATGTCAAGATTTATTATAAGTTATGGTAATTAAGATACTGTGGTATTGGTAGCAAGATAAACAAGTGATCAGTGGCAGCTGGTTCTTTACAAAGGTTCAAAGTCACTTCGGTAAAGAAAAGATAGTCTTTTCAACAAATGGCTTTGTCCAGATGGGGGAAAGTGAGCTTCAAGAATTACTTCACACCTGTAGAAAATTAACCCAAAATGGATTATAGACCCAAATGTAAAACCTAAACTGTAAAGCTCCTGGAAGAAAACATAAAGGAAAATCTTTGCGAGCTTGCGTTAGGTAAAGATTTCTTACGTGTGACCCCAAAAGTCCGGGCTATAGAAGCAAACTGTGATAAATAGGACTTCATCAAAATTAAAGCCTTCTGCTCTTCAGAACTGTCAAGAGAATGAACAGACAAGCCACAGACTGGGATAAAATTTAAGTCATATGTTGCTAAAGTACTGGTTAGTATCCAAAATTTATGAAGAATTGTTACAGTTCAAGAAAACAAACAACCTTGTTTGAAAGTGGGCAAAAGATTTGAACAGACAGTTCACAAGTGACTTGGGAGGCCGAGATCTGAGGCCAGGAGTTTGAGATCAGTCTGAGCAATATAGTGAGATCCCATCTCTGAAAGAAAAAAAAAAAAGCTAGGTGTGTGCCTGTAGTCCCAGCTACTCAGGAGTCTAAGACAGGAGGCTCACTTGAGCCTAGGAGTTTGAGGATGCAGTGAGCTGTGATCACGCTGCTATACTCCAACAGACCCAGTCTCTAAAATATCCTCAATGAAATACCACTATACACGCATACTCAGTAGAATGGCTAAAAATAAAGATATGGAGGAATTAGAACTCTCATACACTGCAAGGGGATATATAAAATGCCACAGTGACTTTGGAAAACAGGCAGTTTCTTAAAAAATTAAACCTTACTTATTATATGATCTGTCTATCCCACTCCTAGGTAATTACCAAAGGAAATGAAAACATATATCCATGCAAAAACTTGTATCGAAATATCTGTCAACAAGTAAGTGGTTAAACAAATTGTGGTTTATCCATACAAATGGAATATTACTTAGCAATAAAAAGAGTGATCTCTTGACATATGCAACAAATGGATGAATCTCAGAATGATTACACTGAATGAAAGCAGCCAGATGATAACAGAGTATATACTATGTACTTTCAGTTCTGGAAAATGCAAACTAATCTCCAGTGACAGAAAGCAGAATAGTTGTTGCCAGGGTATAGGAATGAGGGAAGGCAGGAGAGAGTACAGAGGAATGTGGGAAAACTTTGGTAGGTTATGAACATGTTCGTTATCTTGATTGTGGTCATAGTTTCACAGGTATATACGTATACGTCAAAAGTTATCAAACTCTACGCTTTGTAGGAAGTTTATTGTACATCAACTATACTTCAATAAACATTTCTAAATTTTTTAAAATTTACCTTGTGGGCAGGAATACTTCCTTTTAAAATTATTGTTAAAAATCATAACCTATGAAAAATCTAAATATGACTTTGTATATTTTAAATGGATCTTTTGACAGTTTGATAATGCCTCAGAATGTAGGAAACATTGACTGTAGTCTTGAGAATTTGGGTCCATGTATAAGATCATACCTGTCATGGAGACAGGTGCGAAGGGTGTCCTAAGCCTGACAATGTCCAATAGTAGCTCCTCCGACTACTTTCTCTCTTTCTGATTCCACATACACAAGCAATCCCCCTTTCATAGTTCTTTTTTCCACTCCAGGTCTGACTATGGAGAGAAATACATTGCTTATGATGGCAAGAATATTCTGCAATAGATGATGTTTGTATTTAAATTGCTTTTATTATCTTTATATCAGTCAATTGGCATTCTGGTTTTAGAAAAAGAAAAATAGCCTAATCAAATTGTCTAAAATCATAAAACTAGAGCAAATAGATTTCAAAAATTGAAATGGGATTCCTTCCCTTTAATGAATTAATTATCCTCTTTTTCATGTTATAATTTTGTTTAAAGTTTAATGTCAACCTGTGATCCTTTGGGGATTTCTTTTGTGGCAGAAATTTACAATGTAATAACTGAATTATCTTTGATTACACTTTCCTTTAAGATAATTATTCTGATTGTCTTTCCTGGTATCAAATCTTTCATGATCTGTTTAAAAAATATGTATCATTTAGATAAATGTAGCATTTTCTTATCCCTAGATGTCTTAATTACCTAAGGCTTTTTCTCATCATTGAATTATTTCATTCTGTTGTTATGATCTTCCCTGAATTGTTATAATCTTCCCTGAAGTATGCATACGTCCTATATTTTTTTATTTGGTATCCTTCAAAACAATTTTTTTCTAAGTTATCTGTTTATTATTATTATCTACAGATAGCCCAGAATGATTTGTTTTGGTATATCAAATTTTCATATAAGAACTTAGAATGAAAAGAAAACTTAGAGTCCAACCTTTTCCCTGATTTAAGAATCCCTTCTATCTATAAGAATCCCTGATAGTCATTTGCGGTTATTGAAAAGACAGCACACTGTGTAAGGTATTTTCAAGGAAACCGTGTTCGTTAGTGAAAAACTTTAGTTATTTTATGTTTTTTTCTTCCTTAAAATAGCTGAAATTATCTCTCTCTAATCTCTGCATGCTCATCTATGTTCCTGTCTAGTTAAGAACATAGAATAATTCTGTTAAATTGTCAGTTTCATAGATTTGAATGATTGCTGTCTAGCTGTTCCGTGAATCTGTTTCATATTTTTGTTTCTTGAGTATAGCATGTGGTTTTCTTTTGTCTCTTCCACGAGAGCTTTCGTTGCCTGTCTATAGAGAACCTCTTCTTTTAGGTAATGCATTTCTGCTGCACTGCAGGTGTCCACCCACCCAGCGGAATCCCCATCAGCTATCCGCCTGCTTCTACACAAAGGAGCCCTGTGCATGCCTGGGCCTTTATGAACCATAATAATTGAGTATACCCTACCTGAGAATCAGGACATAGAAGTTTTATTTAGAGCTTTTCCATCAACGTTTACAAGGTTGTTTCTTTAGTTCACCTTTTGTGCCTTGGAAATGTGGAAGATGTTTGCCAAGAGATGCTTATTTGGTATTTTATTTTCCATCAATAAAATATGTTTTTTATTGTTTCATTGTATTGTTATAAGCATAATGTTATATAAATGTAGGCCTAAATGTTATCAAAGTAATGGTATGAAATATTACTCTAGTTAGTATCATTTAGGTCACTGGTTAGCAAACCCACAAGCTAAATCCATTCTGCTGCCTGTTTTTATGTGGTCTGTGAGCTAGGAATGGTTTTTACATTCTTAAATGGTTAAAAAAATGAAAAGATTAATATTTCATGACATGAAAATTATTTGAAATTCAAATTTCAGTACTCATCAATAAAATTTTATTAGAACACAGCCATGCTTGGTGCCTGTAGCACAGTGGTTATATATAGCGCCAGTCACATATAACAACGCTGGCGGGTTCAAACCCAGCTTGGGCCTACTAAACAACAATGACAACTGCAACAAAAAAAATAGCCTGGCGTTGTGGCAGGTGCCTGTAGTCCCAGCTACTTGGGAGGCTAAAGCAAGAGAATCACCTAAGCCCAAGAGTTAGAGGTTGCTGTGAGGGGTGACACCATGTCACTCTACCGAAGGCGCCATGATAAGAGGCTGACTCAAAAACAAAACAAAACAAAAAACACAGCCATGCTCATTCATTTATGTATTTTCTCTGGCTGCTTTTGTGCTGTAACAGCAGAGTGGAATAGTGCCACAGAGACCATGTAGTTTGCAAAGCCTGAGATATTTAGTATCCAGCTTTGTGTTTTCCATTATCCATTTCCAAGTAACAAATTACCGCAAAACTGACTGGCATAGTAGCAACATACGTTTCTTATCTTACGGTTTCTGTGGGCCAAGAATCTGGACACAGCTCTGCTAGGTCCTCTACTTTGGGGTCTCTCACAGGCTGCACTTGAAGTTATCTCAAGGCTCTACTGGGAAAGAAAATGCTTCCAAACTCATGTGGTTAAGTTGGCAAGATTCAGTTACTTGTAGGTTGTTGGACTGAGGCACCTCAGTTTCTTGTGGGCTGTGGATGGAAGGCCACGTTCGGTTTCTTGTCATGTGGGCCTCCCTCATGTGGCAGCTTACTTCATCAAAGCACGTGAGCTGGAAAGGAAATAGAGAGTCGCTAGGAAGATGAAAGTGACATTCCGTCATCTTTACTGGGTAATATTAGTAATAGTAAAGGCAATAGGCCCAGCGCACACTTAAGGTGATGTGAATGCAAGGACAGCGTGATCATCGGGGACCATCTTAAAGTCCGCCTGCCAGGGGCCTTTTACAAGAAACATCACCAACCCTAGTTTAGATCATTGATTTTGTTAGTGTGGAAAGCTCGGTAGGTGCTCGTGGGATGAGACAATAATTTCTTGATCAAGATTAGGATACAAAATTATAAAGTTTATTTTATCTTTTTAGAAGTAAAGAGGTAGTGAGAAAGGAAGGAGAGTGGGGACAGAGAGAAGAGAGCAGGGAGGTGGCATGGCATCCCAAAGAAAGAAAGGAAGAGCGTCCACCCTGCGGCCCAGTGGCCGGCTTAATGTAAGGGGGATAAAGAGAAAAAGGTAATCACAGTCAGATTCACAGCGCGTTGTGAAACTGGTCCATCTGCTTTTCCTCCAGCAGGATGATAAGCACCTGCTTTCTATCTACTTAGTGTCTGGATGATAGGAAGACGGACTTTTCACAGGAGTTTCTGATTCTGTTGTTAATTATGTCCTGAGATAAACGATTTTGGAAAGATTTGAGACCTGGAGTTTGTCCCCCTGGGTCTCTAGCAGGCGTCCTCAAACTTTTTAAACAGGGGGCCAATTCACTATCCCTCAGACCGTCAGAGGGCCGGACTATAGTTTAAAAAAAAAAAAAAACAACTATGAACGAATTCCTATGCACACTGCACATATCTTATTTTGAAGTAAAAAACAAACCGGGAACAAATACAATTCACACCGCGTCATGTGGTCCGCGGGCTGCAGTTTGAGGACGCCTGGTCTATAGGAACAAACTCTAAAAGACAAGGAACTGGTGAATGTGAAAAGAAGAATTTATATTCCTTTCTGCCTGCCCTTTGCAATGATTTGTGAAAACAGAAATCCACAGGGTGTTGCTAACAAGAAAAAGAGAAAGCAGGCAGAAAGATTGATTTTTTGTTCTTACTGAAATCAAGAGTTAATAATTTTTCTGTCATTTTACTATCAAGATTGACCATCCTAACATTCTCCCCTTTCTGTTGTTAAAAATAAAATTCTATTTGAATGAATCAGAATGAGAGAAAATATAGGTAGAGGACTTAACTTCTGAGACTTTTTCCAGCTGATAAATGGATGCTGAGATTTCTCTTTATGGCATGAGTTCCTTTGAATCATTGAGGGAGAGAAGTTAAAAGCGGATGGCCTTGAAAACTAAATTAGAGGCAGGATCTAGGTTTTGCTCATTTCACTGTGGAGACTGACCATCCCTATAAATATATCCTTGTCCTCCTAAGGAATTTTTCTCTTCAGGTAATTATTTTGATTCATTGATTTTGTGTGACTTGCTACATTATTTGAATACAAAATCAAGACATTAATTCTGTTGCATTTTTGTATTTTATCCTTGTTCATTAGTCAGCACTTTGAATTAGCCCATGGGTGTTTTTAAAAATTTTCTGTTTATAGATGTCTTGCTTTTGGAGTTATATGTAAAATAATTGCAAGTATCTTTTTTACCCTGTTTTAAGAAGAGATCAAATTTTTTTTTATGGCTTTTTATCTTTTTGTGTCTTTATGATAAAATCCTTTATAGTCAAATTTTATAAATCCTCCTTGATTCTTAGTTTGCTGTCCATTATTTTCTTTCCTTCTAACTTTTAGATTTTTCTATACCCAACATCAGCATCTACATTTCCCAGCATGTTTTGGCTAGCGACCCCAGTCTGTTCAAATGTGTCACAGTGACTACTCGTGTGCGCATTCTTTTACATGGTGCAGCGGCCCTCGCTTCAGAGGCCGGGGACAGGAGGGGTGTAGCAGGGAGAGGAACAGAACAGGCCCCTCCCTTGGCACGCTTTCCGCAGCATTATAGCTTCTTTTCTTTCATCTTTTTAAAACTCTTTTTACTCCTCTTGTACAACATTGGGGTTGGGGGTGATTCATGCTGCATTATTAATTGCTCTAAGGCACTCCCTGGCAGGACTGAATAAAACCTAGGGATGATCCTTCCAACCATGGAGGGGGTCGGTCAGAAACCCCCTCAGAGGCTTGGCATTCTGTGGTTGCCGGGATGATGCCCCAGTGCAGGCACTTTGCTGCCACCTCTGTTAACCCCCCAGCCAATTCTCTACTACTCCATGAAGTCTAAAAGGGCAGCCTTGTACCTACTGGGCAGGGCTGTGGAAGGAAGAAGGCAGCCTCAGTCTTCAGTACTCTGTCACTTGTTTAGGTCTCTGGAGTGCCCTGCCCTTTCTCCTCTGCTCATAGCTCTCCATGGCCTCCCCGCGGTGAGGGTACCTTGGCCTCCACTCTGACTCTGCACTCTGCTTCTGACTCTTCCCGTTAGCGATCCCTTTGGAATCCCTTGCTTTCCGGTCTGTTCTGTGCTTTAATCCTTGCCTTGGTTTTATTATCAATGCAGCCGCTTGGCCCCAACAATCCCCCAAGGCCTGGGTCTTCCACCCTCACTGTCATCTTGCCCCTGTTAGGGAAAGGCACTCTACTGGCAACATGGAGTAAGTGAGTATAGAAGTAAAAGCTTCTACAGCATTGTGTGGACCACAGAAGAGCGTTGAAAGAAAGAGGAATGGGAGAGAGGTCTGCCAGTTAAAAACTGTAGTAAGTACAATGAGGACCCAGCTTTACTTAATCTATGATTAAGACAGGTTCAGGAATATATGATAAACTAGTCTAGTAAACCCACCTAATCTAACTGTATGAGAGTCTAAGGGACAGTTGCCCAGGCAGACCAGATTGGTTCACTAAGAAAGCGTTAGTTATTAAGACAGGAAGAACAATTCTAAGTGGCATCTATTCCTTTCAGGAAGATGATGCTGTAAGTTGAAAAGAAAGCTCCTGGGGAGCGCCTGTGGCTCAGGGAGTGAGGCGCCAGCCCCATATACCAGGGGTGGCAAGTTCAAGCCCAGCCCCAGCCAAAACTGAAAAAAAAAAAAAAAAAAGAAAGAAAGAAAGGCAAGCTCCTTTCAGCAACATTTTGGCAGTTCCGTGCGTGTATCTTTGGCTCCCCTAACTTTGGAAGAGACAGGTTTTCTCCTTCAGCCCCTGAAGCAGTGGTGGAAGTGGGTGCCTCTTGGATGACTTCCCAGGCAATGGGGATAGGAAATGTGATCACTGTGCTGAGAGGCAGAGAAGTGAGATGCTTCGGGCGAGATGAAGGAGAGTATTTAATAGCTCAGGTAAGACATGCCCTGGGGACTCCTAGGAGTTACTGGGGAAGGCTTTGAGTATAGTTGGAGATTCCACAAAAGCAGGTAAGAGCACCAGCCAGAGAATCTCATTTTATTATTATTAATAACCCAGCTGGTGTGACTCAGGGAAGCACAGGTTACGTGGACAATGAAGAACTCAGTAACACCCAAAGGGAAGTGGTGTCTTGAGACTCCACCCTCTGGGACAGCCATCTGGCTTACGGGAGGCACGCTCCTGTGGAGTAGCCCCAACAGCACCAGAGAGCCTCTGTGCCAAGAAGTCACCTGCATCATAGCCTTGAATCCTTACATCTCTGAAAAGGGGGGTAGTAATATATGCTGTAAACTGGGGTGGAACTTGTTAAGGACTTGGAGCTACTGTGAGACTGATTCAGGATCAAGTCCTAAGTGACAAGAAAGTGGCTTCATGCTGTCTCGTGGGTATTGCCATTTCCTTTCTGAGTCTCACGGACACTTGTGTCAGGTAAAAGACTGAGAAGTGCTGGCCCATGGATAGCAGGGGAATTGATTTCATTAATCAGTGGAGTATTCGCTGAATAATGTCTACAAAAAAGCAAAAACGTTATTTGTAGGCATCTCTTGGAACAGAGAGGAAGAATGATCTTGACTGAGCAAAGTATTATAAAGGGAAAACAATTAGATATTTATTTGTTTATTCACTAAATATTTGTTGAAGAGTTGCTCTGTTAAGCAATGTTTTAGGCCCTGAGAATAAAGCAGTGAACGAAACAGAGAATTCCTACTCCCTTAGAGCTTATATTTTAGTAAGTTTAAAGCTTGTAATAGACAAATAAATATATAATATGCTATAAAGGCAATGCAAAAAACTAAAACATTTAAGGGATAAGAGTTAGGGGCAGCAACGGTTAGAGGAGGCTTCCCTGCAAAGGTGACGCCTGTACAAAGACCTCAGTGAGGTGAAGAACAAAGTATTGCCCCTTATATTACTCATGCTGTTGGACTTAAAGGTAGCAACATTTTCTTTCTTTTTTTTTTTTTTTTGAGACAGAGCTTCAAGCTGTCGCCCTGGATAGAGTACTGTGGCTTCACAGCTCATAACAACGTCCAACTCCTGAGTTCAAGCGAGTCTCCTGCCTCTGCCTCCCAAGTAGCTGGGACTACAGGCACCTGCCACAACACTCGGCTATCTTTTGGTTGCAGCCGTCATTGTTGTTTGGTGGGCCTGGGCTGGATTCAAACCCGCCAGCTCAGGTGTATGTGGCTGCACCTTAGCCGTTTGAGCCACGGGCGCCGAGCTGCAACATTTTCTTTATTGAGACAATATTTTACAACGCAAAATATGTACAAAGTTTCAGAAGTTTACTTTTCTGAAACATTTTATTCTAAAGATTTTCAAACATTTATTACAGTGGCCATCCACATGCTCATTGCCTAGATTCTTCTATAATCCTTATTACCTGTCATCCCTTTTTCCATCATAGGTTTAATTTTAATCTAAATTAAAATTTTTTAATTAAAATTTTTTAAAATTTAGTAGATTTAGGAGGTACAAACATTATGGGCTTTGTTTGTTGTTTGTTTCGGAGATGTATTATTTAGTGGTGAAAGCTGGGCTTTTGGTGTAACCATAGTGTACCTGTCATGGAAATAGTGTATGTTGTACCCAAATTCTCAAGCTAATCAGTTGTGACTTTCTTTTGCCACAGGGGATTTTAGACACGTAACATTCATGAAAAGGAAGAGCTTTTTAATTCATTTTTACGTTATTATGGAATTTAATTTTGTATCATTTTGTTTTATACATGTGATTCCTTAATCCATTTGGAGTTTATTGGGGCTTTAATATAAGACAGGTGTCTTTCCCTTATATGTTTACTTCCCCAATAGTTTATGTCCCCAACACATTTCTTGAAAAACATAGCCTTTCCTATGTTGGCTGGTCACTTTTTAAAAATAACACTAAGTTTTTATTTATGCTTGGTTATTTTTAAAGATGTCTCTTCCAGTCACTTGATTTGGCTGTTGATTTATTTTGCTAGCACCTTGCTTTTACAGCTTTTTAATAATACATTATAATATGAAATTAGGCAAATCACCCTCAATTTTCCTTTTTTTCTTTTGAGACAGAGTCTTACCATGTCACCCTTGGTACAGTGCTATAGCATCACAGCTCACAGCAACCTCAAACTCTTGGACTTAAGTGATTCTCTTACTTCAACCTTCCAAGTAGCTGGGACTACAGGTGCCCACCACAATGCCTGGCTATTTTTTGTTGCAGTTGTCGTTGTTTAGCTGGCCTGGGCTGGGTTCAAACCCACCACCCTCGGTGTATGTGGCTGGCGCCGAACCCCTCAAAATTTTCTTTTTCAGAATTTTCTTAGCTGTCCTATGTGCCTCCACGGATAATAATAGCAGTCTTTTAATAGGATCGTTGTGTGGATTAAATGATAACATAGACCCCAGTATTTACTGTGGTATATCAACTCAGAGCCTGTTCTGACTTTACAGAGGGCTCTAAGATTTATTTGGGCTCTACTTAATTGTAGTTTATTTCTAAAAGTTCCCACATTCATTTTAAAGCAAGAAAAAAATAAGTTGGGTTATTGCCAATTCAGAAATCAAGCACATTGGAGGAGGTGAAGTGGCGGCAACACCCAGGAACTGTCTCTGCCCTTGTTGCAGGATGCTGTAGCATCACTGTGATGAGCTGTCCCACAGAAATCTCCACCCCCATCCCCATTTCTGCATGACCCATTCTGTGTAGCCAGAATGCACTAGGTCGGCATTCACACTCAACGTGTCACAATAGACTGGACCTGATACCAGGTTGGTTTTTTTTTTTTTTTAGCTTTATAAAGCAAAAGGACAGGAAACAGTATATTGGCATGACACCATCAAATGCGTCTTCACTGAGGGTCCTGCCAGCCGCATAGGCATGGCTGCCCAGCCCAGAGAGGGATGCTGAGCCGTGAGTGATGAGAGCACGTGGGTAGAGGTGGGCCAGCCAGCGTGGGGAGCTCAGCATAGTAGCTGTATCTCATAACTGCCCATGAGCATGGCTTCCGAGGTCCTACAAGGACACCCTGGGGTGTATGTGATAACCCACAGAAGCTTGTTTTCTGACACTCTGTTAAATAGTCTTGGGTGAGAAAACCTTTAGGCCCTGCATGCCTGCTCAGCCCTCACTTCAGAGTTCGCTTTCACACCAGCCTACCACAGCTGCTGTGTCACACTGATCTTAACCCCGTATGTTTCAAGGAAACACCATAAGAAAGATGATACCTCTGAAATCACCTTCCCACAGAGATAAGGTGTAGTCAGCTGTAAGTCCTTTCTCCTCACCACCCCACCCCCCGTTTCTGGACCTTTTCCTGGTACCTCTTCCAGGGCGACAGCTCAAGACTCTGTCTCAAAAACTAAAATAAAATAAAATTCTAGATCCCTGCATGTAGCACATGCCACCCACCTGGGTTGCACCCCAGTACTGTCTGTGGGCCCTGAATGTCTCCTCCAACTTGTGCCTCTGGTCTCCTGAGCTCTTCTTTTCAATCTTGGCATCTCGGCAGGGCTAGCCCTGCTTCGTGGTGCTTCTCTCTTTGTATGTCTGCACAGGACCTGACTGTTCCTTTCCCCAGTGCCTGGTTTGGAGTCGATTTCTAATACACACGGCAGCGTTCTTGAGGTTTAAGAGGTAATAGATGGCACAGCACCCTAAGAGGGTGTTAGCCAGAGTCCTTACTTCTCTACCCTCATGGAGCAAAAGTCAATGTCACCAGCAATGTGCTTATCTAGACCCTAATCCTTTACACAAAGAATTCTTTTCTGCAAAAAGAATGGTAAAGGTGGAGAAGAAAGTCGTTTATTTTTCCCCAAGAATCAGGATTCCCAGTTTTTCTCTCAGATACGCCTGGGCCTGATCTGAAAAGAAGATTGTCTCTACCAAAGCTGTGAGCCATGGGAGAATATTAAAGAAAAAGAAGGGAGGGGACTGCTTATTTCCTTCCTTGTTCTACCCACTTTCTCCTGGGTTCTGAGAGTGGACTGCTAGAAGTAGAATTAACTTTGAGATTAACAACATTGCTGGAATTTTTTTGTCAAAAATTATAGTTCTGGCTCGGCGCCTGTGTCTCAAGTGGCTAAGGCGCCAGCCACATACACCTGAGCTGGTGGGTTCGAATCCAGCCCCGGTCCACCAGACAACAATGACGGCTGCAACCAAAAAATAGCCGGGCGTTGTGGCGGGTGCCTGTGGTCCCAGCTACTTGGGAGGCAGAGGCAGGAGACTTGTTTGAGCCCAGGAGTTGGAGTTTGCTGTGAGCTGTGATGCCATGACACTCTATCCAGGGCAACAGCTTGAGGCTCTGTCTCAAAAAAAAAAAAAAATTATAGTTCCATTATTCTGTCACTTGTTCTCAGTGGCTACTTGGCACAGCTTCTAGGCCTGTTTTCTGTGTGGTTGCCTAGAAGGAGCAACTGTAACAGTAGGTCACATTCATCAAGCATATGCTGTATTCCAGGTGCTGTGTGAGGACTTTATACATCTTAATTTATTTAAGCATCATAATAGCCTTTACAGAAAATTGAGGTACAAATTTAAGGTCACACAAGGTCAAGGCAGAGCCAACCTAGGACTCAGTCTGGCCCAAAGTCCATGTTCTTGCCATACTATATTATCTCTTATACACTTAATTTTCTGTTTTTGTTCCCTAACAGTGATTAAAATTTTAACATACAATAGGGGATCTTTTTGCAAACCCAAATAACGGAGCAATTGTTTATTTTCATCTACATGGTGTTAAGGTTCTTAATTTCAATCAATCCCTTCCATTATTTCTTTGTCACTAATTTATTGACCTGGCTTTTAAGAGAGGGAAAGGTATGCTTGGATTTATCTCTTCTGGAACATGAGAGTAAATTTCTCATCAAGAAACTTATTATTTTATTTTCTATAATAAATAATAGACTTTATTTCATCTCTGAGCTCTGCCTGCCTCATAGGGCTTGCCTGGCTGTTTCATAGTAGCATATAATGAAGCAGATGCTTTCGCCCCATGAAAAGCCCCAGAGCCAGTGCCCATTTTCAGGTGTCAAGAGTTGAACCATCACCAAGTGGGTCTGACTCACCCCGTCTTGGTCTACTTCCCACTGCACTCCTGCTGGCTCTTTAGGCTTGCTGGTACACAGGGAAAGAGGAGTGAGGTGGAGATGGTTGGAATTCTCTTTTGTCTTTTTAAATCTGAGTGCTGAATTCACTTACCTGCATTTGTTAAGAGTCGCCTATGTTGTGAAATCTTTAATCAGAGTCTATTATATATGGGAGGTTTAATTTTGCCCCAAGCTTTCCTTTTTTCCTTGCCCTTAGTGAAATATTTGGGATATAGCCTCCCATTAATATTGATGTATGCTGAAAAATGAGCTCATATTTTTTGTTCCTGTTGATTTGAGTTTCAGAAATTTGATTTCATGATATCTCATTTTAAATATTTGTCAACATTATTGAGGTATTGATTCATTTTTAATATTATCTCTTTCTCATGTAGTTCAGTTTCACAATGTTTCACCATACTTGTTTTTGCTAAAAATGCCATCACTTCAACTTCATCCTCTGGTTATTTTAACAGCCGTTTTATCTGCCTACAGGAGAATATTAAAAAGTGAGCCTCCATATCCCCAAGAAATGAGTGCTTTAGCTAAAGACCTAATTCAGCGTCTTTTGAGGAAAGATCCCAAGAAGCGATTGGGATGTGGCCCACGTGATGCAGATGAAATCAAAGAACATCTCTTCTTTCAGGTGAAATTTATTCATAGATAGGTGGTTTCATAGCCCCTGCTGTTCTCAGGGTGCTGGGCCTTCTAGTGAAATTAGTGAACACAGTCCCTCTTGGATCATTTCCCACCAATTTTCACATACATTACACCTTTTCTTTTTTTTCTTTAAATGAAAGAGACCCTTTAGGAAGGACCAAAATTCTTCTTGTATAGACCTAAGTGGAGTGGGAGTGGAGAGGATTGTAATAGCATCAATGTTCTATATGATAATTGGTTAGAGTTTCTAGTTTTCCATTGTGGTCTTGTGATTTAGGCATGTGGACTGAGGAAACTTTTATTTTAGTTTTCACCTCTCTCTGGGTTCATGATCTATTACTGCCATTATATTTCACCTTTTGGATAGTGAGTTCATTGTTTCTTCTTTTTCCCAGGAGAAATCTTAAAAAATTTTAAATCTACCTATTTCTTAGTTCCATATCTGTGACACATAGAAAGTTATTCACATATTTTTTTGTCTTCATGACAGGGCTTTTCTTATTCTGAAAAAGCCTAGTAAGATCATTCTACAGAGCCCCAACACATCTGCTCAATTGAGTTTGCTCAATTTAATCCAAAAAACACAAAAAGCCAGCTAACTGATTTTGAAAGGCCTAAGCATATGACTTTTTTTTTCTTTAAATTAACAATAGGGTCATGCTTTGCTGCCCGGGCTAGAGTGCAGTGACCTGATCATAGCTCACTGTAACCTCAGATTCCTGGGCTCAAGCTATCACACTGTTTCAACCCTCCTGAGTAGCTGAGACTACAGGCTTATGTTACCATGCCTGACCAATTTTTTTAATCACTATTTTTTATGCAGACAGGCTGATCTTGAATGCCTTAAGTGATACTTCTACCTCAGCATCTCAAAGTTCTGAAATTACAGGCTTGAGCAACTGTGCCCAGCCACATTCAACTTTTTTTTCTTTTTTTGAGATAGAGTCTCACTTTGTCACCCGAAGTAGAGTGCTTGTGGCATCATAGCTCACAGCAACCTCAATCTCTTGGGCATAGCGATCCTCTTGCCTCAGCCTCCCAAGTAGCTGGGACTACAGGCGCTCACCACAATACCTGGCTATTTTTAGAGACAGGTCTCGCTCTTGCTCAGGCTGGTCTTGAACTCCTGAACTCAGGTCGTTTACAAGCCTTGGTCTCCTAGAGCACTAGGATTATAGGCGTGAGCCACTGCACCTGGCGCTCACATGCAATTTTTTAAAAATTTCATCATATCAACAACAATGGCCTAAATATGGTCTGTCTAGCAGGAAGGTTCAACCTTTTTTTTCCCCTCTGCTGTACATTGGAAGGATAAAAGTTGTCTTGAGCCATACATTAATATACAAACACTGACAAAAGCTGATTTTTTTGGCTAAAAAAAAAAAAAAGTCCATGCATACTTTACATGATATCCGATACCACAGATAAACAAAAAGTCCTCACAAAATCATCACGTGGGGTCCATGGGCTGCAGGTTGGACACCCCTGGTAGAGGAGCCATCTGAGTTTTATTTACATTATTATCACCAAAACAAATGAAATGCCAAAACAAAAAACTAACCTGTTAAGTAAGCTTCGATTGAAAATGAGAGTTAATCCCTTGACATTTCTTTGCTCAAAAGAGGCATATTTATTAGTGTTATCATTTTTAAAAATATTACTACACTTCTTAGAGAATTTCAGTAACAGTGAGCAATACCTGTACATTTAAAATAAAATGAACTTCTCATATGTGCATTTCATATATTCAAATGGCTTGGCAAGATTACTATTTGAACAAACTCTTAAGTACTTTGTTGAAAAGTTTATTTCAAAAATTAATCAGGTAAAATTCAAGAAACTATTCAAAATACTCTCAATAATATTTTCCTGAGCTCTTTTCCTTCAGTGTTCCCAGTATTTGTGAATATTGTAATATGTCCTTCATATTAGCTAAATTTCTCTTTTTAATAGCTTGGAATAGTAAATTTAGATTATGTAATTGCCTTGACTTTTTAAATGAGAGGGATGCTTTTGGAAAGACCAGGATTCTACTTAAAGACCGAATTGTTCTTTTTCTTTATAAATGGAGTGGGGGTGGTAAATGTGCAAAGGATCACAGTAGCATTACATTTTTTTTACATATTAAATATTCTTCTACTAACAAAGTATTTCTTTAAATCGTCTCTTTACTGTAAAGGTTTCTCTCGATGTATGTAATAATAGCCATGCCCAAATCGTATGCTCGTAACAGAAACATTACAGCTACACAGAGGAAAGAACACTCACTAGAAAATCGGGGACTGTGTTCAAAGCTGGGTCTTCCACCAACTGGTGTTTATGTGTAAAGGTTAATTCTTATTTCTGGGCTTCAGCTTTCTTCTGAATCAAATAATGAAAGATGAACTAATGATCTTTAAATCTCATTCCAGCTAAAAAATGTAAAGATCTGTAATTTAATTGTCTTATTTCCATTTCCTCTACAAGGGAATATAATGAAAACATTTTATGGTAATTGATGAAATGTACTGAATTTTATCAATTAACAAGTAAAAGTTTTCACATGTTATCATCATTGAACTCATACGTGGTATAGCAGACATCACATATTCTAATTGTTAATGCTTTTTATTAGTGATACATAAAATAAGGGTGTATTTTACTCTCAGTGACAACATCTTAAATTTGAAGTAATGTGGAAATAGATCTGTAGGATTCCAATCAAGTACTGTCTGAGACTGTTTTAAGTGATAGAACATAAACTGCAGAGGGTTGGATTTGAGTAACATAAAGCAGGTGGTGTCTGACATGGGTAGAAAGGGGCTGGGTTATTCTTTGGGGGACATAAGGGGCAGTGTTTAAAAATGCTTAAATGGGCTCAGCACCTATAGCACAGCCACATACACCGAGGCTGGTGGGTTCGAACCCAGCCTGGGCCAGCTAAAACAACAATGACAACAGCAACAACAAAAAAATAGCCGGGCATTGTGGTGGGCGCCTGTATTCTCAGCTACTTGGGAGGCTGAGGCAAGAGAGGCTTGAGGCTTAAGCCCAAGAGTTTGAGGTTACTGTGAGCTGTGATGCCACAGTACTCTACCAAGGGCAACATAGTAGGACGCTGACTCAAAATAAATAAATAAAAATAAAAATTCTTAAATGCAGTTAAAAGAGAAAAGAGCTGTCACATCATTTAAATTCATAGACACAACCAAATGCATGATTTGTAGTGAGTTTATTTTCCAATCTGTCCAGATGACCAGGAAGAAAAGCAAGTATGAAGTAACAGTCTCTGGAAAGTAGGACTGTTCCTTTGGAGCTACTGATCATATCCATAGAGCATTTGGAACCCCCTTGTGGGTTTTTTCTTTTGTTTTGGGGTTTTTTGTTTGTTTTCTTTTTGACTTAACGCCTTCTTCAGGAGGCTCAAGATCCCCTAATTTTTGTAGTCCTAAGGGTAAACCAGGATGTCTTGGTGCCCCCTAGAGGACACTCAAAGACTCAAACAGTGATGGGAGGTCTCAGTTTCAGATCAGCAGTGGCTGGAACTATATAACCGGTAGGAAAACATGCTGCTCTTGTTTGGGGAAAAAAATATATACTTTAAATTGTTGGTTTGAAGTATATGCCCTTATTTTTAACTCTCTCCCTATTAATGGATTAAAATCCTAATCTTTTTTTTTAGAAAAAGTATTTTGAGAGAAAAGGGAAGATACATCATTAAAAAAACAAAAACAAAGAAAATATCTTTGACTTTATTGATTTCTACTTTGTACCAATTTTCTTTCTCTGCTTTAGAAAATAAATTGGGATGATTTAGCTGCCAAAAAAGTGCCCGCACCATTTAAGCCAGTCATTCGAGATGAATTAGATGTGAGTAACTTTGCAGAGGAGTTCACGGAAATGGATCCCACCTATTCTCCCGCAGCCCTGCCGCAGAGCTCTGAGAAGCTGTTTCAGGTATTCTCCTGGTGTGTACGGTCATGTGTACGTCATGTGTGTTTTGAAAGAAAAGATTAATTTTCCTATATAAAGTAGTTTTTTAGCATCTTACAAATGGAGTTCTCTAATCTCTTCAAAATTTACTAAGAACAGAAATACTGCAAATTATTAACTGAAGTTATGGTTTGCTAAATAGCAGATATTGTTCATGTGTTTATTTTTCCTACCTGAAATTTTATTTTTGTTCTGGCTCTTTTGTGGAAGATATACTACTTTATTTTACCTCTATTCATATATGTATTCTTTAGTTCACAATGTTATCTAATTCTTCAGTGAGTAATCTTAACTGCTAACTCTTTAAAAAAAGATTTTAAAGGATTTTATATCTAGAAAGGGATAAAATATTCTAACAAATAGCATCGTAGCTTTACTTCTTTGACTCTTATAAGTGTACCTTTAGGGCAGTGGCACCTCTGGCTCAGTGGGTAGGGCACTGGCCCCATATACTGAGGGTGGCGGGTTCAAACCTGGCTCTGGCCAAACAGCAACAACAACAACAACAAAAATAGCCAGACGTTGTAGTGGGCGCCTGTAATCCTAGCTACTTGGAAGGCTGAGGCAAGAGAATCGCCTAAGCCCAGGAGTTGGAGGTTGCCATGAGCTATGACAGCACAGCACTCTACCAAGGGCAATAGAGTGAAACTCTTTCTCTAAAAATAATAATAATAATAATAGTAAGTACCTTTAGCCTGGTTTAATCTGGCCATCCAGACCATGTCCCTTCTTTATTTCCTAACTTTTTCTAGCACTTGACCAGGAAGTTAGTAGATGTTTTAAAAAAATATTTGTTAATGAACTAGTTTGAATATTCTAGCTTGAACAAGTTAATCATCCATTATTATACCATTTCAGGTTCAGCATATCATTCTGCCATTAGATTTTGTCCCCTTCCAGAACTCAATTTTAAATTTAATTATTCTGAAGAAATAAATAAAAGTCAAATGATTGCTGAATTAGAAGCTAACTTTAATGAAACTTGCTGTTTTTCTAGTTACAAAACAGTTATAGTTGGACTAATTTAATACCTTGTCTGTATCTTTTTAGAGAAGTTAATTGTGTTTATAAGTAAACTTTCAGCAGCAATGCGGGAGAAATACAGCTATGAATCAGATTTGGGGAGTAGAATAAGAAGGCAGTCTGTTTCTACACGTCATTTTGGAAATGGTTTAATTCTACCAGAAGATGGCATTGTCTCCTTCTGAAAAGCATTTTTCAATTGATTTGAAGTAACTTTGTATTTTGGATGCCAAATAAAATAAAATTAGGTTCATCTCAACAAAAATTTGAGTGTCTCAAAAAAATAATTACAATTTAGTCTGTGCTGAATGGTAAAGTTGCAATTCTTTATTTTTCACCTTCTTTCCCTTTTTTAGGGCTATTCCTTTGTTGCTCCTTCTATCCTCTTCAAGCGTAATGCAGCTGTCATAGATCCTCTTCAGTTTCACATGGGAGTCGAACGTCCTGGAGTGACAAATGTTGCCAGGAGTGCAATGATGAAGGTATATAAGTGTGGTTACTTAAATAACATATCTGTGTTGGCATGAGTGTTTAAATACCAACATTAATTAATGTTCTTAAATCCAGTAAATGTAATAGATTTACCGGTAATTCAACTAAAGTACCGTTTTTAAAAATGTAAATAGTAATATTTTCCCTAGAGGATTATTAATATCAATTTGAATGAGCTCCTGTGTACAATGATAGAGAATTATGTATCTTAAATAAATGATATTGATGAAAATAGAAATGAACAGGGCAGCGCCTGTGGCTCACAGGAGTAGGGCACTGGCCCCATATACTGGAGGTGGCAGGTTCAAACCTGGCCCTGGCCAAAAAAATGCAAAAGGATTCCCCAACCAAAAAAAAAAGAAAAAAGAAAATAGAAATGAACTACAGTAACATGCATATTAGATTATAAACCTATTCCATTCATATTTGTTAATCTTAAAAATTGTATATTATTCTATTGTTTTGTTTATCCCTTATGTATTACTAACATTTTCTTAAATTAAACGATGTTGGTTTCTTATCAGGATTCTCCATTCTATCAGCACTATGACTTGGATCTGAAGGACAAACCACTGGGAGAAGGAAGTTTTTCAATTTGTCGGAAATGCATACACAAAAAAAGCAACCAAGCTTTTGCAGTCAAAATAATCAGCAAAAGGTATGACCATTTATGGTAGTCTTTCTTTTTTTTTTTTTTTTTTTTGTAGAGACAGAGTCTCACTTTATGGCTCTCGGTAGAGTGCCGTGGCGTCACACAGCTCACAGCAGCCTCCAAATCCTGGGCTTAAGTGATTCTCCTGCCTCAGCCTCCCGAGTAGCTGGGACTACAGGCGCCCGCCACAACGCCCGGCTATTTTTTTTTGTTGTTGCAGTTTGGCCGGGGCTGGGTTTGAACCCGCCACCCTCGGCATATGGGGCCGGTGCCCTACTCACTGAGCCATAGGCGCCGCCCTATGGTAGTCTTTCTTATGTATTCATACTTGTCAATGTACTTTGTAAGTTAAGAGATAGTTATTTAAAAGGAAAGCAACAGTGTATTTTAAGGCTTTTTTACCCACATGTTTAACCACTTATCAGTTGGTCCATTATATTCCTAGCTCTGATTGATATTTTCTGATACAGTAATCTGTTTAGACATAAATCCTAGTTTGATATGCTTTTGAGTTTATTATCAGAAAGCTTTTTTGTGGCACTGATGTATTTAATCAACCTCACTTAGTGATTTCAGCAATTCTTGCCATTTCTATTAGCTGTATATTTGAAATATTTTTCTCTTAAATGATTGAGCAAGCTATTGGCAGCTTTGAGAGCCAGCTAGTTGTTTTCGTAACTGATTATTACCTTCATGATTGAATATTCTTTTACCAAATTGTCAGCCAAATAGAGCATCCATTTCTTCATATCCGCACTTTTCTAACTCAGAAATAATAATTTCCTCCAGAATACTTTATTACCTTATCTGGTGGGTGGTATGATTCATTAGTTTCATGGAAACCTCATTTTGACACTTTGACATATGCATTCTGAATACATCATAAGTAAAAACAAAATGAGGGTTGGGGTAACAGCGATTCTTGATTGAAGAGACATGTGGCTGCTAACTTTTCCTGCAGGATGGAAGCCAATACTCAGAAAGAAATAACAGCTCTAAAACTCTGTGAAGGACACCCCAATATCGTGAAGTTGCATGAAGTTTTTCATGATCAGGTATCTTCCTTTTTTTTTCTTTCTGTATTAATTCACACAGAAGGTCTACTTCTCACCATTTTATTGGTCCTGCTGGATCTGAGTCAGGGATATGGGACATCACCCAGCCACTAGAAAGGGCAGGGAAACTTTTCCACACGCCACCTCTAAGCCACTCTCACATCAGTTTGTCCCTTCACTTCTACTTTTCTCACTCACTGGTTGCTACCTATGACATGGCCAACGGACAGATGGGCAGGAGCTCAACTCAGCTGTGCTGTCACGAGGTGCAGTGTGCTTGTCACCAATGCCTCTGCCACCCATCATCACTTAACCCCTCCATACCTGTCAGTACTGGGACTTTTGAGTCTTCAACTTTCCTTCACTTCTAGAGTAGAACTTAGAGAGTCTTAAGCCTAATTACTATAAGCTAAAAAAAACAAATAGGAAGCAGAGCACTACCTCATCTTGCTCCAGGTGGCAAATCCTGCTCAGTCACAAGGCCAGGTCGCGCCACCCCTTCCTCTTCTATACCCAGCCCAACTTTCCAGAAGGACCTAACACAGAAGTGTGTCACTTGGGATATGGAGGCACTCCATCTACTGCCAGAAACCATCTACTGCTCCATCACATTGCTTTTTCCTCGTGAGACTGAGTGGGGTGTGATGACATGGCCCTGCTCCAGACAGCATGGAGGCATAAGATCTAAAACCAATCCTGAATGTGGTTTGCCCTAATTTTACCGGTGAAGAAACTGAAATTCTGAATTTTACCAGTGAAGAAACTGAGACTGGTCCAAGGTCACAAAGCAAGTCAGTGAAAATCTAGTAGGGAGATCCTGGTCTCAGTTATGGACTTTCTTTGTTGTGCTGCTGTAACATCTGTGACCTGGAATAGATGGGGTTCAATTCTCTACCACATTGAAACTCCCCAGAATACCATGGTCAAGAATGATACATTGTGGCGAAACTAGGCAGCAGCGGCAGTTAGCATCATACCCATAGGAACTGCTGCTGTTAGTTATAACAGACCTTGTGTGGTCTAGGCGTCGTGCCAGACACTCTCCATGTATTATCTTACCCAGTCCTTACCATGACTTCACCAGGTGGGTGGGAAGTAGACACCAAAGTTGAGTAGCTGGGCCTCACAATTTTTAAGTGTTAAGGCTGGGATCCAAACCCACGCCATCCAACTTCAGAGTCCAACAAGCTTTTATTTACTTTGTTCTGCTGCCTCGGGGGAGTCAGAAATGTGACCTTTTCACATCTGGCAGTGATCCCTCCAAAATGACCTCATCCTCTACTTTCTCTCCGGTTCTCATGATCAGAAAAGGAATGCCTTTGAAGCGAGGATTCAGG
The DNA here is from genome assembly GCF_027406575.1 of Nycticebus coucang. NCBI lineage: Eukaryota > Metazoa > Chordata > Mammalia > Primates > Lorisidae > Nycticebus > Nycticebus coucang. The sequence continues at coordinate 93,502,097 of NC_069788.1, forward strand.
ATAAAACGGGTCTCCTGGCTCCCTACTGCCTTCTGCCCAATGGAGCCACATAACACTAGTGGAGTAACTCCTGTCTAGAAGTTCAGAATCCGTCTCAGTGGTTAAAAGTCAAGGTAATGGCAGGGCTGGTTCCTTCTGGAGGGCTTACGGGACAATCCATTTACTTGGCTTTTTTAGTTTCTTGGCATGTGGCCCTTCCATGTATCATTCTAATCTCTTGCTTCCGTGCTCCTATCTTATACTACTGACTCCAATGAATAATTCAGGAAAATCTGCCCATGTCTAAATCTTTAACTTAATCACATTTGCAAAATCCCTGCTACCATATACAGTAAACAGCATAGGTTCTGGGGATTAGGACATACGTATCTTTGGAGGGCTATTAATCAAGTTACCACACATTTCTCATTGTTATCTACATTGTATTGGTAAGTGTCCTGAAGTTCATAGACACGACATAACAGCTCCATAATTCTAAGTAAGTAACAGAACTAGCATCTAAATCCAAGTTTGATTCTAAACCTGTATTTCTTTTCTTTTTTTTTTTTTTTTGGCCAGGGCTGGGTTTGAACCTGCCACCTCCAGCATATGGGGCCGGTGCCCTACTCCTTTGAGCCACCTGTATTTCAAACCACTATTGGATATTGCCTACTATCTATTTAAAGCTTACCAGCCTGTACTTACAGTAGTACTTTCAACCTTAACTTTTTTTGTCTGATGTAGAAACTCAAATTAGTTTAATCTCTGGTAGCCTGGAGCAATTTTCTTTTAAAAGGATTGTTCACCTTTTATACTTTGTCCAGTATGTTCAGGATAATGTATATCTTTGTTGTAAAACAATTTTCTGAGTTTTGCTAATTCAAAAGAAAACATACTTTGATATGTTTTCTGTGATATTAATGCTATGATGCATATACCTAAATCAAAATAATAACATTATACCTTTTTCTAAATCATGTGTATTCATTCGAGACCTGAGATCAGTCTCAGGTTCTAACCTTTGATTTTTGATAGCTTCTATGTTATTTTCTTCGTGGAAATAAAATACATTCTCAAAAAGGACCACAGGGGAAAAAAGTGAAATATATGTGAAGCATAGGAAATATATAACTTATAAAGAAATTAATTAACAAGTGCTATTGGGATCACAAGCAACTTAAAAAAAACACAGTTAGATATGAGTATTTGCAGTGAACATTAACAGAAACCCTGAAACTAATGTGTCGAGGCCTAAATGGAGGTTCAGAATGACAACATGAAAAATATCTTTTTTAAAAGGTAAATTTGCCATTAAATAGGCTGCTTGGGCTTCATGTGCACCATTGTTCACACTCAGTAAACTTCTGTATTATTTAAAGCAGATGATTTCACATTATTGTTAGCCCTAGGTCACACTTTGACAGGAAAGAGAGGTTTGGAGTGGAATTCAAATGAAAGGATTAGCCACATGCAGGGCTGAGCAGTGGCACATGCCCATAGTTCTAGCTACTGTGGGAGGGTGAGGCTGAGAGATCCCTCGTACTCAGAAGTTCAAGACCAGCCCGGACAACATAGCCAGACTTCATCTAAAAATTAAATAAATAAACACAAATGAAAGAATTAGTCAAGGAAAGGTATATACGAAGATCTGATACATTTGCGAGTTTGCCACTGTGCTCTTAAGTTGGCACTACTGCACAAACTCCCTAAGGTTTGGTAACCTTGGTATATCAGTGTCTCGTGATTGTGTTTATGTCTTGCTAAGTGGCATTCATTATCGTTGCATGCTTTTGTGTGCTGTTGTAAGAACATCAGAGAACATCGTTGTTTTAGAAGCAGGGGTCCTCAAACTATGGTCCATGGGCCACATGAGGCGGTGTGATTGTATTTGTTCCCATTTTGTTTTTTTACTTCAAAATAAGATATGTGCAGTGTGCATAGGAATTTGTTCATAGTTTTTTTTAAAACTATAGTCTGGCCCTCCAATGGTCTGAGGGACAGTGAACTGGTCCCCTGTTGAAAAAGTTTGAAACCAGCACATTGTACCCCTCGATTGCACTAATGCACACAGCTATGATTTAACAAAAAAAAAAAAAGTTTGAGGACCTCTGTAAGAGCAATGAACAAACATTAAATTTCTTGTTAAACCTGTCAAGAGTGGAAGTGAAATGAGGGACATGTTAGTCCAAGTTCATGGGGATAAAGCCATGAAGAAAACAGTGTACAAATGGATTAAAAACACTTTTCTAGGGGGGAGAAAATGTCACTGAGGAAGAAAGGTCAGGGTGGCCAGTAACAAGCAGAACTGATGAAAACATTACAAAAATCTGTCTCATTATGTGTCAGAATCATCATCTGACCGTGAGAAGCATAGTAGACCAAGTAAACATCAATAGAGAAACAGGAAAATCTTAACTGAAAAACTTGGTGTGGGAAAGGTATGTATAAAAATGGTTCTAAAGAAGCTCATGGATGAACGAAAGCAAAGGAGAGTCAAAGTTTGCCAAGACCTTTGGAGAGGCAGGAAGATGTTCTGGGCTGTTATCACTGGTGATGAGACACAGGTGTACCATACAATCGTGAAACAAAGCATCAAAGTGTACAATGGAAGTCAGCCAATTTTCCACAACCAGAAAAGTTCCGTCAGTCCAAAGTAAGAGTCAAAACAATGTTGCTAACCTTTTTTGATATCAGAGGGATTGTTCATTATGAATTTGTATCAACCGGACAGTTAACCAAGTTAGTATTTTGAAGTGCTGAAAAGGCTGCATGAAAAAGATGAAAAGTACTTGAACTTCTGTCCAACAACTCATGGCTCGTGCATGGCAACAGTGTACCGCCGTCTCTGAGGGGGATTTAGCCAGGAAACAAGTAACTGTATTTGAACATCTCCCTACTTAACCAATCTGGCCCTCACTGACTTTATTCTTTACCCAAAGATAAAGGAAATATTGAAAGGAAGACATTTTGATGACATCAAGGGTAATACAATAGCAACTCTGATGGCCATTCCAAAGACAGAGTTCCAAAATTGCTTTAAAGGGTGGACTAGGTACTGGCTTCTGTGCATAGCTTCCCAAAGGGGGTACTTTGAAGGTGACTGTAGTGATATCCAGCAATGAGGTTTGTAACATTTTTTCTAGGATGAGTTCTTGAACTTGACTGTCAGACCTCATACAGTCAGTCTAAAGATTTCACTGTAACACTTGGAATTTTCCATTCTGAAGTGGAATTCTAAAAAAGTCTTCAACTCTTTTTTCTAAGATAGGATTACTGTTGATTATTTTAAGAGAGGATTATTTTAACTTAACTGGTGATAGATAATAGACAATAAATGTTTCATCCATTAATAGACATATGCTGCTCTTCAAGTAAGGCCTTCCGCATCACTCTTTGTTTCTTTCCCCCCTAGCTTCACACATTTCTAGTGATGGAACTTCTGAATGGGGGAGAGCTATTTGAACGCATTAAGAAAAAGAAACACTTCAGTGAGACGGAAGCCAGCTACATCATGCGGAAGCTTGTTTCAGCTGTCAGCCACATGCATGATGTTGGAGTGGTGCACAGAGATTTGAAACCTGAGGTATAAAATAATGTGACCTCTTACTTAGCTCAGTCTAGCATCATTGTTAAATGTCTCCAAATAAGTGGTATTCATGGGGGGCAGGTTCTTTGGATTTTTTACTTCCAGGGTTGTTAAATAGAACTTGAAAACATGTTTCTTAGATTTTTTTTCCTTTGTGTTTCAGTCTAAAATAAATTTTTCTTTCTTTCTTTCTTCTTCTTCTTTTTTTTTTTACCAGCTGATCATCTTGAGTGTATATTTGTAAGTGTGAGAGCCTTTTATGGAAAAAATACTTCATGTAACAGTTGTGGACTAAAAATAAAAATGGAAAATTTTGTAGCAGAAAATAACATCCCATATACATATCTATATATATGTACACACACACCAATTTAAAGAATTTTTTTAATGATGTATTTTGAAAGCTTATTTTTTTTACATATGTAATAAAATTGGTTAGCTCGTGAATAGAAATGTCTATAATTCTATTCTAAATACTTAAACACAAAGCATTGTCCTGGTTGATTAGCCATGCCATCTTTGCGGGTGTTTTCCTGTGCTCATGTGCTGTAGTATTTATAGAGCTGTGTAGCAGTGTAGGGGTAGCAACTTTTTATATATTTCTTCTTTCAAAAGGTTAATACAGAAGGTTCTAACTCTAGAATGATCCCTGTTTAGTATCAAAAATATGAGATTTCCTCCCTCTTACAATTGAAAATCAGCAAAATAATAATGAAAATTGAAAAACAAAATCCACTAATTTATAAAACGATAACAATGATTTATCTTTTACCATATGCAAAACTATACATATTTCCTCCCCAAAGAGAGGTTTTTTTGTTGTTTGGGGTTTTTTTTTTTGTTTCTTTTTGTAGTTTTGGCCAGGGCTGGGCTTGAACCCACCACCCCCAGTATATGGGGCTGGCACCCTAGTCCTTGAGCCACAGGTGCCGTCCCCAAAGAGAGTTTGTTTTTTTTTTACCACGTGACTATAATGCATTTTCAAGTATATTTAAAATATTAACTTATTTGATGTTTCTTTTTTGGTTAGACTACAAAAGAATATTTCTCTAAGAGCACTTTTTTTTTGCCTTTTACGTAAATATCTTGAATTTTTAGAGGAAGAAGTTGTTTAAAAAATGGAATTCTATGCATTCAAATATAATTGAATTATTCTTTTAGAGTGTTTAAATTTCTGTGTAATTTCTACTACCATTATTCATATTACTAGTAACTAATCAAAAGTAAATTGTGTCTTATTAACTTGCAACCATGATAGCTCCCCCTCTGCTTCCTTCTTCATAGTTCTCACTCTCCTACGTAACACCCACTGAAAATATGGCACTCTGTACACTGGAGATTAGCTGTCTATTTTTAAATGTGAAAGCACACCACTTAAATGTTTTCTTGATAGACAAGGAACAAGTATGTAGTTTTTTTAATTGAAAAGATCTGTTCCATGACTGTATAGAATTCATTTTCACATGTTTTATTCTTTGATAACTAGCCATCTGTCTTCTCATGAGTCTCAAATGAGGCAACTGTCTTCTCCAGTAGAATTTAAATTTGCCTTCCTACTTTGCTGATAAAAAGATAGTTTTGTGGCTTAATTCTAATTTGTTATGAGGTTTTATAATCATTTGAAATGAAGTTGAACTGTCAGATTATTTAGGACATTCTACTACAACTATAGTCCCAAATCAAACTAGATTTTGGAGAAATAAAAATGTACCTTTGAGCTAACATTTTTATAATAAAATGTCTTTCACTTGGACTTTTAAATGGCAGAGTATATTATTGCAAACTAAATGTTTAACCCCTTTCCTATGTAGCATTTTAATTAATTAATTAGAGACAAGGTCTTTCTCTGTTGTCCAGGCAGGAGTGCCGTGGCCAGTCATAGCTCATTATAGTGTCGTTGTTTTTTTTTTTTTTTTTGTAGAGACAGAGTCTCACTTTATGGCCCTCGATAGAGGGCCGTGGCCTCACACAGCTCACAGCAACCTCCAACTCCTGGGCTTAGGCGATTCTCTTGCCTCAGCCTCCCGAGTAGCTGGGACTACAGGCGCCCACCACAACGCCCGGCTATTTTTTTTTTTTTTGGTTGCAGTTTGGCCAGGGCTGGGTTTGAACCTGCCACCCTCCGTATATGGGACTGGCGCCTTACTGACTGAGCCACAGGCACCGCCCAGCTCATTATAGTGTCAAACTCCTGGGCTTAAGATCCTCTGTCTTGGGTGGCGCCTGTGGCTCAAGGGGTAGAGTGCCAGTCCCATATGCCGGAGGTGGCGGGTTCAAACCCAGCTCCGGCCAAAAACCCCAAAAAAAAAAAAAAAAAAAAAAAGATCCTCTGTCTTCAGCCTCCCGAGTGTAGGGCCATAGGCACACACATCATGCCCAGCCAATTTTTTATTTATTGTAGATATAGGTTCCCTCTGTGTCACCAAGGTTGGTCTCAAACTCTTGGCCTCAAGCAGTTCTCCCAACTCACACTCCAAAAGTGCTTGGATAATAGGCATGAGCTAGGTCACATGTAGCTTTTTCAGATCTGGTTATATGTTTCTTGGTAGGTAGTTATGTGGGATTCATTTTAGGCATAGGCAAAAGCCTAAGTCTAGGTGAGAGTCAGATAAATTTAGAAGCTGGCTGACTTTCTCAGTAGGCTGCTTTGTGTTTTTCAAACTGATCCCATACTTTTCAAAGATTAAAAAAAAAGTTATATATATCAAATTCATTTCAGGCAGAACTTGAGATGAGGATAAAAGGGGACTGAATGGTTACTTCCTACCATCCTGATCGTGCCACCCTCCTCCGTGGAGAATTATTTCTAACTCTCCACTTTGTGCTTTGAGAGAAGAGGCAGACAAGTGAGCAGTCTGTTCCACCATGCTCAGGATATAAGAAGAATGGATTAAAGTCACCAAATTTAGTGAATGCCACCTTCCCTCATTTCCTCTACTTCAAGAGCTAAGATCAAGGAAGCCCTTCGGCAGTCTTAATATAGAATAAACCAAAGTCATTTCCAAAGCCTCGGCAGGCTCAGCGAGACGGGTCAGGTGTGCTCCCCTCACTGCTTGGTGTTGCACAGTGCTCTGCACTGCCCCAGAGCTCAGATGGTTTTGCTGAAGGATCTATCCCAAGCACACATCCATGAGCCCCAACTGTGACTTCAGTTGTCACATATTCAAGGTTAAGCATTTTTATTATTGAAAATTTAAGAAAAATCTTCAGTTAATTTTCTTGCTTTTCTTCACATTTCAACTCTTTCCTGGGAAGCTTAGAAGATTTTTCTTCTACGTGTCAATGAAGTCATCTGTGAAGTCTTTTATTTCAGCTAAAATAGTGTTAACAAAGCAAATGATGTTCCAGAACTGGAAATAATTTAATAACTATAAAAGCATAACAGATTTGTTACAACGTCTAAAGACAATATGATCAGATTCACTTGCTTTTGGTACTAGCTTGACATACTTATTAAAATGATAATTTATTGATCTGGGCATGGTGGCTCATGCCTGTAATCCTAGCACTCTGGGAGGCCGAGGCAGGTGGACTTCCTGAGCTCACAGGTTCGAGACCAGGCTGAGCAAAGATCGAGACCCCACCTCTAAAACTAGCCAGCCTTGTGGTGGGCATCTATAGTCCCAGCTACTTGGGAGGCTGAGGCAAAAGAATCACTTAAGCCCCACAGTTTGAGGTTGCTGTGAGCTATGACACCACAGCACTCTATCAAGGGCAACAAAGTGAAACTCTGTCTCTAAATAAATAAATAAATAAAAATTAATTAATTAAATAAAAGGATAATTTGTGCCTTAGTACAGCTAGTTATTTATTAAGCATGCAATTAAGTACAAAAGCTGTCCAGTATAGGTTTAGTGATCTAGAAGACTTGGCAGGTGAATGATTGGAAATAACATTGTTTTCAGAATATTTAAGGTATAATATCTCTATCCATCGAAATATGTTAAACTGTTTTGGAGAAAATGTTTCTGAAATGTAATGCATATCTCTAGTATATAATACTAGATATTATATACTATTTTATTTATGACTTCATTCAGTAAACAAATGTTTACCAAAGCATCTACTCTATGACCATGTGAGGCCCTCAAGACAGGGTCATCAATAAGGTGCACACAATCCTTACCCTTATAGAGTTGTGGTCTAATGGGGAGGGAAACAGTAATTGCTGACAGAGGAGTTTTTGCTAGGATCCTGCATGGAGTGGCCCTAGTCCTAGCCCTAACCCTAATCTATTAAAGTGTAAGTGCCAGAAAGGAAAAGTAAATAGTGTTTGGAGAAAATATAAAAAGTCCTAATTTCAGTTGGTGGGATGATTAAGGTGGTATCTCTCAATGAGCAGTAGAGGGACATGAGCCAGCCTGGAAGGCCGGTTGGTGGAGGGAGTAGAAGACATGGTGCCATTGAAAATGCTCACATGACACCGTAAAATAGCAATAATACAAGAAGATATAAAATGCAAAGCAACCATGCATCGACCTGCAGCCCCCACAGCCTCCCCACAAGGCCTCTCTCTGCATGAATCAAATATCAGTATACAGAGAGAATGCTACATAAATGGGATCAGCAAACCCCAGGACATTTTAATGAGAAACTAATTTAAGTGTTGGTATCTTGCAGAATTTATTGTTCACTGATGAAAATGACAATTTGGAAATTAAAATAATTGATTTTGGGTTTGCACGCCTAAAGCCACCTGATAATCAGCCTCTTAAGACGCCATGCTTTACCCTTCATTATGCGGCCCCCGAGCTCTTGAATCAGAACGGCTACGATGAGTCCTGTGACCTGTGGAGCTTAGGCGTCATTCTGGTGAGTTTAGAGCCAGTAAACCTGGTCAGTTCTTTGCTCTCCTCTGTACATCTCTCTTCCTTCAGTGTTTCTCTTAAATTTGCAAAAAAAAAAAGAGGTAAATTGGTTTCTTTTCTATACACCCGATTTAGAGGCCTGATGGAAGAATATTTCCCTTTCATAGAACTTACATTAGAAAAATGTAGGAAATTGTATTTTGGTTTGTTTGAAAGTTAGCTGTGTTTTATATGAATGAGAGTTACATATCTTTTTAAAGAAGCAATGGTATGTTTTCAAAAGCTATACATTACATTGAATATAATGTAAAAATAGCAGTGACTCATCATCAGAAAAACATTTTTTAAAAATTCTCTGTGATTTCGGACTAAATATGTATTTAAAGAATATCATTTAGAATAAATTAACAAATTAATATATAAAGTTAAAAATATTTATGGTACATAATTCATAGTAATCATGGTGAGCATAGTTTTTACAAAATGTCCTTGGTTGCTGTGATTAGAAATAGAATATCAAGCTAGAAAAATTTCATTGTATGTTTTCTCAAAATAGCTTTACTTTTTCTACATATGATTTGTAATGCATGAACTTAGGGGAGGAAAACTCAGGCCATTCAGGAAGATAGCGAGAAATAAGTAAAAATCACTCCTAATCTTCCCAAACAGATACAATATTACAAAAGCTCTCCCTCTCCCTCCAGCCTCCCCCAACTATACCTGTGTAGTCTTCATGTCTTTCCACATGTTTTCCCATACGTATATGCATATTTGGATATTTAACAAATGGATTATATGATACACATAGTTTGAGTCTCTGAAATTTATATAACCATTTCTTTACTAATGAGCAGTTACTGTTTCTAATTATAAGCTACACAAATTCATATTTTTTGCATAGGTATCTGCATTTGTCTCATTATTTCCTTAGGATAGCTGGCTAGGATATAGGTATATACATCTTTACTTTAACACATATGTCTAGATTTCCTTCTAGAAGATGTATCAATTTATGGTCTCATCAACTGTGTGGGAGTATATTGGATGCCATCGATTTTTTTTTCTGGGTTTGTTTTTTTGAGACAGAGTGTCACTTTGTTGCCCTCGGTAGAGTACTGTGGCGTCACTGCTAACGGCTACCTCAGACTCTTGGGCTTAAGCGATTCACTTGCCTCAGACTCCCGACTAGCTGGAACTACAGGCGCCCAGCTATTTTTAGAGATGAGGTCTCGCTCTGGAGTAGGCTGGTCTCGTACTCATGGGCTCAAGCAGTCCACCTGCCTCGGCCTTCCAGAGTACTGGGATTACAGGCATGAGCCACTTCTCTGTTGTTTTTTTTTCAAGAGTGTTGCTCTATCACCCAGGTGCAGTGGTGCCATTATAGCTCACTGGAAACTCAGGCTGTTGGGCTCAAGTGATCTTCCTACGTCAGGCTCCCGAGTAGCTGGGACTATAGGTGCTCACCACACCCAGCTAAAATTTTTGAAAATTTTTTTGGTAGAGACAGAGTCTTGCTATGTTGTCTAGGTTTGTCTTGAACTCCTGGTCTTAACTATCCTTCCGCCTCAGCCTTCAAAAGGTCTGTGATAATAGGCATGAACCACTGTGACAGGCCATGGATACTATAATTTTAATCTTAAATGATATTGTGTAGAATTTGAATTCATCAGTATTCATATTTGATGAATATTCAGTTTGAACATCTTTGCATACATTCAATTTCTATTTTTTGTTTTATGGATTGTATTTGTGAGTTTTGCTCATTTTCTTTTGGGGAGAGTTTTCTTACATTTAAAGTTCTACTAAGGATTTTAATTCTTTGTCTGCCATTAATATTGAAAATGTTTTTTTCTGGTTTGTCATTTTTTTAAAAACTTGTTTATAGTCATGCAGGGTTTTGATTTTGTTTATAGAAAGGTTTAAAATAGAGACTTTAAAAATGTCTGTGTAGCAAGACATGTCAGTCTCTCTCTTTATGGTATCTGACTTTGATGTCGTATTGTCACTCTATCCCTGTGCCTAGCCCAAGATTATAAAAAAAGTCTCCTAAATTTTTCTCTAGCATTATTATATTTTATTTTTAATCTTTAACTTGTACTCCATCTGGAGTCAGTTTGTTTTCTCCCAATGGCTAGTCACTTGTCCCTGCAAGATGGTTCTTCTTTTATTTTTAAGCTTTATATAGTTTTCATCTCAGCAATTTTAAGCTATCGTTTATAATTTCCAAACCAAACTTACATATTTATGAATAAGATTATTTTTAATAAAAGTAAACAGCTGGCTTTTGGTTTGGGGGAGTTTCTTTTTTTAATTTCAGGTTAATGTAAGGGTACAAACAACTAGGTTATAATATTTTCATTTGTGAGGCAGAGTCCCCCTTATAGTTGTTCCCCCACCCAAAGGTGTGCCATATACCTTTACACTGTGCTCATTAAGTGGGAGCACACCAACCCCTTCCACTCCTCCCTCCCCTCCTCCCCCCCTTCTCCCTCCCCTCCCTGCCCTCTTCCCACTCCCCCACTCTTCCTCCCCTCAATTTGAATTGAATTGAGTTTTCCTCTTATGTGGGTGTGTATTAGATTGTCTGCTGACTTCATGTTAGTATTGAATACATTGGCTATTTGCTTTTCCATTCTTGCGATACTTTACTAAAAAGAATGTGTTTCAGCTTGATCAAGGTTAATACAAAAGATGTAAAGTTACCATCTTTTTACGGCTGAATAGTATTCCATGGTATATGTATACCACAGTTTGTTGATCCATTCCTGAGTTGAGGGGCATTTAGGTTGTTTCCACATCTTGGCCATTGTAAATTGAGCCATGATAAACAATCTAGTGCAAATGTCTTTTGTAAATCTGAGAATTTTGTTTAAGGCTTTAAATGGGGGACATTTCATTAGTAGCAATGTCTAAAAATCTAAGTAAGAAATAGCCTTTCCTTTTTAATATTTCCTTTTTATTATAAAAAGGACCTCTCTTAAAATACACATCAGTTATGACAATCAAGTTCTTTTAAGTTTTTTTTTTTTTTTCTGTAGAGATGAGGATCTCACTATGTTGTGCATGCTGGTATTGAACTCCTGGGCTCAAGGCATCCTCCTACCTTAGCCTCCCAAAGTATCTTTAAGGTTTTAAAAGATAGTCTTAACCATGCAGAGAGGAAATTTAAAGCCTCTGAACACCCTATCTATAGAAATAACGTCATGTAATGGCATGGGTAGAAGTGATACTTCCCTCTAGATCTAATTGTGAAATTGTTAAGAAAAACAGGACAAGAAACAAGTGATGCCATAGGAATACAAGCACAATATCCAGACTGAGAAGTTCTGCAGAAGAAAACAACCCAGTTTTTCAGCCTGTAGATTAAAAGATGCTAAGGAAATAAGGTTTACATCTTAATTGAATCCTGATTCAAGTACTTTCTAATTTAAATTATCTTTATTAAATTCAAATCTAAATTCATGTGGATGTAATTATACCATTTACATTGTATAATTAGGGAAATTTGAACATTGATTTGGAATTAGTGCGAATTTTTTAAGTGTGATAATGCTGTTGTGGCTAGGGGTTCTTTTTTTGTTTTTTTTTAGAGACAGAGTCTTATTTTATCACCCTCGGTAGAATGCTGTGTCATCACAGCTCACAGCAACCTCCAACTCCTAGGCTTAGGCGATTCTTTTACCTCAGCCTCCCAAGTAGCTGGGACTCAGGTACCCGCCACAACACCCAGCTATTTTTTGTTGTTGCAGTTTGGCCAGGGCCAGGTTCGAACCCGCCACCCTCAATATATGGGGCCAGCGCCCTATCCACTGAGCCACAAGTGCTGCCCATGGCTAGGGTTTTTAAAAGTTCTTGTCTTTTATTTTATTTTATTTTATTTTTTTGCAGTTTTTGGCCAGGACTGGGTTTGAACACCTCCAGCATATGGAGCCGGCGCCCTACCCCACTGAGCCACAGGCGCCGCCCAAGTTCTTGTCTTTTAGAGATAAATGATAAAATAGTTGAAAATGAACAAAATTAATATCTGCATTAAACTGTCAAAAAAAAATGCATTGCAAACTCTTCTCTATGAATGAATGCATATCTCCAGACATCTAGATAGAAAGCCTGAATTATCCCCCAGCAAGCACAAAATTTATTTGGAGTCTCTGGATTTACTGTAGAAATGTATGACAGTTTTGCATTTTATGTCTAATAAGTGTGAATGTGGATATTTTAACATGAAAATGAGTTATATTACCCTTATTGAGTAAAATAAATAATCTAGGAAGATACATCATATAGTATCATGAGGGCTTTGATTACAATATATTACTCCCCATCGATGTACAGTCCCTGTCTAAAGCGTACAGTATATTAATCTGTTTAGGCTACTATAACCAAATGCCATAGACTGATTGGATTAAACAACAGAAATTTGTTTCTCACAGTTCTTGGGGCCGTGTAGTCCAAAATCAAGACGGTGGCAGGGTTGGTGTCTGGGGAGCATCCTCCCATTGTTTCCAATGGCCACTTGCTTGCTGTGTGCTCACATAGCCTTTCCTTGTACATGTTCACACAGTGAGAGAGACAACCTGGTGTCTATTCTTTTAAGGACACTAATGCTATTGGATCAAGACCCTACTCATATAACCTCACTTACCCTTAATTACCTCCATAAAGCTCTGTCTCCAAATATAGTTGCACTGAGGCTTGCGGTTTCAACATGTAAATCTGGGGAGGAGAAGAGGGCATAATAATTCAGTTCATAACAAACAATATTTTTAAAAAGTAGGATAGGATACATAACATACCTATGAGGTATCATATAATTCCCTTTAAAACATTTTCTCCAAGTGTTTTATTCTAGAGACCTTATTTTTTCACTTTTTCCCCTAAATTTTATTTTTAACATTTCAAAATTGATAAATAAGAGAACAATACTCTAAATATCTAATATTTTGTGGAATTTTGCCGTTTCTTTCCGTCTAATTCCCTGTTATGTGCATGTTCTCTCTCTGCATATATGTATGTATGTATGTGAACATGTGTAATACATGCATACACACATGTTAATAGGCATATATCTTTATGTATATATATATACTTTTTGCTACAATATTTGTAAATAATTTGCAGACATGAAATTATTCTTAACAGACATTGATTGCTCGGTAAGCAACTAAAATTTTGAGATCTTAGGGTTGAGAGGAGCCTAATGTTTGTTTAATTCTAACTCTTCCCGAGAAGGGATCTTTTCTACAAAGTTCCTAATCACCAGTCTCCCCTTCAGTACTTCCAAAGATAAAGAAGAGTTCGTTTTTTTTTACTCAGTAGCCTGTTGCATTATCACATGTGAAAAGGCAAGAAAACTATTTGAAAGGTTCTTATATTTAGTCACAAATGTACCAGTTAGGAAGTGGGGTAGGATTAAGAGGTATAACAGGTTTTGGAAAACTATTTGGCAGTATCTACTGAACATATGCAGACAAAATAACCCAGCAATTCCAATCCCAGGAATACACCCAACGGATATGTGTACATTTATGTAACAAAGACATGTACAAGAAGGTATTTAATAGCATGATTCAAAATTCCCCAGCTGGAAACAACCCAAATGTTCATCAACAATAGAAAGATATTTTAAAGAAGGAATTCTGGAAAGATGGTGGAGGAGGAAACACTAGGGATTGGTGTCCTCTCATAAACACCACTTGCACTGGCAGAATCTATCTGGTCTAACTGTTTTTGAACTCTGGAGCCTATTGACAGCTTGTAACTTCCAAGGGAAAGCTTGGACAGTGAAGTGCAGTACATTTTGGTCAATTTCATCTCTTAGCAGAGTACAAGTTAAGTTTCTCTTATCTGAAATGCTTGAGACACCACTGTTTTAGATTTTAGATTATTTTCGTATTTTGGAATATTTGCAAAATACATACTAATTGAACATCCCTAACCCCCAAATCCAAGATCCAGAATCCTCCAATGAACATTTCCTTTGAACATCATGTTGATAGTCAGAACATTTTGGATTTTGGAGCATTTTGGATGTCAGATTTAGGGGTTAGGGATGTTCAACTAGTAGCAGATACCAAACCTCTGCCCTGTGGCAGACAGCTACATACATGTTCCTGCACACAGTTTGTGAGAACCAGGGTGGGGAAAAGGACCTTGTCCTCCAAATATGGAGGACCTGTGTTCTATTTTTTTTTTTTTTTTTACGGAGTTTCACTTTGTTGCCCTCCATAGAGTGGTATGGGGTCATAGTTCACAGCAACCTCATACTCTTGTGCTCAAGTGATCCTCTTGCCTCAGCCTCCTGAGTAGCTGGGACTACAAGTGCCTGCCACAACACCTGGCTATTTTTAGAGATGGGGTTTCACACTTGCTCAGGCTGATCTCAAATTCAGGTCTTGATCACCTGAGCTCAGTCAATCCACCCCACCCAGCTTCCCAGAGTGCTAGGATTACAGGCATGAGCCACCATGCCCAGTCTGACAAGGACCTGTGCTTCAGCAACTGAAGCAGTAGCTGCTGCTCCTCATCACAGAGGTGCAAAGAAGCAGTGGCCATTATTGTCGCACTTGCCACCATTGCTGCAAGCTCCTCCTCTGGATGAAGTGATTCCCAGAGGATTTAAGGTACCCTTTTTTTTGCCTTGTTTTTCATTTTTCTCTTGTTTCCTTAATGGGCATCAAAGGTTCAAGATGAGGACATTGAAAATGAAAAGCAACTACATATACAGGGAAAATGAAAAAGTGACCATGCATGCCCAGCCAAAGGTACAAGCTTAGAAAAGACATGGAAAGACATTAAGTTTGCACTTCAGTATGATCTTTGATACAGAGACAGTCTACAATAATCCAGGGGAAAAAGGAATAGGCCGGGTGTGGTGGCTCACACCTACAATCCTAGCACTCTGGGAGGCCAAGTCAGCTGGGGATTGCTTGAGTTCAGAGTTTGAGATGAGCAAGAGAAAGACCCCCATCTCTACTAAAAATAGAAAAATTAGCTGGGTGTTGTAGAGGCTGATGCAGGAGGATCACTTGAGTTCAAGAGTTTGAGGTTGCCTTGAGCTAGGGCACACTAGCCTGGGGCGACAAAGTGAGACTGTCTCAAAAAAAAAAAAAAGGCAATATAACAATGTTTTTAATAGAACTGCAAACTCTTGAGAATCTGATTTCCAGGCTTAACATACTGTTAGATTCACATATCTCATTTTCAACAAAAATCACAAGGCATACCAAGAAGCAGGGAAGTATGGCCCATTTAAAGGGAAAAAAATTAAAAGAAACTGTTCCTGAAAAAGATCTCATGGCTAATCTATGAAATACTAATAAAAAGACAGAAAACCTAAAAAAGAAAACAAAAGGAATTCTGGAGCCAAAAAGTATAATAACTGAAAGAAAAAAATTACAGTCAGAGGAAAGAGTTGGTGAACTTGATGTTAGGGCAATGGAAGTTAGTGTAAGGAAAAGAAAAGAAGATTGAAGGCTCGGCGCCTGTAGCTCATCAGCTAGGGTGCCAGCCACATACACCGGAGCTGGCAGGTTCAAATCTAGCCTAGGCCTGCCAAATAAAAATGACAACTACAACCAAAACGTGCCTGTAGTCCCAGCTACTTGGGAGGCTGAGGCAAGAGAATCACTTAAGCCCAAGAGTTCGAGGTTGCTGTGAGCTGTGATACCACGGCACTGCACCGAGGGCAACATAGTGAGACTCTGTCTCAAAAAAAAAAAAAAAGTGAGGGACACTTTTAAGACATTCCCACATAAATAACATTGAGGGAGTTCATTGGCACTATCCAGTTTTGCAAAATGCACTTTGGCCAGAACTCCGTCTGTCACCTAAGTAGGCAAGTCCCCTCACCCTCTAGAAGATCATGAGAGTATTTTGGGTCCCCTAGTGTCAGTTCTTGGGCCCCAAGCAGGTTTCACAAAAGCCTGGGTATTTTCCTTTCTTAATACACTTTGGCAAATGGCTACAGGTCCCTTTGTGGAAAGACTGGGGAATAATTTTCTAAGTATAATTGCTGTGGTATTATAAGGCCCTTTAAAGAGACTTAGGCTGGGCGTGGTGTCTCATGCCTGTAATCCTAGCACTCTAGGAGGCTGAGATAGGTGGATTGCTTGAGCTCAAGAGTTTGAGACCAGCCTGAATAAGAGCAAAACTCCCTCTCTGCTAAAAATAGAAAAACTAGCTGGGCCTTGTGGCAGTCCCCTGGTGGTCTCAGCTACTCAGGAGGCTAAGGCAAGAGGAGCACTTGAGCCCGAGAATTTGAGGTTGCTGTGAGCTATGACAACACAGCACTCTACCCAGGGTGCCACAGGGAGACTCTATCTCAGAAAGAAAGAAAAAAAAGAGAGACCTGTCTTCCCTATCAATCTAGAATGGTATGTGTGTGAACTGATTTAGATCTAGAAACTGGGTGACTTCTCCCATTTAGTGCCTGATGTCAGCCTTCTCTACATCTCTGTAAAATATGTTATACAAGTCAAGCAACATTAGTTCATCTGTCCTTCAGTCTTACCCCGTGAATGCTGTGACTGTGACTGCCATAGTCACAATTTCCTGTAGTCAAGGCAGTTGTGATTGTCTGCCCAGCCTCCCTTTATTGCCACTGATGGTTAGTTAAGTGTTGCCACCTGGCCTCTGCTATGCCCAAATCTCATCCCATTGATGACCTTGGTTCCATGACAACTTCTTCCACCATCAACCCTGGCCTACAGTGAACAGCCATCATCAAACTTCTCTTCATAGTCCTCTCACCAGTGTGTTCCTTATTGCCTCAGTGACAAGAGTATGCTCTAAGCCCTCCCTGGAAGCATTGGCAGGTGGTGGGTTCTTGGTTTTTTCATAGAGCCCTTTAACTGCTGCTAAGGAGCAGCCTCTCACCTGGTTTGCCCTAAGCCATCTCTGAATCCATAATTCAAGGAGCTACTTCAGCTGACTGCTAGAACTGGCCTGAGGTCTCTCCCTGCCAAAATGTTGACTCCCGAGTCTTAGATGAGTCTTCTCATGGACGTAATTTCTCCTCCATGGTAATATGCTCTATAAAAGGGGAGCTTCCAGAGTGCTGGTTTACAGGCTTTGCTTTGCAATTTTTGCAGTGCACCTTGTATTCAGTGCTTCCCTGGTCACAAATTATGTTATAATAAAAGTTTATTTTTTAAAGATCAGCCTAAGAAAGAGGAGCAGAAAGAAGAAAATAAGAGCTGTAGAGTATAGGGGAATGATAAGAGGGCACAGAGTGTGTCAATCACTAAAGAAAGATTCTCAAAATAAGAAGGGCTTGTGAACATATGGACTAGGCAGTGAATACCAAGGCCATACTAAGTTTATGGAACTTCACAACTTTCTGAATAAAGATTAGTGAAACAAGTGTAGGATTTATTGTGAAACATACTGAGTTTGGACCCTGGGGACAAACTGCCTGGGTTCACATCCTCCCACTGCCACTTAATAGTAGTGTAGCTTAGGCAAGTTATTAAGACTTTACCTTTTGGAAAAATGGAGATGACAGTTGTTATGAGGATTAAATCCGCTAATGGAGATTGAGTACTTAGACTCAACTTGGTACAACAAAAGCAGTTCATAAACATTAGCTCTTTTTATTGCAACTACTATTACTACTGCCCCCACCACCACTACTAAGTTCTTCCTTCTGGCTGGATCTTGGGCAAGCTTCTAACCTGCTTCTATGTTTAGATTTTGATCTGCAGAATGAGGATGATATCACACCACTTACAGAGCTATGAGGAAAGTGCCTTATAGCAATGCTAATCAATAACAGCACTAACTTTGCTTTATTTTCTCTGCTTCCCCATAGATATTAGAAGATATTTTGTTCTGTGTTTAAGAAGTTAAAGCTTATAGCTAGAAAGACAAGATTTGAGGAGACTCTGTTCTCAGCAGCAAGTGCTGGAAAAAGAGGGAAAAAGGGTTAAATTCCTGACATCTGAGAAAGAAAAATGGGTCTAGAACACATGTAAAGTTTCCACAGGGTCTCCAGATCTGTCATCTGGTGGCAGGCCTCTGTTTCATCAAGTCCGCCATACAGTCTCTACCATATCACTGTCTTGAAATATTTTTAAAGAGTTCTTATTCATTCAAGAAATAAGCATGGGATGGCAAACTCTGTTTGACACTATACATGGGGATTGGAGCCGTATATCAGACCTAGTTCTGCCTGCAGAAAGCTTTCAGCAGGGTGGCAGTCACATACTATGTAATCACCCCACGAGGTGATGAGGCATGTACAGACCTGTGCATAGGTCAGTGGCAGTGTGGGCAGTAGTCCCTAGCTGTGTGAATACTGGCACGGGGGATGGAGTCAGGAAGAGAAGAGTCTTTCCACAGAGGGAAGCCTTCAGAGACAGAGCGAGTAACCATTTGCTTATACCTTCTGTGTGTCAGACAAGAAGCTAGATATGTCAAACACATAATTGCATTTAACCTTTTGATAACACTTGTTACTTTTATAGATGAAGAAGTGATCTCAGATAGCTTAACTGATTTGCTCAAGTCACAGAGCTAGTAATTGAAAAAGCATTTGTTTGCAGCCAGGTGTGACTCTAAAGCTCACTTCCTCCTTCCTCATGTGTCTGGAGTAAAGGATGAAGGGGAGAAATCCCAGTTACCCTCCTGAAAGGTCACACCCTGGGAGGGGTGGGATTTTCCCCAGTGAAGGAAGAAAGTGGTGTTCTAAGAAGGCTAAGTAGCAGGTGCGAAGGCCTGGAAGCCTGTGCTGACAGGAAGTGTGGGGTCGGCACACAGGGAACTGCGGAAGCTGAGGCTGAAAAGACAGACAGGAATCAGAGCCTTCAGGAAGCCAATGAAGAATTTGCAAAGGGGACTGTTGTGGTAAGATTTCAGTTGTATGGTGACGACTCTGGTGTCTGTGTGAAGGAAGCAGAAGAGGGGCAGTGCAGGCCGTGGTATCAGTTAGGAGACGGCGGCCATGTGACCTTGGGCAGATCTTCCCAGCCTGTGGACTGGCGCACTCAGACCTGGTCGTAGCCTTCATTCCACATCAGGGATTCAGGGAAGTTTTAGGTTTTTCTAAAGATGTTTTGTCTTTGTTTTTCAGATATTCTGGATTTCCCTCCTTAGAACAAATATCTTATTACTTGTTCCAAATTAAAAACCGAGATTTCTTCTTATTTTCTTCCATTTTAAAACTCTGCATTCTCATGAATATAGTTTTTAATTCTTCTTAAGCACAATTTTCTTTTTCAGAAAGTCCAAATTTGCCCAAAGCCTCCTAGTCTTTGTCAAGTTTTCCTTCATTTCTGTCTGGATGTCATTCCTACAGACTCATCCTTTGTACTCCATCCTTATACTAAGGGTTTGCCTACTGTCTACCTCACTGGGTCTCCTGGTTTTCCTTTATAGGTTGTTTTGTTTTTTAGCCTGTCTAGGAATTTCCATCTTTCTGGGAGTCAGTGTGTATCTTGCCATCACAAAGTTGAGCCTGCTTGTCAGACACTTAGCCAGAAAAGAACAATGGCATATTGCTTCTAGACCACTGGAGTGTCTCCATGACTTCCATTTCTCCTAATTAGGGCTGCGATTAAAAGAGAGACTACCTCTCTGTGTCCCTTCCTAATGAACTGCTATGGTGAATGCACTTCCCTCCTCAGCCCAGGCTCCGGCTGACACCTGCCCACCCTCACACCCCTCCCCCTGTTGGGCGATGCTGCTCTTTGGTTCTGTCTGGTCATGGAGAAACGTAGTTACTTAACACCAGCCAATCTGCCATCATTGATAACCAGCCTGCCATCTCTGCAAGACCGAAAATAACTCACTCAAGAATTTTATTTTATTTTATTTTATTTTATTTTATTTTATTTTATTTTATTTTTGAGACATAGTCATACTTTGTCTCCCTCGGTAGAGTACTGTGGCATCATAGCTCACAGCAACCTCAAACTCTTGGGCTCAGGTGATCCTCTTGCCTCTGCCTCCTAAGTAGCTGGGACTACAGATGCCTGCTACAGGCCTGGCTAGTCTTTTTATTTTTATGTTTTTTTTTTTTTTTGAGACAGAATCTCAAGCTATCACCCTGGGTAGAGTTCTATGGCGTCACAGCTCACAGCAACCTCCAACTCATGGTCTTAAGCGATTGTCTTGCCTCAGCCTCCCACGTAGCTGGGACTACAGGTGCCCGCCACAATGCCCAGCTATTTTTCTGTTGCAGTTGTCATTGTTGCTTTAGCTGGCCGGGGCCAGATTTGAACCTGCCGGTCTTAGTGTATGTGCCTGGTGCCCTCCCCATTAAGGTACGGGTGCTGCCAGGCCTGGCTATTCTTAGAGATTAGTGTCTAGCTTTGCTCGGGCTGGTTTCGAACTCCAAAGTGTGAGCCACCGCTCCTAGCCCTACTCAAGAATTTTTTTTTTTGAGACAGAGCCTCAAGCTATCCCCCTGGGTAGAGTGCCGTGGCATTACAGCTCACAGCAACCTCCAACTCCTGGGCTCAAGCAATTCTTCTGCTTCCGCCTCCCAGGTAGCTGGGACTACAGGTACTCGCCACAAGACTCGGCTATTTTTTGGTTGCAGCCGTCATTGTTGTTTGGCCGGCCCTGGCTGGATTCGTACCCGCCAGCTCGGGCGTATGTGGCTTAACTGCTTGAGCCACAGGCGCCAAGCCCCTACTCAAGAATTTTAAAGGATTACTTGTCTAAAATCTAGTCTCTACTAGAAAGACTTTTCTGTTGACCTTTTAAAGGGAAAAATCTTAAACATAAATTGTCAAACATATGGCTACAATGAAAATAGGCAGCTTCTCCCATAGTATGAATTATAGTGTAATTCATTATATTTAATGCAGCAATCAGAAAAAAGAAAACAAATAGAGGGGTGATTATGAACAAAATAGGAAGGTCTATATAAAAAAATTTTAAAGTCAGCTGGCTGCTGTACCTCAGTGGTTAGCATGCTGGCCCTGTACAATAGGGGCGGAAAAAGTCAAGTCTCACCTGAGCCTCATAAATAAACAAACAAATAAAATTTAAAAGTTCTTGAACCATAGTTACATGTCTAGGGAAAGGAATGAAAATAAATGGAAAAATAGTTCTGATTCTCAATTTTCTGTTTACCATCCTTTCTGAAGCAATTGATTGTTCCTTTTTTGTTCTTATTGTTCCTTTATTATTTTAAATCTTGCTATCATAAGCCATGCCGCTATTAATTTATAACTCTTTGAAATGTGTTTGTTGCTTCAGTGATAGAAGTTATATAATCTTTTAAACCTAATAATACTAAGTTGTAGTAGTTGGTAAATTATGCTGATTATATTAGTAATAGGATTGCTAAAGTGGCTTTGACAGTGACCTTGGCAGTCATTCCGTTTTGCTCCTTTTTTTCTGTGATAGTACACAATGTTGTCAGGGCAGGTTCCCTTCCAGTCTCATGACAGAAGTTTGACATGCACCAGTGCAGTGGAAATCATGAAGAAAATTAAAAAGGGAGATTTCTCTTTTGAAGGAGAAGCATGGAAGAATGTATCCGAAGAGGCTAAAGATTTAATCCAAGGTAAGAGCCTAATGAAATTTTACATTTTATGTGATGTACAGCAAGTGAAGTGGAATCATAGTCATTACACATGTATTTGTGTATTAATTCCTCAGGAAATCCATTTGTGTTCCAAAAGGTTTCCAAGCTACTCTCTTCAGCCTACTGTTCTTCTTGTGGGGACACTTAGTAATCCTTTCTACAGGTCCCAGCACGAGCTAGCATTTGGCTCCCATTGATAACTCTAGCGCATCTAAAACAAACTTAAGCTCCCCCCCCCCTTTTTTATTGTTTGGGATTTTTATTTTATTTTTTTAGAGACAGAGTCTTACTTTGTCACCCTCCATAGAGTACCATGGTGTCATAGCTCACAGCAACCTCCAGCTCTTAGACGTAGGCGATTCTCTTGCCTCAGCCTCCCGAGTAGCTGGGACTACAGGCACCGGCCACAACGCCTGGCTATTTTTTGTTGCAGTGGCTGGGCCAGGCTCAAACCTGCCACGTTCAGTTTATGGGGCCTGGTGCCCTACTCACTGAGCCACAGGCACCGCCTCAGGGGATTTTTTATTACTTTTCATTGTATTGAGGGTACAAAGGATTAGGTTACACTAATTGCATTTGTTAGGTAAAGTCCTTCTTATAATTGTATCCTGCCCCCAAGAGGTGTGTCATACATTGTGACCCCCCATCCCCCTCCTTCCTCCCCTCTCCCCACGCTCTCATTCTCTTATACCCTCCCCCCCATTAACTCATCTACTGCCTTCATATTAGAATTGAGTACATTGGATTCTTGCTTCTCCATTCTTATGATGCTTACTAAGAAGAATGTGTTCCATCTCCATTCAGTTTAATACAAAAAATGTAAAATCTCCCATCTTTTTTTAATGCCTGAATAGTATTCCATGGTATATATATACCACAGCTTGATAATCCATTCCTGGGTTGGTGGGCATTTAAGCTATTTCTACGGTTTGGCAATTATAAATTGAGCTGTGATGAACAGTCTAGTGCAAATGTCCTTATGATAAAAGGATTTTTTTTCTCCTGGGTAGATGCCTAGTAATGGGATTGCAGGATCAAATGGGAGGTCTCATTTGAGTTCTTTGAGGATTCTCCATACTTCCTTCCAAAAATGTTGTATTAGTTTGCAGTCTCACCAGCAGTGAAAAAGTATTCCCTTTTCTTCACATCCATTCCAGCATCTGCAGCTTTGAGACTTTGTGATGTGGGCCATTCTTAACTCGGGTTAGGTGGTATCTCAGGATGGTTTTGATTTGCATTTCTCTGATGATTAGGGACGATGAGCATTTTTGTCATTTTTGGTAGCCATTCATCTGTCTTCTTTAGAGAACGTTCTATTCATGTCTCTTGCCCAGTGATGTATGGCGTTGTTGGGTCTTTTTTTTGTTGCTCAATTTGAGTTCTCTATAGATCCTAGTTATCAAGCTTTTGTCTGATTCATAATATGCAAATATCTTTTCCCATTTTAAAGGTTGTCTGTTTGCTTTGGTTGTTGCCTTAGCTGTACAGAAGCTTTTCAGTTTAATTAAGTCTCATTTGTTTATTTTTGTTGTTGTTAGAATTGCCATGGAAATCTTCTTCCTGAAATCTTTCCCCAGGCAGATATCTTCAAGTGTTTTCCCCACATTTTCTTTGAGGATTTTTATTATTTCATGCCTTAGGTTTAAATCGTTTATCCATCTTAAATCGATGACCACAATCAAAGTGGTGAGAGGTGCGGGACCAGTTTCAGTCTATTACATGTGGTTATCCAGTTCTCCCGACACTGTTTATTGAATAGGGATTCTTTTCCCCAGTGTATGTTCTTGTTTGGTTTATTAAAGATCAGGTGTCTGTAAGATGTTAGTTTCATTTCCTGGTTTTCTATTTGGTTCCAAATGTCAATGTATTTATTTTTGTGTCAATACCATGTTGTTTTGATCACTATGACCTTGTAGTATAACTGAAAGTATGGTAGGGTGATACCTCCAGCTTTGTTTTTATTACTAAGAATTGCCTTGGCTATACCGGGTTTCTTCTGGTTTCATACAAAACAAAGAATTGTTTTTTCCAAATCTTGAAAGTATGATGATGGTATTTTAATGGAGATTGCATTTAATCTGTAGATTACTTTGGGAAGTATGGACATTTTAACAATGTTGATTATTCCCAGCCATGAGCATGGTATATTCTTCCTTTTGTTAATATCTTCTGCTATTTCTTTTCGTAGAGTTTCTGTAATTTTCTTTGTAGAGGTCCTTTACCTCTTTTGTCATGTATATTGTTAGATATTTCATTTTTTTTTTTAAAAGCTACTGTAAAGGGAATTGTGTCCTTGATTAGCTTCTCATCTAGATGGTTATTGGCATATACAAAGGCTACTGATTTGTGAACATTGATTTTATATCCTGAGACACTGCTATATTTTTTTATCACTTTGGGGTTCTCTAAGTATAAGACCATATCATCAGCAAAGAGTGAGAGTTTGACCTCCTGTGTCCCCATTCGGATGCCCTTTATTTCCTTCTTTCGCCTGAGTGTAATGTCTAGAACTTTCAGCACTATGTTGAATAGTAGTGGCGATAGAGGACAACCTTGTCTGCTTCCAGTTCTAAGTAGAAAAGTTTTCAGTTTTACTCCATTCAGTATAATATGAGCTGTGGGTTTGTCATAGATGGCTTCAATGAGATTAATGTGCCACCTATGCCTATATTCTTCAGTGTTCTAATTAGAAAAGGATGCTGAATTTTATTGAATGCTTTTCCTGCATCTATTGAGAGAATCATATGGTCTTTGTTTTTGCTTCTGTTGATATGGTGAATTGCATGTATGAACTTGCTTTATGTTAAACCAGCTTTGCATCCCTGGGATGAAACCTACTTGATAGTGATATATGATTTTTTTAATGTGTAGCTGTAATCTTTTGCCTAGGATTTTATTGATAATTTTTGCATCTAAGTTCATTAGTGAAACTGGTCTTAAGTTCTCCTTTTTAGTTGGGTCTTTTCCTGGTTTTGGTAACAGGTTCTATGGATATAAGCTCTTCTTTGGAGGTTTGATAGAATTCTGGTGTGAAGCCATCTGGACCACGGCATTTTTTTATTGGGAGATTTTTTATTGTTGCTTCAATCTCAGTTCTTGAAATTGGTCTGTCCAAAGATCTGTTGCTTCTTGGTTAAGTTTAGGGGAGAAGGTGTGATTCCAGATGTTGATCCATTTCCTCCACATTGTTAAATTTCTGGGCATAGAGTTTCTTGTAATACTCAGAGATGATCTCTTGTATCTTGGTGGCATCTATTATTTCCCCTTTATCAAAACCTATACTTTTTGCTATCCTTTTCTCCAAACATGTTTCTCTACCTGTCTCCCTTCTTTTGACAATGGTCCTGCCAAGAAGCCAGATCACCAGAACAGGAGCCGAGGTGCTGCCCTTGATAAACTGCAGCTGCCTTACCTTATGCAGTTGGCATCTGAGTCCTGCAGGTGCAGTCCCCTCCTTGCTGTCCACCCCTTGGGCTCATCATCATTCTTGTCTTCATTTCTCTCCAAAAATCCTACAATACCCTTCCACCTTGTCACACGTCCTCTGACTTACCTGTCCATCTTTCTAGTATCAAAATGTGATTAGGCCTCTTGTCTATTAAAAATCCTTTTGAGGCGGCACCTGTGGCTCGAAGGAGTAGGGCACTGTCCCCATATGCCGGAGGTGGTAGGTTCAAACCCAGCCCCAGCCAAAACTGGAAAAAAAAAAATCCTTTTGGAGAATTTCATTTTAGCTTTAGCTCAAACACCTTAGCCTAGCATTCAGCATTCAAAGTCCTTGTGACCTGACCCCTCCTGCCTCTGCTTCCTTGTCACTCTACCGCTGCCATTGCAGAATATTTGAATTTCTCAGCTCAGTGCCTATAGCTCAGCGGCTAGGGTGCCAGCCACATACACCAGAGCTGGTGGGTTTGAATCCAGCCCAGGCCTGCCAGACAACAATGACAACTGTAACCAAAAAATAGCCAGGCATCATAGTGGGCACCTGTAGTCCCAGCTACTTGGGAGGCTGAGGCAAGAGAATTGCTTAAGCCAAGAGTTTGAGGTTGTTGTGAGCTGTGATGCCACAGCACTCTACCCAGGGTGACAGCTTGAGACTTTGTCTCAAAAAAAAAAAAAAGAATATTTGAATTTCTCAAATGGCCAAGTTTTCTATTCCTCCATGTCTTTAAACTTGCTAGAAGCCCCCTTCTTCATCTAGCCAATTTCTCCTTATCCTCTAGAACTCATCTCCTAGAACCCTTCCAGGATGCCCACATTAGGCTGAGCCCTCCCCTGGGCCTGCTGACACACTGTGCTGTGTATTTTGCTATTGCCCTCGTCCTGATGTTATTAATGTCATAGCTGGGTTTGTCTGTGCATCTCCCAGTACTCCTCTTTGAGTGTCATCTCCCTATTCCTGGTGCCTTACTTCACTCCCTGACTCATGGAATGGGGGCAGTCAATGTTTGGGTCACAAGAGAAGTAGATTTGGTGCTCTTTGTTCACTGGCACCTTACCAAGTCACAGTAGGACTCTTTGTTTTGTGTGGTTATTTTCTTCTGATTGAAAAGCCTACAACCTCCTAGAAATAGGCTGTTGTGACTCTATCATTAGAATCCAATTTTAAATATATGTGAAAATGTGACTATCTTTGTAGGGGGTTGAAGCCTTATATAAACCATTGTGTCACATGAACATACTTGAGATTTATGTCTGAGGTTGTTTTTAAACCATGTTTAAAATGACAAAATCATAAAATAAAAATATTTATTTCCACAGGACTTCTCACAGTTGATCCAAATAAAAGGCTTAAAATGTCTGGCTTGAGATACAGCGAATGGCTTCAAGATGGCAGTCAACTGTCCTCAAATCCTCTGATGACTCCAGACATTCTAGGGTCTTCAGGTGCTGCTGTGCATACCTGTGTGAAAGCAACCTTCCACGTAAGGACCTGTACTCCCCACATGTTGGGTGGTTTGAACAGGCATCATAATCAGATGTTCTTACTCTGTAGCCTCAGAGACAGACGCTTAGTTATACATTTAAAATAATACGAATCTTTATAACTTTAGGTATATTTTTATAAATTGCTCATGACAGAACACTGTATAGACAGACAGTACTTGGGGGACCAAAGTCACTGCAAAATACCCCAAAATACTTATTTTATATTTAGAAAGAGTTTGTGAGATGAGACATTAGTGTGATATTTGAATAGTTGAAAATGTTCAGTTAGTAATGAAAATAGCATGTATAATAGAACATTTTTCTCTCAAATAAACTAAATCATTTTCTTCAAAAACCATAAATTAACACTGGGAACTCAGGCATACATGAGAATAAGTCCATTCATTTCATAGCCATTTGGTGCATAAGACATTCCAGAGACCAAGGGACAGTTCATTGGTGATAAATACAGATTATATATTTGAAAGGCTGAGTCTACATGACAGTAACTATGGATCATGCACATCCATGCCAAGCAGATGCAAGTACATTGAGATAATTAGCATAAGGTACAGGATAAGATGATTTAGGGAGAAATAAAATTACCTGGGAAGGGATTATTTTGAGAAAAGAGAAGGACAGCAGTGCTTTAGCTGCAAAAAAATGGATTAAAGATTAATAAACTAGAAGTGTTGAGGTGGTGGAGAGATTAATTGCAAGAGTTTGTACCAGATGATCCACATCTTCCCAGTGACGTGTGATGCAGGGCTGTCAGGAGGGACTACTGCATTGCCCGAGCCTGTGGCTGACGGGCATAAAGACAGGCTGCCATGAGGAGGATGTTAAGGGACATTGGTAGAGCTGAGCTTCTCTATGTGTATTAAGTGTTCAAGACACACCTAAATGACATCAAATTGGTAGTGGACAGCAAAGACCCATAATGGATCAAGTCTGCTTTTTGTTGGGACTTTGTGATCAGGATTTTAAATGTAAGTCACAGAATCAGTAAAAGTAATGGGGCACAGGGGTTGATATAGATGACGGATGTTCTTCAAGAATATCCAGTCAATCAATGGTTTCTTATTAGGATGTAGCACCAACTTCAAAAAGTTTATTAGAATTAGGATTCCTAGGTTCAGCGCCCGTAGCACAGCGGTTACAGCGTTGGCCACATACACCAAGGCTAGTGGGTTTGAACCCAGCCCTGGCCAACTAAACAACAATGACAGCTGCAACAAAAAATAGCCAGGCATTGTAGCAGGCACCTGTAGTCCCAGCTACTTGGGAGGCTAAGGCAAGAGAATCGCTTAAACCCAAGAGTTTGAGGTTACTGTGAGCTATGTCGCTACAGCACTCTACTGAGGGCGACATAGTGAGACTCTGTCTCTACAAAAAAAAGGAAAGAAAGAAAGAAATAGGACTTCTAGGTGGTGCCTGTGGCTCAAAGGAGTAGGGCACCAGCCCGATGTACCGGAGATGATGGGTTCAAACCCAGTCCTGGCCAAAAACTGCAAAAAAAAAAAAAGAAAGAAAGAAATAGGACTTCTAGACAGCTTAGCTGGTTTCATTTAAACAAAGCCCCACGAAGTCTTTTCCCATGAACATCACTTCCCTGCCAGGAGGTTTGGATATAAAGGCTTTAAGATCTTTCCCCCAACAGCCTGGAGCTACTGCTCCCAGAGGATAATTGTCTTCTGCTCTGGATGTAACGATGTATCTGCTAAGAAAACGTCATTACATCTACCTTTACAGGGGTTCCTTTTTTTTCCCTCCACTAGGCCTTTAATAAATACAAGAGAGAAGGGTTTTGCCTTCAGAACGTCGATAAGGCCCCTTTGGCTAAGAGAAGGAAAATGAAAAAGACGAGCACCAGTACGGAGACCCGCAGCAGTTCGAGTGAGAGTTCTCACTCTTCTTCCTCTCATTCTCACGGTAAAACCACGCCCACCAAGACGCTGCAGCCCGGCAACCCTGCCGACAGCAGTAACCCCGAGACGCTCTTCCAGTTCACAGACTGAGTGACCTGGGACCGGTAGGAATGTGATCAGCGATCCAGCGCACCTTTATTTCCTTCAGCATAGGCTTGAGGCAATGTTTCATGCTTTAAAAAATGTGTCCCGTTGGTCGTCTCATTGGAATCTGCCTCTTGTGGAATTTTTTCAGGAAAACCTGTTTGGTTATCCTTTTCCAAAAAGCACTGGACAGAGAATGTTACTGTGAATGGAGCACACGTTATTCATTTTAGTGACCTAGTTTGATGCCAACAGGACTATTCTTGGAAGAGCAAAGGTTTCTATAAAGTTCATGAGAGTGAGAGCTGAGCTGCTTACAAAAGAAGTCACAGATTTTTCAGATCTCTGCCGCTGAGTTGACTCTTGCTATGATGATACCTTTTGCTTTGTCTTGCGGACAATGTAAGGGTTTTAGACATTTACATCCTTTGAATAGTGATTTATCAGAGAAAAATGCCTGTTTTCAAAAAAGATTCTGTAATGAATTTTATGTGTGGCATATACTTATTTCGTGAGAGAAGATTTTAACTTATTTTTATTTTATGGTTACATCTAATGATAACCTGCTATTATTAATTTTTTTCTTAAAAGTAAAAAACAAGGATAAAAGAACTTAAGGTCCATCCCATCTTCCGTATTTGGGATCCCTCTGAGTTGCATGTTGAGCTACGTATGTTTTTAATTTTGCACTGCTCTTTCCTGGCAATTGGTTTTAATGGTTATTGCAAAATATTAAGGTACATGTCTCTCTGTTTTAAGTAATATTACGCTTTATAAAAGAGTGTGAATACAGCGAACTGTTTTATAAAGTGTACTATTTAAAGCATATGTACTGTATTTTTTGCCATTTTTTTTCTTTACTTTAAATTTGTCCTCACATCCCTCTTCTACTTTGTACGCAAGAAGTAGAGGGGGGCGCGTTGCCTAATGCAGTCAGCTGCTCAGGCACCGACGCGAGGAAGACCTAAAGGGAGACGATGCTGAACACTGTGCTTCGTATTTGTACACTGTGTTGTGCTGCCGTGAGGGATTTCCTCCTGCAGTCACCTAGTATGTACATAATATTTTAGAAACATACCTATGACTTGTTTGGAAATTTTTCTGTTAAATTTTAAATCCAGAAAGCATATTTTATAAACTTATGCAGAGCACTTTTATTGCTCAAAAGTTCTGAGTTCATACAGACAACAAGTGCTATGCGATGAAGACATTTTATTGAAAGATTGCTGCATTTTGAAATACAATTAACTCATTCCCTATGCAAAAAAAATTAGTGATAGGATTTGTATGTGATATTTTCTTTTAAAGCCATCATGTGAAATGTCAGGACTGAGAAAAGTGATTGTTGCTGTGTTTACAGGTAATGCTTAAAAAGGTAATGCCCGACATGTTTATTTTATAGTTTTTGTTAATAATAACCTCTTGAGCATTAGTTTGGAATTTGGACATGGTATTTATTTATTCTTTTCTTGAGATGATAGCAGCATTAATTTCAACCAATTATGAATACTAAAAATATTGCACTCTATGTAATAGTATATTTATTACTAAATCAATGTATATATTAATAGCACAGGCAAAAATGGCAAATATTAAAATATTTTCAAAATATTATCCTGCTCACATTTTTGTCTACAGTGGTTACTGGGAATAATGTTTTGCACTTTTCATTGTCCCACGTGTCTCCATGGTTCTCACTGAGTCGATGATGATTTTGTACCCTAGCATTCTGTCATTACTGGTAATGATAGGGAATTCTGTGTGAATTATTACCAAATTCTCACTAATTCCCAAGATGGGATTCCATCAGACACACATTTATAATAATCAAGAAAATGTTGGCCACGCATGGTGGCTCGTGCCTGTAATCCTAGCACTCAGGGAGAGTGAGGTGGGAGAATTGCTTGAGCTCAAGAGTTCAGGTCCAGCCTGAGCAAGAGTGAGACCCCATCTTTACTTAAAATACAAAAACTAGCCAGCCATTGTGGTGGGTGCCTGTAGTCCCAGCTACTTAGGAGGCTGAAGCAAGAGGATCACTTGAGCCCCAGAGTTTGGGTTGCTGTGAGCTATGACACCATGGTACTCAGATGACAGAGTAAGACTCTCCTCTTGGGGGGAAAAAAATCTACTTATTTACATTGACTATACACATATTTCTAATGTATTTAGAAATCTATAAGTTAGCTCTTTAAGTCCTTTTTAAAACTGTTCATCCTGGTAGAAAATACTAGTTGTGAAGTATAGTAAAGTAAATGGGCTGTGATACTAATGGAAAATAATCCAGAAAAATGATCCAAAAAAGTCTTCCCTAATGATTGATGATGAGATTGAGTCCTTGTGAATGTTGAAAATTAGTAGATTTTATTGTCATTGATTTCCCTTGCCTCTTCTTCACAAGGATTTGACAGATGAGGAAATGGGTGAAAAGGTGGTCAGGTTTAAGAGGAGGAAGGAAGGATAAGGCTGTCCATCAACTGACTATCCTGCCTGAATAATCTAGTCTGGGCTTTTGAAAAGACCTTAACAAACACTCAATGGTTGTATTCTTGTCTAATATCCTCACTTCATTCTACTTAACGAATACCAGAAAGACAGCATTGGATGCTAGGCTTTCAGCGGTTAAGTTGTATGTGGCTCCTCTGTCAGTGTACCGTGGATTGGACTTTAAAATTTACAAAGCTATCATTTGGTCACATCAAAAATAAACAATAAAAATAAACTTCAGATTAAAATAGAAGCAGCTCTAAGAAAAACAAATATGTATATTAAATTCTGTTTATGACATTAATTTTGAGGACAGAGCAAAATCACACCTCCCTTCTTCCCTTATTGTTTGTATTATATATAATTTTCTATATAATTTTCATATCATCATAAATTTTGATTCATATATTTGCGACTGTGAGGCAAGAATAAGAAAAGAAATGTAATAGATGGAAGACATTAAGAAAAACCAGTTTCTTCTAATTACTATGCCAGATCCTATGGCAGAATAGTTAAATTAGCTATTTTGAAAATCATTAATTCTTCAAACCTCTACAAATAAGGAACCATTGAATTACTGGAATAGAAAATCAGTCTCCTGAATTAATTTCAACATGCTTGTCTGTCTTGGAGTTACAGATTGATTTACCCATGAAAAAAATACCTTTTAATTTTTTTTTAGATACTACTAATTTCTTAAGTATGTGAATGACCAAATTTTAAATATAAGGTAAGTTATTTTAAAGAAGCCTACTAAGGATAGCAGTAATTTTTTTTTTTTTTTTAAACAGAGTCGCAAGCTGTTGCCCTGGGTAGAGTGCCGTGACATCTTAGCTGACAGCAACCTCCAACTCTTGGGCTCAAACGATCCTCTTGCCTCAGTTTTCCTATTTTTAGTAGTGATGGGGTCTCGCTTTGGCTCCGGCTGGTCTAGAACTCTTGAGCTCAAACTATCGACCCACCTCAGCCTCACAGAGTGCTAGGATTACAGGCATGAGACACAGCGCCCAGCCAGCAATGATTTCTTTTTTTTTTAATAAGGAAATCCTTTTGTATCACTTTTTAAAAAATATGTTCTCAAATTCAGACAATTTAATGTCTGCTTTACCTTGCCCCCTTTGCAATTACCTGTTGTCATATTTATTGAGAACAAGGTATCTCACAATGGTGAAAATTTCTAAATGATTGGTTCTATTTGTGCCTTAGAACACCTGATTACTTAGGTGTTCTCCCAAAGACCAATAATAATAGCACAATTGGGTATTCATATAACATTTTTTTTTTTTTTTTTTTTTTTTCAGTTTTTGGCCGGGGCCAGGCTTGAACCCACTACCTCTGGCATATGGAGTCAGTGCCCAACCCTTTGAGCCATGGGCGCTGCCCATCATATAACATTTTAATATTCCCTAAAATCTAAGTAAATAAGTTAAATTTTGATATGTTTCTTAAATTACATCAGAGTAATGTCTTGTAGATGAATTATTATAACAATGAAATATCATAAAACTATATGAGTTTTGGCCTCTCTGACACTTTATTATCCTAATTTTTGGTCTTTAATTATAGCCCCACATGAATGTCCATTATCACTTAATACCCTTTATCTGGCACTAAAATGAATCTAGCAGTCTACTGAAATTCGGAATTTAAATATGAGACTTTGTAAAACTCAAGAAAGGGCAAAAATATAATGTTACCAGAAAAAGTATATATTAAATAAATTTAAGTTTAATCTACCCAAAGAAAATAGCTGCTATAGCCAACATAAATATTTTATTCATTGCCTTGTTAAGTAACTTCACTCCAAATTGTGACATTCCTTAGAGAGAATATTTTCCTTAAGAGTAGTTATTTAAATTTTAGTTTTATTGGGCTGGGTGCTCATGCCTATAATCCTAGCACTCTGAGAGGCGGGTAGATTGCCTTAGCTCAGGAGTTCAAGACCAGACTGAGCAAGAGCAAGACCCCACCTCTAAAATTAGCCACATGTTGTGGTGGGTGCTTGTAGTCCCAGCTACTTGAGAAGCTGAGGCAAGAGGAGTTTGAGGTTGCTGTGAGCTATGACACCCCAGCACTCTACTCAGGGTGAAAAAGCGAGACTGTCTCCAAAAAAAATTTTTTTTAATTTTATAGGAGAGGAGCAGCATACTTTGAAGGATATCAAAGTATCACATCATCCTAAGAATATTTGATTAGTCTCAGTCCTCATCTTCAGCATTGCTTACTTTTGAGCTTTCAAGGTATTTCTTCTGAGCCCTTTTCTTTGTGTGCCCAGCTCCCCAATATAATCAAGCAGTTGATTACACATCCAAATGCTTACCCTACTCAAGGCTGTTACCAGTCCTATTTCATGCATTTGTGAATTAAGCAAGTGCCAGGACTTTTAATATTTTTCTACCATTAGGCTGAAAAGGAGTTAGAAACTATAGTGCCTCCCAAATATCTGTGCCCTGGCTTCTTCATATAGTACAAAATAGGAAGTGTTTATGGCCAGTCATTTCCTTTCCATTTTCATTTCTAACCACCTGGCAAAAAACTGATTTTTTTATTGATATTTAGAAGGATACTTGTATTAAAGATGAGATTATTGATAGTTATTCATCAGGCTTAATTTTCCTCGTATATTTCTGCTGGGTTAAGTGGAAGGACATTTTGTAGTATTTTCTAATTGTAGTATTGCTTGGGTTATCATAAGGCATTGAATAGTTCAGATAATTAAAGTTAGTATTTAATACAGCATGTGTTCTTCAAAGCACAGGAAACTGGGATAATAGCTTTGTTGTTTCTATTATTATTTTCCATTACATAACACTTTTAATGTGTATGGTTTTATAAAGTTCATAAGAATGAAAGAAGAAAGAGATGTCATAAGTTAGAAAAAGAAATTTAAGTTGTGTGAATAGAATACTATAGCTTTGCTTTCTAGTATTTCTGCTTATAGGCAAATTAGAAAATCATTGTTTCTCTTGTTTTTTTTGAAATCTAGTAAACTTGAGGAATTTGACATTTTTGATGAAGGTGGCTATATCACATAAAAAGTTAATTCTTCAGCATTAAAGTTTTGAAAAATAGGGCGGCGCCTGTGGCTCAGTTGGTAAGGCGCCGGCCCCATATACCGAGGGTGGCGGGTTCAAACCTGGCCCCAGCTGAACTGCAACCAAAAAATAGCTGGGCGTTGTGGTGGGCGCCTGTAGTCCCAGCTACTCGGGAGGCTGAGGCAAGAGTATCGCTTAAGCCCAGGAGTTGGAGGTTGTTGTGAGCTGTGTGATGCCATGGCGCTCTACCAAGGGCCATAAAGTGAGACTCTGTCTCTACCAAAAAGAAAAATATTCCCCCAAACTTTATAGGCATGAATTTTTAAAAAGACGAAACCACATATACACATAGAATAATTATTATTTTTTTGTTGTTGTTGCAGTTTTTTTGGCCGGGGTGGGGTTTGAACCCACCACCTCTGGCACATGGGGTGGGCGCCCTACGTCTTAAGCCACAGGCACGGCCCAGAAGAATTTTTTAAAGACTGTCATCTTAATGTGTAGCCAGTATACTGTCCAAAATAGTATGTATCCTTAGGTGTGAAGTTGAAAATGTATGAACAATGATCTTAACTTCAATCATCTATGTAACTGTTCTCCCACAGCTTTCCATAAAGATAAAAATTTATCTTACTGGAAGGTAAATGGAGGATTCAAAAAGATGAAAAACATGGTTTTTCCTCCATTCTACACAGACAATCAAAAGCACAGTCAAGCCTCCGCTCAAATGAGTTGCCATTCGAGTTGTCTTCCCTAACTGCATCAGTCAGTTCCACACTCAGTCCATGTGCTTTTGTTTGCATCTTTTTTTCTGATTTTTCCCTTGTACGTCCACACTCCTTAGTGGAATGTATCCCTCCATTGATTTTCACCCATGGCTTCTTAATGTATTATGTTAACTAACATTTATAGATTATAATTAAGATCAGAGAAGTAAAGACTTGATTGAGACAGACAAGGGAAAAATTGGGGATGATAATTATTAGGAATAAGAAAATAATCATGCTGTGTGAGAAAGTGAGTAGACTTAGAACTCTGAGACATAAACATTTTCTGTGAATATAGAGAAAGCTCCTTTACAAAAATGCTATTTCAACGGCCATGTAGACAAATCTCTTTTAACAGTCCTGTTTACTGTGCAGGTAAAGGAACTTATCTAACACGTCTATATAGGTTTTATAAAGTGATTGTTTCCTTCTGGGGCGTCCGTGTGCTAACTTTCTCCTCTCTGTTTCCCCACTCCTTCCCCAGCTTTTCCTGCTGCCCACTGCCCAGACCACTGACATTCTATGGCCAAGGAAACCAGGCCAAGTGGAGCACTAAGATCACATGTAGGTAGTGATCTATTGTTTAAATTTTTCTTCCAGTGTTACACATACAGTGCACAGATCTTAGGTCTACAGCTCAATGAATTTTCGCATACATACACACCCACGTAAACATCACAGAGCAAAATTAGCCTCCCAGTCAATACTCTGACACAACCACTCTTCTGATTTCTGTCACTGTTCTTGCCTTTCCTATAAATGAAATTATTCCGTCTTTTGTGTCCAGTTTCATTTGATCAGCATTATGTCTCTGAATTCATCTGTGTTGCATATACCAATATTATTCTTTTTATTGCTGTGTAGTATTCCATCAGATAAGTACATCAAAGTTTATTCTACTGTTGATGGGCATCAGGTTGTTTATAATGTTTAGCTTTTATGTTTAAAGCTGCCATAAGCATTCTTATAGGTATCTTGTGTGGACACACTCATTTCTCTTGTATATAGACAGAAGAGTGAAACTAGTGAGTTATAGGATGAATTTCTTTTTAGCTGTAGATGTTGCCAAATAGTTTTCAACAGTGGTTGTTCCAGTTTACACACGCACCGCCAACAAGGGCTAAGCACTAACCGTTCCACATCTTCATCACGTGTGGTATCACCAGCCTTAGTAGTGTAACCACTCTGATAAGTGTGTATTGAATTATGATTTTATCCATTTTGGTGATTGTATATTTCATTGTCATTTTGATGTTCACTTCCCTGATGAGTGATGATGTGTAGAAGATGTTTTTATGTTTTGTTAGCCGTTTGGATATCCTCACTTGTTAAATGACTCTTCAGGTCATTTGTTCATATTTATTGAGTTGTCCTGTCTTTTTTCTTATTCATTCGCAAGGGTTCGTTATATTTTATGGATATGAACTTTTGTGTCTTGTAAATTACATAAATATCTTCTTTTTCGTTTGCCTTTTCACTTTGCAAATGGTTTCCGTTTAT
Organism: Nycticebus coucang; assembly: GCF_027406575.1. Lineage (NCBI taxonomy): Eukaryota > Metazoa > Chordata > Mammalia > Primates > Lorisidae > Nycticebus > Nycticebus coucang. Next base: position 93,538,731 of record NC_069788.1, read on the forward strand.
GACCAAAAAATTTACTTAATGGTTAATAATTTTTGTGTTCTATTTAATAAACACAAAACTTTGTGTACCCCAAAGTTATGAATATATCCTCACATTTTCTAAAGGCTTTATTTTACCATTTATATTAGACCTATAGTCCATCTAATGCTGATATTTTTATATGATGTTGATAGCAGCCAAAGTTAATTTACTTCCAGATGCATATTCACTTGACCCAGCACATGTATTGGAATCTCACTGCATTGCAATTGTAATTTTTACAAAGTGTTCCTGTCTGGTAGTATAAGGCCTCTAACTTTGATCTCCTAATAGTTCTAAGAGTTTTGGCTTTTCTTAACCTTTTATATTTCTATATACATTTTAGAATCACCTTGTCAGTTTTCTCAGGAGGAAGGTTAGAGTTCAATTGGTATTGTATTGAATATATAGAACAATTTCTGGAGAATTTTTATCTTTCACGATTTTGAGTTTTCTAATCCATGGACATAGTATATCCCTTGATTTACTTATTCTTTTTTGTTAATTTATACAATAGAAATACAATTGATTTTTGTATATTCCCCTTGCTTCTAGCAACTTCATAAATTTACTTTGTAATCCTAATAATTACCCTGTTTCCCTGAAAATAAGACATCATCTGAAAATAAGACCTACTTACTGGAAAGATAAGACGTCCCCTGAAAATAAGACTTAGCACATCTTTGGGAGCACACCTTAAAATAAGACACCGTCTTATTTTCGGGGAAACAGGGTATATTATTTTAGTTTTGTATTTATTTAATTGCATCTTCTGCAAATAACAGTAGTCTCATTCCTCCCTTTTTCAATATTCATTTTTGTTGCCTATTGACCTGACCAGGGCCTTCAATAAAATGCTAAATGGAAGTAGCAACAGTGAACTTTTTTGTTTTGTTCTTGAATTCAATATATTATTTTTTATTTCATTATGTATGCCATTGTATCTTCTTCAAATCATGATAATTTCATTTCTGTCTTTTCAGTTTTTATTTTTGTTGCCTTATTGACCTGACCAGGACCTTCAGTAAAATGTTAAGTAGAAGTAGTGACAGTGAACTTCTTTGACTTGTTCTTGTTCAATATTTTATTATTCACTATGTTTTCTATAAATTTTTATAGATATCATAACGAGATTAAATTTCTTTTATTCCTAGTTTTCTGAGAGCTTTTATTACTTTTTTTTTTTTTGAGACAGAGTCTCACTACGTTGCCCTCAGTAGAGTGCTGTGGCCTCACAACTCACAGCAACCTCCACCTCTTGGGCTTAAGCAATTCTTTTGCCTCAGCCTCCCAAGTAGCTGGGACTACAGGCGCCCTCCACAATGCCCGGCTATTTTTTTGTTGTAGTTGTCATTGTTGTTTGGCAGGCTCGGGCTGGATTCAAATCTGCCAGCTCTGGAGTATGTGGCTGGCACCCTAGCCGCTGAGCTACAGACACCAAGCCAGGAGAGCTTTTATTAAATGCTTTTTCTGCCTCTATTGAGATCTTTTTCTTCTTTATTCTCTTGCAGTGCTAAATTACAATTATTAATTTACAGGAATAGTTGGATTCCTGTACTATACTCACTCCAGAAATAAATAAATATGATAAATATAATTCTTCTATATATTAAAGGATTCAGTTTGCTGTTATTTTGCCTAAGATTTTTGAGTCATAAGAAGACTACACCTGTAATATTCCTTTCTTTAATCCTAGATTATTCTGGCCTCATAAAACAGGTTTTGGATATATTCCCTCTTTTTTTAAACTTTGAGAGAGTTTGTACCTAGTATAATTCCTCCTTTAAATACTTAAAATAATTCACCCTTGAAGCCACCCAATGAGAAGTTTTCTGTGTGTGAAAGTTGCCATTAATTGGAGTATCTAGTCCATTTACAGTTACTGTGATTATTGATTACTGGTTTTAAGTTTATCATCTTACAATTTGTTTCCCATTTGTCCTGTTTCCCCTTTGTTTATATCTTTCTCCTTTTCTGTCTTCTTCTTCTTCTTCTTTTTTTTTTTTTGCAGTTTTTTTTTTGGCTGGGGTTGGGCTTGAACCCGCCACCTCCGGCATAGGGGGCTGGCTCCCTACTCTGTTGAGCCACAGGTGCCGCCCATTTCTGTCTTCTTTTTAATAAACCAAGTATTTTCTATTACCCATATGCCCCTCCTATGTTAGTTTGTTGGCAATATTTAAAAGTTTATTTAGTGATTACCTTAAAAATTACAGTGTGCTTTCTTAACTTACCACAGTCTACCTTAATTGATACATTGCCACTTCCCCAAAATGCAGGAGTGTTATGACAGTTTAAGTCTGTTTACCCCCTCCTTCCTTTTGTGTTATTGTTATCAAGTATTTTACCTCCATAGTCTACATATATATTTTATCTCTACATTCTCTATATATTTTAGACTTCATAAAATATTGTTTTATTATTAATACTTCTATATATTTTAAAGAGTCTGCATTCAGTTTTGTTTAACTACATATTTATGGGTTTTGCTGGTTTTTTACTCCATCTTTCTTTTCCTTCCATCTGGGATTATTTTCCCCTTGCCTGGAGAATTCTCTTTAATATTCACTTTAATACCAGATCTGCTGTCAACAAATTCTCTTAGCTTTTATTTTTTGAAACATTCTTTCTTTTGCCATTATTCTTTTGTAACAACTTTATTGAGATAAAATTCACATCATATACTACGCCTCTCTATTCATTAAATCCAGGTACAATTCAGTGTTGTCTTTATTTTTGAAGGATATTTTCTCCTAGTATAAAATTGTAGGTTCCTCGCTTCCTCGCTTTACAGATTTCATTACATTCCTTAAGTTTCCTGGAAAAATCAGCCATCAGTCTTACTTCCTTTGAGGGGTATTGTGTCTTTTTCTTAGGTCACTTTTAAGGTTTTCTTTTTATTTTTTAAAGTGTGACTATGATGTGTCTATGTGTGATTTTCTTCATCTTCCCTGAGGGTAGTAAACATGCTGAATCTTTTGGTTGATGTCCTTCCCTGTTGGAAATTCTTAACCATTCTTCAAATAAGGTTTTCCAATCCAGTCTCTCTCCTTTTCCCGAGGATTCTGCCAAATCTTTGTACATGTTCTGTCTCTTTCAGTCTACCTTGTATTTTTCATCTTTATTTCTCCCTATACTTCAATCTATATAATGTTTACTGACCCATCCTCTAATATACTCATCCTTAGTTCTGCTGGGGTTAATGAATTTTGGGGGGTGGTGGGGAGACAGAATTTCACTATGTCGCCCTTGGTAGAGTGCCCTGGTGTCACAGTTCAAGCAACCTCAAATTCTTGGGCTTAAGCAATTCTCTTGCCTCAGCCTCTCAGTAGCTGGGACTACAGGCTCCCGCCACAACGCCAGGCTGTTTTTCTTTTGCTAATCCTTGTCATTGCTTTTTTTTTTTTTTTTTATTCTGTTGTCATTGTTGTTTTTAGCAGGCCCTGGCCAGGTTCGAACCCACCAGCCCCAGTGCATGTGGCCGGTGCCCTAACCACTGTGCTATGGTCCTGAGCCACATTTTAGATTTAATTTTATACATTGTATTTTCAGTTCTAAAATATCCGTTGACTCTTTTTTATAGATTCCAGGTCTCTGCTGAAATTCTCAATCTTTTTCTCTATATTATTGAACATAATAAAGTAATTTTAAAATTCTTATTCCTGAAGGCGTTGAATGAGGCATCTAAGGTAGTTATGTTTTCTTTTGTACAGGTGGATCACTGTAATCTTAGCCAGTGTTGAGTTTAGATTTTGTAAAGGAATGTATATTTCAGTTTTGCTCTTATAGTGTGTGGCCTCTTTGAGTTCTCAACTGAAAATTTGGGGTGTTTACCGTGGTCATTTCACCTTAGCAGTCTTGAATTCAAGCCTGTCTCCTCAGCACCAAGAGCTACTAAAACCTCTGCTCAGCTCGTTAGCCTCCCAGCTTCTTACTGCTTCTTTTGAGGCCGTGTCTTGTGCACATAAGTTTAAGATTGGCAGATACTTCGCAGAAATATTACCACAGAACTTCAGGCTCACTTCCCTGAGACCAGCCTGAGCAAGAATGAGAGCTCATCTCTACTAAAAATACAAAAACTAGCCAGGTGTTGTGACATGGGCCTATAGTCCCAGCTACTTGAGAGGCTGAGGTAAGAGGCTTGCTGTAGCTCAGGAGCTTGAGGTTGCTGTGAGCTGTGATGCCACAGTGCTCTACTCAGGGTGATAGAGTGAGACTCTATCTCAAAAAAAAAAAAAAATGCAGAATTAACCCAGTTCACACAACACATCAATATTTAATCAACCTTTTGAAAACTAAGACTTTGTGCCTAATTCCCTAGCAGTGATTCTCAATATTCCTAATGCTGCGAAGTATTGTCATTGTTACAAAGGGGTGGTGACCCACAGGTTGAGAACCTGGGCCCTAGAGTTTCTATGCTATAGAGACAAGATAAGCACATAAAAAACTCACTTTGAAACACAATTACTGACAATTTGAGTTAAAACTCTAGGAACTGTAGCTGGGCGTTGTGGCAGGCGCCTGTTAGTCCCAGCTACTTGGGAGGCTGAGGCAAGAGAATCACCTAAGTCCAGGAGTTGGAGGTTCCTGTGAGCCGTGTGACGCCACGGCACTCTACCAAGGGTAATAAAGACTCTGTCTGTACAAAAAGAAAAAAGAAAAAAAAATTTCTAGGAACTGATATGTAGAGAGAAAACTTAACTCTGAAATCAAGACTTTTTATGAGTGCCAGCAGGAGGTCTGATAGCTTACTTGTGGTTTTGTATTTTAACTTCAATTTTGGAAAACATTTTATACACAACTAATCACTAATTAAATGCTTTGAGATTCTAAAAAAAGGCTTAGTGTGATGGTCTCTGTCTGCTGGAATAGCTTAAATTTCAGTATTACCTAGAGAAAAATATAATCTGGGCACATGTCATTGTTAGAACATTATTGTCAAGTCAAGAATTTTACTCCTCTTTGATAATCTTTCCCACTTCAGAACCTTTATCCAATGGATTATTTTTCTATTCCGAAGACATACTCCAGAGATGACAATTTGTACTTTTGATTACAATCTATTTTTATGTGCTGAAAAGGCAGTCGAAGAACTAGAACATCATATATGGCTCCATAGAAACCAGGGTACTCTCAGAGGACATTCAATAATCTTGAGCATCTGAGGTTTGGTGTTCTTAAAATTACGGGTCTTTTGGAATAGTTTAAGAACAATCAGTTAAAGTGAAAAGAGCCAGACATAAAAGGCCAAATATTGTATGGTTTCATTTATATGAAATGTCTAGAATAGGCTAATCCGTAGAGATAAAAAGATTAATGGTTTTCAAGGGCTAGTGAGATGAGGAAATGGGGAGTGACTTAATATGTACAGGTGATAGGTTTCAGCAGTGATGAAAATGTTCTGGAATTAGATAGAGGTAATGGATGCACAACATTGTAAATATACTAAAAAACACTGAATGGTACACTTAGAATGATGAATTTTATCTTAATTAAAAAAAAAAAATCATGGGCGGCGCCTGTGGATAGGGCACCAGCCCCATATATTGAGGGTGGCAGGTTCAAACGCAGCTCTGGCCAAACTGCAACAAAAAAACAGCCGGGCATTGTGGTAGGTGCCTGTGATCCCAGCTATTTGGGAGGCTGAGGCAAGAGAATCGCCTAAGTCCAGGAGTTGGAGGTTGCTGTGAGCTGTGTGAGACCACAGCAACTCTACCATGGGCAGTAAAGCGAGACTCTGTGTCTACAAAAAATAATAATAATAAAAATATATAAATAAGTAAATAAATAAATCACACACCTAGAAAGGATATAGTTATTTTGAGGAAGTCAGTTCTAATGCTTTGGTGTTCAGAGGATACTATCCAAGCCTTCCTTTGGCAGCAACTCTGTTTGAAACATAGTTGATATTATGGTTGGAAAATCTTTTACAAACTGAAATTAAGCTCTTAGGGACAAAATGAATTTGTCTCTTACAGGTAACACCAAAGTTCCAGCTTAACAGAGAAGAGGCATCCTGTGGATCATATTTTTCCCCAGTGTTGAGTAATGTTCAGATAAATATCAAAGTGCCATGTGTCTTAATGGTGATCACATCGAGCTCATCATTACTTTTAGCTGTGAAGATTAATTTCTTTTCTTTTGCACTCATTGTAATGGTGGGAGCACCAGGCTCTTGTTTTAGATACATTTTTCTTTGGCGAGTGCTTTTCTAAGACCTCTCTTATCCTTACCTATGTTAACTTTCTCTCAGAAACAGGTTCATTTGTGGTTAACTAAAATATTTTATTTATTCATGAAGTCATTTGTAGCATTTGTCTCTTTATCAAGCATAATACCATCAAAATACCAGATAGTTAATGCTAGTTGTGATTCTACCATTTTACTAAATAGTGAGAGGCTATCTGGTCTCCCTTAACTCTAGCATATTCATTTAAAATATCTTTATCCTAGATAATCTAAACTCATTTGAATGTAAAAGTTTTATCAACATGAGTAAATTTAAAAATTTTTTTATTCACTGATCGAGATATCACATGAACCTTCCCATTTGTCCCTGGAAAGGCACAGATGAACAGGACTAAAGAAAATTAATTAGGCTCCGAGCCTGTGGCTCAAGCGGCTAAGGCGCCAGCCACATACACCTGAGCTGGCGGGTTCAAATCCAGCCCGGGCCCACCAAACAACAATGACGGCTGCAACCAAAAAAAAAATAGCCAGGCATTGTGGCGGGCACCTGTAGTCCCAGCTACTTGGGAGGCGGAGACAGGAGACTTGCTTGAGTCCAGGAGTTTGAGGTTGCTGTGAGCTGTGATGCCATAGCACTCTAACCAGGGCGACAGCTTGAGGCTCTGTCTCAAAAAAAAAAAAAGAAAAAGAAAATTAATTAGACTTTGAAAACTGCAAAATGTTTTTATAGCAATGGTAAATAAAACTGTTTCAAACTTCAGATTGTTTTACGTAAAATCTTTATATGAAGAATATATATTGCAAATACAATAAAACCGGTGATTATAAATTTTGAATAGTAAATGTTTTGGAGATTTTTTTTTAATAGTAACAAGGTATTGAAATTTTTTCATAATATAGTTAGAAATAAACACACCTAACATGTATAGAGATGGGATAAAAATCCTGTCACTCTCACCCCCCTCCCCCTTCGTTGCCTTCCTTTTTGCTTCACTTGCTAAATCAGCAAGACACAATCAATGTGGGGGGGAGTCTGCTTAACAGTAGTTTAGGGAAGTTACTAAGGCTTAACAATAGTTTAGGAGTAGGTAAAATAGGTAACAAAAAGATTAATAAAAGATAAAGCATTAGACATTTAGTATAGTGTAAGTGTGTAAGAAATCATAATAAACTGTTTACTGCTTAATGAAATATTAAAGGAGACAGAAGGAAAAAAGGGGAAGCAGAGGTAGTGGTGCTGAGAAGCCTGAGCTGCACAAACTAGTCCACATTTCCCCAATTTGCCCTCCGCGACCCCCACCACACTGAGAGGCCCAACCAGACATGGTGGCTAGAAAAACTCTTAGAAGGAATGACTAAACCAATGTGACTGGATGTCTGTGATCGTTTTTACTGTATACCCTGTAAGCATTTAAACAATACCTGCCTCTGCAATTTTCTGATCACACAAACTCACCCAAGATTGCATCAGCCCACATTATCTAAGCTGAGTGGTCTGGGCTGTTCTCCATATTGGAGGAACAGCCGGCCATTCAGTCTTTTCTTTAATAAAGACTTCCTACTTGGCACTATATTAATTGACTTTGGGTCTTGATATCTCACGTCCGTCCTGTAACAGTATTAACTTACATGAGTGTTTTGTTGCATTGTTAGTTTAACTGTATATATTTTAAAAAAACAAGAATGGGCTGGGAAAATAAAAATGTATTTGTAATAAGTATAGGATATTTTTTACTGAGTGATTCTGATGTATCTTTTAGATGTGTGAGTAAAGTCTACTGTCAAAGGATTCCAGATTTTTTTATTTAAGTATCATAGCTATTGACTAGGTTTTCTAACGTCAGAATAATCAAACCCTAATTCACCTAAAAATTCAGATAACTTTATCTAATGCAAAAGAAAAATTTAGGCTTGGCGCCCGTAGCTCAGTAAGTAGGGCGCCAGGCACAAACACCAAAGCTGGTGGGTTCGAACCCAGCTTGGGGCTGCTAAACAACAATGATAACTGCAACTAAAAAATAACTGGGCGTTGTGGTGGGTGCCTGTAGTCTCAGCTACTTGGGAGGCTTAAGCCCAGGAGTTTGAAGTTGCTGTGAGCTGTACACCATGGCACTCTACCAAGGGTGACATAATGAGACTCTGTCTCAAAAAAAAAAAAAGGAAAAAGAAAAATTTAGTTAAAATTTTGAGTCTTTACAAATCCTAAGTAGAGGGCGGCGCCTATGGCTCAGTCGGTAAGGCGCCGGCCCCATATGCCGAGGGTGGCGGGTTCAAACCCAACCCCGGCCAAACTGCAACAAAAAAAAATAGCCGGGCATTGTGGCAGGCGCCTGTAGTCCCAGCTGCTTGGGAGGCTGAGGCAAGAGAATCGCTTAAGCCCAGGAGTTGGAGGTTGCTGTGAGCTGTGTGAGGCCATGGCACTCTACCGAGGGCCATAAAGTGAGACTCTGTCTCTACAAAAAAAAAAAAAAAAAAATCCTAAGTAGAGTTTAAATTTACTTATTTGAGGCATATGTATATTATGAAATCTAAAAAGATAAATATTTGTGACTATCATATGTAATATAGTCTCTTCATTATGTAGGCTTTAAAAAAATGACATTCTGTGCTGGTTTCATGTTAACTGTGCTGGTTTCATGTAAACTTTTAAATGTTAGCAGATTATGGTGGCTGTAGTAAGTTTTTTTGTTTGTTTGTTTTGTTTTTATTTTGTAGAGACAGAGTCTCACAGTAGCACCCTTGGTAAAGTGCCGTGGCAGCACAGCTCACAGCAACCTCCAGCTTTTGGGCCTAGATTCTCTTGCCTCAGCCTTCCCAGTAGCTGGGACTACAGGTGTCCGCCACAACGCCCGGCTATTTTTTGGCGGGAGCTGGGTTTGAACCTGCCACCCTCGGTATTTGGGGCCGGCGCCTACTCACTGAGCCACAAGCACGGCCTATAAGTTTTGTTTTAAATTTGGTAATCAGTTATTATTTAGGTAGTCTTTTATTAAATTATTAAATGACAGATTTTTAACGTCAAATCTTCCCACTTTAAATCTGGTTCCTTAAACTATATTAACATGAAATTAGGTTGCATTAATAGTCTGTCTAAATACATAACCTTATTTGGAACGAAAAATATTTATTCTGTTTTCTAGTTACTTAAATAGTAGCTTGATATTGTAAAGTGTAATATGTGTGTTTATGTAATGCACACACGCATGTATTTGGGGCTTGCAACACCTAACTTATAACACCCCTTAAATTGACTGTCTTCCCTACCAATGATCCCATCTGCCCTGAAGTATTCTCTGGTATCCATGATCAGTTAACCAAAAGGATGTGAGATATTCATGTCAGACACTTTTTAAATGAAAGATAAAATACAAATAACTCAAACTAGTAACACCACATTGGTTTCTTAAAAGACCTAATATAGTTGTAACAGGAGATCACATTCCAGAGTTCCAGGGTTATTTCAATTTAGCTTTAAAGATGGTTAGGATTTTGATTTCATACAGACTTCAGAATGTTAAACTTTGAGTGTTTAAAACAGCCATAGTTAGTAGGTGCTTTGTTGTGCTGTTTTTCTCAAATTAAGGAATGCATTTTATTTACTTGGTTGATTTTATCTAGACATCATACATGTGACGCTTACTTTCTTTTTTTTTTGGGACAGAGCCTCAAGCTATCACCCTGGGTAGAGTGGAGTGGCATCACAGCTCATAGCAACCTCTAACTCCTGGGCTTAAGCTATTCTCCTGCCCTGTAGCGGGGACTACAAGTGCCCGCCACAATGCCTGGCTAATTTTTGGTTGTAGTTGTCATTGTTGTTTGGCAGGCCCGGGCCGGGTTCGAACCTGCCAGCTCTGGTGTATGTGGCTGGCGCTTTAGCCGCTTGAGCTACAGGCGCTGCCCAATACTTACTTTTTTTTTTTTTCCTCATTTTTTTTTTTTTTTTTATTGTTGGGGATTCATTAAGGGTACAATAAGCCAGGTTACACTGATTGCAATTGTTAGGTAAAGTCCCTCTTGCAATCATGTCTTGCCCCCATAAAGTGTGACACACACCAAGGCCCCACCCCCCTCCCTCCTTCCCTCTTTCTGCTTTTCTCTCCACCATAACCTTTATTGTCATTAATTGTCCTCATATCAAAATTGAGTACATAGGATTCATGCTTCTCCATTCTTGTGATGCTTAACTAAGAATAATGTCTTCCACTTCCATCCAGGTTAATACGAAGGATGTAAAGTCTCCTTTTTTTTTAATGGCTGAATAGTATTCCATGGTATACATATACCACAGCTTGTTAATCCATTCCTCGGTTGGTGAGCATTTAGGCTGTTTCCACATTTTGGCGATTGTAAATTGAGCTGCAATAAACAGTCTAGTACAAGTGTCCTTATGATAAAAGGATTTTTTTCCTTCTGGGTAGATGCCCAGTAATGGGATTGCAGGATCAAATGGGAGGTCTAGCTTGAGTGCTTTGAGGTTTCTCCATAGTACCTTCCAGAAAGGTTGTACTAGTTTGCAGTCCCACCAGCAGTGTAAAAGTGTTCCCTTCTCTCCACATCCACGCCAGCATCTGCAGTTTTGAGATTTTGTGATGTGGGCCATTCTCACTGGGGTTAGATGATATCTCAGGGTTGTTCTGATTTGCATTTCTCTAATATATAGAGATGATGAACATTTTTTCATGTGTTTGTTAGCCATTCGTCTGTCATCTTTAGAGAAAGTTCTATTCATGTCTCTTGCCCATTGATATATGGGATTGTTGGCTTTTTTCATGTGGATTAATTTGAGTTCTCTATAGATCCTAGTTATCAAGCTTTTGTCTGATTGAAAATATGCAAATATCCTTTCCCATTGTGTAGGTTGTCTCTTTGCTTTGGTTATTGTCTCCTTAGCTGTACAGAAGCTTTTCAGTTTAATGAAGTCCCATTTGTTTATTTTTGTTGTTGTTGCAATTGCCATGGCAGTCTTCTTCATGAAGTCTTTCCCGAGGCCAATATCTTCCAGTGTTTTTCCTATGCTTTCTTGGAGGATTTTTATTGTTTCATGCCTTAAATTTAAGTCTTTTATCCATTTTGAATCAATTTTTGTGAGTGGGGAAAGGTGTGGGTCCAGTTTCAGTCTTTTACATGTAGACATCCAGTTCTCCCAACACCATTTATTGAATAGGGAGTCTTTCCCCCAAGGTATGTTCTTGTTTGGTTTATCGAAGATTAGGTGGTTGTAAGATGTTAGTTTCATTTCTTGGTTTTCAATTCAATTCCAAGTGTCTATGTCTCTGTTTTTGTGCCAGTACCATGCTGTCTTGGTAGTACAGACTAAAATCTGGTATGCTGATGCCCCCAGCTTTCTTTTTATTACTAAGAACTGCCTTAGCTATACGGGTTTTTTTCCGGTTCCATACAAAACGCAGAATCATTTTCTCCAAATCTTGAAAGTATGATGTTGGTATTTTGATAGGAATGGCATTGAATAGGTAGATTGCTTTGGGAAGTATAGACATTTTAACAATGTTGATTCTTCCCATCCATGAGCATGGGATGTTCTTCATTTGTTAATATCCTCTGCTATTTCCTTTCTGAGGATTTCATAATTTTCTTTAGAGAGGTCCTTCACCTCCTTCGTTAGGTATATTCCTAGGTATTTCATTTTCTTTGAAACTATGGTGAAGGGAGTTGTGTCCTTAATTAGCTTCTCATCCTGACTGTTATTGGTGTATACAAAGGCTACTGACTTGTGGACATTGATTTTATATCCTGAAACATTACTGTATTTTTTGATGACTTCTAGGAGTCTTGTGGTTGAGTCTTTGGGGTTCTCTAAGTATAAGATCATGTCGTCAGCAAAGAGGGAGAGTTTGACCTCCTCTGCTCCCATTTGGATTCCCTTTATTTCCTCGTCTTGCCTAATTGTATTGGCTAGAACTTCCAGCACTACGTTGAATAGTAAAGGTGACAGAGGACAACCTTGTCTGGTTCCAGTTCTAAGAGGAAAAGCTTTCAGTTTTACTCCATTCAGTAAAATATTAGCTGTGGGTTTGTCATAGATAGCTTCAATCAGTTTTAGAAATGTGCCACCTATGCCTATACTCTTCAGTGTTCTAATTAGAAAAGGATGCTGGATTTTATCAAATGCTTTTTCTGCATCTATTGAGAGGATCATGTGATCCTTATTTTTGCCTCTGTTAATATGGTGGATAACGTTTATGGACTTGCGTATGTTAAACCAGCCTTGCATCCCTGGGATGAAGCCTAATTGATCATGATGAATGACTTTTTTGATGATAAGCTGTAATCTATTGGCTAGGATTTTGTTGAGAATTTTTGCATCTATATTCATGAGTGAGATTGGTCTGAAATTCTCCTTTTTGTTTGGGTCTTTTCCTGGTTTTGGTATCAGGGTGATGTTTGCTTCATAGAATGTGTTGGGGAGGATTCCTTCTTCCTCAATTTTTTGGAATAATTTCTGCAGTAGAGGAATAAGCTCTTCCTTGAAGGTTTGATAGAATTCTGGTGTGAAGCCATCTGGACCAGGGCATTTTTTGGTTGGAAGACTTTTTATTGTTTCTTTGATCTCAGTGCTTGAAATTGGTCTGTTCAGGAGCTCTATTTCTTCCTGGCTAAGTCTAGGGAGAGGGTGTGATTCCAAATATTGATCCATTTCCTTCACATTGTCAAATTTCTGGGCATAGAGTTTCTGGTAGTATTCAGAGATGATCTCTTGTATCTCAATACTTACTTTTTTATTAGCCACTTCATTATTGATGTCTCAGTGGGAAATTTTAGTTTGATTAGTTTACTCTTTCTGCTAGGTTTTGGAATTTGTTTTGTTTTGTTTGAGTGACAACCTAAGTTTTTGCAGTAGAAAATATCATGAAGACATCTAAGTCCCTTATAAAGTTGCATTTTGAGAAATTTTTTAAAGCCTATGTTGAGACCTAGGCAAATTAAGTAACTCATCATAATAAATTACTTTTTTTCATAGTGGACACATTTTCTTTCTGTCTAAAGTGACAAACACACCAGTTTTTGATAACATTCCTGACCTTTTTTCATTGTGCTTGCTTTGCAGACTTTTCCAAGCAGAGGCTGACTACAATTTATTTTTGATTAAAAATAAATATTTTTACTATAATCAACAATAAATTATGGTACACTTAAAAATAACTAAAAGAGTGGAATTGGGACATTCCTAACACAAAGAAATTATAAATGCTTGAGGTGATAGATACCCCAATTCACCTGATTTGATTAGTTCACATGGTATACCTTTATCAAATCATCATGCATATCTTATAAATATATTTAACTATTACACATCCATAATAAAATAATCTTAAAAGATAAATACTTTTAATACGGAGAAAATAAAAGTTGTGTGAATGCCCCTCATATAGCAAACTCTAAATTAACAGTATTCCCTTACAACATTAGATACCAACTATCCTAACAGCATGTAGATATATGCTGTGTTTTTAATTATACTTTCCTCTTTTCATTGAAAGTGTTTAAGTCAGATCTTATTTTTGTGGATTTCACATGATTGGACTTACATATTTGCTTATTTTGAGTATATTGAGACATTGGAAATTAGTGGTTTGCTTGTGAGCCATAGATTTGATAAACTATTTTAGAAGAAATTTCCATTTTTAAAAAAACATGATTCTTAAAAGACTACTGGGCTTGGCACCCATAGCTCAGTGGTTAGGGTGCCGGCCACATACACTGGGGCTTGGCAGGTTCAAACCCTGCCTGGGCCTGCTAAACAACAATGACCACTGCAACAACAACAACAAAAAAAAAAAATAGCCAGGCATTGTGGAGGGCACCTATAGTCCCAGCTACTTGGGAGGCTAAGGCAAGAGACTTGCTTAAGCACAAGAGTTAGAGGTTGCTGTGAGCTGTGATGCCACAGCACTCTACCGGGGGCAACATAGTGAGACTCTGTCTGAAAAAAGAAAGCAAAGACTACTGATAATTTTTCTTAACTGCTATGTTTTTAGGATTACAATCGAGTAATGTAATACTATTACTTCCTTTAAATCAACCAACTTAATATTATGTTAGTTCTTTTTTGTTCAAAAAAATGCAGAGATGATTGGGAAGATTGTGTGTTTAAGTTAGAGGTTGATTTGGGTCTTTACAGTGAGGCTCTTGTGAGAACTGAAGTTTGGGAAACCGTAAACCATGACACACAAAGCCTGTCACTCATGTCTGTCCCTTGGCCTATGCCCAGCTTTGCTTCTAATCCACTTAGTTTTCGTTAACTACACCTATCAGCAGCTAAAGAAAAGTACATTGTCCTCCAAAAGAAAATAGGGTCACCCATAAAAGTTCACTTCATTCTGTCTTTCTTCCCGGTATCCTTGATTTTCAGTGAAGAATAAAATGTATTATATGACATTCTCCATCAGCATTAGCAATGATTTTACAAAAAAGAGGTGGAGGCTTGGCGCCTGTAGCTCAGTGGCTAGGGCGCCAGCCACATACACCGGACCTGGCAGATTCAAACCCAGCCTGGGCCTGCCAAACAACAATGACAACTACTACCAAAAAATAGCCAGGTGCTTTGGAAGGCACCTGTAGTCCCAGCTACTTAGGAGGCTGAGGCTTAAGAATCACTTAAGCCCAAGAGTTGGAGGTTGCTATGAGTTGTGCACCATAGCACTCTACCGAGGGCGACATAATGAGACTCTGACTCAAAAAAAAAAGAGGTGGAAAGGCAGTTTGGGCCTCTAGATTGGCTACAGACTTGGGAAGCTGCAAGCCAGTCGCTTGGCTCCCTTTGCCTCAGTTTCTTCATCTGTAAAATAGGGATAATTTGTCCTTCCTGTCTTACCAGCATTACTGAAGGATCGGTTTAAGAGGAGGGAAACAAATCTATATAGTGCATTCATCCCAAAGATGGGCAGAATATAGAGGTAGCTGACATTTAATAATGAAGACTTTGTTACATACTAATTTAATTTTTAAAATGTCTTTACCCATGGCGGCACCCATAGCTCAGTGGGTATGGTGCCGGCCACATGCATTAGGGCTGGTGGGTTCAAACCCAGCCCTGGCCTGCTAAAAACAAACAAAAAAAAGAGCCGGGCGCTGTGGCAGGCGCCTGTAGTCCCAGCTACTCAGGAGGCTGAGACAAGAGAATCGCTTAAGCCCAAGAGTTTGAGGTTGCTGTGACTTGTCACACCACTGCACTCTACCAAGGGCAATAGAGTAAAACTCTGTCTCAGAAATAAAAAGAAAAATTCACCTTGCTCTGAATAGTGAATATTGACTAGCATTTGAAGTAGAAACCAAGAATAAAGTAGGTATAAAATGAAATAGATTTTTAATATTTATGGTCACGAAATAGTACAAGTAAAAATTTATACTGTATATTGTAAGTCTGAATGGGTTTAAAATGTATCATTGCCCTCAGCTAATTTGTAGAATGTCTTGTTACTTGAGTTGACTTCGTTTTTTTCAGAGGGCTACATAAATGATCAGATGAGACCACAGTCACAGCAGTATCTTTAGCATATACTAGAATCTTAGCGTTTAAGAGCCTAATAGCTCGTTCAGTGTAATTTCCTGCCAGAATTGGGTTCCTTCCTGGTGACCTAGCCAACAGGTGCTGGTGCAGCCTCTTATGAAAACTTTTTGGGAAAGGAAAGGCTGCTACCTCACTACTTTGATGTGCACCTTTTGTTCAAGAATTTTCCAAACATTGGAACTAATCACGTGTTACTTTAGAAGATGCCAGGATTTTTTAAAAAATTGAAAACTTAGCCAGGGTTTTGGCAAACATCTGCAGTCCCTGCTCCTGCGGAGGTTGGGGCAAGAGGCTTGTGGAGCCCAGGACTTTGATGTTGCAGTGAGCTATGATGATGCCACTGCACTCTGACCCAGGCAACACCCTGAGACCCTGTCTCACCAATTAAAAAAAAAAAAAAAAGCCTAGTTATGTAATATTTTCTGAGTTTTTTAAGTGGCTTCCCCTGTTTAGTGGGTTGTTTCCTCAATTTTCTTAATTTTAAAATATTATGTCTTCCATGTGGTATTTATGGAAGTAAGAAAGGAAGGGATGTCTATTTTTTTTTTTGAGACAGAGCCTCAAGCTTTCACCCCTGGTAGAGTGCTTTGGCATCACAGCTCATAGCAACCTCCAACTCCTGGGCTCAAGCGATTCTCTTGCCTCCACCTCCCAAGTAGCTGGGACTACAGGCGCCTGCCACAACGCCCGGCTATTTTTTGGTTGTAGCCATCATTGTTGTTTGGTGGGCCTGGGCTGGATTTGAACCTGCCAGCTCAGGTGTATGTGGCTGGCGCCTTAGCCGCTTGAGCCACAGATGCCAAGCCGGGATGTCTATTTTTAAAATGGACTGAAATTATGACTGTTATTCTTGTTATACAATAACAACTAGACCAATCGCTGTCTCTTAGTCAAAGGGACTTCTAAACAGGTAGAACAATTCATTTCAGGAAAGCAATGTAAGGACCTCTAGGGAAGGGGAAGCTGATGGAGTCCTGGCAGTCAGCTCCCGCCCTGTGTAGGAAGCTCCTGGAGGACCTGAACCATTCCCAGGGGAAAGTGTCAGAATGTGCTGAAGCTGCATTCTCTTTCTAGGAACGCACTTGGAGAGACTGGGATTCTAGTGTAGCGCTAGCTGCCCGATAGGAAAGCTAGGAGACCCTGTGTCCATTTTCCTTAGTTTGGGTTTAGGGGTGCCATCTAGCCCTGATGTCTAACCCCGCCCATCTTTGGGAAACGATAGTAACTCAGAATTGCTAACCAGCCCCAAATTAGTATCAACAACGTAAATCACTTTCATTTTAACCTTCCTTTTGGCCTTTTCATTACATTCTCCCCTTTGCATCTGAGCGCGCACACCCCTTGGTCTTCCTCCCGCTAAGGGGAGCTGCGCTTATCTCGCTGCAGTCCAGGTTAGCCTGTGAGAAGTTAGGGTGACGTACAGACTCCAAGCCCTGCAACTGAGTATCTGTGGTAGTCACCAAATTAACTATTTTAGACAGCTTTGCACAGCTATGTGGCAGTTTAGGGTGACCTGTCAGGCAGAAGAATTGCCGACCAGAATGGATATATTTTTAAAAAATAAAAAATCTGTGGTCAGTGCCCTTTTAAAAAACTTCCATTTTCAGACACCAGGGTGCATGGTCGTCTCTAGCCAAAGCTTTGTTTCCAGTTTCTCAGGGCTAGGTCTACAGGTGTCTTTGTGACCTTTTGTTGCTGGCTTTGTTAGTGCCTGGTAAGCAGCAGCTAATTCATCATTCCCAACATGCGAAAGGAACATCTATTATGTTCAGACCACAAAGCCACCTATTAGGTCCTCCCAGTTAGGACTGAGCGCTCATTCTTCATCAAAGGAGAGAACTCTTCTATTGGCAGAAATTTGCTTGCATTTTTCTTTGATTGATCTTTGCTGTATTCTGTGTGGCTTAAAAAGGTTCCTTACCTGCATCTCTCTCTCTTGCCCCCAAAGTTTTTCATTAAGAGCTGGGTAGAAAATACAGTAGAGGGCGGCGCCTGTGGCTCAGTGAGTAGGGCGCTGGCCACATATACCGAGGGTGGTGGGTTCAAGCCCAGCCCCGGCCAAACTGCAACCAAAAAATAGCTGGGCGTTGTGGCAGGCGCCTGTAGTCCCAGCTGCTCGGGAGGCTGAGGCAAGAGAATCGCTTAAGCCCAGGAGTTGGAGGTTGCTGTGAGCCGTGTGACGCCACGGCACTCTACCGAGGGCCATAAAGTGAAACTCTGTCTCTACAAAAAAAAAAGAAAAGAAAATACAGTAGAAATTGGGTAGAAAAAAAGAAAGAAGCAAAAAAAATGTTAAAAAGTTTAAGTGATGCAGTTCCGCACCTGTAGCTCAGGGGCTAGGGCGCCAGCCACAAACACTGAAGGTGGCAGGTTCAAGCAGGCCTGTCAAACAACAATGACGACTACAACCAAAAAATAGGTCGGCGTTGTGGCGGGTGCCTGTGGTCCCAGCTACTTGGGAGGCTGAGGCAAGACAATCACTTAAACCCAAGACTTTGAGGTTGCTATGAGCTGTGATGCACGGCATTCCACGGAGGGCAACGTAGTAAGACTTTCTGTCTCAAAAAAAAAAGAGAAAAAAGGTTTAAGTGATGCTGTGAAGTCCATAAATAGGGTTTGCTTTGGGAATTAATGATTTCTTCTTATTTTGGCATAATCATCAATTTGGATGGCAATTAGAACATGTCCATAACCTCTTTAAAAAGCCCTTCTGGGGCGGCGCCTGTGGCTCAGTGAGTAGGGTGCCGGCCCCATATGCCGAGGGTGGCGGGTTCAAACCCAGCCCTGGCCAAACTGCAGCAAAAAAATAGCCGGGCATTGTGGCGGGTGCCTGTGGTCCCAGCTGCTCGGGAGGCTGAGGCAAGAGAATCGCGTAAGCCCAAGAGTTGGAGGTTGCTGTGAGCTGTGTCACCACGGCACTCTACCCAAGGGCGGTACCGTGAGACTCTGTCTCTACAAAAAAAATAAATAAATAAAATAAAAAGCCCTTCTGGGGCAAACTTCTGACTAAGTCACTCAACTGACATGTAATTAGAATTTTATTTGCATGACTTTTTTTCTAAGTTTCTCTAGAATAACAAAAGACATTCTTAAAATGCAAGGAACAGAATTATTCTCACATCAAAGATCAATTGTATTTTGAGTCTTCTTTTTATGCCCTTTTCTATCATTTTTATTAGTGTTAATTTAGTATTTATTCCCCTCTGGGGGAGTGACTTTTTTGCTTGATGCCTCCCACATTAAGTAGTAGCTTTCCTTTACCTGCTTTCCCAAATTTCATATTTATATACTTAATGGTAGTTTTTTAAAAATTGACTAATTCTAGCTGGGCTAGAATCTTTGACTATTAATTTATAATGAACTTTCCCTCTTCCGAGATTATTTAGGAGAGCTAAATGTTATATGTTCTTTTTGTTGCTGTAGATACGCATAGTTACTTTAATGTTCTTTGAATGCTTTATTATAGCGATAATTGGTACTGCCTTTGATTAAAGGTAAACTATATGGGCAGCGCCTGTGGCTCAAGGAGTAGGGCGCTGGTCCCATATGCCGGAGGTGGCGGGTTCAAACCCAGCCCCGGCCAAAAACCACAAAAAAAAAAAAAAAAGGTAAACTATATGTAGTTAAGAATTTTTATACCATGAACTATTTATTGAAAAATTTTCAGAATTCCATAGTTATTTGTCTTTTAATAGTTGTAGGAGGCATGTATTTTTTTTCTCTTCACAGTCTTGAAGTTAGTTTTTCCTTTGTTCGGGCAGATCTGAGTGAGTTGTATTGACTTGAAAACACATAAGAATCGGGCGGCCCCTGTGGCTCAGTGAGTAGGGCACCAGCCCCATATACCGAGGGTGAAGGGTATAAACCTGGCCCTGGCCAAACTGCAACAAAAAATAGCCGGGCTTTCTGGTGGGCACCTGTAGTCCCAGCTACTTGGGAGGCTGAGGCAAGAGAATCGCCTAAGCCCAGGAGTTGGAGGTTGCTGTGAGCTGTGTGGCGCCACAGTACTCTACCGAGGGTGATAAAGTGAGACTCTGTCTCTAAAAAAAAAGAAGAAGAAAAAGAAAAAGAGAACACATAAGAATCAAAAAGTGGATGTATTGTAGAAGTCTGTTGTTTTCTTGTTTTGGAAATTTGGCCAGAAAGCTTTATGTACGGGTTTTATTTTTAACCAAGCAGTAAGGGCTTACTTTTTGCCAACTTTTGTGTGTGTAAAGATATATTTCTTCCGGCTTTAAGAAAAAAAAATAAACCTGTCAATGTACAAATGCCTGATATCTGACTTGGATTTGTGTGTGTGGGGGGGGTGTGTATCTTGGGGGATGGGGGGAGTTTATGTTGTATCTTAGAATTAAATATGATTATTAAAGAAGTACGAGAGTATATATCAATTATTTTGCATCTTAGAAGACTCACGGTAACATGTGGTTCAACTAAAATTGTATGTTGAGGCTCGGCGCTAAGCAGCTGTGGCTAAGGGGCTAAGGCACCAGTCACATACACCTGAGCTGATGGATTCAAATCCAGCCTGGGCTGCCAAACAACAATGACAGCTGCAACCAAGAACAAAAATAGCTGGGTGTTGTGGCAGGTGCTTGTAGTCCCAGCTACTTGGGAGGCAGAGATAGGAGAATGACTTGAGCCCAGGAGTAGAGGTTGCTGTGAGCTGTGATGCCACAGCACTCTACCCAGGGCAACAGCTTGAGGCTCTGTCTCAAAAAAAATAAAAAAATTATGTGTTGATGACTGAATGCACAGTTTTCTGCACCACTCTGAAGAATGCCTTGAAAGGAGAGGGAAGCCACCCCCTTTACAATGTTCTCCAAAGGCTTTGTCCTCTAGGGCCTGTTCATTCTTCCCTTCACAGAACCCATGCAACCCAACCGCTCCAGAAGAAACAAGTCCCTGAGCAGATTGTT
The DNA here is from genome assembly GCF_027406575.1 of Nycticebus coucang. Taxonomy (NCBI): domain Eukaryota; kingdom Metazoa; phylum Chordata; class Mammalia; order Primates; family Lorisidae; genus Nycticebus; species Nycticebus coucang. Next base: position 93,559,383 of record NC_069788.1, read on the forward strand.
ACCAGAGGGAACGCCTGGGTCTTTATTACCACAGTTCTTGGTGGCTGCTTCCTCAGTCTCCGTGGCTACTACCCACCCAGTCTTCAGGGACATACGCAGTTCTCAGCCCAACTCCTGCACGTGGCTCCTTTAGCCACTTATCCTTCACTTCTGTCCTTCAAAACCCACCCACCTTCCATCCCTCAAGGCTGGATTCTCTCAGTCTTCCAAAAAAGTCATTGACCATTTTGATTTTTTTTTGAGAGGAGTAGAGTACCAAAGAATTTGTGGAGATTATTTTAAAACTGCCATAGATCCTTACTCCTCTGTTTTTACTAACTGCGTAAAGTTAGATGAGTTACATTCTTAAGCCTTAGTTTCTCCATCTCTAAAACGAGAATAGTCCTGTCTTCTTAGACAGTAGTTACGTGGACTCAAGACAATGTTTAAAACCTTCTAGCACAACCATATCTGACACACAGTAACTGTTCAGTAAATAGTACTTTTGTTATTGAGTCTCAGGAATGGACCAAAGCAAGATAATATAGGTGAGGATGGAGGCCCAGCGAGGAGGGGAGGGAGTGTCTGAGACACTCTCCAAACAGTCCCACAGTCCAGGGAGCTTCCCCTGTAGTCATATCCTGTGCTTCTGGCTGGGTCTGTGAATGACCCAAGATGGGCATTAGTGCTGCAGAGCTAAGCCCCTCAGCAAGAGGCCACCACTTTGTCTCTCCTGCTTCCTACCCTATAGAAGACAGAATAATGTACCCCCCAAGAAATCCATATCCTAATGCCCAAACTTTGCACAAGGTGCAAAAGGAACCTTGCAGATGGGAGTAAGGCAAGGGTCCCAAGATAGAGAGAGGAGACTGGATTATGCAGTGGGGCCAGTGTGATCACAAGGGTCCTTCTAAGAGGGAGGCAGGCACTCAGCACAGTTATGCTACACTGCTGGCTGTGAGGACAGAGGAAGGGCCACAAGCCTATCGATATAGCTGAGCTCTAAAAGCATGATGGAGAAGGAAATGGATTCTCCCCAAGATCTCTTGACTTTAACCAGTGACACTGATTTTGGACTTCTGACCTCCAGCTCAGCAAGACTAAAACTCCACTCTGGAATGTGTCGCCAAGAACATAAGTGCACATTCAATTTAATCATAGTTATTATCATCAAGACTCAGGGAAAACCCTGAGATCTCTCCCCCAGCTCCCAGTCCTCCCAGGAGAGGCAGGATGTCAGCCTATCCCATCTTGCCCCACTTCTTGTTGCTGAGACTAAGTTCTGGGCAAGTACAGATGGGAGTTGGGCACTTCCTTCTTTCATCCAGCGCCCCTCCCCCCGCAATGGGATAGAGGCTGTACCTTGGGCACCGGACTGGGGTATGAATACTGGGGCCCAATTGCCTTGTTCTGGCTTATAAGAGGCACTGCCCACCTTTGGCACTCAGTTCTTTTTTTTTTTTTTTTTTTTTTGTAGAGACAGAGTCTCACTTTATGGCCCTGGGTAGAGTGCCGTGGCATCACACAGCTCACAGCAACCTCCAACTCCTGGGCTTAGGCGATTCTCCTGCCTCAGCCTCCCGAGTAGCTGGGACTACAGGCGCCCGCCACAACGCCCGGCTATTTTTTTGTTGCAGTTTGGCCGGGGCTGGGTTTGAACCCGCCACCCTCGGCATATGGGGCCGGCACCCTACTCACTGAGCCACAGGCGCCGCTGGCACTCAGTTCTTAATCCGGGGCATCACTCAGAAAGCATACCATTGCCCCCAGCCCAAGACAGAAAGTAGATTCATGGTTACACAGGCCTGGAGAGTTTGGGAGAATAAGGGACAATAGCTAAAGACTATGGGGTTTCTTTTTGAGGTTATGAAAATACAGTCATCCCTCAGTCTCCATGGGGATCCTACCAGGAAACCAAAATCCAAAAGTGCTTGAGTCCCTGATACAATATGGTGTACGTGGTATTTGCACATAACCAGTGTACATCCTCCCATATGCTTTAAATCATCTCTGGATTACTTACAAGACCTAATAAAATGTAAATATTGTTACACTGTTATATGAATGGTTGTTACACTATATTGTTTCTTATTTGTATTATTTTCATTTTTACTTTTCCAAATATTTTCTGTCTTGGGCACTTGAATCACAGATGTGGACCCCACAGATACAGAAAGCTGACTGTGTTCTAAAATGGACTGTGGTGATGTTTGTACAAATCTGTGAATATTCTAAAAACCATTGACTGGTATACTTTGAAAAGGTGAATTGTATGGTCTATGAATAATATCTCAATAAATCTACTTTTAAAAAAAGAACCAATGAAAATATAAATTTGTGTTGTTCTAAGCCACTAAGTTTGTGGTACTTGCTTCTGGCAGCCAGAGGAGGCTTGTGCTGCACCCCCTCACCCCACCTGTGCCTTTGCAGACTGGAGGCTCTGCATGGTTACCCCAACATGCTCTCTCCCTTTCCCTTAGAACTTTCTTTTTTTCCTCCTTGATATTGTATAACATTCCAAGAAAATGCATTTTTTTACTTACCATAGGGGAAGCAAGCTTTTTTTTAAATTAATTATTATTTTTTTAATTGTTGGGGATTCATTGAGGGTACAATAAGCCAGGTTACACTGATTGCAATTGTTAGGTAAAGTCTCTTGGGAAGCAAGCTTTTTTTAATGTAAGAATAAATACAGTAAAAAGGCGGCTGCTCTCAAAAGCCAGGCCAAACAGTGGTATCTCTCATGGGTGCCATTAAATGGGCAAGTCTCTCCTCCTTCCCACCTACTTGCAGGAGTGGCACTGCTTGGGACCATGCACCTGAGAGCTTTTCTGAAGACATGTTGATCTTGAGCTTCAACAAAAATGTCAGGGGTGAAACAAATGTGCCCTCGGTTGAAAAGCTGCAATCATGGGATGGCCCAGGAGGAAAGCTTCATTTGTGTGCCGTTTGGGTCTGGACTCTCTGTGGTTGGGCATGGATTTGTTTGCACATCAAGGTTGAAACTGCAGGACATTTTTTTCTAGGGCTTTGTTTTAACTGGACACATAGAAAGGAACAGTGGGGGGTGGGGAGGGTTTACTGCTGAGGAAGAATCTTGCCTCAGTCATTCACTACTTCCCAGCACAGTCCTATTTGCACTCTCAATCCCTTTTTACTTCTTAGAAATCATAGCTCATCCTCCTACATCCAAAGCCATTGCTCTGGGTTCCTGTCCATTCTCTTCCCTCTGTCTGGGCCCTGAAATCTCCTGACCAAATGAATATTACTTTACCACAAAGAACTACCACAGAACCGTGGAGTCGTCCACAGTGAAAGTGACAATGGGGGGGTCACAGAAACATTCAAGAACTGCTCTTAGCTGGTTTCATTCTTTGATCAATTCCCACATCCAGCTGCAGACTCAAAACTGGCCCTGTGCTCCCCATTTTCTGCTTCTTTAGTTTTGGGCAGCCATGCTGTGTGTATCAGCTCAAAGTGGGGTAGACATGAGGCCAACATCTCAGAGCCAGTCAGCTCCATGGATTAACAGCTAACCCAGGCAAGTGTGTGGCTTTATAAGACAGAAGTAATCCCCACTGTGCTCACGATACCAAAGGCTGGCAGGTAGAAATACTCTGTACATGCCAAAAGGCATGAGAAATAATAATGAATACCCGTGTGCCACCACTAGGCTCAAGAAAGAAAACATTAAAAATATAGCTGGAGCCTCCTCAAACTCTAAATCAGAGATTCGCAACTTGCTTATATGCTTGGGATGTAGAGATGTGGGGCAAAGGGCTAACCTCGGATCGCCCAATCACCCACAGAGGGCCAGCTGTAGCTGCCGCCCCAGCTGCGTTTATTGGGCAGGATGTTGGTGGCAAAGGATGCTGCGCTATACGCTCAGATTGAGTCAAGGATCTCGCTACTGTTAGATTATAAGCACCCATAGGTGTTTCTAGTACACGTCATCAGTGTTTATTCTATCAAACTTGCCTAGTCACAGATGCTACAGCTGGGCCAAAGCACCGGTCAGTATTTTACATGTGTGTCCTTGTGGCGGTGTGAAGCAGATGTTGACTTGTGCATCCAGAACTCACAGGAAAAACAGATTAAAGCCACTCTGGGTCTCTCCATTGAACAACATGGCTTAACCACAAGTGGCTAAAAAGCAACTAAAATAGTGAATGGACCAACTTAGCAAAAGCCCAGAAGCAGCCTGTGGTGCACAGGCAGAGGCACCTCTGCCTCAAAATCCCACCTTCTTGGCAACTTTGCTGCCACCCTCCAGTACCGCCCGAGTACCATTCCATGGCGCGTCATGCCCCTCTTGGCCTCAGTTTCCCTTTAGGTAAAACAGGGACAATGTTAATGTTATCCTTTAGTCATTTTTTTCTCTTTCGGGTCCTCAGGCTTCAGAAGACTAGGACATTCTCTGAGGTAATTCTTCATACCATGAGGTCTATATAAAGTGTCCATACATTTGGCGTACTCAAAAACTACAGTAATTAGGCCAGGCAAGGTGGGTCATGCCTATAATCCTAGCATTTTGGGAGGCCGAGGTGAGAGAATTGCTTAAGGCCAGGAGTTTGAGACCAGCCCATGCAACATAGCCAGACCCTGCATCCACAGAAAATAGAAAACTTAGCCAGGTGTGCCGGTGCACGGAGCTATGATGACACCACTACACTATAGCCCAGGTGACAGTGCAAGACCCTATCTCTAAATACAAAATAAAAGGATAGTAATTAATGGACTTCAAACATTGAGGGAGGGTCCAAAGCCAGTAGTACACTGTACATTCTGGGGGGGGCAGCCTCGGGTGGGAAAATCCAGCCTTGCTTCTGCTCTCAGTGCTCACAACCCTTGTAACACGCGTTGGACAAGGTGCCACTGCAGGAGGTGTGGGCAGACAGGAAGGGCTGGCGCTACCTCACAGTTTAGGCCCTGCAAGCACTCCCAACTCTACAGCATGGTTAGTACCGGGATAGGAAAGGGCACAGCAGACTGAAGTCAGAATCCTCAGCTCCATATATGGGCTTTCCCATGTTGCTGCTGGTGACCCATTTTGGATGCAGAAAAATGTGGCGATAGTGATAATAATTGTTAACAATTTTAAAGACCCATAGCAACCCTTAGCATCTTTTTTTTTTTTTGGTAGAGACAGAGTCTCACTTTATGGCCCTATGTAGAGTGCTGTGGCCTCACACAGCTCACAACAACCTCCAACTCCTGGGCTTAAGTGATTCTCCTGCCTCAGCCTCCCGAGTAGCTGGGACTACAGGCGCCCGCCACAACGCCCGGCTATTTTTTTCGTTGTTGTTGTTGCAGTTCAGCCGGGGCCGGGTTTGAACCCGCCACCCTCGGTATATGGGGCTGGTGCCCTACCCTTAGCATCTTATCTGAACAGACACAGAGGCTGTGTTTAATTCTGCCCCACCTCGAATGGCTGTTGATCCCAAACATGCCACCAAGTTGCACAGCTCTGGTTTAGAGTTGAGGTTCTTCAAACAGGGATTCACACAGGAGGCTCCACCTGCATTGTTAATGTCTTATCTCTTAAGGTTGGTGGTAGCACATTGGTGTTCGCTGTAGTATTTTTTGTTGGAGGTCAAGGGTGCCAGTTCCTTGAACCCAGTTGGCCTGGTTCAATTACTTGGTGGAACTAAGAAAGTTCAACCAAGGCCGGACGAATAGAAGGTGAAAGTGTAGAAACTGGAAGTAAAACTGGAGCAGCTCAGGCAGCGTGAACAGAAAGCAAAAGTAACCTCACACAGGCTTGAGTATAACAGAGAGAAATTTTATTTAAGAACAAGGAGAAACCTTGGTCTTTTCTATTGACCACTGATTACCTAGGTTATCTCATACCCACAGTCTTTTCCCTTTTTGGCAAAAACCGCTGAGTGCTGATCTCCGTGTTTCCATACTGTTTCTATGGGCCCTCCAGACACCTTATGCAGCAGACTAGGCTTCTCTCCCATCCTGCTTGAAGCCTCTTTCTCATTTCTTTCTTTTTTTTTGGGCAGGGGGAGGGGAACAGAGTCTCACTTTTTCACCCTGGCTAGAGTGCTCAAACTCCTGGGCTCAAGCAATCCTCTTGTCTCGGCCTCTGTGGTAGCTGGTACTACAGGCACCAGTCACAATGCCTGGCTAGTTTTTAGAAATGTGGGTCTTACTGTTGCTCAGGCTCTTGAACTCCTGAGCTCAAGCTATCCACCCACCTTGGCCTCCCAAAGTGCAAGATTACAGGCATGGCCCAGCCTTTCTTTTTCATTTCTTAGTCATTTTTGCATGTGTAAAATATTTCATAATGACTTTTTAAGGAGCAACACAGGCCTAGTCCCACCAGCAAACAGCAGCCAATTCTTTTTTTTTTTTTTATTAAATCATAGCTGTGTACATTGATATGATCATGGGGCATCATTCACTAGCTTCACAGACTCCAATTCTTAATTACATAACCTGGAGGAGGGGACCTGAGCTAAAATCAGAGCTATAAGCAACAGTTTTGCATGTTAGTTGCCTCATCTGAACTAGTCAACTCTGAACTAGTCGACTCTGAACAGACTGAATGGCAACAGGAGGATTAAAATTTTAGCCCAGATGATTCCCAGGGTGAGTGAGGAGAGTGTTCCAAGTTCAGTGTAAGGAGCTGTGCGTGCTCACTCACCACTCACACTGTCCCTCAGGCCTTGGGGGCACATCAGCCTGACAGAGCGAGTGACCCAGGGAACTAGGTATGTCACAGGCCCACTCCGAACCCTGAGTTACCAAACATGGGTGAAGAGCAGGGAGAAGTTAGGATCTCTGTTCAGGGCGGCGCCTGTGGCTCAGTGAGTAGGGCACCGGCCCCTTACGCCGAGGGTGGCGGGTTCAAACCCAGTCCTGGCCAAACTGCAACAAAAAAATAGCCGGGCATGTGGCTCAGTGAGTAGGGCACCGGCCCCTTACGCCGAGGGTGGCGGGTTCAAACCCAGTCCTGGCCAAACTGCAATAAAAAAATAGCTGGGCGTTGTGGCAGGCGCCTGTAGTCCCAGCTGCTGGGGAGGCTGAGGCAAGAGAATCGCATAAGCCCAAGAGCTAGAGGTTGCTGTTGAGCCGTGTGATGCCATGGCACTCTACCTACAGGCGGTACAGTGAGACTCTGTCTCTACAAAAAAAAAAAAAAAAGATCTCTGTTCATCTGACCAAGGCAACACAGCCGGTTTCCGTGCTGTCCACATCAGAGCAGTCTTGCTTCTGCTCTCACTGCTCACAACCCCTGGGCCGGCCTCTCTTTGCCTAGGTCTGCCTCTGGACAGTTCTGTTAGTCTCCCAAAGTACTGCTCACATTCTGTAATCTTTTCCAACTCTGATTGACATAAAAATCATTTAGCAGGTGCCCCACTCATGTTCTTTGTTTGAAAGCAACAAAAACTTTCTCTGAAAAACATAAACAAAAAGGGAATGTACCAGAGCAAATAATAGAGGCACAGAACAGAGAAACAAAGGCCAGGCTCGGAAAGGACAGAGACTGTACATTTAGCTACAAGGAAGAAAGGCATAATGGATGTTTCCTCCGGTCCTCAGTATAAACAGATCTGACCCACGTGAGTGGGCAGGGAAGCGTGTGGATGTGTGTGAGTGTGAGGTCCCTCTAGCAAGAGTGAAAACCCCAGGGAGGAAGGGTCCCAGCTGCCTGGCTGAGTCTCATGCCCAGGCTTGGCTAGAGGAGGGTAAGGTATCCTTCTCCTTGACAGGTACTGAATGGGTATAGTTCGGAGGCATTCCCCCCAAAGCAAACCGGGAGCTTAACCAGAAGACTGAGGATTGCATGATGCTGGGCAGGAACAAAATCAGTGGCCACTGCCCCAGGTGTTCTGGTCTGCCTTATTTCCCTGTCTGGCCTATTATTATTTTTTAATATTTATTTAATTTTTTTTTTTTTGGTAGAGACAGAGTCTCACTTTATTGCCCTTGGTAGAGTGCTGTGCCATCATAGCTCAGAGCAACCTCCAGCTCCTGGGCTTAGGCGATTCTCTTGCCTCAGCCTCCCTAGTAGCTGGGACCACAGGCACCCACCACAACGCCCAGCTATTTTTTGTTGCAGTTTAGCCGGGGCCAGGTTCAAACCCACCACCCACATACACGGGAGCTGGCGGGTTTGAATCCAGCCCAGGCCTACCAAACAACAATGACAACTACAACCAAAAAATAGCCAGGCACTGTGACAGGTGCCTGTAGTCCCAGCTACTTGGGAGGCTGAGGCAAGAGAATCGCTTAAGCCTAAGAGTTCGAGGTTGCTATGAGTTGTGATGACACGGCACTCTACCGAGGGCAACATAGTGAGACTCTGTCTCAAAAATAAATAAAATCAATAAATAAAATCAAAGAGAAGAAAAACAAACATAGAGCTTTTCAAAATACAAAATTTTATAAAGAGGTAGCCAACATGTAGATGATATTTTGTTAATATTTTGTAAAATTTGTAATGAATATTTTGTAAATAAAGGTACAGTTAGCTACAATTTCCTATTTTCTCTATGGATGGTGACGAATAGGGGTAAGTTTAGGGACATCCTGTACTTTCTGGAAGTTCAAAACATTTTTTTTTTTTTTTGCAGTTTTTTTGGCCGGGGCCGGGTTTGAAACCACCACCTCTGGTATATGTGGCCGGCGCCCTACTCCTTTGAGCCACAGGCGCCACCCGAGAAGTTCAAAACATTTTTGTGCTCTAAGGTAGAGTAGTAAGAGTTAAACATTTCAACCTGGCTCTGTGCTTGAAGACCTTGAAGTTGAGTCCAACTTCACCCTTCCTGGGTTGAGTGATCTCTGGGGTGATGTGGAATGAGGGAATAATTTGGCCATTTACTGCCAAGACATTGTATCCAACAATGAAGATTTTATTCAGACAGAAGGTTTATTTTATCATATTGTATTATTATTTTGAGACAGAGTCTCACTCTGTCACCCTGGGTCAAATGCCATGGTGTCATAGCTCATGGCAACCTCAAACTCTTGGGCTCTAGAGATCCTCTTGCCTCAGCCTCCTGAGTATCTGGGACTACAGGCGTGTGCCACAGTGGCTAGTTTTTCTATTTTTAGTAGAGACAGAGTCTTGCTCTTGCTTAGGCTGGTCTCAAACTCCTGATCCAAGCAATCCACCCACCTCAGCCTCCCAAAGTACTGGGATTACAGGCATGAGCCAAGAAAGTTTTTTTTAAAGGCTCAATAGATGCCAAATATTAATTTCCATCAGTGAGGAAAAAAGAAATGCAAATCACAGCAAAATTGAGTTGATTTAATTAGTCTGTTGCTGCTAGAACACACTGTCTGTCCCCTTCACAGCTTGAAACAACGTGACTCACTGCCTCAGTCAGAGGCTGCATATTTTCTCCCAGTCATTAGCACACCTTGCTGTATATTCACTTGGAGAAATCTTCCACTGGGCCAACCCAATGGCCAGCCTTCCTGAGAACAAGAATGTGCTTAGCATGGTCCACATGTAATATAATAAGCCTTCCTATTTTCTCTGTAATATCAAGACCTCTGTTTGGACACATAAACATATTCTTCTCACATGTTGAATAACCAAAGATGACACTTGAACTATTTTCAGGAGTAGAGAACAATGGGCAAACTCCTGCATTGTGATTGTGATGTAGTTTTCTGGTTTTCACTCCAAAGATACTTGAAAAACAACTTCAGACAAACAAAACTCTATTCCCTGATGGCTTCCCTTCAGTCAGTGGCTGTTTCTTGGGAATTTAGGCTGAGATGAGGTTCTCTGTGATGCCGTACAGCACAGAAAGCTCCTTGAAGTTCAGGGCCTGCTCCTCTGCATGCACTTAAACCCCACCAGGTACAAGAAACTGCATGGGCTGAGGGGCCACATTTCAACGCCCTTGAGCTTCTGGATGCTGCACAATTGGCTGCTGACCAGAATGGGGTGCTGGCAGTATTTATGGGATGTCTGGACACTTTGGAGTCAAGAATTTATAAGCAAGAAAACTGAGACTCAGACTTGTTAAGTGACCTTATCCACAGTCTAAGGAAAAGACCCTCAGAAATTCCTCAACCCTGGAAAATATGGGATTGTAAATTTTTATCCTTTTAATTTAGAAATTTTTCTAAAAGAGAAAGACAAACAGATGTCATATCCACACTTCTATACAGACATCCCAGGCTGATCTCAAACTCCTGCCACGATCTCCCAAAGTGCTGGGATTACAGGCGTGAGCCATTGCATCCAGCCCCATCCGAGTCCCTATTAATGGACCCAGAGCCACAAAGGTCCCATCCCACTGGAATTAGTTGGATGACAAATGTTTTCCCCAGGACACCACTTCCCTCTGCATTGAGAGGAGGGACCAGGTCACAGTTCTCCTGGAAACCTCCGGGATGGAATCAGCAACTGACCCAACACCCACTGACATCGATAGCCAGGAAGGGTCACCCTCAGGTAGCAGAGGGACTGTCTCTACTTTATAAAGTTATCTCAGGTGTTTGTGGGAGAACATGGGAAACACAACTTCCATTCCTTCTGATTCACCTCTTGGGTGTGTCCTCAACAACTGGCAATATTTCAGGTTAGATGAGTTAAAAAGAGATACACTTATTGTCTATTGTAACACTGCCTGGCCCCCATACAACACTGTAAACAGCATACGGCCCACAATACCATCCTACAATGTCAAGGCTTTTATGACTTTACACCAAAAACCCATTCTTTGCAAGAACTCGTGCTCTGGACAGCAGTCACAGGGCCCGTGACATTTTAGATGACCCCTCCTCCTGAGTCTGACCTTCATGGCCTCAGGCTTCTGCTCAGCTGTCCCAAAGAAAAGAACATAGCTGCAGCTCGCTCCCTCTGAGGCCAGTGATGGGAAAGAGCCCCTAAACCACCTCCTCATCCATCTGGTCTGGGGAACCACGTGCAGATGCTTTGACTAGCCCAGCAAGGGTTACTCAAAGTGAACCTCCTATCTTCCCAGTGCCCTTTTCAGTTTCTGACCTAGTACAGTGTAAAAAGAGACTGAGGAGGTTTCAAGAGAATCCTGAAAGATTCACAGAGGGATTTCATTCTCTTACTTTCATCTGTGACCTCACATGAAAAGATACATATGTGGTTTTAATCACTTGCAGCACTCCAGAAGAGAAACAAGAACAAGCTTGGGAAGCAGCTAGACAAAGTGCTGACCAATGACATGAGGAAAATGCCACTGAGTGGGGACACGCGGCTACAGCAGTCCCTGATCAGAACTCACAGTGGGATCACGATGATGGGCCTAAGATTCATGCTAGGAGCCACATGATCCATTGTCTCTTGGCAGGTGTGAAGACAATGTACCATAAAACTATGAGAGTGTTAAAGAGGAAAGCTTACCTCTCAGGGAAAATCTGAGAATCCAGCCCTGTTCCAGGGAAGACCAATTGAGGCTCTCTCAGAAAATATACTAACATGGACCCTTCAAGTCACAATGGACAGGCTCTATTGCACAGTACTTCATTAGCCAGTAGCCCCAGACATCAGAAGAAAACTGCAGGAACTGCAGATGGCCTCCTGGGTCCCAATGAACCAGCTTCTTGATACAGCCTTCTCGGTTTACAACAATTGAGACCTAGAGAAAAAAGAGAAGCTTCAGGAAGGAAAAAAACACATCCTTGCCCAAGCAAGGATGATTGAGCTTGCAGTTAAAAGTGGCATGGGATCTGTCTCACCCCTGCCAGGTCACCCTCCCGGAAAAACAGTGAAGCCTCCAAGTAAGACATGCTTTACATGCAAATGAAAGGGTCCTTAGGCTCAAGACTATTGCATGCCACTTCTGGGACATCAGGACTCTGTCCCACTTGCAACAAGGATGGCGACTGGAAGATTGACTGCCCTGACTCCCAGAGAGGAGGGAGATCATCAGCTTCCGCCAGGACCTTGCTAGATGACTGAACGGGCCTGGGGAGCCAAATGGCCCTGTCCACTGAAGACATCCTCATCACTAGTGAGGACTCCTCCCCGTGACTCTAGATGTGGCAGGTAAGAAATCCAATGTCTTGGGCGGTGCCAGTGGCTGAAAGGAGTAGGGCACCGGCCCCATATACAGAGGTGATGGGTTCAAACCCTGCCCCGGCCAAAAAAACTGCACCAAAAAAAAAAAAAAAGAAAGAAATCCAATTTCTTGTTGATACAGGGGCTACTCTGTCTTGAACTCTCACACTGGACCCTTAACCTCACAAGCACTTTCCATAATCTGAACTTACTCTTATACCCTTTCTCTCTCCTGCTGAGAGCACTATGATTTCAATACTCCTTCCTAGTGATCCCACAGACCTCCATCCCACTCATGAGACCTATTAAAGCCTCTGAGTGCCATTCTAAAATTTCAGGGACAGCCAGAGAAAATAATTTTGATATTCACAAAAATCAGCTGTCCTCTAGACTTCCCAAACTTAGCCTTCCAAAGTGGAATCCCAAGAAAGGTTAAACAAGCCAACCAGACCTTAAAGCAAACCCTTAGCAAACTATGTCAAGAAACCTCAGAACCTTGCGCACCCCCACTCCCTATTGTCCTCATTGGGGTTTGAGAGGCTCCAGAGAACACAACCAAGTTGTCCCTGTGAAATGTTATACCAGAGACCCTTCCTCACCTTAGACCTTGTATTTGACACAGGGGCACACTACTTAGCAAAGCATATAAGCAGCGTAGGAAAAGGCCAACAAGCAATCATGAAATATGGAAATCAAATACGTGCACTACCAGCCCCTACACCAAATCCTGGGCCATCACCATATTGCCAGGGGACTTGGCTCTCTTAAAGACATGAAAAAAAAACTCCCCAAGTCACCAATTAGAGCCAAAATGTGTCCCCACTGTTCCACACAACCCTGAGTAAGTCACCTGAGTCCGAGTTCCGAGTTTCCTCGTCAGTAAAACAAAGCTGGTGGTGGGGTGTTCCCAACATGGGGATACGGGGGTCACCATGGGGGAATAAAAGGCGACCAACCAAAGGATGCCTTTTTTTTTTTGCAGTTTTTGGCCGGGGCTGGGTTTGAACCCGCTACCTCCGGCATATGGGGCCGGTACCCTACTCCTTTGAGCCATAGGCTCCACTAAGGATGCCTTTTCAATGTTCTTAAATGTTTACAGTGGGTAAGCAGCAGGTTGGGATTGAAACAAAACAACCCTTCAATTTCACCAAAGCAAATAAAGGTTACCCTAAAATAAGTAAACCCAGCCTCTACGGTGGGTAACACCCCTTTCTTCTGGGCATTTTCACTCCTAGCCTCAGAAGGACACCGGGTCCAACTCATCTCTTTGCCCTCTGATCAGCTTTAAGGAAGCGCTAGGAGGAGTTTGGGGAATCGCGCTCCTCGCCTTGGCCCCGCCCTGCAGCCGGCGTCCGAGCCCGGCGGAGGATCCACCAATGCAGTGCCGAGAAGTGCCATGACCTCATCAGGAAACTCCCTCATTGGCTGCTAACGCCACCGCGCCGGATCTGCGTGTTTTGTTAGAGCCCGGAAAGCTGCTCGGCCCTGACCCCTGGGCTAAAGACTGGTTGATTTCTTAACCAGGTTTGCAATCCTCAAGGCGTCTCCTCAAACTGACCACTCAGAAAGAAGGCTCTGCTTTCTGACAGAACAATTGAGTGCCTTTTTCAGCCAGCCAAAATACTGGGCTCGTGCGCTGATCTTTTGGTGTATTTCTGGGATATAGCTGGTGCCTTCACGTTCCCTTTCCTTTTACAAGCACCTGACAGATCACACTTACCTTCCCACTTACCCTCACCGTGCATTTTAATGACTTTTTGTTTCTCAGTGGATGAACTTTTCAAGCCTGACTTCATTGTGGAAAGCTAGCGATCATCTCCCCCTACATTTAACCTGGTAACTAATCACCTGACACACCCTGAGAGTGGACATGGCTTTCACAAGGTCATCCACCAGGTCAGTTACAGATATGAAAATCAAATCCAAGTCTCCTAACGCCCAAGTTCCTTGTCACACGCCTTTTAATTGCCTGAGAGCTCAGAACAGAAATTGCAGTCCAGGAACTCAACATAGCAATAAAAGATAATCTGGGTTTCTTTACATTCTAATCTCTCCCATTTTGACAAGACAGAATCATGGACGGAGCCCAGGACTTCCTAGACTAGCTCTCTCATTTTACAAATGAGGAAATTGGAAGGTACTTGATCATGAACATCTCCTTCTTAGTGATTTCTCCTAAACGTGGGTAGGAACAGAATGTCCCACTAGTCCCCAGGGAAAGGTCCTTCAGCCAGCCTGGTGTTAGTACTGCACGCATTTAATCTGGGAGTAAGAAAACAAGCAGAATTATTTGTGTACTTTCCAGGCTGGGCTGTGCCTCAGATAAACCTTCATCCCCAAACTTTCTTCTTCTTTTTTTTTTTTTTTTGCAGTTTTTGGCCAGAGCCAGGTTTGAACCCACCACCTCTGGTATATGGGGCCGGGGCCCTACTCCTTGAGCCTCAGGTGCTGCCCTTTTCTTTCTTTCTTTTTTTTTTTTTTAGAGACAGAGTCTCACTTTGTCGCCCTCGGTAGAGTGCTGTGGCATCACAGCCCACAGCAACCTCCAGCTCTTGGGCTGAGTGCCTCAGCCGCCCAAGTAGCTGAGACTACAGGCTCCTGCCACAACGCCCAGCTATTTTCTGTTGCAGTTTGGCCGGGGCTGGGTTCGAACTCGCCACCCTTGGTATATGGGGCCAGCGCCCTACTCACTGAGCCACAGGTACCATCCCATCCCCAAACTTTCTGAGCAACAGGTGCTCTGCCACAGAAGAGGAGACCAAGTTGTGGGGTTTTTCTCATCTGGCGGTTGCAGTGGGATTGAATGTGACTGAACATCACGACCCTATTTTGAGTCCAGAGTTTTTGAAAACTCAAAGCCATTCTGTCAGAGGGTGAAAGCTGGTGAGCCAGACCACACCTGAAATCCTTCTTTCAAGACTTAGCTCAGGGGTAAGTTTCTCCAGGAAGACTTCTTGCAGCACCCCTCAGAGTTAGTCCTGGTACCCCTGAGTCCAACAGCAGAGTTGTTATTGACTTCTTTCCCCCACTAGACTGCAAGTTCCTTGGGATGGCCTCATACCCCATGTAGTGTTGTATCCCCAATGCCTGACACTGTGGAAACCTTGTGTGCTAGTGGCCTCATGAAGGGGGAAGGTCACTTACAATTCCCAACAGAGGCCGAGTCTGTGTGTATGAGGTTCCCTCACACAAAATGATAATTAGCATCTTTCTTTCTTTCTTTCTTTTTTTTTTTGTAAAAGCATGTTTGAAGTGAAAACTTCAAAACTATTTTCTAATGCAACTCTCTAGGAACAACCAGATCCCTTTTGCTTACCTAGTTCTTGATTTCTTTTTAAAACTCCAAATGTGTAGATCTGTTGCATCCCTCAAATGAAACCACTTCCTGTGTTTTCTTCTGTGCCTGTGTGCTAGGAAGCTCAGGAACCAGTCTAGTCTCACTCTTAGAAAGTCTCCTCCCCTGTTGGCACAGGCAGTGTTTGCCCCTGTATCTGCACAGTTTCTGATCTTTACTTTGATGTTCATTTTCAGGTATGGCGGGTATTTTATCATAAGCCCACTCTTTACCTTTCTGGGAGAAGGTAAGGGCAGGTGGTGTATAAGGTAACAGGAAAGTGTCCCCAGAACTCTGAGAGAAAACCACTCATGAAGATTCCTATTACAGTATTTCTATTGCACAGGCTTAAACCAAAATCAGCTTGATTGTTATGGTGTCCAAAAGGCGTGCAAGGTTGGCATGAATAGAGATGAGAGGTAACAATTCAGAGAGCTGGTCCAGCCTCATCCTCTACAGGATGTGAAGATATTCTTGACTCTGGAGGGGTGGCTGAGAAATGGAACTAGGATGGCTCACTGAACTTTTCTAGGGCTGGATGATAATATTTTTGAGACTTTCCCTGAGTCCATGCCCACCAAACCACCTCCTACAGATAATTTCAGTTTTGCATGCATCCTGACACTGGAAATGGGGTCTCCTGGGTATGAGATGCTGAAGGATGGTTTTCATCGTAAATAAGAGTTGGCATAGGGTTTACTCCGGTAGTATTCATTAGTGGGACTAGGCAGAGTACCCTGGAACACCAATGTATTTCTAGACTTGCAAAGTTGAAGGGCGCTCCTAGACTGTGGTTTCTATATCAGCCATCCTCCTCCATCTGGCTCTCTCAGATGGTAAAAGATGGTCCATTACAAGCATCAGTTTCAGTGCCTACAGCAGAGTCACCCAGCAATTTTCGAACTGTCCCTACAATGAGAATCATGGCTCTAGGCCTTTGAGAAGAAAGTCAGGAGACACCACCCCAACTAGGGAACTTCAAGGTGGAGGGACACAGAGCCATCTTGAATCCAACCTCAGAAACCTTGTTCAAAACAATGGCACTGATGCACCATTTGTAAACAATATTGCTCATAAAAGCAAACCTGGGCACTGGAGGTTTGATAATCCTGGAGGATGGATAATTCAAGTGTGGCACAGTCACACCATGGAATATTACACGCCAGAGAGCAGAGGGAACCACAACTGTGTGTAACAACAGGAGGAATTCAAGAACATGAGGAGGGGCTCGGCGCCTGTGGCTCAAGCAGCTAATGCGCCAGCCACATACACCTGAGCTGGTGGGTTCCAATCCAGCCCGGGCCCGCCAAACAACAATGACGGCTGCAACCAAAAAATAGCCGGGCATTGTGGCGGGTGCCTGTAGTTCCAGCTACTTGGGAGACAGAGGCAGGAGAATCACTTGAGCTCAGGAGTTGGAGGTTGCTGTGAGCTGTGATGTCACCGCACTCTACCTAGGGTGACAGCTTGAGGCTCTGTCTCAAAAAAGAAAGAACATGAGGAGGAAAAAAGCAGGTTGCAGAGCATGACAACATTTTTAGAAAACTCAAGGACAAGCAAAACCAAACAATACGTACAAGGTTACATTATACCCACACTATAGGAAGTGGCAGAAAGAAAGATTAGTGATAAAACTATTTAAAAAACAAAACAAGGGTATAATAAACACAAAAATTTAGACACGGTTAACTCTGGGATAGTCAGTAGTTTCACTCGTGTTCATATTATTGTTTTTATTATGTAGATGCCCCTGGCTTACATGTGTTTTGGTATGTAGCAAATATTACGTAAAGATCAGCCAGGAGCACTGCAGCTATCATCACTCACGGCCTGGGCCTGCAAGCTGTGGCTTAGTTTCTAGGTTCCCCACAAGCATTGCTGCAGCAACCTCCGGCAGCACCAGCTGCCAATGGCTCACACCTCCTGTGGCTCCAAAGTGTATCCCTGGCTTTGGTTAGACATGACAGGGCTGCTACCCTGGCAGGACAAGGTCAAAGGTTAGCAGTGACTATTTTCTCTGTTAGCACACTGAAGCCCCTTGTATTTCCTATTTCTGGATTTCCATCTCTCCCTTAAACCCAAACCACTGGCTTCAGGAAATTGATTCTCAGTTTCCTGGGGGGCTGTCCAGTGGACTGCAAGGCCTGGAGGGTGCCTGTCCAGCCCCAGCCCCACCACTTTCCTCCTACTCATTTGTTCATTCCACACATATTTACTGAGCACTTAACCATGTGCCAGGCACAGTTCCCAGTGCTGGGACTGCAGCAGTGAACAAAACCACTCAAAAAAACCCTGCCCTCCTGGTGCTTACGTTCTAGTGAGCAGGGACAGATGACTCATGCTAAGTTGATAACTCCAGATCAGGGATGACAAAAAGAAAACTGTAGCAAAATAGGGGAAGGGTAAAGGGGCGCATAGGGTGATCAGGGACGGCCTCTCTGAGGATGTGACTTCAGGGTAGAGATGTTAAAGAAGTGAGTTTCTAGAGAGGAGGCTTCGAGGCCATCTCTCCTGCTCCTGGCAACCCAGCTTTCCTCTAGGAACTAGCCTAGAGACAGATTTCCTTCCCACTTGGCTTCTTTATTGCCAGGTACTGCCAGGCCTCCAGGCTGGATTGGGTCGATAGGCTGTGATTTTTCACATCCTTGTCAAACCTGTAATACCTGAATGCCTGCAGAAAAAGATATTGGCTTAATTACTATTATTAGCATGAATGACTTTTTTTTTTTTTTTGCAGTTTTTGGCCGGGGCTGGGTTTGAACCCACCACCTCCTGCATATGCGGTCAGTGCCCTACCCCTTGAGCCACAGGCGCTGCCCCATGAATGACTTCTTACTCCTGAATTTACCTGAGGTAAATTCACCAGGTAAGCCACCTGGGGACTCTCTCCTCCATGATCACTTGTACCTCTCTCGGGTTGTTGTAGCAGCGGCCACAGCAGCTCGAGCAATGGGTGAGGACCAAAATATCGCAGAGATGGGAATGTATCCAGAGGTCACAAGACCTAACTGTTAGGCTCTACACACTGAAGGCCCAGAAGGCCCATTCTCTCCTGGGTCAGATGAACAGTGTTTGATGGACTCTGCTCCCAACCCCTCAGCACTCAAGCAGACGGTCTGAAGAATCCTCTGGTGGGCACTGGCTGCCTGCAAGGTAGAACCCTAAAATAGTCATGTGTATTTGTGACCAGGGTGTTAAACTCTAAAGAAAAACACTTGCAGGTCAATTCTAGACCTTGAAGATCTCCAACCTTATTCATTCATCCACGTACGCTCCCACAACATGCCTGGCCCTATGCTGGGTGCATGGGGTACAGAGATGTAGCTCACATTTATCGCACCGTCTAGGTCCTAAAATGGTTCTCTAGGATTTATCTGCATTTCCTCTTCAGTCTCAACCACTCTGTGGAGCAGGTATTACAGCCAAGAACCTAAGGTATAGAAAGGTGAAATGTTACTGCCCAGGCAGTACCCTGCCCTCATGCAGACAATTTATCAGCTAGGGAGGCAGACAGGTGCACCCTAATAGTTTACCTTATGTGTGTGGTGGCAACTGAACACTATGAATGTTTGTCATTATGATGACAAAAACAAAGGGAAACAGCATGAGCTGTAACACAGGATCTGTCATTGAGCAAGTCTTCTCTGTGACCTTTGGCGTGTGTCTGAAAGAATGCTCAGGAATTTGTCTCCTGGACCAGAGGGAAGGGAGGGGAACATTCCAGGCAAACATCTGGAGAGACTCACCTCTTGCTGGAGTTGGGAGAAGATATGGGGTTTGGGGGTGGGGGAGGAAATATCTCCAGTGGAGATTTCCTCCTTCCTTTCCTATTCATTTTTGGTGGAAGGAAAGGGACCAGAGTACCCTAGGATCCCCTGTTGAAACTCTATTTTCCTTTTCCTGGGGCTGTCCACAGTGTATAAGGCCTGTCAGCTCAGCTTCCATCACCTCAGAGGTCCCTGAGGTGCTTGAAAGTTATGCTGGTCACATCAGAAAACAACTGATGATCTCCCCTCCTCTTAATGTCTGAGTTTCACCTCTCTGGTAAAGTAAGGTCCAAAATGCTGTTCTTCACAAAACCCCAGGGCTGTGGAGGGTATGAGATGAACCTGCGTGTGAGGACCCCTGGAAAGCTGGAATAAGGTACACCTAGAAAGGATGGTGATGACACTTAGTGCCTTCTCATATCTGGTGATGGGCTATGTGCTATTCTAGATGGATGGATTCAACCTGAAATGCAAGGTCTGGAACCCAACACCCTTATCATGGCCACGGCTTTCTTCTCGGCAGTATTCTCAATACTGAAGCCACAGTGATAATCCTAAAATGTAGGTCAGATCATGGCACTCTTCTGTTAAAAGCCCTGCATGGATACCTTATCTCCACAGAGTAAAAGCCAAAATTTCACAACGGCCCACTAGGCACTCCACAAACCGTAACCCCCATCCCCACCACTCTGAGTTTCTGTTTACCCTTTGCTCACTCCACGCCAGCCACTCTGACCTCTCTGCTGTTTCTGCAGCTCACCACAAGTGCTCCAACCCCAGGGCCTTCACCCTTGCTATTCTCTCTGCCTGGAATGCTCCTCCCCTGAGATACCCTCCTGGCTCTCTCTCAGCTTCTTTAAGTCTTTGACTAAAGTCACCTCAGGGAGACCATCTCTTATCATTTGTTTAAAATTGCAACATCAAGGCTGAGCTCAGTGGCTCATGCCTGTAATCCTAGCACTCTGGGAGGCCGAGGTGGGCTGATTGCCTGAGCTCACAGGTTCCAGACCAGCCTGAGCCAGAGTGAGATCCTGTCTCTAAAAATAGCCAGGCATTGTGGCAGGAGCCTGTAGTCCCAGCTACTCCAGAGGCTGAGGCAAGAGGATTGCTTGAGCCCAAGAGTTTGAGGTTGCTGTGATCTGTGAAGCCACGGTACTTTACTGAGGGGGACAAAGTGAGATTCTGTCTCAAAAAAAAAAAAAAAAATTGCAACATCAGCTGTGGGCAGTGGCTCACATCTGTCATCCTAGCACTCTGGGAGGTGGAGTTGGGCCAATTGCCTGAGTTCACAAGTTCAAGACCAGCCTGAGCAAGAGCAAGACCCCATCTCTAAAAAAAATAGCTGGGCGTTGTGGACAGCCCCCTGTATTCCCAGCTACTTGGGAGGGTGAGGCAAGAGGATTGCTTAAGCCCAAGAGTTTGAGGTTGCTGTGAGCTATGTGACACCATGGCGATCTATTGAGGGTGACAAAGTGAGAGTCTATCTCTAAAAAAAAAAAAAAAATTGCAACATCCTTAACTCATTAAGTCTTTACCTTCCTCACCGAACCCTCCTGCTCTGTTTCTTCAAATAGCCATTTTTTATCCTTCTAATTTATTATTTTGTTTTGCTTATTTATTCCACTGACTGGAATGTAAGCTGAATGAGGGCAGGAATTTTGTCTTTTTAGTTCACAACTGTATCCCCAGCTCCTAAAATAGTGCCTAGTACATAGTAGGTGATCACTATATAGTTGTTCAATAACTGAAAGAATGCACAGCTCTACTTGCCCTCAGCTCTAGGCCAAGACAGTAAACCCCACTGGTGACTTCCCATTCTTCTCAGAGGGCAAGGGAGCTGGAATTAGAGTAACAGTCCTTCCCTGGTTCAAGGAAAGGACTGGAAACCTTAGCAGGTGCTGTGTCTCCACCCTCCTCTGGCTGGGTGAGGGCTAAGGCAGGGATGCGGGGGACTGTAGGGGAGATTAGAGAGGGGAGCCTGCTACGGGGTGCAGACTAAGCGGGGCCCAGAGGGATTCACAGGCAACTCCAGATGGCAGGACAAGCTCAGGCAGCCCCTCACCTCCACCTCTCATCCCAGGCCCCAGGCCCACTAGTCCTGACTGGCCATGACCTTCCCCGGGGTCACTGCCCTTGCGTGGCCCTGTTCCTGGGGTTCCAACCCTCACCCAGCCTCTCCCTTGACTCTTCCCTTCCCCATTTCCTCCCCTTCCACTCTTGGCTTTCCCTGCTTTCCCTTCCCCCCAGCCTCCCCTGACCCCCACCACGCCCCTCGCCCTTCCTCACGTCCTCCCGCCCCACCCCATCACACCCCACCCTCGCTTCCATCTCGGGTCTGCACCCCGATCCCCGACACCCCGAGTCCCTCTCCCGGGCCTCCGCAGCCACCCCGCCCTTCCTCTCGTCTCCCCCGGCCCGGGCCCCGGCCCCGGCCCGCACTGCGGCTCCGGCCCTGGCCGGCAGGGGCCGCTCCTCGCGGCGCCCGGGGCCCCGCCGCGCCCGCCGCCGCCGCCGCCGCCCGCCTCCCCACCCCTTCCCCGGCCGGCGCTCCCGTTACGCCGCGGAGCCGGGAGCCAGAGCCCGAGCCCGCGGCGGCGGCGGGAGGCGGCGAGGGGGCGCCGCGGCGGCGGTGGGGCCTGCGGGCGGGCGGGCGGGCCGGCGGCGCCCGGCCAGGCCGCAATGGCGACCAAGAAGGCGGGCTCGCGGCTGGAGACGGAGATCGAGCGCTGCCGCTCCGAGTGCCAGTGGGAACGGATCCCCGAGCTTGTCAAGCAGCTGTCGGCCAAGCTTATCGCCAACGGTACGCGCCGGGCACGCCGGCCTGGGCTGCGGGGGGCGCCGCGGCCTCCGCCAGAAGGGGCCCTGGAGGCGCGGCGGGCGTGGGAAGGGGCGCGGGCAGGGGCGCGGCCGGGTCGTGAGGGCGAGGCGGCCCAGGGGATGTGCTGGGGGCCAGGGCCCGAGAGAGCCCGGGGTGTCCCGGGTCACGCGGTGAGGGAGGCCGAGGGGGCGCTCGGAGATGGGCCGGCGCCCCAGGGTTCCAGCGCGCAGGGCGGGCTTCTTTGGAGTCTGGGGCGTAGCGGGGCTCCAGGAGGTCAGGGGCCGGCCTTGGGCTTCTAAGAAGTTGGAGGTGATGGGGGTTCCTTCAGGACACAAGTGTGAGAGTAGAGTCGAGTCCAGAGTGTGTGTGTATGGTGTACTCGGCGAATTGGGATGTTTTTATGTGGGTCCTGCGATTGTGGGTATTGAACAGAGACCCCTGGGAAACATGGTTTGTAAACATATGGTGTTCAAGGGGCTCCATGTGGAAGCTGAGGCTTGGGGCGTGTGGGGCGGGGGTGGAAGGCAGGTTGGGATGTGTATTCACAGAGTAGGGAGTCAAGGCTGCAGACCCAGAGAGCTCTGGACGGGAAATACAGGGGAAAGAGAGGAGAGTCAGGACGGAGAGTATTGTGGACAGAGGTGGGAATATGGTTGAAGAATGTTGGGAAATGGAATTGGGTGGGTGAGGGGTTGGTGCCTAGATGAGGAGGGGGTCTGAAGAGAGCCTCTAAGTAGGAGCCGGGTGCCTGCAGTTGGTCCATGATCTCTTTGAATTAGTTCTTGTACCCAGTCAAATCAAAATTGCATCTAGAATCCCATTCCAGGGCACAGCTCCACGTGGCCTTATTTGTTTTGGAAGCAAGTATCTTTAATATTTGCATGTCTTTCAGTACCTGCCAAAAGCGCAGGCACCAGTTCAGTGGTGAGAGGGCAGAGGTTTTTGTCATTTCAGTTTTGGCCTCTTGGGGCTGGCTTCCTGGAGCACATGTTGGTTGAACAAATGAATGAAGGAGTGAATGAATGAATGACGCTGCTCTAGGAAAGGATATCTGCACTATTTTCTTTTCTTTTTTTTTTTTTTTTGTAGAGACAGAGTTTCACTTTATGGCCCTCGGTAGAGTGCCGTGGCCTCACACAGCTCACAGCAACCTCCAACTCCTGGGCTTAAGCGATTCTCTTGCCTCAGCCTCCTGAGTAGCTGGGACTACAGGCGCCCGCCACAACGCCCAGCTATTTTTTGGTTGCAGTTTGGCCGGGGCCAGGTTTGAACCTGCCACCCTTGGTATATGGGGCCGGCGCCTTACCAACTGAGCCACAGGTGCCGCCCATATCTGCACTATTTTCAACCTTCTCACTTCAAACTTACCTAGACTGTAAGAGGAATGTCACGTGTCCTTATCAAAGATGGATTATGTTTGTGTCTTACAGTGTTAGCGCCTGAGAAGAACTTGGTTTTGTGTATTCTCAACTATGGTTCCTTGGTTTGGGCAAGTATTTTCTGGGTGAATACAGGTGCCATGATGATGCTAGGAGCATAGAGAAAGCACAGACCCTACCTGGGCTCAGCTTAGGGGAAAATGTTGACTCTTCTAAGTTAAGACAGCATTTGAGGAAATGTTCAGTCCCCTGGGCTTTAAGGGCAGCTTGACCTTGCCTTCCCCGTATGGCTCACCTGCTTGACCTTTTGCTCTCTGTTTTTCCTGCAGCATTGTCTTCTTTATTCTCAGAGTTGGACAAACCTGGGTCTACTTTGTCATCTCCCAGCTGTGTGCTCGTAATGATACCTTCTGTGCAGGTCCATGTTAGGATTAAATGGGTTTGTTTATGAGCCTTCTGTTTTTTTTCCTTCTGAATCTCCTTTCCTGCTATCTTTGCTCTTTCATTCAATCAGTGTTTGTGTGCCCACCTGTGCCAGTTACAGACTTGACCAAATTCCTACCCTCATGCACTCACACTCCTCTGAGAAGGAGACAGATGATAAGCAAATATGGAAATCAATAAGCAGGATAGCTTCAGATAGTGAGAACTGATTGAAACAGGCAAATTAATGTGATTGAGAATGACGGGCAGATGAAGGAGGGTTCAAGCTACAGTGGTCCCTGGATTGAGAGGGTAGGTGGGCTTTTAGTGATTTGGGTTCATCTTGCTCACTTTTCGCAGCTTCAATAGGCCCGGCCCTCTTCCTAGGGCCTGGTCCCTGTGGCCTATGCTGTAGTAGTCATGAAAGGAGCTTAGGAAGGTGGAGTTTGTGGGGGCACTCTGGTCTATGGGGCTGTGTGCAAATTTAGTTTGGGGAAACTAATGGGAGAAAGATTTTTGTCCCGGATACTCACATGGTAAGCAGTAGTTGTTGATGGCAAGAGGTCACCCAGGCTTGAAAAGGTCAGGGAGATTGCTTAGGAAGATAATAAAATAAAGCAAAAAAAAGGTGAAACAAAACCAGAATTATTGCAGTTCTCCTTAGTGTTCAGAGTAGTGTTTGAAGGAGGCTCCTTCCCTTCCTTTGGCTGATTATGGTTCCCTTGGGCTGGTAGTGGGACTTCATGCTGGCTTTGGGAGCACCAGCTCCCCTTTAGGCCCTGTTGGGGAGATTTAGCCCAAGTTTTGTGCAGATTTTACAAAATCCTGAAGTTAAAGTATTTTTTGCTTAGAATAAGGAAAACAAGTTAATGCCATGTTTATCGTACTACCACAGTTACCTAAAAGACAGCCATAGGCAGAAAACAGCACAGTGTTTGGAAACCACCTGATGGGAATCTGATTCTTGTGACCTTGGCCAAATCATTTAACTATTCTGAGCTTCAGTTTCCTCATTTTAGAATGAGGATTAAGAGACTTACCTTGGAGGAGTTGTTACAAAGATTAAAGGAACTAATAACTCCCAAAGCCTGACACCTTAGGAGGCAGGCCCTTTATTCATTCATTTATACATTCATTCCATAAATACAGGGTATTAAGTACCTGCTATGTGTTAACCATGTTTTAGGCACTGGGACTATACCAGTGAACAAAACAGACAAAAATCGCAGCCCTTATGAATTCTACATTCTAGAAGGGAAGGGGCAGGGAGACAGATAATAAATAAAATCACCTTAAGTAAAACTTACAGGATGTCGGATGGTCAGTGCTGACCTCCTGGAAGGGAGGAAAGGAGAAGGTGCTTTGGGAGCGGTGGGGGAAGGGGATGAATAGGGTGGCTCTGGAAGGCCTCACTGGGAAGGCAGCATCTGAGATAAGTAAGACCTAAGGAGGTAGAGTAGCAAGTTCTAGACAGGGGACTTCAAGGACAGAGCCGTGGTGGGGCCAGATCCTGTGAGGCCTCGAAGGCCATAGTTAAAGCTTTGGCTTTTCTCTGAGGGAGATGGGGGCCACGGAGAGCATTCTGAGCAGAGGAATCCCTCATTCTCAATGCTCCCACTAGCAGTGGGCTTCCCCACCCAGCAGCATTGGCTCCTAGAGGGAGGGAACATGGCAGCCTCTCTCCATTAAGGATTCTAAATAGTGAACATTTTCAGAGCATGCTGTTTCATTTTGAGTCCTTTGGAATAAATTGGTTTAGACATTTCCCAAGAGGTAGATAAGGAAGAAAAGGGCAAATGTTAAGTTGAAAACGGAACCCAGAAGTCTGTCTTCTGCCTCATACCCCACTGTGTGGTAGTCATCATTTTACTCATGTCATCTCAAAAAACTAAAATGTGGTAGTTATTGCTATGCCAAGCCCTCGTGAATCTCAGCAAGAGGATGATCACACAGGTTCGGGGCATGGGGGAAAGTCCCACTAAAATCTGGGCTCCTGCTGCCTCAAGTGTGATCCAATCACCTGGGAACATGGGAGAAGTGCAGATGCTTGGGCCCTGCTGCCCCTTGACTTGTGGAGTCGGAATCTGCACCTTAGCAAGATATCCAAGGGCTTTGTGGTCACTGGGAACCCTGAGGTGCCCTGGCCTGGGGCTGAAACAACAGCCAGAGAGCTACATATGGGCTTTGTATCGGCTCACAGGTCAGTCCTGACCCCTGGGAGGACAGTTCCAGCTGCTCTCTCTCTCCCCACAATGTCACCCTCCAACCTCCCAATGCTAAGGGCACTGGTGAGTGTGAAAGTGCAGGGATCCGGCATCTGCGCTTAACCTCTTGAGCGGCCCTTCCTCACTGGTCAGAGAGTTCAGAACACCTGCTCTATGAGGGTGGTTGCACAGATTCAACAAGTCAATCCACATCCGCACGTGGTAAATACAGTGTTGTTCTCTCTAGCTGACTTGGTGTAACCCTGGTCAAGGCAGGCCAAGTCCTGGCTGTCAACCTGGCAGTGAAAAACAGAGTAGAGGACTTAAAAATGACACTAGTCAAGACTCCCACATATTTCACTGACAGAAACAGGCATTTGAGAGGCCTGCGCCTGCCCCAGCAGACAGCCACTCCCTTTTCCCAGGTAGTGTCGGCTTCTCTTTTCTCATCTGTTAAGCTTCTTAGGCAGCTCGCTTACGGAGTTCACTTAGAAAGATTAGTCCCCAAATGGTTGTTTCTCCCTTAAGGGATCATTGCCCTTCTGATTCGATAAGATTTTGAGACATTTTAATTACTTTTTGGTGAGAAGTAGGTAGGGTATAGTGTCTGAAACAGAGTATTTCTGGGGCAGTGTGTTTGGACCATTGATTGAGTAGGAGTGAAATTCTTGCCTTTGCCAATAGCTGCTGTTCATATTGTTTGGAGACAGGGCATGGATAGGATGTGGCTTCCTGGCCCAGGAGGTGCTCATTCCTTTGCATGCTTTCCCAAAAGGAGAGAAGTCAGTGGCGGACTGGGGGCCTTACTGGCTGGCTCAAGGGTCTTCTCTGGAAACAAAGCTGAGGTTTAACTGAGAGTCTCTGCTAGAGGGCAGAAAGTGACCCTGTTGTTGAGGGATGACTTCTTTGGACATACCTGGTGCACCTTGGACTCCTGGGAGTCAAAGTGCTCCCGGAAGAGGGGGGCGGGACGCCAATGGACCTCCAGTGACCCTTCTACTGGTCTTCCCAGGCTACTCTTTGAAATGCTCTATCTTGTCCTTTGAAGGGTGCACCTTGGTAGCAAACCATATGTCCTGATTTTTGGATTAAAAAGATTTACCTTTTTGACAGTGATGGATTGATGGTGCCGACTAGGCATTGAGGCTCTTGGTCACGGTAGACGGAGCAGAAGGACTTTGATATCTTGTGCCTCTGTGAATTGGGGCTGGGCTGCTCAGCTTTTCCTAACCCTAACCCCTAACCCAGCTTGATTACATACCTGAGGTGCTGATGGCACTGCGCCTAGAGCAGCCCTTCTCTGGACTTCCTGTTATGTGAGATAATACGTTCCTTCTTGGTGAAGCTGTATTTAGTTTGGTGTTCAGTCATTACTTGCTGCTGAAGGCATTCTAACTGCTACACCTCTTCACTTTCCCAGAGCACTTTCCCAGAGCACCCCAGCTGCTTGGCCAGCCTCACAATGGGTGCTGGGGAATGGCCTTTGCTCCTGGTTCACACTGGATTTGCACAGGTGGATTCCTGCCCCTCTGAGTGACCTCATGCTAGGCAGGTGGTGGACGGTTGCAGGTCTGTGAAATGAGTGAAATCCACTTTTTGTCATCTGAGAAGCCCAGGAAGTAGGAAGATTTTTTTCTGTGACTTCTCAACAGTGTCCCCATCAGCCGCCAAGACAAAGATGAATGGTGTTTGGCAGCTGGGTGCCATATAAAATACAAAAGATAGCCACAAGAACCCTAGAGGATGGTGACAGCCTTGTCTCCCTTGGAGTTTGTCTGTCCTTGGTTGTCAAGTGTGGGTGGTGGCAGTGCCAGAGCAGAGCAGAGCAGACCTGTTTTGGTTCTTTCTTTCTTTCTTTCTCTCTTTCTCTCTTTCTCTCTCTTTCTTTCTTTCGACAGAGTCTCACTTTGCTGCCCTCGGTAGAGTGCCATGGCATCACACGGCTCACAGCAACCTTCAGCTCTTGGGCTTATGTGTTTCTCTTGCCTCAGCCTCCCGAGCAGCTGGGACTACAGGCGCCCGCCACAACGCCCGGCTATTTCTTTTGTTGCAGTTCGGCCAGGGCTGGGTTTGAACCCGCCACCCTCGGTATATGGGGCCGGTGCCCTACTCACTGAGCCACAGGCGCCGCCCCTGTTTTGGTTCTTTCAGAGGCCACCAGGTCTGGAGTCAGAATCCATACACATTTACCCTCCAAGTGACCGTGTGCACATCACTCGATCCTCTGAAACCTTAGTGGTCTTAACTTCATGGGTGTTAAGATAAGTGCCAGTAGAGAAGAAGAATGAGCAGCATTTCCTGGGCTTCTTCTGTATGTCAGATTCTGGGCCTGAACTTTTATATGAACCCCAATTTCATCATCACAACAACTGAATGAGGTCAGGGGTTGTAATTCTCATTCAGGGAATGAGTAGACTGAGACTCAGAGCTGTTAATTGAGCTGGATTCTAGCCCACTTCTGACTGGTTCCATTCTTCTTCTTTTACACTAGTGTTTTGCTGAACTGGTTGGTTCAGAGAATCACTTAGGGCTTGCTAGATTCCCCACTCCCAGAGGTGCTCATGCAGCAGGTCTGGGGTGGAGCCAGGGTTCTGCAAGCTTCAGCTCCCAGATGCCAGCACGGACAGTGCTTGACACACTTTGAGTAGCACTGAACTAAGAGGCCCTGGACTTTATAGATTCCCAGACATTTCATCTGAGGGCCACATTCTCTTGCCCCAAGGTAGCAGCTGGAAATCCGCATTTCTTAACAGAGGCTGAGGTCATTTGAGTAGGTGGGGAACCCCCTTTCTGCCCTGAACCCTGGTGGTTAGCGTGTGCTGAGCATCTACTGTGTGGGCACAGCCCAGGTGTAAGAAGGACATCAGGAGAAGTGGAGTTAGCAGGTCAGCAGCCAGGGAAAGCTTACAATTCAGGACTGTCACTCAGGCTCTGGGTAGAGCATCACCTGGAGGCTTGTTAGCAGTTCATATTTGCAGGCAAGGCCCAAGCTTCTGCTTCAGGAGGTTTCGCAGTGTTGGGATTCAGGAAACAGCCCTAGGTGGTTATGGGGCAGGGAGTTCCAAGACCAGACTTTGGACCTGAGTGTCCAAGTAGGAGACAGAGTGTGACCTGTAGCTTGAGAACAATGACAGTGTCAGTTTTAAGACACACAGGGTGTAGCTGGGTTATGGAAGGCTGAGGTCAGGGTGGGCTTAGGTGGCCATGGGTAAAGCCTGGCAGAGCTAGGAGGAGGATCTTGGGCAGGATGGTGGTGTAGGGTGACCAGCTTTTCCTAGTTGGCCTGATACTTTCCTGGTTTTAGCATTGGAATTCCTTATTCCTAGAAATGGCCTCTGTCCTGGGCAAGCAGGCCAGTGGTTCACCCTATCAGGTGGGTGGGGGCATTTTTGCAAAGATAAAAGGAACTTGTGTAGGAGAAAGCTGTGGATTTGTTCTCACACTTAGTCCAGCCTTAGGTGAGTTACTCAGCTTCTCTGATCACTCTTTATCTCCAAGGTTATTGTGAGGAGTTAGTGCAGTTTCTGGCACCAGCAGCATCTGAAAGCGGCCTGGCTGGATCAGGAGTCCTGTGTGTGAGAGGAGGGTGGAGGGTCCAGATGCTCCGTACTTTGCAGGGGGCGAAGGGAGTGATGGGAGGATGACAGCCACAGAAGTGATAGTGGATGTCATCAGATACACGGGGATGGGTGGTTTCCTGTTGTTCTGAGTAGTGACTAAGGTCTGAAGCTGAAGACAAGCAGTGTTAGCCTGGTCAGAGAACAAGTGAATGTAACAGTCGCGCCTCAGCCCGTATCTGACAGGTGTTACTCATTCAGCGTTCAGTGAGCCCGGCACAGGGTGTGGGGTGCTGTGTGTGTAATGGGAACATGGAGATGAATGTGACCACTGTCTCAGCCCTATGATGACAGGATTTTTTTGCTGGTTTTATTCCTTGTTACACGTCTATCTCAGCCACCAGTAAGAGTCCGGCATACTGTTGCTGTTCAATTGTCAAATGAATAACTTGGCCTCCATCCTTGAGGAATTTACTTGGATTTATTTCCTTATCAAATGCCTACTGAACACCTACTGTGTCTACCTGAGACCTGGTCCCACATCTCAGGCCTGGGTGTGGTCTCTAGGGTGGCTGTGTGTGGCCCTGCCCACCTATGCTCTGGGTGAGTTCTGGCTGATGGATTGTCACTAGAGCTGACTGAATGCCTGGGACCTTCCCCTCTTCCCCTTTTATAGCTTTTGTGGAAATGCAGGGTGGACGCTGCTGAGTAGCCTTCCTGAGAGGGGCCCTGGACCCCTCCACTGTTCCTCCTCATCCCCCTTCCCTCTGCACGTGCAGCCTAGCTAACCCCATCTGCATGCAGCCTGGGTCCCTCAAGGAACTGCCCCTCTTTAGCCCTCACAGGGTCTAAGTCTAGTGAGAAGCCATGTTTTCTCTTTAGTTGGCCCTCAGTATCCAGTTGACAGGGTGATGTGCTACAGGTGCCAAGGCCAGAACTGGCAGTAAATGCCACTTTCCTGTCCCTGGCCTACTAGGCCAAGGGAGTCAATTCTCCAAAAGAGTCCTGAGCCCGAAGGCCTGGGAGAGTGGTCTCTGAGACCCCATGCATCCTGCCCCACCACACTCACAGATAGACCCAGACTCCTTTCTGCCTGGAATTGCACCTAGAAAAGTCCTGCCTCACTTGGGGGAGTTCCTCAGCCCCAGCCCAGTTCCCATTTGCTCTTGACGGTCCACTGAGTGTTCAGGGTTCTTCCACACCACCATCCCAGAACTTGAGGGCAGAGACTGGACTGTGGCTTTGAGTCTTTAAGAGAAGCTGGTCGACTCTGTGTGTGTGTTGGACTTGCCTGTGTGGAGCTGGCTTCCTGAGAGGGCCATTTCCAAGCCTTCTGGGCTGGCCTGATAACATGCCCCTGCCCAGTCAGTCACTTCCTGCCCTGCGGAGCTCTGGGGACAGGCCAAACTAACTCTAATGACTTTCAAGTTACCTTTTCTTAGGTTAGGTTTCCCAAGGGAAAGAGTTGCATGTCTGCGTGTGCGTGTGTGTGTGTGTGTTAGACCAGCATACTCATTTATTCTGCCAACGCAGTGGAAGTGTTGTCTTCTGTTCCCACATTTTACTCTCTCGTCTCATTCTTCCAGCCTCAGCCAGGCGTGGATGTGGAGAGGAACTTGGCCTGAGGCCTGAACTCTGGCTATCCGGATTTTCCCAGAATATCATTTCTGCCTACTTCTTCAGGGCCTCTTAATCTTTGACTTCTGCCATCTTTCCTTTTCAGTCAAGAGTTCTGAATAACCAGGCCCTCTGAACTGGGTCACAGTTTCACACAAGATAGTTGTGGGAGGGGGAGGAACCAGCAGGAGCTCTGAGGTAGAAAGGGGAAGGCTAGGATTTTGGTCAACAGTCATGGCCAGACGTTGTGCCAGGAGAGCTGCATCTCCTGAGACTACGCTACTTGGTTGGGCCCTGTCCATGAAGGGGTGACCTATTTATTGATTGATTAATTCCATAAATATTTATTAAGTCCCTACTATGGGCCAAGCACTGGAACTAGAGCATGCACGTGAGACTGACAGGTGGAAGTAAGAGCTAAGATGGTAAGTTACAAGGATTTGGGCTGTTGCTTTGGGGAGTGGGAAGCTGCTGGAGGGCTAGAGGGGTGACCTGGTATGACTTGTATAGGGTCAGCTCGTCCTTTCTAAAAGTAGAAGTGTGTACCTTTTTTTCTCACCCTGCAGCTGGACAGTGCCCCTGTCTTGCTAAGTTCACCTTCTGCCTGTGCCCGCCCACACCCGTGCAGCTGTGTGCTGCTGGAGAAGACCCACCAAGCCTGCTGACCACTTGCGAATGCCAACCAAAAACCTGGAAGGGCACCAGCCCTTCCTATCCTTGAGTAGACTGTGTCCACACTTTCCAAAGAGTTCTCATGCTTTTCTCTCTTCTTCCTCTGAAAGTCACCTTCTCGCCCATAGCTCATGACCTTGCCTTATGCTTTATTGAGGAAATAAAAGCAATTAGGAAACTCTCCTTTCCTACCGCTAAATCTACCAGCTTTCCCTCCTGACACTGCTCAGAGGCTTCACTCCTTTCAAAGACCAACCGCTCCTTTGCCTTTGTTCAGAATCTCTTCTGTTCTCACCTTCAGCACACACAAATGCCTTGACTTACCTGTCGAGTGACTGCCCTGGTGCTCTGTGCCTTATCCCAGCAAGGCCTCTACACAGTGCTGTCATCCCAGCCAGCTTCACCTGGGCTCATACGCCGCCACCTCCCCCGCCCCCCACTGCGTTCCACTGAGACTGCTCATATCAAGTCAGCATGTTGCCTCCATGTTGCCAGATCTAATGGTTATGTCTGGGCTGTTACGCTTGATATTCCAGCTGCCCGTGCTGTCTTTGTGGAAACACTCCCTGGTCTTGGTTTCTGGAATAGACATGGTCCTAGTTTCACTTTCCTGGTCTTCCCTCTCAGTCGTCTAGCTTTGACCTGGACTTGATTTCTCTACTTGGATGTTGAATGCCATTTCACATTTAATGGGGCCAGAATAGAACTCTTGGTTTTACTTCTCCTCATTTCAGTGAATGGGAATATGGTATTCCTTTCTGCTCACTTGTTCAATCTAAATTGAAAATTTATCTGTAATCCCTTTCCTCATGCCTATGTATTAGTTTCCTGTGTCTGCTGTAACAAATAATCATAAAATTTGCTGGCTTCAATGAAAACTTTCTTTTAGACTTCAGGAGGCCAGAAGTCGGAAATGAGTCTCATTGGGCTAAACTCAAGTATCAGCAGGACTCTTCCTCTTGGAGGCTCTGGGGGGAATCTGTGTTCCTGTCTTCCCCAGTTTCCTGCCTGTACTCCTTGGCCTGTGACCCCTTCCCCCATCTTTAAAGCGAGCAGTTCAGCATCCTGCACCCTTTCTTTTTCTGTTCTCACATCTCCTGAGACTCTGGCCCTTCAGCTTTAAGGACCCAATGGGGCCATTTAAATAATCCAGGTTAATTCTCTTACTTCTCCCATCTCAGGATCCTTAATCACATCTGCAAAGTCCATTTTGCCATATGAGATGACGTAGTCCCAGCTGTCGTCTTACAGGGGGCCATGATTCTGTCTCCTGTGAAGCCCATTCAGTCCATTATTAAATTTAGTTATCTCCAGCTATATCTTTAGCCATCTGTTTCTCCCTTTCTGCACTATTTCTTACCTCACCCCTATCCAGGTTACCGACACCCCTCACCTGACTGCTGTAGTAACTTTCTGTTTCTCTCCCAGGTTCTGCCCCACCCCAAGTCCATTCTCCATATGATGCTTAAATCAGAGCATTTTTATGCTTAAAAACCTTCACATTCCTGGGCCAGTGTGGTGGCTCTACTTATAATCCTAGCATTTTGGAAGGCCAAGGTGAGAGCAATGTTTGAAGCCAGGAGTTCGAGACCAGCCTGGGGAATATAGTGAGACCTCCATCTCTACAAAAAATTTTTTGAATTAGCTAAGTGCGATGGCTAGTAGTCCTAGCTACTTGGGAGGCTGAGGTGGGAGGGTTGCCTAAGTCCAGGAGAACCATGGACACCAGAAAAACTAGCTGGGCATGGTGGTGTACCCCTGTAGTCCCAGTTACTTGGGAGGCTGAGGGAGGAGGATTGCTTGAGTCTAGGAATTCAGGGTTGCAGCAAGCTATGATGACGCCATTCACTCCAGTCTGGGTGATGCAGTAAGACCTGGCTCTAAAAAAATTAAATAAATGAAAGCACGAATGAATGAGTCAGTCAACCCTCAGACTCCCCATTGCACTTTGCACAGATGCCAGGTCCCTCACCCAGTCTGCCTTTCCCTGCTCTTCTGCCTACCCCCAGCCCCAACATGCTCCCCTCCATCCCAGCCACACTGTCTTTCCTGATCTTCTAGAGCATACCAGTTGCATTCCACCTCAGGGCCTTTCCATAAGCCACTCCCTCTCTTCTCCTGGAACACTCTTTCCTCAGATCTTCGCATGACTAATACCTGCTCTTCATTCTAGTCTCAAATGCCCTTGCCTTGGAGTCTTTCCCTGATCTGAGCACCCTACCAGGCACTCACTGTCACACCACCCTCTTTAATTCTCTGCATAGCCCTTACTGCTACCTGGCCCCTTTCTGGTTTATCTCCGCTCCCTGTCTAGAATGTAAGCCCCCTGAGGGCAGGGAGTGCTCTGTCTCCTTCACAGATATAAGTTTCTGGTGCTGGCAGGTGCTGAATAAATGTTGATGAGGTGTGCAAAGTGCTGCAAGGAACATGATTAGCTGAGGCAGAGGGAGCTGGGGGCAGCTGCTTCAGGCTGACCTGAAACACATCCTCCAGGGTGCCTAGGATTTGAGCAGGAGAAAGGAGGGAGGCATTGCATGTCCAGGCACCCTTGGGTGAGACAGATGGCCATGGCCTGGAAAGGATGCCGAGAACCTGGAGTATAAGTATGCCAGAAGCTGGCAGCCCAGGGAGAGCAGGAGATAGGCTCTTGGTAGTGATAGTGGAGGTGAAACTCCTTCAGGGATGATAGACAAGGCTGTAGATTTAGAGTACTCAGTAACACAGGTCATCTTTTTTCATTTTAAGTTAATCGCTTCATGTTTTGTGTAGGTAATGAATGTACGTAGTAATAAAAATCAAATTGCATAAAAGGGCACATAGGGAAAGATAACCTCCCTTCTACATTGTGTGTCCTTTTGCTCCCTTTCACAGACAGTCAGTCTTAAGACTTTCTGGGGTTTCTCTCAGAAATACCCTGAGCTTTTGTACATTTAATATTATTTTTTAGTTTGATTTTTTGTTTTATTTATTTATTTAAGTACATAATAATGTACATATTTGGGGGGTGCATGTGATAATTTGATACATTCATATAATCAAATCATGGTAATTGGGAAATCCATAAGTTAAATATTTATCTTTTCTTTACACTAGGAACAAGTTATTCTTTTCTAGCTATTCTGAAATGTAAAATCAATTAATATTAACTATAGTCACCCCAGTGAACACCAGGTATTATTTAAGTGGATATTTGTACCCATCAATCAACCTCCCTTCATCCCCCACTCCTACAGCCCCCCCTCCACCCAGGCTTCAGCAACCTCTAATCTACTCTCCATCTTCACAGATTTCACTTTTGTTTTATCTGGTTTTTTTTTTTTTTGTAGAGACAGAGTCTCACTTTATCGCCCTTAGTAGAGTGACGCCACAGCTCACAGCAACCTCCAACTCATGGGCTTAGGCGATTCTCTTGCCTCAGCCTCCCAAGTAGCTGGGACTACAGGTGCCCGCCACAATGCCTGGATATTTTTTTGTTGCAGTTTGGCTAAGGTCAGGTTTGAACCCGCCACCCTTGGTATATGGGGCCGGCGCCTTACCCACTGAGCCACAGGTGCCACCCAGAATTCACTTTTTAAAGCTCCCACATATATGAGTGAAAACATGCAATATTTGCTTATATGTGCTTGATTGATTTCACATAACATGATGAGCTCCAGTTCGATCTGTGTTTCAGTAAATGACAGGAGTTCATTCTTTTTCATAGCTGAACAACATTCCATTATACATATATACTTGCATATAAACTTGCAGTTTTCTTTATTCATTCATCCATTGATGGGCATTTAAGTTGATTCCGTGTTTTATCTGCTGTGAATAGTGCCATAATAAACATGGGAGTGCAGATATTTCTTTGCTATATTGATTTCCTTTCTTTTGAATATATACTAGTAGTGTGGGATCATATCATAATTGTACTTTTAGTTTTTTGAGGAACCTCCATACTGTTTTCCATAGTAACTCTACTAATTTACATTCTCACTAGCAATGTACAAGGGTTCCCCTTTCTGTACATCCTCACCAGCATCTGTTATTCCCTGTCTTTTTTTCAGACAGAGCCTCAAGCTGTTGCCCTGGGTAGAGTGCTGTGGCATCACAGCTCACAGCAACCTCCAGCTCCTGGGCTTAAGCAATTCTCTTGCCTCAGCCTCCCAACTAGCTGGGACTACAGGTGCCCGCCACAACGCCCAGCTATTTTTTGGTTGTAGTTGTCGTTGTTTGGCAGGCCCGGGCTGGATTCGAACCCACAAGCTCTGATATATGTGGCTGGCACCTTAGCCGCTTGAGCAACAGGGCTATTCCCTTTTTCATAAAAGCCACTTTAACTGGGGTGAGATGATATCTCATTGTGGTTCTGATTTGCATTTCTTTGACAGCTACCCTGTTTCCTCAAAAATAAGACATCCTCTGAAAATAAGACTTACTTACAGGAAAGATAAGATGTCCCCTGAAAATAAGACCTAGCACATCTTTGGGAGCACTTCTTAAAATAAGACACTGTCTTATTTTCGGGGAAACAGGGTAGTTATGTTGAGCATTTGTTCATATAGTTGTTGGCCATTTATTATGAACATCTGTACATTTATAAGAAAACACTGTTTTCTACATGTAATGGTGACATACTGTACACCTATATGGTGCCTTTTTTAACCTTCTCTTTATCTTTGAGATTGTTAGCTATTGCTGTATCACAAATCATCACAAAACTTGATGCCTTAAAACAATCATCTTTTATTATTATTCATGAATCTGGGCTTGCCAGGGCTTACTTATGCATTTATGGCCAAGTTGTGAGTCAGCTTGGTGAGTTTGGTGCCCTTTTTTTTTTTCTTAGACAGAGTCTCACTCTGTTGCCTGGGCTAGAGTGCAGTGGTGTCATCATAGCTCAGTGCAAACTCAAACTCTTGGGATCAAGCAATCCTGCCTCAGACTCCCAACCACCATGCCTAGCTAATTAAATTTTCTTTTTTTTTTATAGAAACAGGGTCTTGGTATTGCCCAGGCTGGTCTCTAACTTTGGCCCCAAGCTGTCCTCCCACCTTGGCCTCTCAAAGCGCTAGGATTATAGGTTTGAGCCACTGCCTGGCCTCTTTGTTGCTCTTGACCAGTCTTTCTTACGTGCTGGGAACACATGCTTGGCTGACATAATTCAGCTCTACTCCACATGACCTTTTATCATTCAGTGGGTTGGCCTGGGCTAGGTCAAGGCTGGCCTAACCACATTTATATGGTGGTCACAGAGAAGCAAGAAGGAAGAAGTAAGCCTTTGTCTGAACTTCTGTATGCATCAGAATTGCAAATGTCCTATACGTCAGAGCAAGTCCTGTGGCCAAGCCCAGGGTCAGTACAAGGGGCCACAAAACATATGGATTCAGGAAGCAGGAAGACACAGACTGTTCATGTGGCTTTCATGGAGTTGTATTTCACTCGGTTCCATGTGCTTGAAGGATATATTGTCCCATACCATAGTTCACTTAACAGGTCCACTGTCAAGGAGCCTACAGGTTGTTTTCTATCTTATGGTATTATCAGTAGGACCATGTGGAATAAACATCCCTGTCTGTACATCTTTGTGCTCAAGAGTGCATATATCCATGGGATAAGTTCCTAAAACCAGCATTTCTGGGTGAGATGTTACAGGTGTATAAATTGCTCATTGTTCCTTGGAGACACTCATGCTGATTTTTACCCCTACCAACATGATAGGCTACTGTCTGTTTTGCAGTCAGCATTCTTTGAGGACGGGGGATTACAAGTACTGCAAATGCTGAGTTGCCTGTGACCTACAAGAATCTACTCAGGTAATTCTGAGATTTAAGAAATGGAGAACCTGGCTGAGTTTACTGGGTAACAAAGGGGACACTGACGAACCAGCTCCTACTTGAATGGAGGTTTTGTATCTTCCTTCTGGATCTGTGCTGTAGCAGGAATGGTTTGAATAGACCTAAATCCTTCCCTATTGACATATAAACTGAGATGTTGGATTTTTTTGTATTGATATCAAGTATTCTCAGGAATAGAGAAGAAATTCTAAGTTTTTTCTTTCCCATCCAATCAAATCTCTGCATGTCAGCTGCTTATCCTTCAAGGGAGAAACCATGGGGGGGGTGGAAGTCACTTCAAGAGAACATGGCCGCACCCCCACCTTCCCTGGAGAGAGTCAGGGAGGGTGAGTGCCCCTGGGCATTGAGCTGTGCCAGCAATGTAATTCCTGCATAGCCCTTGGTAGTGGTTTTTACACTTCTCTGTAACTATGACCCATTGTTTAAATAAAAATTGAGCAAGCCTGGGATGTAAAACCAATGACACAGGATGTGGAAAGGGTCTGGGATTCTACAAAAGCCTTCAGTTGGGTCTTGTAGAATTCTATTTGGAACCCATTATACTTGAAGTCAGCTGTTGTAAGGGATTTCCTGAGAGTACACAACTTGACGCTTGTTTCTTGTTTCAGAGATCTGGTTAGGATTCCAGTTTGGCCACTGTAAGTAACAAAGGTCAGAATCATACTAACTTAAGAACAAGATAGAAGTTAATGTTTCACTCTCATGTAATAATTGGCCAGATACAGCCCAAGGCTGAGTGGCAGCTCCTAGGTGTGGGGGACGAAGGCTTCTAATGTGGTGCTGCTCTGCCGTCCTCAGTAGATGGCCTCCATCTTCATCAGAGCAGCCACATTCCAACCTGTGGGACAGGTGAAGCAGAACTGGAGCCCATTCCCTCTAAGGGCACAGCCCAGAAGCTACACATGGCACTTCTGCTTATATCCTATTGGTCATAACTTAGTCACATTGCAGGGAACTATCAGGGAGCCTAGGAAGTATAGTCTTTTGTTGGGCATCCATGTGTCCCAATAAAACTTGGAAATTTTAATACTAAAGGAAGACAAAGAGAATGAATATTTGGGGGCAACTAGCAGACTGCCGTAGGCAGTGGCATACTTAATCCTGGAAAATGCAGTCCAAATGCCTCGGTCTGTCATCAAACTCATCTACCATTTGCTGGGCCCCGACTCTATGGCAGACATTGTCCAGGCCCTGAGATTCATAAACAAAACAACACACAGGTTCTTACATGAGGCCTCTCCCTTAGCGTCTAGAAGGGGCAGCAGATTCCTGAACACCTAGGTTGGGGTACTTGAGGTTTTGGGGGCAGCTGCAGGTGGTCTGGGTTGGGGCATGTGGGAGAGAGGTGAGCAGTGCTGGAAAGTGAGTCATTGTTTACTAAGTAGCACACACAGCATCAGAAGCTTGGAGGAGTAAGCCAGGAGCACGGGTGAAGACTTAGCCAGGACCTGTTTTCCATGCTGAGTTTGGACATCACCCTGTGATGATGGGGCTGAATGAGGAAGTTGGGGGTAGGGACTGTTGATGTCCCCATGTTCTTTTTTTTTCTTTCTTTCTTTTTCTTTTTTTTTTTTGAGACAGTTTCTCACTTTGTCACCCTTGGTAGAGTACCCTGGCGTCATAGCTCATAGCAAACTCAAACACTTGGGTTCAAGCGATTCTCTTGCCTCAGCCGCCTACGTAGCTGGGACTACAGGCACCCGTCACACGCCTGGCTATTTTTAGGGACAGGGTATCGCTGTAGATCAGGCTGGTCTTGAACTTGTGAGCTCAGGCAATCTCACT
This sequence comes from Nycticebus coucang, assembly GCF_027406575.1. Lineage (NCBI taxonomy): Eukaryota > Metazoa > Chordata > Mammalia > Primates > Lorisidae > Nycticebus > Nycticebus coucang. The sequence continues at coordinate 93,598,762 of NC_069788.1, forward strand.
GCCTCGGCCTCCCAGAGTGCTGGGATCATAGGCATGAGCCACCGTGCCCAGCCTGTCCCCATGGTCTAACCCCAGCTTGATTCTCCGACCTTGTTGTACTTACTATCCATGCCCTGATCTTCCTGGCCTTCACACCTTGAATGGTTGCTTAGGTTATGCTGTTCCTCAGCCTGGTTTGCCCTTCCTTCCCTCTGTGTGTGCCAGTCCTGGTCCTACTCATGCTCTAAGGCCCATTTGAGAGGTGAGGTGTGGTCGCTCTGAGCTACGGTGTTCTCTGCTGAGAACTTGTTAACTCTAGTCCATAGTCTTTCAAGGGTTGTGGTATTGTTCCCATTTTCTAAATAGCAGAGGTGATGCTTCAGTAGGGTAAGTAATGTACCCAGGGTCCCATAGATAGAAGAGGCAGTAAGGGTCCTGGTCTCCCAGGGAAGCTATTCTCAGATGCAGGGACAGAGGGGTCCTGCAGGGAGGCCAGCGGGGGGGTGGGGGGAGGTGGGCAATGGGGAGAAAGGAGCCCCCTTATCAGGTATAGAGAAGCTTTTGTCCTACAGAATCAATGAGGTTAAATCATTGGGTCAAACAAACTGGGAGTTAAATCTAGGACTCCGAATCCCAAATTCTATTTTATTTTATTTTATTTTTTGGACTTCAAAGATATGAAAAAGTAGTTCAACATAGACTGACAACCTTACCTCTCTGAAATAATCACTATTAATATCCTGACATATATACTTCTAGTTTTCAAAGAAGAGCTGCATTTTTTTTTTTTTTACTAAAAAAATGATTCTGCTCAATGTAAATCATTTAAACCCCAAAGATTAGAATTTAAAAATTATCCCTGGCGATGGCTCACACGTATAATCCTAGCACTCTGGGAGGCCAAGATGAGTGGATCACCTGAGTTCAGGAGTTCAAGACCAGCCTGAGCAAGAGCCAAACCCCATCTCTAAAAAATAGCTGGGCATTGTGGAGGGCACCTATAGTCCCATCTACTGGAAGGCTGAGGTAGGAGGATCTCTGGAGTCCCAGAGTTTGAGGTTGTTTTGAGCTATGATGCCACTCTACTGAGGGCGACAAAGTGAAACTCTCAAAAAAAAAAAAAAAAAAAGAATCCCAAATCCCATTGGTCAGAAATTCCTTTTTTTTTTTTTTTTTTTTTTTTGAGACAATTTTTGGGGACATAGACTTAAAGATAAATAGACACAATTCTAGAAGCAGGGATCATATTCCTATCCAGTATAAGAAATAACTACTGACCAACTACTTGAAATTTGGCAGATTTAAGATGTGCCATAAGTATAAAATATACACTGGATTTGGAAAACTTAATGTGAAAAAATAATATCTCATTAATATTTTTAAGACATTTATTACATGTCTGATAATATTTTGGACATATTTAGTTAAAAGTAATTCCCCTTGAGGGCTGGGCACAGTGGCTCACGCCTGTAATCCTTGCACTTGAGAGGCTGCAGCGGGTGGATTGCCTTAGCTCATGGGTTCCAGACTAACCTGAGCCATAGCAAGACCTTGTCTCTAAAAATAGCTGGCTGTTGTGGTGGGTGTCTGTAGTTTTAGCTACTCAGCTGGCTGAGACAAGAGAATCACTTTAGCCGAAGAGTTTGAGGTTGCTGTGAGCTGTGACGCCATATCACTCTACTGAGGGCGACAAAGTGAGACTCTGTCTCCAAAAAAAAAAAAAAATTCCACTTGTTTCTTTTCTTTGTTTTAATATAGTTACTGAAATTTTTAAATTATATACATGGCTTGCATGTATTTCTATTGACCGGCCCTGCTCTGTTATCATAGTAAGTTTTTTGTTTTTTTTGGCTGGGGCTGGGTTTGAACCCGCCACCTCTAGCGGGTGCTGGCGCCCTACTCCATTGAGCCACAGGCGCCGCCCATCATAGTATTAATAAATTTATTAACAATTATTAATGGGAAAAAAGAAACTAACCTGGATCTAAAGGAATCTTTAAGCTCTAAATAAATGGTTCTTCATAATTTCCTAAGAATCCACCAAAATTTAAAAGCATTTTGGAAAAAAAAGTTGGAATGATCTTTTTTTAAACCAAATCGTACAGTATTTTGAAAGATGAGGACGTGACATTCTGAACTACTCTCATTTTTTGATATAATTATTGTATTCTTTTTCATTATTTATATTCTGTTCTATAGCTGTGATTCTTGCAGGTATTTAGTATTCTGTAATAAATCATGAGGCCTTTGCCTGCATGTCCTTCATTCCGGAGTCTTGGATTTCTTTTATTAGCTGGATTCTCAAGAAAGTTTCATGTTTCTAGACATCAACTAAGTTATAACTATAAGTAGTGCACACTCAGGAATAACAATTTCTTGCAAACAATCCCAGATATTAGTGTCTGTATAGTTTTAACTTTTAGACAGAAACCGACTGCGTTCAGGTCATTTTGACACAAATTTGTGAACCTGGCTGTACAGACGTTTTACCAGCTCAGATCCCTGTGCAAGGCCACAGAACACTGAAGAACCAGAGATTTTATTGCGTCACCATTGGGAAATACATACTATTGGGTTTTGTGTATGTTTTAGAAAGATTACACTGAGAGTGGTGCCTGTGGCTCAAAGGACTAGGGAGCTGGCCCCATATACCGGAGGTGGCGGGTTCAAACCCAGCCCCAGCCAAAAACTGCAAAAAAAGAAAAAGAAAGGTTACACTGAATAGACAACTTTGTCTTTTTTTTTTTTTTCAGTTGAACTTATTAAACTTGCTCCATGTTAATATGTATCCGTCTTTCTAATTGAATAAATGTATGACAGAGGAATGATTGCATAAGCCAATGTCTGAGTACATACTACTAGTAATTATTTACACATGACAGAATTGAATTCACTATGAGATGGTGCTCACTTAGATCCTATCGAAGGTTATAAGGTTCCAGAGGGCCTCACCAAGGACCTGGAGCTGGAGCCTTGGGATGTGGTGGCCTGAGGTTACTGAGTGGCTTGCACACACAGACGCTTGCTTGCTCCCACTCAGCTTTCACTTTGGTTTTGTAGATGACATGGCAGAACTGCTCCTTGGGGAGTCGAAGCTGGAGCAGTACCTGAAGGAGCACCCCTTGAGGCAGGGGGCCAGTCCCCGAGGCCCCAGGCCCCAGCTGACTGAGGTCCGCAAGCATCTGACTGCCGCCCTGGACCGAGGGAACCTTAAGGTACCAGGGACCTCTGGGATGAAGGGGGTGGGGGGCCGGAGGGAGATCCTGGACCCATTTCCTTTGGATGGTTTTGAGAAGGATGCCCAGGGACGAACTCACCTGCACGCTGCCATGGCATGTCTTCATAGAAGCAGTCCAGCTCCATGCGATCCATGGGTCAGGTCTAGGCTGGCTGACCACATTGCAGAGCCAATAGGGTCTCAGACCCTCTTGCACAATGGCACTAATCTTGACACAAGCTGTGATATATGGCTCAGAGCTCAATCTGACACTTTGCCCTCCTTTAGAAAAGAGAGAAGTTAACCAGGAGCTTACACATAATTTCCTGCCTAAATCATGTGGTGCATGAATGTAACAGTCCACTGTGACCCAGAGCTTTAGGGGTTTCATACTGGTGCCACTGTTGGGAGGGGACTAGGACTTCCTTGTGTATGAACAAGGACGCTGATCCTTGTGACACAGGGAATCTTAGGCTCTGCCCCACTATTTATCCACTCTGTTTTCTAGTCTCTGTACAGTCAGATTTCCTGTCTCTCTACATGCCTTTCCTTTCTTGCTTCTTGGGAATCCCTTTTCAGTTGCTTTTGCTTTTCCTAAGGGCCATTCCTCTTCTGCCCACCCTGCCCTTCCTCCATCCTGGGTCGCTCGCACTTCCCCAGCCCTGCCACTAGCACCCCCATTCAGAGAGCTGACCACATCTACTTTAGAGCCCTTTCTCCTCCCAGGGTGTATTTCTGACTGAAGACAGTCTAGGGTGACCTTTGGAAGCTCTGACTTCTTTTCCTTTCCATCTTGATGATTTCTCTTTCATTTTTCTTCTCTTCCTGTCTCAAAGTCCTCTGGGCTTTGTCTTTGGTCTTTATTTTCATCTGCTTGTACATATTTCCCGAGAGAAGCTGTTACCTTTGGCTTTACCTTTTGTATCTCGAGCCTGCTTCCAATTTGCCGTGTGACCCTAGGGACGTCCCTTCCCCAGTCTGGGGCTCAGTTTCCGTGGATTTGTACAGACCTTCGCAGCTCCTGCATGCCCCGGCCTGTGAGCTTGTAAGCTTCTGGTCTGAGATGTTCTTCCTCTTTGTCATCTGGCCAGTTCTTTGACGCTGTTGTAATTTAGGACTTGGGCAATATTTGAATAAGTTAGTATTAGTGTCCACCAGCTGCGTAGCAGCAGGTTTCTGGAAACCCTGTCAGAGAGCCACCTTTCAAAATGATCTCTGTATGTGTCTGTCTGCACAGGACACAGGTCCAGACCCTAGGAGGCTGGGCTCAAGAGCGTCACTTTCACATAGGAAGCCCAGGTTCTTGAGGACTTGCTGCTGCATTTGGGCTTCAAACACCAGATCTCTCCAAGGCCCCTGCCACGTTTGGTTCAGAGTTGTCTCCATGTCAATTGTTCTGAACCAACGAGGTTCTGGTGGCCTAGTGGTGGGTCTTGATCAGCAGGAAAAGGTGGAGAGATACTACATAGGTCACAGTCATGGCTAGTCAGACTCAGGCATCCTGCCAGGAGATGTGAGTGACTGTGTGTTAGGGGGAGGCATCTAGATCATTTGCTTCCCACTTCTAGCCCCCACAACTTCATCTTGAAAAAAATTTTTTTTTTTTGAGACAGAGTCTCACTTTGTCACCTTCGGTAGAATGCTGTGGCATCTCAGCTCACAGCAACCTCAAACTCTTGGGCTCAAGCGATTCTCTTGCCTCAGCCTCCCAAGTAGCTGGGACTATAGGCGCCCGCCACAAGGCCGGGCTATATTTTTAGAGAAAAGATTTCGCTCTGGCTCAGGCTGGTCTCGAGCCTGTAAGCTCAGGCAATCCACCTGCCTCGGCCTCCCAGAGTGCTAGTATTACAGATGGGAGCCACCGCGCCTGGCCCATCTCGAAAAATTAACCTTTTATTTCATCAGGACTTATCATTCTTGCTGTCCATCTTCTACAGTCCAGTGTGGTAATAAGCACATTGAATTGCAAATTAAAGTTCTGGAATCTGAGGCCCAGTTATGGATTAATAAGCTCTGTGGTCTTGGGAAGTTACTTAACCTCTCTGAGCTTTAGCTTTCTCGACGATAGACTTACTTAGCTCAGGATTGTTTTAAGGCTTAAACGTGGAATTTCTTCCAAAGCTGTATAGCACTAATACATGTCATTTGCTGCTGTTTGGTTGGTTCTACCTGGAAAGTTTTTCTCCTGCTGCTGTTTTTCAGTCTCCTTCGTCTTATAAAGAATGTTCCAGAGTTGCACAGTTTTTGCATGGGTGTTGCTCCACTCACACTGGCTCGTATGAAACTTCCTCTTTCCTTGACCTCAGTACAGGTTCTGGGGTTGGTCACTTCAGTTTAACAATCTTGAAGGCTTAATGAGAAAAGTTTGTCCAAAAAGAAAGCAAGTCCTGATTTTTGTACCCATTTAGGAAGCCACCTCTTGGATTATTTGGGTGACCGTCTTGTGGTGCATATCCAGGGCTATGGCAGGACCCATCAGGATGTCTGGGCAGCCTTTTTTTCTGAGATAGCTGATTAAATGTTCAACTCCTGAAGCATTCCTTCCATCCTTGGGCCACCCCAGGGCAGAGGCCTGACGGGAGCTGCAGGGTTTCTATTTTGTTTGGATTTTTTACAACAGCATTTTAAAAATATAATTCACATGCCATGTAATTCGCCTATTTAAAGTGTCCAATTCAATGATTTTTTTTTTTTTTTTGCAGTTTTTGGCTGGGGCTGGGTTTGAACCCATCACTTCCGGCATATGGGGCCGGTGCCCTACTCCTTGAGCCACAGGCGCCGCCCCAATTCAATGATTTTTAGTATATTTGTGAAATTGTGCAACCATCACCACAATCAATTATAGAACATTTTCATCACTCCCCAAAATAACCCCCTTAACCATTACCAGCCACCTCTCAATCCCCCCTTCCTCTAGCCCTACGAAACACTAATCTATTTTCTGACTCTATAAATTTAACTGTTCTGGACATTTCATGTCAATGGAATCACATAATATATGTCCTTTGTTTTGGGGTTCATCCCTGCCATCGCCTGTACTTCCTTTTTTATTATGGCTGAGTAGTAACTCTGTTTCATGGCTAGGCCATATTTTAATGGATACCTCATTTGCTTCCACCTTTTGGTTGTTGTGAATAATACTGTGCTGTGAACATTTGTGTATAAGTTTCTGTTGGGGGAGCTGTGGGGTTTTATAGCAATAGATGACTGGGCCAGAGGGAGAATCACACATAATATGGTAGAAAAATGACCTATTCTCTCCTTTTCTTTCTAGTCAGAATTCCTACAAGAATCCAGTCTGATCATGGCCAAGTTGAATTATGTGGAAGGAGATTATAAAGAAGCCCTGAACATTTATGCCCGGGTGGGCCTCGATGACTTACCGCTGACAGCCTCCCCTCCTTACAGGTTGCGGGTGATTGCGGAAGCCTATGCTACCAAAGGTGAGGTCCATGCATTTCCCCTCAATGTCATGTCTTTTGGGGCCAGCGGAACCTCCTTGTGCTTTAGCCCTGACCCTTGGCTGGAGATTAACATGGCAATTCCGGTCAGGGGCTGCACCTGTGGGGTGATGTTAAGCCCAGCAACACACTGTTTCTTTAAAGCTTCATTTCTTTGATTATGACGGAAGGATATGAAGGAAAATTATTTCAGTAAAGTTTCTTGATAATTAATATGTAACTTAAGTAGGGAGTTTTCTTGGTAATTACAATACTGCACAGCGTGTACACGATTTGTATCATATAGTCACTCGGCCATGTGGCCAACAGTGTTTTTATTCATTAATGCCACCTTGGGGTTGATTGAGGTTAGTTGGATGATACTTGGCAGTCACGGTAGTAATCAGTCCTCTAGTGATTACCATGTACCTGTTCAGGGGATGGAGAGAAGTGTGAATGTCATCTTTACTGCTTGAGAGAATGCATTCCCATGGAAAGAAAGATGGCGGAGGGCAAGATGCACACATTGACCTTTCAGGCTGCCACTTTCTCATCTATAATCATGTGTATTTCATGGAGTTATTAAGAGGATTAAGTCAAATAATGTATGTAAAGCATTTAACATAGATCTGCCGCATACTAAATGCTTAATAAATGATGTTTTAAAGTGTTAAGGCAGCAAATGTTAAAATCCAGGGACGGGTAACACTTTTTCACAGGCAGGAGAGGTCACTATAGACTAGCAGACCAGGAAGACTTCCTGGAGGAGGAAGAACACTTGAATAGGATTTCCTAAGGCCACGGCAAAAGTGGACAGTCTGAAGCAGCTCCCATTCATCCTGCCACCTCCTGTCCAAGCCATGCATTGTGGCTGACTGTGGCTGGCACAGAGGCCGAGAGTTGGGTGGCTTGACCCTCCAGAATAGCAGGGAGCTGACCGTTTGTGTGCTGTCAGCACTTTGTGTGTAAGATGTGGTGGCTTCAGGTGGCCCAGCCTGTATGCTTCAGTTGTCTCATGCAGCAGAGAACAAAGGCCTCGCTCGAGCCACACTTCTTAAAGAGCTTTGTGAGGGGAATGATGTGTTCACACATTTTCCTGGGGAGCCTTGAGTACTGCCAGGCTTGTCTAATTAATCTTCTAAACATCCCTGTGGGCTGAGAAAAGATGCTGTTGCTCTTGACAGGGTACCCTGGCAGTTTATTTATTTAAAAAAAAAAAATTTTTTTTTTTTTTTGAGGCAGAGTCTCAAGCTGTCACTCTGGGTAGAGTGCCATGGCATTATCATAGCTCACAGCAGCCTCCAAGTCTTGGACGCAAGCGATCCTCTTGCCTCGGTTTTCCTGTTTTTTTAGATACAGGGTCTTGCTCTTGCTCAAGCTGGTTTTGAACTCCTGAGGTTAAGCAGCCCATCTGCCTTGGCCTCCCAGGGTGCTAGGATTACAGGCATGAGCCACTGCGCCTGACCATCCTGGCTGTTTAATGGGCACTGTCTTTTGAGGCTGCCCCTGGGGTTCTAAGAGCATCTGGATTTTGTTTGCATCTGTCTGAGCTATTGGGTGCTCTGGGGTCTGTGCCACACAGCTACCCTCTTCTCTCTCTGGTGCTCATTCAGCCACCTCGTGTGCTTTAGGCTTCTGGGAGCTACGTGTGTGTGTGTAGCCAGGAACGATGTTCTGGAATGAGAGCAAGGCTTCATCTGGCAGTTTCCAGTCACCCACTGGCCCAGGGCCTGGTGAAGTGTAGCCAGGAGTTGGCTCGCTAGTTGGGGGTGGGAGGTGGCTCTGGGGCCTGCTTAGCTCCCAGAGCCCATGTCTTACTATTGGCTCTGAGAGAGTATGATAGAGTGTAACTGTCTGCAGTTTGGTACTGTCAGCTCAGTCTTGTGGCTGCCATGAGAGGCAGGCAATGAAGACAGGAGACGCGGTCCTTGAGTATGGTCATGGGTGGTGTGTGGCCAGCAGGAGGATGCTAGCCATGGAGGTTGTAGCATTTAGCTCTTGGGATACCTGCTGGTTGGTGAGAGACCTGGCTCTGGGTAGTTTCTGACTTCTGCGGTTGCATGTAGAATCACGTGTATAGGGAGAAGGAAAGGCCACTTTTGCCTGGAGGAAGTAGCTGGCAGCCCAGGAGGACCCAGGCCTCTGAGGGTCTGGTGGGCCCAGTGAGAGGCAGTGCAGAGCGATGGTCATGAGCATCAATCCTAAACTGTCTGCCTGGGCCCCACTCCAGTGTCTGTGCAAGTTCCTGAGCCTCTCTGTGTCTCACTGGGTTATCATGAGGATTACATGAGCTAGTATATGTCAAATGCTTTAGTCAGTGCCCAGCTCAAGGTGGAGCATGATGGGAATGTTAGCTGAAGACATAAGTGTTGGGTGGGGAGTAGGGGACTAGGAGTGACTTGTACCAGCCCAATTTAAGGAGATGCCCAGATATAGGCCAGTTCTCTGAGGAGCTCAGTACACCCTTGGTTGTATCTCTGTATAAGAATATTCTTGGTTCTTTAGGGTTCTTGAGAATTTCCTTGAGACTGCCAACAAGGGATTCCATGAATGTTGATGTAGAAAAGACCCTCAAATTAGAAATAGTGTTTGCACTGTGGGCCTGCAGGCTGCCCAAGACAAGTTGGCTCAGTGTTTCCAACCCTTTTGAGTTAGTTGCTAACATTTCAAAATCTGGACCATTTGATTAAATATTTGGCTTTCTGCAACTTTGGAAAGAAGAAAAGAGCTGTCCCTTGATCCTCCCCCTAGGGCAAGACCAGGCAGGAGATGAGCAGCAGATGCATCTAGGCCATGTTGTTCCTTTAGCTACCCTGCAACGTGTTGTAGGCAGGAGGATGACTTCCATACTTTCTTAGGGCACCCCACCTTTTCCCTGGTAACTTGAGGTCTGAGTGGACCGGGGTTTTCAGCCAGAGCCTCCCCTTGGCCAGGCACCATTAGCCTTCACTTATGGGGGATCAGAAGCATCATTCAGTTGGGCTAGCACTATGTTAGAGGCTTTACTGTCTCTTTAACCCTCCAAAGCTCTCATTTATAGAAGAGAAATGAGATTGGTGCTGTTGCCAGGAGTGGTTATCAGTGGCTAACATGTATGGAGAGATCCCTCCGTGCCAGGTTCTTTATCTATATCTCATTCATTTTTCACCACCACCACCATTAATCTTCCCATTTTACAGACAAGAAAACTGGGACAAAGATGGCTTAGAAAAACCTGTCCAGCGTCCCACAGTTGGGAAGTGGTCAAGCCAGGACTTGACTTCAAAGACTGGTTCAGAGCCATGCTCTCCTGAGTGGCAGAAAGGGACTCAGTCTGAAGCCATGTTCTTACTTGCTCTGCTCTTTTGGCACATGGACAGGAGTTTGCTTGGGCCAGGTGAGATTTCCTCAGGGAGAAGACATTCAGGTCATTAGAGAATACTCTAGATTTGTACCTGCACCCTCTTCTCAGCCCCATGCACCAATTCCTCCACCTTACTTCCTCAACCTTGCCTAGGTTTCCTCCTGTAAGTTCTGTCCTCCAAGCTCACATGTCCTATCTTCTCTGAAGCCCCCTGGGACTCACCTATTCAGAGTCAACCACATCTGGTGCACAGGAGGTTAGAATTATTTGAGAAACATTAGAATTATGAGATGGCCCCTGCCAGCCTGTGAGTTCCTCTAGAATTCTGCCTTGCTCATTTGCCATCCTCAGGACTTAGCACAGTGTCTGGCACATAATTGCTTAGCTATGGAATGAACTGTGTAAAGGTTTCCTTGTTTGGATTTGTACAGATGATCCTCATGTAATTCAAAGGAATCTGGGTGCCTTGGCTTCTAGCCTGCAATGGTCAGGTGTGATTTCTTTGCCTGTAGGTAACATACTGAGCATTGTTCAGTGCCCTTCCCTGCCAATTATGGGAGAGTATCTGTGAGAGTTGCTGAAATCACATCATATCAGAGCCTGGCATGGACTTCTGTCCCAAAGCTTGTACATTTCAGTTCATCATTTCTCTTATCTGGGAGTTCCAAAGTTGATCTCATCTCCTCCTTCCTAATCTTTCTCCTCTATCTTAAACCTAGAGAAACAGAGAATGGGATAGAAGAACAGAAGCTCTTCAGTGTCTGGCAGTATTGGGTTAATCAAGTGAATAGAGGACTTTGATCTGGGTAATAGATTAAGGAAATCTCGGGGATACTGAGTGGCCACAGACGTTCTTGTCTCAAAGTGGGAGGCTGGGAACATTAGCAAGGTGGCCAATGTCTTTTTTGGGACTTAGGTCTATTAGACCTGGGTGACTTTCTGTATCCAGGGCAATAGGAACTGGAAGTGACTTGACTTCCTAGAGATGACCTTTATAAATAGCCTGGGTATGTACCTTGATGTAATAAAGGGATCAAAAATACATCAGCTCCAGGGCGGCGCCTGTGGCTCAAAGGAGTAGGGCACCAGCCCCAACCCAGCCCCGGCCAAAAACTGAAAAAAAAAAAAAAAACATCGGCTCCAATGCAAGGAAGTCCTGTCACAGTCCAAGGCTGGTAAGGCATCTCTGTTCACTTCCTCCACCATCCATCAGGGAGCAGCCCTCATCTGGGTGATTGAAGCTGGGTTGCTGGCATGTTGCAGCTCATGGAAAGGAGAAAAGAGGTTGATGTCTAGGGTGCCTGGAAGTAATACACATCAGTTCTGCTAATAGTCCATCACTGAGAAGTTACTCATAGGACCAAAGCCACCAGGCACCTGGGAAAAGGAAGGGAAGAGTTGCGGGGCATGTAAACCTCCCATTACATCTGTCCATGCGAGTGTGGTCTCTGACTCAGGTGGAACCTATTAGAGGGTGCAAGGGGAGTAGCCTACACTCAGGTGAAAGGAAAGAGGCGTGCAGGGCCACCGGCCTTGAGGAGGGAAACTAGGAACCTGGAAACAGCAGGTGGAGTTAACTTCCTTTCTATATTACATGGTACCAGAGCAGAGAAGGACTGGCTCCGAAGATTACATGGAACCTCCACAATCATCTCCCATACAAATGTTTTATTTTCTAATGGGGAGGGAGATGGGAGATGTCACACAGTAAACCCAGGGCAGGGCCAGGGCAAGAGATGTTTTCTTGGTAGGAAACGTTTTTTTTGAGCTGTATGACCTCTGTGCTCAGTGAGGGCATCATGCTGGGGAGTTTTACAGAGCCTCCTTTATCTTCTCTATTCCTCTTTGCTCCTGGGTTTGAAATTTCTCCTCTGATATTATGGTTAAAAGCCCGGGGTTCTGGATCAGACTGCCCACCTTTGGCCTCTGGCTTTGTGTTACCTAAGGGTCTTGGTTTTCTCGTCTGTAAAATGGAGATAATAGTATTATACATTATTATAGGGTTGTTGGAGGGAGTAAGTGAATACATGTAAAGTATAGCACAATGCCTGGCAGATCAACAAATATTAGCCGTTTTTATTCTTATGTATCCTTTGGGTTTGACCCTAAATGGATAAATCTCTTCAGATGGCCCAGGCAACATCCGGTTATGGGGAGTGGGGAGAGGCTCCCTTTCTTCCATAAGCACAGTGGTGCCTTAGAGGATCTGCTTTGTCTGGCAGGATATGGACCTAGGATCAATACATTTAGGAGAAAATCTTTAGGGGAAGATGAAGTGACTCTCAGGGGTCTGGAGTGCTGATTAACGGGGGAAAGTTGATGATGATGTTGGAGGATGGAGAGGTACATGTGATTGGGGACAGCTGGAGAGGTTTCCCATGTCATCCCATTTCCCCAGCCCCAGCCAGCTGCTTGGCAGATGGAGCAAAAAGTGTGTTCTGTTCACACACAGGGCAAAAGAGGCAGTGCAAATCTAAGTCAGCATCAAAAACTCCATCCCACAGGGGTTTCTGGGGCAGGGCCAAAGTTCCTGCCTTGGGCATGTGCAGAAAGGGTGAACACTCTATGGGGGCTTGACTGCCCAGCCCAAGCTGAAGACACTTTTTCTAGTTCTGCCAATGTCTCTGCATTAGGGCCCTATTGTTTGTAGTTGTAAGATAACCCAAACTGATTTCAGGGGCAGCTGGAGTCAGGGCTCACAGACATGAATCCTTTCTGTTTCTTGGGCCACCTTCCCGCTGGTTCCCATCTCAGGCAAATGGAGCAGCCCCAGACTTCAGTTCTCTTAGCTGTGATCCTCAGAAATCCCAGCCAGGTTCTCATCGACTAGATCACATTCCCACCCTTGATTTAGTCACCAGAAACACATCTTATCCTTAGGTCCAGCAGGAAGGCTGTGATGAAGAGGGGGTAGTTCCACTAAGGAACTCAGAGGAAGGGCAGATGTCCATGACAGATGTCTACATGAGTGACTCCTCTGAAATGGGAGCCCTCTCTCTCTAATCAAATAGGCCCAGAGCCCTTTTTATTTTGAGGTGGCCACTGCAGGGAGTAAAAGAGGGAAAAGGGGAGGAGCCCAGTGACTGCTCTGTGACAGGGTCACTGTGGACCAGAGATGGCCCTGGACCAAACCATGTGAGGCAGGTAAATGCTGAAGGATTGGGGGTTTGGAGGACGAGTGGTCTCCCAGGTGGTGGAGTGTCCTCCCATGTGTAGAGGGCTCTCAGAGGAAGGGAGACTCATCTGTTTTGGCATCATGGACAGGGCCAGAGCCATGCTGTGGGAACTGCACCAAGTCCAACATTAGTTCCAGATGCAGAAGACTTTCTAACAGCCATAGCTGCCTCAGAATTCAGCTTCATTAGGAGTTAAGGGTTCCCTTTGGATCAGCTTTATTTATTTATTTATTTATTTATTTATTTTTGTAGAGACAGAGTTTCACTTTATGGCCCTAGGTAGAGTGCCATGGCATCGCATAGCTCACAGCAACCTCCAACTCCTGGGCTTAAGCAATTCTCTTGCCTCAGCCTCCCAAGTAGCTGGGACTACAGGCGCCTGCCACAACACCAGGCTATTTTTTTATTGTAGTTCTGCCGGGGCCGGGTTTGAACCCGCCACCCTCGGTATGTGGGGCCGGCACCTTACCGACTGAGCCACAGGTACCGCCCCTGGATCAGCATTTATTGATCTTAGAGTCAGTGTGGTGTCAGGTGGCTTACCTGAGTGATCTCACTTGTCCTGAGAACTGTCCTGTGCCACAGGGCTGTCACTCCCTGGAGAGGATTTGAGAGGCTGCATTTCAGAGGTGAGATGGGATTCAAAGCAAGGCCATGGATTCCAGATCCGCTCTCTTTCCAGTTTACTTAGCTGCCTTTCAGGTGGACCATATTCATTCACTTGGAGTGGGGATGTTGTTTATGAGGTTCTGGTGTCAGCTAACCTGCTAATCTGTTAACCTGCTAAACCTGATTCTATTCTGTGATTAAAGTTATTTATTTATTTAGAGATGGAGTTTCATTATGTTGCCCTTGGTAGAGTGCTATGGCATCACAGCTCACAGCAACCTCAAAAACTCTTGGGCTTAAGCGATTCTCTTGCCTTAGCCTCCCAAGTAGCTACAGGAACTATAGGCACCCACTGCAACGCCTATTTTTTTTTTTTTTTGTTATTGTTGACATTGTTGTTTAGCAAGCCCAGGCAGGATTCAAACCTGCCAGCCCCAGTGTATGTGGCCGGTGCCCTACCCACTGAGCTACAGGTGCCAAGCCAGATTAAAGTAATTTAGACTAAAGCTCACTTTTTTCTTTTTTTTTTTTTTTTGAGACAGAGTTCTCACTCCATCACCCTGGGTGGAGTGTCATGGTGTGATAGCTCACAGCAACCTCCAGCTCCTGGGCTCCAGGGATCCTCTTGCCTCAGCTTCCCGAGTAGCTGGGACTACAGGCACCTGCCACAATGCTGGGCTAGTTTTCTGTTTTTGGTAGAGATGGGGTCTTGCTCTTGCTGAGGCTGGTCTCGAACTCCTGAGCTCAAGGGATCCACCTCCCTCGACCTCCCAGAGCTCTGGGATTATAGGTGTGAGCCACCACGCCTGGCCCTAAGTCTCACTTTTCTTAGGGCCAGTAATAGTCTTACAAGAGAACTGAGAAGACTAACACAAAATGGATGCAAAAACTGAAAGAATTAAAGGGAGAAATAGACAGTTCTATAATAGTAGTTGGAAGATGCCAGGTGGGGACTGTATAGTTTGACCTCATGTCCAGCAGAGGTGGCTGTGGGAACCTTATCTTCCCCATCCTCGCAGGCCCTGCCACACTCCAGAACTGGGGGACTGATGGTGCTTCTAGCTCTCCCTGGGGTTGATCTATCTTGTCCCCCGCCCCAGTTTTATTTTATTGTTCTTAATATGCATAAAATCTGTACATGATATAAAATCCATTAGACATGCAGACTAGTCAAAAGAACATAAAAGTATCCATTATCTGGTTTACCCAGAAGCAATTGCTGTTAACACTTCATTTCCTTCCAGATGGTCTCTACACTTATCATAGGTGTGATTTTTTTTTTTTTTGCAGTTTTTGGCCAGGGCTGGGTT
Source organism: Nycticebus coucang (assembly GCF_027406575.1). Classification (NCBI taxonomy): domain Eukaryota; kingdom Metazoa; phylum Chordata; class Mammalia; order Primates; family Lorisidae; genus Nycticebus; species Nycticebus coucang. The sequence continues at coordinate 93,613,836 of NC_069788.1, forward strand.
TGAACCCGCCACCTCCGGCATATGGGGCTGGTGCCCTACTCCTTTGAGCCACAGGCCCCGCCCAAGTGTGATTTTTTTTTTAATTAAATGGGATTATACCACAGATGCTGCTCAGTGACCTGCTTTTTCCACTTCACTATGGCAGTAGATAGATCTCTGTGACATTTCAGCATCCGTGTAACATTTCATTGTATGAGTGAGGTATAGTCTATTTAACTGAAAAGCCTCTATTTTTGGACATGTAGGTTGTTTGCAGCTTTTCTCCGCTACACTCCAGGCTGTGATGAGAACCCTCTCAGCTTGGTCTTTGTGCCCGTTTTAATGATTTCCCTAGGAGAGTTTTCCAGAGTGGAGTTCCTGGGTGAAAAGAGAAGCATTTCCAGATTGCCCCCCAGAAGGCCGATATTTATGTGCTTTCCTTCCTGCAGTGTGATGAACAGCCTCATTCTGGCCGACACTGAATGAAATCCCTTTGATTTAAAAATGAACGTTTATTTTTCAGTTGTGTGTTAAGTATAGACTGTTTGGAAAATAAGAAAAATATTTATTTATTTATTTATTTGTATTATATGTACTTAATATTTATTTTTAAATATTTATAAATGAAGTCAGCTACTATACTGCCACTTGAGCTAGTTAACCACCGTTGCATATATAATATATAACATACATACTGTGTATAATATACACAATTGGGATTATGCTTTATGTACTGTTTTATATTTTTTCACTATGTGTATATTTGTATGTGTGTGTACAATTATTTCTCATGTCATTGAATATATTTTTGAAAGTACAGTTTTTAATGGCTGCACAGCAGTGTACCTTACGGATATTTTTGAACCAGTTGCCCATGGAACATCCGGGTTGTTTCAGAATGCTCTATGACTTTTTCCTCCCAACTTATTGTTTATTTATTTATTTATTTATTTATTTTTGCAGTTTTTGGCCGGGGCTGGGTTCGAACCTACCACCCCCAGTATATGGGGCCGGCGCCCTACGCCTTGAGCCACGGGCACTGCCCCTTCCCAACTTATTTTTATAAAATGTATATAGCAAAATATATAATCTTAACTTTTTTTTTTTTTTGGAGATAGAATCTTAAGCTGTTGCCCTGGGTAGAGTGCAGTGGTGTCATAGCTTACAGCAACCTCCAACTCTTGGGCTCAAGCAATCTTTTTGCCTCAGTTTTTCTATTTTTAGTAGAGATGGGGTCTTGCTTTTTGCTCAGGCTGGTCTCGAAACCGTGAGCTCATTCTACCCACACACCTCAGCCTCCTAGAGTGTTAGGATTACACGCGTGAGCCACTGTGCCTGGCAACCTTTTTGCTTTTTGATTTTTGAGACAGAATCTCACTCTGTCACCCAGGGTAGAGTGCTGTGGTGACATCATAGCTCACAGCAACCTCAAACCCTTGGGCTCAAGTGATCCTCTTGCCTCAGCCTCCCGAGTAGCTGGGACTACAGGCGTGTACCACCACTTGGCTAGTTTTTCTACTTTTGGTAGAGACCTCTTGCTCAGGCTGGTCTCAAATTCCTGAGCTCAAGCAATCTTCCTGCTTTAGGCTCCCAGAGTACTAGTATTACAGATGTGAGCCACCATACCCAGCCCAATCTTAATCATTTTTAAGTGTGTAGTTTAGTGGTATTATATGTTATTCATGTTACTGTACAACTATCCATCTCCAGAATTTTTCATTTTTTAAAAACTGAAACTCTGTACCCATTAAAACAATTTCCCACCTCCTCCCCCTCAGCCCGTCAACCACCATTCTACTTTCTGTCTGTATGATTATGTCTGTGGTAGTTGCCTCACATAAGTGGAGTCATGTAGTGTTTTGTCTTTTTGTGACTTGCTTATATCTCTTAGCATAGTACCTCAAGGTTCATCTATGCTGTAGCATGTCAGAATTCCCTCCCCTTTAAAGGTTGAATAATATTCCATTGTGTGCACATGCCACATTTTGACTTAATTTGCGGCCTAACACACGGTCCACCCTGGAAAATGTCCCGTGTGTATGCTGCTGTTGTTGGGTTGAGTGACTATATATAACATTAGATCTGGTTGGCTTATTGTGTTTTACTTGTCTCCTGTCTGGTTGTTTTATCCATTATTAAGACAGAGGTATTGAAGTTTCCAACTTCTATTATAGAATTATTTCTCTCTTTAATTCTTTCAGTTTTTGCTTCATATATTTTGGTGGTCTGTTATTTGGAGTGTAAATGTTTATAATTGTTATATCTTCTTGCTGTATTGAAACTTTTATTAATCTATAGTGTCTTTGTCTCTTATAATCTTTTGTTTTTTTGATTAAAAAAAGGATATTTATATAGCCACTTATGCTGTCTTGTGGTTACTCTTTGCATAGGATATATTTTTCCATTCTTTCACTTTCTATCTATTTGTGTCTATAGATGTAAGCGGAGTCTCTTTTAGACAGCATATGTTTGAGTCATGTTTTTTAACTCAGTATGCCAATCTTTTATCTTTTGATTAGTGAGTTTAACTCATTTACATTTAAAGAGCTGGCCACTGTAACTCAGTGGTTAGGGGGTGAGGCCCACACCAGGGGCACACCAAGGGTGGGGTTCCAGCCTCACCCCTGGGCCTCATATACATTTACATTTAAAGTAGTTCCTGATAAGGAGAGACTTCTGTTATTTGCTATGTTTTCTATATACCTTATAGCTATTTTGTTCCTCGTTGTCTGCATTACTGTCTTTTGTGTTTAGTTGATTTTTTTTGTAGTGAAATTGTTAGAATCCTTTCTTATTTCCTTTTGTGTATATTCTGTAGGCATTTTCTTTTCTTTTCTTTTTTTTTTTTTTGTGGTTTTTGGCCGGGGCTGGGTTTGAACCCGCCACCTCTGGCATATGGGACCAGCGCCCTACTCCTTGAGCCACAGGCACCGCCCGGTATTTTCTTTATTAACATCCTAAAGTTGTAGCACTCTCACTTGAATTTATACAAGTGTACTTGAATAATACACAAAAACTCTATTTCAGTACAGCTCTATACTCACCTCTTTTATGTTGTTGTCACAGAATTTCATCTTTATACATCGTATGTCCTCAAATATAAACTAATGATTCTTTTAAATGCATTAGTCTCTTAAATTATATAGGAAACAAGAAGTGGAATTGTAAACCAAAGTACCAAAGTTACAATACTAGTTGTTAGAGTAAAAATTATTTTTTTATTAGTCTCTTTGATTATATAGACTCCACAAAATGTGGAGTTAAAAACCATTGTTACAGTAATACTAGTTTTTATATTTTCCTGTGTATTCATCTTTATTGAGCTCTTTATTTCTTCATACGTCTTTTTCTTTTTTTTTTTTTTTTTTGGTAGAGGTAGAGTCTTACTTTATCGCCCTCGGTAGAGTGCCGTGGCATCACACAGCTCACAGCAACCTCCAACTTCTGGGTTCAGGTGATTCTCTTGCCTCAGCCTCCCGAGTAGCTGGGACTACAGGCGTCCACCACAACACCCGGCTATTTTTTTGTTGCAGTTTGGCCTGGGCTGGGCTTGAACCCACCACCCTCGGTATATGGGGCCGGCACCCTACCCACTGAGCCACAGGCGCCGCCCCATACATCTTAAAATTACTAGTGTCCTTTCTTTTCATCCTGCAGTACTCCCTTCAGCATTTCTTGCAGGACGGGTCTAGTGGTAATGAACTCCTCAGCTTTTGTTTACTTGGGAATTGAAGGACAGCTTTGCCAGATATAGGATTTCTGGTTGACAGTCTCTTTCTTTCTATGCTTTGAATACATTAGCCCATTGCACTCTTGTCTCCAAAGTTTCTGATGAGAACTCTCCTCATAATTCTATTGAGTCCTTTGTATGTGATGAGTTGCTTCTTTCTTGTTGCTTTTAAAATTCTCTCTTTGTGGCTTGGTGCCTGTAGCTCAGTAGGTAGGGCACCAGCCATATACACTGGGGTTGGCAGGTTCGAACCCGACCCCGGCCTGCTAAACAACAATGACAACTATAACAACAACAAAAGAAAGATAGCTGGGTGTTGTGGTGGGCACTTGTAGTCCTAGCTACTTAGGAGGCTGACAAAAGAGAATCACTTAAGCCCAAGAGTTTGAGGCTGGTGTGAGCTGTGACACTAGGACACTTTACCGAAGGTGACATAGTAAGACTCTGTCTTAAAAAATAATAATAATAATAAAATAAAATTCTCTCTTACTAGGTTTTTTGAGCTTCTTGGGTTTCTTTCAGTTCATCTTACTAGGTATTTTGTGCTTCTTGGCTGTTTATATTCTTAATTTTCGTCAAATTGGAAGTTTTCAATCATTATTTCTTCGCATATTCTTTCTGCCCCTTTCTCTCTCTCTTTTCCCTCTATCATTCCTACAAAGCATATGTTAGTCCTCTTGATGGTGTTCCACAGGTTCCTTTTTTCACTTTTCTTCCATCTTTTTTCTATTTGTTCTTCCATTTTTTAGCCCATTTTGCTCTGCTATCACAGACTACCAGGAACTGGGTATTTATAAGGAAAAGAAATTTATTTCTAACTTTTCTGGAGACTGGGAGGTGCTGGCATTTGGTGAGGGCCTTTTTGTTATGTCATCCCATGGTAGAAGGTGATAGGGCAAGAAAGAAAGAGAAAAGAGCAGAACTTCCTCTTTCATAATGATCCCTCACTCAAGATAATGGCATTAGTTCATTCACTTTGCCCTCATGGCCTAATCACCTCTCATTAAACCTGACTTCTGAGAGCTGTTGCAGTGGGGATTAAGTTTCCAACACGTTTTTTGGTGGACACATTCAAACCATAGGATTCATCCTTGATAATTTCCATTGTTTTATCTGAAAGTTTTCTGATTCTTTCTTCTGCCTGCGCATGTCTGCCTTTAATGCCCTCTAGTGAATTTTTTGTTTCAGTTATTGTACTTTTTAACTCAAGAATTTCTTACTGGTTTCTATTCAAGTTTTCTATCACTTGGTTGATGTTTCATTTTGTTCATAGGTCATTTTCTTAACTTTTGCCACATCTTTCTTTAATTCCCTGAGCATCTTTAAGGACAGTTGGTTTAAAGTCTTTGTCTAATACTTCTGCTATCAGATCTTTTTCAAGCACAGTTTCTGTTGATTTATGTTTTTCCTCTGAATGGGCCACATTTTCCTGTTTCTTTGTATGCCTTATGATTTCTTTTTGTTGAAAAGTGGACATTTGAATGTAGTAATGTTAACTCTGGAAATAGGATTATTCTGCTTCTTTAAGGTTTTCTGTTTCGTGTTACTATTATTGTTTATTTTTAAAATTGTTGTAAGTTGTTTCTGTGCCAAGGATCAGCCGAAGGTGCATACTTAAAGTCTTCTATTATCTGTGCCTTTTCTTTGGCATGTGTGGCCAACTGTCTGATTTTACCCATATAAGTAGTTGCCTTTGAATATTATAGTCTTGAATGTCTAGCTCTGAAAAGGGGAAAAAGGAAAAAAATGGGATGGGAAGGAAGGACACCTGCCTTTTAAATCTCCTGGAAGTCACTTCTGGTTGGAGCTGGGACTTGCAACAATGAGAGGAGGTGCAGCAACGGTGGTAGCTGCCTCCTTACCACACTTCTGTCTGTGCTCACAGGCAGTGATGATCAGAACACAGATTGCCAATATCAGGACAGGGTACTCTTTGCCCTCCTGTTCTTCTGCAAGCTGCATGTTGGCTGCTCTAGGAACATGTGCCCAGCTGCTATTACGCTAAGAGCTGCAATTAACGGCAATTTACCATCGAGCCTTTCCCTGATAGTTGCAAGCCTTCAAGAGACTCCAGAGTTCCAAAACAGTTTTATCAAACAGATTGTGCTGGTCCACTGTTGTCTATGTGGGGAGATAGATTCTTGGTTCTTCCTACCCTGCCTTCTTCCCAGAGTCCTCTGTTCATAGCTTTTTAAATAACATTTAATATGTAATTCATAAACCATAAAATATAGCCTTTTAAAGTGTACAATTCAGTGATTTTTAGTATATTCAAAGTTGTACAACTATCATCACGATGAATTTCAGAAAATTTTCTTCACTCCCAAAAGGAGTTCTCTATTCATTAGTAGTCCCTTCCCATATCCTGAACCCCTACCCCCACTCCTAGTCAACTAATAATTTATATTCTGTCTCTATAGATTTGCCTATTTTAGGCATTTAATATAATCATATAATATTTGACTTTTTATGTCTGACTTCTTTAACTTAGAACAATGTTGTTAAGGTTCTTACATCTTGGAGCATGTATCATTGCTTTTTATGACTGAATAATCATTTTATGGAGTATTATACTACTTTTACATATTTTATTAATCTATTCATTATTTGATGGACAATGGGTCATTTCTACTATTTGGCTATTTATTATGAATAATGCTGCTATGAACATTTGTGTACAAGATGTTGGATGAACATATGTTTTCATTTCTCTTGTATATTTGCCTAGAAGTGGAATTACTGGGTCATATGGTAACTCTGAGTTTAACTTTAAGGACCTGCAAACTTTTGTAAAGCAGCAGTTTCTTCACTTTCTCATCAGCAGTTGTTATTATTTGTCCTCTGTTTATAGCCATCCTAATGTATGTGACGTGGTATCTCATTCTGGTTTTTATTTGCGTTTCTCTGTTGACTAATGATATTGAACAATTTTTCATGTGCTTATTGGCTGTTTGTATATTTTCTTTTTTAATATTGTTTGGTATTCATTGAGGGTACAAAGAATTAGGTTACACTGATTGCATTTGTTAGATAAAATCCCTCTTATAAATTGTGTCCTGCCCCCAAGAGGTGGGCCATACACCATGACTTCCCATCCCCCTGAATATTTTCTTTGACAAAACATCTATTCAGATTCTTTGCCCATTTTTAATTGGCCTTTCATTTGCCTTTGTATTGTTTAATTGTAATAGTTATTTATATAGTCTAGTTACAAGTCCTATTACTGATTTATGTTTTGTAAAATTTTTTTCCCGTTCTAGATTGTCTTGTCACTTTCTTTTCTTTTTTTTTTTTTTTTTTTGGTTCTTGGCCAGGGCTGGGTTTGAACCCGCCACCTCTGGCATATGGGACCGGCGCTCTACTCCTTGAGCCACAGGCGCCGCCCTTCTTTTCTTTTCTTTTTTTTTTTTATGAGACAGACTCTCACTCTGCTGCCCCAGTCTAGAGTGCATGGAGTCATAGCTCATAGCAACCTCAAACTCACAGGATCAAGAGATCCTCTTCTCTCTGCCTTCCAAGTAGCTCAGACTACAGGCGCCCACCACAATGCCCAGCTAGTTTATCTATTTTTAGTAGAGATGGAGTCTTGCTCTTGCTCAGGCTGACAGAGCAAGCAGCCAGAGTGCTAGGATTACAGGTGTGAGCCACCGAGCCCAGCCCATACTTATTACTGTAGCTTCGTAGTAAGTTTTGAGCTTGGGAAGTTGTGAGTACTCCAACTTTATTCTTCTTTTTCAAGAGTGTGTGGCCTTTCTGAGTCCCTTATATTTTTGTTTGTTTGTTTTTTTTGTTTTTGGCCGGGGCTAGGTTTGAACCCGCCACCTCCGGCATATGGGACCGGCGCCCTACTCCTTGAGCCACAGGCGCCGCCCATATTTTTATATAAATTTTAGGATCAGATTGTAAATTATGTAGGGAATACTATTTTACAGGGATTGTGTTGAATCTGTAGGTCAATTTGGGGAGTATTGCCATCTTAACAATATTAGGTTTACAAATCCATTAACGTGATGTTTTCCTTCATTTCTTTCAAAAATGTTTTGTAGTCTTTTGGTATAGAAGTCTTTTGTTTCTTTTGTTAATTTAGTCTAAGTATTTTATTCTTTTTGATATTACTATGAATTAAGTTATTTTCTTAATTTCACTTTCAGATTGTTTATTGCTAGTGTTATAGAAATATAGCTGATTTTTTTTTTTTCCAGTTTTTTTTTTTAGCCAGGGCTGTGTTTGAACCTGCTACCTCCAGCTTATGGGGCCGGCGCCCTACTCCTTTGAGCCACAGGCACCACCCTACAACTGATTTTTGTATATTGATTTTGTATCTTGCAACCTTGTCATTTATTAGTTCTAACTTTTTTGGGGGGTGTGGATTCTTTAGGATTTTTCTATATGTAAGATCATGTGACCTGCAAATAAATATAGTTTTACTTCTCCTTTTCCAATCTGGATGCCTTCATTGCCTTTTTTTCTTTTTTTTGCCTAATTGTACAGGCTAACACCTCCAGTACAATATTGAATAGAAATGAATAGAGTGGACATTCTTGGTTTAAAGGGAAAGCTTTCAGTCTTTTCACCATTAAGTGTGAACTTAACTGTGGATTTTTTCATAGATGCCCTTTATCAACCTGAAAAGGTTCTCTTCTATTTCTAGTTTGTGAGCGTTTTTCTTGTTTCTTAAGGGGTATTAGATATTGTCTAGTACTTTTTTCCTTTTTCTTTTCCTTTTTTTTTGCAGTTGTTCTTTTTTTTTTGGTCAGGGCTGGGTTTGAACCCACTACCTCTGGTATATGGGGCTGGCGCCTTACTCCTTTGAGCCACAGGCACCACCCAGTGCCTTTTTTTTCTGTATTATTCATGTAATTTTTGTGCTTTTTCAAAATTATAGTATTTTACATTGATTTATTTTCATGTGTTAAATCAGTCTTGCATTCCTGAAATAAATCCCAATTGGATATGGTATATGATTTTATTTTATATGTTGCTGGGTTCCGTGTGTTGAGGATATTTACATCTATATTCATAATGGATACTGGTGGTTTTCTTGTGATATCTTTGGTTTGGTATCAGTGTAATACTAGTGTCACAGGATGAGTGGTGACGTGTTCCCCTCTTCTACTTTTTTTTTTTTGAGACAGAGTCTCATTATGTTGCCCTCAGTAGAGTGCTGTGGCATCCCAGCTCACAGCATCCTCAAAGTCTTGGGCTTAAGTGATTCTCTTGCCTCAGCCTCCCAAGTAGCTGGAACTATAGGCACCCATCACAACTCCTGGCTATTTTGTTTTTTTTTTTTTTGATTATTTATTTATTTATTTTTTTTGGCCGGGGCTGGGTTTGAACCCGCCACCTCCGGCAAATGGGACCGGCGCCCTACTCCTTGAGCCACAGGCGCCGCCCTCCTGGCTATTTTGTTGTTGTTGTTGTTGCAGTTGTCATTGTTTAGCTGGCCCAGGCGGGGCTCAAACCCGCCAGCCTCGACGCATGTGGCTGGCGTCGTAACCACTGTGCTATGGGTGCTGAGCCCCGCTCTTCTACTTTTTGAAAGAGTTGTGAATGTCTGGTATTAATTCTTCTTTAACTATTTGTTCAAATTCACCAGGGAAGCCATCTGAAGCCTAGGCTTTTCAGTTTGGCTGCTAAAGCAATCTTTTGGTACTCTTACGTTAAGATTTTATTAAGGTACCCTTACTGCTGTCCCTTGTTTTCTGTATGGTATCTTTTCATTGGAGATCTGAGCCTCTTGATCATAGCAAACAACCCTAGTCAGAAGTTTGAGGACTGATGACTTTGATGACTCTATTCTGTTCTACTATAATACTTTGAGCAGCTGCTCTTCACATGTTATAGAGCAAACCATACCTGTCAGGGGAAGCAGCACTTCCTATATTTGCAAATGAGTGGCATAATCAGCCTGGTGGACAAGTTCTATTTTTCCTGCCAAGTTTTAAGCAGCAGAAAGGACTTAAGTTTATAAGCAAGAAAGATCTTTATAGTACAGAGTGGAGACCAGATTTGAAGGAATTCAAGATTATAGGGAAGAAGAGGGAGGTGAGGTGGCTCTGGGCCCTCTCTGACTGTTTTCTATATTTCCAGGGGTCTAACTTAGTTTCTGCCTGGGTTTGGCAACAGGAGGCACTGGCAGATAATTGGAGGCTGGGAGGAAAGAGAAGAAGCCAGGGTGTATCTCTCTGCCTCAGGCAGCACCTCTGCCAATCCAATGGTGGTGTCTCTTCAGTTGCTCTATCTCCTATCAGATGAAACCTCCCTCTGTGGTTTTAGCTTCTATCAGTGAGCTTTTGCTGAGTTCCAGCTCCCCCCCAATGACCCCAGCTTCTGGGTTTTAAAACTACCTTCTCTCCTTGTTCTCTCCAGCCCTAGGGTGTGAGTGGCTTCCTACTGTTGTGGATTCTGGGATACAAAACCATCCTGTTTGGCCTCTTACTCTTTCATCCCATATGCAGACAATTCCATACATTCAATTCTCTTTATTTGAAAAAAAACAGAGTGCTTCCTTTGTCTTAAGTGGATTCTGACAGATAACAGAAGTATTACAAAAGCCTAGATTCCCAAGTGCAAAAGGCTTAAGCAGGATGGGGCAGGCAAGTCAGAAAAAAGAGGCCTTTGAAAGAGGCGCAGTAGGCCATGAAGATGTGCTGTACGTGCCAGGAAGTTGTGGGAAGGTGGTTGAGGGAGGAATGAAGATGACAGTGAGATTTTTAGCTTATTTCATAGGGCAGGAAATGATGTTGTTAAGCTAGGAGAGGAGTACAGGAGGAGGAGCCAGTTTTCCTTGGAGTGTGGTGGGGAAGATCCTGGTTTGAATGATCATGGTAAAATCTGTATCCACAAGAGGGTGCTGTCCAGGGAAGTATTGGAATTCTAGAGCTGCTGCTTTGCATAGGGTTTCTCAGCTATTGGGTCTGGATTCAGGAATTGTCTACACATAGGTGTAGGACTTGATTAAAACCCAGGAATAGCTGAAGTTCATTTGGAGGAGCACAGGGAGAGAGTAGGGCAAAGACTAAGCCTAGAGCCCCTTAAGGCCCCTGCAAGTAACACCAGCGTCCTACCTGTTGGCAGAATGCCCACCAGGGTTCTGGGCTCATGAAGGGGAGGAGGAACCAGATAACACAAAGCTTTCCCCTGGTGTTTGGTGCCTAAAACACACAAGCATTTGTGTATTTGTAGCAGATGTATGCTCTCAGTGTAAAGTTAAAAATGTGAAGACTGTAGGTAGATATTAGTCGGAGTTTCAGAACAAGTCAGTCTGAGGTTTAATGCATCCTATAAAAGTTCACCCTGAGATAACCAAGAGATGACAGAAACAAGAGTCATCTTATCCCTTATTGCTTGAAGCCTGGGTTCAAGTCCTTTTGCTAACCATAGCAGGTCTAGGTATGACCCATGCATTTCTCCAGGTTCTGGGGGATATGTCCTAGTCTTGCCAGACCGTGTTACCTGCTATGTCCAACCCCATGCTTTGCTCCGTGCTGCCTGCTTTCCCACCCCCCTTTCCTCACCCCTACCGGGCCCACTCCCTACCTCTTCTTGTCTTCTCCCTCCAGTTGGGAGCCATTCCCTCTTCCCTGTTCTGAGTCCATCTTGGAGATTCCTGTGGTTGCATACAGACTTCTCCAGCTCTGTTAATCCATGTCAATATCTCCTTCCACTGATTCCACCTCTATTTATAGTTAGTACTGTCTAATTTGGCATTCAGTTTTTGTTTAATTATTTCACATCTGCCACTTGCCTCTCTCAAACTAGACTGTATAATTAATTAATTCATGAAATCAGCAAATATGTAAGTGCCTTGTTCTGAGTTGGGTGCTGAGGCTGTGTCATGTCTAAGCTGTTTGCTTTGTCTCCCTGAATTTTCACTAGATAAAAATGGTGCCTGCTATACAAGGGTGCTCGTGATAAGTGGTCTGTCCTTTAAACATTTTACTCTGGCATCCAGGGGCATACTATCGAAGGTAAACTCTACCTGAATGATACACAAATTGCTTAGGCCAAAGTACAATGTTTTCAATGTATTCTGAAATCCTCTCCATTTTAGATGACAATAGATGTTGGGTTGGGCCTTATATAAAAACAAATAATCTGTATCTAACTCATCTTGTACTCACTGTCCTGCCAAATCATCTCAGTTTGTGGACTATCCTTCAGGCTATTTGGCTCTGAAGGGTCTGTCTCCTACAGCTTGTTTTCTCTGGGCTTCCTAAATGCAGTTTTCTGCCCTGCACTGTGTGCTGGCTGTTTTTTTCTTTTTTTATTCTGAGGGTTTGTTTGCTTACTTCTAGGATCTCCTTGGGGCCTAGACTCACACAAAATTAGCCAGATTATAGGAAATCACCTAGGCCAGACTCTTGTCTTATATTTTAAAACTCTTAGCAGGGTGCTTGTTTTGTCACCACCCCTTGCATCACTTGGCTTCCATCGCTTCCAAACCATGTCTGGTGTTCATTTTCTTCCCCCAAATGTTCGTGAGCTTTGGGAATGAAAAAAGCATCCATATTTGGAAAGCTCAGAGCTCTCTCATGGGCGGGAGCAGAGCACACACTGTTCTGTGGAGAAGGAGGGTGTCAGAATGTGGCTCTCCCCAGTAGGCTAGCAATGGTGCAGCAGAGCAGTTAGCCTTGATCCCCTGGCTGGGCCTCCCTGCACAATGTCCTGACCCCAGAGCCAGGCAGCGGTGGTCAGCCCCACGGCGGGGCACACTGCAGCCTTTAGGGACTCAGGTTTGTTGAGTTCCTATTATGTGCACGGTAGTGGAACTGTAGTGGTAAATTATTAATATGGTTACAACATTAAAAAACTTCCTTCTCACCACTTTTCTAAGCACTTACCCCTTAACTGTCACAGCAACCTGAGCGGTAGACATGGGGAGAGGGGCTGAGGGCAGGCTCGCCTATTTCAGCTCCGTGCATGTCATTTGTGTAGGGATTTCCAGGGACAGAATCTGCCAAGCCCAGGCTGAAATAGGCCAGGTTGATCCTGGGGTACTGCGAAGTGCCTTCTTTTGCCATTAGCAGCTCGCAGGGCCAGAGTGGACACACCGGAGGTCTCGCAAAAGCACCTTTTCCCTGAACAACGTGGACAGCACTTGGATTTCTTTGTTTAACAGGGCACTTGGGTACTCTTGGTACGTTCAAAATTGGAATTCCGGAGAAGGCCTCTGAGCAGTTCTTGTGGCCTCAAAATCTCTGTCTTAGGGCAGCACATCGCTAGGAATCGCGGCTAGCCGCCGCCCCAGGTCGTCCCGCAGCATCTCGGCGGCCGCCGCCAGGGGTCGCGTGAGCTACGTCCTCGCCGAGCCGCGCGCACGGGCCGCGCATGCGCGGGGCCTCTCCCGGCGTCCCCGGCTGGCCCGCGGTGAGGCTACCGCCTCCCTCTTCCCCTCCCTCCACCGGGTCCCCGCCACCCCCACTGCCACTCCTGGCCCCCAGCGGTCCTCGTGCTCAGGCCCGTCCCCCTCCTTGGTCCCACCTCAGGTCAGATAGGAGCTGCGATGTCCTGCGCAGCACCTGCCCTGGGCTGATTTACCGTCTGCAGTCCCTGAAATTTGGTGCACTCTGAATTGGATTGGAGAAGAAAGGCGAACTCACTTGCCTTCTTTATTAACCTTGAATTAGCGAGTCTCCGAAGGAACTCTTGGGCCTTTTCCAGACAGAAAGGCGGGAAAGCAGTGCCTTTCAGGACGGATTTATACTCACATTCCTCCCTGGCTGTTCCTAGGGAAGTTGTGGCCCTCCTCTGATGTGCTAATTTATTGTTTTCTGGGACAACAGCTGTAGAGACTTGCATAGGAATTGTTAAGTGTTAAATACGTTAAAACAGTGCGTGGATCATTTAGAAAGAGGACACAAAGGTATGGATCCTGCTTTAGCCAATCCGTCCTTTTTCTTCACCGACAGAAAATCCCTAGCATAAGGACTATTGAAACCCAGGGAGGAATTTTGGAAGTGTTTCTTGACGGAAGTGTCAAGGTCTAATCCCACCCTTTATGAATTGGATATTTGCTAATGACTGGAGCTGCAGGACAAACAAGTAAACCAGTGACATTGTTTTTTCCCTGACAGAAAATTCTTCCAGTCTGCTGGGGGCTGTGTGGCAACTGCTGTGGACCTGCTATGGTAGTAAACTCAAGTGGTGTCAGGAATTGGGATGAGCTGTGTCAGTACGCCTTAGGTGACCTTGAGCAAATCATTAACCCTCTCTGAGCCTGAATTTCCTCATCTGCAAAGGGAGAACAGGAGGGAAGATAAAGGGCTCCTCCATTTTTTCCCCTTGAGAATCTGCGTTTCATTTTTTGAAGCTTTGAAATCCTTTAGGGTACAGTGAAAAAAAGCAGTTTTATGGAAGAGTGCATGATTGGAAAGAGTGAGGTGGGGAAGGTGGACCAGGAGGGCCTTGTTGAGTGCTTGCTTTTGCAAAATGGGCACAGGCATTGTGAGAAGGAGGGCTGTAGGGCCATGGCCTGGTGGAGATTGGTAGTGTACGTCTTCTGCTCGCTGGTTATCCTGGACTCTGGAATCTCTTTGGCCTCTTCACATTCTAGATTCTGCGAATGGTGGGAGGTTAGTTAGATGCTGTATTGCATGTGGCTGCTCATCTCAGGTTGCTTCTCAAAGCTTCCTGTTTATATTTAGACAGTGTAAGAAGAGTAAGAACCCTGTTATTGCCACTGACCCATATTCATATTTAATGTTGTTTGTGTTAATACACTCCTCATTGGTTCTCTTTTTGAAAGTAAGGAGAGGATTAAAGTGTCTAAAGACGGTTTAGGGGGCTGGAGCCTTAGATTTATTTAGGTCTGCTGACAAACTTGGTCTTAATTCTTCTTTGATACCATGTATGTCTCAGTCATGGCAGTTTTTACGTTGTTTTGAAAATGTCTTTCTCCTCCATTCTACTGGAGGTGGAATTTCTCAAGGGCAAAGACCATGTCCAGTTCTGTGAAGCCCATCCTTATCCCACCCAACTAGAACTTGGCCAGAATTTGTGAAATGAAGCAGGAACAGGTGCTCCTATCCATTGGTTACTCTTATTCTTTACTTTACCTTGCACTGTAGGGATCCCCTCATGTGATGAATCCTTGCCTTTTGTGAAGAAAAGTAGAACCAAGACCAAAGTTACATGACATCATGTTTTATTAAGGTTGAGGGTCTGTACCAAAGTGTTAACTATGAGTGGTAGGAATATGGGTGGTGGTTCTTTTCTTCTTGATGTTTTTCTGCATTTTTCAGATACTCCCTTAAAAAAATTGAGGAGGAGATGTACCCTCAATGAATCCCCAACAATAAAAAAAAAAAAAATTGAGGAGGATAGTCATTGCCCCAGGAAAAGTACATGTTAATAAGAGTATTTATCAAGTGTTTATTCTATGCCAGGCACTGGGCTAAGCCTCATAATAAACAATCAATTGAAGCAAGTGCTATTATGCTCATTTGCTTGATAAGGAAACGGAGGATCTGTGCTCTAAGTCACAAAGCTAGTAAATAAAGAAAAGGAGTTTGAATTCAGGTCTATCTACTCAGAAATCCAGGCATTTTCACTTCTTAATATTTAACCTGGCAGTGTGACAGTTAGGTAGTGGGTGTGATTTTTAGAACAAAGATTAAAAATAATATAACGAGACATGGAGTTAACCATGTTATCCACCAATTCTATTCCTGGGTATATATCCAAGAGAATCGACAATTTATGTTCTTACAAGCACCAATACACTAATGCTTATAGCAGCATTCTTCATAATATCTAAAAAAGTTGAAGTAGCCTAAATGTTTATCAACTGATGAATAGATAAATAAAATATGTCTATACAATTGAATATTCTATAATAAAAGGGAATGAAGTTTCAAAACTAGATAGAGGTAATAGTTGTGCCTGTACTAAATGCCAGTGAATTATTAACTTTAAAATGGTTAATTTTGTTATGTGAATTTTACTTCAACTAAAAAAAAAAAAAAATGAATTTTGAATTTGTTACCATAGCTATGAGCCTTGGAAACATTGTACTAAATCAAAGAAACCAGACACAAAAGATCACATACTGTATGATTCCATTTGTATGAAATATTGAGAACAAGCAAATCTATAAAGACAGAAAGTAGATTAGTATTTTCTAGGCTCTGGGAGGAGGATGGAACAGGGAGTAACTGCTAATGGGTACGGGATTTTTTGGTGAGGCAGTGATGAAAATGTCCTGGAATTAGCTAGTGATGATGGTTCTACAACTACGTGAATATATTAAAACCATTGAATTGTACACTTTAGATGGATGAAGTTTATGGTATATGAATGATATCTTAATAAAGCTGTTATTTAAACATATATAAAAATAATATAACAAATGGACAATTCTCCCACTTGGAGACTTCTCAGCCTATTATTACCTAAATATTATAGTAATATAATAAATAATAATCATCAGAGTTACTGTTTTTTGAGTATTCACCATGTGCCAGGCATTGTTCTTAGCACTTAGCGCTAAGCAGTTAGCATTTTTACATAGAAAGTCAGCCAGGGAGTATGGCTTCAAATCTCAGATTCTTCACCAGTACATTATAATGCTTTATACATAAAGATAGATATAGCAAAGACATGAGAGTAGAGGCTAAGTGCATGAATGTAGGAGTTAGACTGGGTTGGAATCCTGCTGCTGCCAAAGTTGTATGATCTTTGTTGAGTAGTACTTAACAACTCAGAACCCCAGTTCCCTCATTTCTAGTATGATGATAGTAGATTCTCCTTCAAAGGGTTCTCATGAGAGGTAGATTATATCAAATTCCGAGAATAGCACGTGGCATGTTACAGTATAATACAATGCATGTTGTTGTTATTTCCATTACTAAATAGAGGTTTAAAGAGCATAAATTCAAATTGCAAGCTCTCATTCAGTGAGCATTTCAGGTTGAATTAGCATCTCGTTTGGTCATAGAATTACAGAGCTGGAAGGGACACTGAAAGATCATCTGCTCTAGTAGCTGAATGTCTAATCCAGGACTTGGCATTCTCTTTTATGAGGGGTGTATGTGTGTGCCTGTATGTTCACATGGGTACATATGTGCATACTCCTAAGAAGAATATGCTGACTCTGGAAGGAAAAGAGTAATTCAAGAAAGGACCAACTGTGGCTTCCAGCCCAGAGACTACCAAAAGTAATAGAAGCTGTGGGTTTAACAGGGACCTCACACGAGATCCAGTTCAACTTCCCTATCCGCTCAATATCACTGCACCACTGCCCAGCATTCGGTGCTTTCCTTTGGGATCTCCTCCTCTTTATACCCCTCCACAGGGCTTTGTCCTCCATTGAGCTGAGTACATCTGACACCTGTGGGAGCCCGGCCATTCTAGAGGTGAGAACACAAGACATATGTTGAATCTCATTTCCTGAGTTTCTTTTCATACTTGGAAACTGAGATCCCTGGAACTTTTCTTACTGCCTTTAAAGGCCATGCCACAGGCTGGGTTATCAGGCTCATGATGTTACAGTAAAGTTTTTTTGGTACTTCCATTTATATAGTTCCCTGTGGGTTATGTTACAGCAAAGCATCAAGAGTGTACCTGTCCCAGGTCTGGCTTCCAGAGATGTGGTTAAGATAAATGAGGAAACAGTGCTGAATGTTGTAGTACACAGTTTGTGTCATATTTTATAGCTTTTTACTGCATTGCATAACTTTATAAGAAATTAATTTCCTACCTATTTCAATGTAGTTTGAGGAAATCAAAATTTTGGTTTCGGCTACTAGTCTTTTAGAGTCATATAGCCCAATATAGTGTCACAGAACTTCAACTCTTCATGACACAGACAAGGAATAGGCAGCCCAGTGATCCAGGGATTTGCCTCGCCCTTGGTAGGAGAGAAAACCAGCGCTCTAAGGCTCTGGACTTTGATGTTTTGCCTTTACAATGTGAAATTCATTTTTATTGTCATTGCCATTATCAGACTTGCTAGGGAGCTCTCAGCAGCTCAGTGAGGTGGAATATTGTGAGTAGTACCTTGTAGTCAGATAGACCAGAGGTCATAATCTGGCTTTATCATTTACTAGCTGTGGAGCCCTAAGTACAATCTCACTTATAAGGTGTTGTTAACACTTTCCTTGCAAGGTGGCTGTGAGGATTAGAAATGGTGCCTTTCAGACTCCAGGCGTAGTGCTGGGAACTGAGTTGGTCTTTGATAAGCGAAACTTTGTTGTTATTGAAATAGATCAATCTTACATACGCAAATAAGCCTCCTAGTTGAGTAATTTCAAATTTAGACAGACCTAAAAGAATTTGAAGGTGATAACCCATCAGTGATCGCTGGATTTTCTGGCCATGAGATATGTGGCTTTCCACTTCCTCAGCCAAACTTTCAGAGAATCTATAGGCCTTGGGATAAAATGGAGCTCCCCGTCAGAGGGGTTGAAATCTTGATGTAGAAGGAAACAAAAATGGAGAGTCCAATTTGTCATATTATGTTCTGTAAATCACACCTAAACAGAATAATTCAGAGATTGGGCATGTGTGTGCTTTCTCACAGGGGTGTCTAACCCGAGGCTTACAGGCTGAATGTGGGTTATGTGAGTACTTTTTTGCATATGTCTGGTGGTGATAGCATGAAAATTATGCATGGACCTTTTCTTTCCTTTTTTTGTTCATTAGCTTTCATTAGCGTTGTGTATTTAGTGTGTGGACCAAGACAACTCCTTCCAATGTGGCTCAGAGAAGCCAAAAGGTTGGATGCCCCTAATAGAAGGTCCTTGGACTGCTTCTTCACTGTCCACTGCCACCTCCCAACTCTCATGTCCCACTGGCCTACTGGCCGCTGTTTAGCACCTTTATTTTCGGCACTCTACTCTGCACAGACTCAGTAGTCCTTGGTGCCTTGCTTATCACAGTTACCTAGGGCAGGATGTGTTGGTCCATCCCATTATAATGCTGGACCCTTATAATTTCCTTTTCTGATTCCTGCGTGGACCTTGGGCAAGTCACTTAGGTTCTTTGAGAGTCTGATTTATTTTCCATGAGGTTAAGAGGAGGATAGTATCTATTGAACAAAACCAAACAGGCTAATAATGCACGTGGAAGAGCTTTGAAAGCAGTCAAGTGTAATCAAAATGATTTTTTCATTATTAATTTATTTTAAAATTTATCAAAAGTAAGCTTATCTATGGGAATTCCCTCCTGTGGCAGGGAGATAAATTTTGGGTTTTATGGATACTCAACATTCTTCAAATCACACAACTAAGCCATTTTTTTTTTTTTTTTTGCAGTTTTGTCCGGGGCTGGGTTTGAACCCACCACCTCTGGCATATGGGGCCAGTGCCCCACTCCTTTGAGCCACAGGCGCTGCCCATCTAAGCCATTTTTAATCACCCATGGTCTAACCTGTCCTTGATTGGTCAGAAAGTGCTTAATTTCCACTCATTTTGTATACTGCTTTGATTGGAGAGTCAGATCCTATTGAGATGTTCATTAGGCATTGCAGTCACACCAGCTATAGATCAAGTCTGTTTTTCTACTATGTTCTGTCATGCATTTCTCTGAAACAAAAAAAAAGTAACTAAAAACATTATTGATGATAGCTTTCTAAATTGACAAGGCATCACTTGACATTTTAATAGGGCCAATTTGGGCCATGGCCTCAGCATTCTGCTTCTGAGACAGTGTTGATAGGATCTCAGACACTTGAAAATTTATAGGCCAGTCCGCAGGGCCTGTAAGCAGCTTTCAACAGAGAACTAAATTTCCTGGAATTGACCTGCATAGGCACAAATTCACAGTGGTAAATCAAGACTCTGCCATTGCTCTAATAGGTGCCCAGTGGTACATGGATTGAATGGCATGGCATTTGGGAGAAGAAAAGAAAAAATATTTAGTTAATTTAATATCATAAAGGACCTCCTGGCCAAGAATGGACTCATTGCTGGGAACCCATTTGTTAGCCCAGACCGTGGTTGTCCACATACCTACCTGATTAGAATGTGAACTCACAGAAAATACCTGTTTTTCCTCACTATGGAAGATTACATTGTGTAGCTGGTTTGATCTTCTTACCAGGTAGATATAACTGTGCATTATAGTCCTATATGACTGGCTTTTAAATATTTTAGAATGCAGTAAAATACAGATGATAGTCAAATTGTTTTGTACTTGATTTGGCCTTTCTTTGATTCATTGGACTTGGCAGGTCCCTGAGGGCTTTGGTCATCTTCATGAGCATTAGTGGTCAGAGTCTAGCCTATAGTGGGTACAAAGTGTCAAAAAGTAGACACGATTTTTCCTGACCCTTTGACAGGGTTTGGGCAAGTAGTTTCATTTATATTGAATCCCTGATACCAATTACACAATGTTTGGTTGCTTCTCATATAAGCAGGGAGCAGCTTATGAAACTATCTCTTTTTATTGCTTTTTAGTGGTTTTAATTTTGCACAAGTGAGGAATTAAAAGGATATTTAGGAGGCTCCAATCAAGTGTTTGCTTTTGAGTAGTTCTGAAGCTTTCTGCCACATGGTGAATTTGTTCGATTTATTTTATATATTTTCCTCCAAAGAAAATGTCAAGAGTAAGTTATAACAGAGTTTACATTGGAGAGGGACTGTTTAGTGATTGTTTTGCAATTGCATAAACAACTTTGGCTTCAAATGGAAAGAGAATATTGGTTACTTAGGGCTGGAGGGTCGTTTAAATAATTATTCTAACTGTATTCCTTATGTTCAGAAAGTTCAGTAGAGACATGGAAGATAAAGATAAGCCGAAATCAAACTCCTGAGATAAAAACTACAACATCTGAGATTAAAACTACACTGGACATGATTAATAGCAGATTATAAACTGCAGAAGAAAAGATTAGTGAGCTTAAAGACATAACAATAGGAATTATCCAAAATGAAAGAGAAAAATAATTTTTTAAGTATGTGAAAAGACCATAAGTGAGCTTCATAACAACTTCACATGACTTAATATATGTATAATCAGAGACCTCTAAAGAGGGTGACATAAACAGTTTTGGAAGAAATAACACCTAGGGTGGTGCCTGTGGCTCAAGGAGTAGGGCGCCGGCCCCATATGCTGGAGGTGGCAGGTTCAAACTCGGCCCTGGCCAAAAACTGCAACAACAGCAACAAAAAAGAAGTAACACCTAAATACTTTTCAAATTTTACAAAAACCACAAAACCTTTAATTCTAGGGAAAACCTAGAACCTTTGTAGTTTTACAAAAACTACAAAACCTTCCGTTCTAGGGAACTAAACAAAGCCCAAGCACTTTATAATCCAACTTGCCCATACCAGGTGATAAAAAGAAAATTTTAAATTTTTCTTGCCACAAGAAAAAATACATTACATATAAATGCGCAAACAAAGAAGTGACAAGCAGAGTTATTGTCAGAAGGCATGCAAGTGGGAATACAGTGGAGCAACACCCTCAGGGTAATGGGGTTGGGGGTAAACTCTCAACTCTGAATCCAATGCTCAGTGAAAATACTCTTCTAAAATGAAGGCCAAATAGTATTTTCCAAGCATATAGTGGCTGAAAGAAACCAGCAAGAGTAGAAATATACTGCAAGAAATGTTAAAAGAATTCCTGTAGGCAGAAGAAAAAAGAAGGAAATATAAATTTACACAAAGGAAAAAAGAGCACTGGAAACAATACTTTGTTGAATACATAAGGGTTTTTTCTTATGATTTAAATGTCTTTAAAAGCTAATCGAATATTTAAACAAAAATAATAATCATATATGGTAGGGTTTATAACATATAAAAATAATATGTACCTAGCGCTGTGGGAGGACAAGGAGGGTGGATTGCCTGAGCTCACAGGTTTGAGACCAGCCTGAGCCAAAGCGAGACCTCCTCTCTTAAAATAGCTGGGCGTTGTGGTGCATGCCAGTAGTCCAGCTACTACGGAGGCTGAGGCAAGAGAATCACGTAAGCCCAAGAATTTGAGGTTGCTGTGAGCTGTGATGCCACAACACTCTACCAAGGGCAACAAAGTGAGACTGTCTCAAAAAAAAAAAAATAATATGTACACAATAAGAGAATAAAGGCCGGAGGGGGAGAAATGGAAGTATGTGAAATGGTATAGTATCATTTGAAGTAAACTATGACAAGTTAAACTCTAAGCAACTACTGACATAACAAACAAATTTCAGCTAATAAGACAACAAACAAAACAGTACTCAATTAGTTCAATAGAAGATAGAAAAAGAGGGAAAATGAAAAATAGGACAAATGATACAAATAAAAAACAAATAGCAAAGTGGTAGATTTAAACCTAATTACATAAAAATTACATTACATGTAAATTGTTTAAACACCCTAATTAAAAGATAGAAGTTGTCATATTAGAAAAAAAGCAAGACTCGGGCGGCGCCTGTGGCTCAGTGAGTAGGGCGCTGGCCCCATATGCCAAGGATGGCAGGTTCTAACTCGGCCCCAGACAAACTGCAACAACAACAACAAAATAGCCGGGTGTTGTGGCAGGCGCCTGTAGTCCCAGCTACATGGGAGGCTGAGGCAAGAGAATCGCCTAAGCCCAAGAGCTGGAGGTTGCTGTGAACTGTGATGCTATGGCACTCACCAAGGGTGACAAAGTGAGACTCTTGTCTCTACAAAAAAAAGCATGACTCAACTACATGTTGCTTATAAGAAACACACTTTAGGGAAGAACTCAGGAAGATGGCTCATCAGAGATACGAGCTGCCAGATTATCTAGAAAGAAGGAAAAAGTATTACATGAAAAAGAAAAAACAATCATCATTCCAGTGTAATTCTGAGGGAAAAGTGCCAGAAATTACAAGAGATTCCACAAAAAGAAGTTGTGGAGCAGAACAAGAAGGAGCAAAATATTAGCAGATGTCAACCCCTAAGAAGCTTAAAGTTCAGCAAAAAGGGTAGGTGAAGCAGTTTGAGTCTCCCTCTCTCACATTTCTGGTAGTCAGCAGGCTGCTGAGCTGCTAGAGAGCCTTTCTACTCTGAGAAGCCCCAAAACTACTGCTTCCAGTGAATATTTAATCGAATAATCGACCTTGTTGAGGATAAAGCACCAGGTTGCTAGTTGCCTTAGGGTCACTTTCTGTCACCGCGGTCCTGAGGTGAGAGGGCAGGTGGCATATTGCTCCTCTACCCACTGTGTACCTTTATCCTCCCCATGGGGCTCAGCCCCTCAGTTTTCATGTTGCACATCCCCACACAAACATTTCCCAACTCCCACCCAGACTGAAAAAACTACAGGGGCCAATGAGCCTGGGGGATGTGTGTGATCCCTGAGCCTGGACATTGCGGGTGGGCTACCTTTCAGAGAAAGGGACAGAGACAACCAGAGTGCTAGCTTTCTTCCATTCAGACTCCTTTCCTCTCATTCCCCTGATTGCAGTTGTCAAAAGAGACGCTTGACCTAGGACTCTCAGGAGTTGCTGCTTCCCCTCTTTTGGGGCTTCCACAGAGAGTGGGGCCCAAACTTTTCCTCCTAAAGACCTGCAGAGGAATAAAGGATTCTCAGACTTTGAGCTCCCTGCTCACTAGCCCTCCCTGGTGCTGTTCATCTGGATGCTCCATCAGAGCAGGGCATACTCCAAAGCAGAGAGACATCAAACCTGCTTGAGGACCCCATTGGCAACTTGGTCCAGCAGGCTTTTCCTTGGCATGGTCAGAAGTTAATCTTTGGGGATCCAGGGACAGTCCTTTATGCCAGTCCTGTACCCCCAGGACTCAGTCGTGTTGCTGGGGGCATGGAGGGGCTGATTTGTGAACTAACCTTGGAAGGTAAGGGAGCACACATGAATAGACCTGAAAAGAGACTGTAGTGCAAGAGAGTGCAGTGTGAGTCTCAGCCAGAGCACACTTGTAGAGCACTCCTCCTCTCCACAAGAAAGCTGAGCTTTCAGCCCGGGTGGGATCCTAGACAAGGAAGCTCCCAGCCCACAGCGCCATCATTGGGGAGTTCAGCTAGTTTGCCCTTCTGCCTGCCAGCTAGCTCCAGGGAAAGACTGCAGAAAACTCACCCTTCACGGTCAGATTGTGGATCTCGGATGGCCCCCACCTCTATAAGCAGATTTTCTGGCTTTCCTGGAGGTTTTTCCCAGAAGCCTGGGAGCAGATCTTCAACCCTTGGGGAAATAGCTACCTTACCAGCTTTTGTGGAGCCCCCACGCAGTCTCTCTCCCCAACCCACCTCTGCTGTGGTGGAGAATAAAAACTCACCTGGAAGTTCTAGAGTCCCACTCATCACCAGGGGCATTCAAGTATTTCTTCTAAGGGGCCAGAGCCGGTCAGAGGTCCCCAAAACAACACTGCAGCTTGTTCCTTCTGGCAAACGCCACCTACTGAGAGGGAGATCCATTTGCACAACCCTTTACATACATCATTCACTGACTCAATCCTACAGGGTGAGGCTGATTCTGACCCACAAACACCACCTACTATCTCAGAGATTAAACTGCATGTGCCAATACAATTCATACTGTGAAGAAGACCTTTCCTCAGGACTGGGGAAATAGAAAGGATCTCAAAGATCTCCATCCTCCTTAATCAGAAAGAGACAGGGAATATATGCCCCCACACTTAGCTCACCACACTTCAGCCTACAAATGACTAACAACTGAGAAAACCACCACACTAAGGTTATCTGTAACCAAGATATCCATCCAGAACCTAAACAGTTATCAAAGCACCCACAAGCAAAGCCAAAGATTCTTGGCCAACATGTGGTGCAGACACATGCTTATGAGGGGTGGGGGAAGCCCCATCTAAACAAAAGTAAATCCAAAAATGAGAAGGGACAGCTGCCTTAAATGAGAAGGAATCAGTGAAAGTACTCCAGAAGTATGAAAAATCATAGCAAAAAGACACTCAGAGAAGGGAACACCAGCTCTTCAGCACCAGATAACAACCAAAATGAAAATATTGAAATGATAGATGAAGAATTCCAAAAATAGATTGTGAGGAAGCTCAATGAAATCCAAGAGAAAATGGAAAACCAATACAAAGGAAAGTAGAAAAACTATTCAGGAAATTAATGAAAAATTCACTCAAGAGGTCAACATATTTAAAAAAATAAGAACAACAGAACTTCTAGAAATGAAAAATTTATTTAAGAAAATATGAAACACAGTGGAAAGTGTTAAAAATAGACCAGACCGGGGCAGTACCTGTGGCTCAAAGGAGTAAGGCGCCAGCCCCATATGCTGGAGGTGGTGGGTTCAAACCCAGCCCTGGCCAAAAACTGCAAAATAAATAAATAAATAAATAAAAAAGAAAAGAAACAGAAGGACAAGTTTGAAAAAAAAAAAAAAAATAGACCAGACCAGTCAGAGGAAAGAATCTCAGAACTTGAACACAAGTCTTTTATATTAGGCAGTCAAAAATAAAGTACAGAGAATTCAGAGAGGTGAACAAAGCCTACAAGAAATATGGTATTATGTAAAATGGCCAAATGTAAGAATCACAGGCATCTCTCAGGGTGAAAAGGAAGTTCACAAGGAATAATTGAGGAAATCTTTCCTGATCTGTTTAGACATTTAGACATCCAGGTAGAAGAAGCTCAATGAACACTTGGGAGATTCATTTCAAAGAGGCAGTCACCAAGACACAGAGTTATCAGACTGGCCAAAGTCAACATAAAGGGGGAACTCCTACGAGCCACGAGATAAAAATATCAAGTAACTTACAAAGGAAAACACATCACTAACTGCAGACTTCATCACTAACACAGACTAACTGCAGACTTCTCAACCTTATAAACCAGAAGGGATTAGGGCACCATCTCTGTCTTCTTAAACAGAACAACCACCAACATCGAATTCTGTATCCTGCAAAACTGTTTCAAATAGGAAGGAGAAATAAAGACTTTTACAGATAAGCAGACGCTGACAGCATTTGTCAAGACCAGATCTACCCTTCAGGAAATACTCAGAACTCCCTCATACATGGATCAGCATGATAGACACCCACCCATGTAAAACCACCCAAAAGCTAAAGCTCAGACTTCATATGAAACAATAGCACAAGAGGTAAAGCAAAGCAATAAGGTACTGCCAAACAAGATGAACAGAACAGCATCCTACATATTGGGTCTGTCAGTGCATGTTAATAGTCTGAGTGCCCCACTCGAGACGCAGGCTGGCTGAAAGGATGAAAATATATAATCCAAATATCTGCTGTCTCCAAGAAACACATCTTACCCACAAGGACTCATACAGACTCAAGGTAAAATGGGGAAAAAGTGTATGGAAAAAATATTCCATGCAATTGGAAATGAAAAGAAAGAAGGTGTAGCCATTCACATATCAGATAAAATTGACTTTAAATCAACAATAGTAAAGAAAAAGATGGCCAGTATCTGATGGTAAAAGGAGCAATTCAACAAGGAGATAAAACAATCTTAAATATTTGTTCATCTAACATAGGAGCATCCATATTCATAAAGCAAATGCTATTAGATCTAAGCAAAGAGATAAATAGCAGCATCATAATTCTGGGGACATCAATAACCTCTTGGCAGAACTAGACAGATCATACAAGCAGAAAATAAAGAAACAATTAACTTAAATGGGACTCTAGAATGGGCCTAACAGACATTTACAGAACATCCTCTCCCCCTAAACTACTGAATATACATTCTTCTCATCAGCACATGGAACATTCTCCAAGATTGATCATGTCTTAGGACACAAAATATGTCTGAACAAATTCAAAAAAATAGAAATCAAACCACTCAGACCACAGTGGAATAAAACTAGAAATCATCTCCATCCAGGAGAAACACATTTGATCCAGCAATCCCACTTCTGGGTGTTTACTCAAAGTAAAGTAAGTAATTTATCAATAAGATACCTATACTCAAATGTTTATTGTAGCACATTTCACAATTACAAAATGTTGAATCAACCCAAGTGCCCATCAGTTCACGAGTGGATTAACAAAATGTGGTAAATGTATACCATGAAATACTACTTTATGAAGAAGGATGACTTAATGCCTTTTACAACAATTTGGGTGGAACTGGAGACCATTATCCTCAGTGAAGTATCTAAAAAAGGAGAAAAACAAATACCACATGCACCTGCTGTTAAATTGGAAGTAACTGATGAGCACGCATGTGCACAGAGGAAAGTAAGCTCAGTGGTAATCGAGCCAGGCGGAGAGAGAAGGAGATGGTCCAAAAGTTACCTAATTGGTACAACGAACACTCTCTGGATGATAGGCACACTTATAGCCCTGACTCCAGTGTAACAAAATTAATGTATGTAACCAAAATATTTGTGCCCCTATAATATTTTGAAATTAAAAAAAATACATTTACCTAATGATGTTCATTTGTGTTGCTTTTGCCTATTATGAATAAAGCTGCTATGAACATTATGTACAAAAAAGTGAAATATACTTTAAATATAATGATAGAATAGATTAAAAGTAAAGGGCTAAAAAATATATTATGCAAACACTAATCAAATGAATGCAGTACGAGATATATTAGTATCTGATATAGTTGGCATATTATACCCTCCAGGTCTCTTGTTGACATTTGATCCCCAGTGTTGGAGATGGGCCTAGGGCAAGGTGCTTGAGTCGCAAGGATGATCCCTCATGGACAGCTTAGCACTGGCCTTGCAGGAATGAATGAGTTCTCACTATTTCCCCCCCCTCAAGAACTGATTGTTTAAAAGACCCTAACACTTGCCTCTCCTCTCTCTCTTCCTTCCTCTCTTACCCTGTGATGCCTGCTTCCCTTCTCCTTCCGAGTGGAAGCTTCCTGAAGCCCTCATCAGAAGCATGTGGTAGTGCCATGCTTCATTTGGTTCACAGTTCTTCACAACCTGCGAAACCGTGAGCCAAATAAACCTCATTTCTTTATAAATCACACAACCTCAAGTATCCCTTTATAGCAACACAGAATGGACTAAGACAGTATCAGACAAAGGTTTCAGAGCAAGAGGTGCATCCACCAAAAGGATATAACAGTTCTAAAATGTACCTAATAACAGAGCCTTAAAATACATGAAGCAAAAACTGGTAGAATGTCAAGGAGAAGTAGGTGGATGGTTAGTCATGCTTTAAGACTTTAGTACTCATGTTTTAATAAATGATAGAGGAAGTAGACAGATGATCAGTAAGGATACAGAAACCTTGAAATGACATAGTATACCAACTTGACCTAACTGAGATTTATATGACATTACACCCAACAACAGCAGAATACATATTCCTTTCAAGTATAACATTTACCACGATTGACCATATTCCGGGCCAGAAACAAGTTTCAACAACATCTAGAGAGTTCAAGGTATGTTCTCTAACGTTTGTCAGAGGTCCCAAAGACTACCCCCTGGTATTTGATTTACTAGAAAAGACTCTCATAACTCAAAAAAAACTGTTTATTCTCATGGTTATAGTTTATTTCAGCAAATGGATACAGATTAAAAACACTAAAGGCAATAGGCACATAATTCAGGAGAGATGAGGCCCAAGCTTCCAGTTGTTTTCTCTCAGCGTAGTCTTACGTTCATAGCTTAATTGTCCCAGCAACGAAGTATGACAACACTATGGAGTATAGCCAGTCAAGGAAGTTCACCGGAGTCCCCTTGATGTCCAAGATCAGTCACATGGGCAGGGATTAACCACATGACTGACCTTAATTACTCAGTCTCAAACAGATCAAACAGATAAAGCATGTCCTCAGGCTTCCACCATAAATCACATGGTTACCTTAAACTATCTGCTGTGGCCCAAGACCCTAGACAAACAAAGACCCTTCTATCAGGAAGGACATTCCAAGGGCTTAAAGGTTATCTTCCAGGAGGTGGTTAAGGGCTAGTTCTTCCTTTGGAATATACAAAAGGAAGAAGGGTAAGGTTAACATTCCAAACATCCGAGTCAATACTTTACTGCACAAATCATGATGGAGATAATTTAGCAAGCTGTAAAGAAAGGTCCTTGGGAAAATCTCCAAATATTTGGAAACTAACACACCTTTTTTTCCTTTTTTTTTTTTGAGACAGAGTCTCATTATGTCACCCTCGGTAGAGTCCTGTGGCATCACAGCTCGCAGCAACCTCAATCTCTTGGGCTTAAGCGTTTCTTCTGCCTCAGCCTCCCCAAGGAGCTGGGACTATAGGCACCCGCCACAACGCCTGGCTATTTGTTGTTGTTGTTGTCATTGTTGTTTAGCAGGCCTGGCTTGGGTTCCAATCCGCCAGCCCTGGTATATGTGGCCGGCGCCCTAACCACTGAACTACAGGTGCTGAGCTGGAAACTAATACACTTTTAAAGAATAAATCAAAAGATAATGAGAAAATATTATGAACTGAATGAAAATACAAGGACAACATATCAAAATTTATGGGATACTACTAAAGCAGTACATAGGGAGAAATTTAAAACATTAAATGCTTATATTAGGAAAGAAAAAAGGTCTCAGTAGTTTAGCTTTTACCTCTAGAAACTAGAATAAGAAGTACAAATTAATAATAAATGAAATAATAAAGATTAGAGTGGAAACAAATAGAAAACAAAAACAACAAAGAAAGATCAGTGAAACTGAAATCAATGAAATCAAAAACATATTTCTTTCTTGAGAATTCCAGTAAAACTGATAACTCTCTAGCCAGACTGATCAGAAAGAAAGACACAAATTGCCAAAATCAGGAACGAGAGCAGTACCGTCTATTAGAGATTCTAGAGATATTAAAGGATTATGGAATATTACAAACTCTATGCTGACAAATTTGACAACTCAGAAGAAATGAACAAACTACTTGAAAGGTAAACTACCCAATCTCACCCAAGAAGAAAGAGATAATCTGAATAACCCTATAAAAGGAATTGAATTTGTAATTAAAAAGCTTCCCACAAAGAAAATTCCATGTCCAGATGGCTTCACTGGTGAATTATATAAAACATTTAAGGACAAAATAATACCAATTCTACACAGACTGCCAGCAAATTGAAGGAGAGGGAATACTTTTCAAGACATTTTATGAAGTTAGCATTTATCCTGATATCAAAACCAGATATAGGGACATTACAGGGAAACTACAGACAAGCATTCCTTGGGAACACAGATGAAAAATTCTAAGCCAAATTTTAGCAGATCAAATATAAAAATATAAAAAAGGATACTTTATCATGGCCAAGTGGGGTTTATGCCAGGAAAGGAAGGTTTGTTTAACATTTGAAAATCATGCAATGTAATTCATCACATTAAGACACTAAAAAAGAAGAAGTTATATGATTATCCCAGTGGACATGAGAAAAAGGATTTGAGAAAACCCAACATTTACTCTTGGTATAAACTCTCAGCAAGTTTGTTGTAGGAGAGACCTTCTTCAGCTTAATAAAGTTCATCTATGAAAAACTTAATAGTTAATGTCAAATTTATAATGTTGAAAGACTGAGTGCTTTCTCTTAATTTTTCTCTTATTCTTAATACTAGGAATGAGGTAAGGATGTCTACTCTTACTGATTCAGCATTGCACTGGAGATTTTTGACACTGTAGTAGGTAATAAACAGAAATTTAAGGCATCCAGATTGGAAAGGAGGAAGTAAACTGTCTTTACTTATAAACAATATATCCTAAGACCATTTTCCAGACCTCTAAAGCAATGTTTTAAAATTAAGCTTCATGAAAAATAACTTACCTAGTTTTTGTGTGTTTGATTTTTTTTTTTTTTTTTTTTAGGACTTTGTTTAGAGAAGTTGCCTATTTCATCTTCTACTAGTAATCTCCATGTGGACTGGGAACAGGATGTCATCACCTGTTATGAGAAGGCAGGGGACATTGCTCTCCTGTACCTCCAAGAGATAGAAAGGGTAAGTGAGGACCAAGTGTTTGTTCCAGCTTGTAATTTTTTTTTCAAAATTATAGACAACTATAGTCAACTACTGGAAAGCCTTCCACTTGTCTGCCTCCGAGTGCAAAGCTTTACCTTATATTCCTTAATGCTAAGGGGAAGATGGTATCAATTGTGGTACCTTGTGAAAAACAGATGGTTCAGTGTTTGTGAAGCATGATAACATCCTCTGAGCGTGATAATAGAAATGATAGTATGCATCTGTTTAGACCCTCAGCACCCCGAAGCTGGTTAATCATTCCCGTTGTCCTAAGCAAAATGGGTTGACTGTATGCCAACATCTGTTTATGTGGGGTTTGGCAAAGGTCTGCTGGGGACTTCGACTGACTTGAGCAGGTTATGTAACCCCTGAGACTACCAGGGATGGTTTTCTCCCAGCCGTCAGTGGTTTGCCTGCCTTGTGGGATATGGAAACCAGCTGCTGACAAGAGGGCTGTGGAACAGAGAGCCAATGAGCCTGAGGCTCTGCGGTCATAACCTCAGGCAAAGGAGGCTGGGGTCTGGAAGGGCTGGAGAGGCGTGGGGTAACTTTGTTTAGAAGGAGTCTTGGCTTTTAGTTCTGCTCTTTAGTAAGTTTCTTCACTCTCAGCCTCAATTTTCCCATTTGTAAAAAAGCATAATACACGGGTCACTAGGAAAGTTTTGAGACAGACCGTGTTCTGGCCTATTATTTCATTTCCAGAAACAGAGTTAATAGCATCCTTTTTGATTCATCTATGCAAGTTTTAACTTACTTGGCTTATCCGTATTGCTGGGAGGGTTTCATTTGTTTCCATCTCACAGATTTCATGTTTCTTGATTTTTGTGTGTCTCAAAAGTTTCGTAATAACCCACATAATATTCACTACTTTATGGAGTTTTGTGGGGATTATGTAAGGTCATGTGAATAAAGGCATTTATCCCAGACTTGGAAACATATTGGATTCTTGGTATTTTTATTAGTCACAATAGCTCCTCGCAGCTGCTGCTCCTAGCCAAGTTTCCTGGAGTTCTAACCAAGGCCGGATGCTGATGTTAACCACAGAGGTATACCTGTGAGATTGTTTGAAATGATTTCAAATCCTGTGAGACTTTGGAAGTGATCAGAAGTCTTGTTTTCCATCAATTTTCTGGGCTGTTGGTTTCCATAAGGATTAGAATAGACAGGGATTACTGAAGTCTTGATGCTTTAGTATCTTATAAACGTACAGACTGGAAGTCATTTTTTTCATAAATCAATTTGTGTGTTGGTCTTTGCAATGAGGATCTGAATTGCCTTTTCAAGAGGCAGAAAGAGTTGAATGAGAATCACAAAAGAAGAAAAGAGAGAATGTGATGGAAGTAGAATTTGACCTGAGCTTAACCAGAATGCTATAAGCATGGCTTATGGTATCTGGGAATTCAGGAAGTTATTTAGCTGTCTTCTCAAAGCGCTATTCTATCAGAAGGTTGCTAGGAGAAGGGAATTTTTTTTTGCTGTTCGGAATTTATGATAATGCTCTTTAGAGAAATGATCATGCAGGCAGCTTTTAAAATCCACATTTTTTCCACTGTCTGCCTCTGTGATGGTCAGTCTCGGCAGTGGAGAAGTCTGCTTATCCTTATCCCAGCTAAGCTGTTCTTGCTGACTGTGTAGCACTGGCCACTTATAGGCCCTTGCCCGGCAGGTTACTTTCTGTTGTCCAGCCCTTTCGTGTTGGAACTGCCTTCTCCTGACTGGGAGAAAGGAGGTTCATCTTTACAGTCTTTAATGATGCAGGAATTGGCAGTTCTGGTTATCCCTCCTGTTGTGTTCCTTCATAACTAACTACCCATTCACTGTTGCATTCTTCAAGCTGGACTATCAAGGAGAATCACAAAGTCACAGAATTTAAAATAAGTCCTTTTTTTTTTTTTTATTTGCAGAAGGAAATGATGATCATAGGATGATAGATTTTGAGAAGAAAGTTGAGGCCCAGAAAGAGAGCCCAAGGACACACAGGAATGTAGGCCAAAGCTCATTTTGGAACTCAGCTCACCTGGCACCTGGTTCTGTGCTGACTCAGTTCATTCTCTGAGGCCACTGTAAGCAGATACAGAACCCTGTCATTTCCCCCACACCCTTATCTATAGAAAGTGCTCAACAAGTACAGTAATTGACCAAACAAACTTTAGCTTCTAGTAGCATGGGGGGAGCAGCTTCTTTGGCTTAGGGTTAAAGCTCAGCATATGTAGATGAGTTTCAAATTTCTAGCTCTGATTTTCCACATGAGTTTTCTTGTATGGGAAACCATTTTGAGCCTCCCTAGATTTCAGCAAGTTGGGATATTAGCAATGAGAGGGTTTGAATGAAGTAAACAGTGGTTCTCATTGTAGTAGGTACTTAAGAAATTATCTGTTGATGATCAGAAGTCTACAAGTCAAATAACCTTTGTTAAGTGACCAGTGTGCATGGTGGATGTTTAAGGGTTTGTATGTGGCATACAGTTGTGTGCTATGCAGGAGACACCTGACCGGACTTTTTCTTTTTGTAAATTTTGAACTTAATAATAATTATAATGAATTGAAAATACAAACATTAAGAGAAACAGAATCTGAAAGAAGTAAAGGCCTCGAACAAGTCTATTGGCAAAAAGCGCTTTGCTTTCTGAGTAGCCCTATTAATGAGAAAATCTCATGTACTGTTCCTGGGCACACTTGTTCTGCTGTGTGCTGCCCTTTCACTTCCTGGTCATTCTGTGATGAAGAAACTTCTGTTTGCCAAGCCTTTTTGGCATTTTGTTCATTAGTATTGGATTTTAACTGCATTCACTGGCAAGAATAAAATTTGGGGAGAACTTTTGAAGATCGCTGGGAGTGTTGTGACTGGTGTTTGTTCATAACCTGGAAGCGCCACATCGTGTTTCTAAGGCAGCACCATTCGCTGAATTTCTCTAATGGTGGATATGTTCACTGATGTTAGAGTTGTTTGTTTCCAGACGGTAGTGACTGTTTAGAAAGGGGGGTGACCTTGCCTTCCCTTCGAGGCAGCAGAGTGCTGTGGTGAAGTGTTAGGATCCTGACCTTGCCACTTCTTAGCTGGTGGGCCTTTGGATAAGTTACTCAACCTCTCTGCACCTTACGATCCTCATTGAGAAAAGAGCAATAATAACACCCATAAGGCTGTTGTGGGGATAAGAAGGGTTTGCTCCTGTGCGTCCCAGTAAGTACATTGTAAGTACACAGTGAGTGTCAGTTTTGTTGTTATCACCTGTGCATGTGTCACCTGGCTGTGGAATCTTTCCAAACTTTAGATGACTTTTGACATTTCAATAAAAACCTGAAATATTACAAACATACTGTTTAAAATGTTAAAGAATTTTTAGCAGCGTGTAAGTGGAATCATTTTTTTCAAGAGAAGTTGGTTTTCCCTTCCTTTTGCTGAAGCTAATGGAACAATATTTTGCCCGGGGTCCCTATACCTGGGGTCTGGACTTTTTATTAACTCCTGATCCTTTGATGCTGGTCCAGTTATTTATGTCTGTATATGTTAGCTTTCCATTTTCATGGAGGGCTAATTGTGCCTGAATTGTCCGGTTTCCTGGCACTAGAGAACCAGTGTTCACTGAGCACCAGCGTGTGCTAGGCAGAGGTAGGAGCTTTCCACGTGCTCTTCCCCCTTGTTCCAGATGTGGCGGCGAGGCCAGAGAAAATGTGAATAAATGAAAGCTGTGTGCACTAAATATTTTTGTTTAGTATTGTCCTTGTCGTATTAGGGCTACAGAGACATTTACTAATAATCTTCTCTGATAGTTTGTTTGCTGAAGGGGAATAAAAGACCTAATACACTTCTATAATTTAATCAAATGAATCAAATCAGAGCAG
Source organism: Nycticebus coucang (assembly GCF_027406575.1). NCBI lineage: Eukaryota > Metazoa > Chordata > Mammalia > Primates > Lorisidae > Nycticebus > Nycticebus coucang. Next base: position 93,648,198 of record NC_069788.1, read on the forward strand.
GTAAAATTAGAAATGACTTTAGATGGCCTTGATTGGTTTATCTTCAGATGGTAGCATTATGCCAACAGTAAATAAAGTTATCTGTTCTGCCCGGAGCTTCTAGTGGTGCAGTGGTAGGAATAAAGATGACTTCACCCTTGGTTATCATAGTATGAGCCCTGCTTTTGGCAAATGAAATCATCCTGTCCCTGTCCTTTGTGTGCATCAGCCGACCAGCTGGTTATGGTTTTCTTGAGCAGGAGCAGTGCCAGGGTGGAACTTTACTTTCTGCTGACAGTTCATTTCTTTACACTCTATTTTAGAAAAGAAAATTAATGCTAAATTAAGTTAATGCTAAAACCCATAACTTTTTATTGGCTCTCTCAGTGCTAAAGTTTCTAGAAAAAAATACCAGATCCCCAATATTATAGTGCTCAACCCAGACTTCCTCTGTTCACCAAGGCCCTGGTCACTGGGCTGCATGGTCATGCTTGAATTGTGTTCTCCCAACAAGAGGAACTAGCAGTGACATAGGTGAGGTGATGGATCCAGAACTGGATTAGGTGAAGGTTACTGTGGGTCTTGAATTCAAACCAGCTGTCCTTGGAAAGGCACTCTAGAGCTGCTGTTGACCAAAGGCATAGTGTGACTCTAAAAGTCTGAGTGGCTGCACCTTTGACTTTACAATGTGGAACAATGAAAGAAACCAGAGTCTTCCTTCCCTTCCCCATTCGTCCCTACCTTTTCACTCAGGCAGGAGCAGCAGGTGACAGTTCATGGCTTAATGTAGTTTCCTTAAAAAAATTTCTAGAAACTGACCAGCCAGGCCCTGTGCTGGTGCCTCTGACCTTGAGCCTTTAACCTGGTTGACTGGAGTAGAGGCTGTCACACACACTTAGAACTGAGTTAGGAAAGTCTGGAAACCAGAAAGGAGCAGTCACTTGTTTTTATTTTGTATATTTTCTATCACTCTTTACCTTCATAATTTGATAAGCAATGAAGGGTTTTTGTCTAGTGTCTTCTACCTTTGGCAGTATAGGAGAGTAGTGGTTGCTTTGTAATCTTGAAAGAGCTATTCTTTTTTTTTTTTTTTTTTTAAAGGTTACAAGACTTTTATCAGAACACAGAATATAAAGAGCTATTCTTGTATAAAAATTATTGTGCTCACTTGCTAGGTGAAATTGTACCTTGCTGGTTTAGTTTGCATCATTTTTTGATTACCAGTGAGGTTGAAAATTTTTCCATGTTCTTGTTTACTACTTTTTTCTTAAAAAAAATAGCATTATTGAAATATAGTACACATACCCTATGATACACTCATTTACATTGCACAGTTCAGTGTTTTTTGTTGTTTGTTTCTTTTTGAGACAGGGTCTCAGTCTTGCTCTGTTGCCTGGGCTGGAGTGCATTGGGGTGATCATAGCTCACTGCAACTGCAACTCCTGGGCTCAAGTGATCTTCCTGCCTCAGCCTTCTAAGTACTGAGAACTACAAGTATCTGCCAGCATGCCTGGATAATTTTTAATTGTTTAATGTTTTTGTAGAGATGGGGATCTCACTATGCTGGTCAGACTGATTTTAAACTCCTGGCCTAAAGTGATCCTCCTGCTTTGGCCTCCCAAAGTACTGGGCATGAGCCACTGCACCCAGTCAGTTCACTGATTTTTAATGATTTGCAGAGTCACCACCACCAATATTTAATTTGACAACATTGTCATCATCCCAAAAAGAAACCCTGTGCCCATTAGCAGTCTTTCCTCATTTTACATCCAGTTTCCCCAGCCCAAAGCACCTACTAATCTATTTTCTGTCTTTATAGATTTACATGTTCTAGATCTTTTATATAAATAGAATAATATAATATGTGATCTTTTATGGCTGGTTTCTTTGGCTTAGCATAATGTTCTCAAAATTCATCCTTGAATCAATACTTCATTTCTTTTTATTGCCAAATTATGTTTGATTATATGCATATACAGCATCTTATTTACCCATTCACCAATTAATAGACATTTGGATTGTTTTCACATTTTGGCTATGATGAATAATGCTGCTGTGAACATTCACAGGCAGGTTTTTGCGTGGAAGTGTTTTCATTTTTCTTCTGTGCATTTTATGTATATGTACTTTATGTTTAACCTTATAATCTTTTTGTCTGCTTCTACTTTGTGTCTAATTTTTGGACGAAGTGGTTTTTTAAAATAATTTGAATAAACTCAGTGTCATACATATCTTGACACTTTTTCATGTATCTATATATTTTTTTGAGTCTCAGTCACCCTGGGTAGAGTGTCATGGCATCATAGCTCACAGTAACCTCAAATTTGTGGTTTGAGCGATCCTCTTGCCTCAGCCTCCTTAGTATCTGCTGGGACCACAAGTGTGCGCCCTTACACCTGGCTAGTTTTTCTATTTTTTGAGTAGAGATGGGGTCTCACTCTTGCTCAGACTGTCTCAATCAGTCCTCGAGCTCAAGCAGTCTTCCCACCTGGGCCTCCCAGAGTTCTTGGATTACAGGCATGAACCACCTTACCCGGCCCTCTTTTTCATATTTGCTCTGAATATTTTCCCAGCCAGTAATTTTCCATTTTTAAGTTGGTTATAAATTTTGAGTCTCTATGTAGTTCAATCTGATCTTTTTAATTTCATTTTGTTTCATCGATTTTAAAGCTTGACTGTTGGAATAAACCCGTCTAGGATTTTTTACATATTTCGCATATGTAAAAGAATACATTTTAAATTCCCAAATATGCTTGGAATTTATTTTGGTATATGGTATTAGAGATGACTTATAAGTTAATTTTCCCCAAATTTCAGTGTCACTTAAAGGTGATCTAATATTTCCTTTTCATATTTTCTGTCATATATTTTTAGTCATTCAATAAAATTTTAGAGACTATGGTAATTTTTGGCTTTCTTATTTTGTTTTATGAATCTTTATATTACACCAAGATGACCTTGTTTAAGTACTTCTTAATGATGGATTTTAACATCTGAAGGATTGGTGATTACACTTATTTTTCAGAATTATCCTTTGTTCTTTTCTCTTTATGCTTCAGATGAATCATAGAATAACTTCATTGAGTTCGAGAAAAATCTTGAACCGCCAGGTGCGGTGGTATGGTGGCTGGCACCCGTAGTCCCAGTTACTTGGGAGACTGAGGCGGGAGGATCACTTGAGGACAGGAGTTTAAGGCTGCAGTGAGCTATGATCACACCATTGCCCTCTAGGCTGGGTGACAGAGCAAGACCTCGTCTCTTTAAAAAGAAGAAGGAGAGATCCAGTCAGGATTTGGTTGAATTTTTATTAATTTCATATATTAATTTAGATGATTATATTTAATCTTATATTCAATCTTCTCTCATTTATGACCCTCTACCTATTTTGTCAAGACTTTGGTTTTATAGATTTCAGTTGGTTTGATCATTCCCAGGTCTTTTCGTTTTTATTGCTTTGTGAATAGAATCATAGTTTTCATTATATTTTTACATATAAAATGATTATGATATTTTAATGCAAATACATAAACATTTATCGAGTGCCTTCTGTGTTCTGGGTACTGTGCTTGACATCAGGGGCACCATCTCATAAGGACACAGGTTCACAACCAGTATGAGGAATTCTTTGGCAGGGAAAACTCAGAGAGCTCTGCGAGCCTGGAGAAAGGTCTTGGACCAATGTGGAAGTTCAGGGACAGCTCGTGGAGGATGGTACCTGAGCCGAATCTTAAAGGCTGACAAGGATAGCTATATCAAGGCCGGCAAAGGTAGTAGTTATTAGCCATGACTCTGAACTCTTCTATGCAAGTAGAGTCGATTCTTCTCATTTTTCTAAGAATACAAATCTATAGCAGAGGAATGATTTTTGTTGTTGTTTCTTCTCTTCTCATATTTTCCATCTTGTCTCTCTCTCATGCAGTATTGACAAAATCTCTAATAGCAATGCTAAGAAATAAAAGAAATAGTAAATATACTTAATTTTATGCCTACTTGAAGGTAACTCTTTCACATGTCTTCATTAAGGATTGTATGCTCATGAAGTTTCTCCTTTGCAATTCAAACCAACCATGTGAAGGAGGTGTTGCTGTCCCCAGCATATAGATGAGGATGTTGAAGAACTCAAAGGAGTTCTCCTAAGTGCATAGTGGTGAGGAGTGTTGGAACTAGACCTTTAGCCTGGAACTTTTGACCTAAAATCTCTCCCTGTGCTATCATGCGTCCTCGGCAGATGTTTGCTTTTGCCAAAGCAGGGTGCACTTGTTAAGGATACTTGTTGGCAGTCTTCTCACAGGGAAGTGTTTATCCATGGAACAAGTGGTGGCTTTAACACTGCCAAACGGTGCTCCTGCCCAGGCCCTTTTGTTGGAGGTTGTTTGTGAGGAAGGGATTAAATTTAAGATGCTTAGACTTCGGGGTAAATCCTGAGCCGTGCTGTTCCCTCTGTCTTTTGTATCTTTCCCATTCTTCTCATTTGTCACCAAAGCCTCATTCTGGCTACCCTCCTTTGGACCTTGCTGTTTTGGACTTTGCTCTGTAAGAAAACACAGACAAAGGGGAAGGAGCTGGGTTGTGGAGTTAGGTAGACCTGAGTTTTAGCACCAGCCCTAATACTTGCTAGCTGATGATTTAGGTAATTCGCTCGGCAGAGCAGTCTTAGTTTTCCCTTCAGTAAAGAGAGGATATTAGTGTGTTTCTCAGAAGGTTTTGTGGGGAATAAATAAGGTAGCCACATACCCACATAGTTCCTAATACACAGTAGATTACTTTTCTGTTGCCTTTATTCTGCATTTATGATTAGCCTTGAAAATTCATTCATTCATTTACTACATATGATGAATGCTTTCCCTGTGCCAGACACTGTAAGTAGACACTGGGTGTATATATATTGGTAAATAAAATAGATGTGGCCCCTGACTTTGTGGAATTTATAGCACAGTGGAGAGAGATAGCCAGTAATCAAGTAAAAAAATCTATTGATAAGTGCAATGAAGGCATAGAAAAGGATGCTGTGCAAGGGTCTAATAGGAGCAGACCTACTTGATGTGGTTGGTTGGGGAAGGCCCTTCTGAGGAAGTGACAAGTTGTTAACTTAGAGATGACAAACAGGAGAAAGAGCAAAAGCATAACATACTCCAAATTGTGTGATCAGAAAATTATCGAGGCTGCATATAGAGTAGAAAGGAAGTAGGGAAGCAAGAGAGGGCATAGGGAGGCTATTATAGAAATCTATCAGAAGTTACAGCAGCTTAGGTGTGGCAATGGGAGTAGAAATGGATAGACATATTTGAGAAAGAATCAGGAGGGGCATGGTAGTAGATTTCAGAGGAAAGAGTTACTTTCCCTGTAACCCTTTGACTCCCCAGTGTCTGATGTGGGCAGCTGAGTTGATGACAGTGCTATTCCTTATGTCAGTGTTAGCATGATAATAGAGGATTCATTTTGGGCTGAACCTGGACTCCTGAGAGTGCAATCATGCTCACAGGCTTCCTGGAAGTAGAGATTTGGTGGCTCTCTTCCCAGGAAGGCATTCCAAAGCTTAGGAGGGAGATAGCTAGTAGGAGGCTTTTGAGGACCAGCCCCATCCCTGTGATCCAGCTGTACGGACCCACCCAAGACTGAGGCTGGACCAGAGGACCAAGAACCCCCTCTACCTCCAGTCATGTAACAGAGCACCAAGTAACAAGAAGTGGCAGAATACTGCTGGGCAAGAAGCCTGGGCGTGGAGAGAAAAACCCCCTTTGGAGCACAAACACAGGGGCTACTGTGGCTGAGGGTGGAGCAGAAACACTAAGAAACACATTCAGGTATCCCAGACTCCACAAGATGTGAGTTAGTGGCCCGCTGCTGGAGGAATTGGAAGTCTGTGATGTGCTGAAGATAACTACAGGAACAACAAAACCCAGCCCCAGCTCAACTACTGACTAGAATGATTCAATCTCCCACATTTGTGGCCTCATGGAAGAAGAAAAGTGCCATTTTTAGATATAAATATTATTTACCTGTTTTTTTTCTACCCACACTGTTCAACATTAAATTAAAAAATTGTGAGACTCACATGCCCACACACAGACCCCCACATACTGGAACAAACGAACCATAGTAAAGAGATAAGCAAGAAAACCCAAACCCAGAAATGACCCATGTGTTGGAACTATCAGACGGGGACTTTAAAATAACTGTGATCAATGTGATAAAGTATATTGTGGGAAAGGTATACAATATGCATGAACAGATGGTAATTTCAGCACAGAGATGAAAACTATAAAAAAGCCAATTGAAATGCTAGAAATAACATATATTTTTAACTTTAGAGAGACCTTTTATGAACTATGTGAAAAAAATTTTTTTCTTAAGTTGAGTGATTACTTTGGTTACACTTTAGTTGCTTCTGTTAAATTTAACTAAATTAAATGTGATGGTTTAAATTTAAAACCAACATATATAACATGATCTCATTTTTTAAAAAATGATTTTTATCTTTCTCTGCTAGATACATGTGTACACAAAGATACCTGGATTGTTCAATAAATGTTAACTATGATTATTTCTGTGGGGTGTAATTGTCTAGGTGATGTTTTAATTTTCTTTTTTGTGCTATGCCGAATTGTTTTTGCTTAAAATAATCATGGCATTTCAAAATTAATAACGAGGCCCCCAAACAAATAAAGAGTAATTTTTTAAAGTTTTAGTGTTGTCCCTCTGAGTGGACCTATAAGTCTGGAATTCATAAAGCGGACAAGAGCCCTAAATTTGGCAGAATATTGATGATTTTTGAAGTTCATAGGAATGGATGGGATCAGCTCAAGAGAGATTTAAAAGAGAAGGGAAAAGAACCTAGGAAGATGCTTGGCGTGTCCCTAGCCCTGGAGGATGTGCTGAGGAGGCTTCTGCAGGGGGTGGGAATGAGGTAGCAGGAGCACCTGCAGGTGGAGGCTCCAGGTCAGGGAGGAGCCCGGTGGCTTTGATAAGATGCTGGGCTGTGGGTCCCCCCAGGGGTTGCCTGGGGGGATTTCATTCCTCAGCATCTGGTTCACTGCGTGCCTTCTACTTTTCTTTTCCCCAATGCTTACAGGTTAAAGAACCAATAATTGCTTCAATTCTGTTTGGAGAATAATTTCAAGACCTTTAGGATATTTGGAGTTTGGCTAACAACTGGGTCTTTTGCAGAGCTGCTGACTTTCAGCAAATGTGGACAGCATGCATGGAGAACACTTTTTTTTTTTTTTTTTTTTAATGGGATGAAGTCTTGTTCTGTTTCTCAGGCTGGAGTGCAATGGCATGATCATAGCTCACTATAGCCTTGAACTCCTGAGCTCCAGTGATCCTGCCTCAGCTCCCAAGTTGCCACGGTGGCAAGTGCATGCCACCACACCCATCTAATTTTTATTACTCTTTTGGAGATGCGTTCTCACGATGTTACCATTGGTATGGTTTTAAATGGTTTAAATGGGCCATGAGCAGGTTTCTCTTTGAGAAGAGCTTTATTTGACTTGTGAGTTTAAAGAGAATAGCAGATATGTGTTTATACTTCATTATAACCAACTCAATATGCAAGTCTTTCTCCTGATTAGTTGGCAGTCTTTCTTGCAAAAATGTAAACCTTTAAAATCCCATTATCTGTTGACAAGAAGCCAAGAAGAAAGAGATGACATTGTTTTTTTCTCTACTCTCCCCTTAAGAATAGGTGACTGCTGCTTAGCCCAAACTCCCTAGCTACAAAGCTGCAGAGTTCCTCAGCCCGATAGCCTGGCAAGTTGCGTCTCTGGTTAATTCCGGGCCCAGTGCTCATCACAGCACTTGTTAGCTTATCTTGGAGCTCATCAAGCTCATGTAGGGCCGAAGCTACACCCTGCCTGTTGGTGTCCTGGGCCACTGGCAATGAGGATGATTCCCACCTTTGCTGGGACCTACTTCTGTGTCACACAGCCTCCTTGTCAGAATCCTGGCACCCAGTGGAGCCGCTCCACCTCTAGTGCTTTTCGTCAGTGCCCCTTCCTCAGCTCTCGGTGGCAGGCGGGGAACATGTGCCCCTGGGTTACCTGATTGCTTCCTGTCTAGTTGAAGTCATTTTCTGCTTTTCTGGTGCCTACATTTCTATACCTGTGCGTCTGCGCTGATATTTACAAAAGGAAGTCGGTTTTTCAAGTTGTGCGGTACATTTAGAGATAGGGTTTTAAGGAAGTAGGCTTGGATATGCATCTGATTAGTTTTCCGATTTTCTCCCCTTCTAGGTAATACTTACTAATATTCAAAACAGAAGCCCTAAACCTGGCCCTGCTCCCCACGATCAAGAACTAGGTTTTTTCCTAGAAACAGGACTTCAGAGAGCCCATGTCCTCTATTTCAAAAATGGGTAAGCCTTCTTCATTTTTTGATCCATTTCCTAAAGAAGGAAAATAGCCATATAATATGTCTCAAGTTTAGTTACTACAACAAAGCAATTTTAAACATGAAGTACAACTGGAGTATTTTTTTAAAGAATGAACATTGGCTCTTTTTGTCTTTTCTCCACATGGCTCTCTTGCTTTCCGATGAGATGTGAAGGTGGGAGAAGGGAGAGAGGGGGCACCAGTCACAGGTGTGGAATGCCATGCTGGGGTGGGTGGATCTGAGGGGTGCCGTGCTCATTATGCCCTTCCTCCGTGGGAGCGGCACTGTGGTCCTCCCCACTATGTTGAAGAAAAAGTAATGAATTGGAAAGCCTGCCACATAGGAGCATCTCTCTTTCAATGTCCGATCAATTTAGAGAATTAGAATTGCCAAGTCGCAGCCAGTTTCTATGAAAGTGAGTGTGGCCGTGATGCCACACAAGCACATTTTCAATTTTAGTTGTCTTTGAAAGGGGTTTAATAAAAGATTTAAAAGCACAAATGGAAAGGATAGCTTTGTGGTTCATTTAATGTTTGTTTTTATGTTTGTGTTGCTCTTGTGAGAAACGTGCTGATTTGTTCCAGATCTCTTCAGTTGTGCCTTGTTTTGACATTGTGCTGCAGGATAGATGTGCATGAAGACCAACAGTAGGTATCTGGTCCTCTGTAGCTCCTACCAGGCTTTGCACGGGGAGGCCCCTGGGGGCCTGCTCCCTTCGCGGTAGGGGTAGTCCACTAGTGCTTTGAATGGCAGAAGGGACACAAGTCCCAGCCTTCGGAAAAATGAACAGTGGGGTTGCTCCCTCTTCATTTTTAAGAGCTTCAAACCTTGGGGCTTAGCTCATGAAAGTGGGATTTCATCTCCCTGTGGCTGAGAGCCACATGCATTCATTTCCACTAGTTGAGAATAAACGCTTGTTTTCCAAGTCCTATTAAACTGTCTGTGAGAGAAGGCTTGCTCTGCTCCAAAGGCCACTGGCTCAGCTCAGCATGGCCCATAAAAGGCCACGACAAACACCCCAAGGTTTGGAGTAGCTTGGTGGCTTTGGCACAAAGATGCTCTTGAATTTGATCTCATCTGCCACTGATTGAGATCATCTGAGCAGTGGTGCCCATCTCCTAAGCTGAGATTAAGTTCTGTTTTCTTTGCTGTTATAAATAGAGGGAGAAGGGAGGGAACATGGAATGTTTTCCTAGTGATCTGTTTCTTTTCCCTTTTCATAGTCATCCCAGAGGAACCCTCAACCTTTGCTCTTCCTCTCCTTTACCTGTGGGCATAGGCGGTAATATGAACATCCAGACACAGAAATTAATCTCCCTGGGGGGATCAGCGCAGGGGGTGCCACACCAATGTTTTCAGTTGAAAATGCTTTGTGTGAGATTGATATGGGTGGGCTGGGTAATTTATTTTCATCTTTGATGCCTGGTCCTTGGAGGAAGGAAGACCCGTGGGCTCTGACCTCATCCCCTGAAATGTTGGCTGCCCTCCTGGAATACTAACTCAAAAATAATAATGAGAGGTTTGCACTAGATCAGTGGTTCTCAACCTGGGGGTCGAGACCCCTTTGTAACAATGAAAATACATTGCAGCATTAGGAAGGTTGAGAACGACTGCACTAGATGATGGATAACATACCATGGATTGCTTACTGACTCATTTGTCACTTATTTTATTTTACCCAAGTTCAAGGAAATGCCTATTGATGTAGTGGTAAGAGAGGGCTTAACTTTGAAGACTTTTCCCTTCTTTTCTTGTCCTCTTGCTCTTTTCTCTGGTCTCTAAAGACCACACATGGGATGAGCCAGGTGCTCTCAGAGCTCCCTTTAGTGTTCTAAAGGCTGGGATTACACAACAGTAGGGAGAGATTACTTGTAGGTAGGTGGAGGTGAGGGCCGGTTTGAGACCACAAAATGTAGACAAAAGGAGAGAAACCAGTGGGAGGTTTTGGATATGCCAAGTACTGTCAGGGCTGTCTGACTCACCCCAGTGGGTTACTCAGGGCCCGAGAGCCACACTTGAGGGGTACTTGTCAGTGACGCCTACAGCCAATGTCTCTATGGAGCAATTGGGACAGAACAGAGACAGCTGCTGTCCCTAACAGCCAGTGGCTTCCCACAATTCCATCTTCTGAAACATTGGCTCCCTGTTACCTCACTCTTTTTTTCCTGTACTTTTCTTATATGTATCTGGAAGGATATAATGGCTGGAGCTGACTGATTTTCAGTGGTGGAATAATGCAATATAGATTAGTTTGGTAGTAAGAAATGGAAATTGACAAAACACATCTTTTTTTCTTTAGAAATATATGTAAACATATACTCAGCTTTTTAGTTGTCATCCCTGAGGAATTACTGAGTTGTACTAATGAATTTTAATTCTTTTTGTTTGTTTTTGTTTTTTGAGAGAGGGTCTTGTTCTCTCACTCAGGCTAGACAGAGTATAGAAGCATCATTATAGCTCACGGCAACCTCAAACTCTTGGGCTCAAGAGGTCCTCCTGCCTCAGCTTCCTAAGTAGCTGGGACTATAGACACATACCATACTCAGCTAATTTTTCTATTATTTGTAAAGATGGGGTCTCACTGTGTTGCCCAGGCTAGTCTTGAACTCCTGGCCTCAACCTATCTTCCCACCTCTGCCTCCCAAAGTGCTGGCATTACAGGTGTGAGTCATAGCACCTAGCCTAAATCTTATTCTTTTATAAGCCTCCCATCTTTTCTAGGAGTGATTGCAAAACTGGTGAACTTGGGCATCTCTGTCAGAAATCCTGATGCCAGGACCAGTTCCTGGGCCCCTTCTAATGCTTTAGAACTCAGCAGTGCTGTTCTGTTCACTGAGTACTTGTATTTCATCTTCACTGATCCTCCCAGCATTATCTCTTTCACTGCCGCTGCTGCCCCACGGTCAACAGTGTAAGTAGCCTTGCCTCTATTTTACAGAAAGTCTAGACTCGGAGGCCCTGTGACTTGTAGTTCACACAGTGCCTTCAGTGCAAGGTTTCTGACCTCAGTCTTTTTGCCACTGTACCACTGCAGGGGAATTGCTGTCATTTTGTGTAGAGGGGTTTGATTGGACCCCTGGATGGTGGCCTTGTCCATCACCCTGCCTCTAGGAGGGAGCACTTGACTCCCAGGATGAGACGTGGCCAGTGATGGCTCCCAGCCTCTGCTGGTTTGGTGATTTCTCCTCAGCTTTTTCTCATGTCACAAAGCAGCTCCTTCTTTTTTTTTTTTTTCTTTTTTTTTTGTAGAGACAGAGTTTCACTTTATCGCCCTCGGTAGAGTGCCGTGGCGTCACACAGCTCACAGCAACCTCTAACTCTTGGGCTTAGGCGATTCTCCTGCCTCAGCCTCCCGAGTAGCTGGGACTACAGGCGCCCGCCACAACGCCCGGCTATTTTTTTGTTGCAGTTTGGCCGGGGCTGGGTTTGAACCCACCACCCTCGGTATATGGGGCCGACGCCCTGCTCACTGAGCCACAGGTGCCGCCCAGCAGCTCCTTCTTTTCTGTCCCTCCTCCCCATCCTTCCTGTCCTGCGTCCCCTCTTCTTGCCTCTTCATCTCTTTCTCTCTGTCTTCTCCCTTCCATCTTTTCCTTCCCTCCCACTCTTGTTCCCCTCTTTCTCCCCCTCCTAGGAGGGAGAGGTTAGCTACTTGCCGTCCAGGCCTATAACATCCTCCGCCTCCCAGTCCTAGGAGCCCCCGGGGCATGACTTGGAATGTCCCCACATCTATTTCACAGCTATTTCTCTTATCCCTCTGGGTGGCAGCAGCAAGCCTGTTAGGGATGAAGGCTCTACAGAGGAGGGGACAGCTGCCTCTGAGAAGCCAAGGGTTTGGGAATTGCCTCACCAGGCACCCATGTATACGAGGGACAGATGGGGGCACTGGAGCCAGTCTTGGATTTGGAACCAGCCCTTTTTCCTCTGGATCTCAGGTTCTTTGTAAAATAGGGTGAATATCACTTATCTTCTAGAGCAGTGGTGAGGAGTGAACAAGAAAATACATGCGGAAGCACTTGGTGAAGAGTCAGGCAAACAAAGTGGTAAATGGCAATGTCCAGTAATAATGATGCCTGGCTGATTTACCCACCAAGGGGGGACCAGGTGGCAGTCAGACTCTGGCTGAAGTGGGAGTCTGTAGAGAAGTAGTTGTCCTTCATTGGATTGTCAAGCCTCGCGCTGCTGGGTTTGGAGACAGGGCATTTAGCTACCGCTGGTTTAACTGACCAGCTGCTCGACATGCACGACAGTTAGCTTAGATGGCATTCTAATCACTGAAGGCCCTATCTAATCACTGATAGTTTTTCAGAAAAAGTAGGTGGATGGACAGTGCTGTGGCTCAAGGAGTAGGGCGCCGGCCTCATGTACTGGAGGTGGTGGGTTCAAACCCAGCCCGGCCAAAAAAAAAAAAAAAAACTGCAACAAAAAGAAAAGAAAAACTAAGTGGGACCGACTGGCCTGACTGTAGAGCTTTGGGGTGTTCATTTGGCAGCATAGCAGAGACACGGCCTCTCCTTGAGGTTCCCCTCAGCCTTCTGAGAAGAGAAATATCACTCCCCACTTGAGTTATTGCAGCCAGAATTGCCAAAGAAGCTTGATTTGGGGATGCCAATTATAGTAGGACCTCTGTAAGATGACCACCAAGGGACTGTAACAAACTGGTCAACATACAGAGGTGGTTAATGGAAGGAACGAGGCCTGCTGTGCCGAAATGTGGTGCATGTAGGGAGGTGGTCAGCTGTCCAGGTTGTACTGTATGTACTGCTGGTTGTTTAGGAGTATTTACCTATCTTTTGTAAGCAAATGGTAGCAAAAGAAAATTCAAGTAACCTTGCTTCTTGTCAGGTTGGTCAGGTGTCCTGGGAGAGCAAAACAGATCACCGTGTGTGTTTTCCTTTGCTTTGCTTTGAATTGATTTTAATTCAGGTAGAGTAGGAATAAATTTAAGCAAGAAGGCAAATGACCATAACACCTGGGAAATGTGCCCAGTGGCTGTACAATTTCCTAGGCTGTGTCCCTGAGTTCTGCCTGCGAGGCCTTGAGGTGGAGAAGGCAAGAGATCAGGCCTCAGTGGTTCAGACCTCGGCTTCCCTGCGGTACTTGAAGCCCAGCCAGGGAATAAAGCAGTGTGGAGGGACTCTGGAGTTCTTTTTTATAATCCAGCAGACCACTAATCACCATTTTGCATTGACTTTTAAAAGTTTTTTTTTTTTTTCCTTTTTGAGACGGAGTCTCCCTCTGCTGCCCTGGGCTAGAGTACAGTGGTGTCATCATAGCTCACAGCAACTTCAAACTCCTGGGCTCAAGTGATCCTCCTACCTCAGCCTCCTAAGTAGCTGGGACTATAGGGGGTAATTTTTCTGTTTTTAGTAGAGATTTGATCTTCCTCTTGCTTACACTAGTCTCAGCTCCTGAGCTCAAGTGATCCTCTCGCCTTAGCCTCCCAGAGTGGTAGGATTACAGGCATGAGCCACCACAACCAGCTTGACTTTAAAAAGTTTTAATCTTCCTAAATAATCTTGTTGAAATTGCAACTGGCACACCCTGTTCAATGCAGCCTAGACCTAGAAAGCAGAAAAGGGGACCATGAGGCCCTGCGTCTCATATGGGCTGCTGAGGAAGGATGTTTCCTGGGTTTATGCCTCAGAGACAGCAGCAGCAGCAGATAGGCAGCCCCAACTCAGGTGACCCTCTGCCAGCTAGGAGGCAGAGGGTGATTTGCTGGGTGTCCCAGTCTCCTTGGGCACTGGAGCAGCTTGGTCTTTGCATTCCAGCATTCAGGCCATCTTTTCTCTTGCAGTGAGAAGAATTGTTTGCTTTTTAAATTACACATTATTTTTGACATTACCAGGCCAATGCAGTGAATGCGAGAGAATTCAGACATGTTTCCTGTAAGCAGTTAGTAAGTACCAATTTTTTGAACACGAAATTCTTGAAGAGATATAGCGATGAGAAAGAAACGAGCCTTCCTGTCTTAAAGATAGTAGGAAAAAAGAAAACAGAACTGGGGTGCAGCGGCTCACATCTGTAGCCCTGGCTACTCCAGAGGGTGAGGCAGAATGATGACTTGAGGCCAAGAGACCAGCCTGGGTGAGACAATGTCTCTTTAAAAAAGAAAGGAAGGAAGGGAGGGAGGGAGGAAAGAGTAAGACATGAACATTAGTCACTTTACAGGGTGTAATATGGTCTATAGAAGAGTAAACAATGAAAGAATATCTAGACACTTTAAACAAGCTAAAGTTCCAGAGGGAGGGAGAGGGGAAGGGAGGGAGGGAGGGAAGGAAAGAAGGAAGGAAGGAAGGGAGAGAGGGAGGGAGGAGTAAGCCATGAGCATTAGTAACTTTACAGGGTGTAATGTGGTTCTATAAAAGAATAAACAATGAAAGAACACCTAGACACTTTTTTTTTTTTTAAACACCTAGACACTTTAAACAAGCTGAAGTTCCCAGGCCTGTCCATTCACATATTCAGTAAGGTCATTTGTTCGTTCAGTTAATTAAGATTACTTGTGTACCTATTCAGTGCCAGGGCCTGTGTTAGCCAGTGGTGAGGAGGAGAGACATTCCTTTGCCTCCTAGAATTCATGCAGAATTGAGTCTTATGAGACTAAGGACTAAAACAAGCTATTTCAGGAGTCATGGAAAGTCCAGATTACCACAAAAGCAAACAGGAGGGCTGCTGTGATTTGGAAAGGAGAATAAAGATTTGGAAAAGTGGGCTGGAAATGGTGCAGATACAGACAGACCAGGAGGAGCCAGGACATTCCAAGTGGTTGGTAGAGGCGTGGTGTTAGAACTGGACCTAGCCTTGTGGGTATTCTGCAAGGTCTGAGGAGATCAGTCTAGCTGGAGTGAGGGTTTCCACAGAAATCAGGGAATGTTTATATAAAGCCATCAGCACAGGACCCGGCGTGTAGTGAGTTTGGTTGTCATTCAGCAAGTATTTATTAAGTTCTACCATGTGCCAAGTACTGTGCTCAGTACTGGTAAATATTGGCCAGTGTAAGAGGCATAGTCCGGACTCTTAGGAAGTAGACAGTCTAGTGAGAGAGACAGATAACAAATCAGCAAACCAGTGTACATAATTGTAAGTTGTGATACGTGCTAGGAAATGAATGGGTGCAGTGAAAGCTGAGGGCATCTGCTTAGATAGAGTCGCTGGGCCAGGCCTCCTGAGAGGGTGACGCTAGATGAGACCAGGAGGGAAGGCTGAGAAGGAGCTAACCAGGCCAGGAGCAGGGGAAGAGTACTCCAAGCAAAGGCCCAGAATGTGCAAGGTCTTGACCACGAAAGGAATTAGAGCATTCAAGAATCCAAAAGGAGTCCATTGTAGGGAAGCACAGTTGGCAGTGGGAAGAGTCACAGACTGTCTTGGTCTGGCTCACCCTGAACAAGGCAGGACTACTACAGTGGCTTACAGCAGGAGAGTGTTGACTGTCCAGAGAAAAGACCCCATGTCACTAGGACAAAGGGGAGGTGATACTAGGTAGTCAAGACATTAGATGCCCACCTCAGAGATGACAGTTGGAGTGGGGACCAGGAGGAGTAGATGGATTTGGGATGTGTTTTAGAACTTCTGGTGTTAGGGCTGTTGGTGAATTGGATTTGGGGAGGGAAAGGGCGAGGGAACTGGAGCAATCAGTGGTGATGCCCCAGTTTCAGTCTTAAGCAGTGGGAACAAGAAGAGGACCCGGTTTGGAAATCAAGCATTTGCCTTAGGATATGTTATGTTGGAGATGTCTGCGAGACATCTAAGTGGAAGTGTCATCTGGGAAGATATCTGTGCAGAGAGGGGCATTTGCTTGTGAGTAGAAGTTGGGAGTTTCACCATAGCAATTACAGTCAAAGCTCTGGGACGGGATGAAATCAGTGAGGGGCAGAATATAAATGTTGCCAAGAAGTTAAAAGAAAGCCAAAGTGTGAGCACTGGATTGGACAACATGGAAGACATTTGTGACCTGGAATCAGCTTTTGGTGGGGTAGTAAGAACAGGCACAAGACAGGGAAGGGTGAGGAGCAGATGATACAGGAGGAAGTGGCAGCACTATTTATAGGCCACTTTCAAGATATGTTACTTCTGGCTGGACACGGTGGCTCACGCCTATAATCCTAGCACTCTGGGAGGCTCAGGCGGGTGGATTGCTTGAGCTCAGGAGTTCCAGACCAGCCTGAGCAAGATCGAGACCCCTGAGAAAAACTAGAAAAACTAGCTGGGTGTTGTGCTGGGCACCTATGGTCCCAGCTATTCGAGAGGCTGAGGCAAGAGAATCGCTTGAGCCCAAGAGTATGAGGTTGCTGTGAGCTGTGATGCCACTGCTCTGTACCCAGGGTGACAGAGTGAGACTCTGTCTCAAAAAGCAAACAAACAAACAAACAAAAAGAAATGTTATTTCCATTTTCTTTTCCCAGGTAGAGTTCATGCTGGAAGGATGGACGGCAGAAAGATTGTGGAAGATTAAATACTTGGTTAAGGAATAGGGAATTCATTCTCCAGGATGGAGCAGCCGCTGCACTATGATGGTGGGGTTTGGGGCAAGGGCCAAGGACAGGGTAGTTCATTTGGCAGGAGTCTGGTGCCACCAGAGCCATGTCCCCCATTTCAATTGGACCTGGTTCATTTTAGTTATTTTTGGTGTCAGGCTACATTTTAACTTTAGCAGGAACTGTCTAGGAAGGTGGGGGTGATGGAGGGAGTGAGGGAGAGGGCAGGGAAGCTATGTGAAGCTACTTCAGTAGCTTCAGAAAGGAGTTTTACACAGCATGTGAGGTATAGGGCACCTCTCTACAGCCTGCCCAGCCATGGCCACCTTGGGGATACATGTCACTCAGGCACTCAAGTGTCCGGAGACCTGACTGACCCAGCTCACCATGCTGTGCACCTCACACGAGTCATTTCACCATGAAGGGGGGTTTTCATACTAGCTGGACTGCTGGTGCACTGTCCATTCTGAAAGCCCAGCAGCAGCTGGTAGCATTTGTTTCAATGGCTGCTCTTTATAGACAAGATCCAGAGAAATCCCCTTCAGTAATCATTCAACAAATATTTATCAAAACTCTTACTAGGGTATTTACTAGTGCCAAAAAGTGTTCTAAACTGAACGAGTCAAACCCAGTCACTCCCTTTATGGTGTTTACATATTGTTGAGGAAACAGTCAAAAAAACAAGCTCATGTGACTGACTCAGGACCACACACTGTTTGGGCAGGGCTGGGACCTGGCCTCCTGCTCCTGGGTCTTGGCTGTCTTGCCACTAGGATGACATTGACCATGCCTGGTTAGTGCCTTGAAAATGGAGAACCAAGCAGCATAGTTCAAAGGAATACATTATACTTAGAAGTTAAGGACTTTTGGGCGGTGCCTGTGGCTCAGTCGGTAAGGTGCCGGCCCCATATACCGAGGGTGGCAGGTTCAAACCCAGCCCTGGCCAAACTGCAACCAAAAAATAGCCGGGTGTCGTGGCGGGCACCTGTAGTCCCAGCTACTCGGGAGGCTGAGGCAAGAGAATCACTTAAGGAGTTGGAGGTTGCTGTGAGCTGTGTGAAGCCATGGCACTCTACCAAGGGCCATAAAGTGAGACTCTGTCTCTACAAAACAAAACAAAAAAAAAAAAAAAAAAGAAGTTAAGGACTTTTAAAAGCCAGTCTAGATGTAATTATTTACGTAATAAAAAGCTTTAGTCAGATTTTCTGTGTTTTGTTTAAATGTGGGCTGGGCCTGGCTCGTTCCTTAATGCCATCAAAATGTTAGTGTGGAAACAAGGGAATCTCTTAACAGTTTTAATTATGAAACTCCAAGACCTCTCTTTCGGTGATGAGTTATAGGGACAGGTAAATGTTCCAGTGTACTTCAGATGGGCTGGCGCTTAACATTCTAACATGTTAGAATCCTACGTGGTTGGACGGCTTTATCAGTGTTCAGCAAGATGGGCGCGTCCATATTGGTCTGTCCTTGGCTTCAGCAGAAGAATGGGATAGGTCATTTGGAGCTTCTAAAGAAGAGGAGGAATGCTGTGAACTAATTGGCAGTTTAACTGCATCTCTCAAAGGCCCCTCCCAGCGCGGTGTTGCCCAGCTATATGCTGCCTCTTGAAAGGCAGGCTGTAATTCCTTTACACCACTAAGAAACTGGGATCCCCTCAAAGATGAAGTGGTATATGATTTGTCTAGGGGTGTGGTTTTCAGGGAGGCAGGAAGAGAAGGGGAGATTTTTTGCTTGTTTATTCGTTTACGTATTTTTTCATCCACCGAGGGTTTATGTGCCAGGAACTAGGCTCAAGACAGCAAATGGTTGCTGTGGGATTTATAGTCAGGCAGGAAAAGAAATAATAGGTAAATTACATGTAGGCAAAACCTTTTAGAAGAGGGAAGAAGAAAGTGCTGTTTTTTTCTTACCTTAGCTTTTTACCTTGTAGCTTTTCTTTTAAAAAAAGAAAAAAGGTTATACGATATGATATCTAAAGACAGAGTTAATTTTTGAGCATTTCCCAGTATCTCTTGTTGCAACTGGAGATTCATCCCCTGAAAACTGCTGATATAAGACCTTATGAGATGACAGCGTTTTCAGATTCACTCTGGGGTCACACTCCAGATGGCCCAAACACACAGTGTGGGCTGAGGCGCACTGCCCACGCCAGGTTCTACCAGTGTCTGTCAGCTCTGTCTGTCTCTGTGCCAGGTCTCCCTCCTGTGCTGGGGCTAACAGCGTCCAGACAGCTCCTTGCTTTCAGAGAGAAGTTAGGTCATTATACTTCTGAATGTATAACTGTATCTTAAGATAGTTATATAGCTCTGAGGAGGAAAGGTACCCATTTCTGAGAGTCAGTTTTAGATGGAGTTGACCTAAATTTGGTGGTGACATGAGGTTTTCCTGAGGAGGTGGCTGAGCAGAATGCTGAGAACTAACTGGCAGAGGTAAGGTGGGGACGGTGGTTACTGTGTAGACCCGAGAGGGCCCTCACCAGCTTCTTGTCCATCACCCTTCCTTTATTCTCTGCTTTATTTTTCTCCTTAGCATTTAACTGGCATCAAATATACTATGAACAGTGTCTCCCAGGGATTTTCTTAGGTTCAGTGAGAGAGTCCAACTCCTAAAAATTCCATAGGTGCACTTAACCCTCATCTACTTAGAAAGATGTGGAACAGAACCATCTAGGGCCACAGGGAGGGTCAGGGGCTTCTTTCCACATCACTTGTGCTCTCAGCAATCCAGGCAGCCACCCAGGAGCGGTTCTCTTTGTCCCTCCCTGCTTTGAGGGACAGTTCAGGTTCTAGGAGACCCACATGGGGCAGATGTGCTACCCTGGGGCTACTTGTGCCCCAGGTTTTCAGGCTCTCAGCTGTAAGAGTCACACATGCAGGGAAACCCAAAGCTGCAATACCCCATCAGGTATTTATAGTTCCTCCCAGTCCAGATGCAAGTTATCAGTCAGGGGTCATTTTTATCACAAGCAATGTTGCCTGGTAACATAATTGACATTTTGTCTTTATTAGGGTTTCCAGAGAAACAAAACCAGAAAGTTAACCTAAGGTCAAATTCTCAACAGAAGAGGAAAGGAATTTATTAACTCTTTGCCTTCCTTATATATTTTTTCTTATTTAATTTGTTTACACTGGTTTCCTATCACTAGAACCTAAGTTCACTTGGGCAGGAATTTTTCTGTTTTGTGTGGGAATGGATCTGTACCTTGACCGTGTCTGGTATACAGTTGTGCATAGTTTACAGTAATGGTGGCTTTACTAGAAGTCTTACTACTGATGGAGTCTTTTATTCCTGGGAAGTTCCTAGCTTAGTGGAATTTTGGTACTTGCAGAGCTCCTTACATAGCCTAACGTACACATCTGGATGGGATTCCAGAGTTCCCACAGCAGGAAAAGAGAGTACCGTCTTCCCTGGCTAGTGGCTGAGAACATTTGCTCCCCAGGCTCCCAGACCTGAACTTTTTAAAGACTTCAAGTACATAGCTCCTCAATTGAAACCTCATGGGGTGGAGCTGGAGGCAGCAGCACAGGAGAGTGTTTGACTGTGGCCTTTGTAGGTAAGCCCTCAAGGGCAGGCTGTTGAAATGACACCTGTGTTGGGAGAGAAGAATTCACATCCTGTCTGGTCAAGAAGGAAGCCAAATTTCACCCCCTCTGAGCCTGTCAGACTGTGGGGAGTTGTCTAGGTAATCACAGAGCGGGTACAGATGGATCTACTGGGGAGGAGAGGCTGGGGGAGCACCTGCACCACTGTTCTGATCTTGCCCAGAGCAGAGCTCCCTAACCTGCTTTTTCCCTTCCCTGATTTAGGTGCCAAGTGCATTAATATTTTACATAAAGGTTGGGTAGCTAGGTAGATGTCCCAGCTCTTTTCAAGGGATATTGCCTACCTATTTTTTAAAATCATTCTTTTGCTCTCCATTCTTTTTTTGCAGAGATATTTTTAGTCAACTCTTAGAGAAAATTGCAGAGAGGGATTGAGCTAAAGCCCAGAAAATGAGTGAGATATCTTGGGAGTATTTATGACTTTTCTTAGGATATACAGGAACCTTCTATTGAAAATGAGCAGGGCTGTATAATTACAATTACCTAATTTTATATTTGTATGATGATGTCTGCCATAGATCTGCCCAACAATAAGGAAATCTGTAATGTGATTGTGTGTTCTCATAACAAACTCCTGCATTAAATTATAGGATTTTTAAAAATCAATGAATTATTTATTTAATGGTCATTTTGTTTTTCCACCTTCCTCTCTGTTTTAGGTTTGAATTTTTCATTTTTTTTTTTTGCAGTGCCTTTTGGTGACAGTCCCCTAGGGTTGGCACAGACACTCTGAACCTTTCTTCTCCTGCTGGCTCTGCCTTCTGCCTCTCTCTGGCTTCATTTGCATCCCCTCTGCCTCTGTGCGGGCTGATTGAGGGTTATGGTAGCTGCTTCTCCTTTGAATCTCCCTGGCAAATTAGCATCAAAAGCAACAATCTCTGCATATTGGAAACAAGCAGTTAAAATACCAGGAAGAATCTAAAGTTGTGTTTCTTCTGAAGAATACTCAGGAAAACTCGTTAGTAAAACCTGAATTGCAGACTTTTAAAAAAAGATGGGATTGCTTTCAAGTGCATTTTGAGCTAGTAATTAAAACACACACACATTCAGAATTGTTGCCTACTCAATTCCTTGAATGTTTATTGAGAGCCTACTAGGGGGGATATAAGATGTATAGAGAGTGTTCTCTGAGCTTATGACTAGGATGAACTGATAAAGGTGCTTTGTTTGGCCAAAAGTCAAAGGATAGATAGAACCAGAACCCTCTATCCTTGATCTGGTTGGGTTCCTTGTCTTCCACCATCCCCTTGACATCTGATCACCTGGCCTGTCTGAGCAAAAATTCCGTTAGATTAGCCAGAATCCTTCCTACCTAAGATGTTTCCTGTTAGTAATTTTCTATCCACTGACCCCCACCCTGCTCCTTGGCCATAAATCCCCACTCGTCTGAGCTAGGTTCAGAATTAAGCAGCTGGGTGCTATGGCTCATGGTTGTAATCCTTAGCACTCTGGGAGGCTGAGGTGGGTGGAAACCCTGAGCTCAGGAGTTTAAAACCAGCTTGAGCAAGAGTGAGACCTCTGTCTCTACCTAAAATTAAAGAAAGCTATCTAGGTGTTGTGGCAGGTGCCTGTAGTCCCAGCTACTCAGGAGGCTGAGGCAAGAGGATCACTTGAGTCCAAGAGTTTGAGGTTGCTGTGAGCTATGATGATGCGGTGACACTCAACCCCAGGGCAACAGAGTGAGCCTCCGTCTCAAACAAACAAAAAAAAGAATTAAACCTGATCCTTGTCCCCCACTCTAAGACCCTACTGCAGTTGTCCCCATACCTGTCACCATGTTCCTGAAAAAAGTCTTCACAGTGCTTTAACACAGTATCATTAAATATGTTTTCCCTTAACACTGTGACTGGTTATAACACCCTGTGAAAAGTACTATAATGAAGGGATGTGCCAGGGGAGAAAGAGAAGGGAAGAGAGGAAGGAGGAAGTAGTTAACTACTTGGTGAACTCATCAGGTTTCTTAGAAGAATTGACATTTGAATTAGATTTTCAAAGGTAAGATTTACCATCTGATGGAGATTTTAGTGGAAATGAGGTGGGGTGGTGGTAATGGTTGAATGCTGAATCTACAAGGCCAGATGTGCTTTTATGCTTGTGAAGGGTTAAAAGCATTATCTAGCATTGATTCAGGCTCCAACTGCCTGGGTTGGAATCCTTGTTTTTCTATTTACTGCCAGTGTGACCTTTGTAAGTTACTTAACCCCTCTCTGTTAACAATTTATTCATCTGTATCTGGGGATAATAATAGTACATACTTCATAGGGCTTTTCGGCTGATGAAGAGAGTTAGCAATTGTAATGTACTTGAACAATGCCTAGCACAGAGTAAGCGCTGTGTGAGGGTTGGATAAATACAACCCTTCAGAGTAGAGAGATGTTAACTCCTACAGAGGGACAGGCAAGAATGGTCAGCTGAGAAATCTGGGATGATGACAGCCTGGTTTGGGGGTCTTCTCAGATATCCACATAAAAAGACACAGTAACTAGATAGCAGAATCAAAAACCCAAGAGCAGCCATTTACAACAAATCTCAATGACAGAGTATCCTTGTGACCCTCAAAATACAAGCAGATGGAGACAAACTACCAGTTGCCTCTTGGCTGGCACATTATTTGTATTTGTGTGGGAGAAAACAAAGGGAAGGAATAGGGCATCGAAGGAACCTGAAAACAGGGCTCCCTAAAATGGCCCCCAAGTCCATACTGGCAAGCTGGTCTGGCTGATCAGTGGCTGAAAATGAAAGGGGTTTTGTGTAGTGAGGTCTATGGGGCTGGAGCAGTCAGGCCCTTCTGAAGACTTGAAGCTAAACCCTGGGGGCTCTTTTCCAGGACTGGGCCCCTGTATGAAAAACTGCTAAGCGTGGGGTGAAAATTAATCAAGTGACATAGGAGACAAAGAATGAGAAGGTAGAGATAAAAGCAGGGGAGAGAAACCAGGCATCATCATAAAGCAAGCTGCTGTATATTGGTTAACAGCTTTATTCAGCTATCATTTATACATCAAAAACCCACCTCTTATACAGTTCAATTGTTTTTAGGAAACTTACACAGGTATGCAATCGTCTTCACAATTCAGGTTTAGAACATTTCTGTCACCCGAAAAAGTTCTTCATACGGGTTTTCGGTCAGCCTTCACTCCCATCCCTACCCCCAGGCAACCACTTATCTGCTATATGTGTCTACAGATTTGCCTTTTCTAGAAATTTCATGTTAAGCGTAATCATAGAATACATACTCCATGTATCTCACTTCTTGCACTTAGCAGGGTTTTGAGGTTCACCCACACATATCAGTAGGCCATTCCTTTTTATTGCTGAGAAGTTTTTGCATTGTGTAGATGATACTACATTTTGTTTATCCATTTACCAATTGATGAAAATTGGATTGTTCCCATTATTTTGGCTATTATGAATAACGGTGCAAGGAATGTTCCTGTCCAGATATTTCAGCAGACCCGTGTTTTCATTTCTCTTGGATAGATTCATAGGAGCTGAATTGAGGGGTCAGGTGGTGAAATTTGTATTTAACTAAGACACTGCCAACTGTTTTCCAAAGTGGCTATACCATTTAATATTCCTGTCAGCAATGTATGAGGGCCCCAGTCTCTTTTCATTCCCTTTAACACTTTGTATTATCAGTTTTTTAAATTAGAGCCATTTTAGTAAGCGCAATAATATCTTACTGTGATTTTAATTTACATTTTTCCAATGATTAATAATGTCCAGCGGTTTCTCCTGTGCTCCTTATTTTCTTATACTAATATCTTTTATGATGAAATGTCTATTCAGATAGCAGCTAGGGTGCTGGCCACATACCCTGGAGCTGGCAGGTTCAAACCCAGCCCGGGCCTGCCAAACAACAATGACAACTACCATCAAAAAATAGCTGGGCATTGTGGCAGGCACCTGTACGCCCACTTACTTGGGAGGCCGAGGCAAGAGAATAGTTTACGCCCAAGAGTTTGAGGTTGCTGTGAGGTGTGATGCTACAGCACTCTACCCAGGGCGACATAGTAAGACTGTGTCTCAGATTTTTGGCCCTGTTTTCAGTTGGGCTTTCTTATTATTGCGTTGCAATAGTTCTGTTTTTGTTTTTGTTTTGGGGCAGGGTCTCACTCTGTTGCCTGAGCGTCAGCATAATGCTGCAGCCTCCAAGTCCCAGGCTCAAGTGATCCTCCTGCCTCAGCCTCCCAACTAGCTGGGACTACAGGCACAAACCATTTTGCCTGGCTAACTTTTTTTTGTTTTCATAGAGACCGAGTCTTGCTATTAGCCAGGCTGATTTTTGAACTCCTGGCCTGAAGCAATCCTCTCGCCTTAGCTTCACAAAATGCTAGGATTACAGGCATGAGCCAACATGCCCAACCTTTTTTTTTTTTTTGTAAAGAGACAGTCTTACCCTGTCATCCAGGCTGGAGTGCAGTGGTACAGTCAATAGCTCACTACAGCTTTGAACTCCTGGCCTCAAGAAATTCTCCTGTCTCAGACTGCTGAGTAAGATTACAGGCACATGTCATCTAACCAGCTTTTTTTTTTTTGGTAGAGACAGGATCTTACTATGTTGCCCAGGCTGGTCTTAAACTCAGGTGATCCTGTAGGAGTTCTTTATGTATTCTGGATATAAGTGTTTTATCAGATGTATATTTTGCAAATACTTTTTACCAGTCTTTGGCTTATATTTTCTTTTTTTTCGTGGTGTCCTTTAAAGAGGAAAAGTTTTTCATTTTGATGAGATTCAGTTTAATAGATTTTCCTTTTACAGATCATCTTTTTGATGTCGTATCTAAGAAAATTTTGCCTTACCTAAGATTACAAAGATTTGCTATGTTTTACTCCAGATGTTTTATAGTTTGCTTTTACATATAGAGCTATAATCTATTTTGAGTTAATTTTTGTGTGTGATGTGAGAGAAGGGTTTAAGGTAGTTTTTTGCATATTTAGTTGTCCAAATACTTTATTATAAAATATGCTATTTTTTCCCACTGAATGGCCTTGATGTTTTAGAACACTTTAATTAAAAAAAGTGTTAATTGAATATTTATTCATTTTAAGCTATCATGATTGGGATTGTTTTCTTAATTTCATTTTTCAGATTATCCCTTGAAAATCATACAGAAAAACACTTTTGATTTTTATTTTACATATGGATGTTGTATCCTGCAACCTCGCTAATCTCATTAATTAGTTCTTATAATCTTACACTGGATTACTCAGGAGTTTTACATGTTAGCCCCTATAATCTATGAATATAAACAATTTTACTTTCTCCTTTCCTATCTGGATGCCTTTTATTTCTATTCATTGCCTTATTGCACTGTCAAGACCTTCAGTATAATGTTGAACAGAAGTGGTGAGAACAGACATCCTTATCTTATTCTTGGTCTTAAGGAGAAATCATTCAGTTGTTTAACATTAAGTATAATGTTAACGGTAGGTCTTCAATAGATGCCTCTTGTCTCTAATAATATTTCTTGACTTAAAGTCTATCTTAGCTGACATTAATATAGACACTCTACCTCTCTTAGGGTTACTACTTACATAGTATATTTTTTTATCCCGTTGCATGCAACTTATTTGTGTCTTTGAATTAAAGTATCTCTTTGTATCTCTTTTTTTTTTTTTTTTTTTTATTGTTGGGGATTCATTGAGGGTACAATAAGCCAGTTACACTGATTGCAATTGTTAGGTAAAGTCCCTCTTGCAATCATGTCTTGCCCCCATAAAGTGTGACACACACTAAGGCCCCACCCCCTTCCCTCCATCCCTCTGTATCTCTTTTTTTTTCTTTGCAGTTTTGGCCGAGGCTGGGTTTGAACCCGCCACCTCTGGCATATGGGGCCAGCGCCCTACTCCTTTGAGCCACAGGCGCCGCCCTCTTTGTATCTCTTACAAGTAATACTGTGTGTACAGTGTATCTTTCTTTTTTATCTAGCATGAACATTTTTGCCTGTTGATTGTTTAATCATACACATTTAATGCAACTAGTGCTATAACCGGATCCATACCTGCTATTTTGCTCTTTGTTGCTATATATGTCTCATGTCTTTTGGGATTTTTTAATTCTTCTACTGACCTCTTTTTGTTAAAAAAAATTTTTTATATACCATTTTAATTTCCATCTGTTGATTTGTAAGTTTTTTTTTTAATTTGCTTGTTTCTCTATAGATTACAGTATTCATCCTAAACTATCACAATCTACTTCAAGTTAACACTGACTTAGTTTCAGTAAAGTGTAGTAATTTTGCTTCAATATAGTTTAATTTCCGATCTTCTTTGTGCTATTGTGTTATAAACAAAATGCAGTATATTAATTTTCACTTATGTAATCTGATTTTTTTATAGAAGTTAAAAGAAGAAAAGGTAAAAATGTTACATTCTTACATTTATCCACATACTTACATTTCTGGTGTGATTATTAATTTGCTTCTGTGTATTAACGTTACCTTCTGGTGTTATTTCTTTGTAGTCTAAAGGAGGCGTAAATTTTTTGGTTTCCCAGAATTTTGTATAAAAGTTATACTTACAGTATACGGTGGTCTATTAAATAAATAAAATAGCATTGTGTTTTTTACAAAAAAAAAATTGTACATACCATAATTAAAAATACTTTATTGCTAAAACATGCAGCCATCTGAACCTTTAGCAAATCATAATCTCTTTTGCTGGTGGAGGGGTCTCCCCTCAATGTTTATGGCTACCGGCTGATCAAGGCAGTGTTTGCTGAAGGTTGCGGTGGTGGTAGCAATTTATTAAAATAAAACCAGTGAGGTTTGGCACATTAATCGACTCTTCCTTTCGTGAAAGATTTTTCTGTAGCACGCAGTGCTGTTTAATGGCATTTTACCCACAGTAGAACTTCTTTCAAAATTGGAGTCTATCCTCTCAAACCCGTGGCTGCTTTATCAACTAAGTTTACATCATACAAATGGTCTGTTGTTATTTCAGCAATGTTGACAGCATCTTCATCAGTGGATTCCATCTGAAGAAGCCACTTTCTTTGCTCATTCCTAAGAGGACCTCCTTATCTGTGCCAGTTTTATCATGCGAGAGCAGCAGTTCAGTCACACCCTCAGGTTCTGCTTTTAATGCTAAATCTCTTGCTGATTTCACCACATCTGCCTTTGCTTTCTCCTCTGATGTCTTGAACCCTCAAAGTCATTCTTTGAGAAGTGAATCAACTTCTTCCAAACTCCTGTTAATGTTGATATTTTGACCTCTTCCTATGACTCATGAATGTCCTTAATGGCACTGGGAATGGTGAATCCTTTTCAGAAAGTTCACAGTCCGTCAGGAGAATCACTATCTTGCAGCTATAGCCTTTCAAAATGTGTTTCTTAAATAACAAGACTTGAAAGTCAAATTACTCCTTGATTCATGGGCCACAGAATGGATGTTGTGTTAGCAGGAAAGAAAACAGCATTCACCTCCTT
Source organism: Nycticebus coucang (assembly GCF_027406575.1). NCBI lineage: Eukaryota > Metazoa > Chordata > Mammalia > Primates > Lorisidae > Nycticebus > Nycticebus coucang. The sequence goes on from NC_069788.1 coordinate 93,676,056, forward strand.
GTACACATGCATCTGGGCTCTGGGGTGACCAGGTGCGTTTGTCAATGAGTGCTGATATTCTAAAAGAATCTTTTTTTCTGAGCAGTAGGTCTCAGTAGGCTTAAAATAGCCAGTGTACCATGCTGTAAACAGATGTGCTGTCGGCCCAGCTTTTTTTGCTCCATTTATAAAGCACGGGCAGAGTTAGATTTAGCATCATTCTTAAGGGCTCTAGGGTTTTTGGAATGGTAAATGAGCATTGGCTTCAGCTCAGAGCTCTCTACCAAGAGAGTCAGCCTGTCCTTTGAAACTCTGAACCCAGTCACTGACTTGTCTTCTCTAGCTATGAAGGCATCTTCTTCCAGTTCATCTACATTGAAAATCTGTTGTTTAGTGTATCCACCATCCTCAGTGATGTTAACTAGATCTTCTTGATAATTGTTAGAGCTTGTGCATCAGCCCTTGTTACTTCACTTTGCACTTTTACGTTTTAGAGATGGCTTCTCCTTAAACCTCATGAACCAGCCTGTGCATCTTCTAACTGTTCTTTTGCAGCTTCCTCACCTCTCTCAGCCTTCACAGAATTGAAGGGAGTTAGCTCTTCTGCTCTGGGTGAGGCTTTGGCTTCAAGAAATGTTGTGGCTGGTTTGATTTTTCTATCCAGATCACAAAAACTTTCTCCTTATCTGCTCTTTACTTATCATTCGCGTGTTCACCTGAGTAACACTTTTAATTTCCTTCGAGAATTTTTCCTCTGCATTCACAACTTGGCTTACTGTTTGGCACAAGATGCATAGCTTTCAGCCCAGATCAGCTTTCCACATTTCTTCCTCCCTAAACTTAAACATCTCTGCCTTTGGAGAGACTTGTGACTCTCTTGAACACTTAGAGGCTATTGTAGGATTATTAGTTGGCCTATATTGTTGTTTCTCAGGGAATGGAGAGGCCAAAGGAGGGAGAGAGATGGGAATGGTCACCTGGTAGAGGAGTCAGAACACATCAATAAGGCTTACTGTCGTACGGTTCCTGACACCCCTAAGGAATTGTATTGGTAACATCAAAGATCACAGGCCACCATGACATATGTAATAATAATGAACAGTTTGAGACATTGGAAGAATTACTTAAGTAGGATGCGGATACACAGCGTGAGCTCTTAATGTTGGGAGAATAGCACTGATAGGCTTGCTCGCTGTGGGGTTGCCACAAACCTTTATTTATGAAAAACATGCCGTCTGTGAAGTGCAGTGAAGCAAGGCTCATCTGTGTATCTTCCCCGTGTCTGATGAGAAGTCACTGTTTATCTTACCGTTGTTCCCCTGTAGGTGATTGTTTGGGGGGTTTGCTTTCAAGATTTTGTTTTTGTTCTTACCTTTCAGTGGTTTTCTTATGTGTCTCTGTTCATTTTTTCCAGTGCCCTGCCCAGCGCTCTCCACAATGCCCAGCTAATCTTTTCTATTTTTTAGTAGAGATGGGGTCTCGCTCTTGCTCAGGCTGGTCTTGAACTCCTGAGCTCCAGCAATCCACTGCCTCAGCCTCCCAGAGTGCTAGGGTTACAGGTGTGAGCCCCTGTGCCTGACCTTTTTTCTCTCTTCTCTTTGGTTCAAATAATTTTTATTTGTCTTTAAGTTTAATGATTTTTCTGTCATCTTGAAGCTCCTATTGAGCTAATTTGGGGAATTTTTCATTTTAGTTATGGTACTTGTCAACTCCATGATCTTCATTTGGTTAATTTTTGTAGCTTCTGTTTCTTATTGTCATCTTACCAGGGTTTCTATTAATGTTTTGATGTATCTGTAATAGCATCTTTGAAGCTAAATCCAGCATGTGGGTCCATTTGAATAAGTTTATATTAACTGCTATTTGTTCTGAGCGTGGGTCAGACTTTCCTGTTTCTTTCCACGTCTCATAATAGAAATAGTAAAAAATGGAAATACAGATAGTATGTAAATTAAAAATGAATAAGAATTCTAATAGTGTATGTGGAAAACAAGTTTTTTGTAACTTCGGTAACCATAATTAATGGTTATTATTAATTGGTATAATAATACCAATTGATGGCACTATTAATTTATAGTATAGTTATTCTGAAACTTTCTTGTATAACATGAATAGTTATGGAATGTTAGAATTCTGTCATCCCCTGTGTCCTTGAGAACGAGGATTTTAAGCCGTCTAGGAAAAACTGTAGTCCTGAATTTGAAGGATTGAATTGGAAATGTTAGTATGAAATCTATGTGTATATATGTGTATGTGTACGGATGATGGATATGTGTGTATATATGTGTATATATCTGCATATATATATATATATATTTTTTTTTTTTTTGAGACAGAATCTCACTATGTTGCCCTTGGTAGAGTGCCGTGGCATCACAGCTCACAGCACCTCAGACTCTTGGGCTTAAGTGATTTTCTTGCCTCAGCCTCCCAAGTAGCTGGGACTACAGGCGCCCGCCACAACACCTGATTATTTTTTTGTTGTATTTGTCATTTTTGTTTGGCAGGCCCGGCTGAATCAGAAGTTCTGATTGTGATAACTGATCCATTAGCAAAGGACAGCCTTAACTCTTAGACTGTGATCTTGAAATATCATATTCAAATCAAACAAACTTCATTCCAGTTCTGGGACAGGAAATGTATAAGATGAGCCTGGAACAGCTTTACATACATCTAGACAGTGAGAAAGTTATCAAAGACTTTAAAAGGACATAGGTCAAATATAGGACAATTTGAGTTTTCAAAGACAAAAATTTCAGTAGACTCATCAAATATATTTCAATTTATGAGTTCTAATTCAATCTCTTGAAAACTAAATGAATGGGAAGAATCAAACACTTCACTGTATGTTCTAAGCCATTGGAAACATATTACCCAAATATTAGATGAAGGCAAATGTCTCTTTATGAAATTATTTTAGGTAATTAATGAAAATACAGTGAGAAAATCACAGTCTCACTATTTGTAACTTCCAGTAGATTGATACATCTGAGCATTAAGCATCAAGGGCTGCTAATATCAGAACAGGAGCACACCACTGCTAAAGTCTTGCCAAAGGGGTTGAACCGCAATTGGTCAAGCCTCAGGACCCAGCTGCCAAATTGCAGGAAACACAGAGAACAGAGGAATATTTGGAACAGTACCATGAGTGTGCAGTTTTCTAGCCAGTGGGAAGCTCTGTAGGTCAATTTAGATTCTTTAGCAGGTTGATTGTAAGGAAAAGAAAGAGGTTTATCCATGCTAATTAAAAACTTGAGAAAAAAAGAAAAGAGGTAGGTGGGAAAATGTATACAGTAAGAGATTTTAAAAGATCATCAAATTTAATTTAATTTAATTTATTTATTTAATTTTTTTTTTGAGACACTATGTCGCCCTCAGTAGAGTGCCACGGCATCACAGCTCACAGCAACCTTAAACTCTTGAGCTTAAGTGATTCTCTTGCCTCAGCCTCTCAAGTAGCTGGGACTACAGGCGCCTGCCACAATGCCCGGCTGTTTTTTGGTTGTAGTTGTCATTGTTGTTTGGCAGGGTCTGGGCTGGGTTCAAACCCGTCAGCCCCGGTGTATGTGGCTGGTGCCCTAGCTGCTGAGTTATAGGCGCCGAGCTGGATCATCAAATTTTAAAAAGTGTGCATACTAAACTATAGAGATGTGTACTTGAGTAACGAAGCAGTCACTGGAACAGTCAGGGTGGTAGTTACTTTTGGATGGGAGGGCCTGTTAAAATGGGATGAAACGAATGGTGATGGCTTTTTTGTAACTTAGGTAGTGGATACAAGGATGTTTACCTTATAATAATCCCTTAAGCCATATGTTTGTTTTATATGGCTTTTTGTATCTATATTTTATACAATAAAAAGTTTAAAAGCGAAATGAGGGTCCAATAAAAGATGAGATAGAACAGTGCCCGGCAGAGGGTCCCTGCATGGGAACCAAGAGGCCAGTATTCAGGTCCTGGCTTAGCCATTGCATGGAGCTGTTGGGCTAGCCTCCCCCTTTTCCTCTCTGATACTTAGTTTCCCTCCCTGTCAGTTGAGATTAATGAAATCCTGCCTGCCTTACTAGGTTGGTGGGAAATGCACATAGAGTTATAGGTTGGGAAGTAACATGGAACCAGGGGCCCCTCAGAAGAAGGCGGCTAACATTTACTGAGCAGTGATTCTAATGGATCTCATTTCATCTTGGTTGGATCTTATTTATTCTCTCTTAGCAGTTGTGACCCAATCTCTATCCTAAAGGAGCCCAGGGTCTTATAAGGGATTTTCTTGATGAGTGAGTGCAGTAATTTTAATCATCTTGTCAGTGGTTTGTTAGTAAATAGCAGCTCTTCTGGATGGCTTAAAGGGGCTTGAAAATAGCTTATTTCCTCGAGCAAATTAAATATTCTTCTCAAACCATTTGGCCTGCTAATGTGTTTACCAAAACCTTTTTTCCTATGGACAGTGCAAGGATAAAGCCGAGCTCACTGTCTAAGTGTGAATTCACACTGTCCTAATGACCCCCTTCTCTATCGTCACTGTCTTACAAAGTTAGTCTCCTTCTCTAACGGCGTCTTCCTTCCAAGTTCTGCTTCTGCTGTGAAGCTCAGATCACTCAACAGAAACTCTGCTATCCCTTTGTCACTCACCCCCATGGAGGCCACAGGCCCCACACTCTTCTCTGGGCACAGGGACCTCTGGCCGGTGCTGCTCGGAGCCTCTCTGTGCTGCTTCCCTGCCTCTGTCTTGTGTTTCTTTTTGTCTTAGGAGTCACATTTTCCAGTCTGTTTGCAGGCTTCTGCACCACAGGGATCACCTGTAACTTCTCTGGGTGCTGGGATCAGACGGGGCCTGGGTTTGGATTTTTTGTTTTGGGGCCCTGTAATCATGAGCATGTTACCTAATATTTCTGAGCTTGTTTCCTCATGTATGAAACCATAATTGAGAAGAAAATTTTGATGAAGTATATACTAGAAACCAGTTCTGATTTTGCATTATTTTCTGTTAAACCCAAGGTTCACAGACATACTGATCACTACTTTTGGCTTTTACCCAATAAATATTAGTATGTGGAATGAAGGGCCAGGTGGTGGGTAGTGGGAGGAAGCAACTCGTTGGTTCCTGACAGGTTTTTCCTACCGAGTCGGGAGCTTCCCAGGTGCCACCTCACTCAGACTTCAGTAGTAGGTAGTCCCATTTTGTAGGAAAAGGCAAGGTGAAGCCTGATGGCCAGTTCTTCCCCTTCACAGTGTACGCCTAGCATCTGAGTTTTGTTTGTTTGTTTGTTTTTTATTTTTTTTGAGACAGGGTCTCACTCTGTTGCCCAGGCCAGAGTGCAGTGGCATCACCATAGCTCGCTACAACCTCCAACTGCTGGGCTCAAGTAATCCTCCTGCCTCAGCCACCAGGTAGATGGGACTACAGGCTCATGTCACCACACTCGTCTAATGTTTCTATTTTTTCGTGGAAATGACTGATCTAGAACTCCTAGCTCAAGTGATCCAAACTGTTATAGGCACCAGCTACCACTCCTGGCTGCATCTGATGTTTGTTCCCTCCCTTTGTCGTGTTTTTTAAATGCAAATCATGGGGTAGAATGTTGCTGGTTTTATATACAATCTGAAATATTTTCATCAAACTGGTTAACACAGGCTTCACGGCACCCTCTTGGTTATTGTGTTAAGACATCTATATTCTACAAACTAAATTTGTCATGTTTTCAAATGCTCACATTCCATTCTCCCTTCTTGCCCTTCTTTTGATGAGCACTCTCACCCTTTGGCCTTGTCTTCTTGGCTGTCCCCAATCTGTTAGCCTTTCCCAGGCCCAAGCAAGTTATCTGGCATGACTCACAAGGACGTGTGGAAACCCCACACCGCACCGTGCTGGCTCTAACTGAGCAGCAGTACTGCTTTGTTTCCCCAAGAAAAATATTGGAGGCTTTTATTTACCAATTTAACAGCAAAGATCTCTGGCATGTACTGGTTTGGTTTGAACTGGAGAGACCTGCAGGCGAGCAGGCCTTGATGGAGCTGCTCCTCATTTCATGGTTTCCCTGTACATGTCAGAGACCTGTAGGCGAGCAGGGCTTGATGGAGCTGCTCCTCATTTCATGGTTTTCCTGTCATGCAGAAGCCCTTTTTCTTTCTTTCAGAGGATTCCCTTGGATGTCTTCTCACTTGTCATAGTGAGAGTTTTTTGGAAATGCACTTCTGTTTCCTGCTAGTTGAAATAGAAGTGAGCATTGAACTCTTATCCTTGCATTTGAACTCCCAGCTTAAGTCCTTGTGGTATGTTTGGAAAGACTTTCTTCCCTTTGATGTCCTTTCTGCCTTTCTCCTAACAGCCAAAATTTTGCCACTTAGAATTGATTAATGAAGTCCTATCGTCAGCAGAACATCGCCACCTTCCAGATTGTCTTTCTTCAGCACTTCCATTAGCTTTTTCGATGAACAGTAAATCGGCCTAGTGCTCATCCACATTCCTCACAGTTACGTAGCCGACCAATGGGGCCCTGCCCGGCCCTCCTGCCCACTGTGCACATCTCCCAGCCCAGACTGGAGCAGACCTTCCTTCCTCTACGCTGTTGCTGAGCTTTTCTCTTTTCAGCTTTGGAAAGGGCTGGTAGTTTACCACCCAAGTTCACAGTTGTGAGTTTGGTCAGGCCCTGCTCAATTAATTCAAAACAATCTCCAGACATTAGCTGTGCTGAGTGAGACAGAACAGTCAAGATTCTCTTGCCACACCCCGTGGGTTTCCTTCCTCATCAGGTTGCATCTGTCCATGCCCCACCCCACAGCCTTGTCCCCCAGGGCACCCGCACCAGCATTTTCCATGAGAGCCCACAGAGGTCCAGAGAAAGAGTTGTTCACTGTCCTCGTCTGACGTCAGTTGTTGTCCTGTGTCACTGTGGGCCAGACCTGGGCAGTAAGTAGGGGAGTTCCTGGGACATGATAGGCTTTCGGTAAATAGCAAAGTGAATGAATCAGTCAAACTGGAGAATATCCTTTTTTTTTGCCATTCAAGATTAAATGGCTCCAAAGAAGTAAAGCAGATTTTAATATGCTATAAATTGACTGGAAGGTAGATTCCAGAATTTGAAAAGTTTTTTGAACAATGGCAGAGTTTTGAGAGTAACAGGAGTAATAATGGAAAATACTTAAAAAGCACTTCCCACGTGTATTAACCGGTTTAATTCTTACAACAAATCAACAAGGTGGGTATTACCTAGGTAATACCGAGGTGTTATGTTCATTTTACAGGTAAGGAAACTAAGGCACAAACACTTGCCCAAAGTCAGCAGTGAGTAAGTGGTGAAGCTTGGGGTTAGCTGGCTTCAGAGTCCTTAACCACAACTTTGTTCTGTTTCTTTAAGTGTATAGATAAGTATATGGACTCCCAGGTAAATACTTAGAAGGACAGGCCTTCTTTGATAGGCACATTCTAGTTGGTTTATTATACGTGTTGTTAGACTGAGGAGGCCAAGTGTGTGTTGGGCACTGTTAGCCTTCTAGGGTTAAATGGAACATCATTAACACACAAGCACATGAGGAAGCATGGCTGCCGACTGCTCTCCCATGCCCTCCCATGCGGGTGCTCTCTCTCTTTGACTCATTCCCAGAGGCTGAGAGGAAGGATATGAGATGGGGCAAGCCTGTCCGTGTTTCATATTCCCTCAAAGACTTGGGGTTTCGGAGAGCAGGAAGAGAGGGGTGGAGGGTGGGTTGTTCTTTTGACTGAACTCTCATATCAGTTTGCCCACTTCTTGTGTATAAGCCTTTTGCATGCTGTGCTAGGAGGGCTTGCTTGCACATCTTGACCTGTAAGTGCAACCCCAAGCAGCTACTATCTGCAGCTTACTGGACTATGTGTCTCTGATGCCTACTACCCTGCCTGGTGCACAGGGCCTACTTAGTGCACTGTTATTGGTTGCCTGGCTGGCTGACCAAATGTGTAATTTACTCTTCTTTTGTCACGAGGAAACCTTAGTTGCTGAGGTAGTCCAAAAAATGTTGTTAAGCCTAATACAACTCTCATTAGGTTTGAAATGAGACATCCGGAAGCTCTGCCTGCTTGTTCACATCCCAGCGTGGATGGTTGTCACACCCACCGTCACTATATCTAGGCTGCAGCTGGCTCACTCCATTGCTCAGAGAGTCCTTAGCTAACAAAGCCAAGGTTGTGGGTTTGATCCCTGGCCCCTGACTGCAGCAAGCCATCTGTCTTCACAAAGGCATGTCATTGGATACGAGGGGAAGAGTATGCACGGGGGGGAGAAGCTGGAGTCCATTCCGGGAAAGAGAGCTCCCTGACAGCCGGCCAGAAGTGTCCTTTTGGACTGTGAAGGATGTCTTTTTCTTTTTTCACTTTCCAGATCTGGATATGTGATTTTGATTTCTGACTTTTTCAAAATAGGTAATTCCAAGGGTTACGTGGTATTACCATGTAAGGGAAGCAGTTCTGAAGCCTGAGAGCTAAAAGCAGTTGACCTGGAAGATACGCAGCGTGTTTCTGGTTTTCTAGGGTTGTAAGTGTTGGCAGCATCCAGAACCCTGATGGGATATGTTTCATGGGAGGGATCTTCTAGTCCCCTTTGTAATCAAGAAGAGTCTTTTCAGCAAGTCGATGGAGAAAGGATTTTAGAATATAAGATTAAGTTCAATCTTTTCTTTCTTTGGGGGGGTACTCAGCTTTTTAAGTCTCATGAGTACCTGGCTGGCTTTGTGAAGCAGCTGAGACAGAGAGGTGTGTACAAAGAAGGCTTTTCCTCTCAAAATGGTTGCAGTTTGGTCAACGGACAAATGTAAGTTCAAATGAAAATCAGTGTGATAAGTGCTGTCTAGGCTGAAAATATGTACAGAGTTTTGGGAGTGCCCAGGAAGCAGTGCTTGTCTCTTCCTGAGGAAGCCAGCAAGTTTCCTAAGGCCGGTCTTGGCCCTGGGTCTATGAAGGTCAACTTAGAGTTCCCTGGGACCCTTCAGACCAAGAAGAGCATGTGTGAAAACACGAGGCAGGGAAGTTTTCATGAAATGCCTGAGAAGAGGCTATGTTAACCAGTTTGATGAAAACATTTCAAATTGTATATAAAACCAGCACATGGTACCCCATGATTGCATTAATGTACACAGCTATGATTTAATTTTTTAAAAAATCTCAAGATCCGAGAGGCAGAGCAGGATGGCAGCCGAGTAACAGCTTCCTTGCATCTGGGCACCGTGAGTCTGGGGAGATAGGACTCCAGGCATCTCTGGCTGGTGGGATCTGCCTATCATCACCCCTGAGAGGATACAGGGGGTCAGCGAGAGACTTCTGGACCCCAAGAGGAGGACTAAAACAGTGGAAAACTGGCAAGTGGTCGCGTGTGTTCAATCTGTCTAAACCCGCCCGCAACTTCCACAGGCACGAGAACTTAAAGAGCAAGAGGAAGTGAAAGGAAAATTAGGGCAAGGAAACAGATAAAAGAAATCACCCATGAGGAAGAATCAGCAGAAAACTCCAGGCAACATGAAGAACCAGTCCAGAACAACCCCGCCAGGGGACCATGAGGTAGCTACTGCAGAGGATTCCACCTATACAGAAATGTTAGGAATGACAGAAAGGGAATTTAGAATACACATGTTGAAAACAATGAAAGAAATGATGGAAACAATGAAGGAAACTGCTAATAAAGTGGAAAATAACCAAAAGGAAATTCAAAAACAGAATCAAATAAGAGATGAACGATATGAAGAATATAAAAAGGATATAGCAGAGCTGAAGGAAATGAAACAGTCAATCAGGGAACTTAAAGATGCAATGGAAAGTATCAGCAACAGGTTAGACCATGCAGAAGAAAGAATTTCAGAGGTAGAAGACAAAGTTTTTGAATAATTCAGATAGTAAAAGAGGCAGAAAAGAAGAGAGAGAAAGCAGAACGTTCACTGTCAGAATTATGGGACTTTATGAAGCGTTCCAACATACGAGTTATAGGAATTCCAGAAGGGGAAGAAGAATGCCCCAGAGGAATGGAAGCCATACTAGAGAATATTATAAAAGAAAATTTCCCAAATATCACCAAAGATTCTGACACATTGCTTTCAGAGGGCTATCGGACCCCAGGTCGCCTCAACTCTAACCGAGCTTCTCCAAGACACATTGTGATGAACCTGTCCAAAGTCAAGACAAAAGAAAAGATTCTGCAAGCTGCCAGGAGTAAGCGCTAGTTGACCTACAGGGGCAAATCCATCAGAGTGACCGCAGACTTCTCTAATGAAACTTTCCAAGCAAGAAGACAATGGTCATCTACCTTTAATCTACTTAAACAGAACAATTTCCAGCCCAGAATTCTGTACCCTGCTAAGCTAAGCTTCAAAATCGACGGAGAAATCAAATCATTTACGGATATACAAACATTGAGGAAATTCGCCACAACAAGACCAGCTCTACAGGAAATACTTCAACCTGTTCTGCACACTGACCACCACAATGGATCAGCAGCAAAGTAAGAACTCAGAAATTAAAGGACAGAACCTAACCTCCACACTGATGCAAAAGATAAAACTAAGCAATGGACTCTCACAAAATAAGACGAATAGAATACTACCACACTTATCAATTATCTCAATAAATGTTAATGGCTTGAATTCCCCACTGAAGAGACATAGATTGGTTGACTGGATTAAAAAACACAAGCCATCCATTTGCTGTCTGCAAGAAACACACCTGGCTTCAAAAGACAAATTAAAGCTCCGAGTCAAGGGTTGGAAGACAATTTTTCAGGCAAATGGAATTCAGAAGAAAAGAGGAGTTGCAATCTTATTTTCAGATACATGTGGATTTAAAGCAACTAAAGTCAAAAAAGACAAAGATGGTCACTTTATATTGGTCAAGGGAAAAATACAACAAGAAGACATTTCAATTCTAAATATCTATGCACCCAATTTAAATGCTCCCAGATTCTTGAAACAGACCTTACTCAGTCTGAGCAATATGATATCTGATAATACCATAATAACAGGGGACCTTAACACTCCTCTTACAGAGCTGGACAGATCCTCTAAACAGAAATTAAACAAGGATATAAGAGATTTAAATGAGACCCTAGAACAACTGTGCTTGATAGACGCATATAGAACACTCCACCCCAAAGATAAAGAATATACATTCTTCTCATCACCCCATGGAACATTCTCCAAAATTGATCATATCCTGGGACACAAAACAAATATCAACAGAATCAAAAGAATTGAAATTTTACCTTGTATCTTCTCAGACCATAAGGCACTAAAGGTGGAACTCAACTCTAACAAAAATGCTCGAAGCCACCCAAAGGCATGGAAATTAAACAATCTTCTGTTGAATAACAGATGGGTGCAGGAAGAAATAAAACAGGAAATCATTAACTTCCTTGAGCATAACAACAATGAAGACACAAGCTACCAAAACCTGTGGGATACTGCAAAAGCAGTTTTGAGAGGAAAATTCACCGCTTTAGATGCCTACATTCGAAAAACAGAAAGAGAGCACATCAACAATCTCACAAAAGATCTTATGGAATTGGAAAAAGAAGAACAATCTAAGCCTAAACTCAGTAGAAGAAAAGAAATACCTAAAATCAAATCAGAGATCAATGAAATTGAAAACAAAAGAATCATTCAGAAAATTAATGAAACAAGGAGTTGGTTTTTTGAAAAAATAAATAAAATAGATAAACCATTGGCCAGACTAACGAGGAATAGAAAAGTAAAATCTCTAGTAACCTCAATCAGAAATGATAAAGGGGAAATAACAACTGATCCCACAGAGATACAAGAGATCATCTCTGAATACTACCAGAAACTCTATGCCCAGAAATTTGACAATGTGAAAGAAATGGATCAATATTTGGAATCACACCCTCTCCCTAGACTCAGCCAGGAAGAAATAGAGCTCCTGAACAGACCAATTTCAAGCACTGAGATCAAAGAAACAATAAAAAAGCTTCCAACCAAAAAATGCCCTGGTCCAGATGGCTTCACTCCAGAATTCTATCAAACCTTCAAGGAAGAGCTTATTCCTGTACTGCAGAAATTATTCCAAAAAATTGAGGAAGAAGGAATCTTCCCCAACACATTCTATGAAGCAAACATCACCCTGATAGCAAAACCAGGAAAAGACCCAAACAAAAAGGAGAATTTCAGACCAATCTCACTCATGAATATAGACGCAAAAATTCTCAACAAAATCCTAGCCAATAGATTACAGCTTATCATCAAAAAAGTCATTCATCATGATCAAGTAGGCTTCATCCCAGGGATGCAAGGCTGGTTTAACATATGCAAGTCTCTAAACGTTATCCACCATATTAACAGAGGCAAAAATAAAGATCACATGATCCTCTCAATAGATGCACAAAAAGTATTTGATAAAATCCAGCATCCTTTTCTAATTAGAACCCTGAAGAGTATAGGCATAGGTGGCACATTTCTAAAACTGATTGAAGCTATCTATGACAAACCCACAGCCAATATTTTACTGAATGGAGTAAAACTGAAAGCTTTTCCTCTTAGAACTGGAACCAGACAAGGTTGTCCTCTGTCACCTTTACTATTCAACATAGTGCTGGAAGTTCTAGCCAATACAATTAGGCAAGACAAGGAAATAAAGGGAATCCAAATGGGAGCAGAGGAGGTCAAACTCTCCCTCTTTGCTGACAACATGATCTTATACTTGGAGAACCCCAAAGACTCAACCACAAGACTCCTAGAAGTCATCAAAAAATACAGTAATGTTTCAGGATATAAAATCAATGTCCACAAGTCAGTAGCCTTTGTGTACACCAATAACAGTCAAGATGAGAAGCTAATTAAGGACACAACTCCCTTCACCATAGTTTCAAAGAAAATGAAATACCTAGGAGTATACCTAACGAAGGAGGTGAAGGACCTCTATAAAGAAAACTATGAACTCCTCAGAAAGGAAATAGCAGAGGATATTAACAAATGGAAGAACATACCATGCTCATGGATGGGAAGAATCAACATTGTTAAAATGTCTATACTTCCCAAAGCAATCTACCTATTCAATGCCATTCCTATCAAAATACCAACATCGTACTTTCAAGATTTGGAAAAAATGATTCTGCCTTTTGTATGGAACCAGAAAAAACCCCGTATAGCTAAGGCAGTTCTTAGTAACAAAAATAAAGCTGGGGGCATCAGCATACCAGATTTTAGTCTGTACTACAAAGCCATAGTGCTCAAGACAGCGTGGTACTGGCACAAAAACAGAGACATAGACACTTGGAATCGAATTGAAAACCAAGAAATGAAACTAACATCTTACAACCACCTAATCTTTGATAAACCAAACAAGAACATACCTTGGGGGAAAGACTCCCTATTCAATAAATGGTGTTGGGAGAACTGGATGTCTACATGTGAAAGACTGAAACTGGATCCACACCTTTCCCCACTCACAAAAATTGATTCAAGATGGATAAAGGACTTAAATTTAAGGCATGAAACAATAAAAATCCTCAAAGAAAGCATAGGAAAAACACTGGAAGATATTGGCCTGGGGAAAGACTTCATGAAGAAGACTGCCATGGCAATTGCAACAACAACAAAAATAAACAAATGGGACTTCATTAAACTGAAAAGCTTCTGTACAGCTAAGGAGACAATAACCAAAGCAAAGAGACAACCTACACAATGGGAAAGGATATTTGCATATTTTCAATCAGACAAAAGCTTGATAACTAGGATCTATAGAGAACTCAAATTAATCCACATGAAAAAAGCCAACAATCCCATATATCAATGGGCAAGAGACATGAATAGAACTTTCTCTAAAGACGACAGACGAATGGCTAACAAGCACATGAAAAAATGTTCATCATCTCTATATATTAGAGAAATGCAAATCAAAACAACCCTGAGATATCATCTAACCCCAGTGAGAATGGCCCACATCACAAAATCTCAAAACTGCAGATGCTGGCGTGGATGTGGAGAGAAGGGAACACTTTTACACTGCTGGTGGGACTGCAAACTACTACAACCTTTCTGGAAGGAAGTATGGAGAAACCTCAAAGCACTCAAGCTAAACCTCCCATTTGATCCTGCAATCCCATGACTGGGCATCTACCCAGAAGGAAAAAAATCCTTTTATCATAAGGACACTTGTACTAGACTGTTTATTGCAGCTCAATTTACAATCGCCAAAATGTGGAAACAGCCTAAATGCCCACCAACCCAGGAATGGATTAACAAGCTGTGGTATATGTATACCATGGAATACTATTCAGCCATTAAAAAAAATGGAGACTTTACATCCTTTGTATTAACCTGGATGGAAGTGGAAGACATTCTTAGTAAAGCATCACAAGAATGGAGAAGCATGAATCCTATGTACTCAATCTTGATATGAGGACAATTAATGACAATTATGGTTATGGGGGGGAGAAACAGAAAGAGGGAAGGAGGGAGGTGGGTGGGGCCTTGGTGTGTGACACACTTTATGGGGGCAAGACATGATTGCAAGAGGGACTTTACCTAACAATTGCAATCAGTGTAACCTGGCTTATTGTACCCTCAATGAATCCCCAACAATTAAAAAATAAAAAAAATAAAAAAAAAATCTCAAAATCCTTACTATCCACACAACTCTCTGGAAGCTTCCAGGATGGGCATGTTTCTTGCCATAGGAGCACTGCTCCCCACACTACAACATGTATTCTCGGTAGGAGAGTACCAGTCTTTGTTGTACTAGTCTTTGTGCCTGCTAGTCCAGCTCAGGGAGAAAGGAGATGAGGAACAGGTGATCTTGGTTCATTCGGCCTCATAATTGTTCTGACTTTGATTCACTCAGCATGTTATTTATTGAGCACTTCCTGTATGCCAAGCTCTGTTTGAGAGTTTGGATTATGTCATGGAGAAAAACCAAGGCTTCTGTCTAGAGTCATGCACATTCTTGTAGGGCATTTGAAGCCATCTAAGCTCCTGAAGGCAGGGACGGTACCCCTTGATCACCAGTGCATCCTCAGGGACCATCTTGGAACTTTTGATGTGAAATATCGCTCACTAACTGTTGAAATAACCTACTGCTTAAGAGTTTTTAAAAGAGGGCGGCGCCTGTGGCTCAGTCCGTAAGGCGCCGGCCCCATATACCAAGGGTGGCGGGTTCAAACCCGGCCCCGGCCAAACTGCAACCAAAAAATAGCCGGGAGTTGTGGCGGGCGCCTAGAGTCCCAGCTACTGGGGAGGCTGAGGCAAGAGAATCGCTTAAGCCCTGGAGTTGGAGGTTACTGTGAGCTGTGTGAGGCAACGGCACTCTACCAAGGGCCATAAAGTGAGACTCTGTCTCTACAAAAAAAAAAAGAGTTTTTAAAAGGCCTAGTTGGTAAGAAAACATGAAAAAAGGCAAGTGATTTCTTTGCAATAAGAGATCTATTGTGTTGACATATTTTTCTTTATAGAACTGTTAGTCACAGAAGAGAAAAAAATATTGAATATACTCTAGCGGGGTACTTTCCCTGCATTACCCAGTAATTTGACATCTACTAGAGAAAGTCTTTGATTCACATCATTGATTTGAGTTAACAGAGATATTGAATTTACATGTACTAGTGGCCTGGGTCAAACTTTGAGATCAGAAGATAATTTCGAAGGACAAGGTGAAGGGACAAATTGTCTTTTCCCACCCAACTCCCAAGAAATGAAAGGAGAAATAACTAAAACATGTATTGAGCTGCCTTGAAGGACCACCTATCACAAGCTGAAATGGTTCTCGAGTCCCCGAGTTTCTCCCAGCCTTGGTTTCCCATTTGGATTTTGGAGCTTGGGCTTTCTTCCCTTATACATTTCCCCCTTGGTTTGACAATACAAAGGGACAAGTGATAATTATTAAAGAGCTGAGACTATTGCTCAGAGTTGTCAAATGAAACAGGACAAAACTAGTCATCGCTTGCTGTAAGCTTGTTGGTAAGAATGTACATTTCAGAGTCCGGCCTAGGAAAAACCTGCTGCAGGGTCCAAGGAGGAAGTGGAGCCTAAGGCCAAGATGGAGGATCAGGACGAAGGGCAGGTGCTGGGGAGACAGTGCCCTCCTGGGTGTCCTGATGGCCTATGGGGACCAGTGCTGATTCTCAGGAAGTCACGCTTTTGCACTGACCTACGGGCTAGCAAAGAAGCCCTGGTGGTAGGAGGCTCAGCAGCAGGAGGATGAAACTAGATAGAAAAGGGAGGAGAGAAAAAAACATGGAAGTAGGTCTAGGGAAGAGCAAAATGTGTCCCTATGAAAAATGGTAGACGTTCCTGCCAAAGGGAAAACTGGGTATAAACGAGAATAAGGCTGTGGGACACTGGCCTGAACTTTCCCTGCTGGGTTGGGGACAGACAGTGATATGGATGAGCGCGAGCGTTTGCCTGCCTGTTAGGCTGAAGAAGCAGATGCTACTCCGGAGACTTGCAAGCCCTCTTTCTTCCTTGGTAATAGCTGAGTTGTTGGCATCCATTCCATGTGGAGGGAAATGCACCCAGCTCAGGAAGCTTGCCAGAGCAAAGGCGGGAGATGAACCCCAAGTTCTGACAGCTTGCCAGAGTGCCCGCTGCTCCAATGCTGGCAAGAACGTTTGTTTTGAGAATAGTTTACCATAATGAATTCTGACATCATTGCGCTCCCTCAGTCAAGGGTGTTGAAATGGAATAAATGACCTAATGTCAAGGTCTGTGGAAACCCTCACAACCCGGGAGATTCCCTTGGCGCTCTTGTCTTCATTTTGCAGTGGAGATTTTAAGCAACAGTTCATTCTAGATATTTAATGGATCCCAACATTTTAAGAATAAACATAGTTGAGGGATATGAAAACAATCATGTGGATTTAATTTCCCTCAAATTGGATTATCTCATAGCATTTGGAATATAATTCATGCAAGTGAATTTCCATTTTTTGTACCTTTCTGTCATGATTATCCATGTAACTTACAAAAAATTCTTTTTCTGCTCTCATGGTAACAGTGGAAATGATTAAAAAATGTTTGACTCATAGGATTTGCTGTAAATTGTGTGCTTTTTTCTTTTTTTTTTTTGAGACAGAGTCTTACTCTATCGCCCTCGGTAGAGTGCTGAGGCGTCACAGCTCACAGCAACCTCAAACTCCTGGGCTTAGGCCATTCTCTTGCCTTAGCCTCCCGAGCAGCTGGGACCACAGGCACCTGCCACAACGCCCGGCTATTTTTTTGTTGCAGTTCGGCTGGGGCGGGGTTTGAACCTGCCACCCTCGGTATATGGGGCCGGCGCCCCACCCTTGCATTTGGGGCACATTAAAATGTGCAGGCTTTCACTGTAGTCCTCTTGCCATCAGCTCACAGCTGCCCTTCCCTGGTGCCACGTTCGTTCGAATAGGCCACAGATTCAGGCCTTCTCCTTCTACAGTTATTGTGAATTCTTTGTGTTTAGAAGCAGGATTCTTCCCTACCCTTCCTTTCCAAGGATAAACTGGTAACAGTTTGAGAAAAACTCGTGCTGGCTTCAAAGCCTGAGTTGGAAATAAGCACACAGTTGCGGGTTTGGCCTCTGGTGTGTGGCCTCCAGTGAGGAGGACTTCCTGTGTTCCTCCACCAGAGGGCCTCGGTCCTGCACCGGAGAAACCAGCTCGCACCTTACAGGGGAATTGAATTTCTCTGTCCATCATTTATCTCTTTCGGTAGCCGAGGGCCTTACCCTCAGACACTGGTCTTCTTCACCTGGGCCAACAGATTTTCTTTCCAGTTTTGAACCAGTAACTAGAAGTATCTCACTAGCTGTCATCCCTGGCACATAACAGAATTTAGGTTATAAATATATTAAGTAAATTGCACGTTAATGGTGTAAAGCACAAACCTGAGCTCTTAGAGTCATATGTCGTTCTTTCCTCTAGAATTACACTTCTGTTTTCAAGCTCTCATTTACCCAGGGAGATAATAGAGTATGATAGAGAGCCCCTAGCTCGCTCTCTCACTGGGTTTGGGAGCCTGAGCAAGCCTTTTTTTCACTTCTGCGTCATGATGGAACAGATTGTGCTGGATCCTTTATAGCTAGAAAATTCTGTGCTAGTATAACTATCTAAGTAACTCATTCTGCAAGGAATGACCAGTTCTTATTTGTAGCCTTCCCTGAGGTATAATATTTAGATTGGATACTGCTTATTCAAGGCCTAATTTTTACCCTAGTAAATCAGCCCTTTCTACAAGGGTCCCCAAATATGTTGCCTCAGTCAGATGCCTATTTCAAACAGTGCAAAGTATGAGTATGAAAATAAATATTAAGAAGGAAATAACTTTTCTTTCATACATAGTAGAGCTTAATTAGTGATTCTGGAATAAAATTAGACTGCCATATCCATACCTGTGCCTTTTTTAGCTGTAGCTATTTCCTTTCCCCCATGTTACTTAAGAGAACCAAGCTTCAGTCCAAAGCAAATGTACTTTGTTGCCTGTGAACATGGATCCCATAAAAACAAACGAAGGAGAAAGCAGAGTAGATTGCACGTCCCAGGGCCTGATACTTAATTTTTATTCACGTCCCTAAAATTAAAGATTTCCTTTAATGCTACTTAGAGTCCTAAGCACAGGCTTCTCTTGTTATGCTGCCATGAAGCTTCTGATCTGATATCATCTGATATGTGTGGGTGAGAGCAATATGGGAGTATTCATATACCTATGCCAATAAACCATTACCTTAAAGTTCTGGGACCATTCTTGTGAATGAGAGCCCTGGGATGGCATGGAGGTATAAGATATGAATTAATAGCCCTCGTGAGTGCTTACAACTTACAGAACCCACATTCAGCTTGATTTAATACCTATGCATGATTCAAAATGTCATCCAAGAAGAGAGCCAAATACCTAGAGCATCTGCCACAGCTGCAGAGGCTGGCTGACACGTTTGCACCGGCTGACCTGCTCTGTGGCTTTTTAGAAAGATGAGATGTGTTCTAATGAGCAGGTTATAAATATCACCAAGTTATGTCATAGGTGGTGGCAGCACTCAATGTAAAGGGGCCGGCTGGATACTGTTCCCAGCTGAACTGGCGGGGCACAGTTTTCAGAGAGGACAACAAGTGGGGCTTAAAAATATTGACCAGCACGTTACTAAAGAATTATTTGTGCCTTCATGAAATAGGTCACCAACCACGTCTCTGTGGGGTACGTGTGGCAGTGAGGTGAGATGAGATCTGATTTATGTTCTCAAAGATGCAGAGTGGTTGTGTGGTGAAGTCCCTGGTTTTTCATACCTTTCATTTTTGTTCTGCCCATAAAAATTGCAACAAGAAGCCTCTACCCACATTACATGCAGTGCCTCGCCCCCTTTTGCCCAGTGTTACTACCCACCTTTTAAATTAAAATACAGATTTCAGCCCCACTTTGCAGGACCCATCTACATTTGAAGGTAGAGTCTTGTAAGAGATCTTGATTTTTTTTTTTATTGGCCTCAGAACTGATTATCATATTTTTATTTTCTTAAGAAAAGTTGGTTGGGGTTACCAAGCACAAAAGACCATCGGTATTAAGACATATTTTTCAGAGTTGCCCAAAGATGGATCAACGTGTGCAGAATAACTGTTTGCTTAAAATCGAGCTAACAGCTTTTATGTAAACAAAAAAATGCATTGAAATATGCATACAAACTATTTAATATTGATACATACTAGATGGAAACTCTGTCAAATTCTATGTGCACACAGGAACTTGACGAGAGGCGTGGGAAGATTTAGAGAGATTCTCAGAGCAGTCGAAACGAGAACAACTCAAAACCTGCGAATGGTAAGTGTGACCAATGACTTGTTTGAGGCCGGCACAGTGCTTGCCTTGTCCCTGTTTACACTTGTATTTTTTTTATGAATATATAAACAGTAATTAACTCATTTAAAACATACGATTCAGGGATTTTTTTAACGTTTTCCCAGAGTTGTTCAGCTGAATAATACCTAGTTTCAGGACATTTTAATCAAAAGAACTTATGCTCGCTAGTAGTCACTCCCCCTTTTCCCCTTCTCTGAGCCCCAGGCAACCACTGATTTACTTTCTGTTTCTATGGATTTGCCTGTTTGGGACATTTTATACACATGGAGTTATACAATACGTAGGCTTTTGTGTCTGGCTTCCTTCACTTATCACAGTGCTTCAAGGGTCCTCCATGTTGCAGCATGGAACAGTATTTCTTTCCTTTTTATTGCCAAGTAATGTTCCATTGCATGGATATATCACATTATATTTATCTGTTCATCAGTTGATGGACCTTAGGTTATTTCCACCTTTGGGCTATTACGAATGATGCTCCTGTGACTGTTCACGTACAAGTTTTTGTGTGTTCTTTTCTCTTGGGTTTATACCTAAAAGTGGAATTACTGGGTCATATGGTGACTCTAACGTTTTGAGGAACTGCCTGCCAGACTGTTTCCCAAGTGGCTGCACCATCTTACATTCCCACCAGCAGTTACAAAGGTTCCAATTTCTTCGCATCCTTGCCAGCACTTGTTATCTTTAGTCGTAGCCATCCTAGTGGGCATGCAGTGATATCCCGGTTTGCTTTGGATTTGTACTTCCCTGATGGCTAATGATGTTGAGCATTTTTCATGTGGTTGTTGGCAGTGTTCTCTCCTGAAACATAAAAAGTGCAGCTGGTAAGGCAGGTAGACGGCAGCCCTCCTGGATGCCAGTGTGTTGAGGGGATTGGCTAGATGCTTATGATTCATACCAGCACCCACACAGAGCAATGCAGATTAGATCCTGAGGAGAGCTAGTTGTTTAGCTAATTATGTTGACTATAAAACTTAGAAGAGAAATATGAAAGAGTTAGGTTAAGGAGTTGATTAGCAGGTTGGCTCTCTTGTTCACTTGAAATCTCTCTTCCTTTTTAATTCTTTCCCTTTCCTATCCAGAGAGGTTCATTAATTATATCTATGCAGCTTACCCCATAGAGCCACAGGTATTTGGGTAAAGGTCTCGTGCGTATTAGAAGCTAAGCAGGCCGGGTGCGGTGGCTTGCACCTGTAATTGGCACTTGGGGAGCCCCTAGGCGGGAGATCACTTGAGCTCAGGTGTTTGAGACCAGCCTGAAGAAGAGCAAGAGCAACAGCAAGACCCTGTCTCTCCTAAAAATAGAAAAATTAGCCAGGTGTGGTGGTAGGTGCCTATAGTCTCAGCTACTCAGGAGGCTGAGGCAGGAGAATTGCCTGAGCCCAGGAGTTGGAGGTTGCTGTGAGCTAGGCTGATGCCACGGCACTCTAACCTGGGCAACAGAGTGAGGCTCTGTCTCAGGAAAAAAAAAAAGAGACTCTGCAAATGTCAGCTGTCACAATTGTATAGCAACCCCATGTAAGATTGCAGTTTCTTTTGTCTTTTGTCATCTATGCCATTGTCATCCCTTTATCATGAATCCTTTAAATGCCATGGGAAATTATTCAGCTGGGCAAGGCTAAGAGACTTATATCACAGGAAATAAAGCCGTAACTTCATTTGGTGTCTCTAGAGTTTCAGGATGTAGATGTACAACGTATGGGGCCAGATGGCTAAGCAGTAGGCTTTTCTAGAATCATGGGTATGAGACAATCTGAGCAACTTACACACCCAACTAAGAACTCAGTTGGCCCTCACTATTTATTTATATATTATTGATGTGATTTATAAGTGTCTTAGGAAGTTCAAACAAAACTCTTAGATTTTTAGATTTCTTCAAAGCAGAGGAACCTGCAAGAACATGGATAAAAATTGTTGCCAATTGCTTTTTTCTCTCAAATTGACCTGCTCCCAGCATTTCATAAAATTTCTTAACTGGTCAGTATAAGTAGCTTCTTCCAAGGCGTCGAAGCATGATGAAAGTAACTGATTAAATTGGCAAGTGTTTTCCTAATTGTTTTAAAAGTACATTTAAAAAGCTAAGGTTGCTGTGAGCTTTGATATCACAGCACTCTACTCAGGTGACAGCATGAGACTGTCTCAGAAAAAATAAAATCTGAGGAAAGTTATCTAAAATACATACAGGAAAATGAGAATTACTGTGAGCTGTCTAGCAATGGACAAGCAAGCTGTTGATGGAAGAAATTTTTACAATTTTAGAATTCCTGCATGGCAAATATATCCAGAAAATGAAGTTTCTTGTTCATTTTTTTCCCTTAAACATTTATTTCTCAGCTATAGTGAGTGGAAGTTATTTTTGCCAGTTGAAGTTCCCCACAGAAGTCATTAGCTTATATGATTGCAGTGAGATCAAAATGAAACTATAATGGAAGGTTTAAGAAAATAGTTGAGGAACTTTTTAGGTCCTGAAAATTGTGTTCTTAAGAAATCTTTACAGATTGCTCAGTTAGGGATGATCAGAGTGCATTTAATTTCACTTTTTATAGACATTTAAAACCAGTGGGTCTTTCTTGGAAATAATGGAGAAAATTGGCCTCTACCCAGTGGTTATCAGAAACCACTAGGCTGGTGATGGGGTGGCATTTTAGTTTCCTTGTGGTGTTTTAAGAGGTTGCACACAGATGAAAGCTTAGTCAAGTTCTCTTCTGGAGCTTTTTTAAAAAGGCTCATTCTCTGGGAAGATGGGGATTCTTTGTCTGCATCTTGTAAAGAATGGTAAAACTTGGCAGAAAGCCCTGCTGATAGAAGTTTTACTGTGCCACCTCTGGTTGACCCCGGGCAGTGTGGGCTACCCTGGGATGCAGCGCTTCTGTTCTCAGAAGGACTTGTCCTCTTCTTTGTCATCGGAAGATGATGAGCTGAATGATGGGATAGGCACTAGTCAACCAAATGCTTCTTAGTAACTGCCACGTACTGGTTCTATTCTAGGCAGTGGAGTCCCAGAGGGTGGACAAGGAGGACACGAGCCCGGGTATTTCTGGTTTCTGTTATGAGGAAGGAGAGATCCAACCAGCTTTGAGGAAAGGTCTTTTTGGATCCGGAACCCCAGTCCTCACTTTGCCTTCTCTATTGCACAAGGCCAGGAGGCCCACGTTGCACTGAGGACAGACAGAGCACTCAGGTGCTTAGTCCCAGGAGTGCAGCCATGAAGAGCTGGCCCTTGGTGTCTCTGAGAGGGAAAACATTCTAAATGTCTGCAGTGGACATCACATCATCAATGGGGAGATTTTTTTTTTTTTTAGAGAGAACATTATCTAAGTTGAGTACTGACTTTTTGCCAGGTTTGAGCTTTATTAGAAATCGATTAGAAGGTGATAAAAATGTCTTCAGGCCACCCATTATTTATAAGAACTCTTGGAAAAGGGTTTAGCTAAAAGTTTCTTTTGTTTTAGGTATAAAACATCTTTAGTATTCCAGAGTGTGGCCAGACAGGGCAGCATTTGAAGTGTGTGAGCTTCTTTTTATTGTTTTTCTCTCTGTTTTTTAAGAGTTTAGATGTCTTAGTGTATCATATTTACTTTTCTTTTTTGTCATAAACTGGTATAATTTTCATCATAAAAGTAAAAATTTTAAATCATGAGTCTTGCAATAGTGCTTAGTATGAGTGATGACATAAATATTTATGGAAAGAATGGCTGAGTGAATGAATGAATCATACAAAATAGACTCATCGCTGTGCTTTCCCTCCATTGTATCCCCAGACAATAGCCAGGCAACTGGCAGAGATCTTGTTGCGGGGTATGTGTGAGCAGAGCTATTGGAACCCTTTGGAGGAGCCGCCATGCCAGTCTCCTCTGGATGATCCTCTACGGAAAGGAGCCAACACAAAAACCTACACCCTCACTCGGAAAGCCCGTGTCTACTCAGGAGAGAAGTATGGAAGCTGATGTCCTCACTTATGGGACAGTGGATGGGAGGGAAAGTTGGTAAATTCAAGGAAAAGTACAAGGGCAGATTTTTTTTTCCCTAAAAGAAAACTAGCTGAACAAGTCTCATTTTCTAACTTAGTGGATACCTCATTACTTTTCATAGCTTTGGCAATTATCTGTGCACTAGTGGGGACCTTTTAGGTGGAAAAAGCTCTCATCTCAGTACTTGGCTGCCATTCATAGCCATCAGCATTGGTCTTTGGTATTTCTGTTCCATTTCTTTTTTTTTTGAAACAGTCTTACTTTGTTGCCCTCGGTAGAGTGCTGTGGCGTCACAGCAACCTCAACCCTAAGGCTTAAGCGATTCTCTTGCCTACGCCTCCCAAGTAGCTGGGACTACAGACACCTGCCCCAACACCCGGCTATTTTTTTGTTGTAGTTGTCATTGTTATTTGGCAGGTCTGGGCTGGGTTCGAACCCACCAGCCCTGGCGTATGTGGCCAGTGCCCTAGCTGCTGAGCACAGGCACCTAGCCTCTGTTCCATTTCTTATAAGAACCCCAGCATTATAGAGCAGTCACTGAAAATGCTTGTTTATAAGACAGAACTAACATTTTTTTCTTTTTTTCAACAGTAACTTTTTTTTTTTTTTGAGACAGAGTCTCACTTTATGACCCTTAGTAGAATGCCACAGTGTCACAGCTCACGGCAACCTCAAACTCTTGGGCTTAAGTGATTCTCTTGCCTCAGCCTCCCAAGTAGCTGGGGATACAGGCACCCTTCACAATGGCCCAGCTATTTTTTTTTGGTCATTGTTGTTTTAGCAGGCCCAGGCTGAGTTCAAACCCACCAGCCCCATCCAGTGCATGTGGCCGGTGCCCTAACCACTGATCTATAGACGCCAAGCCTCTTAAGCAACTCCTTGATCCTTTTTTTTTTTTTCTCCTCTTCCTGATTGATACATCCTTCCCTCTAAGCTTGTCCCATTGTACCCACCCTTGATTATACCCTCTACTTATTTTTGAAACTTCTTTTAGCATCAGGTTAGCCCATTATTATGATATCTCTCTTTATCTTTCTTTTTTTTAATTAATTAATTTATTTTTATTGTTAAATCATAGCTGTGTACATTAGTGCAATCAAGGGGTACAATGTGCTGGTTTCATATACCATCTGAAATATTCTAATCAAACTGTTCAATGTAGCCTTCATGGCATTTTCTTAGTTATTGTATGTAGACATTTGTATTCTGCCTTTAGTAAGTTTCGCCTGTACCCATTCTAAGATGCATCATAGGTGTGGCCCCACCCATTACCCTCCCTCCACTCTAACCTCCCCGCTCCCTTCCCCTTCCTTGGCCCTTTCCTCATACTCTTGTGCTATAGTTGGGTTATAGCCTTCATGTGAAAGCTATAATTTGGCTTCATAGTAGGGCTGAGTACATTGGATACTTTTTCTTCCTGAGATACTTTTTTTTTTGTTGTTCTTTGTTTGTTTGTTTTTTAATTAATTTATTTTTATTGTTAAATCATAGCTATGTACATTAGTGCAATCAAGGGTACAATGTGCTGGTTTCATATACAATCTGAAATATTCTCATCAAACTGTCCTTTTTTTAAGTCTTGTTCTGAACTGAACTGGATGTAAGGAGAATTAAATAATTTTAAAGTGATTGGAAGGTTATGTCTCTTTAGAATTTCTTTATCTTTTTAAGTTTTAAATTTGAGCCTTAATCACCTTGAAGGAAAATGGGCTAAAGAACCGCTGTCGTCTCAGCCTCGGGGCCGGGCCCAGGAAGCGGAACGCGGGAGGAAACGAGACAGTGAGAAGGGCTCGAGACAGAAACAGTTGCTGGCTCCTTCCCATTAGAGCCTTTACTTCCCATCTTTGCCCATTCCTACACAGACAAACCACGGTGGTTTTTCAGAATCTCTACGTGAAAGACAGGAGAACATGCCTAAATAAAGAGGGGAAACCTGTTTGGTTTTATCAAGTTGGAAAAATGGCTAAGAAGCTATAGGCTGCTGCTTCTGAAGCCCCCGGAAAGCACTGACAGAGCTGCGGTGACTGGATCCTTTCTCCATGTGTGACATCTGAAAAGGATCATTGCATATTGTATTGAAAATGATACATTCAAGGGGCAGGCAGCATTCCTCAAGATTGCTGCCTATTGATAATCCTCGTAAAGATTAAGAGGCATTTCTGTCCTTCATTGCCTTCTTCTTCAGTTCACTTTTCTTATGTGAAGTCAGACACATTATTATATTCTTAACCTTTTCTGCAGGCTTATTTTAATTTAGTTTTCATCCCCCCTTCCCGTGGCCTTGCTGAACCATACATTTGTTGAATTCACAGCCTATGTTTGCTCCTTAGTCCCTATCTGGATTCATGAAGCAATTCCCAATTGTCCTAGCAATTCCCAAACTCTCACTTTAAAAAGGCTGTCCTCTTATTATGAACTATTTAGAAGCAGGTCTGGGGTTCATTTTTTAAGCGATATTTACATCTTAAAAATAGACGGTAGAGGCAGCACCCATAGGTCAGTGCGTAGGGCACTGGCCACATACACTGAGGCTAGCGGGTAAACAACAATGACAACTGCAACAAAAAAAATAGCCAGGCATTGTGGCGGGTACCTGTAGTCCCAGCTACTTGGGAGGCTGAGGCGAGAAAATCGCTTAAGCCTAGGAGTTGGAGGTTGCTGTGAGCTGTGACACCACAGCACTCTACCCAGGGCTACAGCATGAGACTCTGTCTTAAAAAAAAAAAAATAGACCATAGAGTTTTCTCCTGCTTTAGATATTCTTAATAACCAAAGTGCCAAGTACATTAAGAAACTTAGTTCTCACCCTCTACTCTGATCCAGTCTGAGACACGAAGAGAGCTCTGTGTGTTGTTTGGGCACCATTCCAGCATGGCCCCATCTTGAAGACAGACAAGCTGAGAGTGAGTGCTGCCCACTTCTCCTCTGTTTCCTGAACCGATCAGACTCTGTCACCTCTAACATCAGACCCCCCTTCTGTGTTGAGAAAGCATGTTGAATTTTGTCAGCTACTTTTTCCACATCAGTTGAGATGGTCCTATGATTTTTGTCCTTTATTCTGGTGATGTGGTGTTTTACATTGATTGATTTTCAGATATTAAGCCAACTTGCTTTCTTGAGAGAAATCCCACCAGGTCGTGGTGTATAATCCTTTTCATTTATTGGGTTCTGTTTGCTAGTATTTTTGTATCTATATTCATAAAAAGTATTGTTCTGCAATTTTCTCGTGATGTCTTTGTTTCATTTTGGTATTTAAGATAATATCTGCCTCAGAAAATGAATTGGGGAGTATTTCCTCCCATTCTATCTTTTGAAAGAGTTTGTGGAGAATTGGTATTAATTCTTCTTTAAATATTTTGTAGAATTTGACAGTGAAGCCGTCTGAAGTTTTTTGAATACGAATTTAATCTCTTTACTTGCTATAGATCTATTTATATTTTCTTTTTCTTTTCTTTCTTTTTTTTTTTTAGAGACAGAGTCTCACTTTATTGCCCTCGGTAGAGTGCTGTGGTGTCACAGCTCACAGCAACCTCCAACTCCTGGGTTTAGGTGATTCTCTTGCCTCAGCCTCCCAAGTAGCTGGGACTACAGGCACCCACCACAATGCCTGGCTATTTTTTTGTTGCAGTTTGGCCGGGGCCGGGTTTGAACCCACAACCCTCAGTATATGGGGCCAGCGCTCTACCCACTGAGTCACAGGCACCGCCCCTATTTACATTTTCTGATTCTTCTTGAATCAGTTTTGGTGCTTTGGATCTCTCTATAAATTTATCTATTTCATGTAAGTTGTCTAATTTTCTGGCATACAGTTGTTCATAGTTTTCCTTTGTGGTTTTTTTAATTTCTGCCAGGTTGGCTGTTATGTACTCTCTTCTATTTCTCATTTAATAATTTTAGTCTTTTATCTTTCTTGGAGGTACAGTCCAAGTGAAAGTTTGTCAATTTTATCCATCTTTTTGAAGAACAAACTTTCTTTCCTGTTTTTTTTTTTTTTGAGACTGAGTCTCACTATGTCGCCTTTGGAAGAGTGCTGTGGCATCACAGCTCACAGCAACTTCAAGCTCTGGGCTTAAGTGATTCTCTTGCCTCAGCCTCCCAAGTAGCTGGGACTACAGGCGCCCACCACAACACCTGGCTATTTTTTGTTGCAGTTGTCATTGTTGTTCAGCTGGCCTGGGCCGGGTTCGAGCCCGCCAGCCTCAGTGTATGTGGCTGGCGCCGTAACCATTGTGCTACAGGCACTGAGCCAGAAAAACAAATTTTCAGTCTTTTTTTTTTTTTCCTGTTGTGATTCTGTTCTCTATTTCATTAATTTCCATACTCATCCTGTGACTTCAGTTACCAACATCAGTTTTTAGTTTTCCCATTATTGTGGGTGGTAGTTTTCTAATTTTGTATGTTTACAACTCTACTTCTTATCTGGATTATTGATAAAGAGAGAAAACCTGTTGGGTTTATATTTGCTTGGAGGCTCCCTTATTATGAAGGCAGGACTATCTGATTAATTAACACTGTGGCAGAAAGGATATTGTCACTAGTTTGGTTATGCTGGTTTAGAGGTGGAAAGGGGAGAGAGATAACTTTCAGACCTCATTTGGGCCATTTGTCCCAAACTCTTCCTTTCCACACAGTCTCTTATAAAAAATATAAGTACAAAGCAGGATTTACGTGGCAGAGATCTTGTAGCTCTAGCAAACCACCAGGACCACTCAGAATAGTTGGCTATGATGGGATATGAAAAGTGAGCTCTGTCGGGAATTTCCATCCCTGCCCACTGTGACCAGACAGAATGGATATAGGATGCTCCCCCTCTGCCCATCTTGAAATGTGAAAAGGAATCCAGTGTTGAAAGTTCTGGATAGCAGAAGAGGAGGGCTCACCTGTTGTGGGCCTGGTTTTCTTCCTTCTCTTTCTGTGAAGAGTTTTATTGGCTTTTGATTACTTGTTGTTAGGGTAAGCTTTTTTTTTTTTGACACATAACAAACAGAAAAACAAAAGTATAATTTTCACCAAGTGAACATATCCATGTAATGAGCATCTTCATCAGGAGTAGACATTGCCAGAACCTGGCGGCCCTGTTGGTGCCCTTTCCTGGTTACCATCCATCCAAGGGCAATCCTGGCCCAAATTCTATTACAATAAACAGTCCGGCCCATTTTTGAATTGTATGTGAATAGAATTATACAACATGTACTCTCTTATGTTTATTTTGTCTAACTTTATATTTGAAAGATTCAGCTCGGTGCCTGTAGCTCAGAAGTTAGGGTGCCAGTCACATGTTCCAGAGCTGGCGGGTTCGAACCCAGCCTGGGCCTGCCAAACAACAATGATAACTACAACCAAAAAATAGCCAGGCATTGTGGCGGGCGCCTGTAGTCCCAGCTACTTGGGAGGCTGAGGCAAGAGAATTGCTTAAGCCCAAGAGTTTGAGGTTGCTGTGAGCTGTGACTCCACGGCACTCTACTAAGGGTGACATAGTAAGACTCTGTCTCAACACAAAAAAAAAAAAAGAAAGAAAGATTCACCCGTATTTTTGTGTGTCACAGTAATTTTTTTATTGCTGCAGAGTATTACATTTTATGAGTGTCTTCCAATATATTGATCTGCTCTACTTGTGATGATTACTACGTATAGATGCGTAAGGATTCTCACTCTTGTCCCTAGTGTCTTGTAGATTCAGATAATGAATGAGTTGTTTCCCACTGGGGGCTGATAGTGCTGCTGTGAACGTCCTTGTGCATGTTTCTTAGTATGTTTCAGTAAGTGTACTTTCCTTTTATCCCTCCTTGCAAGGGCATTTGAGGTTACTTAGATAAGTAAGTACATATTAGACTAGATAATTAGGGCAAAGTAAAGCAGGAGCTTAAAACCCATTATTGTGGATGGTAGTTAATACTGGACAATATTTCCAGGAAGTGGATGATGAAAAGATGTACTGAGTGCTAGTGTCAGGCCTTGTGCTAAACTCCTTTGCAGGTCAAGGAGGAAACAGTGACCCTCAAGGAACCCTGAGTGTAGGTCTGGACTTCCTAGTAGCCAGCAGAAGTTTTTCCTAAAGATGGGGACATTGTTTAAAGTGGAAAGATGAAGTGTGTTGAGGGTCAGGATGGCATCTTGATGGCAGAACTGAAGCTGTGTACACGACCAGCTACACCACTGGTCTCCAGTGCGCACAGCCCACCTTCAGTCATGGTAACCAGGGACACAGAAGCCCTGTGCAAGGTCACGTACCGCGTGGGATTCGCCCAGTCCACTCAGCAGAGTGCAGCTCAGTGGACCAGGCTGATCCACATGAAGGACTCTTCTTTGTCCTGGAGGAGTTTTTAGCCTGTATAAAGTGGCAAAAAAGGGGAAGAACTGTGGTGTGGCCCTTTTCCTTTCTTGGTGCCCTCATCTTTGGGCACAGTCCTGGGATTTCACGTGTTCAGCAGACAGTGTGGTTTGGGGGAGGGGTGAGGTGGGCTTCAACCATTCTTGGTTTTGATTCTTTCAAGAAGTCTTATCCAGCTGACTGCCATTCAGAGGGTGTATTTCTCCAGAATTTATTTCCCTAGCAGTCTCCCAGCCAGGCATATTAAAATTATAAAGGCACATTACTAGACCTTGGAATTGATGTTATCGTTGTTTACAACTCAACTTTCTTGTGGGTTGGTGGTGTTCAAGGCCTTCCCTGAACCCAGGGTCCTGGCTGATGCTGATGACCTTTTGACATCCAACTTGTCATTAGTCATGTAATAGCTAGAGATGACAGAAGAGATGAAATGCAGTTCAATAAAAGTTGGGTTAATTTCTCTTGTTTGATTGTTTCCACCATGTACAGTAACATCTTTCACCTACCTAGGGAAAACTTTGTGAGCTATTATGTGGGAGCCCTTATTCCCTTTGTCTTCTATAGAATCAGATAATGAATTAGTAAAATTCATCCAAAGTAAGAAAATGACAGTCTGCCTAGAGGTCACCAGTGTGTTGGAGGAACGGCCAGGACTGAGATGCAGTCATGGCCTTCTCAGCCCAGCGGCAGCCCTGGCACTGCCGCCCCCTTTGCCAGCCCACCAGCTCTTGGGAGAAACCAGGACTGCGGTTTCTCCACTTCAAGGCTGATGCCCAGGCCCCAGGATCTCCCCCTCAGGCTCTTGGGCCCCAAAGAGAAGGTCATAAAAGAAAGGCCCCAAGAATTTTGACCATCTACCCTGGGCTCCATATTTCCCTGAGCAAGGAAGAGAGAAAGAATAGCCAGAAAGAGTTAGTCCCAGATTTCCTAGGGGGCCAGCCACATACTCTGGGGCTGGTGGTTCAAACCCTGCCCAGGCCTGCTAAACAAACAAACAAAAAAAAGCCAAGCATTGTCATTGTGGCAGATACCTGTAGTCCCAGGTACTTGGGAAGCTGAGGCAAGAGAATCACTTGAGCCCAAGAGTTTGAGGTTTCTGTGAGCTGTGACGCCGTAGCACTCTACCCAGGGTGACAATGTGAGACTCTGTCTCAATTAAAAAAAGAAAAGAAAAAAGCAGTAGTTACAGATTTCCTAATTAGTGAAGGAGGCTTTGAGTTTGTAGTTTTGCAGGCATGTTTCTCACAACTTCCCTTTCTCCCCTGCTTCTTCCTCCCAGCCCTGGGAGTTCTACAGTGCTCCTGAGTACCCGTCTGGCCTGCTGCCATAGGGAGGGTAGAGGAAGTAGAATTAGAATCAGTTAATGTGCTACTTGTTAGCAACTCTGGTAAAAATAACACAACCTAGCATTTAAGCAAGCTGGACGACTCAAATGCAATTTGGAGATTGTCCATGGACTGAATTGGCTGGTGTGAAGTCACAATTAGCATGGGTGCTCTCTCTTTTCAATTAGTCTGGAGTTGGATAATGCAGAACTGGCCCTGAAGAAAATGGTTAATGTTACTGCTTTATTTACAAGGCCCCAATTGCATGTAAGCACCAAGCATATCAGAAATGGTTGCTGGGCACATAGACACACAGACATACATGTGGAGAGGGTGTGTGTGGGAGGCACTTCTAAATCAAAGGGTTTAGGCTCTGCTTCTAAATGTAAGAGGAAAGAAGTAGTCTATCTTCTGAAAAACCCGTATCAGCTCAGGCTGACTCCGTAAGAAATCTTGATCCTCTTGAGCCACAGGGCGCCGGCCCCATATACTGGGGGTGGCAGGTTCGAACCCAGCCCTGACCAAAACTGAAAAAAAAAAAAAACCTACCTTGAAACATCTGGGCAGCGCCTGTGGCTCAAGGAGTAGGGCGCTGGTCCCACATGCCGGAGGTGGCAGGTTCAAACCCAGCCCCGGCCAAAAACCACAAAAAAAAAAAAAAGAAATCTTGATCCTCATTCTCAGACTAATCTTTTCTTAGAATTTTAGCCCCAGAAGAGCAATAGAAACCATCCCCGCTGGTGGCTTTCTCACCTCTGTGATGTCACAGTTGTCAGAAGAAGACCAAGCACTGTACGCTTTCTGGCTTGCTCTTTTTCATCCTTTGATGCAGTACAAAAATTGCCAGCACTTCAAAGACAACAAATATTAGCAGAAAGAGGGAGGGAGGGAGGGGGGTGGGGCCTTAGCGTGTGTCACACTTTATGGGGGCAAGACATGATTGCAAGAGGGACTTTACCTAACAATTGCAATCAGTGTAACTGGCTTATTGTACCCTCAATGAATCCCCAACAATAAAAAAAAAGAAAAAAAAAAAAAGACAACAAATATTTATAATTATTTGGAAACCTTTTTTTTTGGTCTTCTTTGGATAGAAATCTCTTCAGTTAAATGGTTGTGATGTTACCCCTGGGAAGATGTAAATTTAGTTTTTTATTTAGTATCATATTAAAAATATTTAAGAATCTTCTTCTTTTTTTTTTTTTTTGCAGTTTTTGGCTGCGCTGGATTTGAACCTGCCACTTCCAGCATATGGGGCTGGCGCCCTATTCCTTTGAGCTACAGGCACCGCTCAAGAATCTTTTTTTTTTTAACCAAATTTACTTTAATTTAATGCGAACTCTTCTTCATTCCATGAGAAAAGTTCAGTTTGGCCCAGTTGGTGATTACATTCACAATTCTACTCAATGGATTCTAGAGCTTTAGAAAAGGAGGGAAAAGATGCTGCAAGTCTTTAAAAGTGTTTACAGCACCCAAAAAATAGGATGTAGAGAATGTAGATTGGGGTTATGTTTAGGTTTTTTATTGTTCTCTAATCGTGAGCAACATTGAGCTTAAAAGCTTTTTCTTTTAATCCAAGATTTTAGAGTTCAGCCAAATTCCATAAAATAGATTAATAAGACGGCTCTGGCATGCTACCCCATAATAAAACATGTGTGTTTAAGTAAGATAGCTCACTAAGTTGTTACAGTATTAGGGAAATTATTCAAACTCCAAAACTGCTTCTAATCTCCTTTCATCTAAATGACAATATAAGATATGCCAGTTAGCAGGTGACAGGTAAGCAGGATACTGTTAGTGACATGTCTGCAGTTTATACCTGCATAATGGGTTCAGGAGAAAGCTTGTGTTATTTAGATACTATCAGTTTATAGAGATCAAACTTTCTGCCTCTGTAATAGTGGCATATATTATTTGGGCTTTTAAACTTGGTTTTTACAACTTTACCCTTCTGCCTATTAAAATGCATAGCTAAAGTGTATTCCATAGATTACCATAGAAAATAGGCAAATTAACTCAAGTGTCTAAATTATACAGTATTTTTCCTGGGTTTTATATAAAAATCAAAAAGCTTTTAGCATTCAGTTCTGCTCATATTTGTATATTTTGTGTTATTTTGAACTTGCCACACATATATCAACATTGGTTTTCTTTTTACAGCATTTTTTGTCCTCAAGAAAATACTGAAGAAGCCCTGTTGTTATTGCTAATCAGTGAATCAATGGTAAGTGGAATATGTTTTTATACTGTTCTTTTTCTGTCCTATAGTCTTTTTTTATATGATCATTCCATTGGTGAGGTGGCTTTTTTCTTGGGAGAAAATAGTTTCTAGAGGGGATACCTGCGTGGGAAAAAACAGTAGAGGTTTAAAGAGAGGGTTGTTTCTTTTTTTTTTTTTTTGGCCGGGGCTGGGTTTGAACCCGTCACCTCTGGCATATGGGACTGGCACCCTACCCCTTGAGCCACAGGCGCCGCCCGAGAGGGTTGTTTCTTAATTCTTGCATTTGCTAGTAATGTTCCTCATTCAGCCTGGAGAGTGACACCTCTCCTTTCCAATTAGCAGGTATCTTAGTTCATTCATTCATTCACCAAGTATTAGTTGAACACTAAGGCAATCATTTGTTCATTTAATCACAGATAAAATGACCACCAAAGGAATCTTAAAAAGAGAAAGAAACTCCCAATAGACAACCATTACGACCTCTCTTACTTTGCCCTGGTGTGAGGGAGAATTTGGGGATAAATCACTTGTTGGGCGTATGAACCTCTGGTTTGGTTTACACAGCAGGAGCTGATGAAATGGTCTCGTCTTCTCACACTGTCTCTCCAAGTTCGCACCTGTTTCCAGGCATTGCAAGTTCCCAGGCTGTGAGAGCTTACTCTTATGACCTGGCCATGCTGTTGTGAGGGGATTTTTGCCAGATTATCTGATTCTTTTGAAACGTTTTCTTAGTGTTTGGCCAGGATACTGAATTTTAAGTCTAAAATTACATCGTTCATCATTTATTTGGTTTCTACTCTGTATATCACATGGCATTATGACCCTGGCTTGAAATCAAAAGTAGTATGTGTTGTAATAGTTAATACCTCAGCAGGTAAACTATGTGTGCTGAGCACCTCAGCAGAACGACAGCTTCTGGAACTTGAACGGACCTAGAGAATATCATGTCCATTTACGTCACTTTACAGATGGGGAACCTGGAGCTCAGAGCAGGTGAAATGTGTGCACCGCGCAGTGGTCTAGCGCTCCTTCTGGCAGGGTGTGCTCACCTGTCCTCATAACTTCACCCGACCAGGCAGGCAGGGGGAAGAAAGGAATCATAACTCAAGCAAGAGAAGGTGTTTCCCTTCTTCCCCTTCCAAACACACTGTTCAATTGAAGGTACAAAATATTCTGGGTGGCTCGGCGCCTGTGGCTCAAGCGGCTAAGGCACCAGCCACATACACCTGAGCTGGCAGGTTCGAATCCAGCCCGGGTCTGCCAAACAACAATGACGGCTCCAACCAAAATACTCTGGGTGAAAAAGACTTAGAAGTGGAGCACAAGAAGAATTTTCATGTGCTGAGAGCAGGAGGGATCAGAGAAGGCTGTGAGTAGTCAGGGAGGGTAGCTCTCTTGTCTCAGTTTAAAACTTGGGGCTTTCTTGTTCTGTGGAATGGCCCAGAGATGTTTACAGGAATAGGACTGCTTGAGTTACCATTTCCTTTTATTTGGAAGCTCTTTGGTGTCATTGAGATTCCTCTCAAGGAAACAGCTTGGCTCCTCTTGCCTTGACTGTCACCTGGTAACTTAGGCTGATGTTATTTAAATTCTCTATTGTGCATTGGCACAGTCAGGGAGAAGGCACATAGGGACCAGGCCAGCACTTGGTGGCATCGAGTGAACGAGCCTCACCAGGCTTCATCACTGCTTCACTCCTAGCTAACATTCCCTTGTACCAAGCTGGGTTCTTCAGAGCTTGGCAGTTAGTTTCCTGTAGGCAAACTTGGCTGGTTATGGTGTAAAAGTTGTGAAAGCGTGGTGACCATACATTTTGGATTACTTGGACAATTCTGATTGTCAGATCATGTGTTCAAGTCTAGAATTTGGAAGATGTGACTACGTCTCTAAAACACTTGTTGTAAGTGTAGATGTCTTTGGAATGATGTGTACAACTCACTTGCTTCTTACTTGAAGTGATAGAAGCTAATAATATTCAAAAGTTGAGATCTCCTTGAGACAGTCACATTCGGCTCTATGGTATTTAATTTCCAGAAAAGTCTCTTCAGGGGGTAGTGGAATCCAGCAGTGTCATCAGTTGGATGACACAAAGGACTAGGTTTCTTTTTTTTTTTTTTTGTAGAGACAGAGTCTCACTTTATGGCCCTCGGTAGAGTGCCGTGGCCTCACACAGCTCACAGCAACCTCCAACTCCTGGGCTTAAGCGATTCTCTTGCCTCAGTAGCTGGGACTACAGGCGCCCAGCGAGTAGCTGGGACTACAGGCGCCCGCCACAACGCCCGGCTATTTTTTGGTTGCAGTTTGGCTGGGGCCAGGTTTGAACCCGCCACCCTCGGTATATGGGGCCAGGGCCTTAACGACTGAGCCACAGGCGCCGCCCACAAAGGACTAGGTTTCTAACCAAAATAGTTGTGTTCTCCCTGTAAGCAGTAACATAAAATGTAGGTAGAAATCTAAAATCAGTTGTTGTTCAAAGCCTTTTTTCATGTCCTTTGACGCTTTGATTTCTGATTTTTAGATAGAAAATGAATGTGCTCAATTTCAGAACCAAAATGAAAATTGCTGCGTTTTTTTTTTAATGTCTGAGAAAATTGTCTTCTTTGTTGGTTCTGACTTTAACTTAGATGCATAAATTTGTCCATGATCTCTCCGCCTCCGAGAAATCATTTGGAATTATATAGCTTTCTCACTGCAAGTCAAATTACTTTTCCTTAAGAGAAGGGCATTACTGAACTAGTTTGCACAACTACCACAGAGACAATATCTGGGATATTTATTATTTGTGGTTCTGTTAGAAGTTCTGTATTATACCTTTTTATTTATTTTTTTTTTTTGTAGAGACAGAGTCTCACTATACCGTCCTCGGGTAGAGTACCGTGGCGTCACACGGCTCACAGCAACCTCTAACTCTTGGGCTTACGCGATTGTCTTGCCTCAGCCTCCCGAGCAGCTGGGACTACAGGCGCCCGCCACAACGCCCGGCTATTTTTTTGTTGCAGTTTGGCCGGGGCTGGGTTTGAACCCGCCACCCTTGGCAGATGGGGCCGGCGCCCTACTCACTGAGCCTAATCAAAAGATACAGATTCTTTTTTTTTTAGAGACAGAGTCTCACTTTGTTGCCCTCAGTAGAGTGCTGTGGCATCACAGCTCACAGCAACCTCCAGCTCTTGGGCTTGGCGATTCTCTTGCCTCAGCCTCCTGAGTAGCTGGGACTACAAGCGCCTGCCGCAACGCCCAGCTATTTTTTTTTTTTTAATTGCAGTTTGGCTGGGGCCAGGTTTGAACCTGCCACCCGTGGTATATGGGGCCAGTGCCCTACTCACTAAGCCACAGGCACCGCCCCAGATTCTTTCTTTAGAAATGAAAAAGTACATTTGTTATAAATTGAAAATGTCTTAGGAATAGTATCTTTTTTTCTTTCTTTTTTTTTTTTTTTCTATTTTGTTCTCTTCCATGCATTGGTTTCAGTATAGGACATTTATAGCAAATAAACAAAACAAGATCATTTACAGTAGGCCCCATTTACATCAGATATTCTTTTGTTGGGCTCAAAAGGCAGTCTTAACAAGAAAAACTTAGAATGAAATCTTCAAAAGCAGGTTTATTTCCATAAGAGATGACTCACTTTGTAGGAAGTGGCCTGTCTTATGTATTCTTATTTGTCTTTGACATTTAAGAGGAAGGAATTTTAAAGTGAGTAAGTACTGATGGATGGCTAAATGTAAATGCCTTGGACTCACACACTAAAAGAAGGCATTTTGTATCATTAGTGAGAAGGAAGGTGGGTGTGTGGGCCTTTCAGAATGTCAGGCAGGTGGATAAACATCAGAGTGCCAGGACAGATGACCTCGGGACCTCATGCACCACTTTCATGAAAAGGCTTGAGCAGCTCTTGCTCTGCTCCTAGGGGTAGATGAATCTGGAGACTTCTGTTAACTAGCGGGAAGGAAAAGCGGGCAAAATCTAACTCTGTTGAGTACGAACTCCCTATTAGGGAAAAAAGGAGAATGAACTAGCTGTTGAATCTCTAGTACATATGATATATCTGGAAGAATCTGTAGAGAAATTAAATTTCAGGAGTAATGGAAACAAGTTGCTATAAAGAACATTTGTTTTCTGGGTAGATGAGATTAATAAGTTCAAATGTGCCTGATTTATTTCTGTGCTAAGCAGTAGAGATGTGAAATTGACAAGGTCTTCCCTTGAGTCCTCTGTAATGATACCTTTTAAAAGAAAAATCTGCTTATTTCTTGTTTTCTCTTATACATCTATTTTGTGCTTCCCTAAAAAAGATTGAATTAGTACTTGTGGTCTGTTCTAGTCAAGATGTAGTATAGGGATTTGAATATTGCTGGGTAATAGAGGGAAAGTATGATATAATATCTCTGTAGGACTGATGGAATTTGATGACACCATCTGGTAGTGGGAGATGCAGGGCTGGGAATTTTCTCCCACTCTTTAATATACAGCAGAAGCAGGAACTACAGGTAAGATACCGCAGGGCCTCATTCGATGGATGAGTCCACTGCCCTAGAGCACAGCTGTGTCTTCAGTGAGGCTGGCTGTGAATCTGAGCCCATGGAAACTCTCCCTGCTTTGCATCAGCTCCCAGAGCTTTCTCCAAACACCTGCCGACAGGTACACGTGCCCCAGTTTCACACCTCCAGTACTTCAGTATTGGGGCCATATCACATGCCATGTGCTGTGGTCCACAAGGGGAGTTTGAATAAATGACCTGAGGTCACACTCCTGGTCTTATCTCTAGCCCCTGGGAAAACTGTTAGGGGCAAGAGGGCCTAGGTGGCTTCTCTGGCACTCGGTGACAGCTGTGTCCCTGGGCTAGCTCACCATCTGCTTCTCTTCCATTTTGCTTTCAGGCTAACCGCGACGCTGTGCTGAGCAGGATACCTGAGCACAAGAGCGACCGCCTCATCAGCCTGCAGAGCGCATCTGTGGTCTATGACTTACTGACCATCGCTCTGGGGAGAAGAGGCCAGTACGAGATGCTGTCAGAGGTACAGCGGCTGAGTCTGCTGGACTTCCAGGTGGTGGTTAGTGGTCTGGGGATGATCCCAGGGCAGGACGGTGAGATCTGACCGTGGGTCCCCCTCTACCTCTGGTGGCTCTGTGACGTTGGGCCAGTCGTTTATTTTTGGCTTCCTCCTCTGTAAGTGGGCATTGGGCTAAATGATGAGGTAGTAGAATTGATCTAGTTTCTTATCACAAGTGGTCCATAACCCACCAGGCAGGGAGTTTGTGTGTGAGGAAAGGCAAGCATTTCTCAAGCAGTTTCTTTTTCAGTTTATTTCCATCATAACCAAAAATCTTCCATCTGTGACATTAATTTCCTTATAAAATAGGTTTCGTTTAAAGTATCCATGCAGCTCCCAGTGAAATGGTGATTTCAGGTGCAGGGTATCATGTTGGCTGATACGGACTGTTTCTCATATAAAGTAAACACTGTCTACGTTTAGTTTTCTTTGTTCAAAATGGATCCTAGTGGATTCCAGACCTGTGCAAGGTGCTGTCATCTTCTCCCTCCCTTGGTTTCTAAGAAACACTTCAGATGGAAGCTTGACTTCTTCCCAGTTTCACATGAAGCCGGTTAATCTTAGGCTACGGTCCTGCATTATTAGGTGGCTTCCCAGAATACCCCACTCCGCCAGGGTGAGGCTAAATACGTAATGCAATCATTTTATCTTTTCTTTAGCAAAATAAAGAGACAGTGAGTGACAAAGAAACAACCTATTTTGTTAAAAGGAACTTTTCCATGTTATTTATCTTTCTTTTTCTAAATTTATACCCATTGCAACAGCCTCTGGGCATGACAGGGAATGAAATACAGTAACAGATTGGCTGAAATCAGATAAGTGCCCGACTCAACCTCCAGCCTGCCAGTGCGTCGCCACATTAGGCAGGAACCTTGGGGAACAGATGAGCCTGCGTGGCTTGAATCTTTTTTTAGTCTTTGGTTTGGTGACTATACAGGGCAATGGTTACTCAGCCTTTAGAAAAAATAAAACAAACTCCTCACAATCCAGCTGGATAAAGCAGTGTGTACAGATGCCCCTATCACATGTGGCTCCCCCCACCCCGGGCCTCTATCCAGGTTTGAGATTGGCCTGGATTGTTCATCACGAAGCAGTTTGAGCCCTCTTTGGGTGCCCTGCTTTCCTGGACCTCCTCCTTCTGATCAGTCTAGTTTCTGTCATCTGTGTCTGCCATGAAACTCACCTGTGGGGACTATACCACCAGCTCATAGTTGTATTCTTCTCAGGTGACTCTTTCCTCCAGACAAGTCCCTGAACCCCTCTCTAGGTCTAGGGATGAGAGCAGTGTGCGTGCCTGCCTCCATCCCATCATGTAGCAACGTCACCTTTCACAGCTTGAAGTGAGGAGCTCGAGGTGGCCGGCCTGGTTGACCAGATGGATGGCCCCTGCCCATGGGTTTCTTATCATTCTGTGAATGACTCTAGGGGCAGCTGTTACTTAGCAGATTCCTCTGGGGGCCCCAGCTCTCCAAGCATGCCATCCTAGGAGCTTCTTTTCCCCCACATGACTTCCATCTTGATATTGCATGCTACTTCCATCCTGTGGTGACAACCTGAAATCTGAGTCACTGGAGAGTCTGGTTGCTGGAGCCTCTGCAATTCAGACCTTTATCCCACTAGTCATATTTAAAATGGTGGAGACGGTGCCAAAGATTGCTTCAGAACCTTTGTTCTGGAAGCAGAAGATGTTAGAAGTGGAGAGTGGAGGACAGGGGAATTTATCATTGTATATCCTCTGGAGTGTTTTGAATTTTCTATCATATCTGTATTTTATCTATTAAAAATATAAATCAGTTGATAAAATATGATGAATGTTTATTTGTTAGAGAACATTTATTTCTTCAACACATATGTGCTGTCACCTGTTCTGTGTCGGGGGCTGTGATTAAGGCTGGGGATACAGCCATGAGCGAGGGGTGGCCCCTGTCATCCTAGACAGAGTCAACCAGACAACAGGCACAACACCCAACATGGCCAGCCCTAGGGAGGGTTCGGCATAGCTTCTGCATCCATCAATACAGGGTGTGGGTACTTGGCTTCAGCCTTTCTTGCTCTTTCTACATAGGCACTTGGAACTTCCCTCAGCAAAGACAACTGTGTTAGCTCAGCTCTTGTAACTAAAACAGATGTCATAGGAAAAGGATGAAATCCTACAGCATCTCAAAGCATCTTGGTCCATCTTTACTGGGACTTTTCTGAATCCGTTTGGCTTTTTGCTGTCATTCTCATTTGCCTTTCCATTTTCTTAGGACTTAAAGTGAAAAGGGTAATTGGATTTTGCTTTAACTGAAATAAAATTCATGTAAACTTAACCATTTTAAAGTATATAATTCGCTAGCATTTAGCATATTCACCCGATTGTGCAACCAACCTCTAATTCCTAATCATTTTCCTCACCCTAAAAGGAAACCCCGTACTCAGTAGGCAGGCACTCCCCATTCCTCACTCTTACCTAGTGCCTGTCAACCACTCAATTGCTTTCTGTCTCTGTGTCTCTACCTATCGTGGGTATTTATACAAATGAAAATATCTAATATGTATCTGGCGTCTTTCACTTAGCATAATGTCTTCAAGGTTCTACATACTGTAGCAAGTATCAATACTTCATTCCTTTTCAAGGAAGAATAGTAGTACTCCATTATGTAGATATACCACAATTTATTTTTTCATTCATTAGTTGATGGGAATTTGAATTGTTCTCACCTTCTGGCTACCATGCATAGTGTTGCTGTGAGGGTAACTGGATTTTAAACTTTCCCTATGACCTTTCTTTGGGCCCAACAAATGTTAGTGATTGTCATTGTTACTCTTCATTACAACTATTTTAAATTGCACACAAACGTTATGGCTATCCTGTATTATACTTCCTGTCTTCATCTCCATCACCAGGGCAGTTTTTCTAAGACATAGCTACAGACATGTCATCCTTCTGTTCAGAAATATTCAATGGCTCCCCTCTTCTTTTTTTCTCTTTTTAAATTTTATTTTGTTTTCCTTTGCTGCCATAATGAAATTGACTTAATTGCTTATCTGCCACATTCATACCTCGCATGCTCCTTAAAGGATCAAACAATAGATACAAATGTAGGAAAAAAGTAAAAGTCCTTTAGAATCCAGCTATCCTGAGATAGATGATTATCCATTGACGTTTTAGAGACCACCTATCTCTATGAATAAATGCATGTGCATCATATGTGTAAGTTTATGGATTGGGGTAGTACCCTATACTTTCTTTTAGATATTCCCCATCTCTCTTCTCCTGTCCTTTGGTACCCAGCCTATCCCTGCATCCTCAATCCCAAACCTGGTCATCAGCCTACTGTGTCCAGGGTCATAGGCTCTAGGCAAGGGGGTCCAGCCTTTTTTCTTTTCTGCCACACATTGGAAGCATAAGATTTGTCTTGAGCCACACGGTAAATACACAAACACTAACAAATGCTGATTAGCAGAAAAAAGGTCCATGCATACTTTTTGTGATATCTGACACCATGGATAAGAAAAAAAAGTCCTCACAAGATCAGCCTGTGGCCTTCCGCTTGCAAGTTAGATATCCCTGCTGGAGTCAAAGCTCTCTGGTCTGAGTTCTGGATCCGCCACTAACAGATGTGTTATCCTGGCAAGTCATTTACCTCCTATACTTTAGTTTCCTTTCTTATAAAGTAGGAATAATAATTGTGTATGTCTCAGAACAAGCAGGAGTTTGTTAATCCATGTAAATTACTCAGAACAGAGCAGCACTTACAGCTCATGAAATGGCAGCTGTATGCTGCTGCTGCAGTTATTACCACTGTATATGCAGGAGTTTCCAGGCACAGGGGACACAGCAAAATAAACAAACAAGATCTTTTGCCTTCAAGAAATTTCCATTCTAGTTGGAGAGACCAAATAGAAACACATGAAAAGGTAAACAGATAACAGAAGACGTCATAGTGCAAGGAGTGTGAATTGCCGGGCAGATGGAATAGGCCGAACACAGCAGAGTTTGCAGGTTAAGGGTGCTGGGGTAAGATTATGAGCAGCTGTATGTATGAACTGGCTCTTTAAGGCCTCCTGGGCATTAAACAGTTTAAGAGAGACATCCTTCCTCCTCAGGCTGGCAAAAGTATGAAGGACGCTGGGCTCAGGGGCTGGGAACCTTTGGGCTTGCTCTCGTAAAGGAGAGGTAGGAGAGAATGTTGTAAAGAAGATATGGGGCCCAAGTGTCAGCACCACCACCTGTGCCCCTAGCAGATGGGATCCCACCACTTCACCCCGTGGTCTGGGAGCAGGTCCTCTGTGACCCAGAAACATTACGAGATCTTCCTCTGGAGTCCTTTTATGAATAGCGTAAACAGCCATGCGTCTGTCGTGAGACGAGGTCTTTCCTTCCTCACCCTGTCTTCTCATTTTCCTTTCTCGTCTCCAGCCAGCATCAACTCACACATCAGAACAAGGTGTGTTTTCCTTCCTCCTGGTGCCTCTTGGCCGACCTGGGCCCACAGGCACCACAGACGGGAGGGGACCTCTGCTGCCATTGCCAGCACATCATCTTTCCTTCCATCTCTCCTCCTGT
This sequence comes from Nycticebus coucang, assembly GCF_027406575.1. Taxonomy (NCBI): domain Eukaryota; kingdom Metazoa; phylum Chordata; class Mammalia; order Primates; family Lorisidae; genus Nycticebus; species Nycticebus coucang. Next base: position 93,719,262 of record NC_069788.1, read on the forward strand.
CCACGGGCAGTGGCTGTGTTGGGCAGCACTGTGCAGACCCAGCCTTTTAAGATGTGTGCTTATGGTGGGGAGCAGAGCTCTCTTCCCCTAGGAAGCTGTCCTTTCTGTACACTTATTCAGGATGTGAGGCTGTCTCCCCTCTCCAGACCGACTGCCCGTGTGTTCCTGCATCACCATGCCGTTCTTCCCTTCCGAGCACTGTTCAGCCGGATACTGGGCAAGGAGCGTTGTACAGATGAAGCACAAACCAAAGGTTGTCACAGCCTCATTCTGACAGGTTTAAATAGAAGCACAATGTTTACCGTATCTCCAGTGCTGTGAGTTTTCATGTTTTTTAAAGACTAATTGTGAGCCCTGCTGGAAGGTTTGTGTAGGAAGGAACACTTCTTTTTTTCTCTTCATTTTAAACAGCAGCACTAGTTGGCATGACAACCGCGCTATTAAAAGTAAAACAACAAGCACCGCTTCATCTGTTTTTTTAGAATGAACCCAAGTTGCTGAGGTTTGTTTCTCAAATTTGACTATTAATGGCTCCATTTTGACGGACTATTATGGGGTCCTATTTGAAGGTTGTAATATATCCCCCCTACATAGACATAGCAGCTTTAAAGACAAAGTATTTTTATCTTTCCCATTGAACTCATTTTCATTTGTTTATGGTAAATCTCAATAACACTGTGGTTCTATGGGTAGAACTTCTGGCTAGTGATTGTACCGAGGGGACATTTACACCTCCTTAACCTAAAATCCCTTTAATCAGGGAGTATTTTAAAAAACACTGCACATCTAACTAAGTCTGCTTAATAGGCCTCATGCAGCCCCACTTGTACAGCACAAACCCAGCCTTGAGCTAGGTGCCAAGTCTTTAGAAGGCCGCAGTGTGCATGATGCAGACAGAGCCACAGACTGCTGAGAAATCAAGATGGGGTGTTTGGCTCATGGTAGGTGCTCAGAAAAGACTTGCTGAATACACCAATACTTCAAAGCCAATGAATGCTCTCATTCTGGCCCATTTTCTTTGAGTTTAGAGGTTCCTAGAAGGGAAATGGGCTATAGAGGAAGGGATGGGCTCAGCGTGGGAGCACCTGGACAGATCCCAGCTCTGTTGCAGCTCCTTGGTTGGCCCAGTAGGGATCACGCGTGCATCATTTTTAAATGACAGCCTGCCCCGAAGAATTTCAGCCTCTGACTTGGCCCCAGCGATCTCCATTCTCACCATTAAGGAAGGGTTCTTTTGAATTAAGGTCTGCTTTCTTCTCAAGGCCCTCGGTCAAAATACCAGTACTCTTGGGAGGAATAGAAGTGGTTTACCCTTAGGGTAGTGTATGCAGAGAAACATTCACAATGGTTTGGAACTATCATCACTATTTCCAAAGTTTTCCCTCATGCTAAACAGAAGTTCTGTACCCATTAAGCAATAACTTCACATTTTCTTCTCCCCCCACACCCTGGTAACCTCTAATCTAATTTCTGTCTCTGTGAATTTGCTTATTCTAGGGACTTCAAGTAAATGGAATATTGCAATACTTGCCCTTTTATGTCTGGCTTATGTCACATAATCAAATGGTTTCAGGGGTCAGCCATGTTATAATACATCTTATAGCGTGTATTAGAACTCCATTCCTTTTATGGCTGGATAATGTCCTGTTATATGCTGTGCCACATTTTGTTTATCGTTCATCTGTTGATAGATACCTGGGTTGTTTCCACCTTTTGGCTGTTGTGAATAGTGTTGCAGTGAACATTGGCACACACATATTCAGATTCTTCTTTTGAGTTCTTTGGGTGTATACCTAGTAGTGAATTTGCTAGGTTGTACTGTAATTCCATGTTTAGCGTTTTGAGGAAGGGCTGCCAGTCTGTTTTACCCAGTGGCTGAACTGGTTTTCATTCCTACTAGCAATACACAAAGGTTTCAAATTCTCCACATCCTCACCAACACTTGCTATTTTTGTTTTTCGGATTTTGGTAGGTATGAAATACTATCTCATTGTGGGATTGATTTTTCCCTTCACTAATGATGATGTTAAGCATCTTTTCATGTCCTTATTATGCATTTGTATATTTTCGATGAAATGACTATTCAAGTCCTTTGCTCGTTAAAAAAATATTTTTGTGTTTTTGTTATTGGGTTACGGTTGTCCTTTATTGTAAATACGATAGTACACTCTGGTCAGAAGTAAGATTTGCAAATATTTCTTTCATTCTTTAGGTCATCTATCCACTCGATAATGTTCTTTAATGTGCATAAGTTTTTAGTTTTAAGTTCAATGTATCTATTTTTTCCTTTTGTTGCTCATGTTCTTGGTGTCATTTCTAAGAATCCATCTCCAAATCCAAGGTCATGAAGGTTAACATTTCTTTTTTCCTCTATGTCAGGAGTTCTACAGTTTTTGCTCTTATATTTAGGTTGTTAACTCTTTTTTAATTAATTTTCATATATGGTGTGAGGGAGGAATCCAATTTCATTCTTTTGCATATGGAAATCCAGTTGTCCCAGCACTGTTTGTTGAAGAGACTATTCTTTCTCCTAGTGAGTGGACGTGGCACCCTTGTCAAAAATCAATTGGTCAGAGATATATGGAATTTTTCCCAGGATCTTAATTCTATTTCATTTGTTTATGGATTTGTCCTAAGCAATACCATACTGTTTTGATTTCTGTGGCTAATTGTTAAGCTTTGACATTGGGAATGAAAAATATGAACTGTGTTCTTTTTAAAGATTGTTTTGTCTATTCAGGGTCCCTTGTAGTTCCAAATGAATTTAATTCAAGGATAGGCTTTTCCATGTCTGGGGGGAAAAGATTGTTGGAATTTTGATGGGGATTATGTTTAGTTTGTAGATTGCTTTGGATAATATCACCATCTCAACAATGCCTCGTGTTTTAATATCTGATGTGCATTTGTACCTCAGGTCTGCTACATTGCATGCTGAGTATGAACTTGAGTGGATTTCTTTACCTCTCTAAATTTGTCCCCATGTATAGAAAACACAGGTATTAGTAGGGTTACTGTGAGGATTAAAGAGATAGTTTACCTGGGTATGGGCTGTGTACTCATAATACCAACTACTTGGGGGACTGAAGTGGGAGAATTGTTTGAACCCAGGAGTTCAAGACCAGCCTGCACCACAACATAGTGAGACAGTCTCTATAGGTAGATTGAGTATGCAAAGTGCATGTTACTATTGATGATATTAGTAATCTGCTTTCTAATGTAACAGTCACCTCTGTAATAACTCCAGCAGATGATTCTTGATCCTTATATAGGGAAGTATCTACTGGATAGTGAAAAAAAACTCAGCCTTGAAGTTAGGCAGATCTGGGTTTAAATCCTGTTTCTACCCTTTTCTAGCTGTGGGACTTCAGGAAAGATACTAGCCACTCTGAGCTTCTGACTTCAGAGATTGTTACGAAGCTCAGCAAGATCACAGATAAAAAGTAGCCAGGATAAGTCTTGGTATGTAATATTTACCATCCCATTCCTCTTTGGTTATTAGAAAGAATTGATATTATTCTATTTCTTTGGAGCAATAGGGCAAATTCCAGTCCTACCTCAATGACAGCCCATCAAATTTTTGAGCACAGTTGTCATGCTGGCTTCTTTTTTCTAGTATAAAGTGCCCCCAATTCCTTTAAGAGTTTGCAAACTGTTTCTATAAAGGACCAGATGCTAAGTATTTTAAGCTTCAAAGCCCAAGAGGCAAAATGAAGAATATTGTGTAGTTATAACAAGAAAGAAAACTTTCCACAACTTTATATAATATAGATCCATTAATGAGAAGAATAGAATTGTTTACAGAGGGAAGGGGATAACATTTTGCTTTATTTATTTTTATTTGTTTATTTATTTCTGAGACAGAGTCTTACTTTGTCACCCTGGGTAGAGTGCTGTGGCATCACAGCTCACAGCAACCTCCAACTTTTAAACTTAAGTGGTCCTCTTGCCTCAGTCTCCTGAGTAGCTGGGACTACAGGCACCCGCTACAACTCCTTGCTATTTTTTAGAGATGGGGTCTCTCTCTGGCTCAGGATGGTTTGGAACTTGTGAGCTCAGGTGATCCACTCTTCTCTGCCTCTCAGAGTGCTAGGATTACAGGCGTGAGCCACCGTACCCGGCTCCATTTTGTTTAATTTATGTTCAAAGTTGGTATTTCTTATCACCAAATGTTCAGCCATCAAAATGATTTTTAGTTTTTGGGCTCTATGAAAACAGACCACAGGTCAGACTGGACCCTTGGGTCATAGTTTAGCAATCCCTGCTTCAGGCCTCCCTGATTGCCACCACCTCCAGAGTCTTTGTGGTGCTTCATTGTTTGTGGCCTTCCTTAAAGGATGTCCCGAAGAGTGGATCTAACTCTTCACCTTTCATTGGAGCATTTGTCATGCCCTTCTCTGAGGCACGTGCCTGTGGGCTGCCTTCTCTCCTTCCTCCTTACTTCTCCCTTAGTCCTTCAGGATGAAGCCAGAGCCGTAGTTGAAGGGTTAAAATCCTGGTGCTACAGCCAGGGGGAGACACTGGAAACAAAGACCAAAAGGGGAGTGGCAACTGAGGTAGAGGAATAGAATTCCCATTTCTTGAATTTAGTACATTTCAAAAGGATAACAAAGAACAGCTACATCAGCAAAGAGCAGATGGAGTAATCTTTGAGTAGGACCCTGGAGACCCTTTACTCAGTGTGTGAGCTTGGTCTAGTTGCCTCATATATTTGAGAGAATAGCATGCCAGAGAATCGAATCCACTGTTCAGATTCTGTAATAAAGTTTGTGACCTTTGGAAAACAACCCACTCTCTCCTCCTCCCACTGTGACCGGAGGCAATGATATCCTTTAATTTAAGCATTTGCAAAAGCAATGAAATTCTGAGAATCCTCTGCTTGGAGCAGTGTTGCTGTTTCAAAGCAAATGAGGAATGGGCAGGGATAGGGCATGGATGCAATTTGCTCTATTTTATTTCCAATATAAGGGGAGGAAACTCGAGCAAACTTTGATGTCTGTGTTTTCTCATAACTCAGGGTAGGGTGGGGGAGGGAGGGAAGGGAGCCCTTTCTTTGTAGCTGTGAGCCCCATAAGTCTGCTTTTTTGGAAGCTTTTCCTGGACCCAGGTTCCTGTAGAGTAGATCTCTCAAATTCTGTTTCAATTTGTACTTTTATTTTTAGTTAATTTAGAAATAAGAGCTCTGAACTGAGCATCATGAGAGCTGGGTTCTAATTCCGGTTCTGCCCCTGTATGTGGGCCTACCCTGCAGGTCTTAGTTTCCACAAGTAAGTATGGGACCATATAATCTCAAATTATAGAGATGATTGTGTCATTCTGTGGTTCTTAGCTAATGGTTTAAAATGTATGGATAGCTTAGTTTTTCATTGCTAAAAGTTAAGGAAATAAAATAATATTCATGTACCATGTTAAGATTTTTTTTAAAAAACCACCATTACAAAACCGTAAAGAATTAGTTGTTAACCAGCTTATTAAGTATATTGTGATACAGAAAAGAAAATCTTCCTAACCAGTTGAAGGATCTATGTTATGAGAACTTTTAGGATATTGCCAATCTATCTGTCCACAGAGGTGAATAAGTAAGACACAGTTAATTATGTTAGTTGTTCTCTTTGAATAGTGATGAATTTAGCCTTCAGGCTAAATGTGAGAGGTACATGATTATTTTATTTCTGCCCCCTCCCCCGTGGTTTTAGATGCCAAATCTCACTCTTGAATTCTAAAAATAGACTTTGGCTTCTCTTTGCCTGTGGTATTATACAGCTGTCACTGCCACACACCAGTTTGTGTAATTGGTCTTTGCAACCTAGGAGGGTGATTGCTAAATCCCTTTCTTATCCCAGAAGAGCTTCTAATTCCTTGAGCCCCCTCAAAAAATGGCTGATATATGAAAAGCCTGAAGTCAGAGACTTGGAAGGCATAAGCTTTTGCTACCAAAAGGAAACATTTTTGCAAGTGACATTTCAACTACCACTCAAATGATTAGGATGCCATTTAGAGTCTAATTATTGTTCTACCAAATATTCCTGGTATTAAATGAATGTTATCTGGGATTTAGAGAGGTGGCAGTCATGTGGTTACAGCAAACGGACCTATCTTTTGGTAGAAATAATACTGCTGCCAAATACATCTTCTTTTCTTGTGAGGGAGGAGATCTGGAGATGTCACTTGCTGTTATGTGCGAGTGACTCAGGGATCTGCAGCTCTGGATTGGCGTCCACAGCCCTTCCTCCTGGGCCCATGCTGCCATCTCTCCACTGGATACCACAAGTGAAAAAGGGCCAGAATCTAGCTCTTTCCACTCAAAGGCTCCTATTCACTCTTCCTTTGCTGTCCAGTGGCACGTCTACCCCCATTCCCATGAGTTCTCCTTGTCTCCCTCAGGCCCCACTCAGAACTCTGGGAGATCTGCCGCCACTCTGTTTCAGAAAAGCAACATCAACAGCCAGCACATCTGTGGCATTCACGCTGGTCTAGACTCTTGTGAGCATTTTACACGTATTTCTTCATTTTTTTCCCCATGGGAGTCTTTTGGTACAAACCGGAAAACCTTCTAGACAAATTCTGAATGAGCTATAACAGTTACTGCTTCATTTAACCCCCGTTACAACCAGTGGCTGGTAAGTAAGGAGCTTAGATTAAGCCTGGGCATTCTGGCCCTAGGGCTGTTCCTTCACCACGTGACTACTCTCTTACCACCTGGGTGATGTAATGCAGCATCCTATGTGCTCCCCTTGTATGAAACACCTGCCATCTTTTGAAAAGTCCATTTTCATCAGTATTACTTTTTTACTGGAACCATTATTAAAATGTGAATGCTTTTATTTTATTTTAGGAACATATATTCTGTTCCCAACCTGCCCACAGCTTTACAACTGGATATTTCTACTCTACTATACATATATCTGATCGAGAGGGGTCCTTAAAAGGGATAGGCAAAAAGGTTTGGGGGAACCAAATCCCTATTCTAAGGGGCAAATGTAGTGGGTAGTAAATGCCCCCAGGGACAAACCAAGTTCCTTTTTATCATAAGTGCATTCTTTGGGAGAGAGTCTCCTTTTGTGATGGAGGTATAGTTGGCCTAAGCTGCTCAGGGGTTTATATAATCTTTGTGTTTGCGGAAACATAAGGCAGGACATGTTATATATCCAGGCAATATGCTTGGCATCAAGATTTCGGGAGCATCTAAAGCTGTCTGGGCACTTTTTCAGAGCGGTTGCGTCGTCGCTGTGTGTCATAAGACGCCAAGAGCCTGCGGGAAGGTAGAGCTCACACACCTCTGAACTGGGGCAAAGGGCTAATTTGTAATTGTTGACCTGGATTTTCTAACTCACTTTATATAAGGCACTCCTATAGCTTCTTATGGGATATGGGTTGTTATCATTACGAGAAAGAAGTCCATGTGAGGGGACTGTTAAAATTGCTACATGTATAGGAAATGTGTTACCCAAGAGATCTTTGTCAGAGTGAGACCTTTGGCATGGGCTGGAAACATGACATCACGGCTTTCATGGTGCCGGTAGCTATCATGGGATCAGTAAAGCTTCCTGACAATTCTGCAAGCTGAAAACATCTTGCAGTCCTTAGGAGCCTCAGAGATCTCAGGAAGGCTTCAGGAGCAGGGTGACCCAATAGCAGTAAATAATACAGGGAACATGTGGCCTTTTGAAGGGCCTTTTATTTAGCTATACTTTGCTTTATGTGGCATAAGTGGGCCTGGTCAGTTGTGTGAATGGCATATCTGTAATTAAGTCTTAGAGGCAGTCTTGTGGTTAAGAGCTCAGACTCTGGAATCAGACTACTCAATTGACCACCTGAGACCCTGAGTCGTCACTGAACACTTTGGTGCTTCAGTTTCCTTGCCTGCAAATGGATGACAATGACAGTACCTGCCTTGTCTTTTGTAGGGTCGTTAGGTTGACCATGTGAGGCAACACTCATAAAGCAATTTAAAGTGGTACCTAACTATATAGTACACGTTGCCAAAAAAATTGTTCAAGAGGGCGGCGCCTGTGGCTCAGTCGGTAGGGCGCCGGCCCCATATACCGAGGGTGGCGGGTTCAAACCCGGCCCCGGCCAAACTGCAACCAAAAAATAGCCAGGCGTTGTGGCGGGCGCCTGTAGTCCCAGCTACTCGGGAGGCTGAGGCAAGAGAATCGCTTAAGCCCAGGAGTTGGAGATTGCTGTGAGCTGTGTGAGGCCACGGCACTCTACCGAGGGCCATAAAATGAGACTCTGTCTTTACAAAAAAAAAAAAATTGTTCAAGAAATAAGTAATAAACATACATTCTAGTCCATTTCCATAAAGTTGTGACCTATTTTCCAGGGCCTCAGATGGAATCCTTTTTCTTTTTTCCAGTTTCAATGGATATTTTTATTGTTTATTTAACAGATTATGGACTTCGTCTCCCTACCTTCAACTGGAATTCATCTTGTTTCCATGCTGAGTAGTGAAACAGTGACAAAACTAATCAGAATAAGCTACTTCAAAAAGAGAACTAAGCTAACTAACACAACTCACTTTCTTTTGACAGGCCAAATATAAATATTTGCACTCTAGAGTGCACAACGGTTTAGTCACTAAGAAATTCAAACAGGATCTTGAAGAATATAGGCCAATCCAGGGTGCAGTAAAGATGAGTTGAGATGCTGTGCAACTGTTTTTAAGTTCCTGGCACTGCAGCTCTTGGACAATACCTAAATCTTGACATGAAGGAGGTTTCAGCTAATGCCAAGTAGAAATGCAGAAAACAGTACGTTGACTTAGCAGCTGTGCACAGGAACCAAAAGGCAGGGAAGTACTAAATATTTCTTGGCCTCCACCCCAGGAAGGACTTTATCTTCTAGGAGCTCTAAACTGGCACACACATCCCAGTGCTCACATGGCTGACTTCATCCTCCATGTTCCATTTGGTACAGCAAGTGGCAGTGTCTCCACCACCTATGATGGTGATGCAGCCTCTAGAAGTGGCTTTCATGACCTCATCCATGAGGGCTTTGGTTCCCTGGGCAAAAGCTTCCCATTCAAATACCCCTACAGGTCCATTCCATACAATCTGCTTAGCCTGAGAGACGGCTTCAGCGTACTTCTTGCTGCTCTCAGGACCATCCAGCCATCAGGTATGCCAGAATCCACAGTGGCTTGGCCAGCATGGCATTCTCATCAAACTTGTCAGCAGTGACAAAGTCAATGGGCAAGGTGATTTTCACACCATTTTTCTCAGCTTTGGCTATTTGGTCTTTGACAATCTTGGCTCCTTCTTCATCAGAGAAGTGCCATTCTCCATGTTGTTGAGCACTTTAAGGAAGGTAAAAGCCATTCCACCACCAATATTCATTTCATTGACTTTGTCCAGCATATTATTGATCAGCTGGATCTTATCTGCAACTTTAGCTCTGCCCAAGATGGCCAGGAAGGATCACTCTGGGCTCTCCAAGGTAGTTACAAAGTAGTTCAGTTCCTTCTTCATCAAAAAACCACTAGCCTTCTCTGGCAGATTAACTCCCACCATGGAGCTGTGGGCTCTGTGAGCAGTGCCAAAAGCACCGTTGACATAGACATCCCCTAGCTTGGAAAGTGAAGCTCGAAAAGCTTCTATTTGGGCTTGGTCAGCTTTAACCTTGTTCCCAGAAGCATCTTTTCCCTTCCCTTCTTCCTCTACATGAAAGCAGAGGATCTCAGGGCGGTGCCTATGGCTCAAAGGGGTAGGGTGCCGGCCCCATATGCCAGAGTGGTGGGTTCAAACCCAGCCCTGGCCAAAAACTGAAAGCAGAGGTTCTCTAGTAGGATAACAGACCCAGCAGCTGGGTTGGCACAGGCTTCCTCCACCTCTGGACCTACACAGTCCTTCAAGAACAGAGCATCCTTGCTCAGCAAAGATTTGAGTTCTAGAGCAACTGGCTCTAAGGAATACTTGTCAGGCATGAGGACACTGTCAGGCCACCCCAGATGGCTCATAAGTGCAACTGACTTGGCTCCACTGTCCAGGCAGAATTTGATACTTGGGACTGCAGCTTTGATCCTCCGGTTGTTCGTTATCTGGTTGTTCTTCATGGGAATGTTGAAGTCCACTCTCATAACGACCCACTTCCCCTTCACATCTAGCTTGTCCAGAGTCAGCTTGCTAGAAAGTGACATTTTGGCAATACAGCGTGTATGAGAGGCTGGGGGGACTCAGAACCAGCGGAAAACGCAGCCAACGTGCACACAGGATGCGTGTAAAATGCTGAGTCCCTTAGTGATCTGGAGTCCTTTTTTTTTTAAATGAAGAAACATTTTGTAAAGTAGATATTCATTTCTGACATAATGCATGATAAATTTGAGTGTGCATCTGTTGAATTTGGTAAGGTGATAGGTATTATACTATTTGTTGTATTTTCTTTCTTAACATGAGAATATTAAAATTTTTAAAGAAATATGGTTAACCATTATATGGCACATACTAGCCTGTATCTGAGGTACTGTTTCTTGTTGCTTTATATGTATGAACAAGCTTAATCTCCCTGATTACACTCTGCATTAATTACTATCATATTTGTCCTTTCACATTACATGGTGTGGAGACTAGGTTTAGAGCAATTAATTGGCTTATCCAGATTCACACACCTAATCTGTGCTGGCGCTTAGATTCTTTGAACTCTCTATTCTAAGGGACTCTTGGGCAAAAGCTATACAACAGCTCGCTAGGGGCTGGAAGGTAGGGTGTCACAGAAGGGTCTGAAGTGTTTGATTAGTGTACCTTCAGGGCCTTGGTTGTAGGTGACAGAACCTGACTTGTTAAATGAAGCAGAAAAGTAGTTTATACATCTGTACTGCTTAGCCCCCAGGAGCTGCAGGAGGCCACCTAGTAGACTTGAGCAGAATCAGGAAGGCCAGCCACCTGCTCCAGTTTGGGAGGCCACAGTTCCCTCGGAGGCCTCCACTGAATCTACTGCTACTGTGACCTACCACCCGGCCTGGCCACTGGGGATAAGTCCAGCAGCCCCTCCCCCTGCCTAGCTGCCTGTGGATTGAAAGCCCTGTTGGGAGCATGTGACCCCCAACACCCATGTCATGTGACACGCTCCTATGCTTCCTTTCTTGGGGGTGCCCACTCCCCCTTGCAGAAATCAGAAGAGTTTTGAAGTGATAAGCAATCAAAATGGCAAGTGTCCTCTCCTCTGGGGGCTTCACCTAGATGCTGCCCAAGTCCCCTCTCAGCCGTAGGATTCTGTGATTCGACTTCTCATGTGGGCGAGGGCTGCCGTCCCTTGCTGTACCACCTGGACTGGAGCTCTACACCAATTAGGCTTTCAGCAAATGTTTTTCCGCAGAATATAATAAGTATGTTAGCCTTTGGCACAAAAGAAAATAAGGATGCACACTTATTTATAGCATCTAGCTTTTTGATTCAGAACAGACTGTTTCAGCTATTGAACTCCTTTTGTTGATCAGGAAAACAGTTGATATTTATCATTCCTCTTAGCAAAAGAAGGAAGAAAAAGCATTTAAACATTTAAATGTTTCTGTGTATATATTTAAGTACTTAGTGGTGTGGTGCTATTGCAATGAATTAGTGGAATAGGGTTGTTAGAACAAACCACATTTTTGATCCACAGCCACCCTCTTCTCTCCACGTAGCAGCTCCTTTGCCTAATTTCAGCCACTGTGATTATGAGGGTCCTTTCCTCCTCCTCCGTCATCTCTCACCCCGTCCTCGAAGTTGGTTTCCGAGCAGTTGGCTTTGCACTGCTTGCCATCCTCTATGTCACACCTGTCCCCTGACCTGCTCCCAGCCCAGGCCCCCCACACCTGGTCAGGCCTCCTCCCTGCCAGTCTGGCCTACTTGATCCTCTCAGCAGGCTGCCTCTGTTTTCCCCTTGGTGCTCCTTAAAGGCAGCCATAGCTTCCTGTTGCTTCTCTGCGCAGCAGTGCACTTCAGAGGGCTCTGGGGTCAGGTTCAGGTCCCAGCTCTGCCATGTAGTGTCTATACCAGGTGTATCCAGATGTAATTAACAAAACTGAGATACAGTGGCTTAACCAAATAGGAGTTTATCTTCTCCCTCACCGAGCAGGTCTGGTGAGCGGCTGCAGCCCCAGGCCATGCAGCAGCTGCTGCCTCCAGACATCAGGCCAGCCTCTGTCTGTTTCTGCTCAGTCATTCTAGTGGGTGGCTTGTGTCCTCACGCATGTCTCCTCCAGCTTTGAAGGGGCAGAGCTGTGGGCAATGTGTGTGCGGGGGGAAATGCCCTCCTCTCGGGGGAGACCTCACCCAGCCTCTCTGCAACATCTCAGTGCCCAGAATGAGCCACACGTCCACGTGTGCTTTTAGCTGAGTCCGTTGCCAGTGTCCCTTCACTTGGGATCTTGGGATTCCTGCCCTGTACCATCACCGGTGTGTAATAGATGCTTACTGCTTTGCTTTTTGATATATTTTTGTTAGGGTAGGTTTTCACAGTAAACCAATTAGCATAATATTTGCTATGACCTTTTCTGTAAATATTATTTAAAATTTTGGAATTCTTTTCTCTTCCTTTTCCCACTGCGTCACTCTGCCTTTATTGTGACTTCCAGTTTGTCACCTGTACTGTGCTCCTTGTCTGTCAGCCCCCAGTGCCCTGCCCCTCCCTCCCTCACTGTCCATGAACCCTGAGTGTTCCGCCACCTTTCTCCTCTGCTCCTGGGCTGACTACCGAAGCACAAGGGAAACGGCAAAACATGCCTGGCAGGTCCTGGCCACAGGATCTGAGGTGACCCTGAAGGTGGCCTCTGTCCCCCTCAGGATGAGGTTTTTGTTGTTGTTTAAACCTTCTCTGTTCTTTTTTTTTTTTTTTTTTTTATCTCTTAGTACTATTCCTTTTTCTTCTTCCCCCTCCCCACTGTTTTATTTTCCTTCCAGCAGCCAGAGGGACAGCTGGGCAGGACAATCCCTGGGGTGTCCTGGATCAGAAGAAACCAGCCTCCACAAGAGCAGGCCTACAGGCAGGGCCCGTTTATTCCAGGGCCTGTCTCTCTCTGGTCTTCCGGGAGCTCATTTTTCTCCTCAGTTGCCTCACTCTGCCTCTTATCCCTCTTATGTTAGAGAAGGCTCAGGTGGCCCCATGAGAAAGTAAGTGCGTGGATAATTAGCCGTCCTTTGACCCAGGCCCTTCCTTCATGGCTCATCTCCCTTTTCTCTGCTCATTGGGACCCCATGCCCTGTGTCCTCCAGTACACCCCAAAACCACCCCGTGGGGCTTGGTCACCCTCTGTGTCTTGACACTGCTGCAGCCTCTCCCACCTGAGATTCCCCCTTTTACTTGCCTTTCTGGGTCCCTTTCTCCCCCTTTCCCTTGAATAGAGATGTTCCCCACGGTTCCAGCCCTGCTGCTCTCTCTTGGAATACTCTTCTGGGGCGATCTGATCTCTTCCAGTAGTATCTCACAAAAAGCATACATTGGAGAAAATAGATGGTATTTTTCTTGAGGTTTGTGATGGTCTCTAATGGTCTCCAGCAAAATCATCACGATACTTGAAGCACACTATCTTACATACTAAACTCATAAATGACCACTTTCTTCCCCTTCGCACTTCATTCTAAAAAATTCCCTCTCTCTCCTTCTTTCTCTTATTAAACACACGCATGCACCCGTACACGCCGCCTGTGGCGTGGGTCTGCTCCTGCGTATCCAAGCTGGGGACTCTGGGGACTCCTTCAGTCCCCGTGCATCCCTGCTGACTCTGACTCAAAGAGTCTTCTGGGTTCCAAAGCTCTGCACCTTTCTGTCGTGGTTCTTGGCTAGCCTCCACTGTGGTCTGCAGGCTCTGTGATCTTCCTGCAGCTCACATGTGATCGTGTCACTCTGTGCAGGGGTCCTTGTCAACAGAAGGGAGTCTTTTTGTAGATCACTCACCACAGACAGGCACTGTGCCAGCACTAGGGAGTCCAAGACGTCATGATTTCTTCCTTTGGTAGTTTCTCTCATGCAGTGCGGCTGGGCTGGGGAAGGCCCAGCTTAGTGACCTTTCTTCCTGGGATGCCATTCCTGGTTCCTGCCATCACGTCCCCAGTACTTTCTGTTTCCTGCCCTGGGGACGCTAGTCAGCTTTGGCCTAGTATTTGTGTTGTTTGTGGACTTGCCTCCTGCCCTGTGCGAGATACAAAGCTACTTGAGATCAGGGATCGAGTTTTAGTCAACGGTGGATCATCTTGGCCACTGGCATGGTGCTATGTGAGGGCTCCTTAGGGGATATTTGGTGGAGGCTTTTCTTTCCAGAAGGAAGCAGGTTTTGTAGAACTTCTCTTAGTGTACATAGATACAAACTCACACTTGTCCAATTGCGACACCAGCAATTTTCAGATGTCTGTATTGGTTTTTTTTTTTTTCCAAACCAGTGCTTAGAAAGAGCCATGAAGTTTGCCTTTGAGGAGTTCCACCTTTGGTACCAGTTTGCTCTGTCACTGATGGCGGCTGGAAAAGTGAGTCACTGTTTGTGATGTGCAATTGTTTATGTCGATAGTTATTGTCGTCGAATTTCATGGAATGATACAATGCCTTGTGGAAGTCTTTCAGGACTATTAGAAATTGTCCTGTCTTCTTAATGAATGATCTAATTTAATTATTTGGGGGCCAAGACAGGCCTATCACCAAGAAGATAAAGTCTGAAACATTTCCCTTTTCTTAGCCCTTGTGACTTCATCACATAAAAAGGGACATGGCTTATAGTAGAGCCAGTTCTTCACGTTGACCCTTTCACTCATTTGAGGGTGTAAACCTATTCCTGCAAGAGGAAATCTTTTGGTTAGCTTTAGCAATGTGTATATGATACTGGTTGAAAGTGTGGGTTGGTGACTGAAGGTTGGTGCTCCCTCACAGCTGAGTGCTGCAGGGCAAGTCACTTAATATCTCAGTTTCCTCTTCAGTAAAATGGAGCAGTAATGGTACCCACTTCATAGACTTGTCATTGGGTAAATGAGATAACACCCACGGTGTTTAGAATAGCATCCCTCATTGTGTACATGCTCAGTAAAGGTAGTAGCTAATGTTTTTCTTATTAATTTGGGCCATTTGGTGAATGAAGTCTGAGATACAAGATTATTTGGCTTAAGTAAATAATTATCACCTGCCCCAGACCCCTGCCTGGTTGGGCTCAAATTTGGAAAACCTCACTGAGAGGACATCTTGACTAACAGCCCCTATGGAAAAGCTTTATTATTTGGTTTTATCAAAAAAATTGAGTTTCACAGCAATAATCTCCTCTTGCCAAGTCTGCCCGTGCCGTGAAGGTGCTGAAAGAGTGTATCCGTCTGAAGCCCGGTGATGCCACCATCCCTCTCCTTGCTGCCAAGCTGTGCATGGGCTCCCTTCACTGGGTGAGTAGGGCTGCTGTCCTCTGTCCCCAGCGGGGGCTCCAGGGCATAGCTGTGCACCTTTTTTTAGGTAGAGGCGCAGAGAGAAGATGATAATAATCCATCAGCTACACAAAGACAAGGCTGTTTAGAGCCCCAGACCCCAGGCCTGGGCCCCTGGCCTGCCCAGGCCTCACCTGCCCCCCTCTCCCCCTGGAAGGAAGAGAACCAACATGTTCCTGGGACCTTCCAGGTGTTTCTTTGTCATGAAAATGTGCTGTAAGAGTAGCAGTGATAAGATAGAACTGGAATTCATACTCAGATGCATCTTGCTTTATGCGAGTAACACGGGACTGAGAAGGGATGCATTGCTGAGTTGCCTTCCCTTGGCTGGGTGGGGGGAGTGTTCCTGGAGCAGAGTCACTCTCTGCCTTAAGTGGCGTAAATACAACTCTTCTCATTTTTCTTCCCTCACATACACTTTCTTCTTCAAATATTCTTGTTCAAGTTTGAATTTGGCAATAGCCTGATTTATAACAGTTCTAGTACCTTAAAAAAAAAAATACATAATTTGAGTAGAAAATAGAAAACTCAGACTAATTGCCAAGATGATGGTATAGATAATAGCACGTACAATGGAGTTTTAATTTCTTTCACTTCATATCAAGATTAGCAATAAGAAGAATCTGCTCAAAAGACCGAGGCGTCTCGCTAACTCAGGTTTTTCACCATCATGTCCTTGCTGCTTGTTTTTTTCCGTGTATTCTTGCCCAGCAGGAGAAAGTAAGCCCTGTGAAGATAGCGTTCCACTTTTGTTCAGTTTTTGCTTGGGAAAATGTAGAAGAAAAAAAGACATTCCGAAAGAGCAGGCTTTCACCTGAAACCCACAGCTGTGAAGGCGTAATGTGGCTGTGTAGGTTTCAACAATTCGGGGCTGCAAGCAGGCAGGGGGCAGAGCAAGCAGCTCCAGGAGAGGGAGGAGGAGTGGACCAAACCTTTGGGTCTGGAACATGTCAGTGTCCACCAGGGACTGCTGCCCTCCTCCTAGGCATGGCCTTATGTATTACTGTAACATATACATCTCTAAATGCCTAAAATAAACCTTTCTTAAAAACTTTTCTGTATATTTTTTCTTGCATTTTTATTCTTAAAATTTCCAGACATCACAAAAGTCAGCAGTATATTGAACTCCCATGTACTATCACCCGGCTTCAATAATGTCAATTTTACCATACTTTGAAAGAATAAATCTTATTATTTTTGCCTCTAATGAATTGTGCAAGAGGTCTTACTGTGGGTATAGTTTACAGGTGCACATTTTCTCATTGGAATCTGCTATGTAAGGTCCATATGTTGCACATTGTAAAAGAAATAGATGGAGTTTAAACATTTTTAACAGCTT
Source organism: Nycticebus coucang (assembly GCF_027406575.1). Lineage (NCBI taxonomy): Eukaryota > Metazoa > Chordata > Mammalia > Primates > Lorisidae > Nycticebus > Nycticebus coucang. Next base: position 93,735,969 of record NC_069788.1, read on the forward strand.
GTGGCAAAGAGAATCCAAACCTAAGTGGGGTTCTTTAGGTCTTAAAAAAAAAAAAAGAAAGAAAGGAAAGGCCCAAACATAAAACCTTCTAAGAACTTTATTCTTCACAAAAATATTTAGATCAGCTTCTGAATTCCTACAGTGCACTCTCCCTACAGACCCAACCAGTAAATAATAAACTTGAAAAAGATGGAAGCTACCAAGTATGAAAGCAACTTTGCAAAAGAAGGCAAATAGGCAATAAGGGAAACTTCGAAGAATAAAGCGAGGAAGGACTCCTGAGGACTGTTAGAGAGGCTCAGTAAAGAAAACAGAACCACCAGAGTGAGATCGGAAGGTTTGGGAGTTATTTTCCAAGTGACTCATCAGAAATCCATTTTTGGCAGCAGATGATTATGGGAACTCATGTTAGAAATTCTGCAGGTTGTTGTTGTTTTTAACTTGTCTCATTTTTCAGTTGGAAGAGGCTGAAAAGTTTGCCAAAACTGTCGTTGATGTGGGAGAGAAAACATCAGAGTTCAAGGCCAAAGGCTACTTAGCGCTGGGGCTCACATACAGTCTGCAGGCCACTGACGGTGAGAGAAGTCCCCAACCCTGTGGGAGCTGTTGGGCCGTAGGACCAGGTTGCCTGAGTCTGCCCTGCAGGATTCCTGGGGTCTCCTTCTGTCAGGACAGCACAGAAGTTGGGTCTTTGTGTGCTGTCCTGTGGGACCCTGTGTCCTCTTTCCTTGGACTGGTAAGGAGAATGGGAGAGCAGGAAGGGAGACTCTCAGGCTCTGTTCCAGGCACACTGTGCCATGAGTCCATGGGCACCTCCCAGCAGGTGCAAGATGATTCACCCACCCAGCCTTGAGGCTGCGCCCACTCTTCCACTTGGCCTAGGCTGTCTCCATGAGAAGGGATGTGGTATCTTAGGGGTACGAATGTAGAAGAGTCAATGCCAGCCCTTCTAGGAGGCTTCCCTTGACTGGTCAGGAACTGCCCCATTTGAACATTTTAATCCACAGCTAGATATACATGCAGCTCAACAGCTCACCAAATATCCAGGGCTCCCAGGGCCAGGGATTTAATACATTTTGGATGTGCTTAGAATTCTGATGGATGGACTTCTGGCTAAAAGAAGTTACTGGTTATGTTTTGTATACTTACTAAGTTTTCAATGATATATTTGCTGAAAGTACAAATTTATAAATTGTTTTTATGAACTTTTGCCATTCTTCTTTTAACATTTTGTTGTTAAATATAACACAAATAACAAAAAAAATCTCAAAAACTAATGTATAACTTAGTGAATTAGTATAAGGCAAAATATCCTCATAACCACCACTCTGCTCAGGAGACAGAACCCTGCTAGCCAGTTGGGATCCCTCCACACTCCCCTCCCACTCATGAGCTCCCTCTTCTTCTTAAGACAAAATACTATCCTGACTTTTATAATATTTCTTTTTTTCTTTATAGTTTTGTTATAGTTTATTTTTTGAGGCAGAGTCTCAAGCTGTCACCCTGGGTAGAGTGCTGTGGCATCACAGCTCACAGCAACCTCCAACTCCTGGGCTCAAGCAATTCTCCTGCCTCTGCCTCCCAAGTAGCTGGGATTACAGGCGCCCGCCACAACACCCAGCTAATTTTTGATTGCAGCCGTCATTGTTGTTTGGCGGGCCCAGGCTGGATTCTAACCTGCTAGCTCAGGTGTATGTGGCTGGCGCCTTAGCCGCTTGAGCCACAGGCGCCATGCCTGTTATAGTTTATTTTACATATTACCTCAAATCCTCCCTTCCTGTGCCCTAAAATATCAAAGACCCTGGGGAAGTTTTACAGATCAATTGCTTTATAATTTAGATTCTTTGCTCATTTATATATACGTGATATGTAGGTCACTATGAAAGTTTTCAAACACATCTGTGTTATGGTCCATTATTTCACTTCCAAGAAACACAGTTGACTGCATCTTTTCTGATTCACCCATGCAAGTTTCAACTTGTTCAGCTTATTGGTGTTGCTGGGAGGGCTTCATTTGTTTCCATCCATGTGATTTTAATTTCTTGATTTTTGTGTATCTCAAAGCTTTTTTAATGACCTGTGTATATTGGCAATACCCGGCATACTGTTTTAAATACTTTCAGTGAAAAGTGAAACAAAAAAATTTTTGAGACAGGAGTCTTAACGTCCCAGGCTTTGTCCTGGTGTCAGCCTAGTACACAGCAACCTCATACTCCTGGATTTAAGCCATCCTCCTGTCTCAGCCTCCTGAGCAGCTGGGACTACAATACCTGGTTAATTTTTCTGTTTTTAGTAGAGACGGGGTCTGGCTTTTGCTCAGGCTGATCTCAAACTCCTGAGCTCAAGAGATCCTCTCACCTTGACCAGGATTACAGGTGTGAGCCACAGCATCACATGGCCAGTGAAGAGTAAGTTTAATGCCACGTAGTTATTCATGTAAATTCTTAGTTCAGACTGTACCCCTAGGTAGCACTGTGACTTATTTGACCCTGTTGGACATCATCCTGCATTTTTTATTCAGTCAGGTCCCCTCCAAGATTCTCTCTAGCTCATCACTATTCTAAGTTAGCCCTGGGCTCTGGCCACATCTGGCCCTCTGGACCAGACTTCCACTGCTCTGGGCTGATGTCAGGCCGGGAGCTGCCCCACTGGAGCTGATAAATAAGGGCCTCCTACAGTTCCAACCATAAACAAGTTCCTCTAGGACTTTTTTTCTTGCCCCAATAAAAAGTCCCTCCTTCCTTCCTAGACAGGTTTAAGGAGGCCAGGGGAAGTGTGGGTTCACAGCCAGGTGGCCTCACAGTTTTTAAGCTGATTTTCCAGTAGCCATGTTGGGTTTGCCTGATGTATCCCTTGTGTTCGCATCAAGGTGTTAAAGGTCCTGGGCATTGCCCAGTAGGAATTAAACTGGCCTTTCCTGGCATCAAGCTAGTGTCCTTGGCCCAGGATTGTGTCTTCTCAGCACCAGAAGGAACTTCGCAGGCCATCTAGTCTAACACTATTGATGCTTGCACTCCCCTTACCAGCCTGGGAGACCCAGTCTTTACGCATGAGGTATATGCCTGCAGGTGGGAGGACAGACGTGTTCCTGGTGGACTTCCCAGCAGCCCCTATATGCCTGGGGATAGCAAACCATCCAACTCACACTTTCCCCTTGGCATGGTTCCATAATTATGTCCAATGAATGCAAATGCCTTGGGGGTAGGACTGGGCTTCATTTCCTGCCTTCTGCAGTGCCGAGTGCGGGGCTGGGCACGCAGACACTCAGAAATGATTGCTTTCAATCCAGTTGAACGTATAGCTTTTGTGACGGGTTTTGTATTTGTCAAAAACTCTCTGACCTCCCATGCCACTGACTAATTGAACCCTTTTCTTAGCTTCTTTGCGAGGGATGCAGGAGGTCCTACAGAGAAAGGCGCTTCTTGCATTTCAGAGGTGAGTGGGAGTTCATCTTTTCACTCGGCTGTACATAATGACACAAAGTATGATAAGTATAAAAGGAAGAGATATTTATAAAGATTATGTAAACAGTGTTTTACCCCTGGGAATCTTTCGTTTTGAGCACTGAACATACAGTATCAAAAAATTTGCTGCATCACTTGTTGCCATGTAAATTCTACATTCATAATGTGTTTATCCATTTTGGCACATTTTATTCATTCCTAATACAGTGATTTCAGCTTGAAAAAGATATACTTTGTATGTCTAGGAAGATGATTCCTTTATTAAAGACATTTGTCATCGTCTAAAAAAGAGATTATTCTTTTCTAGCTTTTAAAAAATGTGGCAAGCTGCAGGTTTTTATATTAAGAAATGAAAAGGCCAGCTTTTATGAAGTCTCTGATATATACTATGTGAAGGCAGCCCAACAAGCCTGACGTCCCCACCCCCACTTTGTTTCATAACACCTTGTACCTGCCTCTGTCATGATGCCGCTCGTGAAATTAAGATAATGGCTTGTAATTATAAAGCGCTTGCACGTCACAGGGCTCTCTCACATCCCTTATTCGAATTGCTCCTCAGTAAGGTGGATGGACAAGCAGTATGTCTGTTTTAGGTCAGAGACCAGGATACAGAAGATACAGGAATTGTTAAGTCAGTTAAGGAATCAAGGTCTCTTGACTCTAACCCAGTTCTTCTTGTACCGACTCTACTACACTATCCCAATTTTATTCTTATTACAGGTATAATAAATCACTCAAATGAAATTGTTGCCTGAAGTATAGCCCCGTGATATGAGATCTAGAACTGATATTGATTTTATCACCTTAAAATATCTGAGTTACCTTGGAATCTCCAGCCCTAGTATTAGAAACTTAGTTACTTACATGAAAATTGCACAAGGACCTCCTAATACCTGGTAACTCTTATTAGACTCTTTTTCAGGCCGACAGATCTGTTGCGGTGTCCATGTGCCTTTCTCACGACATCATTATCCCTCGGTTTCTGTCTCATTTCTGTGTTTCCTAGCAGGCTTGCGGATAGGTTTGTAACTTTGCCCACCTCAGTCTTGTTAATGACGAGAAAGTTCCAATCAACATCTGCAAACAGATCTCCTGTCTTTGTGCTAAGCTTTTGTTGATGTTCTTTAGCGTGGAGTGTGGAGAGCATTTCCATTTCAAATGATCTGAAGTTTTAAATTCTCCAGCCCTAGTTTGTAAAACCCACACATGGACACTTAAGAAAGTGGTCATTACATCTGTTTCACTTTTCTTAAATCAGCACATCTTACTGGCTCTCTAAAAACAGCCACAGTGGTGGTCTGCCTTGAGCTGCCAGTATAACTTCATGTTATGTAACGGCTGTTCCAGTGGCCTGAATTCTTTTTGTTCCTTTTTTGCTTAGGTTTTAATTCAAAACGATTTTTTAAATATTAGTTCATATGGGAATAAAGAGTAATAAAACCCCACTAACCTAACTGATTATATTATGGAAGGCTAACCTAAATTAGTATTTGTGTGAAATGTAGAATATTTTCCAGAGGAGTAAAATTATTTTGTTTCAAGTACACATTAACTAGAACTACTCTATTATAATCCTAACAAAAATTTTTAAAGGAAAGATTTGAAGTAAATAAGAATGATTTGTATTATTTCTTAAATATAAATGGATAATTTAAAACTACTTGGATTAGAAGTTACTTTTTTGTGTATTAAATATTCTCCCCACAATTCTGTTTATGCTATTACTTTGCATTTTGTTTAAAAAGAAAATAATGTAATTCAAAAGGGTATAAGGTTGTGGATATAGGCACATGAAAATTAACTCGTGATTGGAGGCAGAACCCAGAAAGATTTGCTTTTTAGTGGATTCACAGATGTGATTTTTATGTTCTTTTGTTTTTGTTTTTGTAGAGACAAAGTCTCACTTTTTCACCCTTGGTAGAGTGCTGTGGCTCACAGCAACCTCCCAAGTCCTAGGCTCAGGCGATTCTCTTGCCTCAGCCTCCCAGTAACTGGGACTACAGGCACCCGCCACAACGCCTGGCCATTTTTTTGTTGCAGTTTGGCCAGGGCCGGGCTTGAACCCGCCACCTTCGGTATAAGGGGCCAGCACCCTACCCACTGAGCCACAGGCGCTGCCCACAGATGTGATTTTTAAAGATATCTTAGTTGGGTGGCTACATCTTAATGTCAGACTGTCAGCTATTCTTACATTCACAAGTTCAACCCAAGCAGCTGAGTCAATTCATTTGCCCTATACAAAAGTATAGTGAAGAAAAATATAATATTGTTTGCAAAGCTGTTTAAAGACGCTGAATTGGCTCGGCGCCCATTGCTCAGTGGTCAGTGTGCCAGCCACATACACCAGGGCCCGTGGGTTCGAACCCAGCCCGGGCCTGCTAAACAACATTAACAACTATCACAAAAAAATAGCCGGGCGTTGTGGCTGGTGCCTTGTAGTCCCAGCTGCTTGGGAGACAAGAGAATCACTTACACCCAAGAGTTTGAGGTTGCTGTGAGCTGTGACGCCACAGCACTCTACCGAGGGTGACATAGTAAAATTCTGTCTCAAAAATAAATATATAAATAAAGATGCTGAATTGATCTGAGTTGCTTCTTCTGTGGGCACCACATCCTGAGAAAAGGAGCCCTGGAAACAGTTGCGTGCATATTTTATGTAGTGCATTGATGCACAGTATCCAGGAGGAATAGGTGGCGTGCTGTCACTCAGTGTGGACAGGGGTTGCAAGATCTCACTTTATTTTCCCCTCTCCCTCCTAGCATGAGTTGTGTGTATAGGGTGACCAATCATACCAATTTGTTGGGGACTGAGTGGTTTCCCAGAGCATAGGACTTTTCAGTGCTAAAACCAGAAAAGTCTTAGGCAACCAAGACAAGGTGGTTACCCACGCCCCACCCCTCATATGTGTAACTAGTGAGTGGTTTCGGAGTAGTAGAGTTAGCCAAGTTTGCAGATTTCTTTTCTTAACTTAATACACCCATGTCCTCTTAACCGGAAGGGACTACAAAGAGATTGGGCTAACCCAGGCAGCAGGATGGCATTATATTATACAAAGACCAAGCCTTGGAATCACATGTCCTCCTTTCCACTTCTGGCTCTCTCTTTTACTAGATGTTCTTAGACAAGATGCTTAATAGTAGATTATTCATAAAATATAGTTATTTTTGTATCATTGTTGCTCTATGGACCAGGGTCAAAATTGACCACCTTCTCTATATTCTTGGTTCAGCGCTAGTGGATGTTGGGAGCGGAGTCTAAGAGAGCACTAGGGTGGAGCTCACAGCACCCTGGGTGTTAGCCAGGTGTCTGGGAGGCCCAGTGGTGCTCTTTAGTAGCAGCACAGTTAGTTGCCTGTCTCTGCCTGTCACATTATAGGTACTGATCTCTGTGGAGCAGAGAGAGCTCCTTGAGGAAAGGCACTGGTGTGATTCATCTCCAGGCTCCCAGAAACTGGCATGCAGCCTGGCATCACATTATAGGTACTGCATAGTATGACTGGATAGGTGGGTGCGTGGGTAGATGGATGGGCAGCCTCTTTCTCAGGAGAGAGAAATTGAATTAATGAACATAGAGATGCCTTGTCAGGGGAAGCATTTTGAGTGTTCCTGCAGGGATGTTTTTAGGTCTCTGGGTTTCTCTTACCAGTCTGGGCAGGTGTTCATGGCTTGGGAATGGGGTTTATGAGGCTGCTTTAGATTCCTATGCAGAATTCAGAAGACTTACAGTTTTCAAAGAACGCTAACATCCTTTCTCGTGGTCCTTTTCCTCACCTGCTTGGCTTGCTGATTTCTAGAGGCAGGTTGCCTATGGGCACACCACAGGGGCTTTCTCACAGGAAGCCCGGGGTCCCGGAGTCTTCTGCAACACTGAAGCAAGTTTTCTGGCATCTGCATGAGATCAATCTGCCCACTTTTTCTTGTTTCGTTTGGCATTCTTCCTTTTTCATTTCACAGGCTGAAGGGGTCAATTTAATTCATTACCAAAATTGTTGAGATAAGGTTTTTTAAAATGCACGTGTTTCAGTTGTGCCACTTGAGAAATTTGGCAGTTGGATGTTCATTATTAGGGAAGTTCTGCGTTCTTCAGCTGTTAGCCCAGCACACCCCAGAAATAGCAAGATCTCTAGCACTTCCGGTTGGTTTCTTCCACAGAGCTGCGATTAACAGTTAAAAATCATTTGGTGAGGCGAGGGTGGGGCCTTTGACCAGAACTGTCTTTATCGACACCCTCAGGTCCCCAGACGTTGCCAACCTTTCACTGGGTCAGTGTTTCACAAACTTCCTTTGTGAAAAATAGGAATTTGGCTGAGAAAATTATAGCTCTAAGAAATTCTTTTTTGAGGGTTATGGAAACCTGGCTTTATTATTTGTGAAAGAAAATGCGATAAATAATTCTAAATAATTCAGAATCTCTTCGTAATTAATTTGTATTCATATTCCCTGAACAATTGTGAGATAACAGAAACCATGACATTCCAATCTCACTTTTTATGAACATCAAAGAAAAAATTCTTTGATGTACAAACTCATGAAAAACCAATACTTGTAAAATTATGAAAGCTGGAGCTACTGAGTAGGCTTCTGGCAGAAATAAGACATTTTAAAGGATATAATGCAGGCAATTCGCAGCCTCGGCCTGTTAAACTAGGGTGAGAAAAGTCCTAGGGCTATGTCTTGAGGCCTCGTCGAGATTCTCCAGGGGGTTTGGGTGCTTTGGTTTTAGATTCATTTAAGGACATCCTAGTCCTGCCTGTGAACCACTGCATTTGCCCAAACAATGCCCTAAATCACTGGACGTAGCATATTTTCTGGGTGGCAAACACCTGGGAGACTTTGAACTCTCTTTCTAGTAGCAGACAGACAATTTAATGAAAAGACCTTATTACTACAGAAAGCCCTCTTTGGTGTGTCTGCCACAGTTGAATCTATAATGATTCAGTTTTCTTTTTTATCTTGAAATTGTTTTGTGCTAGTAAAAGATTCTCCTTTAATCCCAGAATGTTGACAGAGCATCATGAAGGTTTACTTACTATCTGGGCCCCACCTAATTAGTCTACTCCAATGGTGCCTTTTAAAGAAAGGAAAAGTTTGTTTTTCTCTTCCTACCAGATTGTTATACACAGAATTATGTCTTATACGTAGTCACATTTTAAGTTGCTTTTGCCTAAATACAAATGATTTCCACATAAAAGCAAAAAAAAAAGACCATGTCTGCAATCAGTTAGGAGACCAGATAGCCTCTTCCCACCTACCATCGAAGGCCAGTTAATGAAACTGAGCCTAGTGTCTTACCACAGAGTCTTACACGTCACAGTTATATGGACTCAGTCAGTAAACTGCATGGAATTTAGTCGAAGGTTCAAAGGACTAACAAGTGTCTTTCTTTTCCCCTTATTCATCAAAAACCAAAACCTCATTTTATGAGCAAAGCTGGGTCTTTGATTTTCATATGGTTTCTCTGAAATCCAGAAGTTTGGATGAGGTAGCGTTAAGGCCAAGCCAAACTTAACCAAAGCAGCCATCACCTTGCCAAGAACACACATGGCCTCTGTGTCCCAGCATGACACAGAGGCTGCTCCAGCTCTGCCCAAAGGAAGTATCCACCCCCACGGCCAGCGATTCTCTACCTCCACCTCCGGGCCCCTCCTCAAATCCTTTGAGCATTGACTCTAGACAGTTGCCACTAGAAACATGTTCCTGTGTTATCCCATATTACAGAGAAGAAAATGCTTTACATTTGTTAGTGGACAAAGAAGAGTTTAAATAAAACATTAAGGCTGGGCATGGTGGCTCATGCCTGTAATCCTAGCACTCTGGGAGGTCGAGGCAGGTGGATTGCCTGAGTTCAGAGGTGCAAGCCTAAGCTGGAGTGAGCCAGAATGAGACCCTGTCTCTACCAAAAAAAGCTGGACGTTGTGGTAGGCGCCTGTAGTCCCAGCTACTTGGGAGGCTAAGGGGAAGGGAATTGCTAAAGGAAGAAAAAAAAAACAAAACAGAAAATTGAAAAAAAAAAACTTCATAAAACCAGCACATTGTACCTCATGATTGCATTATTGTACACGGCTATGATTTAATAAAAAATAATAAATAAATAAATAAATTCTAGTCATTGGAAAAAAAAACAAACTTCAAACTAAGATGAGTGTAAGCCAGTTGAAAGCATAATTCAAAATAAATAAATAAAACATTAGTTAAAACTAGATATGTGGCCTTGGTATAAAAATGCATATGTGAAGACTTGTTTGATAGGGAAAGTGAAACAGCCTCTCTCATGTACTAATCACCATAAATATTTTTTCAGGGCCCACAGCCTGTCCCCCACAGATCACCAAGCAGCTTTCTACCTGGCTCTGCAGCTTGCCATCTCCAGACAGGTCAGTTACTCTAACGTTCCCTAAACCTGGTACACTTAGATCTCGATACACTTCCTTCAGCAGCTCAGTCTGAGGTTATAGGTGACGCTCTTCCTTCACTCACTGGAGGGACCCTTCTCAGAGGACACGGACTCCTTTCAGCAAAGACTCTGGTCTTTTGGTCCGTTCGAGCATCTGCTGTGAAGACACAGGAGTACCAGGCTCTGCTTTTGGAAATTAAATCCACGCACAAATCTGAAGGGCCCAACCCAAGGGCCAGATTGCAGCATGGGACTCAGCACATGGCGCACACCTGAAGCCAGGAGCAGGGCCCAGTGCTGAGCTTGATGGGGACTGGTTGTCATAAGGAAAATGCCAGCAGAAGTAGCTAAAAGATACCAGGTCCTTTAAAATATATGGAAGATAGGAACAATTATACACAGTGGCCACTTGAACTAGGAGACTCAACATAGTTTTCCTTGCTGGAAGAGCAAGCTTCCCTTGTCCTTCATCTTCTTCTGGAAGCTGCCTCTGCCATTCCCATACCCTCCTGTCCTCTCCCAACTGTTCTGGAGATTCTGGCCACCTGCCTGCCCATCCACCAGGTGCAAGACATTGGTGGTAACCCCAGCACATTCCTGAGTGCTGACTGGGAGGGTGAACCACGGGTCAGCTCCCAGACGTGCCATTCCCCTGGCAGGCCTGGGCTGGGGCATGCGTCTGACTTCCTGGTTGCCTGGGAATGGCATTGAGAAGTGGCTTCCATTGGCAACCTGGAGGCTGAGGAAGCCAAGACACTATGCCAAGTGTCTTGGGGACCCGTGACAGGGTCCTCTCACCTGGCATGATATGGCTCACAGCCAGACTGATCGAGAGCTGCTTCTGTAGCACATGTGGTCTCTCCCCTTCACTGGGGCTCTCTCATCTCCCCCAAGAAACCTTCCTGGAGCAGCCTACACTTCTTCCTCTCCTCAGCCCTCTTGTTCAATATCTGTCTTCTTCACTGGGCTTAGGTTCTATGAGGGCAAGAGTCCACATCCATCATTGTCATTGATTTACCCTGGCCCTTGGAACACTGCCTGACACGTGTTCAGCACTCAGTAATACTTGTTGAATTAAAGAGTTTCTGAGTTTCTTGAAGCCAGCTGCCCTGCAAGGACATCATTGGAACCCTGTGTCCATTTGTTCCTGATGGTCCTGCAAGTCAACTCCATGCCTATGCTGTGCCTTTTGACTCATCCAGTAATACTGGGTTGAGTGCTATTCACACAGTAGGTTGTCACCTTGCGGCATGGATAAGTAGAAGAAGCCCTGTGGGTGCTGCAGCGGCCTCTGTGGGCTCCCGGCATCAGAACACAGAGCTTGGAGGGATTGTTTACCTGCCACCAGGGGAGGAGGTTGACCAGGAGGGGAGGGTGGAGAGGAATCAGTAAGTAGAGAATCACTCCCATCTCAGTCACGGAGTAGCTGGGTGGCCTTGCTCAAGTCTTTTCATCTCTTTGGATTCAGCTTCCTCCCCGTAAATGAAGGTCTGGGCCAGATGATCTCCCTTCCAGCTGTAGGAGCCATGGTTTTATGATTCAAGAGCAGAAAGCCTCCAGAGCTCTCATTTATAACCTAAATCCATCAAGATTGGCAGTTTAGGGAAGAAAACTAATAGGTTAGCAAAAGAAAAGTCATGGATTTCTACTAAATGGTGAGGTAACTGAGGGTTTGGGAAAAGCAGGAGTGATTAGAGTTGGGGTGACACGGGAAGGAGCCCCTGGGTGGTTGGGTAAGAATGCTCAGTCTCCTGCTCTGTTTCAAAATCCAGCTTCTGCTTCTAATTCTCTCTGGTTACTGTTAAACCTGCACAGAATCTAGGGTGTTCAGATACCCATTATGTATGCATTTTGTCAGCCCTTGCGCTCTGATGATTTTGAAGAAAATCTTGAACAGCTGTTGCATTTAAAGGTTAAGGTTGTGTCTGGTCCTCCATGAATTTGGATACATCTGCTTTGTATGTGGCATTGCAATTTGTTTCTTGGATTGAGTTATTTTGGGTTGTAGTTTTGAAAGGTGTGTGGTTTTGTTTGTTTAGTTTGTTTAGTTTTTATTTGGGGAGAGTTTTTTTTTTTTTTTGCATATTTTCTTGATGTCTAGTGGAGGTCCAGGAGAAAGGAACAAATAAAAAGAATGACAGGCATCTGATCATTTGGAAATCTCTGTTAAAAGTCTTATAACTCATTAAGCACTTTAATTTCAGTAATACTTTAAAAAATGAGAACAGTCTAGCTACGGCAGTTTAATTCCACTAAAACCTCCTAGCAATTTTTATTTGTCTCCGTTTAGAGTGAAATCATCTTGGGCATAATCAAAAGCAGATCAGTTTTGTGGAAAGAATGAGAAAGTGTTTACTTAGGGAGAAATAAAAAACTTGGTACAGTATCGGCAGTTATGTAGAGAGACGGGGGCTCTCACAGCACTTCATCAGTCACACTCTTTCTGGAAGAGGGCATCTGTTTTCATGTTTGTGATTAATATCATGAGGTTACCGTAAAGACTTGGCTTAACATTTGAATGTGGCACAATGTAAAACAGTTCTTGATGTTTGCAGAGAATCAGACATTGAAATGATGGCTTCTTTATCGTGTGACTGTGTGTGTATGTGTCTGTTTAGAAATCCTTTTTGATTTTGTTTCAAACCAGATACCAGAGGCTCTGGGGTATGTCCGCCAAGCTCTTCAACTTCAGGGTGATGATGTCAACTCCCTGCATCTCCTGGCCCTCTTGTTGTCAGCGCAAAAGCATTACCATGATGCCCTCAACATCATTGACATGGCCCTGAGCGAATATCCAGAGAATTTTATGTAAGTGATCCTGCAGGGGGGTTTGGTTTCCCCTTAATCAGAAGTTATTAAATTTGCTTTTTCCCTCCTTTTCCTTTCGAGTCTGTCTAATTTAGGTCTTCATGGACATCCTAGAAATCAATAATATAAAATCCCTTTACTGTTTCTTTTTTCCTGATATTTAAAAACAAATGTAACCTGTTAGGTCAACCCAACATAGTATTAGGCCATCCTTATTTAGTCGAAATACTTTATCCACTTTTATTCAATGTGCACCATTGGAGTACAAGAGATGCTTTTTAGGCAGATTGTGGATGAACATTTTTATTTTAGTAGTTATATATTCTTAAATGTACACTAGAGAATATAACGTATATCAAAGTATGATTTCATGGGAATTACTGCTCAGGGGCAACTAAGAATTTTTAAAGTCAATTTAAAGAAAGTATGTAAATACTAATACAGATACAGGATGGCAAAAGTTATGTTAAACAAACTCCAACGATTGCCATTTGAGAAACACAAATTATACACAGTGTGGCTTCCACTAGCTCTGGGTGATTATTCTATTTTAGGCAACTTTGATCATGATACCTTACTTCTTTGTTCTTTAGTTTCATTCTCTGGGAAATGGAATTACTTAAATAAATTAATCACTTTTTTTTGTACATAACCTAAGAATTATCATTATAAATTGTCACATGCTTGAATTATCTACCTGTCTTCTCATCTTTCCTCTAAACCACTGAATCCACACCTGTTGCTTAAGCTTTGCTGAAAAGGACATTGTCTTTTGAGCTACTGGGTTACCATTTTATCCTCTGGTAGTAACTTAGTAACCAGTACACAATAGCCAGAAATAGTAAGCACTCGTGTACACTGGAAGGTTCTAATTGTCTGCCGCATTGCAGGGTCAGTAATGGGGGACAGCTTGAGGTTGGGCGTCAGGGAAAGGAATGTAGACAGTGGCCCCAGCTGGCTTTCTTCACTTTCAGAAGTGCAGTCACAGACTTTAAGTGGGTCAGCTTTGGCTTTATTTCTCTGCCTCGTCACCTCTCTGTGTTTTTAATCAGTGCTTGTCAGCAGCTCTCCTTGGAAAATTGGTTCACACATTTCCATTACAAACATTTCTTTGTCTTCAAGTGAAAAGGGCACTTCTCTTCTCTCCATCAGGAGAATTCTTGTTATAATCCAGGAAACCTCTGACTAGAGATTTCTTTTGTAGGCTCAGCTATTTATGCAGAGTGAATGAAAGAGCTTTGCTGCAGTGTTTTACATCTTGCAGATCTCAAACTTGCTCTTCTGCACACTGACTATATTTCTGGATTAGCCCAGGGAACCTTAAAATGGTTAAAACACTTTTAAAACTATTCAGTCCTTTACCCATCAGTAAAGAGCAACCTGATACAATTGAATTCCGTTTCTCTCATCAATATTTATAAAGCACCCTTCCCTGCTTCCCACCATCCAACACACAGTCACATTCTCTCTCTTTCTCGCCCCCCTCTCCCCCACTTACCCCGCTTCCCTCCTCCCTCTTCATTAGACATTAGACCAGCATGTGGTTCCTTCTTCCACAGCCTAGGGTGTCCTCCAAGAGGAGGCTTATTAAACTAATAACCCTACTGCACAATAAGCAACAAACGGTGGCTAATATGGTAATGTCTCCAAGTGACAGCAGCTGACAGCCTTTTCAAGCAGTAGAAGTAAGGAACAGGCAGTAGAGATATTTGAGGAATGCAAGGCTGTTATTTTAATGTTAAGCCATGAGCTCAGAAAAGCAAAGCATATGGCAGCAGGTCTGAGAGTAGCCATGACTTGTTTGCTTTTAAAATATTTGTATTTTTTCCTTCGTGATGGGAAACTTGTTCCCAAGAATAGCTGACTAAAAGTTGGGGCCGCATATAGTCAGTGGATCTCCCATGGTTTCCTCCCAACCTAGGTAAAACATTTTGATACCAACCTAAACAAGATTAAGTGGGCGCTTGTCCCATCTGCCTTGTAGTATTATCTGTTTGTATGTTTGTTCAGAAGAACCGTAGACTCCCTGAAGCCCCGTGTGGAGGGCATGGTTGATGTGTAGTCTGAACTTGCCAGGTGGAGATAGAGCCCTTCCCGCTGTGAGAGCCAGCTCCACCCACCTGTTGAGCAGTTACCAGATAAGACAGCTGAAGGCCCCTGGAGGAGCAACTGGTCTCTCCAGGGTTACTCATCCTTATGGTCACCATGAAATGATAAAAATTGCTATTTAAGTACTTTGAATAAGCTTGTAGGGTCCAAACATTTCCAAGCTGAGAGGTATCATTTCAGACACTTAATCACTCCAAGCAGAACTGAGACTGAACAGTAGATTCAACAATTGGGAAGAACTTCCTAACTGTAGGGATCATGGGAACCAAGAGTCCTTTCTTAAGGCAACCCCCAAAATAAGTTCATTACTCTAGAGAAGCAACCACTGGGTTGGGGAGGTTGATATAGGGTTAGCTCTGTATGAAAGGAAAGGAACGTGGAAGGATATTTTGTAGTGGTTAAGAGCACATTCTTAGAGTTAGAATGTTTAGAACTCCAAATCCTTCATTTTTAAGTCATATGACCTCGAGTAAGTCACTAAATCTCCCTGAGTCTCATTTCCTCCTTTGCAAAATGTGAATAATAAAATATCCTTCTCAGAGGGTTGATGTAAGAATTGGTTTGGCTAGTGCATTTAAGACATTTGTACATGGTAATCACTCAATAATTGGTAGGAATTCATATTGTTATTACTACTACCAATACTACTAAAGTGTTTTTTAATTGTTATTAAGTATTGAATAGAAGCCAAAGAATATTTATTAAACATATTTAAAATAATACAGCTAATATATATGTACCTGTATCTTAGATTAAGAAAAAAAATATTAGTAGTGCCTGTGAATTGCCTGTGAATATTTATACATACATATTTATACATAATATATATATTAAATAAATGTGTTAATTTCCTGTGTGATATTGCCTATGAATTTCCCCCCCTCTTCACCTGGCAGGTTAGTCCTATTAATCCTAAATTCTATGTTGGTCATTCTCTCATGTTTCTATACCATGTGTATTGTACTTCTAAATAATATGAATTTAGTTCTTCATGTTTTAATTTTTTATAGAGTAATACTCAATATATTCTTATAATACTTGCTTTTATTACTTATTATATGTTCTCGAAGTCCATCTTGTTACAGACCACAGTAATTCATTTACACTAATGAATAGAATTTTATTGTGTAAATATACTAAGTTTTTTTTCATCTAGTCTACTATAATTAGATATGTGGGTTGTTTTCAGTTTTCAGCTATTATGCACAATGCTGGTGTAAATATCCTTGTACAGAGCTCCCAGTACATGTACATGTTCAAGGACTTCTGTAGGAGTGAAATAGTTAGGTTGTAAGATACATGTACCTTCCACGTTACCAAATAATTTCAACTGGGAGTTGCAAACACTCTCCCACCAGCAGTGCCCAAGAGCCCCTGTGGCTCCAGTACACCAGTAACTAGTGTCAACAGATGTCTTATTTTTGGCAGTGTGGTTGCAAGTTAATGACATCACATTAAATGTAAGTTGTGTGTCCCTCATTACTAATGAGGTTGAACATCTCTTCATTTGTTTGTTGCTTTAGCTTTCTTTCTCTTAGGAAGCTTATATAGAATTCCTTCTTTTTTTCTTTATTGGGTTGTCTTTTTCTTACTAATTAGCAGGTTTTTTTATATGCACTATTACGGTTTACAAGTTCTTTTGGTGGCTACAAAAATCTTTCGAGCAGTAGTTTATGTTTGCTTTCTTTCAATAAATATCATTTGATGAACAGAAGTTCGTATTTTTAAAGCATGAAGAGTTGAATTGAGCAATCATTTTCTTTATGGACAGTACTTTCTGTGCCTGATCTAAGAAGACTTTTCCTTCTCTTAGAGGCCAAAGACAGTCTCCTAAATTATCTTCTGAAAGTTTTCTTGTGTTATCTTTCACTCTTAAATCTAGGGGTCCACCTGAAATTGGTTGTTTTGTGTGTGTATACTGTCAGGGACAATGTCATTTTTTCCCCAAATGGATAGCCAGTTGTCCTAGCACCACATATTACAAAGATTCTGCCCCTTGTTGTTCACAGGGCCACCTTTGTCCATTTGTGTCTCTAAGCCTTCTGTTTAGTTCCTTCGGTAGTGTGCCCATCCCTGCGTAACTGCCACTCTTATGTCACTCTTACAGCTTTGTCGTATGTAAGGTGTGTCCTTCCCTATAACTTGTTCTTTAAGAATGTCATGGCTATTCTTGGGCCTTTGAACATTCATATACATTTCAAATAAGCTTATCAATTTCTGCCCCCCCTAAAATAAAAAAACCCTCAAGACTTTAATTGGAATTACATTTAATTTAATAGCTCAGTTTAGAGAGAATTGTATGTTTATGACAGTAGGTTTTCTAATTCACAGCCATTTTAGGCCTTTAAAAATATTTTAAGTTAATGTTTTGTTTTTTTTTGGCCGGGGCTGGGTTTGAACCCTCCACCTCCAGCATATGGTGTCAGCACCCTACTCCTTTGAGCCACAAGCGCCACGTTGGCCTTTAAAAATATTTTTATGAAGTTTTACAATTTTTTTTTACAAAGATTTTGCCCATTTTTTACTAACCTTTTTCCTAGTTACATTTAAAAAATGTGCATGCTTTTGTAGACAGTATAGGCATAAATAATTTTTTTAGTCAAATTTACTACCTACTTATTGCTCAGGTATAGGTGAGCAAGTGATTTTTGCACATTCTTTTGCACATTCTTCTTGACCCAGCTAAATTTGTATTAGTTCTAATAATTTATATATCAATTAGTTTGGAATTTCTATATAGATAATGACTTTTATCTGAAATAATTAACATTTAGTTTCTTTTCCTCTAATCTTTCAACTTTTTTTAACTTGACTTATGGTACTAGTTACAATCTTCTGTAGAATTCATTAAGAATGTTTATTACAGGTTTATTTGTAGATAATTAAAGAGATTAAAGACGTTTCCTTCTTTCTGGTTTGCTAAGAGTTGTTTTTTAATCATGAATAAGTACTGAATTTTATCAAATGCTTTTTCTCTATCTATTGAGATGTTTGGATGATTTTACTTCTTTAATCTGTGAATGTTATATTAATTGATTTTTTTTTTTTTTGAGACAGAGTCTCACTTGGTCACCCTTGGTAGAGTACTGTGGTGTCACAGCTCATAGCAACCTCAGCCTCTTGTATTCAAGTGATCTTCTTGCCTCAGCCTCCCAAGTAGCTGGGACTATAGGCTCCAGCCACAACACCCAACTTTTTTTTTTTCTTTTTGGGAGATGGGGGTCTCACTCTAGTTCAGGCTGGTCTTGAACCTGTAAACTCAGGCAATCCACCTGCTTTGGCCTCCCAAGTGCTGATTAATTGATATTTTTAAATAGGAAACTAATGTTGTATTTTTGGAGTAAACCTAACTTGATCATGATAAATTAGTCTTTTATGGATTAAGTTTACTAGTTATTTTTAAAATTTTGCATTTATTAATGTCTAAAAATAGGCCTATAATTTTTCTTTTGTCTTCATATCCATCAAGGTTAGTCTAGCCTCATAAAATGAGTTGGAATAATTCTTTTTTTTTCTATGTTTTGAAATCACTTTTGTCTAAGATTGGTTTATTCCTAGAATCTTACGTTTTGATAGAATTCACTTGTAAAACCAGGTGGGACTGGTCTTTTTCCTGTGGAAAGATTTCTCTACTTTTTAAAAATGATTATAGGATATTCAGGGTATTTTCTTTATTTTATTAAGTTATGAATAATATGTAAGCTGTAATATTAATATATGTGTAAAGATCTGTCCATTTATTCTAATTTATGATGTACTGGCATAAAGCTATTCATAATGTTTACTTACTTTTTGCCATATATAGCACCTGTAGTTAAGTCTTTTTCAATCCTAATATTGTTTAATGAACCTTTTTTCCTTTTTCTTAAATAGTCTTGCCAGATATTTGTCTGTTGCATTAATCTTTTCAAAGAACTAGTAACTTTTTTATTGTCTCAATTGCATATTTATTTTCACCTTCATAAATTTCTGATCTTATTTCCATTATTTTCTGTCTTCTGTTTTCTTTAAGTTTATCCTGTTTTGTTTTATTTATTTTGGTTCTTTTTCTAAATCCCTTAAATTGGATGTTTAGTTCATTAATGTTTTGCCTTTCTTCTTTTCTTGTTTGAGACAGAGTTTCACTCTGTTGCCCCCGCTAGAATGCCATGGCCTCAGCCTAGTTCACACCTCAACCTCAAACTTCTGAGCTTAAGTGATTCTCCTGCTTCAGCCTCCCAAGTATCTGGGACTACAGGTGTGCACCACCATACCCAGCTAATTTTTTCTAAGTTTAGTAGAGACAAAGTCCCACTTTGCTCAGGTGGGTCTTGATCTCCTCCCAGAGTGCTAGGATTATAGGTATGAGCCACTGCACCTGGCCTGCTTTCTTATTTTCTGACATAAGCATTTAAGACTAAAAATTTTCCTTTAGATAACTGCTTCATCTATAAACCACAAGTTTCATTATGTGAAATGTTTATTATTGTTTAGTTCTAAATATTTTTAAAAAATTTATTATTCTTTTTGACACATTAGTTGTTTTAGAACTGTGTTTATAATTGTCAAATGTGCAAGTTTTTCAATTTTTCTTTTGTTAGGGGCTTTTTACTTGGTCGAATTGTGTTTAAAGACTATATATAAATGTGAAATTGGTTGAACTTGTTTTATGACCCACCTGTGGTTACTTTTTATAAATATTGCATATGTGCTTGAAAAGAATGTTTTCTGCATTTGTTGAGTAAATTTTTATATATTTTATTAGGTTAAGCTATTAATTGTGCTATTCAGATCTTTATTTTTACAGACTTTTTTTATCCACTTTATCAATTATTGAGATATGTTGAAATCTAGCACTGGGATGGCAGATTGACCTTTTTCACCACATATTTAAGGCCGTTTTTACTTTTTGTATTTTACAGCTGTGCTATATAGGTGCATATATATAAATTTAGAATTGCCATGTCTTCCTGGTATATTCAACTCTTTATCATTCTGTTGTAAGACACATAATGCATTGGGTTTCAAAGTCTATTTTGTATGATATACATATATCTACACACATATATTCATGTATATGCATCGTGTGCATATACATATATACAAAAATGTTTGTGTACACACATATACACATACACATATGTAGGCATAGAATATCTTTTTCCATTCCTTTTGAACTTTTTTATATGTTTTAGACATACTCTTATGCTCAGTATGTACAGCTAATTTGTATGTGTGTTTTTTTTTTTAACTCAGGCTTATTGTCTTATCTGGAACATTGAGTTTCTGTCTATTTATTGTAAATACTGATATATTTGTATTAGTGTCTAGCATGTCATTTATGCTTTCTGTGTAACCTTCATTTTTTTATCCTCTTTCCCTCCTTTTATATTGATTCTGTTTTTATTCTATTTTTTTTTCCTTTGCTAATATGAAAAAGAAACATTCTGTTTTGATTGTTCTTGGTTAGTGGTTACCCAAGAAACTTTAGTGAGGGTCTGTTGCTGTCAAACTTTTTCAGTTTGTGTCTAAAAATATGGATTCGTTTTCTCACAGTACAAGCGATCTTGCTGCGTTTGTAGTCGTTGAGAAGGCAACTATTTGTGTATCTGTAGTTCATTTTAATGTCATCTGTCTTTTCTCTTTGGCTGCTTTTAATGCCGTTGTTGCTGTTTCACATTTTCACTGTGACACAGCTAATCCTGCTTAAGAGTCACTAGGCTTTTAAAAATTAGATTGGTACTATTTGTATTGTTCATCGTTTCTAGGAAGTTCTCAGCCATTATTTCTTCAAATATTACTTCTCTTCTTAAAGATAACATGAAATTAGGTCTTTCTTTTTTATTCAGTCTAATAATTTCTACCTTCTTTCTCGAGTATTTGGCCCATGCACATTTAATATAGTTAGTTTATGTTTACACTTTCATCTGCCGTTTCTGTATGTGTCTTATCTTTATTTTATTCCTCCTAAATTGCCTTCTTTTTCTGTTGAAAATGTGTTTTTTAAGCCGTTTAACTATTAAATATCTAAACAAAGGAGTGAATAGGTAATATTTGCCAATTATACATTAATTGTCTCAGACATTAAGTTTTTTCCAAAATAAACTATAACAAGGTACACATCTTAGTACTTTTCCTTGTAGGCCCAAGAAGGTAGAAGTAGGTACTGGGTGATGTTGGAATACCTGATTGTCTCCCCTAAGAGATAGTAAGGCACTCTGTCAGGCCAGGGCTCTGATCAGACCCTCAGATTTGGTGTTTCTGCCACTGAAATTTATTTTTAGAAAAAATAATTAGGATGAGAACTAACGGTTGTTTTATTTTTTTGTTCTAGGGAAATATACCAGATAGTATCATACTTACAGTGGCGTTGGAGAACTTTAGTGTTACTAAAATGTTGTACACAGTAGTCTGACTCAGCAAGCTTTATGGTGGCCGCTAAGGAAAACCACCGCCAGGGTTTAAGTTTCTTGCCATGAGACAAATTGTGGTTATATAACTCTTCAATAAATTTTTAAATTATTTGAATTTTTATGTTTTCTTCTTTAAATAGAATATATGCTTTCCCCTATTCATGAACTCTCGGAGATGTCATCAAATCAATAGCACACTTAGGAAACCACCAGATATTACCACAAAGCACAAGAAGGTGATTTTTGAAACCTCTCAAGGTTACACATACAAATTTTGGGTCACTAAGGTGTATGGACAACTCTTGTAAGTATTTTTTCTGATCCATTACTGTGAGACGTCAGGAGATGCTGAGGCCCGTGCCTGGTCATCTGGTCAGAGGCCCATGGTGTACGGATGTGGTCTTCTACTCTTGCACGTGAAAGCAAATTTTGTCAGACAATCACATTTCTTTTTACACCAGCAGAAACTAACTGTAGAAAAAGAAGTGAACATATTGCAATATTTGTTCATTTAATCAGTCATTCATATAGTAATAAGAACCACTAACATTGGCTCGGCACCTGTAGCTCAAGGGACTAAGGCGCCAGCCACATACACCAGAGCTGGCGGGTTCGAATCCAACCCAGGCTTGCCAAAAAACAATGAAAACTACAACCAAAAAATAGCCAGGCATTGTGGTGAGTGCCTGTAGTCCCAGCTACTTGGGAGGCTGAGGCAAGAGAATCTCTTAAGCCCAGGAGTTTGAGGTTGCTGTGAGCTGTGATGCCACAGCACTCTACCCAAGGCGGGGGAGGCTCTGTCTCAAAAACAAACAAAAAAAATTAACGTTTATATACTGTACTGTGACAGACACTTTACCTATTTTTTTTTTTTTTTTGTAGAGACAGAGTCTCACTTTATGGCCCTCAGTAGAGTGCCATGGCATCACACAGCTCACAGCAACCTCCAACTCCTGGGCTTAAGCGATTCTCTTGCCTCAGCCTCCCGAGTAGCTGGGACTACAGGCGCCCGCCACAACGCCCAGCTATTTTTTGGTTGCCGTTTGGCCGGGGCCGGGTTTGAACCTGCCACCCTCGGTATATGGGGCCGGCGCCTTACCAACTGAGCCACAGACACCACCCACACTTTACCTATTTTTAATTCATTTAATCCTCCTGAGAATGACCTAAGTTGGGTAGTATTATTAACTTCATTTTATAGGTAAGAAAACTTAGAGGTTAAGTAATTTGTCCAAGATTGTACACCCAGAAAGTAGCAGAACGATGTTTGGAACCCAGGCAGTCTGGCCTTGACATTGGTGTTCTTAACCACTAACTACTTTTGAAGCATTGACTTCCTTCCCCATACCAGCCTCTGTGCTAGATGTTGGGGACACTGCCGTGTGCAAGAGAAAGTTTCTGCTCTCTCAGAGCTTACAATCCACATGAGTAGGATTTTAATTTTATCTCTCCTATTAATCTCATCAATAAACTAGAAACATGGTTAAGATTATTCTTTACCTGAGTAGACTATATATCTGATTTTTAAAAAAATCATTACTTGGCGAGTGAGACTGTGTTTCTTTTTCACTCTGTCTCACTCACACACACTCTCAGAGAACTCCTTTTAAGTTGAAATATCATATTGAGTACTGTTTTAATTTAGTGATTACAGAGAGACCAGGTGTTGTGGGCTATTTTTATGCCTGAACTGAGTGATGGAGTAATTAACATGAATTTGCATTTGATAAGAAGTTAAACCACAAGGAAAGAGGCCATTCATCTCATTAAACTAGAGAAATGATCCATTGATACCTGGAAGATGTCCGGGAGGGATGAATACAGCTAACGCAGGGATACCGGTGGGGAAGGGGTTCTTTGGACAAAGGAGAGTAGGGGTAGCCTGCCAAACAGCATGGATCAAAGTGGAATGGGATTTAATCGTTCAGTAGCATATTTAAAATCAACTTTCCACAACAAAACCCCCAAACTATTAGAAAATAGAGGAGTTGAATATATATTTCTCCAAAGAAGGTATAGCCCATAAGCGTGTGATTAAGGGACTCGCTATCTCTAATCATTAGGGAAATGCAGATCAAAACCACAATAAGATACCACTCCATGTCCATTAGGATGGCCATTATTTAAAAACAAACAAACAAAAAAAGCCAGAAAGTCACAAAGGTTGGCACCCTTGTCTACTACTGGTAGGAATATAAAATGGCCTAGATTCTATAGAAAACAGTATAATGGTTCCTCAAAAAATTAAAAACTTTTTAAAACTACCACGTGATCCAGCAGTCCCACTTTTGCATATATACCCCCAAAGAATAGAAAGCAGGGACTTGAACACACATCATTAATATATACTCATGTTCGCGGCAATATAATTCACAGTAACCAAAAGATACGAACAACCCAAGAGCTCACTGACAAATGAATGGATAAACAAAATGCCATATATCCTTAAGAAGGAAGGAAATTCTGATATATGCACCAATATAGATGAAGATTGAGGACATTGTGCTAAGTGAAAGAAGACACTCCCAAAAGGAAAAATACTGAGTGATTCCACTTAGGTGAACCACTCACAGAGATGGAAAGTAGAATGGTCGTTACTGGGGCTGCGTGGAAACAAATGGGAAATTATCATTTAATGTGCACAGAGTTTCAGTTTTGCAAGATGAAGAGTTTGGACATGGAGGGTAGTGATGCTTGCACAACAGTGTGAATGTACTGAATGCCACCAAACTGTACACTTAAAAATTTATTATGTATATTTTACTGGATTTACAAAGAAACAAAACAGCTTTCCAACTTCTCCCTTGCTGTGTGTGATTACAGGAAGGTTTCCAGCTCAGAAGGTCTGAGGGGGCCCTTCTACCCTTGAGGTTCTCTGGCTCTGGATCATTCAGCCACTGTTATTCTGAGATGGACTTGCTGAGCCACGGAATCGGCCTCCCAGCACACCACACCCATTGATACAATCTTCCTATGAGGTTTTGGGTCTGTGGCGTTGCCTTCAGTAAACATAGATCCTTGCCAAGAGGGAAAATCCCCCAAATACAGTGGAAAATGACTTGGAAACTGAAAAGTGGATAGATAGAAAAACTAGAAAAGGGGAAATGGTAAAGAAAAGTATTGAAAGCCAAATTTGTCCTCCTTTCTCCAGGGTTAGAAATAGCCCTGTGGGAGGCGCGTGTGGCTCGGTGGGTAGGGCGCCAGCCCCATATTCCGAGGGTAGGGGGTTCAAACCTGGCCCCGGCCAAACTGCAACAAAAAAATAGCTGGGAGCGGTGCCTGTGGCTCAGTCGGTAGGGCGCCGGCCCCATATACCGAGGGTGGCGGGTTCAAACCCGGCCTGGCCAAACTGCAACCAAAAAATAGCCGGGCGTTGTGGTGGGTGCCTGTAGTCCCAGCTACTCGGGAGACTGAGGCAAGAGAATCGCTGAAGCCCAGGAGTTGGAGGTTGCTGTGAGCTGTGTGAGGCCACGGCACTCTACTGAGGGCCATAAAGTGAGACTGTCTCTACAAAAAAAAAAAAATAGCCGGGTGTGGGCGGTGCCTGTGGCTCAAAGGAGTAGGGCGCGAGCCCCATATGCTGGAGATGGTGAGTTCAAACCCAGCCCCAGCCAAAAACTGCAAAAAAAAAAAAAATAGCTGGGCGTTGTGGCAGGTACCTGTACTCCCAGCTACTTGGGAGGCTGAGGCAAGAGAACCACCTAAGCCCTGGAGTTGGAGGTTGCTGTGAGCTATGTGATACCACGGCTCTCTACCGAGGGTGATAAAGTGAGACTCTGTTTCTACAAAAAAAAAAACAAAAAGAAAGAAAGAAATAGTCTTATGCTGGCCCACACCCTTCCCCTGACCGCATGACCAGTGCAAGGCATGTCTGTGGCTATTTGTCCTCAGGGTAAGGTCCTCATGGAGTATTCTGCTTCCTTTTCAGAGAAGAAGTTTTTTCTGTAATTTTGTGGTTTTTTCTTTTTGTAGTTTTTTCTGAGTGTGCTGGAGAGCCAGCCTCTCTGCTGGTAGAGAAAAGAGGGTCTGGGCGGCAGCCCTGGGCTTAGAGGCTGAGCAGGTAGGAGACAGCAGGCAGGGGCAGGAGGGGACTGTGACAAAGCCCACACCAAAGCCACTCCTCCCCAGTTGTGGCATTAGAAGGGTTATTTATTTTAGTGATTTTCTTTCCAAGCTCTCCAGGTTCTCCTTGATATCTCCTTCAACAATTCAGAGTATGGAGCGTCATCTTCAGACTTAATGCAAGTGTTTCCTGGAAACTGCTAGATCCCTGACCCTGGCCCAGTCCTTAACCTGCTGCAAACATTAATACACATTTAAGTGATGAATGACCCTCCTGAGTAGACTGGTAGCCTTTGCTCCTAACTAAGCTTGTGTCTGCTTACGTTTCTCTCTCATGTTGTTTCTTACTCTGCGGAATTCCACTATCTGATAAAATGGTGATGGTCTACTTACTGCTAATGGGTCGTATAAAGCACCTGCTCGTTGCCCAGCCAACTGTGAAGAAAACATCAAACAATCCAAATACAGTTGAATTCCAGTTCATATATAATGATCTTTTGCATTTTAAAGTAAGGCAACTTTACTGCTAAAAAAATTTTTTTAAAAAGGAACCTGAGAGCAAAGGAAAGAAATAATTTATCCCATAGTATTCTTGTGGGAATCTTGAGCTAATAAGGACTGATAACCCACCTTCATTTGAGCAGATTCACTGCTGTGTAAACATCTCTCCCAGTTCATAGTTAGAGAGCTCCTGCTTTCTGCCAGGTATCATGCCAGGCCCAGGAAGGCCAAGGCCAAAGACAGTGCACAGTGGGGTGTGGAGACACAATCACACTGGAGCTGCTAAACCTCAGAAGAACCAAAGATCACTACCACCCTCGCCCTGAGGGAGCTGGAGCAAACCACACAAAACAAAGCAGATCCCTTCCCAAGAATATACAGGTGGTAAAGACAGGGAACGTAAGGAATGTAAAACAAGCCAGACTCAGAGGAGCAAAACCGTGGTGCAAGGACTCATGGTCCCATTTGGCATCAGATCGCAGAGGGATGCAGTATCCACCTTGGTCTCAAAGAGAAGCTTCAGCTTCCTAGCACCCTGCTGGGCCCGTTCTTTCCTACTTTCCTCCTGACCAAGCAGAGGGCCCCATTTCTGTATCACAGAGCTTCATGGATTGAGTGGGTGTCACATCCTGGGCCAGGCCCTCCCCTTCTAGGTCTACGTGGTGGGATTCCCGTTCTTCTGTCTACTGTCGTCCACGGAATTGGGCTCAAATGTCTCATTTCTTCACTTACGCTTCTCTCCTCAAACTGGGGCATGTGGAAGGTTAGGCTTGAGGGCTGAGTCAGAAATAAAGGCAGGAGCCAGATGTGGTGGGTAAAGATCGCTTGAGCTTAGGTGTTTGAGGACAGCCTGAGCAAGAGCGAGAACAAGATCCCATCTCTGCAAAAAATAGAAAAACTAGCCGGGCTTTGTGGCAGGCACCCATAGTCCTAGCTACTTAGGAGGTTGAAACAGGAGAACTGTTTGAACCCAAGAGTTTGAGGTTGCTATGAGCTACAATGATGCCACTGCATTCTGGTTTAGGCGACAGAGCAATATTCCATCCCTCACCCCTACCCCCCCAAAAAAGACAGGAAAATCCTCCAGAGAGGGCCTTTCAGGAGAGGCAGGTCAGCAGAAGAGGCCTGCGGCTTGCTTCTAGCTTACCCCTCCTCCCTTTTAGATTATCAAAGAGCTTATGGTTCAGAGAGCATAGGTTATGCCTTCATTAGCCAGAGTAGTCTGTTAAGAAGGCTTGCTTTCAAATATGTCCTGCTCCTGCATTTCCTTCTCAAATATGCCCTGTTCCCACATTTCCTTCCTCCTGGCATTTACTGTACCAAAGACACTGGCTCACCAGCTTGTCACCACACCTGAGGGCAGTTCTGTGCCGCCTGCCACCCTGCACCCCGCCCCTAGCAGCCTGCAGCCAGAGAGCCCTCAGGAAGTGGCTCTGGCCATGTGGACTCTGTTGCTTTGTGGATGACACTACATGAAATGGCTCCCTTCATTAAATGTCACTCGCAGGGTTTGGAGAGGTCTTTAAATCACGTGGTTCTGGAGCGGGTTTCAGTTCCACCTAGCTGGGTCATTTCCTCTTTAGGTGCTGGCTCCCCACACTCATCAGACTTGAGGTTAATAGCTGAAGAGAGAACAAAAAATGAGCCAAACTGGGGTTTCTTAAGGTGATGTATTCCAGCTAACTATGTCAGTTGTTTGTTCATTCTAAAAATACTGCGAGAAGGATGGGGGAGTATTCCAGATTGTTGACACTTTGACTGAAATGAGAAGCAAAATGTAACTGATATGGGATCTAACAGGAGTTCCTGCCTGTCATAAAGAGGAGGCAGGATTAGGATACCGAAAGGCACAGCCAAGTCACCAGAGACGGCGCAGATCTGTCCCCAGCACCGTCACTCGTGCACAGCCTCCCAGCCAAGGATAAGGGCCACCAAGCTCTGAAGAGCAAGGTGTTTCCTCCTGATACCTCCAGCCCGAGAAGCTTCATTTGGCCAAATTAGCATGATCTGGATTTTCCCAGAACAGCAGATCTGGAGTCTGGGCTGGGGTGATGCAGCCCCTCACTCACGCTGCCAAGGGAGACTATGGTGGCAGAAGTGCATGGAGTGCCCCATCTCCAGCAGCAACCGTGGGAGTTAGAAGTGGTCAAGTTTCTAGAACATCCTTGGTGGTTAAAACTCCCAGACAGAAGGTTCCCAGTGAGCCACAGGTCAGTTACTCACCAGGGCTTTACTCTTAGAGAAGATGCCCTGATAAAAAGGGCCATGCTCTTCACACCTCTCTTTCGTGGTCCCGTTGGCAGACTGACCAGGGGTGGCATGCAGTTTGGGTTTTGTAATGCAAACCAGGTACTCAGATTTGGTCCATGAAAAGCTTATTGACCAGAGGTTTTCCACTGGCGGCCTATAAGCTGACATCCACTAGCAGAGTTCTGTTAGGCCAGTGCACATTTCAAAAATGTTTGAATTTGATGATCTTTTGGATAGGCAGGCACAATTCCAAGTATCCCTTGAAGTCTTGAGCCCGCTTCCTACCAACTTGCATGTTTTAGAAGACTTGAGTTTTCAGTTCCTGAGGAGACTCTAGGATGGTAGAGGGGTGATTACTCAGAGCTCTGCAGACTCAAGGAGGAGCCCTGTATGTGGGTGACAGTGTGAATAATACCCCTTTGCTGGTATACACCCTGTTTCCCTCCCTGGAGACCCGAGGAGGACCTGGGCAGGGTTAGAGCATGGCCTTCCAGAAGTGATCCCGGAGTCCCTCCAGAACCAAGGGAAGCATTCTGTTCACAACACAGGTGGGCCTGCCCCTCATTTGTGGGCTTAATGTGAAGGGCTGTTTAGAATTCCCACTGAATTAAAGAACAAAATATTCTCCTAAAATTTCCTAAGTGCAGGGGCTATGAGAACTCTTTCCCCTGGGAGTTTTTTCTTTTTAAAATCAAACCATTGAAAGTTAGAATGGAGAGGTATGAACTAGAGTGGTGCTTCTGGAACTTAAATTTGTACATTAATCACGTGGGAGTCTGATTCCATACCTATTCTGATGCAGTGGGTCTAGGGTAAATGGAGAATATGGAGATCCTTCCTTCCCTCCCTCCCTCCCTCCCTTCCTTCCCTCCTTCCTTTTGACAGAGTCTTACTCTGCCCTGGGTACATTGCCATGGTGTCTTCATAGTTCACAGCAACCTCAAACTCTTGGGCTCAAGCTATCCTCATGCCTCCACTTCCCAAAGAGTTGAGATTACGGGTGCCCGCCACAATGCCTGGCTAATTTTTTCTATTTTTTAGTAGAGATGGGTGGGGTCTCACTCTTGCTCAGGCTGGTCTTGAACTCCAGAGCTCAAGCAATTCACTGTCTCAGCCTCCCAGAGTGCTAGGGTTACAGGCATGAGCCACTGTGCTCTGTCAAGATTCTGTTTTTCACGGGCTCCCAGGGGATTTGGAGGCTGCCTATCCTGGATCGCACTCTGAAGTAGCAAAGCATTGTAGGATCTCGCAAGGCCTTTTCCAGCTTTGAGTTAATTGGGAAAAATCTATATTTTTCCTAAGTAACCAATGAATAGCATGTCAATACGGCAATTAGGTAAGCCAGCTGACCCACAAAATTTTATATTTCCTATGTATTAGTAGACTAATTAGATCATTCATCAGGTCACATTTACTGAATATTTGCAATTAGGGAGGCCCCAAGCAATATTTGATATCTAGTGGGAACTATCACACATACTGGTTCTGCACCTGCTTGTCCCTTCCAGCTGTTGATAAAGGAGCCTCAGGATGGTTTGAGGTCTCTCAGATCCTGGAACTGCATAGCTGTAAACTCAGCATCATTAGCTCACCTGGCAGGGTTCAGGTCCCACTGAGCTGTGCCCAGCCAGGAAGCTCACAGGCCAGCCACAGTATTGATTTTCAGCAACAATGACTCAGCCCAGGACCAGAGGCTGTTTTTTGCAGAGATATATCATCACCTTCTGAGATTGGGTTGCTTTGTAGGAAGAGATGCACAACAGCTGTGCAGAAAAGCACACAGATTTGTGTGAGTGGGGCAATGGCCACCAGGGCCCTGAACACCTTCTCCATCTTGATGGCTCCAAGTCACAGTGGGCCATCAGACATGTGGGTGACAGTGAATATATACTGATTTCCCTCAAGCCATCAGAACCTGAAAGAAGCCCCTTGTTTCCCTCCGGTGCCTGGGTTACACACAGTTGAGGGCAGCCTCTCCTGAGCAGCACCGGGCTGCACGTGGCCTGCTTCCCCTTTCCTTTCAGACTCTATTCCCAGCTGGCTCTTCTGGCTTCACATTCCCATGCCTCTTCTAGTCACCACATGCTTTTGGCGTATCTTTTGTGACTTCTCTGTTCTCATCTGCCGCTGCCAAACCGTCTCCTCGAGTTGGGGCAGTTCTTCCCCCTGCCCACCTCTGCTTGATCTGTCATTTCTCGTACTAGTGACAGATGCTTACTTTCCATCGGGTATTTTGACAGCCAGCCCCACTGCAACTCTCATCCGGGCAGGCTCCCCAGTGGCAGTGAGACATGGGGAGGTGTCCAGGGTCCCCAGGGACACTGCCCAACGAGCAGATCGCACATGCCTCTCTGCATAGCTGTTTTGCATCCCTGCTTACAATTAGTAGGTAAAGAACAGGCCCCTGGAAGGCAGAGCTCAGGAACTCACACACACAGTGCAATATACCAAATGTTCAAAGTGCCAATGATTTCACTTCTAAGTCAGTTGCCGTGAACGCAGCATTGGCAGATTGGCTAATTGGAGGGTTCTGTGTGTCAACATGTGTGTTTCTTCCTTGCACTTCACAAGTGTATTTTTTATATTGTATTGCCAGATAAGATGGAAAGGAATTATTACTTTAGTATTTCTCTAGAATTTTCTTATTTATTTTCATTGAGAGTTCTTCATCAGAAAATTTTGTGAGACATATTAAAGTCCACAATTTAGACATGTTCACCCTTTTAGCTTTATCTTGGGCCTCAACCCAAGTGTAGAATCTGGAATTCATTCAGGTAGGGCCCGGGATAAAGCTAAATTGGGGGGAGGTGCTAGAGGTCAGTGTGCAGTGGTGGGGCCGTCTCCAGGGAGTCTGGAAAGCCTTCCTGGGGACAGCCATTAGATACCAGACTGGGCCTGATGAGCGCCACTGCACTTCACTCCTGAGGCGAACAATGAAAAGTTACAGTGCCATGCGCCCAGCCCTTCCCCAGGGCAGTTGTGTCTCCCATCTAAGCTCTACATTAGCCACACATAGCTGTTAATTTCTTTTTTTTTTTTTTTTGTAGAGACAGAGTCTCACTTTATGGCCCTGGGTAGAGTGCCGTGGCCTCACACAGCTCACAGCAACCTCCAACTCCTGGGCTTAAGCGATTCTCTTGCCTCAGCCTCCCGAGCAGCTGGGACTACAGGCGCCCACCACAACGCCCGGCTATTTTTTGGTTGCAGTTTGGCCGGGGCCGGGCTTGAACCCGCCATCCTTGGCATATGGGGCTGGCGCCCTACTGACTGAGCCACAGGCGCCGCCCCATAGCTGTTAATTTCAAGAGTTATCTTGGGCTTCTTTTCTTTTCTTTTTCTTTTCTTTTTTTTTGTGTGTGTGTATGTGTGTGTGTGTTTTTCTTTTGGGACAGAGTCTCACTTTGTCACTCTGGGTAGAGTGCTGTGGCATCATAGCTCACAGCAGCCTCAAACTCTTGGGCTCAAGCGATCCTCTTGCCTAACCCCCCCACCCCCCAGTAACTGGGACTACAAGTGCCCGCCACAACACCCAGTTATTTTTAGAGACAGGGTCTCGCTCTGGCTCAGGCTGGTTTTGAACTCCTGAGCTCAGGAGATCCACCCTCTTCGGCCTCCCAGAGTGCTAGAATTTTAGGCGTGAGCCACTACACCTGGCTATCTTGGAATTCTTTTAAAAAATCAAAAATATAGTAAAATAGTATTTCTATTAGTGTTAATGAAAAGTAAAACTTTGATTAACTGGGTCCTTCAAATAACTAAAATTTTATATGCACCAGACTTCTGGGTGAAAGGCAAGTAACAAAACACACATGCATACACACACATACATGATCATTCTTTAAAGACTTGCGCATGATCCGTCCCAGGGGCTACACCCCAGTATCCCAAACGCCTACTGTCTTACAGCCCTCTTCAAGTTCCAGGGCTGTGGTCTGGCCCTGAACCAGACATCCTGGTTGGATGTATTGGTGGTCAGGCCATTTCTTGTATAGTTCTTTGAGAGTAAAGTACTGTATTTTCTTTTATTTATTTATTTATTTATTTTTATTAAATCATAGCTGTGTACATTAATGTAATCTTGGGGCACCATACCCTGGTTTCATAGACCGTTTGACACATTTTCATCACACTGGAGGTACTGTATTTTTTTCCACTGTGTTTTACACACAGCATCTACACAGACCCTTGCTTATTTTAAGTATTTAAATACTTAAATGGATGAGAAGACACTGCACCGTTATCACTGTCAGTGGCACGGTTAAATTTCCATCCTCCTTTCTTTCCTTCAGAGCTTTGGTGTTAGATGGCTCTAGGTTTACATTTCTGCTCCACCAATCACTAGCGGTATGAACTTGGCAAATTACTTAATTTTCACCCTAATTTGCAGGATTGTCCTAAGAATCAGTGATTAAATATTTAAAGTGTCTGGGAGTTGCTGTTATTATTATTATTATTTTGTCTTGAAAGCAGAAGTCTTGTAGTTTATTATTCCACAGTTGTGAGCTTTTGTGCTTTTCGTAATTGCTTTTCCGTTTGGAAGGTTTAACTCCTGTTATTTAAGGCTGGCTTCGGTGAGGGGTTGCTGTGTGACCCAAATTGTGAAGTGGTGCTGAAAAGGCAGAGTGGATAGAAAAGACATCTCAACAGAGGGAACAGCATGTGCGAAGACCCAGGGGCATGTGGGAAAGTGACATATGGGGGGAGTGGACCTTGGCTAAAAGGGGTACGCACGTGATGGCCAGTGGACAGACCCTTTTGTGGCTAGGTGTGAGCGGGAGCCAGATAACGAAGACACAATATGAAATGCTAGATCTGTGTTCTCAATAATGGAGTCACTTCATATTTTCTTCCTTAACTTTCCATAAGTTTTCAATGAATCCCTGAACAAAATGTTTCTTTTTTTTATTTTTGATAAAGGGTTTTGCTTTGTGGTCCCAGCTAGAGAGCAATCGTGTCATTGTAGCTTACAGCAACCTCAGATTCCTGGAGTCACGCAATGCACCTGCCTCAGCCTCCTGGGTAGGTGGGACTACAGGTGTGCATGACCACATCCAGCTCATTTTTCTATCTTTAGTAGGGAAGAGGTCTCCCTTTTGACCACGCTGATCTCAAATTCCTGGCTTTAAATGATCCTCCCACCCTGGCCTCCCAGAGTGCTAAGATTATAGGCATGAGCCACTGCACCCAGCCCAAAATATTTTTTTAATTAGGCTCATGGACTTTGAACGAGGTGTAGGGTATGGAAATAGACCATTTATTTGCCCAGCATGTAATGTCTACTGTCCTTGGAGAGCCATCTTAGTTCATGGCTGGACTTGCGTGATGTGGCCAGCACACAGTCCCACCTGGCTTCTCTGCTCTCTTATCAGGTTGACATTTAGACATACTGAAACGGATTAAATGCTGGCTTGTCCCAAGGTTTTTTTCATGACTTCTGTTTGGCCTCAGGGTTTCTTCATCAGATTGTTCCTATAATATCTTTGGGCATTAACTGCAGCAAATTAATGCTAATTGTTGTTTGTGTGCTTTTCCTTTCTGTGCTAATGCTACGTACACCCAGCCAGATGTTTCTGAACATTGTTGAAATGTGTGAGCAGAGTTCGGCAAATATGATGACAAGTGTCACTTGTTCTGTTTTCAGTATTGTTTTCTGCCTTATAGACAAGCTGAGATGTGGGGAAATGGGGGGAAAGCGTTTTCTGTCCTGCTGTTACGTGTGCGTGCAGGAGTGAGTCGGCCCAGGAGGGCAGGTGTTTCTGCCCATCACACCGGCTGTACCTGGGCAGGGGCTGCCTACTAGGCTGCGCTCTTTCTCTCGGCTGTGTCCTCAGCTCCTTTTCTCTGCCAGGCTCACCCTCATGCCGTTCCTCTTCACTTCAAAGTGCCTGTTCCATCATTTTCAATCAATTGTGCTCAGCCGTTCTACCATTGTTCTTCCTGTCTGGTTCTCTTAAATCCAGCCCACACTTTTTCAACCCCATGTCCTGAATCAAGTGTTTAAAAGCTGTTATTTTATGTTAGAAGTTCTTTTTCTAGCCAAGAAGCTTTGCACAGAGCTGTTCCCCCAAGCTGAGGCTTAGAGACGTACTCTGGCTCTCTGTTCTCTGGGTACAGTTAAGGGAATCATGGCTAACTGCTATTACAGCCACCCCACTGCCAGCCATGCAGGGAAACCTTCTCACCACCTCCACAGCCCTCCCTGGGGCAGACAAGCTCTGAGGGGCATCCTTGGTATGCCCCCCAGAGAGCTTCACTGCCTGTGACAGCTGCACAGCTCTCGGGACTCCCCACAGTTCTAGGGTCTCCCTCAGCTAAAATTGCTTGGCAACCACCCTTCATCCAAGAGAGTATCTGGGCCTCTAAGTAGGTCTCTCCACCAAATGCTGACAGGTTACCATTTTTAACACGTCACCCAGCTGACCCCAGTTTGGTGGGAGATGCTGGTGGAACACTACTCCCACCACATTCTGGACTTGTAAAGCTTTCAGCAGGAGTCAGCTTCTGGTTTCTTTAAAAACCTCTTGAGAGGCACTGGGTGCAGTGGCTCACGCCTGGAATCCTAGCACCCTGGGAGCCCAAGGCTGGTGGATTGCCTGAGCAAGAGTGAGACCCCATCTCTACTAAAATAAAAAAAAAAAAACTAGCCAGGTGTCATGGCAGGTGCCTGTTGTCCCAGCTGCTAAGGAGGCTGAGGCAAGGGGATCTCTTGAGCCCAGGAGTTTGAGGTTGCTGTGAGTCTGATGCCATAGCACTCAACCCCAGGGTGACAGACTAAGATTCTGTCTCAATAAATAAATAAAAATAAAAACCCCTTGAGGCACCCTGAGTGGCTGTCATCCTGGGTGGGCAGTCCTGGTAAGGCTACAAAGGAATTTCGCATCTCGAGAGGTTTTTGAGCAGAAGCCATGCCCTATGGTCACATCTGGCCTTCCCTTTATGCCCACCTCTCTGTGGATCAAGGACCACATTCCTACCATTACCTGGCCTGTCATCCCACCATCCCAGACTTCTGCAAACCCAAGCTGGGGACACTGCAGCCCTGACCCTGCTAGGAGCATTAGCACCCCCTTGGGCTTCTTTTGTCCCATTTGGAGGGAGTGCTTGGTGCTAAGTTTGACCTTGAGCAGTGACAGATGAGGACCACTATCATTCCATCTCTCACAGAGAGAAAAGAGACTTTTCTCCTCTAAGGTACCTTTGAATAAGATGTTACATCATTCGTGGTCAAGGAATTCTCTTTAAATCGCTGGAAACACATTTCTTTATTTTTGGAATTTATAGAAAAGGCAGTCAGTGAGCCAATGCTGATTAAGGCCCACTGGACTCAGAGCACAGTTCTAGGGACTGTGGAGATGAGGCTGGAGAGAGAGAAAGAGCGATATCAGGGTACTTATATGCAAGAAGAAAACCACATCCAGAAAATAACCAAAGGGCATTCTTTTTTTGTTTTTTGAGACAGTCTCATTCTGTTGCCCTCAATAGAGTGCTGTGGTGTCACAGCTCACAGTAACCTCTAACTCTTGGGCTCAAGCAATTATCTTGCCTCAGCCTCCCAAGCAGCTGGGACTACAGGCATCCTCCACAATGCCCGGCTAATTTTTTTTTCCTTTTCCTTTTTTTTTTTTTCTTTTAATTGTTGGGGATTCATTGAGGGTACAATAAGCCAGGTTACACTGATTGCAATTGTTAGGTAAAGTCCCTCTTGCAGTCATGTCTTGCCCCCATAAAGTGTGACACACACCAAGGCCCCAGCCCCCTCCCTCCGTCCCTCTTTCTGCTTCCCCCCATAACCTTAATTGTCATTAATTGTCCTCACACCAAAATTGAGTACATAGGATTCATGCTTCTCCGTTCTTGTGATGCTTTACTAAGAATTATGTCTTCCACTTCCATCCAGGTTAATACGAAGGATGTAAAGTCTCCATTTTTTTTAATGGCTGAATAGTATTCCATGGTATACATATACCACAGCTTGTTAATCCATTCCTGGGTTGGTGGGCATTTAGGCTGTTTCCACATTTTGGCGATTATAAATTGAGCTGCAATAAACAGTCTAGTACAAGTGTCCTTATGATAAAAGGATTTTTTTCCTTCTGGGTAGATGCCCAGTCATGGGATTGCAGGATCAAATGGGAGGTCTAGCTTGAGTGCTTTGAGGTTTCTCCATACTTCCTTCCAGAAAGGTTGTACTAGTTTGCAGTCCCACCAGGAGTGTAAAAGTGTTCCCTTCTCTCCACATCCACGCCAGCATCTGCAGTTTTGAGATTTTGTGATGTGGGCCATTCTCACTGGGGTTAGATGATATCTCAGGGTTGTTTTGATTTGCATTTCTCTAATATATAGAGATGATGAACATTTTTTCATGTGTTTGTTAGCCATTCGTCTGTCATCTTTAGAGAAAGTTCTATTCATGTCTCTTGCCCATTGATATAAGGGATTGTTGGCTTTTTTCATGTGGATTAATTTGAGTTCTCTATAGATCCTAGTTATCAAGCTTTTGTCTGATTGAAAATATGCAAATATCCTTTCCCATTGTGTAGGTTGTCTCTTTGCTTTGGTTATTGTCTCCTTAGCTGTACAGAAGCTTTTCAGTTTAATGAAGTCCCATTTGTTTATTTTCGTTGTTGTTGCAATTGCCATGGCAGTCTTCTTCATGAAGTCTTTCCCCAGGCCAATATCTTCCAGTGTTTTTCCTATGCTTTCTTGGAGGATTTTTATTGTTTCATGCCTTAAATTTAAGTCCTTTATCCATCTTGAATCAATTTTTGTGAGTGGGGAAAGGTGTGGGTCCAGTTTCAGTCTTTTACACGTAAACATCCAGTTCTCCTAACACCATTTATTGAATAGGGAGTCTTTCCCCCAAGGTATGTTCTTGTTTGGTTTATCGAAGATTAGATGGTTATAAGATGTTAGTTTCATTTCTTGGTTTTCAATTCGATTCCAAGTGTCTATGTCTCTGTTTTTGTGCCAGTACCATGCTGTCTTGACCACTATGGCTTTGTAGTACAGACTAAGATCTGGTATGCTGATGCCCCCAGCTTTATTTTTATTACTAAGAACTGCCTTAGGTATACGGGGTTTTTTCCGGTTCCATACAAAACACAGAATCATTTTTTCCAAATCTTGAAAATACAATGTTGGTATTTTGATAGGAATGGCTTTGAATAGGTAGATTGCTTTGGGAAGTATAGACATTTTAACAATGTTGATTCTTCCCATCCATGAGCATGGTATGTTCTTCCATTTGTTAATATCCTCTGCTATTTCCTTTCTGAGGATTTCATAGTTTTCTTTGTAGAGGTCCTTCACCTCCTTCGTTAGGTATATTCCTAGGTATTTCATTTTCTTTGGAACTATGGTGAAGGGAGTTGTGTCCTTAATTAGCTTCTCATCTTGACTGTTATTGGTGTATACAAAGGCTACTGACTTGTGGACATTGATTTTATATCCTGAAAGATTACTGTATTTTTTGATGACTTCTAAGAGTCTTGTGGTTGAGTCTTTGGGGTTCTCTGAGTATAAGATCATGTCGTCAGCAAAGAGGGAGAGTTTGACCTCCTCTGCTCCAATTTGGATTCCCTTTATTTCCTCGTCTTGCCTAATTGTATTGGCTAGAACTTCCAGCACTACGTTGAATAGTAAAGGTGACAGAGGACAACCTTGTCTGGTTCCAGTTCTAAGAGGAAAAGCTTTCAGTTTTACTCCATTCAGTAAAATATTGGCTGTGGGTTTGTCATAGATAGCTTCAATCAGTTTTAGAAATGTGCCACCTATGTCTATACTCTTCAGTGTTCTAATTAGAAAAGGATGCTGGATTTTATCAAATGCTTTTTCTGCATCTATTGAGAGGATCATGTGATCTTTATTTTTGCCTCTATCTTTAATATGGTGGATAACGTTTATGGACTTGCGTATGTTAAACCAGCCTTGCATCCCTGGGATGAAGCCTACTTGATCATGAATGACTTTTTTGATGATAAGCTGTAATCTATTGGCTAGGATTTTGTTGAGAATTTTTGCATCTATATTCATGAGTGAGATTGGTCTGAAATTCTCCTTTTTGTTTGGGTCTTTTCTTGGTTTTGGTATAAGGGTGATGTTTGCTTCATAGAATGTGTTGGGGAAGATTCCTTCTTCCTCAATTTTTTGGAATAATTTCTGCAGTACAGGAATAAGCTCTTCCTTGAAGGTTTGATAGAATTCTGGAGTGAAGCCATCTGGACCAGGGCATTTTTTAGTTGGAAGATTTTTTATTGTTTCTTTGATCTCAGTGCTTGAAATTGGTCTGTTCAGTAGCTCTATTTCTTCCTGGCTGAGTCTAGGGAGAGGGTGTGATTCCAAATATTGATCCATTTCCTTCACATTGTCAAATTTCTGGGCATAGAGTTTCTGGTAGTATTCAGAGATGATCTCTTGTATCTCTGTGGGATCAGTTATTATTTCCCCTTTATCATTTCTGATTGAGGTTACTAGAGATTTTACTGTGCCTGGCTATTTTGTGTTGCAGTTATCATTGTTGGTTAGCTGGCCCGGGCCAGGTTTGAACCCACCACCTTCTGTGTATGTGGCTGGCCCTGTAACCACTCTGCTACAGGTGCCGAGCCCCAAAGGGCGTTCTTATAAAACCTGTTTCCTTGTCTATTTAAGGGTGATAGACACTACCTACCACGATGGCTTATTACAAAGATGACATGATAGGATGTGTCAAGTGCCAAACACAGGCCTGGCCCTTAGGAAACAGGAGCTCCTCCCTCTCTTTATCTTCTTTTTGTTATTATTAACAATAAACAGCAGCTAGTGTGGTATATGTTGAGTAGAGAAGATAAAGGTGTAAAAGTGGTATGGATGGAAGACTTACTGATGAGGAAGTATTTTAGCTGGATTTGGGAAGAATTAGAGAGATGTGGAATAGCAAGAGATTATGATTGAGGGCAGGGTTACAGTCGCAGAGTTACAAAAGAAACATAGCATTTGGCCAGTGAATTATATTGAGAGGAGTAAAAAGTTCAGCAGAAGGCGTGGCCCAGCAGGGAATGGTGAGATGGGAGTAGACAGTTGGTGGAGTGCCCCAAAGCTGCAGTCCTCAATCCCCTGTCTATGGACCAGTCTGCAGCCTGTTAGGAACCAGGCTGCACAGCAGGAGATGGGCGTTGGGCGAGTAGGGGAAGCTTTCTGTGTTTACAGCTGCTCCCCATTGCTCATATCACCGCCTGAGTCTGTCTCCTGTCAGATCAGGGGTAGCATTAGATTCTCACAGGAGCGTGACCCCTGCTGTAAACTGTGCATGTGGGGGATCTATGTCGCATGCTCCTTACGATATGAGAATCTAATGCCCTCTCACCCCCAGTCTGTGGAAACACTGTCTTCCATGAAGCTGGTCTCTGGTGCCCAAAAGCTTGGGGACCACTGCCTTAAAGACTAGATACCACTGCCTTAAAGACTAGATAATTAACTTATTATTACAGATAGTACAGAACCATTATAGTTTCTCAAGCTGGGTAGGAACATGATTTTTGGAGATCTTTATAATAAGGTTTCTGAGAGCAAGGCGAGTCAGAGGACAGCAAGGCCATCGGGAAAGAATCTGGGCCTATGCAGGGACTTTCATTAGGGTTGTGGTGATGAGTCCAGGGACCAAGGGAGCTGATGCCTGCTGATGTCTGCAGAGAGACATGAGTAGAATGTGACAGTGCAGAACCCTGGGGGGAGGGGGGCAAAAAAATTGGAGGAGTCTGGATGGAGGAGAAACAGTCGGTGGCAACCAGTGTGGGGAAGAGACACCTTGGTGACCGCGGAGTGAGTCGGTGAAGCCCTGACCCGTAACCAGCAGGGCTGGGGAGGTTCAGGAGTGAAGGCCTGAGCCAGAGGCCGCCTTTCTCTCTGGGCCTTTCGTTTAGGCTCCTTCAAACTTACAAGATGATGAGAATCATTGTGGCGCATTCTCTGTAGATATTTATACCAACTGAGTCATATCTACCTTGTGATTTTGTAAATAAAGTAAAAAGATTCATTTTTAGTAAGTTTTTGAGGTTTCACAAATAAATTGGTTATGTTCTAAACAGCACACTCTTAATAAAACTCCTGTGTTCTGAATGAAACTGGCCACTCTCATGCTTTTAGCCTGACCACAGATAGTCATGTTGGACTTGCATTTGCCTTTGTGGTGAGACTTATGCAAAGCCACGTATCGAGCTAGGAGTTCTGGGATCCTTGGCCCTGTTGCCCTTGCTTCCCTTGGATGGGGCGTGTGGACATCCCCTTTGTAAAATGAGCGGTTGCTTCCAGGTGTGAGCCCCCCCACTTGGTCGTGTTAGGATGGGGACTCTGCTGGAGCTGTGTTGCCTTCTCCCTGTGTCTTCCCACTATAGACTGCTGTTTTCCAAAGTGAAGCTGGAATCACTCTGCCGGGGCCCGGATGAGGCGCTCCTCACCTGTAAGCACATGCTACAGATATGGAAATCCTGCTACAACCTGACCAACCCCAGGTAAGAGGCCCGCAGTGCCTGCTTTGTGTGGGTTTTGCATGGGTCCCTTCCCGTCAGTGCCATCTCTGATGGGCATTTCGCAGGCATTAACTCTGTCACCCCGGTGCACCTCCAGGTCCCCACAACTAGCAGATCATAGTGGTGGAGTGTCTCACTCCATCTTTAAGGGGTTTTTCTTCCAGTGGCTGTTGAAGAAACCCAAATCGTGGGTTTCTTTTGCTTTTTTTGCCACAGGGCCCCACTAGGTTTAATTCACAGTTGATCTTTATCTGATTTCTGCCTGCTTGCCGTTTACTGAGCTCCTTTGGCAAGTCTTAACATCTTCCTGGCAGTTTATGTGTAGACAAATCAATTTTGTATTCCAGATGGGGTCCTTGCAATAATATTTAAAAGACCTGCATAGACAACAGGCTGCATCCCACCAAGGAAAGGAGAAATCAAGATTAGCACGATCAAGTGTAATTTTCAAAAAGTTACAATTATGACTCATACAACTATAAAATAAACACATGTCAAAGATGCTATTTACCTCATTAGCTAAGGAAGGAACCAGTAAAATGATAAGACCAGTTCAAAGAAAAATCTGAAAACAGATACGTTTAAGCAGGAATGCTGGAATGAATCTGCAGATAAAGGCAAGAGGGTTATCCTGTGAGGCAATGAAACATACTGTTTGAGGTTATCTTTTCTACAGGGTGGAAGTCAGCCACATCCCTACTAGACACGATGCGTTTGCCTTGCTGTCTGTCTCCTACAGGTCAGCTTCTGCCCGTGCAGAGCTATAGATTAGCTGCTGGTCAATAGGAAGCCAGTCAGGGGTGCCCATCCCGGCAGAGTCAGCTAATCCAAGAAAGTCAACCCCCAGCATTCCATTGGCACACCCAACAACCTCTTTGCCCATTTCCAAGTCCTGCCCAATTTTTCCTGTTTAGGTTACTAAGTGAAGGAAGTAATTAAATGAACAGAGACCTAATGATTCAAGTGAATTCACACAACTTCCCATATACTCGGAGTATTTCTCAAGTCCACAGCAAGGCATACGGGCCGCCCATGTTATCCTCTTAAAAGTCAGGAGCCCCCAGTTGTGTGATTCGATTGTAAATGAGTAGGAAGGGTGAGGCAGGCGGTCAGTGGGCTGGTGGCAGAGGCCAGCAGGGAGGGAAGGGGGGGCCGGGTGTTGTGGAGGCAGTGGAGCAGAGGTGGAAGGTAGGTTCCTGTCAAGGAGGTGGCATCTTAGGAACTGACGGGCAGACTTGTGACCCCAGGCTCTGTGGGCAGCACAGCTTAGAAGGAAGAGCCACCTGCAGCCCGGCCCGCCCCGTGCCCCGCCCCGCAGGCAGCCCCAGGACCCCGGGGGCACACAGCGTAGAGAGAGGCCCTTCCATAACCACCGCTGTGGCAGGGCACTGTGCTGCCGAGGTGCC
Source organism: Nycticebus coucang (assembly GCF_027406575.1). NCBI lineage: Eukaryota > Metazoa > Chordata > Mammalia > Primates > Lorisidae > Nycticebus > Nycticebus coucang. Next base: position 93,777,858 of record NC_069788.1, read on the forward strand.
GCTTCCTTTTTGTGGTTCTGAAAATAAAGATCATTTTAATTTTTTTTTAAGTCTATAAGCAAAAGTAGAAAATGTCCATATTTATCTCCCCTCACAGTCCCTACTCCTGGCCTATGAGAAGCATGAGGATTTGGGGGAGAGACTTTACTACTTGACCTGGCTCTCAGGAGGCACCCCCCGAGCTGGCGTTTCAGTGCTGGAGCGCACTCCTTTGCCTGTATCCCCTTTAGAAACGAGAAGATAAATTCATCAGTTTCCATGTTGCCAATTTTCCCTCAGCTCTCCACACCTCTCCCACCTCCCCACATTTCCTCCCACTTAGCAACCAAGAATATTGAATGTGAGGAGAAAAAAATAGCAGAATTGGAAAGCTTTTTAAAAATACTTAACCAAATGCCTGGGCTATGTCCATACTTCCTCCATTTCCTGAGGGATCGTTTAGGGCTGAGCAGGGAGGATCCCTGGCTCCAGGCAGAGAGAGTCTGGGTCAGGGTAGGGGATGGTGGATGAGGCCCCTGAGGTCACTGGGAGTTGCTCCCTCCAGCTGCCCCTGAAACCTTGAGGGAGCAGTGGTGAATTGAGCAGCCCCTCATTAAGGAGCTTCCTGTAGGTTTTTTTTTTTTTTTTACTTTATTTTCTCTGTGATATAAATAAATGTTTCTACTGTAGCCCTTACCATTGTGCAAATTTAGACATCCTCCCCAGTCTGCTCGGGTAAGAAGTGACCCTGGCAACAGAATAATGCACAAAGAAGGAAGGGCTGTGTCTTGCCAAGGGACGGCTCGTCTCGCAGCTGTCCAGATGAAGGCCACTGTGGAGAGTGGCCTGGAGTCTGGAGGGCACAGGAGCTTTTAGAAGAACGTAGAATTGTATGAGCAAGTGCCTGAGAAGCATCCTTCCTTAAAAATAAAGTAACAACAGGCAGAAAGCATTTTGGCAGGAAATGGTTGGTTTCTACCTGGGGTAGGGCGGTGCTGACTTCCTGGCTCGGAGCACGCGTATTTGTGAGCAAACTCAGTGGTGATGGGCCCTGCGCTCCACCTGCCAGTTCCCCAGGCTTCCCCACCCCCTTCCAGATCCACCCGGAGGAAGGCAGAGGAAGACGTGGGCAGTAATAGGAGTGAGTGGCCAAATTGAGAATAGACCCTAGCTTCATATTCTCAGCGACTCATTCCCTCTTTTTTATTTTTGCTTTATAGGAAAAATAACACTATGAGCTAGTCACTGAACTGAGCATTAGAAAACTTGCAAATAGTGTTCCACCTGCAGTTGGAGAATACAGCTCTGGTTGTGAGCAAAATGGTGGGTGGCACTCTCTTGAGCATACATTTGGCAAGATCTTTGTCATTTCAGAAGCCTGGATTATATTTCCCTCAGTCTGCAGTTTTGCGGCATGTAGGTTAGAAATCTGTCTCGTGTGTTGGGGCCTCTCTTTGTGAAGTGTAAAGCTGCCTCAGTTTTTGTGGATATTGACTTGGCCACTCACAATTGTGTGAATTCTGACCAGAATCTCACCAGAAGGTCCCAGCAGGCTGCCTGAGCTGAATGTGACCACATTTATTGAAACTTCTCTGTGCCAGCAGTGTACGAGGCTGGGCCACAATGTGTTATCTTCAGTCCCGTGTTAGCCTTGGGAGATGGCTACTGTTATTTCTGTTTCATAGAAAATAAAATCAAAGCTAAAGGAGCCTTAATAACTTCCCTATGCTTTTCCAATTAAATAAATAGCAGAGCAGTGATTCAAACCCCTGGTCTGTCTAACATCAAAACCCTCTCCATGACAGCATGCTGCCTCTCTTCAGTTGACAAACAGTGTTGTTTCTTTTCTTTCTTTTTTTTTGACTGTTAATCACTTCTTTCCTCTCTCATCACTGCCACTTGAGCCATCTCCATCAGGTGGCCATGTGTTGACATCTCCAAATGAGTGGAAGAAGTCCTTTTTAATCAATTACCAACAAATAATAGTTAGGTTAAATGCACGGGTGCACACGCGTAGGCACAGACATTCACACACACACACAGACTTTCTTGGCTCTAACCTCGGTTGGAAGTCATTGATCCCGTTTCATGCTAGCAGTCACCAGCATTTTGGTGGAGCTTTTCTTTTTAGAGAATATTCTCATTTCATCTGAAGCAACTTGTTCATCTTTGAAGCAGCTCCATAAATGGGCAAAGAGCATGTGATATTGTACTCATTTTACTGATGAGAAAATTGAGGCTCAGGAATATAATATTGGCAATTTGCTTTGATTCTTATAATCGAGGTTTCAGAGGCCAGGAGAAAACCAGGAGTTCCTCTCCCATCTGCCTCTGCTCTGGTTTCCTATCCAAGGCCCCCTCTAAGATCCAATATTTATTGTGTGGCATGCACTATTCCAGGAGCTGGGGAGAGGCAGAGCTGTGATAAGAACCCCAAGGGCCTGACTCCTAGTCTGTCACCACTGCCACCCTGCTTATGCTTAACCTCTATATGGCTGTCTAGGATAGAGGATTTCCGAGAGAAGCTTCCAATTTCCAGAATAACTTTAACTGTCATTACAGTTTACTCTGAATTTTAAGTCCTAAAGGGGAACACAATTCCCTAGCTATGTATGTCTACATATCTCCAGCTTATGTACCACGAATTTGGGGTTCCTTCCAATTCCCTCTCCCTTTGCTAGCACAACTGACGAGGCATGGTTTCCTCTCCCTTCCTGCCATCCTCCTTGGAAGGTGCTCCTGGGAGCCCATGGGCCAGGCAGAGAGGAGGGGAGGCTGTGAGAAGGGAGTGGTGGTCCACAGGAGGTGCCTGAGCAGACAGTGTCCCAGAGAGAGACAGGAAGGTGACTTTCCAGCTTCCGTGAGAGAGACGGCCAGAGTGAGAAATGAAGGAGACTCGGGTAAGCCTCCTCTTACCCCCTTCTCCCACATTCTATGGGTCAGAGCAAAGGCAAATCTCAACTGGTTAAGACTCTGTACTGTGTAAATGAAGAACTAGAAATTGCTCAAAACATGCAGTGAATCTCAGTCAGTCACAACCTAATTATTTTTACAGAGAAAACCATTGAATGTAGAAACAAAGCTTCTCCATATTCAATGTTAATTGTTGCTTATCCACTGTTTTCAAAAGGAACTACGGAAGGCAAACTAAGGAACGAAACTGAATGTAGTTCCTCAGCTAGTGGAGGGAAATGGTGCCATGCTGTCCAGCGGGTGAGGTTCACAGATTATGACTGTGATTTTAGTTGGAGTTTCTAACTTCTAGAATGGGAGATCCTTCACTCAGCCTCCCCGGACCTCCTACAATCGCACCGCAAGCGTAGGGATGAATTGTCTGAGGAATTGGCCAGCCATGTTGCCCAGATGTCTGTTTGTAGGTCTGTATTTACAGACACCCGGCATATGCAGAGAAGCAGTAACTTTTCAGAATGTTCCATCCACGTGGCTTCATTTCATCCCTACACAGTTCTGTATAGGACCACCCTCATCTTCTTCTGAGCAGGAAATTTACCAAGGCACAGAGACAGTGGCCTTGCCCCAAGGCATCCTCGTTAGTGACAGGTGTCGGATGAGAACCCAGACCCAGAGCATTACACGTGGCAGCCAAGCCTGTGCTCTGAAACTTGGCAAGATGGGAACCTAGCAGATGATGACTGAAACAAACCTCAGACTTGGTCTAAAGAAACCCAGTCACAGCCTTCCTCTGCAGTGTCAGTACCAGGGTGATGAAAAATATGTCATCAGCTCACTGTATTTGAGACAAAGTCTTCTGAAAAACTTGGAAGTGGAGAGCCATTGCAATATTCAGACTATTAACCCCTTTTAATATTTATGTTAAAAATGCGACACAGACCAGTGCTGAAGTATTCAGTCAGTATTGTGGTTAATGAAAATTTACATGTACTTTTATGCTATTTTCTGCTCAGAGACATTTATTATTTCTCAGTTGTGGAAGTAATTAGAAGGGCTGTTTCCAAAAAACATGTATGAGATGATGTAATAAGTATAGGCTGACAAATAGTCTATCCTGAGGGAAGTTTCCTTCTGTTTCCTGTGGATTTCTTTAACTGCATCACTGGACGTGGAAATTGCAGCCTGTAAATGATATTAAGTTTCATACCAAATCTTGTTTGTACTGCTTTTAGCAACAGCTGCATAGAGGAAGGAAATCGTGTCCCTTTATTGTAGAATTTGAACTTCTTAATAATAACAAAAAAATGACTCTTTTAAAGGCGCCAGAGTGGGAAAGAAAATAGATCCAAAGAAAAGCATTGGAGTTCAAACCTCATGAGACAGATGTTATTCTTTTTGGAGATGCTTTGATATAATATCATAGTAGAGGGAAAAAGCAATAATGTTTACTTACAAGCTTCTTTGAATAAAAAATAATCCACATTAGCTAAGATCCCTTAACTGTTTCGTTCCCAGGTAGCCTTGATGTGGCCTCCCACACGACATTGCCAAATGAATGGTGCCACGTCTGTTCTGTAGGCACAAGCTGGAGAGGGGGAATCAGTAAAGGTGGGCGGTGCAGGAAGCTGGTAGGAATGGTGGTCGGGAGGCTGGCACCCAAGCCTGCGGTGTTCTCTCCTAGTCCCTTTGCATCCCTGCTGGCCAGCCTTCTCCAGCTTAGGAACGTGGGCAGGACCTGGGGTCACCTCACACCTCCTTTTCTGCATCAATTAAATAAGAATGTTAACCAGGCAATTTAGCCAAAGCTTGTTCTGGGGACCCCAATGAGGCCATAACTGTGATTACCCGCAGAAAAGGGGCCAGGGGCCCTTGAGTCTGGCAACTGAACCTAAGAACCACCTGTGGAGCTTTGAAAAATATTAATTGCCTCAGGAGTTCTGATTCATTTAGTCTGGAATGAAACCTAGGTGTCAGTGCTTTTTAGAATGCCCCACATGGCCAGGCACAATGGCTCATGCTTGTAATCTTTGTACTCTGAGAGGCCGAGGTGGGTGGATTCCTTGAGCGCAGGAATTTGAGACCAGCCTGAGCAAGAGCAAGACCCTGTCTCTACTAAAAATAGAAAAACTAGCCAGGCATCATGGTGGGCGCCTGTAGTCCCAGCTACTCAGCAGGCTGAGGTGAGAGGATCTCTTGAGAGTTTGAGGTTGCTGGGAGCTGTGACACCATGACATAGCCAGGGCAACAGAATGAGACTCTGTCTCAAAAAAAAAAAAAAAAAAAAGAATGTCCCAGGTGATTTTCTTGGGTGTAGATAGAGTGTTGTCCATAAAGACAACTCTGCCGGGAAGGTGTGTTCATGGACTCCAGTTCTAAGACTTCACAGCCCAGGATGCCAGTCAGCTTCCCCCTCTGAGGTGGCTGGAGAACCGGGGTTGAAGTTTTCATTTTGTATCTTATGATGACACAAAAGAGGCTAAGGGTCTGTGGTTGTGGCTTAAGCTGTGTTGATGATCCTGCACACTGAAAGGAATCCCAGCCCAGGGCGCACCAGCAAGCAGGGCACCTCCTTCCTGTGTGGAAAGATGCTGAAGAACGTCAAAAACACACAAAAGGTGTTGATTGCACTCAGGAGTCTGCACTGGTTGATTCTGTCACCTTCCCTCTTCCCACCTTTCAAATGACTGACATTTGTAGCTGTGTTTTACAGTGATTCTGGACGTGGGAGCAGCCTCTTAGATAGAACCATTGCTGACAGACGACAGCTTAATACAATTACTTTGCCAGACTTCAGCGATCCTGAGACAGGTGAGAATAAAAAGCCAGAGGGGATGAAATGGAGTCACAACATGGGGCCCAGCCCTGAATGGAGTGGGATGAGCCTGGGGGGCCTGGGGTTGGAAAAATTCTTCAGGAATAGATTCGACACTCAATTGAGGCCCATTTTCTCTAGTGTCTTTTCCCAGTGTTTATTTGCTGTGGGGGCAGTAATTTTCCCAGTGCAATTTTTTGAAATCTATTTCCTCCTTGCTCTTGGAGCTTAAAATGTGAACCTGAAATGAGGTGGTTTCCATCTCCATCAGGTTCCCCTTATTGCCTCTGAACAAAAATTTATAGCCTCTCGTCTGCGTGTTCCGCATTTGCCTGAGCACGGGGAGGTAACTATAGCTCTGTAATTCCCACAACTCTAAACAAGTGAGTCCAACAGTAATGCAGGTTGAGTGTCCCTTATCTAAAGTGCGTGGGACAAAGTGTTTCAGATGTGGGATTTCAGATTATTTCAGATTTTGAAATATTTTCATATAATGAGATAGCTTGGGCATAGGACCGAAGTCTAAATAAGAAATTCATTTATGTTTCCTGTACACCTTATGAACATAGCCTGAAGGTAATTTTATATATTTTTAATAGTTTTGTGCATAAAACAAAGTTTTGGTTGCATTTTTTATTGTGACCTGTTCGACGAGGTCAGATACAGAATTCTCCATTGTGGCATTATGTCCATGCTCAAAAATTTTTGGATTTGGGGGAGCATGTCAAATTTCAGCTTTTTGGATTAGAGAGGCTTAACCTGAACTGACTAACTATTCAGGGGCAATCTGGGGGAATTGACAAACCCACGGTCCAGAATGAACTGCACTCTACTTTGAGCCTCGGAGTTAGTTCTAGAGCATCGAACCTGCTTCTGTTGCTTCTCCCACACCTGCAGGGAACTATGGAAGGCTTAACCACCGTCTAGGTATGCTTCATGAAAGGACCCACCCAGCTCCTAACAGAACCCTTTCCAAAAAGCCAGAGCACAGCCCGGAGTCATGCACAGCCAGAGCTTATCCCCTGGAAAACCTATCCCCAGGTGGGATAGAAGCACAGGGCCTCTGGGAGCCAAGGGGATGCCCTCCCCAAGCCCACCCTCACATCTGTCCACAAGGCTGCTTTTCTGCACTAGAACTGAATTTAAAGTTAGCCTGAGAAGTCTGATACAAGGGCTCTTGGGCTTCTAAGTCAAAAGATTGTTGGGCATTGGAAGTGACACAAATTATAAAGTAGTGCAGTTTAACCTGCCCTCCAGCCACTGCTCAAAATGCAAACTAACTGAGCCATAGAAAAACTCACCCCCTGGAGTGGCCTGACCCCCCTGGATTTGTGGGGTTACACTATAAACCAGCAGGGACCCTGGCCAGAATAGCACAGCAGAGTTCTGCCTTGTGAGTCTAGTCCTGCTAGAGGGACCTGTCTAACCTCCGTCACATAGGGAAGAGGTCAGGCTGTCAGGAGATCCACTTCAAGGGAAGGCTCGGACACAGGGAGAGAAGAGAAGGTGGAACTCACCAGCAGCAGTTCCGTCTGATTCAAAACAGCTGGTGCATCTGTGGGACTGTCTTCCCACTTTCCCCCTCCTTGGTGTCCCGTGAGGACGGTCATACTAAATTCAAATCCCCTTTCCATCCAGCTATCCTGGCCTTAATTTCCCTAGAGCTCCCCAAACTTTAATGCCACATCACATTGAAAACTGATAGGGGCAGAAAATAAATGAGATCCTTGTTCTTTATTTTCTCCTTTGCATCTTGGGACATTTCCCCTAAAGTCTGTAGGAGTCTCCCTTGTCAGGTTAAACCGTCTCAGATGCCGTGATGTATAGGTGAGACATGTCTGTGTAGCACAACCTAGGGGACATCTCTGCCCCCGGGTCAGACATGGTCCCTTTCTCCTCTCCTGTCTCCTTGGTGCTGTCAGCACAGCCACTCCCAGGGTATCAGGAGCCCAGACTACTGGTCCCTACGCCCTTCCTGAACAATGTGAGGAAACCACAGCCTTTCAGGCACAGGCCAATGACCATTTTGTTGTATTATCCACAGAATCCTTCCGAGTTTCCTTCCATTGGCCCTGCCCCTGCCCCTAGGGCCACAAAATGTTGGTTTGCCCACTATCAATTTAACCAAATCAGAGAAATGTAAGGTTATGTTAGGAGGAATCAGAAGGTCATGTTAGGAGGAATCAATTTAACCTGGAATCAGAAAAATAGAAGGCCATGTTAGGAGGCCTTTTTTATTGTAGACTATTTGTGAGTGAAGGTAAAACATGCTACAATGACACTGTTAATCCAGGAGACTTAAAAATTAGGAAGTTTGCCTAAAAATGGAAAAGATGCCTTCATCTTGATTAATAAAGTCCAATGACTTAAAAGCTGAAAGTAATTCAGAACTTACCATTGAGAAGTTTTGCTTCCATCCCCACCCCTCTATCTTTCTTTCCCTAAAGGTAATCATTTTTATTAGCTTTGTTTCACCTTTCTCATGTTTTTTCATGCAAATAAGCATGTATTTTATTTCTCATGTCCTCCGTTCTAAAAGGCACACACTGTATGCTATTGAGCATTTGACCTTTTTTTACTTCACTACACATCTGAAGAAGTCTCTATACCAGTCCATAGAGAATTTTCTCATACTTTCGTACAGCTACAGGTACATGTATTCTAAAACCCATATATTTTATATTCTGGATTCTCATCCACCCAGCATAAGCTTTGCGATTTCTCTTCCCTTTGCTGCAGTTTTCAGTTTATGTGGTGCTACAGGAGCCTGGCTAGTTTTGCACATCCACTGTTGCACAGCTCATCTAGAAGAACAACTGAGCCACAGAGAAAAGGAATTTATCTGAGGTCAGAATAGTTCCAAATCAAACACAAGTGACCCTGAGATCAGAGATCGCTGGGGAGAACCCAGCCCTGGCAGGTGGCAGCTTATCAGTAACACTGGTCCATCCAATGCCTGATGCTTAACTACTTTTCTAAATCCCTTTTAAAGGGCGCGGGCATCCAGCACAAGCAAAGCCACGCAGCATTGGCATGGGTGGGGGCACACAGCCAAAGTCATGTTGAGCTTCCACCGTCACAGTCATGCCAAGTGTGGGGCACAGGGCCCAGAGTCACCCACCGTGAAAACAGATTCCTTTGTGAGGCCACAAGTCCTCTTGGATAGGTTTGGTTTGGTTTTTTCCCCAGAACTAAATTTGTTTTCTTTTTCTTTTTTAAAACGTCTATTATGGAAAAATTTCAAGTAGACCGGAATGGAGATACTAATATTCCTGTTACCCACCACCAAGCTTTAACAGCTAGTATTCTTGTTTCATCTGTCTCTCCTGCCTACACTTAGCTTGTGCCGAGTATTTTAAGGCAAATCCCTAACACCATATTTTGTCTATTAAAATTTTAGGATCTGTGTATAACAGACAAAAGCTTTAAAAATATATAACCATAATACCATTATTATACATCCTGGGTCATGATGGAGTACAGGTTTGATACTCTTCATTTGGGAAGTGGTTGGTTAACTGCAGTATAGTTCCCCACCTCTGAACTTGTCCATATGCAGACCTTGGAATAACATTAGGAAGACCCCACATCCAGAAGCTTTGGACTGGCCAAATCCACTGTGGCTAATAGAGTAGAATTTTGTTTTATTTAATGAAAGACACTCCCCCCTCCATACAGAACATGATTTCCCCTTTGATACACACTTATCACCTCTGGCTTCCCTTCCCCCACCTCTGTCATACACAAGGTCCCAGCCAGAGAGAAAGAGGAATCAAATGGAATGGCAGTCTTTACTTTGAAACTATGAGTCATTGTCTTTTCTTTGGAATAGGTTGGTAGTTCCTTAAATAGAGATGAAAAAATTTTTTTTTCTGCCTTTTGCCTTCAAAACAGGATGTGGGGTAAGGGCATTTATCTCTAATAATTGAACCACTGGGCCACAAAGACAACTGGCCCAGAACAACAATATTACCTATCCAAGGATACCTATCCAAAGCAGAATAGTTCTTTTAGCTCCAAAGTTTGATCCGTTTTGGGGGAGGGGGGGGAGAATTTCTAATTGCTGCTGAGGTCTCCCGGTTGCTATACATTTCTCCAGCTGTAAGACATGAAGGCAACCCTATGAGCTTCCTTTCCAAAGTGCCCAACCAGCATACACGACCATACCCCACCTCAGAAAGGAGTCTCTGCACGCTCCAGCTGTGTGCTGCACCTCAGTACACCACAGCTTGGAAAACCTTAGTTTTCCAGTAAGCTGTACATGTATAAGTGCTTCTTATAAAAGACAAATCTATGAATGTCAAGTCCTAACCCATTCCAATTGAAAAGCAAATAGCTTCCACTAGAATATTCTGAATATTGTAAATTAAAAATGTGTTATTTTTAGTAGATCACACTGCCAAATCTGGGCCCAGGTAAATCCGAGATATTTTTATTCCATGGTGTTGTTGCAGACCAATTAAATAACCAGTGGAAAAACAAATTTGTTTCCTTCGAAAAGCACTTGTATTCTGTTGACAGTAGAGGAGTAATTGTCTATTACATGACCTCATTTTCTTTGCAGCTTATGTGAATATATTAAAAGCTAGTTTGTTTGTTTGTTTTTTCTTTGTATTCTTAAATTTTTTTTTGCCTTTATCTTTTTTTTTTTTTTTTTTTTTTTTTTGTTTAGTGTCAGAGTCCTCCTCCTCTTCTCTTTCAAGAACCGAATCTCCTCTCCACCTGTTTGTATCTTCTCATCTTCATTCTCATCCCAAACCCGAAACCTTTGTATGGCCCCCTGGAGCCCATTCATTCCGTGACACAGGTCCCCGCGGCCACCACTGGGAACCCTCTCTCTGTAAACATGGTTTTTCCTTTCTTGTTCGACCTGTTTCATTTGCCTGTTTTACTTTCTAATAATCTTCCTAACTGATAAGCTGGATAGAAAACTCCATCAAACTTGTCAGAGGGAAAATCTTGGTAATTTGAAAATATGAAAGCTGTTTTGGGCAGAAGGAAACCTGAGATTGCAGGCATTGGCATCCCAGTCCCAACCTCCTCCTCCTCCTTGAAATAGAGGAAACCTGTTCTGAGCAGAACAAATGGAAGCTTTTCTAGAATATTGCTTCTTGGGTCCTTCTGTGCTTTCCTGGAGTTGATATAAATGCATAAAATTAATCCTATTGAAGAAAAGGCAAATTGTGGCATTTTTGCAAGTAATAATTTAATCATAAAAATTTGCGGGGGTTTAATGTAGAAATTAATTCCACCCGTATATAATACTCAAGGCTGTATTCTAAAGATAATGGCCATGGGACCTCAAAATATGTGATTCTCAAACTTTACTGTGCATTAAAATCACAGGGAGAACTTTTTAAACAGCCTCCCTGGTCCCCACCCTCCAGAGTTTATGATTCAGTAGGTCTGTGGTGAGGCCTGGGAATCAGGATTTATAAACTGCCCACTAAGGTGGATGCTAAGCTGCCACCTGCTTGCCCACTTTGCCCCCTGTAGCCTCCCCCCCACACCCCTCCGAGATTCTAACAATTCCAACGCCAGTTAGGTTATAGACCATATTTTGAGAAATGGTGCTTTAAATTGTTTTCCATTTGCAATGAAGGAAAATGTAAGGTTCATGTTATGAAACTGTGTAGAGAAACTGAACAGTATTTTAGTCTAATCCTGTTTTTAAATAATACTGAAATATTTTAAATCTACTTTAGGGAGTTCCAGAACCTGTCAATTAACAACAACAATAACAAAAATAATGCCCTGTATTATAATGAAACACTGGTTGGTAAAGTCCTTAAATGGTACCGAAATAGGGATCTCACCAGGAGAGTCCATCCTTGTTTTCTCCCACTCATTTATTTAATGTTCACTTTACTGCCAGCATTGCCAGAAAATTTAATCTCTATATCCATGATTTATAAGGGCTCATCTTTGTTCCAAATGCTCAGTTATATGCTGAACAAAAGCTCCTAAGGGGAAACATTGCCAGAGAGAACTGCTTTCTCTAATGTGCTCGTCTTTGGGATGGCTGGTCCAGTGCGTTCAGCTCACACACACACAAAGCTGGGCAGACACAAGGTAATCATTTAAATAAACCATTCAAACCAAGAAACACTCTGACTTTCTTTATCTGCATATTAAGTGTTCTGAACTTTAATGACAATCCCAGTTTTATGAAATAGAATAGGAAGATAATGTTTATAAACTGCTCATGTTGTTTTTAATGTACTTCTTAAAATAGACTTTTTCTCTTAATACAATGCCATGGGGCAATTGTCAACTTCAGTTTTTCCAAAAAAAATGTTTTTTACCCTGACTTCTGCTGAGTTTGTCTTCGTGGGATCTTACTGTTCTAGAATAACGTTTTATGTTCCCACTGCCCAGTTCAGTGCTGTTTGCACAACAAACCTCCCTACCAGTGTTTGTCGTGTTGTTTCCTGGGAGCCCCGTGTTCCTTTGAAGACTGAAGTCCTAACTCTTCCATTGAGGCCCTTTACATCAAATTAATTAGTAAATTGTTGGGGTAATGAGCCCCCACTGGACTTTCTGCTGAATGTAGTATAGCCCGAGCAGTGCTCAGTCGCTGGTTGTTTGCGAAGCTGGGAGTCATGGATCCATCCTCAGGGATTGCCTGTCCAGGACCAGGTGTTCTAACTAAAACTGAAGCTCCCATGAATCCCACTCCCTCCACTCCCCACCCCAGCCAAAGGTGTAACATTTACTTAGAGAGGCAGAAGACATATTGATAAATGTAGAATGTCTTGATTAAAACTGTAATTAATTTAAATCCCAACTCCTGTTGGGATAAGCAGATAGCGAAGGCCTAAAGCTTTGTGAATTTCTTCCTCCAACTGTTTGACTTCACAGGAATGAAAACTAGCCCAACCCTACAGGCTGTTGGAATTATGATGAGGGTTAATGTGTGGAAAGACCTGAAACCTGCTTGTTTGATTATTTTTCCCTTCCCTGTGGAATTTCCTGCTCTGGAAACAAAACACATTACATGAATTGGTCAGCTTTCATGTGCTCAGTGAACATTTAAATGGATAGGGGAATGCCCAGGTGGCCTTCCTTTGATGATAAAAAAAAAAAAAAATTGTTAGTGGAAAAAATGTGTATCACTCTTGAATGGAAATCTGATTCCAGACAGCCAGACTTACAGTTGGAAGGTTATTAGAACTCTCTTTGCTTTGTAGCCTTAATTTTGATTTTTCAAATGTTTTGTTTCTTGGTTTTAATTTTTGGTTTGATTTGTTATTCCAAGGCAACTCTCCAGAAGTATACTTTCATGGTTTTCCTTCCCTTTTTTCAGTTAGTAAGTAGTTTACCAATCTGTTAACCCTCTGAGGGTCTCCAGAATCACACTTCTCCCCACCATGGAATGTGCATTGTGGTTGTTTTGAGTATTGGGAATGTTGAGATGATGTGGATGCTAAGCTGCCACCTGCTTGCCCACTTTGCCACCTGGAGCCTCCCCCCCACACCCCCCCGAGATTCTAATGCATCTGGCACAGCTTGGGTTCATGTACTGAGGAGGCAGTATTGATCTGAGAAGGACTGCAAAAAAGGCATGGCAGGAAAAATGCCCAAGTTAGGGTGTGCAGTGGGTAGATGAGAGCCGCTCTGGCACTGGGGAAAGCTCCTCCGCAAGGTAGGTCACCCATACATTGAGGTCCAGAGAACCAGTTGAATCTTGAAATTCCTTTCTAGGGCAACCATGATTGTTGCATAGAAAACAAATTCTGATAATTTCCCTAAAATAAGCTAAATAGACATCACAAAACTTCAAAGGACACTAAGCAATTCCCTGCTTTAGGTGGTATTCTTTTAAGCCATTAGTGAATTATCACATTTTCAAATGGTATTTATTAGACCACTGATTATCTTGGGTCAAATATTTTTGGGCAGTAGTCCATCTCCTGCCTAGAGAGTCATAGTTCACATTAGCACATTAAAAGTTCTGAGAAGTTCTGCAGTTTAAAAAATTTAAGACTGTCTTGACTTTATTTGACTTAGTCTTCCCAAACTAATCAATCATCTTTCCACCATGTAAATCTTTGTTCCATGGTTTGCATTTTGAGAAATGCTGGTGTTGTGTATGGTGATCCAGCACGGCCTTTATCTCAACCGTTAGCTTATGGCAAATAACAGAGGAGTTGATTGCCCTCTCTGAAATCCAGCTCAGCCTAGATGCGACATTATTTCTAGCTTTATACCAGTCCATGACAGGAGGAGGCATGTTTTGGTATTGTTACCACATTAGGTGCTGCTTTTTTTTTTTTTTTTTTTTTTTTTTTTTGAGACAGAGTCTCACCCTGTTGCCCTGGGTAGAGTGCTATGGTGTCATAGCTCACAGCAACCTCCGACTCTTAGGCTTGAAAGATCCTTTTGCTTCAGCCTCCCGAGTAGCTGGGACTACAGGTATAAGCCACAACACCCAGCTAGTTTTTCTAATTTTAGTAGAGATAGAGTCTCACTCTTGCTTAGGCTGGTCTCAAACTCCTGAGCTCAAACAGTCCACCCACCTTGACCTCCCAGAGTTCTAGGATTACAGGCATGAGCCACCACAACCAGCTAGGTGCTTTTTAAAAAAGATTTCACTACCAATTGCCATTCAATATCGAGGGCCAGTTCTACAAAGGAACCAGGAAACTCATTTAGTCTCTCTGGGCCTTAGTTTTCGTTATCCATAAAAATGTAAATTTAATAATTATTCTATTTGCACATGGCTTTATGACTTGGCAGTGATTGATCCTGGTTTTAAGGTCCAGTCAGGTGCCTTTCTCCCTGAGTTGCCGCCTGAGTAGCTGTGGCTCCCAAAGGCTTTCCAGGGCTGCAGGAGAGGACTGTGCAGGGCTCTCTCCTTGCTGCGGACTGAGGACCCCAGGCACACCCCTGCCTGAGTGCCCTAGCAGTTTTCTTTTTGTGAAAAAATATGTGATTATGTCTTATTCTCCTATCCAAGAACATGTTCAAGTCAAGAACATGACTTGGGTTCTTGGCTCAGTTTTTCCTTCCACTCATTCTGGAGAAATTGCTGCTCTCTTTAGTAGTAAGTCCCCAGGAAAAGGGAATAAACAGATTAATGAAAGATATATCTCTTAAAAAGACTGAGAAATTAAGTCAAGATAGTAGTGGGGTTTGTTTTTCTTTCCATTATAACTAGCATTCTATTATTGACATTGCTTTTTCTATCTTTCAAGAATGTGTATCTTGATCAGGAAGTGACTAGTTAGGGGGCATATTGCAATCTTTGCTCCTGCTTCATAGAGTAAAGTAGTTTTTACAACAATGACGTGTGTGAAAACATCACTCCATGACGACGCCACCATTTTTGAGGGGTGGCAATTTTAAAAATTCAGCCCAGATATATAACCTCTTCTTGCAATTTTAATTAAACTAAAATTAATTTAATATAAATCCCCTTAATTAGTTCTGTGGTATCTTTCTTTAAACAAGATTGAATGGAATTGTAGGAGATGGACAAGTCCACAGTAAGCAGCCCTCAGAAGTGGCAGAGACTGTGTCCAGAATTATAATATCATCCCAACCCAAGAGGCTTTCCCTGACTCTGCTGTCAAAGACAGAAGGCAGCCCCCTCCCCCAGGCAGAGCCCTGCCCTGCAGCGGGGAGGGTTTGGGTGGAGAGGGGAGCATCTGCCCAGTGTAGTCCTCCAGAAGGTACTGTCTCTAGCCCAGAGCCACCATCGGCGGCTCACTCTGACAGCTGGCACCTTCCTGCATGCTTGTAAACAGCTTCCCTCCACGCTTTCCGTGTGTCCACCCGGCCCTGCCAACACCGCCAGCAGCATGCTGTGCCGGCCCCCGCATGCCCACTGGTGATGACATACCCCAGTCTCTCCCTCCCATAGTAGGACCCTTCTCTAAAGCTTTCCCTGGATAGAGCTTCCCCACTTGAGGAGAAGACTCATCCTGTCTGGTTTAAACTATGCTTGATACTGTTAAAGATCACTTGGAAATTGTGATCTCATCTCGGGGCTGTGGATTTAGCTGTCCTAATCTATTCTCGCTCAGTGAAACAGTGAAGCACCTACTAGAATGGTGACTAAAGTGATTTATCAGAGGAACCCACACACGGGAGACGTCGCTGTCAGTCAGACTGGGGGGGACGCCAGCAGCTCCCCGGGAAGCTGCTGCAGCCCCACCCTCACTGCACACAAGGACCAGAGGGGAGATGTGGAAAGGAGGAGGAGGAGAGCTGTGGAAAGGAGACCCCAACCCCAAGTCACCTCCTCAGAAAAAGGAGGCCTGCCCCACAGCAAAGATAAAGTTGCCGTAACTGCATCTTTAGAGGAGTAGAGTATGTGGGGGGTGTTATGTTAAAAAGCACAGAGAAAAGACACCTAATTTGGGGGTTGAGATGAGCGCGGAGTTTCACGTCTCTTCCTCTCCCTTCAAAAATGTCAGACAGTTACCACTAGCTCCCCAGCCTCCTCCCCTTCCGCAGTCAACTCTGAAAACATTATGGCTGTTCAAGCACAGGTGTGGAGACAGGTCACTGGGCTGCCAGCAGTCTGCAGTGTTGGACTGATGTATTTCCAAGTCCTACCTTGAGAAACAAATTCTTTTCCTGTTAAAAATGAATTTTTTAAGGCAAAGCTCACTGGCAGAATGCTGAGTCATTCAGCTTGCTGCTCAGTATTCGATGGCGTCTTCAAGAGATGAAACTGCTGCTCGTTTCATAATATTTTAATTGTGTGCGGGGCACAACTTCTAAGAACTGGAAGCTGAATAAACTCTGTTGACAGATAATACAGAATGATCTCAGGACTAAGGGAAAATAAGTACAGAGATTCCTTAGCAGCAGCTGACTTCTGCGTGCCTCTTACTGGAGTGGCTCAGCTACTTTCCAGAAAAATGTGGGGAGGGCAGGTGTCGGCTGCTGCAGCATCAGACAGAGAGAATGTGGCTGACAAGCAGAGATGGGACTTGGGGCATGGCCACATGATCCATCACTCCCCCATGTTCATGCCTGTGAGAAAGCCGAGTTAATTCTCCAGGGCTGGGAAGCAAAGAGCTGCCCAGAATCCTGACAGCCTCATGTGAGATGATCTCCTAAGGTCTCTCTTTTGGTACACGGTTTTTCTTGCACATAATATACCATAGCTGTCCATTGCTCCTGACACTGGGATGCTTGCCAAGTCAATAGGTGACTCCATCTGAGATCTAGTTCATCTTCTACATGCTATGAAGACTTGAGGGAAGAATGGTGGGGTCCTTCAGACCAGAGCCACTAATGCCACCATAATGTGAAAAGGGTAGCTGGAATATCATGTATGCCATTTATTCAGCAACCTGGTATGAAAATACAGGGCTACCAAGCATAACTAAGCCACTTACTTTGTTGTGCCTTTTGCTCAGCAAAATTAATGGCTCTATGATCCCTTTGAGTGATGAACTATGAGTAGTGAAATAGGCTCATAGGGCTGTGTGAAATTGACTGTCGATGTCAATGTCATGTGCATTGGAAAGTCTTCAGCTGCAAAGGCAATTTGAGCTAGCTGTTCCCAGTGTCCTACTTGTGCAGGGTTTCTCAACAGGCTTCAACATGTGATAGGAGTGTGGATCAGAAAAACTCAGGAGGGGGTCCAGAGCTTGGACTCACAGTGCCCTGAGGTCAGTGGCCGTGGCTCCCAGTCCCCTGGCTCATGGAGAAATGCCTTTGCACTGCAGTCCCTGGGTCTTCGGCTGCCTCCTCTCTCCCCATCCTCGCACACAGTGGTCCAGAACCCAGAAGGAAACCCTGTATGTAGAGAGCACAGGGTTGTTTCAGGTGTGTTAGGTAACCTTGGCTCTTGAGGATCTAAGTGGGAAGGCCAGCAAAGCCATGGGCTGGAAGGAGTTCTGATCACCTTGACTACAAAGCATCCTGTGCCCCTGCACCATTCGGGCATTTAGACCACAGACCCTGGGCTAGGTTTTAGAGTAAGTGGATTTTGCGGTGGCTTTGCAGAGCCTCTGTGTCCTGTGAACAAGGGGAAGAGGCCCATGGTGTCCCTGGGGCAAGCACAGTAGCTGTTGTGCAGCACGCAGCCCTCAGAGTGCTGGGCACTTGTCAGTCAGTGTGACACAGCGAGCACAAGGAGTCAAGGAGCACAGCGGTCCAGGTGCCTCCTTGGCTTACCTGTTGAACCTGATTATTTGGAGATTTATTTCTCCAGTGTCTTGGGTTTTAAGTTGGAAATTTATCCTGTATTTTTCCTCTAATTCCTTTTAAGTTGGAAATTTATCCTGTATTTTTCCTCTAATTCCTTTTGGAAGCCACAGGCTGTCCATTTCTTCTATAAGTTAGCAGTGCTCTTCATCCTCATGTACAATGCAGGAGCACATTTTTAAAGAAAAGGGTTCTTTAAAAATATGTTAGTTACAGTAAGTGTTTCTAGTTATTTACCAACATAAATAAAAATTCAGTATCTATGTTGGCAATTACCATTTCAGTTCTATGAAACAGAAAGCTGTAGGTTGTTTTGATTTATTATTTGATCCTCTATACTCATATTTATCCTCTCCCTACCTCCCGCAAGCAAATACTAATTCAATGGAAGACCTTTATTTGATGTGTTATTGCTGGGAATAGTAGATACTAACTGTTATTGTTATTCATCTGTTATTACTAATGAATATCTCAAGGTCCTAATATCCGTCCCTAGTTGAGATCCTGATGGCTCTCTGCCCTTGTGAAATGTAATGAGGAATTGACTAGGAAGAAAAAAATTATTTCTGATAAACCTCAGAATGTTCCCTGTATTTTAATGGGTGAGTTACATTGGAAGGGGTCACTAAATGATGTCCAATGTTTAATTCTAACTGTGTCGCTGTCATTTTTAGTCCAAATTGTCAGAAGTGAAGACAGCTGCACTGAACAGCCTTTGAGACTGAAAGTTGTAGCCTTTGAGCCCTTATTGGGGAAGACAACTAGAGCACACAGACATGTGTCCAAAAGAGGGCACCACCCTTTTCCAAATAGCACCTGGCGTCGTGTCTGCTGACAGTGCTCATTCGTTCACGCCACAAGCGGTTACCTGATCCCTAGTATGCACCTGGCATACCCTGAAAATACCCAGATGGAGGACAAAAATCCCCGTCTTCTAGAACCATGCAGTCTAATAAGGGAGATACTTATATCACCTTTAAAACATGTGGTCTGTACAAGGATAGTGGCATCCCCATGGGAGCACTGAGGAGCAAGGGTCTCACTTGCTGCCTAGAGAAGCAGAGGAGGAGCTGGTTTGAGAGGTCAGATTTGGAGTCAGTCCACTGTTTGCCATCTCCTGACTGTAGGCTTTAGGTGGTTGCATCACCTCATTAAATCTCAACTCGGTCATCTAAACAAGGCAGATGACATTGTCACTGGCCACTATGACTTTGCTGGCCACTATGCCTAAAACATGGGGTGTTCTCTAAAACAGATGACCTCTACTGCTGTCATTGTCATCTGACAGACCTTATTTGCAGTAAATGCTGAGAATTCTTTAATTTAATTGTGTGTAGATATCACAAAAAGAAGGAACTTTGGCAGTAGTTTTTATTAATTTATTTGTGGCCCAAACAAAAAAGTTGATCCTAAAAGCAAAATTAAACCCTCTAAAAGTCACAAGTCCTTATGGCAAAGGATTTATAGACACTGGGAGAAAACTCATAGAATTTTTCTATAGCATGGCTCAGTGCCCGTAGCACAGTGGTTGCAGTGCCAGCCACATGCACCCAGGGTGGCGGGTTAGAACCTGGCCCAGGCCAGCTAAACAACAACAACAACAAAAAATAGCCAGGTGTTGTGGTGGGCACCTGTAGTCCCAGCTACTTGGGAGGCTGAGGCAAGAGAATCGCTTAAGCCCAAGAGTTGGAGGTTGCTGGGAGCTGTGACACCACAGCACTCTACCAAGGGTGACAGAGTGAGACTCTGTCTCAAGAAAAAAAAAAAAATTTTTTTTTCTACAGCAGTAATTTGCTATTGTTATTTTTAAATGAATTAATAACTAAATATTTTAAACATGCTTCGGTTTTAATTTCTAATATAAATATCAATACATTACCCTCAAAAACAATCTCTTTAGGGACTTCAGTAGTTTTTTAGAGTCTGAAGGGATTCTGAGGCCAGAAAGACCGAGAATAAAATCTTCCTGGAACTCTATTGCCCAGATGACCATTGGGCTACGAGGAAGCAGGAGCGCTCAAGCTGGCCCAGGTACAGACTTCTCTTGACCAGATGTTAATAACACCTGCTTCCCGACCCTCTGGGTGAATGGTTCTCTGCCTTAGCTGCACTTTGGGACCACGTTGGGTAATTAACAAATAGATGCCTGGCCCCAGTCAGCCTGGGGTGTGATTGGACATCATGATTGTTTAAACCCCAAGTGATTGTGATGTGAAGTGGAGGTCGAGGACCACTGTTCTAGGTAGTCTGTGAGAAGGTAAGCCAGGCGCATGACAGAATACAGCAACGTGGACCTCCAGATTACAGACCTCGTTTACTTAACTGATCATTCCTACTAAAAAGTCTCAGGAAAACTAAATCAAGCCCTTATTATCAGAGTTAAAATATTATTTTCTATTAAAAGGTTACAAACAAAATAAGACCGAAACTTTCTACAGCAGTTTCATCATTTCGCTATTTAGATTTTTTTTAAATAGTAGTTAGGCATACTTTGTCTAAACCAGGGTAGATTGTTAGCCAAACCTTACAAGTCCCCTAAGTCATAATGCCATCAGTTAGAATCTTTCAACTCAGCCTCAAGTTCCTCGTGGGGCAGCTGTTAACCCTCTCCCAGGGGCTTATTTCTCACAGTCCTTGGGGTGCTGTCGGTCTCTAAGAACACACATTTGCTTATACACACAGCAAAGCGTGCTGCTTCTACAATTTCTAAGTCATGTCCCAGAACAGGGTTCCAGATCTAGGGGTGTTGCCCACCTTTCAAAGGCCAGACTTGCACTAATGAAGAAGGGAGTTCTGGGGCTGTCTCGGACATGGCCAGACATCTATTCCAAGTCCCATCCCAGGAAGCGAGTAGAACTCCTCCCCCTCCCCACCATTTAGTTTCTAGGTTTAGGCCCGTACAGGGTGACGTCTCTTTGTGATATGTCCCTTTGTAGTGTGTCGTGTGTGCCATTTTTTAACACTTGTATCACGGCCGTGTATCTAGCTGTGCCCCTTCCTTGCCCCTGACACTCACACTGTGCTGGGCTGAGCTCCTGGAGGGAGCATGTGCTGTGTGTGTTGAGGAATAGAGTAGCTAAGGCAGAGGCCGGAAATTAAGGTTCCAGGCCAAAAGGACTGTCTGCATTTCTTCATGGATGGTAAATCCTAGGAACACAGGGGGTGAGGGGTGTGTGTACGCTCCGCACGCGCATCTATGTGGGTGAGGAATAGCTGGCGGGCTGCCTGGGTCTGCCCTTCCACTGCTGATCAGTCTTCTCCAACCCTCACAGGCTCTGTCCACGCCACATCCATAGCAGCCTCCAGAGTGGAGCAGGCACTGTCAGAAGTGGCCTCTTCTCTGCAGAGCAGTGCCCCCAAGCAGGGCCCACTACACCCCTGGATGACGCTGGCCCAGATCTGGCTCCACGCAGGTACCACTCTGCCCCTTCCCCCAGCTGTGCCAGAGTCTGCAGGATGCTGTGGGCAGGTGCCTATTTAGCCCACGCCCCTCAGCAGGAGAAATCCAAGCTTTCGCAGTCGCTTCCTACTACTTCTCTGTAGGAACCATGAGTTACTCTGTATCTCCCCATCCCGACCCTGCCTCAGTACCCTGGCAGAGCAGGTATCCAGGCAAGATTTCCTGAGTTGGACTCTAAGGATGGAGTTTGCTGTATAGGGTGCAGGGATGTGCTGCAGAAGGGCCAGAGAGCCACACCCCACGCTATCTGTGGGTGGCTTGGGTGGAGTCCCAGCTGTGTTGCTTACCACCTGGTACACTTGACTTAAAGTCTCTGTGAGCCTCAGTTTCCTCATCTGTACAATGGGGTAAAGAGTAGATCCTATCTGCTGGGGTTGATAAAGCACAGTGCCTGGCACATCTTGTCAGTGAAGTCTTGGAGTCCCTAGGAGAAGGAACAGGAGATGTTGATGACACAGATATCTTTTTTTTTTTTTTTTTTTGTAGAGACAGAGTCTTACTATACTGCCCTCGGGTAGAGTGCCGTGGCATCACACGGCTCACAGCAACCTCTAACTCTTGGGCTTACGCGATTCTCTTGCCTCAGCCTCCCAAGCAGCTGGGACTACAGGCGCCCGCCACAACACCCGGCTATTTTTTGTTGCAGTTTGGCCGGGGCTGGGTTTGAACCCGCCACCCTCCGCATATGGGGCTGGCGCCCTACTCACTGAGCCACAGGCACCGCCCAGACACAGATATCTTTATCAAAGTCAAGGAAGGAGCAGTGTGTTTGGCATCCCTTCCCTTCCTCCCCATAGCTCTCCTGGGGATCCACAGAGGGAGACAGGTAGCAGCAGCCTCTGACCTGGCAATCAGCCCATCCCCACGTTCACAGGGTGGTCTGCTGGCTCAGCGATGTTTCTGCATAGCTGGAAAGCCCACAAATAAGTCCAGCACACAGACATTGCAGCAGTGAGGATCCATGATAAAGGGCTTCTAAGCAAATGATGGCTGTCTAATTTACTTACAAAGTTATATTTCAACATAACAGGCAACTTCTGTCCCTAAAGTTTTATCATGTCATCTGCACGGCCCTAACTGGGCCTTCTCAGGCTTGACTCAAAGGTCCATGGCAAAAGCCTGAATTTGGCTGAGGAGAGTGCTTATTATCTCTCAGTTGTCCTTCTGTTTACTCCTTCCCTGCCAAGGCTAATAGTGTGATGTCCCACCTTGTTTGACACCACTGGCAGACCGGCACATATGGAAACATGGTTGGATTTACCTGGCTTTGGCATACCACGAGCCCAGCTCAGTCAGCCTTTTTTGTGTTGGCATCTTTAATTGAGCCATAACTACTACCATAAATTAACAAATTATATTCTTCTAAGCAGAAGTACCAAAGAGGGGTGATTCATGAACGTGCAATTGTTCTTCCCTGCTACAGACGCCTGCAGTATTTGGCCTCTTACCCAGAGAGGTGCCAGATGAGCTGGCTCTGAGGGCCTGGGAGCAGGAGTAACACCTCCTCCACGGTGTGTGTGTGAAGAGGCCGGTCCCCAGCAGAGTACTGGTCCTGTCCAGTCACCCCCTACCCCCACCCCATGAAGAGAAAGGCAGGGAGTATAGTTCAGTGTCTGGGCCAGGTGAGCCTGGCTGAACTTGGAGGGCTTGTATAGGAGCAGAGTTGCCTTTCAAATTGGGCTTGAGTATGAGTCTTTGAAGGGCAACATCTACAACACTGGAAAGGCTGGCAATTGTCCCTCTTGCTGGAACTAGCCCCAGCCTGGCAGGCCGTGCTTCTCTTGCTTGTTTCTACTGAGAGTCACAGGAGGGCTTTGCATGGTGTCTTCCTGCCCCCTGCCCAGTCAACCAGGGACTTTTCCCCTCCTTGCATGGCCTACCGTGACACTTGTGAGGAAATTTTGTAGCTGCTTATTAAAACATTGAAAATCTTCATGGCTAAAATTCAGCTTGGAGGTACTATCCCTGAATTTTTATACTAACATATAAGATCCATTTCTTGCTGTTGGAGACCAACCTGGTCAATATAGTGAGACTTCGTCTCTACAAAAAAATTTTTAAAAATCAACTGAGCATCTGAGCATATTGGTGGGCACCTGGAGTCCCAGCTACTCAGGAGGCTGAGGCAGGAAGATCACTTGAGCCCAGGAGTTAGGTTGCAATGAGCTATGATTATACCACTACATTATATATATATATATATATATATTTCACACACACACATATATATATATATATATCAATATTTTCATATGGAATCTGTGTTTCCCATGATATGATACTTAGAAAGCAACTACTTGGTCTCTTTTCCTGAAAGTTC
Source organism: Nycticebus coucang (assembly GCF_027406575.1). Taxonomy (NCBI): domain Eukaryota; kingdom Metazoa; phylum Chordata; class Mammalia; order Primates; family Lorisidae; genus Nycticebus; species Nycticebus coucang. The sequence goes on from NC_069788.1 coordinate 93,801,510, forward strand.
CAAGTATCTTCCACTGCCATTTGTATATACACTGTCTTGTAAAGAAGGTCAGAAGGAGGTTATTCCCCCCCTTTTTGCTATAGGGAAACCCAGCCTAATGGAAGTGAGCGCTTTCGTAGTCTTGCTGGGCAGAAGTCAGAGGAGCTCAATGCAGACGTGTGATAAGGCACCTCGAGGCGTGGCTGCCTTAGAGCGCAGACCACTGTTAGCTTCACACAGTAGTTCAGCAGTGCAGCAGGGCCTTTCCCAAGCCTAGCAGCTTCTTGGTGCCCATCTTTCAATTTCCACATTGGGATGGCAGCTAAAAATGACTTTGCGGTAGGTGGTTAATTTCTGCTTGTTACTTACTAATAATTATAGCTTTCACTTTGGCACCTCTCACAGTTGAAACCAGTGGCTATTCTTAGATGTGCAAGATCAGATTTTCTGATTTCTGCTGGGAATTTAAAGCTGTGATACTCTTACAAATTTCTTGAACTTGCCCGGCCATTCCCTTCCACCCTTTCCCCTCCCAGACTCCTCCCAGGCATCGGAGGTTGCATCAGCAGGTTCGAGGGATAATTCGTGGCATGCCCACCATGGCCAGATGAAGACAGCTCCCAGACAGGTGGTGCATGGGGTCACTGCATGGGGAGTGCCCATGTGAGACAACGTGAAGTCCAGGGATGGGAGGGGGGGTGTTCGGCCTGTCCAGCTAGCATTTATCAAGCTCTGTGTATATGTCAGGTGCTATTGCAAGGACTCAATATGTCTTAACTTGTTTAGTCCTCATGATAACCGTATGAGGAAGGCATACTCTTACTCATCCCACTTCGTAGTTGAAGGAACTGAGACACACATGTCAAGTCACTCAGCTAGGGTTACATGGCTAATAAGTTGGGAAGCAAGAATCCAGACCCAAGCAGTGTGGCTCCAGAACCCTAGCTCCATCCTACAGTAGGCACTCAGTTGTCAACACAGTATCTTTGAGCATCTCTTTACGTGTTACAGTTGGAGCTAGACTCTGGAGTTTGATGGTCATGAAGACAGAGGCTGCCTTTGTGGAGTTCGCAAAACAGAATGACAGAAGCACTTAACTCTCCCTATGCCAAGTGACAAGGAGCAGCAGCACAGACCCTCTGGTCCCTGCAATACAAGGCCTCCCCCAGCCAGGAGAGCCAGAGAAGGACCACGTGCATTGAGCAGAGACCTCAAGAGTGACTAATAGCAGATCAGGGACCATGAGAGAGGCGTAGGACAGCAAGACTGAGCATTAGAGGAATGATGGGCCATAGGGCAGGAAGCCTGGTGGCCAAGGAAAGGTGGGAGAAGGGCCGGGGTCAGACCAGCCAGTGCCTGGTAACCATGTTAAGAGCTTTTAACTTTGTCATGAAAGTATTAAAAAGCTACTAAAGGACTATATGGCAGGAACATGAAAGAATCACTTTCATGAAAGGTTTCATTTTAAAAGTTTTTTAAAAAACCACTCCAAGCTAAGCATGGTGGCAAGTACCTGTAGTCCCAGCCACTTGGGAGGCTGAAGCAGGAGGATGGATGACTGAACCTAGGGATTCAAGTCCAGCCTGCGCACCATAGCAAGACCACATCTCTTATTAAAAAAAAAAGTCACCCAGCTAGATGCAATGAATGGAATAAAAGCCAAAAGAGCAGGTGAGGAGCATTGGTCTAAAGTCTCAGTGGAGGTAGAGAGAAGTGGATACCGGAGGTCATTTTCCATGTGTAGCTGGAGGGCTTGCTGGTGGATTCGCTGTGGGGGTGGAGGATAAGTAAGAACCCTGAGCTGGCGGCGCCTGTGGCTCAGTGAGTAGGGCGCCAGCCCCATATGCCAAGGGTACCGGGTTCAAACCCAGCCCCGGCCAAACTGCAACTAAAAAATAGCCGGGCGTTGTGGCGGGCGCCTGTAGTCCCAGCTGCTCGGGAGGCTGAGGCAAGAGAATCGCGTAAGCCCAAGAGTAGAGGTTGCTGTGAGCTGTGTGACGCCACGGCACTCTACCTGAGGGCGGTACAGTGAGACTCTGTCTCTACAAAAAAAAAAAAAAAAAGAACCCTGAGCTTGGGGCTCTAGTTGGTGGGTGACTGTGTTGCCATTTCCTGCAGTGGGGACCCTGGGGGAAGAGCCAGTGAGTTGGGGGCAAGAAGGAGACTGTTAGAACCTGGATGTGTCAGACACCTGAGGACACGTAAGTCATGATGCCAAGCAGGCATCTGGATATTCAAGTCACATTTCAGATTTGGACTGGATAAATTTGGGAGTGGGATTTAAAGCCCGCAGATGTGATAAGAAGGGAATGAGGACAGAGATGGGAAAGGACTGAACTGAGACTTGAGCCTCTTCACATTCAAGGCTTGGGGAGGAGAGGAAGAACCACAGAAGTCAACAGGGAGTGGTCAGCAGGGAGCAGCGACACAGGACAGATGGCAGCCTGGCCGCAGAGGGGCCTGCACAGCGCAGCCGGGAACTTGGCTCTGGACTCAGACTGGTTGGAATCCTGGTCCCGCCATGCATAGGCAGTGGGGCCTGGGCCAGTTGTTCCCAGTCCTGATGAGCTCTGTGTCCTCCTTTGCAGATGGAGGGCGGGGGTGGGGGGCGCCACAGAAGGTCGCAAGCACTTAATACTGCTGAAATAACTATGAGGATGACATGGCTGGCGGGAAAGGTGGCTGACAGTTTGAGTTGGTGGAGATGAAAGCATTTGTTGGATCTGGCGTATGAGAGCTATTGGCAACCCTTACGAGACTGGTCTTAGTGGAGAGTGGAGCTGGAGGTCGTCTGCCACGGTTGCATAGCAAACGGCAAGGGAGAAGTTGAGGCAGAGTGGGCACCCAGCCTTTTCCCCCGGAATCCCTCTGCAGTGGAAGTGAAGGGGAGCTGGGGTGGCATGTTGGGATGATTAAGCGAAGACCGAGCCTCTTGGCATCTAGAAGAGAAGGTCTGAGCTCTTGAGAAGCAAGAGTGCTGAAGTCCAGGGCACGGGCAGAGGGGCTGGCTCTCAGCAACAGCAGAGGGGATGCAGAGGGTTGGGTAAAGGACACAGATGCTTGTCAGTCCGGCATCCAGAAGAGGCTCGAGGTCTGCTCTGCTGCCTTCTGTCTTCTCTTTGAATGAGTCAAAGCCAGCCAAGGGGAGAGAGCGGCACTGGAGAAGGAGCCAGGTCAGGAGAGCTGCTGGCCAAGGCCTGGAAGGGACAACACACATGGTGAGGGGCTAGTCTTGCTGCCTCGCCTGGCCCCTGGGATCCCTCTTGACAGGTGACACAGCCAGACACAAACTCAGAAGTCAGTGGCAGTCGTGAGCCAAGACCCCAGGGGAGGCTGAGCTGAGCCCTCGGTGAGCACTCAACTTGGGAATTCAGGGCCCAGCGTGGGGCCTGGCCCGGAGAAGCTCAGGGTAGGACAATACCTGAAAACAAAACCACTGCCTCCTTTCACTTCCCAGCCTTCCCCAAAGGAAGAATAAAGGTTAAGTCCAATGAAAGCTGATAAAGATGAATTGCCTCCCGAGCCTTGACAGGAGAGACGGGAAGACTGACAGGACACGTGACCTCCTCTTCTTCTCTTCTTTGGCCCTCATGCTGATTTTCATATGAAAGAGCAAATTCCTGGAAACACAGAAGATGGTGCCAGCAGCATCTTACGTGCTAGCGGCCACCCTACGTTCACCCTGGTGGGACTCCTCTGCCCCCCGTAGCACCTCTCTTTAGGGAAGCAGGGAAATGCTTCGAGGGGTCGGGAAACCTGCCGGACCACCTGCCTGCCTACCTGCTGGCTTGCCTGTGACGTTGGGGGCCCTAGATGCCATATGTCTTTTCCTTCAGCCCTGTCTACCAGACACAGATGAAGCGGAAGATCTGACAGTGTCAAACTAGGTAGGGTCCTGTGGCTGCCTCTAGCATAGACAGAGGCAGACTGTGTGTGTTTCCGGCAGGTGTCGCCTCGGGGTAGTCTAAGCCCCCGGGGTGAGCAGACTTGGCTAGCCAAAGGTGCCTTTATGAGAAGAAAAGGACTTCCTCACATTCCTCAGGGCTGATGAAGCCCCGCACTGGGGAAACAGCCTTGCAGTAGGGCTAGACCTCGGCCCCCCTCAGTCCAACACCTGAGCATAGTCTAAGCCCAAGGCCAAGCACCTTGCAGCTGACAGGAAGCAGAGACACTTCATAAGAATCAGTGAACGAATGAATGAGTAAGGAAAGTGGATGGGATTCTGGTTGCGTCCCATACCAGGACCCCCCAGCCAGGAATACCACTTCATCTTGAGAGAGGAGCAGCCCTTTTCAGATCACATCTTGAGTTTGGTTCAGCAGAGGCAAGGCAGAGTTGAGGGCACCGTGTAGTGTGAAGAACAGCAGACTTGACCCGCCCTCCAGGAGAGATAACACACACTCAGGTCATTTTAAGACAGGGTGGGCTGGGGTCAGGCCCGTCCCAGAGCACGTACACAGTTTGGGAGAACGGGAGGGTGAAAAGTGCTGTTCCCAGGGCTTCTGGGGAGTCCTGTGCAGAGTGAGGCTGACAGGTATTGGGGGCAAAGGGGCCCTGAGTCCTGGCATAGCATGCCGGGATGGAACACAGGGAGCTGGAGGTCAGAAAGGTGGCAGGACCCTAATTTTAAATGCTAAGGCAAAGCATTTGGGTTACATTTATCTTCCAAAAGGGAACCACCGGAGTTTTGTACACAGGGGGAGGTTTTGTCTCCAACATTTTTCGTAATGACGAGATGGCAAGGACAAACCGAAGGATGCCAAAGAGAACGTTCAGAGCTTAGTCTGAGCTCTCAGAATGAGGTAGACACTGTCCGTGACCCTGAGTGGCACCTTATGTTTGGTGTGAGGCTGTCAGTTGTCAGTGCCCAGAACAGACTACCTGTCTGCATAACGTCTTCAGAGTGACCTTTCGTAGCCTAGCCTGCAGCCGGAGCACTGACCTCGTGATGAATTGTGTTTTTTGTTGGCAGCTGATGGCTCTGAGTTCCCAGAGCCTGCCGCACTCTGTTGCTGTCACTTCAACACGAGTTCTTACAGCTCCTAATGAGCTCACAAGCCCCTGTATTTTTTAAATTAAATTTAGTCCTTGGTGAAAGGGACAGGGAAATTTCATTTGCTGTCACTTCTCTGGCCTTTAACTTTGTTCACTGATCTGTGCCATAGAAATGGTGGCTTTGACCCTCACTCAGCGTTCATTAACCTGCAGACTTTTCTTGAGCACCTAATAAGAGCTAGACCCTCTGCTAAGAGATGCAGAGATGATGAGTATGGCTAAGAGTTAGTTCAGTGGGAAAAAAAATACTGATTATATTTTGGAGTCTTAAGAGAACTATAAATGATGCGCCTTTTACTGCCTGAATTCCAAATCAGATAAGACAAGGGAGGCAGATGGAGATCAGTGAAGTCCCAGCTTCATGAGCCAGGGTGGGAGAGTGTGGCTTGGCCTCAGCTGGGTGTCCTAGAGCTTTGCAGCCAACTGCAATTCACCCACCCCAAATTGCTGCCCTTCCTGCTGCAAGGGTGGAGCTGTTCACAAGCCTGCAGGATGAGCAGACAGAGAATGCAGGCATCCAAGGGCTCTGGGCAGAGTGCTCTGAGGGACCGGGTGAGTAGGTTCAAATCCTCCCCCCAAATCACCCACCCAGAGGAGCCAGAGGACAGCTAGGGAAATGGTCCCCTGATAGAAATAAGGACCTGAGGCTCGGCGCCTGTAGCTCAAGCGGCTAAGGGGCCAGCCACATACACCTGAGCTGGCGGGTTCAAATCCAGCCCTAGCCGCCAAACAACAATGACGGCTGCAACCAAAAAATAGCTGAGCGTTGTGGCAGGTGCCCATAGTCCCAGCTACTTGGGAGGAGGAGGCAGGAGAATCGCTTGAACCCAGGAGTTGGAAGTTGCTGTTGCGACAGCTTGAGGCTCTGTCTCAAAAAAAAAAAAAAAAAAAAGAAAGAAAGAAAGAAGGAGCTGAAAAAAAGAGGAAGAAAGAAAAGATATAAGGAGCTGAGATTGGAGGATGCCCTGGCAGAGACAGTGTGGTCATAGTGATGCCAGAGGTCACACAGGTACATGGGGTACAGGGGAGGGGGCTGCTGCCCCGCTGAGTCAGGGAGAACACTCAGAAAGCCCTCTTCAGGAGAAATGTTGCTCCTTGTTTGTATGGGGAGTTCCCAGAAAGGGAGGCATCTCAGGGCAGGTTCGTAGTAAATACTACATGGCTTCATTGTATTCTAAGGGACAGCTACCTGCCTAGGCAGAGAGGGCTGCATTCTGGGCTGATTTCAGGGATGTTGGGAAGCCATAGTAATTAATCCCTTTCTCTCCTCCCCCAACCCCATCTCACACTATTTGATTGATGTCTAGAATCCCACCACTAAAGCTTCATTCCTGGAGCCTGAGACATTGTATCCTATTAAAATATCATTTCCTCTCTGAGCAGGATAACTCTTCTAAGTCATTGTCTTAAAGGGGCCACAGTGAAATGGAAAGGTTGAACTTGGATCCTTCAAGTGTACTGACTCAGAGAAATAGAGTAGGGCTGGGATGTGTCACTTGGTCTATTTGCGTCATACTTTCCTCACTCTAGTAGGGGTACCAGGGTGAGGCCTGACTAATCATCCTCACTGCCCTCAACTCACTCAGGCTCCAGGCTCCCACCATCTTTTTTGAGCCTTACCTCTGCACCAGGAGAGATGGTGGCCAGGGTCAGGGCCCCCTCTTGACAGGTGAACAGGCCCAGAAGAGTCTACTGACTTGCCCAAGGCCCAGGGGCAGCAAGCACTCAAATCCTGCATGTTCTCATGACACTGTGGCTTACTGACTAGAAACCCTAGAGCCCTAGGGTTCCCCAGCAGTGCCTTGGGGACAGGGAGAGGGGGACATGCCAAGAGAGAGGCCAAGATGACCCCTCTTGAGAATTTCATTGTATAGTAGGGTAAGATCTCTCTGGGAAAAAAGAGGCTCCATTGACAAAATGATTTGAAAATCATTGCAGGACATTATACCCCACGTCTTTCCATTTGAGCTTAAAATAGAGGGCTTTGAGAGCATCCCTGGGCCATGAGCTCGCCACACCTGCCTGTGGAGCCCAGGCCTCTTCAGAGCTGTGGGCTTCCTCCAGCAACTTCCATGGCCCTGACAGTCCTCTGAGGCTTGGATTCTTCCCTCACCTCCATGATTCTGATTTTTGGTTCTGTCTGTAAAAGGGGGAAAGTGCCTCAGACCTCAGGCTTTGAAGACGTGGTTATAAATGAAGTATTTGGTGTTGTATTTATTCTCATGGACCAGGACTTACATGCACACTGTCACGTTGGTGGCTAAGGCTTCCTTCCCCTTACCCTTATTATAAAATTTCTGGAAGCCTTCAGTCCCCACTCTCCCAGGTCAGTACTCACAGTGCTCTAGATGAAGAGGCTCAGTGTGCATTGTGAACCCAAAGGCAGCTCCAGGCCTGGGCATCTTGGAAATGGACATCAACATACCCCCATGATGGCAGTGGGTCAGGAGCCAAGTGTACAGTGAGAGGAACGTTCTGTACAGCTCGCCCGAGGTGCCTCCATGCTCAGGTAACCCAAAACCACAGTAGGCACACACTCAACTCTTTCTGGCAAGAACATCTAGAGAATTGTGTTACTGAAAGATGGCAGGCAGCCTGCCGGTGTCATTATGAGGGTGTTTATCTCCCAGAGGGGACAGGATTTGCCTGGTCCAAAGTGAAGGATAGAGGAGTGTCTTCCCTGTCCCGCAGAGTCTCCTGTGTGTCTGGGTGCTCAGGAGGTGCCTCTGAGTTGAGTCTCCTGAGAACAGGAGGCAGACACACCTGGCGTTGCTACCTGCTGGGCTCAGTCAATGGTGTTTGAATTGCCCGAGTTTCTATGTCTGTAAGAGTTACCCAGGACAGCCTCCACAAGTCCCTGGGCCAGCCTGTTATCCCTCTGTGCTCCTGTGGAGAAGGTGAATGGCAGACAGAAGGCACGGGGCACAGCTGGGCCCGGGAAAAGCCTTTTTCCAGGGCCCTTTCTCGGCCTGGGGATCAGTCGTGGGTGTGAACACACTGACACTGGAAGTGAGGTGAGGGAGTGACCTGACCGTGGAGGCTGCCACCAGCCACACCGGGGACATACACATCAGCCTTTCACCATCCCCAGGCTTGACATTGGAGGTAGGAACCTGGATGGATAGACCTGTAGCAGAGCCTGCCCTTCGAGAGTCTGCTGTCCAAGACCTTCCCACAAACCCTCACAAAAATACTTGTGGGGACACAATGTCCTCTATAGGTATCAGCCAGCTGCAGAGGCCAGACTCCCCTTTCCACTAAGGGGAGGGTCAGAGAGGCAGAGGGAACAGAAAAAGCAAAGTGTGTACATTGGATACTTTTTCTTCCATTCTTGAGAGAAAATATGTCAAATGGTATATAAAACCAGTGTATGGTACCCCATGATCGCATTAATGTACACAGCTATGATTTAATAAAAAAAAAAAAAGAAAAGAGAAGAAAAATCAAAGTGTGGGTACAGAAACGCTCACCGTGTGTGTGGAAGTAGTGCTTACCTTGGCCAGAGCCCTGGGGGATGTGGGAAAACAGTGGAGAGGTTACAGGTTAGTAAGGGTGCTATGCCTGGGCTCTGAACGCCCAACAGAGGAATCTGGGTATTATTTTGGGGCAGAGGAGACACTGTTTTCTGTGGGGGCCAGAGCACAGGCTCTGAGCCAGATGACCTGGATTCTAAGCCTGGCTCTGCTTCTAGCTTGCCCTGAGAACTTGGACAAGTCACTTAGCCTCTCTGTGCCTCAGTTTCTTCATCTGTATAACGGGGATAAAATAACAGTACCTGTTGGAACACCATGCAGATAAAATGAGAAAATGGAGGCTTCCTGGCACAAAGCACATGTTTAATGAGCGAAAGCTACTATTATTGTTGTCATTCTCATTCACTTATTCACAATTGTTAACTGAGCTTCACTGTGCGCCAGACACTGTGCTAGTCCCTGGGACACAGTGATGGACAGCACAGACACCACCCCTGCCCTTCTGTCACTCACAGCCTGCATCCTGGGTGGGGCCACAGCTGGTGCCCATCAGGGAGGAAGTCAGGCAGGGAGGCCCATGGGCAGTGCTAAGTGGGATGGGGAACAGTTCTCAGGGGGAGGGGCCCCTTGCCACACGGCTGCTGGGCAGGGAGCAAAAGCTGCAGGCCTCAGAGAAGGGGGCCTCTGAGCAGGTGAGATGGCCACTGTGGAGCTGGGCCTCAGGAGGTTAATCTGGCAGCAGTTGTGAGGGACAAGCTGGTGCCCCAGGCAAGGGGAGTGGAGGGGAGACTTTGCATAGTGGAGGCAGTTTCCAGAGTGGGCTCCAGAAAACAACTTTATTAAGGTGTGCAGGAAAAATGGTATTACTTTTCTCTTTCTTTAAAAGCGTGTTCTTCCAACATTTCTACTTTGAATGCCATTGTGTGTTATACATGATATGTGAATTCAGACACAGTCATGTAACTCAAAGATACAGGCACAAACATCTTGTATTGCAGTGGTCAAGATCAGGGCTGATTAGGCAAGGTGGCCTTCAGGGGTGAACAGGGGTCCCCAAGGCTCCAGGCGCTAGCTTGACAGACACAGCTGCTGGCCCTGGAGAGGAGCAGAGGGGACCTAGGTGTCCTGGAGCCTCAGGTCTGGCTAACTGCGAAGCTGGCAGTGCTGCCATTGGACAAGGCCCTCAGCAGCAGAGGGCTCAGGGGCCAGCTAGGGTGTTCTAGCTGGACAGAGAGGCAGACGGGGCCTTGGAAATGCAGAGAGCTTAGGGCCACGGGGGCTTTGGCTGCACGTGGAGCTGAGGCCAAGGACTGGTGGAAGGTTGTTTTCCTGCTTGTGTTGAAGTTGGAAACTTGGTTTTCAGAGGGTTTTGTTGTTGTAGCACAGTTAAGAGTCTCCAGGGTGCAATGACTTTCCCTGGTTGGTGTGGGGGCAGGCTGACAGAGCAGTGATTTTATGACACACTGTGGACATGAAAGCCGCAGCCTGCTGCCCTTGTCAAACTTTACCTTCAAGCAGAGCCGTTGCCCTGTGAGGGTCTGTGCACTTCCATTTACTGTCCCTGTGGTCCTTTCTCTGTGGTGGTCAGAGCTCAGGGCAGGGCTGGGCCAGCCCCTGTCCAGGTGCTGCTGTACCCTAGGTGGGACCTGAGGGTGGGTGTCCTTGGGTTAGGGGCAGGACCCAGGCAGGCCTCACTCTCCTGTGCTCGATGGTTGACCTGTGCCTGCCCTACAAGGCCTGCAGCATGAGTCCCAGTGTAGCGGGCATGTGGGACTGCAGTGTTTCTCCCCAGGGAGGGGGATCAGCCAGCTCTGGGCCCTGCCAGGGTCCCATGGGGGAAATGCAAATGTCCCCAGCTAGAGCCCAGAGTAGCAGCTGCTCACAGGTCCCCCAAGGGCAGTGAACTGGGAAAGCATGTGCTCTCTGCTCTCCTCCCCACAGCTGAAGTCTATATTGGCATTGGAAAGCCTGCAGAAGCCACAGCCTGTACCCAAGAAGCTGCAAACCTCTTCCCAATGTCCCACAATGTCCTCTACATGCGTGGCCAGGTTGCTGAGCTCCGAGGAAACATCGATGAAGCCCGGCGGTGGTATGAAGAAGCCTTATCCATCAGCCCCACCCATGTGAAGAGCATGCAGCGCCTGGTGAGTCAGACCTGAGCTGCAGCCTACTCCTGGACGGGGGCAGCCCTGGGGGGCAGCAGGTAGCACACAGCCCTCACACCCTCTTTGCTGGCCAGCTGTCACATTGCACGAAGCCAGTAGGCACTGTTCCTACTGTAGTTTATGCACATGATTCCTGGAGTTGGCAGTGCATAGTCCCAGGTCCCAGCAGCCTCTTCCGTGGTCCTGTTGTATGCTGTGGAGTTTGGATCATTGGTCTGGCCAGCAATGGCTCTGGGTTTTATGAAGACACTCTTGTGGCCCTGGTACTGTCGTTGTCATCTTGGTCTCTGTACTATTTGTAGTATCCACACCCCATGGCTGGTCCCAATGGCATCACTTACTTGCTCTTGAACCTTGGGAAAGACCCATAAGCTCTCTGCACCTTGTCCTTTCTGCAAAATGAAGACTTTTGACTAAATAGGCTATGTCTGTCCAATACTCATGGGATGTGGTTTTGTAACTTATTAGTACAAAAGTTACAAAACCTCCTCTCCACAGGAGCCCAAAGCCTTCATTATCTTGCTATTTCTCATAGTAACATTGCAAAGTGTAGATGGGGCTGAGTGATAACTACCAGTTTGGGGCAGAAGATTGCTGACACACAGGATATTAGGCATTGTGCGTGGGAAGAGTATGCCTTAGGCGTCAGAGCTGGACTTAGTGCCAGTCTCCAGGCTCAACTCCTGGGGAACCTTGGGCTTGTCACTTAACCTCTAGGAGCCACAGCATTTCTGGGACTTGGGATATTACTTACCCAGGTGGAATGTAATATAACAAGCCTCACATAGTCCCTGGCACTTAGTAGGTGCTCATGAAATAGAAAACTGAAGACAGGGAAGGAGGGAGGGGGGCAGGGCCTTGGTGTGTGCCACACCTTCTGGGGGCAAGACATGATTGCAAGAGGGACTTTACCTAACAAATGCAATCAGTATAACCTGGCTTATTGTACCCTCAATGAATCCCCAACAATAAAAAAAAAAAGAAAGAAAACTGAAGACAACCGTTCACTTTTAAATAAATTCGACCTTATAATAATTATAGCTACTTACGTTTTTTCAACTTCCCCTTATGAGCATTCTGTAGCTTCTTACAGGTTTATAAATAATTTTACATATTATCCCAACATTAGTCTGTTTGATTAAAAATATTACATGACTTTTAATTTTTATCTCACTATTGTAAGAGGAATTTGTAAAGAGCTTTTCAGATCTCTGTGTTTTTGCTAACAGCATTGCAGCAGAGGTATAATCACCACCACATCCCCAGGCTTTTTATTAAAAAGAGGCAGCATGTTTCTACCTCAGGCCCTGTGAATTATTCAGAGAAGCATTTCTTGTTCATCCCCAAGGGGAACACATGAGACAAAAGATAAGAGGAAAATCGCACAGGGAGAGTTTTCTGTTTCACCTATGGAGCTTTTCAAGACACCTGAGATCCCTGACAAATGCCAGCTGTTCTCCTATCTGAAAGGAGCGAGCAGGTGGCCCAGCATGGGGTGGGGTGAGGGGGGTGTGAGCGAGGGACCAGAACCATGGAATCCTACATGCTGGGTCCACTGGCAGCAACTGAGCATGACCAGGCTGAGACATCAGCTGCTTTGGAGGTCTTACCAGTAGAAAAGGGTAGTGATAATAAACCCTTAAGGCCTCTCTCAGTGCATCCTGGTATACTGGAAAACTATGCAGACTGGAGGCAGCTTGAGAGCAGCAAGCTTATAGATTTTTAGGAGTTCAGATTCTTGCAGTAGGACACTTTACCCAGAGACTGGAATCAGTGCAACTCCCATTGGGTGGCTCGGAACACTGCTTGATGATCTTATGAATGATGCACCGGGCTGCGTTCTCCCCAGCCTGCCTCTGAGAGCATAGCCCACAGCTGGGGGGAGCCTGTGGCGGGTGGCCGCTAGACTCTTCATCCCTGAGACATCACACTCCTTCTTTCCTCCCAGAAACACAACAGGCCGCATTGTTGTGTTTCTGCGGCTTTGGATGGAGGAGGAGGAAGAGGGCCTTCACATACACTCCAGGGGCCCGGGGTGAAACCCCAGGGCCACCCTAGCCCAGGTTCAGAACTGCAGCTGTGGTCACTCACTATCTCTGAGGCCTTGGGCAAGATCACTTACCCTCGCTGTGGCTCATTTTGCTCAGCCATTTAAGTAGGGGTAATATTAGTACCCATATATCACAGAGACAAATTAAATACAAGAACAGAAATCTCTAGTTAAGTCTTAAAAGGTCCTATCTCTACCCTCACAAACCAGACTGATCTGCAAGCCCCTGAGAGAAGAGGAAGGGGTCAAGGGGCAGGTCAGAAGCTGTCCGTTCACCGAGGAAGTCTCAGGGAAGATGCAGACTTAGGTGGCAGAGGGAGGCAGAAACAGAACTGAGTGTTGACAGTTGCCTGACAGGCGGGCAGAGGAGTGTGTGAGTGAGGGGGCAGCCAGAGAAGCCTGCACCAGGCTGGGCTAGGCTAGGCCAGGGTCGAAGGTCAAAATTAGAAGGAGTTCAAACACCAGAAAGCACCAAGGACCAACCAAGGAGTTCCGAGGAGAAAGGTCCAAGGCAGATTGCGGGTCACAGGAAAGAAAGCCAGAAGATGGAAAGTGTGACCATGGCAACCCTGATGCTCAGAGAGGAAGGCAAGGAACTGGGGGACAACCACTCAGGGGCTGTCGAGGACAACAGAAGCCACATGTCTGCCTCAGGTGGAGACCAGGTGGCCAGTGGTAACTGCAGAGAACTGCACAGACAGTTGCTGCTTAACTTCTGAGGGCTTCCAGTGCCAGAGAGCTGCGATTTAAGCAAAAATACAAACCTGCTAACATCGTTAAAAAGCTGTAATGACTTTGAGGGCAGACAGTATTCATGAAAGTAAATCGAAGGTCAGACTTGACAAGAGAGATATAAATTAAGCCCCAGGGGAAATTGACAATTTTCTAATAGTTTTCATCTTCATGTATGTGTTTAAACTCACAGGTAGTGAGAAAAAAGAGAAAGTGTTCAGTATTAAATAATGAGTTAGCACAAGACAAGAAAGGACAGGAGAGCTGAGGGTAGACAGGAATTAAGGGAGCAGTGAGCTGAAGGGATAAGACATTGCAGAGTGGGGCGGCATCTGTGGTTCATTCAATAAGTAGGGCGCCGGCCCCCATATACCGAGGGTGGTGGGTTTAAATCCAGCTCCAGCCAAACTGCAACAAAAAAATAGCCAGGCATTTTGACAGGCGCCTGTAGTCCTAGCTATTCGGGAGGCTGAGGCAAGAGAATTGCCTAAGCCTAAGAGCTGGAGGTTGCTGTGAGCTATGACACAGGACACTCTACTGAGGGCGACAAAATAAGGCTCTGTCTCTAAAAAAAAAAGACATTGCAGAGTGATGTTGTTGATAAGGGGAAGAATTCATAGAGTAATCAGTCTTTTTCCAGAAAAATCTAAAGGCATATTTTTATATTATTTTGCATAAGTGCATAAATTTACATTTATTTGCATACCATGTTAAAAAGTCTTTAGCTCCCAGTATCTAAATGAATTAATGAAACATAGAACAACTTTTCCTAAACCAGTTATTTTGTGTCCTGGCATCTGGGCGAGAGGAGAGGATTGTGGCTCAGAGCTGGATGAGGGGCAGAGAACTGGTATCCCAGGGCATACTTGCTTGTCCAATGATAGGCACAGAGACTTGGTGTAGCCAAGGAAAGAATTGCTTGCACAGGGACAGGCTTTGCAAACAGGGACTTCTGGTTGCCCTCTGATAACATTAGTCGGGGCTTTTGAGGGCAGTGTTTGAGATTGGAAGGTAAGAAAGGGACAGGGCTTTCAAAGGAGAGAGATGGATGTGGAAGGGAGCCAAGGAGGTTGTGTGGAGGGGAGGTGATAAGGCTCAGAGGGGGATAGTGTTGCTGAGAAATACATTTCTTCCAGGGATATTTGCAGGATGCCTCCAGTCTCTTTGACAGGCTGAGAAAAGTTGTGAACAGAAGCAGATGGTGGGGGCAGCTGGGGCTAGGCGGAGTGGACAGCAGATGAAGAGAGGGCAGCTTTGAGGAGACCTGTGAGCTGGAGAGGGACAGTGTGCAGAAAACTATTAGGGGGAGCCCCACCCCCAACAGTGAAGGAAGGCCACTGTGTGTGCACTTGGGGTGGCGTTCACCTGAGGTGAGTCTGGTAGGCGATGATATTGCAGAACAATGCTAAGAGATGAGAAAACCTAGATTAAAAGGCCTTCTCCTTGAATGTTGTTTGGGGGCCTGGAAAGGAATAGAAAGCCAGTAGCCATTTGAAACAGGTCTAGAAGATTAGGGACATGTTAAGTTTCACCCCCTACCCCAGAGGAGGCAGTGATGAGAGACCACTGGTATAATCTCCAAAGAAAGGGGGAGGCTGCCTAGGAGACACACAGGAGAGGCGGTGGGTTGCCTTGGTGGTCTGTCCGAAAGGCATGCTGGAGGTCTGCCTGCCTTGGCTGGAGGGGCCAGGTGGCAGAGAGGATACAGCAGTGAGCTGAGAAGGAGTTCTGCTCAGTAGAAAAACACATTTTTTAGGTTATCATAAGGGGTCAATCTAATAATAGAATAAGCTTTTGTTTGGGGCACAATGGGCCCAGAAGTACTTGTCTGTCTTCTGTGGATGGATCTTCAGACAAGAAAACCTCTTAGATCAGTCTAGATGGCTTCTTTGAGGGGTTTCTCAATTTCTTATGTTTTCTGAGACATCAGAAATCTGGAGTGACATCAAATATAAAAACTTTAGAAGTTGTGTTACAGTTCTGTTCCAAGAGACTGGCAGAGATCAGTGGAGCTGTTTGAAAAATGCATTTTGTTATGAAATACCCAAGGGCATACCAGATTGATGGAAGGTTTGGAAGGAGGGCCCCAGGATGTGAGGTGCAGTGGGGATGTTGAAGGGATTGTGACTACATTTTCAGTTGTTTTAACAGCTCCAAAGTCTAACTAACGATGCTGCTGACTAATGCCGCTGCTCAGAGAAGAAGTCGGCTCTTCTGAAGTTCAAAGAAGGGCCTGGAGTCAGAGCTTTCTTTAAACTGTCTGCAGGCTCACATACTTGTTTACTGTGTGAAAACATCTCATCCATTATGCGTGAGGAGCTGGAAGGGTGGTAGAGAGGGATCGAATTGAGGGAAAGAGGTGAGCTTCAGCTTGCCTGGCAGCTGGTCTTGGTAAATTATGAAACTTTGGTGTTTTTCTCTCTCATCTTTTAAAGTGTCCATCTGTTTAATAAGATTCAGGGAAATTGCTGTCAACTGTTTTGTTAGCTAGTTGGCAGAGTGTTTTCCAGTTTATGCCCCAGCTTGGGGTGAGACACCCATGAAGATAGTGAACCTCTCAGGTTACTCCAGAGACTGGCAGCCTGAGTCTGTGTGTCTGTCTTGTTTATCCGTCAGCCTCCTGAGAACAGCCCAGAGCCTAGACAAACAGGGCAGGGCTGCCATCAACACATCTCCAGCTTTCTCTGAGAAACAGGTCTTGAAGACACAGCCTTCGATCCCTCTGTTACTCTGGATAAGGCCCAGGCACAATTAGGCTAATGAAATAGAATCAAAATACCCTTCCCTTTCCAAATGCTGATGTTTAGAAATGGATCTCTTTCATCCAGAGTATCAGTTTCTCTCCGTACATAGAAGGAATGATTAGCAGGAAACAAAATTTTATGATGGTCTATTGAGAAGGCTCCTTCATCCATTAGTAATATTTTGTTTTCTTTCAGTGTTAAAAAATGCTTTTAAAATTAAGGAGAACAAGTTTTTTCTCTAAAGAAAGGCTTGTGAAATATTTAGCATCCACCCTTCCCATGCACCTGGGTGCTTGTTCAGAGTACTCCGTGAACAGTAACCGGGCCTTAGTTTCTCTACTATCCGCTGGCCGTAACTGGGGTTCCCACTTAGTGCTGAGGACAAGGTGGTGCATTCTGCTGGAGGTGTGGTCATGGCTCTCCGTTCCGTCTTTGCTCCAGTGCCCCTTTATGGCTTGAAGTCTTGTCAACAGTTATTAATACTTGGCATGAATACAGCTTTTTTTTTTTTTCTATAAGGAAATGTGAAACCTCACACACTCTCTGATGCATGTGTAGTGAAAGAAAAGTTTCTTATTCACTGTCAGGGAGGCTGCAGTTCATGACCTGCCTGCCTCAGTCACCTTGTAAGTTAGGGGCAGATGCAGGACAAAGGTTAATAAGACTGTGTGTTAGTGTAGTCATTTAAGAGCCCAGAGCCTCAGCAACAGGATAGCCAGGGGTTTAGTAGCCTGGCACTGGGGCCATTCTGCCTGGGTTTGAGTCCTAGCCTTGTTGTTTACTAACAGCATGCCCCGATGTAATTCTCTTAATCTCTCTGTACCTCCATTTTTCTCAACAATAAAATGGGGATAATAATAGTGTTCCCCAGTGGTATTATTGTGAGCTAAATGAGTTAATACAGACTGCGTAGCACTCCGTGAATATTAGCTATGAGCATTGCTGTCAATATCTATAACTCAGGCCACACCTGTGGTGGAAGCTCGTGAGCACGGCATCTCCCTCCAAGTCTGTAGGAGCCACCCACGATGTGGCTTCCCTTCTAAACCAGCGAGACTGAATTTCATTGTCTGGAGGAGCTGAAATAAGCATGTATCTTGGTACATGTTTGGCCACAAGCATGATACTTTTGCAAAGGAGAACCAGCCCTCATGCTGCTGCGGAAGATGGGCCCCTCCCCTGGCCAGGATGGGAGTCGTGCCAACCTGAAGGGCAGCCCAGCTCAAGAGTCTCCTCCTGTGAGAAGTCTTTCTTAACTCCCACAGTTCCCCACAGAGGGGCCCTCAGCTCTGGTCTCCCATCTCTTGAAGGCCTAGGTGAACCAATTTGGAAGTCTTTGATCACAGATCTCTCTGCCTCTGGACTGGAAGCTCCTTGAGGGAAGGCCCCGGGCCTGAGGTGGCTCAGTGTCCTGCAGGGACCAGGCATGGGGGGAGGTGGGGGGGCAGGGGAGCGGGCAGCAACAACGACAGGCAAACCTGATAGGCATTACTATTTCCCTTCTGTGAGCAAGGCCCCAGAGCACTGGGTGCTGTTCTCCTCAAATAAATTTTGAGCAGAACATGCTGGCTTATTTTTTTCAACTTTGTATTTTATTTTTTTATTTTATTTTTATTGTTGGGGAATCATTGAGGGTACAAAGAACATGCTAGTTTTAAACAGCCAGATACCTGTTTGTTTATGCAGAGGACATGGGTATCTGCTGGTCTGGCCTCAGCAGTCCTTTCTGACCAGGAGGACAGGAAATGACTTGAAGGCAGGCCTGGAGGAGGAGCCACATGATTTCACATGAGACCACAGAGCCTAGGTCAGGCTGATTAACAGAACCTTCCAGTACTGTAGGCTATTAGTGTGTTATAAGCTGGACCTCAGGGAGAACTGTTGGGCTGTCAGGTAGGGCTCCTATTGAGAATGCTCTGCACAGCCAGGTCCCCAGGCTGATCTGCACCCCTCCCAAGTTCACACACCCTGTCCTGTCATCCCC
Source organism: Nycticebus coucang (assembly GCF_027406575.1). NCBI lineage: Eukaryota > Metazoa > Chordata > Mammalia > Primates > Lorisidae > Nycticebus > Nycticebus coucang. The sequence goes on from NC_069788.1 coordinate 93,819,692, forward strand.
GAGCACATTCTGCCTTTTCAGGCTCTGTACTCGACTTGGGAAGCATGGCAGTTGCTCTCCTCAGGCCTCAGTGGAGTCTGTGATGCCTTCCCCACCCAGCTGTGTGTGTCCCTGGCTACTAGCTCTCTGTCCACAGGGCAGTCACAGCGGAGAGAGGCCCAGAGGACAGGCGCGTCCAGGGACAGGTATCTGCAGGACTGCACGGCCCGCTCTTCAGCTCTCTCAGTTCAGAGAGGATCACCCTCTGAGGAACTGACTGACTCTGATCACACTCATGAGAAGCAAAGCTCCAAACCAGAAACTGATTTATAAAGAATTATACTTTCCCCAACCGGACCACTTGTGCTCACACTCTCCCTCCTCCCTAGAGGCTAGGCACCAGGCCTCAAGGCCAGACCCAGAGAGAGGTTCCTGGGGAGCTGAAATAGCCACCCCTGGGCAGCTGGAGCACCAAGTCCCACGGGTGGGCATAGCAGATGCCAAGAGCTTAGGGCTACATGCAGTCCCTCCTTTATTGTAGGGACCCCTTTCCTGGGGCCCAGAACTTAGTGGGTCTAGACAAGGCCTTCCCCACAGATGTCCATGGTTACAGATGAGCCAAGAAAGGGACAGCCTCTGCCCTTGGGAGTGCCAGGGAATGAAATGGGGTTGGGGAAACGAGTGGGTTGTCACACCTGACCTAGGGCAGCCTGGTCCTGTTACCCTTGTGTATCATACTAATATCATTAAATATCATTTCCTGCTTATTAAAACAGACAACAAGCCCCACTCCCTTAGGTCAGATGAATTCTTAGGTAGAGGGGTTTCTTTTAAGTCATCCACAGTCATCTATTGAGACACATCCTTATCCCTGGATCAGGACCGGGACATATCCTCAGCCCTTCTTAAAGTGGTTCCTGCCATAGAGTGTGAGCCTGGTATCCTGTACAAGGTGTGACCTTCTTCTGATCTTGGTCCTAGGGCAGCTTTTGCCCCCACACCCCCATCCCAAACCTAAGTGAAAGCAGCCCTCCCTTGTGTCCACACGCCCAGATCTTTCTGTTGCTTTCACATTTAGCTTACATGGGGCCTCCTCTGAGAGGAGAGAGGGACACCATGCCAGTCTAAGTGGGTTTCATAGTGCCTGCGGCCTGTCTTCAAGGGGCAGAGGATAGCAGTAGCTATAATCTGACAGTGAGCCTGTGAGAACTGGCCGGAGGTATAAACCAGTGGAGAAGATTGAGTCAGGAGGAATTGGAAAAGATTGGGGGGAGAACCAGGTAATTCGGAGTTTTCTTATGGCATAAGCTATGTCTTCATGTCCTTTTGAAACTACATATTTTTAGCTTATAACATTTTCTGGTTGTTGGGCATCTGATCTGTGTCTTCCTTAGAGCAAAACGAATGTCACCAGGGACAGGAACTCACTGTCCATCTGCATGACTCCTGTCTGGCTGTGGCTTGCCCACCCCTCCCCAGCAGCCCTCCTGCCCAGAACACCATCGTTTGGGGCAGGGATATTCTGTGAGGACACTTGCTGCTGGTTTTTGGACCCCTCCAGCCACTGCAGTACTTTCTCAGTGCTGGCCAGCGAGACATGGCATCGGGCCACCCTGCCCTCACTGAGAACTGAAATCACAAACCCAGAAGCCTCCTGGGCCCAGGGCAGGCTCTGAAAGGCAGGCAGGCGGAGCCTTCTGTCACTAGGCATTCCTTTGCTCAGCTTAAGGAAAAAATTAATTCTAGGTTTATTTCTATTTTCTGTCTCAGAGTCTTAGATGACTAATTACAGGCAGTACAGTTCAGTCTCTCATTAGTAACTATGATCTAAAATCATTTAAAATCTGACATCCTCTAGCCAAACCATTTCTTCTTGGAAATTCTGCCCCATTATTCCGGCGTGATTTGACATGTGGTTCCGTTGCCTTCCTGCTTTGCTCCTGGTGTAGATCATACTATTCCCTTTGACTTCTCCGTGTTCTCAGATCCTGTCCTGAATTCCCCCTCTTTATTTTTGGCCTCCCTGGGTTTTAGCCTTCCTGCTGTCTTTGATTCCTCAGCACCCTCCTCCCCTGTGCTGCCTGCCTGGGAACTCAGCCAGAGAGTATGGCTGCCACCCTGAGAACGTGGCACTCAGGGCCAGCTGGTTCCAGCCCATCTTGTGCCTGAATGCCTCTCCCATCATCTGGTGCTGGTCCCCATTGAGCTCAGGGGCTCTCTCTGGGTCATGGATTGTCTAGACCAATGTTTTTCAACCTTTTTTATCTCATGGCACACTTGAACCTATAGTTAAACTTTCGAGGCACACTTAAATTATGTTGATCAAACAACAGTTAACAAAAAGAATATACTTACTATGCTTTGAAATTCTTTTGAAAATATTTAATTAATGATCTTTAAAATTTTTCGTGGCATACCTAAGATCCTACGGCACATTGGTTGAAAATCACTGGTCTGAGTTTGGGTCAGATGAATTCTTAGGTAGAGGGGTTTCTTTTAAGAAACCCAAACTGAGTTTTGTTTTGGGTCTGTCTGACTGACCCAAACTGAGTTTCATTTTCTTTTGTTTTGTTTTATGAAATAGAGTCTCTGGGTAGAGTGCCATGGTGTCATAGCTCACAGCAACCACAAACTCAGGCTCAAGCCATCCTCTTGCCTCACTTTCCTCTATTTTTAGTAGAGATGGGTCTCACTTTTTGCTCAGGCTAGTCTCAAACCGGTGAGCTCAAGCTATCCACCCACTTTGGCCTCCCAGAGTGCTAGGATTACAGACGTGAGCCACTGCACCTGGCCCCCCGACTGAGTTTTAAACTGTTAGGTTCTAGGGAGGATATCCCATGAAAAGTCTCTCCTAATATCAAGGATGAGACCCTAAAATGGACAGGTAGCCAATGAAAACCTTTGGACCTGACACCAGAGAGTTAAAGACTGCAGATTTAGAATCCCACTTATGTTCCCTAATCACCCCCTTTTACAAATGGGGAAGCTGAGGCCAGGCAGGGGAAGGGACTTGCTAGAGGCACAGAGCAGTGACCTGACTGCATCACCATTGAAGGTTTTATGCTCACTTGTCCTGTGTGTGAAGTGGAGTGAGAGCACTTGCCTTCTGGAGGAGGGGATGGAAGAGGTGGGCCCTCTGAACTCATCCAGGGCAGACCTGGCCCCAGAGGACTATGTCCCTGCTCTGATGGGAGGGCTGGGATTTCTTACCCGTCTTCTGAGATCTCTGTGTCTTAATGGTCAAGCAGCATCTGCTGAGCACAGCTCCTTTCACTTTTGCTCTCACCTGGAATGAAGCCTTTATCTTTCCTCTTGCCTCTTAACCTTGCCTAGAAGTGTCTCTCGCACCATGGAGCATCCCTGTGCACACATCTGCTCTGAGCCCAGAGTATGCCTGGAGCACCAGGATCAGCATTGATCTGGGAGCCCCGTTAAATGCAGGGAAGTTTCCAGGTTAGCCTTTGGCACCCCTGGAAAAATTTGCCAGAGTGCGAGCAGCGGAAGGATTGTTTAGGAGGAAGGCACAACACATGTACCAAGAATCGCCAAGTTTCAAGCCCCAGGTTCTTGGGAGGTCTCTACCTGGAGCCAGGGCAGGCCTCTCTGCTCTGTACAGATCCACAGATGCCTGCTCCGGGCTCTGTCCTTGGAGACCCACCTCCCTACTCTTTCAAACTGGTGAGTGCTGCTGACCAAGGAGTGGGGTACAGGTGTGTGGAGGCTCTACCCAGGGCATATGCTGCAAGCCCCGCCCAGGGTCAGTAGGTGCCCTTGCCTCTCCTTTGGCTCCCTAAGGCCTCTCCAACATTTTGGGGAATGAGGTCTGAGAGCTCCTCAGCTAAGTAGTTCTCCTACCAAGTTTTCTGAGGTTCCAGACCACTTGGCCCCAGCAGGAAGCTCCACCGGCCTTGTGACTTTGCCTTTTACTACATGCCCTGTTCTCTGATGGATGGACGCATGATCCCTCTTTCCTCCTCTACCTTGCTTCCTCCCTGTTTTCATCTGCTTGGTATTTACATAACACCTGTATCTTAAAATACCTTTGCAGGCATTGTTTCTTTTGGAGCCTTTCAGAATACCCAGTAGTCAGTCACCAGAAGGCATGTGAAAGGCGGCCAGGGCCCTGTACCCAGCGCCTGCTCTGCGTCAGATGTAGGCACACTGCATTTCATTGCACTATGCCATGTACTTTGCAGATATTGCATTGTTTACCAATTAAAGATCTGTCACAGCGCTGCAGCGAGCAAGTCCGTCAGCATTGTTTTTCCAACAGCATATGTTCACTCATTTCATGTCTCTGTGCCATTTTATGGCAATTCTCACAATATTTCATACTTTTCCATTATTATATCATCATGGTGATCTATGATCAGTGGTCTTGATGTTACTATTATAATTGTTTGGGGACACTACAAATCATGCCCATATGTGATGGCAAACTTAATCAATACATGTTGTGTGTGTCCTGACTGCTCCACAGGCTGGCCGGCCCCTTCTCTCTCCCTCTCCTCAGGCATCCATATTCCCTGAGACACAACAGGATTGAAATGAGACCAGTTAATAACCCTACAATGGCTTCTAGGTGCCCAGGTGAAAAGAAGAGTCACACATCTCTCACTTTAAATCAAAAGCTAAAAATTATTAATCTTAATAGGAAGAGATATGTCAAATGCTGAGATAGGCTGCAAGCGAGGCCTCTTGTGCTTAATGGTTAGCTAAGTTGTTAATGCAAAGGAAAAGTTCTTGAAGGAAATTGAAAATATTTGGTGAATACACAAATGGTAAAAAGTGAAACAGCATCATTGCTGGTAAAAGAGAAAGTTTTAGATCAAACCAGGTACAACATTCCTTATGCCAAAGCCTAATCCAGTATCAGACCCTAACTCTCTTCAATTCTGTGAGGGCTGAGAGAGGTGAGGAAGCTGCAGGAGAAAAGCTGGATGCTGGCAGAGGTTGGTTCATGAGGTTTAAGGAATATAAAAGTGTAGGGTGAAGCAGGAAGTGCTGATGTACAAGTTGCAGCAAGTTATCAAGATCTAGTTAATGTCATTAATGACAGTAGCTGCACTAACCAACAGATTTTCAATGTAGTTTAAACACCCTTATTTATGTTGGGAAAAGATGCCTTCTAGGATCTTCATAGCTGCAGAGAAGTCAATGCCTGGCTTCAAAGCTTCAAAATACAGGCTGACTCTCTTGTTAGGAGCTAATGCAGCTGGTGACTTTGAATTGAAGCCTGTGCTCTATAAAGTGAACAAAGGCATGGTTCACTATTTTAAGCCTACTGTTGAGACCTACTATTTAGAAAAAAAGATTCTTTTTAAAACATTACTAGTCATTGACAACGCACCTGGTCATAAGAGCTCTGATGGAGATGTATAAGGAGATGAATGTCTTCTTGCCGGCTAACATGATCCATTCTGCAGCCCATGGATCAAGGAGTAATTTTAACTTACCCCTTGCTAGAGATACTGATTCCTCTGATGGTTACAGTCAAAGTAAATTGGGAACCTCTGGAAAGCATTGACCATTCTAGATGTCATTAGGACAGCCATGATTATTGGGTGGCAGGTATATATCAACATGAACAAGAATGTGGAATAAGTTTATTCTAACCTTTATGGATACTTTGAGAAGTCCAACACTTTAGTGGAGGAAGTAACTACAGGTGTGGTGGAAATAGCCAGAGAACTAGAAGTAGAGCTTGAAGATGTGACAGAATTACTGCACCTCATGATACAACTTGGACAGATGGTGAGTGGCTCCTTATAGAGGAGCAAAGAAAGTGGTTTCTTGAGATGGAATCTGCTCCTGGTGAAGATGCTTTGCCCGTTGTTGAAGTGACAACAAAGGGTTGTGAATATTACATAAACTACCTTGATAAAGCAGCAATAGGGTTTGAGAGATTAACTCCAACTTTGAAAGAAGTACAAAGTAAATTGCTGTCAAACAATATCACATCTACAAAGAGATCTTTCACGAAAGAAGAGTTCATCGATGCTGCAAACTTTGTTGTTTTATTTTAGGAAATTGCCATTGCCACTCCACTACCCTGCCCCATCAATAGCTGTCAACATCAAGGCGAGACCCTCCACCAGCAGTGAGATTACAACTCACTGAAGACTCAAAGGTCACTAGTGTTTCCTAGCAATAAAGTATTTTGCAATTAAGGTATAGACCTTGTTTTTAGACCTTATGCTATTGTGCACTGAATAGAATACAGTACAGTCTAATGTGCACTGGGAAAGTTTTGTATGTACTGGAAAGTGAAAAAATTTGTATGACTTGCTTTATTTTGATATTTACTTTATTGCAGTGGTCTGAAATTGAACCTGCAGTAGTTCTGAAATGTGCCTATATTCTCCCTTCAGCTTTAAGCATCACGATTACCCAGTTACTGTCACTAAGTCAACACACCAGTCTTTTAGGAATTGTCATAGGGATCAAACAAGGTGATATCCGAAAGATGTTTGGAACCTAGTTTTGCGCCTGATACTGGACTAGATCCTGAAGATGCACCTATGGCTCTGTCCCAGCCCTTCCCCTCAAGTCCTTCCCCTTGCATACATATACAAGTAAGGGTCTCTGATAGACCGGCAGGTGTGTAGGACATGGGGATCTGTGCATGGGCTGGAGGGAACAGCTCCACGGGAGGGAGTGGTCTGTGGACCAGTGTTGGCCACTGAGTAGAGGTCAGACTCTTTCACAAGTAAGGGGAAAGATGGAGTTTACATAGATACTAAGCCAGCTGTTGGAGGTATGCATCAGACTGCCGGGGTGATCTGAGTGTGGAACAGGGCAGATGATAGTAAGGAGGTACTGTTAATTTTGTTAGGTGTGCTAGGGTTGGGTGGTTATATAAGAAAATGTCCTTAGTTTTTAGAGATTCATCCTGAAGTATTTAGGGGTGAAATGTCACAATGCCTATAATTTACTTTAAAATCCTAACCTTTGCGTCTAAAATAGATGAAACCAATGTGAAAAGGTTAACTGTTAAATCTAGGTGACAGATATATAAAGGTTCATTGTATCAGCCTTTTTGCTTTTCTGCAGGCTTGAAATTTTTCAAGATAAAATACAAACAAATAAGTTAATATGATCAGGTGTGCATTCTAGAGAGATCACTCTGGAAGCTGTACCAGTTAGGTTTAAACTAAGAGACACACAGGGCAGGACTTAGTAGCCGCATGTCGACCGTCTGAGATAAGAGGTGTTGAGGAGGAGACTCTGCCAGTCTTGGAGAGGCATTTGGAGAGTTTGAGGCTGACTCTCTGGCATGTGGGTTAGGGCTGGATGGGTGAGATGCCTTTACCAACACTGGGGACAGGAGGAGCAGCAGGTGTCAGAAAAAAGATGATGGCAACTCTGTTGGCCATGTTGAAATAGGGTGGCCATGGTCTTTCCCAGAAGATTTGCCTCAGAGCATGTGGCTGGGTGGGTCTGGAGGTTGTGGCAGGGCCAGACAGGAGCAGTGGTCTGGGGGAGGTGGGAGCCAGTAGGCAGGAGCTGCAGCCATGGAATGTGGATCTCACTCAGAGAGGAAGACAATGCCGGGGGCAGAGGAACACCAGCGTGTAAGGGGCCGAAGGGAAATTTGGCTGCTGAGGAAATTTAGGTTCTGGTCATTTACACCGTTTTTACATGTCTCCATGGCTAGCCCCAGTGGTAGCTGGGATTTGAGCCCAGCCCTGCCAGATTCGCAAGCCTTCCTGCTTCCGCAGGCCCGCTGTGCTCTCAGCTGAGGGCTGTGGCCAGCCCTATTCCCTGTCGTGGTTTGTATGATGTCCACGACGCCACCTGTGTGCAAAGGAAGGGGTTGGGTCAGCAGAGTCTCTCCCGGATGAGCATGAAGAGAAGTGGCTAGAACTGGAGACAGACTCCTCAGGGAGGGGCCGGGTCCTTGGGCAGGGAAGTCCTGTTAAGTCTCTGGACCACAGTTTCTTCTTCCGTGAGGATGGTGGTGTCCACCCCACGGGGCTGTGGGAGAATGAGATGTGATCACCTGTATGAGCCATAGGGACTTCAGTGGCATCTAATGATGAATGCTGCACCTTGGTTCTTAGGAGGAATGTGAAATGTCCCCTCTGCATGTCTGTTTGAGACAAGATTCTCTTACCAGCCATCCAGCCATCCCCCAGGGGACAGTAGTTGACTCCAAGATTATAACAACAATGACTATTTCCGAAAGGCATCTTGGACGTGTACACATGTCCAGTAAGCCTGGGATCAAACCTTGCTAAGAGGTCAGTCTTGAGTGGATCCCTAATTAAAACACTAACCGGTGACCTTCCAAGTGAAGCAGATACTGCAAGCCCCACCCTGCAGTGAGCCTGTGGGGTATGATGCTAGGTCTTTCTTAATAAATAAAGGGCCAAAGTGCCTGCTACTGAAAACGGCCTCTTCCCTAAGGCCTCCCTGTCCCCACAGGGTCCCTCACCCTCTGCACCAGGCAGCTGGCACCCACACAGATGCATAGGGCAGAAGCAAAGCACAAGCAAGCCCTCCCTGCGGGTAGCTCCCAGAACAAACTAGAAGCAAAATCTGCTTCTTCCTAAGGACAACATGCATTTTTCCAGGCCTTTCAAAGCAAGGCAGGTCAATCAAGTTATAATTGGCTCTCTAATTAGAACTCCCACAAGCTGTTAAATTCTTTACCTGCTGCCTGGCGTCTTACACAAAGGTGAAAAATCTACGTCTGCCTTTGGAATGATTAAAGAAAGCCAGCTACCATCTAGCCCTCCTTGCCGACTGCAGCCCCCTCCAGCCATTCCTACCACCGCTCAGACACCCACACCCACCAGCAAGTGTGACATGGAACACAGCCCAGTTTACAAGGAAATTGGCTTTAGGGAAATCAAGTGCAGAAGGCCAAGTTGCTGAGTGGCCTTTTGGAGGCTGAATGGGAGAAAAGAAACCCCATCCTCACTCTTCCAGGTTGCGAAGTTCCCCGTGGGTGTCTGCGTGATGTCTCGGGCCTCCCCTAGTCCAGTTGCTTTGTGATAGAAAATGTGCCGTTTTTCTCCCTTTCAGTATCCTCAGCACCAAAGACAATGGAGTTTTTGTACTGTTCCCCTTGGCCGGCAACAGTGTGCCTTGGAGGGCAGATCAGTGAGTTTTACCACCCAGTGTCGTTTATGGCTCCTGTGTGGCCCCTCTTGCGGCTCCTGCCAGTGCACACAGTGCAAGCTGCAACCGGCATGTCCCTTCTCATCTCTCCCCAGTCCACCTGCAGTGACATCACATTGGTAGCTTGGAATCCACCATGGTGGGAGTGTTTATACCACGGGCACTGGCAGGCACCACACATCAGGGCTTCACGGATCCAGGTGGTTTGAATTATTACGAGAGGAAGGAGAGGCAGCAGATGGAGCAGAGGCAGAGAGAACAGTGGGCCTGGCAGGACGGCACCAAGGACGCTCCTGGGACAGAGGTGTTCAGGGTGTTCAGAATCACCCAGGCTGGTGGCAGGAAGGGTACAAATTTTGGAGCAAAAGAGACCCATATTTGAATTCTAGCTGATTTGATGATTTGTATGACCTTGGGCGTGTTATTTAACCTCTATACTACAGAAGTGGAACTTCTGGCCAAGCAGGGCTGCTGTAAGGGTTAAACAGAGCTTAGCACTTGCCCCGCGTGTGAACTATACCTGGCAGCTGTTAATCTTCTGTGCCTTCTCTTCTTCTAAAACAGAGTAGTGCAAGCCCATTAGGTCCTCCAGTGGACCTGCCCCTCCCATTCTTCAGAGAAGATCAGGAAAGTGTCCCAATCCAAGATCAGGAAGGTGCCCAAATGGGTTGCAGAGAAGCTGATCCTGGGGCAGCTGGAGCTGCCAGCCGGTCCCCTCTGCCTGTATGCAGTCCACTTCTGTGGACTCCACTGCACAAAATGACCCTTACCTTTGCTAAGTCTAGCACCGTACAAGAGTCACATGAGCACCACAGGAACATTTGTTGTTGCTTTAAGGGCGTCTGCCTTCCAAGGAGACTGGTAGTGCTCCTGTTAGCCACAGCCAGTGGGCACATTAGCTAAGCTCCAAGTTTGTCCCAACTCAGGTGAGAGGACACTTTGCCAGGCTCTTCCCATCAGAGCAAACTGACGATTCTTAAAGAAATGGCTCTAATCTTGATGCTGATTTAACCCATTCTAGAGTGGTAAATGATAAAGGTTCAGTTAAGCGGGAAAAGAAATTATTGGGTTGGGTCTCTGCTCTCACCCAAGCTACAGCCTGGTAGGTGCGATCACTTCTGTGCAGCCACACAGTTCCCTAGGCTGCACTGCTCCCGCTTGGTCCCCCAACTGTCTGTCATTATCTCTACTCCAACTAGGGGCCCAAGTTTGGGGCCAAGGTCTGGAGTGCTGGGGGGAAAGTTAAAGAGACTCCAGGAGTGAAGGTCCCTACTTCCAAGCAGACTGCCTGGTTATTTTTGTCCTCGCTAACCTCTAGCTTTCCTTGGAGTGGGTAGCCCCGAAGCAGGGCCTGTTCCCTTCAGTCCCCTGACTGTGGGGAGTGCTTTGGCTTTGTGTCATCCCGGCAGCTGCCTGTGTAGCCAGCATTCTCCACCAAGGTCCAGATGGAGACTGTCCTGGGTGAGGAGCACACCATCATCCCACAGCCAGGCAGCCTGTGCCCTGGCCCAGGGGTGCATGCTAGCACCAAGGTTGGACGGGACTATGACCATTCCATAGTCACCTGTTGAATGAATGCCAAGCATGTGCTGGGGACTGGAATTACTTCCAACAAGCATCTGGGTGTGTCTGCTGGGTCCTGAGGACCATGCAGTTCTATAGAGATGCAGAGAGAAATTCCACAGCGCTTGCCTCCAGGAGCCTGCGTTTTCTCCATCCAACAACTAGTGGCTTTTCTTCTCTATACTGTTGGTGTCTTTGAGCCTCTGGCATGGCCCTGTAGCCCATCCTCGGCTGGGGCTCCACTCACTGCCTGCCTTTAAAGCAACAGGGAAGAGGTACGCAGCACTGCTCAGGATGCTCAGCTCCTGCAGGGCACAGCCAACATGCTCCCCTCTCTCCTCTGGGTCATCAGTGAGTGCCAGGGCTGCCATCCTGTTTGGGCTGCTGGAGGTCAGCTCTCAAAACAGGCCTCTGCTCCTCTGGAAAGCTCTTCCTGGCTGTGTCAGCTGCTGCCACCCAGTCCTAGAAGGACAGATACATACTGGGTGTCTAGTAAGTGCTCCTAATGATAACTTGGGTAGAAGATTTTATCAAACCTTAAAACTTACAGCTGGAGATCATACACTCTGTCACTTCATTTTCTAGATTAGAAAAGTGAGGCTGAGAGAGGAGAGGGCCCAGCCTATGTGGCCAGTTGATGGTGAATTGCAGGGCAGGCCTGGGAGGGGCAGTCCCACCTGACTTCTCCCGGCCCTGCTGTCCTGCCTGTACCAGGGAAGGCACAACTAGCTTCTGGCTGAGATGCTGAGGACAGGCTTTAGCTGTCAGCATTTAGTGATAAGGAGTCAGACCCATGTACAGTGAGTACCGCTTTGATTGCTGTGTGCACTCTGAGGACAAGTTGAAGCAGGGGCCAGATAAGTCTCTGTCAGGCTCATTGGGAAGGGATCCCAGCCTTGGACCTCAGGAGTAGGGTCAGGTTGTTAGGACTCTCCCCCTGTCTGGCCCTGGGACTCCCAGGAAGCTTGTCAACAGCTCTGCAGCAGTCACATGTGAATTGTTTTCCACCACTCCCCCACAGGACCCTGTACAACACTTCCCCCACCAGATCCCTGCATGGTGTTCCCTGCCCGTGTCCCCACTGGCTTCTAGGGCATCTAGGCCTCTGCCTGACCCGCTGTTCTTACCTGTTGAAGCAGGGGTCCCAGAGACCCCAGGAAGCCCATGCTTGAAGCAAAGCCAGGTTCACTTAGAGCTTCCTAGACACCCGAACTTCCCTGGCTTGACACACGTGGCCTGGGTTGGAGTGCCTCCTTTCCAAATATACAGGGGCATTGATCTCCCTGAGAGCAGAAAGGGGCCCCTGGGGGATGATCAGGACCAAACTTTCCACCACGTGGGGAGACGATGACTTCAGGCTGCCTTGCACTGCTGGTCTCTGCCTGACTTGTTGGGGAAGGTGGATAAAAATAAATAAATAAGTCAACGAGGGAGATGTGCAAATAATGAACAAGAGTCTCTTGCTCATTCCTAATGGAAAAGCACCAGCAAGGGGAGCCGGGCTAGCACCCACAGAAAACCCCAGCTGGTGTGTGGCAGGTCCCACAGCATTAGGACAGGGCATGCATCCTTTTTCCTAAGAGCTGGCCAGCTCATAGCACACTCAAGCTGAGCCTCTGAGCTGACTTGCAACAAAGCACATCATTTAATAGCAGCTTGGGGGAGAGGATGGTGGGGAGTATTACCAAGAACTGCTTTGGGCTTCAGGGTAGGGAGGATGCCAGCATCCCCACACCCACCCTGCATTGCCCAGCCGGTGGACCTGGCATCCCTTCTCACTGACTGTCCTCTGATTTTTACGTAGGACTTGCTAGCCTGACACCAGTCCCTCAATTAGGTCAGTGCGCGGTGCAGCATGTCAAGGTGCTTTGCCTGTGCCTCTGCCAGTATGTTGGTCGAATTGGTGAGTGTCGTGCCTTGGGCAGATTTGGGGCACTGGGTTTCCCCCTCACCCTCCCCGCCATGTCTCCAGGGACACTGCCTGCAGCAGCATTTGACACCCAGGTGCTCAGAGTGACTAAGTGACTCCACTCCCAGGGCCAGGGCCAGGAGCAGGGATTGGGATAAACAGCAGGAGCAGCTGCTGGCTTGCCTTTGTGCTACTTTTCAAGGAGAAAGGAGCTCAGACATACTGATGCTGAGGTAGAATTGTCCTTCCTTTATTAAAGCCATCTCTCCCTTTCTTTTTCCTAACCAGCAACATTGACACAGCATTAATTCCCAAGGGTGTGGAAGGACTCTGAATTGTGGACAGCTGGGTTGGGGCTGGGGCTGGGCAGTCTGCCCTGGCACAGGGCACCTCATCTCTGAGATCCTTGGGCTGAAGTAATACAAAGCTCCCAAACCCTATTTTCCTTTTGATTTGGAGTTTTTGACTAGTTACCTAAATGATCTCATCATCTAGCAAAGATGACAACATTGGGGGCAGAGGTGGTTGTAAGGTCAGCACAGCAGGCAGAGGGCTGCTTGTGTAGGCTGTGGGGAAGGGAACTGGGCTGCCCCCACCCCATTCTGCTCTCTGCAGCAGACTCCACACCATGGCAGGGCTGCTGTGTAGATAACCCTCCCAGGGCCATCTGAGAGTACTGAACAGGGCAGGGATTCTTCAGGTCAGCCAGAGATGGATGTCCCCATCAACTCCTGCTGACCACTAGGTCCTCTTATGTTGTGTGGGTCCTGAGCGCCCATACTCTGGCCCACCTGGAATCTGACAGCCACCGGGAAGAAGGGTCTATGGTCCCCAGGCAGACTGACAGAGCTGAACAGAGAAGTCAGCTCGTGGTCACTCTCATGTCTCCGAACTTCTCCCCGGGGAGGATATCTCCTGGGGCAGCCCGGGCTGGTGTAGGGTTCTGTGAGCCAGGGGGTCCAGAGCCCGCCAATCATCAGTGAAGGCCTCTTGGAGTGCCTTGTGCCCCCCACTGAGCCAGGTACTTGCCTTCCCCTTTCTCATCTGGAAATGAGGTACCTCGTCCCTCTGAGGCCTCCCAGATGTGGCTGCCCAAGAGCTAGGAATCTGCCCCACACCCCACCTGGGTGTGACTACTAAGGCTCCATCTACTCCAGGAAGAGTCAGGCACGTGGAGCCAGGCATCTGTTCACAGGAAACTCTCAGAGGCACAAGAGTCCAATCTGATTTAGGGTTACAGCTCCTCCTTTGTAGCTATGTGGCTACAAACTAGCCACCCTTTCCCTGAGCTTCAGCCTTCTTATTTGTCCAAAAAAAAAAAGGATAGAGACCTTATATTATCTCTTCTGGAATGTTCTCCCTCATCATCCGTCCAGGAGGCCTTGCTCTATAGCGGATACTGGGATGGGACATGTGAAAGACACAGCCTCTGCTCAGCTCAGAGAGCCTCTACCTGGGGCAGAAGCCACAGCACACCATCCCTGCAGTCCTGAGCCAGTGCCCTCCTAGCAAGGGCAGGGCGCATGGCCCAAGTGACAGCCTGTGCCACTGAGTTCCCACCAGCCAGTGCAGTGCTGGCACACAGGAACCAGAACACCCACAGGCACTCAGCAAATGCTTGTGGGGAGAGGCAGAACTAGGAATGGCTCTGATTGCAGCAGAGTGAACAGAGCCCCAGCCTGGGAACACAGACATCTGGATGCTATTCCTTAGCTCACTTCAGTGCCCTTGTCAGAGCGTTTGGCCGCCCAGGGCCTCCATTTGTATCCTCTAAAGCAGAGGATGGCCCTTTGGGAACATTCACATGCCTACCCTCTGCCGCCCTGACTATCCTCTAGACACCTGCTGTAGTGAGAGGTGGGGCTGTGGTCCCGTCCTGCACAGCCTGCCCATGGGTATTTCAGCATTGAGGCCAAGGCACCCAGTTTCAAAGAAATTAGGGCAGAGGAAATACGGGGCCAAGTGTGTGCAAAATCCACTAAAGGCTGGACAGGCCCCTTGGCTCACAGCCAGATTGCCAGCACCCTCACTGCTGGTGTTTACTGCCTGCCAGCCCTTCACTCTGGCACTGCTAATTTGCAGAGTAAGCTCCTCCAGAATATTCCAAATTGTCCTGATAAAAAATGGCTCTAAGAGGCTCGGTGCCTCTAGCTCAGCAGGTAGAGCACCAGCCCCATGTACCGGAGCTGGAGGGTTTGAACCCAGCCCGGGCCTGCCAAACAACAATGACAGCTACAACCAAAAAATAGCCAAGCGTTGTGCTGGGTGCCTGTAGTCCCAGCTACTTGGGAGGCTGAGGCAAGAGAATCGCTTAAGCCCAAGAGTTTGAGGTTGCTACGAGCTGTGACGGCACGGCACTCTACCGGGGTGACAAAGTGAGACTCTGTCTCAAAAAAAATAAGAAAATGGCTCTAAGAAATTCTGCCAGTCAGATGCTTTAAAAAAGGAATACAAATAAAGGCCATATTCATGCTTTCTTGGGGCTTAATGGAGACTTCATCTGGACCCATAGCGAGGGCTCCTTGAGGAACTGAGTTAAGCAGCAAAATTCAGTGGGGTGGAGAGTCGGTGGGAGGTTAAGGTCACCATTCCTCTGAGGCCCTACAGAGAGAGGGAGAGAAGACGGGTGAGAGCATGAACTGTTCTGCATGCTTTCTTCATACCTGAGGGGCCACCAGGTAGAAAGGGAAAGGAATTTTGCCTTGTGACTCCAGAGGCCTCAGAGAACCTCAAAGCACAGGTTTAGATAAAAAGTCTAATTAGGGCTCCACATTGCTAACGAGCAGTTCAGACTGCCCACTAATGGTGTGGGCTGCCAGGGAAAGTAGTCAGCTACCTGCCACTGGACACTGCAAGCCAGCGTGAGAGGTGACTTGTCAAGGAGCATAGCAGAGGCTTCATCAGAAGAGAGGCCCACGCACCCTCCCGACCAAGGACTCTGCTTCCATAAGTGGTTGGCTGCTGGCTTAGAAAAATAAGAGACTTTGGAAAAAGTGGGTTTTGTTGCCTTCCAAGTTGAGTTCATTGCTGGAGAGCCCTGGTCCCCAGAAGGCACATTTCTTCAAATAAAACATTTGACCTGGAAAAGGGGCCCCGTGAGAGTGCAGCCTCCTGCCCACCAGCTATCCTGAGTGAGCAGAGGTGCCTCTGGGCAGTGCTCCCAGCTCAGGGAAAGGCAGTGCAGGGGTGCTGGGGGTGGGGGTGGGGTGGGGGGTGGCTGGGAGGCCTCCTCACTCCCTCCTGCAATACTTTGCACACTTGGATGGAGACTAGCCTGGACCAGCCAGTGCCCAGACCACTGTCCCAGAACAGAAGCATCACTCCCTTTCTTTGGTTCCTTGGGTCCCACACTTGTCCCTGGGGTTTTGCACCCCCCATGTCTGACTGGGGACTGGCTACCAGCAAGTGGGGGCATTCATTTTTGCCTAACTTGAAGGAGAATGAGGAAGAGGCCCACCCCATGTTTTGGATCTAACATTCAAGCAGGGAGACTAAGAGTTCATGGAGGGTGGAGGAGGCCAGGAGAGACCAGGCCTCACCCTGAGCTTCTAGAATCCAGGTAGAGAAGCTGGCACACCCCTCCCCCGCTTTCAATTCCATTTCAAGGCATTGTTGGAAAGCAGGGTGGGGCTCAGGGCTGCCCCCTCAGCTGCACCCACAAAATGCTTGTGCTTAGAACTGACAGTGCCTGCTTGCCAGAGAAGAAAGGGCTGCTCTGGGAGGAAGGGAGGCAGAGGGCAGCCCGCAGCTTTGTGTTCCTGTGGCAGCGCCAAGGAAATCCTTTCAAACCCAGTTTCCTGTAGTCTTCTCAGAGTGGTACTGGTTTGCAGCCTATTTATATTCTGATTTAAAAGAAAAATACTTTTGAAAATATCACCACTACTGCCTGCTCCCCTCTGATCAATGGCATCCTCCGGAAGGAAAATGCAAATACCTGAAAAGAAATGGTATATTGGGTATGCTGGTCTTTCTTACCTGATGGTCATGTTTCAGCTAACGCAGACTCAGGCCAACTGTGCTGCAGCTTCTGGGGAGGGGCTGAGCTCTTGCGGGGTACCTGTTTCTCTCAGGTTGGGGAGCTCACTCTCGGGGGCCTAGTAAGCTTCCAGAAAGCTCTCAGTCTGCTATACACATAGCCCCTATGAGGGTAAGCCAAACGCAGCTGAGGCTGGGAGGGCAGTGTTAGAGCACTTTGATCAGAGACTAGCATGTGGGGGCACTTGCCACAGGCAGGCGCTAATCTAGGCTGGACCAGGCCCTTCGGGGGTCTGCCTTCTAGCCCTGCTCTGTGTCCAGCGGGGTTGAGCCCTTGAGCAAGGCTCTGTTCTGTCCAACCCTGTTTCCTCTTCTGCAGGAGAGCATTCGACCAGATGCTGTCTGGGGAGGGTGCTGGCATTTTCTTGGGGAGCAGCGCCAGTGTATGAGTACATAGCCAGAGGGAAGGCCACAGCATCACTGGGGGGGCCCAGCTTGCAGCAGAGCACTCCTCTCAGGGGGCTGCTCCTGTCACAGACAGCTGCCATGCGCATGTCTCTGGAGGAAGGGGAGGCTGAGTGTGTGGACGAGAGTGACGTGAGGCCAGAACTTTTGGGAGTTCCTTAGTGGACAGTCCCCTCCTCACCCATAGTGTCTTACGCCACCCCTCCTTCAGCCAGCCAGCAAGTGTTCACCAAAGTCCTCCCATGTGCAGACAGATAGCTGAGTTCTGCCCTTAAAGAAGGAGATGGAATTGTGGAGTCAGCTTCCCTCCCCTTGGGGACAATGATAGTAATGACCGTCATCCTACTACTGCTGGCGGTGCCCGCTGACTGAAGGAGTACAGAGATTCCAAGTGCACCTTGTTCAGTCCCTCCCGACTCCAAGGTGTCATTCCCCATTGCACGGGTGGTAGCAGCTGAGACTCAAAGAAAGTTGTCCAAGTAAATGGTGCAACTGGGATTCAAACCCAGTCCATCCAGTAAGCCTTGGACCCACACTCTTAAATTAACTTCTACTCTCCCCTCTTGAAGAGTGCACCAAGCCTTTCCCCCAGCCAGCCAGGTCCCTCTAACACAGAAGGCACCAGCAATAGCAAGGGCCCACAGAGCCCTTCACAACCCCTCACCTGTGTCCCAAGCTCCTAACGGGCCATCTCTGGCCAGCATAGCCATAGCTCAGGCCACAGCCAGCTCAACAACACTCGTCTTCCCAGAGGGTGACAGTCCTAGAAAGATGGGAGTTCCTCAGCTGCTACCACAGTCCCTGAGATCCCACCCTGGGGAGGCTTCTGTGTCCTTGTTCAAAAGTCCCGGAGGTGCCAGCTTGGCTCAGGTGGCCCCTGAAGTGTGGGTGCAATCCAGGCCCTAGGAAGGGCTGCAGATCTGGTCCTTATTCCCCACCCACCTCCTCCCAGGCTCAGCCTGTTCTGCTGACAGGGATGTCCCTCGCCTATGGGCCCCACTATAACAGCAAGGCAACCAACTGCTGGCTTGTGGATGCTAAGAGGACCCTCTCTGAGAAAGGCTGTGGTGGGCCAGGACACGGGCCCTAGGCTGGACAGACTAATCCTCAGTCAGTGGTAGCTGTAAACACTATTTTCCTTTCACCGAGTTTTAGGTCTGCTCATTTATTCATTCTGCCCTGGTTACTGGCCGAGTATACAGTGCCAGGCCTGGCTCACCTGTCCCTCCCCTCCAGCACTCACAATAGAGCCTGGGGGACTGGAAGAGGGGAGCTGAGCTACCTCACTTGATGTAGCACCTGTCACACAGGACAGTGATGGAAAGTGTGTTGAAACTGGTAAAACATGCACTGCATTGGTTATAACTCCTTGCATACTCACAATTAATAGAGCCTGATGCGCCCGTGCATTTGTCTCCCCAAGTTTGTTTGTGGTTTTGAAGGCACCTCCTGACAACATTGCCTTGAGCCTCCTACCCTCACCCCTTCCCCCTGCACTCAGGTAACAGTGGGGTTTCTGATGCAGAAGCGGAACAGAAAGATCTTCTAGTGCTCCAGGTCCACCCATGGCAGCACACTTCCTCTCCCTGGCCCTCATGTGGGCTTTGCAGAATCCAGGCTGGCTCTTCTGTGGTGAGGACAGCTCGCTGCTGTCTGTACTGACACTGCACCACTGCTCAGAGCAGCTGAGAGCAAAGCCCAGCAGGGCAGGCTGCAGCATCACCAGGCCCCGGCATGGAAGACCTGAGGGACTTGTTCACCTCCATCCCTGCTGCCAAATGCTTGATTTCTAAAATGGCATGCCTGGGGAAAAGCAGCAGCCAGACAGGCCATCTGATCCCACCCGAGCTGAGCCGCAGCTCCCTTTTTAGCAGGGACTTCTCTTTGGGAAGGATGCTTTATTTCAGGGAGGTTATCTCCCTGCTGCTGTACTGTTAGACATATAAGCAGCGGTGATGTGCCATGGAACCCAGAAAAGGGCTAACTTTGCTCTAAGGCAGAGCGCCATGGGGATGTCCAAAAATCTCCCATAGGGGCTTTGTCCTGCAGGCTTCAGCATGGAGCTGGCACAGCCCGCCCTGTGGCCGCCTCCAAACCAGGGTTCCTGTGCTCCCTGGAGCCAGGGCTGCAGCACGCCACCTGGCACGGGGGCCTCCACGGGGCTCCCACATGGGCACCCTCAGCGTGTGACAAGGTGTTTAGGCTTTGGGCAGGATTATCACAACAAAAAGCAAAAGTGAGGAAGATGCTAATTGCCCTCAAACTGGCCAAGTCCATTTTGTCTCATTTGCAATAATGGGTTTAATTTAATCTTTTATTTCCAATTTGGTACATCACCAAGATTTTATTTGTACAAAACACCTGATTACAATAATTACCAGCTTGGGAAGCTGTCTCCATTTGTGTCTGAAGAAAGGGACTAACAAGTTCCCTCCTCAGTGAGTTCCCTCTTGTTTCTGAAGGCCGGCCCCAGCTGGCTCCCAGCCCACAGTGGCTCCAGAAAGACCAAGTCTGGGGAAGGTGGAAGCCTGTCTGCACACCCTCTCTGGGGGAGGAAGTGTCAAGGGCACCCACGGCACAGGTATAGGTCTCAGCTGCCACTCGCTACCTGCACTGGGGTCCCGGGTCGTCTTATCTGTGAAACATGAGCTGCAATAGCGCCAGCTCCTAGAGGTGAGTGAGGATGAAAGGAGGTTTGCCCTTGGCACCTAGAAGTGCTCAGCGCTGTTGGTGATTTTCCTTGGGCCCAGAGCTCTTTGGAGCAGGCCTGTGCTCACTCATCGCTGTGTCCCAGCACATCTGGGCAATCATTCAGTGAGACTTTGTTGATGTTGACATGCGGGCAGGCAGTGGCCAGTTATATGGTAATGAAATATGTCAGTCACCAGAATCTCTGCCTCCTGCCGGGTTGCAAGTAGTGACTGTGTGCTGCTGGGTGGCACTGCCTACTGGGGGCAATGTAGCTGCCTGGTCTCTGGGGTAAATAGGGCACAACAGGGCTTGGGGCAGACAGACCAGAGCTCCAGCAAGAAGGGCGTGGCTGCCTGAGACTGGGAAGGTTGGGGGCTGCATCCTGCTGACACACCAGCCAGGCTGAACCCAGAGCAGGGTGAACCCAGCTGTGATGAGAACAGTCAGATGCCAGCCTTGGGAGTTAGGCCTTTTATCTTTTGAAAAGAGAGAAAACAGGGCATATAGAATTGGAAGGGATGTCAGGGCTCTGGTACAGAAGAGCACGCAAAGGCCAGGGAAAGGAGAGAGGAAGGCCTCACACCAGACGGAGGGCGTGGCTGGCCTCCAGACACATATATATGAGTCCCAGCACACCTCTGGCCAACCTCCCAGCTCCTCGAGCTCCATGCGATGCCCCATCTCAAGCTTGTTCCAGTTGATCTTGCTGTGTGACTGATTTCTGAGCTGCTCTGGGCTCACTAGGGGACTGGGGAGAGGCTTCTTTTTCACTCCTGTGCCAGGCCTGAGCTGGCAGCCCCTGAAAGTCTATGATGTCTCCCTGAGAAGCTCCAGCGTTAGGAATTAATCTCACTGAACAGATTGTTCAAGAATCTTCAAGGTCATCTGAAAGTGGCAGTTTCTACATTAGTAATTCAAGTCCAGGTATACGGGCTGGAAATTTCCAAGCCCACATGAGCCCTCAAACAGAGGCTCTGAGCTGCCCAACTGAGGGAGACGGATCACATTAGCCCCTTGGGCTGATTCTCTGCAGGACTTTGTGGGGCAGGTAGATACACCCCTGCCCTATACCCTGGATCCCACAAGTGGCTGCACCCAGAGTCGGTGGCCTACCACTTCCTAAACCCAATTCCCAGCAAAAAGGGGCTGGTAGGCTCTGCCCATCTCCAGCTAGAGGGGGGCAGGTAACAGCTGCTGAGAGCAGTGCCTTCCAGGTCTCGCATATCTCATTGGTCCACTTTCTGCCTGACAGGGCACCCCCAGTCCTTGGCCTCCTGCAGCCAGCCCAAGCCTCAAGATCACAGCAACCTGCAGGCCCCAAGGGGAAGCAAGGAGCCCCCCAGTCCATGAGTAGATACACAGGGTGCTCCGAAAGAGCAGGTCTGAGCAGAAGACAGCTGCACCTTGGAGAGGAGTGACGTCCTGGGGACAGCAGGGGAAGGAGCAGGTCTTCCGCTAGTGGTCAGAGAATGAAAGGAAGACATGTGGGCAGACGCCCTTTGCTGATGCCCAGGTGTAGCTGGGTTACTCTGTGGCATGGCCTGGGAGAGAGTCACACAGAGCTCTCCTCTCTGAGGCCAGGGTCTTACCTGGTAAAGTGACAGAGGCAGCACAGACGTGGCAGGAAGAATGGATGGCTCTGGCACCAGGCAGACCAGATGACTCTGCATTCGCTGGCCCTGTGACCTGAGGCAAGAATTCAGCCTTTCTGAGTGTTGTCTGCTTGTATCTTGTATCTGAAGCAGCGGTGATAGGAGATGAGCCAAAGGATGGGCCTAGCACAGACCTGATCGGGAGGACACTCCATGTAGAGGACAAAAAACAGTGTGGGGCTGACTGCAGCAGCGGAGCCTAGTGGGGCCGGTAGCCGAGCACTTGTCCCTCGGTACCCATTTCCCACACACATGCGTTTGTCTCCTGCCAGGAGAGCCACGTGGAAAACGAGTGTGTGTATTCAACACCTCGACACACCGAGGAAGCCACGCCTTGAAGGACGATGGCTCCTTTCTGATCTTCCATGCTGTGGCTTGGTGCCACTCCCCAGCCCTCATTTCTCTGTTGGTTGAATTAGAATGTTCCAGGGTGAGCTCAGGCTGATTACCTCTCCTCCAAGGAAGGAGTAGGATCCCATGAGACCTCGCACCCTGCTGGATACTGCCGGGAAAGTAGTCTTCCATTTCTCCTCCTGGCTTTCATGGTTGGGAAGTCGGATTTCCTCCAAAGGCATCCACAGTGGGAAGAACACCATCTTCAGAGGCAGGCGTGACCACTTGGCACGCCCAGCTGGACTCCTCTTCAGAAGGACTTCAGGTCCCAGGAGTCAGGAGATGTGGCTTCTGCAGTGGTTGACTATGTGCCTAGGGCGCGAGACTCAGCGTCTAGGAGCCATAGTTCACTCACCGGCAAAGTGGGAGTGGGGGCACCTAGTGCATGGGAATAGTTCGCCACTGCTTCATAGGTGCTTCTCACCACCGGGGGCTCTTTTTCTACTCAGTAAGAACAGGCCTCATGCCCGGGCACCCATGTGTCCTGGCCGCGTCCATGTGGAATTGCTCTGGGCTCGCTGGTGAAGCAAATACACCAAGTACTTGGACAGTGCCTGGCACGGCTGGAGTGTTTGCTGTTTGCAGTGGTGTGAGGACTCAGCCGGCCCACAGCTGAGCATTAGCCCCCATCCTGGGCACCAGGCTCCCTGATCTTCCCAGAGGTGGCAGACAGGCCTGAGAGAAGAAACTGTGGAGAGCAGTGGCCTCATTTGCAAACAGATGGGGCTGGAGGCTGCCGCTGTTGGTCCCTGTAAACCTCCGGCCTGGCCAGCCTTGGGCACCCGCAGGTCACACCAGAGACCTGGCAGGGCTTTACAGTCTAAGGAGAGCGCATCTTGGCAGCCATCATGAAACCCTGATTGCAACCATTGGCTTGTGGCCACCTCTCTTATTCTGAAGCTTCACACTTCCTGCCCAGCCCCAGCCACTTTCTGGGGGCCCCCAGCTGCTCATGCACACTCAGGGTCTGTCATGACCCTGCCCTCAGCTGTTTGGCCACCCCACGACCTTTGCAGATCCAATCAGGACCTGGTCATGTCCACTCCAGCACAGGTGTGGTTAACACACATGTAGTAGTAAGAAAGATGTACAACGTTTTGGTTTGGTTCTGTTGTCCGGAGAGGGTGGTGGAGCTGACCTTGAGGCCTATGGTGCCCTAGCAAGGGTGGACAGCCCTATGTCTACCTGAGGTGGCCCCGCCCCACCTACCCACCCACCCAGGAGGGCTTCCAGAGGTGGGGGTCATCCTCCTCCACAAAGCTCACACACTGCCTGGGCCATGGGTTTCCTTGACTGTCACCCATTGACCATGAGCTCCTCCTGGGTGGACATCCTAACTCCTGTGCCAGAGACTCATAAGTATAAGCTGCTCTTAGAAGTCAGGCTGTCTCAGGCCTCAGATGCCAGCTCCGGGGCCACACATCTGGAGCTGGGCCTCCCCTCCTCACCCCCTCCCCACTCTTGTGGTGCCACAGCCTGTGGCTCAGGCCACAGCCAGCCTCTCAGGCTGCTTCTACGCCTGAGACCCAGCCTGCTGCCCCTTGCCTGTTGGTGAAGGATGGACTTGCCTTATGGGTGACGTGCACCTGCCACCTAAAGGGAGGAGGCTTCACTGAGAGGTTTAGGATGGGACTTGGGTGAGCAGCAGGCATGCTGCATTCCTGGGTGGAAAGACTAAATGCTATAAAATGGTGGCCTTCTTTGCATGTGCTCAGAGCGTTAATGCAGGTACAAGTCACCACCCAAAGGGAATGAACAAAATGATTTTAAAATTCATCTGAAATAGTACAGAGCAAGATTGTGAGGAAATACACTAAACGCCAAGAACACTGAGGAAAGACTCTGACCCCACCTGTTCATGCATGATTTGAAGTAGCAGAGATTAAAATGGCCAAGCACTGATATGTGGGTGAGGTATCTGGCTCACTGGAAAACAGTGGAAGGCCCCTGTTTCATGCCGTGATTCACTGTGTGACAGAGACAGTGCCTTACAAGAGCAAGGGGAAGGAAGATTAGCTAATCTGTATCTATCTAGCAAAGTAGAAGGAATCCCTCTCTGTCTGCCAATGCAAAGTGGACAACTGCTTAAGCAGACAGATTACAAAGTACAATAATTGAACATGTGTCATTTCTTAGAAAGAATAACTTCCTAAGTTGTAAAAAGTACCAAAAAAAAAAAAAAACCAAAGATCAACAAATTTGATTTAAAATCCTAAAATCTTTTTTTCAAAGAAAAAAATCTCAAAAGTCAAACGGGCTAGAAAATTAGGATAGCAGATGAATTTCAGTCTTACAAAATGCTCCTAAAAACCCATTGGGAGTAATTACCCCTAGTTATTATTAAATAAATGCAGATTTCAATAGGGAGGGATATTTTGCGCTTCCGACAAAGCAGAAATGAAGAATCATGATAGTGGGAACAAGGGAACCAACCACAGGGATTCTGCTGACAGCCAAGGAAGTGATACAGCCTTTTCAGATAAGAACTACAAAATGTTTTGAGAGAGAGAGTCACAGCCTCTTGCCCAATCACACCACCTTGGGGAAATTTGCCCTAGACAGGGAGAGTCTCCAACGTCAAGTGGCCACTGAGTCTTCCCAGGGTCACTAATAAGAGTCCACAGGGGACGCTGGACTCCCTTCACCATCATCCCACACCCTGATGCAGTGCCTTTGTGTCTGTTCATATGTGGACTAAGTGGGTATTCTCAGTAAGACCTCATTTATAACAGCAGAGAGATTGGATATGACCTAACTCTGTCTCCCTGTGAAGGGGAGACTGAATAAATGAGAGGT
The DNA here is from genome assembly GCF_027406575.1 of Nycticebus coucang. Classification (NCBI taxonomy): domain Eukaryota; kingdom Metazoa; phylum Chordata; class Mammalia; order Primates; family Lorisidae; genus Nycticebus; species Nycticebus coucang. The sequence continues at coordinate 93,844,241 of NC_069788.1, forward strand.
AACCACTGGATGCAGGAGTACACAGTGCTCACGGAGATGGACAGGTCGGGCACACGGTCAGGACAAAGTGTGTGCGGCGAAGGCATACACCCTGACAAACTGACCACATCGTGCATGGACCCAGCAAGCAGGGACGAGGAGGTCAGAGGCTTGGTTAGGGCAGCAGGTGGTGAGCACTTTAAAAATCTGTCAGAAGCTAAGTGTGGGGGCTCATCCCAATAAGCCCAACACTTTAGGAGGCTGAGGCAGGAGGATTGCTTGAGCCCAGAAGCTGGAGACCACCCTGAGCCACATAGTGAGCAACACTCCATCTCTACAAAAATTTTTGAAAATTAGCCTGTGTCGGCTTGGCACCCATAGCACAGTGGTTACGGCCCAGCCACACACCAAAGGTGGCGGGTTCGAACCCAGCCCAGGCCAGCTAAACAACAATGACAACTGCAACAAAAAAATGGCCAGGAATTGTGGTGTGCATCTGTACTCCAGCTACTTGGGAGGCTGAGGCAAGAGAATCACTTTAGCCCAGGAGTTGGAGGCTGCTGTGAGCTGTGACGCCATGGCATTCTACCAAGGGGGACATAATGAGACCCTGTCTCAAAAAAAAAAAAAAAATTATCCTGTCATGGTGGCATGCAGCTGTAGTCCCAGCTACTCAGGAGGCTGAGGCAGGAGGATCACTTGAGCCCAGGAGTTGAAGGCTGCAGTGGTGATGCCGCTGCACTCTAGCCTGCACAACAGAATGACACACTGTCTCTAGGCTTCCCCCACCCCAAATAACTGTCATTATGATAGTAATGCCACAAATAACATTTCTTCAGGTTAAAAAAAAAAAAGAAAAAGATGAGGACACCCCTTCTCTGTGGGTGTCAGCTGGGTGGGGCACAGCAGGACAGGCACTGGGTTGGTGCAGTCTGTGGCCTTCTGGTTTTTTCATTCCTGGTTCTTGAAATTGTCATTCTTATGGTTCAAAAATAGCTGAATATCAGTAATGTCATATGATTCCAGCGACTGTTTTGACATTGCCCCTGAGCACTGAAGTACGTAAGAACTTACTGTGTGCCCAGCCCAATGGAGATGCATCCCCACCTCCAAGGAACTTACTGGAAACTCAAGGACAAGTAGGAGCCCAGGACTCCTAGCATCTGTCTAACTTTCTGTCTGTCTCTCTGACATCTGCAGGCCCTGATCCTCCACCAGCTAGGCCGCTATAGCCTGGCAGAGAAGATCCTTCGGGACGCAGTGCAGGTGAACTCGACAGCCCATGAGGTCTGGAACGGGCTGGGCGAGGTCCTCCAAGCTCAAGGCAACGATGCAGCAGCCACTGAGTGCTTCCTGACGGCCTTGGAGCTGGAGGCCAGCAGCCCTGCCGTGCCCTTCACCATCATCCCCCGTGTGCTCTGAGCAGGAGCCTGCTGGCCTCCCCTGGGGCTAGGCCTCAGAGGCTTGGTGCCAGACCCCACCCGTCAGCCCAAGGGGACAAATCTGCCACACTGAGGCCATGGACGAGCATTCGATTAACCACAGTGAACTAACCAAACCAACCCGGAATCCTCGCTCTCTCCACATGCATTTCTGTTGTTGTTTTGGCCAGCCCAATGATAGTTTCTGAACCTACTGACATTGTTCAACATGGATTATGTGCCATATTTTGTTAGTTGACATCTGAGTTTTAAGTAAAAATGATTATGGAATTATTCAGCAAATGTAAAAGAATATATTCAAAGTTAAAATTCAGTGGCAGAACAGATTATTTTTATCAAAGCTGTAAAGAAAACAATTGTCCTCCCCTCCCTCCACCACTGCTGCCCACCTTGCCCAGAAACCAAATGTGAATCTTCTGTCTCCCACCTCAGTGCTAGTCCGTACCAGGACACCAGCTAACAGTTTCTTGGTTTTATTGTTAATAATTGTACCATGTGATGAATTACTGTCCTCACTTAGAACAAAGCCTGAGTCCAAGACTATTTATATTTTACCAATATATGCCTGTTACAAGAGAAGGAAATATGAGTTATTTAAGTTTAACTTTTTTATATGAATTCAGAGTTTATTTATCGATGGAAATATGTAAAAAGAAGCTTCAAATGGAATATTTACCGACATTCCTTATACATGACAGACACTTGGCTACATGGGAAGATGATGTTAATAATAAAATGATTTTTAAATGGACCCAAGGTCTGTATCATCTGTAAAAGTCCACAGGTCTGAGAAACATTTGGGGAGGGGAGGCACAGGATGCCCCTTCCGGGGGAGGGTCCCACTGACAGCAGCTACAGAGACAAACTTGGGCTTGGGGCCTGGTTCTGGCTCCATCACCCCCTGTCTGAGGGAGCCCAGGCAAGCCCTTTGCTCTGTCCAAACCTCTCTCTCCCTGCACTTAGATTTGAGGATGATCCTTATGGTAGATAAAGTGTTTCCAGAGGCCTCAGCATGCAGGGCTCTTTTTTGCAGCAACAGCTCTGGTTTTAGTTTGGAAATTCACCTTGACCTTCCCTATGTCATCTGGAGGATACCTTGGAATTGGCACACATGACCCAGGTCTGGCCAACCACCATCCTGAGCTCACAGGCCACAGCGGGTCAGGAGGGGAAAGCATAGAGATGCTAGAGCCATAGACAGCAAGACCAGGAGCCTCATAGAAACTGACAGCCTCCTGTAGGCCGTGCCAGCCCTCCCCCACCCCGGGGTTGCTCATCTGGGCAGCTGGAGGGTAGCCCCACCTTGCCAGGGTCCAAGGAAATGTGGAGGGCCTGAGTTCTGACCCACTCAAGCCAGGTACAACCTCTCTGACTCACTGAGGCAGACAGGCGAGGGGCAGCTAAAGTGGAGAGAGAGCAGGTAGGAGCCCCTCTTCAGCACTGACCCTACCAGGCAGTATGGGGGCTGCAGATGGCCACAAATCATGGGATTTTCAGTGTTAGGAGCTGGGCAGATATTTGGTGTGGTGGAAACTCACCCTGGCTGAAGGCCTAAGGCCTAGTCCTTACCCAATGAGGAGAAAGATCTACCCCGATCAGGCTCAGGAAGGGGCAGAAGGCCAGGGCCACCCAAGGCTCATGGTGCAGGCCCCAGTCTCAGCCACTGTCTCCCAGGCCCACCTCTATGCCAGGTCCTTATGTCAGAAAATCTTTGCCCATCAGCCTGTGCAGGGACACTAGGATGGCACCTGCTTGCCACCTGCATCCCTCCATCGTGTCCCATCTCCCTCAGGGGAACCAGCCCCAACTCTTCAGCCATGTGGCTCAAGGATAGACTTGAGCTTCGCCTTGACAACCAGAGCCCTACAGACCCCCAAGTTCAGTGACTGGTTCAGGTTTGGGTTTGTTACCTTGTTTGGCCAATGAGAAAGCCCTCCTGGGACTTGTTATGGAAATATTAGAAAAAAGCCGCTTTCTACTGGGTCTGATGTCCTAATAGGATGCCACCCAGGGGCTGCTGGTGGCCATTTGGCACCATGGGGTGGCCCTTCTGAGAATGATGCCAACTAGGAAACAATAAACTAGGAGAGGGGGAGTGAGTGACTGTTGGAGCACTGGAGCCCCAGATGTTTCTGTTATGTGAGCCAATACAGTTCCCTGTTTTGCTTAGAGCAAGCACAGGCGGTTTCTGTCACTTGTACATAAAAGGCACCATGGAAATGCAGGGAAGTCTTTTGGTCCCCATCGCTCCCCACTCAGAACTCTTCTAAACCCTGCATTCTTCTTCTTTAATCCCTCTCACCCACGTTCTGCTTTCCAGCAAATTCTGTCTTTTCCACCCAAATCATACCTCTAACCTCTCCCTTCTCCACCTTTGTCTCCAGGACCGGGTCCACCGCTTACTGAACCCCAGTGAAGTTCCCCCACTTCCACCCCTGTTCCCTTCACGGCTTTCTCTGCACAGCCCCAAGTGTCCTCTAAAATGGGAGAATTGGAGTGGGCCTCCCCGCTCAGTAAACCCGCAATGGTTCCTGAGCCCTTGCCCAGAACCAGACTTCACTCCCAGAGGCCTCTGTGCCTGACCGGCCTCTTCCCCACTCTTTGCTGCCCTGGCCTTCCCAGTCCTCGGGCCTGCCAAGCCCTTCCCACTCATTGTTCAGTGCCGCCAGATCATGAGAATGACCTGACAGACTGAGACTGAGACTCAGCCCGAGAGGGATACCCCTCTGAGAGGTGCCCGGGTCTGCCTGGTTGTTTTGGGGCCAGCGAGATGTGGGAGGTGTTGTGTCTGACTCCAGGCCTAATGCTGATCCTAACATAGGTAAGTCACTCCCATTCCCTGGTCTCAGTCTCCCCATGGGTAAAACCTATTAATTCATTCATCCATCCATCCTGCAATGATCTATGTAGACCCTTATTCTCTAAGCACTGAGGGTCCAGCAGTCCAGGAAATAGATGCCCCCATCCCAGTTTGTGGAAGGAAGGAAACAGATGCAGAACGTGGCAGGTGGTGAGACCCACAGACAAAGACAGAGCCGGGTTGGGTGCAGGGAGTGTGGAGCACCATCTCACAGGGGACAGAGGAGCAGGGTTGGAGGACAGCAGGCCACGGGAGCAGCAGCTCAAAGACTCGGGGCGGTCAGGATGGTAAAGGATGAGAAGAACAGGATGAGGTCGGTGGATGTATGACAGGAGCCAGACACGCAGGGCCTCGTGGGCTGGGCTAAGGGTGTGTGTCAGTTTTCTGGTACTTCAGTGACAAATTATCACAAACTCACCAGCTTAAAACAGCACAAATATACTACAGTTTTAGAGGTCAGAAGTCTACAGTCAAGTTTTCAGCAGGGCTATGTTCCTTCCAGAGGCTGTTTCCTCATCTTTTCCAGCTTCCAGAGCAGTGTTTTTCCACCTTTTTTTATCTCCTGGCACACTTGAAACTATAGTTAAACTTTCACGGCACACTTAAGTTATATTGATCCAAACAAAGAGTTGAAAAGAGGATATACTTACTGTGCTTTGAACTTCTTTTGAAAATAATTTAATAATCTTTAAAAGTTTTTGCGGGACGCCTAAGATCCTCCCACAGCACACCGGTGTGCCTCGGAACACCGGCTGAAAATCACTGTTCTAAAGGCTACTCTGTGCTCTGGCTCGTGGCCTCGCTTCGTGTCACCTTCCCTCCCTCTGCGTCCATCCGTCATTACCTTGCTGACTTCTGCCTTCTGACCCTCTGTCTCCCTCTTCTGAAGAGCCTGTGATTCCCTGGGGCCTGCCTGGATAGTCCAGGATCACCTCCCCAATCTCGAGATCCTTCATTTAATCACATCTGCCAGGCCTCCTCTGCTCTGTGAGTCACATCTCCACAGGTCCCAGGGCTTAGGACATGGGTGTCCTGCCAACTACAGGGTGGAATCCAAGAAGCTGTCAGCAGGCTGTCAGGTGGCTGCAGCCATCCAGGTGAGCACCTGTGGGTGGCAGGTACACCCAGGGGACAGAGGTGGTGGAGAAAAGGTCATTACAACAAGGTGCCCACCCTGAAGGAGGCAGGTGTTCTCTGCCTTTGGGAGGTCATCGGAGCAGGTGTCCAGAAGCTTGAGGTTCTACCACTTTCTACCAGATGACAAGGCCCAGCCACTTTGCCAAAGGACGGGACCATCCTCACACCGGCAACAAGGATCCATCCATGTGCAGAGGAAGAAGCATCCTCTAAGCCAAAAATATGTGATCAATTTTAAATCCTCCCTCAAGCTGATTTTTTTTTTTAATATAGTTATCCTGGCTGGGCACCCATAACTCAGTGGTTAGGGCACTGGCCACATGCTCCAGGGCTGGTGGATTCGAACCTGACCTGGGCCTGCTAAACAAACAAACTAAAAATAGCCAGGTTGGGCGGTGCCTGTGGCTCAGTAGGTAGGGCTCCGGCCCCATAGACCCAGGGTGGGGGGTTCAGACCCGGTCTGGACAAACTGCAACAACAACAAAAAAAAATACCAAGGGCTCATGGTACTGGCACAAAAACAGAGACATAGACACTTGGAATCGAATAGAAAACCAAGAAATGAAACTAACATCTTACAACCACCTTATCTTCGATAAACCAAACAAGAACATACCTGTGGGAAAGACTCCCTATTCAATAAATGGTGTTGGGAGAACTGGATATCCACCTGTAAAAGACTAAAACTGGACCCACACCTTTCCCCACTCACAAAAATTGATTCAAGATGGATAAAGGACTTAAATTTAAGGCATGAAACAATAAAAATCCTCCAAGAAAGCATAGGAAAAACACTGGAAGATACTGGCCTGGGGAAAGACTTCATGAAGAAGACTGCCATGGCAATTGCAACAACAACAAAAATAAACAAATGGGACTTCATTAAACTGAAAAGCTTCTGTACAGCTAAGGAGACAATAACCAAAGCAAAGAGACAACCTACACAATGGGAAAGGATATTTGCATATTTTCAATCAGACAAAAGCTTGATAACTAGGATCTATAGAGAACTCAAATTAATCCACATGAAAAAAGCCAACAATCCCATATATCAATGGGCAAGAGACATGAATAGAACCTTCTCTAAAGAAAACAGACGAATGGCTAACAAACATATGAAAAAATGTTCATCATCCCTATATATTAGAGAAATGCAAATCAAAACCACCCTGAGATGCCATCTAACCGCAGTGAGAATGGCCCACATCACAAAATCTCAAAACTGCAGATGCTGGCGTGATGTGGAGAGAAGGGAACACTTTTACACTGCTGGTGGGACTGCAAACTACTACAACCTTTCTGGAAGGAAGTATGGAGAAACCTCAAAGCACTCAAGCTAGAGCTCCCATTTGATCCTGCAATCCCATGACTGGGCATCTACCCAGAAGGAAAAAAATCCTTTTATCATAAGGACACTTTTACTAGACTGTTTATTGCAGCTCAATTTACAATCGCCAAAATGTGGAAACAGCCTAAATGCCCACCAACCCAGGAATGGATTAACAAGCTGTGGTATATGTATACCATGGAATACTATTCAGCTATTTAAAAAAATGGAGACTTTACATCCTTCATATTAACCTGGATGGAAGTGGAAGACATTATTCTTAGTAAAACATCACAAGAATGGAGAAGCATGAATCCTATGTACTCAATTTTGATATGAGGACAATTAATGACAATTAAGGTCATGCGGGGGGGGGAGGAAAAGCAGAGAGAGGGAAGGAGGGAGAGGGGTGGGGTGGGGCCTTGGTGTGTGCCACACCTTCTGGGGGCAAGACAGATTGCAAGAGGGACTTTACCTAACAAATGCAATCAGTGTAATCTGGCTTATGTACCCTCAATGAATCCCCAACAATAAAAAAATAAATAAATAAATAATAAAAATACCAAGGGTGATAAAGTGAGACTCTGTCTCTAAAAAAATAATAATAATAAATAAACAAATAAATATAACCATGTGTCGTTGCAGGCGCCTGTAGTCCCAGCGACTCAGGAGGCTAAGGCAAGAGAATTGCTTGAGCCCAAGAGCTAGAGGTTGCTGTGAGCTATGATGCCACAGTACTCTACCGAGGATGACAAAGTCATTACTCTGTCTAAATAAATAAAATAAGGTTGTCCAAAGGTAACAAAGTTGATTTTTACAAATATTTTTATGCAGTCAACAGTCATTTTAAAAACAGGAAAATTAAATCAGAAATGGGCAGAGCTCAAAAATAATGAGACTTGTCAGTATAGTGTTACCAAATTTTTTTTTTTTTTAGTGTTATCAAATTCTCTGGCTTTCAGCTTTATAAAGCATTTTTCAAAACTTGCTTCATTGTTTTTAAAACCAGGATCCAGGCCACTCTTGGGTCTGGGTTAGTGCCATACACACTGGCAGAGGGACAGAGCCCCCATATAGAAATGGAGCTAGTTCACCCACAGCTCTGCCTTTTTGTAAAAACTAGCAAGCAGCTTTTTCTTTTCTTTTGTGATTATCAAATACACACCCACCATATTAGGTTCCCATTGCTCCTACAACAAATTGCCACAAACTTAATGGCTTAAAACAACACACATTTATTGTCTCTAGGTTCTGGAAGTCAGAAGTCTGAAGTGGTCCCAGGCCTTTTCCAGCTTCTAGAGGCTGCACTTGGCTTGTGGCTATTTTCCAAGCCAGTGGTGGGACCACTCCAAGCTCTGCTTCAGAATGATCTTTGTCATGTCTCCTTCTCTGACCCTGGTCTCCCGTCTTCCTTTTTTTCATTTCTAAGAGCCTAGTGACTATATTGGGCCCACCTGGATCACCCCAAATAATCTCTCCATCTGAAGATCCCTAACTTAACCACATCTGCAGAGTCCCTTTTGCCATGTAAGCTCACATAGTCCCGGGTTCCAGAGATGTTGACGTCTTTGGGGGGCATTACTCTGCCTGCCATACATACCATGGACAATTTCAGAAATAGAACGGCTAAAATCATTCAATTCTAAAAAAAATAATAATAATAAAATAAAATCATTCAATTCTACCATCTGGTGTTCACCTTCTCAGCATTTTGGCCTCTTGTCTTTCAGCATTTTTCTTTGAGTATATATACCCCGTTTCCCCAAAAATAAGACATCTTCCGAAAATAAGACCTACTTACAGGAAAGATAAGACGTCCCCTGAAAACAAGACCCAGCGCATCTTTGGGAGCACACCTTAAAATAAGACACTGTCTTATTTTCGGGGAAACAGGGTATTAATGGAGTGAAATCGTGTTATACATAACATTTTATAGACCTTTTTACTTACTGTTCCCTTGTCATCAACACACTTTATAGACAATTTAAAGACAGCATAACCGTCTGTCTCAGGAATGTACTGTACACTATGAACTCATTTTTTTATATCAACCATTTACATCGTTTCACATTGTCCTAACACATACAATGGAATAATTCAAGCTAGCTTGCATTTATTGAGCATTTATTATATACTGAGGATTGTTCTAAGCTTTCTATGTATACCAACTCCTCTAATTCTCATGGCAGCTCTATGTGGTGGATACTGTTATTACAGAAACAGAGATAGATGAGAAATGAAGCCTCCTTTAGAAGAAGAAACTTGCTCAAGGTTGGATGTTGCTATCAGTAGGATTTGAACCCAGGCCACCTGACTCTAGAATCCACACTCTTAGCCACTCACATACTCATCTTTTTCTAGCGGCTCTATCTTTTTAGGATAGACGTCCAGGAGGAATGCTAGTTCATTAGCTTACATTCATTAAGGGCTTAGTTTTGCATTTTCCATGGATTAGCTCAGTTAATCCTCACAACTCTATGAAATGGTCTGTGAACTGACCAGAGCCCAGATGGCTGGTTCCAATTGCCAGATTCTGGCTGGTGGCTCTGTGCAGTAGCCAGTCGTTAACATTCCCTCCCCAAGAGCTCACTTTGCCAGATGGTGCCCCAGTGAGTATGAAGTGCAGTCAGATCATGCCACCAGCAAGCCGGTGCCAAAGCAGGCACATGGTCCAGCCTGGCCACAGACCCAGCTCCGGCATCTCAAGTACTCACATATGAGGGGGTCCACTTGAGGCTGATGCAGTGGGGTTCAGATGGCAGGGTTCAGGACTCAGTTTTTCTTCCAGTTGGATCAGGCAACAAAATCCTCAAAAGCATCTGGACACACAACTAGATTGAGTCCTTGATCCCGGGACATTCCTTGAGGAGTAGAGGCTACTGGGCACGTTAGAGGTGCCTGTACAACGTTACTAGCCAATCCACACATCTTTAACACCATTAATTTTGCATACATGCACACACACATTTCTCACATCCACCATACTAACCCTCAAACCCTCTGGGCCTGATAGGAGTCGTGGTTACTGAGCAGGTGGTAATAACTGCTTTTAGATCGAGGGCTTCTGATTAGCGTCTTTCAGATGCTAACTAACCAGCCTGAGTGTGTATTCCTGATTGGGATTCTGTAAATGTTAACTGATCATCTCCAGATGTACATAAACATTAACATATGCATATGTTACACTTTCCTTGCTGAAATACATTAAAGTAATGGAGGATGATACAAAAAGTGGATACAATGATTATCTCTTTTTATAGATGGGAAAACTGAGACTCAGAACAATGAGGTGACTCACCAGAGCACAACCTGAATCCCATCCAGGATCCTTCTGATTCTGTGGCCCACCCCTGGCCTCCTGGCAGAAACCTGGGCAAAAGCCACTAACATATTTCTAATGCCTCAATGGGTATTAATAAATTGCCCTACCACATTGCCTTGGGCCTGCACTCACACTGTGTCCCCTCACAATGAGCCACTAACTGACCACGTGGAGGGCCATTTGTGGCCAGCTGCACCCCCAAACCTAGCCTGTCTGTCCTACTGGATTGAGAGGGGGAGCTGGCACTGCTATGTGGCCAGGGTGGCAGCGTACTAGAAGCTTGTCACAGCAGGGGAGTGTGCGGCTGTCACCTATTCTTGCTTCTCCAGTGTGTGGGTATCTGGAGAGGTGGCAGGTAACCCACATGGCTATCTGTGTTGTCCACAAAGAGAATCTTAGCACATACGGAAGTCCCTGCCACTTGTTCAACATATGCCAACCAAAAAATACCTACTGGGCCTTTACTCTGGGCTAGGACATCCTTCCAGGCCCCAGGCCCCCTCTGGCCCAGTGTCCCAGGGCCATCTTTCTTCTTGTTGTGGTGTGGCCATGAATGAGTCACAGCCCTGTCCGGGCCTTGGTTTTCTCATCTGTAAAAAGGATAAACAAGACTTTGACTAAGTGATCCCTGATCCCTTGTAACTGCGATTTTGCCAAGTTTTGAGATTATTGGGATTTCTCCTGGCAAGACAGTAGCAGGGTTGGGGTTTACATGAAATGTCAGTGTGAAGTGCCTAGTGTAGAAGATTCTCAAAATAAAGTGAAGGTTGGGAGTTTAATTCACATTAGTGTAGGCTGGACTTAGTGATTCAAATCCAGAAAGAAGAGTGTGGAAAGAGAAAAACAGTAACAGTACTGTGGGGAACACAGGAAGACATCACGTCACCAAAGCGATGAAGGTCAGCATCACCAGGGAAGAGTCACGTGGATGGCATGTACCCCGAAACGATGAGGGGAGCTAGCATTTCACCTCTGTAGGCTCCTTCCCCAAAACACACAGTTCCAGGGGGCCACCTGTGGCTCAAGGAGTAGGGCACCGGCCCCATATACCTGAGGTGGCAGGTTTCAAACCCAGCCCTGGCCAAAACTGCAAAAACAAACAAACAGACAAACAAAAAAAAAATCATATAGCTCCAGTCAAAACTGGGAAAACATCAGACAAACTCAAACTGATGACCTTTCTACAAAATATCTTATCTATATGCCTCAAAACTGTCAAGAGCATGAAAAGCAAAGAAAAGTCCAAGAAACTGACACTCATGGAGGAGCTTATGGAGACAAGATAACTGAATATAATGTGGTGTGGGTTCCAAGATGGCAGCCTGGAACGGGAAAAGCACACTCGTGTTATATAAACTGGTGACATCTGAATAAAGTCTGGAGTTTAGTTAGTAGTGACATACCAATGTTGGTTCCTTAGTTGGGACAAATGCACCAGATAATACAAAGAATTCCTATCAGGGGAAACTGAGTGAGGGGGTAGATAAAAACTCTGTATTATCTCTGCAACTTTTTTTTTTTTTTTGTAGAGACAGAGTCTCACTTTATGGCCCTCGGTAGAGTGCCGTGGCCTTACACGGCTCACAGCAACCTCCAACTCCTGGGCTCAAGCGATTCTCCTGCCTCAGCCTCCCGAGTAGCTGGGACTACAGGCGCCCGCCACAATGCCCGGCTATTTTTTGGTTGCAGTTCAGCCGGGGCCGGGTTTGAACCCGCCACCTTCGGTATATGGGGCCGGCGCCCTATCTCTGCAACTTTTTAGTCAATCTAAAATTATTGCAAAATTTGGCTAGGCATGGTGACTCACCTGTAATCCTAACACTCTGGGAGGCTGAGGCAGGAGGATCGCTTGAACTCAGGACAACAGCCTGAGCAAGAGTGAGACCTTGTTTCTACTAAAAATTAAAAAATAAAATAAAATAGGGTGGCACCTGTGGCTCAAAGGAGTAGGGCACCGGCCCCATATGCTGGAGGTGGCGGGTTCAAACCCAGCCCTGGCCAAAAACTGCAAAACATAAATAAATAAATAAATTAGGTGAGCGTCATGGCAGGCGCCTGTAGTTCCAGCTCCATGGGAGGCTGAGGCAGGAGAATCACTTGAACCCAGGAGTTTGAAGTCGCCATGAGCTACACTGACAACATAGCACTCCAGGCTGGGCAATAGGGTGGGAGTCAGTTTCAAAAATAAATAAATAAAAATAGATAATAAAATAAATCCAAAATTAAAACTTTCGTTTTTAAAAAAGTAAAGTCGAAGCCAACAAGCAGATGAAAAAATGCAAATCAAAACCACAGTGAGATGCCACTTCACACCCACTCGGATGTCTGTAATCAAAAAGACAGACAATAACAAATGTTTGTGAGGGTGCAGAACCCGCATACCCTGCTGGTGGGCATGCAAAATGGTACAACCACTTTGGAAAACAGTTTGGCACTCTCTTCAAAAGTTAAACATAGAATGATCCAGGAATCCCTCTCCTAGTATTTACCCAGAAGAAAAAAAAATACATGTCCATACAAAGACTTGTACACAAATGTTTATAGGAGCTTCTTTTGTAGTAGCCAAAAAACTGGAAGTGATCCACATGTCCATCAACAGAGGAAGGGACGGATACTGCTCAGCAAGAAAAGCGATGCACTTCTCATGCAGCAACGTGCCTGATCTCAAAAGGATGATGACGAGTTAGGAAGCCAGTCAAAAAAGGGAACGTGCCATCTGACTCCATCTGTATAAACCCTAGAAAATGTGGGCTGATCTATAGTGACAGAAACCGGGGGGAGGGGCTGGAGGGACGGAGGGGAAGGCAATCGGGAGGGTCATAGGGTAAAGGATGTGTCCACTCTCTTAACTGTGGTGATGTCTTCACTAGGTGTATGTCTACATCCCCAAACATATCAAACTGTATACTTTAAATATATGCACTTTATGACATACCAACCATACGGTAAGAAAGGCATTTTTAAAAAGAAGGCATGGAAATGAGGATTAGGACAGCCTGGCCCAGTCTCCCCACATTACCTGTGTGCTTCATATCGCCAGAGCTCCAGGCTGGGGAAGGGGCCCCAAACCCCAATTCCCTAAATCCCAGGGCTGGGCAGCCCAAGGCCCAGGCTACTGCCCTCCAGGGGTGGACAGATGTGGCCCCTCCCCCGGTATGACATGTTGTGGGTTGGGGGGGTCCACTTACTCCCTCTCTTTTTTTCTTCCTGAAGAAAAAAATACATGATGCTACATGTACTTTGGGATTTTTCAACACAATTGTCTAAAAATAGCCCGGGCCACCACAGCCTGATTCCTTTTTAGGAAGGGTTTCAGCAGCTGGGCCCGTCCTGGAGGCCACTCAGGAAGTGGAGGCTCAGCCGAGCCGGGCTGGGACCACGGAGACCCTTCCGCTCTCCAGCCAGGCCTGGCTGTCTCCCACCTCACTGAGAGCCAGGCTTCCTGGAGGACGTGGAGGAGCAGGGAGTGGCCTCCTCTTTCTCCCACTCTCTGGGCTGGGCCCACAGCCCCACAGCACTGCTGCCCTGCTGCAAAGGTGCCCTATGGGTTTCTCTGGGCCTTGGCTTCCCCAGCAGGGAGCAGAACTTATTCATCACATTCCCCAGGCCTAGCTGGGCAGGAAAGCCACCGCATAGCAGTGCTGAGAGGTGCCTGCTTCCCAGCAGAGCCTCTGTCCTTCCTGAGACTGGGGTCCTGGCCTGAGTCTGCTGAAGCATCCAGGTATCCCGGACAACTCTGACACGTCTCTGTCCCACCCCAGCCTGGAGACCAAGCAGGCTGCCGTCTGGACTCCTGAGGCTAACAGTGGCCAGCTCAGGCACTCTCCCTTGCCCACCCTCTGCTGATATACCCAGTCCCTACAGGGACATAGCAGGTGTTGGGAGACACTAAAGGACAGGACCCCCCAACTTGGCCTCCTTTTTTTCTACAATGAGCGAGTGGCAGGTTCTGGTGGCCAAGCAGAGCCCCCTGTTGACCCAAAAGCAAAGGCCTTTGTCCACTGCTTCAGTGGCCCCCAAAACACCGCTTTGCCCATGGTTGAGGCTGGCACAGCTGTGCCTGCCATGGGAGTCAGAGCACGTCTCCTGACCACCTCCACAGGCCTAGAGGTCTTCTAAGCCTGAAGGCTGGGTTTTATTATCTCGTAGTCTGTGGTCCAAGAAAGAAAAGTCCCACAAATCAAAGTAATTTCAAAATGTCTCAGAACCTTGTATTTCTCAAAAACTGTAAGGGAGCTTTATACAGCTGGACCTTTGGCACCCCCGGCCCTCTCTAGCCCTGCACCCCTTCCTGAAGGGGGATGGCTGGGGCCCTCTTCCTGCAGGGGAGTAAGGGGGAAAATTATCCACTGATTTCAGGATTCTCTTTGGCTGGGAGAAGCTGTGAACGTGTTTAATGGGAATGGCTTTTGACCCGTGCCATAAAAGTCTCCTTGATCTTCAGAATCACCCTTCAACCCCAATTTACAGAAAGAACAGTGAGGCACCGCAGTGTGGCTTGCCTGAGGGCCCACAACTGACAAATACAAACTGGGGAGCCCAGCCCGGGCTGTTTAGTGTGACAGCCTGCACCCTTTCTTTCCCCTGGAAACTTGGCTTGCATCTTTGATACACCCACAGACAAGATGTCACAGAAGCAAGGTATCATGGGCCCTAGAGGAGTCCTGGGCAGAGCTGTGCACAGCACCTTTCCCCTGGTGCAGCAGACGCTGAACAGGTCAGGCTGAGGAGGCCTCGCCCAGCGGAGGGCCCTCCAGAGCCCAGCCCTCTCCTCCTCGGGGCAAGCCTGTGCACCCAGGAGTGTAAGGTTATGGATGACACGTAAGGCCCTGAACAGGTGGCAGGGCCCAGGCTTGCTGGCTACATTTAATGATTAATAATCCTCACAATAACCCTACAAGGTAGATACTCAGATTATGCTCTGTTATGGACTAAGATGTGCCCCCCACCCCATATGTTCAAGTCCTAACCTCTAGTCCCTCAGAATGTGACTGTATTTGGAGAGAGGGCCTTTAGTGAGGTGACTACATTCAAATGAGGTCATTAGTGTTGGGCCCTAATTTCATCTGACTGATGACCTTATAACAAGAGGGAGAACACATGAGGACCCAGAAAGAAGGTGGCTGTTCACAAGCCAGGCAGAGAGACCTCAGAAGAAACCATCCTGCTGATACCTCGATCTTGGGTTTCTAACCTCCACAACTGTGAGAAAATCGAGGTCTATTGTTGGAGCCCCCAGTCCGTGGTATTTGTCTTGGCAGCCTGAACAGACTTATATTCACCCTAATATAGATTAAAACGCCAAGGCTTTGGAAAGCTTAAAACACTCATCCAGGATGCCAGCCTATGCCTATGGCTGGCATAGGATTTAAAGGCAGGACATCTGTCCCCCAAGCTCTTTACCTCAAAATTCTCTGGAGAGGGTTGTGCTCCTTGGCCCTGAGTGACTCTGACAGTGAGCCGCTAGTAACCAGCTCTGCAGACCCTGGGCTGCAGAGTCATGTGCACGCACACATACCACGTGTGCATATACCCAGGTGATGCACCAACCAGCCCCCTGGCTCTGGCCTCCTCTTGATGGCAGGCTGCTGTTGCCCTGGCAACCACCAAGTGCTCAGGGCCTGAAGCCAGAGGACCAGCTCCCCATCCCCCAAGTCATCCTTCAGCGGTACAGCCAGGTTCCTAGAGAGGTAGGGGGAGGGCAAAGGGCAGTGTGGAGCCCTGCTGTGGCTGTGAGAAGGGACAGGACTAGGAGGAGGCCTGTCCAGGCTTTGTTCCTCTGAAGAACAACTTAAGGGACAGGTGATAGGGATAAGCACTCGGAGCAGAGGCTGCAGAGGCCAGGAGAGGCCACCCCTATGTCCACTGGTTCCTGGAAGAAAACACTCCTGATGACAACCCCTGTCGCCCTGTGTGGGGTTCCTCCCGCTGCTCCTGCTTTTCCTGACAGAGCTTTGCCTGTGCTCTCCACTCCTCTGCTGCTCTCCAGTTGTCCCGAGTGGTCCCAGCATGATGGCAGATGTCCCCACACATCCTTCCTCTCAGGCAGAGGGGCTTGAAGCCCTGAGCCTCTGCTCTCCCTTAACAACAACGACAGGCAAAGTGCTCAGCCTGTGTTAATTTAGCTAAAGTCCCCTCTGCCCCTTCCTTTCCTTCCGCGGGGAGTGTCAGCAAGATCGCCCATGTTACCATGCCCACTTGACCTGCCTGCAGTCAATCCAGTGCCACGTTCATCAGGCACCACCAGGCGGAAGGAGGTCAGCAGACGGTGCTCTTGGTGTCCTTCCCACATGGCCGAGGGGTGCAGGGAGTGAGCAGAGAGCCCAGGACTACATGTCAGCTTCTCTCCAGCCTCCTTGGAGGCCACAACCATGGGCACTGGAGTCAGGGTTCATGTCCTGGCTCCATGTGCATCTGCTGTGTGACCTTTGGTCTGTCACTGCCCTCTCTGTGCTCCACCTTACTCATTTGTAAATGAGAGGGAATAAAGGCACCTACCTAATTAATTGGTTTTTGTAAAAATCAAATGATCATGTTTTGAAAGCCCAGAGCACAAGGCCCAGTACACGGCACCTGCTATTTAGTTTAGAGGGGCATGGTGCAGCGAGAACCCAGAGATTTATACACTACCCCTGTTCCCTTGAACAGGTCACATGCTGGGCCTTAGTTTCCCCAGCTAGGCGCTGAGAAGGTAAGGTTCTCGAAGGACCCTCTCCGTACAGCTATCACATCTCCTGTAGGCCAGGTATGGAGCAGGCACAGAGGACCACAAGGGTGTCCCAATTTCTCCGTGATGTTTAACAGGTCACCAATCCCCAGGCCTCTGCATGGTCGCCTAGCCTGTGAGAGGCTCAAGCTGGTGCTGTTCCCTCCTAAACACCTTTGTGAGCCATGGGGAACAGAGACCCCAGAGTCCTTCTAGTGAGGGCCTGCTGCAGGCCAGGCCTCCATGGCACCCTACCCAGCAAGGTCACAGTCCCAGAGAGGCTGCTTGCTCAAGGTCTCAGCAAGAAGGAAGCTGCTCTCTGTACTCTGCCTTTTGGGCCCCAAGACCTTTGCAAAAAACTACCCCTCCTGCCTCAGCCCCTCTGCCTTTCCCCCACACCAAAGCTTCTTCCTAAGTTCCTGGCAGAGAGCCAGTGGCCCTGGCGTGTGACAGTGTTTGGCTTTCTCCGGTCAGAAGAGCAATTTTTTCCTCTCCTTGGCTGTACTTTCTTTTAATAACTTTTTGGCTCAGGGCCCAAGCTGGATCAAAGACTCCCTGGGGTGAGGACAGAGAGGCAGGACTTGGGTTTACTGGGAGAAGAGTGGAGGTGAGGTTATGGCTCAGGAGCTGTAGGGGGTGCCCAGGAGGTGGGCGTGCCCCAGGCTCCAAATGGAGGGAGGGGTGTGGAATGGCTCTCTTACCGCAGATGCAGCAGAGGAGGTGTGGACCAGGAGCGAGGAGGAGGGAAAAGAAACCCTTAAGGATGAGGTAAGAAGAAAAGGAGGGTTTCCCAGTGTGTTTACCCTGACAACCTCTGGGCCAGAGCTTGAGGTCCCAGTGGACCCCTGTCCTCAGCAAATCTACAAGATCTGCTCTGATGAGGAAGAGGGTAAGGGTGGGGCAGGGAGTCTGAGACTGTCTCTAGGGGCTTGATTTCTTCACCTTCCTTCTATCTCATATGGGCCCCCAAACGCATCCTAGAGAAGCCTAGGAACCACCCCTCGACTTGGTGGATCTCAGCCTCAAAGGAAAGGGAAGCCCTTCAGAGAGCAGCTGCACTGTGGCCCTCAAAGATGCCAGGAGGGGAAAGGGTCAGGGGCCTGGAAAACAGACCTGCTGGTGCAGCCTCGGAAAGGGGCGAGGGCCACAGGCTGTAAACAGCAGGGACGTGGCTCTCCCCTCGGGAGCTGTTGCCAATGCTGCTGTTGCTGTTGTTTTGGAGAAGGGAGCAGGAAGCAGCCACCGCGGAACACAGGTGCCCTGGAGACCCAGAGGAGCCATTACAACAGGGGCAGCCCAGCTGGAGCCCAGGAGTGAGGAGAGCCAGCAAGGGCTTGGGACAGGGGCGCCCAGCTGCACCTCTGAGAGCTGAGGAGAGATGCTCCCTCAAAACACAGTCACCAGGGTTGTCCAGAATGCCTCGGGATGTGGTGGGTGTTGGCCTGAGTGACTGTGCACGTACACACACGCAGCACACCCCTGAGCATGCCCCCCTGCATAAGCACACTCAGCCCTGCACACGTACACACAGCCTCCGACTCACAGGGGCTGTGAGAGGCCCGACGGCACAAGTTCCAGCTTTTCCACTTCTCGGCTCTTGCCTTTGGCTTTTCACTTTGCCTCTCAAGCCTCAGTTTCCTCACCTACTAGGTGGAGCCAGTACGCTCACCCTCTGTCTGGTTACTGTGAGGCTCGGGCAGCTAATTGCCCACTTAGACAGCTTAGTTATTGTTAACCTCCTCATTTAGTTAAGGACACTGTATCTCTTCAAGGTCAAGGGAGTGGCCCATCTCCCAACCCACCATCTTCAGTGTGAACCTGGTGCCACATAATTGTATATGGCACCATATATGATCTATCCGCATATGCCACACAAGTATGTAGCTTATGCACACACACACCCACGTATGCACATGATGGTAACAATGGCCACTATTTCTTGAGGATGTATCATATGCTGGGCACTTGGTAAGTGCCTTACGTGTGCTCACACTGAGCGTGTTACACCTCAGAGCATCCCTGATGTGTCTGGCTGCACATAACAGAGTTCAACTAAAACACAAATACAGGTCTTAGGACCCCGGGCGTAGGTGATTTCATAGTGGTTTGGCAGGTTGGTGAAGTCAACAAGGATCTAGGTTCCTTCCATCTCTCTACCCACCATCTTCAGTGTGAACCTGGTGCCACATAATTGGAGTATGGCTGCTGTAGCGCCAGACATCATGTCTGCACTCTTTCATGAAAGAAGGTGAAGGCTGACCTAAGAGAACTCTTTTCACATCCATCCCTTCTACTAAGCAAACTCTCTCCCAGAAGTTCCCCACAGACATGAAACTGGGTCAATGTCCCCTAGCTGCAAAGGAGGCTGGGGGCAAAAAAGCATTTGGCAAAAGGGCATTGGACCATTACAATTGATTTAGACCAGTGGTTCTCAACCTTCCTAATGCTGCGACTCTTTAATACAGTTCCTCATGTTGTGGTGACCCCCTAGCCATAAAATTATTTTTGTTGCTCCTTACCACTGATTTAGACAATGAGGTAATGCTTGTCTCCAGGAGTAGGGCAAAGCATTCTGCTGCCTTGAACAAAATCAGGATTCCTCCCCAGGAAGAGGCAGGAAGGGCCAATTAGCATGTCCCTGAGCGCCATCCACCAACCCCCTCCAGGGGGCAGTGTGGGACAGAGGACACAGAAGGCTCAGGGCTTTGAGCTCCCGAGGGGGTCCTCACTGCCAGGGCAGCTGTACTCCTGACGGTAGCAAACCCAGACAGAAACAGGCCCAGTGCAGGCAGCTTTCTGAAAGGAGGGGCCGCGCATCTGGCTTTGCCCACCTTAGTGTCAGAATCTTGGTCACAACGTCAGTCGTCCCCCAGCCTTTGTTTCTTCCAGCCATGACACACCCGATGGTTGCATCCCTTGGGGTCCCATTCCTCACCAACTCTCACCAAAATGCTCTGCCTGGGAGTCCGTGAGGACGTTCTCATAGGGTACCCAAGAGACCCCTCTAACTGGAGCCAACTGGGTGGCTCACCTCACCCCAGGCATCACGCAGAGCCTGCAAATGGCTCGTCAAGCGTCTGTGAGGACGGTTGAGAATGGCTGGCTGTAAAGTTCCTTCTAGAAGGACAGTTAATACACCTGCCTTTTGGTCAACAAAGCCTGAGTAGACAGCCATGGCTGAGTGCGGAGGGTGGGGCCTGGACATCAGGATCCAGTGTTTCCAGGGGAGCTGGTGACAAGCCTTTCCTGGGAGACATGTCCCTGTCCTGATTTTGTCCAGGGTTCCGCCAACACCCCGTGTGCGCCCTGTGAGCTCTTGGTCCAGGCGGGGGATTCTTCCAGGTGGTGTCTCCTGAGGCAAAACTCTCATTGCTGCATGCACAAGGTTTGGGTCCCTGCACCTGCCAATGCTCCGAGTTCCCTGGAGGGCCCTAGTGGGAGTTCACTTCCTTCTATGCCCTGTGCCCGCTGGCCGCTTGCCTACCTAGATGGTTTCTTGCTTTATGTTTGTTCGTGCAACTCCCCTTCCAGCAGCAGCTGTCACTGTTCCGAGCACGGGCAGAGGAAGGTGATCTGGAAGGGATTCCACGGAAGATCCCAAATGGAAGCAGAACGCCCTGTGCAGCTCGTGGCCACAGGAGCCCAAGAAACCTCATACTTCGCACTGGGCAGTGTGGGACTCTGGGCCCTCAGACAAGTCCCATTCCGAGCTATCCCCTCCCTGTATACTGGGAGGTAGGTCACCCATAGCACCCTTCTTGGGCACCACTAGTCTGAGAATTTAACTCCTCACAAGTGCTTTGGGTGTTAACGATGTGACGGAGCTCCAGGGTGGTCCTTCTCTTTGAGAAGGAAGGGCTGAGTGTGAAGGATGCACACCCACAGGGACCCAGAGGAGAGGGAGTCCCCACAGGGCTATGTCAGCAGCTGCGTCAGCCAGCAGGGCTGGCCTCTCGGTGTGTGTGTGTGTGTGGGGGGGGGGTGTATTTGTCTGAAAAGGTTACTGAAGGTTGTTTTACTCAAAGGCTTTGGTTCTTTTCATCATGGGGACTTGCCACCCAGAGAGGGGAGGAGGGAGGACACAATGTGGCTTTCAGCTCTTCTTCCCAGCCCTGGGCAGGCCGGGCACAGGGCAGGAGCTGGGCGTCCTCTTGGGTGAGGCCGGGCCAGAGCCAGCTTCCCTCACAATTATTCCCAAACATCCAAGAGCACCCACTGTGCACTGGGCCTGTGCAGGGTGTTGGGGACATGGGAACCCTGCCCTAGCGGAGTCTTCTACCCTGGAGAGGGGCTGATGGCCACACAGGTTCCCAACGGGAGGTGATTGTGTTCCCCAGGGACCATTTGGTGCTGTCCAGAGACATGTTTGGTTGTCACAACTGGCAAGGGGCGCTCCTGGCACCTCATGGGCAGAGGCCGAGGGTTCTGCTAAAAAACGAGCAATGCACAGGACAGCCCCTGCCATGCAGAATTGTCCCCGCCCCCTAATGTCAGTCACATGTCAGCTGGGAGCCAGCTTCTGTCCAGCAGGCAGGGTAGCACCACAGCCCCTGCCCCAGGGGAGTGCCAGGAGTGCGGTGCAACAATTCCCTGCCAAGTGGCTCTGGACAGCAGCATGTGGTCTTTGTCTGGCTCTGGGGTGGTGAGTGCCTGCCAGCCATGGCAGGTGCTGGCCTTTTTCTTAGGCTTTTCAAGTCCCCAGCAGACACACAGGGGCCTGGGCCATCCTGGACTCAGAGAGCCACAGTTCCAAGGCAGGAGCTTTGTTCATATGTGAGTGCCCAGCTGCCTCCTCTGGCCTGTCTCCTTCGGAAAACAGACAGGAGGCTCCAGCCTGTGTCCCGCTCTCCAAGCCTTTCCTGCCTGGAGCACTGAGGCCCAATGGAGAGAACTCTGAGAGGGCTGAGGCCAGCTTAGAACCCCCTACCACTCCCCTAGCCTAGGCACCTTTCGGATGGAACCCACCCTGCATTTCCCAGGCCGTGCTGCAGCCTGCTGGAGGTCCCTGGCCTCCACCACCGGCCCCACCCCTCTGAGAATCCCCAGTTTAAGTCTTCTGCTTTGTTACCACTCCATGCTTCAGGGTTTCTGTTCGGCACTTACTACTTACTGCCCTTGAACTTTAAACAAAAGAAAATAGCTTTCGCAAATTAAAAGTAAAAACGTCATACATTTTTTAAAGTATAAGGGAGAAAATAAAAGCCATCTTATCATGCTGAACTCTGAGAAAGCCCCTGTTGACAACTGGTGAACACTGTTGCCCACATCTCTCAGTTCAAATAAATCCACATTGATAAATCTGTGTTTGCAGTTCCACAGAAATGGGGTCTCTTTAGAATGGCTGCTTTTTTTACCTGTCAATGTGACATGGAGAATTTTCTGTGTCAATACAAACACCTCTACACTCCCTGATTTAATTGCTGGAAAGTATTCCATTGGATCAATGGGTTATAATCTAATCATTTGGTCTCTACTAATGGACGTTTAGATTATTTCCAATTTTTAATGTTAATGATAGAATATCCTCGAATATAGCTCTTTGCCCACTTGTCTGATTATTCCTCAGACCGGGGATTGATGGACACATTTAAAACTGGGATACATGTTTCCAAATCGGCCTTTAAAAAGATTGTTCCAACTTATACTTCAAAACCAATACTTTAAACCAGGTAATAACTACAGTGTATTTTTTTTTTTTGTAGAGACAGAGTCTCACTTTGTGGCCCTCGGTAGAGTGCCGTGGCCTCACACAGCTCACAGCAACCTCCAACTCCTGGGCTTAAGCGATTCTCTTGCCTCAGCCTCCCAAGTAGCTGGGACTACAGGTGCCTGCCACAGCGCCCGGCTATTTTTTGGTTGCAGTTTGGCCGGGGCCGGGTTTGAACCCGTCACCCTCGGTATATGGGGCCGGCGCCTTACCAACTGAGTCACAGGCGCCGCCCCTAACTATAGTGTATTAAGCCATCTACATGTCTGGCAGTCCTCAAAGTACTTTACACATAGCAACTCATTTAATTCTCCCGAAAACATATAAGGTGGGCCCCTTTTTGGCAATGATAGAACCTTGCTTTTATAAAGGTTCTATCTTGCTTTTGTAAAGTCTATGCGGAGGTGAGAAGTTAGTAACTCGCCAAGCATTCATTACCAACTTGCCTATCCTGGGAGAAACGTTTCTAACTTTTGATAATACAATGGAGGAGTTGCTTTTACTTTTGTTACCGGTAAGGTTGATTTTTATTTTTTACAAGTGTTTATCAGCCCTTAGCATGAATTCTTCTCGTTTGTGTAATTACTCATTTGTGTCTTTTTCTTGTTTTCCAGCTGAGCACTCACCATTTTGTTGATTTGTAATAGTGCTCACACACTGCGTGGGGCAGCCCGGTGCGCAGGGAGGGTGCCATCCTCACCCACTTCTTTCTGGCCTGGTGCAGAGGAGGCTTCCAATAGCTGGCACTCGGAGAGAGAGGGCTCCATTGTTCAAAAGGGGGCACAACCAATTTATCATTAACTCTTAACTCCTGGGCTTCCCCCTCAGCCCAAAATAATTCCGTTTGCTCAGGATGTATAGAGTTTATAGAATGAATGTCCTCACATGCTCACCTCACTTGATGCCCAGGAGGCCAGGCAAGGTGTATTAGCCCCTTTTTACAAATGAAGGAACTGGGGTCTCACAGCCAGGGCTGACATGAAACATCCCTCCTCCCCATGCCTCCACCTCCTTGGTCCAAGGCTCACCTGCTCCACTTTGTTTGACAAGCATTACTTGGGGTCCTTTCTGAGCCTCAGTTTGCCAATCAGAAGAATGGGGTAGAATTCCCTGCCTTTAGAGGACAGGGACCTGGCTCCCCACCACTCCCTGGAGGTGGGTACACAGCAGGCCATACCCCCCACCCCCACCCCCCGCCCGCCCAAGTGTAGCCTGGGCCGGCCTCTCAGAGAGCTCCCAGCTGGGGCTGAGCTCAGGGAGGGAGCCGAGGGTGCGGCAGGCAGCACAAGGGCCCCTTTGTGCCTGTTGCTAGGGCCCGGCTGTATTTACTTAGCCTCAGTAAACAGGAGGAGCCTGGAGGCCCTGCTCTGTTATGACAACTGAAAGGGCATTTTCTTTCCTGCCTGAGGCGGCTCCAGGTGATTCCCCATCTTGAAGGGGCTGCCCCTGTGCTGAGCTGGGTGTCCTCACCACACAGGGACAGAGCTGGAGGGCAGCAGAAAGGTCACATGGCTCAGCCATTGAGGATCTGATGAGGAAACTGAGGCTGGAGGGATCCCTGGACCAAGGTCACAGAGGACACACAGGCGGAGACAACCTTGACAGCTGAGGTCTATCCTCTGCACAGAGGTGATTTGGGAGGAGTCCACCTGTCCTTCACGCACCAGTTGTCAGCGTTTGGCAAAGTCCTTCTGCTTTCTGGGGAGTTGGGGGAAGGCTGCCCAGCCCACCTCCACCCAGCAGTTTCTGGAACCAGGTGGAGAACAACCCCAGCCCTGGTCGTTTGTTACGAGTCTCAATGTCTTACCAAGCAAAGACACATCAAGAAAGGGTTATAAGTATCATGGCTTTTTTTTTTTTTTTTTTTAATGCTTGCAATAAACAAATTAGCACTTTTAAACATCCTGGGGCAATAGCCTCACAGTGGGAGATATGTTAGTCGTCGGTTTCATTTTCTACACACAGGTTCAGGGGCCATAGGAAGTGGACCCAGTGATGGGACGGTCCGGTTAGCTGTAAAAATGAACTTCCTTTGGCCTTGCTGGCACTGGGTCTGAGACTGAGGCCTCCTTCAGAGAGAATGTCCAAGGCCTGCCTTGAGGCCCTCAGTGCACCTCCGGGACAGGTGGTTGGCAGCCAGGGTTGTAGTGTGATCTGCAGCCAGTACCTACCCTCCCGGACTCCCTCCCTCCTAGGAAGCTGTGCTCTGGGCTCCACCTCTCCCCACACTGAGGACCCAGGAGGGCTGAGGTAGAGGAGTTCTTGGACTCAGAAACTGATCTCTGAGAATAGCCGTGAGCCCTGGGCAGGTGCTTCTCCTGGGGTCTGCCCCACCCTCCCTCCTGCTGCACACAGAGGCTCTGTGTACCTGGGCCAGCCGGACATTTGCACCCTCTGCAGGGAATCCTGGGGGGTGGGGGTGGGGGGTGGAGCTGCCATGTGGACTTCCTCAAACGTAGACAAAGCTGCCTGAGAGAGTCCTCTGGCCTCAGGGTCACCCTCTCCTGGCAAACAGCCCATAGTTCAGGGCCAGGCCCTAGGGTTGCTGGGATCCACACCCACTTTTCTCTAAAAGAGCTGCCCTGGCTCTCGCCTGGCAAGGGAAGGTTGGGACATGCAGGCGCTCCCTCACATGTGACACATCGGCTGCCCCCTGTGGAGCCAGTCCTCCAACCTGGGGACTCCTACTCACCCTGGTCTCACCCTTGCGTGTTCCAGAAGTCATGCCAGCGGGAACTTCTGAGTCAGCCTCAGCCCCACGGTGGGCAGAAAGGAGGGGAGCAGGCTCCGTGCCCTTCCCACACCCAGCCTCTGCCCCCAGAGCTGGCTGTGGCTGTCCCCATTCACAGGCCCTGGTGGCATGCAGTGGCACTAAGGGGATGGCATGTCTGCAGATGGTCCTAGGACCATTTTGTGTCCCATTCCTAGCAGCTGCCTCTCAGAAGAAAGCAGAGAGCCCCACATTGCCACCCATTAGCTATGTGACGTGGGGCACACCACTCAACCTCTCTGGGCCTCAGGGTTTAACAGCTCCCACCTGGTAGGCTTTCTGTAACAAGTGAATTCATGCTTTTTAAGCATTTAGAATAGTGCCTGGTATATCATGATCACCACATAAGTTTAGTAAATAAAACATATTGTAAGATGATAACAACAAGAATGACAAAGATCACAGGAAGGAACTGTCTACAGATCAAGCCTGTGGGTTCTAGTTTGTCAGCTGAGATGGCTATGGGGCTCCTGGATTCTGGGAGAGGGGTCGTTAGTCACTCCAAACCACAATGCCTGAAGGGGTCTGGGCTGGACTGTTCCCTGGGTCACTGTCTAGCAATTCCCAAAACCTGGTGGCTCAGAGCATTCCACCCTGCCTTTCCTCTTTTTGGTAACTCACCCCCAGGTGCTGGATGGGGCTTTTTTCTCCTCCGCTCTCCATCCCAGCTGGAGATCTGATTTCACAAATCAATCAACATTTGCTGATTTCCCTTGTATAGTCCTGTGCTAGGCACAGAGCTGCTCACGGGCACACAGTGAAAGGTCCAGCCCTCAAGGTGCAGGGCAGACAGACCCACAGACACGTCAATCACCACCATGAGACTTCTGTGCAGGAGGGCAGGTGACAGGGGATAGGGCCCATAGAGGGACTTTAAGATGGCCTCGGAGAGGCATGTTGGTTCAACCCCAGAGCCAGGCGGGAGCACTGGGTGCCCTAGGGCTGTCCCTTCTGTCCCCGTGTTGAGGAGACAAAGCTGAAGCTCAAAGTCATAAAGGGACTTGCCGAAAGTGACACAGCAAGTAAGGAGCAGAGCACGGTATCCCCTAGAGAGTTGGTATTGCTTCCAGCTGCCCAGATGCCATCTATTTCGAACCTGATCTAAAAACCAGATTTTGCTTCCCTCCTCCTTTCCTACCCCTTTTTTCTGCTTTGTTTAGGGAGAAGGGGACAGGAAGAAAGGGGGAGTCTGCCAAGACAGAGAGGAAGAGCTCACTCTGATTTGCAAGCCCGAGAAGGAAGCCACGGGGAACCGGCTTTGGAGCCAGGTTCCTGGGATCCTTCTGGCCTAGTGGTGACAGGGTGTGAGCTCGCTCACGTGAGTGACAAATCCGGGGCAGTGCAGCAGGATTTGATGGGCTGGGCCTGGGTCGCCAGAGGTGAGGCGGGATGAAGGGAGTCAGCGCGTGAAGCGCGGGAGACAGAGACACAGGGCTGCTGTGCCTGGCTGGCTGCATCACGTCATGATGTGACAATAACAGCCACCATTCTGCTGCTGCTGTATGCCAAGCACTGTGTGACATGCCTCACACCCAAAACCCCCTCCATCTCACAACTGCCCTAGAAGGGGCCACTTATCCCCCTTTCAGAGATTAGGAAACCAAGGTTCAGAGGGGTTAAGCGACTTGGCCATGGTCACAAAGCGGGGGTGAAAGCCTGGTTTACTCAGGAACCTGTGCTTGAGCCCCAGCCCTGCACTGTCCCCTGCACCTTTGTCATCACTTCTGAAGGTATGAATGCAGGGGAACCTGCCCCGACCTGTGGTCAGGGGGGTCATCATGCTGGGACCATGATACTGAAATATCCTGACTGGGCCTGGCGCAGGATTCAAGGGAGATCTGAATGGGGCGGGTACTGTCAGCTGTCTCGGAAAGAAGGCCCACAAGAGCAAGGATCTGGGGGCAAGACAGGAAAGGGACCTTCTACCCTTCCTGGGCTCACATTTTTCCCTCTAGTGGCCTAAAGTTGTCCTGGTGGTGGGTGAGTTTTCCCAGATCACATAGAGGTGGCTGGGAGTTAAGAACAAAGCCATATCTCGGTTTCCTGCTGCTGCTGAGGTGGAAAAGAATTATTCAGTGGCACTGGCTACAGCAAGGTAAAGATTTTATCCAGGACCACAGTGATGGGAATGGACCGTGGTCCTGGACTCAGCTTGGACAAGTGGGGATTTATGGCCGAGGAGCAGGTGGGGGGTCAGTGGGAATTACTAAGAGGAAACATCAGGAGTCAGGGGGATCCTGGCTAATCTAACAGGATCCTTGCTGATAAGCCAGGGTGATCCGACCCTCCTGGGGGATGGTGGAGAAGGAGGAACCTAATCAGATATTAAAGATGGAGGAGGTGGTTCTGGCTCAACTGACTTAACAGAGATCTTTTGCTAAAACTGGATTTTATGAGGAAGTGCACAGATGGGGCTGGGAGAATATTCAGAAGGCTGACTGAAGTTTAGCCAAGCAAAGAACCTCTGTTGGACCCACAACTGAGGAACCCTCAGTCTGCAGTGCAGGGGGCATCTGTGCCGGCTGCCTGAGGGCGGGGAGCAGTGTCCCAGAGATGTCCCCGTGTGTCCTGAGGCCTGGGGAACATCTGCAGTGGCCCTGGGAGAGAACTATACCCAGAGAATGAGTCTCAGCAGAGTCCAGGCAAGAAGCAGAACACCCTGTCCTTGCCCCAGGAGAAGCTTGCGGTGGGGGGCAGTGCCTAGGGAAATGCACAGAAAGGGTGCTGTGTACCCCAAGGGGGGCGGCTTTCTCCCAGCACAGAGAGGTAGAGAACACAGGAGTTACCAATAACAGTGAAGTCATTTAGGTTAGCAGTTGTTTAGGTAACCCGTCACCTCCCACCAACATCGTGCGACTCTATCCCATGGTTCTGGTGTTGCCTGGTTCTGCCTTGGAGCCTCTCCTGCCTTTAGGGTGGCTGGTACTAGAACCATTTTGGAGATTACCTTGTGCACGTGTCTGGTGGCTGAACCTGTCTGTCGGCTGGGCCTGAGCTAAGTCTTTTGGCAGAATCACCTGCACACAACCTTGATGTGGCTTGGGCTTCCTCACACCATGGTGCCTGGCTTCCAAGGGTGAATATCATAAGGAACGAGGCAGAAGCTGTGCCACCTTTTGTGAGCCAGTCCTAGAAGTGACGGGCCTGGCCAGATTCAAGGGGCGAGAACAAAGACTACACTTCTTGAAGGGAAGAGCAGCAGCACCACAGTGTAGGAAGCGCAGTGGAATGGCAGTTATTGTGGTTGTCATCTTTGGAAAACACAGCCACCATCATTACTGCTCACTTGCTGTGAGCAGGCACTAAACACTGGGGATACAGCAGGAACCAAAGACAGAAATCTCTGCCTCGCTGAGTTGACATTCTAGTAGGAGAAGCTAGATCGGCCAAATAAGTAAGTAAACACAATGGCATGTTAAGTGAAGGTGCATGCCAAGGACAAGTGCTAGAGGACTAGGGCACAAGGGGGGAAGGTGGGTGACATGAGAGTTGGCTGCTGGGAGGTCCAGGAACAAGATCCAGTCGAGGGCCCAGACAGGGCAGAGGCACTGAGACATGTGTGTTGGGGGCTCGAGACACAACCCAGAGGCCAGCAAGGCTAGTGTCGAGGAGGGAGAGCAAGGGAGGTGAGTATAGCCAGCCAGTGGGGCCAACACACCCAAGTCGCCAGCCTTTGTGGGGACTTTGGTCTGTGCTCCAAGCAATGCAGGGACTGTGAAGACTTTTGAGCAGAAATAGGGAAACTCTCACTCTAAAAGTAGGACTTGGGGTTAAAGAAAAATCCCCCAGGCCCTAGACTCTGCTTGTATGCCTCTAAGGACATAGAACTCACCCCTTCATTGTTTATGGGGTATTTCTTGTCATGAATGAAAAAGAGCCTTCTCACTTCCCTCTGTCATGGTTGGGTCTGGCGGTTTCTCCTCTTCCATGATGCTTAAGGGGGGATGCCTAACTCTCTGAGTCTCCTCCATACAGAACCCCATCCAGTTCTTTCCATAATCCACTTACTCCCCTACCTCCTGAACATCCCCCACAATGGTCACTTATGTCTGTCCTTTTCCTAAAGCAAGGGGCGGTAAGCTATAGACCAAGAGCCAAATCTGGACTACCATTGGTTTTTGCCAATAAAGTTTTATTGGGACAGGAGCACAACCACAGCCATTCATTGACTATTGTGCTTGGCTGCTTCTGTGCTGAGTTAAGTGGATGAGTTGAATAGCTGCAATGGAGAATGTGTGACCCACAGAGTGTAAAACATCTACTCTCTGGTCCTTTTCAGAGAAAGTGTTCTGACCCCTATCCTAAATGTGTGTGTTTCAAGTCTCACCGTGATCACTGAGCTGCTACTCTGAAAACAGGAAGGGTCAAGGAGACTTATCAGGGGGCCAAGCTCCTGAAGATAAGAGCAGTGATATAATCCCAAAGTGCAGTATTTTCATGCTTTTGATATAAAATTGTACAATTTAAACATTAATTTACATAAATGCATGTTTTAAAATTAGACTTTGTACTCTAGTTTTTTGTAAAGACTTTTAGGACATGTCTTTGGTTGAGTAAATACATATTTCTGTGTGTTTTTATGAGTGATCATCACGGCAGGGCCTAGAATCTTACCTTGAATCCCTCTGTTGGCATCTGTAAGGAGATCACCAACTGGGAACAGAGCATGGTGGTGTCCCCAGGTGCAATTAAAAACCACAGATTCTTAACTCTGAAGAATGACAACATTAAAAACCACAGCGGGTGAAAGGCTCACAAAGGGCTGTGTGTCTGCGGCCACCCAGTGGGGATTTGCCACCATGCCTGTGTCTGCACTAAAGAAAGCAAGAAAACCACAGTCCGCCGGCCTGACCAGCCTCCCTTGGAAACTTAGACACTTCCCTTGATTTTCCAAAGCAGAGGTTTTTATTTCATCACTACGGGCATGGAGCAGGAAAGCCAAGCCCTGAATTGTTTTCAAGGGGAAAAAAGAAAGCACTAAACACATGGCCGTTTTGAAAATACATGCTTTGTTTTGGGACCACCTTCAAGAACACCCAGCAAGACTTACAAACTTAGCTGAAGGGTAAGAAAGGGATATCTTTACCTCTCCTTCGTAGTAACTTCCAGAATCTGCCCCGCGGTTACCAAACTCTGTGAGCTCTCCTACCCAATCTCCCTGGATTCTGGGTCCGTATCTGTGTAGTAGAAGCCCGAAGCCCCTCCCCTCAAGGGCTTTAGAAGGCCCTGAGCAGGGAAAGGTGGAAGCTCCAGAGGAAGTAGCCACCAGGGGTCCCAGCCTAGGGCTGTGCATGGAGGGAGACTGGAGAAAGGAGAGGCCAACACTCAGGCACAGCCCTCCTCCTTCACTGCCACCACCACCCCCTGTGATGCAGTGATACACACTGGTTTGTGGGTACCATGGATGTACAGGCATCTTCTGGAATCTTCATTAACCAAGTCTGTGGGTGATGAGCTAAGGAAGAGAGCAGTGAGTGCTACCAGGGGAGGAAAGGGCTGGGGACACAGGTAGAAAGTCAGCAGATGGACCATGGGGGTCTTGTGGGTGGGAGGACAGCAGGGGAAAGGGCCCACGGACTTTTCCA
This sequence comes from Nycticebus coucang, assembly GCF_027406575.1. Classification (NCBI taxonomy): domain Eukaryota; kingdom Metazoa; phylum Chordata; class Mammalia; order Primates; family Lorisidae; genus Nycticebus; species Nycticebus coucang. The sequence goes on from NC_069788.1 coordinate 93,875,076, forward strand.
ACGAGCCCTGCTCTGGGCTCCAGGAGCGGTGCCTTGATCTCCCTGCTCACCTCTTCCAAGGTTCTCCAGGCATGCAGATCTTTCCCTGATGCTGCCCATTTTCTGAATCATGGCCCTGGCAGGGAGCCTGGACACTGGCACTGGGCCAGATTCTCATTCCCCTGCACAGGGATGTGCCCAGTGTCAGGTACAGGAGGCCGCTGTCCCTGCCAAGGCCTCCCCAGCTCAGCCTGAGGTTGAGGTCATTTCCCTTTCTCGTTCGTGCCATAAAATCTCTCCCTAGGTTAGTGCCCAGGAGGTGCTGCTCAGAATGAGCCTCCGGGGATCTGAGCAAGCCTGGGGGAGAATGCAGAGCTCTGGATGGAGCTAGAATCGCTGAGTTCCAGCCAGAAATCTCAGAAACTGGCTGTGACCTAGGCAGACTGCTTACAATGCTCTGAGCCCCATTTCCTCTGAAGCCCCCTTGAATCTGTTGAGCTAGCTCATCTCTAATATTCTGGTATTTTTTAATAATCACAAATAGCTGATTAGTTTATTGCCTAATGTCAAAACTTGCAAGATAAATGTAGCAGGCCCGGCAGCTGGGACCAGCTTCAGGGGCTCCCAGACACCTTATGAGAAAGCTGAACATCTCAGGGGCATGGAAACTAAACTCTTCCATGTCTATCCAGGAACCCAGGGATGCAGCCATTGGTTCACCCATCCTTCCGTTCTTCCATCGGTCTCCCCCTACATTCTTCCTTCCAGCCTGTTATCCTTTCATCAGTCTGTCCAAGCATCCAGTCATCTATCCAATATTTCATCCTTTCTCACCTCCTTTTATCCTTCCATTCATTCGTCCCATTCATGAATATCCACATCTTTTCTCCTTTCCTGTCTTCCGTTTTCCCATCCTTCCTTCCATCCATCCAAACATTGGTCTTTCCCTCTCTCCCTCTATCCATCCATCCATTCTTTATCCTTTTATTCCTCCATTTGATATCTATCCTTCTTTCCTCCCTTTCAACTGCCCTTTCTTCCTTTCATCCTCATTCCTTAGATATATCCATCCAACCGTCCCTCCATCCATCTTTCCTTTTTTCTTACTTTCATCCATCCATCATTCAATCTAGCCAATCATTTATCCTTCCATTTATCCACTCATCTTCCTATCCATTGATATGTTCATTAATTTACCTATTTGAGCTGAATACTGCTTATATTTAAATATTCACATTTATATTTATATCCAAATTTTCTATCTGAATAAACCATAAGCCTACTCTAGAAACATCAGGAAGAGAGACTCCAAATACTTCGAGGCACAACTTGAGAAATGCAGTATGATAGATGTATATACAAGAAGTAGGGTGAGTGAGAGGGGTAATTGCCAACCCTTGGGTGATGGTAATGGGGTTCCCTGGATGTTCTTGAAGGATTTGAGGAAGGAGTATTTCTCATGCAGACAAGGAAGCATTCCAGGCTAAAGGAATCGAGTGGGCACCAGCAGAAAGAGGAAGAAAGAGAGTTGTGGTGATAAAGGAGGGTATTGTGCAGTAACAGGAGGACGGAGGGGCCCAGCCTTAGTGGAGGAATGTGACAGGAGACCTGGAAGAAAGGCCCGTCTGGCTACAGAGGGAAAACGGAATGCTGGGGGTAGGGTATGAGACTAGAGACAGAGGCCACTCTGAGAGGTGACAGAGGTCACAGGGGAAGGGATTGGTCCAGCTAAGATGGTGGAGCTCAGATGGAGAGGGCGGGTGGGGTGGAGAGTGATGTAGGAGGCATAGGGGCAGGTGATGGACAGATGAGGGGGTAATGTGAGGGGGCTCCCACAGGACGGCCAAGGGTGATGATGCTGGAGCTGGAAACATGGGAGGGAAGCAGGGGCTGGAGGGCAGGATGAGTCAGGGGAAATCCAGAGAAGGGGTCTTGTTGCCAGTGGGCCCACAGACCTACAGCACAGCACTGAGCTGCTTTTGCTGCCTGTTAGCTCATTTGGTCTCACTAGAGCCTTTGGGCCCAGGCTGGTCATCCATTCATTCATTTATTCACTTGACAAACATTTTCTGAGCACCATGTACCTGTTTCCACTGTAGGTCCTTGGATACACAGTGAACAGATCAGCAACATTGCTGGCTTCCTATATTCTGGTAAGGGCAATCCCTACAAGACCATTCAGGAGACTGAGACATACAGAGTTCATGATCTGCCAAAGGATATGTAGTCAGAGGTGGCCAGGAAGGAGCAGAAGCTGAGGCTCTGAGAGCTGTGGGCAGGGAACTGGAAATGAATGGGGCTTCATGGAGCACCACACGTGCTCCTGACTGTCCCAGCTGCTGGGTAACTCAGCAAACCAGAGAAGGAGGGGTATGTAGGAGACCCAGTAGGGCAGCCGGGTGTCTGCAGACAGAGCTGCCGGAGGTAGCTGGTTTCCTCTCACTCTTCCTGCCAGAGCCTGCCTGCCCACTACCCCCCACTCAATCCTGCCCGTCTCCTCTGCTTCCTGCCCCAGCCCCGAATTCCCACCACAGCTTCACTCTGTCTCTTGGCAGCTGCCTCTCTCCTTAGCCAGACCCTGGGCCTCTGGCTGAGCACCCTGGACCAGCTGTGGGGTCTGAGACATGCTATTTATCCACTCTGAGTGGGCTTCTGTGCTCATGGATGGGAAGAAGTTTAGGAGCCAGGGAGGACATGCTGGGCCAAGCAGAAGCCCAGGCCAGTCCAGCGTCAGGCTACAACTATGATAATAGGCACTCATGTTCCTCAAGCACCCACTATGTCCAGACCCTTTGCTGGCATCATCTCAGTCTTCACAAGTCAAAGCAGGTCCTGTTCCTATCCTCATGTGTGTAGACAAAGAAACTGAAGCACTGAGGGCTTCAGTAACCTGCCCAAAGTCATACAGCTGGTTTGCATTTGAATCCAAATGGTCAGGCTCCAGTCTCCACTGCTTCAGGGCTGGACTATGTTCCCTCTCAAGGCCCAGTCCTGGTGCTACCTTGTAGAGAAGGGCAGGGCCACACTCACTGCAGGGAGAGGGCTGTGGGAGGAGCCAGGCATGCTCTGTAAAGGGACAAGATGGCTTGAGGACATGGCAGCTGGGGGATTGTTAGAATCCCTCTCCCACCTCTTCATCTGGTTAACTCCTGCCCACCTCTTAGAACTTAACTCCAGGGTCCCCTTTTCTAACAAGAGTCTTTCTGGATGTGAGTGATGAACAGGACAGTGATGAACTGTCTCCTTGCATCCAACACCTTCTCTGCCCCAGGCACTGGACTGTTTGACACGTGCTCTCAGAGTCCTCACAGCTTCTCAGTACTTGGCTTGGCCAGGGACACCTCGTGGTAGCAGAAGCCCCTTGGAGCCAGCTGAAGAGAAGGGGGGCATTTGTTGGGCAGGCCCCGGGTGCTGGGGGTGCATGGTCTCACAGAGGATTGCAGTCAGGCACTGGGAGCCCTCATCTCTACATCTACATCTCCACACCTCACACTCTCTCATTCTGAGGCCACGCCATCTCTTGTCTATGTTTCCCTGTGTCCTCAGACCCCAGGACAGAATTCTGCTCAGTGGGAAAGAATGTCTCTCAATCAGAGCTGTTCAGACACACGGGGGCTTGTTGGTGGGTATGGATGACCCACCCTGGACACAGGCAAGCAGCAGGGGGACAGGGTGGAGGAGAATGTTCCAACTCTGATGGGGCTTGGTCTCCGGTAGGTTTCTAAGGGCCCGTCCCATTTAAGCAGCTCCAGACTGTGGAATCCAGAGTCTTATTTCCAAAGGCCTCCTTGGTGTCTGCACCAGAAAGTCCAGCAAGCATCTGGAACAGAGCACATCCCACATTGAGCTTCTGGCCTGGCCCTGAACCTGCGTCTGCTGTGGGCTCCCGATCTCCATTGATGGCAACTCTTGCTTTCTGTTGCTCAGGTCAAAATTTCTGAGCCATCCTTAACTCCCCTCTGGGTTGTCATCCACCCTGCATCTGGCCCCTCCACATATCCTGTCATCCCCACCCTCTGAATCTACCAGAGTCTACCTTGTACCTCCACAGTCCTGGCTGCCACCCTGGTCCCAGCTGCTGTCGCCTCCCATCAGGGTAACTGCCATGGCCTCCTAACTGATCTCCTTTCCTCTGCCTTCTGGTCTCAGCACAAAAGACTTCTAGATATGTCAGAGCATGTTCCTCTGGTCAAAACCCTGCTTCAGATCCCATCCCACTCAGAGCCAAAGCCAGTCGCAGCTCCCCATGACCCAGCCCCAGAACCCTTCTCACCTCCTCCTGACCTCTTGTCCCCTTGCTGGCTCTCACTGCAACACGCCAGCCATTCCTCTCCTCTTGGCCTTTGCACTGTCTGTGCACTTTGCCCAGAGCCCTATTCCTGCTCCTGTCTTCACGGCCACCCCCCTCACCTCCTCCGAGTCTTTGCTAAGGGGTCACTTTCTCAGTGAGGCCCAGTCTGAACTCTGTACTTAAAACCGCATCTTCGCATCTTCCCTCCACCACCACTGCCACCACCCGGGCCCATGCCTAGTGCTCTCAGCTCCTCTCGTCCTGCCTGACTTTTCCACAGCACCAGACACTTTTAATATACTACATAGGCAGTATGTGGTGGCTCACGCCTATAATCTCACACTTTGGGAGACTAAGGCAGAAGGATTGCTTCAGGCCAGGAGTTCAAAACTAGCCTGGGTAACCTAACAAGACCACCTCTCTATGAAAAAATATAAAAATTAGCCAGGCATGGTGGTGTACAGCTACTCAAGAGGCTTGCTTGAGCGCAGGAGTTAGAGGCTGCAGTGAGCTATGATCTCACCATTGCACACTAGCCTGGGTGACAGTAAAAATAAAATGAAATAAAACAGACACAGTATCATTTAAATTATTTTGCTCATTGTTACCTGTCTCCACCCACTAGAATGTAAGCTCCACCCCAAAGTCTGGGGGCATTGACTTGACTTATTCTGTTCACTGCTGTATCTACAACTGTCACTGACACAAGGTGGGTGCTCAATCAGAAAAAATGGGAGGCAGCATGCAAGTCAGGAGCCAGGGCCCTGGGGGTATTCCTAGCAGCTGGTTGGGGCAGAGGTTCTCCCAGGCATGACTTGAGGATGGTTCACTCAGCATGGCCCCCTCCCTGGTCCCCACTCCCATGCAGAGTGGCTATATCCTGGAGAGGGACTGGTTCTTGACTGTATCCATAGAATTGGGGGAGGTCATTTGTTTTTTTGGGGGGGAGAAGAAGGTTTTTCTTTTTCCCACAGCATTTACCGCCTTCTGGCATTCTAGAAAGTTTATTTACTATGTTTCTAAATGTAGTATGTGCCATTCATCAGATTCTCACAGAATCAGAAATTTTACATTTCTGATTAAAAACCGCAGAGACCCTCTTGTCTCCTGCTGTTTTCCTTGTGGCCAGAAGGCTTCCTGAGGCCTAGTGTGGCTCACCAGGCTGTTCCTGGGGCTGTGATGCACCCTCGACATGGTGGCCTCCCCATCCCCACAACCCTGCCGTTCCTCTTCTCAGGCCTTAACCAGCTGGTGCCCCCCAGGATCAGCAAGATCAGAATGGCAGCCAGGAGGGCCAGTGCTGCTCTCCGTGGTCCTGAACCACCTCACTGCTCCCTGCGCTGGGTGAGTTTGTTCCTTTGAGTACACATAGGGGGAAGAAGATTGTATGGTCCCAAAGGACCCTTCCTCCTCCCCCTGCCCCGGTTGCACTTCACTTTCTCTGCTTCCAGAAACTCTAAACCTGCTTCTTCTGCTGACATTAAACCTCTTATCTTTGAGATGTTGGCTGAGTTGTCACCTTCTTGGGAAAGCCTCCTTGGGCTGTGCAAAACGGAGATGGGTCTCCTCCCCTCCTCGGTGTTCAGGTGGAGTCCTGTACTTTATTCCAGGATGTGGTGGTCGCCTGTCTAGTCCCATCAGTCAACTGTAAGCTCCTAGTCTGCTGTCTTACTGCTGTGTCCCTAGGATATAGATAATAACAATATATTTTGATTATGCAAAAAAAGAACTTGTGAATGAAATGAATGTGTGACAGATAGTCTGGGGAAGGAATCTCCTCATGGTTTGTTCCTTGATTAAGCCAGGACTACTCTGCCAGGCTGTATGTCGGAAACATGGAAGAGGACAAGAGTCTGGCATGGTTCTTCTCCTGAGGAATACATGAGCTGGTGGAGGAATTACAGTGGTTGATAACCTGAGCTCCATTTTACAGATCCAGAGACTGAGGCTTAGGGAAGTGATGCAATTATTCTGTCATTATGTAGCTCAGGAGTGACAAAGACAGAACTTGAGCCCCTACCCTTTGGCCTTAGACCTTGTACCCATTCCCTGCCTATACCGTCACTTCCCTTCTCTAGATCACAGTTTATGCCCTATGTAAAGAAGACATTGGGGTAAATATATCTCCAATATTGCATGGAATATTAGAAGCCATTGGCTTAGTCTTGATTCTTTGAGTAACAACTTCTGGGACCAATGAGACTGTACCAGGAAAAGCTCTTGGTACCCAGTGAGTGATTTTCTTGACCGAGGCCCTTCTTTCCAAGAGCTGGATTCTTGGCAAGAACTACAAGAACATTTCGTACTTTCAAAATCATGTCCCCTAGGATGTTTGTGGTGGGCATGTATGGCCCTGCCTGGCCTCAGTCTTGTGACTAGAGCTCCTGGGACAGCCCACATCTTATCCCCGGTGGGTCTGTAGGATCTGGAGGAAATTCCACTGATGCCAACCTGGGGACCTTCACTTGCAGGAATCTGAGGGATGAGGACAGTGGACCCTGAGCTAGTGTTAGTGTTCAATTTATGGAACTATCCATGTATGTTTCACATGACAACACAAGAACCTAAAGAGTCCCATGTCTTGGCCTCTGGAGCAGTCAAAGCCTGAAATCTATGAGGCTTTGATGATCAAAAATGGGCCATTGTGTGTTTTCAACAAAGACAGTTTGCTCAAGGGACAAAGGTTTTGAAAACATGGTGTCCTAGTCCATTCAGGTAGTCCTAGACTATCGCAACAAAATACCATAAACTGTGTGGCTTATAAACAACAGAAATTCTGGAGTCCAGGAAGTCCAAAATCAAGGAAGGCGCTGCCACTCTGGTGTCTGGTGAGGGCCCACTTCCTGACTTATAGACAGCCATCTTCTCACTGTGTCCTCACATGGTGGAAAGGGTAAGGCAACTCTTTGGGATCTCTTTTATAAGGGCACTAACCCCATTCACGAGAGTTCTGTCTTTGTGACCTAATTACTCTCCATAGGCCCCATCTCCAATGCAATGACATTGGTAATTAGATTTTGACATATAAACTTGGGGGGGGCACAAACATTCACACCACTACATGTGGGGTCCATAAAAGAAAAATAATACAGAAAGAGCTGGGTAGGTGAAAGGTGGGAGATTCCTAGTTAAGGCAGGACCTAACAACCCTTAAACGGGCAGAGGAGTATTTGGCTCCTGCCGGGAACCACCTTCAGGGACTGAGCAAGGCTCACTCTGCTGTGGGGAGGGGGAAGAAGAGAGAGAGAAGCAAAGCTGGGGCCCTGGAGCACTGATAGGAAGGCTGGAGGGACTGGCTGATGGAAGACTGGCTTGGTCACCTTCCACTTTGGCTTAAAATAGGGGCTGTCAAGAGGGGGTCAAACATAGTACCCCAGCAAACCCCAATGTCTGAGTCAGCTCAGCTGCTGTAACAGATTACCACAGACAGGGCAGCTCATACAATAGATGTTTATCTTTCTCAGTGCTGGAGACTGGGAAGTCCAAGGGCAGGATGATGGCATGATAGGTTCTGGGACCCTCTCCCTGGTTTGCAGAGGGAGCTTTCTTGCTGCATCCTTGCATAATGGAGAGATCATCTCTCATCTCTTCTAAGGCAGCAGTTCTCAACCTATGGGTCATGACCCCTTTGTAACAATGAAAAGACATCGTGGTATTATGAAGGTTGAGAACCGCTGTCTAAGGGCACTTCTAAGGGCACCACCATGAGGGACCTACCCACATGGCATAGTCATCTCCTAAAGGCTCCAAATACTATCACATTGGGGACTAGGGTTTCAGCATATGAATTTGGGGGGAACACAAACATTCAGTCCATAGCACCCACCCAGCACTGTATCTGGGAGAGCAGAGGAAGGCAGTGTCACCATCCATCCCCAGGGTCCCATTGTTTTTCTGCACGCCCCTGGTGCTCGGCAGCTGGCCTGTTCTCTGTGGCTGCCCTCCATGTGGCTAGTCCCCTGTCTGCAATGTCCTTGAGTGCACCACACCCTCCAGATTCACAGCTGAGGGTAGATCTCAGGGGAGTCAGGAGCCAGTGCGGCTTTGGGTAAGTCACAGTTCTCTCCGGCCCCATGTCCCATCTGTTAACTGGGACAGGTTAGATATTCTGTAAGGCCCTCTGGCACTGGACAGGCCAGGGCTCCCACCCTGGATTCTATAGGCGCAGGGCTGGGTCTCACAGAGAGGCTGCACTGGCCCTGAATCCTGGCAGCAGCTGGAGCTGCCCGCCCACACACAGGCAGGCGGGCGGGAGGCAGGGTGCTGCAGCCTCGTTGCCAAGAGCACAGAGAACTTTCCACTGGGTCCAGGTTTTCATCACCATGGCAACAGCAGGGTGGGGGGGAAGCAGAATTTCTCAGAATTCCGGGGAGATTATATGGGGAAAGAAAGAACAAGAGAGACCTAAGCTAGCCCTGAGAGGTCAAGGCCGGCACCCCAGCAAGTCCCACATTCCCCCACCCTCCTCCATCCCTTCTCCCTCTTTTAATATTTCTGTATCCTTTTCTGCTCTCTAAGTTCCTCTTTCCTGGTCCCCTTCCCTGAGTCCTTGCTAGAGGAATGGTGACTAATCAGCGTGGTCTATGCCCCAGGCACTGTTTCAAGCTCACGCGTGTGAACTCATTTCATCCTCTGCATAGGAGAGGCTACCATCATCCCCATTTTAGAGATGAAGAAATGGAGGCCCAGGGAAGTCCCATGACTTGCCCAGCTCACAGTAGATGGTGGACTCAAGTTTGGTGGGACTCCAATGACTGCATGGTCTCCCTTGTCTGAGAAATGCAGGTGGGGTGGGGGCAGGATAGGGACACATTTGGCACATGTCTGCACTCTGGAGAACTCACTGAGCCTCCCCATTCTTTGTCCTCCCTGATACATGCAGCACTGACAATCCTGGTTTAGGCTATGGCAGGGGGTGATGCCGGCTGCCCATCCTTCCCTGACACTGGTTTTGGACTGATTCCCTGGCCCTGACTGACCAGAACTCCCTCATTCCAGTCCACAGAAAGTTTCTGCCTTAGGGAGGGCCCTGGGAAGTCTAGGAGACCAGAGACCTGGGTTCATTCCCACCACCACTCATTCACCCAGGGACCCCCTGGGCAGAGAGAACCTGATGCAGGAGGCCTGGTATATACCACACCACATCTGCAAGAGAAGTCCTCAGAATTTCTAGGCTTTACTGCCCTCCTTGATGACTGGATGGTGGTGGCAAAGGGCCGGTGGGCAGTCATATTTGAAGGTATTGTGGAAGCTGTGAAAATAGCAACCCAGCCATGCCAGTCAATTGGAATGATCTCTATATTGAGCCCCCGACCAGCTTACAAAGACCAGAACAAACTGGGCACTAGGAAAGACCTGCTTCACCTTTGGAACAGAGAATCTTCTAGTTATGGCTTTAAGGATGGCTAACTGCCTATGCCTTGCTCCCTCCTAGTGGTGTGGTTTTGTCTTCTGTTCCCTTTACAGATTGCCCAATACTCCTTCCAAATCTCTGACTCAAATTTCTGAAAGAGAAAGAGGAGAGAGGGATGGGAGAGAGAGAGAGAGAAGAGCGAGCAGAGAGAGAGAATGGGGAGGGGGGGAAAGAGAAAAGAGAGAGAGAGGGGAAAGATAAAGAGACAGAGAGAGGAGGAGAAAGAGACCCAGCCTGGACTTCCTGGTGCCCTGATGGACAGAACTCCTGCTCTGGACCATCCCACTGGCTGCCTGCCAGGCCATTGATTGGCTGCCCTGGGTCTGAAGCTTTCCCCTGGTCCAATCAGCTATTACCAGGGAGATAGGGTCCCTTGTTACTGAACACTGTTGCAGAGACAATGATTGCAGTTATTCACTGTTAAGGCCATTCAGAGTCAGAGACTCTTTTACCTGAGCAGCTGCCCCACTGACTGGGAATCCTGCCTTGTGCTGCTGGTGATGAGTCAGTTGCTTCTCTGCTTCCCTATCGCCAGTTGAGTTAGGGTTTCTGTCACTTGCAATTAAAGCGTTGTGGCTGGTTGTCTATTTCATGGGTCTATTGCAGAATCGAATGAGTAAGAACCTGTTTTAGACTTAGTTGTGACCTTACAGGGCTGAATGAGGGGATATATAATGTTGCCCCAAGAATTCTGGAGGTTCCACTTCTAGCCCTCCTTCCAGAGGTCAACAAAAAGTGACATGGAAGACTTGTGTGTCCATCCATAGTCACTACTGCCTGGTCCCAAGATACTCAGCTGGAAAGGACCAAAGAAATTAACTCACCCAACCATTTGAGTCAGGCAAGAACCCCTAGGCACAAACCAGTCTCTCAGGGCCCACTTCTGGGGTAGACCCTCATCCCTCATTTCTATCACCACATGGCAGGGGAGGGACACTCATAGCTGGAGGCTTCCCCAGTCCCCAGCCCCCAGGGCTTATACAAGACTCCAATCATGCCAGCCCTGCAAATGTCTCCCCAACTCCTGGAGCCTCACCATCAAAGGGGCCGAGACCCAGTGTATTACTCACACCTTCCTGTGTGGACAGAATGCACCATCTCCATTCTGGGTACAGGGAAGGGTGGAAAGACAGAGCCACATGGGAGGCAGAAGACCACTCACTCCACAGCAGGACTGACTAGGTGTGGAAGAACACCTAGTCCAGTTCCCCACAGCCCCAGCTTCCAATAATGCAGAATCAGTCCTTTGTGGTTTTGTGGGTCTTCTTAGGCATGAGTGAAAATAAGCTTCCTTGTAACTTCCCCTCACATGGCTTTCCCTCTGGGACCATGGAGCAGGTGTGCCTTATCCTCCACATGAAGATCCCCGCCAGTTCTTTCATCAGTCCATATAGGCCTCAACCTCCAGAACCCACACCATTCTGGTCACTTATGTCTGTCCTTTTTGCCAAAGTCAGGTCGGTAAGTGAGGGGCCAAAGCTGTTTTTGTAAATAAAGTTTTATTGAAACACATCTAAACCCATTTGTTTACTATCGTCTGTGGCTTCTTTTGTGCTACAAAGGCCAAGTTGAATAGTACGATAGAACCTGTATGGCTCCCAAAGCTTACAACATTTAACTAGGCCCTTTACAGAAAATTATGTGACCTTTGTTCTAAAGCATCAGTGGTTTCCTACCTGGCACAGAAGCCCCCAGGTATAGCTGTTTAAGATAGGCACCTTCTTTTCCTTCCTTGGATCCAGCATGTGACTGCTTGGTGCAGCCTCAGATGCTGTGGGCTTTCAGTAGCTATATCCTTTTGTTGGCTCCATGAGAACATGTGGGCAACAAAATTCCCAGGTCACATGTGCACACCCTGTTTTTAAGCCCTGTAGTCAAATCAAGCTTCCCCAGACCTTTAGTTTTGTAGGACTTGCGTTTATCTTGGTCTTTTTCCTTTTGTTGCCTTTGTCCCAATATCTTGCTCTACAGAGACTATTTAGAATCATGAGTTCCTCACCCACCCATGAGTTAGCCCTCCCAATTTTGTTTTCCATATATTTATTTGTTCAGCTTCTTTTCTGTCATTCAATTTGTTAACCTTAAATGAGCCCTGTGGCATGTCACTAGAGACATCCTTGCCAGGTTGTTATTGACATACTAGTCAATGCTCTGTAGACATCATTAATTGACCTGCTTTGACCCATCTCCACTTCCATCCGGCAAGATTCCATCATACCATCTTATTGTTAAGGGTAATGTCTCTTATTGTGAGACATTTTGTCAAATATTTGGCTAGGTTTCTAGTCTCAAGGATTGCTGCCCACCCTTTAGAAAATAGAATCACAGAACAGAAGGGACTTAGGAAATCACCTAACTTATTCTTTTCTTGCAGATGGAAAAATTGAGGCCCAGAAAAATGATGGTATAAGATAACAGAGTGAATCAGTGGTTGAATCAGAAGTAGGGTGATCTTTTGCATGACCCCTTAATGAGTCAGACTGACATAGACTAACTGCTGTAACAAATAAGCCCAAAGAGGTAATAACCCACTGTAACAGAAGGATGTTTCTTGTTCACACAAGTCTCTGGGTAGGAATTCAGGATGGGGGATCAGCTGTCCTCCACACTGTCCTTCAGAGACCCAAACTTCTTCTGTTTTGTGGCTCAGCTCTCCTGCAGGGTCTCATTATGGTCTACCTCCAAGGGATAGAAAAAGATAGCCCATAACCCAGTCAGAAAAACCCTACTTCTACTTTGCTGAAATCCCAATGAATCCTTTGTGGATCTTGCTGCTCTCATCCCCCTGTCAGACTTCAGTCTTCTCTCAGCCCCTGAGTTACAGGCTCGGTCCCACCTGAGAAGGGCTGAAAGGGCAAGGCTACCGTCCAAGTCACCAAGCAGAGGGAGGTTGGGTTAATTGAGCAGCTGGTGAGCATTCAACAATATCCCAGTCTGCAAGGAGGAAGGGGGAGGGGGGTGCTTCTCCCTTCCTGTGTCAGGAGAGAACAGGAAGCAGCAGCTGGCAAGTTCACAAATGGAGCCTGCCCACATGGAATCACAAATCCCTCTCTCTGAATTTAAATGTGCCTGGTGCCATGGAGAAGGAAGCAGTTCCTACCTCTGCGGAGAATCCATCTAAGAGGTCTGCAAGCTGGGCCCTCCTAGGAGTGGCCATCTTGGATGTCAGCTGCTATTGTGGTGGGGTGAGATTATGAGACCCTGGCCTCTCATCTTAACATTCCAGGCCCACCTGGACCCCTCCCTTCTAATAGTTGGTTTTCTCAGAATCTATGTGGGTAAAGGGTGAGCTTTTGCTCCTAGCATTCAAGGTTTTCCCTCTGGCCCACTCCCCTCTCATCTCTCCCTCACATCCCCTAGAGACATGCTCTTTCCTGAGGCAATGTGACACTAGGGATCTCTGGGGTCATCCAATTCCTGATCTTGCCATTTATCAGCAGAATGCCCTGGGTGATTTCTCTGTGACTCAGTCTCCTTATCTGTAAAAAGAGCTAATGAGTTGGCAGGGATGTTGGGTGAATTAAGTGAAAGGAAGGTATGTATTACAGCCTAGTACAGTGCTCCATAAATACTCATTTTCTCCGTGCTTTTCCCATTTCTCACCTGGAATCATAAGGCTTCCTCTTCTTTGTTGCCCAGCCAACTGTCACTCACACCTCACGTTCCACTTCCAGTGATTATTAGAGATAGAGCTTCTCTGACCAGCTCATTCCACAGTGACCTCTCTGCCATAGCACACACTGATGGGGAATAGTTACATATGTGTACTCAGAATAAAACGCAGGGCTCCATGTGAATTAGTCTTTGCAAGAAATTGCACTCAAAGACTCACAGTCCAGCAACCGAAAGTAATTTAAAATGACATTTCAATCTCTATTTTTTGATTCTTGGAAAACGATCAAGTTCATAACCCATAGCAGACTTCTCAGAGGTTCCTTGGTCATTCCCAAGTTGGGATAGGCTCTGAGGGAGCCAGTCTCACCAGCATCCCCCCAAACTCTCCCCAGCCCCACAGGTTGCCCTCTAGGTGCTCCCTTCTTGTTCTTTATCATGCACCTTGCTGGGGGTGTGGGGGTGGGAGGCATGAAGACCACAAATTGATATGCCTTGTCCTCTTACCGTCACAGTTGTTTGGGTTTTCCACAAATCACTCCCCCTCTAATTAAAAACTCCAGGAAAAAAGGACTGGGAACTTGGGGCATTGACTTCTTGTCTTATATAATTTCAAACAGAATATTTGCAAGAGTAGCACAAGGAGTTCCTTCCTATCTTTGACCCAAATTCACCAATTGCTTTTTTTTTCCCCATTGTCTTTCTCTCTCTCTCTCTCTCTCTCTCTATATATATATATATGTGTGTGTGTACACGTAATACATATTTATATACTATATATAAAAAACTTTATATAAAATATATTTTATATATTACATATCTTTTTACATCATACATTGTAATGTTTGCATTAATATGTTAATATATATTAACAATACAATATCAATAATTAATATATTAACAATTAATAATAATATTAATATTAATATGAGTATAACTCTTTTCTGAAATCCTTGGCAAGTAAATTAGAGATGTCATGCCCCTTAATAAAACTCTAAATAATTCTGTGGGAATTTCTTCAGAAAAGGAACATTCTATTATGTATATATAACCACAGTACAGTTATCAACATTAGGAAATTAAACATTCCAGAAATTCATTATTATCTATTTCACAGTCCATATTAAAATATTAACAATTGTTCCAATGATGTACTTTATAGGTCTTTCATTTTCCTAGTCCAAGAGCCAATCCAGAGTTTTGAGTGGCATCTAGTTGTCTTCTTTAGGAGGAAATATTTTGTTTGTTTGTTTTCTGAATCTTTACCCCATCCTGCTGAGCTGAGAACAGCAGGGTAATTCAGTAAACACTTTGACTTGACTTGGAAACAAAAGGTTTTAAAGTAATAATTGCATATTCTCACACCTCATGGCAAAGGCTGTTGGTTATGTACCCACAGTCTTTCTCCCTGGATTGATGGGTGTGGTGGTGGCTGGATGGGAGGGTGGTGGATAGATGGATGACAGATGAGATGGTGGGTAAATGGGTAAATAAGGAATAACTGGAGGGAGGGAGGGAAGGAGGGATGAATGACAGGCAGGGAGATGAAATGGGTTATACAGATGGATAAACAGAGGAATTAGTGGATTCATGGATGGATGATGGATGAATGGGGTGAGGAAGGTTATGTTGGAGGAATTGGAGGGTGAATGTTGTTTGTGCTTAATATTCACAATGATTAACTGAGTAGAATGTATCATGGACGGGACCCAGAAGTCCTTGGCTCAGGCTCTAGTTGGCCTTCTCTAGCTGGAACTCTTGAAGTGCTCTTTCCCCACTTGGAACTTCAGCAGTGTCCTCCATAAAAACAAGGTTGCTAGACTAATTGGCTTTTTCGACCCTTTTGTTTGGAGCAACTCTTGTCTCAGGGAGGTTGTGCACAAAGTAGTCTAGATTTGGATCTGGGCAATCTGGCTCTACAGTGCATGCTTTTTAATTATTCTACTTTCCTGCCATTGCTGGGACATCAGAAGAAGGTTCCAAGGCCAGCCAGGGTCACCTTATTCCCCAGTGCCAAGGTCCCCCAGCTCCCTCCCCATGAAGTCACCACCCAGCCCCTATAAGCTCCCCTCCCCCACACCAGGAAGCACCTGGCTTGTTCCACATTTTTCTGCCTCACCCAGAGCCCAAATGATGACGCAAGTGACATTTTCCACAGGCACCTCCCTGCTCGCTTTCCTCCCAGCGCAGCCTCTCCCTTCCCCTCCTGTCCTGTCCCTAGCACCTTGTCACCCTCACACGTGACAGCTTACAAGACTGCCTGCCTCTCCACATGCCAAAGGAAACCAGGAAAGGTGCTGTAGCCCCAGCACCTGGCTCCCTCCCAGCCACATGCAAGTGAGGTATTAGCATCTGCCTACGTGGACAGAGACGGGCCCTGCTCCCACAGTTACCAGGGATGCAAAATTCTGCAGGTGCTTTAAGATGAGTATCACTTGCCTCTTGAATAAGCAGGAGGCCCAGCAGGTGCTCAAGACAATAGCAAACTAGGACACCAAAAATAAATGAGGAAAAAGAAAATATTTTATTATAGAAAGATCTTTATATTCAATATTGCAAAAAGCACTACTGAAGGAATAATTATAAAAAAGAATCAGAGTTCAGTTAGACATTGGTATTTCCACTATCATGTTGTTTGAGTTTCATCTGACTTGTGGGGTAGAAACAGGCACCAGAATTTCTTTGAAACATGGAACCTCAGAAAGTCTTAGTGGCCCTGCCTTTGGGGAGGTGGGAGTAGGGAGAGCTGAGACCCAGGCCCATGATTCTGGTATTCCAGGGGTCTGCTGACATGAATGCCACATGGGATCTCAGAGAGGCCATAGGGCTGCCCCAGATCATAGTGCCCTGAGACAGGGGGGAGGTATCATGCCTGAGGCCACACTGTCAGTTCCAGATGGAGCCAAGATTTGAACTTAATGTAGTAGGAAATAAAGGGCCCATGAAACAGAAGCTGTACCATTTGTTTCAATGCAAAAACAGGAGCATTTACTAAGAGTTGTCCCTGGCACTGACTCAAAGTTGTATTAATAATAGACCAACAGTTTGCTTTGAACTTAAAGTGGAAGATATGGTTAATGTGTTATTGTCACAGTCTTTTTGCAGACATTTTGCAAACATCAGTCTCTATTCAGATGTATTTAACACATCTGCATACCATGGCTTCATCCCTCATTCAACACACTAACCCTTCCTGAGCGCCAGCTCCAGGCAAAACACCTTGCTAATGACAGAGAAGATGTGTAAACAAAGAATTCACAACCCCATTTGTGATCTGGAAAGGACTTGTGCCAAGTGCCTCTGGGTGCACAGAAGACAGAATGACTCACCAATTTTATACGAAGAGTTTGGAGATTCCACAGGGAGTTGACCTGTTGAGCTGGGTCATGAGGGATAAGAAGAGCAAGTGGAAAGAAGATGTCACATTTCTTGAGCATGGTACTAATTAGGGTAAGGCTTGTTGTTGTAAGAAACTCTAAAATGGACAATGGGTCAAAAAGAGAGAAGTTTAGTATGTATTCATGTAAAATCTAAAACTATATGTCTGATTAGCAATGACTCTCCTTCAAGGGGTGATTCGGGGCCCCAGCCTCCTGCCACATTGTGGCTCCACCATCTTCACCTTGCTTGTCTGCATAAAATCACCTTGCTCTTCTTATCCCTCATGACCCAGCTCAACAGGTCAACTCCCTGTGGAATCTCCAAACTCTTCGTATAAAATTGGTGAGTCATTCTGTCTTCTGTGCACCCAGAGGCACTGGAAAATAACATGTGGAAAGTGGTTTATATGCCTTATCTAGAAGTGGCTCACATCATTCTGATCACATTATGCAAGCTAGTACACAGCAGACCACTGGTCACCCCCATGTGCAAGGAAAAGTGGAAAACGTTATTTAAGTCTATGCCCAAGAAGAAGAAATGGATTTGACGAACCCCTATAAGAAGCATTTGTTAACTGTTATCTAATTATGTTACTCTTAGCAGCAATCCTATGAAGTAAGGCACTATTACTATTCCCATTATACAGATGAGAAGCTGAGGCTTGAAAAGATTCTCCGATCCTCCCAAAACCACAGATGTGATATGTGGTTGAGCTGTGATATAACACCAGGTTGGTCCGTGGGAGTCCAAGGCCTGTTCACTTTCCTGATACCATTAAGCTTCATCAAGTCATAGAAAGAAGAAAGAACAGAAAGCAAACATGAAGATGAACAGAGGAGTCTGAAAGACGAATTAAGGGTAAAGTAAAAGGAAGCACAAAGGGTAGATGTTGAAGGTGATAGCACCATACAGTGTGGAGGAAGTAGACAGAGAAGAGATGCAAAGTGGAGCTCTTGAGAATCTTTGCAATTCATGCTGTCACCCACACACAGCCCATGGATACCACAGAAGGGCTTAACAACAGGCTCCATCAATCTCACTTATGAATAAAGATAGAAAAATCTTAAATAAAATACTAGCAAATAGCAAAAATGCTAACAAAAACCAACAGCATGTTAAAAAATGACACATCATGGCTATTTAACATGATACTGGGCCAGGCACAGTGGCTCACTCCTGTAATCCTAGTACTCTGGGAGACTGAGGCAGGTGAATGGCCTGAGCTCAGAAGTTAGAGACCAGCCTAAGCAAAGGGAGATCCTGTCTCTACTAAGGGTAGAAAAAAAAAAGCTAGTCAGGTGTTGTGGCAGGCACCTGTAGTCTCAGCTACTTGGGAGGCTGAGGCAAGAGGATCACTTGAGCCCAAGAGTTTGAGGTTGCTGTGAGCTATGATGACGCCTCTGCACTCTACCCAGGGTGACAGAGGGAGACTCTGTACAAAAACAAACAAACAAAACCCCCATGACTTTGGTGGTATTAGCCAAAGCAATTAGATAAGAGAAAGCAACTAGAAGCAGAAGAAAGGGAAAGGAAGAATTGGAGATTGCAAGTGATAGGACTATATACTATGTATATGTTGCAAAAAGCCAAAGAATATGAAAAACTTCTATGAACAATGAGAATTTAAGAAAGTAGTAAGATACAAAATTATATTTATTTATGAAGACCAGTAGTCTTCATAAATATTTTAAAACAGCAATTCGAAAAAGGAATAGAAGAGCAGAGTCTATTTCTAACAGCAAAAATTAAAATAAAATATTTAGGCATAAGCTTAAGTAATGTACAAAATCTACGGCAGGAAAACTTTTTTTTTTCTTTTTTCTTTTTTTTAGCCAGGGCTGGGTTTGAACCTGCCACCTCTGGCATATGGGGCCGGCGCCCTACTCCTTTGAGCCACAGGCGCTGCCCACTGCAGGAAAACTTTTAAAGTACCTGAAAGACACAAACATATACTTGGACACTTTTAGGTATATATCGTGATTTTGCATAGAAAAAAAATCAACATTACAGAAACATCAATACTTTATAAGTTAATTTATACATTTAATGAGAAACCCTGCTCTCACCCACTGAATACCATCTTCTTTCCTTGGATCATCACAGGTTGATTATAAAATTCTTGTAAGGGCAGCACCCGTAGCTCCGTGGGTAGGGCGCCAGTCACATACACCGAGGCTGGCGGGTTTGAACCCAGCTCAGGCTTGCTAAACAACATTGACAACTGCAACAAGAAAATAAAAAATTGCCAGGTATTGTGGCAGGCACCTGTAGTCCCAGCTACTTGGGAGGCTGAGGCAAGAGAATCACTTAAGCCCAAGAGTTAGAGGTTGCTGTGAGCTGTGACACCACAGCACTCTATCGAGGATGACACCCCTGTCTCAATAAAATAAAATAAAATAAAATTCTTGTGAAAGAAAACTAGTAAGAGTAGCTAAGTGAAAAAAAGAAGAATAGTGAGGGGTCCTAGCCTCGTAGGATAAGAAACCTATTTTAAGGCTCTACACAGTTGACCCTGAACAACATGGGTTTGAACTGCATGTGTCCACTTATACACAGATGTTTTTCATTAAATATATTGGAAAAATGTTGGAGATTTGCGACAATATGTGAAAAACAGACTAATCAAGTAGCCTAGAAATATCAAAAACATTGTCGTAAGTACATAAAATATGCATAGTCTATTTTATCATTTATGACCATAAAATACACACAAATCTATTATAAAAAGTCAAAATACATCAAAACTTATACACATAAACATGGTGCCACTTGCAGTGGAGTGAAAAGTAAACAAATGAAGATGTAGTGAAGATGTAGTATTAAAACATAACTGCCTAAAATGAACAATAGTACATACTGTACCCCTGTAATAATTTCATAGCCACTTCCTGTTGCTGCTGTGGTGAGCTCACATGTTACCAGTATCCACTTAAAATGTAGTGTGATGCTAATCATCTTTGTGTGAGCAGTCTCTCCAGTAAATTGCATATCACAATAAGAAGTGATCATACTAAGTCCTTGCATATTTTTCACCATGTATAGCACAATACCATAAGCCCTGAATAACACCATGGGATCCACATGAAGTCCACTAGCGATGCTGAAGTCCTCCCAAGAAGCAGAGAAAACATTAAATTGCTTGATATGTACTGTAAATTAAGGTCTGCAGCTGCAGTTGCCTGCCATTTCAAAATAAATGAACCCAAAATAAAGACTGCTGTGAAAGAAAGAAAAGGGAAGGGAGGAAAGGAGGGAGGGAGGGAAGGAAGGAAGGAAATTTGTGAAGCCATTGCTGCAGCTACACCAGCATGCACAAACCTTTGCAGTTTTTGCAAAATATCTTTTTGCCTCATGTTGAAAATGCAGCTACTATGTGGGTACAGGATTGCTATAAGAAAGGCATGCCTATAGACTCTAATATGATTGGAGAAAAAACGAAGTCATTATATGACAATTAAAGCAAAAGGAAGGTGAAGGATCTGAAGTTGGAGAATTTAATGCCAGCAAAGGATAGTTTGATAATTTTAGAAAGAAGTTTGGCTTTAAAAAAATGTCAAGGCTTGGCACCTGTAGCTCAAGCAGCTAAGGTGCCAGCCACATACACCAGAGCTGGTGGATTTGAATCCAGCCTGGGCCTGCCAAACAATGACAACTACAACCAAAAAATAGCCAGGAGTTGTGGCAGGTGCCTGTAGTCCCAGCTACTTGGGAGGCTGAGGCAAGAGAATTGCTTAAGCCCAGGAGTTGGAGGTTGCTCTGAACTGTGATGCCACAGCACTTGACCCAGGGGGACAGCTTGAGGCTCTGCCTCAAAAAAAAAATTAAATAAATAAATAAATAAATAAATAAATGTCAATATAATAGGAGAAGCAGCTTCTGGCAACTAAGAGGCAGCAGATAAGTTCCCAGATGCCATTAAGAAAATCATTGAAGAGAAATGATATCTGGCTGAACCTGTTTTTAATTCAGAAAAAAATTCCCTATCTGGGGGAAAAAAAAGTGCCACAAAGGGCATTTATTAGTGAGGAAGAGCAGTGAGCACCAGTGAGCAGGAAGGGAGAGGCTAACTCTACTGTTTTGGGATAATATAGTTGAGTTTATGATCAAGGACTGTCCCTATCTAAAAGCTAACCCCAGCCTTGAATGGAAAAGATGAACACCAGCTGCCAGTCTTTTGGTTGCACAACAAGGAAGTTATGAACAACGAGAACCCTTTTCCTGGATTAGTTCCATTAATACTTTGTCTCTGAATTCAAGAAGTACTTGCTGGAGGCTGAGGCAAGAGAATCGCTTAAGCCTAAGAGTTTGAGGTTGCTGTGAGCTGTGATGCTACAGCACTCTACCAAGGGCGACATAATGAGACTCTGTCTCAAAAAAAAAAAAAAAAGTACCTCACCAATAAAGGACTGCCTTTTAAATTGATATTGGCCAATGCCCCCTGTGAGTTCAACACTGAAGCCTTCAAAGTGATCCACTTGCCCCCAAACACAACATCTCTAACTCAGCCTCTACATCAAGGGGTCATGAAGACTTTCGAGGCTCCTGAGATGCAGTGCTAAGGAGGGATGGATCAATGGGAAGGATTGTCAGGGTTATGGGGGAGAACCCCAACAGAGAAAACATCACGGCAGCCTACAAGGACTACACCACTGAAGATGCCATCATTGTTCTGGAAAAGCCATGACAGCCATTAAGCCCCAAACAATAAATTCCTGCTAGAGAAAACTGCACCCAGATATTGTATATGACTTTATAGCATTGACGACAGAGCCAATCAAAGAAATCATGAGACTGTGGACATGGCAAGAAAGGTGAGGAATGAACAGTTTGAAGATAGGGATCTTGGAGAAAATTCAAGAGCTGATAGACACCACGCCACAGGAATTAACGGAAGACAGCTCAAAGGAGGTAAGTGCTTCCGAACCAGTGTCAGACGATGAGGAACAGCTGACACTGGACCATCTGGCGCAAGGACTCTGATGATTCAAGGTGGCCTCTGACTTCTTTTATGACAGGGACTCTTACGTAATACCGGCACTAAAAGTGAAGCTAACAGTGGAAGAAGGATCCGCACCAAATAGAAACACTTCAGGAGAAATAAAAAAACAAAAATGTCATGTTTGATGCTGCTTCAATTGCCTGGGGAGTCCTCCTCATAAAATGTTCACCCAGGCCGATTCCTTCAAGAGTTTTCCCTGCACTTTCTTCAAGTATTTTTATAGTTTCATGTCTTAAGTTTAAATCTTTTATCCAGTGAGAGTCTATCTTAGTTAATGGTGAAAGGTGTGGATCGAGTTTCAGTCTTCTACAGGTTGCCAGCCAGTTCACCCAGCACCATTTGTTAAATAGGGCATCTTTTCCCCACTGAATGTTTTTAATTGGCTTGTCAAAGATCAAATAATGGTAAGTAACTGGATTCATCTCTTGGTTCTCTATTCTGTTCCAGACACCTACTTCTCTGGTACAGCCATGACAGTTTTTGTGCCAGTACCATGCTGTTTTGATCACTATCGATTTATAGTACAGTCTCAGGTCTGGTAGTGTGATTCCTCCTGCTTTGGACTCCCCAGGCAATTGAAGCAGTATCAAAAATACATTACTGGGACCTGATCAAACTAAAAAGCTTCTGCACAGCCAAGAACATAGTAAGTAAAGCAAGCAGACAGCCCTCAGAATGGGAGAAAATATTTGCAGGTTATACCTCCGATAAAGGTCTAATAACCAGAATCCACAGAGAACTCAAATGTATTAGCAAGAAAAGAACACGTGATTCCCATCTCAGGGTGGGCAAAGGACTTGAAGAGAAACTTCTCTAAAGAAGACAGACGCACGATCTACAGACACATGAAAAAAGCTCATCATCCTTAATCATCAGAGAAATGCAAATCAAAACTACTTTGAGATATCACCTGACCCCAGTAAGAGTAGCCCACATAACAAAATCCCAAAACCAGAGATGTTGGCGTGGATGTGGAGAAAAGGGAACACTTCTACACTGCTGGTGGGAATGCACACTAATACGTTCCTTCTGGAAGAATGTTTGGAGAATACTTAGAGACCTAAAAATAGACCTGCCATTCGATCCTATAATTCCTTTACTAGGTTTATACCCAGGAGACCAAAAGTCACAATATAACAAAGACATCTGTACCAGAATGTTTATTGCAGCCCAATTCATAATTGCTAAGTCATGGAAGAAGCCCAAGTGCCCATCAACCCACGAATGCACTAGCAAATTGTGGTACACGTATACCATGGAATATTATGCAGCCTTAAAGAAAGATGGAGACTTTACCTCTTTCATGCTTACATGGATGGAGCTGGAACATATTTTTCTTAGCAAAGTATCTCAAGAATGGAAGAAAAAGTATCCAATGTACTCAGCCCTACTATGAAGCTAATTTATAGCTTTCACATGAAGGCTATAACCCAACTATAGCACAAGACTATGGGGAAAGGGCCAAGGAAGAGGAAGGGAGGGGGAAAGTCAGGGTGGAGGGAGGGTAATGGGTGGGGCCACACCTACACTGCATCTTAGAATGGGTACAGGAGAAACTTACTAAAGGCAGAATACAAATGTCTACATACAATAACTAAGAAAACGCCATGAAGGCTACATTGAACAGTTTGATGGGAATATTTCAGATGGTATAGGAAACCAGCACATTGTACCCCTTGATTGCAGTAATGTACACAGCTATGATTTAACAATAAAAAAAATTTTTTAAATGTCAGACAAAAATGGCAAGATCGTATTTCTGTGAAGTTACACTGAGCAACTCCCTGTCCTATCACCCGGGCCACCTCCTCCACCTCTTCTGCCTCTGCCTCCCGAGGCAGCCAGACCAACCCCTCCTCTTTCTCCCCTTCCTCCTCAGACTACTCAATGTGAAGATGGTAAGGATGAAGACTTTGTGATCATCCACTTCCACTTAATGAACAGGACATATTTTTTCTTATGGTTGTCTTCATAGCATTTTCTTTTCACTAACTTACTTCATATAATAAAAAATATGTATTAACTGACTATGTTATCCGTAAAACTTCTGGTTGACAGTCGGCTATTAGCAGTTAAGTGAAAAGTCATACACAAATTTTCAACTGTGTGTGTGGAGGGGTCAGCACATCTAACCCCTTCATTGTTCAAGGGTCAACTGCAATTTAACAGTGTACAAATACACAAGCACTTATTCATGGGGCATGGATTAAAAGTCCAGAAGTAAACCCAAGTGCATATGGACATTTAATAAATGAATAAAGCAGCATTTCAAGTCAATGGGAGAAAGGAGGAACATTTTAATACAGTGTATTGGGACAACTAGACAGTCATGCAGAAAAACATTGTATCCAAATTCTCACATTGTATGCCAGGATAAATTTCATATGAATCAGATAACTAGTGTAAAAACGAAAACAATGCTAATAGTAAGAAGAAAGCATGGGCGGATACCTTTATAACCTGGGCAAAAACACTTTCCTAACCATGACTAAATATTCCAAAGCAATAGGTATGAATGAAAAAATTACTATATAAAATTTTTTTTTTTAATTTTTTTTTGTAGGGACAGAGTCTCACTTTACCGCCCTTGGTAGAGTGCCATGACGTCACAGCTCACAGCAACCTCCAGCTCTTGGGCTTCCGCGATTCTCCTGCCTCAGCCTCCTGAGCGGCTGGGACTACAGGCGCCCGCCACAGCGCCCGGCTATTTTTTTTTTGCAGTTCGGCCGGGGCTGGGTTTGAACCTCCCACCCTCAGTATATGGGGCCGGCGCCCTACTCACTGAGCCACAGGCGCCACCCGCTATATAAAAATTTTTTAAGTTGTCATATAAAAAATAAGCACAGTGGGCTTGGTGCCTGTAGCTCAGTGGTTAAGGCTCCGGCCACATGCACCAGGGCTTGAACCTGGCCCAGGCTTGCTAAAACAACAATGACAGCTACAACAGCAACAAACAAACAAACAAAAAATAGCTAGGCATTGTGGTGGGCACCTGTAGTCCCAGCTACTTGGGAGGCTGAGGCAAGAGAATCACTTAAACCCAAGAGTTTGAGGTTGCTGTGAGCTGTGATGCCACACTCTACCGAGGGCGACATACTGAGACTCTGTCTCAAAAAAATAAAATAAAATAAGGACAGTGAAAGTATTTTAAAACTTATACCCCAAAGAGTTAACATCCCTAAAAATGGATAAAAGATATGAATAGATGATAGGGGAAAAATGCAAATGGCTGCTAAACTTATGAAAATAGAGAAATGCAAATAACAACAAAACTGAGACATCACAGCTCACCTATCAATTGGCAAAACTCCAAAATTTGGCAACATAGTCTTATGAAAAGGCCTTAAGAAAATAGGCATTCTCATACAATACTGTAAGAAAGCAAAATGAGCAATTCGGCAATATCTGGAAGAATTATGTAGGCATTTACCTTTTGACCCAAGAATCTCATTTCTAGGAATTTATCCCAAAAGTACACTGAATGAAATATAAAATTATCTTAGGCCCAAGGTCACTCATTAAAACATTATTTGGAATAGCAAAAGTCTGGATATGTTCCAAACATTTTTCAACATGGCATCAGTTGAATAGACTACACCCATCCATTCCATGCAACTGTATGGAAGAACATGGACTATCTCTAAACAAGGCTAAGAAATAACTTCCATGACATACGGCTAAAGAAGAAAAAACAGGGGTCAGAATAGAGAGCATAGTTTGCCATTTTTTGTGTAGAACAGGAAGAAATACATAGATACACACATATGTACATGCTTATACTCTAAAAAAATGATTGAAGGAATTCCAACATTAATAAAAGCGAGGGAGGTGAATCCAGCTGAAAGCAGACCTTTCTGAATGTACCTGGTCTAAAAGTTTTGATTTGAGGTCAAGGAAATAAAGAAAAGAATCAAAGAATCTCTAAATATTTTTAAATCGCATACTAACCTGAAAGAAATAAACCTAATTCTGTGGTAATCATATGGTTACATCAAGTTGGCAGTAGAACCATCTAAAGAAAAATGGTGTCGGGCGGCGCCTGTGGCTCAGTCGGTAAGGTGCCGGCCCCAAATACCGAGGGTGGCGGGTTCAAACCCAGCCCCGGCCAAACTGCAACCAAAAAATAGCCGGGCGTTGTGGCGGGCGCCTGTAGTCCCAGCTACTTGGGAGGCTGAGGCAAGACAATCGCTTAAGCCCAAGAGCTGGAGGTTGCTGTGAGCTGTGTGAGGCCACGGCACTCTACCGAGGGCCATAAAGTGAGACTCTGTCTCTACAAAAAAAAGAAAAAGAAAAAGTAGAGGGCCATAAAGTGAGACTCTGTCTCTACAAAAAAAAGAAAAAGAAAAAGTAGAGGGCCATAAAGTGAGACTCTGTTTCTACAAAAAAAAAAAAAAAGAAGAAAGAAAAATGGTGTCAAGTGACTTCAAAGCACACTACAGATGATTCCTGCCTCATGAGGGTTCAACTTCCAATTTTTTGACTTTACTATGGTAAAAAAGCAATATGCATTGAGTGGGAGTCCTATTTCAGGTGTACGTACAATCATTATGGCTTTTTACTTTCAGTACCGTATTCAGTAAATTACATGAGATATTCAACACTTTATTATAAACCAGGCTTTGTGTTAGATGATTCTGCCCAACTGTTGGCTAATGGAAGTGTTCTGAACACATTTAAGGTAGGCTCAGCTAAGTTATGGTGCTCAGTGGTTTGAGTCTATTAAGTGCATTTTTACTTAAGATATTTTCAATTTATGATGGGTTTATTAAGACATAACCCCATTGTAAATTGAGGAGCACCTGCATTTTTACTTTTTATCCTTAGGAGAAGGATAAAAGCTAAAGCTTTTATCCCAAGCTTTAACTGCATTCAATTGCTTGCTGTTAGTGACCAAGTTGGTCAAATAATTCTTATGTATATGAATAGATGTGTGAATAGGCAGAAGATGGATGAATAGTCAGATAGATAGAATGTGCAAGTAAGTAGATATGGAATTAGAGAAAAGAGATCTAAATTTAAAATTAATAAGTTAAAATGCTACTCTAACTCTGTAATTGAATTTGAAATGTCAGTATAACTGGGCATTTTTTCTCCTCTTTCTGAAACATATGTATATATTTTTTTCTCAGCATTGCTCACTGAATAGTCTTAGAAACAGTAACAACCCAACAGCCATAAACACATTTAGCATCTTGACTATAATCTCTAACTACCATTTCCTACTAAGAGAGCCCAGGATTCCTTGGGAAAATGGCCAATTCTAGGGCTGGAGCAGAAAATAAATAGGAGGAGCCTAAACCTCAAGGAAGTAATCAAAGATCACTGGAATCATATCAAAAGGACGCAAGAACCACCTTGAATGGGCTTCCACTGGCCAAAAATGAAAACATTTATTTATCAAGAAGAATACTGCAATGGATTGAAACACTTCAAATATGCTTAAAAAATCTACTAGCCATAGAGGCTCAACACCCGTAGCACGGTGGTTATGGTGCCAGCCACATACACAGCAGGTGGTGGGTTTGAACCTGGTCCGGGCCAGCTAACCAACAATGACAATTGCAACAAAAACTATCCAGGCATTGTGGCGGGCGCCTGTAGTCCCAGCAACTTGGGAGGTTGAGGCAAGAGAATCTCTTGAGCCCAAGAGTTGGAGGTTGCTGTGAGCTGTGACGCCACGGCACTCTACCAAGGGCAACAATGAGACTCTGTCTCAAAAAAAAAAAGAAAGAAATCTACTAGCCATAGCGATACTTTAAAAAAAATCCTTATTGGCCATCTTCGGAGGGGAAAGAATCAAGCATTTATAATGCCTCATCTGTACAAACTCATATTCAGAATAATTAAATAGTTAATGGGAGAAAGTTTCCCTTTAGAGAAGAATTCAAGCTACTAAAAAAAGAGAAATGGGCTGGGCATGGTGGCTCACATCTGTAATCCTAGCACTGGGAGGCTGAGGTGGGAGGATCGCTTAAAGTCAGCAGATTGAGACCAGCCTGAGCAAGAAGTGAGAACCCATCCCTTCGAAAAATAGAGAAATTAGCCGGGTGTGGTGGCACGTGCCTGCAGGCCCAGCTACTTGGAAGGCTAAGGCAAGAAGCAAGCTATGATGACACCACTGCATTGTGGCCTGGGTGACAGAGCAATACCCTATCTCCAAAAAAAAAAAAGCAAGAGAAATGATAGAATATCACCACTGCGATCTCTAATGAAATAATGGACCTATCTATTCAATGGCTGTTAAAAACACAAGGTAAAAGACTCATAGGGAACATCCTAACAGGCCAGGCTACACCACCTACATCTACTGATCAATCTTAACATCACTAAAAGTGAAACAATCTGATAGAATGATCGTCCTGATATGATGCCTACATGTACACACCATCACTCATGACCATTCTGCCCCCAATACTAAACCTGAATGTACTTAAGCCTTCGGATCAAACTCCAGTTTACATGAAGATGGAGGAGAGAGGAACATGCTAAATACCACCACAATAATACAGGCAGCTGGGTGGCACCTGTGGCTCAGTGGGTAGGGCACCAGTCCCTACCCTGGCCCTGGCCAAACTGCAACAAAAAAAAGCCGGGTGTTCTGGTGGGCCCCTATAGTCCCAGAGGCAAGAGAATCGCTTAAGCCCAGGAGTTGGAAGTTGCTGTGAGCTGTGACCATAGCACTCTACTGAGGGCGATAAAGTGAGATTCTATCTCAAAAAAAAAAAAAAGTACAAGCAGTCAAATCCAGTTACGGGAACTTAGGGCAAATGACCAAGTTCCTTTAATAAATAAAGGCCATTTTTAAAAGGCAGGGCAAGTATTACAGATTGACAGAATCTTAAGAGACATGCCAACACCAAAAGCCTTATTTCATCCTTGTTTGAACGTGTGGACCTTGTTTGAATTCTAACTCAAACAAACAACTGTAAAAGACTTGAGACAATGGGGGGGCATAGAATGTACTGAGTGATATTAAGCAATTATATATTAATATCGGGGGTGATAATAGTATTTTGGTTAAAATAGTTACTAATAGATAAAATATGGTGGAAGGTTAAATCTCAGCAATAAGTTTGAGGGAGCTCATTAGACTACTTTCTCTAGTGTATGTTTGGAAATTTTCGTAACAGAATTTTTTTTCCAAAAAGGCCTCAGAACTGCAACTCTCCACATACCCATCCCCCTCCTCCCATTGAAGCAGCTGGGGGTTTTGCCCCTATACACTCAAACCACACTGCTTGTGATGACAGGGGAGGTGGCTTGTTCCTACTCTTGCTGTATCCAACAGCCTCGTGGTGGGTGCAGTATACCTCCCACATGTTGACTTTGGGCTTTCAGGTGATGTTGGACTATTAGCAGCCAAAAAGCAAGCAGAGGCTTGAAATGTGCTTGGCCAGCTAGCAGCCACTATTGTGTTCTATGAAAGAACATGCCCCTCAGCGTCAGTCCTAGAGTGAGAATGGTAGAGCAGACCTCATATCCCAGGTCACCACTGGGCCATGGAGGGTGAGCAACCCAACCAGTAGCCTGGGGCCTGGAGCACAGGGCCTGGCATCTGGAAACCAGCCCAGCCTGGCTCAGGGGCACTTGACCTGCAGACCTGTGAATGTAATCATGAATGATTGCTGTTTTAAGCCAGTGGGTCTGGGGTGGTTTGTTACTCAGCATTATTGAGGCAATAGCTGCCTAATGTATGAAAGCATAAAGAGCTTGCACCAGCTTTCAAAAGACCAGATTTTTAAAAATCTAGCTCCACCATTAACTCTCTGGCATGCAGGCATTTCCCCTATTAAATCTCTCTGCTTGAAATCCTTATTTGGGAGATACAAGTCCAGGTGGCCCACTAACCATGTGATCAATCCAGCCAGTGATTATTCAAGCATCCAGGCTCACCTAACATCCAGGCCTGTTACTTTGTAAATGATCCAACAAGCCACCAGGAGGTAGGGACTGTTTAAAGGAATTTCGAGCCCTTCAGAGCATTTGTTTATTCGATCTGTTAAAATCAAACTTAGAATTTCTACCATGTGTGATACTAAACACAGATCATTTATTTTGAACTTAATACCACACATGAAAGTGTTTTTTAAAGAATTGTTTGTGGTCCTGAACATGTATTTATTTAATCAAATAATTTTATGTAGACATTTTTAAGTTTATTTGCTTATCCGGAGGTTTAATCTGTGTCAAAATGGCCGAATCAGGTGAAAAAACTCTGGTAAACCCAGAGAAGATACGGTAATAAACATGGCTGGGGGCGGGGGTAAGGAAAAGTCTGTAATCAGGGCCTGTGCACTGTACCCCAGGGGCAAGAAGACAGTATTTGACTTTTTATTAATATCTTGACATAAAAAGTAGGGGAAAAGTGAAGATTTACTAATATTTAATTTACAAATTGACCTTGAGGTGGTCCTGGGTCAGGCAGCCACAGGGTGAAGGGGTTAACATCAGGGCTTCTCTGAACCGTGTCATAATATGAGACCATTCAGCTCTACCCAGGCAACTGGGTTTGCAAACTATCTACTTTCCATTAAATCAACCCTCACCAGTGGACAGATGGCTTAAAAAGACTCCTGCAAAGAATCTCTGGACTGAAGATATACTAATCGTGTAAGCACAGGAGGGAAAAAAGCAGACGACAGAGCCGACGTCCTCCTCTGAGGACAGCCCTTGCTTTCAGACACAGCATGAGACAAAACCAGTGACAAATCTGCAAGCAGTTCTCTCTCCCCAGATTTGAAATTCTCAAGAAAGCTAATCAAAATGTGGATTTGGATTTGGATTGTACCCTCGTTGCACTAAGCAGACACCAAGCCTTGAGAGATTAATTCCTAATAGCAGTGCCTGTGTATAATTTATAGGCACGCCACACATATCTTGGACAGAAGCATGCTCAAAAAATTTTGCTGGTGGCTGCATGATCAGAACGTTTAGAGACTACTTTATGGTCATTAGGCAGACACACAGCATCCAAGACGGAAAGGAATGGTTGGAAGTGAGAAGACCAAAAGGCAGCTCAGTGAGTGTGAGGGCGCAGGCACTGGAACCAAGCCGCCCGGGGGCCAGTCCCAGCTACTCACTTGCTATCAGGTTTACTGAATCTCCCTGTGCCTCAGCCTTCTGTAAAATGTGGATAATGATCCTCCCTGCTTCGCAGGGTCATTATAAGAATTCCGTGAGTAAACACCAAAACAGTACTCGGCTTATGGTAAACACTCCCTA
The DNA here is from genome assembly GCF_027406575.1 of Nycticebus coucang. Lineage (NCBI taxonomy): Eukaryota > Metazoa > Chordata > Mammalia > Primates > Lorisidae > Nycticebus > Nycticebus coucang. Next base: position 93,905,973 of record NC_069788.1, read on the forward strand.
AGAGTTTGTTATATAAGTTGTAAAATCCCATAGGATCTCATCAAGTGGAAATACTGACTATGAATAAACAACACGCCAGAGTATAGCCCAGCATAGGAAGTATGTGCCACCGATGTGCCCCATTTGTATTGCGGGTCAAACACATCACATGCATGGCAGATGAATGGCAGATGCTAGGCTGGGGACAGCTACTGGGACTTTAGTCCTTGGGCTCTCTCCTCCTGCGGGATGCACATGGCATTATCCGCTCCGTCGAGCCCTCCTCTGGCTCCTGAGACAACAGAGACCAATGAAAATCAGATGATGCGGCTGAGCGCCCGTAGTATAGTGGTTACAGCGCCGGCCACATGCACCGAGCTGGAGGGTTGGAACCCGGACCCGGCCAGCTGAACAACAATGATAACTGCAACAACAAAAAAACAGCCAGGTGTTCAGGCGTTATGGCAGGCACCTGTAGTCCCAGCTACTTGGGAGGCTGAGGCAAGAAATCAGTAAGCCCAAGAGTTGGAAGCTGCTGTGAGGTTGCTGTGCCACGGCACTCTACTGAGGGTGACATAGTGAGACATAGTCTCAAAAAAGAAAACGTCAGATAAAGCTGGAGCTCGCAGCACGATGTGAAAGCAGTGATGCCACTAGATGTGATGACCCACTAAGACAGTGACTTTCAACTTTTTTTATCTCACAGCACACTTGAACCTATGGTTAAACTTCTGTGGCACACTTAAATTATGTTGCTCAAAAAAAGAATAAAAAGGCTTGGTGCCTGTAGCTCCAGCAGCTAAGGTGCCAGCCACATACGCCGGAGCTGGCGGGTTCGAATCCAGTCTGGGTCCGCCAAACAACAATGACAATTTCAACCAAAAAATAGCCAGGCATTTTGTGGCAGGTGCCTGTAGTCCCAGCTACCTGGGGAGGCTGAGGCAAGAGAATTGCTTAAGCCCAGGAGCTGGAGGTTGCTGTGAGCTGTGATGCCACAGCTCTCTATCCAGGGTGACAGCTTGAGGCTCTGTCTCAAAAAAAAAAAAAAAAAGAATATACTTACTATGCTTCGAACTTCTATCAAAAATAATTTAATTAATGATCTTTAAAAATTTCTGCAGCACACTGGTTAAAAATCACTGCCCTAAGACCGCTAAGACAGCAGCAGGGATGGGGGAGGGTCCAGCCTTGGGTAGCCCTTTTCTCTGTTTGTCTGCTTCCTTCTGGCTTGGATAGCTCTCTTCCTGATCCATTCTTCATTCCTTTTTTCCTGCAGCTCAGGGAATCACCCCCTTAGCAATCAGGGTCCCCAAGGAGGAGCTCTGATCATACCCACAGTGGTTACCAGAGGGGGAAGCTACTCCATGAAAGCCCATGTAAAGTAAGGTGCTGGGGTTAGTCCCCGGGAGCTAAGGACACTGGGAACACGGTGTCCTGGTATGCCTGCCTGGGCTTTCCGATAGGAGGATCTTTTTTTTTTTTTTTCTTCAGTTTTTTTCAGTTTTTGGCCAGGGCCAGGTTAGAACCCGCCACCTCCGGTATATGGGGCAGGTGCCCTACTCCTTTGAGCCACAGGCCCTGCCCAGGAGCATCTATCATTTATCTGAGTGGTGTGGGCTGGAAGTCAATTTGTTTTACAGGAGCCCAGAGGGCTGCAGTCCTGGTTTCATCCATCAAAATAATAACTAAGCAATTAGTAAGTAATAGAATGGAATTGATTTTATAAACGACAAGTAGTTATGTGGCCTATGGCTGGGACAATTGGATTCAGGGGCTGGAAAGGACACAGTAGACTGACGAGAACCGAAATCCTAAGAGCTGGGAGGATGGGAAGGGGCTCGTGAGTGGACAGGTAAGGGCCACAGCAGGTTCTCCTGCCTCCTGCCCTGAAGGTGGCTTCCAGCTGACCCCCTGCTCAGGGGCGATCCCTCCCCAGCTGTGGTCCATGGTCCTCAGGTCACTCGGGAGCCTGCAAGAAATGCAGACACTGCAAGCCCAGCCCAGACCGACTGCATCAGCACTGGCACTTCAGGAGAATTGGAGGGTACACGGGAGAGTTGGAGGGTGGTTCTCAGTCCTCACTGAGAATCAGAACCACGGGACTGGGGCTTGACCATCAGTGTTATTTACAAGGCTCCCAGGGTTAAAAACAACTGACTAGGGTGGCGCCTGTGGCTCAGGGAGTGGGGCGCCGGTCCCATATGCCGGAGGTGGCGGGTTCAAACCCAGCCCCGGCCAAAAAACCAAAAAAAAACTGACTAGACATATGTTCTTACTGTGTAGAAAGGCAAGGCTACTGAACAGGGTCTACATCTAGCCAAGGACAGAATAGGGCACTTGTCCTGGCAGTGTGAGGGGTCAGCCACCTACTGTGTCCCATGGAAATGATCATGAGTAAGATGTTGTTCTGACTTTAACTTGCCCCTTGTCTGAGGACAGAAACAAGGAAAGAGCTAAGAACAAAGCAGTGTGGGAAGGACTGTGGTCTGCAGGCAAACTCTGAGAACACAGAAGCAGGCGTGATGGACCCACCGGGGGAAGCTAGGAAGGGAAGCATGGGCTGGGCAGCTTCTGAGCCTCATCTTGAAGAACTAGGAATTTGGCAAGTGCAAGAAGGGAAGAACATTCCAGAAAAAAAGAACAGCATTGCAAAGGCTAGATTCACATTTGAGCAGTCTGGTGAGTGTGGGACTAGTAGAAGCTCAGCAGGGCTGCAGCCTGGTCGATGAGAGGCAAGGATGCGGACATGCTTGGGGGTAAAGGGGACTGACCTGTAATGCCAGAGAATGCAACTCACAGGTGCAGGGACAGGACCACACTTGACTTTTAAGATCACTGGCAACAGAAGAGAGAGTGGTTGGGAGAAGGGATCTAGAGATCGTTTAAAATATGGACAGGCCAGAATTGCCCAAAGTGTGATTGGATGATGCCCTCTGGACTTGTGAAGATTTAGGGGGCTGCTTACCCATCCACTGAATGGCCCCATATTGCTGTATAATTGGTATCTGGTGTATTTCTGACTTACTGTTGATGAGAGACTCTCTTAAGGCTATAAGAGTCTCATTCATTCTCTCTCTCTGTCTCTGTCTCTCTCTCTCTCTCTATATATATATATATACACACACATACACACACATACATACACACACATACACACACATAAATATACACACACACATACACACACACATATACACACATACATACACACACATATACACACACATACACACACACATATATATACACACACACATATATACACGCACATATACACACACACAAGCACACACACATATATACACACACAAACACACACACACACATATATATATACACACAAGCACACCCACACATCCTTGTGTGTGCATGTGCATATGTGTGAGTGTATGTGTCTTTTTTTAGTTTTTTTTTTTTTGTAGAGACAGAGTCTCACTTTATCACCCTCGGTACAGTGCCGTGGCATCACACAGCTCACAGCAACCTCCAACTCCTGGGCTTAAGCTATTCTCTTGCCTCAGCCTCCCGAGTAGCTGGGACTACAGGCGCCCGCCACAACACCTGGCTATTTTTTTGTTGCAGTTCGGCCAGGGCCGAGTTTGAACCCGCCACCCTCGGCATATGGGGCCGGCGCCTTACCGACTGAGTCACAGGTCCGCCCGTCTTTTTTTAGTTTTCATCTGAAGTGGCAGACCAACATTCAGTTCTGTTGAGAAGGTCCAGCTTTAGGAAACTGCCGAGGTAATCTGGAAGGTATTTGGCCCATCCCCTGGGTTCCTGATACACTATCTCCTTCTTCAAAACTCAGCTCAAGGTAACTTCCTTGAGCCCAGTCCCCTCCTCCCCTGACCCACATTCCCACAGCATCAGAGCACTCAGCACATCACAGGCTACATTTTGTTTTGTTATCTCCCTGGCTCAGTGTAAGCAATTTGTAGGTAGAAGTTATATCATCTAGCACAGTGCTTGGCACCTAGTGGACACTCAGAAAAGTTTGACAAATGAATGACTCAGTAAAGCCAGTAGTTTTGGGTAGTGTTGGGAATTATATCACCTCCCACAGAAAAATCCATTTCACTTCGTTTTTGAGTCATACTTAAAGAGTCTGAACTATTCCCTTCATTTCAATTACATTAGCTAATTACTTCAGCGCTTAAGCTTTTTCTTGGACCTCTTCCACCAAAGATATAGTTGGTTTCCATAAATAATTTAGGTGCATGCTGCATATCCCATTTAGAAGATAGTGAGAGGCTCCCAATACTTGTAAGCAGGCTGGAACTGCTAAGAAAGAAGCATCCACCCCGAGGGTCTTCTTAGCATGACAGGTGCTGGGAAGGAAGGTCACCGCCCGTGCTAGGCTATAGTTTCCAAAGATGGCGGCAACAGTATCTCTTGTCCATGAGCTTTTCTGCAATATGACCTTGACATTCCTCCCTTTAGGAGATGGCACGTCTGCCTGCTCCCCGCTGAATCTGAGTGGACTTGAGATTGCTCTAATAGGAATGGCCCGTTACACTGCAAGAGTAGCTAAGACACCTTCTAACTCTGCAAAACCAAGACTTCCCCCTTCCAGTGATCACCTAGTCTAGGGGTCTCCACCCTGTGGCCTGCAGGCCTGGACTCATATGCTGATTTTGTGAGGACTACTTTTGCCTATCTGTGGTGCTAAATATCATGAAAAGTATGCATGGACCTTTTTTGCTAATTGGCTTTCCTTAGTGTTTGTTAATTTAATGTGTGGCCCTAAACAACACTTCTTCCAATGGCAGCAGAGAAAAAAAAAAGTTAGACACCCCCGACTAGTCCCTCACTCACTCAAATACAAGAACATTTCTAAATCTGCTTCTCACTGGCTTCCATAATCTGATTTATTACACTTCTTTGATGTTATTTCCAATGTTATCTTCTAGTCTCTCTCATAACCTACACACACTCGCGATAACCTTCCTGTCAAGTTGAGTTGACCTATAGTTCTTATTGTTCATCAACTCACCATGCTTCATTCACCCTCTACCTTTACAACAGCTGTGCCCATGGCCCATCTCTTTGTCTTTTTAGCTATTCTCGAACATTATCTGTTGCATGGGTTAAAATTATCCAAGGCTGATACTGAACTGTTTTTTGGTTTGTATGCATTGACATGGCTAAACTGGTTGTTCAAATATTAAAATATCTCCAGACTGATTGGTAAATATCTGTCGCTCCAAGGCCCCTCCTTCTCTCATCCCTTCCTTGTCGGTGTCCATACTATGTTAAATATTTTCAATATCACCCCTGAGATTAGGCCCAGTTGCATACAACAGAAAAAAGGGGATTTAAAAAAGACTGAAGTTGACTTCTATCACAACCCAAAGAATTAAAGAGACAGGCAGTCTAGGGATATTATAGTGGCTCCGTAGTGTTATCAGAATCCCAGACTCCAGTCACGCTCCATCATCCTTGGTGCATATTTTCTATCTGCAAGGTCAACTCATACTGCCAAGCAGATATTGGAGCTTGAAGCTTCACAGCAGGATTCTAGACCAGCAATGGAAGAAATAGGACAAAGGGGTTCTCTTCCTAGCTGAATCAGTTCCTTGAAGCAGCCTTTCCAGAAGTCCCTCATAACGCTGTGCATCCATTTCATTGACCAGAACTTAGTCACATGGCCTTATCTAGAAGCAAAGGAGGCTGGGAAATGCAGTCTCAGCTTTGTTACTAAGGGAAAGGGAGAGAATTGATATTGGGGAGCACCTGACGGTTACTGACTCTTTTATCCTACATCCTGTAAGGTTTAATACAAGATTTCCTTGTGACATCAGTTCCTGAGGATTGATATGAACTGTTATTATCCCCAATTTGCAAGTAAGGAAACTGAGGCTCGAATGGAGATCGAATACTTGTCTAAGGGCACATAACCAAGATTTGATTCATGAGCAAAGACAAAAACTGTCATCTAAAACACCCAGCACAGTGCTCAGCAGGGAAACAAACAAACAAAACCTTGTTGGTTTGATTGCTGGATGAGATGATTAACTCAGAATCCAGGTAAAGACAGGAAGTAGCCAGGGACTTACGAGAACGACCTGGGCCTTCACCAGGTACAGGAAACCACAACTCAGAAATAGGCAGAGAGTGCAGCTATGCCTCCAAATGTTGAGAGATTTGCCAAGGCCACAGAATAAAGTAGAGCTGACGCCCAGGTCTTCCCACTTCTGGGATCCCAATCTAGGACCTGCTTATACCTCAACTCTGGGGCCTCTGGCCAATGTTACATGGAGATTATTTATGCTCCAAGAATGACGCTGGGTGCCTTTGTCACTAAGAAGAACTTCCATTTGATGCCTGGTCTGCTGTGTGCTTGGATTCCTTTAACATTTTATTGTTCCTTATCAAACAACTAAAATGTTCATGAAGTCATCTTCCACAGTTCAAACCTATCCAGGCGCATTGCTGAGCGTCTGCTGACAGTGACCAGCAGATTATTGTTATTATCATTATTAGTAGTATCACTATTACTGTTAGCTTAATGGAAATAAGTCATGCAAGTTACAGCTATCTCTGAGAGTTGTGTTTGGCTTTTTTCATGACAGCCCTACAGATTTTAGCGCCAGCCTTGGGTACTTCTTCCCTTGGGCAGAGGCTCTTGGAAAAGCAGGCTTAGCCTTCCCCTTTTGCTCTAAAAGAATACTTTATTGTTCCCTTGGTGCCCGTAGCACAGTGGTTATGTCTCTGATTACGGCACCAGCCTCATGCACCATGGCTGGAGGGTTTGAGCCCAGCCCGGGCCAGCTAAACAACAATGACAACAAGAAAATAGCTGGGCGTATTGGTGGGCACCCGTAGTCCCAGCTACTTGGGAGGCTGAGGCAAGAGAATTGCTTAAACCCAAGAGTTAAAGTTGCTGTGAGCTGTGATGCTACAGCACTCTACCAAGGGCAACATAGTAAGACTCTATCTCAAAAAAAAAAAAAAAGAACATTTTATTTTTAAAAATTTCTTTTCTTTTCTTTTTTTTTTTTTTTTTTGCAGTTTTTGGCTAGGGCCGGGTTTGAACCCACCACCTCCGGCATGTGGGGCCAGCGCCCTACTCCTTTGAGCCACAGGCACCACTCCATATTTTTAAAAATTTCAAACATATACCAAAGGTTTAGTTTGCAACCATGTGAATTCACCATTTTGAAGATCAACAGTGGTTGAATATCAGCTTTTTTTTGCAGTTTTTGGCGGGGGCCAGGTTTGAACCTGCCACCTCCGGTATATGGGGCCAGTGCCCTACTCCTCTGAGCGACAGGCACTGCCTCAGCATTTTTTTTTTTTGAGATGGTGTCTTCCTATGTTGTTCAAGTTGGTCTCAAACTCCTGAATGCAAAGAGTCCTCCTCCCTCTGCTTCCTGAGTAGTTGAGATTACAGGAGTGAATATCTGTCACTTTGTATGACTCAAATTAATAGTGCAGCATGGTCCAGCTACAACAGTGATCAACTCAGGGTCAGCCTTGTTTCATTTAAACCTTTACATTTTCCTTCACTCCACAATGGATTATTTTATTATTATTATTTTTTTTTTTTTGAGACAGAGTCTCACTCTGTTCAAACTTCTGGGCTCAAGCAATCCTCCTGCTTCAGCCTCCCTGGTAGCTGGGAATACAGGTGCCACAATGCCAACCCAATTTTTTTTTTTTTTCATTTTTAGTAGAGATGGAGTCTCACTCTTGCTCTGGCTGTTCTCGAACTCCTGAGCTCAAGCAGCCCACCCACCTCCACCTCCCAGAGTGCTAGGATTACAGGCATGAGCCACTGTACCCAGCCTCACAATGGATTATTTTAAAGCATAGCCCAGACATCTTATTATGTCATCAACAAATATTTCAGTGTAAATCACTCAACAATAAGGACTCTTCTCAAGCATAATCCCAACACCATTTTCTGCATCGCTCAAAAATTTACAGTAATTCCTTGATATTATTAAGTATCTGGCCAATGCTCAAATTTCTCCAATTGCCACATAAAATGCTTTAGTTTTTATTGTCATTGTTATTTTTTAGTTTGTTGTGAAGGCTCAGGATACAAAAAAGTCTGTATGTGGTAATGGGCTGATATGTCTCTTAAGCTTCTATTAATCTATAAATTTTCCTTATATTTTATTTTTTTTCCTTGCCATCTTTTGTTGATGAAACCTGTAGTGTTTTTTCCTACAGACAAAATCTGGCCACTTCCCTGTAGTGCAGTGTGACGTACCCCCAGTCCTCTGTAATTCCCATATCTAGGAATTACCTCCAGAGGTGTGATCTGATTCGGGTTAGACATCTTTGGCAGGTGTTGTTGTCTTCCATGGGAAGGAGCGCGATGTCCAGCCATCTATCCTTTCATGATGGTAGCTGTCACCAGTGATCACTGCCTAGATTTGTTGTACCCTAAATGATTATAAATTGGCCTTGGTGACAGGCAGGTGGCATATGCAGTTAAGGGGCTCCCCTTTCCCTCCTCCCCCCACCCCTGGCTATGTTGTTGGACAGGCTTGACCTACTCTGTGATGGGGCTGGATGCTACACACCCTGCCCACCTCTCCCCCTTCCTCCCCACCCCCACTTTCCTGTGGGAAGGCTCACCATTAAGGGAAGGCTGGAAAATTAAAAAAAGAGCCTCGAGTCTGGGCCTAGCCTTGCAGATGCCAGCCTCAGAGGTTGCTAGGATACACAGCTCCCAGAGCCCCCGCGGAGCTGCATCCTTCTGGAGCAGCTCTCGGACACCGATGGGCTGGGTGTGCAGTGGGGAGGGGAAGAGGGGGGGCACACCACAGACAAGCCTGCCAAACAGCAGGACATCCGGGCCCCCCTGGAGCTCCGAAAACATCTCCCTAGAAGCATCTCTACCCAGTGATCAATTTGGAACACCTACAGTGAAGGCCACCCTATGAATTTAAAACACCCTCTAGTCCTATCCTCACTGTACTTGCATTTCTTCTGCAACACCCCCCTCTATACAGTGTATAATTCAAAAAATATTCAGAAAACCCGAGTGAGCAAATGCCAGCCTTTTCCCCAGCCCCTATCTGCCTGGGAAACTTCAGGTCCACCTCAAGACTCAGCAAATGGCTGTGTCCTCATCCTCACAGCAGCCTTCAGGATTCCCTCCCTGCACTCCCAGAGGCCTGTGCTGACCTCCTGCTTACACACTCAGCAGCACCGCAGTTATCTGTTCTATGTTTCCCCACGGTGTCTCCTTCTCCTTGTACCCTTAGCACTTAGCGCAGTGCCTTGCATAGGTCAGTTTGCTGCATGAGTAAAAGTGCTCTCTTGCATGCCTCTGGAGACCTGGAGCTCATTATCATAGCAGCTCATTCTGGGCAACTTCAGTACTCTTCCTCTAACACAGCCAAAATCTGCCTCCCAGAAACGTGTGCCCAGGAACCTGAGTGGGGCTGCCAGTGCTGCACTGAACAAGCCAGCTGCCTCTTCCACAAGACTGCCCTTTCAGAATTGAATCTTTCTCCATTGCCCTGTGCAGCACCCACCAACATGCAGTAGGGAAATGGGTCAGACATTCATGTTCTAAGTCACCATGATGGGTGCCCTGGAAACCTCCCTAGGGTTAGAGGTGCTGGTCCTACTAAGCACTCATATACTGGCACCTTCTCCCTGGTCCTACTGGGACAGCACCCTAGGGCCCCAAACTGTAGGGCACAGGTCTTGATGCCAGGGAACTCAGGTAGAGGGTACAGGTTGGACCCTGCAGGTTTCCTTAGGTGAGAGTATCCCTCCAACCCTTTCCTGGTGCAGGTTAGGGGATCCCAAGGCCTAAGGAGGAGGCCTAGGTTTCTCAGGATCACCCAGAGAAGCTGTGCAGAGCTCATCCCAGAGCTCAGAGACAAGAGGTGAGGAGGAGGAGGCTGCGGTGTGTGAGCATCAGAGACCACAGACGACCTGACACAATCCAGCTCACTCTCATTTCTGCCACCATCCCTGGGGTGGCAGAAGAACTAAAATCCTTTCTGACATCTCAGGACCAAACTTGTCAAATTCCAGAAACAGCTTTTCCCCATCAGTGCCCAGACTCTCTGAAGACGTCCTCAGAACAGGCTGGTGCTAACATGTCGGCTCTGGAAGGCTCCCCTCTGGAGACTGCCCGTCAGGCCCAGGAGCCTAAGCCAGGCACAGTGGTGAGGCTTGGTGGCCTCCTTACTCCCATGGCATCAAGTGAGGGACTTGGAGCCACCCCACCTGGTGCAAATACCAGCTGTCCCCTCACCAGTTCTGTGGCTTTGGCAATCGCTCATCTGGCCCAGCCTCAATGTCAATGTGTATCTCCAAATAATTAGGGCTGAGTGGGGAGCTAATGTTTATGATATGAATCGAATAATGAATAAGGCTTAGCACAGTGTCTGCCCTTTAGTAAACCTCAGTTAACACTAACCATTATTACACACATCCACTTCCCCCCAGGGCCCCCTGTCCTGTAGGCAGGACATTCCTATGGGTGCATGTAAGGTGGGGGATGAACAGTAGTAGCCAGGCCTGGACCTGGGGTGGTTTTGAGTAGAAAAGCTGGCATTTGCTCACTCAGGTATATTTTCTGAATATACTTTTAGAGGGAAATTGGGGGGTACCGAGGACTGAGGGGAGCCCTGATTCGTACTCCCTCAAAGTCAGGGAGTATGACATACCTGGAACCCTCTCCTCTTGCAAGTGAAGAAACTGATGCCTGAAGACACCACACCTTATCCCTAATTAGTGGCAGAACCTGGACCACCAGGACTCTGCCCTAAACAGGCCTTCTCCACCTGGGCTGGGCGCAGAGAGGCCAATTGTCAAGGCTGGGAGGCGAGGCCAGAGAGAGAGAGAGAGAGAGAGAGAGAGAAAATGGGCTCCCAACCAATGAGAGCCCACAGAGATGATGTAATGCTTTGCCTCAGCTCTCATTAGCTGCAAATCTTGCTACTCCAGACCCTACTCTGGGGCTGCGGCTTTAGCTGCAGGGAGGTTTTTGGCAGAGGGAGTGGTTATTGGTCAGGAAAGAGGGTTGTGAGGGAAATTGAGGGGACTGAGGATTGAGGGGAGCCCTGATGCATCCCTGAACAGACCATGGGGACTGCCAACTGCCCTTACTGAACTCAAAGCTCCTCGGGAAGCCCTAGGGAGCAGCTTCCAAACACCCCATCACCTCCTGCGGCAGCGCCTCTAGTCCACTGGTGCTGCAAATCCTGGGAGACTTAGGAGGAGACAGAGGCACCAGCCTACCCCACCTGGGAGACAGCCTGGTACCCTGGAGGGAGAAAGGTGGGGCCTGGGAGTCAGCAGAACTACAGCCTACGGTTGATACCTGCTACCTGCTCTAGACAAGAGCTGCCCAGGACATGGGTCTGCCTGGGAACCACTGTGCTTTCTAAACACAGTCATCCAGTGGCCTGGATGGGAGGGGCAAATGAGGAGTCTGGGATGGAGACCAAAGCAGCTTTTCCTTCTGGACAATTCCAGACCTCATACAGTACTCCAAGGCCCCAGCCCCACCCTCAAGGCAGTCAGTCCATCTCTTATCCAGGTTTTACAGATGAAGAAACAGGCTTTGCACAGCAGGAGTGACCAGTGGAGGTAGGGGGTAAAAGTGAGGAGTGAGGAGCTTGAAGCCTCTGGGCAAGGTGGCACCAGTATGCACAGCTGAGGTGCAGGTTCTAGAAGTTTCTGGAAGTTCTTGCTCAAAATCAAGAAAACACTCTTTTTTTTTTGTGACAGAGTCTCAAGCTGTCGCCCTGGGTAGAGTGCTGTGGCGTCACAGCTCACAGCAACCTCAAACTCTTGGGCTTAAGTGATTCTCTTGCCTCTGCCTGCCAAGTACCTGGGACTACAGGCGTCCACCACAACGCCTGGCTATTTTTAAGTTGTAGTTGTCATTGTTTGGCAGGCCGGGCTGGATTCAAACCCACCAGGTCTGGTGTATGTGGCTGGTGCCCTAGCGGCTTAAGCTACAGGCGCCAAGCCAAAACACTGTCTTAAAAGAGGAACTTCCACAGGATCCACCAGGAATGTAGAAGCAGCCTCTCCATAGGCTTGGCCACTGGAAAATAGGAAAAAAACAGGCTGAGAAAACATCCATCAGGCAGCCTGTTAATGAGCCTGGCAGACATCCAGCCAGCAGTCTAGGGGCCCCTCGGCCAGGTAACCAGACGCTCTTGTAATCCATCATCACCAGCGGGACAGATCAGCTGGAGGCCTGGAGGGTTCTTCAGGGTCTCCTTCAGTACCCCCTTTGAATGCTAACCTACCCTCAAGCATACCCACACTTTCCATCCTCTGAGCATTTGCCTGTCCCTTCCCTCTGCCTTTAGCTGTGTCAGCTGTAAGCTGCATAACAAAACACCAGAGCTGGTGGCCTGGAGCATGCATTTGCTTCATGTGTCTGCCTCTGCAGTCAGCTGGCAGATCAGGGATGGGCTGGGTTCTCTCTCATGTCTGGGGCCCCAGCTGGGACAAGTGGGCTTGTTTGGCTGAGTTCAGGTGGTCTCTCCGCCTCTAAGAGGCAAGCCCAGGCTTATTTACACTGGGGTGGCAGTTGCAGTGTGCAGGGCCTCTTATGACTGAGGCTCAGGACTGGCACATCATCGCTGCTGTGTCCTCTCCCTGCTAAAGCAAGTACCAAGGCCATCCCACACTCAGGAGGTGGAAAGGAGCTGCAAAGCCTCATTGCAAAGAACCAGGACACAGGGAGGCTCTTCACTGGGTCCATCATTGCAAAACGCAATCAATGTACAGCAAACACCATCCCTGTCCCTCTTCCCTCTATCTACTGGAATATGTCCTGTTTTTCAAGGCCCATCTCAGGTCTAGCTCTTCATGAAGTTTTACTTGAATGTCTCCCTCTCCATCCAATCCAGACTGGATATTATCTGGGGCCCGGGGCCCCAGAGGAGGGTATGTAGGAAAGGAATAGGATGCAACTGGCCCTGTGGGTTCTGGCTAGGGAACTCTGCAGCTGGGACAGCAACATAGAGACATCAGGGCCCACCCGTGCCTTGGATTTGGGTGAACCCCCCTCTGAGGATAAGGAGCAAGTTCTGAAATCTGACACGCACATGATATGTTGCAGGGGAAAGCAGGGGACTTCCACCCATCCTCCTGTCACCTAAGAGTATCCACTGAGGGCCTGCTGATCATACCTGGCTGTGTGCCAGGCACCCCTACGCATCATCTTACAGAAACCTCCTGATACTTACCAGGTGATTTTGGCTTTCATCTCCATTTTACAGATGAGGAAACTGAGACTCAGAGTGTTTGAGTGACTGACCAAAAGTAGGGGAGTAAGGGAGTCAGGATACAGGCTCGAAGCCCTGGTTGTATCTAAAATCAGAACCAGAAGTTCCTCTTGTTGCCACTGCCTCTCTAGCCATCAGCCCTGCTAACGACAAGTGCAGGACCCTGGGAATCTGGCATTGTTCTAAACACTTTGCTGTTAACCCAACCAGGTAATAAAAGCATTTTGCTTTAATTCACTCATTCCTCACAATAACCCTTTGAGGTAGGTACACTCTTTACTCCCATTTTGCAAGTGAAACACACAGAGGTTTAGTGACTTGCCTAAGGTCATGCTTCTGGCAAGTGGCAGGGGTGGGCTTGCATCCTCAGCACTTAGCCACACTGCCACATACTCACTGTTCTTGTGGTCGGGATCCCATAGGCTCCGGGTCTGAGGGGACACACACATGCAGGGTAGAGGGAAAGCAAGACAGAGAACTGAAATGGGGGAAATAGGAGTGGAGATCGGAGCCCAGATAGCGGTGGGTGGCAGAGCGTGGTCTCGGCCAGGCTGAGTCCCTCCTTTCTGAGTCACAGTGCCAACCGGAAGCCCTGGCCAAGCGCAGAGCTGCGTGGTTCTGGGAGGAGAGGACGGTGACAGCACATATGGCAGTGCTGCCTGAGACCACCCTCTGGGGAAGGCCCTGATGGCCTGGCCCCGCATTTCTGCGGAAGTTCCAGCTGGAGACAAGTAAGGGGTGGGGAGGGGAGCAGAGAGAAGATGGAACTGTAGACTGGGCAGACTGGAGGGAGAGGCAGGCACACAGGATTCCCCGTTAGCCAGGCCATATGTTCAAATGCGGACAGATATGTGTGAGCGGGCACCAAGCCTGAGTGAGCCCAGCCACAGAGCAGCCAGGAGAGGGCTCACCGGCAACATCGTCTGGGTCTGCATCATGCTAAAGTAAGGAAGGGTGCTGCGGGGCATTGCAGCTGAGGCCAGCATCTGCCGTCAGCCACCCTCTCTTCTAGCTGCTCTGGGAGGCAGGGACTACGGAGGCTTAGAGAAATTCACTGATTTGCCAAAGGTCACACAGGTGCCGGGTAGGGCCGAGGAGAATAGCAGGATTTGAACCCAGGCCTGCCTGATTCCAAAGTGGGTCCTTAGGCGATGCTGCAGCCCCCTGGCCAGTTTATAGAGGTAGAGGGAGTGCCCCTCTGGCTTCAGTGATGGTATCTGGGTTGGCTGACACACCACCCAGCCTGCCAGGGGAGGGGACGCAAAATAACCGGGCCCCCGAGTGGGTAGAAAAGTCCTGGACTGGCACTGCAAGATAAGCTCCCAGAAGGTATGAAAAGATATTGCTGGGTTTAAATATAAGGATTGTGACCTCTGCTTATGGAGCTTTCCTCTGTGCCAGGCACCAGCTAAGTGCCACACATCTGTGAGCTGTCACTTGATCCTCACAAGACCACGGAACAGGTGCCGTCATTACCATAATCCCCGTGTTACAGAGGAGGGCACCCAAGCAAAGAGAGGCGAAGGTTAAATGCAACCTGGTATCCTGGATTCGATCCCAGAGTAGGGAAAGGACATTGGTAGAAAGACCAGAGAGCGTCTGGATAAAGTCCAGAGTTGGTAGTGATGTACCAATGATCATTTCTTGGTTTTAATGAACACACTACGTAATGTAAGAACTTCTCTTTAAGGGATGCTGGGCCAAGGCTCTATGGGAATGGTTGCTGCAACTCTTTTGTACATCTAAAATTCTCTGAAAATCAAAAGCTTAAAAATAAAAAAGGTCGAGTGACTTGCCTGAGATCACGCAGCTGCTGGGTGCCGCACGAGGATTCGGTCCCAGGCTGTCTGGCTGCAGAGTCCAAGCTATGACCACCACACTGTGCCAGCTCAGAGGGCCACTCTGTCACCTGCCACTCCCCGGCATGCTTTGGCCCAGGGACATCGTGTCAGAGGCGGGACAAGCCTAGGCTCAGCTCTTAGCAGGAATTACCAGCCAGGGCCCCCGAGGCAGTGTTGGGAAGAAGCCCACACACCTGGATCTATGTTCAGTCCCCACCCTGCCCCAACCTCATCCTAGGACCTCAGATGAACAAATTCTCTTCCCAGATTTCTTCTTCATTTATCCAAGTCCTGCCCAACTTCTGATGCCCGTTCCCTCTTGCCGCTCCTCCTTGGGCATCTTTATGAATAGAACAAACAGGGTTCCAGGCTGGCTATCTCCCCCACCCCAGCCAGCTGTGATCTTTGATGTCCTTGACATTGTTCACACATCAAAAAATAAGCCACACACACACACACCCCCAAGTGCCAGCACCTGCCAGCCTGGCCCCTCCTCAGGCTTTCGAGTGCCAGCTCTGCAGGTCCCTTCTCAGTGCTGAGAACTCCAGCACTTCTCTTTGTTCTCTGATCTAGGGATGATGGCTGCTTCCTGCAGTTTCTACCTGTGTTAACCTGAGAGTGTCTTTTCACCTCTTTAGTTTCCCAACTCAGAAGGAATGGCGTGATGGGGCTTGGATCAGGCATTTAATTGTGGGTTATCGTTTTTTCACCTCCAATTGCATTTTCCTTGCTATTTTTCTGGCCTCCCCTAATAGTTTACTCCTTCCAACCACCCAGCCTCAAAACCCAATGCTACATATTTTGTTACATTGCAGCACCTTACTTCTAAGCACCAGTTTATGTATTCATTAGCTCTTGTTACATAATAAAATATCCCTAATCTCAGTGGCTCAAAATATGTCTCACATGTCTGTTGGTCAACAGGGAGGTGGGGTTTGGCTGATCCTGGCTGTGCATGACTAGTTCTGCTGGTTTTCAACTGGGTATGATCTACAAGATGGCTGCCCTAGCCTGCACTCAGCTGGGGCTAGCCCTGTTCACGTGTCCCTCAGTTCCTCCTGGGACCAGTGGGCCAGCCAGGGTATGGTCATGTGAAGGCCGTGGTAGTGGCACACGAGAACAATTCCAAGCCTGCAAGGCCTTTGCAAGTCTGATTGAGCTCTGCTGTGACCCCACTGACCAAAACACACGGCTGAGTTCAAAACACTGAGTCAAAGAGGTAGGGAAGAAACTTTTACTGCAAAGTTCCATGACCAAGGGCACCTACACGGGCGGGGAGGGAACACGGGTTGGGGAGGAAGACCTGGAGCTATGGTCAAAGGCAAATACAGCACTTCCAATGCTTTGCACCCACTTTTTCTCTTCTTAGCACACTGTCCTTCTGATTGTGTCCTCATTTTTCTGATGAAGAATCTGAGGCTCAGAGAAGTGAGGTCACTTTCTCAAGATCCCAACGGCTAATGAGTGGCATAGGCCACATTGGAATCAAGACCCACTTTAGAGTATATAAACTGAAAGGCAAATCATTTCTCCGAGGGTTGTATCTACAGAATTGTAGAACCTAATTGGGGCTACCAAGCAGCGGGGAAAAGTGCCATTTATAGGGAGAAAACTGGATAGCTCACAGAGGTCAAAGACAAGCTGAAGAAACAGCTGAAGAAAAGAGCAGTTTCAAAGAACTCCGTCAGAAATGGGCTTTTAAGGGGCACCACCATAAGGAGGACTTAAGGCCCCTTTGACATTTAGCTTGAGTGACATGTGCCCAGACAGTCTGATCGGCCCAGCCTGAGCATTGAACCTGCCCATTGCACAGGGATTGACAGGCCCACCCAGACCCCAGTGGATGGGGGAGGGGTTGTTTTACTTAAAATAAATGCTGAGTGACATTTTGCCGCAGAAAGGAGAAGGGAGGAGGCAAGCTGGCTCGGGGCAAAGTTCGCTTCTTTCCAGGAGGCAGAACCACAGTGATTGATGAGAGCATGGACTTGGGAGCGCGCTGTCCTGGTTTGCAATTCTGGCTTTTCCACCCCTGGTTGCATGTAAGGAGGCTGGGTCCTTAGCCTTTCTATGCCTCAGTTTTCTCATCGGTAAAGTGCTATCACAAAATAATAAATCAGCCTCACCGGTTCATTATGAAGTACAGTGAACTCACATTCACAATGAGCATTGTCATGGATGTCACTGTTTGTGTCAGTGTCAGGGAAGCTGGGGGAGCAGAGAGCTCAGGAGAAATCCACTCCCTGGAGAGAGAGCATAGGTGCCAAGGCGGAGCTGGTGACTTGCTGAGCCCCTCCAGGCCTAGAGAGGCACAGATTGCTGCCCAGCCAGTCCTGCGCCTGGGCGCTCTGTTTCTAGCTGGAGGAGTTCTAAGAACTCAGGGAATGCACCGGCTGTTGAGTCACCAACATGGGAGGTTGCCTGAGAGAATGGGACAAGCTCATTCTCACATTTCTGGGTCTTGTGTTTGTGGTTTTGCAGTTGGGGCCTTCTGGGTACCACGCCTCCATGAACAGAGCTCACGACTTCCTAAGCCGGGACCAGCTGAGCAGGCGATGTGGACAAGGGGACTGAGACCGAGACTTGGTGTCCAGAGGTCCAGTTTGAACGGTGGTGCCACCAGCACATGAGCTACGTGAACTTGGGCAGGTTCCTACAAGCCTTGGTTTCATCACCTGTCCAGGGAGGGGAGGGCAAGACAGCTCCAAGTGCCACTGGGACTCTGTGATTCTGCCACTCAGAGCTGAACCCCAGAGTCCGCGCCAACTTTTCCCCTCTCTGAGCCCACGGCCTCGTTTGTTTCCAACTATGACCAGGTGGCTCTTATGTGCTGCCCTCTGTGGCTTATCTTTGTTTTTCTGCTCAAGCGGGCACCAGGGTTAAGTCAGGCCAGTGAAAGCGATGAGCATACAACTCTGCGTGGGTGGACCCCACATTATGACAACCCAATGGGGAAGGGAAGCGAGAGGCCTCTCTTAATCCTCCCACCCACCCTGCAGCATTCCTGACTGTGAGTCCAAGGTGGGCCAGTGGAGGCCGTGAGTGGAGTGGTCAGAGGGGTTGGCAGCTCCCCTCTGTGTTCGGGGCCAGGGTGCCGCAGGGAGCTTCGAGGGACCTCTTGCTTACAGGCACTCTCCACAGGCCACCAGGCAGGATGTGCCCCAGCCCGGCTGTTCTCTCATAATCTCATGATCTCAAGGAAGGAAATCAGGTTAGCCTGACAGGCTCGTCTTTTACAAAGCCGCTTGTTTTTCATAAGGTTTGTTCTGTTGCCCCATGTGACCCCGGACTGCAACAGAGTCTGTGGAGAAGGCCATCAGTCACTCCAAGGGCAGAAAGGGAGAGGCCCAAAGCTCTCGCCCAGTCCCGCACCCTCATTTTATAACCACTTTTTAAAAATTAATTCAAGCGGTGAGGGTTTTAAATCCTGGCTCCACCACTGCTTGGCTTCCAGCATATTATTTAACCTCACTGTGCCCCAGTTTCCCCATCCCTCAAAGGGAACGGGAGTGTATCTCATAAGGGAACATTACTGTTGCCTTTGAGATAAACTAATGATGCCAATAAAACGTGTCGGGTGGTTGTGAGTCTCAGATGAATTAAATAGGGGCATGTTTACAGCAGTGCCTGCTACATAGGGAGGGCTCCCTGACTCCCAGTCCAGCGCTGGTCTAGGGGGCCTGCCGGGTTTAGGGGCTGTGCCAGGCCAGTGTCCTCCCACCTTGCCCCTCCCCAACCCTTGGACCCTGTGCAGTGATTTCCAAGCTACCATTCCCACACCCCAGGCTCTACCCGCCCAATTTATTCAGATATTCATTTCCCTTCTCCAGCCAAGAATCCATCCCTCCCCAACGTCTCATCCCAGTGAAAATCTGACCATCTCTGCACAATAGATGTACCTGGCCGGCCAGAGACTCCCCTTAAGAGGATATGAGGAAACCACTTTATGCCACTCTTGGACACTATTTGTTTAAGAGCATTTCTAAGGTGTTTTTCCAGACTTGAGAGCTCTCTGGGATGAAGCCGATGTGCCAGGCAAAGGCAGGAGTAACAGGAAAGAGCAACTCTCCAGGAAGGAGCTGGGAAAGATGTCCCGGGGGCATCCCGCTGCCGTGCTGCTTTCCAGTCGTCCTCCTCAGCAAGAACAAAGGAGGAGAAAATCAAAAGCCTGAAGAAGAAATTCAGAAAATCAATGTTTCCATCAGCGTAGTTTGCAAACTGCTGAACTAGGGGGTGAGGGTACCTCTCCTGTATGTAAATTGGGGTTTATTCTGTCCTAACTTGTACATTAAGAAATGAAGCAGGAGAATTAAAAATGACGCCCTTGGCTCGGTGCCTGTGGCTCAAGCGGCGAAGGCGCCAGACACATACACCTGAGCTGGCGGGTTCGAATCCAGCCTGGGCCCACCAAACAACAATGACGGCTGCAACCAAAAAATAGCTGGGCGTTGTGCCGGGCACCTGTAGTCCCAGTTACTTGGGAGGCAGAGGCAGGAGAATCACTTGAGCCCAGGAGTTGGAGGTTGCTGTGAGCCATGATGCCACGGCAGTCTACCCAGGGCGAAAGCTCGAGGGTCTGTCTCAAAAAAAAAAATGATGCCCTATATTCAGGAAAGGATGAATGAAACAATGTGTTGTTTTAGGCTGTCTAGTATCCACTGCCTTTCTATTTTTTTATTTTTTTGAGGTAGTCTCATGCCGTTGCCTTGGCTAAGGTACCGTGGCATCATAGCTCACAGAAACCTCAAACTCCTGAGCTCAAGTGATCCTCCTGCCTCAGCCTCCCAAGTAGCTGGGACTATAGGTGTGTGCCACCACATCAGGCTAGTTTTTCTGTTTTTAGTAGAGATGGGGTTTTACTCTTGCTCAGGTTTGTCTCAAACTCCTGAACTCAAGCAATCTACCCATCTCGGCCTCCCAGAGTGCTAGGATTATAGTGTGAGCCACCATGCCTGGCCACCCCCTTTCTAATAACATTTCCTTTTAGGGAATCACCTCTCCCCCTGCTTAAAGTTTCAACGGGAGGATGATTCCAGGCCCAGGACTAGTGTGTTGTGTCCCCCAACACACACACAAGCACAGGGGACAGAGGCTACTTGTGTGGCGCTGGGGACCTCAGCTCTCTCCTGTTCTCAGGCTGCCTAGTCTGCCATATTGCTGGAAACAAAAGTCACCACCAGCAACTGGCCACTCAGGTAGTGGAGAGAGCAGGAGGTGGGAGTTCACGGCCAGCTTCATCATGACTGGTTATGTGACCTTGTTGCATTGTGTAATTTCTCTGGGCTCCATTTGTTCATCTGGAAAAACAGCCATATGTTACAACCATGATTTTGAGTAAAAAAAGCTGGACACAAATAACACATAGTGTATGAGTCTATTTACATACATTTTGGAAAGAGGTAAGGCTCGACTTTATTATTTAGGGATACGTACATGGTGGCAAAAACTTAAAAAAAAAAAAAAGGAAATGATAAAAGCAAAGCATTCAGTACCTACGGGAGACAGGAGAAAATGGGAATGGTATTATTCTATCATTCAATCTTGACCCGGGTTGTTGGTTACACAGGTGTTTGCTTATTATTTGTAACACTTTACATTTGTTTATGTCCTTTTCTGTATGTCTGCTATGATGATGATGATGAAGAAAAACTGGACAATGGATTTAAAGAGTCTTGTAAACTGTAAAGCCCTGCAAACATAGCAGTGAGCTCAAATATAACCTCTTCCTCCTGCCTGTCCTTTTCCTCTAGGATCGTAACCTAGAATATTCAAGCCAGAAGGGACCATGCTGGTCCCATTTCACAGAGGAGTAAACTGATGTCCAAGAAGGCAAAGATATTATCTCCTCTTCTTTCTCTCTTCCTACCCTCACAGGGCTTCCAGCCTTGAGATGTGTGTTCTCCTGGACTGAAATGCTCCCTTCCTGCCTTGAGCTGCTGGAGTGTGCGTGTGAATTCAGCCACCTCAGAACTAAGAGCCCACGGAGCATTTTTTTCTTTTTTAGCTGCAACCTGTTCAATGCCCTCCATCTCAGGCTGGAAAAAACCATTTGCAATTTCCTCCCTCCCACGACTCCCTTCAGATGTGCTCAGCCTTGGGAGTAGTCGAGGGCTTAATTATTTTGTAAAGAATGTGCACACACCCTCCTGAGCTCACTTCACCCCTCTGAACATCCTTCTGCAAGCCTCTCCAAATGCATAAAAACTGGGCAGGGGAGAGGGCCGGGCTGCCACAGGTGCATCTAAAATTCCGCTCAGACTTTACGAGCTTGCAAGAGGCTTCCTTGTCTCCTTGTCACCTCTGCAGATGTGGCCTTGTTTCCCTTTGAATAAATTGCCTCCAGCTTGGAGCAGCCAGGAACTTTACAAGCAGTCCTGTTCCCAAGCCCAGTAATTTGCCAGAAATTAGCAGTGACTAAGATACACCAGCCTCCCTTTGTTCTAGGCAGTGGGGACCAGTTTGTCCCTGTTTTAATTTTCAGCATTGGTCACAGAGCTGTGGACACTCAGCCATCCAGAGGCCGCAGGCCTGGAGTAGGGGGGCTGTCCTTTCATGACATTCACCCTTGTCCCCCCTCACCTCACCCAGGCTGATAACACAGGTGCTACTAACTTTCCATGACATTTGCTCTTCTTTGTTTCTTTCCCACTTCCCTTTCACTTAACTTCCAGAATAACAAATAAAATGGTGGGCAGACTGACGTCCATTTTCACTGCTTTGTTAAGAACTGAAAGTTTTTTCAAAAACTGGTGAGATCCTCCAAATTCCTAGCCTCTAAGAGACAGAGACAGACAGAGACAGAGGGAAAGTGCTACTTGAGTTTGTAGACCTGTAACTATCCACCAATAGGCCACAGCAACAGGGTAGCCACCCCGGGGAAATGGATTCCAGCCCATGAAGGCCCATGCCTGTAGTCCCAGCTACTTGGGAGGCTGAGGCATGAGGATCACTTGAGCTTAGGAGTTTGAGGTTGCTGTGAGCTAGGCTGATGCCACAGCACTGTAGCCTAGGCCACAGAGGGAGACTCTGTCTCAAAAAAAAAAAAAAAATCATTTCAAGATAGCACCAACAGAACATTAAAACAAATGCAGGTCCCTTCTGAGTGTGACTGCCTAGGTTGCGCACCCACAAAACCAACCCTATGAAGAGATATTTACTCATTCAATAAATAGTGGGGCCTGACTTTATGGCAGGTACAAGTCACATGAGCTAAGAAATGCCAAGGGCTCACAGACCTGGTGATCAGCGAGTACTCTGTAAACAGTGTGTTTTATTTCATGTCAACCTCACAGTATAATATGGCATGTATTGTAATCCCATTTCACATATGAGAAAACTGAGGCTGAAAGAAATGTATTCAAGGGCCACAGCTAGTAAGCAAGAAGGCAAGAGCAGAACCTAGTTTGGATGTTAAGGCCCAGGGTCTATCCGATTCTGTAACCACCTCTATCAGGCAGGCATGACTAGGGAGGAGGGTCCTAAAACTCAGCTAAAGATAAAAGGTGAGGTCTCCCGTAAAGGAGTAGGGGGTCTGTTTCTCACTTCGGTGTCAACCAAGCTCTCCAGCCCTCGCCCTTGATGCCAGAGGACCTTCCAGAATCACTGTCTCATCCTAGGGTGGCTAAGAACCAAATCCCCAGAGACCCATTGAGGGATGACTTTTGAAGCCTATGAATCACCAGGTGAAAAGGAACCTCAACAGAGCCACAGAGAGGGTCTTGAGTACCATCCGAATGTCCCAACCATTCTCAAAGAGACAAAGACAGGCTGTGTTGCAAGTCAGAATTGACTGCAAAATCGACTTGAAGTTTGAAAATGAGCCATCTGCAATTGAGAATATAAATATGGTCATTCCATCAATAAAGCAAGTAAATTTCTTCCCAACTCAAAATGTAGCAGAAATTGCATTGGGAAGGGGAGAGGTTTAAATGAAGAAGATCACCTACTGTGAGCTTGGCACATAAAGTACATACTAGTTGAATCTGAAATTAAGTTGTTCACGAAAGTGGACAAAGACTAGACTTTCAGTTCCCAGAACCAAGATCTGCTGGGCTCCTTCTGCATTGAAGCCTGGCACTTCTCTTTCCCAGACCAGGCAGCCATATGAAGGAATGTAGGTTGTGCACTGCACAATGGGAATGGGGTACCAGAGCTGTGCAGTGTACAGCCTGCATGGGAGGCTAGGGAGGTGAGCCTGCTTCCTTAAACCACTGTGGGGCCCCCAGCATGGACAGAGATGGACTAATGCCTCCACCACCACCCTATACCCTGCTGAGCCCACCAGCTCCAGCTCCCTAAATGAAATCTCACCCTGACTCAGAGCTGGCAATGAAGGGAGAGTCTCCCTGTGGGGAGGGTACCTGGCCCCTGTCGCTTGACTGTTGAGCTCCTCCCCTCCTAGGGTGTTCTCAATCACTGCCAGGCTACCACCATGCAGCTCCCGGGGATAGGGGCTGTTCCCCCTTACCATTCCTCTACAAGACCCCTTTAAATGAAGGGGGGTCTGATCTTGCCTTTGCCCGCCTAAGATCAGACTGAAGGCTTTAGACAAGACTTTATTAGGGTCCCTGGGATGCTAAGGGGGGAATGAACAGTCCCATGCAACTGGGTGGTCTGGTGTGCTGGCTTAAGCTCTCTCCAGAGCCCACAGGCCTGCCCCAGCCGTATGGGATTTAGTGGCAGCACAAGGAATCCCCCCACACACGGTGGCTCCCCACTCTTCCTGCCATGGGAGGAGGCTCCAGAAAACAATCAGAATTCTGCCCTTCTAGTCTGTCTCCACCAGCATTCATTTATTTTCCTGAAGTTTCCATCTCAACAGGTCTTAGGGAAGGGGCATTTGGGTTTAGGATCAAAAGCCTGGATCCGAGTCTTTGCTGTGACCTGGCTGTGTGACCTCAGCGGAGTCACTGCCCTTGCCACTCTGGTTTCTCCACCCATAAAATGAGGACAAAATTGGCCTCCCTGGCAGTGCTGCTGGGAAGGCCCAGTGAGCGCTGTGGGGAAACTGATTCATGTCTTAGTGTCCGTGTCACTGGCCCACTTTGCCCTGCCCACTGTGGAAGTTCTGGCTCTCTCTGGAACTGGGTGGTGTCAAGAGCAGGATTCAAGTTTCAAGGGTCTCAAATAGTGACCAGCACCCTGTTAGTGCTTCCTGGGGAGATACCAGGGAGAGAGGAGGTACTGGGGACAGAGGCCTCATCCTGAGATGTGCACAAGAAAGCCTCTTGCCATAAAGATATTGGTCTATTGGTCAAAGTGATGCAATTAGCAAGGGGGTTGCCACCATGAATTCATAGCAGCTGGGCTCTGCTCCTAGTAACAGAAAAGGAGGGAAGAGCAGAGACAGGAGAAAGAGGGAGATCCAGAGACACAGACAGACGAGTCTGTAAAGACTGGAGCTTCCAGGGAGATACACAAAGAGACACAGAGAGCCCGGAACAGTTCTGAAGATGGAGACGATGACAGGATAGAAGAGCTATGGGGGCTATGTCTGGAATACGAGTATTAAAAAGAAAAACAAAAATCAACATTTCTTTACAGCGGGCTTACTGCCTTCCACTTCAGTGTCTCGGGTGAGATCACTTGTGAGGTGTATGACAAGTAATTTGCATGAGGTAAAGGTGCAAATTAATATTAATACAACTTCAGAGAGATTCGAGGTTGGCTCTCTAACAGGGTTGCCCTTGCCGCTGCCTTCCCTGATGTTTCTGGAACAGGATTGAGAGTGCTGGGGTGCAGCAGGCAGGTACCCCTCAGCCCCAGCCTAGGGATGCCATCCCTCCTGGTCTTGCAGAAGCTGAAAACAGCGAGATCTCATGGAAGGAAGCAGGAACAGCACCCTTGTCCCTGATTTGGAGTTGCTCAACCCACTACTGTCTGGGCCTTTCACAGCCTTAGCCAGCTAGAGCACAGCATTCCTCCACATGCGCCCTCTGGCTCCCTGTGAGAAGCAGCAGGTGCTGTGAGTAAGCTCAGGGCCCCACATCAGGTCTGAATCAAGCTCTGCTCCTCCCTGCCTGTGTACCCTGGCAGCTTACCCTCTCTGTGCCTCAGTTTCCCCATCTATCAATGGGGACAATAGCAGTATTATTATTCATTACTACTAAGTCATTATGGGCTGAAATGTTTAGCCCTCAAAATTGGTATGTTGAAGTCCTAGGCCCCAGAACCTCAGAATTTGATCGTATTTGGAAATAGGATCTCTTTTTTTTTTTTTTTTTTGAGACAGAGTCTCAAGTTGTTGCCCTGGGTAGAGTGCTATGGTGTCACAGCTCACAGCCACCTCAAACTCTCGGGCTTAAGCGATTCTCTTGCCTCAGCCTCCCAAGTTGCTGGGACTACGGGTGCCCACCACAATGCCTGGCTATTTTTTTGTTATTGTTGTTGCAGTTGTCATTGTTGTTTTAATAGGCCTGGGCCGGGTTCGAACTGCTAGCCTCAGTGTATGTGGTTGGCGCCCTACCCACTAAGCTACATGTGCCGCCTGGAAATAGGATCTTGAAAGAGTTGATCATGTTAAAATGAGGTCAGTGGGATGGGTCCTATTCCAGTATGACTGGTGTCACATAAGAAGTGATCAGGACACAGATGCAAAAGAAAGATCTATGAAGATGCAGGAAGAAGGTGGCTGTCTGCACGCCAAGGAGAGAGCCCTCAGAAGAAACTAACCTGCTGACACCTTGACCTCAAACTTCAAGCTCCAGGACTATGAGAAAATAACTTTCTGTTGTTTAAAGCATCAGTCTGTGGTATTTGTTATGCAGCACTCTCTGGCTGATACACTCGTGGTGGGGATGAAAAGACTTTTCCTCAGCAGAGTGCCTGACATGTCTAGGCTCAGTAACAGTCAGCCCTCCTGCTTGCTGTGCAGTGCGTGAAGAAGATGCAGGTAAAGAGTCCTGGTAGCTGCACTTCTGACTCAAGCAGATCACTTCCCTCCTCTGGGCTGTTTCCCCAAACATGAAATGAGGGGAGTGGAGTGAACAGTGGTGGTATTCTAACTTTTTGCCAGCAAGTCACAGTGAGAAACAGCTTTTACTTCTCAGTCCAGCAAACACATAGGTACCATGTAACTGAAACAAAACTGGTACAGACCACTCTCACCCCTCCTGGGTGCTAGGGCTTCTGGTATTTCCTATTCTATTCTATTTAAGTGGCAACCTCTAAATTGATTCCATATTGACTAGTTGGTTATAATTGCAGTTAAAAAGCACTGGGTAAGTGTTCTTGGGGGTATTCAGGGGCCCCCATTTTGGGGAGGAGGGACCCCTGTGGGTCAGGACTTCAGCCTTGCACCCCCCCAGAGAGAGGGTGGAGGGTGCAAGGCTCCCTTAACCAGAACTAAGGGTGCAAGTCTCCCTTAACCAGAACTAAGCTTCTCTTCTGTGCTTTATTCAATGGGCTTGCACCCTTGGAGGGTGCAAGGCTCCCTTAACCAGAACTAAGCTTCTCTTCTGTGCTTTATTCATTGGGCTTCTCCATATGATTTAATTAGGAAAAAGTGTTCTCTAGTTAGATGGCCTCCAAACCAAAAAGAGATTAAAACCAATTGGACTAGGAGATATTGGATGATTATAACCTTTGATATTCCATGGATCTTCTGTGTGAATTGAGTTTAACAAAGTAATTGTAAAAGCATGATAAAAATTTCTGAGAAAAGGAGGAATTAGAATTATTTCATCTGGAGAATGGCTTATTA
Organism: Nycticebus coucang; assembly: GCF_027406575.1. Lineage (NCBI taxonomy): Eukaryota > Metazoa > Chordata > Mammalia > Primates > Lorisidae > Nycticebus > Nycticebus coucang. The sequence goes on from NC_069788.1 coordinate 93,932,717, forward strand.
ATTTATTTTCAATAAGTACATAACTATCATGCACTAAGTAAAATCATAACCTCTACCAATTGCCTTCTATGTCCCAGACCTTTTATATTACTAATGTTAAACCTTGTGAGGAAGAACATCTTATGCCTATCATATAGGTAAACAAATTGAGGCTCAGAGAAGTTCAGAATTTGCCCAAGATCACACAGTTTTCTTGTTCTTATGATGGAGGAATCCTAACACCCATATCTCAGAGCAATTATGAGGAGTGCAAGTGCCTGGCTCCTAATAGTTGCTCAATAAATGGTAGCTATTTATTGTAGTTGTGATTCTTCCCTTTGAAAATCTGAACTCAACCTGCAGAACACCACTGCCACCCCCACAACACATACACACAAGCCATATGCTGGTGCTAAAATCTTGCTCCATAGCCTTTATTTCCAGCTCAGTTTTCAGGAGAAAGGGCCATGGTAAACATGATCTCTAACCAAAGACAGCAAACATTACATTTTGTGGGGAGACACACAAAGACACATTGTTCCTACTGCTTTGGAACACAAGTGCTAAAGGGATGTCTACTCTGCCCCTTTCCCTGCCCCCTTGCAGATGACAAGAACAAAGAGAAAGGAAGAAATTGTCCTTCCAAAGCAGGGATCCAGAGCTCTAGCATCTCTGAAATGAAAGTCACCATACAGATCACCAGACTGCATTCTCTGGCCCAAAATACAGGTGAGGACACTGAGGTCCCAAGAACGCAAGGAGTGGCTCCAAGGTCACGCAGCAGGCCTGTGGAAGAGGTGGGCCCATAACTACAAAAACTTGGTTTTAAGCTTTTACACCTTGCTAAGCAGGGATATCCTAAGCCTCCGTAGGTTTCCTGGCATGTTTGGCGCCAGATGGTAACCTCCCTATCCCCTGGCTTCCTAACAGCCTTTATCTCAAAGGGCTCTGCCTGCAGATAAGAGCAGAGCAGATTTTCCTTCCAAAACTACCAGTCTGCCTTCACTGCAGAATTTATAGGTGGACAGTAACAATCACATAGACAGGAATGCACAAATGTTTGCTATTAAAACATATCATTCTTTGCCAAACTGTGGGCTTCCTGATAATGGGGCCTGGGTCTTTCCAGCCATAGGATCTGAACAGCTTGTTTATTCTCCCAAAGCCCCAGTTTCTTCCTAGGGATGTTTGGAGAAAGAAATAAAATAATGTATATGAGGAGCTAAGCACAATATTTAGAGCCAAGTAATATATTGTTGCTTGGCACTATAATGTTAGTTATTACTACTGTTTTCTTGATTTGTATTATCATTTGTATCCCCAGCACCTTTGATATCAAAGTGCATGCCCCCTCACCAAAAAATTAGATGCTCAGTAAATTTGGAGGAAATAAATGTGCCAGGAATGATTCCATGTATCAGCCACTACTATCTATAGAACTTGTACTTATGACTTGTATCAGTCAGCTATTGGCCCGATATGCTGTGTAACAACCATGGCAAAACAGAAAATTAAAATAGTCATCATTTATTATCCTCTCAAGGGTCTGAAGGTCAGTAGGGGCAAAACCCTATCCCTCATGTGTTCACTCTGGAGCCCAGGATAAAGGGACTAGAGGGGAAATAGTCCTTCTGGAGATGGCAAACGTATGAAGGACAAGTGGGAATACAAAGTCTGTTAGAGCCTAAACTGAGAACGGATATACTGTCTCTTCTGTCTACTTGCCATTGGTCAAGGCAAGTCATATGTTCAGCCTCGGCATCAGTGCAACAGGGAAACTTACTCTGCTTCTGTGAGGCTATGTCAAGAGGCTGGTGTGTGATAGAAAGCAACAACCAATAACTCCATCTGCCAAAGTGCTAACTCATCAAGTAAATCTCTATGTTGCACGTAAGTGAGTGCAAGTCACTCCACCACTGTTTTCTTCTAATCCATACCCAAGAATTACCAGAAGGATACATCCTCACCAGGATCTTGGAGGGGTGGGGAAGTCTCAGATGCAAAGTGAAATGCATTTTGAGGCATTTTGTAAGTATAAAATGCAAAGCATAAATAAACAGACAGTAATTCTTCTCATTTTGCCCTCTGCTATTAGAGATGTTTGTACAAATCCTTCCTAACAGGGTGTTTAATTTCAAGAAGTTGAAAATTGAGCTGACAATGTGTTGTTTACAAGCAAATTCCCGAGTCTGGAAGTAAGATAAAAGCATCCTTTAAACCAATGGATTATTTTCCCCAGTAGGATGGAGCCTCCATTTTAACCTAGCAACACTCCATCCTTTTAGCCACGCCTCCCTTTGCTTCTCCAGAGCATAGGGCCCAGTCTGATGGGGGAGTTGGAGAGCAGGAAGCACATGAAGCCTCTGACTGCCAGGGACTTACAAGGCAGGGCCAAGGTCTGGGGCTCCAGGTGTCCCTGCAGCTTGTCTCTGTAAGGCACTGTCCACCCTTAGAGCTTGGTCCCTTCTGACTTTCTAGGGGTAACAGTGCTGGAAGGAAGGTCAGAGGAAGCAGAGCTCTTGGGGTGGGAGATGTGGAAGGAAGTCTCTATTTGCTCCCTTGCAAAAGCAAAGACTGTTTACCTCCAAGTCTGTGTTTTTCAAGGAAATGGAAGCCAGCAGAGGAAAACGCCCTTGTGAAAATATTTCCATGAATTTACGTTGTTCATCTGGAGAGGCGCAAGCCCTCAGTGAGGCCTCAGGGATTTGACATGGTCAGGATGACGTTGGCCTGCCTCTGGCTACTAAGAACCCACAGCTACCTGGATCCACAGTGGAGAAGTACCAGCCAGGCCATGAAGTGACAGGTGGCACCTAGGGGCCATCAGGGCCTAGGAGAGATGCACACCCCCATCCCTGACCCCTCACTGACATTCAGATCTCTCTCTCTCATCAGAGGGATGAACAAAGGAACACAGCAGGGTAGAGTCAGAACATCTGGGTTTAAGATCCCAGGTCTGCTAGTGCAGGGACACGTGACCCTGAACAAGACACTAAATTGCCCTGAGTCTCAAGTTCCTATTTTTAAAAGTGAGATTAAAATCTTGTACCTCTCATGACTGCTGTGGGGGCCAAATCAGGAAGTGAGTATGAAATGACCATTTCATCTCCCCTCTGAACGTGGTAGGGCCGGGGTCTGGGGACAGGTATCCTTAGCCACCACTCCCTTGCTGGAACAGTTCCATGGCAGAGCAATTGGCTCTAGGAAACTACTGAGCTAAGTTAGGGATGACCATGGAGGTACATGAGCTACCTGGGAAGCCAGGTGTATTTTATCGGGGCCTGGGGAGTCAGGTTAATGCACGGGAGGAGATTTCCAAGGAAGTCTCCCTGAAAGAGGGAGAAGGGCCTTGGAGGACAAGTAGATACGTAGAGACTAGCACTTAGTACTAGGGAAATTGTACTTATGTAAGCAGAGCAGGCATACCACATAGGGAGAGCACTGGAGGCCGTTGTTGGGAGGGTGGACTGTCTGCCGTGTGTTTTGAAAAGGCTGAATGGATCAGTGTGCTGAGTGGAAGAATAGCACAGAGAGAAAGAAGGTGAGAGAAATAGGTGGCAAAGAGCCTCAAATGCAAGGCTAGGGGATGAGTCTGTGCCATCTAGAATTTTTTCAGGAGGCAATAATGGAAAAACTCAAACTAGCTTAGGTGCAAAAGGAATGTATAAGTGAAAAGTTTGGGTGCAGGGGTAGGGTATGGAGCTTCAGGTGAAGCTGAATCCAGAATCATCTTATCTCTGGGCCCTTCCTCCAGACAGTTTCCCCCTTCACGGACTCCTGACAACTCCACCAAACGCAGCTTCCAGGCTCAAGGCCAGAGAAAGGTGGAAGTCTGGCACTGAATTCCAAGCCAACGTCTAATTACGGGTCACTTGCTCTAATTGGGTCCCTTGCCCATCCTTCAATCAATCCCTGTGGCCAAGGCAGCCTCTACCCTGGAGCTGAGGGTGAGACTAAGTTCTATGCAAACCTCTTGGCTGAGCCTGGAAAGTAGTGGTTTCCCAGAAGGAGAGGGCAGCAAACAGGCCCCGCAGAGCCCTCACACACTCCCAGGGCTGTGTCCTGGGGGCATCAGGACACTTTTGAAAGCAAGACCTGTACTGACAGGAGTGGACGCAGCATTGGAACAGCGGCCCAATGGCCTTCACAAAACAAAATGAGCTCAGCCCCCACTCACTCTCACCATACTTGGGGTGCCTTGTTTCTGACCTCTACTTCTCAGGTCCTGCAGAGAGAGAGTGACGGCAGGGTCCAGCGCGATGGCTGAGCCAGGAGATGGGGTTTGGGAGGGACAGTGGCTCCCCGCCTTCCCAGCACCTGAAAATTGGCTTTACTGGCCCCTCACCCACCCTCATATCTTCTCTCCCTTTAATCCAGCAAAAAGCTTTTACCTTTTTTCATCTGCAGTGGAACCCGAGGATTTAGATCTTTTGCATTTCAAATGTTTATTCATGTTTTAATTTAAATCCCTAAGACTAATTCTGGGTATTCCCTGAGCCACATGGCCCCCTAAGATCCTGAACGTCCAGCCAGTGTCTCATCAGACTAATGTGCTACAATGGGATTTGTTTGTGAGTGTGTGTTTTTAAGAGAAAAAAAAAAAAAAAAACACCAAACAGGAGGGATTTTAAGATATTAAATTGTTGTTTTAGTCTTTTAAATTCTGCATGGTTTCCATGGTAACTGTTAAGTTTGCTTCTTTGTTCTCTCCAATTCTCTGGAGACGGCAAGGCAGCTCTCCATTGCTTCTCAAGTAGGTTTGGATCAAAGTCCCAAAGTCCAGGCATGGGAAGGGGCGAGTGGCAGCCCCGTGATAACACCCAATCCACACCCCAGCATTTCACCACTGACTGGGGGAAAGGCTGGAGCCTGAACAAGCCCCATGTTGAGCCCTACTCCCTCGCCCTTGTCTCCCAGAGGCTTGGGATGATGCCGTGCACACCCAGGGATTCCCCATGGTCTGAGTCTTCCCACTGGCCCCTACTTGGGATGCCCATCTGCCAGTTGGGGCTTGCAGAGGGCCACCTCCAGCTCTTCCTCTTGGAAGCCAGGTTGGGGTCTCCCTGCCATTCTTTGGGCTCAGCTGGTTCTGTAGCCTCAGCCCCAAGGCCCCCAGAACCCCAGAAACTGCAGTGCTCAGCAATCTGGCTTCCCAGTAGGGCCTATTCTGGGTTGAACCTCCATTTCATTCACTGCTTCCCGGCCTGTATCCCCAGAGTCATCCCAGTTATGACCTTTCTGCTTTAGGCCCCTCTGCTCCACCTATAAAACGGTATTTATCAACTCTCAGTCCTGACACTCTGGGCTGTGAACCCACTTAAGTGGTGTCAGCCAGAGTCCTGGCAGGCAGGTGACAGGGGGCACACTCAAACAGGTGGATTGGAACTGTCTACAGGATGTGGGCAGGGTCAGCGAAACCAACATGAAGAAGCACCCCAAGAAGAATGTGTTCCACCTCCATCCAGGTTAATACGAAAGATGTAAAGCCTCCATCTCTTTTAATGGCTGAATAATACTCCATTCGTTACAAGACTGGAGAAGCAAGAATCCAATGTACCCAATTCTAATATGAAGGCAGTAGATGAGCTAATACAAGGGAGGGTAGAGGAATTAGGGAGCAGGGAGATGGGAGGAGGGAGAGGAATGGAGGTCACGGTGTATGGCGCACCTCTTGGGGGTGGGACACAATTATAAGAGGGACTTTACCTAACAGATACAATCAGTGTAACCTAATTCTTTATACCCTCAATGTATCCCAAACAATAAAAAAAAAAAAAAGCAGCACCCAGGGCTAGACCAGCAGCAGCCCCAGGCCAGGGCTGCAGGAAAGGGCCACCCCACAGGGGATGTGATGCTGGGAAAGGGACGCATTGCCAACTCACCACCCAGCAGTGACTTGGCAGTAGACACCCAACCTCACTCTTGTCTGTCCTCAGTTGCTCATGGTGTATCTCTTCGGCCAAGCCCATCAGGAAGGCAGCGGGCAGGGGAGCCCACTGAGAGACAGGATGGAAAAGGGTTGGGACAAGTCAGCTTAGCAGGGCCCCCGGCTCCTCACTGCCCACACTCCTCCACACCTAGCACCTAGGCTGCTGGCAAGGCCCCAGACTGCCCCAGCCCCACCCCAAGATGTCCAGTTCATAGTCAGGATGCTCCCAAGCGTTCTCAGGGCCTTGCTAAATTCCAGGTGCCTGATCATTTATTGGGCTCTGTGAAGATGGGACGAGGGGACCAGGGCTGGGCAGTCTCAGCCAAGTGCATTGTGATTGGTGGAGAGGATTGAAAATGGGAATGGGAGGTCTGGGCCCCAAAAACCACTGGCTCTGGGCACCCATGCCCCCACCAGTCACCACACAGACCTCATTGGCACTTGCTGATGACACGACAGGGCAGCAGGTGGAATAGTTTGGACCTGGCATTTAAAAGCCAGCCAGAGTGGGAGTGGGAGATTACTTGGGGGGACCTCACCTAATGTGCATGATGCAATGGTACATTTCAAAACTAATAAGAAAACAGTATATTGGCTTGGCGCCCGTAGCACAGTGGTTATGGTGCCAGCCACATACACCGAGGGTGGTGGATTTGAACCCAGCCTGGGACAGCTAAACAACAATGACAGCTGCAATAAAAATAACCAGGCATTATGGCAGGTGCCTGTAGTCCCAGCTACTTGGGAGGCTGAGGCAAGAGAATCGCTTGAGCCCAAGAGTTGGAGGTTGCGCTGGGCTGTGACACCACAGAACTCTACCCAGGGTGCCACAATGAGACTCTGTCTCAAAAAGAAAAAGAAAGAAAAGCGTATAATTGTGATGGATGTGTTATTTAGTTCAATGTAAGCATTTCACATTGTATATCAAATCAGCACACTGAATCCCATAAATGCATGAATGTACACAGTTAAAATTTAATAAAAAAATGGGCGGCACCTGTGTCTCCAAGGAGTAGGGCGCCGGCCCCATATACCAGAGGTGGCAGGTTCAAACCTGGCCCTGGCCAAAAACCGCAAAAAAGAAAAAATTTAATAAATAAATAAATAAAATAAAATTGGTCACATGAAATCAATCAATCAATCAATAAATAAAAGCCAGAGAATCTAGGGGAGAACTAATGGATGGTGTTTCCAGGGAGTAAATCTTAAATACAAAACTGAACATTTGAAATGTCTAGGTACCCATCATAAAGAAAGACGTCCCCACCCCCCCAGAGGCATGGGGGAGGGAGGTGTAAGGCTAGACAGTGTGGTCACTTTGTGGGCTTGAGCAGAAACCAGCAGGACATGAGAGAAGAAGCCATCTGGCTGTCTGGAAGGAACAAGTGTGCTAGACAGAGCACAGCAAGGACAAGGGCCCTGGGGCAAGAGCACGTTTGGTGAGTATGAGTAGCAACAAGGCAGAGTAATGACAGGTTGGGGCGGGCGCGGGGGGTAGAAGAGAAGCCACGACGAAGCCAGGGCCAGGCACATTGGCTCACACCTGCGAATAGATTGCATGAGCTCAGGATTCTGGGACCAGCCTGAGCAAGAATGAGACCCCCGTCTCTACTAAAAATAGAAAAATAAGCCAGGCATTATAGCTGATGTCTGTAGTCCCAGCTATTTGGGAGGCTGAGGCAAGAGGATCACTTGAAGCCAGGAGTTTGAGATTGCTGTGAGCTAGGCTGATGCTCTGGCATTCTAGCCTGGGTGACAGAGTAAGATTCCATCTCAAAAAAAAAAAAAAAGAATCTAGGGGCCAGAACTCCTGGACACATGTGCTGTGGTTGCAGCAGAAGTTGGGCAGAGGGTGGGGACAGATATCCATCTCCCTCAAGGGTGAGTTTTTAAAGGTCAAGTCCCAGGGAGGGAAAAGGACTGGGAGAGGAGGTGGAGGAGAGAGGGAGGCCTGAAAAAAAAGAGAGAGGGAGGCCTGGAATTCTTGGCCTTGGCCCAGGCCTCAGAGCTGAGTGCCCAGGCCTCAGCATACTCTGGGCAGCCCAGGGGCAAAGGATTGGTCTGCCTGTCCATCTATGCACTCCTCCATCTGCTTCTAGGAACTTTATGTCCACCACTGCGACAACACTGACCTTTAAATTATCACTGTCAACTCTGCCATACGCCCCTCCATGCTATAGGCTTCCAGAGGACTCTGCTAGATGAAAGTGACCGCCATGGATCCATCAGCCCAGGCTAAGGGACTCACAGGCACTGGGTTTTGCTGGGGCCTGGAGGCCACTCTGTCCTGTGCAGGCCTCATCTGGGGCTTCTAAGCCCCAAAATCCCATGCTAGGGCATTGCAGCATGGAGATAAAGAGGCTGAGACACAGGTCTGCAGAGCAGGTGCTGAGTTAGGGAGATGGGATGATCTCTGGGGCCCTTCTCAGCCACACAGTCAGTCACAGGCAGGCTGAGACAGGGCCTATAGTACATGCCTCTTCAGGTGGAGACATGTCTAGTTGCAGGTGTTCAGAAATGGAGAATGCCCCTTGGGAGACACAACAGTGAACCTGGGCCTGGAATTACCAGTGTGTTTCTGTGAAACCCAGACTTGCCAAATGGGACTCTCCAGGGTAGGGGCTGGGATGCTGTGCTTGTAAAAGCATCTGGGGTGGGTGATTGAGAAAGGAGGCACCGCAGAGGTGCCGCTGGAGCAGAGGCCCAGCAGGAGGTCTGGTAGAGTGTTTGGGAGACAATGAGTGAGCAGAGCTGTTGGGTGAACAGGGAGAAGAGGATAGGGTCTTGGCTCTGGGAAGGTGGGTAGGTGGGATTGACAAGGACTTTCCAATGAATGAATGAATGAATGCCTGAAACAAGATGCCATGCCCAGGGGCACACAGCAGCACAGAGGATCCTGTAGGCCCCCTTACTTATCAGGATCACTTCTTGGGAAGTGTCCTGAGCCTATGGATTTTAGCTGAGTTAAGGCCTTCCAATACCCAGGAGAGAAAATTAATTAAAGTGCTTCAGTATGTTGGTTAGCTGGCCAATCAGGTGGACCATTGGACATCTGAACCTAGGAGACTGGACCACATGGTAGGTAAGTTCTGGTGGGAGCTGAGGAAAGAGAGCCTCCAGAATGGTCATGGGGCAGAGCTAGGGGACAAAACACAGCCAGTTAAGCCATTTTGCCTGTAGGGGATTGCCCAGGAGACAATCACAACACTGAATGGGGGATTTAGTCGTGGGTGGCTTGCTGGGTGGAAGGTAACAACCAGGGTGTCAGGAGGCCGAGGTTCTCCCTGGGTCTCTCCATGCTCTTGACGTGTGACTTTGGTTGGTTCTCCACCTCCCAAGTGGGAGCTTAGGCCGGTTATCTCAGAGTGCCTTCCTAGCTCCAGACTTTAAGAAGACTAACTTCCTTCCACCTCTTCCCAAGGAAGACTCTGGAGTAACCTTGGGTCGGGCAGAGTTTTCTCCCTGCCAACAGCCTTTTCTCCTTAAAAACATGCTTGGCGTTTGGGGAGACCCAAGTGCGACCACAGCTGCTGATGGCTGGCCCGGAGGCCTGCATGCCTGCTTCAAGCAGGTGAAGGTTCAGGATGTGAGTGGGTTTTTCCCTGAAGCTTCTCAAGCCGGAGCCGAGGGAAGAATCAGCAAGCTGGCAGTTTGCCACCTGAGTCAGCCCAGCTTTGGCCTCATTCGAGGAAAACTGACTACAGAAAGCCAGGAAGTCTGGTGTGGGGCAGGATGTGTGTATGTGTGTGTGTGTGTGTGTGTAGGGGACAGGGTGTGCCCTTCTATGGGCCTATGTGTGAGCAAGCATTCACAGGTGTGCAAGGCTGGCATTCGTCGGATAGTTACCATCATATAGCCACAAGTCTTAGAATAGTCTCAGACTTCCTCATAGGCAGTAAAATCCCACTGGCCCAAATGCCTGGATTGTCCCCTGCTGCCTTAACCCTTTCCTGGGCTCCCAGGACCCCCCTGAACTTCCAACCAAAGGATTAACCCCCAAGCCTGCTCCAGAAAAAGAAAGAGGGTGTTCTGGTTGGTGGAAGGAAAAGGAGGCCCTCCCTGTCGTTAAATATTTTGAGGATTGCCCTGCAAGTGTGTGCCTGTGTGCATGCCTGTGTACCTTCAAGCTTGTACAGGCCAGTTTCACGAGGCAGCCTGTCACTCATCTTTCCACAGCAGTCTGCTAATAGGTGTCCCCTTCCGTTATCTCAGGGGAAAGAATCTGAAGTTTGGAGGCAGAAGGACCAGTTTCCCTGCCCAATGGGGCTCAGGGCCCCTGGTGGGGAAATCAGCTCAGAGAAGTTGGCAACCCACCTAAATCACTCAGCCAGAAATAGAGGAGCCAAGATTCGGACCCAAGCAGTCTGACATGCACTAGGCCTGGGGCTTTCTGCTCCGAGTGGGTCTGGGAACTAACAGCCTCAGTTTCCCATCAGCTAGGTTTCTGGCTTGCAAAGGTTTCTTGTATTCACAGGAACCTTGCACTTCATCAGTTCAGCAGGTGAGGTCCAGGGAGCCCAAGTGGCAGAGCCAGGACTCAAAACACATATCCAGAGGCCAGCGACTGGGTTCTTAGCACTGCCCCTAGAGACTAGGGGCATGAGGGACCGTGGGGCACAAGCTGGTGTCCTCTCACGTGTGACATGTGGCATTACACATGCTAGGCCAGCATTTTCTTAGTTCACTGAAAGACCTGTTAAGATACATGCATCACTGACCAAAACAAAGGAGACCTTTTTTTTTTTTTATTGTTGGGGATTCATTGAGGGTACAATAAGCCAGGTTACACTGATTGCAATTGTTAGGTAAAGTCCCTCTTGCAATCATGTCTTGCCCCCATAAAGTGTGACACACACCAAGGCCCCACCCCCTCCCTCCGTCCCTCTTTCTGCTTTTCCTCCCCCCCATAACCTTAATTGTCATTAATTGTCCTCATATCAAAATTGAGTACATAGGATTCATGCTTCTCCATTCTTGTGATGCTTTACTAAGAATAATGTCTTCCACTTCCATCCAGGTTAATACGAAGGATGTAAAGTCTCCATTTTTTTTAATGGCTGAATAGTAGTCCATGGTATACATGTACCACAGCTTGTTAATCCATTCCTGGGTTGGTGGGCATTTAGGATGTTTCCACATTTTGGCGATTGTAAATTGAGCTGCAATAAACAGTCTAGTACAAGTGTCAAAGGAGACCTTCTAAGATGGAAGCAACGCAGATGTCCACCATCCGACAAAGAGGTGAACAGAACATAGTATATCCACACCACGGAGTATCACTCAGCCGTCAGAGGAGCAAGACACCGCTGCCTGCTGTCTTGTGCACGCACCTGCGCACATTATGCTAAGTGAAAGAGGCCAGACACAAAAACATATAGTGTGTGATTCCATTTACATGAAGACTCAGAGAAGGTAAATTCATAGAAACAGACCACAGATTGGTGGTTGCCAGGGGCTGGGAGGAGGGGGCAACGGGGAGTGACTGCTAATGAGCAGGAATTTTCTTTTGGACGATGAAATGTCTTGGCACTAGATAGAGGCGGTGGTTGCACAACATCATGAAGGTACTAAATGCCACTGAATTGTAACTTTAAAATCGTTCATTTTATGTTTCGTGAATTTCATCATAATTTCTTAAAAACAAAGAAGTCAGGCAATTATAGTGTGATATTTAAAAACAACAAAAAAAGCTATAATGTCTTAAGTCCAACTGTGTACTGAGCTCTATGTACACAGCTAGGCCAACATTGTATTAAAGCTACCTAGACCTGCCTTGAGGGCCTGCCTTGGACCAAGTACCTCCCCCAGGACTGAAATCTGCCATGGGCTTGCTGACCTCCCTTCTCCCCCGACCCCCTGTAGTGACTGGAGCCCACTAATAACTGACACACTCCTCTCCCAGTCTCCAATTTCCGGTACGGCTGACCGGTCCAAGGATGATCACGTTGGCCAAAATGTCAGAACTGGAGCCAGACACAGTGGCCCAAGCCTCTATTCCCAGCTACTCAGAAGGCTAAGGCAAGGAGTTTGAAGCCAGCCTAGGCAACAGAACAGGACCCTACTCTAAAATAAAAATTAAAATGTTGGAATTGAGACTGAACCAGGTTGTCTCTACTTGGCTAAAACTGTAATCTATAAAGCTCAGGAGTGGTACTGGCTGCCTTTCCTACTGGACAGAAAGCCAGTCTGCAGGAGGAGGGAAGGTAGGAGAGAGTCCTGACAGGAACAGGAGACCTCAGTTCCAGAAAACCTGAGCCTCAGGACATCAGCCTTTCTGTGGGCTTGGTTGTTCAGCCCGTCTTTTCCTCACAGGACTCTCTCCTTCCACTAAAATAATCACTGAATTGTTGGGTGAAAACCAGTATGGTCATAGAGTATTCTATTTAATACACTGCCAAAATGAGTTTAATATTTACATTTGTATGTTTCTGCATCTTCATATGTAAGACCAGCCTGTAATTTTCCTTCTTGTATTCTTATGCGTTGGTATTATGTCTTGTATTCTGGTGTGGGAATCAGTTTTTATTTGTTTTTGATACAGAGTCTCACTCTGTCACCTAGACTAGAGCTCAGTGACACCATCAAAACTCACTGCAGCCTCCAATTTCTGGGCTCAAGTGATCCTCCTGCCTCAGCCTCCTGAGTAGCTGGGACTGGAGATTCATGCCACAATGCCCAGTTAATTTTTCTATTTTTTGTAGAGGCAAAGTCTCACTCTTGCTCAAGATGGTCTTGAACTCCTTAAACAAGAGCAATCTACCCACCTTGGCCTCCCAGGGTGCTAGGATCAGGGGAATCAGCCACTGTGTCTAGCTATTTATTTTTAAGTATACCCTAACTTATTGTTGATTATAGTCACTTTGTTGTGCTATCAAATATTGTCACTCTATTAATATTTTTTGCACCCATGAACCATCCTCACATTATCTCCCCCTGCCCGCTACTCTTCCCAGCCTCTGGTAATCATCATTCTACTCTCTGTCTCCATAAGAACAATTGTTTAATATTTAGCTCCCACATATGAGTAAGAACATGCAAGATTTGTCTCTCTGTGCATAGCTTATTTCACATAACTTCTGTATATGTACCACAATTTCTTTTTTTTTTTTTGAGACAAGAGTCTTAGTTTGTCATCCTGGGTAGAGTGCTGTGGCATCACAGCTCACAGCAGCCTCAAACTCTTGGGCTTAAGTGATTCTCTTGCCTCAGCCTCCTAAGTAGCTGGGACTACAGGCATCAGCCACATCTGGCTATTTTTTGGTTGTAGTTGTCACTGTTGTTTGGCAGGCCTGAGCTGGATTCGAACCCGCCAGCTCCGGTATATGTGGCTGGTGCCCTAGACGCTGAACTATTGGTGCTGAGCCAAATTTCTTTATTCAGTCATCTGTTGATGGACCCTTATGTTTCATTCTTAACATTTTCTTTCATCAGTACTGCTTAAAATTTGTCTAATAATTATTTTTTTACTTGAAACACCAGAGATTAAATTTTTTTTTTTTTTTTTTTTGCAGTTTTTTGCCAGGGCTAGGTTTGAACCTACCACCTCTGGCATATGGGGCTGCGCCCTACTCCTTTGAGCCACAGGCGCCACCCCAGAGATTAAATTTTATGATAAAGCCATAGTAGATTAATTTGAGTTCTCTATAGATCCTAGTTATCAAGCTTTTGTCTGATTGAAAATATGCAAATATCCTTTCCCATTGTGTAGGTTGTCTCTTTGCTTTGGTTATTGTCTCCTTGGCTGTACAGAAGCTTTTCAGTTTAAGGAAGTCCCATTTGTTTATTTTTGTTGTTGTTGCAATTGCCATGGCAGTCTTCTTCATGAAGTCTTTCCCCAGGCCAATATCTTCCAGTGTTTTTCCTATGCTTTCTTTGAGGATTTTTATTGTTTCACGCCTTAAATTTAAGTCCTTTATCCATCTTGAATCAATTTTTGTGAGTGGGGAAAGGTGTGGGTCCAGTTTCAGTCTTTTGCATGTGGATATCCAGTTCTCCCAACACCATTTATTGAATAGGGAGTCTTTCCCCCAAGGTATGTTCTTGTTTGGTTTATCGAAGATTAGGTGGTTGAAAGATGTTAGTTTCATTTCCTGGTTTTCTATTCGATTCCAAATGTCTATGTCTCTATTTTTGTGCCAGTACCATGATGTCTTGGAATGAAAAAAGCCAACAATCCCATATATCAATGGGCAAGAGACATGAATAGAACCTTCTCTAAAGACAGACGAATGGCTAAAAAACATATGAAAAAATGTTCATCATCCCTATATATTAGAGAAATGTAAATCAAAGCCACCCTGAGATACCATCTAACCCCAGCGAGAATGGCCCACATCACAAAATCTCAAAACTGCAGATGCTGGCGTGGATGTGGAGAGAAGGGAACTCTTTTACACTGCTGGTGGGACTGCAAACTAGCACAACCTTTCTGGAAGGAAGTATGGAGAAACCTCAAAGCACTCAAGCTAGACCTCCCATTTGATCCTGCAATCCCATTACTGGGCATCTATCCAGAAGGAAAAAAATCCTCTTATCATAAGGACACTTGTACTAGACTGTTTATTGCAGCTCAATTTACAATTGCCAAAATGTGGAAACAGCCTAAATGCCCACCAACCCAGGAATGGATTAACAAGCTGTAGTATATGTACACCATGGAATGCTATTCAGCCATTAAAAAAAATGGAGACTTTACATCCTTCGTATTAACCTGGATGGACGTGGAAGACATTATTCTTAGTAAAGCATCACAAGAATGGAGAAGCATGAATCCTATGTACTCAATTTTGATATGAGGACAATTAATGACAATTAAGGTCACGATGGGAGTGGGGGAAGGGGGGAGGAGAGAGAGAAAGAAGGAGGGAGGGGTGGAGAAAGGAAGAACAGAGAGAGGGAAGGAGGAGGGTGGGGCCTTGGTGTGTGCCTCACCTTTTGGGGGCAAGACACGATTGCAAGAGGGACTTTGCCTAACAAATGCAATCAGTGTAACCTGGTTTATTGTACCCTCAGTGAATCCTCAACAACAAAATAAATAAATAAATAAATAAAGCTATAGTAAACAGTATATGAATGGTGCTATAACAGGGGAAAAAAATCAATGATATATAAAACCTCATTTGCAAATAAGCAATTTCCAGGATGACATTATCTTTCTGTAATAATTTCTATACTTCCTTGACTTTTGAAAAAAAAAGTTCTAGTGAAATATGCATACAATTTATGATTTTAACCATTTTTAAGCGTACAGCTCATCATTGTACAACTGTCACCACCATCTGTCTCCAGAATTTTTTCTTCACCCCAAACTGAAATGTTCTACCCATTCAATGATAGCTCCCCATTCCTCCATCTTTTCTACTTTCTGTCTCTATGAATTTGACTACTCTAGGTATTTCATCTACATAGAATGATATGGTATTTGTCCTTTTGTGACTAGCTTGTTTCATTCAGCATTTCTTCAAGATTTATCATGTTTTAGGAAGTGTCAGAATTTCCTTCCTTTTAAAGGCTGAATAATAATCCACTATCTGTATATACCACATTTTGGGGGGCCAGAGACAGCTTCTGATGTATATACCACATTTTGTTTATCCTTCAATAGACACTTGGGATGCTTCTACCTTTTGGCCATTTTGAAAAATGTCACTATGAACACAGGTGTACAAATAAATATTGAAGTCTGTGCTTTCCATTCTTTTGGGTACATACCCAGAATAAGAATTGCTAGTTTTTTCACAAACTGCTATACTGTTTCAATAATCTTTTTGTTTTGTTTTGTTTTCAAGACAGAGTCTCACTTTGTCACCTGGGTTTGAGTGCCATGGTGTCATCACAGCTCACAGCATCCTCAAACTCCTGGGATCAAGAGATCCTCTTGCCTCAGCCTCCTGAGTAGCTGGGACTACAGGTGCCTACCACACCTGGCTAGTTTTTCTATTGTTAGTAGAGACAGGGTTTCTTGCCCAGGCTGGTCTCAAACTTCTGAGCTCAAGCTATCCACCCACCTTGGCGCCCCAGAGTGCTAGGATTATAGGCATGAGCCATCACACCTGGTTTCAATAATCTTTTTAAAGAGCCAACTTTGCCTTTATTGATCTTCTTTGTTTTATTATCGTTTATTGTTCATAATTTCTGTAGTTATCTTTGACACTTCCCTTCTTTGGGCTTATTCTATAACTTTGCTAGCTGAAGTTCGATATATAACTTATTTTTAGCTTTTCTTCTTTTCCATTATAAGCATTTTAAGGCTATAAAATGTCTAAGTAGTACTTAAGCTGTATCCCAGTTTTGAAATGTAGAATTTTTTCATTTAATTTTAAACATTTTCTAGATTTATTATTTTTTTTTAGAGACAGAGTCTCACTTTATCACCCTCGGTAGAGTGCTGTGGCGTCACAGCTCACAGCAACCTCCAACTCCTGGGCTCAGGCGATTCTTTTGTCTCAGCCCCCTGAGTAGCTGGGACTACAGATGCCCGCCACAACGCCCAGCTATTTTTTGTTGCAGTTTGGCCAGAGCCAGGTTTGAACCCTCCACCCTCAGTATATGGGGCTGGTGCCCTGCCCACTGAGCCACAGGTGCTGCCTTTTTTTTTTTTAGAGACAGAGTCTCATTTTGTTGCCCTCGGTAGAGTTCTGTCGCATCACAGCTCACAACCTCCAGCTCTAGGGCCCAGGCAATTCTCCTGCCTCAGCCTCCTGAGCAGCTGGGACTACAGGCGCCCGCCACAACACCTGGCTATTTTTTATTGCAGTTTGGCCGGGGCCGGGTTTGAACCCACCACCCTCGGTACATGGGGCCGGCGCCCCACGCACTGAGCCACAGGCGCCGCCCCATTTTCTAGATTTTTATTAATTTCTTTTTAGACTTATGTGTTATTAGAGGTGCCTTTTAATTTTCAAAACAAATAGGTATTTTTAAAGTTGCATTTTTGGAATTATTTTCTTGAATTGTTGTCAGATACCATCATCAATGTGATAGGATTTTTAAAGACGTGTATTTGTTGAGAGTCACCTTATGATGTAACATGCAGTCAATCTTCTCTATTAAGATTATTATTAATTGTATGTTAATATCATTAATGTATTCTTTATATAATTATACATTTGTATTTATAATTATTTATTTTAACATAGCTATATTTATTAATATATGATTAATAATGCTGATTAGTGTGAATCCTCTAATTTCTAGGTGTAATGTTCTATATATACACAAGATCAAACTTGTTAATTGTGTGGTTCAAATCTTCTATTGTCTGCTTGATTTCTCCATTATCAAAAGTATATTAAAATCTCTATGATGGGCCTGGCGCCTGTAGCACAGTGGTTATGGTGCCAGCCCCACACACTGAAGTTGTGGGTGGGTTCGAACCCATCCTGGGCCAGCTAAAATGATGACAACTGCAACAAAAAATAAACTGGGCATTGTGGCAGGCGCCTGTATTCCTAGCTACTTGGGAGGCTGAGGCAAGAGAGTCACTTGAGCCCAAGAGTTGGAGGTTGCTGTGAGCTGTGACACCACAGCACTCTACTGAGGGTGACATAGTGAGACTTTGTCTCAAAAAAAAAATCTCTATGATGGCAACAGGATCACTTGAACCCAGGAGTTTGAGGTTGCTGCAAGCCATGATGTCACAGTACTCTACCCAGGGCAACAAAGTGAGACTCATCTCTAAAAAAAAATGAGGGATTTTTCTTACCATTGTCAAGTCTCGCCTTATGCATTTTTATGCCACATTTGCATCAATTCTTATATGTTTAAGTTGGTGTATGTTATTCATTGGCATGTGTTTGGCAGTTGTATTCAGTAATGTTGTTTCTACCACAAGCCTGCAAAAGCTCTTCAAAAGGTAGAGACTGTGCCTTTCAATATTTCAAAACCCTTTAATTGAGAACTCTTGAACATTATAGACATCAAACCTGAGAATAAATAATCAAAATACAAGTCTCTCATTCTTTTTGTTTTAATCAGCTGGCTCTTCCAGTAGGAAATAAAGAGCAAAAGAAGTACATTCTGAATTTTGAATTCCTTCCTGTTTACAGGTGGCAGCCTGAATGGGAAGGCTGGGCAGCTATTTGCAAGGCTGAGTTAAAGGATTTACCGTGTTTGAACAGCTGCATCCAGACCCTGAGTTCCCTTGCAGAACCCTTCAATGAGAAAGAGCTCACTAACATTTAGCCAACCATTGGATCATGAACCACTTGTGGGTTCATGTGAGTTGGGGAGTTAATCTTTGACCTTGATTTGGAATTGGGTCTTGGGAGGTGAGGGGCATTATGTTACATCTTCCCTTTGAAGATCAAGACTTTGGGAGAGAAGAGATAGGGGGAGATGTGACCAGATAGCTTCACTTCCCATGGTGTTAAAAAAGTTTGGGCTAGGCTCAGCACCCTTAGCTCAGGGGGTAAGGCACATACACCGAAGTTGGCGGGTTCGAGCCCAGCCTGGGCCTGCTAAACAACAATGACAACTACAATAACAACAACAACAAAATAGCTGGGCATTGTGGTGGGCACCCATAGTCCCAGCTACTTGGGAGGCTGAGGCAAGAGAATTGCTTAAGCCCAAGAGTTTGAGGTTGCTGTGAGCTGTGACACCATGGCACTCTACCAAGGGTGACATAGTGAAACTCTGAAGAAAGAAAGAAAGAAAGAAAGAGAGAGAGAGAGAGAGAGAGAGAGAGAGAGAGAGAGAGAGAGAGAGAGAGAGAGAAGAAAGAAAGAAAGAAAGAAAGAAAGAAAGAAAGAAAGAAAGAAAGAAAGAAAGAAAGAAAGAAAGAAAGAAAGAAAGAAAGAAAAAGGAAAGTGTGGGCTAGGTCCAGCCACATTAGAGACAAAGGCTCCTGAGCATCTCTGAAGAACTAGCCAAAACTCTGATGGAACTACAGGCTCCTGGAAGGTAAGGAGGAGGAAGAGGCAGGCCTCTTCCCAGGTAGAGACGGTAGTGGGATATTAAAAGAGATTGATGAGGTGGCGGCACCTGTGGCTTAGTGAGTAGGGCACCGGCCCCATATACCGAGGGTGGCAGGTTCAAACCCAGCCCCGGCCAAACTGCAACATCAACAACAAAAGAAAATAACCAGCCACTGTGGTGGGCGCCTGTGGTCCCAGCTATTCGGGAGGCTGAGTCAAGAGAATCACCTAAGTCCAGGAGTTGGAGGCTGCTGTGACTCCACGGCACTCTACCGAGGGTGACAAAATGAGAATGAGACTCTGTCTCTAAAAATATATAAATAAATAAATAAAAGAGATTGATGAGACTCAGCACCTATAACACAGTGGTTTCGTCACCAGCCAAATGCTCCAAGGCTGGTGGGTTCCAGCCCGGTCTGGGCCTGCTGAACAATGATAACTTCAATAAGAAAATAGCTGGACGTTGTGGCGGGTGCCTGTAGTCCCAGCTACTTGGGAGGCTGAGACAAGAGAATTGATTAAGTCCAAGAGTTTGAGGTTGCTCTGAGCTGTGAAGCCAAGGCACTCTACCAAGGATGACATAGTGAGATTCTGTCTCAAAAAATAAATAAATAAATAAATAAATAAACTGAAGAGAAGGCCTATCCACTGACCTCTCCAAGGTCTGGTCAAGTGCCTCTATTAGGAAGATTGACCTATAACAAGAATGAAGCCTCCATCCCTCTACAGAGATTACCAAACCTACAAACGCCCAACAAGCTGCAGATTGTCCCTCCCTTGTGGACATGCCAAGAAAAAGCACCCCATAAGCTCTTGGGCCTGGCTTGGTTGAGGGTCCAGTAGTCCTGTCCATAAGCTCTGGAGAGCAGGCACAAAAAGATGAGACACTGGCAACTGTCACTGTGATGACAGTGGATGGGATGGGATGAGAAGTGGATGCTTAACTAGAAGCCTGTGTGCTTTTAGCAAGGAAAGGGAATGGTAATTCTCAAGAACCACATGAGCTGGCTCAAACAAGCCAACGTTAACTGGCCTCATTTTCTTCTGCGGTAATAGAATTTATATTGTGTGGAATGGAAGGAGAACTAGCCACTATGTAGAGGATTTCTATCATCTTATTCATTCCTGTGTGAGGAAGGTGTTTTCCCTTTTCTCAAGTGAAGACACTCAAGCACAGAGTTGTCACTTGCTAAGTCATATCACTTGGAAAGGCAGGATTTGAACTCAGATGTTTGAATACAGAACCTGGGTAAATATCACATCTTGTTGATTCCTCTCAAAGACAGGCTTTTTTAAAAAAGAGCAAACATTAGCCTGAAGACTTAAGGAGGGGAAAGTGTGAAAGTGAGAAAGACCAAGGTCTGCCTGGTGGAAGCAGGATTAGTTGATCAGTGTTAGCTCCACTAAGTTGCAGTAAGTTATATGCCGTTTAAAGGAAGCAGATTTCACCCTAGTAATAACGTGCTCACGGAGCCGCTCAAAATAGAATGTGCCAAATGGACTTTATTGGGGGTATTGGTTAGCTAAATTATACCATATTAATACAGCCAGCTGCTAACGATTATATTCAAGAATTTAAGTAGCTGGAGAAATGTTCAGTATAAAAAAAGTGAGAAAAAGAGGACAAAAAATCATGAACACATTATTTCACTTACATATGTCCAGAATAGGCATATCCATGGAAAAAGAAAGCAAGCAGTCGTTGCCAGGGTATTAGGTGGGTGGAGGGCAGGGAATGGGGGTAGATGTTGAGTGACTGCCAACGTGTACAGGGTTTCTTTTTGGGGTGATAAAAATGTCTTCAGATTAGATAGTGGTGATGGTTGTATAACCTTGTGAATATACTAAAGCCCACTGAATTGTATACCTTAAAAGGGTGTTTTATTTTACATAAATTATATATTTTTTGAGACAGTCTCACTCACTGCTCATATTAGAGTGCTAGGTCATCAGCCTAGCTCACAGCAATCTCGAACTCCTGGGCTCAAGCAATCTTCCTGTCTCAGACTCCTGAGTAGCTTGGGACTAAAGGTATACACCACCATGCCTGGCTAGTTTTTCTATTTTTATTATTTTATTTTGTTTTTTTGAGACAGAGTCTCACTATGTCACCCTGGGTAGAGTGTCGTGGCACTATAGCTCACAGCAATCTCAAACTGTTGGGCTTAAGCAATTCTCTTGCCTCAGCCTCCCAAGTAGGTGGGACTACAGGTGTCCGCCACAATGCCCGGCTATTTTTTTATTTTTGTTTTTTGTAGTTATCATTGTTAGTTAGCAGGGGCAGGCCAGGATCCAACCCGCCAGCCTCAGTGCATGTGGCTGGCGCCATAACCACTGTGCTATGGGTGCCGAGCCTTTTTCTATTTTTAGTAGAGGTGGGGTCTTGCTTTTGCTCAGGCTGGTCTTGAACTCTTGAGTTCAAGGGCTCCTCCTGCCTCAGCCTCCCAGAGTGCAAAGATTACAGGTGTGAGCCACCACATCCTGTCCATAAATTATATAACAACATAAAAAAAAGATGTAAGTAGTAAAAAAAGATTATAATGTATATCTAATATATAATTGTATATGCTAAAGAGTATTAAGCTTAATTTTTAAAAGAACTCTATACACATATTAAGACCCGGATGTTATAAACTGTCCCTCTGCATTTACATGTTGAGAAAAATTCTGGAAGAAGATACAAAGCTTTAACCATAGTTTATAGGGTAGTGGGTCATGACATCACAAATTTTACATAATAAACTTTTAAAATCAGGAAAATGCTTTCACTAATATAGGAATGCTTTCATAAAAACTGTAAAAAGTTCTCATTATTGGAAGTTCTCATTATTACAAATCTGTGAATTACCAGATATGGATACATTTATTTGGAGGGAGTTTGAACTACAATATGACCTCATCCTTTAAATTAAGACATTATCATTTTATAATTACTTTGTATTTTCCATTTTAAAACATGAGGTACTATTGCAAGCCTTGATTCTGGTATCAGTTCGTGGGGGGACATCAATCTCTTACTATAAAAGGCAGTAACTTAAAAAAAGTCACAAGTTGAAGGGTAGAAGACGATTCAAAAAAAAGAAAGAATTCATTTAAGAGATTGCTTACATGCAGCCAGGATCAAAAGATAATGTTGTAACAAAATGTTCGAAAAATCACTTTTCCCTTTCTGTCTTTGTAAAAGAGAAAATAATACTTTAAAATGTGACATTTGAAAGATTATCTGACTGTGTCAATTCACATTCATTCTAAAGGTTGCTGACACATAGAACATAAATAATTCTTATAAGGAAAGCTGCTGCTTTTTTAAACCCAAGTTCAGGGGTTTTGATGGGGAGTTCTCAAGCATGAGCTAACTCCTCCCACTCCCTGGCAGAGGGTTGAGGGCAGTGGGAGAGAAGCACCAAGCTATAAAAAGCTTTATGTTTTATTTCCTTCTAAGGCATCCTGAGTCACTGGATGCCCCAGCCCCCCACCTCCACCCTGGGTGCCCAGCAAAGTTCAGCTCAAATCGGAAATGTGTGTTTTTCTAAACCAGATGACGTTGTCACTTGGACTGAATTTTTTACAGGCCCAGTGGTAGCTTCCTATTCCTGTCCTGGGAGGAGAATGGAAGTAGCTTAATGATCAGTTTCTTTGACCCAGGTTCCAGTATTACATCACAGTCTTAATAGCAAGCTTAACCTCCAATTCCATTGAAATGGGAATTCAAAAAAATCCCATTTGTCATCTTAAACGACAGCACTCCTATGCAGTTTTGCTTCCCACCCTTTCGGCCGCAATTTCAATCAATTTAAACACCAAGTGATATCAAACCAGGTGGTCAGAATCCTAGAAAGCCATCAGTGGAAGGTACCTAATCCAGTATTATTTCATGAAGGAGGAAGCTGAGGCAGGGAAGGCAAGGAAGCTGCCCAAAGCTGCAGAGGCCTTTGTTCTGCAAGGCTACAGAACCAAAACTAAGGCTACAGGCCAAAAACCTCCGAGCAGAGGGCTTTGCGCCCATGGAGGTGTTTACCTTCCTTGTAGTGGCCCCATTCCTGTGTATAGGAAGCGGTATTTAAATGCTCTCCGGAGAGCCCTCCAGCCTCCTGGCCAAACCAGGGGCTTACCCTGAGATTGTTCCTCCTTTTCAGACCTCACAGCACTTTAGTGACGAGTGAGGAAGAAAATAGGGAAGACTGCCTGTAAAAGATCATTCTGGAAGCACAAGGGGCAGGAGACCCTACTGCTAGAGAGCCTAAGAACCAGGTTCTGGGCCAATGCTGATGAAGGGGAAGGTTTCAACGCCAAGGTGCAGAAATGAAGGTGAATCCCACTCCCCTTGACTCAGCTGCTCTGCTCTTGACGTGAGCCAACATATGCTTCTGTCATCTAAAATTCCCACTTTGGGCGGCACCTGTAGCTCAGTGGGTAGGGCGCTGGCCCCATATACCAAGAGTAGCAAGTTCAAACCCAGCCCCAGCCAAACTGCAAGAAGAAAATAGCCAGACATTCTGGCGGGTGCTGGTAGTCCCAGCTACTCGGGACTCTGAGGCAACAGAATCGCCTAAACCCAGGAGCTGGAGATTGCTGTGAGCTGTGTGACACCACAGCACTCCACTAAGGGCGATAAAGTGAGACTCTGCCTCTACCAAAAAAAAATTAATTAAAAATAAAATAAAATTCCCACTTTGACGTGGAGTGGTGGCTCTCACCTGTAATCCTAGCACTCTATGGGAGGCCAAAGTGGGTGGATTGCCTGAGCTCACAGATTCGAGACCAGCCTGAGCCGGTCTCTAAAAATAGCTGGGCTTTGTGGCAGGCACTTGTAGTCCTAGCTCCTTGGGAGGCTGAGGCAAGAGGATCACTTGAGCCCAAAAATTTGAGGTTGCTGTGAGCTATGATGCTATGGCACTCTACTAAGGGTGACAAAATGAGACTATCTATAAATAAATAAATAAATTCCCACTTTATTTTTAAAATGTATTGCTTTATAGAATCCCTAAAGGCTTAAATTGAGGCTAAAGGGAAAATAATTGTTTTATGGTATAAATTTTCTGCATAAAGCAAGCAGGGATACACTAACAGGCTAAAAGAACATTTGGGTTAGGTTAATGTCAGCTATTAACACCCAAACTACTTAAAACTAGAGTAAGTATCATGGGATGTATCTATAGTATTTTTGGCCCCTCTTTCTCACAGTATGGTACAAGAGCCCAGGCGAATGACATCTTGAGACCAAGTATATCTTGTTTAGAGACAGCAAAAGGGAATGAAAACTAGGCAAGCTAAAAACCTACACAGTTCGCAGTTAGAGATGAAAGGCTGCAGAAATGTTTATTGAATACAGTGCCAGGTTTATAAATAAAACTTATTTACAATTTCCATAGAGTTGGTCCCCCATCAGAGAGGTGGTTAAATCTCCAAACAGTTTATCTCAAGATTTACAGAAACATTCAAGTACATTTCCTTTTCAAATAGCCATGGTGAAGGGCAACTTCGGTAACAAAATAACTACCACCATCTTTGCTACAGAAGTGTTTAATGAACATTATAATAGATTTGGAGAAAGAACACACACTCCACCCATGCCACTACCTTCTTATTCCAAGGGATACAGACAGCAAAGTATTTCTGTCTCCTATAGGACAACTTCAAGGGCTTAAAAAAAAAAAAAAGGAAAATCAGTAACTGCCAGCTGGAGGGATAGATTAAGACACATTAGTGGAAATCTAGTAACTGCCAAAGGATAAATATATTTAGGATATACAATAAATAATTCAAATGTTTAAAATAATTGAATAAAGAATAGACTTGACCAAATTTACATTCTTTGTTCAGGAAGAAGTTCCCAGTGTGCTGAGGGGGTAATGGTAAGCTATTCCTCCGACGTGACACAGCAGGGCGAGGCCTACTGGACAGCCGTCCATTACAATATTGTTACACATACAATCAGACATGCATTTATAAAGAGAATATAAAAATATGTACAATAGCTCATTTCCAATGTCTGTAAAGTTGCCGAAAGACACCAATGAAAGTGTGCAAAAACTCGTTTGTCAAAAAATCTGAAAAAGCCTTCCTTGGCAACAGTGCATCAGAAGCCCATCTGAAGTATCGAGATCCGTTTGCCTTGCTCAACACCTACCCCAAACAGATGGAGAACAAAACTATGAAAGGGTTTGCCAAGTACTCAGCAATTTCTTATGGCAAGTCTCAGGCCAAAGCGGGATGCCAGTTAAACTAATTACTTTATATATAAATATATGTATATATTTATAGAGTAGTTAGAAGTCGGGGCAGAGTTTACAGGAAGGCGCTAACCATCTTCGAGAGTACTTCCCCAACAGCCACCTATTTCCTCTCACCAAGTCAGGCAGACTGCTAACACTCAACCCTGGGGTGGGTCTCCCCCCAAACACTAGGGGAGAAAGCTACAGTGGGTTCTGCCTCACCTCTGCTCCAAACTGGAACTCAGCATTCCCTGGGAGACAGGGCTTCTGGTTCCCATACAAGATCTGGGCCATCCAAGAATCCCGTTTCAAAGGTAGTCTTTGAAGACAGGCTATGGGACCACTAAAATGGAGTCCACCCAGCTTCTAGAAAGACTTGTGAAAAGGGTAAGATAGAAGGCTGTTTTACAAAACAAGTCAAATCACCCTCCCCAACCCCCTTTGAAACTACCAAGAGGTCACTGACCACAGGCCTGAGAATGGGTCAAAAATCACACTATTTGACCCCCTTATGAGAAATATCCAAGACACAAACTGACTCAAACCAAGTGCCTTTCACTAGAAGAGAAATCCCAAGGTAACCTTAGGTGTTCCTTTCAGATTCAAGAAATTATGAAAGCCAACCCTCAGTTCACAGCACCAACCGTCTTTTCTACCAACCACCCAGCCCAAGGACCAGTAGCAGAAGCACATGGACGGTGTCTCTCCACTGCTCTGACCCATCTGTCCGGCAGAAAATCTAATAAGCTACAAAACGCCAGAAAGACAGGGAGTAGGAGAGGCAGAAGCCAAGGGTCTCTATAAATCAGCCCTGAACGCACCCATTTGGCTGCCAAGAGCTTCTTACTGCCTTGCGAGCAGCCTGCCACTGTTCCCTGGCAAATTAAAACCACCCACACAAACACTCAAAACCCAAATCTCCTTGCTAATAAGATACAACCAGTTAACACCCTGAAAAATGTACATCCAGCCTTCATTTCAAAGAGCTCTGCACTAAATGCAATATGCTTTTAAGAGGGCTTTTTAAACAGACCGATCCCAATATAAAGACCAGTATCAGCATGACTGAGTTTTGGTTACAGGTTTATAATTAGATACAAAATTCACTCTGGGCTGGAGTTTTCCTTTCAAGCCGGAGGCAAATTCTACTTGGGGGGGAAAAAGCAAAGTCAAATCAACTTGGAAAAAAAAAAGAAAAGAAAAAGAAAGCTGAAGTTAAATATAAATTAAGTCGTGAATCAAAAGTGACTGGTAGTGTCCTTTAGGCATGAAGAGACCGGCTTAGAAAAGTGACTACTGCTTCTACTGCACACAGCGAGGAGTGAATTACAGACACACTAAATCATGTCTCTTGCACAGATGGTCTCAAGTAGTTACATAAAACAGGTTTATCAGCAGCACAATTGAGAAGAACTTCTAAATACATGCTTGAGAGAAAGTGGGTTTTTTCCTTCATTAAGAGCTCTACTGCCTGAATAGATCATTAAAAGTTACCATGATTCACGTCCCCCCTCCCCCCAGTGAAAATGCAACTAGACCTAGTGTCCGTAAATACGATGAAGCAATCAGTATCTGCTTGTTTTAGTCAAGGTCTTAGGCTTGGGTTGGTGCTGGGATCTTGGGAGGGAAAACCAATGCTGGGCTGAGAGCATTTAAATGTACACTGGCCTCCCCTCCATCTGCCTTGTCCCCGTTTAGATCTTAGCTTTACAAAGCATGTAACACCACTTTAAGTTAATGGACTTTTATTGGAATAAAAAAAAAAAACTAGCATTTACAACTTGGAATGGACGTAAATCATAATTTCTTGAACAGCAATGTTGATGGTTGTGCTGAAGTCCACAGCCACAGCCTAACTCTGCCGGCTCCAAGTCATGGTTCAGAAGGTTTAAAAACAGAGAGTCCAAAGATGCTCCCTTGCAAAAGGTTTCTTATTAAAAATTTGTGTGGATGGTGACACCCTAACACCCATTTCACTCTAGTACATGCAGACAATGCTAAACCAACATACTTGGGCATGCCACCAGGGTGTATCATTGTCCCCACGGTCGGCGGAGCACAGAGAAGTACAAGATGACCATCCTACTAGCGGGGCTGTCTCAGCTGTTTATCCTTCACTTGTTTTTCTGCACATCACCCTGAGGTAAACCAATTTGAAATGAATGTGTCTGTTTTCAGTAAACCAGCTGTGACAATTTATACTAAACAAATTGAAATAGAACCCATTTGAATAGGTTTTGAATTTGTTTTTTCATTTTTCATTTTTAATACAAATGCCTGACTGTGCTCAATCGTCAAGCTGCATGCACGAAAAACTGGCCAGCCCAAACCGTGTATTAATATTAGCAAATGGAACTTTAAGGAGTCCTTATCATCAAGGTAGTACAAGTATTTATATTGTAAAACTGATGTGTATGTAGCTTGATCTTTAGGGGACAGGACCACCAACCAATACATGCAGATTTTGTGTGTGGACAGAAGGTACTTTTGACATTCAATTTTGCTATATAGAAACAGAATGAATAAATGAACTTTTTTTTCTTTTTTTGCAAGAGGTAAGTAAAAGATTCAATTTGATTCTTCTAGAGGGGGGAAAAAGGAGTTGAAAGTAGGTCTTCATTTTGCAGTCATCATCTGTACGAATTCTGAAAAGACAAATAATCACAACTTTTGGTTATCTTTAAAAGCAGCTTAAATGAACACCTCTCTACTGTGCATGAAATGAAACCAAGGCCTGTCTAGTAAGTAGGTAACTTATTCAAAGAACCTAAAGGCAAGACGTCTAAAAACTAAGTGAAAGACATTTTCCATTTTACCTTCATAGTTGACTTGTCCATCTCCATCAATATCTGCTTCTCTGATCATTTCATCTACTTCTTCATCTGTTAGTTTTTCTCCTAAGTTTGTCATGACGTGACGTAGTTCTGCTGCACTGATGTAACCATTGCCATCCTGTGAACATTCAGCAAGTGTTAATGATAGCGGTTTGGTATGGGCAAGAAGGAAGGAGGTCTTTGACTTAATCATGCCCTCTCAAGTTACTGCTAACTGCTCAAATCAACAATTGTGATCTCTAGTTCCCACCTCTGACTACCGAATACATGCAACAGCTAATGCAGAAAACAGGGTAGGAGAGTTCAAAGGTAACAGAAATTAAAGGAACAATCAGGAAACTTGGTTCAAAATTCCTATTATGCTTACCCTCACCTGAAAAGGTTACTATAAGATAGATCAGTTCAGTTCGGCTCAGGCAGTTAGGTTATGTATTATTATGTACAACAGATTACTGGCACTTTTTAGAAATAGCAAAAAAAGAGAAAAGCCATACTTAAATACCATCTGCTATGAAGATACAGGATTACCTTGTCAAAGACTCGGAATGCCTCACGGATTTCTTCTTCACTATCTGTATCTTTCATTTTTCTAGCCATCATAGTCAAAAATTCTGGGAAGTCAATGGTGCCATTACCTCGAATTAAAAAAACAAAAAGCTCATGTAAAATAATCTATGAATGCTGCTCTGCAGTAATAGTTTTAGAACCACCATAGAGAATGGCAAGCAATTGCTAGGATGAAGTGGCGAACAATTTTATTAGGTTCAATAAATAGTTTTAGATGTTGTAGGTCTAAGATCATCAAACACCACACAGCCACACAGGACAATTTCACAGGTTTCAAACTTATCACCAGTGCCCAGGAAAGCATTTAATAATAACAAAGGAAACCATGTATCTGGGTTCATGACCACCAAAGGGTCACAAAGGGCTGTGTAGTTTAAGAGAAAACAACACAGAACTCTGACAGGCTGAACCCCTCCTCCTGCAAGGGAAGGAAATACTCACAACTGCTTCCCTTGAGTTAGGGAGATCACAAGGGTCTAACTACTGCCTTGGCTAGTGACAATAGTTAATGTAAAAGTGGCCTGGAATTGGGCTGTGGGTTAAGAGTACAAAACGACTTAAAGGAGAAAGATTGTGAGAGGGGAGAAAATTGACTTTGTTATGCCATGGGCTCTTAGTCTTAAGAAGTCTCCTTTAAGGACACTTCTTGGCCACATGATGACAGTAAGTTATCTAATCATTTTCTTCCCCAATTCAGCATCATTTCCCATTAAAAGAAAAGGTTAGCAAGACATGATTGCAAGAGGGACTTTACCTAACAATTGCAATCAGTGTAACCTGGCTTATTGTACCCTCGATGAATTTTAAAAAAAAAAAAAACATAATAAAAAAAATTAAAAAAAAAGGTTAGAAGCACTTTCACAGCTCTGACCATTAACATTTAGTAAACTGTGCCAAAAGAATTCATCTTATGGCCAGTATTCCAAACTCCTCCTCTAAAACTAAGAGACATATGACTACTCCTGAAGATAAGCCTCTGGAGTAAAATCAGAAAAAACCCTTAAGTTGCTCATTTTCACAATTTGTACCTTCAGAACAAAGTAATTCACAGATCCCTTCAAATGTTTTTTTGTCTCCTCCAAAATTTTAAGGTGTTACTGATATTCGTCCAAGGTTAAATAAATTGTTTGAAGTACTATCTCACAACCATGCAAAGATAATGTCTTTAGGCATCACCGTATGTATTAAGGGCAAATACAGGATGCAGGAGCCTGCCACAACTTCCCATTGTCTCTTCCAGTCTGAAAGCGAAAGGCTATCAGGCACTTACACTTCAATTCCCAAGCCTAATTTCCCAGGGCTTCCACAAAACAAGAGGGAGCCACCCTGTGTTCCCAGATACCAGATCACCTTAGCAGTCAAATTAGAGAAAACCACAGACAACCTTTTTCCCAAAAAAAAAAAAAAATTAAGCGTGGAAAAATCTTTAGAACTAATTCTAAAATTCTGAAAGCTTGAAGAGCTTAACCAAAAGCCTTGCTTCTAATTGTCTATGACCAGACAATACCCTGTGGTGCCATATTTAAAACAACAAAGTGAGACTCTGTCTCAAAAAACAAAAACAAACAGCTTCTATGGAGTCAATCATTTAAAAAGTAAAGTCTAGATCCAAATTATGTATTCTTGGCTCATCTTTTAAAAGTCAATGTACTATATAATGTTATATAGAACATTAGTGCATATATATAATTTACAAAAATACATGTTTTAGGGAGGTGTGCTTCAAAACTGTTTACTGATAGAATGACTGAGAAGTCTGTTGTCCACTGCTATAGAATCTAGAGAATGGGTGACAAACTGCTCTGTGGGGTTATTGCTACTTCCTCTGCACCTGCATACCTTTCCCTTCTCTTAGGCTTTATACATCTATCCCCCAAGCCATCAGGCACCCCACCCCCAAGCCTCACATGATCCTATCCAGAAAACTATGGGTCATACAATACTCAGTTCTACAGTAGCTGTAAGGGTGCTCTTCACCCACTTCATTTGGTTGTTTTTTTTTGAAACAGAGCCTCAAGCTATCGTCCTGGGTAGAGTGCCATGGCATCACAGCTCATAGCAACCTCCAACTCCTGGGCTTACGGGATTCTCTTGCCTCAGCCTCCCAAGTACCTGGGACTATAGGTGCCCGCCACAACGCCCAGCTATTTTTTGGTTGCAATTGTCATTGTTTGACAGGCCCAGGCTGGATTCAAACCCGCCAGCTCAGGTGTATGTGGCTGGTGCTTTGGCTGCTTGAGCTACAGGCACTGAGCCTTCATTTGGGGTTTTTTCCTCCTCTAGAAGAGACAATTGGCTTTTTTAAAAAGTAGGCTCTATGGCCATTTAATTTTAATCCCTTCTCAGGACTCAATGCAGACTCATGGGCCAACTGATAAAAGATTTGAGCGCTAGGTCCTAGCAAGCAGAAAATAATAATACAGTGATACGATCCAGGAAATGCTTTAGACAGCGAGCAGGGTCAATGCCAGGCCCACAATCTTCTATTTTAATTGTCAGTGACCATAAAGCAACCACAGAAAAGATGTTTGCACATTTGCTTTGCTCTGGGGACTTGAAAGATAATCCTGTAACATGTCCGAACTTGAATTATACAACAGTGGCACTCATTCATGGTTCTAAAGCCCTTACCATCAGCATCCACTTCATTGATCATATCCTGCAATTCAGCTTCTGTTGGATTCTGACCCAGTGACCTCATGACAGTTCCAAGTTCCTTCGTTGTGATGGTACCGTCACCATCTTTATCGAATAGGGAGAAAGCTTCCTTGAATTCTGAAAACAAAAGTTCACCCTTTAGAATAAATGTCTTTATCCAACCCAGCCACAACCCACTTGCCTGGGGCTTGCCAAAAGTTGTCCAAGTCGTGCAAGGTATCAGAACCTGCCTGGTCTTTATCTACTGAAATACAGTAGTTGGTTGGACTGGCCTTCATACAGCAGCCCACAAAGCAAAGATTGCTCCTGGTAACCAGTTCCATAAGACCACAATATTCTTACATTTTTAAAAAAACCTACATCTGAACATGCTTAAATTAGTCCCAAATCCAATCTGACATGAGAAGATTGGTCCATATGTTCCCTTAAAGTCTGTTCCTGTTAAATCTCTGCAGCCATAAGAACTCCTTGTTTCACAGCTACACAAAAACATTACTAGAGGGAGGTGCCTGTGGCTCAAGGAGTAGGGTGCCAGTCCCATATGTCGGAGGTGGCAGGTTCAAACCCAGCCCTGGCCAAAAACCATTACTAGAAACATATATTCCAAGGTAACCAGCCTATTCTCTCTACATGGCATTCAAGACATTTTGAAAGCATCTATGGTTTCCTAAAGAGAAACTGTCCCAAAACAACTCCTCTAGGGAATATTAAAAAGCTAAAATCCCTAGCCTGAACAAGCACAAGATCCAGTCTCTAAAAATGACTGGGCATTGTGACGAGAGCCTGTAGTCCCAGCTACTGCAGAGGCTGAGGCAAGAGCATCTCTTGAACCCAAGAGTTTGAGGTTGCTGTGAGCTATGACACCATGGCACTCAACCCCAGGGAAACTGAGCGAAACTGTCTCAACAAAACAAAACAAAAAAACCCTGCCAGACTTGATGGAACCTTACCTAGTTCAGGAAGCTCAGGAGGGAAGATTACTTGAGCCCAGTAGTTCAAGTCTAGCTGCAACATAGCAACACCCTGTTCTCTAAAAACAAAGACTAAAATCTAAACTCAACTAACTCTCTTCCCAACTATTACAGTGGTTCTAACACTCATTCACCTATTCCCATTTATTTTAGGGTAGTAAGCACAACCTTTCATAGTGGATTACTGAAAGACTGTGGCATAAGAATGTAAACTAAATTTCTGAGCAGCAAGCTCAGTGCAATCTCATTATATGTAAAGTTCTGCACATCATGAAGCACAGTCAATCCCTCCAAAGTGTAACAAGTGGGCCTTCTAAGTTTACTTCTCTCCATAGTATCTCCAAAATAGTGGCAAGGAGTAACACTCAACCTAAAAGTTTCAGCTAATCATTTAAACAAAATTTTAAAAGACTGCTCAATCTGAGCAAGGGGGAGGAAACGGAGAATCACCAAAACTGAGTCAGTGCCTAGTTCTGGCCTTCTAGGGACCCCCTCGAGTTGTCAACTTACCAGCAATCTGTTCTTCGGTCAGCTGATCAGCCTACATGAAAAAAAGAAAAGGTTATAATTCAATCCACCACACTTTGGTTGAGATCAGCATAGTTTTTACAATTATGCTTTTAATATTGTGATCGTTCAGAAATCAATCTTAAAAAAAAATCACTTGAAACTAATCATTTCACGCAATCAATTACAATAAAGGGATTCTTTATGCTATTTTAACAAAGGATGACAAGGAGCTGACACCATCTACTCACTTCCGGTTTTCTTTTCTGGGCCTATGTCTTTGCGTGCTCAGAATCTAACGAGGGTCAGTTCATAATGTGAAAAATGGCACCTCTAGCGGCAAAAGGCCCCCAAGCACCAACTGCAGCAACAGCAAGCTCTACGAAAGAGGAGCGCCATCTACTGCACCAAGGGACAGGACACTGCAGTGCCCGCTTCCATCCAAGGGACCCAGCCCAACACCACAACCACCACAGGATCTGTCCAGGGAATGCTTTTAGCGCACCTTGCGCATTGCTTCAGGCTCTCAAAATGTTCAAACTGGCATTATATAATGGCATTGGGTTGGATTAACCGGCTTTTAGATCCATTTTATGAGAAACAATTAAGTGGAAAAAATAAATATACAGCAATGGGTTACCCCACCAACTTCATTTCCACGTAATAAATGCTTTCCAATCCTTTAAATTAGGCAGTTATTTGTTAAAAGCTTACCATTTACAACGGCTAATGGCCTTGGTTAAATTATCCTGATTCAGAAGCCAAGAAAAAAACAATTATCTTACAAATTAGGTGTTACAAAACTGCAAAAATTAAGTACACAGAAAGCTACATAAGACTATATATATCCCTCTCTTCTTAGGTAAAAAAGAATAACTATTAAATTTGCTGGAGAGTATTCACCCTACCCATCTTAAGAATGACATAGGAGTTGCTCATAATAAACAGACTTTACTCCAGGTGATAATGGCCATGAAGGTAATTCTCACTTGCATTTGGTATCCACCACACTGAACCCGTGCCTCCAGCCAGGGGAATTTGAAATCTCAGGAAGAGCTAACATGTATTTTTATTTTAATGAAGCATGTCTATGAAGCCAGCTACAAAATAAGTCCTCATGGAAAACTGATTGTGTGAAGTATATTTTCTTAAGTGGAAACTTTTACAGTTGGAAGGATGTTCCAATATATTGATGGGCGGGGGGGGGGGTGGGGGGGGCGCTTGGTTTTCCAAACTGTGTTTTCCTTCCTTGCTATTTCAGTCCCTAAAAATTGTTTTTCTTAAAATGAAATGGAGACTAGATGATTTATGTAACGACAAAGCAACGTCTATAATACAACAGGCAGCGCTGCCACACCTCACAAGAGAAACTGTCACCTTACTACAGAAGAGAACACCGTGCTGGAAACTCTCGAGTTAGAGATAAAGCAGGCATCCACCTTCCTTGACAACGAAAACTCCCTTCTTCCAAATCGCTGTGGCCTTGGGGGCAAAGGTGTTCCAGAACCCGATTGGGAGCAAACTCCCCACCCCGCCAAACCAGAAAACGCTACGGGTGATGTCAGCCCTACCCGTCGAGGGAGGAAGGGGGCTGTGTAAAACACACCCAGTCAGGCCCACAATCCCGACTGGCAATCTAGAGGCTGCAGAGACAGCGGAGAAAGCGGAAACGTGGAGGGCATCTCCCCGCAGACTGGGAAGTGGCGCCGGACAAGGGGAACGCCGGGCGCGGGGCAGGGCAGGGGTGCATGCCTGAGGGCAGGCGGGGAGACCCACATTCCCACCACCCGCCCCGGGGCCGAGACCAAGGCCGCCCCGCACCTCCCACCTCCTTCTGTTCCCCTAGGCAGCGAGCCCGCCCCGCCGCCGCCTCCTCCCGGAGCAGAAACTTTGCGTCTCTAATGGAAACCGAGCCGCGCGCCAGCTCCCTCCTCCCCCGCCCCCCTCCCGCCCCAATTAGCGCGAGCCGAGCGCCTCCCGCGGGAAGGGGCCTCCCGGTGTACCGAGGCTCACGCCAGTCTTCACTGCTGCACGGGGGTGGGGGCTGCAGGGCCGCGAAGACAGAGACACGAGCCCGGGCCACACCACAGGGCCCCGCCCGGGCGCTGGGCGGCTGGCTCGCCGCTTCCGCCCTCTCCGCCCCCCACCCCTCGCCTTCCTGCCCCCACCCCACCCTTCCCCGGCTCCTTCCTTCCCAGCCCACGCCTGCGCCGCGCCCCCCGGGAGGAAGGAAGGGACAGCGGCTGAGCAAAGGCGCCTAGCGCGGTCGGCTGGGAGGGGTGGCGAGGGGACGGTGAAGACGCCCCCCATCCCCAGGCAGGAGCAATGTGCGCCACCGGCTTGCTTCGGCTCATTCATTCTCCGCAGCCCGCCCGATCTGCCACCTTACTGCCTGAGAAGAAGTGGGGGTGGGGGAGTTGTCTAGTGCCCGGCCCCGCCCGGCTCCCGGGCCGAAGCGCAGCGCTGCAGGCAGCCCCGGTGCAGCGCGCTGGATGCAGTGGGTGCGGGGCTTCTGGGGGAGGGGGTGCGGGAGGCCCCGGTGCAGCTGCGGCCCGAGCCCCTGCTCGTGAACGGTCCACCGCCAAGTCCCGCTTCAAAGAAGTTCAAAATATGAGGATTCCCGGCAGAGAAAATCGAGATGCAAATCCAAAATGCATCCTTCTTAACCGCAGCTGCTGCGTAACGCTCAGAATACCTCCCCCTCCAAAATAAATAAAAAACCCAAAAGACTGAACTAAAAATCTGGGAAGAAATCTCAGGCAGCTGCTACGCCGGCGTTTGCCACTCCCGACCTACCATGGTGTGCGCGAAGGGAGGAAGAGCAGAGGGAGCGAGGGTAGCTGCACCAACGCAGGGGCTGTGACCGCGGGGCTGCCTCCGCTGCTGCTGCTACTGTTGCTAAAGCGCGCTGTGCGCTGTGCTGCCGCCGCCTAACTGCGAGTAACGGCACAGCGTCCACGAGACTCTCAGCACCACTGCCGAAGCACGAGTCTGCGCTTCGCGGTATATATAGGGCGCGCCGTATCCCTCCGCCGCGGCGGGCCGCCTTGCTCCGAGCAGCACTGCGGCGATCGGGCTTTGCCCGCTTAGCCCCGCCCCCGTCCCGCCTGGCCTACGGCCGTCCCCTGCGCACCCGCACGGCCGCCCCGGCCCGGGGCCGGGCTAGGAGGGGTTCGAGGTGGGGCGCGCCGTCTCCCGACAGGTGCGGTTAGGAGTCCTTTGGAGACGCCGATTTCGGACTGGGGCACGGACTGAGCGCCTGCATAGCCTGACTTGGGGGCGGCCTTGGGTGTCGGAAGCCGCCCGCCCTTCACCCCACCTGTGTGACCCTCTCACCTCAGCATCTCCAGCAGTCCCCTTGTGGTTGCTGGGTCCTAATTGACTCTCGCCCTTGGGTCACCAGCAGCCACTTGCAGTTTGGGAAGCTGGGGGAGGGTCTTGAGACAGGGGGGTATCCGCGGGGAAGTGGAGGCAGAGGAATTGACCGCACACCTTCAGCTGCCGAGAAGAGGGTCCGCTGAGGACGAGGTAGTTGTCTTCGTGGAAGAAATTGATCGGATTTTGTTTTTCAAATTTTGGATCAGTATCTGCGGCAAATTACATATATTCTGTCGCTAAATCTATATCATGCGCCTGTGCTTAACTAGTCTTACTTTAATGTTTTTATGTTTCCACTGAATGTTTTTCAGGATGCTTGAATATTTCTCCCCTACTGTTTTGTTCTCTTTTTCTATGGAAAATATTATTCATCCTGGCTCCAGTCTGCTAAAATTAATGTACCTCTGCAGTCTCTATAATCCTTAAAACCCAGGCTTTAAATTTTTCATAAATTTCCTGTCCTTGAGAGGGATCAGAATCTTCATTCATAAATCCATAAAAATAAAAAATGAGAAAGATAATTAGAATCCCCCAGACTACAGGTAGAACACACCGCCAATTGCCTCCAATACAGAGCTAGACTGTATTTTAATCTACACTCTTGTTTACATTCCTCTTAAAAGAATATTTTAATCTTTTAAGTTTACTAATGTATTCCATTCCTCATGAACTCAAAAAAGAACAATTTCAGTCATTAATCTGAAGGCCAGGACTTGTAAAAATATTGACAAAATGCTGCAGTTTCTTTTCTTGCCAGAGCAGAAAACAGAATTCCATCTTTTGTTTACAGGGCTGGGGCAATAGTTGCAGGTTATCATTTGCTTATTGTTTCAGAGAATATGACAAAGTGTGCGATTAACATGCTCTGCTGGAAAGGGCTTTGCTTGGTTATATTTGTTTCTGGCTTTGACAGAGTCTGCAGAAAGATGTTCTAAAAGAATGGAAAGTGTTCAGACATACTGCAAATGCCACGGGACTTCTTGGGATAACCTCAGATGAGATGTCAGCATCTGTGGAGCCGTTTTCACTGACGTTCCTTCTGGAATGCGGCAGAAGGGGTGAACCTGCTGTTTAATTTAAAGAGAGGCTGCAGTAGCAAGCCAGGGAATGGTGCTGCCTTCCATCTGCAGATTAAAATGACATTCTCTTCACAAATCTAACTCTTCTCTCCCTACCCCCCACCCCACAAATATATATATATACATAAGGAAAAACCAGAGCTCATAAGGAAAAACCAGAGCGGGAATAAAGCATACATATTAATGGGAGGGCTGGAAATAAGGAAATAGAATATAAGGGACTAATACAAAGTATTTTTAAAGAATATTCAATAATCCAATGAGTTACAAGTCTGCTCAGATTCATTATTGAAACTGCTTCTTTACTTAGGGAATTGGTAGTCTTTCTGTCAGGCTTTTCACATAATAGTGAAATACATTTTAAAATGTGGCATGAGATATATAAGTAAGAAATGGCCCAGAAACGAAATGGGTTTTATTATTAAGGCTCTACTAGTTTCTGACAGTTTTCCATTCCTTATAATTATTTGGCTTAGATGGCTACAATCGATGGTTTTGAAAGCCAGACATTCTCTAAAATAATATTTTTTCTTTGTCATTAAACTTTATTTTGCTTGAATAAAACACTTGGAAACTTTTTTATGGCTTTTTAAAACCATCCTTTTCAGAATCATTTTACTTACAGTAAAATTTATCTTTCTGATTCTCCATATTTTACAAACTGGAGTTCTCTTTTGGTGTTTCTTTAATGTATCAAAACACATATTAGCTTTCAAGTCCCTTTGGTTAATGATGAGATCATGCTTTACACAATTTATGAACATGCTTCTCACAGTTTGACACACTGAAATATAAGAAGGTCAAGTGACTTGCCCAAGATCTTACTGTGAGTCAGTGATAAGGCATAAAATGGAGAGCTTGCATCCCCATTCAGGGGCTCTGGATTACATTAGATTATATATTAGTGAAATCAATGTAAAAGTACAATGTTAAAGATTTGTCTACTTTAGAAAAGCAGATTCTTTTGATTGCCTGCTTAGATGGTCACTGGGTTTTTATTATCAAAGAGGTTCCTTCAAGTGAATAAAATTCCTAACTTTCTTTCTTTCTTTTCTTTTTTGTAGAGATAGAGTGTCACTGTACCACTCTCGGTAGAGTGCTGTGGCGTCACAAGGCTCACAGCAACCTCCAGCTCTTGGACTTCCACGATTCTCCTGCCTTAGCCTCCCTGCTTCAGCCTCCTGAGCAGCTGGGACTACAGGCACCCGCCACAACGCCCAGCTATTTTTTTGTTGCAGTTTGCCCGGGGCTGGGTTTGAACCTGCCATCCTCGGTATATGGGGCCGGCACCCTATTCACTGAGCCACAGGCACCACCCTAAAATTCCTAATTTTCATATGAAGAGATCAGCAATCAGGAAAATAGGCCACATTATTATGATTTTGTAAGTTACTGAGAAGTTAAAAAGCCTATGGAACATTTCATGATATTTAGGGAAAATGGTTCTATATGAAGTTATTTAAATAAAACAAAGTTAAGTAAAAGAAAACCAGAAAGAATGCAGCCCTGAGCCAGGAATCTCATGTTTGAATATCATTTCTGTAACCAACCAGATCACTCCAACCCTTTGATTCTTACAGAATGAACACAGATATAATAATTATACAAATCTATAGCGCTGGGCATGGAGACTCAACCTGTAATCCTAACACTCTGGGAAGCTGAGTTTGCTTGGTTTGCTTGAGCTCAGGAGTTTGAGATCATCCTGAGCAAGAGCGAAACCCCATCTATAAAAAAAATAGCTGGGTGTTGTGGTGGGTTCCAGTAGTCCCAGCTACTGAGGAGGCTGAGGCAAGAGAATTAACTTGAGCTCAAGAGTATGAGGTTGGGCTCAGTGAATAGGACACTGGCCATATACACGGAAGCTGGCAGGTTCAAGCCCAGCCCGGGCCTGCTAAATAACAATGACAACTGCAACCAAAAAATAGCCAGGTGTTGTGGCAGTAGTCCCAGCTACTCGGGAGGCTGAGGTAAGAGAATGGCTTAAGCCCAAGAGTTTGAGGTTGATGCGAGCTGTGACACTATGGCACTTTACCAAGGGCAAAATAGTGAGACTCTGTCTCAAAAAAAAAAAAAAAAAAGAATATGAGGTTTCTGTGAGCTATGATGCCACAGCACTCTACTCAGGGCAACAAAGTGGGACTCTTGTCTCAAACAAACAAACAAACAAACAAACAAAACTATAGGTAAAACAAGAGGTTTGAGCTTAATCTATAAATTCTTTCCAGCTGTAAAACCTTGTGTATGAGGTTATAACACATGATTATAAGATATACATATATAGCATATACCATATATATGTGTCACATGTATGCATACACATACATAAATATACATGTATTAGGAGAGAAAATAAAGAAATGGAAATAGTTTTAAAATAATACTTACGGAGCATTGACTATGGCTAGGCCCTGTGCTAAATGTATTATTTCACCCTCCTACCCAAGCTGTGAAGCAGGAATCATTATTATTATTTTGTTTGTTTGTTTGTTTGTGTGTTTGAGACAGAGTCTCCCTTTGTTGCCCTGCCTCAGGTAGAGTGCTACAGTGTCATTCATCACAACCTCAAAATCCTGGGTTTGAGTGATTCTCTTGCCTCAACCTCCCAAGTAGCTGGGATTACAGGCGCCCACCACAGTGCCCGCCTATTTTTTTAGAGATGAGATCTTGCCCTGGCTCAGGCTGTTCTTGAACTTGTGAGCTCAGGCAATCCACCTGTCTCGGCCTCCCACGTGCTGGGATTGCAGGTGTGAGCCACCTTGCCAGCATTATTATTCTTACAAGGGAACTGAGGCACCAAACAATTCAAAGTTGCCTAATTTAAGTGGAGTCATCCAAAAACTTAGCCGATAGCCCAAGCACTTAAACATTACACTGTAACTATCTCCTGTAAATTTTCTTTTTTTTTTTTTGAGACAGAGTCTCAAGCTTTTGCCCTTGATAGTGTGCCGTGGCATCATACCTCACAGCAACGTCCAACTCTTGAGCTCAAGCAATCCCACCTCAGCCTCCTAGAGTGCTAAGATTATAGGCTTGAGCCACCATGCCTGGCCTATCTCCTGTAATTTAATATGATTTATTTTTAATTTAATTTGGGGTGAGGGGGAGAAGTAGCAAAGATTAAAATTTGTATTAAAAAACTTACTAATACAAAAGTTTAAAATTAACACAGGATTATAGGAATGACTCTATCTGCCACACCAGAAACAGAGTGTTTGTGAAAAAAAACCTAACGTAAAGCATTTACTTCATGATGCTTCCTAGCTGAAGGACAATGCTGGTTTTCCTCTGAGGCCTAGAGAGGTAAGGAGACTTGCTCACTGTCAAATAAGCAGTTGATGGGCCAGGTGGGTAGAGGCAAACACCTGTAATCCTAGCACTTTGGGAAGGCAAAGGGGAGGAATTGCTTGAGGCCGGGAGTTTGAGATCAGCCTGAACAAGAATGAGACCCCATTTCTACAAAAAATGAAAAATGAGGTGGGTGTGGTGACGTGCACTTGCAGTCCAAGCTGCACAGGAGGATCCCTTGACCCCAAGAATTTGAGGTTGCAATGAGCTATGATGATGCCACTGCACTCTAGCCTGGGTGACAGAGAGACCCTATCTCAAAAGAAACCAAACCAAAACAAACAAACAAACCAAAAACCCCACATCCAATTGATGACTGCATACTGTCATGGAAGAAGTCTGATGTCATAATCCCAGTCCTGTTCCTCAAACCATGCTGTCTTTCCAAGAATTGCTATTTAAATTTATCTTTTACACAATTATCTCTGAAATGAAACCTTGATGTTAAGACATCAATTAATACAAAACAGACAAACAGCCCTGATTTTTACTATTTAGAGAATACATTTGCGTATTTAAATCTGGATCATAACAAGTCTCCATTGTTACATATGTTAAATATTTCAACATTTTTCCTTCAAAAATTCTCTATTATACTCCACATTGTTCTATATCTACCCTATCAGATACATAGATATATCTCCTTTCATGGAGTTTACATTCTTTTGAGAAATTGATTTTGTGTGTGTGTATGAGAGAGAGAGAGAGACAGGTGGGGGGGGGGTTGGTTGGTTTCATGTTGAATAACAGCCTAAATTCATTCACAATATATAATTGTAGTCATGTCTTCATGGATGGTTTATCAATTAGAGGCTATTCCTCAAGAAATTTGTAATCCCAAACTGGCAACCATCTCCTGAGCTGTCTCACAGAAAAATAAATCTTGTCTTCCACCTCTCCCGTGTGTTCCACCATCCCCAAAGCCCTCTTCCTCCACCCTGTGGTCCAACAGTACTTCGATGAATATCCACCATTTGGGATTCTGTACCTCATTAATCTTTTTTTGTTTGTTTGTTTTTGTAGAGACAGAGTCTCACTGTACCGCCCTCAGGTAGAGTGTCATGATGTCACATGGCTCACAGCAACCTCCAACTTCTGGGCTCAAGCGATTATTTGCCTCAGCCTCCCGAGCAGCTGGGATCACAGGTGCCCGCCACAACGCCCGACTATTTTTTTTGTTGCAATTTGGCTGGGGCTTGGTTTGAACCCACCACCCTCAGCATATGGGGCCGGCGCCCTACTCACTGAGCCACAGGCGCCGCCCCTGTACCTCATTAATCATCTCCAACTGCCGGAACAGAGTCTTATTGTTATGTGTCTTACTGTGTGAAG
Organism: Nycticebus coucang; assembly: GCF_027406575.1. NCBI lineage: Eukaryota > Metazoa > Chordata > Mammalia > Primates > Lorisidae > Nycticebus > Nycticebus coucang. Next base: position 93,974,431 of record NC_069788.1, read on the forward strand.
ATTTAGATTTTATTAACGTTTATACAGGAGTATTATAAAAGCTTTATTATATCAATAAACAAAATATTTTCCACTTAAAATTTTGCTATTATCTTTTTGTCATTATTGTTATTTTTATGAATGACTCCTATAGGTAAGGAGCAGAGAGGGCACGCTTCCATTACATATAAATTTGAAAATATGTTACCATATTAAACATAATAAAGAACATAATAAACAAGGGTTATGCCATGATAATTTACTATGAGACAAACATTATCAAATTTGAGCATACCGAGTATTTAGTGTCTCGTGATTTTTTTTTTTTTTTTTTTTTGGAGACAGGCTCACTTTATCACTCTCGGTAGGGTGCTGTGGTGTTATAGCTCACAGCAACCTCAAACTCCTGGGCTCAAGTGATCCTCTTGCCTCAGCCTCCCAAGTAGCTGGGCCTACAGACACCTGCCACAACTTCCAGCTATTTTTAGAGACTGGTCTGGAACCTGTGAGGCCTGGCAATCCACCTGTCTTGGCCTCCCCCAGTGCTGGGATTACAAGTGTGAGCCACTTTGTCTCATGATTTTTAAGTGAGTCCTACCCAGAGTAACTGTCCTGATGCAGTTTCAGCTTGTGGCTTACAATGGTCACCAATACGTTCAGTTAGTGCTCTGAAGTATGTATAGTATTTCTGAACAGCATTCACCTTACATTCTGTGTGTCTCTCTTTTTTTTTAATGTGTTCCTTTGTATAGCAGAGGACACATCTTGCCTTCCATTCACAGGGCTGTGCTTGTTTTGCTAGTAACTGTGGTGATGGATTTTCATCTTTCTCTCTCTGGCAGGGCCACCGTTGTGACCAAGGTCATGAATATGCAACACAGCAAGCTGGGATCAGGGATAGAGATTGAGAACAGAGCAAAATAATCGACCATTAATGAGACTGGACCCATGACTTGAGCTTTGTTAGCTCTGTGCTTTAACCAACTGATCCCTGATGTCAAAAGCAGCCAGTGGTTACAGAGTCTTAGGGACTGAGTACTGTGTGTGAATTGTAAAATGTAAAGTGGGATATGATCATACTTTTATGCTTTAGTTGCTCATACTAACTTCAAGCTGGTTTTTTGTTTTCTTTTTTAATGCAGCTACTGAGCAATGTATTCTGTATATCATATTATTTCGGAAATTCTTAAACTACCATTTTCCTTATTAATCCAAAACCCAGTGCAAAAGTAACTTTAATCAGCATCCAAATGATAGCCAGCAACTTCTCATTTCAACCTACATAACTGGGGGGTGGGGGGGAGTGGCAGACCATAGAACAGGTCTAAGGCTTAACTATAATAAGAGGCATTTGGCAGCTTACAAATGATTTAACAACTATTCAGTTGAAGGGTATGTGGCCACTGTGGTAAGCTGGAATGGCAGGTTTCAGGGTGACTCAGTCTGCTCGTAGAGCAGAGCCAGTGATTGGCACAAATTGGTACTTTTACTGAGGTCTCGATGCACAGGAAACTGGACCATAATGATAAATCAGATAAACTGATGCTAATTATGAATTATACCAAACAATTAGCCCCACCAACTCCAACACAGTAGAGATCTAGTTGGGTAAGTTGGTTTTTAATCATAATGAATAGACTTTGTCCTGTCTTCTGGAGCTGTGTTGCCGAGTACAGCAGGCGCTAACCACAAATGGCCATTTAAATCAAAACTAATATTAAAAATCAAGTTCCTGGGTGGCGCCTGTAGCTCAGTTGGCAGGGCATGGGCCGCATATACCTAGGGTGGTGAGTTTGAACCTGACCTGGGCCTGCTAAGCAACAATGACAACTGCAACGAAAAAAAAATAGCCGGGCATTGTGGCGGGTCTATAGTCCCAGCTACTTGGGAGGCTGAGGGAAGAGAATTGCTTAAGCCCAAGAATTTGAAGTTGCTGTGAGCTGTGATGCCACGGTACTCTACCCAGGGCAACAGCTTGAGACTCTATCTCAAAAAAATAAAAAATAAGAAATCAAATTCCTTAGTTTTGTGAGCCATATTTTAAGTGCCCAGGAGGCCCATATGGCTAGTGGTTACCACACTGAACAGTATTAAAAACTCCTTCATGGCAGTAAGTTCCATTAGACAGTTCCTATCTAGAGATTTTGAAAAAGGAAATAAACATCCATGCTTGCCTGGATTGTTGTCAGGGATCCCAAATTTTTCGTAGCATATCCATGATTGTTTATCCAATGAGTTTGTCCTTTTCTGATCTATCCAACACGCAGCTGCAGGATTAGTTTCATAATTTCATTCCACTGTTCAAAAACCTGCAGCAGCTCCCCTAATGCCTGCAGGAGATAAAATGCTAAGTCCTTGCACCTGGCAGTCAGAGCCCTTCAATGGTTTGTCAGTTGACTTTTTCAGCATTTCCATCCTTTGTTATTCTACAAACATTAATTCTTTGCTTCAGATATATCAGTCTACTCTCTGACCCCTGAATATAAATAGTGCCTTTTCCATGTCATTGCCAGTGTCCAGATGCCTATCCTTATCCTCACCATCTATCTCAACCCTATAGGTCTGTAATACCCAGTTTAAATACCACCTTTCAAACTTTCCTGATTATCATAGCTCCAAATGAACTTCCTCTCTCCTGAATTCCCCCAGCTCTTATCCTGTTCTACCTGGTATTATCTTTTTTTTTGAGACAGAGTCTTACTGTGTCACCCTCGGTAGAGTGCTGTGGTGTCACAGCTCACAGCAACCTCCAACTTTCGGGAACGATTCTCTTGCCTCAGCCTCACAAGTAGCTGGGACTACAAGTGCCTGCCACAACTCCTGGCTATTTTTGTTGTTGCAATTGTCATTGTTGTTTAGCTGGCCCGGGCTGGGTTCAAACCTGCCAGCCTCAGTGTATGTAGCCAGTGCCATAACCACCGTGTGACAGGCACCAAGCCTGGTACTATCTCTTTGTTTATCTTATCTCCTCAAGCAGACAATAGCAGAAGCCCACTGTTATACTTTTTTCCCACACCAAACCCCCATTCTTCCCTTCCTCCTTCTCTTATTCCCTCTCCCCTCAACTTGAATTGAGTTTGACTCCTATGTGGGTGCGGATTAGAGTCTGTACTGGGCTCTTATTAGTATTGGATATTTGCTTTTCCATTCTTGTGATACTTCTTGAACTCACCATAGTAATAGATCATTTGATTAATATTGAGCTAAATTCACTCCCAGCACTGAGGATATTAGAAGTGAATTTTCAAAAAGAGAATAGGGAAAGACAATTTTTGCTTTCCTGAAATCAGTCTTTGATTTGGTGGCAAGGCCACACCACCTCAGGAACACACTGGACTATCCCTACTGTGACCAAACATGTGATGTACCCTTCTATGGCCCTGAGCAAGTATACACCTGAGCTGATCTATCCTTCTTTGGCAATTCTCTTCACACTTGCACATAACTTAATCCATTCCCAGCTTCATGTAATGAAGACAATATGGCAAAAGGGAAGTTGCACTTGAACAGGAAACTATCTCTGTCTATATCCAGTGAAGGTGCTTCTGGAGTTTTATTCATTCTTAGACTCTGAATCATTGGCTGATAAACCAATTCAAGGCATCACAACAGGATGGTTGAATCATTTGGTCACTGAAAAGATGTACCTTCAGGAGGGTTTTCAAGTTGTACTGGTAGGTCCCTTCCTTTTCACTTTCTCCACAAACCAAAAGAATAGATGAAATTTTGTCTTATTCAATGAAAGATTACTCAAGGCTTTGTTATTTTTATTGTTTTGACCACAAAAATAGCTATTTCCTAAGAAGAGGTGAATACTGTGAAACAGTTATTTGGTAGGTTAAATGATTGCTTCCTTAGCCACTTAGCCATGCAGACTCAGCTACCTCATCTGTAAAATTGGTATAATAATATTAGAACATACCTCATGCCTTGGTGTGAGGGTAAATTGAGAGAAAAAAAAAATGTTGAACTGGTTTGCAAACCTTAAAGGCCTAGACAAATATAATGTGAGGTTGTTTGTAATATTTAAAATATCCACCTGCTAAATATGGCAAAGAGTAGGTCAGAAAACAATTCAGAACCAAAGTCAAAGAATCTGAGTTAGTCTGCCCAATAGGCGCCCCCAACAGGCTGGTGTCCTGGGGAACAAGCCCTCAGCCCCTTTCTCCTCCTATCACCCATACATAGGGAATGCTGCTGAGTCATCACTGCCTTCTAGAGCAGCCTAAGAGGTTTGTGACTCAGAGAACTGATTTACAGTTTCAGGTTTCACTGCTCTAACTCTTCCCTGCCACATAGTTTCGTAGTTGCACCTGTTTCACACCAAGTTTGAAACTTAGGAAATGACCTCAAAACTGAGTAGCAGCAAAACGTTTAAGTCATGTGTTGTGAAATGGTCTATCAACATAGTGATTCTAGTAGAGGCATTTCCAATTTTTCAAATTTTTAAGAAGGGTGGAAAACTGAAAAACCATTCAACGTTTTGTACCTGTGGGAGATCTGTATTTGGGAGTACTTTTTGTTTTGAGCATGCATTTCAGACTGTGTTCTGTATGGTGATGCCATAGACTATCACTGAGCCATTCTGACTTCCCGTGACCATTTGCTAGACAGCCAGCCAGATCAGGCAGTTAAAGGTGCTACAGAAGTTATGGAAAAGGTGGGTTTTTTTTTTTTTTTTGTTAATTCTGTGAACAAGTACTATGCTTTAAACAAGTCACACCTGTTCTAACCTCCTGACGAAAAGGACCAAATTTTTGGAAACCAGCCCAAAAGTTGCATTAATGAGAAATGAAGATACAAACATTATTCTTTATTAGTTAGAACCTTGCAATACACTAAATATACTCAAGAATTTATGAAATAATTGTAATTGTGTAATTACTTTCCTTTTCCATTTGTTACCCATCTCAAAAAATAAGCTTCTCTGAACTCATCTGGGAATAGGAAAGGGAAACACTGCTACCCTAAAGAAGACAGAAGGAAATAAACTATGATAATCCTTCACAATGGAAAAGTGTCAGCAATTTAAATGAAGGTCAAAGATTTTTAACAAGCAGTATAGATAAGGCCTAGCATAGAGAACACTTCAGGACAGCCAATCCCTGAATGCAATAACAAAGTCCAAAGCAAAGTCGCCTAGAAATTTTCCAGTCACTTGGTGGCCCTGAGAGTAACATTCCTCTGATTAAAATGTTTTCAAAGGTCAAAGGAAAGATCACTCCAGTATGATCCTAGAGCCTGCTCTGTCCCTAACTAACCACTTCTCAGGACTTAGTTTTCTTATCTGTAAAATGGAAAACTTGGATCAGATGGACTTTCTCTGGTTCCTCCCAGATTTGGAATTTCACGATTCTAAACACCTTGCTTGAGGAACATGTGCGGAATTCCTGCAAAACTAAGAGACCCCTGGACATGTGGATGTACAAAGAGCTGAAGTCACAGTGGTCTTGTCTCGAGTTACATCATTTTATAATTAAATGTTAAGAATTAAGATCATTAGGCGGCACCTGTAGCTCAGTGGGTAGGGCGCCAGCCACATACACCCAGGCTGGCGGGTTCAAACCCGGCCCAGGCCAGCTAAACAATGACAACTGCAACAAAAAAAATAGTCGGGCATTGTGGCGGGCGCCTATGGGCCCAGCTACTTGGGAGGCTGAGGCAAGAGAATCATGTAAGCCCAAGAGTTTGAGGTTACTGTGTCACACTCTACCGAGGGTGACATCGTGAGACTCTGTCTTAAAAAAAAAAAGAATTAAGATCATTATAGAATTCCTACTTTGTAGAATGATACTCCCACAAAATACTTAGAATAGACTAGGCCATGTCTACTTAAAATAACTGGTCAGTCCTAGCACTCCCAAAAATTTGAAAAGAAAAAAGAGATCAAAAGCTGGATAGAGGACATCATCTCTTTACAAAGACCAGAAAAGCAGCAACAGACAGGGAAAGTGAGCAATTTTTGTTTGAGTCAGATGGGTTTTTTAAAAAATTATTTTCTTCTAAATCTTTGTATTCTTAAAAAAATGTAATAGAATACAAAGGACAGCTAGAAGATAAGCTCTGATATTTAAAAACATGCATTAATATTCTGTAAGAATTATATTTCCTTATTTTAAAAATAAAACATGGAAACAATTCAAATGGAGAAAAAAAGATTGTGTTGAAAGAAGAAATGGGGGCCAGGCACAGTGGCTCACTCCTGTAACCCTAGCACTCTGGGAGGCCAAGGCGGGTGGTTTGCCTGAGCTCACGGGTTTGAGACCAGCATGAGCAAGAGTGAGACTTTGTCTCTAATAATAGCTGGGCACTGTGGCAGTCCCCTGTAATCTCAGCTGCTCGAGAGGCTAAGGCAAGAGAACTGCTTGGGCCCAAGAGTTTGAGGTTGCTGTGAGCTATGACACTATCGCACTCTACAGAGGGTGACAAAAATAAAAAAAGAAATAATACCTTCTACATTATAGACTCACAGTAAATATTGGTTAATTGCTTTTCTTGGAACTCAGCAGATGCTTTCAAACATGGATTCTTCTACTATTGCCTTAATTATTGTACATTCCTTCAGTAACCTTTATTGAACTCCTAGAATGTAAAAGGAAATTCACTAGGAGGCAGAGGCAGGTGGACTGCTTGAGCTCACAAGTTTGAGACCAGCCTGAGCAACAGCAAGACCCCCCTGTCTCTACTAAACATAAAATAACTAAGGCAAGAGGATTGCTTGAGCCCAAGAATTGGAGGTAGTTGTGAGCTATGATGATTGGGTGGTATTCTACACCCAGGGTGACAGCTTGAGATTCTGTCTCAAAAAAAAAAAAAGGTGTGGCGACGCCTGTGGCTCAAAAGAGTAGAGCCCATATGCCAGAGGTGGCGGGTTTAAACCCAGCCCCGGCCAAAAACTGCAAAAAAAAAAGGAAATTCACTAAGCCCAGAATGTAAGGATGAATTGGATAGGTCCTGTATTCAAGGAGCTTACAATTTAGTGAGTTAATTTGCTGACCACCAAAAACCAAAACTAGGATTAAAGTAATAAGCTTCAAGGAATATTTTGTGGTACACTGATTCACATTTAGATAAATTTGGGATAGGTTTTCTAATGACTCGAACTTGTTTGTAAAACGGGGACTCTCCCTCTGGAAAGAGATAGTTTGAGGAAGATTGAACATGGAAAATGTAAATGTAAGCTGAAAAGCTTAAGCATTGATAAATAGAAACAGATGAGCCTAAATATAACACGATTAAGTTGTGGTCCAACTTCTTCACAGTAGACTCAAGTATTAGAGTCGGAAAGGAATGTGGAAATTTCTCTACCTCAATCCTGTCATTCTACTACCTAGAAAACTCAGGTCCCAAGAACAAAGGAAAGGGACTCACCCAAGAATTCCCAATTTGTAATTGGCACACTCAGATCTCTCGTTTACATAATGATCTGGGTTGATACAAAGAAGTCATAGTACATAATTCCTATACTATCCACACTGCAAAAGAGCTATGTCATATTGTTTCTTTGGGGAAATATTTTTATGGTGAAATGCTCTTTTGGAAGTTCCAAGATATTTGCTCACTTGGCAGACATCTTGGGATGACTACTACCAGCCTACAGAAAGAAAACCATAGCTTTTCTTTTTTGAATAAGACTTTGAATAAAAGTTTAAGTAGTAGCGACAAACAGCAACTGGCAACTACTAGCCTGAGATCAAAGAATAACCTTTACACAAGTGCAGATGCCAATACTGGTCGTAAAACCTCAGGAAAGACCATTAATAACACAATCTTAGAAACAGGATGTGACTGTAGAATACTTAAAAATCAGACCCTCCGAACCGCCAAAACCACAGATAGACTTTTGGAAGTTATGTGAAATGGTAGTTTTAAGAAATGCATAAGATTTAATTTTCGTAGCTGGACTCTTACAGCAGTGACAATATCCAAGCAACTCTTCTGTTACTTTCTCCATAGGCCACTAACTAAAACTTCTGTTCAGAGTAAACAATTCCTGACGTGCCTAGATCTTCCTTCAGAGCTACACAGCACAATTCCCCCAAATGCTGAAGCCATCTCTCAATGACAGCTTCAGGTCTAGAAGACAGGGTATTACTGCAAGGGAAAGACGCAGGTTTGGGAAACAGACAAGCTAGGCAAGATTCAGTGCTCATCTCTTAAACTGCTGTGACTTTAGGCCTGTCGATCGACGTTCCTGGGTGTCAGATTTTTCACTGTGTAAGGGATTAGAGGCACCTTCTAGCACTACACAGACTGTGGTTAACAGATCTGGCCCATTTGGGTTATTTCACCAAGGAGTGCCTTCCACACGGAAGTAACTCAGGGCTTCCCTCCTCGCCGGCCAGAGCTCACCGGCGGCTGCAGGGCCACTACCGGGTAATCCACCCGGAGCCCGGCCGCGTCCCCTCCCGCCTTCTGCTCCCACGGAGCCGCAAACCCGGGCCCACCTCTCCCGCGGCAGGAGATAGGGAAAACCACAAGAAGGAAATGGAAGCAGGCCTTTCTGGAAACAAAAGTGCCCACGAGGTGCTTCTCATGTGGCTGGGCCCTGCAGCTCCCAAACAGGAAGGGTCGGCTTCGTGGCAGATTCGAGTCAGGGTTTAGAGATCAAGGGCGTTTATCTCATTTCTCTGGCGGCAACTGTTTTCACAAAACGCGCCGGACGATCGGCAAAGAGCACTCCCTCACTGAGCAAGAGGGCAGGCGAGGGAAGTTCCAGTTGGCCCCACGGAAGGCCACGGGCACGACGCGGGAACTTCGTGTAGTTTTAAAGTATTTCATGGGGGTGTGCGTGTAGGGCGGAAACCACCGCCCGGGAAGTGGACAGGAAGATCAAGCCTCACTCCAAGGCATCCCAGTGGGCCGGCCGGGCGGCGCGCTGCGCAGGCACTATATCTCCCCGCGGAGGAGCACACGACCGAATCGTCACACGACCAAAACGCGCCTTGTAGCCGGTTGCTTAGTTGGCACTGCTGAGGCTCCATTCCCCGTTCAGTTTAACCAGGACGCTCTGATAGGCCAGAGCGACTCTGCAGTGGTTGGCCGGAAAGAGTCGAGCCACCTGATTGGTCGCTGCGCACCTGCAATGCGTCAAGCCGCAGCGCGGGCGTGGAGGGCTGCGTGTGAATGGTCGTGGCTGGCGGGGCAGCCCGCGGTCTTCGGGAGGGAGCGGCTGCCCCGTGGCCGCCATCTTTACTAGTGGCAGCACGGACGGCCCCGGACGCCGAGGGGTTTTGCGCTGCTGTCTGTGGGCGGAAGAAGGTTCTGCGACAGAAATTTTGTCTTGAGTTTTGTTCTTTTTCCTTTTTATTTTGCAGGCGGTTGTTTTGTTTTTGTTCAGGTCCCGGGGAAGTGTTGGGGGTAAAAGGCTCGGAGTTCAGGATAAAGTGGCCACCAGGATGGGGGGTCTGAAAAGAGTTTCAGCCGCTGCTTTCGTAAAACCGATTGGTTTGCGCAGGGGGCGGGGGTGCGTTTTGATTCAGTTTCTGCAAGGAAAAGTGGGATTTGCTCCCTGGCATCGGAGAGCCATTCTGGAAAGCTCTCCGGAATACGTCATGATTCTTGTTCTTGCTGTGCGCGGTCCCGCCCGCACGCGCGCGTTTTTGTTTTTCAGAACTGTAAATCCAGCAGCGGTGTTGGAAACTCTTTTCTCGGCTCCGGAGGCAGTAGCCTGCAGGGGCAAAACTGAGCTTGCGGGGACGGACGTGCTGTGAGATTTTGTCTGAAAATGATTTTGATCATGTTAGCTTATTTGCCTTTTTTAGAACTGTTAGGTTTGTGTGCGCGTCCGGTTTTCTTTTGTCTCTCATGTCCACCCACACAAACAAAACAAAACAAAAACCATCTCTTTATCAAGTGGTCATTTAGGGCTCACCCTCCCGCCAATGGCAATGGATGAAAAAACGAAAGGATATGTTCCCTGGATGAGATGGGGAAATGGGAAGGGTCCTGGTTGTCTCTCTTCGGTGAATGGTGATAGCTTTGCTGGTTTATTTGAACTGCATAGGTGAAAATGCGATGGACTGTGATACCCGAAGGTGAATTCTGGAGCTGCTTTGGGTGTTGCCATGGCTGCAGGGAGAGGTAGTTAGTGAATTTTGCCGGCAGCAAACCAGGCAAGGCAAGGCCCCTTACTAGTAATTGATTTCCTGGTTTTCACCTTTCTCTTTCACATCCGAGAGATTGATTATTTTTGGCACACACGTGCGCGTTGATTTCTGTACTGACTAATACGGGTGCTCCCACTACCATGTGTAGATTTTCTGATTAGGTGTTGTGTCTGCAAGCAAAGCTTTGATACCGTTTGCCGTATGTTTTGATTTGCAAGTTATTGCTGTTCTTACCTAATCTCACCAGTTTTGGACATTTAATTACTGGATTTTTGTGTTTTCTCTCCAAGGTAAACCGTCACCCCTTAGTGTGCCCTCTGCCTAGAACTAACACTTCATTTTATTGTGTATCAGTATAATGTCAGAGCGCTGAGTTCATCGACATTACAAAAGAAACTTGCAGCTTTGCATCATTTCCATATAGCAACAACCGCTTGTGCCTCTGCAGAACACAGTGTCCCCATGTTCTTTGGCAGCTGCAGTGCTAAGAGTCGGCCACTTTGCTTGCCGTGTGAGGTCAAGCAAAGGATGAAAATCTTGCAGTATTTTTTTTCTGTGATATGAAGAGAATCAAATCTCTCATAGTTCCGGTCCTCATACGTTCTTTATAAATTGTAGGATTATTGACATGATAGGCCGTTACTAATACATTTATTGAGTGTCCAGAAAAGATTTTCCTTCAAGATTTACTATCTTGTTAGAAGGACAGATGGACAAACTCAGATTCAAAATAAACCTTAAACAGCATCATTTTTTGTTAAGTGTAAATAGGACTAATAAAGCCTTACAGTGCCAAATTTGGGGGTCCTCATCACAGTTTGTCTTGGACTTCCCTGGTTTTAGCACTGAACATGTCCTGGACAGCCCCTCTGTCCCAGGCAAACCAGGACAATTGGTCACCCTTGGATTGTTTTCAGTGCTGACAGATAGGAGGAACAACAGAATGGGAAATGAAGACTCCTATAATATAGAGATGGTTCTGGTTCCTTGCAGCTGGAAGCAAGAAAATGGATGTCCTCATGTAAGATAAGTGTGGACTAACATCTGAAACTCAGCATGTCCAAAGTCAAACTGATAACTTTATCTAATCTTTACTGCCCTTCCTTCTCTCATTCCCCACAGGTAGTTGGTTTTGGTTTTGTTGTTAATGTTTTCTCTCTCTTTTTTTTTTTTTTTTTGTAGAGACAGAGTTTCACTTTATTGCCCTCGGTAGAGAGCCGTGGCGTCACACAGCTCACAGCAACCTCCAACTCCTGGGCTTAGGCAATTCTCCTGCCTCAGCCTCCCTAGTAGCTGGGACTACAGGTGCCTGCCCCAGCGCCCGGCTATTTTTTGTTGCAGTTTGGCCGGGGCTGGGTTTGAACCCGCCACCCTCGGTATATGGGGCTGGCGCCCTGCTCACTGAGCCACAGGCGCCGCCCTAATGTTTTCTCTTTAACTGTGGTCTTTGTCTGTGTTAAAGGCTTTACCAAACTTCAAGTCCCTTTAGAATGGCGAAGTTTTTTCTTATGCAATAGATCCCTTTGCTAGTCTGATGATGCCTAATGCTACTATGATTTGTTGCCAGTGTTCATAATTGAAGGCATGCTACATTTCACTTACAGGTTAGTGAAGATAAGTTGCTTTATTTTTTTTGTCCAAGTTCGTGGACCTCCTGAATTCTCTCCCTAGAATCCAGGTTGAGAACCCCTGCTCGCTTTGCCTTGCCCCATTGTAGTTCTCTGTCCACTTTGTCCCCTCTTACATTCCTTTACATTCTCACTGCCAACACTGTAGTTCAGGATATTGTCACTGCTTTCCTAACTGTTACGTAAGTCTTTATTGGTTTCTGCCTTCATCTCTTCCAGATGCTGTCCACAGACTGGATAATTTATAAATAATGGAAATTTTATTTCTCATGGTTCTAGAGGCTGGGAAGTTCAAGATCAAGGCACCAGCAGATTTGGTGTCTGGTGAAGGCTTGCTCTCTCTGCTTCCAGGATAGCACCTTGTTGCTGTCCCCTCACATGGCAGAGAGGGAAGGACAGGCGAATGAAGACTGTCCTCGTGTGAAAGAAGAGACGGAAGCGCCAAGCAGCTCTCTGAAGTCTTTTTTTATAAGGGCATTAATTCCATTCATGGAGTGGACTCCCTCATGACTTAATTACTTCCCAGAAGGCCCCACCTCCTAATACTATCATGTTGGGGTTTAAGTTCTTACATAGGAATTTTGGAGGAACCATAACAGTCTCCTACCCCTAGTTCCATGTCTTACCCAGCTGATGGAATAATTTTTCTAAAACATGTATCATTTCCCTGCTCAAAGGCCTCAATAACTTCCCTGGCCTATAGGATTAAGCCTAAATTCTTCTATAAATTCCTTCAGGGCTCTGTATCATCTGCCTTCTCAGTCCTGATAACCTACTACCCTTTATATCTTCCAAAATTGTTCTTCAATTTTTGTGCTTTTCCCTCTGCATTCTTTATTTGTGTTGTTCCCTTGGCCTAGATTTCTGATTTCCCTCATCATCTGCCCAAAAAATTTCTAATATCCTTAAAGGCTCACTTCAAATGCAAAGCCAGCTAAAATAAATTCACCCTCGATTGGGCTCCCTTAGTACTTCGTTTCACTCTTCTGTTACATTCTACTTTTATTATGGGTATTTGATTACTCATTCAGTAAATGAGTATTTGTCAAGGACCGGTTGTGAGTGTGGCCTTTTAATACATACATATTCAGGAATACATAAAATGAAACAAATTTGGACCTTGACTTTTAAGGGACTTTAGTTTGGGTTATAATGTGAAGCTAAGTACCAATTAGTCAAGGTAGGAGAAAATGACAAGTATGTCAGGAATTGAGAGGAAGAGTTTACTCTGCTAGAGGAATCGGAAAAAGCTTTGTGGAGGAAGCAGCACTCTGTATGGTGGACATGGGAAGGCATCCCATGTGGAGGGAACACTGAGAACAAAGGCAAAGAGGCCGAAAGGAGCAGAGTATGGTGGGAATGTGAAGAAGTTTAGTCTGTTATTAAGGAGCATCACGGAAGACCAGGCTGGTGTCAGGTTAAGGCTAAATAGAACGTGGCCACGCATTCCAGGAAAGAAGATAAGACTGTCCTGCGTGGAATCCCTTGAAGAGCTAAAATGACAAAATCAAAAGTGATTTAGAAATAATTATGTGATAGCAAAGTGTGAGGTGAATTTTACTGAGAGGCGGTATGGGGAGAGACTAGGGAAGGCGGCAGGAGTAATAGCAAATACTTGTTGAGCACTGACAGTGTGCTGTGTTAACATCTTTACTTGCAGTATTTCATTCATTGCTCATGAAAGTCCTCTTATTTGCTCTTTTTCACCCATAAAGGCTTAGTGACTTGTCCTGGTTCACCATGATGGCAGAGCTGAAAGCTGAATCCATTTTATTGTCTGTAGCAGTGGGCCTGTGAGTTAGCTATAATCTGAAGGTGTTAGCCGTGGGATTAGAGAAGAGGCAAGAAATGATACTCTTTATAAATGATAGTAATTTTGTACTCCATGAAGTAAGTAAAAAAAAAAAGCAGCAAATATGTGTATCACCATATTTGAACTAAATTCCTGGGCTTTTTTTCTCTTTAATTTGGGACTCACCATGTGTCTCCTAGATACTTTTTTCCATAGTAAGGAAATGAAAACCAGCCTGAGCAAAAGCGAGACCCTGTCTCTAAAAATAGCCAGGCATTGTGGTAGGTATCTGTAGTCCCAGCTACTCGGGAGAGTGAGGCAAGAGAATAGCTTGAGCCCAAGAGTAGGAGGTTGCTATGAGCTATGACGCCATGGCACTATACCAAGGGCAACAAAGTGAGACTCTGTCTAAAAAAAAGAAAGAAAGGAGATGCTAGTAAGCTAAACATGTTGTTATAGATATGCCCTAGTTTAAGAAAACTCATAATACCAAAATGGGGAAAAGGTTTAGATATCAGTTGGGGTTGGCCTTCTGCTGAGACTTCTGAGAAACTTCACAGAAGGAAGTGGCAACAGCACTGGCTTGGAGGTCTGCCTTTGCACTTTCAAATATTCCCACTGGGGACATTTCCTGAATGTGAACTGGAGTGGCCCCTGGGCGAATGACTTTTCTTGGGCTAGTACCTGTTTAAAGATGTGTAATGGTTTCAGGGCATTGGAAGAGTGATCTTCATATCATCTGGTCAAGTCGGTAATCCCGTGTGCCCCCTTAAAAAACAGCAGTGGGGAAGAAGAGGCCGTGAGTGTGCCTTTCTGGAACCACTGGAGTGCTCTGTATCCCCCCTAGGTGCTCTCTTCTCAGTAGCTGAGGACTATAGAAAGAGGAGCAGGGAGGAGATAAGTCCATTTATTCCAATCCCTTCTATTCTACCACTCCCTACCCTTCAAATTTCCAATCTTATTGTAGATGGAAAAATTTAACCAAGTATATGTCAAAAAGTTCTTCAAACCTAGGAAAGGCTTTTCACCCAGAGTCTATCACCTTCAAAGGTTCTAGTTTATATTTTATGAAATGTCATCTACCTTTTTTCCTTTGCTAATATTCTTACATCATTTTGTATATTTTCTGTCATTCTGATTAGATCATAAGTTCCTTAAAAACAGAAATTATGTTAAAAAATGTCTTCTTGGCTCGGTGCCTGTGGCTCAAGCGGCTAAGGAGCCAGCCACATACACCTGAGCTGGTGGGTTCAAATCCAGCCTGAGCCCACCAAACAAAAATGACGGCTGCAACCAAAAATAAATAATAATAATTATAACTCAGCGTTGTGGTGGGCACATCTTTTTTTTTTTTTTTTCAGTTAAAAATTGCTTAATTTTTTATTCCTGGTACCGCTACCACATTTTACAGGGCAATATACCTGATGTAATGAAAAGAAAAAGACAAAGACAAAGCTACAACAGATAAAAGACCTCAGGAATGTACATCTAATTGACACTACATTGCATTAATCAATAGCTGCACTTTTTGCAAACTGTGGCTATGACAGTCCTGAACAAGTAGGGTTTCCTGTTTAAGCTGCAGTAACTTTTCTGACTGTGGATCATCGTTATTTCTGTGGCAGATTTTTACAGTTCCTCTAATGCATTTGGGACAACTGTCTCAAAGTAATCTGCAGCGTTCCTGACAACTCCTTCATCTCTCTCCTGCTAAGAACTGTAGCCCTTTTCTGTTGTTTTTAGGACCTTCTGCTACCATATCCACCACTTCCACCACCAGATCCATAACTACCACCATATGGACTGACCGAGCTTCTTCCACCAAAACTGCCCCCTTTCATGGGTCCATAATTTGATTGCTGTTGTTCACTATAATTTCCAAAATCATCATAGTTAAACCACCACCACCATAGTTACCTCCAAAATTTCCTCCTTCATTGTAACCATCATATCCTCCACCACCATATCTGCCACCTTGGTTTCCATATCCTGGTCCACCACCACCACAACCCCCTCTACTACTGTAACCAGGACCACTGTAATAGTTCCCACCGTTACCTCCAAATCCATTGTGGTGGAGGACAACTACCTCCTCTATAACTACCTCTGCTGCCACCACCTCCACCACCATATCCTGCTCTTCCACCAAAGTTTCCACCATGGCCAAAATTACCTCCACCACCTCCAAAGTTTCCTCCCCGACCCATAAAGTTGCCAGGTCCACCTCCACGACCTCTTTGCAATCCAGGAGACTGCATCTCTTGTTTAGAAAGGGCCTTTTTCACTTCACAATTATGCCCATTAATAGTGTGGTGTTTCTGAACAACAATTTTATCAACAGTATCATGATCATCATAAGTTACAAGAGCAAATCCTCTCTTTTTTTTCCACCCTGTCTTCCATAACTTCTATGGTTTCAATCTTGCCATGCTTTTCAAAGTAGTCTGTCAAATTATATTCTTCTGTATCTTCTTTGATACCACCAACAAAAATTTTCTTCACTGTGAGATGGGCCCCAGGCTTTACAGAATCCTCTCTAGAAACAGCGCTCTTTGGTTCCACAACAGCCCGTCAACCTTGTGTGGTCGAGCACACGTTGCTGCATCCACCTCTTCCACACAAGAGTAAGTCACAAAACCAAAGCCCCTGGAACACTGTGTTTGGGGATCTCTCATTACCACACAATCTGTGAGTGTGCCCCATTTCTCAAAATGTTCTCTTAAACTATCATCTGTAGTTTCAAAGCTCAAGCCACCAATAAACAGTTTCCTCAACTGCTCTGGTTCCTTTGGATCATGGCCCTCCATTTTGAGACCTGACTCGCCTCTTCCAACTTGAGTTCAAAATGGGACCTGGCACATCTTTTGAGTGTGGGACACAACCATAAGAGGGACTCTACCTAACAAAATTTTTTTTTTTTTTTTTTTTTGAGACAGAGTCAAGGTGTTGCCCTGGGTAGAGTGCTGTAGCGTCATGGCTCACAACAACTTCAAACTCTTGAGCTCAAATGATTCTCTTAACCTCAGTTTTTCTATTTTTAGTAGAGATGGGGTCTTGCTTTTGCTTGGGCTGGTCTTGAACTCATGAGCTCAAGCAATCCACCCACCTTGGCCTCCCAGAGGGTGTTTTGTTGTTGTTGTTCGTTTGTTTTTGAGACAAGTCTCACATTGTTGCCCTGAGTAGATTGCTGTCGTGCCATAGCTCACAGCAACCTCAAACTCTTGGGTTCAAGTAATTCTCTTGTCTCAGCCTCCAGTGTAGCTGGGACTTACAGGCACCCACCACAATGCCTGGCTATTTTTCAGAGATGGGTCTCACACTTGCTCAGGCTGGTCTCAAACCTGTGAGCTCAGGCAATCCACTCGCCTCGGCCTCCCCGAGTGCTAGGATTACAGACGTGCACCCACCAAAATCAAATATTTTGACCTTGTTGTTTATACTCTCACATTAACCTGAAATAAAAAAATTTTTTTATAATCACCTCTCACCACCTGCACCATTGTCCTACATATAATAGGCACTCAGTCTTGATTTGTCATTTCTCTGATTTATCTTCCCTCCTCAACACTTACCTCTGATGATAGCATTAGAAAGTTCAATGATACTCCAGAAAAAGATTATTCAGATTTCATTTAATTATGTTTATTGAATTCATTTCATGTGCCAGTTCCCTTAGAATGTGAGTGCTAAATACTTTCTCTTGGGGTCATATTTCTTAAGACGTTTTTGGGTCATTCAGCAGCTTTGAGAATCTGATGAAAGACATAGAAACCTCCCAGAAAATCACACATACGTTAAAGTCGTGTCACTTAATGATGTAGATACATTCTGAGAAATATGCTGTTAGGCAATTTTGTGACTGTGTGAACATCAGAGTGTATTTACGCAAACCTAGATGATATAGCCTGCTGCTGATCTAGGCTGTGTGGTGTGGTCTATTGCTCATAGGCTATAAACCTGTACAGCATACTACAGAATACTGCAGGCAGTTGTAGCACAAAGGTAAATATCTGTGTGTCTGAATATGTCCAAACATAGAAAAGGTACAGTATTATAATCTTATGGGGCCACCATTGTATATGTGGTCCATGAGTTGACCGAAATGTCATTATGTGGTACATGACTGGAATTCTGCAATCCCAGTCATAGCTCCTAGACATTCTGACTCCATTAAAACCAAAATAAAAAGTGCTATAAAAAAATCCAAAATACCAGCTGGTGTAGCAGCTCACACCTGTAAATCCTAGCACTCTGGGAGGTCAAGGAGGGAGGATCTCTTGAGTTGAAGAGTTCAACACCAGCATGTATGAGAGACCTCCATGTCTACTAAAAATAGAAAAAAAATTAGCCAGACTTTGTGGGGGCACCTGTAGTCCAAGCTTTAACCCAGTAGTTTGAGGTTGCTGTGAGCTAAGCTGAGGCCATGGCACTCTAAGCAACAGGATCAGACTCTGTCAACAAAATCCAAAATGCCCTCAGTGTGATACGTTTAGTATTTAACGTTATATGATCACATACGATCTATCTATGTAGATAACTATGTATATAGGCATTGACATGTAGTGGAATAAATCCTAGCACTAAGGGAGTTTTTTTTTTTTTCTCTTTGAGGAAAACAGAGCAATATTTCAGCTATGTTGTTTGTTAGCATTTCATAGTTCAATAAATGTCATGTCTGTTCAGCCACATTTTGAATAGATTATTTTTTCTTAAAAACATTCACAATTATATGTCTTTAAAAATGTTGATGTTCAGGGCGGCACCTGTAGCTCAAAGGGGTAGGGCTCCAGCTCCATATGCTGGAGGTGGTAGATTCAAACCCAGGCCAAAAACTGTGAACTGTTTCGGTGTTCTTGAACTTGGCACTCAGTTGGACTGCCTTGGGGAGAGCTTGAGCAGGAGTGTGGAGAACTTTGGGCATTGTCTGGGGCCCCAGACTGAGCCACTGAGCTGGGTGCAGGAAGCCATTGTGAAAGAACTGCTAAGGGAGTTTTTTTTAAATGATAAGTCCCTACAGCAAAATTTTTTGTTTTAAATTTAGTGCTACCTGAAACATATAAATAAATTTTTTTTTTTTTGAGACAGAACCTCAAGCTATCACCCTGGGTAGAGTGCCTTGGCATCACTGCTCACAGCAACCTCCAACTCTTGGGCTGAAGCGATTCTTTTGCCTCAGCCTCCCAAGTAGCTGGGACTACAGGCACCCACCACAACACTTGGAGGTTTTTTGGTTGTAGTTGTCATTGTTTGGCAGGCCCAGGCCGGATTCGAACATGCCAGCTCTGGTGTATGTGGCTGGCACCTTAGCTGCTTGAGCTACAGGTGCCAAGCCCATAAGAGATTTTTCACAAGATTTAATGCAATCTTGTGAGATTTAATGCAATCGATTTTTCAATCAATGTTTATTGTCTTGAAAAATATTTATTTTCCTCTAAGAGAATGGTAGCAATTGTGTGAACAAAGTTATTTTCAGAAGTTTACCAGTGGGTTTCTTTGTTTTCCTCGTGCTACTTTTCCTAATTCATAACAGCATTTGCTAAATTGTGTTACAGATAGACTAACGAAGAGGAATCTTGTCATCTGGAACCTGAGGCTGTTTTTATATGAGATCTATGAATTTGTGTAATATGTGTATTGTAAGGGCACAGAGAGGGAACAAAGGCTATCATTTGAGAATTTCGTCTATGTGTGAATAATAATGACATAACTGGACACCAAACAATGCTTACAAACATCCACAACTCCTTGTCTCTACCTGGAACCTTGTTGCAGTTTTTAATATTTCAATACGACAAGGCTATTGAGATTCCCAAGAAAGAATGAGATTCCAAGTGTGGTTTTTAGGAACCTAGTATGACACGTTTTTTTGGTTGTTGTTGCTGGATGAAGTCTATTTTATTTTTTACTTTATTTTATTTTTTGAGACGGTCTCATTTTGTCACCCTTGGTAGAGTGCTGTGGTGTCATAGCTCATAGCAACCTCAAACTCTTGGGCTTAAGCAATCCTCTTGTCTCAGTTTTTCACTTATTTTATTTTTTTTAGAGACAAGAGTCTCACTTTGTCACCCTCAGTAGAGTGCGGTGGCATCACAGCTCACAGCAACCTCCAACTCTTGGGCTGAAACTATTCTCTTATCTCAGTCTCCTGAGTAGGCGGACTACAGGTGCTTGCCACAACACCTGGATATTTTTTGTTTGGCCAGAGCCAGGTTCAAACTTGCCACTCTCGCTATATGGGGCCGGTGCCCTACTCACTGAGCAACAGGCACTGCCCCAGTTTTTCATTTTTAGTAGAGACAGGGTCTCACTCTTGCTCAGGGTGGTCTTGAACTTCTGAGCTCAAGCAATCTACTCACCTTGGCCTCTCAGAGTTCTAGGATTACAGGCATGAGTCACCACTCCCAGTCAAGAGTGTTTTGACTCTGAGATGTATAAATCAGAAACGAGCATTTACAAAAGACAAATCTATGTAATTTTTAAAGAACTACATATTTAGAGGGTGATTAAACAATAAATATATTCCTAAATAGTCATGGGAAAAAATAGTCATGTGGAAGATTATTTATTAAAGGCCCTTTGAAAATTGTTATTAAAAATATTAAGCAATGTTTTTCTTTTTTCTTTTCTTTTTTTTTTTTTGAGACAGAGTCTCAAGCTGTTGCCTTGGGTAGAACACTGCAGCATTACAGCTCACAGCAACAGCAACCTCCAACTTTTGGGCTTAAGTGATTCTCTTGCCTCAGCCTCCCAAGTAGCTGTGACTACAGGTGCCTGCCACAACGCCTGGCTTTCTTTCTTTTTTTTTTTTTTCCCAGTTGTAGTTGTCATTGTTGTTTGGCAGGCCCAGGCTGGATTTGACCCTGCTAGCTCTGGTGTGGCTGGCGCTAGCACCTTGAGCTACAGGCACCAAGCCAAGCAATGTTATTTCTATATGCTACATCCCGGGACCATCAAATGAGCTACCCATGCACACAGGTAAGGTATATACTACATACTAGAATTTATTTTCTAGTATTTTGTTTTGCCCCTATATTTGTTGCTGTAAAATAATTTTTTTTTTTTTTTTTGAGACATTGTCTCACTTTGTTGCCTGGGCTAGAGTGAAGTGGTGTCATCATAGCTCACTACAACCTCAAACTCCAGGGCTCAAGTGAGGCTCTTGCCTCAGTCTTTTAAAACAGACTTGTGTTACCACACCTGATTAATTTTTTTCTAATTTTAGTAGAGACAGGATCTTTCTTTTTTTTTTTGCAGTTTCTGGCTGGGGCTGGGTTTGAACCTGCCATCTCTGGCATATGGGGCCAGTGCCCCACTCCGTTGAGCCACAGGCACCACCCCTAGAGACAGGGTCTTGATCTTGCTCAGGCTGGTCTCAAACTCCTGAGTTCAAAGGATTCTCCCACTTTGGCCTCCTGGAGTGCTAGGATTACAGCCTAGCTGTAATGAAGTGATAGAACCTGGCTCACACCGGCTTTTAAATTGCTTTTTTATTTGAGATATGTAATGGTTCCTTTTCAGTTCCTTTGTCAAAACTGTCTTTAATTTTGGAGGGTATGTTTTTACATGGACTCTGAGTGAAACTTTTCCTGTGAGTTGTCTGTGAAGAGATTTTAAGTTATAACGCTGGCTATAGGTAAAGATTTACTAAAACAAAACATAAAAATAAATATTACAGGCATGGTGCGTGTAGCTCAGTGAGTAGAGTGCTGGCCACATACACTGAAGCTGGCAGGTTCGAGCTCAGCTCAGGCTTGCCAAGCAACAATGACAACTGCAACCAAAAAATTGCCAGGCGTTGTGGCAGGCGCCTGTAGTCCTAGCTACTCAGGAGGCTCAGGCAAGAGAATCGCTTAAGCCCAAAAGTTTGAGGTTGCTGTGAGCTGTGACACCATAGCACTCTACCCAGGACGACATAGTGAGACGCTCTCTCAAAAAAAAAAAAAAGAAAGAAAGAAAAGAAAAACAAGCCACAAACAGAATGGCATTATAGCAATGTATATTTTATCAAAAAAGAATTTTTAGGCCCATGTTTACCAGATACATTTTTAAATAATATACTATGTAGTTTATTGTATTTTTTATCTTACACTCATAAATTGCAAAGAAACATATTTGCAAAGAAACATATTGTCAATAAATCAGGCTCCTTTTCAGTATATTTTTGCCTTTCTACATCTTGTTTCCATTGCAGTTACACCTGCAACCATCGAACAAGTTGTATTTCTTTTTCTATTGTTGTTGCTGCAGTTGTCATTGTTTAGCTGACTTGGGCTGGGTTCGAACCTGCCACCCTTGGTATATGTGGCTGGCGCTGTAACTACTGTGCTATAAGCGCCGAGCCATTATATTTCTGATTTTATTTTCAAATTTCTATTTTGATGTAATTTCAGATTTACTGAAAAGTTAACAAGAATTGTACAAAGAATTCCCACATGCTCTTCACCCATATTTCCCAAATGCTCACATTCACCACACAGGTGCCTGTGCTTGTTCTCCCTCTGATTGTAGATATGGTGCTCCTTTTTCCATAAATATTTCAGTGTATAATTCCCCCCCCCCAAAGGCCATTTTGTTATATAACCATTGTACAATTACCAAAATCTGGAAATGAATACACCATTGTCTAATACTGTCTATCTATAGTGTTCATTCTCATTTGCCAGTTGTCAATAATGGCAGTAATATTCTTCATAGCAAAATAAAACCCCAGATCATGCATTGCATCGGATGTCATGTCTCTAGTTGCATTTAATTTGAAATTGTTCTCAGTCTTTGTTTTTCTGACATTGACTAATTTACTGATTTCTAACTGATCAATATGCTGAGAATTTTTAAGGAAGTGAGTGTATTTCAAGTAACTGAATTAATCACTGTCAAAATGCACAAGAAAAGGCTAGGTGCTAATTATCTTAGGTTACATTCATTTAAAACAAAATCATGCTTAAGAAAATGGTAGAGCAAAGGGGAGAGAAAAACCATTTAGAATTCTAGACTCTCCCCCCGTACTAACCCAGTTCCATCTTTTTTATAGTTGAGAAAGTAGAAGAAAATAGATGGAGACAGGTTAGATAATTAGTCAAAAGTCCCCTTGCTCTCCTGCTTCCTGGATTTCTATCCTTTTCTTTGGAAAAAAGTCATTTAAAACTCTAAAAGTAGTACCTTGGTTTGTTCATTTGTTTGTTTTTTAGAGACAGGGTCTCTGTTTCCCGGGTTGGAGGACAGTGGTGCATAAAACTCCTGGTCTCAAGCAGTCCTCCTGCCTCAGGCTCTCAGGTAGCAGTGAGGAAAACAGGTGTGTCCACCTCCCCCCAGCTAATTAGAAAAACATTCCCCTTCTGTTGCTTAGGCTGGTCTCCAACTCCTGGCCTGCAGTGATCCTCTCACCTCAGCCTGTGGAGTTGCTGGGATTACAGGTATGAGCCTCTGAGCCCAGCTGTACCTTGGTTTATTTTTATTAATTCCATCCACCGTGCTTGGGACAAAATTCCATAAGAATTCTGCCTAGCAGTGGTCTCTGTCGCATATTTATCATATATAATAGTTGACAGTTGATTTATATGATAATGTTTATAATATGAAGAGAGTTATGGAATTCCGTGCTTCCATGCAGAGTACGGACAGAAAAAGTGTGGTTAAAAAAAAAGAAAAAGTGTGGTAACTCATGGGTGCCTCTTTGGTGAGTAGAAGGCAGTCTTTGGGTAAGTGCAAACATGAGACTCAGGAGCAGTTATTTGGACTTTGATCCCATCGTGAGAAGCTGGAGAAATGTGAACAACAGGACTGATGCAGGTTGGGAAGTAAGGGATACCAGGATTCTTGGCCTCTCCTGGCCATCCCTTTTGCCATGTGACCTTGCGCAAAACACTGAAATCTGGACCCTGGTTTCCTTACGTTGGAAACAGGCAGAAATAAAGTAGGTCATCTTAGGCTTCTTCAGGCAGTAATGTTCTGTGATGCAATATGAATTAATAGCATGCATTAGCCCAGTAACATTCCTATCTTTAATATTTATAAATTGACTTTGATAGATGCTAGTAATGTTATTACTAGCCACACTCTGCTGATAATATGCAGTATCTCTTTCAGAGCAATCAGCGTATTTACAAATTTAATTATCACTGAGAAATCTAGGCCTGCCATCTTATGGATCCTGAATGGTACTACCGAAACATAGGGTGGTGTATCGGTTAGTGTCGAGAGATAGTTTTTATACAAATTAAAAGAATACCTGCTTATGTATATGTAGCTTATTTTGGAAGGCGTTTATATAATATTTTGAAATGTATTTTATTTGAGAATTCTTAATTTTAAATATTTAGAAAAAATCAAGTAAGCCTAAGAACTCCCTCA
Source organism: Nycticebus coucang (assembly GCF_027406575.1). Classification (NCBI taxonomy): domain Eukaryota; kingdom Metazoa; phylum Chordata; class Mammalia; order Primates; family Lorisidae; genus Nycticebus; species Nycticebus coucang. Next base: position 93,998,289 of record NC_069788.1, read on the forward strand.
CTCCCAGTTTTAATTGTTTATTGATTTCAGTAATTATTTTCTAGAAAACATTTTATTTTCTAAAGGGGCTATAGGTAGGTAGTTCCTTTGCTTTGGGGATGTTTGGAACCAGAGACTGGTTCTTTGACTGTAAGCAAGTTCCAACACCCATATTTAAAGAAAGCTGTGATCAGCTAGCTACTCATCCACGATTGTGAAATTAAAAGTCTTCCTTTTTTCTTTTTATATAGCTGAAAGTGATGAAAATTGATGGTTTTCTATCATAGCTAGATGAGTGTGGAATTCACTCCTTCCATCCCCAGGAGATGCACCTTCGGATTTGTCTTCTGTCATGTGGAGGATCTAAAACGCATGACTTTTGTTCACAGCATGGGTAGAGTTAGTAGAAAACATTTTTCAACTCTTTCAGAATTATAACTTTAAAATGTTGAAAAGGCCAGGCGCGGTAGCTCACACCTGTAATCATAGCATTCTGGGAGGCCAAGGTGGGTGGTTTGCCTGAGCTCACAAGTTTGAGACCAGCCTTAGCCAGAGCAAGACCTCATCTCTAAAAAAATAACCAGGTGTTGTGGCAGGCTCCTGTAGTCCCAGCTACTTGGGAGGCTGAGGCAAGAGAATCACTTGAGCCCAAGAGTTTGAGGTTGCTGTGAGCTTTGACACTACAGCACTCTATGGAAGGTGACTAAGTGAGACTCTGTCTCAAAATAAATAAATAAATAAAATAAAATATTGTAAATAAAAGATTAAAAGAGAAAAAGTATCCAATGTACTCAGCCCTACTATGAAACTAATTTATGGCTTTCACATGAACCCAGTTATAACCCAAGAATAGGGGGAAGGGGGAAAGGGAGGGGAGGGAGGGAGGAGGTGGGCAGTGGTGGGCAGAGGGTGATTGGTGGGATTACACCTGCGGTGCATCTTACAAGGGTATATGTGAAACTTAGTAAATGTAGAATGTAAATGTCTTAACACAATAACTAAGAAAATGCCAGAAAGGCTATGTTAACCAGTGTGATGAAAATGTGTCAAATGGTCTATAAAACCAGTGTATGGTGCCCCATGATCACATTGATGGACACAGCTGTGATTTAATAAAAAAAAAAAAAAAGATTAAAAGAAAAAGACTCTAATTCCCAGTAAATTATGGAATTTGTCTCCAATTAAACTTTGGTCCCAAAAAGGTACAAATATAAATTGTTTTGCCTCCTTCCCACTGACACAATCTGAGTCCTGAGGAATTTATTCTAAGGATTGCCTTTGATGGGCATCCTGCAATTTTATGTAGGGCAAAATGATAACCTGTTTAGGTTACTGATTTTCATGAAGCTTTTTAACTGCCGGTAATCCTAGCACCTAGGGAGGCCAAGGCAGGTGGATCGTGTGAGTTCACAACCTTGAGACCAGCCTGAGCCAGAGGGAGACCTCGTCTCTAAAAATAGCCAGGCATTATGGCGAGTGCCTATAGTCCCAGCTACTTGGGAGGCTGAGGCAAGAGAATCGTTTAAGGCAAAGAGTTTGAGGTTGCTGTGAGCTGTGACGCTACGGCACTCTACCCAGGGTGACAAAGTGAGACTCTGTCTCAAAAAAAAATACAAAAACAAAACTGTGCTTTTTTTCCTGCTGGTTTTTAATTTACTTTCAGTACACTTCAGTATTTGTGAGGTTTTAATCTCTTTTTGAGGTGAAATGTAATTATTATAGTTTGGTAGAAAGCAATATTTGGACATGGCTGATAATGCAAGCATTTGCCACAACTAATTTTTACCAGTATGGATCCTTAGAACTGAACCAAACATCAGCACGTATCAATCACAGAGAAATGTGGGGCCGTTCTAGCAAACCATTGTAGCCTCTCTGGGCTCCCTTTTTTTGCTGAGTAAAGACATTGGCTGAGATTACCTCCTTCCTGCTGCTTCTGGAAGGTTAATGTTTTTTCTTTTTTTTTTTTTTTTGTAGAGACAGAGTCTCACTGTACCGCCCTCGGGTAGAGTGCCGTGGCATCACAGCTGACAGCAACCTCTTAACTCTTGGGCTTACGCGATTCTCCTGCCTCAGCCTCCCGAGCAGCTGGGACTACAGGCGCCCGCCACAACGCCCGGCTATTTTTTGGTTGCAGTTTGGCCGGGGCTGGGTTTGAACCCGCCACCCTCGGCATATGGGGCTGGCGCCCTACTCACTGAGCCACAGGCGCCGCCCAGGTTAATGTTTTTTCTAATTGTCTCATGATTTAATGATCAGAACCCCTGTCTTTAGAATTTTCTTCCCTCTTAGGTTGACCAAGTCCTATTATTGACTTTCAGGAAACAGTGTAAGGTATTATTTCCACAGTGAGCCCAATTAAAAGACCGTGACCTCTGTATTTTTCTCCTTTGATTATATAAGGATTTTTATAAATACTTTAAAAGTTTTAAGTTTCTGGTCAAATTTAAAAGTATTCTTTTGTAGGCTGACTCTGATAGGTTACTTAAAACGTATTTGAGAAAGCTTTTGGTTTTTACTCCCAGTTGCTCAAATCATGGTTTCAAAATTTCTAAATCATGTACATTTGTTTTTGTTCTTTTTTGCCTATTTATCATGTAGCCATGGTTAATAATTCATAGGCTATAGATCTCTGTGGGATTCTCTGGAATCTTAACTACTTTGACTTTCTTCATAGCATTGACATCAGTTCTATTGCTAATTATGTATCAATGCCCCTTTGGGGGATGCTTTTACTCCTAAAATACACTGTTACAAAATTAAATGACTATATCAAGTGCCAACAGTACATTTTATAGAAATGAAATTGTTCAAAAATGTGACTACAGGAAAGATATCTCACAAAGAGTGATTCATGAGGTTCAAGTTTCATGAAAAAAGGTAAGGTTTGAAATAATTCTGAAACTGGGCTTTGTAGAAGGATGGTGTAATTTATATGTTGAAACATAAATGTATAGACATTTATTTAATTTCAGAGTTTGGTTTACTTTCTCTCCTGCCACAGGAATGTTTCAGTGGCCCTAAATCCAAAAATAAAATCATTGCCATTTTTTTTTTTTTTTTGCCTTTTATTAGAACACACAATTAAAATCTTTTTCTTTAGGCCATTACTTTAGGAAGAATAAAGTACCTGTGTAAAATTTAAATTGAGCCAATTGGTTACATAGGAGCCTATGAAATATATACCTAAAAAGCTCGTTAAGCAGAACTTTGACCTTAATAATGGAATAACTTGGCTAGAAAAGAAGCAAACTAGATCCTTGTTTCTGTGAAGACTCTAGTGTAAGGTGGGGGTCACTCTTGGGATTCTGTGGAATATATTTTTTACTGGAAGGCAGGTTGAATCAGATGTATTCAGAGATTCCTTCTGAGAGTCTAGGATAATAGTAAACTTCAGACTGATCCTTTATCCAATTAACCAGTTAACCTTAGCAATTTCAGGGGTATGAATAGGAAGCATTTTGGGGCGTCCAGTGATTGTTATGGAAATATATCCTGATTGGGGTGATGGAGGAAAATGTTTCCCTCCTCAGTCCATTAAAGGCATGCTGACAGTATAGAGAAAAAACGTTGAACTCCTGTTGTTCTAAAAGTGCTTAAAGTTTCTCCTCTACTTCTGCAGATCTGTAGCAAGTCCTTTTTAATAAAAAATGAAGATTATTTTCTTACTATTGCGTTCTAGAGTTTAACCTCCTCCTCCCCAAATGACAGTCTTTTGATAACTGGCCGTGCATGGTGATAGATACCTTGTAGGATCTGGAGCTTGGTTGAAGGATGAAGATTTTTCAATTTTCATTGCAAAGGAAGAGCGTTGTGAATAAAACCCAAGCATGCAATTCTTCCCTTTTGGGGGGGTCCCCACTGCACATCGTTTGCTGTCCCTTTGCATACATTTAGTTGAAGGAGAAGGCAGCTCCCTGGCTGCCAGTGGCTGCCGAGTATCAGTGGAGCACGTGTTAGAATTCCCCAGTAGGGGTCTTGTTGACCCAGGGTAAGTAGTGGTGGTTTGTTTCTGACCAACAATGAGCTGACTGTTAGCAGAAGTATGACATTAGAAAGGGTGTTTTTGACCCCAGTCACCCCGGTCCTCACTTTTCCTCCCTCTTGGTCATCAAGTCATGGCTTCCAGATTCAGACATTCAGGGTCTTGATTCAATCTTCTCCACAGCATAACTTTCTTAAGCTTTCTTTCTGGAAAGGATATGTTATTAATATGCTAAGGCAAATTTAGGTTAATGTCTTATCTCTCTCAAGGGTATGTATATTTCAAACCTTTTGAGTTACGGAATAATAGACTCAGCTGACAGTGGAGGTATTTTAGGGTCTTTCTGGAAATCATATCAGGTTAAAACCATTTCTCAGCCTGCCTTCTTTTAAGGTCTTAACCTCTAGACTCATCTCCAAGATGCCTCCTCCTCCTGCTTTCTCTCATTCGTTTATTCAGCATGTATTTACAGAGCTCCAGTACACAATAAGCACTAAGCTGGGCACAGGGGACACCAGGAAAGTGAAAGCAGGGCACCGTCCCTGCTGTGTGTAGTCTAACGAGAGACTGTGGAACCAGACAAATAATTCTGTAAGTAGATATCTAGTTACAACTAAAAGTGTTATAAAGGGGAACCACAGTGCTGTGTATATATATGGGGGGGATGGCCTAGCCAGGAGGTGCTGGACACATTACCTGGGGAAGTTTGGGTTGAGAGGAGTTTTAATGAGGCAAAGAGGCCCGTAGGTTGTATTAGTGTCCCAGCACTGCCATAACCAAGTGCCCCAAACTAGGTTGCTTAAAATAACAGATACTTGTCTCACAGTTCTGGAAACTGGACATCTGCTTTGAAAGCATCTGCAGGGCTGGGCTCTCTGTGACCACACCAGGGGAGAATCCCTCCTTCTAAGCTTCTGGTGTCCTCTGGCCATCTTGGTGTTCCCTGGCTTCTAGATGCAGCACTCCAGGCACCTGTCTTCTTTGCATGTACCTTCACATCTGTGCATATCTTTTTCTACATCCAAATTTCTTCTTTCTTTCTTTCTCTTTTTGTAGAAATGGAGTCTTATTTTCCTCAGGCTGGTCTTGAACTCCTGGCCTTAAATTTCCTTTTTCTGTAAGAATATTGGGTTGGGGCCCACCCCTGATGACCTCATTTAACTTGATTGCCTCTATAAAGATCCTATTTTCAGATAAAGTCATATTCTGAGGTACTGAGGATTAGGGCATCAATTACTGGGGGGCGAGGCAGGGGAGGACACAGTTCAGTCCATTTCACAGGTGAAGGAGTGGAGGGGGTGAAAGAGTCTTCTAGGCAGGAGAAACAGCACATGCGAAGGTCCTAGGGCAGGGTGAAGCTTGGTCTGTGTGGAGTAGAGGATAAGTGGGTGAGAGGAAGCCAGAAAGGAAATGAACTATAGGCCATGCAACAAGTAGGCATACACGAGGGATTTTGACCTTTGCTGTGAAAGCAATGAGAAGCCACTGAAGGACTTTAGCGGGAGCAGACATGTACTTTTCAGGTTTGTACTTTATAAGAATCACTCTAGCTACAGTGTGCACAGAGGTTTGTGACAGCCAGGGTGGATGCAGGTGGCCAGTTAGGAAGCTACTTAACAGCAGAGCAGGAGAAAAAGAAGGGGACCTGTGGAGAACTGGGCACAGAAGGGAAGGTCAGTAAACCTTGATGACAGGTCAGACGGGATGGAGGAAGAACTGGTCAAGGATGGTTCAGTCTAGATTTCTGACTAGTTTGCCTGAATACATGGAGGAGGGCCCTGGGAGAACCAGGTTGGGGGCAAAATTGAGTTGGGTTTGGGCATGTTGGGCTTGAGGTGCTGCTCCTCATGGAAATGTCAAATAAGGATGCGTGATCAGGGGCTTAGAGGAGATATCCTCGCTGAAGATGAAAAGAGAGTCATTGGCATGTAAGTGACAACTGAGACTGTGCACCTTGGATGAGAGAAGTCTAGGGCGGTAGCAGAAAATAGGCCTACAAAGGAGATTGAGGCAAAGCAGCCAAAGAGAAAGGAGAAGAAGAACACCAGGAGAGCAAGGCTTCACAGAAGTCAGAGAGGAGGGAGTGGTCAGGTACAGCTGAGAGACCCTGAAAAGGAGGACAAAACATCCACTGGACGAGGCACTGTGAAGGTGACTGAGTGAAGCCACCTTAGAGAAAGACACTTTAGTACAGTGAAGTGGGAAGAAACCAGACTGGAGGGAGCTGAGGATTGAATGGGGAGGGAGAGGAGGAACAGAGAAATGAAGACAGTCTAGAACAGCGTTTTTGAAACATTTTTATCTCACGGCACACTTGAACTTGTAGTTAAACTTCCATGGCACACTAAAATTATGTTGATCAAAAAAAGAGTAAAAAAATATATACTTATTGTGCTTTGAACTTTTTTAGAAAATAATTTAATTAGTGATCTTTAAAATTTTTTGCAGCATACCTAAGCTCCTCTCTCAGCACACTAGTTGAAAATCACTGGTCTAGAGCCTGTATAGACGTTGTTCCTTTCCAGAAATTGGGCTGTGTAATGGTGGAAGCAGTGGTTGCTGGAGCTGGCTGTGTACTGTCTTGATCAGCTTAGGCTGTCCTAACAAAATACCATACTTAAACAACAGAAATTTAGTTTTCCCACTGTTCTGGAGACTGCAAGTGCAAGATCATGGTCAATTTACAGTGAGGGTCCTCTTCCTGGCTTGCAGACAGCTTCTTTCTTGCTGTGTCCTCAGGTGGTATGAGAAGAGAACAAGCAAGCTCTCTGGTGCCTCTCACAAGGGCACTAATCTCATATGAGGGCCCCATCCTCATGACCTCATTCATCTAAACCTAAATATCTCCCAAAGGCCCCAATCCATACACCATCATGGGGGTTTGGGGGTGGGGGTGTTAGGACTTTGACATATGAATTTGGTGGTTGGGCAAGATACAATTCAATCTGTAGCAAGACAGGGTGGTTGTCCTTTTTAATATGGGAGAGCTTTCAGTGTGAAAATGGCAGCTGAGAGGGAAAGATTAAGTATTTGAATGAGAGAAGGGTAATTGAAGGCATGTGGCAGGAGAAGACAGAAGAGAAGTAGCCTTAGACAGGAGAAGATAACACTTTCGTTAACAGGACTCTTCTTTGTAGGATTTTGTCACTTGAGGGATAACAGCAAGTGGGTGGAATTGCACTCCACTTCTCATGCAAGTGGAGAGCAGGCTGCTCCTCCATGTCTTAAACTGTGAGGGTGTCTCTTAGGTTTATGAATATCACTGTCCCCACTCTGCTACATGGAAATGGAGCTGACTGTTCTAGTTTGACTGGTTGTCCAATCTTCTGGAAGAGGATGCTGACTAGGGGCTGGGGGCAGGGTGGGTACCGGAGGTACCACTGCTGCCATGATCCACTGAGTCAGAGAACCAAGAAATGTAGCAAGAGCAAAGGTGTCTTAGGAGGAGCTGCTGACAGCCACGTTCCTGAACATCAGGAGCACAGATAAGGAAACCAGAAATCTAAGATTCTGAGCTTTGAACTCTAAGTTTACTCCAGTGGAAATTAACTTCTTCCAAAGTTTTACCTAATGATATAATTTGGTATTTAGAAGGAAAAAAAACCCCTTGATTTCTATCATACATCATACATAAAGTTTCAAATAAATCCAAGATGTAAATGTAAGAAATGAAACTAGAGTGTACTAAGAGAAAAAGTATGGTGAATATACAGGGTGTCCATAAAGTTCATGGGCAATTTTAAATTGCACACTATTTTAAATTGCACATGAACTTAGGGTGACCTTGACTTCCATAAGCATAACACTAAAGACAAAAACCACACAGCAAAATAAACCAATTGGACTGAGAAGGAAATATAAGAATTTTCACATGACAATAAATTCCAACCTAAGTAACAATTTAAGATACACAACACTTGTGAGAATATACTTGCAGAATATATACAATAGACCATTGTAACATCTTATGTACGTCCGTATGAAGAATTCTTATAAATGCATAAGAAGACAAATAGGCACATTGGCCAATGTCACAATGAAGCAGTTTACCAAAAATGAAATATAAAGGACAATAAATAGGTATAGATTGATATAACATTTCTGGAGCTAATCAGCCTTACATAATAAACCATCTACATTAAACATTTTAATATTTTGACTCCTTTTGGCCCAGAAATTCCATTTAGAACTTATCCTAAGGAAATATGTACAAAGATTTAATTCATATTTCAGTTTTATTTATAATGTTTTTAAAATGGGATAAAGTCTGTCAGAGAGAAGTGATTCATGAATAGTACAATAAAATAATTTCAAAGACCATCCCTTTTAGTATGTTATTGATGTTATAGAAAAATGATGACAGGCAAAGATGCTCATGATTTACTGTTAAGGGAAAGAATCACATTCTCTGAAGCATGAAGTATCTGTGATGACCCTACTTTTTGTTCCCTAAACTATATTTATTCATTGGGGAAAAGGACTACAATGTTAACAGTACTTATTTGGTTTGGAGGGATTAGGACTGATTGTAATTGCATTATTTGTGCTTATCTAAAATTTCTACACATTTCATGTATTACTAAATATTACTTTTAAAGCAATTAATATTTTCCATATTTTTTTCTAATTCTTTGACCTCTAGTCATCTCCTTACATCTGAATACTAAAACATTACCTTCTTTTGTAAGGTCATTCTGGGGTAAATCTTTAGTACTTAGAAGTGCTACATCCACCTTAACAATTTGAAGCAATGTAGCCTGGGCAACATAGCGAGACCCTGTCTCTATAAAACACATTTTTTTAATTATTCGGGAGTGGTGACTTGAACCTGTAGTCCCAAAGACTTGGCAGGCTGAGGTGGGCAGAACCCTTGAGCCCAAGAGTTTGAGGCTGGCCTGGTGCAGTGGCTCATGCCTATAATCCTAGCAGTTTGGGAGGCAGTAAAGTTCGAGACCAACCTAAGCAAGAGCAAGACCCCTGTCTCTACTAAAAATAGATAAACTGGCCAGGCATTATGGCTGGTGTCTGTAGTCCTAGCTACTGGGGAGGCTGAAGCAAGATCATTTGAGCCCAAGGGTTTGAAGTTGCTGTGAGCTATGATGCCATAGCAGTGTACTGAGGGTGACAGAGTGAGACTCAGTCTCAAAAGAAAAAAAAAAAAGAGTTCAAGGCTGCAGTGAGCTGTAATTGTGCCTTTGCATTCCAGCCTGGGCAACAGACCAAGACACAGTCTCTAAGTTTAAAGATAAGAAAGAACAGATTTAGAGGTGAGAAAAGAGATTGAAATCCCTCTAACTTTTGTAATAAAAGTTTATTATGATTTAAGATAGGAGTCACACTGAATAATAAGTGGCTCACAAACACTCTCAGAAATACATTCTGAGTAAATTCTGCCTCCCTTTTTATTACGTGTGGGTAAATACTGGTGTAGATATTCAGGGATATAACAAATATTAATATTAATATTTTAACTCCCACAAATATTTATGATTTATATAGTGAATTAAGAAAAATGACATCGGGCGGCGCCTGTGGCTCAGTCCGTAAGACGCCGGCCCCATATACCGAGGGTGGCGGGTTCAAAGCCGGCCCCGGCCAAACTGCAATCAAAAAATAGCCGGGCGTTGTGGCGGGCGCCTGTAGTCCCGGCTACTTGGGAGGCTGAGGCAAGAGAATTGCTTAAGCCCAAGAGCTGGAGGTTGCTGTGAGCTAAGTGAGGCCATGGCACTCTACCGAGGGCCATAAAGTGAGACTCTGTCTGTACAAAAAAAAAAAAAAGAAAGAAAAATGACATCACTTTCTGTTGTTAGCACTCTCTAAACTATGGAATTAGTTCACCCAAGCAGTTTGTTTATTCATTTTGAAATGAAGTCTTGCTCTGTTGCCCAGGCTAGAGTGCAGTGGTGTAATAATACCCCACTTCAACCTCAAACTCTTGGGCTCAAGTGATCTTCCTGCTTCAGCTTCCCAAATATCTATTCAAGTAATCCTCCCACCTCGGCCTCCTAGAGTGCTAGGATTACAGATGTCCAGCCAAGCAGTTTATTTTTAATTCATCCGATTTTACTTAAAATTATCTTTTGGTAAATTAAAATAGAGCTCTCCTTGCAAAGCAACATTACCCAGTCACCTTGAATGTGATGACTTGCATCATCTCTTGTTTCCATCTTTTATCATAGCTGCAGAACATGGTTTCTAATGAAAATGAATGTCATTACTAAGTCTTTTAAAGAAAAATTGCCATACCCCTATAGATGAGTGGTCAGTTTTAATTAGTTCATTATTTGGAATTTGTTGAAATCCTTTAATGGATATTTTCGACAACTAAACAGAGGGGGCCGGTTGGATATTCGCTGATTCCTTCAGTAAACTTCCATGATGTGCTAGGCACTGGGCACCCCCCACTTGTATTCCTTTCTTCCTCCAAGCCTACCTTGTGCTGAGTACTGTTTTATACTCTGAGGATACCATGTTAAAAGAGGAAAACTTGCTGTCTACCCTCGTGGGACTTGCATTCTAGTAGAGGGAAAGACATATATATAGATAGTGCATGCTACAGGTGCCTGGGACAAGTATGCCAAGGAAGAGTAAGATCAGAACAAGCATTTTAGAGGACAGGAGTCTTGCTGGGCCATAAAAAATATGAGATATAACAATTAAGTTCACAAATTCATCCTAGAAAAAGTGCTACATGTCTCATTACTGAATATCACTATGGTCACCTTCAAAGTACTCCCTTTGGAAAACTGTGCACCAATGCCAACACCTGCTCCACCCTACAAAGCAATTTTGGAACTCTTTTTCTGAAATGGCCATCAGAGAGCTATCATGGAATTAGCCTTGATGTCCTGAATGTCATACAAATGTCTTCCTTTCAATATTTCTTTAATCTTAGGGGAAAGAAAGAAGTCTTTGGGGTTCAAATCAAGTGAGAAGGGAAGGTGTTCCAATAGTTATTTGTTTATTGGCTAAAAACTCCCTCACAAACAGCGCCATGTGAGCTGGTGCATTGTCATGTTGCAAGGGCCATGAGTTGCCGGCCAAGATTTTCAGTTAAGATTTCCCTGTTTCTCTATCTATGCTTACTTGATCTATGTTTCTAATAGTTGTCTGACAATTTTGACACACAATCTGATGGATTTTTGCAAAGTTTTCACCAGTTCTGCTCTTTACTGGCTGCACTGACCTCTCTTCCTCTCTTCATCAGTGACATTTTCTCTCCCCTCAGAGAAACATTTAATCCATTTGTACACTGCCATTCTTTTCTTTATTATTATTAGCATTGTTATTTTTATTGAGGAACTCTGTAAGACAGGTCTTATATGAATTTTGAAACATAAAATTTGTTAATTTCTCAGATTCAAAACATTGGAACATAACTTATGACATTCAACCATGACAAATACACAGTCAGTTGTAACTGTAACAGTGTTTCATTTTAGAAAATTAGACAGTGAAAGCTATGGAAGTTATTCAATATTTCAAAAGATACATTATTATTATGCTAATAGTGGTAGTTTTATGGGATGCTATAAAGAAAATGAAAATATGATGGGAACAATACAGCTATTAAAACAAAGATGTCTTATGCAGTTACACTTTTTCTTCATGGCACTATCCCCATAAATTTGGACTAACATGTCCCTGATTTCGCTTCCACTCTTGCCAAGTTTAACAAGAAATTTAATGTTTATTCATTGCTGTAATTCAAACTCTAACATTCTCATGCTGGCACACAAAAACATGCAATAACAATAATGAACACCACTCACCAAGATACTGCCACACATCAGTGCAAACACAGCTGTAAGTTGATATACCAAGGTTGTGAAACCTTACCTAGTTGTTTGTACAGTGCTGCCAACATAAATGCATGGTGGTGAGTTTGTGAACTTAATTGTCAGGCCTTGTAAGTTACTTGTAGTGCAAAGGAATTCATCATTATAACAGCAACATGGGAGAAAGAGGAAGAAACTGGACAGGGAGCCGAGGTGAGTGAACTTGGATTAAGGGGACAGAGTGGAGGGAAAAGAGATACAGTGTATGGTAACAAAATGAGAACATGGTCTTGACGCCTGGATTTGGGAATAAAAGAAATGCAAGAGGCAAGAAAGACCTCCAAGTTGGGAGGTCTTAGCAGTCACCTGGGAGGTTATGTGTTGGTACTGTCTCCCAACATAGGACAGGTTTGGTGGTGATGAATAAACTGAGGTTTAAGGTGTGAGTATGTATAGGTCTAAAGGCAGAGGAGAGTCTAGGCTAGAAACACAGATTTGAGAAGTGTTTCTGTTGCACTCTGGGAGGCCAAGGCGAGTGAATTGTCTGAGCTTGGGAGTTCCAGACCAGCCTGAGCAAGAGCAAGACCCCATCTCTAAAAATAGCAGGGCATTGTGGCAGGCGCCTGTAGTCCCAGCTACTTGGGAGGCTGAGGCAAGAGAATCACCTGAGCCCAGAAGTTTGAGGTTGCTGTGAGCTGTGATTTCACAGCGCTCTACTGAGGGTGACATAGTGGGACTCTGTCTAAAAACACAGTGTCTGTGTCTAAGAGCTACAAATTAATGACAACTAGGAAAGAACTTGATGTTTTAGACTTTTATTCTAATTATTACATTGACAGAGCTGCTCTTTCATTTCCATTTCAAATTATTCACCCCATAAAGAAAAAGCCCAGCAATGGTTAATCACGGCGAAATAATGATTGACTTTGCATTATAATCACCTGTGGAGTTTGAAGATATAAAGACCTAGATTCACCCCCCACAGATTCTGAATCATAGGTGAGGCAGAGACATTCACCCCTTCTCAGCCCCCGGCAGTGGGTGGGATCATGTGACAAGTCCTGGCCAACAGATTGTGGGTCGATGAGATAGGATCCACTTCCCCTGTCTTCCCTGGTCACATCAGAACTAGGCCTGATCTCCAGATGATGGAGTCAGAGGAAGAAGCAACCTATATCCCCAAACCCCTGCCTGAAAGAGTCTCTGTAAGAACCTCAAGCCCAAACCTTTCGGTGTTAAATTGCTGTCCCATTATGGCGTGTCTGTTACTGCAGGATAGCATAGCCAATCCTGATCAATACAGCCTGCCGTCTGTGTGGCCTGGAAATCAGCTCTTTAAACAAGCACTGCTATGATTCCGGTGCAGTGGCCCACTGACCCCTTTTGGGACCAAAGACTGGACTGACCCTTTGTAATGGCACAGGTCTCCTGGGTGCCTTAGGAACTTTCTTAATGCCCAGATTGTTAGATCTGCCATAAAGGGGATTTGGCTAGCAAATGGTGTGCTCTTCATTCAGAAAAGTTAATAGGATATGTCATGAAGAAAGCATGATTCATCAGGAGAAGTGATGTGTTGGTCACATTTTGTTGAGCCTTTACTATGTGCAAGGCACAGTACTAAATGTCTCACTCATGTGGTCTCATTACCCCATTCTTGCAAGGCAGATACGATTATACTTGAGGTGGAAGTGCTGAAGTGATAGAGTGCAATTTGAACCCAGTTCTATCTGATTCCAAATTTGTACTTTGACTTATATGCTCTTAATTTGCATACTTTACTCCCCTGATGTCTTAGAACTGGGGGCTCACAATTGAGGATGACTTTAATGTCCCTATCAGAATGGCTAACAAAGGTTGTGGTAATACTAAAAGCTGTGTAATTTTAAGTAGTAAAAAAAAATTTTAAACCGACTTTTAGAATTTTAGGTAAGCATTTTTCAGGCTTTGGGGATATCTATCTAGCATAAAGGTGAATATTTTTGATTCCTAAGGGCTGCAAAGGAAATATGTTGTGGGTTTACCGTTCCTTCTATGGAGATCTGACACTTTAATGAGTTTGTATATCAGCAAACCAAATTGACAGCACAAATTACTTGTAATGAAATTTCTTTGTAAGTTTTATCCATTGACTATGTCAAGAAGTCTGAAAAATGCTCTCCAAATCAACAGTCCAAGTGGTTATTCTCTCTTGATTCTTAGCAATTTAATGTCCTCTACTTAAAAAGCAGAACTATTGGGTGGTGCCTGTGGCTCAAAGGAATAGGGCGCCAGCCCCATATACCAGAGGTGGTGGGTTCAAACCCAGCCCCAGCCAAAAAAAAAAAAAAAAAAGCAGAACCATTTCTTCTTGAGGTGATAAGCTTAAATTTTCCCAGTCTTCTCCTAGTCTTATAATTTTGCATTTGCTGCCTCTTCAGAACAGGTGGCAGGATGGTTCATATAGATAAAGAACCAGAGTTTAGCTAACTAGCAGGTGGCCAGTGGAAGAGGTAGGAATGTTTAAGTAATCATAACAACAACAACAGCAACAAAATACCGGAAAGCATTCTCAGTAAGAGAAGTTGTCCTCCCAACAGACTGTGGATGAGTTTTTAAAACTCTGTTAAATGTCAAACCAGCTGATAATATCAAATGTTGACAAGCATTCAAAAGGGCTTTTTCTTATCAAATAGAGAACCTTGTTGCACAAGCTACAGTCTACAACAGTTGGTAATCTTGCTAAAAACTTTGGCTAAAAGCCCTCTGGATTGTGTGTGTTTTAACTTCCCTTCAGATATGGCTGGTATGGAGGACGAAGTTACTGTGGGATCCTATAATGGGAAAGTGATTTCCTTGCTATTGCTAAAAAGGTTGATTGGTTGCTATACTTCAATGTCATCTAACAGAGCAGTTGAAAATTTTAGAATAATTACATGCAAGCCCATGAAATATTACCAAACAAAATATGCTTGCATCTCATTTTCAAACAAAAGAGCATGAAATAAAAAGGTCTCTGCAATTCCAAAGCGCCCCCAATCCAGGAATCCACACCTTGCCTGTTGTGGGGAGTCACAGAGGAAGGAATTTACCCTGGGTGGAAAGTTCATTGAACATGCTGTGCTATTTGAAAATTATTTTTTCCAAAAGCCCTTCAGAAACCAGTAATCCTATTAGCCTGGCTTCTGGAGCAGTTACCTACCTGCAGTAAAAAAGTAATTACAACTGTCAGCCCGCAAATAATTGCTCCAGTGTCTAAATGAACGGGACATCTTCTCTGGAAGGAATTATTGTTCCTTAGTGAGTCAGCTCAGCCCATCATCTCTGCCTTGGTTGCTGATGAATTGGGCCATCTGCCTAAACCAGTGAGGAACGGGGAAATGGTGACCGAACAAGGTAGTCGGACAAGGTCTGTCCAGGGCTTATCAGCTGCAGGGCTTTCCTGAGCCGTGCTAAGGCAGACGCACCTGCTCTGCCAAGCCACTTTCAAGCCTTTCCTGAAGACGTGGGCACCCTGGCCAAGTTTCACATCCAAGATCTTGGCCACTGGCTGCATCATAAAACCTCCGAAGCACCACCCTTTCCTTGCCAGTGCCCACTATACTTAACAAGGGAATCTAGTAGACCAGCATTGCTGAGCACCCAACTGGGTTATAGCACAGGGGCATCAAAGTAGATCATTTCATAGAAAATGAATGGGAAGTGTTTGGCAAGGACGGAGAATCCATTTGCACAAGGAAAAAATTCCTGTATGTTGGGGTAATGTCTTTCCAATAATGCTCAGAAACCCCAGGAGTTTAGGATTCCTAAAGGACCCTACTTGTGCCTCCTGAAAAGTCAGCTTTGTTTGATATCCCCAACATCGTCAGCAGGTGGAGGACTGGCGTCCAGCAGAACCTACTCTGGCCTGGTTCCAGGAAGGCAGGACGCAAGTCAGCTAGCTGTACGGTCTTGCGCCCAGGTCTCAGGTTTTCTAGGCCTCCATTTCATCTCGTGCAACATTTTACAAATGAGCTGTGATTGTTGGGAGCTCTCCTGGTTCTAAATTCTCCCGTGGGCTTCAGCACAGTGGGCTTTGCACTTTTAACTCTGGTGGCATCCTGCGGACAGCCAGCTTTGGGGAGGAGGGTTTGGAGGAGGGCTCCAGTGATTTCTTTTTGGAGCTCTCAGGGGCTTAATTGAAAGGTTTTTTAACGGGCTCCCACGGTATGGATAGACGGAGGGCATGGTTAAGTGTTGAGGGAGATTTAGAGATACAGAATTGCTACAGATTTGGGAAGGAGCAGGTTGGCAGGTGGAGGCCAGATTCCATGGTAGCCATGTGCCTAGAGGCTGGGACTTGTGCAAGCGAGCGCACTTCTCTGGCCTTCACATAATCCACAGTCCTCTGCAAATTAAGGTGAAGCACTTGAGAGAACCTTCTCCTGGTGAACATTGCTGATGCGAAGAATGAGCCGCCTGGGCTGAGCCACCAGCCCCGAGCTTGATGTTCTGTTTCAGTGACACCCGATTCAGCAACTCAGAGTTGCCTGCGTAAATAACAGACCAAGGTGCACCAGCTCCCGCTTTCTGCTCTCATCAGTCCCAGTCTAATACTACTGTTGATTCATAATACTGAACACTTAACTGAACACATTTACTCCTTAGAGACCAACAATATCAGTCTAGAATGTGTCCTAAGAAGACATTGATTCTTTCCTAAATAATTATGTGTGAGATTAGTTACATAAGTAACAGTAATTAAGCCTGAGAAAAAATGCCTGAGATGATTATTCAAAGTGCATGTTCTACTTTAGATTTACTTTGTAATCATGTCTATGAAAAATGTTACTAGAAAGATGTGTATTTAATGTGCACCTACTAAAGATGACGCTTGGCTTTTGGTGCACTACTTTAAGCTGCTCAGCAACTACCCTGATTTTTTTTTTTTTTTTAATAAATAACAATACTGGATGCAAAAACTAGGGCAATAATTCATCTTGTTTTTATAAAGTACTTTCTTCCCATTCCCCATCAGATATGTTCCCTTTTTTCTTTTATTCCTTTCTTTTTTCTTTTTTGAGACAAGGTCTTGCTCTGTCTCTAGGCTAGAGTGCAGTGGCACAATCATAGCTCACTGCAGACTTGAACTTCTGAGTTCAAGTGATCTTCCTGCCTTGGCTGCCCATAGAGCTGTGATTATAGGTGTGAGCCACGGTAGTCAGCCCTTTTCTTTCTTTTTTCTTTTAAGTTTCAGATTAATCTGAGGATACAAATGATTAAGTTACAATGTTTGCATTTGTTAGGTGAAGTCCCTGTTGTACCTGTGTCCGGTACAGGGGATGTGCCATCAATACCCTTTACATGGTGCCTATTACATGGAACCACAACTCTGCCTTCCTCCCTTCTCCTTCTTCCCTCCTCCCCCCAGCTTGGATTGAATCGAGTTTTTCTATGCCCTTTTCATTTTATTTTATTATTATTTTATTTTATATTTTATTTCATTTCATCTCATTTATCTTTTATATGTTGCCCAGGTTGGACTTGAACTCCTAGGCTCAAGCACTCCCTCTGCTTCAGCCTCTTGAGTTCCTGGAACTATAGACGTGTGCCACCAAAATGGCTCCATATGTTGTATTTTCAACGTAACATTCCCACATCCATGCTATAAGTGTTGAGTACTACTCTTTGCTGGGGACTGGATACCTAAGTGAGATAGAAATTGAGAATAAGCACTTGACTGTGTTCTGCTTTTATTTACCTTGGAAGCTCATCTTTTTTTCAAAGCTTTAAGTTCTATGCAGGTAACTCTTATATTGATGTTTCCAACTCTTTAGATTTCCAGACCCACATCTCCACCAGTTATTTATTCTATTATCTGAAACCAAACTTTCCCTGGGCTACTCTTTGGGGGCTATTTTTTTCTGGGCCTTGAAAGGTCACAAGTAGATGGCTGTGGGGTGAGGGTCAAGGGAGATGTTTGCAGGAGGAAAGCAGCAAATGGAGAATTAGGAATAGAGGTGGCGTGGTGGTGCCCAGGTGAGGGACCTGCCAGACTCCTGCAGACTAGGAGGAGGAGAAAGAGGGGGATTGGGTAGCCCTTGTATTTCACTGATGGAAGCAGTGGGTGGCGTTCATCCATTAGGAGGCTGTTTTAATAGTACAAGTATTACATGATGATGGTATGGATTAAAATCACATCATTTTGATCCTTTTGGAGGAGGAGAGTGTCATGGGCCCTTTGAGAACAGAATTAAATCTATGGGTTTTCACCACCTCCACTACCCCTACCCCACAAAATATACACACATATACCAAGTATTAAGTATGATTTGAGGAGACCTATGGGTCCTAGTGGGTGATGAAACAAATGGATTTGGAATCCCCAAAGGAAACAGTGGAAATCAACAGGGAAACTTGGAAGTCTGGGAAAGAACTGAACAAGTTTAGTGTCATATAACAAGACATGTGAGTTGAGCTGTGTTTTGGGCAGCGTGACTCGAGGGGGATATTTGAGTCATTGATTTAATCACAAGTTTCCATTTTGAGATAAGCTCCCTGAATTGACAAAAAAGCAGAAATCAATCAAAAATTCCCCAGTATGAGTTATGGGGGCAATATATATGCAGGTCATATTTCTAGAAGAGTTTGGAGTTACTGTGACGAAAACCACAATCACATCCAGAAAAATATGGACACTGGGTAAATTCCTAAGTAAATTATTTCATTAATATTTGTTGTAAAGTTTAAAAATTAAACTTAATTTTTTTCTTTTTCTGTTTTTTTTTTTTTTTTTTTTGCAGTTTTTGGCTGGGGCTGGGTGTGAAGCCACCACCTCCAGTATGTGGGGCCGGCACCCTACTCCTTTGAGCCACAGGTGCAGCCCAAAATTAAACTTAGGGGCAGCACCTGTGGCTCAGTGAGTAGGGCGCTGGCCCAATATACCAAGGGTGGCAGGTTCAAACCCGGCCCCAGCCAAACTGCAACAAAAAAAAATGACCAGGCCTTGTGGCGGGCGCCTGTAGTCCCAGCTACTTGGGATTCTGGGGCAAGAGAATCGCCTAAGCCCAAGAGCTGAAGGTTGCTGTGAGCTGTGATGCTACAGCACTCTACCGAGGGTGACAAAGTGAGACTCTGTCTCTAAAAAAAAAAAGGACAAAATTAAACTTAATTTGTAAAAATCAAGATCAGGATAGAAGTGGAAGCATGTAAAATTACAGTTTATAATAAGCTTAAGACAAACAGATAAATCAAGATCTTTAAACTTTTCAATGGAAGCAGTGTGAGTGAAAATAGCGCCCTTGTTGCTGTTCTAGGTTCTCTCCTAAACCACTCTGAGCTGGCAGCTACAGAATCAGCATCTGTTGACCCCGTAACCTGCACTCAAGTGGGAGCCCTTTAGAGACTGCTTTCCCAAGAGAGGTAAGGGAGATGATCAGCCAGTTTTCAAACTATCTGGGACTACTGTCCACTTTGTACCAGAAGCTAACACTCTAACATTTGAATTTGGGGAATTCATGAGTTCTGACTGGGACTAAAGTGACACACCTATTCCAGAGACCCAGGTGGGACGTATCTCTTTATCTCTCCCTCAGTGTTCCTCCCAGCTGGTGCCACCTTCCCCGTGCTCATTACATGGGCCCAGGAGGGCCTCACCCTGCCCTGTCCATCCCAGATCCCAGTACTAGTCATGACTTTCTCAGAACCTGACTTACATTTGGTCTCTCCATCTGGGTTCTTTAGGTAACCTGAAAGCAGCTACAGAATTAATTATCTGAGTATTTCTGAGAAGAGCAGTTTATTTGCTAAGATAATTTTCTGTGGCAATTTCAGAGGCCCAAAGTAATCTTTTCTTCCTAAGGGCTGCATAGCTTTTGAGTGGTTATGTCATAGAGGCATAAAAGACCACCACTCCCCAGAACTTGCAACAGTGGAATCCTGTTGCTTATTTACGTTTATAGCACTGTTGTCTTATCAGAAAACATGCAAGGACAAGAGAGGTCACTCAAGCCAAGCATTCTAGCATGGGTCCTAATATGCAGTGAACCGTGTTACTGGATGGCTCATTACTCTGTATGGCCTTTGCTGATGCTTGAAATGAGGATTTCAAGATACTACAACATCCCTCATCACTGAGGAAGGATCAGACAATGAACGTATTAGGTTTCTAGAAGTGTTATTTATAGTAAGAGCTGAAGCAAAAGATTTTTCTTGGCTCGGCGCCCATAGCTCAATGGTTAGTGCGCCAGCCACATGCACCAGGGCTGGTGGGTTCGGACCCAGTCCAGGCCAGCTAAACAACATGACAACTGCAACAAAAACAATAGCCGGGCGTTGTGGCAGGCGCCTGTAGTCGCAGCTACTTGGGAGGCTGAGGCAAGAGAATCACTTAAGCCTAAGAGTTTGAGGTTGCTGTGAGCTATGATGCCACAGCACTCTACCAAGGGCGACATAATGAGACTCTGTCTCGAACAAAAAAAAAAATTTTTTTCCCCTTAGTCCCCAAAAGCAAATAATTCAGAGCTGCCTTAGCCTACTGAGTTGGAGGAACCAGGGGAATCTGTCTAGGTTTTAGCTAGGCCTCATCAAAGGGGTGAGCTGAAATCAAGGAGGAAGTTGGAAGACAGGGAAGAAGTCCTGAGTATCAGAGCCAACGGGTCAGGAAAGGCTATAAGCAAGAACAAGAAGGGCCAGACAGATGCACGTATGACAAATTTTTATGAATCGGACCACCCCTGTGATCCCAGAGGCAGTGGCCCTTGGGGGGAGAGGGGCTGTTGTGACTGTTGGTGGATTGGAACCCTTCCGTAGAACCTGTAAGTGACCACCCAAGGGCCGTAACAAATGGTCAACATACAGAGGTGGTCAACAGAAGGAACTAGGCCTACTGTACTGATACACAGACGTGGTACATGTCCAGTCTATGAAAATTAGGTGGACTTAAGTGGTCAATGTAGAAAGGTAGGCAACTGTGGAGGTTCTACTATATTTTCAATACAAGAATAAATTCCTTAAATTAAAGATTGAAATCTCCTGGTGTGATGGGGATTTTGTGTAATAAATGCTTATTATTTAAACAGGTCTCCTCCTCCTGAGCACAGGCTTGTTGTTGTGGGCTGGTCTCACATTGCCTGAGCGGCTGAGGGGCTACCCAGGCCTCTGGGGATGAGCAGTGCAGCATCCCGTCACCAGGCCTGCCTTTCTAGGGGGTGACAAGTCTTTCCTCTTTGCCTTTATCTTTACCCTTAAGTATTAAATTCCTCACACCAACCAAAAAGCTTCCCTTTCTAATGGCACATTCCAAATACCTATAGATCTAGGACCACCAGGCAGAGTGGGTTGAGCAGGCTGGAAGAAACCTCAGCCCCAGGGGCTGTTTGAGATCCAAGTGCTTGTGTGTTTACCACAGCCAGGCCAGCAGGCTTGCCTGTGCTGAATCTGGACTCCCACTGAGCCAATTTGCCACTTCTGTCGCCTTGCCAACAGGCTTCTCCTTGCTCCCCACTGCTCTCCAAATGATTATGGGAGCAGAACAGTGAGACCTCTTCTAACATTTCCTGAGCTCAGCCTCACCACCTTGTGAGTTTTACAGCAGGGACCATGTTCTGTATTCTATGTAGGGTGTCCCTGCCGGCAATGACACAGGGTTTCCAGAAGATTAAAACCTCTCCCTAGGGGAATGTCATCTTTGTGTTTTGTGCTCTCAACCTTTAGAGCCCTGGAAAGTGTTAGAAACCTTGTCAGTGCTTAATACAATACATAGTCAAAGAAATCAAATGCACGGACACATTCAGGTCTTGGAGCCAAGCCTAATGATCACGTCTGGCAGTTCTAAAAGTTTGTAGGGGGCGGCGCCTGTGGCTCAGCGAGTAGGGCGCCGGCCCCATATGCTGAGGGTGGCGGGTTCAAACCCAGCCCCGGTCAAAACTGCAACAACAACAACAAAAAAAAAAAAAAAGCCGGGCGTTGTGGCGGGCGCCTGTAGTCCCAGCTACTCCGGAGGCTGAGGCAGGAGAATCGCGGAAGCCCGGGAGTTAGAGGTTGCTGTGAGCCGTGTAACGCCACGGCGCTCTACCCAAGGGCGGTACAGTGAGACTCTGTCTCTACAAAAAAAAAAAAAAAAAAAAAAAAAAACATAAAAGTTTGTAGGATAAAATGACGCAATGCCAGAACTTTCAAAATCTCAGCTGTCTCTTGCTAATATGCTGGATGCTAGAAATTCTTGCTTTTTAGCTCGTAAATGATGGTGGTTTGCTTGACTTGTACAGTGACTCCAGGCAGGAGATCAGGTTTTCCCAGGCCTTCTGATTGCGAAGGGTGCACTCCTGGAAGGTCGCTCACAAGCTTACTGACATGAGCCCAGCTTCACTGGCTGGCATATTAGAGATGTTAATTTAGTCTTTTGTCTTTATTACATGATCCCATTTAAAAGAACATCTCCTCAGCATTATTTATCTGATTGCTCAGAGTCTCATGCCGTGACATATAAGGCTTTACAGTAATTGAAAAAGTAATGAATAACACCCAAAGCAGTAAATAAATCAGCAAGTTCATTAATTCAAAATGCCGACCGTCAATTTGTAGAACACTACAGCGTGGTGTTTTACAAATAATGTTACCCAACAGTATAAGAATGGAAAAGTGGGAATTAATTTTATTTTAATTTTTAATGCATTTTTGACTGCTCAAAAAAGATATTAAACGTTATCATAATTTAATACATACACTCATTTATTAAACCGCTGACTTGCAAACAAAATAAGCAGTCATGTATTTTTTTTTTTTTTTTGTAGAGACAGAGTCTCACTTTATTGCCCTCGGTAGAGTGCCGTGGCGTCACACAGCTCACAGCAACCTCCAACTCCTGGGCTTAGGCGATTCTCTTGCCTCAGCCTCCCGAGTAGCTGGGACTACAGGCGCCCGCCACAACGCCCGGCTATTTTTTTGTTGCAGTTTGGCCGGGGCTGGGTTTGAACCCACCACCCTCGGTATATGGGGCCGGCGCCCTGCTCACTGAACCACAGGGGCCGCCCAGCAGTCATGTATTTTTAAAGCATTCAAGATTCAATAGTGATAATTAACTTGAAGGTCAAGGAGGAAACCATGATCAGCATATTCTGCAGAATCCCCTGTAGATTCCACAACCCAGATGCTGAAGGAATGTGAACAGTTGCAATCAGCTACTTGATACTCTGGAGAGATGCTGAAAGACATTTTGCTTTCTGCTTGTTCTGATGTATCAGTTTGCTAAACGTTTGAGGATAGTGAAAAATCAGAGGATGAATTTCCATCCTGCTGCCACCTTTCAGTCTTACATGGAAGGAGCTGTCTCTTCTGCTTAGGCCAATCAACTGCATTATGGAGGTTCTATCTATGACATAAACATCCCTAATGAAGCAGAATGGAGACCTGCACTGGAACGCTGCCTCGTCTAAATGACTGTCACCACCACATGACTTTTCATCGCAGCTTTGAATTCTGATGCTTTCCATGCAAAACTTTGCTCAAAATAAGTAGCAAATTGGGATAATTTTTTTGACTAAGGAGAAGAGAAGTCATATTGGGGGCTGAATTAGTTGATAAACCAACCAGGTGCTATCCCAACATGTGCCGATGTCTTGAAGTTTTTTTTTTCCTAGTTGTAAAAGTGGATTTATCTGTGGAATTCCATTGGGTTGGTATGGAAATTGCACATAGGATTTAAGCTGTTACAAAAAAGAAATGACTGTCTTTGAAATTTGGTCATCGTATTTGTTCACGCCAACAGGGCTTAAAGTACCTAGTTTCATCAGCTACAATGAACAAATTAACTAAATGATTGCCAAGTATCCACTAAGCACACCCATTAATTCTATTGGCTGATAATTACTATTTATTTAGGTTCATAATAGTCCCTGGTAGAGCCACTTTGGCTCATAGTTTGCAGTTGCTTGTGCAAAGCATAAGCAATAGGAAATTGACTTTTTTTTTTTTTTTTGAGACAGAGTCTCAAGCTGTCACCCTGGGTGGAGTGCTGTGGCCTCACAGTTCACAGCAACCTCAAACTCTTGGGCTTAAGCTATTCTCTTGCCTCAGCCTCCCAAGTAGCTGGGACTACAGGCACCCGCCACAACGCTGGGCTATTTATTTTGTTGTTGTTGCAGTTGTCATTGTTGTTTGGCCCAGGCCGGTTCGAACCTGCCAGCCTGGGTGTATGTGGCCGGTGCCCTACCCACTGAGCTACAGTCACCATCCAGGAAATTGAAATTTATTTAAATAATCCTGGAAGACATAATTTGGGGGCTGAACTGTCCTTTGGAAAATAATTTTTTTCTTTTTTAGTACAAAGGTAAAAAGATTTATTATATATTATACATGAAAGTATAGAGTTGAATATATATATATATATATATATTCACAACTCCCTTATCCAGATGTTACTGGTTTACTTTGAGGTGTATAAACTTTATCTTTCCAATACTTTTTTTTTTTATGGCGATAGTGGTATCTTTGTTGGTCTGGGGGAGAAAAAGTAATATCTTTTCCTCACCCCTCACAAGGTTCCATGGCTGACACCTCTATTATAAAAGACAGATTAATAAGAGCAAAGCATGACAAATTGATTTAGCCAAAGTTTTATGTGACTTGGAAGCCTTCTTTAGAGACAGAATCTCACTCTGTCATCATGGGTAGAGTGCTGTGGTAGTATCATCATAGCTCACAGCAAACTCCTGGGCTCAAAGGATCCTCTTGCCTCAGGGCCTTCCCCCCCTTCCCCGCCCCCCAGGAGCTGGAACTACAGGCGCCTGCTACCACACCACCCAGCTAATTTTTTTTCTATTTTTAGTAGAGACGGGGTCTCACTCTTGCTCAGTCTGGTCTCAAATTTCTGAGCTCAAAAGTGATCCTCCCACCTTTGCCTTCCAGAGTGTTAGGATTACAGGTGTGAGCCACTGTACTGGCCAAAATTGTGTTTTTATAGATAGCTGGGCAAGGGCGTGATTGGAGGACAGAAGGGGATGATCTAATGACAATAATCAGGCTTTAGCAAGGCGTGTTCCTTTAGATTTTTCTTGTCATCTCTGTGACTTTATTCCTTTCCTCTGGGTATAGGACAGGACACCTGTCATATGAAGGTCTTATGACCTATTTTTGAGAGAAGTAGGTCAAAAAATTTTCCTATGGTTACATTTTGGGGAGAAAGGTGAGAGAAGGTCAGAGAATGACCTTTCTGCTTTTGGAGTTTTCTCAATTTCCTCAGTATGCTAAGGTGTCATATTTTAGGGTATCATTCTGAGCCCTGACATTTGATGCTTTCAATCTTGTACAAGAAATTAAGAATAAAATAAAAATTTGAGAAGGTAGAACCCTGAGATATAAGCAGAAAAAGAAATTACAAAAAAAAAAAAAAAAGCCAACAACAAATGCAAAACCCTCTGTCCTTATAGCTAATTCATAATAGTGGTTGCCTTTGGGAAGGTAGGGGATGGGATGTGGGTTTGACTTTGGGGAGGGGTACAGAGGGACCAATCTGGGGACCAGTTTTATCTCTAAGAGCGAATTTCTTTTATGTAAGTTAGAGTTTTTCAGCCTCAGCACTACTGACACTTGGGGCTGATAATTCTATATCGTGGAGTGCTGTTCTGCAACGTCCCTGGCATCTGCCCACTGGATGCCAATGGCACCATCCAACTGTAACAACCTAAAATATCCCCAGACTTTGCCAAACGTCCCCTGAGGAGGAAAATTACTTCTTCTGCTCACATTGAGAACCACTAATTTAAATAAAAAACAAATACATAAAAATAGAACAAGTGAAGAAAAAGAGAAGAACGTGTTAACGTAGGAGCACATGGTAACTTGTTTTATTATTTTGCATCTTTAGACTTTTCCCAAAAAACTCAAAAGAAACATGTGCCTTTAAAAGACCCAATCCTTTAGCTTGCCAATAATTAAAAGTGATCTGTTGCCAATGAATTGCTGTCTTCCCCATCTCATGCAGGCTGGACACATGCAGAACTAACCCCTGGGGATGCCGCTCTTTGACCTGCCTCTTCACACAGCTATTTCAGAGATTTTTGTAATTCATCCTCTAAAACACACTGTTGTCCTAAAAGTGAACTCAAAATGAACACCGCTTCATTGAGCTTCCTGGTTTCCAGCAATCTGCAGTACACTGTCCTTCATAGTCTATCCTGTCTCATCCATTCTTTATCCTGCCACAGACTGAGTTTTATAAGACACAAATATTTGCTATTTTCTTACTTAAAATCCTTCAAAATAAGGAAGAAGCATGGTGCAGTACTGCAATGCAATTCTTATGTAAGCCACCCAGAGTAAGCACAGACTCCTACGGGCTTAAGGGGACAATCCCCAGCAAGATTTCACTTCAGATGCCAGCTGCAAGCTTGGAGGTCCCCAAGCCACCCACACTTCTAATTGGCAGCAAATTCAGAAGTTTCCATGACCCTCTCGGTTTCGACAGTTTGGTGGAATGACTCACAGGGTTCAGGAGCATACTACATCTACTGCTACAGTTTTATTATAAAGGATACAAACAGGACCAGCCACCTGCAGAGGGTAGGATCTGGGAGAAGTGTGCAAGTGAGCCCTGATGTGACTACTGACCAGGAAGCTCACTCAGCCTCCGTGTCTAGAGTTTTATTGGGGTTTCATGGATTGAATTCTGGCTACACGACTGAATTCAATCTCCAGTGACCCTCCAGGCCCTAGACGTTGGGCTGGCTTGATGCCCCAGTGCTCCAATTACAGGATTGGCTGTTCTGGCATGGCCACCCCCCATTCTGAGTCATCTTCTTAGCATTAACTCAGGTGTAGTCAGGGGCCCACTATGAAGAACAAAGATACTCCTATGATACCAGTGGAGAAATTCCAAAGGTTTAGAGTTTACCTCCCAAGGAGGACTAAAGGCAAAGACCAGACAAATTCTTGACTGTACAACACATGATATCAGAGTGATCCAGGACCCCATCCGAGCCATTCTGCCCTGGCACCCACAGCCTCCCTCAGTACACTGCGGCTGGAGAGTTGAAAATTCTCGGACACACCTTGCTGTTTTGCAACTGGCCGTTCTGCACATGCTGTTTTCTCTGCCCATGTTTGTTTTCTCCTTCGTCTATCTAGTGGACTCCTCTTCATTTGTCAAGGCCCCAGTCAGTAGCTCTACCTCTGTGGAGCCTTTCAGAGGGGCAGAGCTATTACTCCCTCCTCAGCGCTGCCAGGAGTCCCTTGTTCATTTATAGATTATCTTTGCACTCACCTCTTCAAGCCAGAATTGTTTGATGAGATGTCTGTACATACTGCTGGCCCGTAGTGTAGGGCCTTTGCTGGGTACATGTTTAGGGGAGCCTTGCTTTTATCATTTGAAGCTGTATTAGTGTTTTTACCAAGAGTCATCCCACCCACCGTGGTTGCCCCTTTCACTAGCTCGTTCCTTACGTTCCAGCAAAGCAGCCTTTCATCATCACAAACAACTCTCCTGGCAACCGGTGGACAGTCTGCTGTGTAAGATCTCGTGACTGACGATCCTGACCAGCCACGTCATGTTTTGGAGAGGTCATGGATGACATTGATGAGATGACAGGGAAGTGAGATTTGTTGACAATAGTGAGTGGTTAAGTACATTGTGATTCCACCCTTTGGATGAAATAATGTGATCTAATATAACTCATGTTTACGAGGTTTATAATAAAACACAAATGCTTATGTGCATAACATTACAAGGGAAAGTAAGCACAATTATGATGAAAACTATATCCATAATCTAAGACACTGGAAAAACACAAAAGAAATAAAGAAAATTCCTGGAAAGAAATACTCCAAAATAGGCTTGTCTGTGGGTAATGGAAATATGGGTGCTTATTTACCATCTTCTTTATAGTTTCTTGTATGGAAAACTTTGCCTGTATCATGCTTAAAATCGTAGGAGAGAAGGCTCAGCGCCCGTGGTTCAAACTGAGCTGGCGGGTTCGAATCCAGCCTGGGCCCGCCAAACAACAATGACAACTGCAACAAAAGAAATAGCTGGGAGTTGTGGCAGGCACCTGTAGTCCCAGCTACTTGGGAGGCGGAGGCAGGAGAATTGCTTGAGCCCAGGATTGGTCAACACACACTGAGATTATGACCTTGAGTAGGTTGCTGTGAGCTGTGATGCCACGGCACTCTACCCAGGGTGACAGCTTGAGGCTTTGTCTCTAAAATAAAATAAAATGGCAGGAGAGGATAGATCTTCTCCGTATTCTTAAACGAATAGACATAAGGTAAAAGCCAATTTAATTAGGATACTTTCACCTGTAGCTGGAAATTTATAGGTGAAAAAATTCACTTTTGCTCCTTTTGGCAATGAAAAGAGAAGTGTAGATGGCAATAAAAGGGGAAAGAGAGAAACTAGCCAGGCCTGTGGCCATACTTAAAAATGATGCACCCACAGCCAGGAGAATTGCCAGAGAGACAAAAGTAAACAAGATAAAGGAAGTTTCCTAGAGACCGGGATCAAATGAGTTGTTAAAATGTTACTTTTCCACTCAAAGAAAGGCAAGCTGAGTAGTGTAGATTTCGCTTTTTACATTTTTTTTTTTTTTTTTTTTTTGAGACAGAGCCTCACTATGTCACCCTTGTGGTGTCACAGCTCACAGCAACCTCCAACTCTTGGGCTTAAGCGATTCTCTTGCTTCAGCCTCCCAAGTAGCTGGGACTACAGGTGCCCACCACAATGCCTGGCTATCTTTTTTGTTGCAGTTGTCATTGTTGTTTTTTAGCTGGCCCAGGCCAGGTTTGACCCTGCCTGCCTGGGTGTATGTGGCCGGTGCCTTACTCACTGAGCTACGGCACTGCCCATTTTTTATATTTTTTAAATTGAAAAAGATCAATTTTAAATCTGTCTATTTAAAAATTACAAATATAAGAAAGGTTTATATTGTTTCATTGATCTCTTTCATTGTCAACATAAAAAACATCTCTTTCTGGAAGAGCTGTAATTCAGAGCATTTTGGAAGAAGAGCTAGTTTTAAGAGTGAGCTACCCAAGAAGATTGATTTAACCTTTAAAACTCTGGTTAAAGGCGCCTGTAGCTCAGTGGGTAGGGCAATAGCCACATACACCCAGGCTGGCGAGTTTGAGCCCCGCTGGGGCCTGCTAAACAACAATGACAACTGCAACAAAAAAATAGCTGGGCATTGTGGCAGGTGCCTGTAGTCCCAGCTACTTGGGAGGCTGAGGCAGGAGAATTGCTTGGGCCCAAGACTTTGAGGTTGCTGTGAGCTGTGACGCCACGACACTCTCCTGAGGGTGACAAAGTGAAACTGTCTCAAAAAACAAAACAAAACAAAACAAAACGAAAGTCCTCTGGTTAAAAATCACTTTTATCCAAGGTGCTTATGAAATATCCCAGTTTGAATATACCAGCCTATATATAGGAAAGTAAACCTAAGTGGGTTTTTAAATTTTTTTTGAGATAGGATCTCTTTCTGTCACTCAGGCTGGAGGGCAGTGGTATGATCATAGCTCACTATAATCTCAAATTCCTGGGCTCCAGCAATCCTCTCTCCTCAGCTTCCTGAACAGCTAAGACTACAGGCATGCATTATAATATTATGCTATGACTATTATTTTTAATTTTTTTGTAGAGAATGGAGGTCTTGCTATGTTGGCCAAGCAATCCTCCTGTCTTGGTCTCTCAAAGTGCTAGGAGCAATGGCGCCCAGTGGTTCCTCTTAATGATTATTCTAAATGGTAATATCATTATCAAGTGTTGTGTTCTCGAATTTCTGCAAAACTTCTCAAAACCTTACATATTTCAATAGGTTCTTGAGTATGTGAACTGCGAGTTAAGCATGAATGAGCTTGTTTAACTATGACTGAAGATGGATTGCTCAGGATTGGGTCTCAGTATTTTTTTTTTTTTTTGAGACAGAGCCTCAAGCTGTTGCCCTGGGTAGAGCGCTGTGGCATCACAGCTCACAGCAACCTCAAACTCCTGGGCTCAAGCGAGTCTCCTGTCTCTGCCTCCCAAGTAGCTGGGACCACAGGCACCTGCCACAACGCCCGGCTATTTTTTGGTTGCAGCCATCATTGTTGTTTGGAGGGCCCAGGCTGGATTCGAACCCGCCAGCTCAGGTGTACATGGCTGGCGCCTTAGCCACTTGAGCCACAGGGCCGAGCCGGGTCTCAGTATTAAGACATTTCAAAAAAAAAAAAAAAGAAAACAAAAGAAGACATTTCAGATGTAGATGCACCATCCCTCCCGCCCCTGCAACAAAACCAAACAAAACAGAAAGCAGATCAAACCAATGTAATGGCTCCGGCTCTTTTAATATTTTCTTGCTGATATCTCTAATTTCCAAAGGGCATATTTTCTTTCTTTTACTTTAAAGGAACTACCAGAAAATTCATTAAGATTTATTGAGTTAATGACAATTAAGGTTGGGGGGGGGAAGGCAGAAAGAGGGACGGAGGGAGGGGGGTGGGGCTTTGGTATGTGTCACACTTTATGGGGTCAAGACATGATTGCAAGAGGGACTTTACCTAACAATTGCAATCAGTGTAACCTGGCTTATTGTACCCTCAATGAATCCCCAACAATAAAAAAAAAAAAAAATACACATTAAAAAAAAAAAAAAAGATTGAGTTGATAGACCTGTTTCTCCAGTTTGCCTGAGTTCGAGATTGAGGATTCTTTCCTTCTTAAAATGAATGCAGCTTGATTTTACAGGTCTTAGGTAGACCATATTAAAGGTGTCATTCATCATTCAAACTAATTCCTGTACCTTCAGGCTCTGAGATTATGACCTTGAGTGTGTTAATGGCGTCATTGATTCATTCATTCAGTATCATTATTATTGTTGTTATTTTTTTGAGACAGAGCCTTAAGCTGTCGCCCCAGGTAGAGTGCCATGGTGTCATCATTGCTCACAGCAAGCTCCAACTCTTGGGCTCGAGTGATCCTCTTGCCTCAGTTTGTCTATTTTTTTTTTTAAGTAGAAAACAAAACTTTATTTGATGAAAACTTTAAAAGTTCCAGTGTGAAGTAACAAAATAGTTTGTCTATTTTTAATAGAGATGGGTCTTGCTCTTGCTCAGGCTGGTCTCAAACTTGTGAGCTCAGGCAATCCACCTGCCTCAGCCTCCCAGAGTGCTAGGATTACAGGTGTGAGCCACCATGCCCAGCCCATTCTGTATTATTTAGGACTCTCAGTTGCAAGTGATAGAAAGCCAACTTGAATTTGTTTACTGACACATGGAACATATTACATGGATATTGGGCTATTTCCTTGAACCCAAACATAGGAAAGAGGCTAAGCTCCAGGGACAATTAGAATTAGAGTTCCAAAGCCTCTGGGACCTTTCTCTCCAGTTCACATCTAGTTTTACTCTTTTCTCTCCATAGGCAAATTTCCTCTGCTTCTCCACCAGCTCCTAGGCATCTTGACGTCCAAAACACACAATGAGAGACTGGCTTTTCTTTTCCAGTTCTAGTTCCAAAAATGCTGAAAAAGAACTTTGTGTGGCCTGGCTTGGGTCAGAGCTGGGTTGAGCACCTATTACAGGGCAGTCGGGTCACATATCTACACTGACTTATCAGATGGGGGGCTAAACTAGTCAGGCCACATTGTACTGACATGACCTTGTGGATCCAAAAAGGAGGCTGTCAATTCAGCAAAAATAAAAATAAAAAAAGCTTATTTTTTTCTATAATATCCTTCCCCCAAAGTGAATGGGAATTATGTGGGCACTATTTTTTACAGCCTAACAAGTAACTGTCCCCTTGGTAATTCTTTTGTTTGTATTTTGTCTTCTCCTGACTTACATGAACTTTGCTATTTTCTATAGTTTTTAGACCTCACTCATAGCCACCTCTTTTTCATTCTTTGTGAATAGACTGGTGGCCTACTTTACTAAGATTAAGACTGTTCCTTCCTTCCTTCCTTCCTTCCTTCCTTCCTTTTCTTTTCTTTTCTTTCTTTCTTTTTCTTTGTTGTTGTTGTTGCGGTTTGGCTGGGGTCAGGATTGAACTTGCCACCCTTGGTATATGGGGCCAGCACCTTAGTTACTGAGCCACAGGCGCCGCCCAAGACTGTACATTTCTCATCCAACTCCTCGGCAACTAAAATGAAGCTTCTTTTCATACTTCTCTCTTGCTTAGTTTTTTTTTTTTTTTTTTTTCATTTTGGCCGGGGCTGGGTTTGAACCCACCACCTCCAACATATGGGACCAGCGTCCTACCCCTGTGAGCCACAGGCACCACCCATCTCTTGCTTAGTTTTTAAAAAATCTTTTCCTTGCTTTCAGCTTCAGAGAAAAGATTCCCTCATGTCAGTGTCCAGAGGTAATCAAGATCCATGAAGACAAATGCAGGCTAATGAGAATACATCAAAGAAGACAGGACCAGGGGCTCACACCTATAACCCTACCACTGGTAGGCTGAGGCAGGTGGATGCTTGAGCTCAAGAGTTTGAGACCAGCCTGAGCAGGAGTGAGACCCAGTCTCTACTAAAAGTAGAAAAACTAGCCAGGCGTGGTGGCACATGCCTGTTGTCTCAGCTACTTGGGAGGCTGAGGCAAGAGGATTGCTCAAACCCAAGAGTTTGAGGTTGCTGAGATGCCATGGGACTCTACCCAGGGCAACAGATTGAGACTCTGTCTCAAAAAAATAAAGAGAGAGAGAGAGAGAGAGAGAGAGAGAGAGAGAAAACATCAGAGAGTGAGATAGATGCAAAACAGAAACTTACCAGTTTAGAGTGAGTTATCTCTGCCCCAAAGAACAGAAATTGCTTAGAAGTGGTTGAGCAGTACATTCTCTTCCTTTAGTCAATCTACATACAAAGCCAAATCATAATTTGCAACCATCTTCGTTTATTCTGAAAAATCCATGCCATATGCACTGGAAACACCCAAAGTTTACAGATTGAAACAGTAAAATTATAATAAGAAATAGTTAAAATGAGTTGTTTTCTTGCCCTCTGGGGCGGTTTTTCTTTTTTTTTTTTTCCTTTTTTTTTTTTTTTATTGTTGGGGATTCATTGAGGGTACAATAAGCCAGTTACACTGATTGCAATTGTTAGGTAAAGTCCCTCTTGCAATCATGTCCTGCCCCCATAAAGTGTGACACACACTGGGGCGGTTTTTCAATGCAGAGAAGACTACTCAAAAATTTACTTTTAGTTTAGCCTAAAAGTTTGCATAGGTCTAGCAAACTGTGGCCATGGGTCAAGTCATCCCACTGCCAATTTGCATCTTTGAGTTAAGAATGGTTTTACAATTGTAAACACAGGCAAAAATAGAAATAAAAATGATATTTTATGACATGTGAAAATTGTATGAAATTCAAATTTCAATGTAGTTGTGGCAGAGACCACCTGCCCTGCTAAGTCTGAAGTGTTTCCTATGTGACCTTTTTCAGAGAAAGCATACCAACTGGTTTAAATGATTGGTGGTCAGTTTACTAAAGCAACAAATTCAAAACCCAGATTTGTTCTCAAGCCTTTAAAAAATCAGGTGGTTGCACACTTGTGAAACCATCAATATGAATAAGATTCGGAACATTTCCATCGCCCCGAAAAGCTTCTCCATGCCCCTCTGTAGAGTCTCTCTCTGTCTGTCCCCAGAGTGAGGCAACCACTGGTTCACTTTCTGTCACTATGTATTAATTTTTATTTTCTAGGATTTTCGTAAATAAAACTATACGTTAAGCATACTTTGTGTCTGGCTTTTTGTACCCAAAATACTGATTTTGAGATTAATTCATGTTTATCGGGAGTTTCTTTCTTTTATTGTTATGCTTTTTTAAAAAAAAACTTAAAAAATCCTAGTTTAAAAAATTCATGGGACGTGTCAATGTACTTCACAAAAAAGGACAAAATAGCATATGAAGCCCCATGTACACATTAATCCAGCTTCCATCGTTATTAATTGAGGGCTGATCTTTATCCCACCATACCTCTCTACTCCTTAACTCCTTCCTGTATTCATTTGAAGCAAATTCTAGGTGTCATACCATGTCACCTGTAAGTTTTTCAGTACATACATCTAAAAGATAGGGACCCTTTAAAAAAGAACCACAATGCCATTATTATGCCTTTGTGATTTTAGCAATCATAATATCCAGTCAGGGTCCAGTTTTCAACTCTTCCTTACTTATGTAATGTGTTTGTGGGTTTTTCTTTGGCCAGGGCTGGGTTTGAACCCACCACCTCCAGCATATGGGACCAGTGCCCTACTCCTTGAGCCACACGTGCCGCCCTTATGTGATGTGTTTGATCTGGGCAATACTGTTGGTCAATATGTCTCTCAAGTGTCTTTGAATAAGTACCTGTTGTAGTCTGGTTGTGCTTGTGTAACAAAATATCTGAGACTGGGTAATTGATAAATACTGTAATAGAAATTTATTTCTCGGGTGGCGCCTGTGGCTCAAGGAGTAGGGCGCCGGTCCCATATGCCGGAGGAGGTGGTGGGTTCAAACCCAGCCCTGGCCAAAAAAAAAAAAGAAATTTATTTCTCACAGTTCTGGAGGCTTGGAAGGCCAAGATCAAGATGCCGGCAGGTTTGGTGTTTGGTGAAGGCTATTTTCTCTCTCTCTCTCTTTTTTTTTCTGTCACCAAGGGCTAGAGTGCAGTGGCAGTGATCATTGCTCACTGTAACCTCCAACTTCTAGGTGTAAGCAATCCTCCTGCCTCAGCCTCTGGAGTGGCTGGGACTACAGGAGGGTACACCATGCAGTGTTCCTCTACTTTTTGTAGAGGTCTCACTCTTCCAATCCCCCCCACCCCTTTTTTGAGACAGAGTCTCACTCTGGCACCCCCAGGTAGAGTGCCATGGCTTCAGCCTAGCTCACAGCAACTTCAAACTCCTGGGTTCAAGCTATCCTCCTGCCACAGCCTCCTGAGCAGCTGGAACTTCAGGCACCCACCACATCCCCTGGCTAATTTTTTCTATTTCAGTAGAGACAGGGTCTCAGTCTTGTTCAGTCTGGTCTCCAACGCCTGAGCTCAAGGGATTTCCTCCCCTTCTCCCAGACAGCTAGCATTATAGGTGTGAGCCACCACACCCGGACTACTTTCTCTGCTTTTAAGATGGCTCATTGATGCTGAGACCTCATGTGACTAAAGGTGAAAGGGCACAAAGGGAAGAATGTTAGTTCCCGCCAGCCATTTTGTAAATTGCTAAGCCCATTTATGAGGTCTCTACCAAGCCCTCATGACTTAATCAGCTCCTATAGATCCCTCTTCTTAATACTATCACACTGATGATTAAGTTTCAACATATGAATTTCGGAGGGGACACAAATACATACTATTCAAACTATGCCATACTGCTTTGTCTCTTTTGCCTTATTTTTTTCCTGTATAATACTTTTTTGGTTAAAGAAGCCAGGTAGTTTGTTCTCACAGTTTCCCATAATCAGGGTTTTGCAAATTGTACCCCTTGGTAGTGGTTAACCTGTTCCTCTGTCCTCTTAATTTCCTGAAAACTGGTTGTTAGGTATAAAGGAATAAATGTTTTACTTGAAGAATATAGTGTTCTTAAATGTTCAATTTCAGCTTTCAAATTTTATTTTATGACTGTGATAAATTATCAAAATAATTTTTAAGTGGTTTGGAGTAATGTTTGTTTCCATCTATAAAGGTAGTTAATTAAACCCTGTCCAACACAGATATATAATTCTTTGGGATTGGGAAACTACAGCCTGTAGGCCCACCACCTTTTTCTGTAAATTTTATTGGAACACAGTCATGCCCATTCACTTATGTATTTATTGTCTATAACTGCTTTTCCAACACAATGGCAGAATTGAGTAGTTGTGATACTTCCTGACCCATAAAACCTAAAAAAAATCTAAAATATTTACTGTGTGGCCCTTGAAGCAAAAATTTGCTGACCTCTGCTCATTATTTATACGTTTCATTTAAGTTTACAAATTTAATATATCTCTTTCAGGTACCTCAGTTATCTGGCAATGTGTCAATCTTCGAGTATCAATTCTTTTTTTTTTTTTGTAGAGACAGAGTCTCACTGTACCGCCCTCGGGTAGAGTGCCGTGGCGTCACACAGCTCACAGCAACCTCTAACTCTTGGGCTAACGCGATTCTCTTGCCTCAGCCTCCCGAGCAGCTGGGACTACAGGCACCCGCCACAATGCCCGGCTATTTTTTTTTTGTTGCAGTTTGGCCAGGGCCGGGTTTGAACCCGCCACCCTCGGCATATGGGGCCGGCGCCCTACTCACTGAGCCACAGGCGCCGCCCCCGAGTATCAGTTCTTATAAAGCTAATCATTTACACTTCCAAATATGGTAAACTTTAGATTATCTTAGATGTCCTGAAACTCTGCCTAAACTTTATTAAGATTACAGCTTAAAACCAAAGCCTATATCAGTTACTTGATTACACACTTCACATTGTTGTTACAAGGGGGCTTTCTTCTTAAGCCAAATTCTCTTGTTAGGTACACGATATACCTAATATACTCAGGTTCCTTATTATAGAAACATCAGTATTGTGGTTTTGATTTCTTCCTTCCTTTTTTTTTTTTCTTTTTTTGAGACAGAGCCTCAAGCTGTCACCCTGGGTAGAGTACCATGGCATCACAGCTCACAGCAACCTCCAAGTCCTGGGCTCAAGTGATTCTCTTGCTCCGCTTCCCAAGTAGCTGGGACTACAGGCACCTGCCACAACGCCCGGCTATTTTTTGGTTGCAGCTGTCGTTGTTGTTTGGCGGGCCCAGGCTGGATTCAAACCCCCCAGCTCAGGTGTACGTGGCTGGCATCCTAGCCGCTTGAGCCACAGGCGCTGAACCGTGGTTTTGATTTCTTAAACCTTCCACATTAATTCTTATTTTTCTGGGATGGAAAGATATGAGGCACTGGGGAAGAATGTTTCCATCCCAGATTACCTGAAGAGATCTGCTAAGAAAGGCAAATGCTGCCCCAATTAATTGAGCTAATTTAGAGTCAGAGATTTTGGCAGGACCTGAGATATAAAGTTGCAGATATGCAGGGGATTACAGCCCCTACTGTCATTCTAAGTTCCTTTTTGTAAATACTATGTCAGAGATTTCAAAGCTTTAAGGGCTCACAAGACCTAATTATCACTCAGGTCTGCAGCCTTTTCAAGAGTCCATCTGGTCCTTGATTGGATGATTAGATTTGTATCTCTGGTTTCTATTGTATTTCCTGTCTAACTCTAAAGATCATTAGCTCCCTGGGATCCTAAGAAATACATTTTTATTTATCATTTCATTGGCAAATCCTTCACGATGTATCTCCAATATACTACATATAAAAACTTTAAAAAGGGCTCGGTGCCTGTGGCTCAAGCAGCTAAGGCGCCAGCCACATACACCAGAGCTGGCAGGTTCAAACCCAGTCCGCGTCCACCAAACAACGACAACTACAACCTAAAAATAGCCAGGCATTGTGGTGGGCACCTGTAGTCCCAGCTACTTGGGAGGCTGAGGCAAGAGAATCACTTAAGCCCAGGAGTTGGAGGTTGCTGTGAGCTGTGATGCTACAGCACTCTACCCAGGGTGACAACTTAAGGCTCTGTCTCAAAAAAACGAAATAAAACAAAACAAAACTTTAGAAAGGAACCTAAGGCCGGCGCGGTGGCTCATGCCTGTAAATCCAGCACTTGGAAGGCCGAGGCAGGTGGATTGCCTGAGCTTGCAGGTTCAAGACCAGCCTGAGCCAGAGTGAGACCCTGTCTCTAAAAACTAGTGGGGCGTTGTGGTGGGTGCCTGTAGTCCCAACTACTTGGGAGGCTGAGGCAAGAGGATCACTTGAACCCAAGTGTTTGAGGTTGCTGTGAGCTAAGACACGACAGCACTCTACTGAGGGTGACCAAGTAAGATTCTGTCTCAAAAAAAAAAAAAAAAAAAAGCCTAAATGCCTTTAGTACATTAGTATGTCTGACGGAACTCACAAGATATTACTTGATAGGGCCAGGTGTGGTGGCTCACGCCTATAATCCTAGCACTCTGGGAGGCCCAGGCAGATGGTTTTCTTCAGCTCAGGAGTTGGAGACCAGCCTGAGCAAGAACAAGACCCTGTCTCTAAGAAAACTAGCTGGGGGCCAAAAACTGCAAAAACCCCCAAACAAACAACCTCCCCCGCCCCAAACTAGCTGGGTGTTGTGGTGGGCTCCTGTAGTCACAGCTACTTGGGAGTCTGAGGCAAGGGGATCCCTTGTGCCAAAGAGTTTGAAGTTACTGTGAGCTATGATGCCACAGCACTCTACCAGGGGCAAGAAAGTGAGACTCTGTCTCAAAAAAAAAAAAAAAAGAATTACTTGATGGGGCGGTGCCTGTGGCTCAGTCGGTAAGGCGCCGGCTCCATATACTGAGGGTGGCGGGTTCAAACCCAGCCCTGGCCGAACTGCAACAAAAAAATAGCCAGGCGTTGTGGTAGGCGCCTGTAGTCCCAGCTACTCGGGAGGCTGAGGCAAGAGAATCGCTTAAGCCCAGGAGTTGGAGGTTGCTGTGAGCTGTGTGATGCCACGGCACTCTACCGAGGGCCATAAAGTGAGACTCTGTCTCTACAAAAAAAAAAAAAGAATTACTTGATGACCTGTAATGCCTGTCCACCATCTTATTTCTCCATTTGTCTTAAAAGGGTTGTTTACAGTTTGTCCTATCAGAACAATAATAAAGCGATATATTGCATTTGGTTGACAAGTCTCTAACATCTTTTAATCTATTGCAATTTTCTGCCCTTCTAAAGCCATTGGTTTGCTAAAGAAATCCAGTTATTAGTTTTCTGTAATTTCCTGCATTCTAGATTTGGCTGATTGTTTTTAGGTGTTATGAAGCTTTGAAATTGTTCCTTTGGGCTGGTGCCTGTGGCTCAAAGGGGTAGGGCACCAGCCTCATATGCTGGAGGTGATGGGTTCAAACCCAGCCCAGGCCAAAATCTGCAAAAAAAAAAAAAAAAGAAAGAAATTGTTCCCTTATCCTCTATATTTTTGGTAGCAGGCTTGATTAGATTCAGATTCTTTATTTTTGTCAAGAATACGTTATGGGCAGGTTAAATGTATTTTGTAAGTATCAAAGAGTTTTGAACTTGATAGGAACTTGGATTTTCCCATATTCCTAGAGTATTAAAAATGGCAACCTGATTGAAGTTTGTATTCACATGGCTTTGAGTCATACTTGTACTCACAACTCATATAATAGCTAATTACAGAGGGGACCAAAAATTTTTATACAAATTTTAAGAAAGGAAAAAAATATTAAAATTGTAATGCTCAATTCACATTTGACTTCTGCATTACAAGAGATACAAGTTACAAGATAACAAACGATATTTGTATATATTGGGTATTACAATTGTAACAGTTTCTTTCCTTGCTTGAAATGTGTATACATTCTTCTGGCACCTTCTGTATGTTAAATGCTTTTCACGGGCCAGACCCCAAAGTGTTTCACAATGTCTGAAATAACTATCTTCACTCAATTTTCTCCAACATTTTTCAGGTGAGGCAACCAAAGCTTAAAGCGTTTGATCAGCTTCACCAGCAAGCAAGAGATGGTGTGAATTCAGGGAATCCTAATTTCTTGATCTCTTTCTGCTCTGAATAAATCCGTCTCCCAGTTTCCGCATTTCCGGTTCTCACAGGGTGTTAACCCTTAATAGGCCGCCCCTCCTTCCGCCGCACCCCGCCCCGCCTCGCCTCGCCCCGCCTCGCCTCGCCTCGTTTCCAAGCCATGAAGCCCCGCCCCCGTGGTCCCGCCCTTCCTCTTCTGGTCTGGAGTCACGCCCGGGCGAGAGCCTGGAAAACCACACTTCCCAGCTAGCACCGCGGGGGTGAAGGCCTCAGACCCGCGCTCGCGGGCTAGCGCCATTCCTGTGGAGACAAACGGCAGTGCGGCCTGTGATCATGGCCCTGTTCCCGGCCTTTGCGGGGGTCAGTGAGGCCCCAGATAGCGGGAGCTCCAGGAAGGGTAAGCATACAAACGGGCGGGAGAAGGCAAAGAGCGGGCTTAAGAGGCGGTTTCTCAGGCCCTGGTCTCGGCCCTTGCCTTGGATTTGTTTATTCATTTGTATCCCAGGGTTCTCTGCGACGCTGCAAAGCCTTCTGGGAAGGGCTTCAGGCCTGGTTCCAGGTCTGCGGATCAAAGGCTGCTGCAGGGGTTGTGGAGGTGTGAAGAAACAAGGGGCAGATGCTCTGCAGCGGGGACCTCTGTATTACTGTGTTGTTGGATCCCATTCTTTATTCAAGCCTCACTTTACCTTTAAAATGGGAATTATGATACTTAACATCTCAAGGAGAAGCCTGATGCAAATGCTGAATATTTTTATTACATATTCCTTCCTTTCCTGTTTTTCTTATTTCTGAAATGGTTGTTAGGTTAGTATCTTTTGGCTGGCCTAGAGCTAAGGGTTTAAGGATGCAATCATTTTCTCTTGAAATGGGCACAACACCTAGTGAAAACAACTTTTATTTCTTGAGGATCTAGTCCGTGTCAGGCTTTACATATTTTATTTAAGATCCAACATTTCAAGATCGCTGCATTGATAAGAATTTAGTCTCACAGTGAATTCATTTAGGAAGGAATTAATCCAAAATCATGCGCAATTGTGTCTGACACCTCTGCTATATCCTCTCATAGGTCCTAGACTTCTCTTTTTTGTAACACTTCTCATAGCTGTGAGTAATTTCTTTCTTTCTTTCTTTTCTTTTTTTCCTTTCTTCCTTTCTCTCTCTCTCTCTCTTTTTTGGCAGAATCTCACTATGTCGCCCACGGTAGAGTGTTGTGGAGTCTCAGCTCACAGCAACCTCTGACTCCTGGGCTTAAGAGATTCTCTTGCCTCAGCCTCCCAAGTAGCTGGGACTACAGGCGCCTGCCACAACACTCAGCTATATTTTTTTTGTTGCAGTTGTCACTGTTGTTTAGCAGGCCTGGGCCGAACCAGCCAGCCTTAGTGCATATGGTCAGCGCCATAACCACAGTGCTATAGGCGCCTAGCCTGTGAGTAATTTCTTATGTAGTTGATGTAATTGTAGTATTCATTTA
The DNA here is from genome assembly GCF_027406575.1 of Nycticebus coucang. Classification (NCBI taxonomy): domain Eukaryota; kingdom Metazoa; phylum Chordata; class Mammalia; order Primates; family Lorisidae; genus Nycticebus; species Nycticebus coucang. Next base: position 94,038,988 of record NC_069788.1, read on the forward strand.
CTAGACTGTAACCTCCAGGCGGTCAAGACAGTGTTTGTCTGTTCGTTGTAGCATATTTGGCTGTTACGTACAAAATATATGTGTTCAATAAATAATTGTTGGATGTGTAGACTAATAATAGGTACGTAATAATTATGCATTGCCTAAGTGCGCCTTGAAAAGTGTACAATATATGGAAGTTGTAGATGGTACAGGTGAACTACAGGAATAATTATTTCTAATGGAAGGTTCTAAGAAGGGTTTATTTAGGAGCTAACTTTTGGGATGTCTCTTTAAGAGGATAGGTAGGATTTGGACAAATAAAGAATAGTGGAAGGGCATCTCAGGGCCTTCAATGTACTGCAGAAAAAAAGCGTGAGACCTGCACAGAGAACTGTGAATAAAACGTAAATACAGTGCCATAAAGAGGAGCCTTGGGAAGTACGGTTGGAGCTGGTAGTAAGGAGGAATGTGGCCTTCAAAAACAGGTGAAGGGTTTATCCTTTCATTTTGGGAGGGGGAAATTGAAAGTTTGTAGGAGAGTGTTACTTTTGTCATTAATCTTAACAGTATTTATTGGACATCATCTGGACAGCCAGCATCAGGAAATATATGTAAAAGTGCTCTTTATAAAGCACTATCTTTAAAAAAAAATTAAACTCAACAGTAGCACTCATAATGAAATTAACTAATTTTTTGATGTTATTTATTTACCAATGTTCAAATTTCTCAAGTTGTTTCAAAAATGGCCCTTTACAGTTGATTTGTTAAGTCAGCTTCCAAAAAAGATACAGCATTGGGGGTGGCGCCTGTGGCTCAAAGGAGTGGGGCGCTGGCCCCATATACTGGACGTGGCAGGTTCAAACCTTGGCCCTGGCCAAAAACTGCAAAAAATAAAATAAAAAAATTTAAAAAGTAAAAGATATAGCATGCATTTTGTGGGTATGTCTCTTAGGTCTCTCTTTTTTTTTTTTTTGGTAGAGACAGAGTCTCACCTTATGGCCCTCGGTAGAGTGCCGTGGCCTCACACAGCTCACAGCAACCTCCAACTCCTGGGCTTAGGCGATTCTCTTGCCTCAGCCTCCCTAGTAGCTGGGACTACAGGCGCCTGCCACTACGCTTGGCTATTTTTTGGTTGCAGTTTGGCTGGGGCTGAGCTTGAACCCGCCACCCTCGGCATATGGGGCCGGCGCCCTACGGACTGAGCCACAGGCGCCGCCCAGGTCTCTTTTAATATAGAACAGTTTTTCCTTGTCCTTCATCTTTCCATGTGATTGGTTTTAATTAATTTTTTTGTGTGTGTGAGACAGAGTCTCAAGCTGTCGACCTAGGTAGAGTGCCATGGCGTCATAGGTCACAGTAACCTCAAACTCCCAAGTAGCTAGGACTAAGGTGCCTGCCACAACTACCGACCATTTTTGTTGTTGTTGCGGTTGTTATTGTTGTTTAGTTGGCCCAGGCTGTGTTCAAACCTGCCAGCCTCCGTGTATGTGGCCGGCGTCCTACCCGCTGAGCTACGGGCACCATCATGTGATCGATTTGTTGAAGAAACTGGGTCATTTGTCCTGTAGGTACTTCCCACTAAATCCTCATGGCGTTATTTAACATATTTCTCTATCCCAATATTTCTTGACAACTGGTAATTAGATCCAGAGAATTGAATAGATTCAGGTATAATTTTTTGTTGAAAATTCTTTATTGGGTGGCGCCTGTGGCTCAGCTGAGGGTGGCGGGTTCAAACCCAGCCCCGGCCAAACTGCAACAAAGAAAATTAGCCGGGCCTTGTGGCGGGCGCCTATAATCCCAGCTGCTCGGGAGGCTGAGGCAAGAGAATTGCGTAAGCCCGAGAGTTAGAGGTTGCTGTGAGCTGTGTGACGCCACCTACCGAAGGGCGGTACAGTGAGACTCTGTCTCTACAAAAAAAAAAAAAAAAAAGAAAGAAAATTCTTTATTGAGGGTGTTGTCCACTTGCTGTTGAATCACGTTGGAAGAATGTGCCGTCTAGTTTTCTCTCTTAATGGTATTAAGATCAATCAGTGAATTACAAGGCTGATCATCCATTATGAAGCCCATTAACCTTTCACCTAATGATTTTTGCAGTCATGTGTGATTATTGCTTAGGTCATTATTTCATTGAGGTTGCAAAATGGTTATTTTCTAATTTTATCTTTCCTCCTATATTTATTAACGTGAGCTTTTTTTTTTAATAAAGAAGAAAGGATGAATACCTGATTCGTTTCTTTTGTCAGTTTTCAAAATAATGAGTTGGGTGTCCCAGTAACTTCTAGAGCTGATCAGTGAGGTGTGTTTTTTTGTCTTTGTTATGAACTAATGAATTTAATATTTATATTTCAATCTATTGCAAGTAGCATTTTTTTAATGCTCAAATTGTCCCATCTTTGGCTAATAGGCACTTGATTAAATTGGTGCCTTTGGCACGGCACAGTCTTATTTATTTATTTATTTATTTATTTATTTATTTTTTGTAGAGACAGAGTCTCACTTTATCGCCCTCAGTAGAGTGCTGTGGCATCACACAGCTCACAGCAACCTCCAACTCCTGGGCCTCGGTGATTCTCTTGCCTCGGCCTCCCCAGTAGCTGGGACTATAGGCGACTGCCACAGTGCCTGGCTATTTTTTTGTTGCAGTTGGCCGGGGCCGTGTTCGAACCCATCATCCTCAGTATATGGGGCTGGTACCCTACACACTGAGCCACAGGCGCTGCCCTAATTATTTATTTATTTTTTTAGAGACAGGATCTCAGTCTGTCTTTCAGGCTAGAGTGCAGTTCCCTAGTCATAGCTCACTGTAACTTTGAATTCTTGGGCTCAAGTGATGCTTCTGGCTCAGCCTCCCAAGTGGCTGGGACTACAGCTGTGCACCATCATACCCAGCTAATTTTTTTATTTTTTATTTATGTAGAGATGTCGTTCTTGCCCAGGCTTTTCTGAAACTTCTGGCCTCAAGTGATCCTCCCTCCTGGACCTCTCACAGTGCCTCTCACTGACACAGCCAAGCCAGTCATCTTTAATAGCTTACTTTCTGTCGTAAGAGATATCTGAGCCTCATCACTTATGTATTCTGTTAGGCCTGGAGTTGGCCATTTCTCCAGAGAATGCTGGTTTCTTTTCATGGAAAATGGTACGCGTATATTAAAATCATAAACAGTATTAGGGGTATTATTGCTACCGGGTTGTCATTACTTGTAGACTTTTTCAGTGGACGGAACCAAGGAGAGAAAACTATATCAGGAATTCATACTTATATTTCCAGTCCAAATTTAAGATTAGGAAATTTTTACTTGTTTGTTTTAATTTATGTGTATATTTTCATATATTTAGAATAACAATGTGATTGATACTAATAGTTTCAGATTTTTTTATGTTTTTTTTTGTGTTCTTAGGGCATATCTCACAGTGGATATATCGTCTAATTTTTCTTAAAAATTTTATTATTTATTTATTTATTTGTTTTTATTTTATTTTTTTTTGGGCCGGGGCTGGGTTTGAACCCGCCACCTCCGGCATATGGGACCGGCGCCCTACTCCTTGAGCCACAGGCGCCGCCCTATTTATTTGTTTTTAAAGATGGGTTCTCACTCTTGTCACCCAGTCTGGAGTGCAGTGGCTCAGTCATAGTTCACTGCAGCCTGCATTTCCTGGGCTCGTGCAGTCTTCCCACCTTAGACTCCCAAGTAGCTGGAACTACAAGCATATGCTTCCCTGCCTGCTAATTTAAAAAAAAATTATTTTTATTTTCTTTAGAGATAGAGTCTTGTTATATTGCCCAGACTGGAAATTATTGTGTTTTAAAATCATTTGAAATAATTTTTTGTGGTTTTGCCACCAGTTTGATGTACAATTAGATATATTTGTTGCATTTGGTTTCACTTGTTAGAGGTTGCTTTTTTCCTTTTGATTTGATTTTTGTTTTATAATGATGTAAAATATTTATATAGTTCTAAAGTTGAAAATGTATATCAGGTGTATTCAGAGAAAAACTTCGATCTCTGTTCCTCCAGCTTGTTACTTTCCTTCCCCTACAGATTAAAATTTTCTTTAGTCAGTGTTACGTAACCATTGCTCCCCCTTATTGTGAGCAGCTGCATTTCCCTTCTCTCCTGTAAGTGCATGCTTTCAGCATTTTGCCTTAAATCCTGGCAGTCACTCTACAGTAGAATATAGAGATCCTTCTCGTTTCTTTAACTGGTACACATAACTCCATTGTGTGGCTGTTGCATACTTTATTCAACTAGTCCCCTATTAAGGACATTTGGATTGTTCCCAGTCTTTGTTATAAATAGAAACACTGTACTTTTTGCCTTACACCATAAAATGTTATAAAAAATGTTAGTGTTGGTAGTAGTGGATGTAAAGGTTCAATTAAAAAGACATTAAACTCCTGGACAGGAAAGACAAGAATGAGTTAGGGGACTCTGCTCTCTACTGTCTTGGTTTCTTTAAGATTTAGGCCAGAGTCTGGTGTGGTGGCTCGCTCCTGTAGTTCCAGCACCTTGTGAGACTTAAGATAGGAGGATTGCATGAACCCATAAGTTCAAGGCTATCGTGAACTATGGTTATGTCACTGCACGCCAGCCTGGGAGATCCTCTCACTAAAGGAAAAAAAAAGGTCAGGATTTAGGTCACATTCAGTAAGGGGTCTGGCAGGGCTGTATTTAGCAACATTCATTCTTGCCACACCTGGGTAACGGAACCTTCGTTGTGTCAGCAGTAGCAGGGAGCCCCAGTGTCTGATCCCTCCTGTTCTTGAGCCTTTTTTTCCTACCCTCAGTTTGTATATATTAAGATTGTGTACCCTAAAACATTGTTTTTATTTATTTATTTATTTTGAGACAGAGTCTCACTTTGTCACCCTTGATAAAGTGCCATGGCGTCACAGCTCACAGCAACCTCTTACTCTTGGGCTTAAGTGATTCTCTTGCCTCAACCTCCCAAGTAGCTGGGTCTATAAGCACCTGCCACAATGCCTGGCTATTGTTTCCTTGCAGTTGTCATTGTTTAGCAGGCCTGGGCTAGGTTCAAACCCACTAGCCTTATATGTGGCTGGCGCTGTAACCACTGTGCTACGGGCACCGAGCCTAAAACATTGTTTTTGAAAGTCAAATATTTGAACAGAATTGAGATGGAAGATGGCATATCAGTTTATTTCATCTGCATAACAATGTGAAACAGGTATATTTGCCATATTTCTGGAAGAAACTAAATTTATCTTTCCCCCCCAAACCTCTACTTGTGGCATCTACACATCAGGAAGTGGCACCCTAATTCACTAAAGCCAAAACTTAGACATGTACCTTGACTCCCCATTCAGTTCTTCATCTAGTCCTTCCAAATAACTCTAACATTTGTTAGTTTTTCTCTAGTTGCACTACACCTACCTAATTTTTGCCGTCATCATTCCCTGGATTACTACAACAGCCTCCTACAATAGTCTTCCCACCTTTAGACCTACCTTTACTCTGTGAACCATTCTCCACGCTATAGCAAGAATTTCAAAATGCTTTATTTAAAAATAATGTGCCATCTTTTTATGGCTGTAAAGTATTCCATGGTATACATATCCACATTTTATTTTATTTATTATTTTTTTTTAGAGACAGAGTCTCACTTTGTCGCCCTCAGTAGAGTGCCGTAGTGTCACAGCTCACAGCAACCTCCAACTCTTGGGCTTAGGCGATTCTCTTGCCTCAGCCTCCTGAGTAGCTGGGACTACTGATGCCCGCCACAACGCCCAGCTATTTTTTTGTTGCAGTTTGGCCGGGGCCAGGTTCGAACCCACTACCCTCGGTATATGGGGCCGGCAGCCTACTCACTGAGCCACAGGCGCAGCCCCCATATCCATAGTTTATTAGTCCATTGATGGGTTGATGGGCACTTGGGTTGATTCTACATCTTAGCGATTATGAATTGAGCCGTGATAAACATTCTAGTACCAAAAAAATAAATAAAATAAGATGGAGACTTTACATCTTTTCTATTAACTTGAAAGGAGTTGACATTCTCATTAATAAAGTGTCACAAGAATGGAAAAGCGAGTATCCAGTGTATTCAATACTAATACGAAACCAGTAGATGAAGAACTATAGGCTCACACAAGAGAAAAGCAATTAAATTCAAGTGCAGGGGAGGTGGGGAGGAGACAGGGATTGATGTGCTCTCACCTGGTGGGAACAATGAAAGGGTACATGGCACACCTGGGAGAAGGGCTCAGCTACAACTTGGACTTTTACCTAACAGACACTAACAATGTAACCTAATTGTACTCTCATGTTAATCTGAAACTAAACAAAAAAGAAAAGAAAAAATATGCTGTTTCACTGGTAGATGCTTTAAAAATATTAACTCAGTGAATTTACATAACAACTCCATGAAGTTCTGTGCTGTTGAAACGTAGGCACAGAGCCAGTAAGTAACTTGCCCAAGGTCACATGGTTAGTTAAGTCACAGAGATAGGGTTTGAATTAAAGCAACTTGGCACTACTAATATGCTGCTGGCTATTTCCAACACTAGATAGGATTTTGTAATTCTTGCTCAGAAGCTGACAATGTGCCCATTGCTTTTAGGGGAATCCCACACTCTCTAGCATGTTTTTGAAGACCCTACCTCTCAAGCTTCATTTGCCCTCCACCTCAGTCCTCGTGGCCAAGTCTCGATAATTTATTGCTGTTTCTCAGAGTCATGCTTTCTCACTTTTAGACCTTTGTGTAAGCCATTTCCTCTGCTTAGACACTTCCTAGGGGTATATTTGCTTAACTCTTCAGCCTTTCTATCTTAGCTGGGATGTTCTCTCAGAAGGTTTTCCTTCATCTATACTTCTCTTAAATTTGGGACCCTAGTTATGTGCTCTCATTATTCCCTATATATTTTCTCTGTCTTGGCATTTGTCACATTGCATGTGAGTGACTGCCAATATGTCAGCGTCATGAGAGTAGGGTTGGGTTTGTCTTGTTCTTTGTGCATTCCTAGTACCTAGAACAGTGCTTGGCTCTCAGTAAAACTTACTAGATGAAAGAAAGAGATCCTGAGAGATTGTTTTGTTCAGAGTTGCACAACTAAGAAACAATAAACCCAATTTGAAGAGAGGTCATTCTGACTCTAGAACTTCTGTTACAACTGTGCTATGATATTAGGATGCTGGAGTTTTGCTTATTTGAATATTACCCTTGGAATTCATGGGCCTCTTCAAATTGTAGGTTAACTCCCATGCAGGGCTGGCTTTGGTCAGGTTCTCTATAATTATCACCTTAAACATAGTTCTCAGTCATGTCTGCTGGTGCTTTTTGTACAGATAAGTTTGGGCTCCCAGATCCTTTGTCAGAAATGAGGGTTTTGATCAAAATGAAGAGATTGACTTATTCTTTTTAAAGGAACAAACTTCATTGTAATATATAACATTTATGCTAATTTGTTTATATAGTTGGCCCTAGAAAGATTTTTGAATTATTATCTCTGGAGAGGCAGCAGTTAACTCTGAGTTTAGTTAAACAAACTAGTTATCCGTGCTATTTTGTTATAATAGAATGGTGAATGGATAATTGGATAGTTTATCCAGTTATAATTCAAAATCTTTTCATAATAGTTCCTTCTATCTAAAGTAGAATTGAATTAAAGCATTTTCTGTAGTGATGGAGAAATAAATTATGTAATAAACATATCACAAAAAATATTTCAGCTTAAATATTCACCAATGACTTATTTTCTGCTGAATTACCCTGGAAATTTGTACATGCTGTTTCTACCAGTTACCTATTTTTGTTAGGCATTAGTATTAATGTTTTTTTACCCAATGCTTTCACCTTTTCTTCCTTTCTTAGATGTGTGTATGTGTCATAAAATGTATGGCAGAGTATTAATTTCCAGGCAAGTTCTAACCAGTGATTAATTTACTAACCTGCAAGGCAAACAATTTGTTAGCCAGTGGGGTTCTCTGTCTTAAACCCTAGGTGTTTGCTGCCTGCTGATCTTCTCTGTAATCTGTTACATCCTACTTAGTCTAGGCACAGTTATCTAAAAACAAATTTAATTTATCTGTAAATTATGTGAGGATTTATTATTGTAACTATTGGAAAGGACTTGGCAGTCTGATTAATAAAGCATATTTTATTCTCAGATAACTTTCTTCAGGATTCTGTTTAACTAAAGTCGAATTTAACAATCCAAATGTATTATTTGAACAGTTAAGGTTTGATTATAAGCACCATGTAAGCAGACCCTTTCTTGTTCACCAATGTTCCTCTAATACCTACAATGCTTGGGCACATAGTAGTTACTCAGTAATTTACTTAATGATTAAATATGCATTTGCAATGAGGAATAGAAGCATTATGAGAGCTGTACTTTATACTTAGATAATAGGCTTTTTTTGAAGATCTCAAATTTCTTCAGTTTGTTTAGCCAATTAGGTGTGGATATAAAGATGGAAAGATACAATCCACATCCTCATCCATTTTTTTATCTATTCAAACAATATTTATCAAGTCTGCTTGCTTTGTGCCAAGGCACCATACCAGGAGTTGGGAATACAGAAGTGAGTAGTCATTGCCCCTGCCCTCATGGTGCTTATGGTTTGGGGAGGAATAGATAGGAGCAGGGAAGGGAGCTGCAAACTTGGATACAAGAGTTGTAAGCCAGTTGGTGTATTTGTTTGACTAGCAGAATGGCTTTTTTTTTTTTTTTGGTTAATTTTTTCTATTGCCCCTTCATGTAGTGTTACAGTAACCATTACTAATCTGGTTTCTGTAAGGATTTGAATTGTTGACTCTTGGTTTAGAATATAATGGGAAGACTGACATAGATAATGAGATTGAAGTGAAAATTGTCACAGTGGCCCCACGTACCATTGCAAGGAGATTTTAGTTGAGAAAGTGAAGCACTATGGTGTGGTAGAGAGAACTGGATGAAGAATCACAAATCCAGTTTCAAATGTATGCCCTTACCTCTTTGGGTCAACAGCTGTTGATCTGTAAGTGAGGGCTTGGTATCTAGGCTGTGCTCTGCTGAGCCTTCTCAGACCCACCCCTTCCTTCTCCACCCCCAACCAGAGCATGCCTGCCTTTTTAGTTGTGCATGTTAGACATCTCTGAAAGATTTTGTTTAAAGAGTGAGTTCCTTTTTAAAGGAGGAAAGGCTTGAAAATATGTGAACTAGATGATCTCCAAAATCCTGCGAGGCCTAGCATCTAAAGATTATTACTTCTAATATTCCATCCATGTTCACTGCTGTTCGCTGTTTTGGTATACTACCAAAACCCCAAACAAAACAAACTTAACTGTCAGGTGAAAACACTTTTCACCCCAATAGAAAGTCATTTGGTTGAGATGTAGGTCACACAGGGTCTATGATGATTCAGGTTCAAAACTTGAGAGTTGGCTCAGCCACATACACCTGAGCTGGTGGGTTTGAATCCAGCCCGGGCCTGCCAAACAACAATGACGGCTGCAACCAAAAAATAGCCGGGCGTTGTGATGGGCACCTGTAGTCTCAGCTACTTGGGAGGCGGAAGCAGGAGACTCACTTGAGCCCAGGAGTTGGAGGTTCCTGTGAGCTGTGAGGCCATGGCACTTTACCCAGGGCGACAGCTGGAGGCTCTGCCTCAAAAAAAAAAAAAAAAAAAAGACTTGAGAGTTTTAGAGATCAGACTGAGCAACATAATGAGAGCATTCTCTATGAAAAATTAGAAAAATTAGTCAGATGTGGTGGTGCATGTCTGTAGTCCGAGTTACTGAGAAAGTTAAGGCAGGAAGATCACTTTAGCCAAGGACTTTGAAGCTGCGGTGAGCTATGATGATAATGCCACTGCACTGCATTCTAGCTAGGTTAGGCAACAGAGTAAGACACTGTCTCCAAAAAAAAAAAAAAAGCCAAGAATTTTAGTGCTTTTATAATGATTCTTTTCACAGTGGTCCCATATGTCAAAGCTTCAACTGCGTCCTTAAAAACCTTTCTGTACCTTCTGATGGACTTTGAAGAGTCACGTACTTGATGTTTTGATGTGAGGGTACAAACAACTAGGTTACAGTGTTTGCATTTGTTAGGTAGAGTCCCTCTTGTAGTTGTTTGTGTCCCTTGATGTCTGTATTTCTTTACATTTCCTTCCATTTATCATCACTATCTACAATATTCATGTAAAAATATACTAGAATTGTTTGAGAGCACCTTTCCCTGCATAATGTTAGTTTCATGCTTTTCCTTTGTTCATGAAAGATCTGATTATTGTGGAAATAACTGTGATCTCAGTGAACAACAGGAGCTATTTTCACCTGTCTCTTGCCAGGAATTAGGTTGAAGGGAGGGGAACAAACCTCAGAAGGAAAAAGGAGATGGCAGAAGAAAGATTGCATGAAGAATTGTTTAGCTGCAAATTACTTAATCCCTTGAATTGTTTAACTACAAATTACTTAATCCCTTAGTTTCGTCTTCTGTAAAGTGAAGATCATAACACCTTTCATAGAGATTTGTGAGGATTAAAAAATGTAAAGAATGTAAGTGCTTAGCATGGTGTTTGGGCACGGAAGTTAGAATCTCTCTGTTTTCCTTTCATTGGTACTATTTAAGGTACCTTTTCCTCCTTTGGAATTTTCCTTCCCCCCTCCTTTTCTTTTTTCTCACAAATAATTGTCGAACACCTACTGTATGCCAGGCATTGCCCAAGGTGATATAGGAGTGAAGAAAACAAAGTACCTGTCACCAAGGAACACACATTCTAGCCTCCGCTCCTAAGATACAATTACTGTAATGGATTAGTATCCAGAATATGTAAAGAAGCCTAGATCTTGGTAATAAAAAAACAATCCAGGGTGGTGCCTGTGGCTCAGTGAGTAGGGCGCCAGCCCCATATACCAAGGGTGGTGGGTTCAAATCCAGCCCTGGCCAAACTGCAACAAAACATTAGCTGGGTGTTGTAGTGGGCACCTATAGCCCCAGCTACTTGGGAGACTGAGGCAAGAGAATCGCCTAAGCCCAGGAGTTGGAGATTGCTGTGAGCTGTGATTCTATGGCACTCTACCGAGGGCAACATAGTGAGACTCTGTCTCTTAAAAAAAAAAAAAAAAAGACAACCCAGTTTAAACTGGGTAAAGGATTTGAATAGATGCTTCTCTAAAGAAGCTCTCTGAATGGCCAATAAACATGTGAAAAGAAATGTTCAATGTCATTAGTCATGAAGGAAATGAAAATCACGGCGCCTGTGGCTCAGTGAGTAGGGCGCCGGCCACATATGCCGAGGGTGGTGGGTTCAAACCCAGCCCCAGCCAAACTGCAACAAAAAAATAGCCGGGCGTTGTTGTGGCGGGCACCTGTAGTCCCAGCTGCTCGGGAGGCTGAGGCAAGAGAATCGCGTAAGCCCAAGAGTTAGAGGTTGCTGTGAGCCGTGTGACGCCACGGCACTCTACCTGAGGGCGATACAGTGAGACTCTGTCTCTACAAAAAAAAAACAAAAAAAACAGGAAATGAAAATCAGAACCACAATGAGATAACACATCACACCTACTAGGATAACTGTAATCAAAGACAGTAACAAGTATTGGTGAGGTTGTGGAGAAATTGGAATTCTTATGTATTGTTAATGGGAATCTAAAATGGTACGGCTACTTTGGAAAATAGCCTGAAAGTTCCTCAAAAAGCTGAATATGAGTTACCATATGACCCAGCAATTCTTGCTGCTCCTAGATATCTACCCAAGAAAAATGAAAACACATATTAAAACTTGAACATTCGGCTCGGCGCCTATAGCTCAAGCAGCTAGGGTGCCAGCCACATACACCAGAGCTGGTGGGTTCGAATCTGGCCCAGGCCTGCCAAACAAAAGAAATGACAACTACAACCAAAAAATAGCCAGGTGTTGTGGCAGGCGCCTGTAGTCCCAGCTACTTGGGAGGCTGAGGCAAGAGAATTGCTTAGGCCAGGAGTTGGAGGTAGCTGTGAGCTGTGATACCACGGCACTCTACCCAGAGCGACAGCTTGAGGCTCTATCTCAAAAAAAAACAAAAACAAAAAACTTGTACATTCATAGCAGCATTATTCATAGTAGCCCCAAAGAGGAAATAATCTAAGTGTCCATCAACTGATGAATAGGTAAAATGTGTTATATCCATAAAATAGAATATTACTTGGCAATAAATAGGAATGAAGTAGGTATACAAGCTAAAGCATGGTCAAACCTTGAAAAGATTGTGCAAGTGGAAGATTATGTATTACATGAGCTCTTTTATACTAGATGTCCCAAAACAGACAAATTTATAGAGATAGAAAGTAGATAAGGTTTGGCTAGAGGTGAGGGGCCTGGGGTGGGGGATCAGGAAGTGGGTGACAGGAATTGACTGTTAATAGGTATAGATTTCTTTGGGGGATGTAAAAATATTCTCAAGTTATGGAGATAGCTGCCCAACCTTGTAAATATACTAAAAACCATTTAATTCACTTTAAATGGGTGAACTTTATGGTATGTATTTTATATTTCAATACAACTGTTAAAAATGCGGGTTTTTATTTTTTTAACTTTTTAACTTGTATCTTCAGACATTTCGTGGGTTCTTTCTTAGCATATGAATATGCTGTGGCTCCCCGAACTAAAACAAAACAGGACAAAATACAAATTCCTCCGTAGGCTCCCTTGCTACTGCTGTTCCATGTTTCTTTCTTCCCTTCACAGGTAACACTCCTGAAAATTAGAAAAGAAGTGATTTAGAAGTAGTTCATTATAGAAATTTAGGAATTAGGGATAAGTAGAAAGAGAAATGCTAGACATTTAATATACCACCCAGCAATAAACATTACCATATTAACATTTATATGATTTTAGCATTAAAAATTGATACCTTGGCTCGGTGCCTGTGGCTCAAGCATCTAAGGCGCCAGCCACATACACCTGAGCTGGCGGGTTCGAATCCAGCCCGGGCCTGCCAAATAACAATGATAGCTGCAACCAAAAAATAGCCAGGCATTGTGGTGGGTGCCTATAGTCCCAGCTACTTGGGAGGCGGAGGCAGGAGAATCGCTTGAGCCCAGCAGCTGGAGGTTGCTGTGAGCTGTGATGCCACAGCACTCTACCCAGAGTGACAGCTTGAGGCTCTGTCTCAAAAAAAAAAAAAAAAAAGAAAATTGATAACTTGTGTTTTATTTTCAAAGAGGAGTACTGTTATTTTATTTATTTATTTATTTTTTGAGACAGACCTCAAGCTGTCACCCTGGGTAGAGGGCTGTAGTATCACAGCTCACAGCAACCTCCAACTCCTGGGCTCAAGCGATTCTCCTGCCTCAGCCTCCCAAGTAGCTGGGACTACAGTCGCCGGCCACAATGCCTCTGGCTATTTTTGGTTGCAGCTGTTATTGTTGTTTGGTGGTCCCGGGCTGGATTCGAACCCGCCAGCTCAGGTGTATGTGGCTGGCGCCTTAGCCACTTGAGCCACAGGCACCGAGCCAGGAGTACTGTTATTAAGAAAGGTTTGTTGGCTCAGTGCCTGTAGCACAGTGGTTACAGTGCCAGCCATATACACTGAGGCTGGCGGGTTCGAGCCAGGCCCGGACCTGCTGAACAACAATGACAACTGCAACAAAAAAATAAATGGGCATTGTGGAGGGTGCTTGTAGTCCCAGCTACTCGAGAGGCTGAGGCAACAGCATTGCTTAAGCCCAAGAGTTGGAGGTTGCTATGAGCTGTGATGCCATGGCACTCTACCTAGGGTGACAAAGTGAGAATCTGTCTCAAAAAAAAAAAAAAAAAAAACAGATTTGTTAAGTTAGTATACTAAGATAGAACTTGGAATATTTTTTAAAAGATGTTAATCTCCTATAATAACTAACATGAAGTATGGTGTGCTTTTATGTGTGATTTGATCTTTTAACTTTTGGGAATTGTCTAAGTCAAATTTGAAGCCATTGAAACCTAATGCATTGGAAGCATTCATGCTTTTTAGACAGTGTGGATGGAATACACAATAATACCTTGTTGCCTTTTAGGCCACACTTGTTATGTAGCTTTTGCTAAAGCTACAGCTCAATGTCACAAGAGGATTTCTATGTTAAATATTTTAGAGTGTGTTAAAGCACCTTGCCCTGTGAAATAATAATTTCATGGATTCCATTTGGTTTCTGTGGATTATTTAAAATGTCTGGCTGATGTTAGCTGTGAATTAGCAGCCATAAGATATTTCCTGCTTTAGAATCATATTGAGCTAATTTCTTTGTTTTTTTCTCCCTTTCGTATGTGCAGAGTTGGACTGGCTAAGCAACCCAAGCTTTTGTGTTGCATCTATAACGTCTCTGAGACAGGAGAGAGAAACAGCTAGAGACCTTGTTTCTGAAGGGTCACCACAGACAAGGTATTTTTTTTTTTTGACAGATGGATTTTAGTTTTTGTCAGTATACTGTCTATAGCTTTGTTTAAACGATGTTCCATGGAAAACCTTGTGATAAAAGAGCTACGTAAAACTTCCTTTTACTTAAAATAGTGATGTGATCTTTGACTGTTTTCCCTTACCTCACCCTTATAGATGATTTCTTTTTTTTTCTTTGCATCATAGCAGTAAATTCATGACACAATTAGTGCCTATAATTAGGCCATGAGGGAAATGGCAACTTTGTGATTGTTAAGTAACTGTATTAACCACATTAGTAACCTTTAGAATATTATAATTCAGATATTTTGGTAGCTGCATTTTCAACACTTTTGTAAAAGTAGAAAGAGGTCATAACATAGGGTAAAATTTCACAAAAACTTCAAGGAAAGCAAAACAGTACACATCTCTACCTAGCTGTGAAAGAATTTTGTTGTAGATCATTGAACTGAGATGTTTTCTCACCAATTTAGAGTAGATGGTCTCATTAATAGGGTAAATACCCTGTGAAACCCTGTACTCTAAATGCGTGAGACGCTGTTAGAAATTTAGAGTAGTTGATGGGTGACAGGGAGTTTACAGATATTTAGTAATAAGGAAGAAGAACTCATTGTCACCTTTAAAAACAAGGACTACAGTGAAATCTTTTTTTCCTTTTTTTGCATTAAGGACATGTTGGCATAATATGTGGTACAAAGCATTATATTTGATAATAGGTTGCTTTCTTTTAAAGACATCTAAATATGAGAGTATAAGTTTATATAAAATCAGAATTTCTTCACTTGTTTTTATTTTAGATCTAATTCTTAAGTGTCTAAGGTGAGGTGTAATTTAGGAATATGCTGTGTAATATATGGGCAAATAGTAAATCTGTGTGAGCATTTGTAGAGTTCCTTATTACACATTTATTTACTTACTTATTTACATATTATTTTCCCTACTTCTCTTTAGAAAATAATTCTAAAGTTGACTTTTCCCAAACAGGAGTCCTTTGAAATCAGAGCCTTCAGATGAAAGTGACACTAACAAAAAGGTCAAACAAGCAAGCAGAAAAAAGAAGAAAGAAAAAAAGAAAAAAAGGAAGCATCAGCACCACAAAAAAACAAAGAGAAAATATGGGCAGTCCAGTAGCAGTGGATCTGAGCCAGATACTGATTCTGAGAAGGACAAATCTTTGAGAAGCATTGGAGGCAATAAAAAGGAATCTGAGAAACTAAAGTATGTTGCTGTTCTCAAATATTTATGATATTTTAAATCTTGAGTTTTTCTTTCTTGATTGTTGCCACGAGTTCAGCATTTGATTATTTAGTCATTCAATCAACAGAGATTTTCAACAAATGCTGAATATGCCACATAGTTATGTGGGTCAATGTACTACACAGTTAAGGGTTCCATCTCGGAGGCCTGTGACCTCCACACTTACAGAGTAAGAGAAACATCTTTTTTCTCTTCCTTGATATATCTTTCAGTCACTCCTGTCGGTTCCTGTGTGTAAACATGCACGCACACTTTTTGGTTAAGGTTAATGTAGCACTTAAATAATTATCACTTTTGTCTTTTTCCTTTTGACATTTGTCAAGCACCACTGTATTGAAGGTATACAGGAGTTCAGGACCACAATGTTTCCCTTCTTGGAGGCTTGCTTTCTCCCCGTTTTATTCTGTTATCTACCTTGAGCATATTGTTTAAGTCATTTTACAGAATGGTCACAGCCTAGGTACTCCATATAGCTTTTTCTATGTGCTTAGTCTAACATCCTCCTACCTATACGGAGGCATTTCTTGTAGGTAAGACAGGTGATATGTAATGAAGCTACTTGACTTACTGCTTATTTAACTTTTTTCTTTTCTTTATGTGGACTAGAAGAGGGAATATATAAGTATCTGTCCAGGACATCCTTAAGTAATGCTATTGAGATTTTTTGCAACTCTTCAGGGATATTTACCTTTGTTGTGTGTTTGGAAGTGCTGTTGATGTCAGTAAGAGCTCTGCATCGGAACAGGTCTGGCACCTGGCCCTCAATGTTTCCATGGGAGAGGCAAACCCTGCAGTCTTCTGGGATTGCTCTATCATCAGATCAGTGTTGCAGAGCACTGCAGGCCTCTGTGGCATAGGAGAGCCAGATTTATTTAGCCCTCTGTGTATCTCAGGTGCTATACCTATAAGCCAAGCTTGTTCTTTGGAGGAAAAAATGAAGAAATCAAGCAGAAGGTTCTGAATTTGACTGAATTTATGAGGGCAGGAACAATGCCTGCCTTGCTTATCACTGTAGCCCCCCAACACTAGGGTCGGATACAAAGTAAGCACTCAGTGTATTTTATTATATGAATGGCTGGATATATTATTGGTACCTTTGCTTTATAGTATATCTTTCTTTTTTTTAAATTATTTTTTATTAAATCATACCTTGGTACATTGATGCATTTATAGGGTTCAGGGTATTGCTTCAATATACAATGTAAAATGTTTTATAGTATATCTTTCAAAAGAGCTACTTGTATCTTCTGAAAACTCACCTTTTAGCTACTTCTCCTTTTTATATAGCCAAGGAAAGTGAGTTTTAAAGGATTTCCTGAAACCATATAGAAACTATCATCAGAACTTGATGGATAGTTAATTTCAGCCTATACTTCATCACGTCAGAAGGGCTTTTTATAGCCTTTTGATAGTTTTATGATCCATATAACGTTTTTAAGTTTGTTGATATTTCCCAGAATATTGTTAAGATCAAAGTATAAAAGAACCTCTGTAAGTTGACCACTCAAGGGCCTGTAATAAACTGGTCAACAGATAGAAATGGTATAAGGAGCTAGGCCTGCTAAACTGATAGGTATGTGTGATGCATATCCAGGCTGTGAAAATTAGGTCAACTTAAGGAGGTGGTCAATGTAGAGAGGTGTTAACTATGGAGGTTCTACTGTTTGTCCCTTTTTTTTTTATTGTTGGGGATTCATTGAGGGTACAATAAACCAGGTTACACTGATTGCATTTTTTTTTACATTATTATTGTTTACTTTTATAATCTCTTCCTGGGAAAGTGACCTGGAAGAATTATTTATTTTCATATACACAAGAGCTAAGATATTAGTGAGTTTTGAGAGTCTTTCTGTGATGTCAGAGAAGTGGGTTCCTGCAGGGTAGCATCCCATATGGGACTCTGTTCTATGGAGATTGAGGGATGACTTCCCCAGAGGCCACAGCTACTGGTAGTCTACAGCTGGCCTCTTTTATTCTCCCAGTTGACATTCCATTCTTTCTAGAATCCTTCAATCTCTTCTTCAATAGGCACTCTCTCCTTTTGCTGTCCCTTATACTTTTTGTAGACAGAAAACCCCTCTTCTGAAAGGGAATGTGTTAAAATCGTCCAGCACCTGGCCCTCAATGTTTCCATCTGGGCTCATCATTCAACAACTATTTATTGAGTAGCTACAAAAGTGTTCTCGAAAAGCCATTCCTTTGTATTCCCTGTCAAGAAGGATTTAGAAGCCTCCAAAATCTTTATTTGTATCTGGGCAGAGCTAAAAAGCAAAGACAGAACAACAGTTAATGGCTGTTTGATTACTTTGGCAGCTTCTTGTGTCAGCAGCATTATGAACTGATTTTCTGTAGAGGAAGAAAGATGTTAGATGCCAGAAAAACCTTCCATTGCTCTCAATGCTTAGCAAGTTGTTCCTTTTATATCCTAGTTGAATGTCTGTCAGCTCACAAATTTGTTAAAAGAGATAAATTAGGGTCTTATCTTCAGTGAATGCTCCTGGTTCTGCCCTCTATACATGTCCAGATGTATAGAGGTAACACACTGTACGTGGAGTCCAGGCGATGACAATGAGACTGAAACCAAGCCCAAGTCACAGCAAAGGCTGAGCAATTCACAACTGTGGCCTTTTTAAAAAAAAGTTTTGAGTTGGAATGAAGTATCTGAGCACTTTCAGGTAAGTTAGCCCATTTTAATGTCAGTGGCTATCACCTTTTAAAGGTATGGTAGTTCCCTCTGCCTAACACCCTAAAGTGCCTCAGAGCAGGAATATTTTCAAGGAAAAGTTCTTGTTTATAAATATATTTGACATTCAAATTATAGTCATTTAAATGAAATATTTAAAAAGACTGCCCATATTTTTCAGGTTAATTTCTGAGATGACTTCTTTTCTTAGTAAAGTGTCATTTAGTGGTGACAAGTTTTGCTTTATTTAAAAAAATTTTTTTTTCCCAGAGCAGGAGCCCTCTTCCGAGCTCTGTGGCATGTGCGTATTTTATGTGTTTAGATGTGTTTGATGCCATGTGGGGTTTGAAATGTTGAATGTTCATGTTTCTTAAAAAGTCAGCTATGTCACCGAAAGATTTTTAAAGAGCTTCTCCCTTTTCCTTCTTCACCTTCCTTGGTCCCACAGTCAAGGGAATAATGCTGCTGCTGATACTGGACAGTGCTTTGTTTGGCTTGAGGACATTCAGGCTCTGACGGGAGAAACCTTCAGAACAGATAAGAAGCCAGATCCTGCAAATTGGGAGTATAAATCTCTCTACCGAGGGGATATAGCACGGTATGCCTCATGTTTCCCCCTGATTTTCACTCTTGAGAAGTAATTTCTTTCTTCTCATCCTCTCTCAGCACTGTCTTTTTGCCTGTATCCCCTGACCCTCTGCCCCTTATAGATTCTATTGGATTTTATTTATTGTTAAGTTGTTTAGGCCCATGTCTCATCTCAGGCTCTAAAATGAGGTCAGGTCAGATTAGTGTTATTTATTCCTGATGCTTGGTATAGTGCCTGGCATAGTAGGGGTTCAGTAAGATTTTATTGAGTAAATGAATCTAAAAATATCTTATAATAATTAATCATGACAGAGTATCTAGTGACTAAACTGTATGCCAGTTTTTAAATTTGCAAAACCCTTTTAGTTATTGACCCCTCACATATGCCATTGAAGAAATGACATTTAATGGTAATGTTTCCAGTGTGTGCTATCAGATAATCATAAAAATAACTGGGGATATTTGC
Organism: Nycticebus coucang; assembly: GCF_027406575.1. Lineage (NCBI taxonomy): Eukaryota > Metazoa > Chordata > Mammalia > Primates > Lorisidae > Nycticebus > Nycticebus coucang. The sequence goes on from NC_069788.1 coordinate 94,058,316, forward strand.
TTCAGTAATGAGTTTGAACTTTTCCTTCTGCTAATCAAAAAATGTTTGAGTACTTATTAATCCCTTTAGATTGTTAGTACTTTGTAAGAAACTGTTGGAAACATAAAGAACAATAATCGCAAGACCCCATCTCTACTAAAAATAGAAAAATTAGCTGGGTGTTGGGTGTTGTGGTGGGTACCTTAGTCCCAGCTACTTAGGAGGCTGAGGCAGGAGGATCACCCGAACCCTAGAGTTTAAGAATGCTGTGAGCTAGGCTGATGCCACAGCAGTCTAGCCTGGGCAACAGACTGAGACTCTGTCTTGGAAAAAAATAAAGAATAATGATGACGCACTATCTCTATTTCCCAACAGTTTACAGGTAATCATGAATCATGGAAGATAAAGCCAAGAGGAGATCTTGAAGATGATTCTTTATTGGCTAACTACTTTGTAAAATAAATTCAGTTTATATTACCTTGCTGCAGGTCCAAATTTTAGTCCCTCTGATACTATACCTCACCACATAAATAATCCCAGCTAAAATTTCCTTTATGATGAATTAATATCAGTTGTTTTTCAGTGCATATTTAATCTACACACTCCCACAGAAACCTTGTGGCTAAAAATGAATGACTGTCATATTTCAAATGTATTCATATATTTTTGAGTTAATTTTAATACTCTTTGAAGTCTTGTCTGGTTTTCCATGCCACCATAGGGTGGTGCCATAGATACGGTGGATTTCCAATAAAAGATGGGGAAGCCAACATTGATTCTTCTTTGACTTAAGTTAGCCTGTCTGCTCCTCTGTGAGGAGGAGGAAAGCTCTCTTCATTTTGTGAAGGAGGAAAAGGAATCTGACAGAGGTTAATAACTGCTTAAGACCATGGAACCAGGGCATGGATTTGAACCTGTGTGCCTCTAACTTCAAATGTTCTTTCACTGTCCGTAAATAAAAATGAGACTGGTTGTGTGGAAGGACATTCTCTAGATTGGCAAACAGAGGACTCTGGTTCTCATTCTGACTTTGCCATTTACTGGCAATATAATCTCAGGCAAGTCACCTAACCTGTGTGAGCCTCAGCTCCTTCGCTTGTAAATTGTAACTCCTGCTATGCCTTGCATTCAAATAGCAGAGATATTTGATATGGAATTGGAAATTAGTGTGCAAATATAAAGGGTTATTCTTTATTAATAGATGAAAAGAAGGAGAAGATATTAACAAAGCATGGCTCTCGAGCTTCTGCTAATGAATGGCAGAGACCTTAGGAAGGCAGTAATTATAGATAAATGTATATCTAAACTGCAAAGATACTACTATTAAAGGGCTTAGGGCAATGTTGTGATTTCCTTATAACTTAGTAAAATTTCCTGGGGCAAACCTTGCCTAGATTAGCAGCTCTATAACTGTTAGTGGTCCAGTTCTAGGAAGATACTGATCCCTTGGCACTCTGGGCTGGTCAGAGGATAGTAGAAGCATTGTGGTAGGTACCTGATTAATGCTCACAGTTTAAGAGGACCACTGACAGGAAGGTAAGCAGTCACTTAATGATGTGACTGGCACTATCACATGAGGACTAGATGAAGGGGTTATGGATACTTGGCCTTAGGGGTTTGATCATTGTCTTTTAAGCTTTGTTGGACTGTCCTTGTGACTTGTGAAGGCAGAATCAGGGCTGGTAAGTGGAAATTCTAGGAATCAGATTTGGCTCAGGACATCATCTACTCACGTGAGCATCTCAGTAGTGACACTGTGTGTTGGAGTGTTGTGGTCATCAGGTGCTAGGTTCCACAGTTCGTATATAACATGAAAATTATACAGAGTCAAAATTACCTTTGGAAAATTTCTCAGGACTAGTAAACTGTCTGTGAAGTTCAGCTCAGTTTTTTTCCCATTTTTGGAATAGAGTGTTATTTCTTTGGCAATATACCAGATAAAATAGTTGGCTTAGTTTAGGAGCCAACTTTTATAAAATAAAAGGACTGTTACTCCCATTTTACATACGAAACTGAGGCACAGACAGGTTTTAATAACTTGATCAAGGTCACCCTGCTAGTAAGTAGGGAAATTGGGATTTGGACCCAGGCCATCTGGCCTTGTGAGGGGCATGTGTGAATGAAAGCCACTGAAGTAAAGTCTGATTAATGTCACCCAGCTCTGTTTTCTGCAAGGCAGAAATATATTCTCCCCCTTCCTCCTAAAGCTCTGTCCCCTTTTTTTGTGGCCAAGTGCATGTAGCTGTGTTCATTTAAGTTAAATGTATATATGTTACCCACTGAACCTCCAAACAAAGTGGTGGTTCTTACCTCTGGGATTTTTCTAGCTGATTATTTGATAAAGATTTTATAGGAAAAGAGCTTTCATTTGGAGGAATATTAAATTTCATCCTAGTTCTAATTATTAAGATTCTATGCTAAGTGATAAGTTGGATACAACCTAAATGTCTAACAGTAGGGAAATGGTTAAGTAAATTATGGCATATCCTATCCTAAGGAACAATTTAAAGCCAATAAAGATGATATTTTCTGAGACTACTGATATGGGGAAATACTTGAAAATAGGGGAGAAGGCCTGAAACTATATGATATAAACTTTTTTTTAAAAGGATGTGTATGCATGTGATATAAATACATAGGGCTGAAAGTAGATCATTAGGTAGGCCAATAGATTCTTTTTTCCCCCTCCCTTATCATTTTCATCTAATTTGCTATACAGAATACTGCTGCTAAAGTCAGAAAACTCAGTAAATATTTTTTAAGGAGATTATATGAGTAAAATACTAGACATTTTTAATGAAACTAATGAGAAATCACTACTACTAAAATCGCGTTATAGTAATTAAGGAGAACAAAACTACTTAGGTTAAAATTTGTTCCGTAGGGAATGACAGGCTTATTAATTTATTTATTCATTTATTTTTCAGACAGAGTCTTTCTCTGTCACCCTAGGTCAAAAGCTGTGGTGTTATAGATCACAGAAACCTCAAATTATTAGGCTTGAGCCAATCCTCTTGCTTCAGTCTCCTGAGTAGCTGGGATTGCAGGTGTGGCCACTACACCTGGCTAGTTTTTTTTTGATTTTTAGTAGAGACAGAGTCTCGCTCTTGCTCAGGCTGTTCCTGAACTCCTGAGCTCAAGCAATTCTCCCTCATAGCCTCCCAGAGTGCTGGAATTACAGGCATGAGCCACCCTGCTTGGCCGACAGGCTTTTTTGGAACTACTTTAATACTGTTTTATCTCATCACACCTTTGTCAAGGTTGTTTCTGTGTCATAAGTGGAATGGTGAGATTATCCTGAGGTAATCTGGAGAGGACGGGGAGAAAGGATAGAGGAAGGGGTTGAGAGGGAATTTGTATGTACCTGTGAGAAAATATTTCAAGTGGAATTCACTACACTCCAGCAGTGAGGGACAAGGCAGGTAGAGGGTGCCTGTGGACAGCAGTGAAGCTACAGAGGTGATGAGAGAGAGCCTGGGCTGGGCCAGGGGGATGTGGAGGAAGCTGTCTCTCCACCACATTTTATTAGGAACATTTTCAAATACACAGCAGAAATTGAAAGGATTGGACAGTGAATATACATGTATATACACACGCCCTCCATTCTGCCTTAACCTTGTACCATGCTTGCTTTATCACTTACTGGTCCATCCATCAACCCATCTTATTTTTTTAATGCATTTCAGAGTGATCTGCAGACATTAATAGATCACCCCTTAATATTTTAACATGCTTTTTTTTTTTTTTTTTTTTTTTTGCAGTTTTTGGCTGGGGCTGGGTTTGAACCCGCCACCTTCGGCATATGGGGCCGGTTCCCTACTCCATTGAGCCACAGGCGCCACCCTCAACATGCTTTTTTTAAAGTAGAGTTTGATTTTTTTTTTTTAGTTTTTTTTCTTTCTATTTAAAATATGCATACAATGTGATGCACAGATCTTCATTCTCTGGAGTTTTGGCAAATAGATATGCCTATATAACCCAGATCTCTATGAAAATACACAATATTTCTCTGACTTCCAAAATTTTCTTCATGCCTCTCCTTGGTCAGTCCACACTCTCCTATCCCAGAGGGAATCACTGTTTGATTTTTTTCTACCATCAATTAATTTCGACTGTTCTAGAATTCCATATAAGTGAAATCAGACCGTGTATACTCTTGTGTCTGGCTTCTTTCACTCAGTATGATGTTTTTGATATGTGTCCATGTGGCATTTATCAGCAGTTTGTTCCTTCTGACTGCTGGGAATATTCCAGTATATGTGACTGTACCACCATTCGTTTATCCATTCTTCTCTCGATGGACACCTGGACTCGTTCCAGTATTTGGCTGTCAAGAATAAAGCTGCTGAGAATGTTTGTGCTCAGGTCTTTGTGTAGACATTTGGTTTCCTTTGGCTAACAATGTTTGTGCTCAAGTCTTTGTATAGACATTTGGTTTCCTTTTTTCTTGGGTAAATTCATAGGAAAAGAATTGTTGGGTCATAGGTTAAGTCTGTGTTTAGTTATTTAAGAAATTGCCAGACCTTTTCCCAAAGTGAAATACCAGTTTACCTTCCCAGCAACAGTGGATGAGAGTCCTGGTTACTCAGCAACATTTGGTATTGTCATTCTCTTTAATTTTAATTAAAAACCATTCCAGTGGGTGTGTGGGATACCTAATTATGGTTTTTTATTTTATTTATTTATTTTTTTTGCAGTTTTTGGCTGGGATTGGGTTTGTTTTTTTTTGGCTGGGGCTAGGTTTGAACCTACCACCTCCAGCATATGGGGCCAGTGCCCTACTCCTTTGAGCCACAGGCGCCATCCCCTAATTATGGTTTTAATTTGCATGTCCTTGTTGAATAATGATGTCGAGTACTTTTTCACGTACTTACTTGCCATTCATGTCTTCTTGTGTGACATTTTGGTTCAACTTTTTTGCCCTTTTTTAAATCACGTTGCTAATAGAAACATCCACCATTTTTCTTAGCAAAAAGCCTGTACAAAGATTCAGTAGTCATGTGTTTGTAACTCTGGATCGCCTATGTGTTCCATGGAAGCATTTTTAAACCCAGCCTCTTTTCCTGTAGAGTAGAAAATAATCAAATGCAATTTAATTTGGCACACTTTGTTTGAGGTTTAATAAAGGAATCTTAGGCCTATATGTTATCTTCTTAAGTAGGGACACAGGATAATATTGAGAAAACAGGACTGGTCAAAGAGACAGGTGACCTTGTTCAGGAACTATGTAAAAGAGGGAATGATAACTTCTGCCTTCTTGTCACATATGGCAGTTCGTTAACTACAAAGCTTCAGGAAAATAGAAATTGTTAAGATCTAGAAGACAGGCATGATCTTAAATTCATGAGATGTTAACAAACAGTTGAAGTGTTATAAGAAGTCAAGCAGGTGGAAAAAAGTTAATTGCTACTCCTTATATGTCTCTAAACAGAAACAATCTGAAGGTAAGGTGCATTTGTCTATGTGCAGGTAACTCACATAATAAGAGTTTAGGTCTAGTAAACCTTCAGTTGTTCAGAGGTAGTCTACATATTCCCTCAGTAATGGTTTTTCTTTTTCTAATATAAGATACAAGAGGAAAGGAGACTCCTGCCTTGGCATTAACCCTAAGAAGCAGTGCATATCTTGGGAAGGGGCTTCTGCAGAGAAGAAGCATTCACGCAAGCAGGTTGAACGCTATTTTACAAAGAAGAGTGTGGGATTAATGAACATTGACGGAGTTGCTGTTAGCAGTAAAAACGAACCTTCCTCCTCTGAGCCAATCTCATTTATACCAGTAAAGGACTCAGATGACGTGGCTCCTCCTGTTAGAACCTGGTTGAATCCTCTGGGCATTTATGATCAGTCAACCACACAGTGGTTACAAGGACAGGGTCCTCCAGAGCAAGAAGCAAAGCAGCCAGAGTTACTGCCAGATAGTGAGAGTGCAGTTCTCAAAGCCAAGGTGGAAGAGTTTAACAGGAGAGTTCGGGAGAATCCTCAAGATACTCAACTGTGGATGGAATTTGTTGCTTTTCAGGTAAGTATGGTTGTTGTGGTTGCTTGCCTTGGAGTGGCACTCCTGATTTTGGGTAAACTGGTTTACTTGAATTACTTAATAATTCTTTAGCCTCTGTGAAGGACCTGGGCACTGAGTGTGTAAAGATTATAGTGCTTGTTCTGAGCTTGTTCAAAGTCCAGTAAGGCAGACTGACATGTGAAGAAGATTCAAGGCAACCTGGGGTAGTAAGTGCTATAATGTGTCATTTGGGAATGGATTGAGGGAGTGACTTACAGTGAGAGAAGAAGAAAGGGCTGCCAAGAAAAGGTGAAATTGGAACAGAATCTTGATGTTCATCAGGCAAGTGGAGGCATTTCTGAGTATAAACAGAACAGGCAAAGTGCACTTGTGAAAGACAAAGGGCTGCTCAGTAAGTTATCCAGTTAGAGCTATGTACTCTTTCTTTAAAACATAGCAATTTGTCTTAGTCTCTCATTTTGAACCACTCATACAGTTACCATATTTTGTCCGATGTTTGGCCATTTTATTGGTTAGTTTGGCTTTTCAGAAACGTTTTTCAAGGTATTGTCTCCTAGTTATTGACATCGATCTTAAGTTTAGACAGTGAAATAAACATAAGATTAAACATAGTAGGTGACATAAGTACCTTAGGAACCAGGTTTTCATTAGAAGAAATTGTGATAAACAAGTGGTTTGAGAAAGTCAATAACATTTCCATTGGGGGTTGTAAGTAAATCCATGCATTGTTGAAACTCTGAGGATCATCTGGTTCTATTTACATTTGTAAATTGATGTTTTTGTTGTTGAGGACGAGGTCATGAAAAGTCCTGGCCTGTATGCCATCGAGGAAGGAGAGCAAGAAAAGCGAAAGAGGTCCCTGAAGCTCATTCTGGAGAAGAAGTTGGCCATTCTGGAGCGGGCCATTGAAAGCAACCAGAGCAGTGTCGATCTGAAACTGGCCAAGCTGAAGCTCTGCACAGAGTTCTGGGAGCCCTCCACTCTGGTCAAAGAGTGGCAGAAGCTGATATTTTTACATCCCAATAATGCAGACCTTTGGCAGAAATACCTTTTATTTTGCCAGAGCCAGTTTAGTACTTTTTCAATATCAAAAATTCACAGTCTTTATGGAAAATGCTTGAGTACTTTGTCTGCTGTTAAGGATGGCAGCATCTTATCTCACCCTGCATTGCCTGGCACGGAAGAGGCCATGTTTGGTAAGGAGATAACCAGGTCTAGTTACATGGGAGGAGTTAGACTTTGACAGATTTGAAAAGGAGGATTTATTTTGGTGTATTTTAGCAAAAGTCTAAATTGTCTGATAGAAATGTTATTTTAGAGTATTATGACTCATTGATTATTACAGATTTCTCCCCACCCCACTGCTCCTGTAGTGGGTGGGAGGCATTAGAGCTGGTAAAGTTGGGAAAATATTATTGGACAAGAACTTCTTACTACTTACTAACCAAGTAAACATTAAGTCTCATAACTGCTTTGGCTGTCAATGGCCTTGTCCGTTGAGATACTTGTACTTGTCTCACCCTTTTATAGAGTGTGCAGCCAAAGCGTATGTGAAATGCCCCAAATGGGAACCACTGCACGGATATGATATTGGTATCATTGTGTTGTTACCATTTTTGGTGTGTCCTAAAGAAGCCTAGAGTATAAATTTTGGCAGTAATGTAGTATTGGAGGTAGCATGTTCTGCAGGAGCCGGAGAATATCACTCTTGTGCTTGAATCCTGGGTTTGTCCTTAATTGGTTCTCTATGACCTTGGACAAGGTCCTTAATCTGTATGGGTTCACTTTCTCCATCAGCAGCTATAGAATAAACCTGTTTAGAGCACTCATTAGTGCACATTGAATGAGATAATGTATGATGAATCTCAGTGTCTGGAACATAGCAGACATTTATTTGATTAAAACTTCTGCTACTGAGTATTACTATTAGTGTTTGAAGATAGTAAATATAATTGCTCTAGAAATGATAATCATTTATCACACACACAAAGAGTTTTGCCTTTGATACCATTTGTAATTGTGAATAGCTTCATGTTACTTAGTAAATAGAATTGTAACCCAAGTATGATGAACTGAAATCGTTCCAGTATGGAATCTTGATTTGTTTACAGGGGACTCTGAACATAGAATGAAAAAGGCTGGTGCGTAATGCCATCTAGTGATCACTTGAATGCAGTTCTTTGCTTTCACATAAAAATCTGCCACGCTATTCTTCTCCCATAATTTTTCTTGTAATAATGGTTTTGAGTATTTGATCATCAATATTCAGACCAACCTCTTGACTTATTTTTATGTATCATATTTAATTTTTATCATCAATATTTGTGTTCTCTGATGGCTTCATACAAAAACTAGAATAAACATACTTTCATCTTAGAATATCTTACAGCTTTGTAAACATAATAGTAGTTTCAGGTGTAATGTTCTATTAGTAGCCAGGTACTGAGAAATTACGTTCTTTCCCTTTAATGGTATCAACAAGGATTTGCCCTCATGTTTGCAGCACTCTTTCTTCAGCAATGCCACTTTCTACGGCAGGCTGGTCACTCAGAGAAGGCCATCTCTTTGTTCCAGGCCATGGTTGACTTCACCTTCTTCAAACCTGACAGTGTGAAAGATCTGTCTACCAAAGTACAGGTACCAAGATCTCTCTCCGTTGGGGGCTGGGGGCTGGTGGGAGATGTATCTGATGGACAGTGTTGTAGTATTTTTGAAATATCATATCCTTCTTTGTATCAGTCCTGCTGAGGATGATTTCTCAGAAATATTTCAGTAATCCAAGGAGAATTCCATAGTGAAAGTAGTGAAATATGGATAGATAAAAGCAGATTCCCCCTCCTCCCACTATAAAGACTGAAGACCTTTCCTTTTTTTTCTTTCCTTGTTTAAATGCTAGTTATCTCTACCAGTCAGATAAACTATTGCCATGCCATTTTAAACCGTGTATCCCTCTTCCCCACCCTTGTATATTCTAGTCTGGATCTTGTGTCACTTTCTCATTTAACCTTTTCTTTATGTAAAATCTTTGCTGGAGGGTGGCGCCTGTGGCTCAAGGAGTAGGGCGCCAGTCCCATATGCCGGAGGTGGCAGGTTCAAACCTAGCCCTGGCCAAAAACCACAAAAAAAAAAAAAAAAAAAAAAATCTTTGCTGGAGTTGCAAAGAAATAAAATGTAGGTACCATGTCAACACCCATCCTAATTGAGGAGGGTTTAATGCTTTAGGTGACAAGCACACATTGCCAATATTTATTGTATGAAGCAATTGTAAAAACCTTACAGAGCCATGCGTGTAAGAAACCTGTCTTTTTCCATTAAAAAACCCTTAGTTTCCTACTCTTCAAAGAGGATCTGATGGAGGATGGGTAGACTGAATTTATGGTGAACCTTTAAGAGGTCTTTCTTCAGAGGCCAAGATCTCTCCATCACATGAAAATTTTATAAACTGTCAGTAAACACTGTTTATCATGATGCTACCTGTAGACAAAATTGAATTAAAGAATTATGCCAGTTAATACTGGCATAATTGATTATTAATAAGCCAGATAAAGTAATTTTAAGACTTGCTTTGATATTTTAGGGATATGTTATGCTGCAGAAGTGATTCTTAGATGACTCTAAGGAGCCTTAAGGTTCAGGATCAGACTCCTTCATCCCCACTCCTTTACTGAAACTCACTGTGATGACAGCAGTGCAGGTGGTGCGAGGGCTCTGCCCACACATGTGACACATGGAAGACCACTGCTCTGGAGTGTAGAGAGACTCCGATGCACTTTCCTGAGGTTTTAAATACTAACAGCATGCGTAATTCCAAAGCTCACTTGACAGCTTTGAAAATTAATTAACAGTATTCCACATCGCTTTTAGAACAGAGACATTGTTACCATAAACACAGTAGTGTAACATAACACAGGCTCAGTCTGATATTACTGGTCTGTATTTCTGTGGAATCAACACATTGGTTATAACCATTTATCACACTATTTTTTTAAAATGCCCTTCTTTTCCTTGAGTGCACTTTTCTTTCATCACTCTTACAAGAGGGAGATTTATAAAGGAGTGTAGTCTTCCCAGTTCCCCCTTTGGAGAGGCTGACATGCATTCAGAGTACAGGGTCCATGTCAGCATCTCTGCCCTGTTCTGACAGGACTCTCCTGACGACCACACTCTTCCAGGCATGTATGGCACTTCCTGGGGCTCAGACCAGATAATCCTACAGCTCCTGGCCCATGATGAGTCTGTCAGAAGCCTGCTTGTCCTCTTCAAGAGGTTCTTTACAAAAGCTTTCATTGAGTAGGCTATTGGCACACTTTTAAAGTCCTATTGTCAGCTGATAGCGTGATCATGTTACTGTTCATTGCTGTGTTTACCTTCTGTTGCATGAGGAGTGTTCTATTGCCAGTGAACTGGTTACCACACACTGCAGACCTGATGCCTGAATGAATGTGGAAGATTTTAGGGGCCAGGTTTTTTAACGCAGACATTTTTATGCTCTCGCTGCCTACCATGTTCAGATCTGTGCTATCAAGCATTTACTGAGTTTCTACCAGATGCTGAGTATTGTTCCAGCAATATATAGTTACTTCAGATGTGGTTGTGTCCTCCAGAGTTCACTGTCTTGTTGAAATTTCCTCTCAAAAGGTCTTGAAAGCAACATGACTTGCAGAGATCAGTTAGGGGGGGTCTAGTAGTATGAAGGGAACTGGCAGCGACGCTGTCTTAGTTAGATCAGCCTGGCAGGATCAGAACAATGAATCCACTCGTCTCCTACCCAGCTGCAGGCTCTTCTTGCTGAAACATGGCTAGTCTTTTTCTAACTTCATCTTGGAAGTGTTATCACTTTTGCCGTATTCTCTGTTAGAAATAGTCACTATGTTTAGCCCAGAGGCAGGGTTAGGGGTGTAGGGGGCCACCCTGGAGGCTGCCTACCGTGTTAGAGCATTCTTTTTTCTGTTTTGGGGTGTGTATCATCTATCTACTTCAAGACTGATGGCAAACATGATTTCAAGAATCAGAAGCTTCTCATATGTCCACCAGCACTCATTTTGTCCCCAGACTCAGCAGTTTTGTAAAAGGTAGGCCTAATGTCCATTGTTTATCTGAACAGGTGGAATTCTTTGAGCCTTTTTGGGACAGTGGAGAGCCCCGGGCTGGGGAGAAGGGTGCCCGAGGCTGGAGAGCATGGATGCATCAGCAGGAGCGCGGAGGCTGGGTAGTTATCAACCCAGGTAAGGCACCTCTCGTGAAGATGTATAGTGTATGCTTTTTTCTTCTGGAATTTGCTTTTTACATCTTCATGATTGTTTATCTGTATAAGCTATTAATTAGTAGCTTAAGAACATTGTGCAAACATCAGAATGCCAAAAATACAAGCCATGGGAGAACAGACTGTTTCTTCCCCTTGGAGCAGTGGTTCTCAATCTGTGGGTTGCGACCCCTTTGGAGGTCTCCTGCATATCAGATATTTACATTATGATTCATAACAGTAGCAAAATTACAGTTATGAAGTAGCAACGAAAATAATTTTATGTTGGGGGGTCACCACAACATGAAGAACTATATTAAAGGTTCGTGGCATTAGGAAGGTTGAGAACCACTCCTTAGAGGCTAAGTCTCTTGTATAATTTCAGATTTTCTAGTAGTCACATTAAAAAAGTAAAAAGAGGCGGCGCCTGTGGCTCAAGGAGTAGGGTGCCGGTCCCATATGCCAGAGGTGGCGGGTTCAAACCTAGCCCTGGCCAAAATAAAAAAAAAAAAAAAAAGTAAAAAGAAATAGATGACAGTAATATTGATAATGTATTTTATGTAACCTAGCATATGGAAGCATTATCATTTCCGCATAGAATCAACATTTTAAAAGTATTGGCTTGGCGCCTGTGGCTCAAACAGCTAAGGTGCCAGCCGCATACACCTGAGCTGGCGGGTTCAAATCCAGCCTGGGCCCGACAAACAACAATGACAGCTGTAACCAAAAAAATAGCAGGGTGTTGTGGCGGGCGCCTGTAGTCCCAGCTACTTGGGAGGCTGAGGCAAGAGAATCACTTAAGCCCAAGAATTGGAGGTTGCTGTGAGCTGTGATGCCACGGCACTCTACCCAGGGTGACAGCTTGAGGCTCTGTCTCCAAAAAAAAAAAAAAAAAAAATTAAATCAATGCTGTCATTAAGCATTCTGAAACTGCTGTCCAAAACAGTAGCCTCTAGCCAAATAAATTAATTATTTAAAATTAATTAAAATAAAAAAAAATAAAGTTTTCCGTTCTTCTACTAGCTACATTTGCAGTGCCCAGTGAGTCACACAGGCTACCATATTATTAGCAGTGATGTAGAGCATTAACATAGAGTTCTGTTGGAAAGTGCTATTTTAGGGTATGTGTCATTTCCTTTTTAATTGCTGTGATAGCATTGAAAATCATTAGATTTCATCACTTTGTCTGTTTTTCCTGAGAACATGGCTAATTACAACAGAGTCCCTAAAAGCCACTGAGTGCTCTGGGAGGCTAGTGTGCCTTTCACGCATGTTAGTGTTCCAGGTACCCACCAAGGTACCTGGCATAGCAGGCTGATTGAGTGGCAATGGTACCTTTATTTGCTAATTAGATGAACTAAGTTTTGTTGTTGTCTAGATGAGGATGACGATGAACCAGAAGAGGACGAACAGGAAATAAGAGATAAGACTCTGCCCAGATGGCAGATCTGGCTTGCTGTGGAGCATTCCCGAGACCAGAGGCACTGGCGGCCCTGGCGCCCTGATAAAACCAAGAAGCAAACTGAGGAAGACTGTGAGGATCCTGAGAGACAGGCATGTATCCTCACCCCAGGAGGGAAGCTGACCATTTTCGTGGGCCTTGGCTACCTGAAAGGAGGTTACTGGGGCTCTCTAGCACTTGGCTGGCTTAGGAGATGGCAGCCTGCTCCCACTCACAACTGTGGAAGCTGACCACCTGCCAAATATCAGGATAGCATTTCATTGGCTGCTGGTGATGGGGGAGCATGTAGGCCCTTGACCAGATAGTTCTTATTACCTAGTAGCTGGGTAGGCTCTTGTGGTCACCGTCTGGAGATTATCTTCAAGTTACTAAGTTAATTTCTCACATGGAACCCTATGGGCTCAAGTTAAAAAAAACTCTGCATCATTATCCTAGATTCTTTGTGTCCACTTTCCCCACGTCACTATTGGATCCTTGGAGACATAGCAGATAGATTTTATTCTGGAAGACAAGAGAGACTGGTGTAGAGTCCATACTGAGACAGTCAGCATACAGTTTAAGAAAGAACTAGTTTACTGAATGCTTACTGAATGCCAGGCACTTTGCTTGTGTTATCCTGTTTACTGTCATGCGATTTGGACATGCTGCTGTGTATTTAGTGGCCACTAGCTCTTTAAATTAAAATGAAGGAAAACATGCTTTTTCAGGGTGGCACCTGTGCCTCAAGGAGTAGGGTGCCAGCCCCTTATACCGGAAGTGGGGTTCAAACCCAGCCCCAGCCAAAAACTGCAAAAAAAAAAAAAAAAAAGAAATGCTTTTTCAGTCTCTTGAATTGATCCAGTTTCACAAGATACCAATTCTATTGCTTAGAGCTCCATGACTCTCCCTGTAAGTCAGGTTCCCTGAAGGCAGGAAGTTTGGCCTATTGTCCACTGCTGTGTTACCAGTGGCTAGAACAGCACTTGTACTGTGGTGAGCGCTCAGTTAATGTTCTTGGATGGTGAAGTAGTATTTGTTTGTTGCTGGAAATCTGCTCTGGGCAGAAGGATCAGCACAAGGGAAGGCACCAGAGTGCCAGGAACATTTGAGGAATGGCAGGTGGAATTGGCCAGGCTGCAGTTCAGAGGCAGAGAAGTAGGAAAAGAGATAGAGGCCAGGGTGATCTCTGGGCAGAAAGGAGGGGCCAACTTCTAGGGAGCCCCCACTCACTGGAATGCTTAGGAAGGTGGCTCTGCCTCACTGAATGGATTTTTCATAGAGTTCTTGGCCACCCTTTGGAAGTTGATTCTCAAGACTCAGAATTCTAGGGCCAGGCGCAGTGGCTCACACCTGTCATTGTAGCACTCTGGGAGGCTGAGGTGAGCACATTGCCTGAGCTCACAGGTTTGAGACCAGCCTGAGCAAGAGCGAGACCCTGTCTCTAAAAACAGCCGGGTGTTGTGGCAGGTGCCTGTAGTCCTAGCTACTCATGAGGCTGAAGCAAGAAGGTCACTTGAGCCCAAGAGTTTGAGGTTGCTGTGAGCTATGACGCCATGGCACTCTATCGAGGGTGACAAAGTGAGACTCTTCCTGAAAAAAAAAAAGGACTCAGAATTCTGGCAATCTCCTGGAAGCTGATTTCTGTAGCAGATTGCTGTTTTGTCAGTTTCGTGCCATTTAGCTTTTACTCTAAGTCTGTAGAAGAACGGCTTTCTGACTTTTCTCTTTAAATATAAAGAAGCTTTCTGATGACTAGATGAGTCCCCAGTAGTTTAGTTTTTTTTATGTGTGTGTGTTTTCTTTTTTTAGAATCTTACTGTGTCACCCTGGGTAGAGTGCCATGGCATCGTCATAGCTCATAGCTCACAGAAATCGCAAACTCTTGGGCTCAAATGATCCTCTTTCCTCAGCCTCCTAAGTAGCTGAGACTACAGGTGTGCACCACCACACCTAGCTAGTTTTTCTATATTTAATGGAGATGGGGATCTTGCTCCTGCCTAGTCTCGAATCCTTAAGCTCAAGCTTCCCAGAGTTCTAATTTTCTATTTTTAGCAGAGACAGGGTTTTGCTCTTTCAGGCTGGTTTTGAACTCCTGTGCTCAAGCAATCCACCCACCTTGACCTCCCAGAGTGTTAGGATTACAGGTGTGAGCCATTGTACCCAGCTTTTTTTTTTTTTTTTTTGAGACAGGGTCTCACTCTGTGGCCCAGGCTGGAGTGCAGTGGCGTCATCATTGCTCACTGCAACCTCAAACTCCTGTGCTCAAGTGCTTCTTCTGCCTCAGCCTCCCAAGTAACTGGGACTACAGGTTCATGCCACTATTTCCAGCTAATTTTCTACTTTTAGTAGAGACTGGGTCTCACTCTTGCTCAGGCTGTTTTGACCTCAAGTGATCTTCCTGCTTTGGACTCCCAGAATGCTAAGATTACAGGCAAAAGCTACTGCACCTGGCTGGTAGTCTAGTTTTATTGTGCCGTTTTGATTTTTGCTTTGCTGGAACCACAAAGACCAGTCACATAAGCTGTACCTTGAGACAAGGGTAGTCTCCTTGGCCTTACATTTAAAAATCATTACATGAAAGCAGCAAAGAGCCTGTGCAGTGAGCACTAGGTTCTTATAATCGCTCTTTGCACGCTCTATTGCTCCTTTAGTTTCCTTTTTACCTTGCTCCTTTTTATCTATTTTTGAGTATATTTTTCATTTCTTGAAGCAATTTTGTACAAAGAAACCACAATAACAAATTTCTATCTTCTATCTTAAAATAAAATTTCACAGTTGGATTTTATCAAAGTAACTACAAAAGCAATTACGTGTGCTTTCGGAAGTGAACATCTTTGTAGATTTTCTGTGTTTCCATTAGGATACTTTGAAAGCTTCTAGCTTAAGCCTGTTCTGCCCTCCCTCCTTTCTAGTTGTTCCCATGTGTGAAGATGTTACTGGCATCGCAGGGCTGCTGAAAGTTATTCACCAGTTGTCCAGGTGGCCTTGTGGATGTTTTTTGGTAAAAGAAAACTTAGCTCCTATCTATTTAAAATTTATTTTAATCTGAATGACATTGCATCATTAGTACATCCATGTAAAAATAATTGGGAAAAACGATGAAGGCTTTTGTTTGTTTCATTAAATGAGTCACTTGGTCTTTGTCACAGGTGTTGTTTGATGATATTGGACAATCTTTGATCAAACTTTCCAGCCAAGTTCTTCAGTTCCAGTTGATTGAGGCCTTTCTGCAGTTCTTAGATATACCTTCGGGCTTCATCCCTCCAGCCTCCTGCCTTCATCTGGCCATGGATGAGAACAGCATCTTTGATAATGGACTTTATGACGAAAAGCCCTTGACTTTTTTCAACCCTCCATTTTCTGGGGTCAGTTGTGTTGGCCGCATGGACAGATTGGGCTGTCCTCGCTGGACCCGGGGTCATGATCGAGAGGGCGAGGAGTTCATCCGCAACGTCTTCCACCTTGTGATGCCTTTGTTTGCAGGCAAGGAAAAGTCTCAACTCTGCTTTTCCTGGTTACAGTATGAGATTGCAAAGGTAACTCCTTTCTGTTTCATCCTGGTTTTGTAAATGGAATTGCCAGGCTTTGAGGGCTCTTCCAGGAGCTGTGCCACAGCATCTCCTCCCTCAGTGACCCCTGAAGGCCCCTGGTGTGTGCTTGTCCTGAGAAGCTGCCACAAAGAGGAGGGAAGACAGGGGAGCAAGTCCAGCTCCGTCTGTAGCTCTGTAGCTGTTTGTTGAGTCTTCTGTCACCAGATGCCTGTCGTTATATGAGCAGTTAGTGTCAAGAACAAGCTTAAGCTTAAGCAGGGTTAGAGGATTTAGGGGCTTATTAAAATTGATAAAATAAGCTACTTACTTCCCTGCTCTTTGCATCTATCTACTAGAAATTGGTATGGATCGGCTCTTCTGCCCTCTCCTGGCCATCAGTTAGTATTGTCTGTCTGTTTTTTTTTTTTTTTTTTAGAGACAGAGTCTCACTGTACTGCCCTCGGGTAGAGTGCCGTGGCGTCACACGGCTCACAGCAACCTCTTAACTCTTGGGCTTACGTGATTCTCTTGCCTCAGCCTCCCGAGCAGCTGGGACTACAGGCGCCCGCCACAACGCCCGGCTATTTTTTGGTTGCAGTTTGGCCGGGGCTCAACTGGGTTTGAACCCGCCACCCTCGGCATATGGGGCCGGCGCCCTACTCACTGAGCCACAGGCGCCGCCCTGTCTGTCTGTTTTTTGGTTTGCTTGAGACTTTGTGGCCTAGGCCAGAGTGCAGTGGCATCAGCCTAGCTCACAGCAACCTCACTCTCCTGGGTTCAGGTGATCCTCTGCCTCAGCCTCCTGAGTAGCTAGTACTACGAGCACCCACCACAACACCCAGCTAACTTTTTCTATTTTTAGTAGAGGCAGGGTCTCGCTCTTACTCCATTTGGTCTTGAACTCCTGAGCTGAAGCAATCCTATCTCGGCTTCCTAGAGTGCTAAGATTATAGGCATGAGCCACCCCACCTTTCCTTTTCTCTGTCTCTTTTTTAATACATTAGGAGTCATGCTAATCTTCTCTGTATCATTCCAATTTTAATGTATGTGAGCACAGTATTTTCTCTTAACACAAAGTTCTGAAGCTTTAACTACAGGTGACATATACCAGTGTGATAACATTTTGTGGCCACATCTCTTTGGAGAAGATCATTGGGAGTCTATCAGCCTTGTTTATAGCTATTTCTAGTGGAACCCTGGATGTGCTGTTTTGGGCGCACCTATGGCCCTGGTAAGCCCCTAGTTTCTTTTACTTTGACAGTCTCACTGTTTACCAGACACACAATAAAGGAAAGAAATGCAGATCCCTTCATACCATCAGCACTTGTTAAAGTTGGCAGCGCAAAAGGATTGCTTTAAAATTACAGAGCACTGCAGTCACTCTTCTCTTTTCCCTATAGGTTGTTTGGTGTCTACACACTAAAAACAAGAAGAAGTTAAAATCACAAGGGAAGAACTGCAAAAAACTAGCCAAGAATCTTCTTAAGGAGCCAGAAAACTGTAACAACTTTTGTCTCTGGAAGCAGTATGCACATCTGGAGTGGTTGCTTGGCAACATAGAAGATGCCAGAAAAGTGTTCGATACAGCACTCAGCTTGGCAGGAAGCAAAGAACTAAAGGACCCTGAACTCTGTGAGCTCAGTCTGCTCTATGCCGAGCTGGAGGTGGAGCTGTCGCCGGACTCACGAGGGGCCACCGCAGCCCGACCTGTTCATATATTGACCAGACTGACTGAGAGCGGTCCCTATGGGCCCTACACTGGACAGGTCTTGGCTGTTCACATCTTGAAAGCGCGAAAGGCTTACGAGCATGCACTGCAGGACTCTTTGAGTGAAAGCTGTGTTTCTAATCCAGCTCCCGCTGATTCCTCTAACCGCCTAATTAGCTTGGTCAAATGCTTTATGCTCTTCCAATATTTGACCATAGGGATTGATGCTGCTGTGCGGATATATAAGCAGGTATTTGCAAAACTGAACAACTCTGTTTCCCCAGAAGGCTCTGTCCGGGAGGACAGTGCCAACTCTCAGACTTCGACCAGTGTTCTTGAAGCCATCACACTGATGCACACAAGCCTGCTCAGATTCCACATGAAAGTTAGTGTTTACCCTCTGGCTCCCCTACGGGACGCACTATCGGAAGCCTTAACATTGTATCCGGGCAACCAGGTTCTTTGGAAGTCCTATGTACAGATTCAAAATAAGTCCCACAGTGCCAACAAGACCAGAAGATTTTTTGATACCATGACAAGGTCTGCCAAGCTCTTGGAGCCTTGGTTGTTTGCAATTGAAGCTGAGAAAATGAGGAAAAGACTGGTGGAAACTGTTCAGAGGTAATCACGGACCATCTTGTTCATGTGTTCCACAAACCTTTATGGCTTGCTTGCTGTGTTCCTACTACCTCCCTGGGTCTCAGGAATACAGAAGTGAATGCAGCACAGTGCCTGGAACACCAGCTCTGGTTGCTCTGGGTGTTGTAGAATAACAGGTTGGAAAATGAACAAGGCGCTTAAAAGGAGCAACATCTTTCATTAGAGGCTTGGTGGCTGACTTCCTAGGCCATGGTCTTGGGGAGTGTGAATGTTGCTTCTGGTGTGTGTAGTGGTGACTGTCAGGCTGTCAGAATACCTGAGAAACAGTGATGAAAGCATAATGGCTGTGGAGTTCAGCACTCTGGATTCCAGGGCCAGCTCTTCCACCCTTGGCTGTGACCTTGGGCAAGCCACTTCACTTCTCTAATAGCTTTGCCTTCTGTCAGATGAAAATAAAGAACCTGCCTTATAGGGTTGCCATGAGGGGGTTGGTGAGGTAAGTGCTTGACACAAAGACAGTGCATAATAAATGCTTGCTAGTGATAACAACGTCATGTTTTAAATATTATCTTTGAGCCAGGCACAGTGGCTGACACCTTTGATTCTAGCCACTTTAGGAGGCTGAGACGGGAGGATCACTTGAGGACAAGAGTTCGAGCCTAGTCTGGGCAATATAGCATGACCCTGTCTCTATGAAAAAATTACTTGCATTTGGTAGCTTGCACTTGTAGTCCCAGTTACTTGGGCGGCTGAGGCCGGAGGATCACTTGAGTCCAGAAGTTTGAGATTGCAGTGAGCTGTGATGGTGCCATGACAATCTACCTGGGCAATAGCGCAAGACTCTGTCTCAAAAAACAACCAAATACAGTATTTGGAGGAACATATTAGCTTCTCCCAGAATCTTTGCTGTTGCTTTACTCTGACTTTCATAAGATAGGGAAAATTATCTTTGGGGAGTATTTCACTTCATTTTTTATTTCTTCCACTGGAATTTTTTTCACTTGGTGTGATCTTTACTTTAAATTGAAAGGTCTTCCTTCCCATAAGAAGGTAAGATTTGCATTCTGCTGATTGAGAGGTAGATATCTTTAGAAAACAGAAGCAAGGAGTTTGTGTGTGACTTCTAGACAGACTCAGTGTGATGTAGAAACCACAGAACCCTGGCCTCTGCCGCCTTCTGGCCTTGCGGAAGCCACATCACATTCATATACCTGGGGGGACAGCATTCCTCTACCCCTCTCTGTGTCAGTTTTTGCTGACATGTGTCATCACTAAAGCTTCTTTTTCTCCTGTAACATAGGTGAGAGAATTTGTCTCAGAGTTACGTGAGCCTTTGCCTTGCAGGGTAGACGGTAGAGATGTCCACGCCACGATTCCTGAGACTGGGTTAGTACATCGGATCAAAGCCCTGTTTGAAAATGCAATGCGGAGTGACAGTGGCAGCCAGTGCCCCTTACTGTGGAGGATGTATTTGAACTTTTTGGTAAGAAGATATTTAGAGTTTTTCTTTTCATGCACAGCTCCAGTTCTTCCTGAAAGGTGTCCAGTAGCCACTGCATGGAGAGCTTGGGGGTAGGGTGGGCTTATTACCTTCTTGGCTTTGGTTAATCCTTAGAGAAACTATGATAAATAATGGTCAGTGTCTGAGGACTTGGGAAGGGGTTGCAAGTTGCATATTCCTTAGGATGTTTGGTAGAATGAGGTTGAAGAGTAATTACTAGATGATTTGGTGTGGTACAACTTAATGTGGCTTTCCCTCAATTAATTTTATTAAGTCAACAACTTAGAAAATGGTCTAAGTAAGAGCTTCCCTTTGAAAGAGTCCTGTGTTCTTTGCCATCCTGCTCAGAAGAATTTCCTGATTCTGTTTTGTTATTAAAAGATAAGATTCAATCTGTATTGTGGTTTTTAAAATCAACATTTCTAAAGCAGCTTTGTGTCCTTTAAAAGTACCATGGTGACTGAAGATGGTGAGACACTGTACAATTCTGGGAATGTGAACGTACAGACGGAAAGGTGGTTCCTGTCTACAGTGGTGCCACCTTGAATCTTGCTCTCAATCTCGGGTAACCGGTGGTTCTTTGGCTTCATAGAGTCTGTGAATTGGCTCAACCTTGGGTTAAAGGTCTGGTGTTGGGATTGGCCTCATTTACTCTAATGTATCTATTGCCAATTGCATGTTTTTAGTCTTCTAAGCCTCGTGCTTATTTTATTTTATTTATTTATTTATTTTGAGACAGAGTTTCACTGTGTTGCCCTTGGTAGAGTGCTATGGCGTCACAGCTCACAGCAACTTCAAACTCCTGGGCTTAAGTGAGTCTCTTGCCTCACCCTCCCAAGTAGCTGGGACTACAGGTGCTGCCACAACACCTGGCTATTTTTTTGTTGCAGTTGTCATTGTTGTTTAGCAGGCCCAGGTCGGGTTCAAACCTTCCAGCCCCAGTGTATGTGGTTGGTGCCCTAACCACTGAGCTATGGACTCCGGCCCCTCTTGCTTATTTTAGTTCAAGGCTGCTTAGTTATATCCGTGTGACCTCCAATGAATATTGTGCCTTTGGAAGACAGAAGTGACCTTCCTTATTCACAAATCTTGTGTATTTCTCTGACTATTCCCATAGGGTGAATTTTTAAAACTTAAAAGTATTTGAAAATTTTCATTTGATATATGACAAAACTGTGAGATGTAAAGAGATACAGAGAGAGTAAGTGAGATGTTAAGAGAGGTTTGGGCTACTCTAAACTCCTGTCTTTGATTCCAGAATTCATTTGAGTATGGTTCCCTGACCTCTGAAAGAGGCCATGTGCTGAAGGCCTGAGAGGCTGGGTAGGACACCTCATCTCAGGACAGCCACTCATTGGCCCTCCTGGGAAAACAGCGTGCATGTTCTTGTGAAAAATTGACGTTTTTAAAGGTACCCTGTTTCCCCGAAAATAAGACAGTGTCTTATTTTAAGGTGTGCTCCCAAAGACGCGCTAGGTCTTATTTTCAGTGGAGTCTTATCTTTCCTGTAAGTAGGTCTTATTTTCGGAGGATGTCTTATTTTGGGGGAAACAGGGTATTACTACAAAACTTTGTGTATTTCTCTACATTTATTCTTCAGACTTGAAAGCTCATATTTTATGGTTTGACTTCCTTGTTTGAGATAAAAATTCCAGAGGGCACATGCTAGTTTGGTGTTCATGGCTCATTCATGGCCTGTGAGCGGCATTGATCAGAGACGGCAGCGGGGTGCAGCAGAGTTGGGAGAAGTGGGTTTTGGTCAAATCTCCATTCCTATCATTAGGCTCCTTAGCTAAGGAGCTGATTATATGTTCCCTGACATTGCTAGCACAAATATTTTGCTAGTCTTTCTAAGCAAATGAAAGTCCTTTACCTTTAAAAAGGGAGAGCTTGCAAATTTGCCAGTATAACTTGCTCAGTCTTTTAGAGATAGAGACAAGGTAGGGTGCAAACATTTACTGAGAATCTGCCATGAACCAAGTTTGGTTGGGTTTTGGACAAAAGTGCTTATGGACTTGGGGAAAAAAGGGCATTTTTTCCCCTGGGCCCTTAGGGAATTTTCTCTTTTGGGAAGATAGTATTGGAATTAAGAATTTAATTTCAACAGTGAATTCTCCTAGCAGTTCCTGAAGTATCTGGGTGGGCTCCTAGCACTTGGTGTTAAACACAGTGAAAAAACCCAAATTAGGATCAAAATGCAAGGTGTAGGCAGCCAGGACAGGGCAGGAAAAGGGAGCCATCCCGGGGGTGAGGCTTCGCGCAGGAGAGCTATTTGGTTGGCTGTGTGTTTGTGCCTGCCTTTGTACGTGTGGACATACACATGCGCATGCTTACACGCGTGCTAGCTTATTTGTTTGCTTGCTTTTTTCCCTTGCAAAAATGATTAAAGGAATTAAAACTTATTATTGGCCATGGAGAATATTGAGGGAGGGGAAGAATTAGACAAATAGTTAGCAGTTAAAATTTTCCATTAAGTTTGGAACTTAGGTTACAACCTCAGTTTTAGGAGAGAGTTTCTAACTTTTCTGCATATATGCTTTAACATTTTTAGCCAAAATTCTTTTTCTGTTTTGGCTAAAATTGCAATTATTTTCCAGATTCTTAGAGTTGTTTAATTTGATTTTCTACCTACATAGTATAGAAGGAAGTATAAGCCGGTGAGCTGCTCTCATGGGACTGATGGAAGAAGTCTTAATATGTACAGAGGGAACACTGGTATTTCTGGATTGTTAGTCATTAGATTTTCTTTTACCCTGTACAATTTCTCTTCCATCCTGTTGGCAGCTGGCAGAATCTTAAGATATATTGAAAGCCCATCATTTACAAGAGCTGGTGGGAGGGAAAAGAATCCTTTTCAGTTTTCCCATTTCCAGGGATGAATGAAGAAACCTCTCAGCAGAGTGTCAGTCTCCTCTTAGAAAGATGCAGAGAAAGAATTATAGAGACGTATCTTTTTTTTTTTATTTATGGAGGGTTGGATATCAGTTTTGTTAAATTACTTAAAGAACTTGTATAAGCTAACAGTTGCTCAGATTTATTTATCATGAGATAAGTAAGAATAGAGAATCAAATTTTGCAAAAGACTGAAGACCTTCAGCCTTCTCACTTTCTTAGAGATGTTGCCTCCCCCGTGTGGAGGTGGCACACGTCAGATAAAAAGGTACACAAGAGTAAGTATAGGGAAGGCAGGGATAGGAGCCGGGTTTGGGCCAGGTGGTGGGAATGGCAGCAGACTTCAGGGTTTCAAGTGGCAGGAATTGAGGTCATGGACCACATCATGGTACCCAAGGTAGAAAATGTGAAGTTACTTTCTTACTGCAATTTACCTGATTCATGTCGAGACTTCCGATGCAGCACTGAAGGAAACATGGATATGCAGTACCTACTCTCCTGAAATATTAGTTCCTAAATCTGTTACCTTGGGAACAGTGGTTGGAAATTCGAAGTTCAGAAGTAAAGAACAAGTCCCTGTACTTCCTACCTCTACAGAGAGAACAATTTGAATTCCATGGCCAATTGAGCAACTGGGAAGGGGTAAGAAAATGAAGACAATTACACCAACATTCACTTCAGGTTCATGGGCATTGAGAACATCCATGTAATACGGAGCAGCCTGCAGAAACTCCTAGAAGTTTGTGAATTGAAAACTCCAACAGTGAGTGAATTTCTTAGCAGCCTGGAGAGCTCAGGGTAGTTGAGGCACATTAAATCTATAATGGATGCTGGAATTTTCATTACAAAGACAGTGATGGTAGAAAAGGCCAGTGTCTTAGTTCATTGTTCTGATGGTTGGGACCGCACAGGTCTGCTCCTTAGCCAGCATCCTCCTAGATCCATTGTATAGGATATTCAAAGGACTCAGGATCCTGATGGAGAAAGAACAAGTTTTCCCACAGGTGTGGCCACCTTGATGGAGACTCCAAAGAAGTGTCCCCTATCTTCACCCAGTTCCTAGATTGTATCTGGCAATTAACAGAACAGTTTCCCTGTGCCTTTGAGTTTAATGAAGACTTCCTGCTGGAGATCCATGACCATATTTTCTCTTGCCAGTTTGGAAACTTCCTTGGAAACTGCCAGAAGGATTGGGAAGATCTAAGGTGAATTCACTTTGTGAGGAAGTACTGAACAGTGCAAAAGGGGTTTGTACAAAAAGAATGTATCCACCACCTTGACTTTGGGCAGCATTCAGGAAAGGGAAACCTCAGATTTCTTAAAAATTGGGGTAATCGCTGCCATGTAAAAAAAAAAAAAAAATTGGGGTAATCATGCCTACATCACAAAGAGCCAGTGAAACAATGGATGTGCGAGGACCTTGTCCAGAATCAGTTACTGTGCAGGTATGAATAACATTATCAAGAGTCCTTTTTTTCACTTATACATGTATTAAAGATCAGAACTGGCAGCTCATAGGCTGTACCTGACCTAATCATGTTTTGTTTAGATTGTGGAATATTTTTTAAACTGTGAATTAATTGCCAACATTTAAATAGATTTCACATAAAAATTAAAAAAAAAAAAAAAGAAGGTACACAAATGCCAAAACAAGAGATTACTAAGCACCATCCAGCTTCTCTAAAGGGAAAGCTCGGACACTGGGTACAAGAGTGACAAAGCTGGCCGACACACAGCTGTCACTGTTACTCACCCCAGCTGCCCAGGGAGGGGAGAATTAGTAATGGTCCAGCTCAGGTCTGATTCACAGCATGTGTTCATGAGTGTCTTATTGGCTTAGTTCTTCAGGTGGCACGTATGCGACTTGGTTCCTGGGGCTTTGTGTGAGGGAAGAGCAGGCTTCAGTGTAAGATGTCCATTCCCACTTCCCTCTGGACTTGGCGGGATCAGAGACTTACTCGAAGGCTGTAATAACATCTTTGCTCCTTCACTAGCTGTGTTTTCTTTACTTCTGTGCAAAGACCCAATTAATGCCCTGAGATGCTTCCACTATGCCTGGGAGACACATTTACAATCCTGTCACCCTGGGGAGACAGACACAATACCATGGGAACTCCAGAAAAGAGAGAGTTGCTGCCTGGTTATGTTTCAACTCTGACTTAGGGATTTTACGAGGAGTCTTGCTTGTCAAGGTGAGGAAATTTAGATGGTGAAGAGGGAGGTCTAGGAAAGCCAGTAGTGCCCATGAACTTTTTTCTCCTTGAGGCTGTTCTCTAGTCAGAGGGCAAAGGTACATCCAAGGCCAAGTCTTGATAAGGAAACCACGGACAGGAAACCAGTCACCACCAAGGCTGCACTTGGTGGTGAGCCCCTCTGCCCTGACACAGGGAAGGCACCTTCTAGCGAGTCCTAGATAAAGGAAACACAAAGAGCAGTTCTCACTTGAGGCTAGCCAGCCGTGTGTGTGGGTTTGTCGAGTTCTGGGATTAGCTGTGTGTAGTTGTGAAAATGCAGTAATACAGTGGTGCTCAACCTGTGGGTCATGACCCCTTTGTAACAATGAAAATACATCCTGCATATCAGATATTTACATTACAATTCAAAACAGTAGCAAAGTTACAGTTATGAAGCAGCAAGGAAAATAATTTTATGGGTGGGGGTCACCACAACATGAGGAACTGTATTAAAGGGTTGCGGCATTAGGAAGGTTGAGAACCACCGCAGTAATACAATTTTTTTTTCTTCTTTCAAAAAGGAAAAGAGGACTTCAATTTGGTCAGTATGTTAGGAGAAGACTTTGAACTATGTTGGTGTAAGAACGAAGGACAGCTCACATCAGCTCTTTACTTATAATGAAGAGGCCCAGCCTTACAACTGGAGGCTCACCTCAGGGAGGACACACAGGAGTCCTCTGAGCCACGTGGGTGTCTCTGGATAGCACGTGGAGAGGCTGGGGAGAAAGTGAGCTATGTCTGAAGCAAGGTCACCACAGATGCTGGTTCTAGCTCAAAACTGTGGTCCCCATGACTGTGGAGTTAGCCTTAATGAATTGAAAAGGCCAGGCATGGGGTCACATTCCTGTAGTCCTGGCCAGTCTGGAGGTAGAGGCATGAGGATCGCTTGAACCCAGGAGTTCAAGTCTAGTCTGGGCAATGTAGCAAGAACCCTGTCTCTTCAAAACAAAAATCAAAAAGAGGGTGAGGCCATGCTTAGTAGATGGAGTTCCTGGATGCCATTGACTGGATTTCAGGGAGGCCCATCAACAACCCTTGCTGGTCCCATGCTGGATGTTCTGCACTGGCCTCCTTCAGAAAGTCTGAAGGAGGTGGGCAGATGGAAAAGAGACAGACTTCAACTTGATGAGCTCTGCTTGGGCCCCTCCCGCTGCACACGCCTGCCCCTTGCCTGCCCATCTGTGGAGCTGCTTTGGTGGGCTGAGGTTCCTGGAATGGCTTCATGGGGGCTCCTTGTCAGGGGAGGTCCCAGGCTCTATCTCCTTCCACATTGGGCTGGGAAAGAGATTGTGTTTTGTATCTACAGAGAAAAATATGTGAATATCTGCATTTCCTCAGACTGAGATTTTTGGCAGAACTTTGACCTTTAATACAGTGGTTGATCACAGTCCTGGTTGTCTCATTTCTCTAAAGATAGTTTTCAGAAAATGGCAAGTATTGAGGCAAATTTTCTATTTTTTTTTCTAAGATGAATACTATAGAAGAACCTTTGTCTGTCTGTGTAAGGCCGTCAGCTTCATCTTACTGACACATCTCCTTACATGCTGTTACTAAGGCTAGGGTGTAATGGCTCCCTGCTCAGGAGGGGATGCGAAACTCTGACAAGGCAGGAGTGTTAAAGGTCAGCACTCTGGGGGCCACTTGTGGAGGAGAAGTGACCCCAGAGGGTTTGTTGATACCCATCAGCCACTGTGGTGGTGTGGGCCCTCCCCACAGGCCAGCTGAAGGCAGCCAAGGAGCCCTGAGCAGATCAGTGCAGGGTGTTCTATAGCCCAAGCCTCTGTGTTTCAATTAATCATTTTTGTATTTTTTTCTCCTCATCTCAGGTTTCCTTAGGAAATAAAGACAGAAGCAAAGGTGTATTCTACAAAGCACTTCAGAATTGTCCTTGGGCAAAGGTAAGTTTGAAGACCATGATATCTTCAGATTCCCAAGGACCTTCCTGCCAGGCCTCAGTCCAGCCAGTGTCTCCCTGACCTACCCGTGTCACTGGGCACCTTCGCTCTGGATACTAGTACCCTGTCCCAAGGCCCTTCCAGAGTCTTCATAGTAAGACTGCTCCTGTTGAATCGGAGCCTGACAGACATTGGTTTCCTTTCCCTGCACCAGAACTGGAGCTTCATGGCACCTTGCTGTGGGTAGTGGTTTCCCAACATCTGCAGAGTTCAGCCCAGATGCTGAGAGAGTTGGGATGCATGTCCCAACTCTACTTGGAGAGCCCAGGTCAGGGGACATTCAGGAATCACGGTGATGGGGATTGCAGTGTCTGTCGGCAACCTCTAGCCCCACTTCTGAAAGGAGGCCTTCCTTGGAGGGTACTCGCACTCTGCTTTTGTGATTTTGGTGTCCTTTCTGGCTCTGCCTATGTGGGAAAGCCCGAGTGAAGGGGGACCAGGCCGTGGAGGTGCAGGAGCGCAGGCTCGCCAGCGACCCGTGCCTTTTCCCTGAGCTCTTCCATGCCGATGGGAGGTAGCTGGCTGACGAGGGAATGGTTCCTCCCTGCCCCAGGTGTTGTACATGGATGCCGTGGAGTACTTCCCCGAGGAGATGCAGGAGGTCCTGGATCTGATGACCGAGAAGGAGCTCCGGGTGCGCTTGCCGCTGGAGGAGCTGGATCTCCTGCTTGAGGACTAGAGAGAGGCCGGGAGGGAACCAGGGCTGGGACACCATGTTAGAAGACCTCTGTTTTTAAAGTGTTCTTTCTTGGTAATTTGTGTCTGGGTTGCCAGTCTCTCACAGCTTACACATTTGGGGGGTGTATAAATGACACAGAACTACTGTTTTACATATTATATATGTGAACATGTGTATATGTGTATGTACATAGACAAAGAATCACAGGGAGTGATAATTAAATCAATGAGAGTTGAGGTGTGAGTTCTTGTTCTTTTTGCTCTCCCTATGCCCAACCAGCAGCAGCCCCACCACAGGGAATGTGTCTACTCCGCCGACATCCTTCGTGGTCCTGCTAGGCCCCTCCGGGGTGGCTTGGACGTAAAGGTCTGGTTACTCAGCATTAAGACTTCTCCCAGGCTGGATAATAGGAGAGCGGATTTTGCTCTTAGCTTCACACCAGCAGGGTGGAGAGTCATTTATTAGGTATGTAGAGAGCTTCTCGTTACTCCCTAAGTCCTGCTTGGTGACTCCTGTGTCTGTGGACCAGCAGCCTGCCTTTGGAAATGCAGACTCAGCCCCCACTCAGCCCTGCTGGGTCCGTCTTTTCCCTGAAGGGACGCTTGCTAGTGAGCACCACCCCAGGCCCTTTGGGCCTAAGGTTTGCCCCACCAAAGCCGGCCCTGCCTGCAGGGGATAGGGAAGGTGCTCTTTCCTCTGCGTAGCATCCCCGCTTGAGATAAGAAGGCCAAGATCAGGCATGTTCTGGTGTTGATTTCTGAGGGCTGTGAATAGAATAAAATGTAAATACCCACGTTTGGGCTATTTTCAGTTTCTGGAGAGATTGTTGAGTGCCCACGTCAGTTTCACTATTAACACATGGCCGGGATGCTTCTTATCTCCCTTGAGCACCAGTTGTAAAGTGAGTAGCAACTCTCTGGCCTTTTTTTTTTTTTAATCATCATTTTTAGAATCACTGAAGACTTACATTTTCCTTGGCACCTTGTTTAGAAAAGCCAGTGCATAATTTTGGTAACTGAGGGCCACCTCTGAGGAAGGAGAAGTGCTGGAGCACTTGAGGGCAATGTCTCAGGCACTGACCTGGTAACTGCCCCCTCCTTCCTCTCCCCAGATCCTGAGCTGCAGCCGTGGGGGGCAGGCACCCACTAGCTACGAAGACAGGTGGGCTGTTCCCTTTCATGCCTTTTCACAGATGGGGTGTCGACAGTGTCACCCTCCAGGAGCTTACTGGGGCTGGAGGCTATAATGAGACAGGCCTCTGTCTGCCCACAGAGGACTAAGCCGTGTTGCCCATGATACCTGTGGTGCCTCAGTCCCAGTTGGTCTCCCGTTTGTTCACCTTTGGTTTAGAACTTGGCAGGGGGTGAGTGGCCAGTGATCAACTGGTTCCCTCAAGCCCCAGCAGCAGCCTATCTCTGGGGAAACTGGAATGACTTGTACAGATGGGCATTGAACCCACAAGGTGATGATGCAGCTTCTTAGATTGATGCTGCATGGGAAGAGGTTTTTAAAAAAAACTGAAATCTTCCTGAAGGTAGATGTTTTACAGAAAAAACGATGGTGAGATAATCATTGTTTCTTTAAAAAGCGTGTTTGAGATTATTAAACATGAAAGTCTGAAAGACAATTAGGTTCCTCCCAAGACTAATAGTCATCCTGTTTTCTGATGGGCTGGGGAGGGGGTGTTGAGCTCTATCAAGTCAATCCAACAGTTGCTTGTGCATTTCCCAGGAATGCTGATAATTTCTAGGATTGCTTGTCACTGCCTGTAGGGGTTGACCGCCTCTTGGTTCTGGGACAGAGCTCTCTCTTGGAATGATGTGGCCACAGCTTTTGCATGAGAGCTGCTGTGCCTGCCGGTGGTTGGAAGTGCCTTTGGTGCTGGGTCCCAGGTAAGAGGAGGCAGCTTTGGGGCCAGTGGCACACATATTCATTATTTTGGATTTAAAAAGTAAAGACATGGTGGTGGCTTATACCTGCAGTCCCAGCACTATGGGAGGCCAAGGTAAAAAAAAAAATCACTGGAGGCCAGGAGTTTGAGACTAGCTGTGGTAACACAACAAGATTTCATCTCTACAAAAATTTTAAAAATTAGCCAGGTGTGGTGTGTGCATCTGTAGTCCCAGCTTCTCGGGAGGCTGAGGTGGGGGTATCACTTGTATTTGGGAGTTTGAGGTTGCAGTGAGCTATGGTCACACCACTGCATTCTTTAACCCAGTCAATAGAGCAAGATGCTGTCGCAAAACTGATTGATTTTAACAAATGAAAACAGAGAAAGAGAAGACAGAGTGATCCCTGGGGAAGCCCACATGCATGCAGTGGGAGTGGTGGGAGAGTTCCCTCTCAGATGGTTTCGCTGAGGAGGAGCTTCAAAGAGCTAGCAGGTTTTCCACAGACAGACAGGGCTGGCCTTGCCTCGCCCACCAGTAGCAAGAAGCCAGAGAAGAAATTGCTCACCGAGAACCCTGGTCTCCAGTGCTTGTCACTGTAGGGCTTGGTGACTATTTGTAGAAATGGTGATTGTATTGTATTATTTGGTCAATAAGCAAAGCAGGGAGGTGGCTGGGCAGGGGGTGTAGTTGAGCCACAACCTTGGTGCGGTCCACCTCCCTATCCTGACTCTAGGCACTGGCATCACAACAGTGACACCTCTTGGGTGGTGGCACGTACTTCCAAGGTGCCCCATTACTGATGATTTTCATTTTGATCACTTAGGAAAGATGGTGTCTGCTGAGATTCTCCAAGGTGATGTTGCACTTTTCCTTCCTTTCCTAGTTGAAAAGCATTTTGTGGGGAGGTACTCTGAAACTCTGTAAGGACCCTATTCCTCATTACAATTCCTTTTTTTTTTTTGCAGTTTTTGGCCAGGGCCTGGGTTTGAACCCACCACCTCTGGCATATGGGGCCGGTGCCCTACTCCTTAAGCCACAGGTGCCGCCCCACAACTCCTTTTTTTTTTTAGAGGTGGGTCTTGCTCTGTCAGGCTGGAGTGTAGTAGCAAAATCATAGCTCACAGTAGCCTCACACTCCTGACCTTTAACAGTCCTGCCTCATCCTCCCCAAAACTGGGATTATAGGCATGAGCTCCTGTGTCCCAGCCCTCATTAGACTTTCAATCAATTCATATATATTAGTATGAGCTCATAATTTCCTATTTAAAGGACTATACTGTATAATTGTTCCAGATTTGGCCAGCGGAAGCCCCTTCATGCAGACTTCTGTGTCCTTTTGATATCCCTATCATTCACTGAGCTCTCTTGCTTTCTGGCAAAATATACTTTGGGTTCATCTCATGGCTCTGGAATCAACCCCAGCTCCTTTTTAGTGGAGAGTATTTTTTTTTTTAAGTCTGGGATTAACATGAAGGTAAATTCATTTAGGTTACATTGTGTTTGTTAGGTAAAGTCCCAAGTTGAGTCCTTCACTCAGGTGGTGTGCCATATACCCCCTACATTGTACCCTGGTCAATAGTACAGGGGTAGCTTGCCAATCCCTTTCTCCCTCTTGCATGGGCCCATAGTTACAGATCTACTAGTTTCAAAATAGCATTGAGTATGTGGGATGCTGGCTTTTCCATTCTTGAGATATTTTACTAAGGAGAATGTTCTCCAAATCCATCCAGGTAAACACGAAAGATGCAAATCCCCATCTTTTTAAGGCTGAATAATATTTCATGGTATACACATACCACAGTTTATTGAGCCATCTGGGGCACTTGAACTATTTTCATCTTTGCAAATGAAAATTGAGCTGCCATATTCTACTGTAAATGTCCTTAATGATTAAATGATTTTTTCTTTTGGGTAGAAACCTAGCATTGGGATTGCAGGATCAAATGGAAGATCTACTGTCAGCTCTCTGAAGATTCTCCACACTTCTTTCCAAAAAGGTTGTACTAATTTGCAATCCCAACCACAGTGTATAAGTGTTTCCCTCTGTGCACCCAAAACTTTGGGATCTTGTGATGTGATGCGGGCTGTTCTCACTGGGGCTAGGTGATAATCTCAAAGTGGTTTGAATTTGTAGTTCTCTGATGATTAGAGATGATAAGCATTTTTTCATGTGTTGGCTATTCGTCTGTCCTCTTGGGAAAGATTCTGTTCATGTCTCTTGCCCAGTGATTAATGAGGTTGTTTGTTCTTTTCTTGTTGAGCTTGAGTTCTTTATTGGAGAATATTTTGAAGCAAAGAGCTGGGCCTACGTGTGCTTGTTATAATCAGTGTCACTGTTCTCAGGAGGTTTTGGTGGACCAAGTTATTCTCATTTTAGAAATGGGTTTAAATTATGGTAAACTACATCTGGGGTAACTTGTCCTGGTGGTTAACAGAAAACCTAATACACCTTCCTTACTCAGCATGAGCTTCCCAAGCCCAGGCCACCCTGGCAAGTCGATACTTACCTTGATCTGCTGCACCTGATAGCTTTGGGCCCCATTAGTTCAGAAAAAGAAATGAAGAAAATAGATGGAGAAAGGAAGCTGAAGGAAGTTCTGACCTGTGTCTGAACACCTCTGAAAGGGATGAGATTTCTGAGCCCAGGTATAAGGAGGGCAGGGTTGCTAAGAGATTCTCCTGATTTTCAGAATTTCTTTTAGGAGTCTCTTAACAGCAGGACTCATTTCCAGTTTGCAGAGTGCAGGGAACCCACATGGTCCACAGAACTTACAAAAAAGGAAAGCTGTTTATCTCTTTGGAAACAACAGCCATATTAATTCTGGCTTTTTTATTAAATTTTTTTTTTTGTCAAGGCTAGAGTGCAGTGACATCATCATGGCTCATTATAACCTTGACTTCCTGAGTGCAAATGATCTTCCCATTTAGCCTCCTGGGTAGGCTGGGACTATAGGTATACATTACAACACACAGCTACATTAAAAAATTTTTTTTGTAGAGACAGGGTCTCACTATATTGCCCGGGCTGGTCTTGAATTCCTAGCTTCAAGTGATCCTTCCCCTCAGCCTTCCAAAGCGCTAGGATGCCCAGCCACCCTTTATTATTTAAACAAAGACTACTGGCTGTGTAGTTATAATCATATTCCCCCTAATCACTACTGAACCACCAGCTTTGGGGGGGTATAATGGTGGGGGAGGTGGGTACAAAAGGCACTAATGTCTGTGGCCTGAGGCTTCTCACCCAGAAGCTTCCCTAAAGCTAGATCCACCTATTTGTTAAGGCTGATTGGAGTGGAGACTCCAGAAACAGGTATGAAGTGTCTGTGACAAGAGCCCGCTTTATTGGGAAGCAGAGTGCTGCACACTGACCAGCAGATGAAGGCCACCCAAGGGGCAGCTTATACATCATATTCCAAAAGATACAAAGGATGTTTGCTAATATCAGTCAAGTGGAAAACGTACAACTCTAGGCAGCTTCTCCAACCTCATCCCTCTGGGGTCAGGTAAACTCCCATTTTCCTGATAGCAGCTGTGGTTCACTAGAGATAAAGCCCCTCAGGGGTGCCTTCTTGTTTTTTATACAGAACATTTTCTTTAGATTTTTTGAAGTCTTCATTTGTTACTTTCATTCTACGTTCTCTTAAAGCCATCAAACCAGCTTCTGTACAAATTGCCTGTTAAGAAAGAACAGTATGTTTGGAAAGGAAAATGTTTATTTTTATTCAAACAAGCAATCAGAAACTGAGTTTTTTTGAAATAATGTATAGGATACTCAGACTAAGCACAAATTGCTCATTTGGAAAAAGATTAGATTTTTAAAATGTTTTAAGCATCCAATTATTTTCTGAAAGGATTTAAAGTGGATTAAACTGGGAGCAATTACAGATAAAAAGACTAGCCTGGGAATTAAGGCAGTAGTTTTGATTTAGATTCTACCAAGTTATGTGGCTTGGCAGATCAGTCAATTCTCATAGCTCCACTTTTATTAAAAGGAATAATATTCCTAGGAAATTGATGAAAAGATAGGGACTTTACCCTGAAACTTAGAGGCAACTGAGAATATATGTCTACTTCATTTAGGTAGTCACAAGAGAACAGGTATTCTGGTTAGACATTGTAAGTTACAGTGTAGTGTTTAATGTATTCTCAATAATTACTTGCCAAAGCTAACAAGAAAATATGAATGTATGCAGCATGATGCAAAAAATTACAAGTAGTCCTGGCATAGGACTTTCTGTTTAGTTAATGACTATCAGGTCATTTACTTCAAATGGGTTGTTCAGTGGAAAATTGTGTTTGTGTAGAGAATGAGAAAGTAAATGATTCAGCGTTAACTTGGTAAATCACTGTACTACTGCAACACTTTGAACTAACCTAGTTCTCTGGGATGGATAACCCATGAATCACTGCAGGAACTGGCTATCCCTATCTAAGCACGGCACCAGTGCCCACCAAGAAGCCACATCTTGCCAGGCCTTGTTGTAAACCTGGGAAGAAACATTCTAACTCATGTATATTTGTAATGAAACTAGGGGGTATAATCTTGTACATGAATTGGGAATATGAATGCAATGAGTGCTGGTCCCCACTCTGTAGCTCTGGGGGAGATCTTCCCTCAACCCAGGACTAAGTCTTGACTGGTCTGAGAAAATCACCAGGCCTAGTGGAGGAGGTAAGCTTATTCCCAGTGACTTATACTTGTGGCTACAGGTGGTTTAGGGCATTTACTTCCTAAAATGAACCCATTAAAAATGACTTCAAGGGCGGTGCCTGTGGCTCAGTGAGTAGGGCGCCGGCCCCATATGCTGAGGGTGGCGGGATCAGGCCCAGCCCCGGCCATACTGCAATAAAAATGACTTCAAGTAATAAGCAAATCTGCACTTGGAAATGATAAAACATGACAACTATGGTACAACACAGATAGCCACATAGCCACTCCACCTAACCACCACCTCAAGAACATACAGTCTTTCCTGATTGATGGGCCATGTTTCCATCAATGAGCTAACCTGGCCCAGGTTCTCACCTTAATGTCAGCACCAGAGAGGTCATCTTTAGCCATGATCAAGTCATCCAGAGTTACATCATCAGCCAGGGTCATCCTGCTTGTGTGAATCTGAAAGATGCGCTTCTTAGTCTTTTCATCAGGCAGGGGAAACTCGATCTTCCTGTCAATACGGCCTGCAGAGGTAAACGTTTTTAGCCAAAGCCCATCCAAACTTAGGCCCTACCTTGGCTCAGAAGCCTCGCCTAGCTCTTTACACATGCAGTTTCAGTCAGATCCTATTCTAAGAGAAGGATGTCCAAATCTTAAAAAGTGACCATTCATTTTTATAGTGTAAATTTTTTTTTGTAAACAGAGTCTCACTTTATTGCCCTTGGTAGAGTGCCATGGCATCACACAGCTCACAGCAACCTCCAACTCCTGGGTTTAGGTGATTCTCTTGCCTCAGCCTCCCAAATAGCTGCGACTACAGGAGCCCACCACAATGCAGGACTATTTTTTTGTTGTTGCAGTTTGGCTGGGGCTGGGTTTGAACCTACCACCCTCGGTATATGGAGCCAGCGCTCTACCCACTGAGCCACAGGCGTCGCCCTATAGTGTAAATTTCTACATTTTCATTCACCTCATGTAAAAGAAATCTTTCCTTTGTATCTTAAAAAATTAATCAAAGAAGCAATTTCTGAATGGCACATTTAGTGAAAAAGGACAGACCTATCTTACTAAAACATTACAAAGATAGCAAAGTACTGCTTCTTGTACTCTAGCTAGCATATGAATAATTTCTTCAGAAAAAGGTAGCAAGTAATTGAGGCTAAAAAGGGATTATTGTGGGAAGGAAAAGATTAAAACTCAGGACTGGAATTCAAAGTGCTGTGGTATACAGACTGTGCAATGTTCTTATTTAATACCCTTTAAGTTTCACTTAAGTGTTTGGCTTCCTATGTGCCATTTGATGATCCTAAAGCACACTTAAAACACAAATTATATGAACATATTAATTCTCCATGATGAATCAAAAACAAACTTAACCTGGTCTGATAAGGGCTGGATCCAAAGTTTCTATTCGGTTTGTAGCCATAATAACTTTCACATCTCCCCTTGAATCAAATCCATCCAACTGGTTCAACAGTTCCAACATTGTTCGCTGAATTTCTCTCTCACCACCAGAATTTGAGTCGTATCTTTGGAAGAGAGCAGGAGAAGCAATGAAGACCCAACTGATTTGCTAATGGGGGATTATAGCAAAGACTTCATCCTGACAGGACACCTCAACATTACTGTCTCAACCTAAATGTCACTATGAATTATTGTAGAAAAAAAGCACCTGTTATGGTTTGAATGTCTCTCCAAAATTTATGTGTTGAAACTTAATTCCCACTGTGGTGGTAATTAAGAGGTGGGGGGCTTTTTGGGAAAAGGTAATCATAAGGGTAGGGCCTTACAAGGTGTGGATGTGCCTTACAAGGAGCTGGAGGGCTCTAGCTTAGGCCCTCTATGCTCTTCTGCTCTTCAGCCCCTGAGGACACAGTTTGTCCCGCTGGAGAACAGAGCAGCAAGGTGTCATCTTGGAAGCAGAGAGCAGCCTTCACTAGAGGCCAATGCCGGCACCTTAATTTTGGACTTTGTAGTCTCCAGAATGTGAGAAATATATTTCTGTTCTTTATAAATTACCCAGTTGGTGGCATTGTTACATGAGTACAAGTGGATTAAGATACCCCCTACCCCATCAACCAAGTTATAGATTACATTTCCTTAGAACAGTTTCTGTGTCTGAAATTATGTCATTTATTTTGTCTCCATGTTTGGGGTTTGATTTTCAATCTAACTGTGCTCCTTGAAGGCAGAAACTATCATGCTCATAGCTGTGTCCCCAGAGTCCAGATGGTCCTGGCTCAGGGTAAGTGCTCAAGACGTGACTATTGGTGACTGACCAATCTCAGTTCACAGCTCCTGGGTAGTTGTTATCTGGCCCCTGGGAGCATAGACCCTAAAAGCACCCACGCAAGGCCGTGCACAGCAAGAGCTGTGGGCCCAGGGAGAGCCCAGATGGCATTCTCAGGGAAGAGCTACGTGGTATTGCCTGAAAACAATACATAGTAGGTATGCGAAAGCCTACCTTTTTGTCCCAATGGCATCAATTTCATCAATAAACACGATGGAAGGTGCATGTTCTTCAGCAACTCGAAACAATTCCCGAACAAGTTTGGGCCCATCACCTAGGTACTTCTGAATGAGTTCAGAGCCAACCACTCTCAAGAAAGTGGCCGAGGTTTGGTTTGCTACTGCTTTGGCTAACAAGGTTTTACCTGTTTTAGATAAAAAGAGAGTTTTAAGTTAAAAACTCTTATTAGGAGGCGGAGCAAGATGGCAGCCGAGTAACAGCTTCCTTGTATCTGGGCACCGTGAGTC
Source organism: Nycticebus coucang (assembly GCF_027406575.1). Taxonomy (NCBI): domain Eukaryota; kingdom Metazoa; phylum Chordata; class Mammalia; order Primates; family Lorisidae; genus Nycticebus; species Nycticebus coucang. The sequence goes on from NC_069788.1 coordinate 94,095,402, forward strand.
TGGGGATGTAGGACTCCAGGCATCTCTGGCTGGTGGGATCTGCCTATCATCACGCCTGAGAGGATACAGGGAGTCAGCGAGAGACTTCTGGACCCCAAGAGGAGGACTAAAACAGTGGAAAACCGGCAAGTGGTCGCGTGTGTTCAATCCGTCTAAACCGGCCCGCAACTGTAAGTTCAGTAGCAGCGAGACTGCAAACCAGAAAGGCCTTACCTGTGAACTGTTTTGGTGTCTTTGGACTTGGCACTCAGCTGAAATGCCTTGGAGAGAGCCTGAGTGGGAGTGCGGGGAACTTTGGCCTTTGTCTAGGTCCCCAGTCTGAGCCGCTGAGCCAGACGGAGCTAATAGTGTTTGGCTCTGGGTCACAGGCAGACATTGTGAGTGATCTGCCCCGGCAAGCTCGGCCCTCAGGGTCGCAGAGCTGGAACTGGGTGGGAGCTGGTAACCCAGCGACCAAATAGCCTAAGGGCGGGGTCTGAGCCGCCTTGCAGCCCTAACCCTCGGGGGCAGAGGGAGACCAGTTTTGACACACAGGGTAAGTGGATAGCCACCTCAGCAGTGATTCCAGCGACAAGCACTTCCCTGAGAAAGCTTCTGCTCAGTAAGTGAACAAGTTCAAAGTGCCTTTTAAGTGGGCTGGGGTGTCTACCTGCTGGGGTTTGAGAAACTAGCAGCCTCCAGTCGTATCAGAACTGTGATTAACATCTCATACCCCAGAAGACCACGTGTTGCCCAGACAATATTCAATAACATATACATACTGCTTTGGTTTTGGTTGTGTTTTTTTTCTTTTTTTTGGTTTGGTTTTTTTTTTTTATTTCGATGTTGTGGATTGTTGTTTTGTTTTTTAAGTTCAACCTTTTCCATACAGATCCTTTTTCTTTCTCAATTTTTCTAGTTTAATTATAATTTCCCATTGCTGCCTATTTCAATAATTAGAACTTCATTTTTGTCAGTGTTTCTACCGCTATTATTTGGTTTTTCCAGCCAATTTTATCCCGTAAAGTATTCTGTTTGCTTGTTTTGGTTTGATTTATAGCATTTTTGTCTTTCCTCTCTACTTGGTGGAGGTGGGGTACTGTGTCTGATCAGGTTAGCAAAGAGCTGCTGACCTCAAGGGAACCACCCAACTGGGCACCCCCAGAAGGTGGTTTGTTTTTTAAGGTTGTATCAAAGTACCCTACTGTACACCTATATTGCTCTGTCTCCCTCTTTCTGTGCCTCTCTTCTTTTTGTCAATATTCCTTTTACCCACCCCCTCTCCTTTCTCTATTTTTCTTTTTTTTTTTCTTATCACTCGGTCCTCCTTTCTTTCATCCCTTTTTTGCTCTTCAACCTTCTCACCCTTCTGGTCCTGTAAACCTTAGTCCACAGGCACGAGAACTTAAAGAGCAAGAGGAAGTGAAAGGAAAATTAGGGCAAGGAAACAGATAAAAGAAAACACCCATGAGGAAGAATCAGCAGAAAACTCCAGGCAACATGAAGAACCAGTCCAGAACAACCCCGCCAAGGGACCGTGAGGTAGCTACTGCAGAGGATTCCACCTATACAGAAATGTTAGGAATGACAGAAAGGGAATTTAGAATACACATGTTGAAAACAATGAAAGAAATGATGGAAACAATGAAGGAAACTGCTAATAAAGTGGAAAATAACCAAAAGGAAATCCAAAAACAGAATCAAATCAGAGATGAACGATATGAAGAATATAAAAAGGATATAGCAGAGCTGAAGGAAATGAAACAGTCAATCAGGGAACTTAAAGATGCAATGGAAAATATCAGCAACAGGTTAGACCATGCAGAAGAAAGAATTTCAGAGGTAGAAGACAAAGTTTTTGAGATAACTCAGATAGTAAAAGAGGCAGAAAAGAAGAGAGAGAAAGCAGAACGTTCACTGTCGGAATTATGGGACTTTATGAAGCGTTCCAACATACGAGTTATAGGAATTCAAAAAGGGGAAGAAGAATGCCCCAGAGGAATGGAAGCCATACTAGAGAATATTATAAAAGAAAATTTCCCAAATATCACCAAAGATTCTGACACACTGCTTTCAGAGGGCTATCGGACCCCAGGTCGCCTCAACTCTAACCGAGCTTCTCCAAGACACATTGTGATGAACCTGTCCAAAGTCAAGACAAAAGAAAAGATTCTGCAAGCTGCCAGGAGTAAGCGCCAGTTGACCTACAGGGGCAAATCCATCAGAGTGACCGCAGACTTCTCTAATGAAACTTTCCAAGCAAGAAGACAATGGTCATCTACCTTTAATCTACTTAAACAGAACAATTTCCAGCCCAGAATTCTGTACCCTGCTAAGCTAAGCTTCAAAATTGATGGAGAAATCAAATCATTTACGGATATACAAACATTGAGGAAATTCGCCACAACAAGACCAGCTCTACAGGGAATACTTCAACCTGTTCTGCACACTGACCACCACAATGGATCAGCAGCAAAGTAAGAACTCAGAAATCAAAGGACAGAACCTAACCTCCACACTGATGCAAAAGATAAAACTAAGCAATGGACTCTCACAAAATAAGACGAATAGAATACAACCACACTTATCAATTATCTCAATAAATGTTAATGGCTTGAATTCCCCACTGAAGAGACATAGATTGGTTGACTGGATTAAAAAACACAAGCCATCCATTTGCTGTCTGCAAGAAACACACCTGCCTTCAAAAGACAAATTAAAGCTCCGAGTCAAGGGTTGGAAGACAATTTTTCAGGCAAATGGAATTCAGAAGAAAAGAGGACTTGCAATCTTATTTTCAGATACATGTGGATTTAAAGCAACTAAAGTCAAAAACGACAAAGATGGTCACTTTATATTGGTCAAGGGAAAAATACAACAAGAAGACATTTCAATTCTAAATATCTATGCACCCAATTTAAATGCTCCCAGATTCTTGAAACAGACCTTACTCAGTCTGAGCAATATGATATCTGATAATACTATAATAACAGGGGACCTTAACACTCCTCTTACAGAGCTGGACAGATCCTCTAAACAGAAATTAAACAAGGATATAAGAGACTTAAATGAGACCCTAGAACAACTGTGCTTGATAGACGCATATAGAACACTCCATCCCAAAGATAAAGAATATACATTCTTCTCATCACCCCATGGAACATTCTCCAAAATTGATCATATCCTGGGACACAAAACAAATATCAACAGAATCAAAAGAATTGAAATTTTACCTTGTATCTTCTCAGACCACAAGGCACTAAAGGTGGAACTCAACTCTAACAAAAATGCTCGACCCCACCCAAAGGCATGGAAACTAAACAATCTTCTGTTGAATAAGAGATGGGTGCAGGAAGAAATAAAACAGGAAATCATTAACTTCCTTGAGCATAACAACAATGAAGACACAAGCTACCAAAACCTGTGGGATACTGCAAAAGCAGTTTTGAGAGGAAAATTCATCGCTTTAGATGCCTACATTCGAAAAACAGAAAGAGAGCACATCAACAATCTCACAAGAGATCTTATGGAATTGGAAAAAGAAGAACAATCTAAGCCTAAACTCAGTAGAAGAAAAGAAATATCCAAAATCAAATTAGAGATCAATGAAATTGAAAACAAAAGAATCATTCAGAAAATTAATAAAACAAGGAGTTGGAATAGATAAACCATTGGCCAGACTAACGAGGAATAGAAAAGTAAAATCTCTAGTAACCTCAATCAGAAATGATAAAGGGGAAATAACAACTGATCCCACAGAGATACAAGAGATCATCTCTGAATACTACCAGAAACTCTATGCCCAGAAATTTGACAATGTGAAAGAAATGGATCAATATTTGGAATCACACCCTCTCCCTAGACTCAGCCAGGAAGAAATAGAGCTCCTGAACAGACCAATTTCAAGCACTGAGATCAAAGAAACAATAAAAAATCTTCCAATCAAAAAATGTCCTGGTCCAGATGGCTTCACTCCAGAATTCTATCAAACCTTCAAGGAAGAGCTTATTCCTGTACTACAGAAATTATTCCAAAAAATTGAGGAAGAAGGAATCTTCCCCAACACATTCTATGAAGCAAACATCACCCTGATACCAAAACCAGGAAAAGACCCAAACAAAAAGGAGAATTTCAGACCAATCTCACTCATGAACATAGACAAAATTCAAGCAAAAATTCTCAACAAAATCCTAGCCAACAGATTACAGCTTATCATCAAAAAAGTCATTCATCATGATCAAGTAGGCTTCATCCCAGGGATGCAAGGCTGGTTTAACATACGCAAGTCTATAAACGTTATCCACCATATTAACACAGGCAAAAAATAAAGATCACATGATCCTCTCAATAGATGCAGAAAAAGCATTTGATAAAATCCAGCATCCTTTTCTAATTAGAACACTGAAGAGTATAGGCATAGGTGGCACATTTCTAAAACTGATTGAAGCTATCTATGACAAACCCACAGCTAATATTTTACTGAATGGAGTAAAACTCAAAGCTTTTCCTCTTAGAACTGGAACCAGACAAGGTTGTCCTCTGTCACCTTTACTATTCAACGTAGTGCTGGAAGTTCTAGCCAATACAATTAGGCAAGACAAGGAAATAAAGGGAATCCAAATGGGAGCAGAGGAGGTCAAACTCTCCCTCTTTGCTGACGACATGATCTTATACTTAGAGAACCGCAAAGACTCAACCACAAGACTCCTAGAAGTCATCAAAAAATACAGTAATGTTTCAGGATATAAAATCAATGTCCACAAGTCAGTAGCCTTTGTGTACACCAATAACAGTCAAGATGAGAAGCTAATTAAGGACACAACTCCCTTCACCATAGTCTCAAAGAAAATGAAATACCTAGGAATATACCTAACGAAGGAGGTGAAGGACCTCTATAAAGAAAACTATGAAATCCTCAGAAAGGAAATAGCAGAGGATATTAACAAATGGAAGAACATACCATGCTCATGGATGGGAAGAATCAACATTGTTAAAATGTCTATACTTCCCAAAGCAATCTACCTATTCAATGCCATTCCTATCAAAATACCAACATCGTACTTTCAAGATTTGGAAAAAATGATTCTGCGTTTTGTATGGAACTGGAAAAAACCCCGTATAGCTAAGGCAGTTCTCTGTAACAAAAATAAAGCTGGGGGCATCAGCATACCAGATTTTAGTCTGTACTACAAAGCCATAGTGCTCAAGACAGCATGGTACTGGCACAAAAACAGAGACATAGACACTTGGAATCGAATTGAACACCAAGAAATGAAACTAACATTTTACAACCACCTAAATCTTTGATAAACCAAACAAGAACATACCTTGGGGGAAAGACTCCCTATTCAATCAATGGTGTTGGGAGAACTGGACGTCTACATGTAAAAGACTGAAACTGGACCCACACCTTTCCCCACTCACAAAAATTGATTCAAGATGGATAAAGGACTTAAACTTAAGGCATGAAACAATAAAAATCCTCCAAGAAAGCATAGGAAAAACACTGGAAGATATTGGCCTGGGGAAAGACTTCATGAAGAAGACTGCCATGGCAATTGCAACAACAACAAAAATAAACAAATGGGACTTCATTAAACTGAAAAGCTTCTGTACAGCTAAGGAGACAATAACCAAAGCAAAGAGACAACCTACACAATGGGAAAGGATATTTGCATATTTTCAATCAGACAAAAGCTTGATAACTAGGATCTATAGAGAACTCAAATTAATCCACATGAAAAAAGCCAACAATCCCTTATATCAATGGGCAAGAGACATGAATAGAACTTTCTCTAAAGACGACAGGCGAATGGCTAAGAAACACATGAAAAAATGTTCATCATCTCTATATATTAGAGAAATGCAAATCAAAACAACCCTGAGATATCATCTAACCCCAGTGAGAATGGCCCACATCACAAAATCTCAAAACTGCAGATGCTGGCGTGGATGTGGAGAGAAGGGAACACTTTTACACTGCTGGTGGGACTGCAAACTAGTACAACCTTTCTGGAAGGAAGTATGGAGAAACCTCAAAGCACTCAAGCTAGACCTCCCATTTGATCCTGCAATCCCATTACTGGGCATCTACCCAGAAGGAAAGAAATCCTTTTATCATAAGGACACTTGTACTAGACTGTTTATTGCAGCTCAATTTACAATCGCTAAAAATGTGGAAACAGCCTAAATGCCCACCAACCCAGGAATGGATTAACAAGCTGTGGTATATGTATACCATGGAATACTATTCAGCCATTAAAAAAAATGGAGACTTTACATCCTTCGTATTAACCTGGATGGACGTGGAAGACATTATTCTTAGTAAAGCATCACAAGAATGGAGAAGCATGAATCCTATGTACTCAATTTTGATATGAGGACAATTAATGACAATTATGGTTATGGGGGGGAAACAGAAAGAGGGAAGGAGGGAGGAGGGTGGGGCCTTGGTGTGTGTCACACTTTATGGGGGGAAGACATGACTGCAAGAGGGACTTTACCTAACAATTGCAATCAGTGTTACCTGGCTTATTGTACCCTCAATGAATCCCCAACAATAAAAAAAAAAAAACTCTTATTAACCTGAGTCATCTCCAGAGCAGGGTAAGAGAACCAAACTAAATGCCTACAAAACAATCAGTGATGAAAAAAAGGTCTAGGAATCCTGGGTTTGGCTATTAAGTGTTCCTGAGCCCCAGGTCAGCAGTGCCTGGTGCTACCAGGAGAGTAGCTGCTGGGTGGGCTTCCTGCCGGCTAGCCAGCCAAGACAGGACTAGTTCCTGATGCGAAAGCTCGGGGGGTCCTTCTCAATCTACGGCAGCCTGACAGGCAGTTCCTCCCATTGATCTTAGGGAAGAGTTCAAATGATGTTTCCAATACTTCTTCATTACCCGATAGTTCTCTTTCAGGTCACAAATGATAGTTAGCAAAAAACACCCAATTTGAGAGTTTTAGAGTTAAGATTAGGGCCCCTCTGATGGTAAGTGAGAATACAGGCAAGGGCTGAGTAGGTGCCTTAGGACGGAGGCAGTTATGAGCAGACCTGGCAGCCTCAGCCCAGCAGAGGAGGCTGACTTGAGTGACATAGAAGACTTCATGGAAGTGGAAAGGGTGACACAAAGATAAGTTGTACAACTTTCAGCAATGATGCTCACTTAAGTTGTGGGATAGACATAGTGGCAGGTGCAAAGGCTGAAAGCATTAATTAGCGGTGGTAAACAGAAGACAAAGAGGACCTTTTAAGTGGATGAGATCTCACAGTCCAGAAGTAGCCAGGTCTAGCCACTGGGCTACTTCAATGGCAGAAACAAGTCTCCTGCTCTCCAGTGAACCTGCCTGCCTGCCCAGTGCTTTACCCCAGCCTTTGCACTGCAGCCCCTTCACTGCCAACATCCTGCAATGTCCTGATCCGGTGGCTGAGGGTCAGGAGGCCTCCTACCAGCTCAATTCCTAGAGCTACTGGGGCTCTGGGCTAATCTCTGGCCTTTCTGAAATGTATTTTGTGAGCTGTAAGAGGAGGGGCTGCCATAGAATAATCTCTTCTGGGGTGGGCACAGTGGCTCACGCCTATAATCCTAGCACTTTGGGAGGCAAAGGTGGGTGAATTGCTCGAGCTCAGGAGTTTGAGACCAGTCTAAACAAAGCCAAGACCCCATCTCTACAAATAGAAAAACTAGACGGGTGTTGTGTTGTGGCAGATGCTTGTAATTCTAGCCACTTAGGAGGCTGAGACAAGAGGATCACTTGAGCTCAAGAGTTTGAGGTTGCTGTGAGCTATGACGCCACAGCACTCTATTCACGATGACAGAGCAAGACTGTCTCAAAAAAAAGAGTGATCTCTTCTAGCTCCATGTCTCTGGATACAGGTGTCTCTCAGTCCCTTCAGTGTGGGTACCCCCCAGTTAGCACAGATCCTCTTAGGAACACAGTGTCACTTCTCTTGAGCAAATGACTGCTCTTCCTTTGGAATTTGCATAGCAATGAACTGCTAGGTCCTGGGTTTTCCATCTTACTTAGGTCAACCTATTACATAATGAACAACAACAACAACAACAACACACACACACACACACACACACACACACGTGTTTACTCGTCCAACATATTTATTCAGTACCACTGGGCCAGGAAAATAAATGAACCTCATCCAGCCACCACAGAATAAAGCCTTTAAAGCAGTTCTCCACCAAAGACCTAAGGCTTGGCCATACTGCAGATAATTATCAGAATTTGGGGGGATGAGACCAGGCATCATTATTTTTTAAAGCTCCTTAGATGATTCTAACATACAGCCAAAATTGAGCACTCCTGTTTTAAACTGAGAAGCTATAGTGTCCTCACTCAACACTTTAGCTACTGAATACTGCTGCTTAAGAGACAAGCTGTGTGCCCACAAAGTGTCAAACAGAGCATACCTGTGCCAGGTGGACCATAGAGAATTACCCCTTTAGGGGGCTTTATACCCATCTCTTCATAATATTCAGGATGGGTGAGAGGAAGCTCCACAGATTCCTATAGAAAAGAAACACTCAGTAAACTTGAAAGACTTTCTTATTGATATTAGATTAATTGGCATCGTGAGAAAATCTCGCTTTCAACAACAACAATCAAAAATCTCAATTACTCTTCTTCTTTTCTTTTTACAGACAGTTTCACCTTGCTGCCCTTGGTAGAGTGCTGTGGCATCACAGCTCACAGCAACCTGCAGCTCTTGGGCTTAGGCGATTCTGTTGCCTCAGTCTCCCAAGTAGCTGGGACTACAGGCACCCGCCACAACGCCTGACTATCAATTACTCTTCTTAAAAACAATGTGTTTGACCTCCATTAGCAGGAAGGCCGTAGTGAAGAGGACACTTGTCCTACATGAGTTCCCAGCACCCCTCCCCTCTTCCTAATTGCACCCAATTTCCCTTTTACTTTGCAGTAGTTGTCAGCCTTGAGCAATATTTAAGCTCTTTTTGATCAAAAGAGACTTAAGAAAGCTAAAAATCACCCTTTTTAGTTAAACTACAGATAGTACTGGGAAAGTTTTCCACCTAGAGACATTATGGCTATTGACTATCTCCCTAGATCACCAGAGAGACCTGTGATAGCTCTGAATGACTTCCCTATGAATCAAAGAACATGCAGAGAGCCAGCCCTCAGCCCCCAGGAACACCGAGGGGCTGGGATTATGCTCTAGACCCTGCCACTGTGTAAGCATGTGCAGGTACACATGCTGCTTCCATAAACCACACAACTGGAAACATTATGTGTTCACAGACTATACATTAAACATTATCGATAAAAGGTATTAAGCCGCAGCTGCTGCTGGAACGATCATATAAGTTATTATTTCTATTAACTAACTTAGTATTAACAAATACAAAAATACCACAAAACTGGCAAGCCCTGATGAGTCAGCTACTGGTCTGATCAGTTAAAAAAGAAAAAATGTGCAAAACAACTCCAAAGTACCCTAAACGGGACAGCAATAGAAACCAAAAGTCTAACGTCCCAGAGATAGATGGTTCCCAGCCGTACCTTAATTTCCTGGATTTGGTTGTCCAAGCCCCCAATATCAGCATAGGTCTCTTGGGGTGCCTTTTCCACCTTCATCACTGTGACCAGGGGATCTGTGTCATCCATCAGCACCCCTATCACAGCATGCACCTACCAGGGAATATCCAGCTTTAAAAAGGACCATTAAGTTCACTCAATCTGCTTATAGCATAGCAATGCCAATCTCGTCACCTTTCTCCCCCTTAGGAGTGCTTTGGTGATCCACTTCAATGGGACAGGCAGAGAGACCTAAAGAGGAAGAAGGAAGAAAGCACTCCTATGGCCTTTCTTAGAGACTATCACCTCACCTTGTGGTTGAGCAGGACTGAACAGCCTGGTTCCAGCAGATCCTTGTCAACAAATGAAAGGATGCTGACATAGTGTTCTGAGCCCACAGATGTAGACACAATGGCATGATTGTCATCAATGATCTCTTCCAAGGTTCCTACTGACATTGGGGTCCCCCTCAGATCATCCACTTTTGATCTTTCCTCCTATTATAAGAAAATATCAAGAAGAAAAAGCAGATTAGATCTAAAAAGTATATGATTCTGGCTCGGCGCCGGTAGCTCAAGTGGCTAAGGCGCCAGCCACATATACCAGAGCTCGCGGATTGAAATCCAGTCTGGGCTTGCCAAACAACAATGACAACTACAACCAAAAAATAGCCAGGCATTGTGGCAGGCACCTGTAGTCCCAGCTACTTGGGAGGCTAAGGTAAGAGAATTGCTTAAGCCCAGGGGGAGATTGCTGTGAGCTGTGACGCCATGGCACTCTACCCAGGGCAACAGCTGAGGCTCTGTCTTGAAAAATAAATAAATTAATTAATTAGTAAATAGTATGTGATTGTAATAGTTCACTATATTCACAAAATAACTGATGCTTTCAAAAGGTGGGTAGGCCCAGTGTGGTGGCTCACACCTATAATCCCAGCATTTTGGGAGACTGAGGCAGGAGGATAGCATGAGCCCAGGAGTTAAAGATTAGAGTGAGCTATGATAATGCCACTGCACTCTAGCCTAGGCAGCAGAGCAAGAACCTGCCTCAAAAAAAGAAAAAAAAGAAAAAAAGTAACTTCTTAACTTACCTCTTGCTTTTCTTCCAATGGTTTCATTTGTTCCTGATTTCTAATGAATTCCTCCTCCATGAGAAGATAGTCTTTAATTCTCTCTAACTTCAACAATTTTAATCGGCACTGAGTGTGAGGTGTCACTATAATTAAAATAGACAGTTTTATCATACTTTATCATCAAGACCAGCCTAAGCAAGAGGGAGAATCCATCTCTACAAAAAATAGAAAAACTAGCTGGGTGTTGTGGGTGCCTGTAGTCCCAGCTACTTGGGAGTCTGAGGCAAGAGGATCACTCAAACCCAGGAGTTTGAGGCTGCTGTGAGTTATGATGATGCCATGGTATTCTACCCAAGGCAACAGTGTCTCAAAAAAAAAAAGGGGGGGGGGCAAAGAAAGGGGGGAGAGTTTGGCCATTATAAGCAAGCATTTGAAAATAGGGACGAGGTCTGTGACCAAATAGCTAATCCAAAATGATTTGCACTGACTGAACAGTTGATATATATATATATATGTATATATATACATATACATATTTTTTTTTTTTTTTTGGCCGTGGCTGGGTTTGAACCCACCACCTCTGGCATATGGGGCCAGCACCCTACTCCTTTGAGCCACAGGTGCTGCCCTGATATATTTAACTGTTGGCATAAAAGATAGTTTGGTTGGGCGGCGCCTGTGGCTCAGTGAGTAGGGCGCCGGCCCCATATGCCGAGGGTGGCAGGTTTAAACCCAGCCCTGGCCAAACTGCAACAACAACAACAAAAAAAATAGGCGGGTGTTGTGGCGGGCACCTGTAGTCTCAGCTGCTTGGGAGGCTGAGGCAAGAGAATCGCGTAAGCCCAAGAGTTAGAGTTGACGTGAGCCGTGTGACGCCACAGTACTCTACCCGAGGGCCGTACAGTGAGACTCTGTCTCTACAAAAAAAAAAAATATATAGTTTGGTTTATTTTTTCCCATGGGGCTAATAAAAAGTTACACTGTTGCTCAGGCAATACACACTGTTGCACATGTTAGCTGTACACATGCTTCTCTATTTGTCCAATTTTGAAATATCAGTGATACTTGTTTCTTTTGGCTTTAATGTCTCATGCCACATGGGAGTGTTATCATTTATAAATACTAATGTACCAATCTTTTATGATTTCTAGGGTCCTTCACTTTAAAAAGCTTTTTTTCTCCTAAGATTAAAATATATTCCTGAATTTTCATTTATTTATTTTCATATGTATATCTATAATCCACTTAACAAGAGAAAAGAGATCTAATTTCATTTTCTCTAAACAAAAATTTAAAAGTGCCATTTATATTAAATAACCCACCCTATTCTGCACAGAACTGACATGTTACCTTTAACATGTTAAATATCAACTTTAACTTGACTCAATTTTTGGACTTCCTAGCCTGTTTTGGTGACCTAATTGGTCTCTTTCTGTACCAATACCATATTGATTCACTTAGTAGATTAATGACTGGTTTTACCATCTGATTCCATTCTTAATGGAACAATATTTGTAAAATTAGTTAATGTATTTCTATTTAGTTTTTTCTTCAGCATAGGAAACTTTTAGATGGGAGTGAAGGAAATATTTGAGCTGCAGCCTGAAGGGATGAGAAGCAGGTAGCCATGAAAAACTGGACAAGGCTAGGCATAGTGGTTCAGGCCTGTAATCCCAGCACTCCAGGAGGCCGAGATAGAAGGACTGCTTGAGGCCAGAAGTTCAAGCTCACCTTGAGTAAGAAGAGACTCCCATCTCTACAAAAGATAGAAAGAAATCAGCCAGGCCTGGTAGCGGGCATCTGTAGTCCCAGCTATTTGGGAGGCTGACATAGAAAAATCACTTAAACCCATGAGTTTGAGGTTGCAGTGAGCTATGATGATACCACTACAACCTATCTCAGAAGACAAAGCAAAAAAAAAAAAACTAGAGAAAGAACATTTTATGTAAAAGGAAAAGGGCAAAGGTCCTGTTATGCTGAGGAATCAACAAAAACATAAGGCAGGCAATGTGAAGTGTGACTGATGAGCATGGGGGGATGGCAGGGCTGAAAATGGGTAAGTGGGCTGGGTCAGGTCACTTGGTTTGAGTTTTATTCTACGTTCAGCAGGAAACCCCGGAAAAATTAAGTCAAGCACTGCATGACCTGAATTTTAATACAATGAAAAGCATTTCATTTAATGAAATGAAGTTTGTTTCTGAGTTGAACTCTCAAGTTCAATCTAGGTTTTGTAATCTAAACTGCACTTTTAATACAATATAGAAGCTAGTTATTTAAACAAAATTAATGGAATCTCTTAAAGTGAGATACTTGTATAATACAGTACTTTAAAATAAAGGGTAACTTGAATGCCAACCTAGAGGAATAGGGAGAAGAGGGTTATAATCACAGAGCTAGAACTTCAACCACTCCCCTATTACCTGTCTCCCCTTTAAGACACTTAGCTACACGCACAGAGATGGTTTCCCTAAAAGGCAGCAAGAGAAACCACATCATTACCCAGTGGTAGTTTACTGGCTGCATCTGGTCCCTTTGTTTTCTTCTTCTTTTTCCCCACTCTGGTTGGTACAGGAGGTTCGTATTTCTTTTTCTTATCCTTAAAGTTTTTACAATTGCAGAAGGGAAAAAAAAAAAATCACACAGAAATCACATTAAAACACAACATTTATTTCTGCACCATCAACATCTATTTCAGGTGGTACAATTTTCCTTATTTTTAAGATGCTATTAAAAACTGTCCTTTTCATATTTTTAAGTCAGTGAAGCCACATTAAAAATAACCGTGCATCAGAATCCTAAGATGAACTCTAAACAAAACCAAATATTCTGACCTGGTTGCTTGTACCTTCACATTAATCTGAAATAAATTTACTTAATAAAAATAAATAATGTTCACTTTAAAAAATATTAGGTTTCCTATTCCTCCTATTTAATAAGTAAATGTAACTGTAGTGATCTTCTTACTGTATGCATACATGATAAGTTAGTCAGATTATTCTAGTAAGGTAGAGAGGTCAGAACTGAGTTCTATGCCAAAAAGTGAGTAATTTGAGACAATTCTTCACACCTCATTATATTAAACAACAATTTACAGGCAATTTATTTTACCATTTCTGTACTGTTATTGCTTTAATTCATAAATACCTACTTGATGGCTAGGTCGATAATCTTTCTAAAACTTGAAAAGGACATTGTATCTGTAAGACAGGCTAATTAAAAAATTGCTGGATCATTTTACTTTTTAAAATTCATCAATCCCCAAAGAACTTCTCAGCTAAGACCTATGACATTGTCTACAATTTTGCTCACATCACAGTACATATCTGGCTTATTTACCTTGTCATCCTTCTTGCCACCTCCAGGACCATGGCCACCACTCTGACTTTGACCCTGGGGGTGGGGGAGAAATCAGATACAGATGTAAATTCAGAATAGGATCAGTCAAAACAACATCCTTCTTTTTGTCTTGTGATTCTATTTATATTTATTTTTATTTGTTGAGACAGTTGTTCACTATATTGCCCTGGCTAGAGTGCAGTGGTATCATCATAGCTCACTGCAACATCAAACACTTGGGCTCATGCGATACTCGTGCCTCAGCCTCGCAGGTAGCTAGGACTACAGGTATGTACCACCACATCAGCTAATTTTTACATTTTTTTCTACATATAAGATCTTGCTATGTTGCTCAGGATGGTCTCAAACTCCTGGCCTCAAGCAATTCTCCCACCTCAGCCACCCTAAGTGTTAGCATTACAGACATTGAGCCACCACACTTGACCTGCCTGATTCTAAAACATGAACACTTCTCCCTCATTTTAACATTTCTGAACCCAAGATGTACCTTGTAGTCAATGTATGCATTTAGTTTTTTTCCTGAAAAGCTGTTAAGGTATATTACCAATGCACCTTGCAGCTGACTGCATTTTAGAATACAACTAAAGAACAACTGTATTGAGAAGTCAATATAACTAATGAGGCTGAGATTCTAAAATCACCCTCTCTTGAGAAGACAGGGAGCTTCACATTCTTTAATACTACCAGACTGAGGCTACAAAGAGTATGTATTTCATGAAACCAGGCTATGAAAGCCAAGTCATTTTACATACTCAACAAACATTTTATCATTTACTCCTAACTTTGATCACAACAAGATCCAGAAGGCTTTCCTTTCAATAGCAACTCTATCACCCACCCATAAAGCATGGGTGCTCTTGAGCAGGCTGCCTTCCCATCTGAAAAGCTGTTATCACCTTAAGGTGTTAAAAATTTAGTGTATTAAGGCTCAGCACCTACAGCTCAGTGCCTAGGGCGCCAGCCACATACACCAGAGCTGGTGGGTTCGAACTCAGCCTGGGACTGCCAAACAATAATGACAACTACAAGCAAAAAACCACAACTACAGGCATTGTGGTGGGTGCCTGTAGTCCCATCTACTTGGGAAGTTGAGGCAGGAGAATCGCTTAAGCCCAAGAGTTGGAGGTTGCTGTGAGCTGTGATGCTACAGCACTCTACCCAGGGTGACATAATGAGACTCTGTTTCAAAATTTAGTGTATTAATAAGGTCAGTGGGATTTCTGATTTTAAAACAGACCCTTCAGGTAAAGGACAATGCTTAGCACAGAGCAATGTCTCAGAAATGGTGGCATTTCTAAATATGAATCAACTTAGTGATTAGAGGGGCCTGCTCAGCTCCCTCAAATCACCTCCACTGAGGCACCTCTAAATTAATATACCAAAGTTTCATTATCAAGACAAAACCACCGTAGCATGGTTACCTAATACAGTTAATGTTACATACATTTACTCACATGCAAGATACTTAAAACTTTGTGCTTTATTCTAAAGAAAGTAAGTAAGAGCTCTGAGAGATTCTGGATAGCAGAATTAGTTACACTGAAACAGCCATTCAAACTACAGACCTTTAACAATTATTTATACCTCCTAAGGAAAAGTGCTGATGGCTTGGGTAGCTAATGTCTGTGGGGTGCTTACTATGCACACAGCTCTATACTGTCTCATTAATTCCATATAATCTTCCAGGGTATATTTCATTACTCCCACTCCACAGATGAGAGTACAAAAGCTTGAGAACATGGGCTGTGGAATTAGAAGAATCCAGGTTTGAATTCTGACTCCATCACTAATAGGCTATGGGATCTTGGATAGATCAAGTCACCCTCTGTGAAGTTTGGTGTTCTTAACTGGAAAGTGGAGATATTAGTTCCTCCCCAGTGCTAAAAATGAGGTAACAAGTGTAAACTTCTTAGCATTTACTTGACTTAAGGAAGTATACACCAATCTTACTGGTGAATAAGAAAGGTCAGAATCACAACTTTAACTGTCCGTCTGGTTACCAAATCTGGGCTCAGAAACAGTCCTAATTCATTTTGGTTCAGTTCTTCACTCTCTCTTTTGTCTATTTCCTATCTCCATTCCTCCACCTCTTTTTTTGAATTATAGCCTCCCAATTGAGATCCGTGGGTCCAATTTCTACCGTCACCAGTCCAGCTTCTAAAACAGCTGATCCTATGATTCTTCTCCTCAACTGGTCCCTAGCATTTATAGCATAATGTCCAAACGCCTTAGTTTGCAATGCCTGGTCCTTGCCAAACTGACCACAACTAACCTTTTCAGATTCATCTACTTTCCTCATGACCTCTTCATATACGGCCCCCAAAGAAGACATTTTCCTGAATGGGCTTCACACTTCTTCACCAGTCTCAAATAACAAGCACATCCATCACTGAGCGCTTTACTTCTAATGTATGCTAAGCAGTGTGTTTAACATTCTTGAGGAGTAATCTCACTTAACTCTTATAAACACTTTGAGACTGGTACTATCATTACCTCTTACTTACAGATAAGGAAAAAGACGCAGGAACGTTAAGTGAGTTGCCTACTGTCACAAATCGTGTCAGAGATGGGTCCGGGAATCACAGCCAGGTCTGCTGGATACCCAAACCTGAGTGTTTCTCTACGTTCCCGCAGCCATTTACTGTGTTTTAGTTTCTTAGCAAAATGAAGACAATAATGATTACCTCAAGGGAGTGTTGTGAGGAATAAATGAGAAAATGCTGGAAAAGACTTGGCACACGCTTAGACTACCACTCTACTCAAGTCCTCGTAAAACTTCTGTGTGCTCTGGCCTTCTTGCCCTTCAGGATACGGGGGAAACACTCCCCCATCTCAGGTTCTTTGCCCTTGCTGTTTCTTCTGCCTGCACGACATTTCTCTCAGGATAGCTGCACAGGTTACTCCCTCAATTTAGGTCTCTGCTCAAATTTGAGGGGCCTTTGCTGGCACTCTACAATTAAACCAGCCACCCCTCCCCATCCTATCCCTTTCTATACAACAGCCATATAACAACGACAACCCAACCCCGCTCCCTGCCATCTACCATATATTCCTTCTATGGAATATTTTATGTTTATGGTCTGCTCTCTCCTCTAGAATGTACGTTCCATGAAAGCAGGGGCTTCATCAATCTGCTCACCCTGTATCCTCAGTGCCTAGAACAGAGCCTAGCCAAACAAAAGGCAGGTACTCAATAGATACCTGCGTTAGGGAATTAGTGAATAAATGCCAACTAACACACGTTTCCTCCCGAGCTCCGCCTGTCCCAACAGCGTCAGTCTGTAAGGGCTTCCTCAAATGTCCCCCACTCGGAACCCCCTTCCACGACTCCGCTCTCCCCTTCCCGGCTGGAACGCATCCCACCCCCTTCCCTAGTCAGACCGCCCTTCGCCTGCCCGGGCCGAAACTCTCCACGCCACCCGGCAGAACTCCAGTCAGTGGAAAAGCAAAGCCAGAGATCCGCCCGCCCGGGACCCTCCGCGCCGAGTCCGGCCCTGGGGTCCCCGAGCAAGGCCCGCGGTCGGCCCCGGCCCGCGGTGGACCGAGCGCCGTCTCCAGAAGGCTCCGTCAGCCGAGGAGCTCGGACCAGCGGGAGAGGACGGCGGACCAAGTTCCTCCGGAAGCTGCCTCGCCTCCGGCCGCTGCGACCTCCTCGCATGGAGCCCACAAGCCCGAAGAAACCCTTAGTCACTCACCATCTTGCCTCGGCCGCTCGATCTGCCGCTGCCGGAAGTGCATACAGCGCCGAGGGGCGTCGAGGCGGAAGTGCTTGAGGGACGCTACGGGAGCCGACGGGAACCAAATCACACCCAAACGGAGTTGCGCTCCCAGGGCTCGTGGGAGGAGGAGCAGGGTTGGGGGAGGGAAGGGATTGCGGCATCTGAGTAATTAATAAGCGTGATGTGAACCTTATAAATAGCTTTTTGGAAAAGTTTTTAATACCCATTATTAGGCTTTTGTCAACAACTTAAGACAACGACATTATCAAAGAACTAGGGCAATTGTTTAAATGGGAAAAATTTAATTATGCAAAAATTATAAGTTGGAGTAATTTGACTTAATTGCTTTAAAAACTGGGATATTTGGAACTGAGAAATTGACATGTACTTTTGCACAAACTTTCACATCTTTAGTCGATCTCTGGAATTAATCTGCTTATCTGGTAGTAGTAATTCTTTGCCTGATGAGTGGTCTAAACCTGTTTTTGATGGCCTGAGCCTTGTGAGGATGCCGAATGCTATCTTAAAATTCCTCCTCTTGAACCTAGTTGGTAAACTTCATCCTTTATCACACTCTCCAGGACATCAGAAAGATGGCCAGCATCCCTTTTGTTTCTGGAAACTTCCATAACAGGTGGTCTTGCTAAATGCAGAGGTGGCTGTTTCTTTGCCTGCTGGCCTTCCTTCTTTCTCTCTCTCTCTCTCTCTCTCTCTCGCCTCCCTTTTTTGTGTTCCAGATTAATCTAAGCATTTTAATTGTGAAACTAAAAATATTTTACTCATTAACACATAATTTCAGAGAAATAAGCTGACGACCAAAACTGAAGAAGACTTAAATTGTGGAGGAGACGGTGCCTTCTTAATGCACAGCGACTGGGTTTGTCTCTTTCCTGGTTGTGTCAGTCCTTTCCCCCCAGTTGACAGCCGTTTCTGCAGCTGTCCCTCTTTCCCACTTGCAACTTCCAACCTCTTCAAGTGCTGAGTGTTCTCAAGCAGTCTCTCTAACCCTTTCTCTGCTGTCTTTTTGTTATGTAGAGAACTTTTCTGTTCTCTTTAGTTTTATCTACATTTTACCTATGTTTTAGATTCTCCGGAGGAAGGGAGCACCTAAACTGACCCCGTCAGGGAGTACGTTTCTGCCTTAGAGAGAGCGAGTATGGAGGAGAATAGAAGATTATGAACAGTCACACTTGTTACTTTAATCGTTCTCACTTACGGAAATAATATATATTTTTTGTAATTTGCTTAGCTTCCGTTAGAATATGCAGGAATTTAAACACAGTATCAAATTTCATACTTTGTCAATAATGTATACATATGTTTATAAATGTATGTAGTCATGTGCCATATTTATACATACACTTGTATCTGAGTACCTGTGTGTACAGAAGCTTCTCCTCCCTCACCTATCCCTGGTCAGTTTAGTGGTCAAGTCTCGTCATTTGACCTCTGCCACATTTCGAAATCCCACCTCTCCTTCATCCATAACTCGTACCTCTTTATCCTACCTTAAGATTCAGTCCGCAAATAACTTTCAAGCATGTACATGCTCCAGACTCTGCTTTAGGGCCCGGGGATACTGCAGTAATCAAGCAGACAAGAATCCTGTACCTAATAGATTTTACATTAAGCAAGCAAATATGTAAAATATATGGTATACCATAAGGTGATAAATGCCATGGTGAAATTAAACAGGATTAGGAGCATGCTGCAGTGGTAGGGTGATTCTGACTTTAAATATGATGCAACTTGAGCAAAAACCTGAAGGAATGAGGGAGGAAGCTATTCAGATATAGGATAGAGGTAAGGGGATAAGGGGAAAGGGAAGAGCTTACTACAATGGAGACGAGCTTTCTAGGCAGAGGAAACAGCCAGTGCAAAGGCCCTGAGGTAGGAGCTGTAGGGCATACAGACTAGAGATACCATGTGAAGATGTTAGACATATAACATCTTCCCAGTGGAAGCTCAGAGGTTAGAGGCAAATCAACATCACCCGGCAGTGAAGAGAGCATCTGGTGCTGGCATCAGACTACCTAGGCTTGAATTTAGACTTGATCACTATATTGGTGAAACTATATTGGTTTCTTATTGCAGCTGTAAGAAATTACCATGAATGTAGGGGCTTAACACTAGACAAATTTATTATCCTAAGCTTCTCTGGATTAGAAGTCCACATGGGTTTCACTGGGCTAAAATCAAGGTACCAACAGGAAGCTTTCTTTCCGGAGGCTCCAGCTAGTCATGAAATCCCTCACATCCTGTTTTCTCATGTGTATAATGGGACAATACCCATTATAGGCTTGTAGGCTGAGGGCACCAAGAGAAAAGGACAATACTTTGTTTTCTGATTTTTAGTATTTTTTCCCAAAGTAGATGGAATGGAGGCTGAGGTAGGATGGTGTCCAAAACAGGACACAGGGCCTATGCTAGGGGCTGGTGTGGCTCCTGATTGGCAGCTCTTCTTCAGTCCTACCCTTAATGCTGGCCAAAGACTGCTCTGGGGCCACCTCCAGAGACTAATCTGAAGGCTGAGGGAAGGTCCCACCATTTGCATATTTAACAGACACACCAGGTAATTCTGATTCCAGCAGCTCATGTACTACATCTTGAGAGCCAGAGCAGGGCAGTGGTCTGCAAAGCAAGGCAGGCCCACCCTGGTGGCACGAGGGCTCCTTAGAATGTTGGAAGAAATCATCACAATTTCTCTTCACAGAATACCTATTATTTTTTATTAAAAAAAGATAATCTAGCCTGGCACAGTGGCTCATGCCTGTAATCCCAGCACTCTGGGTGGCCGAGGCGGGAGGATCCCTTGAGCTCAGGAGTTTGAGACCAGCCAGAGCAAGAGCAAGACCCCAGTCTCTAAAAATAAGTAAGTAAATAAATAAATAATTTTAAAAGGCAACAGCACAGTGGTTTAGGACCGTGGGTCCTACGCCAGGTCTCACTTCTGGATTTATCACCAGGTAACTGTGTCATCTCATTTAGTCCCTTTGTGCCTGAGTTCTGTTATCTGTGAACTAGGGACCTTTATAGTTCCTTCCTCGTGGTGGTGTTGGAGGACAAATGTCAAGCGCTTAGGACGATTACTCTAGGTGTCAGCTACTGTCATACTATTATTTTTAATACACAAATTGCCACGAGATCCCTCATTCCATGTATTTACCAGATGGTCCCATATCCCACATTAAATTTATAACCTAGTGATAGAGTAGTACAGTGATCTTTGAACTGTTCCCTCCCCTCACACATCCTAGTATCCTGTGAACATATTCAAATAAGAAATACATTTTCAAAAATCCTTGGGCTCAGCACCGGTGGCTCAAGCAGCTAAGGCGCCAGCCACATACACCTGAGCTGGCGGGTTCGAATCCAGCCTGAGCCCGCCAAACAACAATGCCGGCTGCAACCAAAAAATGGCCTGGCGTTGTGGCCCGTGCCTGTAGTCCCAGCTACGTGGGAGGCTGAGGCAGGAGAATCGCTTGAGCCCAGGAGCTGGAGGTTGCTGTGAGCTGTGATGCCACAGAACTCTACCCAGGGCGACAGCTGGAGGCTGTGCCTCAAAAAAAAAAAAAAAATCCTTGAAAAAGTGTTTTGAGTAATGACACACATATATGCACAATGGAATCTATCAGGATAGTCTGATATGGAATATCATCCATTTAAAAACAATGTATAGAGGCTTTTCTTTAGCATTGAAATATCTGCTTCTTTCTGTTTTCTCTTCCAAGTTAATATTTCCATTCTACTTCTCACACATTTATCTTAAGGTCATATAATTTTATGCTTAAAAATATTTTATTGGTCAACTTTTCCTACATTTCTTCAGAAATATTTATATAACTCAGCATTGTATTTATTTATTTTATATTCACTCTGTCACCCTAGATAGAGTGCCGTGGTGTCACAGCTCACAGCAACCTTCAGCTCTTGAGCTTAGGTGATTCTCTTGCCTCAGCCTCCCAAGTAGCTGGGACTATAGGCACCCGCCACAATGCCAGGCTATTTTGTTGTTGTTGTAGTTGTCATTGTTATTTGGCAGTCCCGGGCCAGGTTCGAACCTGCCAGCCCTGGTGTATGTGGCCAGCACCCTAACCACTGAGCTACAGGCACAGAGCCATAACTCAGAATTTTAAAATGTTATTTTATTTTCTGTGTCTTTAGGGCACTAGGTGCTAAAAATGGATTTCTGGATTTTGAGTCATTATCAATTATTACTAGTACATTATTACTAGATAAAATGATATCTTATGTTACAATGTGTGATAAGGTAGTTTTTAAAAATTAAAAAGTAAACCTTTATTGGAAACGTGTTTCATAACAAGCTGACAGACACATCCTATTTCATCTTATCTATCCATAGATGGATATGACATTGTCTGAACAAGGCAAGGTTCAGCACCTCTATTCTTATGTGTTATTGTTATAGATGTTTGGGCCAAGAACCTTTGTTCCTGTACATAGGACAGGAATGAATTTTATCACTTAAGTTTTTTCAATCCTTCTGTATCATAAACTAAAACTCCTATAGTGGTTGATGAGCAAAATCAATTACTAATATTAGGCAGAATCATGCCTTTCTTCAGTATGGTTACAGGAACCCAGGAAACACTGGATGTGCAAAATAATTTGTTGACTGTTCATCAGGGTTGTTCATTTTCTCAATTTCTGGGACACGCAGCTTTATCATGACTTGTCAAGGTTTATTCATGATATCTGTTACTCCTTCACTCAGAAGCTAAACTGCTAGCCTGAAAAAGGACTGGGGAAATTTTAAAATCATTGATTTGATTATACCTATAGTGATATATATATATATTTTTTTTTGCAGGCTTTTTTTTTTTTTTTCTGGGGCTGGGTTTGAACCCACCACCTCCAGCATATAGGGCCGGCACCCTACTCCATTGAGCCACAGGCGCTGCCCCGCAATGTACTATTTTTTTATAAGATGTGTTTTATCATATAGCTTCCTGTAAATATATTTTATCAAGGTGATGGAGCCGTAGAGTTTTGGAGCATTCTAGTTCTGGAAAATGTCCAATTGGCAAATAGTGCTCAGGTTCAAGCCATTCAGCCAGATCAGATTTATTTTCTTTGAGAAAAAAATAAATCCTCTGCTTTGTTTTTTAATTATATAAACCTCTTAATTTGTAATTTAAGGAGTATACCTTAAAAAAGAGAAATAAATTAAGGAATGCATCTCATAAGACAAATGACCTAGAGCAGTTAGGATAAAATTAAAATAACACATTTGTTTTACAGTAAGTTATAAAACAAGAAAAATTAATATTTGTTTCTCTTTAGTCTTGAATAAAGAAATAAAGCTAAAACATGAGTTATCTGTGAAGCAAGGATTATGTTAAAATATATAGTATTGTAAATATATATATGAATTTTTGAATTTCGGAGTCTAATCTTTAAGAATAATGACTTAAGAATCAAGTGTTAAAATCAGTATAATTACATTAATTTCATAAGACAGCATCAAGAGTAAACATTTTCTATGTATTTCAGGGATGAAGAACACATAAGAATGTTAAAGGTTCATTTTTCTGGCACATAAATTTCAAAAATAGGAAGTAGAGAACATAGAAACTTTTTTTTTTTTTTTGTAGAGACAGAGTCTCACTTTATGGCCCTGGGTAGAGTACCGTGGCATCACACAGCTCACAGCAACCTCTAACTCCTGGGCTTACGCGATTCTCTTGCCTCAGCCTCCCAAGTAGCTGGGACTACAGGCGCCCGCCACAACGCCCGGCCATTTTTTTGTTGCTGCAGTTTGGCCGGGGCTGGGTTTGAACCCACCACCCTCGGCATATGGGGCCGGCGCCCTACTCACTGAGCCACAGGCGCCGCCCCCATAGAAACATTTTTAAAACTAAAATGAGGATAGACTACAATCAGAATAAATATTTCATGTGACTAGATAAAAATAAGCTTTAACAACTCATAAACAATACACTGTCACCCTGAAAGAAATTCAGGTGTAATCTATGGGTTTTTGTTTTATCTAAAGCATTTTGAAATGTCGAGTAGCCCCAGCAAACATTTTAGTTGCTCTGGAAAGAGTGTCACAAACCAATATTGCTTCCGCTGTTCTAAATTGCATGTTGTCCTCAAGGCAAGTATGAAATTAGCTGAAAAAATTGCTCATGTTTAAATGCATTTTAAAAAGCTATTTTCAGCTTCAGTGTCTGTTAGCCAGGCTTGTTTGCTGTACTCTCCAGGGATGCTCTGTCATGAATGATGCATTTTATGAAAAAGGATGGCCGTCACACAGAAATTGTCAAATTCCCACCTTGCTGCTCTCCCCTACGATGATGTGGGCTGTGGTATCCCATTCCCAATGCTAAACTTCACCTCCTATATAAAATGTCGTGCTTCAACTTTAGTGGAGGTTTTGCCAAATCAATATTTTGGATCATTTCTGCATGAGGCACCTTTCACCCCCTGCCCCAGAGTCACCTTAGTGAGATCTGGGGAAGAAAGGGGGTAGCTTTCTTGGTTAGGTGGGAGAAGACCTTCTGTGAGTGCAAGTTTATTCTCAGACACATCAAATTTTAGGCAAGAAAGCACCTGGCAACTGATGAACAAGAAATAAATTCTCAAACTCTAATGGCCCATGTATCCAAATCTGAGGACCACTATTGTGATAAATATTGATAGATAGATCATACATGTATATGTAATAGGTAAATACACTTATGGGATTTGTTTACATAAGTAAATAAGTGCACCAACAAATGTTGGTGCTCAACCTTTTGTAAATTTTTATTTTCATTTTTAGTTTTTGAGACGGAGTCTCACTGGGTCGCCCTGGGTAGAGTGCTGTGGCCTCACAGATCACGGCAACCCCAAACTCTTGGGCTTGTGCCAGTTCTTGCCTCAGCCTCCACAGCAGCTGGGAACTACAGGTGCCTGCCACAACACCTGGCTAGCAAACTTTCTTCCTTTTTTTTTTTTTTAAAGTTTGGGTGAGCCACCCAAGAAGTTTGGAGACTGCAGGTGGCCTCCACAAGAGGCTGTGGGGGCAGCAGGTAAGGCAGTGACACAGCCGACCGCCATATTTGTTCTTTCCTCTCTTCTCTCTTGGCCCCTCGGACCTCTCCTCCCCCTCTCTCCCCGTCCCTTCTGCCCCTGCAGCCTCTGCGGTACCCCAGGCATAAGGTGCCCTTCCCAGGCTTTCCTTCCGGGTGACGTCTCTCTCTGGGAAGAAACCGAGGACACCTGTTCTCAGCACTGGCCGCATTTATTCTTTGTTCATGTTGTTCCCCCATTAAGTGGGTGGTGGGAGAATTGTCTGTAAATAGGAAGCAGTGTTGGTTTTTCTGATATCTCCTTTTATCCTTTGCCATCTCCCCCATTCAGCAGGGCTGTCCAGGAAGAGATGTGAAGGTGGCCCAGAGCTGGGAACAAAGAGCCTCTGTTCTTTCTTTCTTTTTTTTTTGAGAGCAATGATTTTATTCACTGATAAACTAAAAGCCGACTTTTAGATGTTCCTTTCTTGTGTAACCTTCATTTGTGTTATCAACAAGCAAAGCAAAGGCTTCATCTAGTCCTTAGACTCTGATCCATCTTCATGTTGACTAATCTGGAAGTAACGAAGTTTATAAGTCTCCTTATCAGATGCGACCACTCAAAGCCAATCATAAAGATTGTTCTTCTTAAGGTATTTCTTGGTAAGGTATTTCAAATACCCTTTAGAGAACTGTTTCTCAGAAACAACTGTGATTTTATTTTTGAAGCGTTCAATGTGAACAACATTCCCAAGATTTCTAGTTTTTCCATTGACTTTAACCTTCTCCTATAGAAACTGCTCAAATTTTCCAGAATCAACAATTCCATCTTTTACTGGATGAGTAAGGTCCAAATTAAATTTCCAGGTTGACCTCTTGGGCTTCTTGTCTTTCTGACGTGCCATCTTAAAGGCTGCACGAACAGAGAAGGAGCCTCTGTTCTTGATCATAAGCAAGCTTCAAGAAGATGTCAGAACTTAGAAAGTAGATGCAGGACTGGGTGCAGGGGCTCACGCCTGTAATCCTAGCACTAGTGGGGGCAGAGGCAGGTGGATTGCCTGAGCTCAGGAGTTCAAGATCAGCTTGACCAAAGTGAGAACTTGTCTACTTAAAAAAATAGAAAAACTGGTGCTGTGGCGGGTTGCTTGAGCCTGAGAGTATGAGGTTACTGTAAGCTATGACACCATGACACTCTACCCAGGGCACCTGAGTGAGACTCAGTTTCCCCCAAAAAATACCCCAAGAAAGCAGATTCAATAGAACCCACGTGGAGTGAGCAGTAAGCTGCTTTTCCCTAGACTGGCAGGGATGGGACAGGTGCGAAGGGAGAGAATCTGGGAGAGGCTGCAGGTGTTTAAAGCAGGGCTTCCAAGGGTGGGACCATTGTGATGGGACACTTAGGAAAGCTGTGGGGCAGCTTCTTGCTGTTGTGACAATGAGGATGCCACTGAGATTTGGGGCAGTATGGGCAGGGATGTGGGTAAGAGCAACAGTTCCACACAATAGAGCATCACCTGCATTCTGCACGCGTCTCAGATAGCTTCCTGCCAGGCATTTGTGCAGTTGGAAAACCTGTTTATGATGACTAGAGCCTAGAATCTTGCTCTTTTTTTGCATGAGCCATGAACTTCTACCATTAAAGTGACTAGTTCCCTCCTTCCTTCCACCTCTGCTGTCAGGTGGAAGCTCCTGCGAGGGCTTTACATGTCATTCATTTAGACTTTGGTGTGAAAGAAATTTTCCAACAGATGGAAGGAGAAGTCAGCCAATCAAGCAAGGGGCAGAATGTGGCAAAGGGCTGGGTGCTCATGAGGTGCCTGCAAACTGACTGGGTGACGTCTTCTCCCCCGAGGGGCAGTGAGCGTAGTGTGACTGGGGGGAGTCAGAGACCTGGTGTCAGCCTCTGGCTTTCTCTTCATGTTGTGGTTTGACCTTGGAGAGTCCCTTTTCTCTTTAGGCCTTCCTCAGTGTCCTCATCTTAAAAAAAAAATAATGAGGGAACAGTCTGGAAGTTCCTCAAAGGTCAAATGTAGAGTTACCATATGACCAGCAATTCCACTCCTAGGTATAAACCCAAGAGGCATGAAAACATATGGCCCCCCAAACTTGTACATGGAAGTTCATAGTTGCATTATTCGTAATCACTAAAGATTGTAAACAACCCACTTGTCCAACAATGGATGGATGATAAACATGGTGATGTGATATATCCGTACAGCGGACTATTATCAGACATAAAAGGAACGAAGACAAACAAATGGACCTGGTAAACATCGTGTTCAGTGAAAGAAGCCCTCAGAAAAGCTCACGTGCTATCCGCTTCCATCCAGATTGGATGACTCTCTAGAGACAGAAAGTAGATGGGTGGTTTCCTGGGGTGGCAGGGAGGGCGTAGGGAGGGACTACAATGGGTATGGGGCTTCTTTTGGGGGGTGGCGCAAATGCTGTAAAATTTACTGTGGTGATGGTTGCACACATCTGTGACCATACTAAAACCCACTAAAACAAGTGAATTGTGTGGTATGTAAATTATACCTCAACAAAGCTGTTATATGAAAAAGAAAGAGGCCGGGCTATCTGGGGTGACCCCAGCCTGCCGCTCAGGAGCAGCATGTGAACAGCCCCCAGCATAATTTTCCTCCTCTGTAAGGTGGGTATACTAAAAGACCTTACTGGCAGAATGCCTTTGCATAATAAGTTAGGTGGCATTTGTCCTTACAGGAGTGCAAGGCAGGTAGTATGGAACCACTACATAAGTTTGTGAAATAATTTTTGAAGAAGAAGCGTTTGAGTAAAATGACCTGAAATGTGATGGCCGCCACCAAAATTGAACCTCAGCTTTAGCGCTCAGGCTGCTTGTTTCTGTCCGTGGTTGTCCCGAGCTCTGTGTAGGGAGAAGGAAGGTGACCAATTGTCCAGGTGGGACAGGTGCATGCAGTTCACACTTGCACCAGCACAACAGAATACTGCGCAGGGTCGGTTCCTGCCCCTGCCTCGTGTTTGTGAGTTTTCAGGGAACCTTAGGGTAGAGAGAACCTTTGCTCCCTGCGCCTCAAGCATGCTCAGAAAGCTTCCATTGGCTTACAGCTGGGAAAAAATCATCTGGCAAAACAGATTACCTACTGTTTACTCTCATGATACCCTGGCTGACTGGGAGCTGTGCTTTTGTCTCACAGAATCAATTCACCTATAGATTCCAATATATTTTTCAAGCAGTTTTTGAAACTCTTTACCTATACATGTATGAGCTCTCATGGATACACTGGAAGAGAGGTGATGGCTTCCTCTCACTCCTCTAACCCTGCTCTCTCTGCAACTTTCTGTGCCACTGATGACTTTGCCTTAGGAAATAAAAAGAGGCTCAGCGTCTGTGGGTCAAGTGGCTAAGGCATCAGCCACATACACCTGAGCTGGCGGGTTAGAATTCAGCCAGGACCTGCCAAATAACAATGACGGCTGCAACCAAAAAATAGCCGGGCGTTGTAGTGGGCGCCTACATCCCTAGCTACTTGGGAGGCGGAGGCAGGAGAATTGCTTGAGCCCAGGAATTGGAGGTTGCTGTGAGCTATGATGCCACAGCACTCTACCCAGGGGGACAGCCTGAGGTTCTGTCTCAAAAAAAAAAAAAAGGAAATAAAAAGAGAGAGAGAGAGAGACTATTATATACATATACATATACATATATACACACATACTCACTATGCAGGATAGATATAAAGTTTGTGTGCAATTTAATATGCTAAACTGTTTTAAATTGCACACGAACTTTATGTCCACCCTATATATACATATGATCTTTTATATTCACACATGTTTACCAATTATGGTGCTCCTTGTTTCTTCCTGAGCATTTTAGTTACCTTCTGGTTATCATTTCCCTTTAGCCTATGGAATTTCCTTTAAGAATTTATTTTAGTGCAGGTCTACTGGCAATGATTTCTCTTAAGTTTTTGCTTACCTGGCAATGTATTTCATTTTTGAAGGGTGATTTTGCTGGCTACAGTTCTTGGTTGTCATTTCTCTTCTCTTAGCACTTTGCATATCATTCCATTTCCTTCTGGTCTCCATTGTTTCTGATGAGAAGTCATCTGTCAATCTTATAATTGATTCCCATCTGT
The DNA here is from genome assembly GCF_027406575.1 of Nycticebus coucang. Lineage (NCBI taxonomy): Eukaryota > Metazoa > Chordata > Mammalia > Primates > Lorisidae > Nycticebus > Nycticebus coucang. The sequence continues at coordinate 94,124,203 of NC_069788.1, forward strand.
GTGTCCAGATTTTCTCTTTGTTCTTGTCTTCCAGCAGTTTGACGCTGATGTGTCATGTATGGTTTTTCTTCTTTTTGTCTTACATGAATTTTTCTTTATCTATAAGTTAATGTTTTTCACCAAATATGAAATGTAACCAGCATTGTTTTTCAAAAATTGTTTTTTGCTCTGGGAGGCCAAGGCAGGCAGATCACCTGAGCTCATGAGTTCAAGACCAGTCTGAGCTAAAGTGAGACCCCTCATCTAAAAATAGCTGGACAGTGTGGTGGGCACCTGTAGTCCCAGCTACTTGGGAGGCTGAGGCAAGAGAATCGCTTGAGCCCAGGGGTCTGAGGTTGCTGTGAGCTGTGTGATGCTACAGCACTCTACTGAGGGAAAACAAATTGCTTTCTGCCTCTTTCCTTTCTTGCCCTTTGAGACCACATTATGTATTATGTTGTAACACTTAATATGGTCCCAGATCACTGAGGTTCTGTTCATTTTTCTTCACTTTTTTCTCTCTCTGTCCCTTGAATTTTTCATTTCAATTTGTCTTTCTTTCTTCCCTTGTTTTTTTTTGAGACAGAATCTCACTTTCTTGCTCCCAGTAGAGTGCTGTGGCATCTTAGCTCACAGCAATCCCAAACTCTTGGGCACAAGCAATTCTCTTGCCTTAGCCTCCCACCTCCTGAGTAGCTGGGACTATGGGGACCTGCCACAATACCCAGCTATCTTTTAGAGATGAGGGTCTTGCTTTTGCTCAGGCTGGTCTCAAACTCATGAGCTCATGCAATCCACCCACCTCAGCCTCTCAGATTGCTGGGATTACAGGCATGAGCCACCACACCAAGCCTTTAATTTATCTTTCTTTACATGAATTCTTTCTTCTGCAGATCAAACGTATCTAGTAAGTTTTTCATTTCAGTTATTGTACTTTTTTTTTTTTTTTTTTAAGAGATAGAGTCTCACTCTGTTGCCCTCGGTAGAGTGCTATGGTAGAGTCACAGCTTACAGCAACCTCCAGCTCTTGGGCATAAGCAATTCTCTTGCCTCAGCCTCCCGAGTAGCTGGGATGACAGACACCCGCCACAGCACCCGGCTATATTTTGTTGCAGTTTGGCCAGGGCTGAGTTTGAACCTGCCACCCTTGGTATATGGGGCCGGCGCCCTACTCACTGAGCCACAGATGCTGCCCCAGTTATTGTACTTTTTAATTTTACTTTTTTTTTTTTTTTTGCAGTTTTTGGTTGGAGCTGGGTTTGAACCCGCCACCTCTGGCATATGGGGCCAGTGCCCTACCCCTTTGAGCCATAGGTACTGCCCAGTACTTTTTAATTTTCGAATACATATTTGGTTTTAATAAACAGTTTCCATTTCTATGTTGAGATTCTTTATCATTGGCTCAGTAGCAACATTTTTTTTTATCATTTTAGTATATTATCATAGCTGCTCTGAAATCTAAATCCAACATTCTCATTCAGAATCTAAGTTTCTACTGATTGTTGTTTTTTACCAAGTGTAGGTTCCTGTTTCTTTTACCATGAAGAACATGTGTTCCTGTTTCTTTTAACATGTCTAATAATTTTTATGGAAGCTGAACATTATGGATAATAGGCTGTGTCATTTTATCATCTCTGCATTGTGTTTTTTCTTCCAAGGGTTGTTTTGTTTTTGTAAGCCATTAACTTGTCTGGACTCAATTTGCAAGATCTGTATATCTTCCAATACATGGCTGCTGATGTTTTTACTGAAGGTTTTTGTTTTTTGTTTGTAAGCCCTGGCTCCTTAGAGGTTTCCTTTGCACCTGCGTATCCTAGTGGCGAGGAGAGGTCACATTCAGACACCTCAAACCAGTAAGGCTTCCATCCTTTATGGCCTGAGCTATGTGTGGATTGAGAAATTCATTTAGAAGTGAAGAATTTCACAAGTCTATCCAGGCTTTCTATTTTTGCTGGACCTTATGGGTGCCCCACTTGCATGTATAGTTTAGCAATCAGCCAGGGAGTTTGTTATTTCAGCCTTCTATGGCTCTTTCACTTCCAATATTGTCACGTTAAATGTATACTTGCTCTGTCATCTGCTTCAAACCAGTCTACCACCTCTGGCTAATAAAACAGCAGGTTTTGTCAACTCATCTGGGGATGGGGAAAGATGTCCTACTCAGGAGCTCCTCAAACTTGCCCTTCTTACTTGATGCCAGCGCAAATCTTGCATCCGTGAGCACTTTTCAAGTTGTTGTCTTCATTTGGTCATTTTCCAGCGCCCTGCTGTGTTTATTGGTTTATCCAGCTTTATACCAACGTTCTGTAGACAGTCACTCGACCTCATCATGCCACCATCCTGGAAGTACAGTCTCTTTTGTCTCCTTTGTAGGTCTGAGATTTAGTTTGAAATGTCCACCTGACTCCTGAACATTTCAGTTTCTGTCAGACCTTCTGTTCTCCTCTAACATTGCATGTACATACATGTAAGAGCTTGGACTTTTGAGTAATTTAGGCTTGGGTTCAAATCTATTTTTTTTTTACACTTTTAAAAACATTTACTTAACAATTAATTCATTATTGTATTGTTGCCAGATTTTAGCATTGTACCATCCCTTTATTTTGAGCTCAATGGCCTGTTGAATTATGTTAAATTTGGAAACTAAAAATATAATTCAAAGTAGAAACAGATTAAAATGATGAAAATCAATAGTTGTCCATTCAGTACTGTTTCCTGTTTTGAAAATTAAATGTACTCATTATTTTTGTTCTTTTTGTAGAAATCTAGTAGTTTTTGCTCTTTAAAATGTTATCCACAGATAATTACCTTCTTATTTTTATAATTTTGTATTACAATTCCAATTATCATATAACTCTTACAAATATTCACATGTCTGAATAGACTACATTTCAAGTTTAGTGGATCATTAGGTCCCCCAAGATACGTATTGCAACAGATGCTAGAAAAAAAGCTAAGACTTGGAATTTAGCTAGAGCTCACATGATCTCACTTTCTGTAAACTGAAGCATGATATTCTATAATTAACAGATTTTACATGAATGAAGAGATTCTATAAAGTGTTATTCTTATGTATGATCCTAGAATCTAACAAAAAACAAACAGAATTCATCTAATTTTCTTTAGTCTAACCATATAATGATTGCATTTGAAAAAAACATTAACAACATTTGCCCTCTCCTTAAGAAATATAATAGCTTTGTGTTAAACCAAGATGTGCCTGGAAATTGTGTTGCAAATGTTTAAACTGCTGCTTCAGTATAGGTCGCTTCTCATTTCTCTCAGTACACAGGAAGTATCTTCAGTCCATAAAATTTCATTGACTTTTGAGCGAAAGCTGAAACTGATGCTTCTTTCCTAGGGTCGTTGAGGAAGTACTAAACATGCTCCACATTGTGAATTACTTCAATATTCATTCAATCAGTAGTCTCCATAGAACCTAGGCTTAAATAACTCACCTAGGTTCTATAGAGACTGTTGAAGTTGCAAAAGACATATTTTTGCCATGGAGGAGTGATATAATAATTTCCACTTGGGAAGCAGATATGCAGACAACGAAAGTAATGCAAGTAGTGTAGAAAATAAAGATGGAGTAAGGACCTTAATTCAACTACTAAACTAAAATGGTGTATGAAGAATAAATAGGAATTAATACCTCATTAGTGAGCAGTTGGAGGGTTGACTGTCAAACATAGTTAATGGATCTGTTAGTGTTCATTGAATCTACCTTTCCAAAATTTCATCAGTTTATTTAGAGATGCAATATCAAAGATAAAGAGAAAATTCAGCTAAATCATCAGTAGGTAGACAATAAGCAACTTAAGTTTTAGGATTTCGTTTATACTTTGGGTTATCAAATTATTGTCAAGAAGCATTATTTGTGTCCCCCAAAAGGCTCGCATTTAGTTTAAAATTGCCCCCAGGAAATGTATGATTAGAAGTATCTTCCTGGATAACATTAGCATCATTAAACTGCAATTATGTCACATCTTACACAGAAGCCCAGAGTTATTAAATTGAGTCATAATTCTTAAATCACACTGAAATCATTACTTCTTAACCAAGTATCTTTACTTAACCTCTGTGAACCCCAGATTTAAAAAAAAAATAGTGAAAATTAAATGAGAAAGAGCATGTCAAGTGCTTTAGTTGGATTCTTTTTTTTGTTTTCTAAGTTTTATTTTAAATTGACAAATTATAACTGTATATATGCCTATTGTGATATGTGTACGTGATGTGGAATGTGTACATCAAGCTAATTAACATATTCATCACTGTGAATACTTATTGTTTTTAGAGGTGAAAACATTTAAAGCTTATCTTTCGAGTGATTTTTGAACTGTATAATGCATTATTATTAATTTTTTTTTTTTTTTTTGCAGTTTTTGGCCTGGGCTGGGTTTGAACCACCATCTCTGGTATATGGGGCCGGCACCCTACTCCTTGAGCCACAGGCGCTGCCCCAAACATTATTATTATTATTTATAGTCACCATGCTGTGCAACGCATCTCATAAAACTTATTCTTCCTATCTGGCTGAAACTCTGTACCATTTGATCAGCATCTTTGAATTCCCTCTAATCTCCAGCCCTTGGTAACTACCATTATACTCTCCACTTCAATGAATTCGATTTTTTTTTTTTTTTGAGACAGAGTCTTACTTTCTCACCCTCTGTAGAGTACGATGACATCATAGCTCACGGCAATCTCAAACTCTTGGGCTCAAGCAATTCTCTTGCCTCAGCCTCCCAAATAGCCTGAACTATGGGTGCCCACCACAACGCTCAGCTATTTTTAGAGACAAGGTCTCGCTCTTGCTCAGTCTGGTCTCAAATCTGAAAGCTCAGGCAATCCACCCGCCTCAGCCTCCTAGAGTGCTAGGATTATAGGCATTAGCCACCTCGCCGGCGATTTGATTGTTTTAGAAGCCACATAAAGGCAGTTGCTGGGTTACAAATGAGATGGGTTCTCTAGGTTTTCTCTTAAGTTGAATTTGTGTGCAAGTTCAAACAGGTATATTTACCTATTATCTGTAATAGCCTATGTTCACAAGTTCGAGTTGTAGATCAGTTGAATGTTTGTAACTTGGGGAACGTAATAGCCTCCTTTTGTGAGTGCAAGTTGTTTGTAACTCGGATGTTTGTAACTCGAGGACTGTCTATGTAAGTGAAATCAAGAGGAATTTGTCTTTTCGTGCCTGGCTTATTCCATTCTGCATAATGTCCTCCAAGTTCATCCATGTTGTTACAAATTACAGAACTCCCTTCTTTTTAAAGTCTGAGTAGTATTCCATTGTGAATACACGCCACATTTTCTTTTTTCAATCATCTGTTGACGTATAGTTAGGTTGGTTTCATATCTTGGCTATTGTAAAAAATTCTGGAATGAGCGTGGGAGTGTAGCTATCTCTTTGACCTACTGATTTCAAATCATTTGGCTATTTGCCCAGAAGTGGAATTTCTGGGTCATATGTTAGTTCAGTTTTTAGTTTTTGAGGAACTTCCATATTTTTTTTTTTTTTTTTTTGGCCAGGGCTGGGTTTGAACCCGCAACCTCCCGCATATGGGGCTGTCGCCCTACCCTCTGAGCCACAGGCCCCGCCCAGGAACTTCCATATTTTCTATAATGGCTGTGCTAGTTTACATTCCCACAGTGTTGGAGGATTTCTTTTTCTCTGCATCCATGCCAACATTTGTTCTTCTTTTTGCTATTAGCTATTTTCCGGGATGTGAGGTGATATCTCATTGTGATTTTAATTTACATTTTCCTGATGATTAGTGATGTTGAGCATTAAAAAAATACGTATTTGTAGGCCATTTGCTTGTCTTTGTTTGAGAAATGTCTATTCATGTCCTTTTATCATTTTTAAATCAGGTTATCTTTTTCCTTGCTATTGAGTTGTTTGAGTTACTTGAGTATTTTGGATATTAACCCCTTATCAGATATATGGCTTGCAAATATTTTCTCCCAATCTGTAAGTTATCCCTTTACTCTGTTAATTATTTTCTTTTCTGTGAAGAATCTTTTTAGTTTGATGTGATCCCATTTGACTATTTTTGCTTTGGGGAACAAATCCAAAAAGTCATTTGCCCAGATGTCACATAACGTTTCCCCTGCCTTTTTTTTTTTTTTCGTCTAGTAGTTTTATTGTTTCAGATCTTAGATTTAAGTCTTCGACTCGTTTTGATTTGATTTTTTGTTTATACCGTGAGATAAGGGTCAAATTTCATTCTTCTGCATACGGATATCTAGTTTTTCCCAAAATCCTTTATTGAAGAGACTGTCTTTTCCTCATGATGTGTTTTTAGCACCTTTGTTGAAAATCAGTTGGCCATAAATGAATAGGTTCATTTCTAGGCTATTTTTTTTTTTTTTTTGTAGAGACAGAGTCTCACTTTACTGCCCTCGGGTAGAGTGCCGTGGCGTCACACGGCTCACAGCAACCTCCAGCTCTTGGTCTTACTGATTCTCTTGCCTCAGCCTCCCGAGCAGCTGGGACTACAGGTGCCCTAGGCTCTCTATTTAATTCCACTGGCAAAGGTAATCCCTTGTTATGCCAGTACTATATTGTTTAATTACTATAGCTTTGTAATATACTGTAGTGTGAAATCAAGTGGTGTTATACCTCCAGCTTTGTTCTTTTTGCTTAAGACTGTCTTGCAAAGTGAGGTCTTTTGTGGTTTAGGATTTTTGTTTCTATTTCTGTGAAAAATGACATTGCAGTTTTGACAGGGATTGCACTGAATCTGTATATCACGTTAGGGAGCCATAGCCACTTTAACAATATTAATTCTTCCAGTCCATGAACACAGAATATCTTTTCATTTATTTGTGTTTTCTGTTTTTTTCATAATGTTAAATAGTTTTCAATGCACAGATCTTTCACTTCTTTGGTTAAATTCATTCTTTTATTTATTTATTTATTTATTTGAGACAGAGTCTCACTATGTCGCCTTGGGTAGAATGCTATGGTGTCATAGCTCACAGCAACCTCCAACTCTTGGGTTTAAGAGATTCTCTTGCCTCCACCTCCCAAGTAGCTGGGACTACAGGCGCCTGCCACAATGCCCAGCTATTTTTGGTTGCCGTTGTCATTGTTGTTTAGCAGGCCTGGGTTGGGCTTAAACCTGCCAGCTTTCGTGTATGTGGCTGGTGCCCTACTCACTGAGCTATGGGCGCCAAGCTGTTAAATTCATTCTTAAGTATTTTATTTTTTCTTTAAAGTTTTTAAATGCTATTGTAAATGAAATTGTTTTCTTGATTTTTTTGGAATAGTTTTAGTGTATAGAAACATTAATGATTTTTTTGTGTTGATTTTGTATCCTACAATTTTGTCTTATTCATTTATTAGTTCTAATAGATTTGGGGTGGAGTCATTTGGGTTTTGTTTTCTATACATAAGATCAGGTCAACAGCAGTAATTATGTCACTTGTTCCTTTCCTATTTACATATATTTTCTTTCTTGCCTAATTGATCTGACTAGTATTATGTCGAATAGAAGTGGTGAGAATAAGCATCCTTGCTTCTTCCTGAGCATAGAGGAAAAGCTTTCAACTTTTCACCTTCGAGTATATTAGCTGTGTGTTGTAATATATGGTTTTTATTGTACAGAAGTTTACTCCTTCTATACATAATTTGTTGAGAGTTTTTATCATGAAGGGATGTTGAATTTTGACAAATTCTTTTTTCTGCATCTGGTAAAATGAATGTATATGTATTTATTTTTCCTTCTTTATTTTTTTTTGAGACAGAGTCTTACTCTGTTGCCCTGGCTAGAGTGCTGTGGCATCAGCCCAGCTCACAGCAACCTTAAACTTCTAGACTCAAGTGATCCTCCTGCCTCAGCCTCCTGAGTAGCTGGAACTACAGGTGCCCACCACACTGCCTGGCTAATTTCTCCATTTTTTAGTAGAGACAGGGTTTTTAGACCAGCCTCTTGCTCAGGCTGGCCTCAAACTCCTGAGCTCAAGCAATCCACCCTCCTGGGCCTCCCAGAGTGTTAGGATTGTAGTCATAAGTCCCATGCCTGGTGAGAATTCACTGTTAAAGGCATCAGGTCCTGGGTCTATTTTTGATGGGAAACTTTCTATTACTGATTGATTCAATTTCCATACTGGTTACTGGTCTGTGCAGACTTTCTACTTCTTCATAATTCAGTCTTTATAGGATGTATGTGTCTAGGAATATATCCATTTCTTCTAGGCTATCTGATTTGATAGTGTATAACTGTTCATATTAATTTTTTATAATCCCTTGTATTTTTGTGGTATCAGCTTTAATGTCTCCTTCTTCAATTCTGATTTATTCGAATCTTCTCCTTTTTTCTCCTTTAGTCTAATGAGTTTGTCAACTTTATCCTTTAAAAAAATCAACTCTTAGTTTCACTGATTTTTTTCTATTGTTTTTCTAGTTTCTACTTCGTTTATTCTGCTCTGATCATTGCTATTTCCCTTCCTTTTGCTGAGTTTGGGCTTATTTTTTTCTTCTTTTTCTAGTTATTTGAGGTAAAACATTAGATTGTTTGAGATCTTTCTTCTTTTTTAACATAAGTGTTTATTTCTACCAATTTCCCTCTTGGAACTGCTTTTGCTACACCACATTTTGCTATGTTGTGTTTCCATTTGTCTCATGGTATCATGGTCTTTTTTTTTTTTTTTCTTTATGTAGAGACAGAGTCTCACTTTATGGCCCTCGGTAGAGTGCCGTGGCCTCACACAGCTCACAGCAACCTCCAACTCCTGGGCTTAAGCGATTCTCTTGCCTCAGCTTCCCAAGTAGCTGGGACTACAGGCGCCTGCTGCAATGCCCGCCTATTTTTTGGTTGCAGTTTGGCCAGGGCCGGGTTTGAACCCACCACCCTCGGTATATGGGGCCGGCGCCTTACCGACTGAGCCACAGGCGCCGCCCTGTATCATGGTCTTTTTAAAAATTCCTTTTTGATTTCTTCCTTGACCCATTGCTTTCCCAGGAGCATATTGTTGCATTTTCATTTATTCGTGAATTTTTCAAGATTATTTTCCTGTTATTGATTTCTAATTTCATACCATTGTGATCAGAAAATATACTTGATATGATTTCAAACATCTTAAATTTGTTCAGACTTGTTTTATGACTTAACATATGATCTATCCTGGAGAATGCTTCATGTGCCTTTGAGAAGAATATGTATTCTGTTGCCATTGGGTGGAATGTTTTGTATATATATCTGTTAGGCCCATGTAGTCCAATATGTAGTTCAGGCCCAGTGTTTCCTCACTACTTTTCTGTCTGTATGATTTGTTCATGGGTGGAAGTGACATCATAAAATTCCTTACTATTATTGTATTGAGACCTAGCTCTCCCTTCGATCCCTTAAAATTTGCTTTAGTTAGGTTCTCCAATGTTGGATGCATATATACTTACAATTGCCACATCCTCTTGAAGTATTGACCTCCTTATCATATGTAATGTCTTCCTTTGTCTTGTTTTATAGTTTTTGACTATTTGACTATCTATTTTGTCTGGTATAAATTGGCTGAAATCAATGTTTCTTGTACATGCCCTGGGACTCCCACCTCCTTAGTGCTACTCATACTTGTAAATCTGCCACTAGCAGCTGAGTTTGGGCTTATTTTTTTCTTCTTTTTCTGCTGAACTTCTTTCTATTCGACCTTCAAGACCCACTCAGATTTCACCTGCCAATAAAGCTTTTCCTGATCCTCTCAGAAGGGTGTGCTCTTCCTCTCCTTTCTGAAGAGTTTTTCATTCATTGGGTTAATTAGGGAGGTAGTGTACACATAATTCCCTTTCTGAGCCTAGATTTTAGGGACCATGTCTGTTTTGCATCTGTTTCCTGGGATATGTATCTAATTCAGTGACTTGTGTACAAGAGAGAGAACATTCAAGGGACTTCCCATAGAATGGAAGTGAGCTCATGTGGAGTTGGAATGAATGGACCCTGAGACAGGAACTGAGAAGCTCCCTCTCCTGCAACTGCCTGGATCTGGCTCTGCTCAAATCATGCCAGCACAGCCCCCAATTCTCAGGACAAATCAGCTGCGAGCCTAGGAAGCCTACATAGAGGTAAGATTAGGTGCAGTCATTAACAAGAGTGTTCAAAGCTTGACGTTCTCTGTCTTGGCAAGGGCTTCTTCACAGAGCAAACTCCCTGGAGAAAGGCAGCAAGCCAGAAATTCCTGTGGCATTTTAACAGGTGAAAATCCAGCTGCTGCAAGAATTCCAACCAGGCAGCTGCCAATGGCACAATGACTAAGTTATGGACTCCCATTTGCCACATTAGTGGTAAACATCATTACCCAAGTGTGTCAACCCTACTGCCCCCTAGACAGAGAGCAGAGGAATAAAGAGCTGGTTTTAAAGAGCCAGGGAGCCAGGGTAGAAATGGAAAACTCTTACGGTTAGAGGGTTTGTGTCCCGTCCTCTACGTCCCAGCTCTGAGTGACCACAGGGCTAGCATATGCCCACTGGAGCATTTATTGAGTATCTACTGCATGCATGGCATACTGACCCAAGGAATTAGAAAACCTGGCTCTGTCATTTGGGGGAGGGCAGCCAACTTTCCCTCTCTAAACTGAAAGATGTAAAGGCAGCACCCGGAGATGAGAGCTGAGCAGAGGTGTTCAGGCCATGTTTATTGAAAGGGGAGAGTGACCTGCCTGCAAAGGCAGTGCAAAGGTGGCATCTGTGTCCAGAGGCAGTTGGAGATCTTTTTTACATGGGTTGTAGAGGGTGGGCAAATTTCATGGCTTGCCTGGAGGGCTTTGGTGAGTTAGTGTCCTTTGGCGTGAACTTCAAGGGTGGGGCTAACTAGGTCCTTTGTGTCTTTGTCTTGGGATGAGAGGAAAACGAGGAAGGGGAGAACGGAGGAGGAAAAGGGGAAAGAGTTCATTTGGGGCTGCACTAGGCCATGATTCCTCATCAATAAAGCGGAGACAATGATGCTGACGGTGATGATGGCAGCTTCTGCTGAGCACTGTCAGTGTGTTACAAACTCTGTACAATAAAGAGGTTTGTTCTGAGCCAAATATATGTGACCATCCCAGAGCGCACAGCCTCAGGAGGTCCATGGCTGGGCTACAGTTTGGTTTTATACATTCATGGAGACAGGAATTACATGTTAGACTCTAAGCCAATACGTGGAAGAGGTACATTGGTTTGGCAGGATATCTCCAAGGGGAGGGGGCCTTAATAGGCAGGTTTAAATATTCTTTGATTTGTAATTGGCTAAATAAATGAAGCTTTGTCTAAAGGCTTGGAATGTTTTAACTTATTAATATCTGTTATTAGAGATAAGCCACTGGACATTTACTGAAATGCAAGTGTTAAGTAAACCGATGGCCTGCGGGTGTGATTTAAACTTTGCCTTGTACAGCCTTAGCCTTGTGAATGATTTAAGATCTCCAAAAATGGAGGGGTGCATGATGGAGGTGTGTCTGACCTCCCTTCTCATGGGCTGCAATTCAGTTTGGAGTTCTTTCTGAAGACTCTTTGGCCAAGAGGGGGTTGATGCAGTTAGCTGGGGGGATTAAGATTTTATATTAGTTCACCAGCTTCTGTGCTGAGAGCTTTCTAGGTATATCTTACCCAATCCTAATAGCCATCTTCTCATATCGAACCTATTAATGGCACCATTTGATAAATGGAAAACAAAAAAAGGCTTACAGAGTGTACTGGATTGGTTACTGTCACCCCAAATTCACAGACCTCTCATCTATAGAGTGGAGAATGTGACCTTATTTGGAACAGGGTCATTTCAGACCCTGTAGTTGAGTGGTTAATAATAATTAGTTGCCTGGTTAATACTAAAGTAGTGGGGGCCCTTGCTCCAGAATGACAAGTGTCCTTAAAGAGAGGACCTCTAGCTGTAACCAGCTGTGTAAAAAAATATCAATGACCTCCATATTATTTTTTTAATAATCCTCTCCTTTAAGTAACTACTTGAACTTCTGAATTGTTTCCCAGAAATGGTAGATTTTCTTCAAGAAAAAGGAGCTGAGATTTGGAAGGCCCCTGGACAAAGTTCCTGTCCCCCCAACTCACCTTCCCCCATGACCTGCTGCAAGGCACGCAGCCCCTCCTTTAAAAGTCCACAATCTCCTATAATCAGAGATTTGAGGCAGCGACTCTTAACAAGATGTCTTTGTATTAAAAAATTCTTTTCTTCCTTGGCAATCTTTGTCTCAATAATTGGATTTTTGTGCAACCAGCAACCAGTCTTACACTGAAACCCCCTGTGGTTTCCACAAGATAGCCTTTAAAACTGTGGGAGAGAATCAATTTCTGTTGTTTGAACCTACCTACCTTTTGGTAATTTTTTGCAATAGCTTTAGGAAATTAATACAGAGAGGTTAAGTAAGTTGCCCAAGGTCACATAGTTGGGAAGCAGACCTGCTGAGATTCCAAAGTAGATTCTGCTTCCAGAGTCCCCATGGTTTACTCTCTGTTAAATGAGTCAGTTGTGTAACTCAGTCCCTGGAACATAGCATGAGCTGAAGAAGTTCCAGCTGCCATTGTTGCTGTTGCTGTTGTTAATTATATATCACCCTGGGCTCTCTCCCCTCTCAGCATGCTTCTCAGGATTGATGTGAGGAGCTGTAAGATAATAAATGCCTTGTGATATTTCAAGATCCAGACAATCATAAATTATATTATCCTTAACATTATCAGAGACAATGAAGTAAAGAAAAAATATGGCTAATATTTTTTCACAACCCAGTAAAGTGTGATTAGTCAAAGCAACACCCTCAGGAGGGAGAGGTGGGGAGTCAGCAAATCTCATTCTCTAGAGAGAACTTGAGATTCCTCTGAGCTTCCCTTGTGCCCCCAGATGCTGCCAGGTTCAAGGGAAGAGGGAGAGAGAAGGACCACAGTCTCTACTTTCCCCGAATCCATACCTCTGCATGTGACCTTGCAGTCACATGGCAAAGTTATTTCCACAGTGGCTTATATTTCCCTGCCCTTAACTTTGGATTGGCCATGTGACTTGTGTTGATGAGTAGAATGAGACCGAAGTGAAGGTAAGCTTAATCTGTTGCATTTCTACCTGCCCTCTGGAGCCTTTGGCATCATTGCGAGAATGTCTGTGGCAGCTTACTGGTTTCAGTAGGGGGATGAGAGACACCCGGCTCAGAGACATCTCCAGCTGAGCCCATCCCAGATCAGCCAGTCCCCAGCTGCAGACACATGAGCAAAATCAATGCTCATTGTTGTATGCCCTTAAGGCAGGCGTCCTCAAACTGCAGCCTGTGGGCCACATGAAGCGGTATGATTGTATTTGTTCCCATTTTGTTTTTTACTTCAAAATAAGATCTGTGCAGTGTGCATAGGAATTTGTTTATAGTTTTTTTTTTAAACCATAGTCCGGCCCTCCAATGGTCTGAGGGACAGTGAATTGGCACCCTGTTGAAAGAGTTTGAGGACGCCTGCCTTAAGGTTTTGAGATTGTTTGTTACAGGTCTTATTTTAGCAAAACAAACTGACACTCCCTCACCCCCCCCAAGGACTTCCTCCTTTATACCTAGGTCTGCAAATGACCCTGTAGTAGTCACCTGGACCTATGATTCACAGTGAGACTCAAACAGCTGTTCCGAGGATGGTCTCATAAATGGTATCTCACGATTATGTGACCTAACACAGCTGTCACGGATTTTGATCTGAAAAATCGGAATAAAAATATGTTCACTTTAAAATTGCTGTGAGCATTAGATGAGATACAATATATCTGAAAGGGTAGAGTGTAGTACCAGCACATAGTGGGTCTCAGTAAATGTTGGTTCTTTAGTAAATGGAGTGGTTGGGGGCCTCACATTGATTAGACTTCAGTCTGTGGGGGTGGAGATGTGTCTTTTTGTCCATCGTCCAGATGTTTCCCAGATGCGGCTGATTGTGGATGTATTCAGATGTATTCGTTCAAGTCTTCACAGTCTGCTCCCTACTCATGATGCAAGTGTCTTGCACAGCACTGAGAGGTTAAAGAACAATTGAATGCTGGGGTGGGGCTGGATTTTGGTCCATGCTGTGCAAGGGAGGAAGAGCATGACCTTCCGCAAGTTCATTCAGCTCTCTGGGCCTCTGTTTTCCCATCTGTAAAATGCAGGCGATTACACCTGCCTCTCAGGGATAATCTGGGGTGAGGGTCAGAAGTTGCAAGGGTGCCTCCTATTGTTTACACCTGTGGGCCTGGCCATACTCTCTTTTATCCTGGAGTCTTCCTAAACAAGCCCATGTTCCTGAACTTACCCCACCCACCTGCCAAAGCCTGGCGGCTCCATCTCCTGAGAAGGGAGGGGGAGTGTGAGCCGTGGTTTTTTTTTTTTTAGGGACAGAGTCTCACTCTGTCGCCCTCAGTAGAGGGCTGTGGTGTCACAGCTCACAGCAACCTCCAGCTCTTGGGCTTAGGCGATTCTCTTGCCTCAGCCTCCCAAGTAGCTGGGACTACAGGCTCCCACCACAATGCCCGGCTATTTTTTGCTGCAGTTTGGCTGGGGCTGGGTTTGAACCTGCCACCCTTGGCACATGGAGCTGGCGCCCTACCCACTAAGCCACAGGTGCCGCCCAGTGTGCTGTGTTTTAAACGCCAGCACTCTTCAACAGTGTGTTCCCTTTAAAGTGTTTCTGTGAGCAGAGTTGCTCAGTACCCCTACATTCTTCCTCTCTTTTATATCTTCCTCAATACTCGGCTCCTTCCCCAAACTGCTCTTACAGTAATGTCAGGAATTAGCCCCGGGTGATTCCAGAGCTCAACCTCTGACTCAAAAAATATGTAATGCCAGGTGCTGGGGCAAGTGCCTGTAGTCCCAGCTACTGAGGAGGCTGAGGCAGGAAGATCTCTTGAGCCCAGGAATTGGAGGCTGCAGTGAACCATGATTGTGCCGGTGAATAGCCTGTGAATAGCCACAGAACTCCAGCCTGGGTGACACAGAGAGACCCTGTCTCTCAAAGAACAAAAAATAAAAAGCAAAACAAACTCATAATGAAGTGAAGAAAATGAGGTGTGAATTAGACACAAGAAAATAATCATGTGGCTGCTGTTTTACTGAGCATCTCACCGAGTTCCCCACAGCCTGTGAGATGCCTGGTGGTGTACCCATTTTATGGCTGAGGACACTGAGGCTCTGTGCAGAGCCCCACAGAGGAATGAGGGAGGTAGGAAGGAAGGGGAGGGCCACTTCAGGTGTACAGTAGTGGTGGTGAAAGGAGCTGGGTCAAACTCAGGAAAGAAAGGAGAGATGCAGGAGGAGAAAAAGGGCAGGGGACGGAGGGGAAGTAGAGAGGAACAGAGAGAGACGGACAGGCAGAAAGCCGGCACCTGGGTGTCCTGGAAGCCAGCTCGCTCTCAGCCAGGAAGAAGAACGGCAGGCGTGATTTTCATGGGCCACGGCCTGGGCAGAACCTTGCATCTGAAATAGAAAATGCTTTGGGCTGTAATTGCAATTACAATGATTGATGAAGTGCCTTTTCATTCACCTTCATAACAACAGTCATGCTGATAGCAGCCGCCTGTTTGAGTGCCTCCTCTGTCCCGGGCACTGTGAGTACTTCCCACCGTATGTGTCTCATCCTCGTGACAGTGTGGAGGATGGGTCTTCTCCGGCCCAGGTGCCAGCTGAGGAAATTGAAGCACAGATGGTCCTGTGCCTATCCCGGGATCCCCAGGGCCAGTGGCTGGAGGCTGGCCAGGATCCCCTGGAAGGCCCAGCTGACCCTGCACTTGTGTTCTGGGGCTGGGGTGCCCTCTACTGTGCCGACTTCCCCCATCCACCGGTGAGGCTCCCACCTGCCTCCTTCCTGCGCAGCCCCCTCCAGAGCTGTAACAGTGCCACTAGCAGGAACCCAGCTGCAGTCACAGCCCTGCTCTGGTCTTGCCTGCAACATGCCTCAGGCTTCTCCTAAACCAGGCAACCAGCCATGTATGTGTCCGTCCATTTCATCTTCTTCCCTCCCTTCACATCCCTCCCCCCTTCCTTCTTCCCTTCGTAGCGTATACAGCCATCATCCTACACGTGTTTATGAGGCATATCCAGCTGTCCCTCTATACCTGCGAGAGACTGGTTCCAGGGCCCTCTGGAGATGCTGGGGGATGCACAAGTCTCTTCTGTAAAATGCACGTATAGAATCTATGCACGGCACACACCCACCCGCTCTAGATGGCTTATACTGCCCAGTACTCTGTCTCTGCGTCACTCCTGGCAATGGGTTCAATGTGATAATGCTCGATGCACAGCAAATTCAAGTTTTGCTTTTTAGAACTTTATGAATTCTTTTTCTCTGAATATTTTTGGTCCGGAGTTGGTCGAATCCATGGATGTGGAGAGCCGACAGTGCTGTGTCAGGTGCTGCGCCAGACACTGGGCACACGACCGTAAACGAGACAAGGAGCTTGCCCTCTGCGGGGGTGGGGTGGGGTGGGGAGGTGGGGGGATGGGGAGATGGGGAGGCAAACCTATCACCATACACGACAAAGCCTGTTCCCACGAGGGAGTGTGGTAAGGCCTGCGGAGAGCCAGGCGTGATTGGTCTGGTCTCAGCCCTTTCCCTCGCTTCCTCCACCCAAGATGAAAAAAAGAACATGGGTGATGGTGACAGCAGCAGTAATAGCTGCCATCTGCTGGTGGCTCACTCTGTGCTGGGCACCTCACCCTGCGTCAACTCACAGCAGTGTCACAGCAGCCCCACGAGGCGGGCTGTTACTGACCCCATCCTGCAGTGCAGAGAACCTAAGTAAGTCGCCCAGGGTCACACAGCTGATAGGTTCTCAGACTCCAGCTGCCTCCCGTGACACCCTCTCTCCAGCCTTTGTGACTCATACACCCAACGTGCCTTTGTGTGCTCCCTCAGCTCCAAATGGTGACTCCTATCCACAATAAGCCCATCAGCGCCAGACAGCACCTCAGTATTACATGTACGTTATTGTTTTTAATCCTCCAAGAACTTCTCAGGGTAGATATCTCATAGATAAGGAAACTGAATCTCAGAGAGGTTAACTCTCTTTCTCTGGTCACATGGACAGTAGAGATTAGGGCTGGGACTGGAGCTTTGGTCTGACTTCAAAGCCCACGTACTTTCACCATCTGTCATCAATGTTTCATCTGGAGGACTCTTACACATCATCAAAACCCAGTGTGAATGTAACCTTTTCAAGAGTCATCCCTGACTCTCTGAGGCATAAGGCATAGTTTTTCCTCTTCTGTATTTTTTTGTTTTTCGAGACAGAGTCTTGCTCTCTCACCACAGCTACAAGGCTATAGCCTGATTATAGCTCACTGCAATCTCAAACTCCTGGGCTCATGCAATTCTCCTGCCTCAGCCTCTAGAGTCTCTGGGACTACAGGTGTGCATCACTATGCCTGGCTAATTTTTTTTAATTTTTAGTAGAGTCAGGGTCTTGCTCTTGTTTAGGCTGCTCTTGAACTCCTGAACTTAAGTGATCCCACTACCTTGGCCCAGAGTGCTATGATTTCAGGTATGAGCCACCACACTTGGCCTCTACCACGGGGTCCAGCCCATGCAGACCACAAAGTAATATTGGCTTTGAAGTCAAATCTACATCCCTTTAATGTAATATCAGTATGTGATTATTTAATTCTGCCTCTTTTCTCACTAGGCAGTGAGCTCCCTGAATGAGGGAAGTACCCAGCTATACTCCATTAATAATCATCATGCCTCTTCCTCCAGAGATTGGAGCTCAGTGCATTTAATTACATTTCTGATTTTAAGCTAATTTAACATGTTAGCTTATTTATTCATTTTTTTCTGCCATTTACCGCTGATCCAATTAGCATGGAATGAAGATGTAGCTCCAGTGGAACAAAGGTGCTCAAGGTCAAGTTTGTCCTTTAGCAACGATGCACCCTAAGCCCTGCTTGCTTCCCCCTCCTCTGAGGTTGCCTAGGGCTCTCTGGCTGTTTCTCCCCACTCTTATTAGGAGCACTGGCTGATAAATGTTCACCCTAGAGGAGCTGGGATGCTCACATCCTCAGGGACCTGCATCTAAACCAGAGGTCACTGACAGCGAAATTTCAATCACCTGCACTTGGAGCACAGCCGTGGTCCTTTTCCTCTATAAAACATATAAGAAGTATATTTTATGATGACATTGCAATAAAGACAAATATCATGAATGGTAGACCATATTCAAATTTTTTGTCTGATATGAAAAAGATTAAATGAAGCATTGGAGGTCCCTACTAGTATTTGTGAGCCAAAGACACAGAACCTGCTGAGCCTGAGGACAGGTTGCCCTAAAATGGTGCCACCTCTTGCAACCATCTGGATTCTTGAGGTGGAGTCAATCCATGAACAAAGGTGTCCCTTCGGACTTCCTGTGGAGTGTGTCTGTCTTTCTGGGAAGAGTAAGATGGTATGCTTACTCCTTTCTTGTTTTCCTAGGGAAGGCTTCACAATTTCCATGTTATCCTTGCCCAGGGGCCATGCTAATTTCTGTATTGCTCCAATTTTAGTATGTATGCTGCCAAAGTGAGCACTTGGGTCCTTTTTAAGAGGTGTTTTTTTTTTTTAAACATATGGAGTCTCAGTATGTTGCTCAGGGTGTAGGATAGTGGCTGTTCACAGGCACCATTGTAACAATCATAGCACATGACAGCTTTGAACTCCTGGGCTTGAGCGATCCCCTGGCCTCAGCCTACTGAGTAGCTGGCACTACAGCTATATGTCACCATACTTGAGTAACAGATGATGTGCTTTTATTTTATTTATTTTTTGAGACAGAGTCCCAAGCTGTCACCCCGGGTAGAGTGCTGTGGCATCATAGCTCACAGCAACCTCCAACTCTTGGGCTCAAGTGATCCTCTTGCCCCAGTTTTTCTATTTTTAGTAGAGATAGGGTCTTGCTTTTGCTCAAGCTGGTGTCAAACTCATGAGCTCTAGCAATCCACCCGCCTTGGCCTCCTGGAGTGCCAGGATTGCAGGTGTGAGCCACTGTGCCTGGCCTGTGATGTGCTTTTATATCGAAGGTGCAAGTGTGCACACAGGGAGAGTCCCTGGTGTGGTGGCAGGAAGACTCTGTAACCCCCTGGGGAAGACCAGATGGGCACTGCTTACAGGGCTCTGGGGCCCCTTTGTTTGGCCTGCCCTGTGGGTCCTCTCTCTGCCCTCAGAATCTGGAAGGAGTGAAGGGGTTTTGGTTCTGGGGGTGAGGAAGTTCAAAGACTTGCCCCCTACCCTGCACCCCAACCACTCTGCCTGCAGCAACACTTGTTTACCCCCCGCCAGCTTTCATGGGGTGTGAGGACTAGGGCCTAGCTGTGGAGGCCCCCCATGCAGGGGACCAGCCCATCCCAGGCCTCCTAGAAGGGGCCCAGGGAGCAGAGAGGGAGCAGAGAGGCCCACCTTAGCTCCAGAGGCCTCTTGAAGTATCTCGAGGTACCTGCTTAGCACAATGTCCTGGTGTTTGTCAGCCATGAGAGCATCACAGAGCTGCCTGTCTGCTTCAGGGCCCCATGGGAAGGCAATGCCAGGGCCCATTCCTGGGCCGGCATCTTCCCCAGGTGGTCTCCTGTAGCCTCCACCAATGCTGAGAGGAAAGTACTTGTCTTGCTTTCCTAGATGAGGGAATGGAGCTCAGACACCACTGGCCACTTTCCTAAGACTTGCCAGCTGGAACCAAAGCTTATCTTCAAAGCTCATCCTACATCTGACCTCTGGCAGAAGGATTTTCTCAGGATGGCCTGAGCCTGCTGCCCAGCATCTTCACTGGCCAGTGCTGGTGGTTTCAGGGCTATCTGAGTAACCAGGGTTGGGGGTACCCTTGAGCTTGTGGCTGCACCCTTGGGTCCCCTCACCTGGGTGGGGTTTGTGGAGATCCTGGGAACCTGGTCCAGCCCAGACAGACTCCACTGAGGTCTGTCACACTCCAATCTAGTGATAGTCACTTTGGGAAGCCAAGGAGTCCCTAAGGTGCCTAGCCAGCTCAGTAGGAACCGCCCTCTACCTGACACCAGACACCTCACCTGGCTTTTGCACCTTTTTCTGTCCCATCACGGGTGAGGTTGGAAGCTCCACATTCACTTGTAAGCCTCTTTGTTCAATGTGTCCCTCCACTGGGACACACAGAGCAGGACTGCTCAAGAGTCGGATTCTCCACTATATCCCTGTGGCAGGTGATGTGACAGGCTCCTGCACAGATCATCCTGATAGCAACTCAGACAAAGGGAACCAGACAGTGGGGAGAATGGGCCCCAAGAGGAAGCAGAACCACATTCTTTCAGGTTAGGAATGCTGAGTGAGGCAGGCCAGGAATGGCCTCTCAGAACACCTCTGGAAGCTCTCTAGAAATGAGAGTGGTAGGTCCACCCATAGATTTTTGTTGTTGTTTGTTTTTGTTTTTTGAAACAGTCTTACTCTGTTGCCCCAGGCCAGGGTTCCATGGAGTCATAGCTCGCATCAACTTCAAACACCCAGACTCAATTGATTCTCTTGCCTCAGCCTCCCAAGTAGAGAGAGAGTGTCACTCTTGCTCAGATTGGTCTTGAACTCCTGAGATCAGGCAATTCACCCTCCTTGGCCTCCCAGAGTTCTAGGATTGCAGGTGTGAGCCACTGGGCCCTGGAGATTCTCATTCAGAAGGACTTAGGTGGGGCCTCAGGCTCTGAAGACTTTGCCTCAAGAAAACTCATAAGTACTGACCTTGGATATTTCCTAGTCGAAGACAAGATAAACCTTGGATTTGGGAAAGGGAGTGTTGAATAGCCCCCAAATAGAGGAGAATCTTCTAGAAGGCCCTCATGGTGGAGAAGGAAAGAAAATGTGATTCAGATGTTCTGTGTCCTTTACCTTAGATTTAGAAACAGAAGTTACTTTTCTCCAGTAACATAAGAAAAAAATCCATTTATTTCCCAAATGAGAAAGGAAGAGTTAAAATAACCACGTCTATGCTCCTTCTCACCAACATCAGACATATGGTGCATTTGTGTGTCAGCAAATGGTAAGCAATGCCTCTCCCTCGCATCCTGTCACCAAGTGAGGGGTGATGGCTACATATCTGGGGGGTGTTTGATAGTCTATCCAATTCTGGCATCCACATAAATGGGCTCTGAGCTCCACAGGATGGAATGCAACCAGGGAGCTGCTCAGCCTGGAATTGTTTCCACTTCAATCAGATGTTTTGCCTTATAAAAGCTCCCAGTGAGAAACAGCCTTCTGCTTCTTGAATCCTCGAAACTTAACCTGCTGGGGTTATACATTTGGGGGCAGATCTCTAACAGGAGATGTGGCCACCAACCAAGATTTATGCTCCTCACTCTCTCTAAGAAGTAGAGGTCTCCAGGGTCCCCAAACTCTTGTGACGACAGCTAAGGAACTGCTGCTGGAATCCTCTGAGCAGTTTCCAGGGGCAGCAAGCGTATCACACGGGCTCTCCTCTCTTGGGGCACGTTTAGACTCATTGGGATAGGAATGGCCTTGCATGAAGAAGAGGGTTTGGTGGAAAATAAACCCGGAACTGTGAGGAAAGAGGTCTCCCCAAAGTACATCTTGCCATAGGTAGAAACACACTTGGTTAGTGGCAAAAGGTATATTTTAAGGTAGCCAAAAAGGTAAGGCAGCAGTTTGGATAATTACAGTCATCAAATGGATTTTCTTTTTCTTTCTTCTTCTTTTTTTTTTTTTTTTTACAGAACTGTATTTATTATGGTCAAGGAAATAAAAGCCAAGCATTGCTATTTCGACAGGAAATTGGAAACTATAAAAACTGCCATAATACCCTGTTTTCCCGAAAATAAGACATCCTCCGAAAATAAGACCTACTTACAGAAAAGATAAGACGTCCCCTGAAAATAAGATCTAGCGCATCTTTGGGAGCACACCTTAAAATAAGACACTGTCTTATTTTTGGGGAAACAGGGTAGGCCTTTAAAAGAGAAATAAATGGAAGTAAAGTGTTACACATTTTGTTGTTGCTGTTGTTGTTGTTGTTTTTTAGAGACAGAGTCTCTATTGCCCTTGGTAGAGTACCATGGCATCATAGCTCACAGCAACCTCCAACTCCTAGGCGATTCTCTTGCCTCAACCTCCAGAGTAGCCAGGACCTCAGGCGCCCGTCACAACGCCCAGCTACCTTTTTGTTGTTGTTGTTGCAGTTCGGCTGGGGCTGGGTTTGAACCTGCCAACCTTGGTATATGGGGCCGGTGCCCTACCCACTGAGCCACAGGTGCTGCCCAATGTTACACATGTCATATGTATAAAAATATAGATCTGAAAGTTAGAATAGGTTTAAGAGCAGATTAGACAGAGGTGAAAACCAAATCAATGGAGTGAAAGATATATGGAAGAAAAAAAATCAGAATCAAGCACCAAAAATGTGAAAAATAGAAAGAGAAGGATGGACGTAGAGAACACAACAAGAAGACCTAACATATGTATAACTGGAGTCCCCAAAAGAAAAGAGAAAACAGACAGAAACGCCACTGAAAAAAACCAATGCCAGTGATGCTTGTGAACTTTTCAGAATTGATGAAATACATCAAGGCTCATGTTCAGAAAGATCAACAAAAGCTAAATAGAGTAAATTTAAAAAGGACATTTAATCACATCAGTGACTAAAAAAAAATTAAAATAAATTAAAAAAAAAAAGACAAAAAGAAAAATATTTAGGCTCGGCATCCATAGCACAGTGGTTACGGCACCAGCCACAAACAGGTGGTGGGTTCCAACCCAGCCTGGGCCAGCTAAACAATTGCAACAACAAAAAAAATAGCCAGGTGTTGTGGTGAGTGCCTATAGTCCCACCTACCTGGGAGGCTAAGGCAAAAGAATCGCTTAAGCCCAAGAGTTGGAGGTTGCTGTGAGCTGTGACACTACAGCACTCCACCAAAGGTGACATAGTGAGACTCTATCTCAAAAAAAGAAAAGATATTTAAATGAAGGGTGTGGGGGAAGGGGAGAGCAGAGAGAGGAAAGGACGGAGGGGGAAGTCTCAAAAGGATTTTCTTTCTAAGTGCCAGGGCTCTAGCTTGGCATCATGGCAGGCGCCTGTAGTCCCAGCTACTTAGGAGGCTGAGGCAAGAAGATCTCTGAAGCCCAAGAGTTTGAGGCTGCCGTGAACTATGACACCCTGGCACTCTACCCAGGGTGACAGAGTGATACTCTATCTCAAAATAGTGGGGAGAGTAGGCCCCAAGAGAAAGCAGAACCGCCTTCTTCCAGGTTAGGAATGCTAAGGGTAAGGGCTCTGTATTGAGATTGACTCACAGACACCAGCAAAGGGAATGAGTCAGTGGACTGATGAATTCCCTTTAGGAAAACAAATCCTGATGAAAATCCAGATTCAGATGTGTAGGGACCCTACACTCATGCATCATATCTATAACAATTCATCAGTCTTTACTTGTCTTTCATGATCTTGAGAACTTTGAAGAGTACCAATCAATTATGTTGTACAATGTCCCTCAATTTGGGTTTGTCTGATGTTTTCCCATGGTTAGACTGAAATTAGGTGTTATTGTGAGGGATACTACAGAGACGCAGTGTCCCTTTCCATGTGTCCTATCAGGTGGCACGTGACACTGGTTGTACCACTGCTGGTGTTACCTGATTAACACGGTGCCTGTCAGAATTCTCCACTGTACAGTTACTACAGGGGAGAAATATTTGTAATCACCAAATATTTCAGTGGCGGTGCTTTGAGACTGTAGACATCTTTATTTATTTATTTTTTGCAGACATCCTTTTTCTTTTTTTGCTTAAACTTTACATCACTAATTTTAGCATCCCTGAGTGGATCTTGCTTGTGTTATTCCTCTGGTGTCAAACACAAACACACGCACACGTGCACACATATGCCCAGGTGTATCATATTCAAACTGAAGGAAACAAAAGACAAAGAGAACATAGTGACAGCAGCCAGAGAGAAAAGGAGCATTCTCAGGAATCAGCTAAGCATTACAGCAGACTTCTCATCAGAAACCGTTCATGTTAGAAGATAATGGCGTAACACCCTTAAAGTGCTAAAATTAAAATTAAAAAACCTGTCAGTACCCATCAAAAAACAATATACCTATTCTCAAACAAAAACTGAGCAGCAAACCTCCCCTACAAGAAGTGTTAAAAGAAAGTTCTTTAACATTTAAAAACAATGGAGAGAAAAACTCTTCTATACAGAAAAAGAACTTTAGTAAACATGGAGGGAATTGGGGAAATAGAGAATTATTGTTAGAATACCAAAGAAAATAATTTCAACCTTATTCTCAGCCCACTGTTAAATTTGAGCCCCAGTCCAATAAGATAATTATCCCTCTTAGTTCAGAAAAGATGAAGGGCAGTTTTAAGATCATTGCCCTGCCTACTTCACACCATGGTTATGAAGGTCAAAATATTATAATTGTGAATGGTTAAGGCTTGAAAACCATAAAATGCTAATAAGATACATGATACTATTGTAGCTTTTCTAAAACATTTTATTATGTTGTTGGTTCAACTGGCTCAGCTTCTACTGAAATAAAAGGGCTCAGTGGAAAGAAATAAAGACTTTGGGGTTTGTTCGGTTTGGTATAAAACTACCATCAAGGGTGACACCATTTTTTTTTTTTGTTTTTTGAGACAGTCTCTCACTCTTGTCACTCTGGGTAGAGTGCTGGGGCATCACAGCTCACAGCAACCTCAAACTCTTGGGCCTGAGCAATTCTTTTGCCTCAGCCTCCTGAGTAGCTGGGATTACAGGCTTGGGCTACCACTGCTAGCTAGTTTTTCTATTTTTAGTAGAGCTGGGGTTTCACTCTTGCTCAGGTTGGACTTGAACTCCCGAGCTCAAACAATCCACCCACCTGACCTTCCCAGAGTGCTAGAATTACAGGTGTGAGCCACCACCCCGGCCTTAGAGTGACATCATTTAATAATTGAAACCATTATTGAAACACAGTGTAGTAAGTGTTTAGTACCAGGTCCAAGAACAAAACAAAATCTTTCACTGTTCAGTACAATATCCCCTGGCCCCCTGCCCCAGAATGTGGACTGTCAGGGCCCAGTGCCTGGGCAATTTCTGAGTTTCCAAAGGGTGTTCCCTGAGCCTTATTAGATCTTCTTAACAGCTTTGCGAGGAAGTAGTCCTTGGTGTTTCCATTTCCATTTCAGAGATGCAAAGGGCCTGGGGCATAGAGAGCTCAACAGACTTGCCCAGACATTGAAACCATCAAGACTGATGTTCAAACACAAGTATTGTGATGCCGAGAACTGTTCTTCACCTGTGGTTGGTCAGACTTCAGAAACTGCTTTTTTTGTATTGTGTAATTTATATGTTGTTGCCCAAAATGTGAGATGTCTACAATGATTTGAGTGAAACGTGAGATGATTTTAGGGGCTCTTAGGTGTGTCATTAACATCAAGTCACAAGTGAGAAAGTTATTTCCTTTCTAAGTCTCTGCGAGTCCTGTTTGGTGCTGGTGTGTCTTCACCGCCTCCCTGACACTGGCTAATCTCTATTTTTAACAAAGAGGGAGAGGGAGAATGCCTCAGGCTTAGAGCTGTTACTAGAATATGGAATCTGGCTAGAACTTTACTAGATCTTTACCTATTTTAATAATTCCTCTATTTTCAATACAGTGCTATGAATATGGAGTATTTATAGCAAGTGATAACCAGTCTTCCATTCAGTTAATGAGACAAAGTTTCTATTTAAGACAAAACTAATTAAAGACTGAGTTAATTAAAATATAAGATGATAGTATTTCAGGTAGTACAGACATATGGCAAAACTTACACAAGTGGGAGGGGATGATGGTCACATGAGAAATTCTGTGTCTCAGCTTCCAGGTCTCGGTGTTAAGGGCCAGTTTGTTTATAGCAACACATCAAACTTCAAGACTGCCCACCATGGATGAAACCTAAAAACTAGATGTCATGTCCAGGAGGCCCTTTGGGCTCCTAGACCAGTGATTTTCAACTAGAGTCCCATGAGAAGATATTAGGTGTGCTGTGGACATTTTAAAAGATCATTAATCAAATTATTTTCAGAAGAAGTTCAAAGTACAGTGGCTGGACTGGTGGCTTACGCCTGTAATCCTAGCACTCTGGGAGGCAAGTGGATTGCTTGAACTCAGGAGTTCGAGATCAGCCTGAGCAAGAGTGAGACCCTATCTATACTAAAAATAGAAAAACTAGCTGGGTGTTGTGGCAGGCACCTATAGTCCCAGTTACTCGGGAGGATGAGGCAGGAGGATTGCTCAAGTCTAAGAGTTTGAGGTTGCTGTGCTATGATGCCACAGCACTCTAGACAGAGTGACAGAGTGAGGCTCTGTCTCCAAAAAAAAAAAAAAGAAAAGAAATTCAAAGCATAATAAGTACATGTATATATATATATATTTTTAAACTCTTTTTTGGGATCAATATAATTTGAGCATGCCATGGAAGTTTAACTATGGGTTCAATGTGCCATGAGATAAAAAAGGTTGAAAAACACTGTCCTCAACAGAGGAGCCTGGCCCGACCTGCCCACTGTCACATTCCTCTCGCTCAGTGTGCTGCCACGCACAGTAGGACAACATGATTTCTGGTGGGGGAGGCCACACAGCAACAGTTCAGAGAGGCAGGTAAGCAGGGCTGGTAACACACCGAGTGGGTACAAAGAGGACAAGAGAAAGGAGCAGTGAATGCCTGTGTGCCTTTGGAAATGTGACAAAAACCATGACGCTCACTACCCAGGAAAATGGCCCTGAAGGCCTGTGTGTGTGCCCTTTCACATTGTATATGCATATCTAACAATATTTGGGGAATTGTGGGCCCCAGGTTTTGCACTCAGCTTTGACCGACGATCTAGAAATTCCCTTGTTTACCATTTCACCCCTAAGAGTAACTGTAGAGAGACTTAACTAGCAAGACTTCCTACCTTGGCAAATTTTCTTTCATACACGACTACCATCCATCCATCCAACACACTGCACTTCTCTCCTCACACTGGTTCTCAGATGTTTTCAACAGGAGACCATCAACCCAGGGGAGAAAAAACTCATCCTCTGATACCCTGAGGGGACACCTTGGGAAGTTCATCATAAGCTCAAATTTTGTTTTATTATTTAGCTTAAAATTTTATGGATCCTACCTAAAGACAGGCATGTGTTTTGATAGTTATCTCTCTGTAAAAATTGTTTAATAAAACTGACCCTCTAGTGGGGAAGATGAACCTTGTGTATACTGATGCTCCTGAGCCTCTGACACACCTTCAAGGTCTCCAGAGACCTGTGCTGGAGATACAAGGACTTGCTTTATGCCTGTCCCTGGACCAGAAATATGGAGATCAAGAAATCCCGTAGCGGCTCCTTCCACATCTCCACAGCACCTGTGCACAGCCCATGAGGAAGCTCCATTTGGGGTCACAGGTTCCCCATAAGGGTTTTGCAGAAAATAGTTTAAGCTCTCTAGTTTAGGCACTTTGGGTATGTAAAGAAAATATTTGGGTTTGAGAGCTGGAAGAAAAGGCAACCACACCTGCAGAGGGACCCGCTGCGTGTGGAGGGTTTCACAAGCTGTGTGGAGACCTGGGTTCCTGCCCCAGCTGAGCACAGTCCAGTCACAAGACCTCCCATAAGGAGCAACTCCTTGTGCCTCTGTTTTCTGGTGTCAAGAACAAGGAGGTTGGATGAGATGGTTCCTAAAGGTCTTCCCAGCTCCACTGTTCTCTGCTCAACATTTCAGTTTCACCAGGCATACGTTTCCAGCTTTGTTTTCTTCTTTCTTTTTTTGTGGTTTTTGGCCGGGGCTGGATTTGAACCCGCCACTCTCTGCACATGGGACCAGCGCCCTACTCCTTGAGCCACAGGCACCGCCTCCAGCTTTGTTTTCTTTAGAGGTTGTATCTCAACATCGTTTCTGAAAGTGCTGTGTGCACACCTCTCTTACCTTCTAAAAACAGCAGCTCTTTTCAATGCTGCTGTCACCCCTCAAGCTGAACTCTCCTGCCCACCTGAATAAGGTCAACAGTCTTTGTTTTAACTGCCTGGGAGTTTCTATAATTGGACATGTTACAGTCCCAGAAGATAGGACTGAAATGGATTAAACATGAAAAATTAAAGTTCATTATCTGGCCTAGAATGTTTCTCCAGTCAAGACTCCAAGATGAAGCTCACATCCCTGAAGGTCAATTTCCCATGTCCTTTTCCTTGAGTCCAGTTAATGCCCCTTTAATAGGTGCTTGTCCTTCACTGTCCATAATAAGCACTCATGGACTCTTAGGTAATAAAACGAGGATTTATTAATTTTTCAGTTTTAATAAATAGTCTTATCTTTGCAATGGGCCCCAAGCCCTGGTATAAACGAGATGGTCTACGTGACCATTCAAAGAGAAAATGTTAAGCTATGTTCTCTGGTTACAAAAGTGAGTCTTTCCCCCACCCCTTCCCTCACCGCCTTGCTGCAGTTTAAAGGCCTGAAGCTGAATTTAGTTTTCTTATCACACTGAAGTCCCACAGACACCTTAGCCAGGCATTAAGATCCTAGAAATAAAAAGAAAGGGAAAACAAGACAGAAGCAGGTATAAAGAGCAGAACAGAAATCTTCCCTACCACGGCACCACGGACAAACCCGCTCTGAAGGAAGGAAGCCCAGCCGGAAAGAAAGCCCGGACACGCCCCCAAGTACTTTTCCCCGTTTTGAATTCATCCCTTCAGATTCCAGGGAAAAGTTAGGGTCTTCAGGACTTTCCTCTCCAAACGCAGAACACAGCAGTAGGGAGTCAAGGCTTAAGTAAACTCTATCCCCCCAGGGAGCTAAAACTCTGAAAACGAGAAAAGTAAAGAAACGACGCAACGTCTCAGGCTGCTTTTGTGATTGGTTTTTTTAAAGACTGTAACTCAGACTGAAAGAATAAAGAGAAGGCGAAAGGCATCGAGGCTTCGGTTCCCCAGCACTGGCAGGTGTCTGTTGTGTGGAGCCAAGATCACAGCTCCCAAGCTGGGCTTGTGCCGGCTCCAGGATGCGGCCCAGAGGGGCCTTGGGGAACGGCTCGTCGTCGTCCCTCACTCTCCCCAGACCCCTGCCCAGTATCCACTCCTGCCTCTACCTGTCCCCGCTCGTCTCTGCCAACCTGTTGTTCATGATTGCGAAGGCTCCCACGCCCCCCGAGAACTCGTCGTCCCGGGTCAGCGGGCTGGTCTGATGCGGGCAGCCATTGGCTGTTTCCGACAGCTGCTTCTGCAGGATGGCCAGCGACACCTTGTTGGCCGCCAAGAAGTCCTTGATGGAGATCATCTCCCCCGACAGGCGGCGCGCGTCCGCCTCGCTCTCCGCCCCCGCGTCCGTTTCCATGGAGACGTCGCAGCGCGCGCGCACCGTGCCCGGCGTCACCGCGTTGCGCCGCGATCGCAGGACCCTCCTTCCGCACCGCGGGCAGCACCCGCAGTCCATCTTCCGCAGGATCCAGTTCACCGACTGTTTGATAAGGATGGAGATGACGTTGAACAAGGAGTAGATGCAGCAGACGCCCATGAGGATGAAGACGAAGTTGGCGAAACGGTAGAGGCCTTGACGCTCGTAATGGGCGTTCTGGCTGCTGACCAGGTCCCCGAAGCCGATGGTGCTGAAAGCTACAAAACAGAAGTAGAGCGAGTCAAAGTAGCTCCAGCCCTCGACCGGGGTGTACATGGCAGAGGCGCAGCAGGAGATGAGGACCGAGGCCGTGCACAGGATGAGCATGACATAGTACACCGAGGGCTTCCAGCCGGCCAGGCTGTCCACCTCGCACTTCCCGGGGCCCTTCGGGCCGTCCGGGGGCGGGGCCCCGCGTCGCCGCAGCTGCCTCTGGTGGCACGATTTCATGATGTAGGCGATGACAGTGATGAGGCGCTCCAGGAAGAGGTTGAAGAACAAGATGGTGCTTGAACACCCAACGAGGCCATAAAAAATCAGAAAGATTTTTCCTCCTACTGTCGCTGGGGTCGTCATCCCAAACCCTGCAGGGGACAAAGCATAGAAGAGTGAGAGACGTTTTTGCTGTGAATGAGGTCTGAGACTTGGCTTAGACGTCTGGAAAAGGACCTAAAGAAACACTTTAATAAAATCACTCATCCTTAGCCTTCAAGAAACAAGCAGGAGAGTTCCCACCGCCTTGAAGACGTTAAATGTTCAGAGCTGGGCGGCAGCCAGCCATGTGGTGCTGTTGTGCAAATCAGAGAAAAGCACCTTCAGTCTGAGTGGATACAGCCAACCCAAAATGGCTTGGTGATGAGACCGTGGGCCGGATATTAGTCTCCCTGTCCCCCCTCTGCTAGATGTCCTTGTACAGTGCACAACCTGAACAACCATGCTCAACAGGTCTGTGTTCAGAGAGATAAGTAAAGGCAAATACAAAAAAAAAAAAAAAGGCTGAGACAGACTAATCAGAATTCATTTATTCTACCTTTTTAACTTAAGGATAGAACCGTGGATAAGACAGATCTGGCCCTTGTCCTCTTGGAGCCCTAGTCTAATGAGATGATTATGAAAGAATAAAGAGAAGAATAAGATTAGAGGAGTTAGGCAGGCAAGGAGAAGGGTGCACGTGTGTGGTGTAGTTGAGATATTCCAGCAGAGAAACAGTGGTGCCAGCGTATGTAGAAATGAGAAATTGCTCAAGATTTTCCTATCTTTTAAACAACATTCTTCAAACACACCTCATGCTTTTGGAGTGACAACAGACATATTGGATGTTATGGTTTGATAAAATATAAAATGTCTCTCTTGCCTTTGTCTCTAATTGTTCACAATTTCTACTTCTTGGTCTTTCTACCTGTGCACATAGGGGTACTGCTAAGAGTACGTGTTGTAGGACAATGGCTGTTACCAAGAAAAGTAGAAAAGACAGCAGAGATACACTCAGTATTTCTCACTAAGGGGCAGTGAAGGGTCAGCTCACTCTCTCTGGAGGGATGTGGACTCCTTCCAAGCAAGTCTTTCCATAAACATGGGAAGGGTGATTTTTTTTTTTTTTTTGCAGTTTTTTGGCCCGGGGGGGGGTTTGAACCCACCACCTCCGGCATATGACGCTGATGCCCTACTCCTTTGAACTACAGGCACCGCCAGGAAGGGTGATTTGAGGATTGGCATCAGAGTCACTTGGAATGCAAACACGATTTAAAAAATGCACACTAAGCATTCCTCCCTCAGTTAAGCATCTTATTGAGTCAAACCTCCTCCTTTCCATTTTTTTTTATTTTCTTTAAAAAATTTTTATTTTTATTTTGTATTATTTATTTATTTATTTTTGTCTTTGTCACCGATGGTAGAGTGCCGTGGTATCATAGCTCACAGCAACCTTAAAGTTTTGGGCTGAAGTGATTCTCTTGCCTCAGCCTCCCGAGTAGTTGGGACTACAGGCGACCACTATAACACACGGTTATATTTAGAGATGGGGTCTGGCTCAGGCTGGTCTGGAACCTGTGGCTCAGGTGATCCATGTGTCTGGGCTTTCCAGAGTATTAAGATTACAGGCATGAGCCACTACGCCTGGCCCCTTTTTAAATTTTTATTTTCAAGTTCAGTTTTCTAACTTGGGTCCTACTGTTGGGTTCATAAGAACTCTTTCTTGATAATGCCTCACTTGTCCCCAAGCTGACACCTTTTCTTGTTGCTACTGTTTGGCCAGTGGCTGCCTCTCAGTGTACTCTTGGGAAGTGTTCAGACCAGACCTTGAAATGTGTGGGCTTGTGGGATTGAGACCTCCTGGTCTGGTCTGCTCAGCTCAGGCCAAAGGGCCACCTTTCCCCAACACCCAGATGTGCACACTCTGTTACCATTTAGTTTTCCAACTAAATTCTATTTTCCTTTCTTAGCACACAAGAAGCTGCATTTGGGTATGAAATTAATGGTATATAACTAAGAAGCAGAGGACGACACGGAGTTTAGCTTCTCAGCTGGAAGGAATGGAGTGGAATGGACAGGGTGAGTTGGTAAAGAAGGTCGGAAGGACAAGCAGTTCCACTGACAGTTAGTTAGGGCCCTTCATGGTAGAGAGAAAACCAGACTTATCATCTCTTCTTTGGGAACTATTGTTTTAAAAATCAAAGCCCTTCAGCAGCTCTTGACAGTGAAGGTTCCCAGTTGCAAGACCAGAAAGTATTGCTCTGGTAGTCATTGAAAACAGAGAACTAAACACAGGAAACATGCAGGAAAAAAAGGGAAGCTTTTATTTGGAGCTATTTATTGACCTGATAATATTCCAGGAACTGAATAAAGTCAATGAAAATAGAGAAGGTTCAGAAATAATAAGAGGGGTGTGTGTGTGTGTTGCGGGAAGAGGGGGCCATTAACAAGGAATTAGAGAATTTTCTCATGTAGTCCCTTCCTGTCTAGAGGTGATTGATTTTTCTCTTAATAAGTGGAGCAACAGGAGGTTGTTACGCGTTAAGTACCAGCTACAAGGTAATAGTGATATACTGAGCACCTGTTAAGTTCAAGGCCCTGCACTCTGTGGCTGGGAAACTGCTATGGTTTGAGTTTTGTCTGTGGGGATGATGAGTTGATTAGGCTCTTTGGCCTTCAGGCCGGCAGGTGCCATGTTATTTGAAGTAATCATGATTAAACAATATGACCTCATTCTTATGTAATTAGTGCTTGACTCAGGGCCACTATTCTGGTCGGTATATAAGGCTCTGAGACTTTCCACCTGTGCGGATTTCTCTGCGCTTGCTCACCTGCCTCTATAAGCTAAATAAAGAGCACATCATAGTTAACAGCTCTTTGTTTTTTTTTTTTTCAGTGTCTCCAAATCTACCACGAACCTCTCCAGCCTTAACCACTTGCACTACAACGGTGCCAAAAATTCATGTGTTGAGATCTTCACTCCCATAGTAATAGTATCAGGAGGTGAGGCCTTTAGGAGGTGATTAAGTCGTGAGAGTACAGCTCTCATGAATGGGATTGGTGCACTTATAAAAGAGCACTGAATCACGCCTGTAATCCTAGTATTCTGGGAGGCTGAGGCAGGTGGATTGCTTGAGCTCAGGAGTTCGAGACCAGCCTGAGCAAAAGTGAGACCCCCATCTCTGCTAAAAAATAGAAAAATTAGCTGAGCATTGTGGTGGGTTCATATAGTCCCAGCTACTCAGGAGGCTGAGGCAAGGGGATTGCTTGAGCTGAGGAGTTTGAGGTTGTTGTGAGCTGTGACATCATGGCACTCTAGCTTGGGGGCAACAGAGATTCTGTCTCAAAAAAAAAAAATGGATAACATTTCTGTCTTCTGTCTTATTTGGTTTTAAAGCACTCAATTTTATTTTTTAAAAAAGGGATAATCATCACTTTTGGTTACCTACTGTGTATGATCACTGCCATCTCTCAGAAAAAATAACAGAAAATGGCATAAGTGGTGGTGTTCATGGAAGCAAGGGGAGACAGATTCCTATGTCTGCACTTAGAGGCATTTCTATGTTTTTATTACTCTCAGGGCTTATAAGTGTGTAAGCAGGCTTTTTTCATAGAAAGCCTTCCTCCTTTGCATCCCATAATACTGAATGTTGATGATGCTTGGATGGTGAATACAACCCTCAAAGTCCTTCTTGGTGGAGGAAAGGGCTCAGGCATTATTACCAATAGTATCAGGAGGTGAGGCCTTTGGGAGGTGATTAAGTTGTGAGAGCAGAGTGCTCATGAAGGGGATTGGTGCACTTATAAAAGAGCACTGAAACACGCCTGTAATCCTAGCATTCTCAGAGGCTGAGGCAGGAGGCCTCCACCCTGCTGTGTGCTTGTCACTAGCTCCTCACATTCACTGGGGAGTTGGGAGTTAACTAGTTTCCTAGTCCCATTTGATAGAAGAGAAGAAGATGACTACAAAAGCTAAGAAATTTGCCTAAAGTCATAAAGCCAGAGTTAGAACTTAGATGATCTTGTCTCCTGGGTCTGTGCTTTTTCTACCTGACTATTGTAATTGAGTGTGGGCCACTGCCAGGGGTTTAAGCCATAAGTAGGGCTGAGAAAGCCAAGTGCCCATAGTTTCATGCTTTGTAGAGAAAGCCAGACCACACTGGCTGCCAAATCTAATACCCGGACGAGGGGACATTGGCTGGCATCAGAAGCTACAACCCTACAGTTTTCTCTTACTAGAACACATGTTACTGAATATATGTGTGTCTCTTCAAGCAAACAATCGGTTTAACAGCCTGTTATGCCCCATGAATTTCAGTCTCCCTATGTTTTTCATTCACATAAATGAAACTGATTATCATAGGCTGTGCTTTTCTTTTCTTTTTGTTTCACTTTGTCGCCCTCGGTAGAGTGCTGTGGCGTCACAGCTCATAGCAACCTCCAGCTCTTGGACTTAGGTGATTCTCTTGCCTCAGCCTCCCGAGTAGCTGGGATTATAGGTTCCCGCCACAACACCTGGCTACTTTTTTTTTGTTGCAGTTTGGCCGGGGCTGGGTTTGAACCTGCCACCCTTGGTATGTGGGGCTGGAGCCCTACTTACAGAGCTGCAGCCGCCGCCCAGGCTATGCTTTTCAATATGTAATTTATTCCCCGTGCTTCAAGCCTGAGGTCATCTGATTTGTGTTCAACCCCTGATTTGGGGAGCAGATGAGCTGATTAAGGACCAATGGACCATGAAGTTGGCTTGGAGACCAATGAAGACTGCAATCTACTTGGGTCCAGTTCCCTCACGGGTCCTCAAACTATGGCCCATGGGCCGCATGCAGCAGTGTGATTGTATTTATTCCCATTTGTTTTTTTACTTCAAAATAAGATATGTGCAGTGTGCGTAGGAATTTGTTCATAGTTTTTTTTTAAACTATAGTCCGGCCCTCCAACGGTCTGAGGGACAGTGAACTGGCCCCCTGCTTAAAAAGTTTGAGGACCCCTACGAAGTTTTGGGCCTGTGTTAATGTGACCATAACTTCTAGGGCAGATTCTGGGACCAAACCAGGCTCCCTCTTGTTCTCCGGGGTAAGAGTAAAGGTATCAGTGACTGCTGAGATCTCAGTCAATCCCAGTGGAGCCCTTCACTGAGCCCCAGAAGAGAGGAGGGCAGGCCTGCACCTGCCAGCCTTTTATGTACATGATGTCAACTACACAGTCTTTTAAAACATTTAACTAAAGTCAATTAAAAAGCTCTGTACCAGGCGGCGCCTGTGGCTCAAAGGGGTAGGGCGCCGGCCCCATATGCCAGAGGTGGCGGGTTCAAACCCAGCCCTGGCCAAAAAAAAAAAAAAAAAACTGCAAAAAAAAATAAACGCTTTAAAAAGAAAAAAAAGCTCTGTATCAGGCTTGGTGCCCATAGCTCAGTGGTTAGGGCACTGACCACATACACTGGGGCTGGCGGGTTTGAACCTGGGCCTGCTAAACAACAATGACAACTACAACAAAAAATAGCCAGGTGTTCTGGCGGGTGCCTATAGTCCCAGCAACTTGGGAGGCTGAGGCAAGAGAATTGAGGTTGCTGTGAGCTGTGACGCCTCGGTACTCTACCAAGAGTGACATAGTGAGACTGTCTCAAAAAAAGAAAAAAAAAAAGCTCTGTGTTGTATTTTTAAAATGTATGCAAAGGTAGAGAGACTAACCTAAGAAACCCTCATTCCTCAGTTTCAGAAATGATCAACATTTTGCCAGTCAGCCCTCTCCTATTCCACTCCATCACCTTTATTTGCTGGAGTATTTTAAAGTAAATCCCAGATGGCAATGCCACTTTATTCATTAATAAAGACACATCTGTAACTGCCAAGGACTTGATTTTCTCAACGTGACTTGGCAACACAGTCATTGTGCCAACCCTGTGCCATTACCATACCTAATAAAATTAATTTAAATAATTTTTAATTTTTTAATTAAATAATTTAATTTATAATTATTTTTAATAAAATAATTTAAATAAACACTAATTCCTTAACGTCAAATAATACTCAGTCCGTGTTTAAATTTTTCAAAATTATTTTTTGTAGATTGTATGAATCAAGATCCTAATGAGGGCACACATTAAATCTCTTGTATTCATTAACAATCTCCCCTCCCATTCATTGGGTAAATATGTCCTGTAGAATTTAACCTGAATTTGTTCTAGAAATAGTTGAGGGGGGGAAGGATTGTGCGCTACGAGAGTGCCCTGATGTGCAGCAGCAACTCTCAAATGCCACACGAGGACATATAAACTGGAAAGCAATTTGAGAATATGTATTACATGTGTTAAAAATTTATCTTTTTGTCTCTCTGTTTTGTTTTGGGAATATATCCCCTCAATTATCAGAAATGTAATCATGTGCATGGATGTTCACCATGTCTTTACTTTTAATAACGAAAATCCTCAGCAACCTAAATGTCAGATAATGGAGAAATGATTAAATAACGTAGCCATCAACACCGTATATCCAAAGAGTTCTTAATGACGGAAGGAAATGTTAAGTGGAAAAAAGCAGAGCCAAAGTGTGTCTGCAGAATGACTCATGCCTGGCATATGGGGCAGCCTCATTAAATATTTGTAGGATGAAGGGATAAACTTTATAAAATATTTTTATGTAGCTCTCTATATTACAGCAGTTAACATGCTTTTGGCTGCCAGTAACAGCAAATCCTAAGTAGAGGAGGCTTGAACATAAAGGGGATATACGCGTATTATCTCATGGAACATGATGTTTAGAGGCAGGGCAGCTCCAGGGAGGGTTACTTAGAACATGATGTATGAATCAAGACCAACTCGCCTTTCCAGCTCTGTTAACTGTCTTCACGCCAACGCTGCAGGCATCACCTTCTCACAGCTCAGTGTCCAGAGTCAGAACTTGTTTACCTATCCTGTGTCTATCTTTTTAGGAACAAAGAATCCCTTTTGGAAGCCCTCTGGCAGAATTCCCATTACATACCACTAAATACCATTCTCTACCACTGATGAGCCTGAGGCACAGGCCCACTCCTAAACCCAATTATTTACAAGAGAGAGGGATTTCCTGAGTCTCTCCGGGGGAAGATCTGACAATGTCTGCCAAAAACCTACCCAGAAACAAAACAAAACAAAACATAAAGCATTTCATAAGGTGTCAAGTAAGTAATGGTATTTCCATCCTACACCTGGCTGTTGTCTTGTAGCAATTATTGCTATTGCTGCAGAAGTTACCTGTTCTTCCTAAAGTTGAGGATAATTTTGGAATTTGACATTTTTAGGGTGATGACTCCTCTCTTGTTCCATTAGCAGTAAAGCATCTTTGACAAAGGATTATGAAATCAGAGGTAGCACTTGTTAAACTATTTTCCAGGTAACTTCCGAACCAGGGGATGTTTAAGACTCTTCAGTGTTAAGTAGTTTGCAAGTAAAAAATAAATGATTGCTATTCTAGCTATAAAAGCTGAAAACTGTGCTGTGATAAATAAGGATTCTTTAGATCATTCACATCACTACAAATCATAGTTTCTGTACTCAGAAGTAACAATAATTGGCCGCATGGGAATCAAAATGCATCAGCTTCTCAAGAGGGATTGTCACAATTTCCGTGGGAGAGGCACTGATTCACAGGAGCATTTAACTCTGTGTTTTAGGCTTTCTCAAGCTCTTCTGCGCATTTGGCTAGTGTGATGGCTGGACTGAATGGTGGAAGCGGTGAAGGCTGTCATTATTTCTGATTTTACCTCCATTTAAGGGGAAAAAAATCATGTGATTTACTTATCTGCAGGAGGTATCCTAATTCCAGTGCTTCTTAACTTTTAAATCACGAGACTGCTCCTTAAAAGCAAGGAGACATAATTATGTTCTCTCTTAACTAAATTGCCCTCCCTCAGACTAACAAGAAATGGTTCAATTAAGTAAAATGTTACCAATGCAGGGCATGTTAACTGAGGAAAGGTGGCTTTTCTTCAAGGTGAGTGAGAAAATCTGGCTTCCATGCTGAGGAATTCTGACCATGATATCTGTATTTGGATGGACGTCCAGAGAAAGAACAAGTGAATCTGCCTGCCCTTTATGAAGTGCAGGCTGCAGAGGATGGGCACACGGCTCCTCTGAGAGGTGGCAGTCAGCCTGCAAAGCGGGTGAAGATGAGCTGTTCTGCGTGGCCTGGGATGGGTCCCTGCCCCACCCTCTCTCCATAGCAGCCTCTTGGGCCCCTTTGTGGGAACCTTGTGCTTCCAGAAACCCAGTTCGAAGCCAAAGACCTACATAGTACTGCTGGCTCTCTCACCTTTGATAGTTTTCCTCAAGTGTCAAGAATGAAGCATAGCTCAGAAATGGTACATGAAAGGACGGTGTAAGACTTGAAATAAATGTGTCATTTTACTATCATGAAATATATGTTCTCCCAGAGTCTGCACATCTTGCCTACAAGCTCAGGCAGTTTCCCATGTTACTATTGCACCACTAGGTTCACTGCACTACCCAGACTGTCCTAAAAGGACCTGCAAACACCTCATGTTTGCTGTGCAAGTAGCTCTAGGGAACCCAAAACCCTATACCAAATTAGGTTTTTCTTCCCTTTCCTTCCTTCATTCCTTCTTTTCTAGTCTCCTTCCTCCCTCTTTTTCCTTTCTTCGATTTCTTTAAAAGCATCTTTAGAGATACACAACTCAAACCTCATTCCTTTTAGAAGCACCTCCTGGGATGGTGCCTCTAAAATAAAATAGAATAAAAATTCTTGGAGGGAGTTCTTTTGGGGCCTTCCCTTAAAAATGTTTAATTTTGATATTATTAGTTCTAGAAAGCAGTTATAACTTTGCTTTGCCCAAAGCCAGTAGAGACCCTGTTTTGTTTCAGGTATTATGATGTTTGTGGCACAAATGGGGTCAGTATAATAATTTAACTGCCAGAGAAACTAGTCAGAAATTTTTTTTGTTTTTTTGTGGAGACAGTCTCACTTTATCACCCTCAGTAGCATGCCGTGGCGTCACACAGCTCACAGCAACCTCCAGCTCTTGGGCTTAGGTGATTTTCTTGCCTCAGCCTCCTGAGTAGCTGGGCCTACAGGCACCCGCCAGAACGCTCAGCAATTTTTTTGTTGCAGTTTGGCCGGGGCCGGGTTTGAACCCACCACCCTTGGTCTATGGGGCCGGCGCTCTACTCACTGAGCCACAGCCACCGCCCTATTCAGAAACTTTATAACACAATCTTGTTTTAGCCAGTCATGGGGAAAGAAAGGACTGATTCTTCAGGATTTATGTTTCCATTGACGCAATAAACACAGAAGACAAACACTTCTTAAGACCTTTATGATGTTAACCCAAATGCTGGGGTCTCTAGTCAAGTTCCTTTTTAAAAT
This sequence comes from Nycticebus coucang, assembly GCF_027406575.1. Taxonomy (NCBI): domain Eukaryota; kingdom Metazoa; phylum Chordata; class Mammalia; order Primates; family Lorisidae; genus Nycticebus; species Nycticebus coucang. Next base: position 94,163,317 of record NC_069788.1, read on the forward strand.
TGGGAATGTAAACTTAGAGGGAATTGCTAACCAAAGAACAAACACAAAACACCCAGTGCAAACCAGAATTGGGTTCACCCTGAACCGCTCTTCTCCTAATTGCACCCTTTATGCTCGGTCGGGTCCAATTTGGGGGCTAACGCATGTGCCAAAGTCATGGTTATCTCCTGAGGAATAGGAAGAGTGGGGGAACTGTGGATGCAGAGAAAGGGCATTGAAGAAAATGTTTTAAACCCTGAACTAATCTTAGAGATTCTCCCATCTGAGTGTATTCTTGCTGGAGGCATTTGGGAGTTGAGACAAAGGGCTTTTCGTGTAATAACGTAATTTCTAGTTTTCGTTTTTTATTGTTAAATCATAGCTGTGTACATTAGTGCAATCAAAGGGTACAATGTGCTGGTTTCACATACAATCTGAAATACTCTCATCAAACTGTTCAATGTAGCCTTCATGGCATTTTCTTAGTTATTGTATGTAGACATTTGTATTCTGCCTTTAGTAAGTTTTGCCTGTACCCATTCTAAGATGCACCATAGGTGTGGCCCCACCCATCACCCTCCCTCCATTCTAACCTCCCCCCTCCCTTCCCCTTCCTTGGCCCTTTCCTCATAGTCTTCTGCTATAGTTGGGTTATAACCTTCATGTGAAAGCTATAATTTAGCTTCATAGTAGGGCTGAGTACATTGGATACTTTTTATTCCATTCCTGAGATACTTTGCTAAGAAGAATATGTTCCAGCTATTCATCCAGAATATGGATGGATATGTTCCATCCATGTAAACATGAAAGAGGTAAAGTCTCCATCTTTCTTTAAGGATACATAATATTCCATGGTATACATGTACCACAATTTGCTAGTCCATTCGTGGGTCGATGGGCACTTGGGCTTCTTCCATGACTTAGCAATTATGAATTGGGCTGCAATAAACATTCTGGTACAGATGTCTTTGTTGTATTGTGATTTTTGGTCTTCTGGGTATAAACCTAGTAAAGGAATTATAGGATCGAATGGCAGGTCTATTTTTAGGTCTCTAAGTATTCTCCAAACATCCTTCCAGAAGGAACATATTAGTGTGGGTTCCCACCAGCAGTGTAGAAGTGTGCCCTTTTCTCCACATCCACGCCAACATCTCTGGTTTTGGGATTTTGTTATGTGGGCTACTCTTACTGGGGTTAGGTGATATCTCAAAGTAGTTTTGATTTGTATTTCTCTGATGATTAAGGATGATGAGCTTTTTTTCATGTGTTTGTAGATCGTGCATCTGTCTTCTTTAGATAAGTTTCTCTTCAAGTCCCTTGCCCACCCTGAGATGGGATCATGTTTTCTTTTCTTGCTAATACATTTGAGTTCTCTGTGGATTCTGGTTATTAGACCTTTATCAGAGGTATAACCTGCAAATATTTTCTCCCATTCTGAGGGTTGTCTGCTTGCTTTACTTACTATGTTCTTGACTGTGCAGAAGCTTTTTAGTTTGATCAGGTCCCAGTAATGTATTTTTGATACTGCTTCAATTGCCTGGGGAGTCCTCCTCATAAAATATTCACCCAGGCCGATTCCTTCAAGAGTTTTCCCTGCACTTTCTTCAAGTATTTTTATAGTTTCATGTCTTAAGTTTAAATCTTTTATCCAGTGAGAGTATATCTTAGTTAATAGTGAAAGGTGTGGGTCCAGTTTCAATCTTCTACAGGTTGCCAGCCAGTTCATCCAGCACCATTTGTTGTGGGTTTTTTTTTTTTTTTTGGTTTTTGGCTGGGGCTAGGTTTGAACCTGCCACCTCTGGCATATGGGACTGGTGCCCTACTCCTTGAGCCAGAGGCACCGCCCGTCCATCCAGCACCATTTGTTAAATAGGGAATCTTTTCCCCACTGAATGTTTTTAATTGGCTTGTCAAAGATCAAATAACGGTAGGTAGCTGGATTCATCTCTTGGTTCTCTATTATGTTCCAGACATCTACTTCTCTGTTTTTGTGCCAATACCATGCTGTTTTGATCACTATCAATTTATAGTACAGTTTCAGGTCTGGTAGCTTGATTCCTCCTGCTGTGTTTTTATTGCTGAGTAATGTTTTGGCTATTTGAGGTTTTTTTCTGATTCCATATAAAACAAAGTATTATTTTTTCAAGATCTTTAAAATATGACAATGGAGCTTTAATAGGAATTGCATTAAAATTATATATTGCTTTGGGTAGTATAGACATTTTAACAACGTTGATTCTTCCCAGCCATGAGCATGGTATGTTTTTCTATTTGTTAACATCTTCAGCTATTTCTTTTCTTAAAGTTTCATAGTTCTCTTTGTAGAGATCTTTCACATCCTTTGTTAGGTATACTCCCAAATATTTCATCTTCTTTGGCACTACTGTGAAAGGAATAGAGTCCTTGACTGTTTGTTCGGCTTGGTTGTTATTGGTATATATAAAGGCTACAGATTTATGGGTGTTGATTTTGTAGCCTGAGACATTGCTGTATTCCTTGATCACTTCTAAAACTTTTGTAGTAGAATCCCTAGCATTTTCCAGATATACAATCATATCATCTGCGAAGAGTGAAAGTTTGATCTCTTTTGGCCCTATGTGGATACCCTTGATCGCCTTTTCTTCCCTAATTACAATGGCTGAAACTTCCATTACAGGGAGGGGGAGCAAGATGGCAGCCAAGTAACAGCTTCCTTGCATTTGGGCACCGTGAGTCTGGGGATATAGGACTCCAGGCATCTCTGGCTGGTGGGATCTGCCTACCATCACCCCTGAGAGGATACAGGGAGTCAGCGAGAGACTTCTGGACCCCAAGAGGAGGACTAAAACAGTGGAAAACCGGCAAGTGGTCACGTGTGTTCAATCCGTCTAAACCCGCCCGCAACTGTAAGTTCAGTAGCAGCGAGACTGCAAACCAGAAAGGCCTTACCTGTGAACTGTTTTGGTGTCTTTGGACTTGGCACTCAGCTGAACTGCCTTGGGGAGAGCCTGAGCGGGAGTGCGGAGAACTTTGGCCTTTGTCTAGGGCCCCAGTCTGAGCCGCTGAGCCAGACAGAGCTAATAGTGTTTGGCTCTGGGTCACAGGCAGACATTCTGAGCGATCTGCCCCGGCAAGCTCCACCCTCAGGGTCGCAGAGCTGGAATTGGGTGGGAGCTGGTAACCCAGCGACCAAGTAGCCTAAGGGTGGGGTCTGAGCCGCCTTGCAGCCCTAACCCTCGGGGGCAGGGGGAGACCAGTTTTGACACACAGGATAAGTGGATAGCCACTTCAGCAGTGATTCCAGCGACAAGCACTTCCCTGAGAAAGCTTCTGCTCAGTAAGTGATCAAGTTCAAAGTGCCTTTTAAGTGGGCTGAAGAGAGATTTAGGGTGTCTACCTGCTGGGGTTTGAGAAACTAGCAGCCTCCAGTCGTATCAGAACTGTGATTAACATCTCATACCCCAGAAGACCACGTGTTGCCCAGACAATATTCAATAACATATACATACTGCTTTGTTTTTCGTTGTGTTTTTTTTTTTTTTTTTTTGGTTTGGTTGTTTTTTTTATTTTGATGTTGTGGATTGTTGTTTTGTTTTTTAAGTTCAACCTTTTCCATACAGATCCCTCCCATTGCTGCCTATTTCAATAATTAGAACTTCATTTTTGTTAGTGTTTCTACTGCTATTATTTGGTTTTTCCAGCCAATTTTATCCCGTAAAGTTTGCTGTTTGCTTGTTTCGGTTTGATTTATAGCATTTTTGTCTTTCCTCTCTACTTGGTGGAGGTGGGGTACTGTGTCTGATCAGGTTAGCAAAGAGCTGCTGACCTCAAGGGAACCACCCAACTGGGCACCCCCAGAAGGTGGTTTTTTTTTTTTAAGGTTGTATCAAAGTACCCTACTGTACACCTATATTGCTCTGTCTCCCTCTTTCTGTGCCTCTCTTCTTTTTGTCAATATTCCCTTTACCCACCCCCTCTCCTTTCTCTATTTTTCTTTTTTTTTCCTTATCACTCAGTCCTCCTTTCTTTCATCCCTTTTTTGCTCTTAAACCTTCTCACCCTTCTGGTCCTGTAACCCTTAATCCACAGGCACGAGAACTTAAAGAGCAAGAGGAAGTGAAAGGAAAATTAGGGCAAGGAAACAGATAAAAGAAATCACCTATGAGGAAGAATCAGCAGAAAACTCCAGGCAACATGAAGAACCAGTCCAGAATAACCCCGCCAAGGGACCATGAGGTAGCTACTGCAGAGGATTCCACCTATACAGAAATGTTAGGAATGACAGAAAGGGAATTTAGAATACACATGTTGAAAACAATGAAAGAAATGATGGAAACAATGAAGGAAACTGCTAATAAAGTGGAAAATAACCAAAAGGAAATCCAAAAACAGAATCAAATCAGAGATGAATGATATGAAGAATATAAAAAGGATATAGCAGAGCTGAAGGAAATGAAACAGTCAATCAGGGAACTTAAAGATGCAATGGAAAGTATCAGCAACAGGTTAGATCATGCAGAAGAAAGAATTTCAGAGGTAGAAGACAAAGTTTTTGAGATAACTCAGATAGTAAAAGAGGCAGAAAAGAAGAGAGAGAAAGCAGAACGTTCACTGTCAGAATTATGGGACTTTATGAAGCGTTCCAACATACGAGTTATAGGAATTCCAGAAGGGGAAGAAGAATGCCCCAGAGGAATGGAAGCCATACTAGAGGATATTATAAAAGAAAATTTCCCAAATATCACCAAAGATTCTGACACACTGCTTTCAGAGGGCTATCGGACCCCAGGTCGCCTCAACTCTAACCGAGCTTCTCCAAGACACATTGTGATGAACCTGTCCAAAGTCAAGATAAAAGAAAAGATTTTGCGAGCTGCCAGGAATAAGCGCCAGTTGACCTACAGGGGCAAATCCATCAGAGTGACCGCAGACTTCTCTAATGAAACTTTCCAAGCAAGAAGACAATGGTCATCTACCTTTAATCTACTTAAACAGAACAATTTCTAGCCCAGAATTGTGTACCCTGCTAAGCTAAGCTTCAAAATTGATGGAGAAATCAAATCATTTACGGATATACAAACATTGAGGAAATTCGCCACAACAAGACCAGCTCTACAGGAAATACTTCAACCTGTTCTGCACACTGACCACCACAATGGATCAGCAGCAAAGTAAGAACTCAGAAACTAAAGGACAGAACCAAACCTCCACACTGATGCAAAAGATAAAACTAAGCAATGGACTCTCACAAAATAAGACGAAGGAATACTACCACACTTATCAATTATCTCAATAAATGTTAATGGCTTGAATTCCCCACTGAAGAGACATAGATTGGTTGACTGGATTAAAAAACACAAGCCATTCATCTGCTGTCTGCAAGAAACACACCTGGCTTCAAAAGACAAATTAAAGCTCCGAGTGAAGGGTTGGAAGACAATTTTTCAGGCAAATGGAATTCAGAAGAAAAGAGGAGTTGCAATCTTATTTTCAGATACATGTGGATTTAAAGCAACTAAAGTCAAAAAAGACAAAGATGGTCACTTTATATTGGTCAAGGGAAAAATACAACAAGAAGACATTTCAATTCTAAATATCTATGCACCCAATTTAAATGCTCCCAGATTCTTGAAACAGACCTTACTCAGTCTGAGCAATATGATATCTGATAATACCATAACAACAGGGGACCTTAACACTCCTCTTACAGAGCTGGACAGATCCTCTAAACAGAAATTAAACAAGGATATAAGAGACTTAAATGAGACCCTAGAACAACTGTGCTTGATAGACGCATATAGAACACTCCATCCCAAAGATAAAGAATATACATTCTTCTCATCATCCCATGGAACATTCTCCAAAATTGATCATATCCTGGGACACAAAACAAATATCAACAGAATCAAAAGAATTGAAATTTTACCTTGTATCTTCTCAGACCATAAGGCACTAAAGGTGGAACTCAACTCTAACAAAAATGCTCGACTCCAGCCAAAGGCATGGAAACTAAACAATCTTCTGTTGAATAACAGATGGGTGCAGGAAGAAATAAAACAGGAAATCATTAACTTCCTTGAGCATAACAACAATGAAGACACAAGCTACCAAAACCTGTGGGATACTGCAAAAGTAGTTTTGAGAGGAAAATTCATCGCTTTAGATGCCTACATTCGAAAAACAGAAAGAGAGCACATCAACAATCTCACAAGAGATCTTATGGAATTGGAAAAAGAAGAACAATCTAAGCCTAAACTCAGTAGAAGAAAAGAAATATCCAAAATCAAATCAGAGATGAATGAAATTGAAAACAAAAGAATCATTCAGAAAATTAATGAAACAAGGAGTTGGTTTTTTGAAAAAATAAATAAAATAGATAAACCATTGGCCAGACTAACGAGGAATAGAAAAGTAAAATCTCTAGTAACCTCAATCAGAAATGATAAAGGGGAAATCACAACTGATCCCACAGAGATACAAGAGATCATCTCTGAATACTACCAGAAAGTCTATGCCCAGAAATTTGACAATGTGAAAGAAATGGATCAATATTTGGAATCACACCCTCTCCCTAGAGTCAGCCAGGAAGAAATAGAGCTCCTGAACAGACCAATTTCAAGCACTGAGATCAAAGAAACAATAAAAAAGGTTCCAACCAAAAAATGCCCTGGTCCAGATGGCTTCACTCCAGAATTCTATCAAACCTTCAAGGAAGAGCTTATTCCTGTACTGCAGAAATTATTCCAAAAAATTGAGGCAGAAGGAATCTTCCATAAAACATTCTATGAAGCAAACATCACCCTGATACCAAAACCAGGAAAAGACCCAAACAAAAAGGAGAATTTCAGACCAATCTCACTCATGAACATAGACGCGAAAATTCTCAACAAAATCCTAGCCAATAGATTACAGCTTATCATCAAAAAAGTCATTCATCATGACCAAGTAGGCTTCATCCCAGGGATGCAAGGCTGGTTTAACATACGCAAGTCTATAAACGTTATCCACCATATTAACAGAGGCAAAAATAAAGATCACATGATCCTCTCAATAGATGCAGAAAAAGCATTTGATAAAATCCAGCATCCTTTTCTAATTAGAACCCTGAAGAGTATAGGCATAGGTGGCACATTTCTAAAACTGATTGAAGCTATCTATGACAAACCCATAGCCAATATTTTACTGAATGGAGTAAAACTGAAAGCTTTTCCTCTTAGAACTGGAACCAGACAAGGTTGTCCTCTGTCACCTTTACTATTCAACGTAGCGCTGGAAGTTCTAGCCAATACAATTAGGCAAGACAAGGAAATAAAGGGAATCCAAATGGGAGCAGAGGTGGTCAAACTCTCCCTCTTTGCTGACGACATGATCTTATACTTAGAGAACCCCAAAGACTCAACCACAAGACTCCTAGAAGTCATCAAAAAATACAGTAATGTTTCAGGATATAAAATCAATGTCCACAAGTCAGTAGCCTTTGTGTACACCAATAACAGTCAAGATGAGAAGCTAATTAAGGACACAACTCCCTTCACCATAGTCTCAAAGAAAATGAAATACCTAGGAATATACCTAATGAAGGAGGTGAAGGACCTCTATAAAGAAAACTATGAAATCCTCAGAAAGGAAATAGCAGAGGATATTAAGAAATGGAAGAACATACCATGCTCATGGATGGAAAGAATCAACATTGTTAAAATGTCTATACTTCCCAAAGCAATCTACCTATTCAATGCCATTCCTATCAAAATACCAACATCGTACTTTCAAGATTTGGAAAAAATGATTCTATGTTTTGTATGGAACCGGAAAAAATCCCGTATAGCTAAGGCAGTTCTCTGTAACAAAAATAAAGCTGGGGGCATCAGCATACCAGATTTTAGTCTGTACTACAAAGCCATAGTGCTCAAGACAGCATGGTACTGGCACAAAAACAGAGACATAGACACTTGGAATCGAATTGAAAACCAAGAAATGAAACTAACATTTTACAATCACCTAATCTTTGATAAACCAAACAAGAACATACCTTGGGGGAAAGACTCCCTATTCAATCAATGGTGTTGGGAGAACTGGATGTCTACATGTAAAAGACTGAAACTGGACCCACACCTTTCCCCACTCACAAAAATTGATTCAAGATGGATAAAGGACTTAAACTTAAGGCATGAAACAATAAAAATCCTCCAAGAAAGATAGGAAAAACACTGGAAGATATTGGCCTGGGGAAAGACTTCATGAAGAAGACTGCCATGGCAATTGCAACAACAACAAAAATAAACAAATGGGACTTCATTAAACTGAAAAGCTTCTGTACAGCTAAGGAGACAATAACCAAAGGAAAGAGACAACCTACACAATGGGAAAGGATATTTGCATATTTTCAATCAGACAAAAGCTTGATAACTAGGATCTATAGAGAACTCAAATTAATCCACATGAAAAAAGCCAACAATCCCTTATATCAATGGGCAAGAGACATGAATAGAACTTTCTCTAAAGATGACCCAGACGAATGGCTAACAAACACATGAGAAAATGTTCATCATCTCTATATATTAGAGAAATGCAAATCAAAACAACCCTGAGATATCATCTAACCCCAGTAAGAATGGCCCACATCACAACATCTCAAAACTGCAGATGCTGGCGTGGATGTGGAGAGTAGGCAACACTTTTATACTGCTGGTGGGACTGCAAACTACTACAACCTTTCTGGAAGGAAGTATGGAGAAACCTCAAAGCACTCAAGCTAGACCTCCCATTTGATCCTGCAATCCCAGTACTGGGCATCTACCCAGAAGGAAAAAAATCCTTTTATCATAAGGACACTTGTACTAGACTGTTTATTGCAGCTCAATTTACAATCGCCAAAATGTGGAAACAGCCTAAATGCCCACCAACCCAGGAATGGATTAACAAGCTGTGGTATATGTATACCATGGAATACTATTCAGCCATTAAAAAAAATGGAGACTTTACATCCTTCGTATTAACCTGGATGGAAGTGGAAGACATTATTCTTAGTAAAGCATCATAAGAATGGAGAAGCATGAATCCTATGTACTCAATTTTGATATGAGGACAATTAATGACAACTATGGTTATGGGGGGGGAAACAGAAAGAGGGAAGGAGGGAGGTGGGTGGGGCCTTGGTGTGTGTCACACTTTATGGGGGCAAGACATGATTGCAAGAGGGACTTTACCTAACAATTGCAATCAGTGTAACCTGGCTTATTGTACCCTCAATGAATCCCCAACAATAAAAAAAAAAAACAACAACTTCCATTACAATGTTAAAGAGCAATGGAGACAATGGGCAACCTTGCCTGGTTCCTGATCTAAGTGGAAATGATTTCAATTTAACTCCATTCAATACGATATTGGCTGTGGGTTTGCTGTAGATGGCCTCTATTAGTTTAAGAAATGTCCCTTCTATCAGTGTAACCTGACGTATTGTACCCTCAATGAATCCCCAACAATTAAAACAAACAAACAGAAAGAAATGTCCCTTCTATACCAATTTCCTTAAGTGTTCTGATCATGAAGGGATGCTGGATATTATCAAAATCTTTTTCTGCATCAATTGAAAGAATCAGATGATCCTTATTTTTTAGTTTGTTTATGTGCTGAATTACATTTATAGATTTATGTATATATTGAACCAGCCTTGAGACCCTGGAATAACTCCCACTTGGTTGTAGTGTATAATTTTTTTGATGTGTTGTTGGATTCTGTTTGTTACGATCTTATTGAGTATTTTAGCATCCATATTCATTAGTGATATTGGTCTATAATTTTCTTTTCTTTTTGGGTCTTTCCCTGGTTTGGGGATCAAGGTGATGTTTGCTTCGTAGAATGTGTTGGGTAATATTCCTTTTTTTTCTATATTTTGGAAGAGGTTTAGTAATATAGGTACTAGTTCTTCTTTAAAGGTTTGGTAGAATTCTGACGTAAAGCCATCTGGTCCTGATCTTTTCTTTTTAGGGAGATTTTGTATAGTTGATGCTATTTCGGAACTTGGTATACGCCTGTTCAACATTTCCACTTCATTCTGGCTAAGTCTTGGTAGGTGGCGTACTTCCAGGTATTGGTTAATTTCTTTCAGATTTTCATATTTCTGAGAGTAGATTTTCTTGTAGTATTCGTTAAGGATTTTTTGAATTTCTGAGGGATCTGTTATTTCATCATACCATTTCTGATTGATGAAATTAGAGATTTTACTCTTTTTTTACTGGTTAGGTTGGCCAAAGTTTTATCTATTTTATTGATCTTTTCAAAAAACCAACTTTTGGTTATCTATCTGTTGTATAATTCTTTTGTTTTCAATTTCATTTAATTCTGCTCTGATGTTGGTTATTTCTTTTCTTCTGCTGGGTTTGGGGTTGGAGTGTTCTTCCTTCTCCAGTTGCTTGAGATGTCCCATTAAGTTATTAATTTCCTCTCTTTCCGTTTTCTTGAAGAAGGCTTGCAGTGCTATAAATTTCCCTCTTAGGACTGCCTTTGCAGTATCCCAGAGGTTCTGGTAATTCATGTCTTGATTGTTGTTTTGTTCCAAAAATTTGGTGATTTCCTTCTTAATCTCATCTATAACCCATCTATCCTTCAGCATAAGGTTGTTTAGCTTCCATGTTTTTGTATGGCTATGCAGGTTCCTGTTGTTATTGAGTTCAACTTTTATTCCATGATGGTCTGAGAAGATGCAAGGAATAATTTCTAGTTTTTTAAATTTGTTGAGGTTAGATTTGTGGCCTAGGATGTGGTCAATTTTGGAGTATGTTCCGTGGGCTGATGAGAAGAATGCGTATTCAGTTTTATTGGGATGAAATGTTCTGTAGATGTTTGTTACATCCAGATGTTGAATGGTTAAGTTAAAAATCTAAAATTTCTTTGCTTAGCTTCTTTTTGGAGGATCTATCCAGCACTGCTAAAGGGGTGTTAAAATCTCCGACTACTATGGAACTGGAGGAAATCAAGTTGCTCATGTCAGAGTTTCTCTTATAAATTGAGGTGCGTTCTGGTTGGGTGCATAAATATTAATAATTGAAATCGCATCATATTGAGGATTACCTTCAAAAAATATGAACTCTCCATCCTTATCCTTCCTTATTTCGGTTGGTTTAAAGACTATTGCATCTGCGAATGGGATTGCAATGCCTGCTTTTTCTGCTTTCCATTTGCCTGGAGTATAGATGACCATCGCTTCACCTTTAGTCTATATTTGTCTTTTAACGTAAGATGCGATTCTTGTATGCAACAGATATCTGGCTTGAGTTTTTGTATCCAGTCAGCCAACCTGTGCCTCTTTAGAGGACAATTTAAACCATTCACATTAATTGAGAATATTGATAATCTTTTTGAGAGTCCAGTGGACATTTTTAATCTTTTGTGACTGTGGAAGTTGGAATTTGATCAAAATTTTCTGGGTGGGTTTACTTTTGTGGTGGAGGATTACGCTGGTCTTTATGGAGGATAGGTCTGAGAATATCTTGGAGAACTGGTTTAGTTATGGCAAATTTCTTCAACATGTGAATGTCATTGAAGTATTTAATTTCTCTGTCATAAATGAAACTCAGTTTAGCTGGGTACAGGATCCTGGGTTTAAAGTTATTTTGTTTTAGGAGATTAAAAGTTGATGACCATCCTCTTCTAGCTTGAAAGGTTTCGGCAGAGAGATCTTCAGTTATTCTAATATTCTTGCCCTTGTAGGTGATGGTTTTCTATCGTCTGGCTGCTTTCAGAATTTTCTCCTTCATATTAACTTTAGTGACGTTGATTATGAGGTGTCTGGGGGATGTCTTATTCGGGTTGAGTTGTGCTGGAGTTCTGAAACTGTCAGCTATCTGAATTTCAGAATCTCTTGGCATGTCTGGAAAGTTCTCCTTTATAATCTCATGGAGAAGAGACTCTGTGCCTTGTGAAGCCACTTTGTCACTTTCGGGGATCCCTATAAGACGAATATTGGTTTTCTTTGAATTATCCCAGAGCTGTCTGAGAGAGTGATCTGTTTTTGCCCTCCATTTCTCTTCCTCTTTGAGAGTTTGGGAGCGTTTGAAAGCTTTGTCTTCAATGTCAGAAATCCTTTCTTCTGCTTGCTCCATTCTGTTTCTGAGGGATTCTACTGTGTTTCTCAGATCTTTGAGGGCTGCAACTTCTTGTCTCGCTGTGTCAAAATCTTTGGTCATTTGGTCTTTGAATTCTTGAGATATCTTTTGGGTTATTGCTTGCAATTCTAATTCAATCTTATTTGCTATCCAGATTCTGAATTCAATTTCTGACATCTCAGCTATTTGTTTGTGCATGGGATCTTGTGCTGTGTCTGCCCCATTGATCCTTGGGGGGAGAGGGGGCTGATCTTCTCTGAGTATTCATATTGCCAGAGTTTTTCTGTTGATTTCGCCTCATGGTTGTTTTTTCACCATTGCCTCAGAGTTGGGGAGGTGTTGCTCCAAGATTAGACCCCAGCGGGATCACTGTATTGTTGTTGGATCTTTGTAGGGAGTGGCCCTGTGTAATTCCTCTGGGGCTTCCCCAGCCAGGGAGTTCTGGTTGTGGAAGCAGCTCCAGAGTGTGACACACCCGGATCCAGAAACAGGGCGGGAGGTGGTGTGCATGGTTCTGGGAGTGCCTGGCAGCCAGTGACTTTGGCACAGAGAGCCCAAGGCTCCAGCAGTCTCTGGCCAGGAGAAGGGCTCTGTGCAGAGGCATGGAGGGCTCTGGAGGGCAAGCGGCTACCAGAGTCTCTGGCCAGACGAGCGGGCCGGTGTGGATTCAGGGAGGGTTCAGGAGGGAGGATGCAGGGTTGCGTGGCTCCCGCAGTTCCTGGTCAGGGGATGCAGAGTCCTGACGGGTACGGGTCGCTGGTTGGGGGTTGTGGCGCAGCTCTTATGGAGGTCTGGGCAGCACTAAGCCCAGGAGTTTGAGGTTGCTATAAGCTGTGACACCATGGCACTCTACCCAGGGCAACAGCCCGAGGCTCCAGTGTGCCAAAACCGGTCTCAGTCTGCCCCTGAGGGTTAAGGCTGTAAGGCAGCTCAGTCCCTGCCTTTAGGCTGCTCAGTCACTAGGTTACTAGCTCCCGCCTGATCCTTGCTCTGTGACCCTGAGGTCAGAGCTTGCCAGGGCAGTTCTCTCACAATGGCTCCCTGCGGCCCACAGCCGAACACTATTAGCTCCGTCCGGCTCAGCAGCTCAGTCTGGGGCCCTAGACAATGCCCAACGTTCTCCACACTCCTGCTCAAGCTCTCCCCAAAGGCAGTTCAACTGGGTGCCAAGTCCAAAAACACTGACACAGTTCACAGGTAAGGCCTTTCTGGTTTGCAGTCTCAGTGCTGCTTGTACTTACAGCTGCTGGCGGGATTAGGTCGATTGGACACACGCAATCACTTGCCAGTTTTCCACTATTTTTGTCCTCCTCTTGGGGTCCAGAAGTCCCTTGCTGACTCCCTATATCCTCAAAGGGATAATTATAGGCAGATCCTACCAGCCAGAGATGCCTAGAGTCTTATCTCCCCAGACTCACCATGCCCTGTTGCTGGGAGGCTGTTACTCGGCCACCATCTTGGATTGTCCAAGCACCTGGCTATTGTCAAGGTCTTGCTCTGGCTCAGTCTGGTCTCGAACCTGTGAGCTCAGGCAATCCACCCACCTCAGCCTCCCAAGTGCTGGGATTATAGGTGTGAGCCACTGTCGCCAAACTGTGATGAGAGCTTTTATAACGTACTCACTGTAACCTGTAGGCTCAAGAAATCCTCCCACCTCTACCTCCTGAGTAGTTGGGATTACAGGTATATACCAACCCACTCAACTGATTTTTTTCAATTTCTAGTTTTATTGGCAAAATAAGCTCTCCAGTAAGAGCTCACCTAAGCTGCCTTAAAGTACCTATACTTTTTTCTCCTACCTGCATTTGAAATGTTCCTTCCCTTGTGTTTTTTACTTCTACTTACTTATTCATTCAACAAACATTAATCAAGCATCTACTATGTGCCTGACAGAGTTAACTGTCATCAATAAATAAGACATCACCTCTCAAAACTTTCTTAGACTATATTTCTTCCAGAATTTGCCCTTTCTTTTTCCAGTAGTTTCAGGGTCATCGTTTACACTTGTGGATGTTTATTGACCTTTTGTTTTTCTTTTGTGAATTGCCTACTTATGTCTTTAGCTCATTTTCCTATGAGTATTTATTGTTTTACTTACTGATTTATAAAAACCCTTCATATATTTCTAAGGAAGTTAACTCTTAGCCTTTTTTATACGTTGCAAATATTTTTCCCAATTTGTTTTTGTCTTTAATTTTATGCATAAGTGTTTCATTTCTATGCTCAGGTTTAATTTTCATGTAGCAAATCAGTTTTTTCTATCGTGGCTTTTGGCTTTGAGAATCATGAAGAGAAAAGTCCTCCTCTCTTATCCTAGGAATATACCAGTATTCACTTAAGGTTTTAGTTTTTTAAAAAACAAAGTATTATTTAATTTTTTCTTTAGTTACAGGAAATTTAATTTTTCTTTAGTTACTTTTTTTTATTGCGGGGGAATCACTGAGGGTACAGAGAACACGTTACACTGATTGCATTTGTTTGTTAAAGTCTGTCTTATAATTGTGTCTCGCCCCCAAGAGGTGTGTCACACACTGTGACCTCCAACCCCCCTCTCTTTTTCCCTTTCTCCACTCCCCCATTTCCCCACCCCTCAACATGTACTAGCATCAATTGTCCTTATATCAGAATTGAGTACATTGGATTCTTGCTTCTCCAATCTTGTGATGCTTTACTAAGAAGAATGTGTTACACCTCCATCCAGGTTAGTACAAAAGATGTAAAGTCATCATCTTTTTTAGTGGCAGAATAATAAGGAATCTAACATTTTAAAAATACTTTGTTTTTCTCAGAGCCAGCTTTGATTGAAATTTCTATTGAGATCATTGCAGACTGACATGCAGTTGTAAGAAATAATATAGAGAGGGACTGCAAATTAGCACAACCTCTATGGAAAACAAGTATAGAGATTCCACAAAGAAATAAATGTAGAATTACCATTTGACCCAGAAATCCTATTACAGGGTATCAACCCAAAGAAAAAAAGTCATTTTATCAAACAGACAACTGCAGGGTGGTGCCTGTGGTTCAAAGGAGTAGGTGCCAGCCCCATATGCTGGAAGTGGCGGGTTCAAACTCAGCCCCAGCCAAAAACTGCAAAAAAAAAGACAACTGCACTCAAATATTTATTGCAGCA
This sequence comes from Nycticebus coucang, assembly GCF_027406575.1. NCBI lineage: Eukaryota > Metazoa > Chordata > Mammalia > Primates > Lorisidae > Nycticebus > Nycticebus coucang. The sequence continues at coordinate 94,178,512 of NC_069788.1, forward strand.
TAATTAACAATCACACAGATGTGGTATCAGTCTAAGTGTCTATCAATTCACGAATGGATTAAGAAAGTGTGATATATATATATATCTGTGATAAATAATATATATAATGTGATATATATATATACTACTCAGTACTATTCAGCCATAAAAAGAAATGAAATATCTTTTGCAGCAACTTGGATGGAACAGGAGACCATTATCCTAGGCAAAATATCTCAGGAATGCAAAAACAAACAAAACATCATGTGTACTCTCTAGTAATTGGGAGCTAATTGATGGGCGCACATGGCCCGAAGAGATGTAAAGGTCATTAGAATCCAGAAGGGATGGGTAAAAACCCGCCTGTTTGGAACAATGTACACCATTCAGGTGATGGGCGCACTAAAAGCCAGGACTTAAACATAAAAGGTAGCCATGTAACAAAAATATTCTACCCTGTTAATGGTTTGAAATAAATTAAAAAAGAAATAATACAGACAGGTTACGTTTATATTTTACCCAGTTTTCCCCAATGGTAACACTTCGTAGATTATGTTGTAACATCACAACCAGGATATTGACCTTGATACAGTTCACTGTTTTTCCCCCTATTTCCTCTGATTGACCTGTGCTTGTGTCTGAGCATGTATTTGGTTCTGTACAATTTTGTCCATGTGTAGGTGCCTCAGCACCATTTTTGATTGTCTGTTCTTTTTTTTTTTTTTTTATAAAAGTTATTATTATTATTTTTTTGTAGAGACAGAGTCTCACTTTATGGCCCTTGGTAGAGTACCGTGGCCTCACACAGCTCACAGCAACCTCCAACTCCTGGGCTTAAGTGATTCTCTTGCCTCAGCCTCCCGAATGGCTGGGACTACAGGCGCCCGCCACAACGCCCGGCTATTTTTTGGTTGCAGTTTGGCCGGGGCCGGGTTTGAACCCACCACCCTAGGTATATGGGGCTGGCACCTTACTGACTGAGCCACAGGCACCGCCCCAGATTGTCTGTTCTTTTTTCCACTCTCTTGAAATGTCATTTTTATTAGAGGCAAAATTCTTTTTTTTTTTTTTTTGAGACAGAGCCTCAAGCTATAGCCCTGGGTAGAGTGCCGTGGCGTTATAGCTCATAGCAACCTCAAACTCCTGGGCTTAAGTGATTCTCTTGCCTCAGCCTCCCGAGTAGCTGGGACTACAGGTGCCTGCCACAATGCCCGGCTATTTTTTTTTGGTTGTAGTTGTCATTGTTTGGCAGACCCAGGCCGGATTCAAACCTGCCAGCTCTGGTGTATGTGGCTTGTGCCTTAGCTGCTTGAGCTACAGGAGCCACCCATAGAGGCAAAATTACATTTATTTGTTTCTGGATTTTCTTTTCTTTTTTTTGAGACAAGAGTCTCACTTTGTTGTATTGGGTAGAGTGTCATGGCGTCACAGCTCACAGCAACCTCAAACACTTGGGCTTAAGCGATTCTCTTGCCTCAGCCTCCCAAGTAGCTAGGACTACAGGCGCCCGCCACAACGCCCGGCTAGTTTTAGAGACAAGGTCTCCTTCTGGTTCAGGCTGGTCTTGAACCTGTGAACTCAGGCAATGCACCTGCCTCAGCCTACCAGAGTGCTACAGGATTATAGGTGTGAACCACTGTTCCCAGCTTGTTTCTAGAGTTTATATTTTGTTTCATTGTCTGTGCTGGACTGGTGCCAAAAACATCAACAGTTCTCGTTTTCTTAATGTTGTGAAGACCATTCTCTCTTCCTTTGTCCTTCTTCCTTTTCCCTTTTTCTTTTCAGAACTGCCCGTGCTTGTTTCATGTTCAGTTTTCCTGATGAGTTTTAGAATCATTTGGTTCCGTTCCAGAGGAAATATTTCAATTTTCATTAGGGTTGCCTTATATTTAGAGATCATTTGTAGAGACATGACATTCTTACCAAATCAAGTTTTTCCACTAGGAACATAGTATCTATCTCAGCATTTATAGAAACCGGTACCATGCTGATTCCTGTTTCATGGCTTTTGTAGATGTTGTGGATGAAATCTTTTCTCCCACCATATATATTTTTTAGTTTTTTTTTGTTATTATTTATGTTTTTTATTATGGTAAAATGTACATAAAGTATATCATTTTAACCATTTTGAGTGTACAATTCAGTAGCATTAAGTACATTCCAATGCTGCACAACCATTACCACTATCCATTTCTAGAACTTTTGTTTTGTAGAGAGAGTCTCACTTTAATCACCCTTGGTAGAGTGCCATTGCGTCACAGCTCCCAGCAACCTCCAGCTCCTGCGCTCAGGCGATTCTCTTGCCTCAGCCTCCAGAGTAGCTGGGACTACAGGTACCCGCCACAATGCCTGGCTATTTTTGTTGTTGTTGCAGTTTGGCCGGGACTGGGTTTGAACCTGCCACCCTTGGTATATGGGACCGGCGCCCTACACGCTGAACCACAGGCACCACCCCATTTCTAGAACTTTTTCATCATCCCAAAGAGAGCCTCTGTACCCTCTAAACAATAACTCCCCACTCCCTCCTTTCCACATGCCCAGCTCCTGGGCAACCTCTGTCCTATCTGTCCTTGAATTTGCTTGTTCTAAGTACCTCAGATGAAGTGGAATCATATCATGTTCGTCCTGGCTTCTTTCATTGAGCATGACGTTTCCAGGTTCATCCCTGTTGTGGCATGGATAGGACTTCATTCCTTTTCTTGGCTGAGGAAGATTCTGTTTTACGTACTTGCCACAGTTTGAATCGTTCATCCGTCAGTGGACACTGGGTTGTTTCCTCCTTTTGGCTATTGTGAATAATGCTGCTATGAACATGGGTGTAAAAAGATCTGTTTGAATGTCTGCTTTGAATTCTTTTGGGTATATACTCAAAAAGAATATTTAATCTATCTTACAATTGATAATTAGTGGCACGCTGCAGCCAAAACATATTACATTTCTAATTAGAAAAAAATATATCAATATACCCCATACTCCCAAAGCCAAAAACAAAAAACTGACCCAAGACATATGTACTCATTCTCCAAGGTCCTTGCTGTTTCCCCCAGGCCCTGACCTCTCGGCCCTGACCTCACTGTGAAAGTCGTGCTTGAACTTTCTCCCATTCCTAGACTCTGAGCTCAGCACATACCAGGTACTCAAAACTTTTTGTAATTGTTCACGAACAATCGCTTCTTTGTGCTTTTTAGTCTTCTGGATGAGTTTCTTTGTAAAAGCAAAAGGGAGTAGTTAGGGTAGGTGCAATAGAAGGGTAGAAGGACTCTTTAAACCTTGTAGAAGTGGTCCCAAGGCCACGAGGCGGGCGAATTTATCTGAAACATAAGGTTGTTCTGAAAATGTCTAGGTATCCATTGCTGGCCTTGTAATGCACTTACAATATATTTCTCTTCTACTTTCCTGACAAGAAAAGTAATTTCTCTTTCTAAATTGGGTATCCTTATGCTGCTATAGCCAGAGGCCTGAGTTGGGCTCCTAATCAGTAAATCTTTGTGTTTTTCATTAGGTTTTAAGCTCCTTTAAAGTAGAGGTGATCCTAGCATGTTGAGAGACCAAGGTCGCAGGATGGGGGCAAGAGTTTGAGACCAGCCTGAGCAAGAATGAGACCCTGTCTCTACTAAAAACAAACAAACAAACCAGAGAAATTAGCCAGGCATGGTGGTGTGGCTCCTGTAGTCCCAGCTACTCCGGAGTCTGAGGCGGGAGGATTGCTTGAGTGCAGGAGTTTGAGGCTGCAGAGAGCTGTGATGACACCACCGCACTCTCAGCATCTCCAGTAGAGGCTTGTCTGTGGCCCGTCCATACACACACAGAGTGCTCCAGAATACTGAGTCCAAGTCAGGATATCTGGGTTCAGCTCTCAGCACAAGGACACCTGTCTATCATGGAAAGGGACAAGGCATATAGGGGGAATCTGAAGTCCAGAGTTTTGATCATTATCCTAACTTCAAGCAAATGATTTAACCTCTTCTGTGCCTTAGTTTCTTCATCTATAAAACAGGATAACAGTAGTGTCCTCACAGAATTTCTGCGAAGATTAAATGACTTAATCTTCATACACACACAAACCCTTTCACCTCCTCCCCTCCTAAGACAAAGACACAAAGGATCTGACTAGTCTCCCCACACCCCAGAATTCCAAGCAAGCTGTGGAATTGGCCCAACCCCATGGCCCCATATAAAAGGAGTCTCTAGCTGCCCCTGGAGCCGACACCATCTTTGCACTGCCCAGGCGGGTCACCCTTCCCTTTCAATAAACCTGGCTTGAACATCTCCACTGCGTCCTCATCTCTGGGTACCATTGTGTACACCTTTCACTTAATAAAGGTAAAATTCTAGAAGGGTGCCTCAGAGTTCTGTAAGTTAGCCCCTTTAAGAGGCAGGTGTTATTGACATCTGCGGAGGCAAGCACAGTATTTGCTGAGAAATGCTTTCTATGAGTTGGATCTTCCGGTGTGCACCCTGCACAGATTTCTCATCTAATCACATCCTTGCCCTCCTCCATCTGAAATGGCTTTTCCATTTGTATTTGATGAGAGCCAGTTAGCAGTAACAGACAGATCCACACCATCCACCTGGATGGCTGTGCTTAAGGTCCCAAGACCTGCAGGCTCCTGGGAGAAGAAGAGGGCTGGGCACGGGGTCCTGGGCCCCAATTCTGATTTCTAACTACAGCAGAAAGGCTGCTATGGTTTGAATATGTCCTCCCCAAAGCATATGCTGGAAACTTAATGCAACAGTTTTGGGAGGTGGGGCCTAATGGGAGGTGTTTAGGTCATAAGGACTCCACCCTCGTGAATGGATTAATGCCAGTTATGCAAGAGTTTGAGGTTGTGAGTTCAATCTTTTGCGCACCCCACCCCCACCAGGACACACACCTTCTCCTTGGTTTTCCACCATGGGATGACATGGCAAGAAGGCCCTTGTCAGATTCCAGACACTCAATCTTGGACCTCCCAGTTGCAGAACTGTAAGCCAATAAATTGCTGTTCATTATAAATTGCCCAGTTTGTGGTTCTCTGATACAGTAGCACACATAGATTGAGACAGCCATCCTGGTTGAGGGCTTCTGGAGCTCCCCAGTATGAATGCTTCAGACCAAAGGCCCACCGACCCCATGAGCACAGCTAGAACAACTCCATGGTCAAGTTCTTTTTCTGACAGTTTCACTATGTTGCTCTCAGTAGGGTGCCGTGGCGTCACAAATCACAGCAACCTCAAACTCTTGGGCTTAAGCGATTCTCTTGCCTCAGCCTCCCAAGTAGCTGGGACCACAGGCACCCACCACAACACCCACCTATTTTTTTGTTGTTGTAGTTGTAGTTGTCATTGTTGTTTAGCAGGCCCTGGGCCGGGTTCAAACCACCAGCCCTGGTGTTAGGGCCAGCGCCCTAACCACTGGGCTATAGGCGCAGAGCCTCCATTGTCAAGTTCTAAGGAGGCCTTCCTTTTACAGCCTGTTCCAGTCCATGGTTATCTTGCTTGTCAGGTTGTTTGTGTGTCTTTGTCAAGAGAGCACATGCTGAATGAGGACAGGGACCTCCAAACGTGCGCATACGCACTCCTGCAACTTGGAAAAGACAACCACTGGCCTGGAGCCCAACCCAGTGGACTGGAGCGAGGCCCTCAGACATCTGGGGTCCTGCTCCATCTTGGCAACCAGCCCAGAATAGGCACAAGGTGAGTCAATGTTTGGAAAGAAAGAAGACAGGTGGGCAGGAAGGGAGGAGAATACCTTCCCCTTCTCCACCCAACCTAACCAACACCCCTTAAACCCTGCTCCAGGAAGCCAGCCCTGACTCTCAGATATTTTTCCTTTGGTTATTGGCAGCTAAGAAACACACACATGAAAATAAGCCTATAAATTATTCAAGAGTGGGACTGTGCCCATCTTTGTGTTGTTACTTCTCTGTCCCTCTGTCCCTCAGTGCCTGGCCTTGGCTTGGCCATGTCTACAGGCCTGGGTCAAGTCATGAATGCTTCCTGTTAGGAACTGTGACTTGGCCCACTTTTCTCTCCCTGTCAGAGACAGATAATAAATAATCTTGGTCCTCCCACCTCTTTCCCTGACGGACACTGGGTGGAGAAACACTTGAGTGGGGGCATTTCCCACAGTCTACCTGTGGTTACTGGGGCCACGTCACACTGGTACGGATGGAATGCCTCCAGCACAGCCTGATGTCTTCACACGGCTTCTCACACAAGGCCCCTGGTGCTCTGGGCCACTAATAGGTCTGCTCCTGCTGTGGTCACCTCCCTTCTGACCCACAGCCTGAAAGTCTATTCAGCTCAGTCCAGGGAAGGGGACCAAATCACACCAGCAGGATTTCCCAGGGAGGGGGGCCATCACCTCGCCATCTGACCCTTAGCAAAAATAATTGATAACTTCTTTTTTCTTGGTTAGAGTGTGCCCAACTATTAAGACAGGACAACTGCAATAGGATAGAAAGGACCAGCACAAGAATAGCAGATTGTTCATCCAGAATGAGTTTTGGTCCTACTGATATTCTCATTAACTGAGAATTACAATATACATTATTACAATATTCTCGTTAACTGAGAATTACAATATACATGATAAACGTACGGTTATCAAAGTATATCAAAATATGCTCATCACACAAATTCTGCCAGGCTATATATAAAACTATTAATATCTTTGAGGGTCTAGATGGCATTTCAGATTCTTGCAGTCCATCAGAATCATTAAAATGAGGACCAATTATTTTGAAATAGCAATGATTGGAGTGTCTGATTTCATGAGTTTTCTTGCTGCTTTAATTTCAGGAAGGGTGCTTTCTATGCTTATTTGCATGTAGAATAAACCCTGGTTTATCCTGAATCCAAACATATTCATTTATACAACTTGAAAAAGCACAACCACTGGACTGGAGCCCAACACAGCCACCTGAAAAGCTGCTTTCAGATGCATATGGTCAGAGCTGGAAGAATCCAGTTTGCAGAAAGATAAGAGGGGGTGGGGTTTGCTTCCTGCCTGAGGCAGGAGAGCGCCATGGTGAAGAGGATGGGGTCACTTCTGCTTCTGCCATGCATGTACCATGTGACCTTAGAAACAATAGTTAACCTTTCCTGTGCCTCAGTCTCCTCATCTATAAAATGGGATGAAGATGATAATGCCAACCTCAGAGGACTCCTGGTCAGATTCAGTGATACAAAGTATATAACGCACCCTCTGCTTCTCCTCCTTTCAGACCCTCAATTAAAGTGTCTTCCCCCTTTGCTTGAATAGTCAGTCCCTGGCTCACAGTTGTTGATCTCTTAACACTATTCCTGTCACAATTCTACATGGTTTTGGTATTCACATAGAATCGATCCTCCTTGCACCATCTTGGCATGACCTTGAAATTCCTAGACCTTCTCCTTTGGCCCACTGCATCACTTTTCTTGTTTGGTTTTCAAAAAACAAGCTCCTCTGGTTCTCTTCCTAACTTGCTGGCTTCTCCTTTTCAGTCTTTTTTGCTAGATCTCCTTTATCTTTCTGACTTTTGGATACCCCACACCTCAATCCTTGGGCCTCTTCACCATTCTCCATTCATTTCCTTGATGATTTCATCTGGTGTCATTATTTTATTTTATTTTAATTTTATTTATTTATTTATTTTTATTAAATCATAGCTGTGTACATTAATGCGATCATGAGGCACCATACACTGGTTTTATAGACCGTTTGACACATTTTCATCACACTGGTTAACAGAGCCTTCCTGGCATTTTCTTAGTTGTTGTGTTAAGACATTTACATTCTACATTTACTAAGTTTCACATATGCCCTTGTAAGATGCACCGCAGGTGTAATCCCACCAATCCCCCTCCCTCTGCCTTCCTCCCCCTTCCCTCCCCTCCCTCTCCCCCTTCCCCCTATTCTTACTTTATAACTGGGTTATAGCTTTCATGTGAAAGCCATAAATTAGTTTCATAGTAGGGCTGAGTACATTGGATACTTTTTCTTCCATTCTTGAGATACTTTACTAAGAAGAATATGTTCCAGCTCCATCCATGTAAACATGAAAGAGGTAAAGTCTCCATCTTTCTTTAAGGCTGCATAATATTCCATGGTGTACATATACCACAATTTATTAATCCATTTGTGGATTGATGGGCACTTGGGCTTTTTCCATGACTTAGCAATTATGAATAGGGCTGCAATAAACATTGTGGTACAAATATCTTTGTTATGATGTGATTTTTGGTCTTCTGGGTATATGCCTAGTAGAGGAATTATAGGATTGAATGGCAGATCAATTTTTAGATTTAATTTTAGAGACAGAGTCTCACGTTGTCACCCTCAGTAGAGTGCTGTGGCATCATTGCTCAAAGCAACCTCAAACCCCTGGGCTCGAGTGATTCTCTTGCCTCTGTCTCCCAAGTAGCTGGGACCAGGCACCTGCCACAACACCCAGCTATTTTGGGGTCTTGCTCTTGCTCAGGCTGGTCTCGAACTCAAGCAATCCACCTGCCTCAGCCTTCCAGAATTCTAGGATTACAGGTGTAAGCCACCGCACTTGGCCCCTGCTATTATGATTTTAAATACTATCCATATTCTGGTGTCTTCCAGACTTCATGTCTAGTTTAAAACTTTCTCTTGAACTCAGACTCATATATCCAGCTTTGCATTTTATGTTTCCACTCAGATATGGAATAATGATGCCCAAATTAACAGGTGCAAAATGGAATTCCTAACTTTCCCCCTAGCTGGATCTACCTGCAGTCCTTTCTATTTCAATAAATAGTAATTTTCTCCTAGTTGCTCAGGCCAAAAAATGTCATCTTGGACGGTTCTCTCCAACTCCTAGACCCTTGCCTAGGAGCCTCTTTCGCTTATCCACTCCTTTGTTTGGCTGGGGAATTTCTACAGTGAATTTCAAGTCATGACTGAGACATTACAATTCCAGGAAATCTTCGCTGGAGACTGGATTATGGGTCCCTCCAGTGAGCTCCAGTGTACGCTCAGGCGAGAGATGTGTACACACCTCTCTGGCAGCCCTAACTCTATGTTGAAATTTCTGGCTCACTTGTCTATCTCACCTACTAGGTTCTAAAATATTGGAAGGGTGGGGATTACGCGATCATTGTGAGGCCTCCAGTGCCTAGCACAAGGCCTGGCACGTAGTGAACGCTCCATATGCATTGGTGGAATGCAGGCAGAAACCTCAGTCATTGTCCTCCCCCCTCTCTCTGAATTCAGCGTGTACCCAAGTTCTTTCTCAAAAATGCCTCCTGCATTCTGCCCTTCACCAAGACCCTCAGGACCTAAGATGAAGCCGTCTCCAGGTCCTAATGACCTCATTACTTGTCCTCTGGTCACAGCAATAGATAAACCCTGCAATACGTAAACTCTTCCCTGACCTCTTTCCTCTCTCAGGGAGACACAACTGAACCTGTCACTGCATTAGTACTTTGACAGTGTACTGGCAATTAAATGCAAAATGTCAGTCTCCTCTATTTGACTAGGAAGCTGCTAGAAAGCAAGGACCGTGTGTGGTTATTCATTCCTTCGCGTATCTCCAGCATCTTACCAGTTGAGTGATAGTTAGCAGAGCAAATATGATTTCTAGATTACTCCTCTTCCTAAAAACCTCCATTAGCTCCCAGATGCTAAGAGGATAAAATAGAAATTTCTTATCGGGGCCCCACGGGCCTGCCAGAGTCTGGTCTTCCCAGGCTTTCCCTGCCACCTCCTGCTCCCTCCCACCACGCCGCTGTCCCCAGAGGCACAGCGTCACTTTGCATCGCTGGACACACATGTGATTCCCGTGCCTGCTCTTATCCTCTTCTTGTTCAAGACCTAGTTCAAAGGCCCCTTTCTCTGTGAAGCTTTGCTCAGTGCTCTCCTGACAGTTAATTCTCCTTTCCTGTCCGTGACATTTATTATCCGTGTGAAATGATCTGTTTACAGGTTGTCCTCCCCTTCCTGGACAAGATAAGTGGCAAGGCCCTGCAGGGAGAGGATCTCATTCATGGCAGCCTCATGGCTTAGGGTAATGCCTGTAACACAGAGGGTATCCAAGAGGGCCCCTGATTGAATAATTAGTGTTTTATGGGATTAACAGTGTGGTACAAGGCAGGAATGGGCAGGCACATCCACAGAAGAGAATGAAAGCTCCAAAGGAGATTCCTATAAGTCTAAAACTTAGGTGTGGTAAAAATAGCTTCACTAACCAGGGTACAAAGGAAGTCTCATTCACTCAGCGAGGCTGGGAAAATTAGATATTTTTGAAAAGAACCAAGTATAACCTAATCTCACAGCATATGATTAATTAAATCACAGGTATATCAAATTATTAAAAATGAAAGTATCAGGCCCTAAAAACACTAGAGAAAATTGAACATAAATATCTCATTGACATAAGGTGGGAGACTTTCTACATCACAGCATAATAGAATAAATCTCAATATTATCTCAAATAATCTCTCAACTGTTATTTTCATAACAGTTCTGAGTACATATCAATTTTAAAATACCTTATATATTAAAAAAAGGCAAGTGACCATCTAAGAAATCTAAGAAGAGTCACCTGCTGCAAGTAAAGCATTAATATCTTTCAAACATTGAGGATATACAAGCTGATAAAAAAAAAATGACTGCTCCAGAATACAGCAAAGGATATGTACATATACTTTTAAAAAGGATAGACAATAAAACCAGTACATTGTACCCCATGATTACATTAAAAGTACACAGCTATGATTTAATAAAAAAAAAAGGATATACAAACGTTAGGAAACTTATGAAATAATTAACTTTCACTTAGTCATCAAATAAATGTAAATTGAAACACGTTTGCCTGTCCAAATAAAGGGTTTTTTTTTTTAATGCCAAGAGGTAGTCATCCCTGTATACTGCTAAGGGCCACGAAGCACCACGTTTCTAGAAAACAACGTAGGAGCACACACAGGTCAAGAGCCAAATACAGTCATTTTTTTGTAACTTTGAAGTCAGTTCTAGACAAATAAAAAAAACCAATGATTTTGAAAAGGCCCAAGACAACATTATTCATAATAGGACATGATAGTGGCAACAAGTAGAGAGAATCAGTAGGGATACAGAAGACTTGAACAACATTGTTGACCGACTAGACCTGATTGACATTGACATTATAGAACACTCACCTAACAATAGCAGACTACATATTCTTTTCAAGTGCAATGGAACCTTTGTCAAAATAGATATTGTTAGCCATAAAACAAAACTCAATACATTTAAAACCATTCATATCCTAGAAAGTACATGAAGGACTGAACTGGGCTTAAATTACAAAATAATTAAGATAAAGAGAAGTGTAGAATCACCAATCATTCAGAAATTAATCAACAAACTTCTAAATAACACACGGATCAAAGAAGAAATAAGTAGAAATGTTAAAGTATTTTGAATAGAATAAAAATCAATGTAAGAAAGATTAAAAGCTGTGAGATGTATCGAAAACATTTCTTAGAAGGGAATTTGCAGCACTAAATTCTTCTATTAAAAAAGAGGAAATCAACCGTAGCTTCCATCTCAAGAAACTAGGAAAAGAAGTACAAATTAAACCCAGAGTGTGGAGAAGAAAGAACATAATAAAGAATAGAAATTTTTAAAAATTGAAAAGGGAGAACAATAGAGAAAAATCAATGAAACCAAAATCTGGTTTGAGCAGATCAATAAAGCTAATAAACGTATAGTCCAACCAATCAGGAAAAAAAAAGAAAGTAAATACAAGTCATAATATCAGGAATAAGAGAGGGGACATTGCTACTGATTTTAAGGACATTAAATAATAATAAGGGGATATTATGAACAACTTACAGTCAATAATTCAGCAAGTTAGATAAAACGGTTACCTTCCTTGAAAGATTCAATCTACTGAAACTTAACTCGAGAAGAAATGGATAGTGTGAAGTCTGCTAGCCCTAAGGAAATTGCATTTGTGGTTAAAGTCTCATAAAGAACTCCAGACACAGACGGCTCTGCTGTGAACACTATTAAACATTTAAGAAATCAATAATACCAATTCTACACAAAGTTACAGAAAATAGAAGAGGAAGAAATACTTTTCAATTCATTTTGAGTTCAGCGTTATTCTAACAAATTTTAAAAAAGGATATAATAAGAAAACTTCATACTGGTATTGCTCATGAACATAGACGCAATAATCCTTAACATTATTTTAGCCAATCAAATACAACAATATATAAAAAGGATCATACAACATAATTAAGGAGAATTTATCCCAGGTAAATGCCATTGGTTTAATATTTGAGAGTCAATGTAATTTACCATTATTAATAGACTATGTAAAAAACACATAATCACTCAATGAATAGGATCATCATCACTGTGATCAGAGTAAACACAAAATCCTTATCACTAACATTATCTTTAATGGTGAGAGACAGTTCCTGTGATCAGGCTAGGATGTCTGTTCTTGCCACTTCTATTTAACATTGAGCTGGAGTTTCTAGGGTAATCAGGTACGCGAAAGAGAGAAACGGTAGACCATAAAGAAAGTAGTAACATGTGCTAGTACTGTGGCTCATGGCTAATCCTAGCCCTTCAGAGTCTAAGGGAGGAGGATTGCTTGAAGCCAGACGTTTGTGACCAGCCTGGACAACATAGCAAGACTCCATCTCTAAGAAAAATAAAAATAAAAAATTAGCAGGTGTGGTGACCTGTGCCTGTAGTCCCAGCTACTTGAGAGGCTAACGAAGGAGAATCACTTGGGCCCAAGAATTTGAGACTGCAGTGAGCTATAATCAGGCCACTGCACTCCAGCAGGGACATCAGAGCCAGACTCTGTCTTTAAAAAAAAAAAAAAGAAGTAAAATGGTCTTTATTTACAGAGGACATAGCCGTCTATGTAAAATATCCAGTGGAATCTACAAAAAACTCAATAACTAATAAGTATGTTCAGCAAAGTTGCAGGACACAAAGTATAATAGTTACATTTCTATATAGTAGCTATTGACAATCAAAAATTGAACTAAAACACCATTTACAATAGCATTGAAGGTTTGGTACCCATATCTCAGGGAGTAAGGCACCAGCCACATACACCGAGGCTGGTGGGTTCAGGCCTGGCCCAGGCCTGCTAAACAACAATGACAACTGAAACCAAAAAAATAGATGGGTCTGTTATGGCAGGCGCCTATAGTCCCAGCTACCTGGGAGGCTGAGGCAAGAGAATCGGTTAAGCCTAGGAGTTAGAGGTTGCTGTGAGCTGTGATGCCACGGCACTCTACCGAGGGTGACATAGTGAGACTCTGTCTCAAAAAAATAGCTTTGAAATATAAAATATTCAGAGAAAATTTAACGAAAGACACATAAGACCTGTACACTGAAAACTACAGAACATTACTGAAATTTAAAAAGACCTACATGTGTGGAGAGATACACCATTTTTATGGATCAGAAGATTTAATAATTTGTTATCAGGTTAGTTCTCCCCAGATTGATCTATAAACTAAATGACGTTCTAATCAGAATTTCAGTGGCATTTTTTAATAAAAGCAACTGATACGTTAATTATAACATTTATATGGAAATGGGTCAGGTACAGTGATTTATGCCTGTAATCTTAGCACTTTGGAGGCTGAGGGGAGAGGATCCCTTGAGGCCAGCCTGAGTGACATAGCAAGACCCCCATCTCTACAAAAAATAGAAAAATCAGCAGGGGGTGGTGGGGCTCACTTGTAGTCCCACCTACTCAGGAAGCTGAGGGAGAAGGATTGCTTGAACCCAGGAGTTTGAGGTTGCAGTGAACTTTTACGATGCCACTGTACTCTAGCCTGGGTGACAGGATGAGATTCCCTCTAGGTGTGGGGTTGGGGGAGAGAAAAAAAACATTACATAGAAATGCAAAGAATCTGGAACCCCCTGCCAAAGCAATTTTGAAAAAGGACAATGTTAAGACTGTTAAACTAAATTTGGGCTTCTGTATGAGTCCTATATAAGGAACTGCAACCTGATTTAGTATATACACAAACTGAAAACCTAACAGGAATTCCCCTTTGTAACAAATGGCTGAGTTGGGGCGGCGTCTGTGGGTCAGAGGAGTAGGGCGCTGGCCCCATATGCCGAAGGTGGAGGGTTCAAACCCAGCCCTGGCCAAAAACTGCAAAACTAATTGCTGAGTTTCAGGTGAGCTTCAACTACAGGCAGCCAACTGTTCTAATCATGTTCAAACAAGGCAAACGTCAAGCTGGAACCAATCCAGTTTTCTTTCTCTGTACTTCACTTCTGTTTTCTGTGCGTCCTTTCCCTTTTTTCTGTCTATAAATGTTATCCAGCCTCATTGTAGCCCTGGGTCTCATTGAACCTGTCTTGGTTCTATGTAGGAGCTGCCTAATTCCCAATCTAAATCTGCTAAATTTAATTGGCCTAACGTCCTTCTGTTAACAAGACTTAACACTACCTGATTTCAAGACTTGTTGTATAGCTACAATAATGTAGATAATATTGCATTTGTATAAAGATAGACATATAGCTCAATGGAACTCAATAGAAATAAACCTATACATACCTGGGCAACTGGGTTTTTGCAAACATGTTAACGGGTAGCAAAATATGCCACCTGCAAATATGCCACTTTGGCATAAGGATTATTCTGAGCTGAAAGCAATTAAGGAGCAGATCTAAGAAAAGCTCTCTGCCCTCCCTCTATCTGCCTAAAGGCAGGGCATAAATTTGTAAAAGTGTACCCTCTCCCTCTCCACCAGGAAGGGCAGAAGCTAATCATGACTGACAATTCTAGAGCCTCAGCAGCCCAGAGATTGCATGAGAGGAATCTACACAACAAGCCTTATTAACCAGCCCTTACCCTCCTGTAGATACCTCATAGATCTACCTTCCCAGAGTCTGCCCTGCTAGAAACTCAAAATCCTTTTCCTTTTGTCTTGCCTCTTTAAAAATGTATCATTCTTTTGTTAAGGTACTATGCAAGTCCAAATTCTAGTGAGCCCTTACAGTCACTCATCGCTGCACCGCCCCCTCCCCCCCAAAGGTAAGCTGATGATACATTTCTGTTTGTTTTCTCTTGTTAATCTGTCTTTCCTAAGACTAGGGTCAGCTTGAGAACCTAGGAGTGTAGAGGGAAAATGAAGGCAATTCAATGGGGAATGAAGAATCTTCTTAACAAATGATGCTTAAAGTTTGGAAAGCCTGACTGGGTGTGGTGGCTCTTGCCTGTAATCTTAGCACTTCTGGAGGCTGGGATGGGAGGATCACTTGAGGTCAGGAAATTGAAAGCAGCTTGAGCAAGAGCAAGACCCCTGTCTCTACTGAAAATAGAAAATATTAGGCAGGCCTAGTGTGGTGCCAACCTGTATTTCCAGTTCCTTGGGAGGCTGAGGTGGGAGGATCACCTGAGCCCAGAAGTTTGACCTTAGGTTGAGCTACGATGAAGCCACTGCACTCTAGCCTGGGAAATGGAAGGAGACCCTGTCTCAAAAAAAAAAAAAAAAATGGACAGCCAATAAAAAGAACAAATTATTGATATATGCAAGAAAATAGATAAATCTCAAAATGATTATGTTCAGTGAAAGAAGCCAATCAAAAAAAATAACACACCATTATACACTTCCAATTATATACAATTCTAGAAAATGCAAAGCAATTCATAGTGATAGTGAACGTGATCAGTAGTTACCTAGGGATGGGGAAGGGAGGGATGAATTTCAAAAGGACAGAAGGATACTGTGGAATGATGGATACGTTCCTTATCGAAACTGCATAGATGGTTTCAAGGATGCACACACTTGCAAGCATTCATGTACTCATCAAATTATATACCCGAAACGCATGCAGATTATTGTATGTCAATTATTTTCAAAAGATATGGTCTAAAACAAATAGCCCTGGTTATATTCTCAAGCCTAGAAGCATGATGCTACGTCCTTGTATGTGTTTACACTGGGGGACACACACGTAGCAATGTGGTTAACCTTACAGGTGGAGAGGGACAACCCCGGGGCTGCTAGCAGAGTCCAGCTCTCTTGGTCTCTTGGTTTTGACCTGGAGAAGTTATGGTGTGTAGGAGTACCCCCATCTCTAGGGGAGGAGGGGGCGGGTGGCTGAGTGATGCCCTCCGTCTCATTCATTGTTGGCTGGAGCTTAGAAAGGTCAGCTGGGAACTGATATGCCTAATGTGAGAGATGGGTGGCTGAGACCTTTAGTGGGGCTTCCGTGCTGTTTTCAAGTTGCCATTATTGACTTACTTATTTCCCCAGGAAATGTCTAAACTCTGCCCAAAGAAGTCAGAGGAATGATCATAAAAAAATCCACTGCCCCAGGGAGAGAATGACCATTGCTGATTTGTTTCTCATCACGAAACCTAAAACCTACGGAAGTCACTGGCCCATTTATCCTAAGTTCCTTTCTCAACCCTTAGCCCTCGAGTTCTACTGGGCATGATTAATCTTCCTCAGATAACTGGGAGGTACATCGGGATCTTGCAGGGAGTCCTGTGGGATTTTCAAGGGAACAACATTAAAATGAATTGAGTTTTAATTTATTTCCATGCTTGTCCAGTCTTAGTACCAGATTTATCCCTGCAGAGAGAGAAGCTGGTACGGAAAAGGTGATGACTCAGTGCCTGGCCTTCTACCAATGCTTCACGGTCAACAGCACCATTCCTTGTCTTCTCTCCAGTACCTGAATCACTGCTTTGTGCTATGGGATGTTAAAATGTTTAAGTTCATTGCTTCTCAATGGGCCCTCAAAAACCAGGATGTTTTTAATGGGTGGTGGGGCTTCAAGAACTGGAAGCAATGAACAAATCTCCTAAGTCTTTTTTTTTTTTTTTGGCTGGGGCTGGGTTTGAACCCGCCACTTCCGGCATATGGGACCGGAGCCCTACTCCTTGAGCCACAGGCGCCGCCCAAATCTCCTAAGTCTTTGATTCTGCAGGAGTCAAAGTTGAGTCTGAGAGAATCTAACTCTTGAATTTAAGCAGCCCTACATGACGGCTTAGAGCAGGCGTCCTCAAACTTTTTAAACTGGGGACCAGTTCACTGTCCCTCAGACCGTTGGAGGGCCGGACTACAGTTTAAAAAAAAACTATGAACAAATTCCTACGCACACTGCACATATCTTATTTTGAAGTAAAAAACCAAAACGGGAACAAATACAATCACACTGCCTCGTGTGGCCCGCGGGCCGCAGTTTGAGGACCCCTGGCTTAGAGGCTCTTGGGGTGAGTATTCTGTTTGCTCTTATAACTACCGTTTAGCCTCGTACCCCAAACTCAGGGGGCCTGTCTTAAACCCTCATTTCTCCACTCTCTCATGATAGCTTTCCTGGTTCCCCTGAGACTGGGGTCCTGCTCCCTGACATCTCAAATCTGACTGCTTCCCATCTCTGTGGCCACCCCCCACTCCGGGTCCTGCTCTGTCTGTCGCTCAGCCTGGCGTACACTGCATCATTCACTGTAACCTCAAACTCCTGGGCTCAAATGATCCTCCTGCCTCAGCCTCCCAAGTAGTGGCACTACAGGCACTGCACCGCCATGCCCAGCTAATTTTTCCGTTTTTTACAGAGACAGGGTCTGGCTATGTTGCCCAGGCAAAAACAAAGAGCTCTGGTTGTATGTCCAGCCTTGAAGCATGGCCTTAAGTGATTGTCCCCCTCAACCTCCCAAAGTGTTAGGATTACAGGCATTAGCCACTGTGTCTGGCCCTTGCTTCTTCTCTTACTCACCTAAAACACTGTTCCCTCCCACCATCAGAGTAAATTGTTAAGTTACTTTTTCATTATAAGAGTGATCATTTAAAAATATAAATTAGATCTCATCGCCCCCTTACTTAAATTCCTTTCATAGCTCCCCATTGCATGAAAGGAAAGAGCTTCAGCTACTCGACCAGGGCTTCTGGGGCCCTGCACACTCTGAATCTTGCCTCATCTCCAGCCTCATTTCATCACACTCCCCACTGGCTCCCTTGCTCCAAGGGCCCGCCATGCAGCCTTCAGATCTGCTGTTGTTTCTGTCTGGAACACGGTTCCCCAGATCCTCATTCACACTG
Source organism: Nycticebus coucang (assembly GCF_027406575.1). Taxonomy (NCBI): domain Eukaryota; kingdom Metazoa; phylum Chordata; class Mammalia; order Primates; family Lorisidae; genus Nycticebus; species Nycticebus coucang. Next base: position 94,196,503 of record NC_069788.1, read on the forward strand.
CTGACTGCAGGTCTCAGCTTCACTATCACCTCCCAGGCCCTTGCATGCTATCACCGCTGTTTGTTTTTGTTTGTTTTGTTTTTGACAGCACTTGCCCCTATCTCAAATCACCTCTTCATGTATATGTGTATTTGTTATAATAGAATAAAAGTTCCATGAGAAGATGGACCTTGTCTTACTCTGCTATACTCCAGTGCCAAGTAGTTGCCTGAGCCACACTGGTCTCATGTGTTTGTTTCTCTTAGTTGGCTTGTTCTTTTTTTTTTTTTTGAGACAGAGTCTCACCCTGTCACCCCAGGTAGAGTGCAGTGGCATCATCACAGCTTACTGTAGCCTCGAACTCCTGGGCTCAAGTGATCCTCTTCTCCCGAGAAGCTCAGACTACAAGCTTGTGCTACCAGGCCTGGGTAATTTTTCTATTTTTAGTAGAGAAGGGGTCCTGCTCTTGCTCAGGCTGATGTCAGATTTATGAGCTCAAGTGATCCTCCACGTCAGCCTCCCAGAGTGCTAGGATTACGGGAGTGAGCCACCGCACCTCATGTGGTCCCATGTGTTTTTATCCCTCCAGAATCCTCTGAGCCACACTGTACCTGATTAATGGAACTGAACCCTTTATGCCTGGCTAAACCTTGCCAACTTCCTTGAAGCCGCACCATCGCCTTCTAGACACTGCCTGCCTGGATCTGTTTCTTTCTCGCCTTGCCTCTAACCTTTGTCCCTTCTTCTGGGGGCATATAATAGAAATTTAACCCCAGAAGCAAAATTTTACTAGCTGTCAAAGAGATGCCACTAGCTGGTGTAGGAAATCAGAAAGAGACTCCTGTCTGAGAAGAAAAAACCCCGTGGGTGCAGGGTGTGGAGAATATGCAGGCTCGGTTTTAGCCCTCAGCTGGAGCCTTGTGCAGTGCACGCACCGCACAGCTGTACACGGATGAAATGTTTGAGATCTCAGCGATATCATGTCAAGCCTCACAGGATAGATTTTTAGCTTCCTTCAAGTCTCTATTCTCTGACATTTTATATTTATTCTCAATTATCCATGGTACAAAGGGAATAGAAATATGAAAGGCAAAGACACCCCCTAAATCTCACTACTTCCTGAGCCCTAATTATGTGTCAGGTGTTAAGCTGAACACACAAAACACATTGTCACATTTTATCAACCATATAATGTGAGCACACCAAGTAACAGAATTCCATAGATATATGATCCCATGAGAAGATAAAAATCACAATGTGTTTTCTTTATGCATAGAAAAACATGGCTAGATAGAAATCTCTTAATAGCACTTATTTTAGGGGAGCAGGATTTGCAATGGAACTATGCACTTGATATATTTCTGAATTGTTTACCTTTTGTTTTTTTTTTTTTACAATGAGCCACACCTTATCACTTTACAAGCAGAAAATAATAATAAAGCCATTTCCATTTTGGAAAAGAATAGCATGGAATAAGAAGAAGTAAAAAGTCAAATTAATTGCTTTAAATTTCAGGTTCTTGTACCCCACATTTGACTGGCTGATATGGGTGCTGCTAAGCAGGAAAATGACCCCAAATGACTCAGGTCAGAGGAAGAGATATTGCCGAAGAGCTGAATAAACAGCCCTGAAATAACTCCCACTCCACCACAGCTGACAGCACCTCCTCAGAAGCAGAACCCATCCTGTCTTCACATTAAAAGCGAAACCACTTGCCAGGCTAACAGTGAACTCAATCTCTAATTTTAAGAAGGTACTTGCTTTTTCAACACACAATTGTGTGTCTAAGCGACTCATCACCATTTTGTCAAACCACCGAGTGGGAAAATGAGTTCTCACATTTGCAGTCCTGATGTGATAAACGCGCAGCTGGGAGTCAATTATATTGTTCACATTTTTTTTTTTTTTTTTTTTTGTAGAGACAGAGTTTCACTTTATCGCCCTCAGTAGAGTGCCGTGGCGTCACACAGCTCACAGCAACCTCCAACTCCTGGGCCTAGGCGATTCTCCTGCCTCAGCCTCCCGAGCAGCTGGGACTACAGGCACCCGCCACAATGCCCGGCTATTTTTTTTGTTGTTGCAGTTTGGCTGGGGCCGGGTTTGAACCCGCCACCCTCGGTATATGGGGCCAGCGCCCTGCTCACTGAGCCACAGGTGCCGCCCAACATTTTTACAACTCATTTATTTCTCCGTTTTTAGAAATAACTTTACAACTAATAGTTTTCTTTCACTTGTTCCCAATGTGTCGTTTTTCAACAAGAACAGGAGCACGGGCCACAAGGCAGAAGAGCTGAAGAAGGCTGCCAAGTTCATCGTGTACTGGGTTACCAGCGGGAAGTGCAAATGGGGGCAGCAGCCAGCAGCCCCCACTGCGAGGAGAAAGGCCCTCAAGGAGGAGAAGATTTACTCCTTCTCTCTGTGGTTACTTTGGCTCTTTTAAAATGAGCACAAACTCAAAAGGAAGAATTACTAATCAGAACAATTCACTGAACTCCTCTGTAACCTTGGTAATCCCTTCTTGGCACTGGGCTTTCCCTTCCTGTTTTGATTCAGTAACCATTGCTTTGTTCTTCTTTTCACTTCTCTTTTCATTGTTGTTTGTTTTAGCCAGAGAAACACACATGGAGATGCTAATGAAAGTTGCCTGGAGACTTGGAAGGGTAGCCTTTCCCTGGCCCAAGTGCCATTTCTGCATGTCCCCTTCAGTTCAGCCTGGTGTGAGGGGTGGGGGGACTTCAGTACCTTCCCTCCAGAGCTTCATTTAACATCTTTTCCAACCAGACACTGAGGATTGAGATGAAAGACCCCTGCTCTCAAATATGGCAAAATTTACTGGAGAAACAATCAAGTAAGGAACCATTTTACTACACGATGCTGTGTGCTGTCTTTATTATAATGACTATCCCTGGCCAGGCATGGTGGCTCACTCCTGTAATCCCAGCACTTGGGAGGCTGAGATGGGCAGGTCGTCTAAGCTCATCCACTTGAGATCAGCCTGCGCTAGAGCAAGACCCTGTCTCTAAAAATAGCTGAGCGCTGTGGCGGTGCTTATAGTCACAGCTACTTGGGAGGCTGTGTCAGGAGAATTGCTTGAGCCCAAGAGTTTGAGGTTGCTGTGAGCTATGATGGCATAGCACTCTTCTGAAGGTGACAAAGTGAGACTTTGTCTCAAAAACAAAAACAATCCCCTCCAAACCCCCAAAAAACTATCCTTGGTATTGACTATTTTATTTTCAGTGAAACCTTATTTCAGGCTTTGCTAAGTCCTTTTTTTTTTTTTTTTTTATGAGACACAGTCTTAGTTGCCCCAGGTAGAGTGCCATGGTGTCAAAGCTCACAGCAACTTCAAACTGGTGGGCTCAAGTGATCCTCTTGCCTCAGCCTCCTGAGTAGCTGGGACTACTGGCACCCACCACAATGCCCAGCTAGTTTTTCTATTTTTAGTAGAGACAGAGTCTTAATTTGCTCAGGCTGTTCTCACTCCTGCCTCAGGTGATCCACCTGCCTCCGACTCTCAGAGTGCTAGAATTACAGGTGTGAGCCACTGCTCCTGATTTAATATATTTTTTAACACCCCCCTTACCCACCTCCCAATTAATTAGTTCCCTGCCCTAAGAGTGAGACTCCTGCTGTGCCTGCGCTGAGGTCCTTATTAAAGGAGTCTGCCTTCTGTCCTGGGCTCAGGACCTACTTGCCAAGAGCATCTCCTGCTCCCAACTGCCCGTTCCCACTTAGAAGCAACCATGATGGGACGTGGGAGACCCACAAAGTAGATCAGGGCCCCTCGACTCCATCGGCTTCATTTTGCAGGAAATGCAGACACAGTGGGTTGGAGACATGAAGTGTTTGCGCCTAGTGTGCATGAACTTCCCTGACATTCAGCCTTCTGCTGGTCCCATCTGCCCTCACTCACCTTCTGGTCACTTTCACAGCCCTCAGCCAACCTTCCTGTTGCGTAATATCTTTTTATTTCTGGACACCATCTTGGGTCTGTTCAGTGCAATGTTGTCCCGCTGGTACTCCTCAAGCCAGGTGTGCATGTCCTGCAGATGTCGTGTGAGGGCAGCAGCTGGCTCAAGGTGTGCCCTGGTGCTCCTAGAACCCGTGGAGCAAGTTCCCTTCGTGTCCCAGGAGTGATGACAGTGGGATGCATGTTCTCATCTCTGTGGGGGAAGAAAGCAGTTTAACAGCATCCTTGGCTGTCACAGTGAAGGTGGAGTCTTCTGATAAATCAATTCAGCCTCTTTGAGAAAGTTCTTTAACACTCCACCAACAATGCCAGGTCCCTATGCTCAACCAGAAATGAAAACTTAAACATGGAACAATATTTCCTTTTCTTAAAGAGACCTCCAGCATGGCCTAAAGCTGAAAAGCAAGCCCCATGCCCTCCAGGCTTCCCCACAAGGCCAGACACTTCTCATGCCCAATCAAGGTGTGGGAGCCACATCCCGCTGATTACATTACAGGCTGCTGTCTGCTCTCTAATGCCCATCCGTGAGTCTGGGAAAAGCATCTGCCACTAGGCAAGGAAGATGGGAAAGTTCTTCTCAAGACCTGACACTGGGCAGTGGCCATCAGATGGAAAACAATGGGACCTCAACATCTTTATATATATATATCTATATATTTTTTTTTTTTTTTTAGAGACAGAGTCTCACCTCGTCACCCTCAGTAGAGTGCCATGGCGTCACAGCTCACAGCAACCTTCAGCTCTTGGGCTTAGGCAATTCTCTTGCCTCAGCCTCTAGAGTAGCTGGGACTACAGGCACCCGCCATGATGCCTGGCTATTTTTTTGTTGCAATTTGGCCGGGGCCGGGTTTGAACCTGCCACCCTTGGTATGTGGGGCCGGCACCCTACTCACTGAGCCACAGGAGCTGCCCAACATCTTTATATTTTGAAAATATGAAAAATCATTTTTATAGCATCCTTTATCAGCCCCGAAACAGTTTGAGATGTTGGTGAACCTTAGTGCTTCCCTTCCCTTGCTGTCAGTGAGATAAATGTTGACCTTATGCCATGACAGGCCAGCCGGGCCCCGAGGCGGCCCAGGAGAAGGTGGCGACAGCACACTTCCTCTCTTTCTTTTGCCAAGAAGTCATCAAGTACATGAAGAATTTTCTTTCATGAAACCCTCTTTACCCTTATCTTTGTTTTCTTTTCAAATGAGTCCCAGTTGTAAGATTCAGCAGAGATGGGTGTTTTTATTAGAAGGCCTAGCTCAGCAGTGTGGAGGTGTGAGTCCCCAGAAAGAACCAGGAGGCTCCATTCTCTGAGATTTAACAACGCGCAAAGTAAGGTCTCTGCAGATGACACCCACAGTAAATAAGATGATGTTAGTGAGCCTCAGAGGCAGGGTAAAAGCTCTAGGACCTCTCACCTCTGTGATTAGTAGGTTATCTTGAGTTCCATGATTCCCAATTCGGGGTAACCTCATCATTCAGGAAAGTGTTTTCTTATCAGCGGTCCCTGACTCTGATGGTTAGTTTTTAATAACATTTATTTATAATAACATTTCATACGTGTTATTCATAAAAACATATCTTCATTGTAGAAAATTCAGAAAATGCAGAAAGCTACTCATAATCCTGCTGCTCAGAAAAGAGAATGAACTCATCTCTCTGCAGTTCAGTTTCCCCATCAATAAAATGGGAGATAAACAGTAGTACAGTAAGTATAAGGATGAAGGGAGATTATAACGTAAAGTACTGAGCACGTGATGGGAACTAAACAGTGTGAGCTGCCAATGTTGCCGACACCTGGCTGCATTTCCTTTCAGGCTTTGTGTGTGTGTATGAGGGTCTGCGATCATCAGCATTTCATAAACTTTGAGTCTTTCTTATGGAGAACTAATTTTTCTTGAAATTCCTGCCTATATCCAATTTGAGCGGGGTTCTGACTAATCTTCTAAGGCCATGTCCTATACGCTATCATGGGAAGGAAGATGGGCATTCAAAAAGGAAGAGAAAGAAAGAAAAGTTAAGAAGTGCTACCTCTGTGTACAAGGCAATGATGTTTATTTCTACCCCTTGGACATGAACGTGAGGATATTTTTCTAGAGGCAATAATGTGTTTTCCCCAGTCTTACAGATTCTGACCTAATCTCCTGTCTTATCGACAGTGCAGGCTCACGAGATGGCTGCCTGGGGCGAGGGGTTCAATCTGCAACCACAGAAAAGAAAGCACTGCTCTGTGACCTGCAGAGATTAGACGGGCCACCTCGGCCTCATTAGTGTGGAGAGCTCATCAGCCATGCTCACATAAACCCCACTCTGTACGTAAATATTCCACATGAGGCAATCTCCCTCAGAAATCTTTGATGCTAGTGCCAAAGGATGCTTTGTGGAGAGGCCTGGCCTGCACCCTATCAGTTCAGCCACGTTGTCAGGACTTGCCACATGTTATCGGTGCAGACATGAGGGAGACCCTGGGAATATATAGTGGCAAGGACCCAATCTCTCTTCTCTAGATACACATGTAGTTATACTGAGAAAGCAAACGGGTCCTTGCCTCTCAGTACACTGTGAAAAGTGGAGCTGTTTTTAGGACTTTAGCAAGGCCAGAAGAGGGCCCACGGAGGCTGCCTAGAAATCATGCAAGCTTTGCAGAGAAGGTGGAGTTGGCCTGAGTTTTGAAGGAGCGGTAGGAGTTTCTCAGGTAGACAAAGGGGAGAGGGAAACTCAGAAGTGTGGGCTCTGAACTCAGCTTGTCTGCTTCAAACCCCAGCTCTGTGATGCTGGGTGACTTCCTTAACTGCTCTGGGCCTGGTTTGGTTTTGTTCTACATAAGATTTTTAAAACCAGCTTTATTGAGATAAAATTTCACATGCCATATAATTAACCTATTAAATGTGCATAATTCAATGTTTTTTTAGGATATTTAATTAGGAACAATTTTATTTAGGATATGCTTTTTAGGGTATGCAACTATGTCCAAAAATTCACAACAGAACATTTTTGTCACACACACCCCACACTCACCAGCAGTCACTTTTCATGTTCCCCAAAACTCCCATCCCCTGGCAACCACTGATTCACTTTTTCTCTCTATAGTTAGCCTATTTTGGACACGTTATATAAATGTGATCATACAGCATGTGATCTTTTGTGACTGGCTTCTTTCACTCAGCACAGTATTTTTGAGGCCTGTGCCTGACTTGTCATGTCTAAAATGAGAGAAATAATTGAATCCATCTCGGAGGTAGAATTTTCTGGTGAAGTTTCAATGAGAACAAGCTTGTCGAGGGTCTGGCACGGAGTAAGTACTCCCATCTATGATGATCCTGCCATCTTTACATGTGGATGAGCTGGGGAACTATGGCTCATGCATACAGCTGCTCAAACTTTAAAACAGTGCATGGTGAGAAAAGCAGACGTAAAGAAGAATGCAGTAGAGGTGAGGCAGGGAAATGCAGGGGCACAAGATGAGCGTCATGGGAATAGCGTCTCTCAGGGTGTTATAAGAATTAGACGCGGGAAAGGGCTTTGCAAATAGTGAACGCATGCACAAATGGCCACAGTTACTATTCTTTTGGTTTTAAAAATGAAAATCATAGGGTGGGTGTGGTGGCTCATGCCTGTAATCCCAGAACTCTGGGAGGCCGAGGCAGGTGAATCGTTTGAGCTCAGGAGTTCGAGATCAGCCTGACAAAGAGTGAGAACCTGTCTCGAAAAGTAGCTGGCTACTGTGGTGGGCGCCTCTAGTCCCAGCTACTTGGGAGGCTGAGGCAAGAGAATCACTTGAGCCCAGGAGTGTGAGGTTGCTATGAGCTATGATGCCATGGCACTCTACCAAGGGTGACAAATAGAGAGTCTCAAAAATAAAATGAAATAAAGTAATAAACTAAAATAAAATATAAAAAAATAAAATTGAAAATCATGTACCCATTAAACAGTAACTCCCCATTCCTTCCTCCTCCCAGTCCCTGGCAACCACACCCTACTTTCTGTTTGGATGAATCTGATACTGTAGGTACTTCAGGTTCGGGGCATCAGACCGTGTTTGTCCTTTTGTGACTGGCTTCTTCCACTCAGGATAATACCCTCAAGATTTATGCATGTTATAGGGTATCAGAATTTCCCTTCATTTTAAGGCTGAATGCCCTACCTCGTGCCAAGCACTTTCCGTGTATTATCTCGTGTAAGCCGCAACATCTCTGCAAGGCAGACAGGGAGTGATTAAAATGTACAAAGAAACTGAGATTCAGGAGAGACCAAGGAACGTGTGCCAGTTCTCACATTAGGGCTTCCCTAGAGGAACTGGAATTCAAGATCGACTCTGGACACTCTCTCCACCATGCTCCACTTTGCCATCTCACGAGCAAAGTAACTGTACAATTTCCTGCACATACCAATCTGCTCCTCCTCCTTATTTATTTTAAATGCCGTTCTCATCTCTGTCATATCACATGATAAATCAATCCATGATCGTCTTGCCTGTCACAGTATCATGAAATTTCAGTCACCTCTCCCCTGAGTCTCCATGGGGGGAGAAGTGCCTTTTGATTAAATAATGACATTACATTCCAACGAAAGAAAAGACAAAAATCAACTTTGCTGATTGTTTCAGCTATCATGTTAGGGACCATCTCCAGTTTTGTTTTGGTTGCTGGAAATGAACTTATCTGGCTAGGCCATCTGGCTCTCCCTGACTTGGGTAAAAGATACGCTGTTAAAGTTATATGAATTGTTCATTGTTTATTCTCCTTGGAAAACCTGTTAAGAGTCAATTATTTCTGCTTGTTAAACCCAAAGAAACATGCCCAAATTATGGAATGCCTCCATCTTCCTAATTTTTATTTATTTTTTTCTTAACAGCTTTTTCAGGTTGAAACCCTCCCTCCATCTTCTTTAACTAAAACATCAAACATACTTGTCTTAGTGTAAAAATCATTTCTTCTCCCACAGTCTCAGGCAGATTGTATACAAGTTACGGAGATGAATAAGATAAAGGAGGTTGGTGAAATTATGGTTCAATAAAACTTTTCATACTGTCAATGAGAAAACAAAATGTTACAACTACGTAGGATAACAATTGGTCATTATCTTATAATGGGCAGCAGGCACACACCGTGCAGCTCAGCCATCCCACTCCTAGATACCTTAGGACAGTGGTTCCCAAAGTGGAAACTTGCTAGAATGCAAAATCTCTGGCCCCAGCTCTGGTCCCACTGAATCAGAAGCTCCGGGAATGATGTCCAGCAATTTGCATTACTCTAAGCAATTCTGATGCATGCTTGCACTTGAGAACTATTGGGCTAACGAATGCTTATACCTGTGTATCAAAGTGACATCAACCAAGAATGTTCACTATGGCATTGATTGAAATGAGAAGAACCAGGAAAAAAACCTCCACCCAATATCCCAAATCAGGAGAATGAATAAGTAAACTGTGGAGTATTTATATAATACCATGTTATACAAAAGGAAAAATAAGTGAACTACAGTTACAGGTTACACATGATATAGATTACCCTTAGAAACATAATGTTGAGGCTGAAAAGAATAGTTGTAGTTTGGCGGCTCCTGTAGCTCAGTGGGTAGGGCACCAGCCACATACACCGAGGGTGGTGGGCTCGAACCCAGCCTGGGCCAGCTAAACAACAATGACAATTGCAACAAAAAAATAGCTGGGTGTTGTGGCAGGTGCCTGGAGTCCCAGCTACTTGGGAGGCTGAGGCAAGAGAATTGCTTAAGCTCAAGAGTTGGAGGTTGCTGTGAGCTTTGATGCTACAGCACTCTACTGAGGGTGACATAGTGAGACTCTGTCTCAGAAAAAAAAAAAAGTTGTAGTTGACTACAGTCAATATGCTTTCTTTGTAAATCTCAAAGCCAAAAATGAAACAATGCATTGCTCAGGGCTTTGTGCTTACATGATAAAAGTATAAATTTTGAAAAACCAAAAGAATGATAACCACATAATTCAGGGTAGTGGCCCCTCTGTGGAAGGCGAGGTGGGGATGGGATGGTGTTGATAATGTCTCATCCTCAAGTTGGGTGGTGGATTCGTGGGTATCTATTTATTTTATTAGTAAGATACCTTACATTTAAGTTAAACACATCCTTCCGTATGTATCAAATACGAAGTTTAAAAAAAGGAATGAGGATGAATTCTGCCAAGTTCCACACTATCTCTTGCTTGATTAGGAGAAGGATGCTCAGGAAAGTATTCTGTAAGAGACAGAATGTTTGAGAAGATTCTCCAGAGGGGAATCAGCTTGGAAGGGTTGGTGACCTCTGAGAAACCAGTGGGGTGGTGAAGGCGGCTGGAATGCACAGAGGATTCCCTTTTCTCACCTCCTCATCAACCTCCCACTTCAGGACAGTAACGTGCCGAGTGCTGGCTCTTTACTTCTGCCACCATCCTTGTTTGGGTTACTCATTTACCAGACACTTGGGAGCCTGCGATGTACTGCAAAGTGAGAAGCCAGTGACAGGGGATGAGCTGAAAGGCAGTGAAGAGAGGAATTGAGGGGAGCAGCTGGTCTAGGAGCCCCAGGTCTGGATAAAGAGGCCCCTGAAAAGTCCAGAACAAAATGTAGATAACTGTGTTTACTACTTAAAATTTTTTTTTCTTCAACCATCAATTGAATCCTCCCTGGGATTGCAAATTGCTGCTTGGAAAATTATGGAACTTTCCCTAAATGAAAGGATACATTTTATTTGAAGTTAGAGTACTTAACCACCTCACAAAGTACTTAGCATTTGTGCTGTCAATCCGTCATTAAAAGCGAGATGCATGATCCCCGTTCTTTCTCTATGAACTAGAAGGCAAAGCGTATATTTTGATTTCCATGTGCAGACTGATTTAAAATTGCCTCCCAGATCTAACCTGGAGAGCTATTCTCAAGGCTGTTTGTAACATGGGCTAGAGGTAGATTCCTACAGGCCTGGGTCAACATAGGTTTGCCTTTAACTGGAGCAACTATCAAAGCCCTGTCTGTTTTCCACAATATACTTTTCTTTATTTCCCAAACGTACACTCCGAATTGTCACAGGATATACTTTGTTAAGCGAAATTCACTCTTGGAACATTAGATAGTTTTAATACACTATAATGAGGGAGTTTTAGGTGAAGCAGAAAAACCAGGGTACGAAAAAAAAAATGAAGTATGCTGAATACTTCTGACTTCGAACTAACTGAAGAATAAATGTCCACTGCCCCAAACAGGACCCCTCTTGGGGCTGGCCCAGATCCAAATACACAGGACTTCTTATTCCCTTCAGGAAATGCAGAAAGGGTCTTCCTATTCTATAGAATATACAGGGTACCATAGAAGAAACATTTATAAGGTGAGTATGATTTTTCTGAAAATGGCATTTTTCCCACTTAAAAAAATTAAACTTAGAATAGTTTTAGAATTATGAAAAAATTGTAAAGATAGTACAGAGTTCTAATATTATGCCCTGCAACCTGCCACTAACATCTTCCATGAACATGGTATATTAGTTACAATTAATGAACCAATATTAATCAATACATTGTTCTTCACTAAATTCCATACTTTATTCAGATCTCTTTTTTCATTTTTCAGACTTCATGATTCCCTATTGTCCTTTTTCTGTTCTAGGATCCCATCCAGGATACCACGATACATTTGATGGTGGTGTCTCCTTAGGCTCTACTGGTTCTTAGATTTTCCCTGTTTGATGACCTTGACAGTTTTGAGGTGTACCAGGTGGGTGTTTTATAGAATGTTCCTCAATTGCTCTTCAATGTATCTGATGCTTCCTTAAGATTCGACTGGAGTGATGGGTTTGAGGGATGAAGACCAGAGAGGAGAAGTGTATTCTTATCATAATCTATACAGATCAAGGACATACACCACCAACATGACTTACTGCTCAGGATACCAAACCCGGATCTCCTAGCAGAAGTAGCATTTGGCAGGTTTCTCCATTGTGACGTCAGACACCAGCCCCTCACTACTTCCATACTGTACTCTTTGGAAGGAAGTGGCTATGTGCAGCCCACACCCAGGAGTGGGAAGTTAATGTTCCACTGCCTTGAGGATGGAGGACCCACATCAGTTACATGGACTTCTTCTTCAGTAGAGATTTGTCTCCACTCTTCCATTTATTTACTGAATCATTTATTTAAATCAGTGTGAACTCAGGGATATTTACTTTATATTTGGGCGGGTTCTTATCCGATTCTAATACTAATTGGTGTATTTGTTGCTCAAATCATTATAGCATTGAGCACTGGGAGCTCTTTCAGTTGGCTCCTGTGTTCCTTTGGCATATCCCTGTCATTATGGGGTTTTTCTTAACCACTTTTTACTTGGTGCACCTGAATTTACCATGAGCTTTCATTCCAAAATTGAGCAGATTTGGGGGCTGGGGTGGGGAAGGATAGGAATTACTCTAAAGTCTGAGAAGCTATAATAAATATTATTTTCTTGACAAAAAGCCCATCCTTGTTAAATGACCAGTCCTTTCTATATTTGCACTACAGAAATGTCTCTTTTCCTTCAATGTACAGTAACAGTTTCTTCATCCTTCTTTTAATCAGAAATTCCATCAGAAAGCGTGGAACTTGGGTATAACACAAAATTTGCAAAATTGAGTTGCCAAACTCCATGACCCCAGGAGAACATCTTATTTTATTTTTCAGTGTTTAGCTGAAAATTAATTTTCTGTTGCTGCTGTAACACACCACCACAAATGTAATAGCTTAAAACAAAACAAATATATCATCTCACACTTCCGTCGGTCAGAAGTTTGACTTGGGTCTCATCAAGCTAAAAAAAAGGTTTCTGCAGGGATGCCTTCTTTTTAGGAGAATTATTTCCTTGTTAATTCAGGCTGTTGATAGAATTCAGATCCTTGTGGTTGCAGGACTGAGGTCCCTGTTTCCTTGCTGGCTATTAGACTGTTGGCAGATCCATAGCTTCCACTGGAGGAAGCTGTCCACATTTCCTGCCCCATTTCTCCATCTTCAGGGCAGCAGTGGTGGGCGAAGTCCATCTCATGCTTTGAATCTATCTCTTCTGCTCTTACATCATATTGCTCTGACCTCTGCTGGGAAAGATTCTCAGCTTCCTAAGTAGCTGGAACTACAGGTGGGAGCAGAAGTACCTAGCTGATTCTCTGTTTTAAAATCCTCATGTGACTAAATTGAGATCAACTGGATAATCCAGAATAATCTCCCTATTCATAGGTTCCACAGAAAGGACATCTTGGGGAGGCCATTACTTGGCTTACCACATAGTGTATAGTCTATCACAGGCATTCAACTGGTGACTAATAAATGAATGAAAGAGAAAAAGAACACTGCAAGCTGGGTGCACATTCACAGGAGACTCACACAACCCAGCCGCTGCTCTGAGATCATGCTGAATAGAAGATATTCTATATATATAAAATGAATTGTTTGCTGAGCGGAAAGCATGACAGTTTAAGATAATGAAAGCAACTTGAGGCTTTTTTTGTATTCAGTTGAACATGATTCTTGGTCCTGGGTGCACATTGGAATCACCAAGGAGATTTTTAAAAATATGGATGCCAGAGCCCTCCACAAACCAGTTAAATCAGAACCTCCGAGGGCTTTGTTAAAAACTCGTCAGGAGATTCTAAAGTGCAGGTGAGGCTGAGAGTTACTGATATTAGATATGAGATATTAGAATTATCCATATCCCAGAGCCGAGGACTTGAAACCCTTCTGATTCTGTTACCTTTTGTTATGGACTGGTTTGTGTCTACCTAAAATTCCTGTGTTGAAGTCCTAACCTTCCAGTACTTCAGAACATGACTGTTTGGGGAGGTAGGGTTTTAAAAGAGATACTTAAGTTAAAGTGAGTTCATTAGGGCCCTAATCCAATATGACTAGTATCCTTAGACAAGAGGAGATGAGGAGGCAGACACTCCCAAAGGGAACACTTTGTGAAGACACAGGGAGACCACGGTCTGCAAGCCAAGGAGAGGCCTCAGAAGAAACCGACCCTGCTGACACCTTGATCTCAACTTCCAGACTTTGGAACTGTAAGAAGACCAATTTCTGCTGTTTAAGTGGGAGGGGGGCGGAGGGGGGCACCCCTACCTTGGTCCTTTGTTAGGGCTGCCCTAGCAAACTGCCAGATTTTAAATAACTGGTGCTTTGGAGCTTCCTTATGAAGTGCAAGTTCCCCAGGGAAGGACCTGCTTTGTTACCTTTGTTTCCCCTGATGCTGATAAAGGTGTTTGAAAATAGCAGCAGTTCAGGGAGGGTGGAGCAAGATGGCAGCCGAGTAACAGCTTCCTTGCATCTGGGCACCGTGAGTCTGGGGATATAGGACTCCAGGCATCTCTGGCTGGTGGGATCTGCCTATCATCACCCCTGAGAGGATACAGGGAGTCAGCGAGAGACTTCTGGACCCCAAGAGGAGGACTAAAACAGTGGAAAACCGGCAAGTGGTCGCGTGTGTTCAATCCGCCTAAACCCGCCCGCAACTGTAAGTTCAGTAGCAGCGAGACTGCAAACCAGAAAGGCCTTACCTGTAAACTGTTTTGGTGTCTTTGGACTTGGCACTCAGCTGAACTGCCTTGGGGAGAGCCTGAGCGGGAGTGCGGAGAACTTTGGCCTTTGTCTAGGGCCCCAGTCTGAGCCGCTGAGCCAGACGGAGCTAATAGAGTTTGGCTCTGGGTCACAGGCAGACATTGTGAGCGATCTGCCCTGGCAAGCTCCGCCCTCAGGGTCGCAGAGCTGGAATTGGGTGGGAGCTGGTAACCCAGCGACCAAGTAGCCTAAGGGCGGGGTCTGAGCTGCCTTGCAGCCCTAACCCTCGGGGGCAGAGGGAGACCAGTTTTGACACACAGGGTAAGTGGATGGCCACTTCAGCAGTGATTCCAGCAACAAGCACTTCCCTGAGAAAGCTTCTGCTCAGTAAGTGAACAAGTTCAAAGTGCCTTTTAGGTGGGCTGAAGAGAGATTTAGGGTGTCTACCTGCTGGGGTTCGAGAAACTAGCAGCCTCCAGTCATATCAGAACTGTGATTAACATCTCATACCCCAGAAGACCACGTGTTGCCCAGACAATATTCAATTCCATATACATACTGCTTTGTTTTTGGTTGCGTGTATGTTTTTTTTTGTTTGTTTGTTTGGTTTTTTTTTTGGTTTGGTTGTTTTTTTTGTTTATTTTGACGTTCTAGATTGTTGTTTTGTTTTTTAAGTTCAACCTTTTCCATACACATCCTTTTTCTTTCTCAATTTTTCTAGTTTAATTATAATTTCCCATTGCTGCCTATTTCAATAATCAGAACTTCATTTTTGTTAGTGTTTCTACCACTATTATTTGGTTTTTCCAGCCAATTTTATCCCGTAAAGTTTTCTGTTTGCTTGTTTTGGTTTGATTTATAGCATTTTTGTCTTTCCTCTCTACTTGGTGGAGGTGGGGTACTGTGTCTGATCAGGTTAGCAAAGAGCTGCTGACCTCAAGGGAACCACCCCACTGGGCACCCCCAGAAGGTGTTTTTTTTTTTTTTAAGGTTGTATCAAAGTACCCTACTGTACACCTATATTGCTCTGTCTCCCTCTTTCTGTGCCTCTCTTCTTTTTGTCAATATTCCTTTCACCCAACCACTCTCCTTTCTCTATTTTTCATTTTTTTTTTTCTTATCACTTGGTCCTCATTTCTTTCATCGCTTTTTTGCTCTTAAACCTTCTCACCCTTCTGGTCCTGTAACCCTTAGTCCACAGGCACAAGAACTTAAAGAGCAAGAGGAATTGAAAGGAAAATTAGGGCAAGTAAACAGATAAAAGAAATCACCCATGAGGAAGAATCAGCAGAAAACTCCAGGCAACATGAAGAACCAGTCCAGAACTACCCCGCCAAGGGACCATGAGGTAGCTACTGCAGAGGATTCCACCTATACAGAAATGTTAGGAATGACAGAAAGGGAATTTAGAATACACATGTTGAAGACAATGAAGGAAATGATGGAAACAATGAAGGAAACTGTTAATAAAGTGGAAAATAACCAAAAGGAAATTCAAAAACAGAATCAAATAAGAGATGAACGATATGAAGAATATAAAAAGGATATAGCAGAGCTGAAGGAAATGAAACAGTCAATCAGGGAACTTAAAGATGCAATGGAAAGTATCAGCAACAGGTTAGACCATGCAGAAGAAAGAATTTCAGAGGTAGAAGACAAAGTTTTTGAGATAACTCAGATAGTAAAAGAGGCAGAAAAGAAGAGAGAGAAAGCAGAACGTTCATTGTCAGAATTATGGGACTTTATGAAGCGTTCCAACATACGAGTTATAGGAATTCCAGAAGGGGAAGAAGAATGCCCCAGAGGAATGGAAGCCATACTAGAGAATATTATAAAAGAAAATTTCCCAAATATCACCAAAGATTCTGACACACTGCTTTCAGAGGGATATCGGACCCCAGGTCGCCTCAACTCTAACCGAGCTTCTCCAAGACACATTGTGATGAACCTGTCCAAAGTCAAGACCAAAGAAAAGATTCTGCAAGCTGCCAGGAGTAAGCGCCAGTTGACCTACAGGGGCAAATCCATCAGATTGACCGCAGACTTCTCTAATGAAACTTTCCAAGCAAGAAGACAATGGTCATCTACCTTTAATCTACTTAAACAGAACAATTTTCAGCCCAGAATTCTGTACCCTGCTAAGCTAAGCTTCAAAATTGAAGGAGAAATCAAATCATTTACGGATATACAAACATTGAGGAAATTCGCCACAACAAGACCAGCTCTACAGGAAATACTTCAACCTGTTCTGCACACTGACCACCACAATGGATCAGCAGCAAAGTAAGAACTCAGAAATTAAAGGACAGAACCTAACCTCCACACTGATGCAAAAGATAAAACTAAGCAATGGACTCTCACAAAATAAGATGAATAGAATACTACCACACTTGTCAATTATCTCAATAAATGTTAATGGCTTGAATTCCCCACTGAAGAGACATAGATTGGTTGACTGGATTAAAAAACACAAGCCATCCATTTGCTGTCTGCAAGAAACACACCTGGCTTCAAAAGACAAATTAAAGCTCCGAGTCAAGGGTTGGAAGACAATTTTTCAGGCAAATGGAATTCAGAAGAAAAGAGGAGTTGCAATCTTATTTTCAGACACATGTGGATTTAAAGCAACTAAAGTCAAAAAAAGACAAAGATGGTCACTTTATATTGGTCAAGGGAAAAATACAACAAGAAGACATTTCAATTCTAAATATTTATGCACCCAATTTAAATGCTCCCAGATTCTTGAAGCAGACCTTACTCAGTCTGAGCAATATGATATCTGATAATACCATCATAACAGGGGACTTTAACACTCCTCTTACAAAGCTGGACAGATCCTCTAAACAGAAATTAAACAAGGATATAAGAGACTTAAATGAGACTCTAGAACAACTGTGCTTGATAGATGCATATAGAACACTCCATCCCAAAGATAAAGAATATACATTCTTCTCATCACCCCATGGAACATTCTCCAAAATTGATCATATCCTGGGACACAAAACAAATATCAACAGAATCAAAAGAATTGAAATTTTACCTTGTATCTTCTCAGACCATAAGGCACTAAAGGTGGAACTCAACTCTAACAAAAATGCTCGACCCCACCCAAAGGCATGGAAACTAAACAATCTTCTGTTGAATAACAGATGGGTGAAGGAAGAAATAAAACAGGAAATCATTAACTTCCTTGAGCATAACAACAATGAAGACACAAGCTACCAAAACCTGTGGGATACTGCAAAAGCAGTTTTGAGAGGAAAATTCATCGCTTTAGATGCCTACATTTGAAAAACAGAAAGAGAGCACATCAACAATCTCACAAGAGATCTTATGGAATTGGAAAAAGAAGAACAATCTAAGCCTAAACTCAGTAGAAGAAAAGAAATATCCAAAATCAAATCAGAGATCAATGAAATTGAAAACAAAAGAATCGTTCAGAAAATTAATGAAAAAAGGAGTTGGTTTTTTGAAAAAATAAATAAAATAGATAAACCATTGGCCAGACTAACCAGGAATAGAAAAGTAAAATCTCTAGTAACCTCAATCAGAAATGATAAAGGGGAAATAACAACTGATCCCACAGAGATACAAGAGATCATCTCTGAATACTACCAGAAACTCTATGCCCAGAAATTTGACAATGTGAAGGAAATGGATCAATATTTGGAATCACACCCTCTCGCTAGACTCAGCCAGGAAGAAATAGAGCTCCTGAACAGACCAATTTCAAGCACTGAGATCAAAGAAACAATAAAAAATCTTCCAACCAAAAAATGCCCTGGTCCAGATGGCTTCACTCCAGAATTCTATCAAACCTTCAAGGAAGAGATTATTCCTGTACTGCAGAAATTATTCCAAAAAACTGAGGAAGAAGGAATCTTCCCCAACACATTCTATGAAGCAAACATCACCCTGATACCAAAACCAGGAAAAGACCCAAACAAAAAGGAGAATTTCAGACCAATCTCACTCATGAACATAGACGCAAAAATTCTCAACACAATCCTAGCCAATAGATTACAGCTTATCATCAAAACAGTCATTCATCATGATCAAGTAGGCTTCATCCCAGGGATGCAAGGCTGGTTTAACATACGCAAGTCTATAAACGTTATCCACCATATTAACAGAGGCAAAAATAAAGATCACATGATCCTCTCAATAGATGCAGAAAAAGCATTTGATAAAATCCAGCATCCTTTTCTAATTAGAACTCTGAAGAGTATAGGCATAGGTGGCACATTTCTAAAACTGATTGAAGCTATCTATGACAAACCCACAGCCAATATTTTACCGAATGGAGTAAAACTGAAAGCTTTTCCTCTTAGAACTGGAACCAGACAAGGTTGTCCTCTGTCACCTTTACTATTCAACATAGTGCTGGAAGTTCTAGCCAATACAATTAGGCAAGACAAGGAAATAAAGGGAATCCAAATGGGAGCAGAGGAGGTCAAACTCTCCCTCTTTGCTGACGACATGATCTTATACTTAGAGAACCCCAAAGACTCAACCACAAGACTCGTAGAAGTCATCAAAAAATACAGTAATGTTTCAGGATATAAAATCAATGTCCACAAGTCAGTAGCCTTTGTGTACACCAATAACAGTCAAGATGAGAAGCTAATTAAGGACACAACTCCCTTCACCATAGTCTCAAAGAAAATGAAATACCTAGGAATATACCTAACGAAGGAGGTGAAGGACCTCTATAAAGAAAACTATGAAATCCTCAGAAAGGAAATAGCAGAGGATATTAACAAATGGAAGAACATACCATGCTCATGGATGGGAAGAATCAACATTGTTAAAATGTCCATACTTCCCAAAGCAATCTACCTATTCAATGCCATTCCTATCAAAATACCAACATCATACTTTCAAGATTTGGAAAAAATGATTCTGCGTTTTGTATGGAACTGGAAAAAACCCCGTATAGCTAAGGCAGTTCTTAGTAATAAAAATAAAGCTGGGGGCATCAGCATACCCCATTTTAGTCTATACTACAAAGCCATAGTGCTCAAGACAGCATGGTACTGGCACAAAAACAGAGACATAGACACTTGGAATCGAATGGAAAACCAAGAAATGAAACTAACATCTTACAACCACCTAATCTTTGATAAACCTAACAAGAACATACCTTGGGGGAAAGACTCCCTATTCAATCAATGGTGTTGGGAGAACTGGATGTCTACATGTAAAAGACTGAAACTGGACCCACACCTTTCCCCACTCACAAAAATTGATTCAAGATGGATAAAGGACTTAAATTTAAGGCATGAAACAATAAAAATCCTCCAAGAAAGCAGAGGAAAAACACTGGAAGATATTGGCCTGGGGAAAGACTTCATGAAGAAGACTGCCATGGCAATTGCAACAACAACAAAAATAAACAAATGGGACTTCATTAAACTGAAAAGCTTCTGTACAGCTAAGGAGACAATAACCAAAGCAAAGAGACAACCTACACAATGGGAAAGGATATTTGCATATTTTCAATCAGACAAAAGCTTGATAACTAGGATCTATAGAGAACTCAAATTAATCCACATGAAAAAAGCCAACAATCCCTTATATCGATGGGCAAGAGACATGAATAGAACTTTCTCTAAAGACGACAGATGAATGGCTAACAAACACATGAAAAAATGTTCATCATCTCTATATATTAGAGAAATGCAAATCAAAACAACCCTGAGATATCATCTAACCCCAGTGAGAATGGCCCACATCACAAAATCTCAAAACTGCAGATGCTGGCGTGGATGTGGAGTGAAGGGAACACTTTTACACTGCTGGTGGGACTGCAAACTAGTACAACCTTTCTGGAAGGTACTATGGAGAAACCTCAAAGCACTCAAGCTAGACCTCCCATTTGATCCTGCAATCCCATTACTGGGCATCTACCCAGAAGGAAAGAAATCCTTTTATCATAAGGACACTTGTACTAGACTGTTTATTGCAGCTCAATTTACAGTCGCCAAAATGTGGAAACAGCCTAAATGCCCACCAACCCAGGAATGGATTAACAAGCTGTGGTATATGTATACCATGGAATACTATTCAGCCATTAAAAAAAATGGAGACTTTACATCCTTCGTATTAACCTGGATGGACGTGGAAGATATTATTCTTAGTAAAGCATCACAAGAATGGAGAAGCATGAATCCTATGTACTCAATTTTGATATGAGGACAATTAATGACAATTATGGTTATGGGGGGGGAAACAGAAAGAGGGAAGGAGGGAGGTGGGTGGGGCCTTGGTGTGTGTCACACTTTATGGGGGCAAGACATGATTGCAAGAGGGAATTTACCTAACAATTGCAATCAGTGTAACCTGGCTTATTGTACCCTCAATGAATCCCCAACAATAAAAAAAAAAAATAAATAAATAAATAAAAAAAAAAA
Source organism: Nycticebus coucang (assembly GCF_027406575.1). Taxonomy (NCBI): domain Eukaryota; kingdom Metazoa; phylum Chordata; class Mammalia; order Primates; family Lorisidae; genus Nycticebus; species Nycticebus coucang. Next base: position 94,217,369 of record NC_069788.1, read on the forward strand.
AGAAAATTGTCAAATTAAGTTTATAAAAAAATATAAAAACACTTAAAATGATAATGTATCAATATTTTGTATGAAGTAGACCTCCATCAGTTGCTTTCAGATGGAACAGCAACTAAATTAATAAAACACTAATAATTTAAAAAAAAAAAAAAAGAAAATAGCAGCAGTTCAATAAATACAATCAAAACAGACACAAGCCTGGGTTTATGTCCCAGCTCTGCCACTAATTGGCCCTGTGATCTTGGCTAAGGCACTAAGCTTCTGAATTTTTGTCTGAAAAAAAACGCCACTACCCCATGAGACTGCTGAGACAGCATGAGATGGAGAAACCTGTGTGGTGAGAAATCTACCCAGATCTTTCCAGGGCCTGCTTGGTTCCGATTTGGAATACTTTCTTAGGTGCATAATGAATGAAGGAGCAGAGTCACAGAGCAAACAAGCAAACGTTCTTCTATCAGCTCAGCTGCGATTTTTAAAATTAGTTCCAATTTTGGTCTTCTCTAAGACAAAGCTTTTACCTTTTTCCACATTTACTGAGTGCTTAGGGCCGGTTTGTGAAAATGAAGTTGCAAATAAAACTCAACGATTTCACACAAGATACTTAAAATAACAAGTGGGCACAACCCTTTTGAAAAGCAATGTTGAATTATGGGTAAAAATCTTTAAAATATTCATACACTATTATCCAGAAATTTCACTTCCGTTACTCAATTCTGAAAAAATATGATAAATATAGAAAATAGCTTTATTCATAAGTATGTTACTCATAGCATGATATATACAGTGAAAGATCAATGGTGATCTAAATGCCAGTTGAGGGGGATAAATAAAATATAATACATGTCCAGCATAGGCTATTGTAAAGTTATCAAAATTGTGAACCAAAGTGTTATCAAAATTTTGCCTTACTTAAGAAAAAGATACAAAATGCATAGGTTGAAAATACATAGAGGGTACTTTGGAGGCCAAAGCGGAGGATTGTTTGAGGCCAGAAGTTTAAGACTAGCTTGGAGTTTAAGACCAGCCTGAACAAGAGAAAGACCCTGTCTCAATAGAAAATAAAATCAGCTAGGTGGGGTGGTGTGTGTCCATAGTCCCAGCTACTCAGGAGGCTGAGGCAGAAGGATTTCTGGTACTTTAGCCCAGTAACAGAGTGAGAGCCTCTCTTAAAACAAAAAACAAAAACCCCAATGCAAATAGGTAAGGCTAAAAGGAAACCTGCGTGGTGCTGCTGGTAAAGTGGGCGCCTGAGACGGTGGGATTATTCTCCTTCCTTTTCCTGCTCTGGAGTTCCTGACATTTTTCTATGATGAGCATTTGCTACATTTATCATGGTGAAGATAAAGTAGCGTTAATATGAAACAACCAACAATACACAACAGAAAGAAGCCCCAGGAGACCCATTTTGCTTAGGGATTAGGGATCCGATTACAATGCATGCAAATGATCAAACACCAGTTAGCTAATGACACAGCTGCTGCATAACGAGGCCCCTCCCAGAAGGTTTTCCTGGTGTGGGAGTAAAACACATCCTAAGGAAGTCACAGTGCTTAAGGGAGCCGAGGACAGAGGCTGCCAAGTGCTGCTTCAGCAACTTCTATGCCTTTTAGCAAAACATTATCTCCTTAATGAATTTAACAGAAACCTGTCAATGAAAGTCAATATTTACAGAAACCTGCAATTCAGATAAGGCACATATATTGTTCTTTCCCTCTGCAGCACGTCCATAGCAGTCTTTATTACTGGGGTGAGCTAGAAATCTAGGCACTGACTTTTCAACTCCCTCACGGTCACATCCAACCCTTCAAGTCCTAGTGACAATGACTGCAAGTCACCCTATAGATACTCCATTTCTCTCTGTGGCCAGTGCCACCATCACCTCAAAAACTGCAATGACCTCCAAGGCCGGAGACTGTCTTTCCTTTCTAACCTCATCTTCCCCTTCTTCTATACTAATAGAACCTCCTAAAAGGACTGGGCACATGGCTGCTTACAAAAAACTACATCTCCAAATTTCCTTGCAGTTAAGTGAGGCCATGTGACTAAAAGAGGTGATGTGGCAACTTCTGCGGGCTGGAATGAAGACATGGTGGTCATGATTTCAGATTCTTAAAAAAAAAACAACTAAGGAATTACCTGTAATTTAAAAAATTAATATTATCGTTAACTGACAAATCCTAATCATATTGCATTTATGGAGTACAATGTGATGTTTTGATATATGTAACATGTATACCACGTGGAATGATTAAATCAAGCTAATTAACATAGCTACCTCCCATCTTAACATTTTTTTTTGGTGGCAATACATTTGAAATGTACTCCCTCACTTATTTTGAAATACAGAATACATTATTATTGACCGTCTTCATGCTGCCGTCTAAATGAAACTCTGTGCCCTTTGCCCAGTAAGTCCTCATGTGGTTTCCAATTCTTTCCTTACTGGGAGGATATAATTGAGTTGTCTGTATTAGGTTCCTACTGATGCTGTAACAAATTATCAACAACTTAATGGCTCAAAACAACACAGATTTATTTCCATATAGTTCTTGAAAACAGAACTCCAAAAACAGTTTCACTGAGCTAAAGTCAGGGTTATCAGCAGAGCTAATTCCTTCTGAAGGCTCCAAAGGAAGGATACCTTTTCTTGTCTTCTTGGCTTTTGGACCTACATTCCTTATACTCTTTGGCTTATGGGTCCTGCCTCCAACTTCAATGCCAGCAGTGAAGCGTTTTCAAATCTCTCCCTGTTTCTGTCATCACATCACCTTCTTCTGACTCTGACTCCTCCTGTGTCCTCTCACAAGGATCCTGGTTATTGCACCGGGCCCTTGTTTTAAGACCTTTAACTTGATCACATCTGTATACTCCCTTTTATTATCCTGGGTAACGTTCACAGGTTCTGGGGATTAGGATGTGTATATGTTGGGGGAAGGGACATTATTTGTCCTATCCTAGTCATTAAATATAATTTTTGATCAACCTGCGTATGTAATTTCTGGCATCTGACACAGAAGACATTGAAAGAATTGAGCAACACTATTAAAGAAAATTTTCCTTATTCTCATTTTCTTGTTTATATAAATAAGGCTTCTTGGGTGCTTACACTAAAATGAAAAATAGGAATAGAATTGATTCTAAACTCGACTCTTTCTAGTAATAACTAATATTCACTCACTGATATATTAGTTGAACAAAATGATAAAGTTCCATTCATCTCATTGACGTGTGTTTTTACTACGACTTCATTTTTTATATTTAATAATTATTTATACAAATTTGGTACAAAGTTGCATGGTCTTGATCAGTTGTCTACTAATAATAATTAAGAAATAACTCAATTTAGAAGAAAATCTTAAAACAACTAAGCCTTATGATCACAGGAAAATTAAAAAATTAAATTTTAATTTACGTATATATTTTTGTTGGCATGCAGCAGCACTCTCTCAGGCCCCTGATAAGGGTATTTTCCTTGAACCACACTGCTGGCAAGTTTCCTTGGCCCTGGGACAAAGAGGCTCTCTAAATGGCTTCGTCAGCTGCATCCAAACCACTAGGGAAAATACCCTTTCTACTGCTCAGGCTTCCCCTTCCCTACTCTTCCCAGCCAGAGGTGCTTGTTTGCAGTTAATTAGGCCCAAGAGTCTGATAGTCGCCCACACAGACTGGTGCTGAGAAGAGGCCTCTTACTGGCTCCAAATGCTCAGTTCTGACCTGAAGTTGCCACAGGGCCAAACGCAGATATTGCCAAGTCTACTATCAGAAAAACAGTGCAAGACTCCAATCACCCATACTCACAGCTTGTTATGGGTCTACTTTTATGAGACCAATATACACGTATACATTCACACACATACTGACCCAGAAACAACGTAGACGTTAGGGACACTGACTTCTCATGCCATCAAAAATCCTCTAATAAATTTTGATTCCCCCAAAACTTTACTAATAGCCTACTGTTGACCAATAACATAAACAGTAGATTAGCACATATTTTGTATGCCATATGTATTATATACTGTATCGTTATGATAAAGTAAGCTGTAGAAAAGAAAATCATAGGGGAAACACATTTACAATTATGTAACTGTACTTTTGTGCACCTTCTGTTTACAAGATAAATCATTTGCCTTAAACGGTGGGCAACTACAGTGGCAGATCTCAATCTATGATACATATCAAACAGTTCAACTTTTCCTTATGTGGTATAATGTCAGAACTATTTTGCATTCCTTGGGAGCACCTCTAGCATCACTGATGGTACTTGGTATGGGTCTCATGGTAAAAGGCAAATATTGCATTAAACATGATGAAAAATACATGAGAACCAAGAAGGATCACTTTTTACTGCAATATGTAATTTACTGGAGAGACAATTGCTCATGTGCAGACGATGAATGTCATACTGAGTTTTAAGGGATACTTGCAACACGTGAGCTCACTGTAACAGCAATAGGAGGTGGCAATGAAGTCGTTACAGTAGTACAGTACGTCTTAGAATTGGTTTTATGCAGTTAAGATTAATACTCCTCTTTACATTGGCTTATATTCCTCTCCACTGTGAATGGTACCATGTCTGGTCTCTAAGTGCTGTGTAAGGTTTGATTAATTTTACATGATAGATTAGAGCAGTGGTTCTCAACCTTCCTAATGCCGCAAACCTTTAATACAGTTAAAAGCGGTCTCGACCCACAGGTTGAGAATTGCTGGATTAGAGTATACTTTATGGTAGTAAATGTTAAAATAGACTAGTACCTACAAACATTTTATGGATTCATGACAGATCTATTTTTCATTCATTTTTTTCAATATTTCTAGGCTACATGGTTCATCTTTAATTTTTTTCAAATTGTTGTTAAGTCTCCAATATATTTTCCAATTTTTTTTTTTTTTTATTGTTGGGGATTCATTGAGGGTACAATAAGCCAGGTTACACTGATTGCAATTGTTAGGTAAAGTCCCTCTTGCAATCATGTCTTGCCCCCATAAAGTGTGACACACACCAAGGCCCCACCCACCTCCCTCCTTCCCTCTTTCTGTTTCCCCCCCATAACCATAATTGTCATTAATTGTCCTCATATCAAAATTGAGTACATAGGATTCATGCTTCTCCATTCTTGTGATGCTTTACTAAGAATAATGTCTTCCACGTCCATCCAGGTTAATACGAAGGATGTAAAGTCTCCATTTTTTTTAATGGCTTATATTTTTCGATATATTTATTGAAGAAAATCTGCATATTTGTGGACCCTCACGGCTCACACCCATGTTGTTCAATGGTCAACTACAAATACACACACACTCACACAGAGTATATATGATTATTTTGGGTAAACAGGGAGTAGATAAAACTCAAAGTAAGTTTTGGCCAAGATGGATGACTTGGCCATCTTCCTTAAAATGTCACACACACACACACACACACACACACACACACACACACACACACACACACACACACACACACACACACACACCCAGGTCAACAACCAAAAGACAATCCAACTAAAAAATAGGCACAAGATTTCCACAGTAATTTTTTTAAATGTAAAGTATGAATATTTATTTCAGGCTTCAGATCCCGATCTATTTCGAAAAGCAAAATCTGACTTCTCCCTCACAGTAGGGCTCCGTGTCCGCACGATTTCACGGAGGCTGAAGGAGCACAGGTCGCGGGGCTCAGCACAGAGTCCCTGACGCCCACCGTGTCCCAGCGTGGGGGAGAGGAAAACAAAACTCACCACCATGGGGCAGAACGAATGTGCACAGGCTAACAGCTAAACCTTGGCAAAAATGTTTTTTGAACTTTGTTTTGTAGGGTTTTTTCCATTCTCTTTTGCTACCCAGTCTATGCAGCATTTGTGAACTGGCAAGAGGTTCCCAGCTTTAAACACATTAAACGTTTTGAAATGCTATTTAATTCCCCAAGAATCGAAAAACAGACCAAACGTGTTTTGCTGTGAACATTCTGTAGAGACGAAGTGAGGCGAGAGTTTGGGTTGATGATGTTTTTTAAAGAAGAATCAATACAGTGATGGAAAGGTAAAGAAAACAAGAATTCAGACCTTCTGGGTAGGGTTGCTCCCTCTCCATTTAAGGCCCATACAAAGGAGCAAACTGAGACCCATAAGGGGAGTCAGCAGGAGCTGTGTTTGTTTTCCCTGCCCCTGTGAATAGGTTTTGGCCAATGGGCCATTGCTAGGCCCCCACCTGCTCCCCTCCCTTTGGCCTGAGATGGCAGGCAGTGCAGGCGCATTGAAAGGGCATGTCGCAACTCCTCACTTCCAGAATCATCATCATCCTAACAGCCGGCATCTTCCTCCTCCTCCTCAAATTCATCATCAAGATCGCCGTCATATGAGTCATAAAGCAAATCTGAGCTGTTGTCACTGGAAGGCACTTTCGTTTTGACGCAGTGTTCAGCCAGGGTCGTGGGGACCTTCGCTCCATCCTTTTCTGCTTCCGCCTTGGTGGCTGAAACCTGTTTCCTAATGATTTCGGTATATTCTTTGTCTTTTCCTTTATTGTCTCTCCATTTTCTGAACATAACTGAAGCATCCACCTTGGCTGGGGAGAAGGCGTTGGGCTCATTCAGCGGCGAGATTACACTTCACAGAACAGTCCTCCCCTTCTGAGGAGGATTCCACCTTTCAGAGGGCAGCTCTCCACTCTGTGGGTCATCTACGGCGGATGAAGAAGCGAATGCAAACATCTCCATTCTCATAAACGTGGGGTGCCACAGTTTGGTCAAGAATCTGAAGGTAGGTGGTGAATGTGGGTAGTCAACAGGAAATTTAATACGCGCCTGGAAGTAGCCGCTGTGGTGGAGGGTTTTAGGGGGTCCGGAGATGGCCACCTCCCAGTTTAGAGGTCAGACTCGTCCACCGGTTCCTCCTGCAAGGAGGTCAGCCCGACCATCAGGGCCTTCTGCCAGCTGGTCATCTGCAGCTGGGCCATCGCGGCGATGACGGTGCCGACCGGGGCCCCAGTCCTCGCGCAATGGCCAGCTCAGGGCCCCTGCCTTTACGCAGCCGGGGGACCCAACCAAGCACCCGACGGCCGGTGGGCCCGCCCAGGTCGGGGAAGGGGTTGAGAGAGTTTGGGGAATCGCTCCCGGTACGGGGCTCGCGCTCTTGTTCTCCTGGGGGGCGCACTCAGGGGTGGGGTGGGGGGGCGCAGGGGCCGGAGAGGAGGGCGGAGCGCGACGCGTGGGGATCTCGGGGGTCTCTGGGCCACCGCGTGGGCAGCTGCTGCGTGGGGGGCAGTGGGGAGGCCCATAGTCATTTTGTAAAAGAAGATATACAAGAAACCAGCAAGCACATGAAGAGGTGCACATTTTTTATTATTATGAAAATACCAATTAAAACCACAATGAGATGCCAGTTCCTACTCAACGAGGATGGCTATCATTTTAAAAAATGAAAATAAGGATTGGCCCAGTTGCAGAGAAATTGGAACCCTCGTACATGTCTAGTGGAGACATAAAATCTTGCAGCTGTCCTGGAAAACAGTGTGGTGGTTCTTCAAAAAGTTAAACATGGGACTCTCATATTAGCTAGTAATTCTGCTCCTCCGTATATATCCAGAAATAACTGAAAACAGGGACTCAAGGAAATGTTTGCATACAAATGTTACTGGCAGCCCTATTTATAATAGCCAATTGGTGGAGACTCAAATGCTCATCAAATATTTATAAAGCACTGATACGCGCTATAATGTGCATGAACTTCAAGAACATGCTAAATAAAAAAGCCGGACACAACAGGTCACACAGGAGGTCTGACAATTAAGTTTGCAAACCTGCTGCTGTAGGCTTCTGTTGGCAACACTGTACAAAGGATTTGGCAAGATTTCCTCACCTAGTAAATGGGCGTCTCGTGGTTGTGTCTCTGTGACGTGTGGCCGTGTCTTGCTGAGTGGTGTTCATTATTGTTGTTGCGTGGTTTCATGTGCTGTGGCAAGAATGTCAGAGCTTGAACTAGAGCCAGGAACAAACCTTTGTAAATTTCCTGTTTAACTTGGCAAGTGTAGAAGTGAAATCAGGCACATGATCTTCCAAGTTTATGGGGATAATGCCATGAAGAAAACGGCAGTGTACAGATGGATCAACATCTTTCTGAGAGGAGAGAAAGTGTCACTCATGAAGAGAGGTCAGGGCAGCCAGAAATAAGCAAAACTGCCGAATACAAAAGTTGTCAAATTGTGCATCACAATCATTGGCCGACTGTGAGAAGCACAGCAGAACAAGGAAACATCGATGCAGAAACAATTAGGAAGATCTTAACTGAAAATCTTGGAATGGAAAATGTCTGGGCTCTTGCATCACGACAATGCGCCAGCTTACACCATGCTGTCTCTGAGGGAGTCTTTAGCCAGCCAACAAGTAACTGTATTGGAACACCCTTCCGACTTACCTGGTCTAGCCCCCAATGACTTTCTTCTTTACCCTAAGGTAAAGGAAATATTGAAAGGAAGACATTTTGATGACATTCAGGACATCAAGGGTAATACAAAAACAGCTCTGATGGCCATTGCAGAAAAAGAGCTTCATAATTTCTTTGTAGGGTGGAGTAGGCACTGGGATCAGTGCAGCGCTTCCCAAGGGGAGAACTTCCCAAGGGAGAACTGTGGTGATATTCAGCAGTGAGGTATGTAGCACTTTCTCTAGACTGACTTCACGAACTTAATTGTCATACCTCATTTTGAACGGTTCCATTTATAAGAGATATCTAAGTTAGATAAATCCATTCAGGTGGACAGCAGATTGGTGGTTTCCAGGGGCTAAGGGGAAAGGCAAGTGAGAAGTGATTGTTTAAGGGATTTGGGGTGTTCTTTTGGGGTGATGAAAATGTTTTGGAACTAGATAGAGGTAATGGTTGCATGACACTGTGAATGTACTAAACGTCCTCGCTTAACTGTATAATAAGTTAATAAGTCTTCCCTTAGCTTTCACTTTCCCTGATTTCAAGTACCTCTGGACAACCACCGTCTGAAAATATTAAACAGAAAATTCCAGAAATAAATAATTCCTGAGTTTGAATTGTGTGCCGTTCTGACTAGTCTGATGAAATCTCACACCATCCTACTCTGTCCTGCCCCAGACATGAGTCACCACTTTACATTACTCACCCATTAGTCACTTAGTAGCCTTCTCAGTTATCAGGTTGACTGTTGCATTAACGTAGCGCTTGTGAAAAAGTAGCCCTTTCTTTCTAAAATAATGGCCCCAAAGTGCAAGAGTACTAATGTTGGCATATATATATTTTTTAATTTCAGGTTAATGTGCGGGTGCAAACAACTAGGTTATAGTTGTTTGCATTTGTTAGGTGAAGTTCCTCTTATAGTTGTAGCCCACACTCAAGAGGTGTGTCACATACCCTTACATTGTGCACATTAAGGGGGAGCACACCAGTCCCCCTCCCTCTTCCCTTCTCCTTCCTCCCTCATTTCCCCTCCCCCCCCGACTTGAATTGATTTGAGTTTTTCCCTCATGAGAGTGTGAATTATCGTTTACGGCTTCACATTAGTACCGAGTACATTGAATACTTGCTTTTCCATTCTCATGATACTTTACTAAGAATGTGTTTCTTCAACTCCTTCCAGGTTAATACAAAACATGTAAAGTCTCCATCTTTTTATGGCTGAATAGTATTCCATGGTACACATATAGCATAGTTTGTTAATCCATTCCTGGATTGATGGGAATTTAGGTTGTTTCCACATCTTGGCGATTATAAATTGAGCTTTGATAAATAATCCAGTGCAAATGTCCTTTGGTACAATGATTTCTTTTTCTCTGGGGTAGATGCCTAGTAATCAGACATACTTCTCCCCAAAGAGGCTGTATTAGTTTGCAGTCCCACCAGAAGTGTAAAAGTGTTCCTTTCTCTCCACATCTGCGCTGATGCTGGCATATTTTTATAATTGTTCTACCTTATCATTAGTTATTGTTATGAATCTCTTACTGTGCCTAACTTATGTAACGTGCTTTATCTTAGGCATGCATGTGTAGGCAAAACCATAGTATTAATAGCATTCAGGGATATCAGAAGCATCACTCATCCGCTGGGAATTTTGGAATGGATCCCCTGTGAATAAGCGGGGCACTACTGTACTTTAACATTGTTAGTTGGGCTGGGCGTGGGGTGGCTCACTTCTGTAATCCTAGCGGTCTGGGAGGCTGAGGAGGGTAGATTGCTTAAATTTGAGACCAGCCTGAGCAAGAGTAAGATCTTGTCTCTAACAACAACAAAAATAGTCGAGTGTTGTGGTGGGGCCCTGTAGTCCCAGCTACTTAGGAGGCCGAGGCAAGAGCAGCTCTTGATCCCAAGAATTTGAGATTGCTGTGAGCTATGATACGGTACTCTACCCAGGGCCCCAGAGAGAGACTGTCTCAAAATAAAACAAACTAAAATAAAACAAAATAAAATAACATGGTTAATTTATGTATATGAATTTCATCTCAATAAGAGAAAAATAACTGTCATACCTCTCTGTAGGAGAATGGTTCAGCATTGTTGCTGTAAGTTTGGGGATTGCCTGAGTTTAGGGTTCTTCCATTGTGACACATCGCATTCACCTGGACTGCTGGGAGCTGCCCCCATGGAACCTGGCAGGCCAGGCGAGCCCAAGCACACACGATGCTCAAACTGCCTGCTATGTTGTAACAAACCGTCTAAAGCCTGTGGCTTCCTTCCTGAGGCTTATGCCTGCTTGATGGGACTCATCGTCTGACATACACTGGCCAACAGTATGTGAGGAGCTTCCTTTTCAAGCGTGCAGCGTGCCATAGCAACCAAACGCGCACCAGAAAATTCCAACCACACTCCATGCTTGCTTTTGCCCCCACAATGCCAAGAATATTTGTGGGCAAAGCAAGTTGTCAAATACTTGGTGACTTAGTGAAAGTACATCTATTTGGAGAGAAGACAGATTTAAAGGCAAGCTTTGAAAAACTTCAGGAGTCCAGGAAGAGGGAAAAAAAGCTCTTTTGAGTGTTCTGAGTTTGGATCTGAGTGGTAGTTACATGGATACAACACATGTGAGGACAAGCGCAAACAATAAACGTAAAAATCCATCAAGCTGTAGGTTAAAGATTTGTTTGCTTAACTGTATATGTGTCACATCTCAATACAAATTTTTTTGGAAGGTAGGCCTACAATGATATATTTGGAATCCTTCCATTTAATGGAAAGACATAAGCGAGCAAACCAACCACACAAAGAAACAGAGAAAGAATCTTCAGGGACATATTAAACATTGTGTCACTGTAAGCCGCTGCTCTTTTTTTTTTTTTTTTTTTGTAGAGACAGAGTCTCACTGTACCGCCCTCCGGTAGAGTGCCGTGGCGTCACACGGCTCACAGCAACCTCTAACTCTTGGGCTTACGCGATTCTCTTGCCTCAGCCTCCCGAGCAGCTGGGACTACAGGCGCCCGCCACAGCGCCCGGCTATTTTTTTGTTGCATTTTGGCCGGGGCCGGGTTTGAACCCGCCACCCTCGGCATATGGGGCCGGCGCCCTACTCACTGAGCCACAGGCGCCGCCCCAGCCGCTGCTCTTTACACTGAGTTGTGCAGTGATAGTACATTATAGCCATGGTTCTTAATCCTGGCTGATTGGGAATCACCTGGAGAACTTTTAATATGTAACAATGCCTGGATACCAACCACAGAGATTCTGATTTAATTGGCCTAGGCCAATTCTGATTTAATTTTCTGGGAAGAAAATTTTGTATTTCCTCAAGTGGTTTTATCGGGGATGGACAAACTATAGTCCACAAGCTAAATCGGCCTGTTGCCTGTTTTGTAAATAAGGTGCTACTGGAACCATGCACGTTTGTTCAACCCACAGCTGCTTTACTACAGTGGTGAAGTGGGGCAGTTGCAACAGGCATCATGTGATCTGCAAGCCTAAAATACTCACTGGCTGACCCTTTACAGAAAAAGCCTACCCACCCCGGGTCTGATCCAAGCTGCACATCTGAATCAACTGTGTAATAAAACACACAAATAAATGTTCAGTACCACCTGGAACCTTCTGACTCCAACTCTCCAGAACTGAGGCTTGAGCATGACTTCTCTGTAAATTCCGGAGAGCCGATGCCCTGAGAGCTTTGTGGTGACACAATTACCAAGGGAGCCCAGTGCCCAGGAGCAGGGGACTGCCTCCTTCAGAATCACCTGAGGACTTTTTAAAGCTCAGCTTCCCAGCGATCACCCGTCAGAGATTCAGAGTCAGCAGGTCTGAGGTAGGGTCTGTGAATTAAAAATGAAATTCTAAGCCCCCAGCTGACTGACCAGACCCCTCTAGGCTGAGGGGTCTGCAGAAAAACATGAAAAACTGAGTTCCCGGCCATCACAGGATGGGAGGTCAGACCCACCTCAATACACTCCCTCCCTCTTGGGATTTAGACCTGACAATGCTGCCCAGCATTCATTCAGTTTGAAACAGAGATGGTAAGACAGACAGAACAGACGTTTTGTAACAGTAAGATATCAAATTACAGACAGGACCTGAGGCCATGCCAGGGAAGGGTTACCTTATGCGCCCTACACTTAAAGAATGAACTATGTTCTAACTGCCACAAGGCTTTTCTTTTTCTCTAGCAGATAAACAAGTACTGACCTTGAGATTAGCAAGACTGAAACAATTTGCAGCTTCACTGCTGGACACTGGCCCCATCCCTGTTCCATAACCACAACTTGGATTAGATAAGAGACTTATTTCAGTAACTTTCTCCTAATAAAAGAGCCCTGACTATGGACCAGTTCTGGCTGTTTTATGTGGCTTTTCTTTTCCCTTCCCTTCCCTCCTTTCTGTTTTTTTTTTTCTTTTTTTTTTGACAGGGTCTCGTTCTGTCTTCCAGGCTGGAGTGCAGTGGCATCATCATGACTTGCTGCAGCCTTGAACTCCTGGGCTCAAGTGATCCTCCTGCCTTGGCCTCCCAAAGTGTGTGCGGCACTGTACCCAGCCCTGGCTGGTTTTATAGAGGCTGCGTGCTTTGTGTCCTGAAAAGACTTTTTGATGTATAGGGTCAAATTGTAATGTAATTACAAGTTAAGTCTCCACCCCAAATTGAATGTGGGTTGTATGTAACATGCATGTTTATCTACTACCCATGAGGCAGGACTGCCTCATGAATATTCATAGCTTCCCCTGAAACCTATTGAATATGTATCCTTGGCTAACCCCATTTAGTATAAATCCCTTCCCACCCCACCTCCTTTGAAGCCTGTCTCTGGTCTTTGCCAAAGGAGATGCTTCCCAGCCTGCTGGCGTTGCCACCCTGTAGGCTATAACTCCTTAGAAGTAATAAAGCTTCTTCACAAAATTATAGATCTTGTGATTTTTAAGTTAACAGGTTCATCTACTGCTGTTATAAACAAATATAAAACAAACAAACAAAAAACCCCAACCCAACAACTCTTCTCATTTATAATTAGGAGCTAAAATAAAACCAGGTCCAAGCCCCAACATTTCAAAGGTCTGATTCCTCCTGGACACCAGAATCTACACTGGCTTGGTAGAAGTCAAGTGATTTTGATTTGACTTTGACTTTAAGTGCAAACAAGAGAGTTGGTTCTGCCCAGGCCACATTTGGAGGGCACCGGAAAGTCTGCTTTGCAAAGGAAGCAAGGAGAACCAGCAACTGCACACATAGCTGAGGGCCACCCGGGGGAAGAGGAACCCTCATTGTGAGGCCGCTACACAGTGAACACTGGCTGTCCCCACTAGCAACGAACGCCCTCAGGACAGCCACTGCCATCTGTTTCCAGGAATAAACCAGGCACCTAATCCTGTCTCTCAAGGATGATGCACAGTAATATCCAGAGAATCCAGAGTGTGCACCTCCTGGTGGTGGAGACAAAAAGAAGCTTGGAACAAATTTCCCACCTACAGGGTGCCAGTTAACATATGAAAGGAGAATGGGTACCCTGTATACACGCAGGTATCCACGTTAGAGCTCAGGTGACCTCCATGGTTCTGAGGATGGGGAAGGGTTGCTGTAATGAAGGCAGGGCTTAAATGGGCTTTTCATGGACCAAGAGGATGTATAGTTTGGTTGACACCTATTTCTCAAACTTGGCCCATTAAAAATCACCTGGGGAAGATTTTAAAATTCCAAGGGGTCCTCAAACTTTTCAAACAGGGGGCCAGTTCACTGTCCCTCAGACTGTTGGAGGGCCGGACTATAGTTAAAAAAAAACAAAACTATGAACAAATTCCTATGCACACTGCACATATCTTACTTATTTTGAAGTAAAAAAAACAAAATGGGAACAAATATAATCACAGCGCCGCATGTGGCCCGCGGGCCGTAGTTTGAGGACCCCTGACCCTGGGTGGCAACTGGGCATCAGTGTTTGTTAAAGCTACTCAGGTGAGTCCAATGTACAATCAAGTTGGAGCAGCATGGTCTATACCAGCAGTTCTCAACCTGTAACAATGAAAATACAACGCGGCATTAGGAAGGTTGAGAACCACTGGTCTGCACTCTGGTATGTCTGAGGAGGGCTGGTTGCAAGGATGAGCAACAGGAAGGTGTGTGGAACATGAGTAGAGTGATGTGGGGAGAGGCTGGTGGCTGGTGGTGCACAGAAGTCCACAAAAGGCTGGCAGAGGGCAAATGTGGCAATAGGTGTGATCTCGAGAAAGAAAATGGTACCAAAAGAGCCCAGGAACTCAAGGAAGATCTGTGATGGGAATTCTGGTTTACTTTTTTTTGGTCCAGGGCATTTGGACCCTAACATATTTTGGGGGAATAACTTTAGATTTACATAAAAGTTGCAAAGAAGGGGCGGCCCCATATGCCGAGGGTGGCGGGTTCAAACCCAGCCCCGGCCAAACTGCAACAACAACAAAAAAAATAGCCGGGCGTTGTGGCCGGTGCCTGTAGTCCCAGCCGCTCGGGAGGCTGAGGCAAGAGAATCGCGTAAGCCCAAGAATTAGAGGTTGCTGTGAGCCGTGTGAGGCCACGGCACTCTACCGAGGGCGGTACAGTGAGACTCTGTCTCTACAAAAAAAAAAAAAAGTTGCAAAGATAATATAGAAACTTCCTATATATCCCTCACCCAGTTTCCCCCAATATTAACACCTTACATTACCATGGTACATTGGTCAAAACTCAGAAAACCAACAAGGGTACATTATTATTCACCAAACTCCAGGCCTTATTTGGATCTCACCAATTCTCCATCCACATCCTTTTTCTGTTCCAGGACCCAATCAAAGATGGTGCCTGGTATTTATCCATCATGTTTCATTTGTACTCCACCATTTTTGAATACTTATTTGACACAGTTGATGTTTTAAATGTACACACATTTTTTATTCTGTCTTTATGAATATGAAGATGTATATTTTCATCTGAATTTCATCGGAAGACATACTGAGATAGTATTTTCCTCAGTGAATTCCATTACAAGCCACTTTATTTTTATTAACAAATTTATTTTTGAGACAGAGTCGCACTCTGATATCCTGGGTAGAGTGCAGTGGCATCATCATAACTTGCTGCAACCTCAAAACTTCTCAGCTCAAGCCATGCCTGGCTAATTTTTTCTGTTGTTGGTAGAGATAGGGTCTCACTGATGCTCAAGCTGGTCTTGCCTTCCTGACCTTATGTGATCCTCCTGTCTTGAACTACTGGAGTACCAGGATTATCACAGGCATCAGCCAACATGCTCAGCCTATGAGAAAGTTTAATTCTTTGAAGAATTTTTCCATTCTGTACAGGCAAACTATAACCATGTTTTCCCATTTAAAAAATTCTTTACAGGCAGCACCTGTGGCTCAAGGAGTAGGGTGCTGGCCCCATATACCGGAGGTGGGGGTTTAAACCTGGCCCCAGCCAAAAACTTTGTAGAGACAGAGTTTCACTTTATTGCCCTCGGTAGAGTGCCGTGGCGTCACACAGCTCACAGCAACCTCCAACTCCTGGGCTTAGGCGATTCTCCTGCCTCAGCCTCCCGAGTAGCTGGGACTACAGGCACCCGCCACAATGCCCGGCTATTTTTTTGTTGCAGTTTGGCCGGGGCTGGGTTTGAACCTGCCACCCTCGGTATATGGGGCCGGCGCCCTGCTCACTGAGCCACAGGCGCCGCCCCCCAAAAAAATTCTTTACACTAGAATTGTTTTCTACAATACATTTTACCAAAACTATTCAGTTCATCAATTACTTTCTGCCTATATGAATGCTATCCATAACAGGTTTTGACAATCTGAAGTCTTCTTTGATCACATTTTTACCAAGATCAATTTTCCTGGGTCAAATTTTTTTTTTTTTTAATTCTTTTTCCTGGGTCAAATTTTACACATTCACATTTTGCCAAGATTTGATTCTTCTACTGATTTCAAAAGAATCAATTTTACCTTGTGCATTTTCCCTTCTGTTGCTTTTTTTTTTTCAGACAGAGTCTCACTTTGTCACCCTCGATAGAGTGCTGTGGCATCATAGCTCGCGGCAACCTCAGACTCTTGGGTTCAAGCGATTCTCTTGCCTCAGCCTCTGGAGTAGCTGGGACTACAGGCACCTGCCACAACACCTGGCTATGTTTTGAGATGAGGTCTCGCTCAGGCTCAGGCTGGTCCAGAACCCGCGAGCTCAGGCAATCCACCTGCCATGGCTTCCCAAGTGCTAGGATTATAGGCATGAGCCACCTTGCCCTGCTGTTGCACTTGTTTTGTGTGTGGGTTTTTTCCAATCACATTTAATTTTCCCAGTTCAATTGTTGTACTTCTCAACTCTACCAAGTTTACTTAAATAGTTTCTCCTACGTAACAAATTTTTATCATGTTGTGTTCCCCTTTGCCCTGGTTATTTCTGCTAATACTATCTGCAATGTCTTGTATAAAAGAATGATAATTTATATTTTTTAGTTGAGCAATGGAAGAATTGAGCAGTTCTTCTTGGATGTCCTGGAATGCCATGTGGCCCAGAATTGATCTATTGGCTTGCTCAGCCAGCTCTTCTGGAAGTTTGCACTCACTTCACGTGCCATGGACTGGCAGGGCAAGAAGAGATGATGAGTCAGGTGGTCATTTAAGATTTATTTAAACTTTTTTTTTTTTTAATGCCTGCTTATCAGTAGAACTGCCTTGGCTGTGGAACACAATGCAAATGGCATCCTGGGGTTGTACAGGATCACACAGGATTATGAGCCAAAGGAAAGAAGAGCAAAGCAGAACAAGAAGAATAGGACGAAGAATCAAAACTACTTTGATGTATCATTTAACTCCAGTAAGATTAGCCCATATCACAAAATCCCAAGACCAGAGATGCTGGCGTGGATGTGGAGAAAAGGGATCACTTCTACACTGCTGGTGGGAATGCAAACTAATAAGGTCCTTTTGGAAAGATGTTGGGAGAACACTTAGAGATCTAAAATAGACCTCCATTCAATTCTATAATTCCTCTACTAGGTATATATTCAGAAGACCAAAAATCACATCATAACAAAGATATTTGTACCAGAATGTTTATTGCAGCCCAATTCATAATTGCTACATCATGGAAGAAGCCCAAGTGCCCATTGACCCACGAATGGATTAATAAATTGTGGTACATGTACACCATGGAATATTATGCAGCCTTAAAGAAAGACGGAGACTTTACCTCTTTCATGTTTACATAGATGGAGCTGGAACATATTCTTCCTAGCAAAGTATCTCGAGAATGGAAGAAAAAGTATCCAATGTACTCATCCCTACTATGAAACTAATTTATAGCTTTCGTATGAAAGCTATAACCCAGTTATAACCTAAGAATATGGGGAAAGGGGAAATAGAAGGGAGAGGGGAGGATGGGCGGAGGGAGAGTGATTGGTGGGATCACACCTACGGTGCATCTTACAAGGGTACATGTGAAACTTACTAAATGTAGAATATAAATGTCTTAACACAATACTAAGAAAATGCCAGGAAGGCTATATTAACCAGTGTGGTGAAAATATGTCAAATAGTATATAAAACCAGTGTATGGTGCCCCATGATTGCATTAATGTACACAGCTATGATTTAATAAAAGAAAAAAAAGAATAGGGTGAAGAATAGGATGCTGGGCTGACACAGCGAAGATGTAGGGAACCTGAAATAGGGCTGAGTCGGAGGCTCAGTCAGTGGGAAGAAGTTTTAGTTTCTAGAATTGGGATGCAAGGTCGTGGTGGGGCTACTTTCAAGGTTGACTTGCTGTTGAACTGCTAGCCTAGGCCAGTGGTGGGAAACCTTTTCATGTTGGAAGGCCACGTTAATGTAGCTGTAATCAAACAGGGCCACATTCAAGAAACTTCAATTAGATAGACTTAAAATGTGCATTATTTTGTAAACATCTAACTACTGGGTACTTAATAATTTCAAAGAATGAAAACAATTTGTTAATTTTAAAGTTAACTGATCTGTTCATGACTTTGTTGTGTCGCTTTTTGTAGGAAAGCATTTGAATATTTGGTCGCAGCTGGAGACCCACAGTTTCAGTTGCTCTTTACATGGGTGTCAGTCATTTGTGACCTGAAGGGCATCATGATTGGGGTTAGGTAGGAGAATGCAGAGTCATAGCAATAAGTGGATGAAAAGCAAGAAAGCATTTTTTTCGTCCTGTTGCCAAAGGCATGGGCATTCTAGTGCAGTTTTCTATATTTCAACTGGGTCTTTAAAATGTCATCTACTGAGAGCTTAATCAATGCCTGGATTTTGTTTTTTTTTTTTTTTGGCCACATATACAGACTTAATTTTACCTTGCAAAGAAATATTCTAGTAGTTTTGATTTGACATGATATCACACAGAAATGCTGTGGAAATCTTCTTTCAATAATGCACATTGCTGATTCAGTGCTTCATAAAATTTCTCTGTTCTTACAGAGATAACATTTGGACTAACACCTGTCCCTGTGATAGCTGCCCCACTTTAGAATAATACAGCAAATTCACACTGAATACCCCAGGGATCAACTTTAGCATGTTACATACCTGAAGATGCCGGGTTGCATTTGCACAAATATAGTTAATAATACTTATATGAGTTATGACAATTAAGTTCATGAACTCATCCTAGAAAAGGTGCTACATACCTAACAGCTGAATATCACTACTGTCTCCTTCAAAGTCCTCCTTTTGGGAAGCTATGCGCTGATACCAGTGCCTAGTCCATCCTTCCAAGCAATTTTGGAACTCTTTTTCTGCAATGGCTGTCGTATTGCCTTATTACCCTTGATGTTCTGAATGTCATCAACATATCTTCCTTTCAATATTTTCTTTTTCTGAGGGTAAAGAAAAAAGTCATCGGGGGCCAGATCGGGAGAGTAGTGAGGATGTTCCAATATAGTTATTTGTTTAAGGCTAAAAATGCCTTCACAGACTGCGCCTGTGAGCTGGTGCACTGTCGTGGTGCAAGCGCCACACCTTTCCCATGCCAAGATTTTCAGTTCAGATTTTCCTGTTTCTCTGTCGATGTTTACTTGGTCTGCGATGCGTCTCACAGTCAGCTGAAGATTTTGATGTATACTTTGACAAATCTTTGGAATGTTTTTGTTAGTTTCGTTACTGGCCACCTTGACCTCTCTTCATCAGTGACACTTTTCTCTCAGAAAAACATTTACTCCATTTGTAGACTGCCGTTTTCTTCATGGCATTTATCCCCATAAACATGGACTAACATGTCCCCAATTTTGCTTCCACTCTTGCCAAGTTTAACAAATTTACGAATGCTTGTTTATTGCTCTAATTCTAGCTCCAACATTCTCCACTGGCGCACAAAACAGGCAACAACCATAATGAACACTCAGCAAGACACTGGCACAGCTGAACTTGAACACCTGCTGGGAGAGACTCATAACCGAGGTGATGAGCCCTTGCCAGGTCGTTTATACAGAGCTGCCAATGTAAGCATAGGGTGACAAGTTTGTGAGCTTAATTGTCAGACCATGTAACTGTTGCAAAGTGTCACTTAACATAGTAGCTTTACTCATTCCCGTCTTGCAAGATGGCGGGTGAAAAAGTTGAGAAGCCGGTTTCTAAAGAGAAGAAACCTGTTAATAAAGAGAAGAGGCCTAAGGCCCTAAGGGGAAGCCCCACTGCAGCTGAAATCCCATTCTCGTCAGAGGAATAGGCAGATAGTCCCGATCTGCCACGTATTCGAGAAAGGCGATGTGTAAGAGGAAATACACAGCAGCTAAAGCCAAGATCGAAAAGAAAAAGAAGGTGAAGGTCCTTGCCACTGTTACAAAACCAGTTGGTGGGGACAAGAGTGGTGGTACTCGGGTGGTTAAACTTCGCAAAGTGCCTAGATACTATTCCACTGAAGCTGAGCGTTGAAAGCTATTGAGCCAGGGCAAAAAACCATTCAGTCAGCATGTGAGAAAACTGCAATCTAACATCACACCCGGGACCATTCTAATTATCCTCACTGGACACCACAGAGGCAAAGGAGTGGTTTTCCTAAAGCAACTGGGCAGTGGCTTGCTACTTGTGACTGGACCTCTGTCCCTCAATTGAGTTCCTCTACAAAGGACACACCAGAAATTTGTCATCGCCACCACTACACAAATTGACATCAGTAATGTTAAAATCCCAAAGCATCTTACTGATGCTCATTTCAAGAAACAGCAGCTCCGGAAGCCCAGACACCAGGAGGGTGAGATAGAACAGCGCAAGGTTGATCAAAAAGCCGTGGACTCGCAAATTTTATGGAAAATCAAGGCTATTCCTCAGCTTCAGCGCTACCTGCAATGCGTGTTTACCCTGACAAACGGAGCTTACCCTCATAAAATGGTGTTTTAAATTTCTTAAAAAGAACCTAATTAAATGGCTGATAGATTAACAAAAAACACAGTAGCTTTAGCACCGAGATTTCGCTGATGCATGACAGAATTGAAAGAAATGAGATCATCTATGCATTAAACTCTTTGTGTTTTCCTGTCACGGAAGGTGCATCAACTGTACATACACTCACTAAATTTACCAAATTCAATACAACTTCATGACATTGATCTTGAAAACTGTTGAAGATATCTATTCCTAGTGTTCTGTTCACAAGAGTGCCCAAACTGACTCTTTATAGCAAAGAAAATCTTTTATCATGACCCAAATGAAATATAAAATCTGTGCTCAGTCAGTAGTATTAGATTCATCCCAAGTGATAGAATAGTATATACTATATATACTATTAGTATATACTATTATTTATATACTGAGTATATATATAAATAGTATATACTATATATCAAATAGTATATACTATATAAAACACCATTTTATGAGTGTATGGAAGTTGTTCTGTTAAGTTGAAGGCTAATTCACGCTGCCAGTCAGTTATGGGTCTCCTTGAAAGAGACAGTTTGTACTTTGAAATGTTACCTGTGTTTAAGCATCTTACAACTCCAACCATGTATTCTTTCTCAATTTCTCCATCACTGAATGGCTTCCCTTTTTTCCTGAGTATACAAGATACTTTATAAGTTGCTTTTGGCATTATTTCCAGGTCTACTGCTGCTTAAAAGACTTGCCTTAGCTTTTGCTGTTCATCTTTTAATTTCTGCTATATAACTTTTTGCATCTCTCCTTCTCATTAAAAGTATTAGTGGCCCTTATGCACGTTATCATGCTGATGAGCACTGCATTTATTTAATGTTGATATTTCGGTATCACAAAGCAAGCACGTCATTTTGAACATAAACAAGATAATACTGCAATTCCCAATGCTCATTAAAAAAAATCTGTTTTCTTCCTTTAGCATTCTCTTGGTCTTCTTTGAAATGATTCACTATTAAGCAGACAGAATTTAAACATACTGTTGAGCGTGCAACTATTCACAAGTTCTACTTCAAACAGAAACACAGTGGACTGCTGTCCAAAGCTAATCCCAGACTGGCCCACTCAACCCCCATAAATTCTCACCAAGAGCCTTGTGCAGTAGTGGTGCCAGTCAGGTGGGGAAGTTAGACCCAAGTCGTGAGCCAGGCAGTGTCAGTTGAACCCTACGGCTTACGAATGTTCTAATTGGGCCAGTCTGGGAGGATTATTTTGCTGAAACTTATTTTATTCTTTGGTATTTTAAATATGTTTATTTTAAAAATAAAATGTAAATTAAAAAGATTTTATTGATAACAATAAAAAGATTGATTCTGTAGAATTTGGATTCCGTCAAAGGCCACACGTAAAGACGTAGAAGCCCACATGTGGCCTGAAGGCTGCAGCTTTCCCACCCTGGCTTAGGGTCTTTAGATTTTTGAGGGAGGAATGAATTCTTTTTATTATTGTTTCCAGTTAATTGAGGGTACAAAGAATTGGGTTATACTGTTTGCATTTGTTAGGTAAAGTCCCTCTTGTAATTGTGTCCTGCCCCCAAGAGGTGTGCCGTACACCCTAATATTGTACCCCTTAAATGGGAGCACACCCTTCCCCCTCCCGTCTCCCCCTCCCCCCTTCCTCATTCCTCTACCTTCCTCCTTGAATTGATTTGAGTTTTTCTCTTATGTGGAAGTGTATTAGATCATCTACTGGCATCATATTAGAATTGAGCACATTGGATTCTTGCTTCTCCATTCTTGTGAGCCAACTGAGGCAGTGATGCTGTGACGAGGGATAAGAGGGACATTCTGCATCCAGAAATGGACTCAGCCCCTTCTCCAGATGTCCCTAGCTGACATTTTCCAGGAAAGTGTAGGTCAACATCTCTTTGTTTGGTCTCAGGACAACAAAAGGGAACGTTTTACTGTGTCTTCCACACTGCCCTCCCCTACAGCCAGATTAGAATCGATGAAATCCACAAGAAAGGGGCCACAGCTGGGAAATAAAGGCTAATTGGGTTTTAGTAGCAAATAACAATTCTCCTCATTCTTTTCCTGGGCTATTCAACCACATCCACTAAAACCACTGAAGAGAGGTCTCCTTATCTGAGTGTTTGTGAAATGTAACATACATTCAGAAAGAAAGGGAATCAACGTGAAAATGGCTTGAATGTCTAAGTAACCACCACTCAGCCAAGAAATAGAAAATCCCCAGAACTGCAGATGAGTGGCCACCTCTCCAACCTCCATCTGAACATCCCAGGACAGTTTCTTGACTTGCATAGAATCTGAGATTTGGATGGAGAAATACAGTTTTGTTTGGCAAAGATCCTCAAGATCCATGGATGTCCAGAAATGTTCTTGGGGGGTTCTTAATTGAGTGGTTTGAAGGCAATACTTGGGGCATTGAGTACTGAGATGCGGGGGCAGGGAGTTTCTGATTAAGGCGTCCAGAATGAGGCTCAGGGTGTGCATGTAACAAGCACCCCAGGAGACTCCATAGCATGTGGTTCTCAAAGACACCCCACTTTATAGAGGCAGGGACTGAATCCTCAGACACTTAGTTCAAGAGGCACCCACCCTGTGACTCCTTAAAGTCCTTCTACTTGTAGAGTGGTCCCAGACCAGCAGCAGTGGCATCGCCTGTCATGCAGAATCTCGGGTCCCATAAGGTCTCCTGGCAATTTAAGGCACATTGAAGTTGTCGAAGCACACCTCTGGGCTCACTGAAGAAAGACAGAGTTCTCATTATGAGCAGTGCTGCCCCTATGAGGCATTCAGGAAACCTGTGCTTGCCAGGTGGTTTGGCTGTCATAATGATTTGGCATTTAGTGGGCAGAGGCTGGGATGCTCCAGGTCCAGCACAGTGTAGACATTTCCTGCATCCTGTACCACTTCCAAATGTCTCTCTGGATATTTATGTGTACAGAAACCTGCCTGCATTTATCTGGGTCCAGAACCTAATTCTTAGTTTACAAATAAACACACTTTTCTCTTCTGTTGTACAATTTTTTTTTTTTTTAAATTTTGGCCGGGGCTGGGTTTGAACCCACCACCTCCGGAATATGGGACTAGCGCCCTACCCCTTTGAGCCACAGGCACCGCCCTCTGTTGTACAGTTTTAATATACACTGAAATTTCCAGGAAGGCAACTGCCACATAAATTGAGGGACGATTCAACATTCATTTTAAGTGTAACCAAGAGTTGTTCACCATCTCAGGCAATCTCACGGACAGTAATGCAGGGGTGTGTGCCATAGCACCCCTGTGCCAGTCTGTGGGTAGGTATGAACACCTGACTATTTGCAAGATACTGCGACCCTAGCATTTATGTATTAATAGTCACAGTAACTCACTACAAAATGTTTTCTGTTGTTTCTTCTTTATATTATAATAAGGGCAGGATACTATCTTCCTGAATTTATATGTATAGCTTATTTTATCTAGACAATTTTCTTTCAGGGTAGTACAAGAATATTTTATTGATAAAATTTCATTGCAGTATCATAAAAATTTTTGACATAAAAGGGGAGATGATAGGTACGATGGGAGATAAGAAGAACTATTCTGATGGGAACACCTCATTTTCCAAAGGATTTGAAACCCAGGGAGGTGAGGTGCCCACAGTCATAGGGGTAAGCAGCATCAGGAATCCAGCCCCAGTCAGGACGTGGCCTCCTGCCCCCAGCACTCCTGGCTCAGGCTGCCTGGGTCTCTGGGGAACTCTTATCTCCCCAGAAAGCCTTCTTCTTTGACCCCGTGCTTGCCAAGGCCTGGACAATGATTTGTAATCACTGCAATCATGCCACTTTACAAGGAAGCACAAAACCTTCGCTGGCCTCTCAATTATAATTTCTTACCCAGGATCTTTTCCTTGGACATGCAGAAATTACAAACTACGAAATAAATGGAGCCCTTGTTCTTGGCTCTCTCTGGACACAAATTACTGCCTGTCCTTGTCTGTTTAGAATTGGATGCAAGGGTCTTTAAGAAAAATGGGAAGAAAAAGAAAATAACTTCCTTGATTTTGGCACACAGTGGATTTTGTATGTAAAGACCCAAAGCGTGGTATTCTAACCCCTGAGTACACTGATACCTTCAATAACAACAATCCAGGACCAGGGCCCCCGGTGGGATGCAGAGTGTCTCCACAAACTGTAGGAGAACTTTGTTGCTCAAACATTGGTCGTTCTGACACTCGCTTTATCCTATCTATGAAAATCAAGTAACCATCCCCAATAATAAAAAAAAAAAAAAGAAAATCAAGTAACCCCTTGAGGGGAGGGTTGCTTCACGAGAGAGGGTTGCTTCACGAGAGAGGGTAAGAGAAGCTCTCATGTCATCAGGGGAGGCTGAAGATGGTGACCTAGTTTTGTAATGAGATGGGAGAAGAGGAAAAGGTAAGACCAAAGGGCCTGAGACAGGACGGAGCTTGTAGAAATCGAGGAACTGAAAGGAGGCCAGTGTGAATGGGAGAAATGGCATTGCTGAATGCCTTGGACCATGGATGGACCCAACCCCAGGCCCAAATAGCAAAATAGAATTGGAAAGTGGTCGATCACTAAGTTTGAGGCAAGGACACCTCACAAAGGAAGGAACTCTTTGGGACTCTCCCACCATCCTTGCCCAGCCTGGGCAGGGCAGAGCCTCCTTTGGGCTTCAGTTGGCCACCCCATGAGAACATGTGGCCTGGGAGGGAAACAGACTGCTCACCACCCTGGTCAGACAATTCTGGCAGAATTCTTCAGATGATCACACAAGGGCTTTAAAGAAACAAAAACAGATAAAATCATCCAATAAACCACCAGAGTCCCCAAACATAGCAATGCTCGTGGTGAGGACAGGGTTTCTTATTGCCTTCTGGTTGCTTGCTGTGCTGAAGGAGAAAAACATCTCCAGAGAACGTGTGTCTTCAGTGCGGTTTCCAGAAACTCATCGATGAGTGGCCTGTATAATAAAAGATTTGAAATAGTCTCTATAAAAATAATAAATATTTCTACTTTCAGAGAGAAAGGGCCCAGAGAGAAAACTCAGAAACGATTCAGTTCCTGACACCCAACAAGGATGCAGGGGGGAGCCAAAAGGCAGGCACAGGAGCCAGCACTGGGGCGTCCTTGAGGAAGAACAGGATTAGGACACTTCTTCTTTCAGTAAGAAGAGAAAAACTGGTGATGAAGGAGAAGTGGCTGGAGGAGTGAGGTGAGTGAGTTGCCAGAAGAGAGGAGAGAGCAGGAGAGACAAAGAGTTGGGGCTGATACACAGGCAAGGGAGTCTGGCCCCTGCCAAGGGGACATGTGAGGAGACAAAGACGGGTCTTCAGGGAATCCAGGTGCTGCCCTGAAATGTCCTACTGGGGTCCGAGCTTCATGTAAGCCGTGCGGAAAGGAAGAAGAAAAGGTGACGTCTTCAGAAGTAGAAGTGCTTAATAGATCTCTCTGGTCCAAAAGAGAGCTAAAGAAAACCTGCCTCTCGGCCAGGCGCAGTGGCCCATGCCTATACTCTTAGCACTCTGGGAGGCCAAGACAGGAGGATCCCTTGAGCTCAGGAGTTTGAGACCAGCCTGAGCAAGAGCGAGATCCCATAGCTACTAAAAACAGAAAAACTATCCTACACGCCTGCGGAGGTGTAGTCCCAGTACTCGGGAGGCTGAGGCAGGAGGATTGCTGGAGCCTAGGAGTTTGAGGTCCTGTGAGCTAGGCTGAGGCCATGGCATTCTAGCCTGGGTGACAGAATGAAATTCTGTCTGAAAAGAAAAAAGGAAAGGAAAGGAAGGGGAGGGGAGGGTAGAAGAGGGGAGGGAAGGGAAGAACAAGAAAACCTGCCTCTCTTTGGAGTGGACAGGATGCTCTAGTTGCCATGTGTTTTTCAGTCTCGTGCACTATTTTTTCCGGGAAGAGGTCCTGGATAAAATAACCCAGATTGCCCTTAAAATCTTCGGAGTGTTAACAGAAATAAAATTCTCACACATCTAATGTCTGATACCTTAAACTAAAGCTTTCTAATTCAGATGGAAAGCAGCAACCACGCGGAGAGAGAGAGAACGTTAGTGTCAACATCTGAGACAAGTCCCACTGATCCAGATGCTCTGTGGACAAGCCCCAGCCTTGGGGGATATCAGGAGGGATTTCACAGGAGGACATGGGGGGGACTACAGTCCATGGCATTGATTCCTAATAACCAGGAAAGGGGCTGGAGAGGGGACAACATCCTGAAGGTTTCTGTGTAGGGTAGAGTGGAGCTGATGGACTGGGGAGTCCCCACCATCCAGGACTGAATCCTGCCTTTACCACCAGGCATTTTAGCACATGCGAGATTCTCACAAAACCTTTCTAACCTCAGTTTTCACGTCCATAATGAAGATACTCTATGCAAGAGCCATGAACTGAGAGGAACATTCTGTATGTTTGCTGCTGTTGTTACCACCACAGCTCTACGCGTCCTCCTGAACAAGAATTACGGAAGCATCTGGTTATCCCCATTTTTCAATGTGGGAGGGAGGGAGGATTACTGAATATGATACCCCCATGCCCTCATCTAAGTATTAGTTTTGCCATAAGTGAACAAGACACTTGTCCAGGTGCCTTGGATCACTGGTCCAGGATAAGGTATCAGGATCAGGGTAGAAACGTGCTAGAACTTCTGGTCAAGATTCTGGAAAAATGGAGTCTCCTGCCTAGTTGGTATTGGAAACAATTTCAGAGAGTGAACAGAAGGAACAGGAACGTATTTAGTGCCCACTACAAAGCAGGCCTGTCCTGCACACCCTGCCTTTGTCATCTGCTTTACTTCTCAGGACAACTCTGTGAGGGTCTATTATCATCCATGTTACAGATGGAGAAACTGTATGTCTATTATCATCCATGTTACAGATGGAGAAACTGTATGTCTATTATCATCCATGTTACAGATGGAGAAACTGTATGTCTATTATCATCCATGTTACAGATGGAGGCACAGGAGGGTGAGGTCTCTTGTAAGGGGAAATGCCATCTATAGCCACAGCCCTCATAGCTATAAAGAATGTGGAAGTCTGTGTTTCACTCAAATCTCTAAGGCTGAGATGCAAATACAATTTTTATTTTTATTTTTTTTGATACAGAGTCTCACTATGTCACCCTGGGTAGAGTGCTGTGGTGTAACAGCTCACAGCAACCTCAAAATCTTGGGCTTAAGTGATTCTCTTGCCTCAGCCTCCCGAGTAGCTGGGATTACAGGAACCCACCACAATACAATTTTTTTTTTTTTTAGACAGAGTTTTATTATTTCGTCCTCAGTAGAGTGCCATGGTGTCACAGCTCACAGCAACCTCAAACTCTTGGGCTTAAGTGATTCTCTTGCCTCAGCCTCCCTAGTAGCTGGAACTACAGGGGTGCCTGCCACAATGCCTGGCTATTTTTGTGTTGCGGTTGTCATTGTTGTTTAGCAGGCCTGGGACAGGTTTGAACCCATCGGCCCCAGTGTATGTGGCCAGTGCCCTAACCACAGAGCTACAGGCACTGAGCCCAAATACAATTTTATTTTATTTTTTTCTGAGACAGAGACTTATTATGTCACCCTTGGTAGAGTGCTGTGGGGGTCACAGCTCACAGCAACCTCAAACTCAAGTGATTCTCCTGCCTCAGCCTCCCAAGTAGCTGGAAGTACAGGCGCCTGCCACAATGCCCGGCTATTTTGTTGTTGTTGTTGTCATTGCTGTTTGGCAGGTCTGGGTTGGGTTTGAACCCGCCAGCTCAGGTGTATGTGGCTGGTGCCCTAGCTGCTGAGCCCCAAATACAATGTTAAAAGTGGCAGCTCATCAGACTATTTTAAAAAATCATTCCACTGACTCAGGTGGACAAATCAAGGCTATAAAAATAACCAGGACTAATCTGATGAAATTACTGTTTTCCTTTGTTCAATTTACTGCTGCACGATTTGAGGTCTGCCTAACATCCTTGGGACTGATTAGGCCTTCATTTTCTATTAGGTAGGCAATTTTCTTTCCAGAAAATAGAAGAAAGACTTGCATCTTGGAGGTTACCAGTAGTAGCCAGAGAGTGACTCATGGAGTGTAATGTCATTGTGCAGAATCTACTTCCAGTTTGGATTTCATTAGGGTCAGCGCCGGTGAGGTTTGAGAACGGGCCAATGACAAACAAGTCACGAAAACGTAGCTATGGCTACATTTTGGAGTTTTTTGGGTGGGTGAACTCACTTCCTTTTTCTTTCTTTTCTTTCCTTCCTTCCCATTCTTCCCTTCTTTCTTCCCCTTCTTCCTTTCTTTCTTCTTTCCTTCCTTCCCTCTCCCCCTTCCTCTCTCTCTCTTCTCTCCCTCCTTCCTTCCTTTCTCTCTTCCCTCCTTCCTTCCTCCCTCTCTGCCCCCCTCTTCTCCTCCTTCCTTCCTTTCTTTCACAAGATCATCTCTCTGTTGCTTGGGATAGAGTGGAGTGGTGTCATTATAGCTCACAGCAGCCTCACAACCCTGGGCTCAAACAATCCTCCTGCCTCAGCCCCTGGGACTACAGGCACGTGCCACTGTGTCCAGCTCCCTGTGCTATTTTTTGTAGAGACAGAGTCTCACTCTTACTCAGGCTAGTCTCAAACCCCTGACTTCAAGCAATCCTCCAGTTGGCCTCCCAAAGCGTCACAGGGGACACTGTCTCCCAAAGGATTACCGGGATGAGCCACTGCACCCAGCCTAGACTTACTTCTTTGCATCAAGTTTCCTACAAGAAGCTATAGTTTCATTTAGTGCTTTTTTTACTATGGCCAAGCCCTAATTTTCCAGGTGTCAATTTTCTATGCTACTAACACCAAAGTGGTATTAGCTCCAAAGAAATTTTAGTCTGGCCCTTAGGTCCTTCTTAATATAGGAAATGTAAGTTAAATTTAATATTGGGTTGTGAAGGGAAGAGCAGGAGAAACCCAAGTCTCAGGTAATGTGCTAATAAAAAAGCAGTTCATTCAAGAAAAACCCAGAGCTGTGTGGTTAGTCAGCTGCATGAACCCATCAGGGAAGGAGGTGTATATTAGGGATGTACGTCAAGGCCAAATGTGCACAATTTTTGGATGGTTTACACCGCTTGCCTTCCCTGGAAGGAGAAATTAAACTTGTTTGATTGAGAAAGAAGGTGGTGCTGGCACTTTCTCCATAAAACAGATGTTCCAAACCCTTCTGAAGATTTCTGTGAGCATCTCAAGCACCAATTGTCCATTTATTCACTGTGTGGTGGGTTTTCACAAACACTGACTTGCTGCTTGATTATTCAGGGCTTACTTTGTTCTCCAAGAGCAGTGACTTTCATCCAGGGCCCTCAAAACCTGCCTCGACAGTAAGCACTTCTCTCCCTAGTTTTCCCAAGTGGGAAACTTGTTGGTACATATAAAGCCAATTGTTGAGCCAGAAACATCTTTCTAATAACTCATTGTATAGACAAACCAATCTTCGATTTCCTGAAATCCAGCCAATGAACATTCTATTTTTTTAATTTCTCATCTTCTCAACTTGTAGGAAAAGGAGGCCAATAACAAGAAACAAGGTGCATCAGGGATTTTTTGAGGACATTTAAAAAGCCACTGGGTTAGTCTGTTTTGTGCTGTTATGAAGAAATGGTGCAAGGCTAGGTAATTTATAAGGAAAAGAAGTTTATTTGGCTCACAGTTCTGCAGGCTGTGCCAGAATGATCATGCCACCCTCTCCTCCTGGTGAGGGATTCAGGGAGCTTCCAATTAAGGCGGAAGGTGAGGGGGAGCAGGCATGTCCCGCGACGAGAGCAGGAGCAAGAGTGGGAGCAGTTAGTGCTGGGCTCTTTTAAACAATCTGTCACTCAGCACTCCTGTGAACTATGAAAGGAAAACCCACTAATGATGGCAGGAAGGGCACATTCATGAGGGTTCTGCCCTCATAACCCAAACCCCTCCCACCAGGCCCCAAATTTAATACTAGGATCAAATTTCAAGATGAGATTTGGAGGGGCCAGACATCTAAACCACACCAGATCCCCAGGGGCTAACCTGAATAAGGGTGGAGGGAGTTCCTTCTCTGGCACCTGCAACCGTTCCTAATGATGTCGGAGGCAATGCAGAAGCCTGAATGTTCCTCAAGTGAAAGTTCAATGGCAATGAGAAAACTGGACTTACGGAGCAAGCAGAGAGGACTAACATTTAGGAATATTTCAACTCAACTTTGTTAAAACCATACATACAATGTTTGGAAAGAATCACACAAAAAAGTAAGCGTTGGCCACTCTGGTTAGTGAGATCGTGGGTGATTTTATCCTTTAATTTCAAAAGTAAATATAACTATTTTTCTTTCTTTCTTTCTTTCTTTTGTTTTTTTTGAGACAGAGTCTCACTTTGTTGCCCTTGGAAGAATGCCATGGTGTCATAACTCAAAACAAACTCAAAGTCTTGGGCTCAAATGATCCTCCTGCCTCAACCTCCTAAGTGGCTGGGACTATAGGCACCTGCCACAATGCCCACCTATTTTTAAATTTGGGGGTCTGGCTCTTGCTCAGGCTGGTCTCCCACTCCTGAGCTCAAGCAATCCACCCGCTGTGGCCTCCCAGAGAACACAACTTTGGAGTAGAATCCTAGTGATCCTTGATAATAAGAGGAATCAATTAATGAGAAAAATTCCTTTCCCAAAGCAATCTGGATGAGGTTTTTATGGTTTCCACATAGGGGTCTCTCTGGGATGTGGCTGTAGGGACCTTCAGCCTGGGTGGTCATATACTTAACATTGTTGTGTAAATTGTAGAACTTTAAAACTTTATGCTAACCAATGAGAGCCAAGAAATCAGATGGTGTTTGTGTGTGTGTGTGTGTGACATTTAAATAAGTAAATACAAATAAAAATATGAACACACGAATAAATGTCAATAAATAGCTATTAAAAAATACAATATTTTCCATGAGCTATATAAAATTATGTGTAGTCCCAGGGGTACTTGGAGGAACCTGCCATGGAAATGTCCTGGTCCTCTGAATTCTTATTTTAAAGCCTATGAAAAACCCCTTAGTTAGTACCTGGAACATGGAGGAGAAGAGAAAACCAGAGGCAGGAGGTCCAGAGAGAGACCAGGAGAGAGGAGTTATCCCCTGCACATGAGGGAAGTTTTTGCCCTGGGAGAGAGATGAGAGAGAGAGAGGGAGACAGACAGACAGACATACTGTTCCTTCCGTTGCATTCCCCTGTCTGCTTCCGTCAGAGAAGGTCTAGATTTAAAGAGTCCCATTTCACCTCCTCTGCCCCTCCAGATGTTGTGTATGCTCATTATCAATGCCTAATAACTGAACAAGATACATGGGGTTCCTAAACCCCATTCCTTTTACTAAAGGGAAATTTTTATTGTGATTGTCCAGTTTTCTTTCCAGTATTATATATAGGGTGTGTGGTGGGTGGTTTAATCTCATTGCTTAGTCCACAAATGGCAGCTGGTAAGCATTCATATCTGGGGACCATGACCCTTTGCTTGCCGCAGCTCAATAGGACTTCAAATGTTCTTTCCTTAGGGATGGGGAGTATGGTATGTGGCTGTCAGAAAGACGGCTGGTGCTGTAGTTAGGCTATGGTTTGAGTCTGCCTGCACCAAAACTCATATTGAAATTTCATACCCAATGTGGAAGTATAGGTGAGTTCTAGGGGGAGGTGTTTGGGTAATGGGAGCAGATCTCAGTGATGAGTTCTTGCTCTTGCGATTCTGGGTTAATTTTTGAGGGTATGCTTTAGTTCCCTCAAGAGTGGGTTGCTATAAATCCAGGAAGCCCCTTGGGTTTTCTGTGTTTGCATGTGTCTGCTTCCCCTTTGACCTTCTCTGCCATACTATGATGTAGCATGAAAGCACTGGCCAGAAGACACGGCCATGCCCTTGAACTTCCCAGCCTGCAGGACCATAAGCTAAATAAATCTCTTTTCTTTATAAATTACCAGTCTCACGTATTGTGTTCCAGCAACACAAATGGATTAAGACAGCTGGTTATATTAGGCAGAGACATCTCCGAGTGTCAGTAAAGAAGTAAAGAAGGTTTAAATATAGAAGGCAATAAAGTTGTTTACCTTCACTGGAGTAGCACTGTTAATGTCCTTCAAGAACTTTTCTTTTGCATTCACAACTTGGTTATTTCTCATAAGAGGCCTACCTTTTGGCCTGTCTCTGATTTCAACAAGCCTTCCTCACTAAGCTTACTCATTTCTAGCTGTTGATTTAAAGTGAGAGACATGCAACTCTACCTTTCACTCGAACACTCATGCTGCTTTTCAACCTTTGTATCTCATGGCACACTTGAACCTATATTTAAACTTCTGTAGCACTCTTAAATTACGTTGATCAAAAAAAAGTATAACATCTAAGTTTACTGAGCACAGATCACCATAACAGATAAAATAATGGAAAAGTCTGAAATATTGTGAGAATTACCAAAATGTGACCTAGAGCACAAAGTGAGCACATGCTGTTGGAGAAATGACATCAAAAGAATGCTCAACAAAGGGTTGCTGCAAACCTTCAATTTATAAAATATCTGTGGAGTGCAATAGAATGAGGCACCCCTGTAGACTTAAGATACATTCCACATTTTGTCTTGAACTAATTCAAGTGAGTTTCTAATATCTGCAAGCAAAAGGGTCTTGACTAAGTCAATACAGAAAACGTGGTTCTTTTCTCAAAGAACTCAAATTAGACCTCCCATTTGACCCCGCATCCTACTACTAGGCATCTACCCAGAGGAAAAACATCATTTTATCTTAAAGACATATGCACTAGATTGTTTATCACAGCTCAATTGACAATCGCCAAGACGTGGAAACAACCTAAATGCCCATCAGCCCAGGAATGGATTAACAGACTGTAGTATTATGTCTACCATGGAATACTATTCAGACATAAAAAACATGATGACTTCACATCTTTTATATTAACCTGGATGGAGTTGAAACACATTCTTCTCAGTAAAGTATCACAAGAATGGAGAAACAAATATCCAATGTACTCAATACTAATATGAAGCCACTAGATGATATAATTTATGCCCACACAGGAGAAAAACTCATTTCAATTCAAGCTGGGGGGAAAGGAATAAGAGAGGGGGTGTTGGGGTACTCCCACTGAATGGGGTGTACAGCACACCTTTTTGGTGCAGGACATAACTACAAGAGGGGCTCTACCTAACACCTTCAGATATTGTGACTTGGTTGTATTACCCCCACAATAATCTGAAATTAAAAAAAATGTGGTCTTATTTATTTATTTATTTATTTATTTTTATTTGGCTAGTCAAGTGAAGCAGGGGGACTAGAAAAGGAACAAAGAAATCTATAACTGGTTGTGATCAATTAGCTGTAAACCCTACTGCAGTCAGATGAGCCAAATTGTTCCTAGTTTTAATAAGAGAATCAAAGTTTCATTGTATTTTGCAAGGACTAAGAATCCAGGTATCTCACAGCTGAACAAGCTTGAGAATAATCGCTTCAACTTGTTGAAAGAACAAAGAAGCCCTTCTTGGGTCCTCAACCGAATACATCAGAGAAAAATAAGACAGCTGATTAAAAGCAGCACAAGATACCTTAACTGTAACGCTGGATCTCAAGGAAGAGCAAATGTCAGAATCACTTAAGGAAGTTTCGGTGTTTGTTTTAAAATAGAACTACCAAGGCCCAACCTCAGAATAAAAAACTCTGCTCAGGTCAGTTATCCATTTAAAAAAAAATTTCCTAGGAGGTCTTGCTGTGTACTCCTGTTAGAAAGAGCCACTTGATCTCAGCACAAAGGGACATCAGAGGAAAGGAAGAAGGACTCTAGAGATCACAGATGAACACAGGGACAAACAATGCCAACCTCAGTGGCTCCTTGTGGGTTCTGCCTTTTTTTGGTACAATGCAGTGATAGTTCCCTGCCAGCCCAGAAACACTGATTCTCTGCCCACAAAGATGAGCTTTCAACATCCCAAAGGGCTCACATTATGTTCAGGATACACTTTTTAAAAGAGGTGGGGTAACATGCAATCAGTTTATTTTAATCACTTTCACCAAAATGGTTAAGTTAAAGCCAAATGTGGAATGAACACATTTCTAGGCTAATTTTAATTCTATAGAAAACTCTCTGATAATGAAGCACATCATCCCTCCGGTGCCAGATAAATATGGTGATCTGTGCTGCACATGCCATGTGGACTGAGCCCGGCCTCCTTCATGTTGGCTTAAGACAGGACTGGATTTGGTTGAGACACAGGAAAAGAAGCAAGTTGAGTAAGAACTCCATACTCTGCTGTTTCCTCTCATAGATTACAAGAAATATAACCAGTTTTATTATTAAGAGAAAGCCCTTGTACTTGTCTCACCTGTGATAATTCGATTGTGCAGTGACTATATGTGTATACAGCATTATGACCAGATCACAGCACTCTCTGGCTGTCAGAATGAGCAGCATTTGGGGAGGTCGTGTGAATGCCTGGCTCTCTTTCAGTGGCAATAAAAGAAGGTCACAAGCATAGGGCAGTCAAACGGTATGGGAAGTGGTTTCCACTGATTGATCTACCCCCAAAGTATTTACTGGGGGCCTACTGTATGCCAGCATTATTCAAGGCACAGACACACAGGGGTGAGACAGACAAGGAGCTCATGGGCCCAGGTAGGCAGAGGTAACCTAAGAGGTACTGGTAACCTAAGAGGTAGCAATTCTATACGATATTTTTGGGGGGCATCATGCTCGACTAATTAATTCATTCACAACACAATCTCCATGGAGTAGAAGCTGAAGCAGAAGTTAGGAGATCTGATGTCCTGAAAGAAAGAGGCCAGAGGGGAAAATTGCTCCCACCAAATCCCACTAAACAAATCTCAACACAGCAAGTCAATTAATTATATAGTAAGTCAGTATACCCAAATGTCACGCAGTTATTCTGTGCTAGAATAAGCACATTCAAGGTAATCCAAGTATCAAGAAAGATTTGGACTGTCTTCCAGTGCTCCATGAATGAGGACTTGATGCATTTATCCCATGGACAAAGGAGACCTAGAGTCTTCTGGGAAGAGGTTGGGGAATGCTCCACCCTGTGGAACTGACACAGTCCACAACGTTCTCTGTAAGAGAAAGGGTGATGAGGATCTTCCAGGAAACCTGAAACAATGCCAGTCACTGCCTGCCCTTTGCCACATTTCCACCATATCTCAAGTCGGCTGGGCACGCTGGAAAGGACCAGGGTGCCTCGGAATGTAGAACCAGAAGCATCCATCCTGCATTCTGATTTGCCCCCGATTTTCTTAAAATGCAGAGGTGGCAAAGAGAAATCACAGTAACAATAATAGACTTTTATTTAAAGAAGCCGTACAGTGGGTGTTGCCTGTGGCTCAAAGGAGTAGGGCGCTGGCCCCATATGCCAGAGGCGGCAGGTTCAAACCCAGCCCCGGCCAAAAACTGTAAAAAAAAAGCCATCCAGGAAGAATAAAATCAAGATGAAATGGAACTCACTCCGTCTTCACTGATATTATTGTGAATTAATTAAGCAATTCTATATGATATTTTTTTGGGGCATCATGCTCAACTAATTAATTCGTTCACAACACAATCTCATGCTTGTGAAGGCGACGGGCTTCTAGGAAAAGCATGGGCTTTCGAGCTACCTGGGCCTGCATCCCCTCCTGCCGGCTGTGGTAAGGGGCAAATTTCCTGTCTCAGTTTCCTCATCTGTGATGTGGGGACATCATCGTCTGGAGTGTTGTGAGGATTAAACAGGATGATGTAATTAAACCAGCACTTAGTGCAGCGCCTGGCACTGTGCCTTTAATGACCGTGATGGGGCTCTTACCTGGAGTGTCTGCCCCATACCAGAGGAGGCGTAGCACCTGGTGCCTGAGAAGTGGTGGGTGTCTCACCTTCCTCACCCCCTTCTGAATATCATGATACTTCTTTAAAGGGAATAAATGAAAGCACTCAATCCCCAAAAGCTAGTCTCCTGTATCTTTGGAACCCACCTGTCTTCTTACTCACCAGTGGGTCTTCCTGCTGCTTCAAAATGCTTCCTTGACCTCTGTCTCCAACATTTCCTATCTCCTCCCTGCAAACCCCTGTACTGTTCTTTCTTTTTAACTGTGCCTTTACTGCATCTGTGTTTAATAAACTACACTTGTCCATTAAAATCCCTCTCCAGCCAGGCGTCGAGGCATGTGCCTGTAGTCCCAGCTACTCACTTGGGTGGCTGAAGAGGGAGGATTGCTTGAGGCTAGGAATTCTAGGTTGCAGTGAGCTGTGATTGTACCACTGCACTCCAGCCTGGAAGACAGAGCAAGACCAAGGATCTCTTCTCTTCATTTTATATTAATAGTCAGAAAGAAGAGCCTGAATGTATGGATGGCCCTTCCAAACAACATGCAGTTGTGCACTGAGGGGACATTAAAAAACATTTTGCCTGGTTAAGGTTCACAAAAAGTATCTTTAACAATGGAGCTTCCCTTTGATGAAAATATTTCAAATTGTATATAAAACCAGCACATTGTACCCCATGATTGCATTAATGTACACAGCTATGATTTAATTAAAAAAAAAAACAACAATGGAGCTTCCCTTCCCAAATATTTTATTCTTTTTTTTTTTTTAGCTTTAAAAAAAATTTTTTTTTTTATTGTTGGGGATTCATTGAGGGTACAATAAGCCAGGTCCAAATATTTTATTCTTAAAGAATAACACTCTTGCTAATGTTTGAGTACATTCATAATGCAGGTCTTAACATACCTACCACTATTTTTCTGACGGACTCCCTTTTCTCCCCCATTAGCACTGGTAACTCCAAGACTCCAAGACTCTTCCCTTAGTCTGCAGAAGCACTGCACCCCACCAAGAACAGGTTTTAGAATGTCTGATACCCTTTACACATCCCTTAATGCTATACACAATAAGGTATTTATAATACAACACTCCGGCAGGGTTGGTATCCCCATGTTCTACATTCCAGGTTTAAGTGTTTTCCCCAAACATTTGGACATTATCCAAAATCAACACGAACAGTCTCCAAGACCTCCGCGATGCTATTTTTCTTTGACTGTGCTGTGTCAACTGCCTTACTGCACAGGAATTACATTTTTAATTACTGTACTGAGTTTCCTGTGAACTTATCACTTTTTACCATATCCAGTGAGTGGGTCTTAATTTCCCATAGGAAAAGCTTTATCCTGCCACAGAGATCATGCTTTTTTGGTTTGATTCTCATTAATTAAATATCCTACATGGAAAAACTCTTTGCTTTTGGGATGGCCAGAGGGAAATCAACCAGAATGAAATAAAATCTCCAGGCATCCCATCAGGAAAACCTTGACTGCCCCATGGTCAAGTTAGAAGCCATTTTTGAAAATTAATAGGATATGGGGCCTCACTCTGCAATTCTTTCTTGAGTTTTCTGACAACAAGCCAGGGGATAAGATCACTTGTTTCTTACATTTTAAAGAAATGAGAGAAACCTCAGCACTTAGACCAGGGGACGGGAAAGAAGTCAAAGTTGGAGATGACTGGTAGGTGACATTCAGCCTGGGGGGGGGTGGGGCCGGGCTCAGCGAGCTTCCCACAGAGAGCACCTTCCCCAGCAGGTTGTTGGCATGAAGGAATGTGGGCCTGACACAGCCCGATTTTCCATTTTTCCAAGAGGAATCAAAATCTAGATTTTGACCGAGAAACCTTTTAAAAGTTGACAACTCATTGAAATTTTCTCACATGTTCTGAGGCCCACAGCAATGTTCTGGTGCTGGCTGGTAAAGGCTGCTGAGAGCTGAGTATGCACATCTCTTCTCTAGTCCACATTCTTTCCTTGACTTCTTGTTCATACTGCAGTCAGCCATTGTGGGAATATTTACACCACAGAAATAGGAGGGTGCTGTGAATCAGGGCCTTCCTTCTTTCCTTCCTTCCCTCCCTTCTTTCTTTGAACTGGTTGTTAAAAATTTACCATCTGTGGGCCAAATAAAGCATGTCACCTTTGGTCCAAAGCCGGTCAGTTGCAATTTCTAATGTAAACATTAAACAGGAAGTATGAGCTAGTATTCTATATTCCAAACTCAGCATTTACAATCAAGTGTACACGAGATGCTGAAACCACAGGGTAGGCAATGGACTAAGAGTCAAGGGGACATCATCACTATCTGAGGACAGATAAAGGAATAGGGAGGGAACTCAGCAAAGTCTATGCTATAAAAAGGGAACTCTATAAATAGGACCTTTCTCAATGCTTCTTCCCCAGTGCTCTGAGGGACTGTACTAATGTACACTCCCAGTGATGAACAGCAACATCCTGAGACGTGGTCTGAATCATCAGGAGAAGATGAGATTATGCTCGGTGACCGCGCAACAGGAGTGTTTCAAGTCCATTTTCAAACCACTACAAGTGCATTAATGCCCTACCACGAGGGATGGTGATTGCAGCTGTGGCAAGTTCCCTTTTCGCCTATCTTCAAAGTCAGCCTAAGTAACCTTGGTCTGGTTCTCAATTTCTGTTTTCTGCTACCTGAAGCCTTTGGCTGTCTGGGGAGCCTATGCATACCTTCTTAGAATAATGTTGTTTTTGTAATGAATGAAACAAAATGCATAGGATTACAAAATCAGCCATATTAAAATACAGGTATTAAATCATGAAACAAATGCATGATATGTGCTTTGTCATTAAATCATGAAATAACAAGATCAGGTCTAAAAATGATCAGGATTTTGAGGCAGTGGTGAGAGTGAATGATGATGTATCTGCCACAACCATAAAGGGAGGGATAGATCTGTGATTTCTGTTGGTGACAAAGCTACAGGTCCTGCTTATCTACTGCTGGGTTGTTACCCACATTCATTATGGAAGGAAATGCTCACGCTTAGCCAGTCAGAGGTTAAAGGTTAGTAAACATAAGATGTAACTATTTTCCCATCCAAATTACTATCCATGGGCCAGCTTCAAAACTCCTGCTCTTGGGTTGGCCCTATTGTGGGGATTTAGTTAATTCTGGCTCAACCACTCTGAACTTCACATTTGATAGGGATGGATGCTGGGTGCGGTTCTAAGGAGATAAGAAGGGAGAAAAGACACTGTTCAAAATCAGAATGAGACATCCACATGTCCTTGTTTCACAATAGCCTGTAAGAACTAGCCATCAGCAACACCAAATAAAACACAAAAACATCCACTGATGGCAAATAAATACTGAACCAGGTAGGTCCCTTGGTTATTTCAGTTTTCAGTAGAATTCTGACCATCTTAGACACTCAACTTCCACCTCCACCATAACCCCAAATTTAGATCATGGCTGAACAAAGTTTGAGACCAAGTTCTACCATTTACTAGCTGTGTGACCTTGGCCAAGTTATTTAATCTCTGTGCTTCGGTTTTCTCATCCACACAATGGTGGGAGGAGGAAATAATACTCCTATTTCACAGGTGAAGGATTATGTATTTAGAGCTCTTGGTACAGTACCAAGGAGGGGGAAGAATACAGTACATGTTAGCTGTGAAAATGACAAGCTTCTTGCAAATTGGTTGAGAGAATATTTAAATTTTAAAATTCTCAAAAATAGGGCAGTACCTACACATATTTACAATTTAAAATTTAAATATTAACATTAAAATATGCTCTGTGGAGCTGTTACACTAGCAAATAGTTAGAAACAAGTGACACATTCTATAATAGGAGGAGCAGTTAAATTATTGAACCCAGTTGCAGCTACTGGGCAACCTCAGAAAGATAGAAGGACTATAGACAAACACTTCCTAACTTATTCTATAGGTCTAGAGCAGTGATTCTTTCTTTCCTCCCTCCCTCCCTCCCTTCCTTCCTTCCTTTCTTTCTTTCTTTTCTTTCTCTCTCTCTCCCCCCCCTTTTTTGAGACTCTTTTTTGAGTCTAATTTTGTCACCCTCAGTAGAGTGCCATGGTGTCACAGCTCACAGCACCCTCAAACACTTGGGCTCAAGTGATTCTCTTGCCTTAGCCTCCCTAGTAGCTGGGACTATAGGCACCTGCCAATGGCAACCGGCTATTTTTAGAGATGGGGTCTCGCTCTTGTTCAGGCTGGTCTCTAATTCCTGAGCTCAAGAAATCCTCCTGCTTCGGCCTCCCAGAAGTGTTAGTGAGCCCGGCCTTGAGCAGTGATTTTCAACCAGTGTGCCTCGAAAACTTTTAAATATCATTAATTAAATTATTTTTGGAAGAAGTTCAAAGCACAGTAAGTATATTCTTTTTTAAACTTTATTTGACCAACATAATTTAAGTGTACCGTGAAAGTTTAACTAAAGGTTCAAGTGTGCCATGAGATAAAAAAAGATTGGAAAACACTGGTCTAGAGTATTATCCTGATGCCAAAACAAGACAAAGACGTCACAAGAAAATAAAAAGGAAATAGATGAATGCAGCAACCTAAAAAAGGAATCATACCACGAGCAAGTAGGATTTAACCCAGGAATCCAAGATTGATTTAACATCTAAAAATTAATTAATAGAATATACTATATCAATAGTGTAAAGAAAAAAATCATATGATCATCTTGATAGACGTAGAAAAAGAATTTGGCAAAAATCCAATATTGCTTTTTAATAACAACACTCAACAAGTAGGCATAGAAGGGAACTTTCTCAACCTGATAAAGGCCATCTATAAGACTAATTTCATACTCGATGGTGAAAGACTGATAAGGAACAAAGTAAGGAGGTCCACGCTTATCATTTCTATTCAACATTGCACTGGAGGTTCCAGCCAGGCATAAAATCAAAGAAAGAAAAAGAATCCAGTTAAGAAAGGAAGGATTCAAACTACCTCTATTCATATATGACATGATCATTTATATAAAAAATCCTAAGGAATCCATTAAAAATTATTAGAATACTTCAGTGCATAAGGTCACAGGATATAAAATCAACATATACATATTAATTCTAATTCTGTAAATTTGCAATAAATAATTCAAAAGCAAATTAAAATAATTTCACTTACAATAGCATTAAAAAGTATAAAATACTTTAGAAGAAATGATCAAAACAGTGCAAAACCTATGCTCTGAAAACTATAAAACATTGCTTGAAGAAGGTAAAGGATCTAAACAAATGGAAAGATATCTCACATTCATAGATTGGAACACTGAATATTGTTAAGACGGCAATATTTCCCAAACTGATCTAAAGATTCAATACTAGCCTTCTTTGCAGAAAACGATAAGGTGATCTGAAAATTCACATGAAGTTTAAGAGACCCAGAATAGCCAAAATAATCTTGAAAAAGAGAAACCATGTTGGAGCATTTACACATCCTGATTTACTACAAGTTTACCACAAAACAATAATTGTCAAGGAAGTAGCATAAGGATAGACACATATATCAATTGTGAGAGTCCAGAATCAACCCTCTTCTCTCTGGTCAATTGATTTTTAACAAGTGTGCTAAAATAGTTCAATGGGGGAAAGGATGGTCTTTTTGACAAATGATGCTGAAACAATTGGATATCAACATGTAAAAGAATGAAGTTGGACCCTGTCTTAGTCCATTTTGTGTTCTACAACAAAATACCACAGACTGAGTAATTTGCAAAGATTGGAAATTGATTTCTCACAGTTCTGGAGGTTAGAAAGTCTAAGATCAAGACACAGACATCTTGTGCAGGCCTTCTTATAGCATCATCACAGGGTGGAAGGGCAGAGAGAATGAAAGGGGCCAACAGAATTAATCCCACCCATGGGGGCCGAGCCTCTCTTCATACTACTGCAATGGCAATTAAATTTTAAAGTGAGTTTTAAAGGGGACACACACTCAGGCAGACCTGTATCTCACACTATATACAAAATTTAACTCAAAATGGGTCAATAATCTAAATAGAAGAGCAAAATGATAAAACAGAAGAAAACATGTACAAATCTTCATGACCTTAGATGAGGCAATAGTTTCTTAAATATGAATATCTAAAAGTTAATTAATATAATAATTAAATATGACACTATGAGGATAAGCAACAGAAGAAAAAAATAGATAATTTTGGACTTCATCAAAATTAAAAACTTTTGTGCTACGTATGACACCAATAAGATAGTGAAAAGACAACCTGTAGAAGGGGAAAAATATTTGCAAATCATATACATGCATCTGACAATTGGCTTGACTCTAGAACATGAAAAGCACTTTTATAACTCAATAATAAAAGAAATAACCCAATTAAAAATGGGCAAAAGATCTGAATAGATCTTTTAAAAATTTTTAGATTGATACGAGGGTACAAATGTTTAGGTTACACTGTTTTCATTTCTAAGATAAAGTTCAAGTTGTACTTGAGCCCTTCACCCAGGGAGATGCTGAACACCCTCACATTCTGAACATTGGGTGAGATCCCACCAATCGCCCTCCCTCCTTCCCCTCTCCCTCCTCTCCCCTCCCCCTCACTAGACTATACTTGTGTTTTTCTTTCATGTGGACATATAGTTGTTTATATATCGGTTTCACATTAGTATTGAGTATACTAGATACTTTTATTTCTTTTTCCATTCCTGTGATACTTTACTCAGAATGTGTTTCAACTCCATCTAGTTAAACCCAAAAGATGTAAAGTCTCCATCTTTTCTTATGGCTTAACATACACCACAGTTTGTTAACCCATTCATGGGTTGATGGGCATTTGGGTTGATTCCACATCTTGGCAATTGTGAACTGAGCTGCAAAAAACATTCTAGTGCAAATGTGAATAGATCTTTTTTCAAGAAGGTACACAAATGGCCAGTAAGCACACAAAAAGATGTCCAACATCTTTTGTCAAAACCACAACATGATACTACTTCATAGCTAAAGAGGCAGCAAAAGTGTTAGAGAGGATTTGGGAGCCTTGTACACTGTGGGTGAGAATGTATTAATAAAATCTTACAGCCACTTTTGCAGTTCTTCCAGAGATGAAGAATAGAGTTATCATACGACCCAGCAATTCCAAACCCCAATGTGTACCCAAGAGAAATGAAAACATATCTACACAAAAAATTGGACGCTTACTCAACATTGTACAGCATCCTTATAATAGCTAAAAAATGGAAACCACCCAAATGTCTAGCAACTGATAACTGACAGATAAAATGTGGTCTATCCACGTAATAGATGGCAATATTTGGCAATGAAAAGGAGAGGCAAAAAAAAGTAACTGACACATGCTACCACATGGATGACTTGAAAAGATGCTCAGTGAAAGAAGGCAGTCACAAAGGCCACATATTCTGTGATTCCATTTATGTGGAATGCCCAGAATAGGGAATCTATGAAGACAGAGAGTAGAGCAGTGGTTGCCCTTGGCTGGAAGATGTAGGCGGTCTCTTAGTTCATTTTGTGTTGCTATAACACAATATCTGAGACTGAATAATTTATAAAAGAAAGAGTTTTATTTATTCCTATGGTTCTGCAGGCTGGAAAATTCAAGATTGGGTGGCCACAGCTAGTGGCTTCTGGTGAGGGCCTCATGCTACAGCAAAGCATAGCAGAGAAAAGGGAGGGGGAAAAAAAAAAAAGAAAAGGGAGGGGAACCAGGCACGTGCAAAAAGGGCGAAACAAGAGAGCAGCCTTATTTTATTTTAAGACCACCACCCTCACCAGAATGGATACATTTCCTCCAGAACTCAGTCTTGAAAAGACATTCTAAGTTTATGAATGACATAAGGTTCTGTAGGTTTGTTCTTAAGTTGAATTTGTATGTAAGTTGGAACAGGTACATTTGCCTTAATATTACCTATAAGAG
This sequence comes from Nycticebus coucang, assembly GCF_027406575.1. Taxonomy (NCBI): domain Eukaryota; kingdom Metazoa; phylum Chordata; class Mammalia; order Primates; family Lorisidae; genus Nycticebus; species Nycticebus coucang. The sequence continues at coordinate 94,261,840 of NC_069788.1, forward strand.
CCTCTGTTCATAAGAGTGGTGTGACTAGTCTGTCAGTTGGATGTTTGTAACTCAGAGACTTAGTATAATAGCCTCCATTCTTAAGTGCGAGTTGTACAAAAGTTGGATGTTTGTAACTCACGGACTGCATATGATCCATCTTAATGACCTAACCACCTCTTAAAAGCACCACCTCTCAAAACTGCCACCTCAACGTGATTTTGGTGGAGACAAATCATATTCAAATGATAACAGAGCAACCGTGAAAGGGTGTAGGGTTTCTTTGGGTGACCTTGAAATGTCTTAAAATCGATTGTGATGATGGTTGCAAAACTCTATGGATACACTAAAAATTACTGAATTGTACACTTCAAATAGATGAGTTTTATGGTATATGAATTATCTCTCAATAAAGTTGTTAAAAAAGAATCATCCGTACACATAAAAAACTATTTGCCAAAGAAAATATGTTTATAATTTTATACAAAGAACCAGGTATGTATGTGAAGGAATATATATAATATATAAGTGGGCTTTGACTTACATGTTTGTGGATTAAAAAAACATTCTGGAAGGAAATATATACATCCAACTCTTGGTGGTGGTTGCCTCGGTAGTAGAATGGGGAACCAAAGAGACTAGATTTTTACTTAAATACTCTGGAATAATTTTAAAATTCATTAAATCAATGAATTTAATGAGCCGTGTGACGCCACGGCACTCTACCCGAGGGCGGTACAGTGAGACTCTGTCTCTACAAAAAACAAAAACAAAACAAAAAAGAATTAGTGAGCTGGAAGATAAACGCGAGAATGAAACCCAAAATATGGATATAAGCAAATAGATTGAAAAAAAAAGCAAAAATACGTGGTAGACTTTAGAAAACATGCACATCCAACTTAAGAATAATAAGGGTGACAAGATAAACAAAAATACAGGGATTATCTAAATTATCATTAAGAAAACACTTGAAGAAAAAATTTCAGGATCAAACGTTGATCAAGACAGTAACTGCTCATAAAATACCTGCCAAAATGATTCCAGAAGGAAAGACAATATATATATATATTTTGCTGGGAGATAGTCTTAGTTGCCTGCATGATATCATTGCTACACAATATTGTCCTTTCCTTTGCTTCATAAAGGAGCCCAACTGTGTTCAAGATAGTGATGAGCACAGTGCCATCACGGTACAGGCCAGTGAGCTCTTGGCCCTTCCCAAGAAAGTTCTTTTTAAGAGACTGACTCAGCTGACACATCTTTGCCTTTTTTCTTCTGTCTTCCTGTCTTAATGGTACTTGCAATTCTGGGAGCTATGTTTTGTGAGCACAAGAGAGACAGCCACCACATTAGCCTGGCAAAACAGAAAGATGTAAGGTTCTGGGACACTGGTGACCTCATAGGACTGTTTTACCAGCCCTGAACCGCAGACCCCTGAACTTCTTGTTTTGTGAGGAAAGCATATTTCTGTGTACTTAAGTCATTGGTATCGGGGTTTCTTGCTACATACCACCTAATGCAACCAGCAATTGATGTATTTCTCATTTTCTTTTCCTTTAATATTATTAAGGCCAAAAAACCAGCACTGTGGGCAACAAAATGCAACAATCCCACCTTAAGACCAAAGCGTCATAAAGGTGGTGGCAGGCCCAGGAGGGAGAGAAACACCAGGCACAAAGCAGAGAAGCAGCAGGTAACAAATGTGGCTGTTTCCTCTTTTCTCCCACGCCACTCTATGTCACATGGGCCATTATTTTCAGACAGCATAGGAAAAAAGTCATTCTCTCAACGGTTCATTATTTTGCCATTGCTTCCTATTTGAAAGCAGAAGCAAAGTTTAAGGAAATCCAGTGGTTTTAAGTGAATAGTCAACCGAAGCCAGAGGATGGAAAGATTGGAACTAGAAAAGAAGATGGAGATATCAAAAAAGAGAAGTCCAAAAAAAAAAAGAGAAGTCCCACAAACCACTAAAGAAAAAGGTGTTAAAGAGTTAATGAGCTCTTGGTACTGAATGTGATAACAAGGTGGGTTCCAAGAGGTAAAAATGTCATTTTAAACAGCATTTCCAGAGAGTAAGAGACAACAAGCAGCTGGAAGCGGTGGCCCGTACCTGTCATCCCAGCACTTTGGGAGGCTGGGGAGGGAGGATTGTTTGAGGCCAGGAGTTTTGAGGCCAGGCCTATCTTTTAGTTAGGGCAAGATAGCAAGATCTGTTTTCTTATAAAAAATTCTTTTTTAATTAAATAAGCATGGTGATGTGTGCCTGGAGATCCAGCTACTTCAGAAGATGGGATAGAAAGATAGTTTGAGCCTCAGAGTTTGAGGCTGCAATGAGCTCTGTACTCCAGCCTGGCAGAAAGATTGAGATCCTGTCTCAAAAAAAGAAACAACAAACAACAACAACAAAACAACAAGATATAACAGGACCTGGGAGGCAAGGAGGACCTGGGTGGAAACTCAAGAGAAAGATTTTATATTGTCTAGAAAAGGTGGTCTCAATATTTATTTGATATCAATATTTATTTATGTAATTTAATTTTTGAGACAGAGTTTCATTGTTGCCCAGGCTAGAGTGCTGTGGTGTCAGCCTAGCTCATAGCAACATCATCAAACTCCTGGGTTCAAGTGATCCTCCTGCCTCAGTCTGCTGAGTAGCTGAGACTACAGGCGCCTACCATGATGCCTGTCTAATTTTTCTGTTTTTAGTACAGAAGGTGTCTTGCTCTTGCTCAGGCTGGTCTTGAACTCCTGAGCTCAGAGGATCCTCCTGCCTTGGCCTCCCAGAGTGCTAGGATTACAGGCATGAGCCACTACACCTGGTCTTCAATTTTATTTATAAAAATAAGAAATAGTGGGAGAAATGGTTTTTATCCTCAGGTAGTTTAAGTACTGTTTCATTCTGATCATACTTAAAATGACAAAAAGAATGTTTATCCCATCGTATTAGAAATACAACAGTGAATAGCCGGGCGTTGTGGCGGGTGCCTGTAGTCCCAGCTGCTTGGGAGGCTGAGGCAAGAGAATCGCCTAAACCCAGGAGTTGGAGGTTGCTGTGAGTCCTGTGACATCATGGCACTCTACCGAGGGCGGTAAAGTGAGACTCTGTCTCTACAAAAAACAACAACAAGCCGGGCGTTGTGGCGGGCGCCTGTAGTCCCAGCTACCCGGGAGGCTGAGGCAGGAGAATTGCCTAAGCCCAGGAGTTGGAGGTTGCTGTGAGCTGTGTGATGCCATGGCACTCTACCGAGGGCAATAAAGTGAAACTCTGTCTCTACAAAAAAAAAAAAAAAGAAATACAACAGTGAAAAGAGAATAGGAAAATAAGTGCAGAATGAAGGAAGCTAATGCCAAAATGAAACCTCATGTGAAATGCAGCAAATTTCCCCACAAAGAGAAAAGCCTAAAACAGTTTAAAAATACAAAAACGTGTCAACTGATTAATTTAAAATAAAAATTACTAAAGATTACAGCTAAAGAGATGGGTCTAAAAGTCAGCAAATACCTGCTAATATAATGCAAAAATATAATCATATCTGCATTTAAAAATAGATACTAGTGTATAAACTCTTAAGAGGTAAACAAAGGTTATACTAATAAAATAATAATAAAAGTTATACAAGTGAAAAAAGTAATAATACTCGATTTACATTCCCTGAAACACACCGTGAACTGTTATTAATGGTGCGTTTATTGCGGGGAGGCTGGTTGGGGGTGATGTTCTCTCCAGCTCAACGATTCTGATCTGTAAGAAAAATATCAACTGAAATATATACAGATACCAGGATACAAAGAAACACTTAATAAATAAAAAAGAGAATTTGCAAAGCGCACATTCTCAAATCACTATGTGATAATTTTAGAACTAGATCAAAGCATAATTATACAGCCAAGCTGACAAAATCTTTTATAAAAACAATCTTTTTAAAAAAAACATTTGAGATGCGTTAAAGAGCTAAATAGAAAATGGGTAAGAATATTTATCTTAACCATGGAGGAGACCCAAATTTATGAAAAACTATAGGAAAAAAACCTGCTAGTCAAAATGAGTATATTTGGCTCTATAAAAACCATTCCTACAAACCAGAATATTTAAGTCAATAAAAAATGGCCAAATAGGACAAATATTTTGGACATATAAAAATACATATATGTATCTAAATAATAGAGATAAAAACTTGAAGGGTCCCTGTGGTTCTTGGGGCAGCTTTACTATACCACACAGAAGCCCATGAACTCCTTTGGGTTCAGGTGATCCTCCCACCTCACTCTCCTGAATAGCTGAGACTACAGGTGCATCAACACCATGTCTGGCTAATTTTTATTTCTTAATTTTTTGTAGGGATGGAGTCTCTCTATGTTGCCCAGGCTGGTCTCGGGCTCCTGGCTGCAAGTGATCTGATGGCCTCAGCTTCCCAAAGTGGGATTACAGGCATGAGCCACTGTGTCTGGCCACACTGTTTTTTGTTTTCTGAGACAGGGTCTTGCTCTTTCCTTAGAGTGGTGTCATCACAGCTCACAGCAACCTCAAACTCCTGGGCTCAAACGGTCCTCCTGCATCAGCCTTCCAGGTAGCCTACAGGCGTGCACTACCATACTGGGATGATTTTTCTATTTTTTTGTCTCAAACTCCTGGCCTTAAGCAATTCTCCCACCTTAGCCTCCCAGAGTGCTTGGACTGAAGGCATAAGCCTCTGTGCTTGACCCACAATGTTTTAAAGTTGCAATCTGAATGCCCACGGTGGTAGTGCTGTCTCCAGGGCATGGGCCCTGCTACTTCCGAGTGTCCCACACCCCAAGTGATGCTCATTTCCATTCTTGAGTTCACTGACCACTGGACTTCCCTTCCAAGACAAGGTGGTAAGAAAAAGAGGGGCAGGGGAGCTGATGAAAGAATGGGAACAATAAACCTTGAGCACTTAGCCTTCCAAAGACTGCTCTCTGGCCAAAGGAAGACGCAGAGGGTGGGCCGGAAGTCCAGCTTTTCAGAAAAGTGGTGAAATGTCTGACCACTCAGACATTTACTGAAGTAAAGGAGGCAGTGGGCTAGAGGGTGAAGGTCCCCCCTGATACCTCCATCTCTGCCCACTCTTCTCAGCAGGACTGTGAGCTTCTGGGTCTGAATGTGGTACCATGCTCCTCGAATCGCTGAGAAGCTCCCACGTGCACAGCATCAATGTGTAGTGGTCTTAATCTTCCCCCACTCTTCTCTCCTTCATTCTCAAGGGAAAGGACTGTTGTTGGCTGGGTCAGCTCCCGGGACTATCTCGTACTGTGGAGAATCCAGGCTAAGTGAGAGAAGGCTACGTGACATTGCAGAGGTTAAGCTGATCTTGATTATAGAGAGCAGTTGAGGGATGTAGGGAGCACAGACCAGGAGGAACAGAAGGATGGAGAAAGAGGCTAATGGCTGGGGCGAGCCAGGGGAGGGTTTGTTGATAAGAGGCTCGAAGAACTCCTTTGAGATATGAGAGACTGAGAGGGGAGGGGTTTCCTTTGTGTTATAAATTAGAGACTATTTAAGGTTCTTTAGAAATGCGGGCAAAAATTGAAATTTAGTTTTTCATTATTTTTGACTCGTAGACTAGAATATTTCGGCTTTAGACTGGACCCCAAGGAACCCAAGAATTATTTGGGTTGCATTATAAAAACCCATCTCTCCTTCATAGAGAAAGGGATGGAGGGAAAGAGAAAACAGGATGAGATTTAGGATAAAAGAGAAGGAAGTCATCACATTTCATAATATAAACGAGAATTTTTGACGCTGAGGTTAACATCTATAATTACTAGTTGCTAGACAGTGGAGAGTGAGAGGTATGTCCTGTCACTTCAAGGTACTGAAATTTCCCAAGTAGGAAACAAATAATTAAACAAATCCAGGATAGTCAGAGCTTCCCCCATGAAATTGTAGAAGACGAGTCTCAAAGAATGTGTCCCTGCTTTGAGGGAGTGCAAACTCTGACCAGCCATTCTTCCCCACAACCACACATCACTATAATTCTAAAATGCCCCTGCCCTTGTTCACATGAATGAATGCGATGAAGTGCTTTCAAAGCTATGCTCTGACTGGAAACAGAGAGTAGTTGCAAAAATACTGAACAAAAGCTTTCATTCTTGTGGGATCTGGATGGGAAGAGATCTAAGCACAAAGAGAATGGGAGAAAGCACAAGGAAAAAATAGGAATATGAAACTGAATAGAAGTGAAAAACATTTCTGTCTCAAAATAAAAAATAACAGATATTGAATGGAAAAGAAAAGATGAAAACTGTAACACAAACATGTAGCCTTTAGGGGCAGGGCTAAAATCCTTAAAGTAGAAAGCACACACACATTGATTAATGCAACATCTCCGTTTTCCCAATAGAAAAATGGGGGAAGAATAAGCTAGTTGATTCAGAGAAGATGAACTATAAATATTGTTAGTAAATATTTAAAATTAATCAGCTGTCATGTAAATCAAAGATATTTTAGTTCTAGGAGGTCCATTTTTACCTAGTTACAATAATGTGCTCATGTTATAATGGTTATATGGGAAGCAATGAGATATAACACATTTACGTGATTGTAAGACACACCATTCCCCAACATTTTAACATCTCCGAAATTGGGACACACCTCACAACTGCTAGCATGTCAGGACTTAATTTGCAGTATTTCCTTCTTAATGGTACACAAAATAATGATGCATCTTAGACTAATACAATAGCATTTTAGATTCAATGTAACATGATTCACCAGAATACTAACAGTGGTTCTTGTGATGGTGGAATTATGGGTGATTTCTACTTTTTAATGCTTTTCCATATATTTCCAGTCTTTTAAAATGAACATGTATTTCTTTTATCACCAGACGTTTAACAGAACAAAACTTGGTTCTCACTCTGACTCTGCCACTTTATAGCTATGAGGTCCTAAGCAAGATATTTACGCTGTACGTACCTGTATGGTTTCCTTATTTGCAAAATGGAATTAATAATAACCCCCCCAACCACCTTATAAGGTTTGTGTACAACCGCTTTGTAACATGAAAAAGTGCCCATTCAATGCATGATTTAAACCTTGAGACTCACGTGTCACCCATTAACGTATTCATGGTATTTTTTTATTCCTTTCTGAATGCCCCTCTGTCTTCTTTGATGTTTGTTTATAACTTTATACTATAAAAATAGAGATTCCCAGCACTTTTTTGTTTGACCGTGATATAATTTGATTTCAAAAGCTCTTTCTTCAGCCTGTTCCTGTGTGTATGGGGGGAAGATTCCCAAAACATATTCATTGCCACATAGATTCACACACTGACCAGGCCGAGCAGCATTCCTGCCCGCTCAGCCCTGGAACCCAAGAGCCTTGTAGAATACTGCTATGTAAGTACTAAACACAAACCACTTACAGGGCCTAAAAGGTACCAGCAGAATTATTCTGTTTGATTAAAATGAGTGACAACTATTGCTGAGAACTAGTCACACATGAGCAGTACCTTACGAGGGTGGGGCTGGGAATCTCTGCATGTGCGTGTCGCAGAGCTGTGTGAGCCAGGGTCACTGTCAGCCTGAGCCCAGCACATGCCTGCATCTGGGTGATGCTTGATAAACTTGCCCCTGACTGGATTTGAATTTCAGCAGGCGTGGAGGTCCTCTCCAAGGCAGCAGGTGATCACACCTTCTCACCATACCAGCCTGGCCAGCAATTTCTCTATGTTCTCAAGCACAAGGGAGCTTGCCCCAGTCAGCAATGTTACAAAATAATAGCCCTCTACACGCCAGAATTCTCAAACTTTAACGTGCTTAGGACTCAACTGAGTGTTTTGTTAAAAAGCAGAGTCCGGTTCTGTTGGTCTGGGGTTGACCTGAGACTCTGTATTCTTAACAAGCTTGCAGGTGATGCTGACACCACTGATTAAGTCTTTGAATAGGGAGGATCCTTGTGGGACGTCTCAGTTTTCAGCCCCATGCCGACTCCTGTCATACACGCCTCAGGATGCAGAGTCAGGGAGTACAATGCTCCCTGTACTGCAGAGATGAAAGTCCTCTGGGGAGCTTCTTAAAATGCATGTCTGGAACAGAATCTCTGAAAGGGGCCCAAGCACCTGCATTTTAACAAGCTTCACAGTCCCCTCAGGTGAGTGTTTATGGACACTGAGGCTTGGGAACCACCTGTGGGGTATTCTAAATATCCTCCTTGGATCAGGCCATCTGGAGCTGTGTGCTTGCCCTGTGTTGCTCACGCCCTTTCTGAAGTGCACCCTGGTCCATGCAGGAACACACAGCTCTCTTTCATGTTTATGGCTGAGGTGTGGTGGAAGCGTTTACTTGACATGTGGTCCTGTCCTCTTTGTGACATGCCGCAGGAGAAATATTTATTTCACTCTAAAAGAGCTGGCATCTTCCAAGCAGCCCACCTGCATAAGGAGAACCATTTGACGGTTGCCCTTGCCTCTTTCACAACTAGGAAACGTGGAGCCAAATTCGGGGCTCTCTTTTGGCAATTTCCGTAGTTCCGTTTGACATATAATTCTGTGTATAAGTGATGTGTGACTTAATTTCCATACCCTGTTCATGTTTTCCCATCTCCCCAATGTTTGAAATCCACGAGGATCCATTTCTAGTGCGGCTCTTGTGTACGCGTGGCAGCCATCAGTGCTGTCTGCGAGGATCCATTTCTAGGGCGGCTCTTGTGTACGCGTGGCAGCCATCAGTGCTGTCTGCGAGGATCCATTTCTAGGGCGGCTCTTGTGTACGCGTGGCAGCCATCAGTGCTGTCTGCGAGGATCCATTTCTAGGGCGGCTCTTGTGTACGCGTGGCAGCCATCAGTGCTGTCTGCGAGGATCCATTTCTAGGGCGGCTCTTGTGTACGCGTGGCAGCCATCAGTGCTGTCTGCCAATACCGGTCTTACTCAAGCTGGAGTCACTGGAGGACTGTTTCCTAACCCCTTGAAGTTGGGTATAGCCATGTGATTGATTTTCCCAGTGACACGTGAGTGGCGGGGATGTGTGCCACTTCCTAGGGGTGGCCATTTAATTGCTGGTGCTTAACTCTTTAGTCCTGTCTTCCCGTTCCTGGGCAATCCTGGACATACCAAGGCATCACAGGAGCCTGCCCTGTAGAGTCATGTGGGCTCCTGGTGGACTTGGTGCAAACAGGAAGTAAACTTTTATTGTGTCAAGCTACTGAGTTTTGGGGTAGCTTTTTACTGCAGCATACTCTAAGCCTATGCTGAGGGTGTTGTATGCAAGTTACCTAAATTCCTTTCTGGATAGGAGCTAAGTTACAAGTACACTGGCAAACAGACACAAGCTCCTAACAAAAGCCTATTTGAGAGAGAAGATTTTACCAATGATCATTTACGAGATATACCATCAATCTACTTCTCTGAGTACTTTAAATTTATGCTTGTTTCAAGTCTGATCATCAGCCCTTTTCCAAATCAACCATTCTGAATTATGTCTTGATATTCTGTTCTGACTTTTTTCATTGTGGCACAGTGTATGTGACATGTTTATCTTTTTTTTTCCTTTTTTTGAGACAGGGTTTCTCTGTTGTCCTGACAAGAGTGTAGTGGCATCATCATAGCTCACTGCAACCTCAAACTCCTTTGCTCAAGCAATCCTCCTGCCTCAGCCTCCCGAGTACCTGGGATTATAGGCGCCCACCACCACGCAGGGCTAATTTTTCTGTTTTTTTGTAGAGGTGGGGTCTTGCTCTTCTTTAGGTTGGTCTCAAACTCCCATTTAAGCAAGCCTACTGCCTCAGTCTCCCAAAGTGTTAGAATTATAGGTGTGAGCCATCACATCCAGTCATTGTATTTATCATGTTTTAACCATTCATATGTGTACAATTCATTAGCGTCAAATATATTCATAACGTGTGTAATCATCACCACTATCTTCACACAACATTTTCATCACCCTAACCTGAAACTCTACCTATTAAAACAATGACTCCCCCTTATCTTCTTTCCTCATCCCCGGCAACCTCTACTTTAATCTGTCCCTATGAATTTGCCTATTCTAGGTACCTTATATATAATTGGAATCATATATTTGCCCTCCTGTGTCTAGCTCATTTTACTAAATATAATTGTTCTCAAGGTCCATCTATGTTGTAGCTTAGATCAAAATTTCATTCCTTTTTATGACTGAATAACATTCCATTGTATGCATACCACATATGGCCTATCTATTCATTTGTTGACGGCCGCTGGTTGTTCTCACCTTTTGGCTATTGGGAATAATGCAGCTATGAACAATGATGTACAAATATCTGTACACCATATAATTAGTTCTATATTTAGCCTTTTGAGAAATTGCCAAAATTGTTTTCCACTCTGCTTTGCTTTTAAGTCAAAGATCTTAATTAGACAATAGTGGCATGGAATCTTCAATTGCCCTTCCCAGGAAAATAGTTTGTGGATATCATCCATTGTCCTGCACAATGTCTCAGATCAGAAACCCCTTTTTGAGAATCACATACTGGGAAAAAGTTTCTATTTCCTCCTTTCTCATATCAAGACTTCTAGTGTAGGTCATGACTCTACCATGAAGCTTGCAACAAAATTTAAGGGTTGAATAGTCATTGTTGGTTCTCTGTCTGTGTTCCTGGCGATCCCTTTGGCACTTATGGGCACACTGGCCTGATTTTGAATGGCCAGTGACTATATCATTGTCAGAAGTTACCTTTGGGCTGTGCCCCCCCAAAATGAGTCCAGAAGTATCCAGGGATTATGTCCCTGTTCTTCCTCCCTAGACAGCTTTAAACCAACTACTGACAGGTGTGGGTTTATAAATAACCTAGCTTCCTTGCCTGGGATAATTCTGAGGTCTGTACTGTTTCCAAATTTGGGATTAAGTACCAATTGCACACTCGGGTGCCTTAACAGCATAACCTGAACTGACTTCCCTTCCTTGTAGCCCCTGCACATCCCAATAAACTGCTGACACTCATATTCTTGGCTCAAGGTATGCTCCTGAGGGAACCCCATTCAAGATAGAGCTCCTCTCTAGTAATGTCATAACTCCATTTGCTTTCCATATTTCTGTCCTTCTCCCTGGTTCTGAAGTTTTATTTTTACCTTTTTTTCTTTCGAGACAGAATCTCACGATGTAGCCCAGGCTAGGGTGCTGTGGTGTCATCATAGCTCACAGCAACCTCAAACTCTTGGACTCAAGCGATCCTCTTGCCTCAGCCTCCCTAGCAGCTGAGACTACAGGTGCCCTCCATGATGCTTGACTAATTTTTGTATTTTTAGTAGAGATGAGGTCTTGCTCTTGCTCTTGCTCAGGCTGGTCTCAAATTCTTGAGCTCAAAGGGTCCTCCTGCCTCAGCCTCCCAGAGTGCTAGTATTACAGGCATGAGCCACTGTGCCCAGCCTATTTTTACTTTATTAATATTTTACTGTACATTTTCTTGTTGTCTACTACATCGAGTCTTTGCAGAATAAAGCATGGCGGGATTCATTGTTTAGAAGAATAACACCATCATACTAATATTACAACATAAAATGCAAGCTCTAATGGTTTATAGAGCATGATTCTAATTTTTAAAAATACATTTGCATGTAGGTATATACACAGGGGAAAAAAAAGACTAGAAAGAAATGTACCACAATGCTAACCATGGTTAATTTGGGTGGTATTATTGCAGATGGCTTAATTTTTTTCTTTTCTATACTTTATTTTACAAAAAACATGAAGCTTTAGTTTCCTCGTCTCTAAAATGGAGATAATCACACCTACCTCATGGAGCTGTGGCAGCCGAGATGAAGTGTGGATGCAACGTAGCACACATGCGCTGCGTCACACATTCACATCATAATCACTTCATCACAGCGCGTGTCTAATGGATAATTACGGGTAGCAAGTGCTGTATTTACAATAGCAATGAATGAAAACATTAAAAAAAGACACGAAGAAGTAAAAGTAAGCTCATGCTTATATAATGTATTTTAAACAGGCCTTCACTTATGGGAGCTCCTTGTCCCCCATATGAACTCTGTACGGGAGTGTGAGTGGGCAGCAGGCAGGACTAATATTCACCAAACCACTAGAATGTGCCAGACACCAAGGTGGGCACTGGGCAGGCACCTTGGCTGAGAAGAATGGGGCTACAATGGTTAAGAAACTTGGCCAAGATCCAGAGGCAGGACCAAAAGCCCCAACTCTGCTCTTCTCTACCACCCTACATTGCCCTGTGTGCATCTCAAAAGCCTATGTTCCCAGGTACCATGTGCCCAGGACAATCCCAGGTCCTCCTGTACCTACATTCACCAGAGCGCATGCCTGTGCTGCTCCTTCCCTCCATGCCCATGGGGAGCGCCAAGAAGTGGGTTTTTCTTTTTTTGTTTTGTTTTATTCTGTTTTTTTTTTTTGACACAGTGTCTTGCTCTATTGCCAATGCCTCATCATAGCCCATTGCAATCTCAAAGTCCTGGGCTCAAGCAATCCTCCTGCCTCAGCCTCCTAAGGTGTGCACCACCATATAGGCTAATTTTTAATTTTTCTTTTTTTTTTGGTAGAGATGAGGATTTACAATGTGGCTCAGACTGGTTTCAAAACTCATGGCCTCTAAAATCCTCCCACCTTGGCCTTCCAAAGTGCTGTAATTACAGGCCTCCCCTACCATGTCTGGTCAAGAAGTGTTTTTTGATGGTGGTGAGAAGGATTCAGTCCTCCAATCTCTCATCAAAAGCATCCCAAATAATCATTCAATCAAAATAAAGATTCTGTACTTGCTAAGCAAATACAGCAGATTCCCGGTAAGTTTCAAAGTGATACCTCCTAATCAGTTTGCCCACCCCAAGGCTCCCCGACAATGAAATTCTGGAACGGTCCTCTGAGACATGGGAGGTGATGGGATGAAGGACTTGTGGAGGCCACCAAGAGAGTCCAGCGGAGAAGGTGAAGTGGAGAAGAGAACTGTGGAGGTTATTCTCCTCCTCCACTGCCCTCTGGGCCCTGCATTCTGGTGTTATGAGAGTTTTTCGTGCCAGATACCCAGTATTGTTGTGTCAACAAGGCCCTCTGAGGGTCAGGGCCACCTGGGAAGGTCTGGGGCTTGTGAACTGGGCAGTGTGGCACAAGCACTCCAGAGGTAGCCTGTGTGCTGGTCTGCTCTGCCTGGCCTTGATCTGGTGTGTGCCTTGTGCTCCTTCTCCCTCAGAATGTGTATGTGACACAGCCACATGCGGAGCCTCCAGGAGCCCCTGCCTCCCTGCCCAGCTCTCTAGGAGGCACAGAGGACACAACTGCAGAGCACCCAGCACACGCGCACTGTGCCTTTCTGCCGCTCCTGGAGCTCTGGCAGTTTGGATGACACTTCCTCCCTGCCCAGCTTTTCAAAGCCTCTTCTCCCACTCCAGCTGTCCTTTTGTTTCCCTCAGAATTTCTACAGTATCTTTCCCAACCCTCTTACCACTTATTATGCTCCAAGGGTTAACAGTCTTTAGGGGTGTGTCACACCATTGCTCAAAAACTCTCAATGACACTCTCAATTGCCTCTGGATAAATTTCAGCTCCGGAGCCTGGCTGTAAAGGTCTACCTCTATTTCATCAGCCTGCAAACCTTCCTAACTTGCCTGCCACTGAACTTCAACCAGCTCACGGCCCCCTGGACGCCATTCTCTCCCATTCCACAGTGTAAGGCGCTTTTAACCCCCAAACCCCATGGATCGTGCCTAACACGAACCGGTTCAGCCCAAAGATCACGGCTTCCCCCCCACTTCATGGCTTAGACCCTCAGTAGGACTTTTGCCTCCTCACTTCCAATCTGGCACTCTATCTGATTTTTTTCTAAGTATGAAGTCAAGGGCAAAGTATTTAGCTTTGCACTTGGCCTCTGACCATGGCTTGTGCATAGTACTAACTCGGTAAATGTTTGTAGATAGGTTCCTGTCCCCGTTTCTTCCCCAAAGTTCCATGCGCTCAAGCCCTCTCTCCTTAATTATACTGAACATCTAGAGCGGTTCCAATGTAAGGATCACTCAAATGCACCAACCAGGGACGTTACTGTGCAGATTCCAGCTCAGGAGGCCTGGGGAGGGACTGAGATTGCATTTCTAACAAGCTCCCGGTAGGGCTGACAGTTCGGTCCACGTACCGCATTTAGAGTAGCGGGGAGGCAGCACCACCTGTTGATCAGGCATGGCTCACCCGATGGAGCCTGGCTGGGCGCAGAGCTGGGTGAATGGAAGGCAGAGGTGGTCCTGACCGGCGGGGCGTCTGCCCGGGGCAGTGGAGGCTCTGGGAGGTTGCCGTGAGTCCGGCCCGCACACTTACCTATGGTGGACACGACGGTGCCCACGAAGTAGAAGGCGCCGGTGAAGTCCCAGCGCGGGCGGACGTTGTCCACTCGGATGCCGGCCCTGGTGGCCTCCTCGTAGTGGCGGAGGAAGCCGCGCAGCTCGTCGCGGCTCAGATTGTGGCCGCGGCTGAAGTTGGCCAGCCGCTCCTCCCAGCGCTGCCTGGCCTGTCGCTCGTGCGCCAGCTCCAGCGCCGAGAAGACGGCGGCGCCGCCCAGCAGGTAGAGCACGATGAGCGCGGCGAGCAGTAGGAAGCGCGCGTTGTCCTCGTTCAGGTGGCCCAGGCCCCAGCTGCAGCTCCGCCCGGCCATGGCCCGGCCCCCGAGGGCAGCCCCGCGCCCCGCCGCCGCGGGCCCGGGCCGACTCTCGCTCACGCCCCCGCGGAGGTCGCGGCTCGGCCGGGCGTTCAGCCGGCTCCCCGACACCCCGCAGCCTGCTCGCCCATGGCCGCCGGGCGCTCCCGCGGAGCCAGCTCTCCACGTTCTCCTCGACTCCTGGTTTCAAATCCGCTTTGTTGCCGCCGCTCCCCTCCACATTCCCCGCCCTCCTGGGAGTTCTCCTAAATATTGAAGGTTCAGAGCGACCGGGCGCACAGTCCGTTTCTGCTTGGGGGATGCGGGTTTCCACCCCGAGCCCTCCCTTGCTCAGATTGGGGAGGGGGCGTGACGCATCTTTGGGACAAACTCGAATGGATTAGAATTGGTCGGGGAGCCCCGGAGTCCAGTGGGTAAGCGGATTCTCGGGGGTCCCGGCCCCGTTAGCCGTCGCTTCTCCAGCCGTCGACGGCTAGGATGCGGATGACAGCGGGCTTGGGAGGTGCTTTCCCAGACAGATCCACAGTGGTGTGTTCTAGGTGCAGTGTCGCGTTCAGCCTGTGCCTCCTGAGTCACCCACCGGGGCTTAGAGGCTGGAGTGGAACTGTGCAGGGCAGCGTCCGCCGACTCCCACCTCCTGCCCGGCCCCCGCGCTGGCGGCATCCGGCGGGTGGACCAGCTGGAGAGAGGAGACCAGAAAGCGCGGTAGGAACCGGAGAGTGAGGAAGTTAGGAGAACCTCCCCCGGGCCGCCTCCCTCGCTTGCCCAAGCCAGAGCGCCCTTGCCCTCTGGGTCCTGCGCTAAGGCATCCTCTGCCTTCACGTGCCGCCGGGCCCAGACCAAGCGCGCGAGGCGAGCCAGCCCCCCTTCGGAGAGACGGCGAGGAGCGGGGTAGGAAGGGCCCTGCGGCCAGACCGTGACCCTGGAGGTTCCGTCTCTTCCACCCCTGCGTGGCTGCCTTGGTGCGCTCTAAAGTTTTGCGAGGACACTGGTTCCACGCATAATACTCCCCCCTACCTCGAGCATACCGGAGGCAAGGCTCTTCAGCAAACCGCCGGGTCCCCCTCCCCAAATCCTCTCTCGTAGGGGAGCCTAGCGCCGCGGCCGTGCTCCGGTCTCACCTTCTCTGCGCGGTTCCGTAGGGACTGTCTCCCAGGCCTCCTTCTAGACGTGCTCTGCTCGGCCGAGCGGCGTGGGAACCACAGGTCCGCCCTGAGCTCTGCCTCCTGGGGCGGGCGCGCTCAGACGCTGCAACAGGTGGAGCCGCGAGGCTGCCAGACCGCGACTCCACCCCGTCGCCCACCTCCCGGCCGCGCGGGGCCGCCTCCGGCGCTACTCTCAGCCGCAGACGCCCGGCTCGGTTGGCCAACCTGGGGGCTCTGGAGCTTCTACTCTGGATCCGCAGATCTAGGGGGTGGGTGCTGAAGAGGAGGGTGGGGGCTTAGCCGGCCAGCGTGGGCCCCTCCGGGGCCGGGAGAGGGCGCTCGGTCCCCTGCAGACAAAAGTCGCCCCCACCGTGTGCACAGCCACACTCTGCCCCTCCGGAATCACCCGCCCAGGCAAGTGGCAGTGAACACGGACGCGTAAAGGAATGGATACGTGGACATCTTAGAACCAAGTGGAATCCCCCCCCACCTTTCTAGTGAGCGATCCCAGGCTCAGGGCCCCACCCATGCACCTGTTCTCATCAGGAGCAGAGAAGAGATGGAAGCCTTGTTTAGTAAAAGCAGGATTTCAAATAAACAGCTGGCACGCGCGTTTCATCGGAAGCCCGGATGCCATTATTCACTCTCCAAAGCCCTTCTTTTATCTACCCTTTTGGGGGAAAAAGCTTTAGCTGGGTAGTGGGAATAGCGGCGTGTGTTCACAATTCTTTTTTTCCGTTTTATTATGAAAAATTTCAAACATACCAAAGTTGAAGAATTCTACAGTGAACACTCACATACCCACCACCTAAACTCCACAATTCACATTTCACTATGCTTGCTTTATTATATATAGCAATGTATATTATAGTATACAATGTATATTATAGTATACATCCGTCCTTTCTATCCATCAACACATCTTGTTTGAATGCATTTCTGAGGTGTAGCCCTCAGCACACTTCCACCCCCACCCCCAGCACTCAGCCTGTACATCATTACTTAGAGTTCAGTATTTTACAATGAAATGTGCAAATCTTACATGCCTCATTAGGTGAGTTCTGACAAATGCATACACCTCTAAAAAATACCTACTCATCTAACCCATCAACCAAACATCACCAACAGGTCAGAGATTCCTTTGGGTGTCTTCCCAGTAAATCCCCACCCACATTCCTCCAGTCCAGAGGAAACCACCGTTCTGAATTTGTCTACCACTGATTACCTTGTACTTAGTTTGTCTGTTCTAGCTCTCCAAATAAATGGAATCATAATGCACTTTTGTGTAAGGCATTATGTTTTTGAGATTTACCCGTGTTGTAGGTCTTAGTAATATTTCCCCCCTTTTTGCTAGTTTTTCAATGTTTGTATATACTGGACTTTATTAATTCTCCTAGTGACAGAAAGCAGGATTTTAGAATATTTTGGTTATCGTGAATAAAACTATTAGGAATATTCTTGTATAAATGTATAAGAGATATGTTTTTGTATCTCTTGGGTACATACTTAGGAGTGGAATTGCTGGGTCATAAAGTATGTGTTTAGTTTTATAAGAAACTGCCTGACATTTTCTGAAGTAGCTGTAGTTGAATGCTCCACATTCTTGTGAACATCTGGCAGTATCTGCCATTTTAATTTAAATATACTGCTGGATGTATGGTGATTTACATTGATAAAAACTCATTGTAGTTTTAATTTGCACTTCCCTGGTGTCTAACATACCATTAATATACTGGCCATTTGTTTACACTCCCTTGTAAATTGTCCACTGAAATATTTTTGCCCATTAAAATAATTTCTCGATTATTGAATTATAGTGATCCTTTATATATGCAGGACACCAGTCCTTTCTCAGATACATTATCTTGCAAAAATTCTTTACCTCTGTTTTGCCTATTTTTTTAACAGATATTTTGTTTTCTGACAGATGTTAAGTTTTTCATTTTGGTGAAACTGAATATACGTTTGGTACCCTTTGTGTATTAAATCATTAGCTCTGCCAAGATTGTATAAGTTTCCTATCCCCTTATCCCCACCCCCATTCCAAGAAGTTTTGTAGTTTTAGCTTATATGTTTGGATCTATGATGCATTTTAAGTTTGTTTCCATATGGTGTAAGAATTTAGGCTGTGTCCATGTGGATATCCAGTTATTCTTCTTCCAATTGTTTAAGAGATAAATATGAATGAATTTTTATTTCAGGAATCTGTATTTAGTTCATTTGCTGTCTACCATTATTTTAATACCGCAATATTTAGGTTACTTATAGCTTTAGTGTACATCTTGAAGTCAGGACATGCGAGTCCTTTAACTTTGCTCTTCCTTTTTGAGATTTCTTTGGATATTATAAAACCATTCCATTAAAAAAAATTATAAAACTCAGCTCAATGCCTGTTGCTCAGTGGCTAGAGCACAGGCCACATACACTGGAGTTGGCGGGTTCAAACCCAGCCCCTGCCTGCCAAACAACAGTGACAACTACAACCAAAAAATAGCCGGGTCTTGTGGCAGGCATCTGTAGTCCCAGCTACTTAGGAAGCTGAGGTAAGAGAATCGCTTAAGCCCAAGAGTTGGAAGTTGCTGTGAGCTGTGACGCCACAACACTCTACCAAGGGTGACATAGTGAGACTCTGCTTCACCAAAAAAAAAAAAAATATATACAACCAGCTTAATTTAATCAGAAAAGGCTGCTGGGATGGGGATCTCAAGTGCGATTGTGTTGAATCTATTTTGAGGAGAACAGATCCTGACAGTCATGACTATCTTGACCTTTCATGAATGAGGTATACCCCTACATTTAGTTCAGTCTTCTTACCAAGTTTTCAATTCATTCTATTTTACATTCTTTTGATGTTATTGTAAGTGGAATTTCAAAGTTTTAATTGTTTGCTGTAGTATATAAAAATACATATGATTTTTTGCAAATTTACTTTTGTCTTGCAACCTTGGTCAATTTACTTATTAGTCATAGTACTAGTTTTGTTGGTTCCTTTAGGAGTTTCTATGTAAATAACTGCGTTACCTCAAAGGGTTTTGCTGCTTCTTTCCCAATCTCTACCTGGGCTTTCCCTCTTACCTTACTGCAATGGCTAGGACCTCAGTACATCACTGAACAGAGGAGGCAGAAGTGCAGATATCCTTGTGTTGTTCATGACCTTAGGGGAAAGCCTTTATCATTATTTAGTATGTATGTATGACACTAGCCATTGGTTTCTCATAGCTGCCCCTCATCAGGCTGAAGAAGTTTTTCTTTCTTTTTTTTTTTTTTTTGTTGAGGCAGAGCTTCACTGTCGCACAGGCTGCAGTGCAGCTCTGTCATCATAGCTCACTGCAACATTCAAACTCCTGAGCTCAAGTGATGGATCCTCCTGTCTCCGACTCCTGAATAGCTAAGACTACAGGTGTACACCACCATACCCGGCTAATTTTTCTATGTTTTCTGGAAACGAGGTCTCACTCTTGCTCAGACCAGTCTTGAATTACTTAAGTGATCCTCTAGCCTCGGCCTCCCAGAGTGCTAGGATTATTGGTGTGAGCCACTGCATCCAGCCTGTTTCTAGATTTTCTTTTTTAAATGAAGTATGAATGAGTACTTGACAAAATTTGGATTTAGTCAGATGCTTTCTAAGCATGTATTGCAGTGATCGGATGGTTTTTTCTTTTATTCTATTAACATGTTGAATTTCATTAACTGCTTTTTTAATGTTAAGCCAACCTTGCATTTATGGGATAAATTCCACTTGGGGGTTCTACTCTATTAAATAACATTTACTTTGCTACTTCTGGGTAATGTTTACTCTTTTACTTCTAGTAAACCCTAAAGGGTTTACTTTGCTTTTTTTCCTAGCTTCTTATGGTGGGTGCTTAGATTACTGATTTTAGACTTTTCTTTGCTAATGTTAGCATTTTAAAACTATAAATTTCCCTGTTAGTCTGGTGTTAGCTGTATCTTAAAAATTTTGGTATGTTGTATTTTCCTATCATTTTGTTCAAAGTATTTTCTAATTTTTTTCTGTGGCTTATAAATTATTTAGAAGTATGTCACTTAAGTGATGGATCCTCCTGTCTCAGACTCCTGAATAGCTAAGACTAAAGGTCTCAAGTTTTTGTTTTAAAGACACATTGTTTCTAACTCATTTCCAGTGCAGTCAGCCATATTCAGGATGTTTTTATTTATTTATTTATTTATTTTTTGTAGAGACAGAGTCTCACTTTACAGCCCTTGGTAGAGTGCCGTGGTGTCACACGGCTCACAGCAACCTCCAGCTCTTGGGCTTACGTGATTCTCTTGCCTCAGCCTCCTGTGCAGCTGGGACTACAGGCGCCCGCCACAACGCCCGGCTATTTTTTTTTTTTTGTTGTTGTTGCAGTTTGGCTGGGGCTGGGTTTGAACCCGCCACCCTTGGCATATGGGGCTGACGCCCTACTCACTGAGCCACAGACGCCGCCCAGGATGTTTTTAATTTTCCTAAATTTATTGAAATTTAGTTTATGGTCCAGCCAGATGGTCTTAGTGAATGTACCATATGTACGTGAAAAGAATGTGTCTTCTGTCTTCTGAGTTGTTCACTGTATCTCCAAGTGTCAATTAGGTTTTTGAGATTTGTCTTTACTGACATTGATGAGAGAGGAGTATTTAAAACCACCAGCTATTATTGTGTAATTGTCTATTTCTCCCTTTAATCCTGTCATTTTCTGTTTCATGTACTTTCAAGCTCTATTAGGCATATGCAGTTGTATTTCCCTGTTTACTTATATAAAATGTCTCGCTTTGTCTCTGGTAATGCCCATTGCCTTGCAGTCTACTTTTTCTGGTATTAATCCAGTCACCACAGCCTTCATTTGCTTGGTATCTTTCCTCATCCTTTTAATCTATATCTTTATGTATTTAAAGTGGATTTTTGTCAACAGCATACAGTTTAGTCTTTTTTTGAAGATTGGGCCAAATTCTGACCATCTCCATGTTTTTAATTAATTGGATTGACCAGACCAATGCTGCCCTATAGAACTCATGTGATAATGGAAATGTTTTATATCTGTGCTGCTCACTATGCCAATGTAATATGGAGGTGACAACTGAGCATTTGAAATGTGAATAGCACAATGAAGGGACTTTTAAATTTTATTTAATGTTAGTTAAGCATCACATGTGGCTGCCATCTTTTGTAGATTGAGACCATTCACATTTACTGTAGTTATTTATATGACTGGATTTTATAACCCTGACATTTTACTATCTGTCCCACTGTTTTTAGTTTCTCTGCTCCTCCTTTTTTCCCTTTATTTTGAAATTATTTTTTATTAAATCATAACTTTGTACATTGATGCATTTATGGGGTTCAGGGTACTGCTTTGATATACAATGTGAAATGCTTACACTGAACTAAGTAACACATCAGTCACAATTATACTCATTTCTTAATAGTTTTGAAATGTACCATTGCATCATGCACTAATTAGGTGAGGTCAAGAATGGAAAAAAAGTATCAATGTACTCAATACTACTATGAAATTAATAAATAACCACCTATACACTCATACAAATGGCAAAATGTAACTATAGTCCAGAAAGTAGAAGGGAAGAGAGAGAGGGGAGGGGAGCCACGGGAGTCGGGAGGGTATTTGGGGGGACCTCACCTAATGTTCCTCCTTTCCTGACTTCTTTTGGATTAACTGAATATTTTTTAGACTTCTTAAATTTAAAAGTTAAACTTTAAAAGTCCCTTCCCTGTGCTATTCACATTTCAACACTTTATCTGTTGACTTTATAAAAAACACATTCTTTATGGCCAGGCTCAGTGGCTCATGCCTGTAATCTCCCAACGCTTTAGGAATCTGAGATGAGAGGATTGCTTGAGCCCAGGAGTTTGGGGTAACAGTGAGCTATGATGGGGCCACTGCAGTCCAGCCCAGGTGACAAAGACAGACCTTGTCTCAACCCTTCCAGGCTCCTCCAAACAACATTTATTTATGGAAACAGTGGACAAAGAACATTGGTTTGCAATTTCAGGAGCTGTAACTACAGCTGTCAATTATTGACCCTTATCTATAACCCAGAGAAAATTAAGTACATATTTTTCTTAATTTATATTCATATATTAATATAAAATATATACATATATTTGTTATTAATACTCTAATGCTCAGAATAGGTTTAAGCTCACAGCAAAACTGAGAGGAAGGAACAGATTTCCCCAGCACCCTTGCCCCCACACATGCAGAATGCATTATCCCACATGATCAACATTCCCCACCAGAGCGGTACACGGTACATTTATTCTAAGTGATGAGTCTATATTGACACATTAGCACCCAAAGTCCATAGTTTATATTAGGTGCATTACATGGGTTTGGACAAATATATAATAACATGTATTCACCATTATTGCGTTACATACGACAGTTTCACTGCCCTAAAACTCTTATGTTCTGCCTAATCTTCCCACCACCCCTGACAACCCTGGATTGAGAACCCATAGTTCTGCCCTTTCCAGAATGTCACATAGCTAGAATACTTTTTATGTGGACATAAGTTTTCAACTCCTTTGCGTAAATATTAAGGAGCACAATTGCTGGATCATATGGTAACTATATTTAGTTTTGCAATCAACTGTCAAACTTTTCTTCCAAAGTGGCCGAATCATTTTGCATCTTACCAGCAATGATGGTTCCTGGTACCCTATGTTAGTAATTTTCAACAGTGTGCCACGAAAATTTTTAAAGATTTTCGAAAGAAGTTCAAAGGACAGGGAGTGCACATATCAAAATTAAAATCTCTTTAAATTGGTTATATGAGTATGTCATTGTTATAACAAATGTTTTGTTGTTATAATAAACACCAGCTTATTTCTAAAGTGCGTGGGTGTAGCCTTGAAAAATAAGGTTTTGCGACATGTCCATAAATGGTGCGGTTTGACAAAGATTTGCCAATGAATACTGATATACGTCAAAATCATCCAAAGAGAATGAAGCTGTATGATTTAGCAATCCCTGGTATGTCTTAAGTAGCTCATACCGATGTGTCATACGGTTCTGTCTAGATTTGAAATAGTGAAGTGATTAGACACAATTACCTTGCAAATCCTAGTTTTGAAAAATTTCCAGTGTGTTTAATTAATACCTGTGTTTCTTTTTAAAAAGTATGAGCTGCTTATTTACTTATTTTTATTATTTTTGATTTGGCATTTATTTTTATAACATAGCGTTCAATTAAAATGGACAAGTTTTTCGTAAAGAAACAAAAATCAGAAGGTAACACTAGTGTGTTGAATATAGCTTCATCTAGTACAGTGGTTCTCAACCTTCCGAATGCTGCAACCCTTTAATATAGTTCCCGTGGGTCGCGACACACAGGTTGAGAACTGCTGATCTCTACTACATCAGCAACTAAATTAAAAATAGTTGTCAATATAATGAAGATTATTTATCATTCGGTTTCATACGTAGCAAATGAAATCCACCACATCCCATATGCATAATCTGTGGCTAAACATTGGCAAATGAAGCTATGATTCCTAGCAAATTAAGAGACTTTTATGGTCCAGACATTCCCACTTGTCCGAAATGCTGGTGGAATATTTCAAATGACTTATACTCAGTAATACTAAACAAGCAAAAATATGGACCAAATGTGCAACAATATCAGATAAAGCACAGCCTCTCTGGGGACTGTTACACAGTTACAGAAATCTCATACAATTGCAGAATCCATTATTTTACCAGCCTGCTGTACAATCATAAAAACAATGTTTGGAGAAGAATATGAAAAGGAAATTTTAAAAATTGCACTTTCAGATAATAACTTTCTCGGTGTGTTAAGGATTTATCTGAAAATATAAAATTTCAAGTAATATCTCACCTCAAAGAAGTAAATACGTTTGCAATTCAGATGGATGAATCTACTGATATCAGTGGTAAACCCCAACTTTTAGCATTCAGTAGATTTGTCTATAAAGAGAAAATTACAGAACGGTTTTTATTTTGCTGACCACTCAAAACAACAAAGGTCCTATATTTTCGATTTGATAATTACTTTGATTCTAACAACTTGTCTTGGGATTCCTGCGTCAGTATCTGTACAGATGGAGCCCCATCTAAGTCCAGAGGTGTACATGGACTTGTTGCACTTGTGCAAAAAAATCCAAAAATTTTTACATACAGTTTTCTACACAGACAAGTGCTAGTGTCAAAAATCATTAGAGCCTGAATTGCAAAAGGTCACTAGACAACACTGTTAAAATAATTATATGAAAAGCAGGTTGCAAATCAAGATTATTTTCAGAATTACGTTCCTCAATGGATGCTTCTCTGCAGCTCTTATTGCATACAGAAGTGAGATGGTCATCTCGAGAAAAAGTTCTATCATGATTTCATGAATTAAAAGAAGTAGTACCAATCTTTTTAAAAATGCAATATTCTAAATTAGGCAATTGATTTTGTGAGGAGGTTTGGTGTAATAAAGTTTCATTTCTTGCAGATTTATTTCAGTGTTTGAATAAGAGTATGCAGTAAAATCATGAAAATATTCTTTTATCAACAGATAAATGCTTTCAGAGAAAAATTACTGCTGTGGAAGGAAAGGATTTTTTAGGGGAGGAAAGGAGAGGATTTTTAGAAGAGAAAATGCGGCTGAAATCTTTGAACTAGTGAAATGAAGTAAACTGGATAAAAATCTCATTGAATAAACTTTACAAACTTTAGATTTTTTTGTACACAAATATTTATTTTTTTTTGCAGTTTTTGGCCGGGGCTGGGCTAGAACCCACCACCTCTGGCATATGGGGCCAGCGCCCCACTCCTTTGAGACACAGGTGCCGCCCTATTGTACACAAATTTTGAAAACTATTTTCCTGCACCTACACTTGACATAATGTCTCTGGATTGGGTGAGAAAACCCTTTAACCGTGCGCGTGTGCGTGTGTATGTGTGTGTCAGCCAATTTAAATATTATAGAAGATAAAGGGTTAACAGAAATAAGAAATGACAGGATGCAGTTAAAATATTCAACAGCTATTACAACCTTTTAGTTATCTCTCAATGGTGAATTTCCAAATATTACCAAAAAGCAGGAGAAATACTTCTTCCATTCTCAATGTCATATTGTGCAAAGTGAGCTTTTCTGCAATGAATTATATTAAAAATAAAAATTGATCACAGCTAGAATTCTTGGGAGATTTAAGAGTACACCTGTCTGGGGCGGCGCCTGTGGCTCAGTGAGTAGGGCGCCGGCCCCATATGCCGAGGGTGGCGGGTTCAAACCCAGCCCCGGCCAAACTGCAACAAAAAAAATAGCCGGGCGTTGTGGCGGGCGCCTGTAGTCCCAGCTGCTCAGGAGGCTGAGGCAAGAGAATTGCGTAAGCCCAAGAGTTAGAGGTTGCTGTGAGCCGTGTGACACCACGGCACTCTATCCGAGGGCAGTACAGTGAGACTCTGTCTCTACAAAAAAAAAAAAAAAAAAAAGAGTACACCTGTCTAAAATTTGACCTTGCAAAGATATTCTAAAAAATAATCGCGCTATCTCATTAAATGTTAAATTATAATAAACAAAAAATAAGGGTTTTAAAAGAATTTAACTGTTATCTTCATATTACAAATCATAATTGTTCTGCTTTATTTTTTGGCCATGATGGCACATTTGGTTTATGTTAATAAGTCGAAAAAGGTGTATTCTTTTTTTAATTTTTTTTACTTTTTTGATCACCATAATTTAAGTGTACCATGAAAGTTTAACTATAGGTTCAAGAGTGCCAGGAGAGAAAAAACGCTGAAGAACATCGCTCTGTATTCTTGCTAGCATTTGATGGTATCAGTGTTCTGGACTATGGCCATTCTAAAGGTGTTTAGTGGTATCTCACTGTTTTAATTTACATCTCCCTTATGACATACAATGCGGAGTCCCTTTTCATACGCTTTCTTACCATTGGTATATCCTTTTTGGTGAGGTGTCTGTTAAGTGCTTTAGCTCATTTTTATTATTATTGTTTTTTGAGACAGTCTCACTTTGTTGCCCTCAGTAGAGTGCTATGGCATCAGAGCTCACAGCAACCTCCAACTCTTGGGCTTAAGAGATTCTCTTGCCTCAGCCTCCCAAGCAGCTGGGACTACAGGCGCCCGCCACAACACTTGGCTTTTTTTTTGTTGCAGCTGTCATTGCTGTTTATCTGGCCGGGGCCGGGTTTGAACTCACCAGCCTTGGTGTTATGTGGCTGGTGCTGTAACCATTGTGCTATGGGTACCGTTTAGCTCATTTTTAAAACACATTCTTTTTTTTTTTTTTTTACTGTTGTGTTTTAAAGAGTTATTTTGGATAATAGGTCTTTATTAGTTTTACAAGTATTTTCTCCCAGTCTGTGGCTTGTCTTTTCATTCTCGTGACAAATGCCTTTTGGAGAGCAGAAATTTTTAGTATCTATTGACTTTTTAAGCTTTATCTCTTTATTTACTAAGTGCTCTAAGGATAAACTTTTCATAGCCCTCTAAGAGCTTACGTTGGAACACTCTGGATGAATACAGAATGCTTGCGACTGTATAGGTTTGTTCCCTACCTTCCCCACATCTATTATGCTGTGGTTGTCATTCACGTCACTATCTCCATGTGCTAAAACCCACAAGTTTTTATTATTTCTGTTAAACACTCATACACAGTTTAAAGAAGAGAAAAAAATGTCCTTTGTACTTACTCAGGTATTTACTATTTTCAGTGGCTTTTATCCCTTCCTAAGGATTTGAGTTCCCCTCTGGTATAATTTCCTGTTAGCCTGAAGAACTTCCTCCAGCATTTTTTTTTTTTTCCCAACAGTCTCTCTGTGGCCCTGAGTAGAGTGCTGTGCCATCACAGCTCACAGCAACCTCAAACTCTTGGGCTCAAGTGGTCACCCTGTCTCAGCCTCCCAAGTAGCTGGGACTAGATGCACCTGCCACAACACCCAGTTACTTTTTCTATTTTTTTTTAGAAGAGACGGGGGTCTCACTCTTGCGGGCTAGTCTTGAACTCCTGAGCTCAAGGGATCCCTGCCTCAGCCTCATAGAGTGCTAGGATTACAGACAAGAATATTTTCATTAGACAGAGACTTCTGGGGTGACTTTTTTTCTCCTGTTCAGTATGTTAAAGATGCTGTTGCCCTGTCTTCTGGCCTCCAATGTTTCTAATGAGAGAGGTAAGCAGTCATTCAAACTGTGGCTCCTTCATTTCATCTAGCTGATTTCAAGCTTTCCTCTGTAAGTTTGGTCTTCAGTAGGACTATGATATACCTAGCTGGGGTGTTCTTTGTATTAATCCTGCTTATCATTCACTGAACTTCTCAAATCTGCAAATTTATATCAGCAAGTTTGGGAATTTTTTTTTTTTGTGGCTTTTGGCCGGGGCTGGGTTTGAACCCGCCACCTCCGGCATATGGTACCGGCACCCTACTCCTTGAGCTACAGGCGCTGCCCAAGTTTGGGAATTTTTTAGACATTATTTCTTCACCTGTTTTCTCTGCCCCATACTTTTTCTTCTCCTGGGAGTGCAATTATGTTTAAGTTAAACCTTTTGATATTATCCCATAGGTCCAAAATTACCCTTTGTTGTGTTTTGTCTTGAATCTGTTGTTCCTGAGATTTCTGTTGACCTAGCTTCACGTTCCCTGACTCCTGTCACATCCATTCTATTAAGCTCAACTAGTGTTTTCTTTCAGATAAGTTTCAGTTCTAGAATTTCCAGTTCAAAACAATCTATTACTCTGCTACAGTTTACTCATTTCATTCATTCATTCATTCAGAGATGGGAGTGGGGGAGGGTGCCAACCAGGCTGGAGTGCAGCGGCACAGGGCTAGGCATCCTCCGATTCAGCCTCCTGAGTAGTTGGGATGATGGGTACATGCCATAGCACCTTTTTTTTTTTTTTTTTGCAGTTTTTGGCCAGGGCCGGGTTTGAACCTACCACCTCTGATATATGGGGCTGGCACCCTACTCCTTTGAGCCACAGGCGTGTCCTCACCTAACTTTTTTTTTTTTTTTTAAAGGGACATAATCTTGCTCTATTGCCAGGCTGGTCTCAAACTCCTGGCCTCAAGCCATTCTCCCACTTTAGCCTCCTTTCTTTTCATTCATTATTACCTTTTTTTTTTTTTTTTTTTTACACTCTTGAACATAGCTTTAATAGCTGCTTTAATATCTTTGAATGGAACTTCTTGGGGTTGGTCTCCTTCAACAGTGCTTTCTCTTGAGGATGAGCCACAATTTGTTTATTCACATACATAGACATACATATTCACGTAATTTTGGATTGTATCCTAGACATTATGTTTGGTGTATACTTTATGATATATTGTACAAACTCTGGCTTTTGTTATATTCCTCTGAAAAGAATTTATTTTTTTTTAAACAGTTAACCTGGTTAACACAGTTGAATGCAATGGTAAAACCATCTTCTTTGCAGTGGGGAGTAGCTTAATTTTAGTTCTGTTCTTTCAGCCTGATCTGTCCATGCACAGTTCAGTTATTGACCGGAAATGTGAGCAGAGTTTATACACAGAATTTGGGCATGCCCTCTCTGGCTCTCTTTTATTTCTCCCTTCACTCTGAAAAGGCTGTTCTTGCTCTAAATCTATTCTTTCTTCAGGTCAGCAAGACTACAGATTTTACATCGGAGGTTTACGTGTCCTGCATGGTGCAGACTGAGACCTGACCTCAGCCTAGAAGTGGTGAAACAAAACAAAAAAACCCAAATGAATCAGTATATCATACAGTATGGCATCCTTTTTCCAGTTACTGTTGCCCCTCCAGTTTTGGCCTGCTTTTGGTCACTTTTAGTACTTTAAGAAATTGGTTTTTTAAAGAACGTTTCCCCCAGAACTTATAGTTTTTATCAGCTAAAGAGTTAGTCCTATAGTAACTATCCCTCTCTGCCAGAAACATTAAGTTATTTGGTTTCCCCCCAACATTTTATAATGACATTTTCAAACATCAAAGTTGGAAGAATTTTACAGTGGCAACTTGTAAATCTAGATGGTATGGCTAAATTTTCCTGCGCTTGCTTTATCATGTCTGCCTATCCATTAATACACCTTACATTTTATGCATTTCAGAGTAAGCTACATTGGTATCACTGTGTGGTGTCTAAAAAAAGTTATAAGAAACTATACACACACAATACTTGCCCCTAAATACTTCAGAAACAGTTGGAGTTCAACAATTGTTTCATTTTCTTTCTTTTTTTTTTTTGTAGAGACAAAGTTTCATTTTATTGCCCATGGTTGAGTGCCGTGGTGTCACACAGCTCACAGCAACCTCCAACTCCTGGGCTTTACGTGATTACTTTGCCTCAGCCTCCCGAGTAGCTGGGACTATAGGCGTCCGCCACAACACCCGGCTACTTTTTTGTTGCGGTTTGGCCGGGACTGGGTTTGAACCCGCCACCCTCAGTATATGGGGTTGGCATCCCACCCATTGAGCCACAGGCACCGCCCTGTTTCATTTTGCTTCTGGTAACAATTTACATACCGTGGATGCACACATAGAAGCCGTACACCGAGTTTTTATTAAATCAGCTTTATTTAGCTATAATATATATACATATACCCATATATATATATGTATATGAGGCACAGCTCTTGGTCATTACCTACATGTGTGACCTAAAGCCTTACTTTTCTCTTATAAAATGAACATGGTCTCACCTGTTCCAACGTATGATGAAGACGTACATAGAGTTACCTACGATCATAAATGACCCATGTAATAAATGGCCTATGGATTCAACTTCTCTGCCTTTTCTGAGCTTCTCTCTGTTCATGTGTATTAAAATAGGAGACTAGTCCAGGTGCCCTCCAGTTCTTAATAAACTGCAAGGGGCTCTTCGAAAACCTTGCTACAAAGGGAACAGGAGGCACTGAACCAAGTGCCTTAGATACAAGAACCATAAACATTGGTCAGATTGTCATTTCATAGGAGCTTCTAATAGGCCTAAAGCAAAGAATGTAATTTATATCTATCAGTGGGATTCTGCTTTGAAACACATGTGCCTAGGACTCTGTAAAATAAGAACATGAGTTACATGGGACTTGCATGCTTTGCCCCCACGTCTGCACCATGTCCAGTACTGCAGGAGCTGTCCTCACTGTCACGTCCCAACACTGCACTTCCTGGACTGCCTCTCGCCCTCTCTCTCTGGCAGCTCCCGTGCTGCCTTCTGTTTTGACACCAGCCTCATTCCTCCTGCTCCATGCTTTACATCTAGTGAGTCAACAGAAACCACAGGCTTCAGTCCCAGAATTTAACAGAACATTAGTAGTGCAAAGTGTTCAGCCCTTGATACTCCAGCTTGAAAGAAGCCTGCTCCGCTGGCAGTTAGGCTGGCTTTAATAATTCAGTGGCTCAGTCCTGCATGCTGATGTGACATTTAGTGGGTGATTTTACGTGCTGCTGGGTGGTTCTGCCCATGCCAATCCTGACTTGCTATTATAGTGGATGAAAGCACAGCCAGTCTCATATCTACACAGGTACAGACCACATATGCAAAGCCAGGTCCTCAGCTGGAGCCTGGGATCATTTGCTACATGTGCTGCCCAGACCCTCACAGCAGCACAGCAGACTCTGCAGCTGAACCAGCTGGGTTCAAATCCCAGCTCTGCTAATTTCCAGTGGCAAGTTGTTGGGTGACTTTGGACAAATTATCAGTTTCTTTGTACATGAGAATAATGATAGTAAACACTTGGAGTTATTATAAAGATTAGTTAATAAACACATAACATAGAGACAATTCCTGGCACAAAATGCTCACCACTTGCTGGTCAGGGTCAACAATCAGGGACCAGTGGGCACCAACCTCACAAGTGACCACCGGCCTCCAGGTGGGTTTTGGTTATGTCATTGCTGGCACTTCCCAGGACCTGCTGGGATGCAGATGACCTCCAATATGACCTCTAAGTTTTTTTTGGTGTGTGAAACCTGTTATATAAACAAAGGCCATGTAAGACATATAACTTCACTAGCTGACAGAAATGCAGCAAGACGTTATATAGTTAGTTTGTAGTACTCTGTCCTGGATGCTGCTTAAAATAAGTGGGCTACTAACCTCAGAAAACTTGTCAAGATTTTATCATTAGATCTGACCTGGACATAATATGGAGTTAGCACCACATTAATTCAGGAAGTCACATAATAGTGTAGTACTTTCTGTTGTTAACGTCTACCAAGGAATCCAGGAAAGTGACATTTAATCTGTGTGCACTTTCCAGGCAGCAGAACTGAGTCTTCGTTCCACTGTGTATTGTGGGACCTTAAATCCCTTGAATCTTAGTTTCCTCATCTATAAAACAGGGCTAATTATGATATGCTCTTCAGTAGACTGATATGAGGGCTAAGTGTAAAGTGCGGACGCACTTTTAAGTGTAAGCACTTTAAGATTAAGTGTAAAGTGCTGAAATAGTTTCCATGGGAAGAACCAAGGAGACATTAGCTGTTACAGTTACCTAGAAAAATACAGCCTCCCAAACTAATGAACTCTAGGGTTGATGAAAAATAGGTAGCTTTCCCCAGGAACATGTTAATTAAAACATCCCGTTTCTCTCCCTCACCCCAAGAGGCTGGTGGCAGTCCATTCCGCCCCCCATAGACTTCATGACAATGGAGGGGACAAGGAATCTTCCCACCAAAATTGGAGGTGAGTTCCTTTAAGTCATCATGTGTCAGGGCTGACAGTTCTCTACCTCAGCATTTTTAGGTATCTTTGATACTCAAGCACTCAGCATGTTCTGTTGAAATTTATCACTTGGCGTGAAAATCTCATTTAGGCTTTCAGTTACATCTGTTCCCACAAATGGATGTAAGACTGAGAGATACAACTTTCTATGATAAAAGGCAGTGGTTCCCTTTGTCCATATGTAGAAAATATTCCTTAGACAATCAATCTCCTATGTGGGCAGTTTATAAAGAAGTTGGTTGGACCTTTTATGAGATTTGTCCTTAGCAGGTATAAAGCCACTGAACACTGAATATGCTAACTCTTTATTATTCCCATGAAAGGGTGGGAGGAAATGGGGAAAAAAAGATAAACAGAGGCGTGCAGCTTCACGTAGACAGAAGGGAGGTGAGGGCCTCCTCAGGTAGGGAGAAATAACGGTTAAACCCATCCTGGAAATAACAGCAGCACTGTTTCCTCAAAAAAATCAGCAGGCATGTTGTAGTCAGTCCCATTAAAAAAGGACCAAATGGGTTGAACTGCTTGTTTTGTGCTCCCACACATCTTGATTATTCTTGGGGCATTATTTTCTTTCCCAGGAAGCACATGGCATGACTGTACCTGTACTGGCCTGGCTCGGCCCTGTCCCTGAGCCCAGGCTCACCTTGGCAAGGGGCACAGGACTGCTGTCAGGGGTTAGGCCAAGACACTTATTAAGTGCAAACTCTTTGACCATAGACTTCCCCTCATATGACCTCGAGGTAAGGTAATCCAGCCCTTTGTATATGACTCATGTTTTCCTTTCCAGAATGGCCTCCCAGGTTCCCACTGGGTATAGGTAACTACTCCAAATGCATTTGGTGGCCCAGGGCTGCTTTGTGCTAAGAGCCAGCACTCATAGCAATTTGAGTGTTGTGACATCCATGCACCTGATTTTGTATTCTAAAACAGTATCTGTCCACAAGGACTAGAGAAAAAAAATGGCACATCTCCTCAGTCCATGACACTGCTGGGAAACTGAGGCCACCTAGAAGTTAAGAGAAGAGGCTTTGCATATTGCCTTACCTGGGTTCAGATACTGAAGAGCACTTGAGACTCAGTATCAAAAAAAAAAAAAAAAAAGAAGGGTGGCGCCTGTGGCTCAGTGGGTAGGGTACCGGTCCCATATTCTGAGGGTGGTGGGTTCAAACCCGGCCCCGGCTCAACTGCAACAAAAAAACAGCCGGGCATTATGGCAGGCGCCTGTAGTCCCAGCTACTCGGGAGGCTGAGCCAAGAGAATCACCTAAGCCCAGGAGTTGGAGGTTGCTGTGAGCTGTGTGATGCCACGGGATTCTACCGAGAGCGATAAAGTGAGACTCTGTCTCTACAAAACAATGAAAAAAAAAAAATGACCTTGGACACTTTTTTTTGAGACAGCCTCACTCTGTTGCCCTGGGTAGAGGGGCCATGGTGTCATAGCTCACAGCAACCTCAAACTCTTAGGCTCAAGCGATCCTCTTGCCTCAGCCTCCCAGAGGGCCTGGATTACAGGCATGAACCACTGCACCTGGTCTATAAACACTTTTGAACCCATTTTTCCTTATAGGAAAAATGAGGATAATCCCAAGGAACTAACAGTTGCAGTAGCAATCACGTATACTATTTTTCTTTTGTGCATGAACAGCTCTAGGCGCTTTACACGAACTCACTCACTAGAAACATCAAAGGGTATTATCAACACCACCTTCATTTTGCAGTTGAGGGGACCAATACACAGAGAAACAACCTGGTCTAGGCCGCCCAATAGAGCTGGGATTCAAAGTCCATTGCCCAATTCCAGCTCTGACCCACTCTGCCAACTCACCTTCCTGTGCTGTTAAGTGAATTAGATGAACAGCATACCCAACTGAGTCCACGCAGAGCTATCATCTTGACCGGCTAGGTCATGCTCCAGAGGACCAACCTGCTTGCAGCTAACTGGATACCCTGTGACTGACAGGCTTGTCAGCTACTATCCCCAACTGGGGTGGGACCACCATTACTGGTGAGAAGCACAGGTTCTTTGCTACAGTCCTTCGGACAGCCACATCAAGCCACGGGCACCTGCTCTGGGCAGGCCTCACCACAATGACATCGGTTTTTACCACTAGCTCCCTCCCACCCCGCCCGCCCACTGCCCCTGCCACCAGCCCTACCATTTCCTTCCATGGCAGTTGGGCTCATCTGATGTATGGTTTGAATGTTCTTGTATGTAAAGGGCAGGGTCAGAAAAGGGATAAACCTTAGTTTTTTTATCTGTGATATAAACTGGTTAAATTAATTTAGCGGCTTTTCAACTTTTTTTTTTAAGTAGTCTTAACCACCTCCCCCATTATATCCAAATATGTAAAACAGATAAAGCAGAGCTTCTCCCTGGCAGGGGGAGGCCCTCAGCCACGCCTGCCTGCTTCCCCACCCTCCATCATGGCACCCCACGTCACCCCACCCCTCAAGGTGCTTAAAGGTACCTTTGGAAAATCCTGGACCCCTGAGGAACAGTTTGAATGACTATTTTTAAAAATCTTTCAAAACTACCATTCAACTCTCCCCTAAATTATAAGATAAAGAGGCTGGTGGCAAACTGGAAATCAGCCTCATGAGGAAGAAAACAAACAAGGTCCAAAGCACCCTAGGGAGAACCGGAAGCACACAAAAAGATTCTCAGAGGTGTGAGGTATATGAACAGCCAGGTGAGTGACCCGGGGACACTGGAACCTTTCTAGGCCTTAGCTTCCTCACTTGTGAATTAAAGATACCAATTTAATCACCTTTCAGGATTTCTTCTAAGTAAAATCCTCGTGTGCTTACTATGATTCTATGAGCGATCTTCTCTGAAAACTTCTGGAAATAGATGAGATACTCATTTACCCTGGGAGATGAATGAGGAAGCAGTAGGTGGTTGGGTCCTACGTTTACAGACCTACCTGTAAGCAGTAAGACAGCCAGCAGGGCGGCAGAGAGAGGAAAAGCCTAGTGAAGTTAAGGCTGAAGGCGGCAGAGAGAGGAAAAGCCTAGTGAAGTTAAGGCTGAAAGCTGCAGAGCGTCAATTCAGCCCATTGTGTCTGAAGGGTAACTAGACTCAGGAGAAGCCTGAAGCCCAGGGACGTTTACAGACTACCATCTAGCAACCTCAAGACATACACTCAGCTAAAGGGAGCCACAGATAAAAAACAAATGATTGCATTCTTCCTTGGAAAGTTCTGGTTGGGGGTGGTGCCTGTGGCTCAGTGAATAGGGTGTCGGCCCCATATATCGAGGGTGGCAGGTTCAAACCCAGCCCTGGCCAGACTGCAACAACAACAACGACAACAAAATAGCTGGGTGTTGTGGTGGGCGCCTGTAGTCCAGCTACTCGGGAGGCTGAGGCAAGAGAATCGCCTAAGCACAAGAGCTGGAGGTTGCTGTGAGCTGTGATGGGTGCAAGTGTTTCAGATTAGGGATACTCAAGCTATGGTACATTTTAACATCGTGAAGTTTAATAGTTTTCTTTCCAAAGCATATAAAAGTGAATTCAGAAAAAACTTTTTTTTTTTAAGTGAGAATGAAACACAACCAACATCCACGTTCGTAAGAGCAACCTTTGCAAAGAGTTCCGCAGAGGTGCAAAGAAGATTTTAAGGGAAGTGAACATCCAGCACAAACAAGATCACTCAATGTTGGGGCTCAGTGTCTTACATTTAAATTTCACAGTGCTTTAAGCGTCTCAGGAAGGCACCCACATGTTCCCATGTGTATCTGGTGCTTTGACATAAGGAATGTTCCATATCCATGGCCGATCTGGGGGAAGGAAAAACACATTATATAATATTCATTAAGACAGGATCACAGAAAATTCACTCACCTGATGGGATAAAAGCACTTGTGTGCCTTGTTCTGCAAATTGTGAAGACTATTTTTTTTTAACCAACCCTATAAGACATCCTCCTTTAGACAATGGCTTTTAGTAAACGTTCCTGTTAGGCTACAAGTGGGTGAGTGAGCACAGGGAAGCAGGGCAAAGACCCGGGGCAAATCTCGGTGCTGCTGCGTACTAGCTGTTACACCAGCATGTACCTTCCAGGGGAGCCTCAGTTCCTTACCTATACCTTTGTTGTGGCACTATCACGAGCATTAATTGGGAGAAAGCCATGTAGCAGGCAAGACGTAGCACCCGACACACATTAAAGGCCTAACAAAGGGCAGCTATTCCTTTTTTTTTTTTTTTGAGATGGGGTCTCACTATGTTGCCCAGGTGGGTCTTCACCTCCTGGGCTCAAGTGATTCTCCCTCCTCTGCGCCTCCCAAGCAGCTGAGAGGCTTACTCCTGTCTTCTTTGAGTGAGCTGCAGAAAGCAATAATGATAAACTGGTATGGTCAAAGGCCACAGTTCTGTGCTCAGCTGGTCACATATAACCAAGGGGGGCAGTGCCATGTCTGTGATATGTTTTTGCTCTGAGGGTAGAAGCTAGTAATTGATGAGGCATGTACATCTCTGTATAACTGACCACAGACCAACGCCGATAAGGGCAACAGGCCTGGGAATGGCACAATAGAACACTGAGATCCTATGTTCACATCCTATCTCCATCCCTCTCAGCACCTAGAGAAGGCATTTGGGTTTTGGCCACAGGTTCCTCCTCTGTGAAATGGGAATTATATTAGCAACTGCCAGGGATTACCATGATGCATAAATGAGAGAACATCTGTGAAAGTTCCTGCCACGTTGTAGTTGCTCAATAACTGTGAAGGTTCTTCCTTCCTTTTGATTACCACACTTTGCTACTGCTAGAGTCAAACCACTTCAAAAGAACCATAGTAATACGGGTAGGCCATAACTATATAACAAAAATTAAAAATAAATCCCCACATTATTGTCTTGATAAGTACTACAGACAGAGAAGCCTTGAAGGGTTGGAGTACTTATTGTAAACTGTCATTTTAGCAGGTGAAAGATGGATTGCCAAGTTCTAGGCTTGTCTAGGAGCTGCAAACTCGCCTCTGGGGGAGCCTTTCCCTTTCTCCTAAACAGAGGCAGATGGTAGCTCAGAGGACAGCGTGGGCAACAAGGGTACCTGCTACTCTCTCCCAGCCTGTTTGTGTTAAATAACTTCAGAGCAATCACACAAATAGGAGCACTCAGCAGGGTACGCAGAAGAGAATACCAAAGAGGGCAACAAATGATCGGAAAAAATCTTTGCTTGTCTTTGGCCTTCAGATAGTTTGAAAGCATGAAACCAAGCCCCTTTTTGGTTAAACATGCTTGTTAGAGAGTGCAGACTTGGGCCTGTGCTACACAGGCTTCCTGAGAGGTGGAGGGAGGGCAGGTTTATAATCCTCCACTGCCACTCATTGGCTCTAATGATGTCCTTCCTCTGGAAACAGCACCTCTGTGCCTGAGCTTCTCCTTACCCATCTTCTCCTGTATATTGTTCTGCTGGGAAACATCAGTTCTGCTGCACTCCTAAGGCTAAGGACACCCTGGTTCTTGCTGCACGAGTAGCTATCAGAGATACTCTCCAGCACTGCAGAATCTCTGATGCAAGCATTTACCAAGCAGCAGGTAACTGCAAGATCATCACAGTACTGACTCCTCTTCCTTGAAATCAGGCAATAATGACTAAGCAAAGACCTGGTAACTGCACTGTTAGCAAATCCCCTGCAGCTGTGCTTTGTAAATGAGCATAATGTTAGCATCTTGTGCTGGCCGAAAGGCCCACTAATACGTGGAGAGAAAGCTTGAAAAAATGGCCACAGGGAGGAGAAAAAAGGGTTGTTGTGACTTTTCCCCCCTCACTGCTTTTGGAAATCAGCATTTATACTCACCGGCATAGAGGAGAACCTGTTTTAAGAAATCCTCTTAAATCATCTTATGAGAGAACAACTTGCCTCGTAATTTATTCATTCATGTATTCAAAATATCTGAGTGCTGTCGAGATGCCAGAGACTTTGCTGGGTGTGATGGATAGAGAGGGAAAAGCCAGACTTGCAAGTGTGGGGAGATGGAGAAGCAGGCGAGCTTCTTCCATGTCTTTGTAGCCGACCCTAACCTGGCTGATGGACAATCACCAGGGCGCACGCTAGAGTACATTTTTCTAGGACCACGTCCAGAGATCTTGTTTCAGCAGGTCTGGGCTAGCGTGTGACAATATGTATCTTTGTCAGATTCCAAAGTGAACTTGATACAGAGTTGGGGATTCCAGGCTAACGGGAGATGGGAAGCTAACTTTTTCTTGGAATACAGAGGAAGGATTTAAAACAGGAGAAGGGCACAACCAGCTATGCACGCAGCACTGTAGAGGTGGCTTCCAGCGGGAGGAGAACAACACTGGAGGGGAACAAGGAGTGTGGCCCAGGTGAGAAACTGGGAGCTGGAAATGACAGCCATGGAGTTCTGCTGTCTTTGTGTACAGTACCTCTATCCCACTTCTCCCTGTGGTCAGACTGTGTGCATCTTCTACCTCACTGTTAATTCCGGAACTTAGCCCTCCACAGGGAAGTCATAGAGTGTAACAGAGAAGGGACTATGGATGCCACAGACAGCTGCTGTGAGGCCTTGATGAAGATAACCTGAATGTGCTAAGTTCCAGATCTGGAAATCAGGGTGCTTATTGTAAACTGTCATTTTAGCAGGTGAAAGATGGATTGCCAAGTTCTAGGCTTGTCTAGGAGCTGCAATACATACAGCATTTGTATTGTGAGGTTGTGAGGATACAATGAATTAATTCATGTCAATTGCTCATGCTGATTCCTGGTCCATAAAATACTTACTACTAGCTGCTATTGCTATGCGTAGTTACCACCACCCTCACTCACCATGCATAAGGATCATCTAATCCTACGTATGTAGGTCCTAACAGGTTTTTTAAACAATCAAATAAATCCAAGTAAAGTTCAAAATCCTGTTCTATTTAGCAAGGCAACAGCTCTTTCCTCCAACCCTCTAATAAATGGCCATGGGTTCAGGGCTTGTTGCTGTTCTAAATCTGCAGGCCCACTCATGGGTGTTTCCCACTGTCTTTTCTAAAGGAAACTTGATACACTACCAGAAGCCACTGTCACCTGAGCAATCACCTTGGGAAGCTCTGAAATATTTTATACTAATTTATCAACTTAGCAGAAATTTATATATACATAATTGCAGCATCAGTATTATCTGAAATCCATTAACACCTTTCTCTGTGAAGAACTTCACATATTAATCTGTGATTATATACAGAACAATTTAGTGGAAGAATTTAGCTTGCTAAAACTCAAGTAATTTATTTCAAGAGAATCCAATAAATGAAAATTTTTTTACTTTGATAACTCTAGATTTCCTTAAGTTTCCTGATTACAAAGTAATTTTAAAAGCTGAGCTATTAGTTTACTTTTAGCCTTCTACCTGCACTATAAAAGAAAAGTAGATTTTATTAAAGGAGATGATCAAAATCACTCTAAAAATGTTAGCTGCCTCGTTTAAAAAAATTCATTTCTAAAGGTCTTTCAAAGG
Organism: Nycticebus coucang; assembly: GCF_027406575.1. Lineage (NCBI taxonomy): Eukaryota > Metazoa > Chordata > Mammalia > Primates > Lorisidae > Nycticebus > Nycticebus coucang. The sequence continues at coordinate 94,300,719 of NC_069788.1, forward strand.
TCCTTAGGCTGGGCATCCTGGCTTATGCCTATAATCCTAGCACTCTGGGAGGTCAAGGGAGGTGGACTGCCTGAGCTCATTGGTTCAAGACCAGCCTGAGCTAGAGTGAGACCCCCATCTCTAAAAAAAAAAAAACAAAACCCAAAAAACAACAGGGCATTGTGGCGGGTGCCTGTAGTCCCAGCTACTTGGGAGGCTGAGGCAAGACAATCTCTTGAGCCCAAGAGTTTGAGGTTACTGTGAGTTATGACACCACAGCCAGCACTCTACCAAGGGCAACAAAGTGAGACTGTCTCAAAAAACAAAAACAGGTCCTTAAAAATAAAATATAGCAACAATTTTAAGCAACGTACCTTTTTTACGTTTTATTTGGAAAGGACAATTGAATCAACTTTTCATTTCCCTTAGAACAAAACACTTTATGAATCTGGGAATAATTCTAACAGGCCTAGACTGAAGTTTACTTTGCTACTATCTGAATGCAAGGAACTATTTAAAATTAACAAAACAGGAGAATGGTGAGATCACTTAGAAACCAATGATTTTGGAGTATTTTAGAAGATTATACTCACTATATAATCACTATAAAATGCTAACTCTATAGGTCATGCATATTTCAAGTGCCAAGTATGTTTTAAGGACTTCTACTAAACAATTACATTTGCAGCCTATTAGCTTAGTTTTAGGCACTTAAAATTTTAAAAAATGTTGAAATACGTATGTCATACCTACAAAAGAGTATGCACAATCTGGCAGACCCAATCTGGCAGACCCAAAGTTAACATCATCCCCTCCTGATGTGATGCACCAAAAACTCACATTACTTCTTTGGTATTACTGGCAAAAGTACGTAACCTGGATCAATTGTGAAGAAGAGTGTACAAATCCAAGACCGAATCTTCCTTCACAGTTTACAAAATCACAGTTTATGCTCTATAAAGTGCCAATGTCATGAAACACAGACAAAAAATTGTGGCACTGTTCCAAGTTAATGGAAACTAAAGAGACATGATAACTGAATATAACATGAAACCTGGACTTTCTCTTTTGCTGTAAAGGACATCATTGGGGAAACTGTTGAAATTCGATTACCTATAAGATGATAGGATTGAATCAATGTTAACTGCTGCTGATAACTGTGCTGTGGTTATATAAGAGAATGCCTTTGTTTTCAGAAAACATACAATGAAGTACTTAGGAATAACAGCACAAGGTCTGCAAATTTCTCTCAAATGGATCAGAAAAAGTTAGCATGAGGATGCAAAAGTGATAACATATTGACATTTGGGTACCCAAAGTGAAGGGTATATGGGACTTCTTTGTACTGTTCTTGCAACTTTTCTGTAAATCTGTAATTATGTCAAACATTTAAAAGAAAAAAAACACACATGTATGCTATTAAAAAATAGAAAACCTATTTAATATAAGTAACACCTCTGAAGTTTTATATGTTCCATAACTTCTCAAAAGTGCCATACAACTTACTAAGACCAAATAGGATACATTTTACTTTAGTCTTACCTCGTTTTACTGTTAATTGTATTAAACAAGATAGGAGTATAACCTAAAAAGGGAGTTCAAAGCAGATGCCCTTGGAAGGGGTCTCAGGAGAGACTACACACTCATCTGTTTTGCTTTCTCTTCAGGATCAGAGTCGCAGAGCAAGTGGAACATATGAAAACAGTACATGTTAGATTTTTAAAGTTGGTGATTTTGCTTTATAAAAGCCCTCTTTTAAAACTACAGTTCTGGGCGGCGCCTGTGGCTCAGCGGGTAGGGCGCCGGTCCCATATGCCGGAGGTGGCGGGTTCAAACCCAGCCCCGGCCAAATAAAAAAAAAAACAAAAAAAAAAAAAAAAAACTACAGTTCTTATTGGTGACATGGGTTTGGTTAAGTACAACTTTTCAGGAGAAGAGTAACTTAAGCTTGATGAAGGCAAGGATTGGGGCCTGTCATGCTCTCTGATACATTCAAGGACGTAGAGAGTGTTTGCATGTAGTAGACTCTCAATATAGACCTGCAGTAAGAATGAATAAATAGCAACTACTGCACAAAGCAAGGTATACTGGTGGTTGAGTCTTAAGTTTTTGCTTTATTTGATCATATTCTTGGTTTCGAACTACCCAGCAGTCTCTGGTATTAAGCCATTACTTTGTTCACAGGAGTATACTGAACTTTGTGTATAGTCTTCTGATTTTAAAAAATACTGAACATGATCTTTTATGTGTTACAATCGTTTAAAAATCACTTTTTAAAATGAAGTGCTTTTGAAGTATTCTTACCCAGTTTTATAAATCTTGGCAACTTATCTTTCTGTAGTCCCACACAGCTCCCTCGAATGTTGGCTATATATGAAGTAGTAATAGCTGAATTACTGGCATTATTTTATATGCCATTGAAGTAGTGTAGAAGATAAAATAGTAATGATATAAAATAAGATACTCTAGTCTCTCTTGTATATATCTTTCAAAGGAAATGCCTAACCCCCCCCTCAAAAAAAAAAACGCATTTAAACATTGGAAAACATTCTGTTTACTGGCAAAATAAAAGATTTATCATTCCATGGTCTAAGATGCTATCTAGCTGTAAGCTTTTAAGTTCTTGGGAATGCTTTTTCTACTGGAAAAGGGACCTCTAGACATTTTTAAGGATCTTCTACCTCTTCCATTGTTGCTTTCATAGTCTTTTGAAGATTAGGACTCGAGGGAGGGGGTATGGGTATCAAGGTCACAGGTAGGTTTAGGGAGTAACCTGCATAAAACACTTTTAGAATCATCAGCTCACCAAAGGAAGGGAATTCACACTAATTTACTGGTATGTGCCCAAACCTGAAGAACATATTTTAATGAAAGCAATTATGATAAAAGCAGCTAACAGTTTTTGCCTGCTCACTCTGAGCTAAACACTGTGTAGTACACACTTTATAGATATCTCAGTTAATCCATTCAACATGTGAGGTGGGTATTCACGGTTTCCTCATTTTGCAGCTAGAGACTCTAAGGCTTAGACAAAGTAAAATGCCCTAGGCTACTTAGTAAGTTGTAGAATTGGCTTCTTGTTTTTTTTTTTTTTTTTTTCTTTGAGAGACAGATTTTCACTTTGTCACCCTTGGTAGAGTGCCGTGACGTCACAGCTCACACCAACCTCAAACTCTTGGGCTCAAGTGATCCTGGTGATCCTCTTGTCTTAGACTCCAAGGTAGCTGGGACTACAAGTGCCCGATGCAATGTCTATTTTTTAGAGATGGGGTCTTGCTCTTTCTCAGGATGGTCTTAAACTCCTGAGCTCAGGCAATCCATCTGACTCAGCCTCCCAGAGGGCTAGGATTACAGGCATGAGCCACCATGCCCTGCCCAAGACTTCTTGGTTTTAAAGCAGCATTTTCTTTGGTGGTGAGGTGTGTGGTAACAGAGAGATTCCTTAAAGTTCTGATAAAACCTTTGTAACTTTGCTAGTGAAAAAGGGTAATATACAAATAAGTAACAGATTTAGAGAACTCAACAACTGAACAGAAAGGCATAGGGCACCTTCCATACCTGGGGAAGAATGCCTTCTGTAACTTAGTAGCAACACAATTGAACTAGAGAACTACAAAGTCACCTGTGAGAGGCAGGATGGCCAGTGGATAGCAAGAGATAGGATTAACTTTGTTAAGGAAATCTAAGGAATGGGCCTGTCAGGAGGGGGAGGTTTGCCTCACCATGAAAACTGAAAAGAGGAAGTTTGAGGGCAGAAAAGTTGCTAAAGCTCACCCAGCATTGTTAGGGAATAGGGGGTCCCATTGGGCAAGGATGAACCTGTTAAGGAATTTGAGATTTTGGAATATTAATGGAGTGATGTCATTAAAACTTCCTAATCAGGAAACAAATGTTCTCTGTTCAGAATTAGTGCTGACTCAGAAACCTGAAGATTATAATCTGGCTACTCATGTAGGGGAGAATATGTTCACTATGGTGGTATGAGCAGTTGCCATTTGAAGTTATTAAGTGTATCCTGATCATACAATCTCATTCTGTGAGAGTCTGGTGTGTACCCACCTCAAAGACACCAGTTCTTGGGGCTGGTAAAAGTGCAATAGCAGCCTGTGAGGCTGGGTCATACCCTGGGAAAACAGAAGTGTTGCACCTAAGACAGACAGCTTTCCTCAGAGAACATCTGGAATTATTCCTTTTTTAACTTTCTATTGTGAAAAATACTTGGTCCACTGCCCTTAAAGTCACAGTCAAGTACAGCAGTTTTCAAAATGTGGACTGGGAACCTCCCTTTTGGAGAGGGTGATCTGTGAAGTCAAAATTATTTTCATTATGATACTAAGCCATAATTTGTCTTCACACAGGTGTGCAGAAGCTACGTGACACATGATACTGCAATAAAGCAGCCATGAGAATGCAGGTGTTTTCTTTCAGCTATATAATAAAGAGGCATGCAAAAACTTAAATCACTTTCCTTGCTAATTTCTTCTCCTTTTTGGAAATAGTGCTCAAAAGTATGTTGCAATGGGTTTATTATTGTTAAACTTCTTGGTTTTAATTTAATACAGATGGTCCCTGACTTAATAATTTTTTTTACTTTACAATGGTGTGAAAGCCACATGCATTCAGTAGAAACACTATTTCAGTGTTTAATAAATTACATGAGATATTCAACATTATAAAAGTCTTCTGTGTTAGATGATCTTGCCCATGTGTAGACTTAGGTAAGTGTTCTGAACACCTTAGGCTAGGCCAAGCTATGATGTTTTGTAGATTAGGTGTAGTAAATGTATTTTTGATTTATGATGGGTTTATCAGGACATAGTCTCATCGAGGAATATCGATATAGTAACTGTGAGAGTGCTAATAGGTTCCAAGACTAACCAGTTTGAGAACGGTGGCCCCAGATGAGGTGGCAAAGGGGCCTCTGCAAACCTGAGCTTCCAGAAAGTTCCATGAACCAGGCTCCCAGTGAAACCAGTGGCCTTCTCCTGGGCCCTGTTATTTCTGTTATGGTCTGTCCACTCATGGTTTTCCTTCATCTGTGTCTCACCTTTATTTCCATATAGTTCTGGAGGAAGATCATACGGCACAGGGAAGGTGGCCATCGGCTCCTTGTTGCTAGAGAAGAATTTCTGTTTCACTTTGAAACTCTCTAGGCCCTGAAGACACACAGGAGGAAATCTATGATTACACTTCATTCTCTGGAAAAGCCCCAGAAGAGTCTAAGAAGCAATCATTTCTTTATGGCACTCACAACAAAATTCAAGTTATTTCAGAGCTATTTCCAATGTTCATGGGCAAATATATTTATAACCTCCCTCCCCTCTCAAATTATTTTCTTTTCTAAAAATAAGGGCACTTCAATTTTCAGGAATTAAATTACAGCAAAGTTTGGAAAAGTTTAACAAAGGATATAAAGAAACAAGAGAAACCAATTTGGATGTGATAGCCCATTTCTACCAAACATTATGTACTGTCTGCAGGGAGTTTGTAAAACGGTATAAAGATACCTCAAAATACTTCCAATATTGCTATAGTAACAGGCTGCCAGGTCTGGAGTAAAAAGAAATAAAGTTGCTTTCATGTATAAAGAAAGTGCTCCAATATAATGTGACAGAAATACAAAAATGAAAATTCTCCAAGACCTCCAAAATGGAAGGCTTATTCTAAGAACTCTTCAATAGAATATTAATTTTAGATCTCCATTGGAGTGGAAGTTGAGGTTCTGTATCTGGGCTGACAACACACTGCCATTTCCCTCTGCCATGGTGCAGGAGCTTAGTACTTGGTCACTGTTTCCCTCCCCACACACACACACACACACACACTTCCACACACTGATCTTCCCTGGCCCCCTTCCTGGATTATCCTGGCACCCATCCAATCGCATGCCCACTCTTTGTATCCATAATACCCACCTACCAAACAGTGCTAATGACTTAGGAACCTGTAAAAAGAACAAGGACTAAGGCTCTTAGTCCCTGTGAGCACCTTACTAAGGGGAGGCTAACTTCAGCACCTAGCACAAGTCCTGATGTACAGCAGTTCCAGAAATGGTCGGCTATAGAAATGGGATCAAAGCCTACTTGCTTTATAGGCTTCAGCATAATAGCAAATGAAATAAACTGTATGGCAGTGTTTTGTGCATTTTGAGACCTATGGGAAGGTTTAGGGTTACAACATGGGTGAAAAAAGTGATCACATGGGGGCAAGACATGATTGCAAGAGGGACTTTACCTAACAATTGCAATCAGTGTAACCTGGCTTATTGTACCCTCAATGAATCCCCAACAATAAAAAAAAAAAAGTGATCACTAATACAGTCAAAGGTAGCAGGTGACAGATGGTTGGCACAAAACTCCAGACCAAAAAAAAAAGAAATTACCTTCTTCCAGTACAGGATAAGGCAAGGCTTTGGAGAGACTATGTAGCCGGGCCTTGAAAAATGGTATAATTTTGATAAATGGTAGGGAAGAACATCAGGGAGGGGGCAGCATTATCAAAGGCAGAGTTGGTACAGGGCAGGCACATCTGGGGATGGCAAGACTATGAATGTAGAGGAAGGATGGGCAAGAGATGGAGGGTCACCAGGCCAGCTGCTCAGCACTAGTTCCTCCCTTACAACCCATCATCGACACATTCTGGATGTGAGGAAACTCTTCATGATCTCTCACTTTTATAGACTACTGACTTGCTGTGTGACTCTAGGAAAGCTACTTAACCCTTTTGGGCTTTTGTTTCCTCATCTATTAAATGAAAATAATTGCACCTAATTCTAGGGCTCTTGCAAGGCTATCCAAGTTACTTAGAACATTAATTAGTCCATGGTAAGTATTCCAGGAAATAAGTCAGTGTAACTATAAATATATTCAGGGTGTTCTCTATGAGCCTGAGGAGGGGGAAATACATGTGGAGATTAAATAGTTGCTCAAAGCCACACAGCTATTAAAACTGGGGTAGCTGGGCCAGATGTGGTGGCTCATGCCTGTAATCCCAGCACTCTGGAAGGCCAGGGCTGGTGGATTGCTTGAGCTCAGGAGTTGGAGAACAGCCTGAGCAAGAGTGAGACCCCATCTCTATTAAAAATAGAAAAATTAGACAGACATCATGATAGGCACCTGTAGTCCCACCTACTTGGGAGGCTAAGGCAAGAGGATCACTTGAACTCAAGAGTTTGAGGTTGCTGTGAGCTATGACACCACAACACTCTACCCAGGGTGACAGAGTGAGACTGTTTAAAAAAACAAAGAAAGAGGGCTGGGAGCAGGGGCTTATACTTGCAATCCCAGCACTTGGGAGGCCAAGGCAGGTGGATTGCCTGAGCTCATGAGTTCGAGACCAGCCTGAGCCAGAGCGAGACCTTGTCTCTAAAAAATAGCCAGGCACTGTGGCGGGCACCTGTAGTTCCAGCTACTTGGGAGGCTGAGGTAAGAGAATCACTTAAGCCCAGGGGTTTGAGTTTGCTGTGAGCTGTGATGCCACAGCACTCTACCGAGGGTGACAAAGCAACATTCTGTCTCAAAAAAAAAGAAAAAGAAAAAGAGGCAAAGATGGAAATGGAACCCTGCCTTTCTGATTTTTGGTCCTAGGTTCCTTCCACCAAGGAAACAAATGGTATTATGTTCACTGCCAGGAGCCATGACAAAGGAAGAATTCCTTAAAAATCTAAGTCAACATTGAAGTAGGCCAACTCAGGATAAGCCCAATTCTGGAAACCCTGGTATTTGGATATTTGTAAAAATAAAGAGACCAGAAGTTGGGAAGTGATGCCCAAATTAAGATTATTAAATACTTCTATGGAACCTCACATAAAAAATGACTTCCCTCCTTTTTAGCTCCTAGCGTAATCCTGATGCTTTCAAACGCCTCGTGGCAGTGGGTTGTGCGTCTTCAAAGCCTGGCCCAGATCTGAAGCACTACACGTCTCACTCCAAGGCTCCACTTTGCATCTGACCACAGCTGTAAGGTTTGAGCCATCCCTGACAGGAACCAATATGCTTTTTTATTGAATGTCATTTCTGATCCAAATTCTAGGGTATTATATATATATATAAAAAAAAGTACTACTTTTCTCTTCAATCTTGATGTCAAATAATTTGAGGCTGCCTTCTAATTATCATTATTTATATATCACAGCAGTACCACTTGGCATTTTACAAAACAGAGGAAGGCGCCCTCCCAGGCATGGATATGTAAAAGACAGTTAAGATAATACATTTATAAAGCACCAGGTGAGAGGGTGGACATCTGTCACACATGAGAAATTGCCGGCTTTTCCCTTCATCAGCTTTGGAGTTAAAGACCTGGTTACCATTGTGACGATTTAGGTTTTAGTAGCTTAGCACAATCATAGTGAACAAGAAGCATGCTCTAATTTCAGTTAAGAGATGTAATTTATATTTTTAGTTGCAGCTATCTGAGTAGCAAACTCAGGTGGCAAAACCCCACACAACGCATCTGGTTTCCTGGCTGAAACAGTGATAGCAGCTAAACTTGCCAGAAGGAGCATACTTAATCAAAGATGAGCTAATTGACAGGTAAATTTCAGGAAGGTGGTGGTATGCTGTTCTTGCAAGGTAGCACGGGATCAACTACTGAAGCATTTCCAAATAAAGGCTTAGGAAAAGCCTCCTGGAGAAGTGTAAACCTAACAGGGCTTTAAGGATAACTTTTTGATAAACAAAGGGCTTGTTTTGACTGTTGGGGAGTACAGTTCAGAAGGGAAAAAAGAACACAACATCATACAGGTGAGATGAAGATTTTGATTTAATTGAAAGCCCGCAGAGTATCAGTCTCTGCTTTGCACCTTCTGCAGACCTGTGTGGTGATACGCTGCTACTGTTACTGCTAATATCAGTCTTTCTGAGCACTTGCTAAGTAAGCACTGGGCACTTTTTTGAACACTTCACAGGTTACAACTTGATTTTCACAGGATCCTACGAGTTGGTTATGATGCTGTCCCAATAGTACACCTGAGAAAAACAGGCCGAGTCTAACACAGCTTGTAAGCAGGATTCCAAATCTGGTCTGTCTCACTTCAAAGTCCATTTTCTCTCTGTCATTTTGGCTCTTCCAGATCTGAGGTCGCTAAATTTTCAAACTGAATATTCCGGGACACAGTTCCTTTTCTTGGTATCTCTCCAACGTGTTCTCCCACATTCTGTCTTCCAAGTTACTTCAGAGTCTGACGCAAACAGTAGTAGCCCAGGATCACACTAGTAAGGGGCAGCTGCTGCCAAGGCCTACACACAGTGTGCTGGAAAACCTGTGGGAAAGGAAGCCCAGGGCTGTGTGAGGAGGGAGGGGTCAGGACAGAAGGCTCAGAGGCATGCTGCTCCGGCTCAGAACAGACCTTGATATCACACAAAGGAATCTGGATATCATCTCCTGGGCCAAAGGGAGCCGTGAAGGTTTAAGGACAGGGGAACATAGACTGTGATGTGGGGTAAACAAAGCTCCAGAACAGAGTAGTAGGTGAGGTGAGGAAAAAAGAATCAATTAATCCAGGGGAGGAGATAACTGCAGGGCAGATGAGATAGGACAGGTGAGAAGAAAGAATAGAATCCTAGGGCCCTGGCTTTATTAGCTTGGATAAAGGGTTATCCAACATCAGAGGTTACCAAGGGCCATGTGAAACAATGTTGCCAGCTACAGTTCCTGGGAAACTCTGGAAGCCCACAACTGATGGGATGGGCCAAGGCAGGGGCAGGGGCAGAGGCGGTGCAGGGAGGGAGGTCAAGGAGAGAGTTAAAGTGGTGGCTCTTGTAAATTTTTTTAGTTCTTCCAACCAGACCCATAGCCGTAAGAGAGCATATACCTGTGGCATAGGCCATTTCTGACAACAAAAAGACAATAAAATAGTTTAACCAGAACAGAAAAAAGAGAAAGAAACTTGAAGTCAACTACAGACTTGACTTTTTATAGATTTGATTAAAACATTTTTGATTCTGACCATGGAAAAGAAGGAACCCACCATCCAGGAGCAAGTGAATTTGGGGCTCAGAGGAGGCCAAGATGTCTCATCTCTTAGATAAGCGTAGGGCCATTTGGGCTCCCTTTATCAGGAAGGTAACAATACTGGATATTGTTCCAGGATTCTCAGATTGTTATGGTGTTATTCCCAGTGGTAGGAGGAGTTCCAGCCACAGCGCATTAGGGCAGGCTCGAGCCCTCACAATGCGTGAGGAAGACGATGTTCAAAAAACAGCAAAAGGAAAAGAAGTGCAGAGGGAAATACCTATAATTCCCTGACAGACACACAGATGCCTAAGGATTTGGAACACAGCTATTAATCTTTCTTTTTCTCTTTTTTGAGAGCCTCCACTGTCACTTCAGTAGAGTGCTATGGCGTTATCACAGCTCACAGCAACCTCAAACTCTTGGGCTCATGTGATCCTCTTGCCTCAGCCTCTCAAGTAGCTGGGACTATAGGCATGTACCATGATATGATGCCTGGCTAATTTTTCTATCTTGCTCAAGCTGACCTTAAACTCCTGAGCTCAAGCAATGCATCCACCCTGGACCCCCAAAATGCTAGGATTACAGGCACGAGCCACTGCTCCTGGCAGCTAGTAATCTTTGAAATCATTAGATTTCTATTATATTGGGATTTTCAGACATAAATGAGTAGTCTAATTTAATAATTACACTTTAAGGGACACCAGAAAACATAATCAATAAGTTGATACTAGACTGCAAAGAATAAAGTCTTCATTTAAATTAACAAACTTTTATTAGGTACCTAAGACAAATCAAATATCACTTAGTGCTGGGCGCATAAAGTCAAATGTATCATGACATTAACCTCCAAACTGTTCTTTTTTTTTTTTTGAGACAGAGTCTCAAGCTGTTACCCTGGGTAGAGTGCTGTGGCATAACAGCTCACAGCAACCCCAAATTCTTGGGCTTAAGCGATTTTCTTGCCTCAGCCTCTCAAGTCTTAGCTGGGACTACAGGCGCCCACCACAACACCCAGGTATTTTTTGGTTGTAGTTGTCATTGTTGTTTGGCAGGCCTGGGCTGGATTTGAACCCGCCAGCTCTAGTGTACATGGCTGATGCTCTAGCCGCTGAGCTACAGGTGCCAAGCCTGTTCAAAGTAGTCTTAATCAAAGGGAAAGCTATTGACAGTTGCTCTAATTGCAAGTTAGTTTGATCTCAAAAGGCTGTATTTCTGGATTTGTTCATTTAATTGGAACAAGTAGTACTAGGGACTCATAAGCCTCCAGAGGTTTTAAATGGCATCTTTACCTTGAATGGGAAATGCTGCCTATCCATCCATTACAGTTTTTAGGCCATAGCAGAGTCATGTCACATGGCCACTTGGTTACTGAATGACAGATCTAATCATGGCTGTAGCGAAGTAGTGAACTGTGGCGCCCCCTCCAGGTGAGACTTCTGCAGTTCTGGGCATTGAACTTGACTGACTGGAGGAGGCAACAATGGCCTCTAGTCAGTACTCTGGAACACAGCGAGCGACATGGTCTATGGGTGAAGGACAAAAGTGGCAACTCCAGTTGCTGATCATGCAGAAATGTGGGTGTTATGGACACAGAGTTCTGCCCATGAAGTACAAATGTGGGCTGTTCTCAAGGCACTGAATTTTGGATAACATCCAGTTAGAAGGATGACTATAAAATTTTGTATTAAGTAAGTCTATTTGGCAAACATGTAACTAAAAATATTAAAAGGCATGTCTTAATAATATTGATGAGAGAAACCTAAAAAAAGAAATACTGTGCTGTCAGTAAACATTTTAGGATTATGATTGAGATAGAAATCTTTAAGACATTAAATGAATATATAGGGACTGACACTTTTTAAGAACTATAGCAGACTCCTAAGGGTGTATTTTAATTTCAACGAGACAGCTACAGGTGAGCTATTCCATATTGCAAGTTGGTTACAACATGATTTATGAACATTTTTAAGCACCTACTATACCAACACCCAGTGGACCAAATTCAGTCTCCACAGACACTGTTTTGCACATTTCTTCTCATGCTATTCAGTACGAGGCAATGCAGACTCCAGGGACTTAAAGGAAACATCATCAACTAACATTTCCCAGGTGACCCATGGGAAAGCAACTTGGTCTGGTCATGAGACGTACAAGGCAATGGTCACAATACAGTGAAACACGGGATGAGCCCCAGATTCTAGAATGTTGTGGGATACAGAGGAGGGGTGACAGGAGTCAAGTGCAGTAGATGGAGGTGGAGACGTCCGGGTGCCGTTCTCCATGCAGGGTAGGGCTGGCTAGCAGGGAGGACCTGGCCATAGAGAGATCTATGAATTCTTCATGGCTGGAACACAACATCTCAGAAATGAGAGGTCAGGGGTAAAGCCTAGCTAGTTAAGAGTCAGCTCACAAAGGATGCTATGCCAAGAAGCCTGCAATGTAATGGAACCAGATTTGTGGTCTACAGAGACCATGTTGGCAGCAGGCTGAGCAGCAGCACAGCGTGACCGGTGGAGGTGAGGTGGAAGCCATAGCAGTTAAGAGTTGACAGGCCCTACATGCACTGGTTGCTGTGATAGCAGCGTTAAGGAGTCAGAAGTGACAAGACTTAGCTGAAAGGGATTTCTGCACTTGAACTAGGAGAGTGAGGTGAATGGTAATAGTAACTAGCCATCAGATTTTTTAAATAGTGTGGTTCAAATGGTTAAGATGATGGTTTAATATATGCAATGTGCTGTACACTGAAATACCTTTTGAATAATGTAAATTATGATTTAGGAATTATATTTTATAAGATTCAACTTCTCTGAAAACTAGCCTGAGGAAATTGCTAATCTTTCTTAAAAAACTGATGGCTTCCTACTATTCGAGTGAGACCAGGGCCAGCCCCCATCTCCCAATCTCCTTCCTGTTGGGATTCCAACCTCTTATGGCCCATGCCCCATACCCTATCCCATTCTGGACACATGGAACTATTTGTTCTTTCCCAAATATAACATGTTCTGTTATCTGTCTGCAATCCTCACTCCTCTGACAGTGGGTTAAAGCCTGCAGTCATTTCTCTAGACCAGAATGAATGTCACTTCCTTCAGGAAGCCTTTCTCAAGTCCCCTGGCAGATAACACGCCCCTCTTTTCAGAGCCCTTCAGTTTTGAAAGCCCTATATCCCTAGTTCTTATCACATGCTGTAATAACTTGCATCTCTTTTCTCAAGTTATCCATGATTTTCCCAAAAATGAAGACTCCATCTCACCCTTCATCCTATTCCCAGGAGGAAGCACAGGGTGCTGCTTATAGAACAGAACTGAGTGTCCAGGAGACCAATCCCAGGCCACCAGAACATTCAGCTATGAGCTCGGGACATACTGTTAAGGAGGGAAACACCAAGTTGTTCTGTTGGACAGCCTCTCCTTCACCAGCTACGCATCTCATTCTTATGCTCATATAAACTCAGCAAAATGACAAATTACCTCATGGCATACATCTTTGGGTTGTTCTCAAAGTCAAAATCATAAATGTTAATTCTATGAAGGCCAAGCAAAGGTCTACTACTTTTACAGACGCTTCATATAACAGTAAACAACCCAGATTTTGTGATATAGTTGTTCAAAGACAAGGTCTCCCATAATGCAAAAACCTGATAATGCTTCTTGCAGACTGACAAGACATGTGTCAACCCACTTATGGGTGAAACCCTCTGGTAGTATCTACCTCTCAGGGTGATTTTCTAGTTTCCAATAATCCTTTCTTCTCTGGAAACAGGCCTACTCTTGGGGTACGGGGCTGGGAGAGTCCTGAGTCACAGAAGACAGACCCAAGCTTCATGAGTCACTGGAAACGCAGAACAGCCAGTACCAGAGCCACAGAGCCACACTAGTGGCAGAAAGCAACCAGAAAAGAGGTCACCACTAAGGGCCCCAGGAGCAGGCCTGTGAATCTATGAATTCTTCATGGCTTCATGAAGGAATGTTCCCTTCCTCCCAAATCTCAGGTGATTACTTCCTGATTCCATGATACTCCCCTCAGCATCTTTTCAACGAACCCTCTCCTTTTGTGGGCTTAAATTGGTTTCTATGAAACCCAACAAAAGAGCACAAATGCTAGGCTGGGCATGGTAGCTCATGCCTGTAATCTGAGCACTCTGGGAGGCTGAGGCAGGTGGATTGCCTGAGCTCATAGGTTTGAGATCAGCTTGAGCAAGTCCAAGAACCCATCTCTAAAAAACAGCCGGGCATTGTGGTGGGCACCTGTAGCCCCAGCTACTTGGGAGGTTGAGACAAGTGAATCACTTGAGCCCAAGAGTTTGAGGTTTCTGTGAGCTATGATGGCACAGCACTCTACTGAGAGCGACAAAATTGAGACTGTCTCAAAATAAATAAATAAAAACAAATATATAATAAAGAACACAAATGCCCCATTTATTCCTCTGGGTTCTGCTCACTCATGCTAAACACTTCCCTTACATCTTAGCACTCAGCTCACACCTAGGATGTCTCTTGTTTTATTACTCACAGATAGGGTCCCTATCTGACTTCTACAACCAGCAAGCCCAAGTTGACTATTGCTCCTGGAGAGGGGAAGGGCAAGGTCAAAACACTTCTGTGTATTGTTCACAATGTCTAATTTCAGCACCTTGCCAAAAGTCATTTATGATTCACTGGAGGACACAAGCAACCCAACCAAATGGGAAAACGGTTGATGGCAAGACAGGTGTGGTTTGTGGGCCTGCACCAGTGTTGTGCAGGAAGCATGCTAGAAAGTGCTGGTTCAGGCTCTGTATCCTGAGACATGGCAACAAACTGTTAGAGAATATGCTACCACCTTGGTATATTAATTACACAGTCATCCCAATTGGGGCCTAGCTCTTGAACCTGTTGGCATAGCACAAAAAGGGTTTATATTCTTGCCTGATGATCTCTTTAAATTATGGAATATCTACTTTATCTAGAATGTGCTATCAAGGGGCTCTTATTACAAAGGTCTAGAAATAAGAGCCTAGTATGAAGTCCATTTGGGAATTTTAATGATCATTCTCATTTTTTTTTTCTCTATTGGCCTTTTCTGATGTATAGAAAAAGAATACTTGAAATAAAAGTTAGTAGCTTAGTGGTCTAGAGGACCTGGAAGGGCCTATTACTATTTTCATGATCAAGGATTAGGCTAGCACAGTCAAAAAAGACTAGAATTTTAGAAATGCTGACAATAAAAGCCAAACAAGAGTGACACATAATTTATTCCATTACTTATTATTGGGAGATAATTCCAGCCTCAGCTTAAAACCACAGTTGCTATAATTACACCAAATTACTGAATGCTACTATCTCGGGGTTGTGACTTCAATGGTTTCTAGAAACTGTGATAATGCTTGGAAAGATCGTGGGAGGAATCAGAAGACAGGTTTGGGGGCTGGATCTCCCCTTTGGCTGTGGAATCTCCTCTATAAAGACAGGGCAACCATATACCTTATAGGGCTGTGGAAGCTGAATTTTTAGCTACAAGCAACATAGACCTTCTTTGTCTTACTTTGTAGGAGAGAAATAAAATGTGCTGAAATCTTATGATACCACCCTCGAAAGTGGCCAATGACATGGTTTTGTATGAAATTATGAGAGGAAAAGGAAAAGAACTGATAAAGACTGGAAGGGGAGGACAGAGAAAGGGAGAAAGAGTTCTTTTTCTGAGCATGGTGTGAGAAGAGAAAACAGTGGGCAAAGTCAGGGGACCGGGCGGGAGGGTGCCTGGAGACCAAATTCCCATGTGTTATGTGGGTCCTGATTTTAGGGAAAAAAAGCATTAGGTAGCTCACTGTGCAGGCAACTCTGAGCATGTGTCTAGAAAGTGCATGTGAGGAAGTGGGATGAGGGATCACAGGGCCTGTGTGTCTCCTGCAGGGGAAATGTCTCTTTGGCCTGTGTCATTCTCATGTTTATAGAAACAGATGACTTGCACAACCCAGTCCTACAGGCAAGCCAGCCACTTTGTCAGGTGTTTAGCTGCAGAAACCTCAAGCTGTTCCAAAGCTAGGAGACAAGCTGGTTGTGCTGGATATCCTGAGGGACAGTTTGCAACATGGTGCCTTTCCAGGGGCTCATCAGGCAAGAAGCACGTGTCCTTTGTGATCCCCTGAAGGTCAGCTGATGATGGGAGCTTCTCTGTTTCCAGCTTTGTCCTCTTGCCAATTCCTCTGCAGGTGTGATGCCATTCCCACCTCTCCACACACACCCTAAATCCCAGGCATACTTCAGACATTCCCACCAAACTTTTCAGCTTCCTATGTCCTCTAATTAGTCACACCTCCTAAAATGTCTTGCACCTGGTAACCAGCCAGGCCCCATTCCTTTGGCAACTTGTTACTTACCACCTTGTGATAAATCTTTACATCAGGATTCACATCAGGGCAAATATTGTTAACTTCACCCAAAACACTACCGTCAGTTTCTAATTAAGCACATGCCTTGAGAGCAGGTACCCAGCTTTACCTAGATTAGTGAGTGTTTAATAAGTTTATGAGCACAGACTGGTGGTGAAGAGCACAAGTTCTGGATAAGAGTCCTGATTATTACCTTCTGACCTTGGGCAGGTTGTTGAAACAAAAGGAAACACAAAATCCCAATTTGTTTCCCAAGTGACCAACTGGGCAGTTACAAGTGTGAACTTATAAATGTGAACTTACAAATGCTGAAGGGAGGAAAAGGACTCCAAGCTCATAGGAGCGGATCATTAGCTGGGCACCATTCTTCTCCAAAGCTCCCCAAGCAGCCTTGGACAGATTTGCGCTGCAGAGACAAGGATACAGAAGGGCTGACTCAGTGAGGCATCTCAGTGTGGGTCAACCTTGCACAGCTGCTAGAGCATCGGTCACAAAAATACACAGTCGCAACCATGTGCATTCAGTTTCTAGCAGAGTTATGGCATTTTTGAAATGGGAATTTAAATCCTGCTGTACTATAATCCTTAAGATCTGGGCGGCGCCTGTGGCTCAGTCAGTAGGGCGCCGGCCCCATATACCGAGGGTGGCGGGTTCAAACCCGGCCCCGGCCAAACTGCAACCAAAAAATAGCCGGGCGTTGTGGCAGGCGCCTGTA
This sequence comes from Nycticebus coucang, assembly GCF_027406575.1. Classification (NCBI taxonomy): domain Eukaryota; kingdom Metazoa; phylum Chordata; class Mammalia; order Primates; family Lorisidae; genus Nycticebus; species Nycticebus coucang. The sequence goes on from NC_069788.1 coordinate 94,317,740, forward strand.
GTCCCAGCTACTGGGGAGGCTGAGGCAAGAGAATCGCTTAAGCCCAGGAGTTGGAGGTTGCTGTGAGCTGTGTGAGGCCACAGCACTCTACTGAGGGCCATAAAGTGAGACTCTGTCTCCACAAAAAAGAAAAAAAAAAAAACAAAAAAAAAAAAAACGATTTACCTAATGGCTAATCTGGGATAGCTTCACCCTCATCTGCATATTCCTGGGGGCAGCTATTAAAATAATTATCTTTCCATGGATTTTTTTTCTGCTTAAAACTCTTTTCCTTTTCATGACCTTGGTGTAGCCAGATTTCTGGTTTTATTGTTTATAAAAGCAGCATTTAAGGAAAATAACAATATTCTCTCACATAGTAGCATCTTAAGCTTCATATTTCTTTTTTCTGATTTTTTTGGCCAGTTAGTGGTAATTTTTACTTTCAATCTAAAGAAAACAGTCCTAAGGAAGCTAGATTGGTATTTGTATCTAGGGAGAAAGAGTTCATTTAAAATGTTTTATATGTTCAAAGAGTTATGGCTAAAAAATCCTATGCTGCTGCTGGAGGGAAGAAACTCAGAGGTGGTGAGTCACACATCAGGAATCTCAGGAGTGGAGAGGACAGAGTACTGAGGGGGGCACTTTACGAACTCTTCCACACCAAATGTGGCAGAGAACTGTCATCTAGTGATTAACATAAACCCACCGTAAATGTTTTTCCCAAATTCTCACCCATATTCTATTTTACTTTAAAAACACATAGGAAAGGTGGGAGAGAGGGTATGGAATGAGAAATTATCTAATAGGTGAGGGTTACACAAAAAGCCTGGACTTCACTGTGTAGACAGCCATCTAACAATCTGTCCATGTACCCCATAAATCTATAAAAATAATAAAACAAATAAAACAGCAAAACCTCACCTATTCAGAACCCTTAAAGACTGACTCTGTGAAAAACTGAGTATTTCAAGATTTGTTCATTGGCATATCAAGTGTTGTGCTGAGCTATACACTGGAACTGCTGTCTGTTGGAATGGGAGAGTCAAAAGCGGTTACCTAGTGTGACGAGAAAGAATGATCTCTATTAAGAGTTCTATGGAAAAGGAAGAATGTGGAAATCAAAGTTCAGGAAAACTGTTGAAGTGATTAAGCTCATTGTTAAAAAAGCACATTTATAGACCTTCCTGCCTACTGAGGGTAGGACACCTTTCTTTGATGCACAAGAACCATAATCATAAACGCCACTGTGATGTATCACAGAGTTTAAAGTAAACTGGCATACCTCCAGAAAAAAACATTTTCTTTAAAAGTCCAAGACCACAGTTTGCTTTTAGGTCTCAGCTGTCAGGAAAAGGTGATCTCCTGGGCAAGGACAGAGGTCTAATGGCAAAACTGCAAAGCTACACGGGGGAGTGTGAGGTAGAAGTAGACTTTCCGTCAAAGTTTCTCTCGCTTTCTAGACTATCATCTTCTGGGTAACTCTTGACTGTGGAGGTGGCATCATAACACCACAGGCCAGGGGTACCCTCTCTGAAGCTGCTCTCATTCATCCCTCACTAGTCATGCTTTCTCACCATTCCAAGAGTTGAAGGCTTATTCCCAAGTAAAGTTCAACAGAGACCATGAGGATACCCTTTCAGACACTTCCCCTCTAATCTCTCCACTGCATTTGGCTTCTACCAGAATTCCAAGCATTTGGAACCTTAAAAACTATCCTGAATATCGACAGACTAAAAGTCACTTGCAGGTTGTCTAGGTGACAAATCAAAATTCTTTGAGATATCTTTAGTTAACGCCTGTGGCTTGGTCGGTAGAGCGCCGGCCCCATACACCGAGGGTGGCGGGTTCAGGCCCGGCCCCGGCCAAACTGCAACCAAAAAATAGCCGGGCGTTGTGGCAGGCGCCTGTAGTCCCAGCTACTCGGGAGGCTGAGGCAAGAGAATCGCTTGAGCCCAGGAGTTGGAGGTTGCTGTGAGCTGTGTGAGGCCACGGTACTCTACCAAGGGCCATAAAGTGAGACTCTGTCTCTACAAAAAAAAAAAAACAAAAAAAAAAAACCCTCTCCCATTCTGGGTAATACTCTGAATTACTTGCAGCTGGGCAGCCAGGATGATGGGGTACGTATCTCTCTCCAAACTCTTACCCTGCTGGCTGTCAGGTGGGGGGCAGTATAGAAAAGCATCTACAGCAAAAGCACCCACATCTTTCATGAGACAGTGACACCACAGGGCTCTTTAGCTCTTGGAATTCCAAAGGAGTTGTAGCTTCTGTCCTCTTCTACACAGGACCCACTGTCCTTTCACTGCCTTGGCTTCTGTTAAGACATTTCTACCACCTTGTTCCCCTTGCCCTTGTTCTTCCATCTTTTATCTCTTTCTGGACTGGGCTGTTTCCTCCCTGCCAAGTGCTGTAGTACATTTTGTTGTTGCTGGATACTAAATGATGCTCCTTCACTCAAGAGGGTTGGGATATTTGATTTACTATGGGTTCTTTCAGGTACGGTGCTATTCTGTGAGATGGAGAATTCTAGAGGGCAGGATTCTGATGCCCCATGTTTCACTGTTTACCAGAAACTCTGCCCAAGCCACTAATAAGGTAATAATGATAAAGCAGTGGCTTCTGGGGGACAGAGGTATGTCAGTCATGATTCACCACAGAAATATATTTCTGATCACCACAGAAATATAACTAGGAAATTATATATATAATTGTGGCAGCTGTTTAAAGTCTTCCTAAGACTGTCATCTTTGCCTGCTATGGAGCTGGAAGTCTCCAGGGACGGTAGAAGCCAGGATGGACATGAAGCGACGAGCAACCAGCACGGACTGCAAGAATGAGCTGAAGCCCACGAGGATGGAAATGCATGAGAGTTTTTGTTGCCTCTGGTGTGGGTATCTTGCAGAAGCCAAGGCCTTCCTCACAAAAGTAAACACTAAACATACACACCTGGTGATCCCAGGAGTTAGAGAAGCTGGAGGAGGACACAGCAGAGGATGCAAGGTCCAGATGCTTTCTCGGCCCATGAGGGAGACCAGATCATAGTGACATGTATGTGAATTATGAAAATGGCTGCTGTTTCACATTTGCCCTCCAAGTATCTCTTAAGATACTGGGGCCCCTGGGGCCCACTCTAATAAAAAACATACAAGAAAAGGAATTCTGGAAAATGTGGTACAGCCTAGCCAAGCTGATCCATTACCAACTGTTATAAACTCAATATTCATGCTCCCCCAGAATTCATATGTTGACATCCTAACTCCCAATGTGATGGTATTAGGAGGCGGGGCCGCTGGGAGGTGGTTAAGTCATGAGGATACAGCCCTCATGGATGGGACTAGTCCCCTTATATAGGAGACCCCAGAGAGCTGCCTTGTTCTCTTTCCACCATGGGAGGATACAGTGAGAAGTCAGCAGTCTGCAACCCAGAAAAGGGCCTCACCAGACCTGCCGTTGCTGGCACCCTGATACTGAAATTCTAGTCTCTACAACTATGAGAAGCAAGTTTCTGTTGCTTATAAGCTGCCTGGTATAGCAACTGGAACTGAATAAGGCACAATGTCACGAAGATCAGTTATGTAACTAGGCAGTATACTCGGCCCCTTGCCTACAAGGAGCATAGATGGTGGAACTCCGCCACAGCTTACAAGGCGTGGCTACTCTCAGTCCACACCATGAAAATTTCATCTCAAAGTTTAAGTTTTTCAGAGTAAACTTGATGACATAACAAAAAAATCCCTAAAGGAAATATCAAGAGAACATAGGAATGACCTATAAGGTACATGTAGAAGAAAGTCAGGAAATGTTGAAAAAAAGAGCCCTGGACCCTGGATCAGGAGCACAGGTCTCCGTCTCATTTCCTCTACTAACTGTGCCTCCTTTGCCACTCTTCCTCCAGGGCTGTATGTCCCTCCCTGTCTCTAGAATGAAGACTGTTAGCTTATGAGATCAAAATCCCCCTTCCAGACAAGAGTCCACAATGACCAGACTAGACATCCATGCTCACATTAACTACGCAGTTTCCCTCCAGCACTCTGATCCTAAGATAAAATCCCTGATTTTCACTGAGAGTTTACCACTGAGCATTACAGGTATGGATAGGTATGGATAGGAACAGGTATGTTCCCCAGTAACACGCTGGGGAAACAACAGCTGTGGGAGCAAGGAGGGAAGCTATGAAGATCATTCTAGGCTAAACTCTGCTCCCTTACTCAATCTTTTTTTTTTTTTTTTTTCTTTTTTTTGAGACAAGGTCTTATTCTGTCACCCAGATTAGAGTACCTATAGTGGAAGGGTGTCACCACAGCTCACTGCAATGCAACATCAAACGCCTGGTCTAAAGTGATTTTCTCAGCCTCCCGAGTAGCCGAGACTATAGACACCCGCCATGTCCAGCTAATTTTTCTATTTTTTGTAGAAATGGGGTCTTGCTATTGCCTAGGCTGGTCTTGAATTCCTGGGTTCAAGCAATCCTCATGCCCCAGCTTCCCAAAGTACTAGGATTTATGGGCATAAGCCATCACCTGGCCTTCCATGCATCTTTCAAAGTCTAAAACTTTGGTAATCATAGCAGTTGTCATTATTGATGCCAGCATGAGCACCTTGTAGAGCAGCTAATTGGATTCACTTTTATGTTTTTGTTAGAAGATGTACAAGTCCCTGAGGATGACTGCTGTTATGGGAACATGTGTCCAAGGATAAAATATTTCATCATTAATTACTTAGTCTAGGCAGCAGCTATGCAAAGGGTACAACTTAACAGACTGAGGTTTCGGTCATCATATTTCTAGAAGACCAGGGCAGGGAGAACAGACACATTCACAGACCAATGCAGTGAAACAGAAGGTTAACAGTGGATGTTGGAGGAGCTGTAGACTGAGCAGTTGCAGTGGTGAGGGGGAAAACGATGATTCCAGCCAACACAACTGTTGTCCTTTTCCTGTACCTGCCACAGACCCACAGACACTGTAAGCTACCTTCCACTTTGCATTCACTGTAAGATTTTTTTATTGTCCTTTGCTTCTGTTTAATGGGCTGAAAATAAGTTTCACATGCTATAGGAATATCTTTGATCTAACTTTACTCCATTTCTCAGTAGCATGTGACTTCCACTATAAACCCCTGTTCCCACTGGCTTAATTGAAATATATTATTTTCCTTGTCTTCTGCCACATTTTGCTTTCTTCTTTCAACCTTAATGGCCCTGCTTACTCCTTTTCTTCTGCCTGATCCCACAATATTGAAAAGACAGGAATCTCTGATTAGCAAAAAAAAAAAAAAAAAAAAGGAAAAGCCAGGAATCTCTCCTATAAATATCATGTCAAGATATTAACATAAATGTTGGTTCCAGGAACTTAAGGAGACTCGCAGAGATAATCTACGTGGAGGTACAGAGGTCCACTCAAGTCACAGAATTCCTATAAAGCCTCAATGAAGAGACACTTAGAATCCTAATTTTTTTTTTTTTTTTGGAGATAAGAGTCTCACTATGTTGTCCTGGGTAGAGTGCCATGGGATCATAGCTCACAGCAACCTCAAACTCTTGCGATTCTCTTGCCTCAGCCTCCCAAGTAGCTGGGACTACAGGTGCCTGCCAAAACAGACCCATCTATTTTTTGGTTGCAGTTGTCATTGTTGTTTAGCAGGCCTGGGCCAGGCTCAAACCTGTCACCCTTGGTGTACGTGGCTGGCACCATAACCACTGTGCTACAGGTACTGAGCCCAGAATCCTAAATTTTAAAACAGGAGAAAAAAAATAATCAAAATCTAATGTGAGGATTAGACCTCAAAGAACTTCAGATGAGACTTGGCACCAGTAGCACAGTGGTTATGGCACCAACCACATACACTGAGGCTGGAGGGTTCAAATCCTCCTGGGACAGCTAAAACAACAATGACAACTGCAACAAAAACAGCCAGGCGTTGTGGAGGGCACCTGTAGTCCCAGCTACTTGAGAGGCTGAGGCAAGAGAATCGCTTAAGACCAAGAGTTAGAGGTTGCTGTGAGCTATGATGCCACAGCACTATACCGAGGGTGACATAGAGAGATTCTGCCTCAAAAACAAAACAAAACAAAACAAAACAAAACAAAAAACTTCAGATGAATAGATTAGATAACTTAAAAAATAAGTATATCTGAAATTATTTGAAAGTAAAAGAAATAAAAAAGAAATAATTAAACAAGAAAAAAAGCGAATTTGAAAATAAAAGCAGCTAATACACAGCACCTATTACCAGCCAGGCAACATTTTAATTCCTTTACATATTCTCACTCTCACTCACTCTATTAATCCTCATTCTAAACTATTAGATATCCATACTATTATTAGCCTTATATAACAGATGAGAAAACTCAAGTTCAAGGCTTTACAGGTGGTAAGTGGTAGAGCAACAATTTGAACTGAAGCTACTTCACTCTGGTCTGAGCGCTAAATTATTAAGCATATTATATCTTAGAAGGTCCAAAAGTGAAAAATAGTCACTGAAATTAAAAACTCTACTAATGAATAAAATAGCATATTCATCATAGCTGAGAACAAAATTAATAAACTAGAAGAGAGATCTGAAGAAATTAGGTAGAATGCAACTTGGAAAGAGGAAATGTGGAAAGACAATGAAGGCAGAAAGAAAGGCTCTAATGAGCATCTAATAAAAGTACAAAAAGGCTAGAGTCAATATGCTAAGAGATAACAATCATTTTACTGAATTGCCGAAAAATCAAATCTCTAAATTTAAGAAATGTATCTTGCCAAGACTAAATAAAAATAAAATAAATCCATACCTATTTATTCATTCTAGTTAAACTGAAGAACACCAAAGATAAAGAAAATCTTAAAAGCAGGTAGAGAGATTTTTCCATAAAGGAACAATACTTAGTTGATAATTTCCCAATGCCAACAAGCAAGCTCAAAGCCAATAGAAAAACTTCATTACAGAACTGGGAGAAAATAACTGCCCAATTAGAATTTTAAATCCAGTTTAATTATCATTCAAAAATGAGGGCTAAAAAGAAAGCCAGTTTGGAAAAATGAATCAGAGTTTATTACCAGGAAGAGTGCTTCAATAAAATAAAGGATATAGTCCAGAAATGGTCAAAACCCAGAAAACTGACAATACCAAATGTTGGTGATGGAGAAACAGAAAATCACTGCTGATGAGAATGCAAAATGACAGTCACTTTGTACGACAGCTTGACTTTTTTTTTTTTGAGGCAGAGTCTCATGTAGCCCTCAGTAGAGTCCTATGGCGTCATAGCTCACAGCAACCTCAAACTCTTGGGTTTAAGCGATTCCCTTGCCTCAGCCTCTGGAGTAGCTGGGACTACAGGTGCCCACCACAACGCCCGGCTATTTTTTTGTTGTTGTTGCAATCGTCATCATTGTTTAGCAGGCCCAGGCCTGGTGTATGTGGCTGGCACCATAAGCACTGTGCTACGGGTGCCGAGCTGCCTTTTATTTTTACTACCTATTAGGTCATGAATTCATAGAGAAAAGGTTCAGCAGCTCAGGAAGGCAGCACCTTTCCACTGAATGTGACAAAGCTTGCTATGCCTATTATGCCATGAATTCATGGGGAATAGGTTCCTGCACTTCATGCTCCTGCTCAACTGGTTCTCTTGGTTCTCCTGTGTGCTATGCTGTAATCCTATTATACCATGAGTTCATAGAGAATGGGTTCTAGCAGCTCAATAAGAACCAACGGAAAGGAGCCTAAGTGGGCTTCTTGGATGAAGCAGGCTGGCACTTCAGTTGAACCTAGGTATCTTTCTCTTTGGCTTCCTTCTTTTTCTGATCATTTTCCTTCAAGTGTTTTAGAAAGCTATCTTGGCTCTTAGAGCGCTTAATATGTTCAATACAAACATTAATCCTTTTGGCAGGAAATCTTGCCCTTAGTTTGTTTACAACAATGCCAACAGCATGCTGAGTAACACTGCACTCTCCCAGTTTTGTCATGGTAACATTTGTGGGACATGTCTTTTGGAACAGTACCCATTCCCTTGAAGTCTAAAATATCACCTTTCTTATAGATCCACATATATGCGACCAAAGGAACAAACAACTCCAATGTTTTCTAAAGGGCCTAGAAAACATGTATTGGGTGCTTCATGTTCGTCCCTTTGTGTTCGTCATTTTGGTGAATTACCAAAGATGGCATCTCCCAACTAAACAAACTTTTAACATATGATCATACCCCTTGGTATCTGCCCAGAGTTGAAAATTCATGTCCATGCAAAAACCTGAACATAAATGTTTTTACCAGCTTTCTTCATAATTGCCAAAATGAGGAAACAACCAAGATGTCCTTCAGCAGGTGACTGGATAATGTGGTACATTTAGACAATGGAATATCATTCAGTGCTAAAAATAAGTTAGCATGAAAACTTGCGGCAGAACCTTAAATACATACTGCTAGGCAAAAGGAAACAATCTAAAAATTATTACAAACTGTATTTCTAACTATATGACATTTTGGAAAAGGTAAAAGTCTGAAGACAGTAGGAAAGATCAGTGGTTCCAAGGCTTTGTGTCCAAGGGGAAGGGAAGGATGAACAGGTGGAGAGCATAGGGGTTTTAGAGCAACAAAACTGTTCTGTAATGGTGGATATGTCACTATGCATCTGTTAATGACAGAATGTACGACTCAAAGAGTAATGTAAACTATAGATTTTAGTTAATAATAAAGTATCAGTATTAGCTCATAAAGTGTACCACTCTAATGCAAGATACTAACATAAGTAGACGGTGGGGGTTGTGGTGACTGGATATATGGGAACTCTCCATACTTTTCACTCAATTTTTCCACAAATCTAAACTTTTTAAAAAATAAACTTTTTTTTTTTTTTTTTTTTAACAAGTAATAAACTATGACTACAAAGAAAAAAAGGCAAGGGACTAAATTATAATTTTAATGTAACATTAATAAAAATACCATCTTTTTACTTTCCCAGAGTGAGACAAGTTATTATTGAGTTTATATGGAAGAACAAATAGCCAGGAAAATCTCTCCTCCCTCAAACCCCCCGCCCCTCCAAATAGGGGGGAGAAGCTGGTTCTATCACATGAAAACGTTATAACTTAGGACAATGGAGTAATGATGGATGAATACAGAACCAAGGAAGAGAAGAGAAAATCTGTAAGGAGACACAAGTACAAGAGGAAATTTAATACATGATAAAAGAGAATTTTAAAATAGTGAGGAAAAGATGGCCTTTTAATAAATAGCATTGAAATAAGATAGCTACATTGAAAAAGGAAGATCTGATGACTCCTCACGTGTAAACCAGGATAAATTATAAATGGATAGATCTAAATGTAAAAAATGAAATCATACAAGAATCAGAAGAAAACATGGATTTTTAATTCAGGAGAGAAAACCTTTATAACTATACTCAAAATCCAGACACAATGAGGTAAATCAAAGAAGTCAAAATCAAAAGACAAATGACAAAAATCATAAAAAAAGCATCTGCAACTTATGTCACAGTGGCATATATATAAAATACATACAGCTATCAAAATTCAAAGAGTTTCTCAACTGAAAAAAAAAGAGCGGTTAAATAAAAATTGGGCAAAAAACATTAACATCTGGTTCTCAGAAGCACCAAGAAAAATAAATGAGAAAGCCTAGAATCTGTTTAAGGAAGCCTGTACTAAATGGCTGCACCCTGGGTCTCTTAGTTAGCAGCCACTGGTACAAGGCCCAGGCTCTCCAGCACTGACGTTCACATCCTGAGCTTTGGTCTTGCTCTGTGTGCTCACTACTTAGTATACAGGACAAGGCAGCTCTAAAAGGTATTCCCTACCATAATAAGCCCTGATAACTGGCCCCAGGCCTACTACTGGGTGCTTGATTCATTCAGTTCCAAAGTTAGAGGCTATTGTTTTTTTTCCCTCCATTGATCTGATCTTGCCCATTTTATACCTTTCCAAAATTTCTTGAAATTCTATCAATCAATGGCAGCTTCCTTATTCTCCAGTATTCTGGGTGCAGGTAAGATAGGCCAAAATTCTCAGTAGGTCATTCTGATTATAGCTAATCCTTTTATAAATGCAACTCTTTCTTCCAGAGTGTACTGGGACTGTGTCATTTATTTCTTTGGGGTTCCTTCTTAACATAACTAACTCTAGGAACCTAATAAAAGTTCAATCAAACTGACTGGCCTGAGCAGGACAGAGCATCTTGTGTTACCCAGTGGCCTCAAGTAATCTGGAGGGGTGTATAGTAGTCAGTCCCTTTGGTTTTACATGTCAGACTCAAATTATTTATTGATTTTCAGGAAAACAGGTGTAATATTAGAATTCTTAGGTAAAAATTTAAATAGTAATAGCTACGTTTACTTATTTTTCAGTGCTTGTAAGACATGGCTTTCCAAGACATTTAGTTAATGTAGACACTAGTGTTATAATCTGAAAAGCAGAAAGTTCAGAGCTGTCAGTCTGCTGTAGCATGCTGCTTTTTATTAATATCTCCTCTCGGATGCAGTGAGCTGCCCACATCCTCAAGCTTCCCTTTCCTCCAAGTCTCTCTAGTCTGACTTCCACTCAAATAATATATGTACTTGTAATTGCCAAGCCCAGTGGTCCTTATGTATTCCTTATTCTTCTAGCCTAGTTAGTTCTCAACTAGGAGTGATTTTGCCCCCAAGGGGCAGCTGGCAATGTCTGCAGACACTGTTAGTTGTCACAACTGGAGCACTGAATGCTACTGGCCATTTACAGGGTAGAGGCCAGAGCTGCTGCCAAGCATCCAACAATGCACAGGAGAGACCCAGTAACAGGGAATGATCAGCCCCGAATATCAGTAGAGCCACGGTTGAGACACCCTGGACTAGACCTCTTTGCTGCACCAATAGTTTTTCCCCCACTGTCTTTGGCATCTTTCCTTGGTTTTCTTTCTACTTAACTATTCTGGCTCTCTCCTAGCTCTGACTCACAGCTCTCTCAGTTGCTGCCCGCCCCAACCTGTACCCTCCACATTTATGCTCTGCCCTTTGGCTCATTCTCTTCCTTGGAGACTTTTCCACTTACCAGTTGAAACCAATACTCAACAAGGATGACTCACTCACAGCCATCTCCAGTTCTGAATATCAAATTTCCAAACTGTCATGCCCAACCATAAGCTGGATTTCTCTATTTAGATGTCACACCTTTACCCCAAACCCAGTACTGAACCCATTCAGCATGCCTTCCCCTCTGAAAAGCAGCTCTATCCTGAATTCCCTTTATCATTTGGTTAGACTCAAAAATCTCAGACATTTTGGATGGGTCTGCTCCACAGACAACCATATGCTGATCTACGGACAGGACACATTGAGCAAGCTGTCCGTGGATCAGCAGATCCAGTTATCAGTATCCTAAGCTTAGGGACATCAGCAGGCCCACAGGCCCAGCATAGTATCCTGAATAGGTTTTGAATGCATCTTCACAGATGGCAGAATAAATGAATAAGAAAATAAACCATGGGATGAAACTTAAAAACAAAGTGGGACAATAGAAGTGCCACACCATTTACCACTACATGATGTGAAGAAAACAGAGGTGTGCAAAACATTTTTGTCAGCTGCCCAGATGTTCACTAGTAAATGGGAAAAGGATGACCATGATGACGTGTTTAGGAAAGCCCTGAAACTTTATATACTATATCCTATAAAGCCTGGCATGGAACAGGCACTCAAACACTTGCTGAGTGAAGGCAAATGTACACAAAAGCTGAGAAAAAAAACAGTATCGGGGTCTCTCTGCTGGCTACACAGTCATCTGAGCTTGCTTGGCTAGGGCTACAATGACAGCAATGGCAGAAACTAAAATCTTTCCAGGTGGGCAATGCGTAAAGCGGAGGACGGGAAGCCAGGGCACTCTGGGTGGAGGGCCTGGAGAGCGGGAATAGGAAAGGCCTGGCCCAGCAGCAGTCTTAGTGTGGACGGGGAGGACCGGGCAAGTAGTTGCCTTAGGAAACAGGGGCCATAGTTACGTTTTTGAACTGTTTGTTCCCTTTAGAACCTTAGCAGTTCCCAAAGCAGAGGGATGACAGGGGTACATCAACTGAATCCTTGAGGGCAGAGACCACACTTGTCTTGTTTATTTAAAGCAGACCACACTTGTCTTGTTTATTTAAAGCATAATTAAAGCAGTGCCCGGCACACAGGCAAAAATATTCATGCTAGACCACTTGGTTTAAATCTCGGCTCTCCCAGCTTACAATTACTGGTTTGCTTAGAGACATGTTATTTAAGCTCTCAATGCTTTAGTTTTCACATCTCTAAAATGCAGATAATGTGTGTCATAGTATCTAGCTCCTCCTAACGGGAAAATTAAATGAGTTAGTATAAAAAAAGCACTCAGCTGGCATATCATAAGCACCACAGAAGTATTAGCTATTATTTATGAGAAGTTCACTCTGGAAACCAGTCCCTGTCAGGGGCTCCCAGTGGTACCTCCTCATCTCAAGCCAGAGGTGCATCTCACGCCCAGCAATGCCGGTGCACACGGGGCTAGAAGGCCCTATGGCCAGGGTCTCAACATCTTTCCATTAGGGATGATGCTTCAAGAGACCTGCTTACACAAGTATGGAAAGGGGCATGCTCTGTCTTTTGTCTGTAGAAAGCAAGACAACACAGGTGGCGATATGACCTTAAATCATCTTTCCTTTTTTTGGAGACAGTCTCACTATGTTGCCCTTGGTAGAGTGCAGTGGCGTCACAGCTCATGGCAACCTCAAACTCTTGGGCTTAAGTGATTCTCTTAGTGAAAGTAGCTGGGACTACAGGCACCCACCATAACACCTGGCTTTTTGTTGTTGTTGTTGCAGTTATCATTGTTATTTACCTGGTCTGGGTTTGAACCCACCAGCCTGGGTATATGTGGCCAGCCCCCTACCCATTGAGCTATGGGTGCCACCCAACCTTAGACCATCTCTAACATTTAATGGAAAATATCTGCAGACTTCAGTACTGATAACCATCATTTGTAACAAAGTACATGAGGCATACCAACTAATCCCAATATCTGAGTCACAGTGCCAGGCAACCCAGTCTACCTGATGACATCTGCAAGTATTTTTTTTGTGTGTGATCCAATTTTATTTTCACTAAAAACTCAAACAAAGGAGAGGAAGAAAAGATGATTTGTTTCAGAATCAAAGGAACTGACATTAGAGAGGTATTGTATAGTGATACTGAAGAGTAAAGAAGCAGAGGATGTCTTTTATGTTTCCTCAAAAAGCCATAGTGATTTTGTAGTCAAGCACTTGTCTCGCTTTCTCCCGAAGTGGCAGCACCAACATTCCTCCTCATCCCTGACTATCCCACATCACCCACTGGTTGCTAGGCGACCATAACAGTGATCAGTGCGTCAGGTCTCCACCTTGCTTTCTGACCATCCACAATACACAACTCTCATAACTGTTCTCACTGGGTTGGTCACCTATGCACACACCTATGTACTATCCTCTCAACCAAGGTTTCTCTTAAAGCTCATCTTCATGCCTGGTTGGTCCCGTGGTAAAATGTAAACACTATTTGTCATCATGTCCCAATGATTTCCACAACAGGCTGCCCATCAAACAGGATGATTTCATGGTAGGCTCAAAACAGATGGGAGGAAAATCTTATTAAAACAATAAATAGCTTTCCATAAAAAGAACCAGACAAAAGGGGAAATTGTCAGACAATTTAACATTCTAAGTAAGTTGAAGCTGATCAGCTAATTTTAAATTACTTTGAGCATATACATCTGGCTGAACATATACACCTTAATGAATAACAAGAGTAATTTTGAATACCACTGTTGTGGTGGGTGCCTGCAGTCCCAGCTACTTGCGAGGCTGAGGCAATAATTTTGAATACACAGAATAATTTTGACCAATTTTTTTTTCTTTCTCTTTTGACCAATTTTTAAATTAACCACATCACAGGTTTAGAAAGGGCTATGTATCTATGAGTAAGTCTTTAGGTCACATATTCTATATCTACGTGTTATACATGCAAAACACATAAGGCGCTTTCTTAAATTCCAGAAGGCTTAATGAATACGAGTCACTAATGGTCATGCAGTTAACTAGTATTAAATATATTATACAGTTAATAAGGAAACATCCATGTATATTTGCTATCATCATCCTCAGAGCATTACCTAAATAAAAGCTAAGATTATGAGTATTCTACAATTTAAGTGGCAAGGCTAAAAAGTGGCAATACCAAACCAAGACTTGGATCTCTCGACTCTATCTCAGGTTATTTCCTCCATAATATGCTGGCTAACAGGTAATACCACTATCTGAGGACCTTGGTTTGAAAATAATAGGATTAAAGCTATTAAATCCAAGAAACTTGTGGTAATGGCATCAGGTCGAGGAGCAGGGTGGCTAGGGAACAGGAAGACAAACCTTCTTTACATTGTGTACAATATGTAGTAAGTAGGTAGTGCTACTTGAAAAGTTTTCTTTTTGTTTTAGAGAGTCTCACTTTGTCACCCTTGGTAGAGTGCCTGTGGCATCACAGGCCACAGTAACCTCTTGGGGTTAGGTGATTCTTTCGCCTCAGCCTCCTGAGTAGCTGGGACAACAGGTGCCTGCCACAATGCCCGGCTATTTTTTTTTTACAGTTTGGCCGGAGCCGAGGCTGGGTTTGACCCCGCCACCCTCGGAATATGGGGCTGGCGCCCTACTCACTGAGCCACAGGCACCCTTGAAAAGAGTTTTGAAAAGGGTTCTGATTCAAATGTTTATTGTTCATTAACCATAGGCCATGCAGTGTCAGATGATAAGGATATGAAGAATAAAGCCAGGCACCTGTTCACAAACAACTCATGATACAAAGAAGCAAAAGGACCCACATAAAGAATCAAAGGAAGATATAAAAAGGACCAAGCAAACAAGTGCCATGAAGATGCAAAGGAAAAAAGAATTATGTATGCTGAGCTAGAAAAAGTTTCACTTAAAGGGGAGCATATGAAATAGAACTTGAAGGAGAAGCATAATTGACCTAAAAAGTATAAAAAAATCTTAAAAGTCTGAAAAGCAGTCTGAAAATGAACTGCAATGAGGTTCAGGGGAACACCATTCACTCAATCATTCAATGTTTTTCTGAAATACTATGCGCGAGGTGCTGTATTAGTCTGACAGAAGAGACAAACAGTAAATGGATAATTACCAAAAGCCTGGTAAGCAGGAAAAGTAGGTAATTACTAACTCATTTTCTCTCTAGAACAAAAACTTCTAATGCAGGTTGTCCAATAAAACAGAAAATTCATTAAAAATGATTTTAGCACAGATTTTATGATTCTCAGTGATACTATAGCAACTATTTACTAAAACATGACCCAGGATCTATGAAAAATGTTTTTAGTAAGAACCTCAATCACTACACATAATGAAAGAGAGGAAATGAAAACTGATTTGTATTCAAAAGAGTAAAATTGAAAGCAAAAAATATATCCAGGCTAGCATTTTTAAAAAACGATTTGATAAAACAAAGTCCCCATAAAAAGGAAGCCCATGTCTTCTATTTATGATGGGTACAGAAATAACAGTTAATAAGATATTAGGTATATGCCATAAGAACTACATGAAGTACACTAATGTGACTTTTCTTTTTTTTCAAGATTAGGAAATCAGATCTTTTGTGGTACTAGTCATCTTCTGTAGGACTATTAATTTCAACAACTCTACATACCCATGTGAACATGGTTCCCTCCAAAGCACTTGTACTTCAGAGTTATTCCCTCACTTCAATGAGGCTGCCTCTCTTGGCTCCACAACTAACCACAGACAGAACTTCGTTTCTCAAACCTTCAGAACTTTCACTGTAGTTTGAGGGTAGTTTTGCTTAACTATAGAAAATAAACCTCAGTTCTGGAAATAGTAAGAAATTATTTCAAGCTAAGTTTGGAGAATAAGATGGATAAATCAAATTGGATAATACATTTCAATGAGGTCTTGGAAGGCAGAACTGGAAGATGGCTGTTGGTGCACGCCCTAGTATAATTCCCTTTCCTTGAGTGTGAAGAACATGAATATAATGGCATATCACTTGCATAACTGGGCTACCAATCAACTGACTTTAAGTTAATCAAAAGGAAATAATCCTAGATAGGCCTGGGTCCTTTCTGAGGAGATGGATTCTCCTGCTGATTGCAACCATGCGGCAGAGAACCCTGACAGCCAAAAAGAAAGCAGGAACCTCAGTCCTACAGCCACAAGTGACTAAATTCTGTCAACAGCTAACAAGGTTGGAAGAGGACCCCAAACTTCAGATGAGATGACATCTCTGTTGTCCCCATGATTTCAGGCTGGTGCAATACTGAGCAGAGGGCCTTCCTAGCTCATGCTCAGACTGCTGAGCCACAGAAACTGTAGGATAGTTTGTGTCATCTTACGCCCCTTAATTCCTGGTAATTTATTAAATAGCAAGAGATAACTAATACAAGGCCAAAACCAAAGAGCAGCTATTAAGAAACAATACTTGTTCATTAATGTGTCGTGTAAACTCACTTTAAAGAAATTTCAAAGAGTGGCAAAAAGGCTTCAGCAATGGCAATGGACAGGATTTTTGGCCAAAGCACTTAGTTTCAAAAGGTGATCATCTTGATGACTTCTTTGAATTTGCAGATTTTTAAAAGCCTTTTATTATCATGTTTAAAGTCAAAATTCATATTGCCTACTACCCATTTTGCTTATGACCCTTCCAATTTTTTTTCTGGGCATCTTAATTAAAATCCAATTCTTAGAACCTAGTATGTCTGCAACTTTGTTGATGGAACATTAGATTTGCTAGGCATTATCACTTCACTTGGACAAGAAACCATGGTGGTATCTAGAATTCTGCCTTACTACTCTAAAGCAGGTAAATACATCAACTAAAAGGATATGAGCACTCATAAATCAGTTGTTCACAAAATTCTGAATTTACTTTCAAGGATGATATTATCTACCAGAGCATACAATCTCCAGGACTATAGTGAATATTTAGAAATATGAGGCTTCCCACCCCACTGGCTTTCTCCAGGACTTTGCATTTAGTATGGGAGGGCCAGATTACGTGTCCCATAATGCATGGGACAATCTTGCAAAACAAAGAATTATCTTGATCAAAATGACAGTTGTGCTCTTTACGTTAAAGTTGACTGTACACATTTTAAAATGTCTTATTCTAGAAAGTCCGATCGGATAAGCATTTAGAAAAGCGCTCACTCACTTATTCCATCCAATCGATTCAAATTATAAAATTTACTGAATATCAAATATAAAATCCACTGATCCATGACTAGTAAGGACTCAGGAAACCTAGAAGACATCAAGACAATGGTAATTCAGCCTTTATAGCAGGTAAAAAAGGCAAAGTCTGGCCACCTGGTACTCCTGTGAGCTCTCCTACCCTCCCACTGTGGTAAATCAGTTCCAGGCCCTGACTTCTATCTATACTGATGTCAATGACCAAGCCCTGTCTCCCTACTAGCCACACTCAAACTCAGGAATCATCTTGGAGGCCTCTTTCATGTTTAATTATGCACAAAGTCTAGGCAGTGCCTTTGCTATTACCACTTCAATCCTAGCCTTCATCAGCCTTCTTGTTAACAAATCAGTTCTGAGCACCTCCACAAGCCAGGTACCTGGCCAGGCACCAGAGTGGGCTGAACAAGTCAGGCATGAACTTGGCCTCAGTGTCTGGAAAGGAAACCAGATAATTACAAAAGCAACCACAATGAAGGGGAAAGAACCTGGGGATGTAGGAATGCAGAGCTTTAGAAAAGCCAATGGACTACGGAAGTGATAGTCCTTAGTCCTTAGCTAAAGGACTAAGCTGAGAATTGAAATACAAAATTAAGGCCTTTCCTGGGTGAAAATCTATGCAGAATAGTCAGAAAAGCATTACAATTGCAATTTAATATGTGTACAATAAGTTTGGTAAATGTTTTTCATTTAAATGTAAATTCCATGAGAGCACAAACTCGTCTTCATTACTCTATTCCTGCGCCTAGCATGAGATTTGCTGAGTAATGGATATAACTCCTCAACTCTACAGTCTTATTTCTCACTGAGGGGAGGGGAGGACGGCGCCACCTCACAAGATCTCACGATGACTAAGTATGACAACATAGGCAAAGCATCAGAACTATCTGCCACAAGCCAGCTGCTTAACGAAGGCCAATTCTCTCTTCCGCCCCTTCCTTCTGACTCTCATGGAGCAGAAATAACATTCCCCCCTCACCCATGTATGTGTTGGAAAGGACCTAACACTTAGAAATTTTTTTATTTCTCATATTATGGGCACATAACAGTTGTGTATTTTTATAGGATAATGTGATGTTTAATATAGGCATGCAATGTGTATTAATCAAGTCAGGGTAACTAGGGTGTCTATCACCTCAGGCATTTATCATTTCTTTGTGTTAAGAACATTCCAATTCTTTTATTTAGTTATTGTAAAGTATGCTATAACTTATTGTCGATTGTAGTCACTTTGTTGTGCTATCAAATATTGTTCATTCTACCTAAATATATATTTGTACCCTTTAATCACCCCCCGCCCCCTTTATCCACCTCCTCCAACACCCTCCCCAGCCTCTGGTAACTATCATTCTACTCCATCTCCACAAGATTGATTACTTAATAGCTAGCTCCCACACGAGAACTCACGAGATTTGTCTTTCTGTGCTTGGCTTATTTCATTTAACATTATGTTCTCCGATTCCATCCTTATTGCAAATGGCAGGATTTTGTCCTTTTTATGGCCAAATAATATTCCATTGTGTACGTGTACCATATTTTCTTTATCTATTCATCGGCTAATGAATACTTAGGTTGATTCCAAATCTTGGCTGTTATAGAGTGCTACATAAACACGGGAGTAAAGCAGGGAAGAGAAGTGTCATTTGTTGAGCCTCTATTACTGTCTGGTAGCAAGTGCCCTGTATAAACTGGTTGCAAATCCCTTGACAAAATTTACAGTGCAACTTCACATCTATACAAGGATCATCATATATAAGGAAACAAACAAGCCTGGCAAAGTTTAATGATGAAAAAAAAAATTACTATTTTTTTTTTTTTTTTTTGAGACAGAATGTTACTCTGTTGCCCTAGGTAGAATCAATCCTGTGGTGTCATATCTCATAGCAACCTCAAACTCTTGGGCTTAAGCGATCCTTCCTACCTCAGCCTCCCAAGTAGCTGGAACTACAGGCACCCACAACGATGCCTGGCTATTTTTAGTAGAGATGGGGGTCTCACTCTTGCTCAGGCTGGTCTTAAACTCCTGTGCTCAGGTGATCCACCTGCCTCAGCCCCTCAGAGTGCTAGGATTATAGGCATGAGCCACGGCACCTGGCCAATGATTCAAAAATTGTAAGTGACTGGATTGATATCTGGATTTGGGTCTCAACTCCAAACTCCTCCCCTTTCCACCACTTCAACCTTTCAAACTGAGAGACAGTTTTCAGGATATGTTCCACTCCCACTCCTCCCACTCCCCACCAACGTAACCTGGATATACCAACTTTCCCCCGAACACCATAACCTGTCCATGCTTCCTAACCGGAGTGTGTGCATTTACTATTATTCCCCCAAAGATCCACTCTCCATGCAGAAGCCTGAGCGACCTTTAAAGGCAAATAACAGATGATGCTCCACTTCAAGGCTCTGGAGCACTCCAACATTCCGATCTCTCTCCAACTGAGGGCCTTCCCCCCCACCATGTTTCCTGCATGGCAGGCTCTTTTTTCCACAGAGCTGTGGTTTTATTGTCAATCCCTTCAGCATAAACTCTACCTCTTAAGGGATCTTCAGGTGGTAGAGGGACCCTACTACCACTCTGACCCCTGCAGACATACTCCAACATATCACCCCATCAGTTGTTCACATCCCTTACCTGATACTCACATGCTTCCTTACGTATCCTGACCTGTTGTATCTAAAACGGAAGCTCTATTAGAATGAGTTCTTAGACTTTCATTCCCACAGTAGATGGTGCCGGACACAGAGAAGATACTAAAGTAGCTGCTGACTATGGAATGGGTCATGCTGCGCACTCCATCCTCTCAGCAAGCATTTAGTGAAAATATCGTGTCCTGAGCTTCAGATGGCATTACTGATGTCCATGAATACAACAAGACCGGGTCCCACTTAATTCTCACTTCATAGCATCTCACACAGAACTTGCATCCAGGGCTTGTTAAATTCTTGAAGAAATACAGGCTGTGTTTTATCACACTGTGACCCCTCCGCTCAGCACGCCATCAGCATTCAAGAGATCCATGTTGAATATTATGTTGTACTAAAAATGATGACTTACTCCCTGATCTGCATGAGCTTACAGTTGGTTGTGCGACAGGGTGTTATGAAGGTGGACACCGGGGGAATACGTGGCATTGGCGCCCAAACCTAACAGGTGGGTTATTCCTAAGGCGTTTCAAAGCAAGGGGACTATCACTACTAGGGTACCAGATATTCCTCAATGGCTGTATGCTTTAAATTGGGCCTTTAAGGAAACAGAATTAGGACTCTTGCAGGGTGTGGGGAAGTAGTTGAAGATGGACATCACAAGCAAAGGCACTGGAGTGGAGTGAGCAAAGCTGATCCAGGGGCGCTGTGGAAACAGCCCTGTCTGGAATAGAGGAACTGCATTTGGAAGCACTAACACAGAGTGGTCCTACTAGATTATCACTAGCTACTCTCGTACCTGTATTGAGGTTTCACTCTCCACTTTTAATTCTTTCATCATTCTCTACCAGGTGAACTTAAGACTTTGAAGCTGGAGTTATGGAGACTTTTATCAGCCTATGAGTCAAGTTACCATGCTTGGCACCTCATACTCAAAGGTGCTGTGCAGGCTCAGTGCCTGTAGCTCAAGCAGGTAAGGCACCAGCCACATACACCAGAGTTGGCTGGTTCGAATCCAGCCTGGGCCTGCCAAACAACAATGACAACTACAACCAAAAAATAGCCAGGCATTGTGGTGGACGCCGGTAGTACAGGCTGAGGCAAGAGAATCGCTTAAGCTCAGGAGTTGGAGGTTGCTGTGAGCTGTTATGCCACAGCACTCTATCCAGGATGACAGCTTGAGGGTCTGTCTCAAAAAAAAAAAAAAAAAAAAAAAGATGCTGTGCAGATGAGTTCGAGGAGGCTAAGAAACTTGTCCAAGGCAAAAAACTTGTTCAATGGTAGATCTGACCATCTCATCCAGCACTGTCTAACAATACTAAAGCTCGTACTGTTCTCCTCTATGAGATCAGACAAAATGGTGAAGTATGTCCAGGGGTGGTGCATGTATAGCACTCTGTGGATGGGGAGCAAAGAGACCAGCAGAGGCTGGAGGAGCCTCCCAGACGAGAGGAGACCTGAGCATGACCCTTAAAAAATGAGCAGCATCTGGAGAGGCAAAGATAAAGCGGGGGTCCTCAAACTACGGCCCACGGGCCACATGAGGCGGTGTGATTGTATTTGTTCTCGTTTTGTTTTTTTACTTCAAAATAAGGTATGTGCAGTGTGCACAGGAATTTGTTCATAGTTTTTTTTTAAACTATAGTCCGGCCCTCCAATGGTTTGAGGGACAGTGAACTGGCCCCTTGTTTAAAAAGTTTGAGGACCTCTGGGATGGAGGGTCAGGAGAGGAACCACATGGGCTCCTGGCAGGATAATTTCAGGGGCAAAGGAAGCCAGCTTGGCTGACACTCCAATTCCATGGTAGGGATTACTGAGTAAGGAATGATGAAAATGATGTGGCTAGGGTCTGAACGCCAAATGGAGGAATGTGGATTTTAGCCTATAGGATGTGGGGGATTTCTGAATGTAGAACAATGAGGAAAGTCTGTTTCAGAAAGATGAATGGGTTTGAGGAATCAGGATGAGTGGCCCAGGAAAAGTAACACCCACATGATGGGATAGAAGATAGAAAACCATTTCAGAACCAGGTGATAAGTTTCTGACTTCGTATTTGAAAAGAAAAGTTTGAGACATTTCCAGGACAAATAGGCTTTGATAGCTATTTCCAAAGTGTCCATGTGCCCACCTCAAGAACAGAATTGATCTTTTCCTACTATAATTATGTCTGTGTCTGGCTTCTCACAGAGACTATGAGCATCTCAAAGGGACTATTTAAATCTTCTTACCGTTTCATCCTGAGTGCCCACATCCACAGGAGGACCTCTAAGATGAAACAGTGAAAAGAGGACACCCAGGCATTAAGCCTGGTGACAAGAGACGAGGCACATGCTACCAGGGCAAAGCAAGATGCTAGGCGAGAATTTCCATCCAGATAAGAGGAGCTTTGTTTGGCAATGTTCTGACTCTGAGACAGGCCAAAAACAAAAAACCCCACAAAGCCAACGTAGCTGCTTACTGGTAGATGTCACTTATGTTGGGATTTATATCTTTCCTTGTTATGGTAGGGCCAAGAGAGTGAACTCTCCATATTTCTAAGCGGTTATTTAAGGCTCTTTGAAATTCTTCAATGATATGAGAATGCTCAATGGGTTTTCCCCCCACTTTTATACAACTAAGTAAAACATGATGCAATTTCTTTTGACTTAACCCAGTCTTCACAGAAAACGGACACACAGAAAATGGGCTCGGAATGGCACCTGGCATTTCAAAACTGTCTAATGAATGTAAATTGTTCCTATTAATCTTTAAATATTTTGGCATATAGATTAAGTTTTTAGTCTAGTTATTCGAGCATAAAATTAGAAGCTACAAATCTATAATGGCAAATTTCAAATTCTTAAATCAACTTCAAATAGTTGTGATTTATTTATGTTAGCTTCTAGGCAATGCATGTACTAAAGCAGATAGATATTCATATATTACAAAACAAATATCAAGGGCACAAATGAACAGTGAATGCTTTTTTACTTAACTGTAAGAATCAATGGTGCCCTAGTTTTAGAATGGCGTTTTCTAAAGGTATCTGGACCTGCATTTCCCTTTAGCCTCACAGAATCATTCACATTTTCCCTAAACACCCCATGTGCTTTCCCACTTTTATGGCTTTTGTCCTCACTAGTCCCTCTGCTCTGACTGCCCTCTCATTCACCTGGTTTACCCTCAGGTCTGCTTCTAGGCCAGCTTGAAATACCACTGCCTACTTAGCTTCAGCTGATTGCGTGCCCATCTGTCTCTACCCCAACTAGGCAATATATTTCTAAGAGTGCTTCCACCGTGGTTCTTACACAGGAGGACTAGTGTACAGTGTCACGCAGGGCAGGGCTCACGCTTCGTGGCTCTGTGTTCTCAGGGCCAAGTGCACACTGTCACTGAACTCAAATACAAAAACTTTGCCTTTAGAAAAAAATTAGACACAGGGTTACTTTAATCTCAAACTCCCTTAATGACCTTAAAACTTGATCAATAATTCTGATGTAATTTTTCAGAAGTACTTTTACCTTTTTACTTCACGCTGAGGGAAAACAATCCCCAAATGAACATTAAACTCAACTTTTCCAATCAAGTAGAAAGAGACTCAGGATTGTAACATTAGGTTTTCGTAAACCTCCAAGCTGCTCACTTGCCCTTTGGATTTTGGACTTGTCAGCCCCCACAACCACATGAACCAATTCCCTAAAATAAGTCTCTCTCTTTTTCCAAAAGGACATAGTGGCTCCTTTGTTTGAAAGTTTGTTCCCGAGTGCTGTTCCTTTCTTAAAGAAATAATTCTACTCTGTGATACTTTAATTAGTTGCTATTGACATTAATTATGTTACTGAATCATGAAGAGATGCCTAATGGTTGAGTTCAGACTAGGAGTCAGGAACTAAAGTTCTAGTTACAGCTCTATTTTCAAAGGGCGTAGCAATTTATCTTTCTATAAAAATAGACAAAAATGCTACCAGGTAGGTGGTTTCTTACAGGGGTGATGAAAATATTCTAAATTTAGATTATGGTGACAGTTGTGTAATTCTGTCATTATACTAAACCATTAAACTGTAGACTTTAAATAGGTGAATTTCATGGTATGTGAATTATATCTTAAAGATGTTTAAAAAAAGAATACATAAGAGATTTTATTGCTGAAGTTTCAATTACTTAAGGAGAAACTAATTTTAAAAATATTAAGGTTTCATTTTTCTTCTGTATTTATCCCATATGCTAATTTACTTATCCCTATTATTGAGAAAAGAAATAAATGCAAACTTTATATAGCTTTATACACATTAAGGCAAGTAAATTAGGCAATGATCAGATACTCCACCAAGGGATTAGTCATAGGGCTCCTTTAAATAAGGCCCACATAACACAAACACACTAAAAACTAATGATAATTCACAAATCACTTTTTGGAAACTGTCTCAAAGTGGGTATTAACACATTTTTAACGTTTCTCTGAGGAAGAACACAATGACTGTTTACCTTGTGACAAGGAACCAAGCAATTTTACTGAAGTCTGGAGAAGGTCTCATGTATGTCTTAATATGTGGCATGGCATGGCTGCGGCCAGAAGTCTCAGCTGACCATTTGCTAGTGACAGGGACAGAAAAGACAAGTTCTAATTACAAAATATAAATTAGTCATAATCCTAGTATTTGGGAACTGCATGAAAATCAAAATCCTATAAACTAAAAAACAACAATGGGTACATAATTCTGTGACCTGTGATATTTTATTAAACTCTGTATAGGTAATGGAATATGTGATCCTTGTAGAATGCAAATACACAGAAAATGTCTCACTACCCACATCAGCACTATAACTTTTGGTATACAGCCTTTTCATCTTTCTTGCCATTAATGCACACATGTATATGGTATTTCTCTTGTACTTTCAACAACACATGTGCACATGTCTCCTAGCTGAACTATGAGCTTCTTAAAGGCAGGAATCGTGCTCCCACGATACATTATGAGTACAGACTCAGTAAAAGCTGGTTCAATGATAGAAAATGGGCAAGCAGTATATGAAAAAAATGAATGTTGAAAAGAAGGGGCTTACGCCAGAAATACTCTAGTCACATGCTGATATTCACATATCTGAGCTTGGTTTCCAAGTTTCCAACACTGTAGGACTAAGGCTCAGTGGGAACCTATATCATGGAGCAACAACCCTCACTCTGGAATCTAAGAGGATGGGCCCTCAAGGTAACAGATCATCTAACAATAGTATGTGTTTAGGCAGGTCCATTGTTGTCTTCATGCAAATAATTTAATAATCTAATAATAAAAGGAATTCAACATAAAAAAAAAGTCCTTCTGTAAGGAAAAAAACGTCAAAAAAGCATTAGAGAGACTCCAGGATGACACTAAATTACATTCGAAAGCCATAATTCAATGTCATCCTGCCTTCATTTCTGACTAACCAATATAATGAACACCCGCTGAAACAAACATGAAACTGAGACCGACTCAGAACATGCTAAATAACATCCTAGATCCTAAGAAAACAGTGATAGGGACTCTGCCCTCACAAGCAGCATATGATGGTACAGACAGAATAATGATATTTTATATTTTGGAAAAATGAACTAAAATGCTACTTATGTAAGTTCTACACTACCCAACTTGATCTTTTATTTATCTTTTTCTTTGCACGCCAATATTTAAATAGAAACTTCACAGAGATAAATTTTACTCTTTGGTATTAAAAACCTATTCCAAAAAAATGCAAAATCTTGTTTTAAATTATTTCTATCACTAACATATGTAGATGAAAAAATATAGCTATATTACATAAAGTTCTTTTAAAAAAAAAAACAGACTGACATAAATAACATTCTAATTTCTAAAGAAGCAACAGCAGCATTCTAAACCAACTACTTACTGAAAATAGGAATGCAGCCAATTCTGTTTTTCAGCTGTCTGGATGCCATAGGGAAGAGAGCCCCCAGCTTTTAAAAGAAAAATAAAATAAATGAAAATTATAACATATAATTTGAGGCTCTTAAGAAGAAAATCCATAATAAACGGTGAAAAGGTAAAAGAAAAAAAAAACTACTTCCATTATTTTACCTTATGGAATAGTTTTTTGAAAGAAAGTATACTTGTATTTAAATAGTAAACATTTACTATCTGCAAAAAAAAGGGCATTATTTGATCACTTGCTGGTGGTAATTCAAAACCTATCAGCACAGATCTGAAGTGTTAGAAAAGACCATGGAAGAATCCTACCATCCTTGTGTAGGTAAGACACAGTTGGACAGCCTCTTTGATTTTGCTGAAGACCATGATTACTTGGGGAAGAAGAGTAGGATGAGAACTTAGTTCTCTTGTCTACTTCACCTTCACACACTGCTATTTCCAAACAGACTGTACTAACTGAACCAGGTCTTCCAAATAAAATGGAATGATCAAAAACCAAATTAAAATGTTCAATAACAGTTCAGTTTTAAAAAATTCCAAAAGATTTATTCTTGCAAAGTACAGTTCCAAATGGAAACACAATTAGAAGCCAAATTTTTGCTTATCTTTGAAAAGCAAGACAACTCCATTGTAGATTCATCTGTGACTTTCCAAAAACATGTTGCAACTTCTCCATAGTAATCTATATCCAAAGAGGGTTTTAAATATCTCGGACACATCAAACACAGCATGTCCTGTCTCCTACTACAAATAACTAAAAACATTCAGCTTTAATACCAGTTATAAAATAGCTTTGTTAAAAATACCATGTTGTTGGCTCGGTGCCTATAGCACAGTGGTTACAGCATTAGCCACATGCACAGAGGGTGGCGGGTTCGAACCCGACCTGGGCCAGCTAAACAACAATGACAACTGCAACAGAAAAATAGCCGAGTGTTGTGGCGGGCACCTGTAGTCCCAGCTACTTGGGAGGCTGAGACAAGAGAATCGCTACGCCCAAGAGTTTGAAGTTGCTGTGAGCTGTGACGCCATGGCACTCTACCTAGGACAACATAGTGAAACTGTCTCCAAAAAAACAAAAAAAAAAAAAAAAAAGAAAAAACAAAACAAAAAACCACGTTGCTCCCCATTAAAAGTGCACTTTGAATGGACCTCGCCTATCAGAAGTACAAAAAGAAGACAAAAGAAAAGCTACCACCATGTCCCAGAGTCTCCCTGAATAATTTTAGCTTTGCCATTAAAAAGCAAAAAAAATAGGCTAATATACTCTAAACCCTACCAAGACTTTTCTGGCCAATTTTAATCTAGTTTGATAAGCAATGAATGGACTAACTTGGTCTAATTCAATGCATTCCATTTTCAGCCATCAGCAAATGACAGATTTTGCTTTTTCCAGAAGCAAACACTATTTGGGTTTTAGTTAATACCTTGTCATTGCATTATGTAGGCTGTCTAATTCCAAATAAAGGTTTAGCACCCAATTACTGGTATAAGGGAGACAGAAGACAAGGTTGACAGATATCTGTGATATTAGGGACATTTTCAGATGAAGCCCTTTAAAGAATAGACATATCAACTAAGTTATACCAAAGGTTAAGGGTAAATATAAATTCTGAATCTTAAATATACCTATATTACGCATTCAAATTTGGAAGAACCACACAGTACCTCTGACACAGGCAGGACGTGGAAAGAAATGAAAGGTGTGTTAGATAGGCTCTGACAAGGCACTGAGTAGTAGGGGGAAGCTGGTTTTATTTGGACAGCTTGTCTGGACAACCATTCTTTTGGTTACATTGTTGGCAAAAATGAGAACAATTGTGCAGAGAGTTATACCCAAAATGCAAGGAGAGTGGTTTGGAACACAGAGCTCAATGTTATCTCCTTTCATGACACTTATCTAGTTAAAAGAAAACCATCTCCAAATTTCTAACCAATATTAGTAAAAATTTTACTAAGGCATTTACGAAATATGTATAAAAAACACAACTGAGATAGATTCCCCAGAAATTACCAGGATAGCCTTCTAAGCTGGTCCGCACATTTTCCACAGAAGGATAGATCTAAAAGTAAAGAATAAACAAAAATATAATAATAAAACTTGGAATGTGCCATTTGGAAGAAAAGAAATATAATCAGCTTTTAAGAAAATGAAATCTCAATTAAAAATACACAGTGTAAAAACTTAGAAAACATGCTTTATATTTTAAAAAGCTCCTGTCTTCCGGGGGGGGGAGGGAGAGGGGAAGACAACAAACTTCTGCTGTAATCCTAGCACCATGGAAGATAGAAGCTGGCATATTGTTTGAGCTCAGAGTTTGAGACCCCATCGCTACCAAAAATAGAAAAATTAGCCAGGCATAGTGGTGCATGCTTGTAGGCCCAGCTACTTAGGAGGCTGAGGGAAGAGAATCACTTGAGCCCAAGAGTTGGAGGTTGCCGTGAGCTATGACAGAGTGAGATTCTGTCTCAAGGGGGTTGGGGGAACCCACAAACTTGTAGTAATTAATCTACAAGAAGCATATACATTTGATGAAAGATCACACTTTGATTTGAACACTTTTTCCTTTGCAACATCAAATTAACATAGAATTGAATGAAAAATTATTAATTCATGTCTCTAAATAATTAAAATGTCTATAATTCTGCTGGCAATATTATACTGAATATTTTCTTCCTTGGCTAGAGAGAAAGAATAGATAAACCACAGGCTAGTTTGTGGCTGAAATGGTGCTCCTGAACAAACCAGCAAGCTCTCAGCCCCAGATGACATTAAGATCACCTGACTACAAATGATGCTGCTAATGTATTGATCTTTCCACCCAAAATTCACAGAATAAAACATCTCTGTTACAAGGGGGATTGATTCTCAATTCTTCTCTTGGACTAGAAAATAAAAATAAATTAACTCAGCAAGGAAGATAACTCACCAAATGAAGAGGAACAGTGCTTTTTCCTGGAGTCTTGCTTTCCTTCCCTAGTGTCAGCAAGCTCTCCTTAAACTCAGAACTTAACCATTTTGACTCATCAGCCCCCAAGGAACCAATGCTTGAAAACTGACCTACTATAGGCCAGGACTCTGCTGCAGGAATGGATGAGGCATGTTCTTTCAGAAGCTGGGAAAGAGAAAAAAAATGAACGTTACAGCCACTCAAATAATGTTAAGGCTATAATACTTGAAAACAGTTTTCTGCCCATGGAAGGAAAGGCTGAAAATATTAGTGACCAATTTCCTACCCACATATACTTTTTTTATTCTTTGGACATATTTTTTAAATACTAACTTTTTTTTTTTTTTTTTTTTTTGTGGTTTTTGGCCAGGGCTGGGTTTGAACCCGTCACCTCCGGCATATGTGACCGGGGCCCTACTCCTTGAGCCACAGGCACCGCCCTAAATACTAACAATATTATTTTTAATGGAGTAGGTGGACAGAAATTTTCCTTTTCAAAATTTTTTGATTTGTTCTGAAAGTAAAAGGACATTTAAAAAATACAAAAAGATCCATTTTAATGGAAATGTTAGGTAAACCACTAACCTACCATATGAAATTAGATTTTTGCCTTAAAAATTATAATTGTCTAATATACTTAACAATATCCAGAAGGTCAAACTATTGGATAGTTTGACTCTCATCATTTGAAACAGGCTTAACATCCTCAGTTTAACACTTAGGCTCAAGGCAGCTGTGATGGTCTAAAAATAAAAGAATATATTTATATGGACACACCACCTAAAGCACTGCATAATACGACTAATCTGCATTTCCTGCCTTGGTACTTATGCAAAGCTGCAGAAACAATTCAGAAAATATTTGGAAATTTTATCCACTTAAACATATATTAAGTGCCTACCTAGAGGGCTGGAGATAACCAAGAAAAATAAACCGTAGTTCCTGCCCCAAAGGAGTCTGTAATCTGACTGATGTATTGCTAAAATTAATATGTATTATTTTCTTTAACACAGGTTTAGCCTTAATATTCCCACACACACTTACAAATTTTATCCACTTAAACATATATTAAGTGCCTACCTAGAGGGCTGGAGATAACCAAGAAAAATAAACCGTAGTTCCTGCCCCAAAGGAGTCTGTAATCTGACTGATGTATTGCTAAAATTAATATGTATTATTTTCTTTAACACAGGTTTAGCCTTAATATTCCCACACACACTTACAGGTTTAGCCTTAATATTCCCACACAAACAAAAGCCCAAAGTCTTAGTTTCTAGCCTGGCTGCAGCATGGTATAGATAACCAACAACAAGGCCAGTTTCTATTGCGTTGCTCAACCCCCAGCCAGTGGCATGATCTGGACAGCTTTGATTTACACTTCAGTGAAAACAGGCACCTGACCACCTGCCTGCCTTCCCTGAAAAGACAGCTGTGATGCAGCATGAGCACTGGTGTAGAAGTTCTTAAGACATTATCCAACTTTCAGTAAGATTGCGATCATACACGGTATTTGCTATTGCCCAGCCTGTCTCAACCATCAGACAGTCCGTAAACAACCACTCCTGGATACTGAACAGTTACACCTTCCATTGAACATTATTTCATTTAATCCTTATAAAAAGTATGGGAGGGAAGTATTATTATCATGTCTATGTTAGAGATGATGAGTGACGAGGTGAAGGAATGAGTCTCCGTCATGTGGCTTGTAGATAATAGGCCAAGGATTTGAACCCAGCTATGGGTATCTACATCCAAAGCTGAGGACACAGCCAGTGTGCTCTACTTTCTCCCTAGGTCAAGAGAAAGATGTCATCTTTGATCTTGCCTGCTTTAACTGTGGTCTCATTTCTAAAACGTAAATTAAAATGAAAAGTTCCATTAACCAAGGGAGAATTCTTACATAAGTAATTTACAGAATAAGTAGTAAGGCTTTGAAGAAAGCCATTTTAGGAAATTCATTAAGGTCAGTAAATTGTCTAAAGAGACGAAAAGAACTTTAATCTTCAACTTGCTTTATTTTGTCAACAATATTTTATTCATTTTCATATCATTTTTGTAATAGTTCTCCTAAGGAGAACTGGTTTGATAAAGAAAATACACTGTAGCTCATTGTAGCCTTTACTCAGCAATACTTTCTGTTCTTTGTTGAAATTTGCATGTTAAAAATTCTTGATGTGCTGAACAATCAAAAGCTCTAAAATGCGTATGAATGGGAAGCCTCTACCTTTAATACAAATAAAGAAAAAACTAAAAAGTCTACATACTTATTCCATTTGGAACAATCTAAACCTTTAGGAGGCAAAATCATTTAAAAACAGTAATTATTAGAAACAGGAATTAGACCAGTTTATCAAGTGCCTATTTGTGCAGAATTGTATTAGAAATATTACAAAGCTGTCATCAAAATATACAATTATTTTTAAAAGGAAAGAATACATATTTTTTAAAGTGTTAAAACAATAAAAGTTGTTACCTTTCTGAGTCTAAAATGTCCCCAATTATCTTTTTGACTTCCTTGGAAACGTCCTGGGGTTGAACTAATAAGGTAAACACTAAAAAGATATAAAATCCAAGTTATAGAACATAGTAATGAACTTTGGAAACCTAAAGCAAACAAACAAAAAAACCCTACAAAATACACATGAAAACTTAAATAATCATGAAATGTTCTAAGAGCTAACCCATTTTCATGTGATGCCTCAACAGTAGTTACTGATACTCAAATTCATTTTCAAGCAAATCAACTAATGATATAATACAAGGTATATGGTGCAAGGCAAAGAACTCTTAATTTTAAAAGTACCCCAGTGGAGGCTTAAGGTGAACAGGAAGATTAATTAGCTGCCACTTTAATGCCTGAGAACCACGCGATGCAGAAAGTGCTATTCAGCATCTGTTTATCCCTCCTCACATCATGAAACACAGACAGGTATCACTCTGCTCATGAGGCTTTCGACGTATAAGCCAATTTTAAGCACGTCAAATTGATAAGATGACACTTACTTTGTTTCAGAGAGATCATGTTCATGGATGAGGTCTATCCACTCCTTGAGAGAAGGAGCATTATAAGCCATTAAGTAACTGACGAGATCAGCTTTAAAATGTGTTACTGATTCTCCAGATTTGTGGGTTCCATGGACGATTCGTGGGTATAAGGGGCTCAACCATATCCTAGAATGAAAAAAATAACCTTTAATAGTCAGAACACAATTGATCACAATACCTCTATCAATTATGCATTCATCGAAAAAGGTGAATTCTCCCTATGTATCTCTACCTGATAAGTAGAGTGATCCTTAGGAAACATGAAACATAAATCTGATCTCACAACTCCAATAGTTTCCCGTCAGTCAGTATTGTTCTTGAATGCCTTGCCATGAATTTAAGACCAGTACGACCCAGGCTTTGCCCACCTCTCCCAAGTCACATCCCTCTATGCTCCGTCTCATTCACCACACCTTCCTTATTCTGGTTCTCCTCTCTGTATCTATATATTATTTTCTAAGACTTGAGGATAATTGAGAGTTCTACCCCTAAAGCTTATAGCAAATCCATACCACTTGTGGTAATCCCAACAAGAATTTGCCCTTGTCTACATCAATGTCGCTCTATAGCCAAATGGGAAATAAGAATAAAAAGTTATCTTCTTTTGTTTGTTTTCAAAAGTTGTCTTTACTAAGAAAGATGTGAACATCTATTTTCAATGAAGAAACTCATTTTCATAATGTAAATGTTATAGCAGTTTGAGATATTTTCATATTATACTCTGTGATGTCTGGAATGAGAATATATCACATTTAACGATGGCTTAAGGAGCACTCAGCAAGCATTAGCTGTTATTACCTTCTTCCCCCACTGGTGGTGATTCTCCCAGCCCAATTCTACCCATAAAGCCAAGAGAAACTGCCCATTTCCCCTTTCACCTGGAAGCCCTCTAAAGAGACTGGTGTGAAGCAGGCATACAGAGCAGAAAACATCAGAATTGTAAGGACTCCTGGCTATGCATCCTCTGAACTCTGCATGTTTCTAGCAGGTGACATTTAGGGCTGGAGCCCAGGCTCTGAACCCAAATATGTCTCTAACTGGCTATACCATTTTGGGCAAACACAATCATTGTGTGTAAAATGCCCGGGTTGGGCTACATGGACATGTGGGGTCTTCTTAGAATGGCAAATCCGAGTCCACAGCCTGAGGGAGGCTCCTATTGGATTAGAGATTCACTCACAGGAGCATTCTGGATGAGGCACACAACAGATGATGCCTTTCTAAACCAGGATGCTGAGATATGAGGTGTTTTTAACACTTCACAAAATAAGATGAGAAAATTATTATAGTGGGCCGAATAATTATAAAAGTGAGCAATTAACAGGTGGACTAAGAGGCAGCTGAAGAGGACGGCTGGAACACTTGTACAGCAGAAAAGGATCAGCAGAGCCATGGCAGACACAGGAGGAAGTGAGATCATACACAGAAACGTGTGTTCAAAAGTTTTTATAAAAGCATCACAACTCACAATGTGACTGCAAAATATCAGAAAGTAGAACATAAACTAAGTGTGAGACAACAGAACCCTATACCA
Source organism: Nycticebus coucang (assembly GCF_027406575.1). Taxonomy (NCBI): domain Eukaryota; kingdom Metazoa; phylum Chordata; class Mammalia; order Primates; family Lorisidae; genus Nycticebus; species Nycticebus coucang. Next base: position 94,351,027 of record NC_069788.1, read on the forward strand.
GGGTGGGTGGCACAGGCAAGATGAAGAGAGATTTTATAGCCATGTACATTTTTGATTCATTTGAAGAAACTATTTAGTTAAAAAAAAAAATTAAGTTAAAAATATTTTATTTTTTTTAATTTTTATTTTTTTTTATTAAATCATAGCTGTGTACATCAATATGATCATGGGGCATCATACACTTGTTTCATAGAATATTTGACACATTTTCATCTCATTAGTTGACATAGCCCTCCTGGCATCATCCTAGTTACTTTGTCAAGACATTTACATTTCACATTTGCCAAGGCTCACATGTACCTTTGTAAGACGCACCACATGTGTGATCCTTTCAATCCCCCTCCCTCTACCCACATTCCGCCTCCCTCCCCACACTTTCCCCCTTCCCGGTTCTTAGGGTGAAACTTGGTTATAGCTTCATGTAAAGGTCCTAAGTTAGTTTCATAGTAGGGGTGAATACATTGGATATTTTTTCTTCCATGCTTGAGACACTTTACTAAGAAGAATATGTTCCAGCTCCATCCATGTAAACATGAAGGAGGTGAGGTCTCCATCTTTCTTCAAGGCTGCATAGTATTCCATGGTGTACATATACCACAATTAATCCATTCGTGGATCGATGGGCACTTGGGTTTCTTCCATGACTTAGCAATTATGAATAGGGCTGCAATAAAGATTCTGGTACAAATATCTTTGTTATGATGTGGTTTTTGGTCTTCTGGGTATATGCCCAGCAGAGGAATTACAGGATTGAATGGGATATCTATTTTAGATCTCTAAGTGTTCTCCATATATCTTTCCAAAAGGAATGTATTAGTTTGCATTCCCACCAGCAGTGCAAAAGTGTTCCCTTTTCTCCACATCCACACCAACATTTCTGGTCTTGAGATTTTGTGATATAGGCTAGTCTCACTGGAGTTAGATGATATCTCAGAGTAGTTTTGATTTGCATTTCTCTGATGATTAAAGATGATGAGCATTTTTTCATATGTCTGAAGGCCACTCGCCTTTCTTCTTCGGAGAAGTTTCTTTTCAATTCTCTTGCCCAGCCTATGATGGGATCCCTTGTTCTTTTCTTGCTAATGCGTTTGAGTTCTCTGTGGATTCTGGTTATTAAACCTTTGTCAGAGACATAACCAGCAAATATCTTCTCCCATTCTGTGGGCTGTTTGCTTGCTTTACTTACTGTGTTCTTGGCTGTGCAGAAACTTTTTAGTTTGATCAAGTCCCAAAAGTGTATTTTTGAAGCTGCTTCAATCGCCCGGGGGGTCCTTCTCATAAAAAAATCACCCAACCAAATTTCTTCAAGGGTTTTCCCTACACTCTCTTCTAGTATTCTTATAGTTTCATGTCTTAAGTTTAGGTCTTTAATCCAGTAAGAGTCTATCTTGGTTAGTGGTGAAAGGTGTGGATCGAGTTTCAGTCTTCTACAGGTTGCCAGCCAGTTCACCCAGCACCATTTGTTAAGTAGGGAATCTTTTCCCCACTGGATGTTTTTAATTGGCTTGTCAAAGATTAAATAACGGTAAGTAGCTGGGTTCATCTCTTGGTTCTCTATTCTGTTCCAGACATCTACTTCTCTGTTTTTGTGCCACTACCATGCTGTTTTGATCACTATCGATTTGTAGTATAGTCTGAGGTCTGGTAGCGTAATTCCTCCTGCTTTGTTTTTATTTTTGAGTAATGTCTTGGCTATTTGAGGTTTTTTCTGATTCCATATAAAACGAAGTATTGTTTTTTTCAAGATCTTTAAAGTATGACAGTGGAACTTTAATAGGGATTGCATTGAAGGTATATATTGCTTTGGGTAGTATGGACATTTTAACAATGTTGATTCTTCCCAGCCATGAGCATGGTATGTTTTTCCATTTATTAAAATTCTCGGCTATCTCTTTTCTTAGAGTTTCATAGTTCTCTTTATATAGATCTTTCACATCCTTTGTTACATAAACTCCCAAATATTTCATCTTCTTTGGCATTACTGTGAATGGGATAGAGTCCTTAATTGTTTTTTCAACTTGACTATTGTTAGTATATATAAAGGCTACTGATTTATGAATGTTGATTTTGTAACCTGAGACGTTGCTGTATTCCTTGATCACTTCTAAGAGTTTTGTAGTAGAGTCCCTGGTGTTTTCCAGATATACAATCATATCATCTGCGAAGAGCAAAAGTTTGATCTCTTCTGACCCTATGTGGATGCCCTTGATCGCCTTTTCTTAAAAATATTTTAAAAATAAAAGACAAGAAGTAACACCCGAGCCCTCACCACAACCACCCCAGAGAAGTCTAAGGAAGCCCTATTGCTGCGAGCTCAAGCTTGTGAGTTCAGAATGTGCTGGAGGCCCTGGGTGGGATTTTTGGAGCCACATGAGACTGAAGGTGACCTTTATAAACTCCTTTAGTTAGGTTAATTACCGCTCTTCTAACTACATTAATCTCATATCTTGTCTTAACAGGGCTCTGAGTCCCCAAACCCAATGTGGAAGCTCAAGAGGGATCTGGCTTAGAAGCTCTTGAGGGAGCAAATATGGAACTAATGTAGGTAACTGTAAACTGACCGGATCAACAGAGTCCTATGGCTGAGACTTACAGAGCACTGATCCCTTCATCCCTGTACCAATCAGAGCTATGCTGCAGCTCTGAGAAGCACCTTTCAAGTAGAACACTCAAACCAAGACATGTTTATAGGAAAACTATCAGGAACTGGGGACACGGTTTAAAACCACATGCTATGGTGGGGCAGGGGAAGGAAGAGAGAGAACTAGAGATGACTGACTCAGAGAAAAGACTATCTTTCAAAACCCAAAGGACTGCCCTAGAAGAAAAGAAGTGAGAGTTATACTATATGGCTTATATGGTTTGAAGCGTGCCCAGTGGATGGTGGCTGGAAGCCTTTCTATTTTTAGCTCAATGTAAGATGTAAATTGGGCTCAGCAGAGCTCAGTCAGAGGTAATAAGCTGTGAATTAGTTCTAGCCCAGGCTAGGCAATGATAGGAGACACAGTGAGACAGAGAAGGATGAGAGAATTCTCAAATTTTCAAATTGTGCTAGTTGACAGTTTCCTCTAACACAGAAGACCATTAACCAGCTGTTCTCTAGAGAAGGCAGAAATGTGCCCCTTGGCTCAAATGAGAGAAATTAAAGCTAGCTATAATGAAGAGCTTACTAGGAGGGAGAATTGAATTTGATGTGACCAAATCCCTAAAGTCCTTTTCAAAAAGGGTTCAAAAACTGGATCTAGCATATGTGTACTAAGGACAGAGGTTTAGTGACAACAAAACAGTTCGGAAAGACTTTCATGTCCAATTCTTCTCTTGGAGATTCAGCCATATTAAAGGCTGTCAAAGATACCAAGTTAAATTTGTTCCCTGGGAAAATAAACTGGGTGGTGGGGACATTTTTTAGCATACTGTCAACATAATACTGCTCCATCCCACCTTTTCCTTTGATCCCTATGTGGGACATGGCCAGCAGGACAGGTAGGGGCATGGGTAAGTGGAAACCAAGAAAGCCATCTGGTGAGTCCCACTGGGAAGCCAGTGAGTTCAGAGCTTCTCCTTCCGGCCTTAGATCCTTTGCATGTACTATTTCCTCTAGTTGGCTGTAGAATGTATAATCCCATTTTTGTACAAACTAGGAATAGACCATTGGAGGTAAATACTTATATATATAGGTATCCCCTGATATGCACTTATGAATCGCTGTGGTCTATTATTTACACCTAATGTAGTTCTGAAAACTCTTTCTAGCAATTGCCAAATTTAGAAAATCAACATTTACATTGTTGTATCTACAATTGTTTGGCTAAAACCATTCAATAGCAGTCAGAATCTAATAGTTTATAATGGCTGAATGGAGCTCATTTATTGGTTAAACATAGAAATATGGTATATAAATTATTTATGTATAGTGCCTAGTATATAAAAACCTAAGTGTTTATTATCACTCCTTCTGCAGCCTATGGCTTTCATTTTCTGTCTGCTCATCTGGAAGTTAAAAACTCCTTAAAGGCCTTCATTCTTTACCTAACTTCCCAGTCTTTTTGTGAAGTAATTAAGATTTGCCAGGCATCTTTAACTTTGGAAGCAGTATTAACATTTTATTTTTTGATTGGTCACTGAATATTTCCTACTGTCATGAAAGCACACCTTCACTTAAAAATATTATTTATAGAGACTTTACCTCTTTTATGTTTACATGCAGGGACCTGGAACATATTCTCCTGAGTAAAGTATCTCAAGAATGGAGGAAAAAGTATCCAGTGTACTCAGTACTTCTATGAAATCAACTTAAATTTACTCACACTTTCTTATGACAGATAGAACACAACTATAGCCCAGGATGAAGGAGAGAAATGGAGTGGGAAGGGAGGGGAGGGTTTGACAGAGGGAGGGTAAATGGTGGGACCACACCTATGGAGCATATTGCAAGGGTACAAGTCAAATCTATCAAGTGTAGAACATAAATGTCTTAACACTATAATCAAGTAAATGAGGTGAAAACTATCTTAATTAGTTTGATTAAGCATGTCAAATTGTATAAAAAAAATCAACACATTGTACCCCACATATGCATAAATGTATTCATGATCTATGTGCATATGACTTAATAAAAAAAATTATTTATAAAGGAAACTTAGTGCCTTTATTCCCTTAAAATAAAATCAACCAAAAACCTTATTAAACCTTTCCTCATTGTGATAATTAGCTTATATAAGTGAATAAATTATCACTTCAATATATCAAAAATCCTATCTTGCCAACTACAACATATCGTCTTGGTTTCTTTTGCCTATTTGTAAAATAAAACTGCAATTAATTATAAAAACATATACATATATAATAGAAATAGTTGTAAATGATTATGTACTAAAGTGTTAACACTGGTAACCTCAAGAGTGGCAGTGGGGGACAGGTAGCAAAATATTGTGATTTTCTGCATACATTTCTTTTCTATGCTATGCGTGTTATTTTTATAATTTAAAAAAATTGAAAAAAATAATAAAGTGAATGTTCTGGCTTTTTGACCTTTCTCAACACATACAACTACTGCCATAAAGGAAATAGGCCTCTACGAACCCTTGTGTTTTCTGGTGCCAGTCAGCATGAATGAGGTTGGAGGTGTGTATGACAACCCGGAGGCCTTCTTCATAGAGCAGTAGCATCATTTTCCTTTAAAAACAGAAAAGGGAGCAAAAAACATTAATGGTACTTTCAAAAATATAAAATATGCAATACCTTTCAAATGTAAATATAATATATAGCTAAAACTCTTACGTTACCCAAACTTTTGACGTTTACAATATTCCCTTGTACACATTACCATTATGAAAGTCGGCTGTAGTGATGAGTATTAAACAACCTTCCAAAAATGCTCAAAGCATTGGGTGGGTGATGCACTTTTGCCCCATTCTGCCCACCTGGCTGGTCCTGGCACTTCAATCCTCTCTATAGTCTGGCTCCTTATCTATTCAGCATGATCTTTTATTATTATGGAGCGAGGGGACTTCTTCAGTGTCTTTCAAAAAACAGTCAACAATCTCTTGTAGCACCATGGCTAGTATTTTTTATACAACTGAAATAGAACATAATCAGAATATACTGCGTATATTTAATTGGCTCATAAACTTGTTTCAGCACATAGGTATGTTCATGTAAAGTAGACTGAGAAGTAAAATGTATCTCCTGTGAGCTGCAATTTTAAAAAGTCTGAAATCACTTCATTTCTATTAGACTGATTTTTTTATATTCTATAGATGCCACACTAATCATCAGAGTGTATCGGGACTCAAGGTAAGTCTTCCTGGATCTTCATAAATTCTAATCAGACCTAGGTGAGTCTACTCTTTTTCTATGACGTCTCCCCAGTTAGATACATTTCTCTTATTCTATTCCAGTGAGAGGAAATAGGACAGAAATAAGAGCTTTCGATTTGCAGTCCAAAGACCTGAGTTCCAGTCTTTGTAATTTAGAAGTAATATGATCTTGGGTAGCCATTCAACTTCACTGAGCCTCAGGTTTTCCCTTGTAACTTGTGGATCAGCCCCAACTCAGGAGTGAATGTGTGAAAGAAACGCATAACAGATTTGCTAAATGTAAAACACTCTGACCTGTACATTCCCATGTCTCCTTCAGTGCCCTGCTTTATTTTGCAGTAAAATGGCTGACTTTTATCTACTGTTTTTTAATTATTTCAAGAATCTATGTATTCTTTCCTTAACTAAACTGTCACTTCTCAGGCTGGGTACAGTGGTTCATGCCTGTAATATCAGCACTGTGGGAGGCCGAGGCGGGTAGACTGCCTGAGCTCACAAGTTCAGGACCTACCTGAGCCAGAACAAGACCCCTGTCTCTAAAAATAGCCGGGCATTGGTGGGCACCTATAGTCCCAGCTATTTGGGAGGCTCTGAGGCAAGAGAATCACTTAAGCCCAAGAGTTTGAGGTTGCTGTGAGCTGTGACACCACAGCACTCTACTGAGGACAACATAGTGAGACTCTGTCTCAAAAAAAAAAAGTGTCACTTCTCAAGTTTGTAACTGTCTTAGTTATCATTTCCATCGGGGCCATAATGCTACTTAATACTCACTGATGTAACTCAGTTCACATGCAGGGGTGGGGGAACGTGAACCACAGGTCCTCCCCAAATAAACGCCACCACGAATACCACTGGGGCAGCATGAGGGTTAGCATAAGAAGATAAAGAAAAGGATAAGAGAAGAGAATGAAATACTTAGCTCAAGCCAAAATGCGAAATTACTCAAGCTGGCAAACAGTAAATTAATGCAAAGCTGGAGAAATGACTGCTGCTGAGCTGTCTTCCTTGCATTTATGAAATGTGCTCCCTGAAATCTGGGCAAATTGACATACACAGTTGCCAAATCAACAGCTGATTGTAATTAAGAATAAGTCAGTTATAGATTCATGAGTTAATTTTTCCAAATATTTCCATTAGTCAAGACATCATTATCAGGAAAATCATGCTCTGATGTCAATGAATCCTATCAGACAGAATTGTGAAGTAATTTAAGGGGAGCCATATTAATCTTCCCATAAACAAAATGGTAGTATTAATAAGGTCGTGGTTAGTTAAAAATGGATTAAAAGAGCCAGGAATGAGGCTTCCCTTGAAGAATGCAGACTTGCCACATTGTACACTAAAAGTGATAGGGGCAGCAAAGAGGACGCATCCCATATGTGGAGCTATTCCTCCACGAGGAGAAAGAAAACTATTACCTCTTGAGCACCTATCTGCCACTAAATCCTCACAGTGCTCCGGAGGGATTATTCCCCTCCTACAACTGTGGAATCTGTGGTAACAGGGATTATCCAAGGTCGCAAAATGGACCAGTGGAAGAGCTTTCTGGGATGGCACTTACAGGGAGCTCTCCTCTTCCTGTGCACAGCTTCCATAGCACTGGTGGTAGCATCAGCAAACCTCATGCTACTGAGGCAAGAATGGGTGGGGGAAGATGTGGTCTCAGCAAGAAGAACTAAGTGATGCGCTGAAGGGGCTCAGCTACAGACGTTAGAGGAAAGAAACATACCCTACCCACCCACCCTGCTGTTGCCACCAGCTACCGATCTTGGTTATCCAACATTCAGCTGCATTGGCATTCTTTCTTCCTCCCCATCAATTCTTCGGGCCATTAGAGGTAATTTCACTCCCAGTTCCAGGGAAACTGAAGAGCTTTGCCATTCTAAAATATGAGATAGACCATGAGATTGCATGGCATTCTGCAGAAACCAGACTGAGCTTCTGGAGGATGGCGCCACATCCTGGTTGTTTCCACAAGCTTTGCACATAGTACTTGACCAAGGTATGCTTGCCAAAGTGCATGGAATCTCAAAGACTGCCTCATACTTACTGTTGCTAGCTCTACTCTGCCAGGTTGGGAAGGCAGTCTATGCCCCCGTCATAATGAACTGGAAGACTTTTCTCCTTTTCTAATTCACATATTTATCTTGATTCTCTTACCAAAAGAGGACAGACACTCTATCTCCTCCGGAGCTGTATTTCAAGAATAGGTACTTACTAATTCATAAAACATTTTAAAATAAGCAAACAAAGTAATTTCAAGACACAAGTGCAATCTTCTATAAGATTCAGATATTTCAAGAAATTATAAACTACAGATCATACATAGTTGGGAAAGCTCCAATTATAATTACTTCTCTAGGCATTTTAAGAACTCTGTTAGGGTTGGGCACAGTGGCTCACTGCTATAATCCCAGCCTCTGGGAGGCCCATTCAGGATGACTGCTTGAGCTCAGGATTTCGAGACCAGTCTGAGCAACAGCAAGACCCCTACTCTACCAAAAATAGAAAATCAGTTGGGTATTGTGGTGGGTGCCTGTAGTCCCAGTTTCTTGGACATCTGAGGCAGGAGGACCACTTGAATCCAGGAGTTTGAGGTTGGTGTGAGCTAGGCTAAAGCCTAGTAAGACTCTGTCTCCCCCCTCCCCCAAAAAAAGGTGGGGGGCAATAACTCTGTTAAACCTGCAAAGAGTGTATGTGTGGGAGGGGAGGTAAATGGACCAAAGGAAATAATAAGGTAATCTTTAGCAGTGAGGAAATAAGAACAAATTAAAAACTGAAGTTAAAATAAATAGGTTTTATTTCTTCTCTATCACTGGCCTGAGGAAAATCACCTAACTCTAGGCTTTGGTTTCCTTATCTATAAAAGTAAAACGGCAGGCCAAATAATTTTTAGAAGAGCATTAACCAATGACTCCCCCAGGCTCAGTTAAGCATCGCTGAGTTAAGATCCTAGAGGCCTACCATACTCAGTCTTTCCTAGGAGTCTAAGTACACTAACAGAGCGGGCTCTCCCACTACCTGGTAGCATAGAAGTGCTGTGTGACCACACACATAGTGCTCATTGCGGCAAGTAGAAAACCTGTCATTGCTCATCTAGCAAATCACAGCCAGAAGTGGGAGACAGGACTTGCCAGAAGTATTTTAGAATCAGTAAGGAACCTATGCCAATGTTTCAGTTAAGGGTATGGAACAAGACTTCCCATTTGGTGCTGCCCATGAGCTGCCTCTGCTTGAAGGTATTTTATATCCTCTACTAAAATTAACATCTTGTAAACTTAAGTGATATAAAAATAATTTATAATTTATACTTCAGTTAGGTGCTTGAGTTCACTCTCAACAATCTTCTAACCCTGTCCTTTGTTGGACTAAAGCTATCAATTAGGGATGGTTTCTAAATGTTGCAACATTTACTCAGAGCATCTAAAACCGAGTAACGTATGGGTAACAATTATCATCTTTCATGAAACAGCTCAACTCCCTCCATTCTGGTTCCTAAGAGAAAGATGGACACAATGCCATCATTCCAGGTCATCATAAAATCAGAAAGATAGCAGTTGTGGCAAGACTCAGGGCCAACACTCTCTCCCCATGAGATTCCTTTTTTGCCCTGAAGGGATTTGCCTGAAGCAACAGGATACACCTTTCCACTACTGGTCTAGAAGATGAGGTTTTGTAACATTCATTTAACAAAATTCTGGAGAAATGTGAGTTACAGAAATACTGAAATAGGGACAATTATGTCTTATTTTGTCCCTCCTTTATAGAAACTATTAAGTAAAAGGGTTCTGTAGAACAGGTGTAATACCAATGTAAGTAAACGGGAGTTAACAGATGCAACGTGTCGAGTAGAAGTAACAGAAAAGTTGTTCTTCTCTGTGTTTCACATCTCCAAAAACTATTCCGAAAGAGCTATCTTAAGCAAGGACCTAGCATCAATCTCAGAAGTAGACTTTATGGTAAAAAAAAGTTTTTCAATCATACAATGGAGCTGACCTAACGACTATTCTATATAACTCACATTCTTGTTTTTTTTTTTTTTTTTTGAGACAGAGTCTCACTAAGTCGCCCCTGGTAAAGTGCCATGGCATCAAGGCTCACAGCTACCTCAAACTCTTGGGCTTAAGTGATTCTCTTGCCTCAGCCTCCCAAGTTGCTGGGAATACAGGTGCCTGGCTATTTTTTTTTATTGCAGTTATCACTATTGTTTAGCTGGCCTCGGGCTGGTGTCGAACCTGACAGCCTTGGTGTATGTGGCTGGTGCTGTTAACCACTGTGCTATGGGCACTGAGCCTATAACTCAGTTTCTTACAAAAGTCACAGAACTTCTTCAAAGTACTAGAATCCACAGGCATGTGACAGCACATACACAATCATTAATAACAAGAAGCACCGCACAATCATAGTATATTACTCCCAAATCAGGCATTCAAAAGTCCTGAACCAAAGGCAGGAATCTCAGAGTCACAGATTTATACTTTCAGGTTCACAGTCAGAATATCTCAGTCTTGTGTGTTAAAGCTTTGAGAAAACAACTCTGTGTAATCTACTGAGAGTTTTTTTTCTCCTCCTGCCAAACCATCCAACATTAGGCCTTCTAAGGGCACTTTTTGCAATAGTATTTTCTATCAAAATTATATATTTCCCCATTTCACAAAAATTGCTTACGTGTGGTGTGTTCCAAATGCAATATCCAACTTTGCCTAAGATAAAAAAGAAATCACTTATTAAAAAGAAAAGCTCAATTAACAACATCCCTATCTACTGGAAATTAATTATAGAAAGGCATCAGGCCAACTTTTATTTTAACTTTTTACTGCCCTCTATTGGACAAGCCCTTAAAAAGACAGCTTTTTAGTATAGTATCCAGGGTTGAAGGGTTGTTCAAGGAAGAAAAACAAAAAAAGAAACCCACAAATTCTATCAAGAATGATTCAATGTATAGTGCATTTTTAATTATAGTAATTATGAGTAAGAAGCCTAATGCCTAATTTTTTGAGCTGTCAAAAAACTAATAAGAGTATATAAGTATGAAAATTTTTAAATGAGATATTTGGCGTGGATCTAAATTAATATACACGCAGTTTTCAGAGCATATTTAAAAGAAATTGAAAGTGGTAGCAACATAAAGACTTATAGAATGTTAAATTAAAATACACATTCTTCCACTAAAAACATCAAAATGCTAAAAATAAAAATTATATTAAAACCATTTTTTGGGCGGCACCTGTGGCTCAGTCGGTAAGGCGCCGGCCCCATATACCAAGGGTGGCGGGTTCAGCCCCGGCCCCGGCCCAACTGCAACCAAAAAATAGCTGGGCGTTGTGGTAGGCACCTGTAGTCCCAGCTACTCGGGAGGCTGAGGCAAGAGAATCGCTTAAGCCCAGGAGTTGGAGGTTGCTGTAAGCTGTGTGATGCCACGGCACTCTACCGAGGGCCATAAAGTAAAACTCTGTCTCTACAAAAAAAAACAAACAAACAAACAAAAAAAACCATTTTTATGCCATAATATACCATTATAAACAAATGAAGGGTAGGTGGAGATGTAGAATGTTTTATCTAACATCACTATAGCAGAACACGCCATAAGAAGCAGGTTATGAAAAAGTTAAAACAACCGTCTAAATAGATTAACAATGAAGAATACAGGACGTGGACTTAAATCCTGTCTTCACAAGTTTGTATGACTGGAAAATACTGATACTTCTATGCCTCGACTTTCTCCTCTTTAAAATAGGGTACTGTTAGGAGATCATGAATGCACAATGATTAGGAAAGGGGGCCTGCGTGCACTATGCATTCTACAAATGGTAGGTTACTACTACTGCTCCTCTCCTCCCCCCCAACCTCCCTGTACCTGACAGACAGTTGCAACTATATGCCAGGGGCAGTAATGAGCAAGGGGAACACACAAGTAAGTAGAAGGCAGCCCATTCTGGGGACACTCATTGACAGGTAGCCCAGTTGACTATACTCTTTTGAGAAAAACAGTCTAACTCTCTTGCCCAGGTTATGGTGTGGTTATAGCTCACAGCAACCTCAAATTCCTGGGCTCAAGGAATCTTCCTCCGCAGCCTCCTGAGTAAATGGAATTTCTTGTAGAGATGAGGTGCTGCCCAGGTTGGTCTCAAACTCCTGGGCTCAAGAGATCCTTTCTCAGCCTCCCAAGTAGTCAGGATTATAGGAGGACACTCTCATGCCCAGCTAATCTTTGTATTTTTTGCAGAGACAAGGTCTCTCCGTTTTGCTCCGGCTGGTCTTGAACTCCTGGCCTCTAGAAATCCCAACCTCAGCCTTCCGAAGTGCTAGGGTTACAGGTGTGAGCCACATCCCCAGCACCAGCTGACTATACTTTTATACAGTGTCTGGGGATGCTCAAAGACTAGCACATATCTGTGTGCTTGGTCCACAGCACTGTAGGGAACTGTATTTCATGCCTTCAAAATTACAAAATTATAAGGAAGAATGTCATTTTGGAAACTAGTATTTAGCTGAGAAAGAAAAATGATAAAGACCTGGCTTTTGTATCTGGTTTTGCTATAAGTTGTGTGTTTTGGGGCATAACTAAGCACAAAAAACAAGGGCGATACTAACTTCAACAGATAATATTTAGTAGGTACCTCTTCTGGGTAAAGCAGGAGTGTCCAACCTATAGCCTGTGAGCTGCATACCCATTTTATGAGGACTTTTTCTTGCTTATCTGTGGTGTCAGATATCACAAATAGTAAATACCGACTTTTTTTTTAAACTAATCGCCTCTTGTTAGTGTTTGTGTATTTAATGTGTGGCCCCAAACAACTCTTATTTTTGGACACCCCTGGTCTAAAGCATTAAAACCTTTAGTTAAACTCTACAATGAACAGCATTAGCAGTCCACTTTAAAGATTAAGAAATTAGGCTTAAGTGACAAGCCCAGAATAACAGTGTTACAGACTGAATATCTATATCTCTTCCCAAACATGATGAAGCTCCAAAACCCAGTGTGACTTTAGGTCATAAGAGTGGCATCTTGATCCAGTAGGATTAGGATCCTTATTAGAAGGGACACCCGGAACTCGCATGTGTTCCCTCCCTCCCCTCACCATTGTGAAGACACCGTGAGGAGGCGGCTGTCTACATACCAGGAAGGGGGCCCTTGCTAGAAACCAAACTGGCACCTTAACCTTGGGTTTCCTGGCTTCCAGAGCTATGAGAAACACCCACTGTTTAAACCACCTAATCCAAGAAAATCCACCCAGGTATTTTTTTTTTTTTTTTTTACAGAGAGAGCTAGAACTGAACCCACGCAGTACAGATCCTTCACTACCACAATGTCCCCACATTTGCAAAATGAGAATGTGTCAGCATCCACTGATTCTTTGACTAAGGTTCCTTGGCTTAAATGACACAAAGTTGCTAGAAAAAGTCAAAGAATTTATTTTACAGACAAGGCATAAAGGCATTTAAATAGATCAGGATGGGGCCACAATCATGTCTATTACTCAGACTGCAATCAGAAGTTTCCCAACAGCTCTTTGCAGAGAGCTGCACCCTCTAGTGGCCATCCTGGAGCATGTATCAGGCGCAGGACCATCTCTTCTAAACCTTTCAGTATGGTCAGTATTTGAAAAACATTTCTATTTCCCTTTTTTTTTTTTTGTAGAGACAGAGTCTCACTTTATGGCCCTCAGTAGAGTGCCGTGGCCTCACACAGCTCACAGCAACCTCCAACTCCTGGGCTTAAGCGATTCTCCTGCCTCAGACTCCCGAGTAGCTGGGACTACAGGCGCCTGCCGCAACGCCCAGCTATTTTTTGGTTGCAGTTTGGCCGGGGCCGGGCTTGAACCCGCCACCCTTGGTATATGGGGCCAGCGCCCTACCGACTGAGCCACAGGCGCTGCGCTGTCAGGAGTCCTGTGTCAGTTTATTTTCTGCCCACTATTAGTCAGCTGGGACCTATCCTAGGCAGTTTAACCTCTTATGTTGCTGAAAACGGAAGCATTCAAAACAAATGAATTTCAGCAGCTGCTAAGCAAAGGCCTCTCTGTACATGAGCCACAAACATGTTGGGTGGAAGGCATTTGTAAAATCACACCTATATAAAATTAAGTGGATTAGATCATAGGAAAAATGTTGTGAGGTCTTTTTAAAACTTAATTAGAGCTCTTGCACTCTTAATATTAAAAAATACTAGTACTCTGAGAGGCTGAGGTAGGTGGATTGTCTGAGCTCACAGGTTCGAGACCAGCCTGAGCCAGTGCAAGACCTTGTCTCTAAAAATAGCTGGGCACCTACAGTCCCAGCTACCTGGGAGGCTGAGGCAAAGAGAACTGCTTAAGCCCAAGAGTTTGAGGTTGCTGTGAGCTATGATGCCGTAGCTCTCTACCAAGGGCTGCAAAGTGAGGCTATCCCCAAAAAAGAATAGAAAAAAAATACAGAGATATGACATAGTTGGAAGAAGGGTGATAAAATGTGAGTTAGAATTCTTGTATCTTTGTGGATGGGAAAAAAGACATTGAAAGGAAAATGGCAAGGAAAAGATATCCAGTTATTATGTAATTCACTTTTGTGTCTGTACTCTAAGGGCAAAAACGTGAGCCAATTTCACAAAGCTAATGACAAAGAAAGAGAAGGGATATAAATAAATGAACTGATAATCCTGCTAAAGAAAAAGGAAAAGGTAAATATTACACTGACTACTTCATAACCACCATCTCCATAGGAAGGAATTCATAAATATAAGAAATTCTTCTGAATTCCTTTTTTCTCTTCCAAGTTTGTTTCTTGCTCAAAATGCCACATATTATAAAAGACCGTTTTAGACGAATAGTCTAAACAATGGGTCCTAACAAAAGTCCCACACCATCTGGCCAAACTGTATTCTGACTGTAAAGTATTAGGACAAGATTATGGGAACATACAAAGAAACCAGGTAATAGCTTTTGGGGGGCCTTTTCCACTTTGCCTTGGTCCCAGCAAACCAAGTGGACAAACCTCTTATCCACTCATGGCGGGGGGGGTCTCTCATTGGAGTTAAATCATATGATGTATACTCACATAACTCCCACAGATGGTTTTCTAACAGTTTTTTAATCTATAGGTCTCTCTGGGTTAGACCTTAAATGTGAAAAAAGAGCTAGAGACCACAGTTAAAGTGTCAATAGCTGCTAATATAAGTTAGATATGGTAACACACACACACAAAAAAAACTAACAGTTTTAGCTCCACTCACAGGAAGAAACCCACAGCCACCAAACTCCATCTGGAAGACCTGTTGAGTGCTGAAATCCAGGTTTTGAGAGGCACACTGACAAACTGGCTGGAACCAGAGGAGTATTAGGCAGGTTGGGGAAAGATACAGAATCCATACTACATTGAGTACAACTTGAGAAGGTAAATGCTTGAATCTGAAAGAGAGAAAACTAAGGGAGATAGATCACCTCAAAATACATGAATCGCTGACATGTGCAAGAGGGATATTTATTTTGTGTGGTCCCAGTGGGAGAAAATAAAGACCAATGAGAAGTTAGGGGGAGGGAGACTTCCGGTCAACATAAAGAAAATTCTTTCCAACCATGTATCTACAATCGGGACGGACTATCTCAGGAAGTGTTTTAAGTCGAGACAAGAAAAACATCTGTTGGTGACGATGGACAGAATACTTCTGCCCTAGGTGGGATGGCGAACTAAGTCTAAATTTCCTTCCAACTCTCAGACTAAGCATGATCTCAGGTGGCAATAAGTAGCTTACCTGGCAGAGGGAAATGTTTCCGTAAGGCTTTGCCTGGGCATGCAAATGAGCCTTAGCTTCTCGTTTATCGCCGTGCACAAGCAGGATTGGTTTCTTCCTGAAAAGAGAAGTATGTAAAAGATACCATTTATGAAGCTAGACTCTGGTCTACTTAAGACTAGCTTCCTTACCACCCAACTTATTGCTGGCCTTTGTGGTCACTGAATACAGGGGCTCATTAGTTAATGTTCATTCATCAGTTACCTTTATAACGGGGCTACCCAACCTGACCCCAAAGCTCTGCTGCAACACAGAGGTTATAACTCAAAGAAATCTCAGAATAATTATCTGTTTTGGCCCAAAAGAACATATAGATGGCTCTGTGTTAATACACTTAAGATCAGAGAGATTAACATTATACAATTACTGTTGTAAATAATCATAATGGGTTTCTCTTTCCCTTCTTTTGGACCATGTAATGGATTCTCTTTATACTGCACCTATATTCACTAGGCTCCTACTGGGTGCTATGAAATGAGCTAGACCCAGGATATAACTGTGAACAGACCCAGACCGCTGCACCAAACAGACTTACTAAAATAGGTGGTTAGATTTCAATACAACTGAGCCCAAGATACAATGAAAGTGCTATATTTTGAAATTCAAGACAATATAACAATACTCTGCAGGAATAAATTAAAAAGGCTTTTAAGGGATCTTTGATCTTCTCTGGTTAATTCAAAGCAGATAATCCTTACGAAATCAACATGTTTTTACAAGCTCTGCCAACACAACAAAAATTGGATACAAGCAATCAAACAAGATAAACCATAGCCTTTTCTACATGTCAATCATGCTGCAGAATGATTTTCTACAACACATGAAAGGACAATAATCAACTAGAAAGAATCATCACAGCACATCACAAATGTACTTCTGGTATTAATGCCTCCCTACCTCATGCCCAATAGCTTTACATGACAGGTATAATGCAACTATGAAAGAGGTTTTCCTTGCTTTGAACAAGAAAACAGTATAGAGAACAATGTAAGAATCACACATCACCTAGAAACAAATGTTAGCAGATCAGTAGGTTGTCTTAACAAGATTAAATATTACTAATAAAAGTTGAAGTCCTCATAAATTCTTTCAAATTTATTGATTCTATGAACTATTATCAAAAGGCAGCATCTGAACAAAATAATGAAGTATAAACCCTCGTGACCTGAATTTTTCTATATACAAATTCTGGCTGCTGTCTAAACTTGCCATTTCAGTCACTGTTTATCCCTACAATGTTCTTGATGGCTTTCCTAAGATGCATTCAGCAAGAAGGCAGTAGAAAGAGGACTGTTTTGTCCCTTTACTTACTGGGAGCCCAGGAGATATGGTATTAATTTGCTAGTAGAGTCTGTTCCAGCTGCTGATGGCCTCAAGCATTCCTTGGCTTATGTATGGCCTTCTCCCTGTGTTTTCACATTATCTTCCACTAATATGTATCTGTAGGGATGTCCCCTTTTTATAAGGACATCAGTCACATTCGATTAGCACCCATCCTAACAACCTCATTTTAGCTTATCTTTGTAAAAACCATACCTCCAAATAAGATCCCATTCAGAGTCACTGAGGCTTAGGACTCTAACAGCTTTTTTCAGAGGAGACATTTCAACCCATAACCGATACTAAAGGAATCGTAGGCTACATGTCGCCAACATTCAAGAGGTGACAATTTGATTTCAAGGTCTTTGAGCAGAAAATGCCAATGCCATACCTAGGGATACTTGCTGCCAGAAACCACCAGGACAGAGATTGGTTTTTGCCTCCAGATGGCTGTTCACTCCTTCTTTCCTAAACCCTGATTTTATTCAGGACAAGGTATTCTCAGCTAAAAGCATTTCAGCCTCTTTCAGAGCTGGTTATCATTATGCAGCTGAGCTACGCTCAATGAAACAGACATAGGTTTTGTGTGGACCTCCACGGAGGCTGTTCGAACGGGCACAGCTAAAATGTGGGCCTTCTTGTCCTCCCCCTTTTCCTTTCCTGCTATCTGGAAAGACAAGTGAGTCAGTGAGGTGACTCTGAAGAAGGAAGTCACACACCAGGATGGTAGGACAGAAGAAAACGGGTGGGTAGGTAAGTCCCTGAGAACCACAGTGCCCCCCAATCCAGACCACAAACATCTACCACTTAGACTTGGTAGGCTGGAAGAATCAATTTCTGTCTTATTTAAGCCTGTCATTTTGGGTTTTCTGTTAATATGCAGCTGAAAATAATCCTGTGTGTTACATGTCAAAAATCAATCCCTAAATACCAAAGCTGCTAGGGAAATTCTGTCTACTATTAGTGACAAAGATTTCCACAACGTGACACTCTAAATACACCAAGAAGTTTGAAGACTTGACAATCATTCTCTTCTTGTGCATATATTCTTCTATCCTGCTTGCTGTTACAGGCTTCCTCCACGTAAGTGTGTTAGAAACACGGACACATGGCACTTCACTGCTGTGATGCTCTCTATTTGGTCTGTATTGCCTAACATGGGATGATGAACTATAGAACCAAAAATTCATTACCTCCACAGCCTGGATAAGGGAAGACTCTACATGTGACCACCCCTCCCCCCGGCTTTAACTCCAGGAAAAGTCAGTTCGAGAAACACAGATCCTTGAAAAAGAACCGCAATGATGTGCTGAGAAGTGTGGCATGCTGGCCACGTGTTGGTGTGGTTTCAGGTCTACAAAGAACATGGAGATGGTCTTTTCCTTTAATTAATCCTGGACATAAAGTAATGTTAAGTTAGGATTTGCCCTCACCTACTCCTGGACAAACAGAGGAAAATGCTAACATCTGTAAAAAGAACATTGTCTATTTTAAATTGCGCACGAACTTTATGAACACCCTATATTTTAAGAAGTTTTGTGTTTCAAAGCCCCTTGCAGTTTATGCTTTCAGCTGTCACACTATGGAACTCACCTGAACTCTGGTGGATACTGTTTTATAAGCCAGTCCACGTCAAAGCAGTAGTTAAACTAGATGAGGGAAAAAGAGTAACTAAATCACCAGTAATTCCACCAAACAGTTCATAAGAAGAATAGTTATTAGATTTAAGGAAACTCTAAAATAATGATGTATTACATATATTATTTATAAACCTGGAAGGTTACGCTGTAATGCTAATAATGAAACCTCAACTTCATCTTGAACGGATTACGTGGTTTATGGAACCTGAATAAATGGAGCTGAATACACAAGAAAACAGATTCGAAGGAAATTATCTCGGCATGCTTTGGCAACATTTGTACTTGTCAACAGGGTGCTAGCACATTATTTCTAACAACTCTGAGATTAATTTAAATAAAGAGGTTTACCAATTTATTCTTTTCCCCTTAGGTGATTATGAGACAGATACCTAGAATTTTCAGAAAAGAACACTTTCTTCCAGGTTAACTTATTAGCCAACTTTGTACACAGCCACCTGGGACTGGTATTCACTGGGCTTGTAACAATGCCATCTTGACCATAGTTTTGTACTGGTCTCATCCTTGGGGGCTCCCCGTGCCTGCATAATCCTGGACACAGTACCTCTAGCTAAGAGAACACATGGAAAAGGTCCCCACCTTCCATCTGGAGACCAGGACTCTCAAGGCCAAGCCAAACATGAAGGGCACAGAAAGCCATGCTTTCTTCAGAGACATGGCCTTTTTTCTGACTTATGAGTCTAAAGCACTAACATTATTTATTGATGCAAAAGGACCAGCTCTGGCAGAAAGAAGGCATAAAACACAGAATTTCACATTTTTCTAAATTAAATCAAACTTGAGTTGGCCTCCACTCTACCCACACCTCCCCAGAGGGTGGTACCAGAGTCTCATGAGATTATCAGTGTCCCCCCCAAAAAGTCTTTTGGGCTGGACTATCCAAAGTGACTTGGGTAATTTAGGACAGTCCAGCTTGAAGTGGCCAGTCCTTGTGGCCTGATTCAAATGCTCTCCTCAGAGTGACAGCTATGTTCTACGCTGATGGTCATGGACCCCACAACTGTGTGCTTGGTTCCAGCCTCTAGGTAGGTGACATCCTGGGACTCTGCAGGAGACTGAGACACAGGTCCCCACCTCTCATATTTTCTTCTGGAGTTATTTGTTTCCTCTCACCTGAAGAAAAAAACAAACAAACAAAAAAACAGTAAACTTACCTGAGCTGAAGAAACAAGTGTCCCAAATAGAGGAGATAAAATATCTGAGAAGACAAAAGATATAAGTCTAATTCACAGATAAAAATTCTCCAGTCTTATTAATCACTTATTCAACACTCATTGATAAGGGTTGGCTCAGAAAACAGTTAAGTGGAAAGTCACTACAAAGCTTTAATATTTTTTTAATGTTTCATAAAATTTAAGAAATTTCCCCATGGTGTTTATTATATTTTTTATAAAACACTGCAAAAACTAAAATCTACAACTTCAGTGCTAGATGATTGGTCAATTTCAGGAACAATCGTGATCCATGTTCTTTCTAGATGTGTCAATTTTTAGCCCTTTCAAGTACCCATTTGAGTTCCTCTTCAGGAAACCTCCCTATCTCAGTCTAAGCAAGAGGATTTTCCTCTGGAGCCTGAGAGAGTGTGCTTTCTGTGAATGAAAGGGCAAAGGCACTCACAATTTTAAACTTACATTCCTGGTCATCTCCAAGGAGGTCCCATTCAAGCTTTACATTATATAGGATGGAAAGCTCGTGTCTCATAAACTACACCACAGAGGAAGTACATGATCATCATGATATTCCATTATAACAGCCACACCTACAGACCCACTAAGTGAGGAACACCCTTGCTGGCACTTCCCATGTATTACTCTTATTCTTCACAGCTACTTTCTGAGCGAGGGTGTTATTTCTGTTTTATAGATGAGCAGAGAGGGTTTGAACCCAGGCTGTCTGGCCCAGCACCTCTGCTTTTAAACTTTCTCTGAAGATTAAGAGGTCTTATTTACCTGACATTTACTGAGTGCCTCTGATCTTCTAGACAATGAGTTAGATACTGGGGTACAAAGATTTTAAAAGAACAACAACAGCAAAAAATCTTAAGTTAGTTCTCACCTTTCTGAGAGAATTGCACAGTTAAGAGATAAAGGGCAGATCAGATGTGGTGGCTCATCCCTGTAAGCCTAGCACTTTGGGAGGCCAAGCCAGGACAGCTTGAGGCCAATAGTTCAAAACCAGCCTGGGCAACATAATAAAATCCCACTTCTACAAAAAGTCCCAGGTACTCAGAATGAGGCAGGAGGATCCCCTGAGCCCAGGAGTTTGAGGTTCCAGTGAGTTATAATGACACCACTGCACTCTAGCCTGGGCAATAGAGTGAGGCTGTCTCAAAAAAAAAAAAAAAAGAAAGAAAGAAAAAAGAGCAATATCAGGTTTTAGGTTTGAGCACAGCCACGTGTCTTTCTAAATTCCCCTCATATTTCAAGAGCCATTTGAAATTCCTCTTCCTCCATGAGATCTTCTAAATGATCTATAATTATGACATGACAGGGTATTTATATCCAACAGCGTGAATTCTGGCACTGGAATGCCTGCAAACAAATCCCAGCTCCACCATTTTCCAGCTCCTGACCCTGGGTGCTTTCTAAACTTCAGATCCATCATCTGAGGAGGACAACTATAACATCTACTTGTATCTGTTGAGGATTAAGGTAGAAAATACAGTAGACCTCCATAGTTGATCATCACCTCCCTATATTGATGACCTCGTGTTGACCTAATTTTCACAGACTGGACATGCACCACATGTAATCAGTGGAAGTTCCTTATGTTGACCAGTTTCGACTGTCCCTTGGGAGGTCAACTTACAGAGGTCCTAACTGTGTATGTAGAAGCTCCTGTCATGTTACCTCCCCTTCCTCAATATCTTGGTGCCAAAAGCTTAAATCATAAACATTATAGCGCAAAACTTAGCACCGGTGCTCTATTTCCTGTGTCAATCTCTCTCAAAACAGTGACAATGGTCTATATTTCTTTGAAGTACCTAGATAAGAGAGTCTTAGAAAGAAAACCACCTGTAGAATCCAACTCTCTAGAGCAGTGGTTTTCAACCATTTTTATCTCATAGCACACCTGGACCGATAAATTTCCACATCACACTTAAATTATGTTGATCAAAAAAAAAAAGTAAAATAAAAAATACTTACTGTGCTTTGAACTTCTTTTGAAAAGAATTTATGATCTTTAAAATTTTTCACGGCACGCCTTAGATCCTCTTGTAGCACACCAGTGTGGCGTGTCACACTGGTTGAAAAAATCACTGCTTTATAGTGATTTTAAGTACTCCAACATTTAGACATCTCACAGAAGAAATGTAATGCAATCATATACTGGATATGTAATACTGTTGACAACAAACATAATCTAGTCTTGAATATGGGCCTGAAAAAACTTTATCTGAAATAAGGATAATAATATTTGTTGTATGTGTCTGGCTTGTGAATATATTATACTGGTCACTTCATATATTTGCTCCCTTTTTTCTGAATCTCCACTTTTGACATCATAGTTCATTATAACCTCAAATTCCTGGGCTTAAGGAATCCTCTTGTCCCAGCCTCCCAAGTAGCGAGGACTATGTGCCACTATACTTGACTGATTTTTCTATTTACTGTAGAGATGGGGTTACACCATGTTGCTCAGGTAAGTCTTGAATTCCTGGCCTCAAGTGATGGGCCTAAGTTGGCCTCCCAAAGTTATAGGATTTCAGGTGTGAGCCCACTGCACCTAGCCTGAATCCCCAATTTAAAGATAAGTAAACCAAAAATTCAGAGAATGATAGGTCCTGGTTATCCTAGGATAACCTGTGTTAATGCACACAGCAAATGGGTGGTAAGACCAGAAATCCTCCCTCTTTGATTCTAGAGCTCCTGCTGTCCCCGCTGTAGGTTCTAACCTGGGGAATAAGGAGAGCAACCAAAGACCACTATTTTTTTTTTTTTTTTTGAGACAGAGCCTCAAGCTGTTGCCCTGGGTAGAGTGCTGTGGCATCACAGCTCATAGCAACCTCAAACTTCTGGGCTCAAGCGAGTCTGTCTCTGCCTCCCAAGTAGCTGGGACCACAGGCACCTGCCACAACACCCGGCTATTTTTTGGTTGCAGCCGTCATTGTTGTTTGGCGGGCCCGGGCTGGATTCGAACCCGCCAGCTCAGGTGTACATGGCTGGCGCCTTAGCCGCTTGAGCCACAGGCATCAAGCCAAAAGACCACTTTTTGATTCATAACTAAAACATCTATTTGCATTCAGGCACTTTTTTTTTTTTTTTTTTTGCTTCTTTATCAGGAAGCAAAAGTAGGCTTTCAAGCAGTGGTTCTCAAACCCTATTAGGTGTTGGAATTCCCTAAAAGGCTTGTTAAAATACAGACCTCAGGGCTTCCCTCTCAGTTTGATTCAAGGAATCTTGGATGGCCCTTTAAATTTGCAATTTAACAAGATCCAAGGGATGCTGCCTGTCCAGGGGTCATTGAGAACTACAGTTGTAAAATATTTGCTACTTTGTCAAGAAACTGTTATTGATCAAGTTTAATCTTCAACTTAAAGGTCAAACAATTGTAAACATCGAGATAAGTGTTGTAAGGGGTTGAGATACAGGGTTTTGGGAATTACCCTCTCGTTGCCAGAGCTAACAAATTGCAGTTAAAAGAATGAACTTGCTTGCAAAAGGAATTTGTTGTTTTTTCCCCAGAGAGCAGTTAAGACCACAAAGAAGGGTTCTTGGAGATCATTCTGAACTTCCCTCCCTGTTTTAGAGGGGACAACTCTCAAGTGCAATTCACAGCTTCTTGACATCCAGAATCCTCTTACCCTTGATGTGAAGGGCTCCAGAGTTGTACTTTGGCTTAATTCCTGAGACTCTAGTAAGGTAAAACTGGAAGGGGTTCCCTTTATCCAACATGTCCCAAATATCCTGGCCTTCCCCTGATGTTTCGTATTCATCTTCCTCCTCTTTGAGCCTGTGGCAGGCAGGAGTGCTATGATTTCCAGCTCTTTGGGCAATGCTGTCCTTGGGGACAGGAATGTCTTCCTCCTCTTTGACCACCACATTCTTACCCTGCTTCTCTGGCATTTCTGGTTGTAGTTCATCATCACTGCTGGAGAGATACCAACCTAGGTACTCTTGAGAATCAGTTCTCTGCCTCTTGGGAGGTGATCCCGAATCTGTATCACTGAATTTCACAGGTGATATCTTCCTCCTGTGTGCAGCTTTCCGGGCCTCGGAACAAGTGTACCTTGGTTCATTTGCTGCTTCTTGCCCAGCGTGGGAGAGAAAAGAGGTAGATGGCTTGTCCAGTTTTGGCTTTTCATCCTCACTTTCATCACTACTGGATATTGTCCACTTTCCATAATCACCTTCCTGAGACATTATACTTCTGAAAACAAAAGATGGAAATATCATCATTTCCCATTCACAAAGGCACTGGCAAAATAACTTTATTGCTCTCACTGCCCTGTCACATGAGCTTCTGCAACACATATAGAGCTTCTGATACTTATCAGAGGCTGAGCCACCCGACCAAAATCAGTCGTTTGGTAGGTGCAGCTTGGATGTGTTCGTTTTTATTCTAGGCATATTACCAGCATCTGCTAAGGGATTTTGATAGATTAACAGCAAAAATCCTAGTCACCTTTCTCCTTTGAATTTCAATCTAGACCTTGTTCTTAGATGCCCTTAGGAAAGGGGGTTAGAGCTTAAACTCCAAAGAAAGACAAAACTGTTCATTCTTGACCCTGAAAGCTTTCAACGGGTACTTCAGGTTAAGAGGAATTTAAGGAATTTAGGGAGTAATTCTGACTATGCTCAAAAGCTTTAAGTCTGATTAGAATTTACAAATACATCTTTCACCCAAGCAGACGTCCACAAGACTTCAGTGATATGGATATCTTTCTTCTCCAAGGACAAGCCATTTACCATAAAGCTTAAAGTCCTCAAGATGAACACCAAAGACCACTTCTTGTATGTACAACATCTGTAAATACTTCCATGCGGGACCAACTAACTTAAGAGATAATTATCTTATTGGCCATACCATAAATCAAAGTATTAAAACCTGCAGAGAAAGAACTTGTACTGGAGCAAAACATTTTCTAAACCACACAGTATAATTTCCACTTCCTTGCTCTGAAAAGAGGAAAGTACGTAAAACAGGCCCTTCTGGTTTTACACTACAAAAATCAATATAAAGGGTTGCCTAGATTTTCCAGATAGCTGAAGAGCTATTCCTTAATGATACTTTTAACATTTAGTAGCTGATGCAGAGGAAAATCACAAACCTTAAGATTCTGTGTTTAGATTAGTAGAGCATGTTTGAGTTTTTGCTGTTTTAAAGAGGCTGAATAGTATGCATTATGAGTGGGGTAAACCAAGCCAGTAGGTGGCACTTAGTCATCAGGACCTACATACCAAAAAAAGAAAAAAGGCTTGATTCTACATCCAAAGATTTGAAATGAATGCATGTTTTTGACTTTAAAAATCTTAAGTATTTACTACTTTTCACAACTTCTCACCTACCTGACTTTTTCAATTAATTACTAGTCAAGTCAATCAAGGCTTGTTCTGTAAATTACATTCCTAGGCAATTTTTTGTAAGAGTTCATTAAGAGAACAATTTGGCCCACTCTTCGTGACTCAGGTCGCTACTACCCCACTGGACACCATTTACAGCCACAGAGTTAGGGACCGCAGATAAGGATGGGATCACTTGCTCCTGTAATAGTCTAGGTTTATTGAGACCTCAGATCTATTTTCTGAAAGCTTTCTATTCCTTTCCATTCTGTCCAGTCTACTTATACAGATTGTTAGAACGGATGTATTTTCCCTAACTTGTTTCCTAATTAGGTTAAAAACCAGATAACTAAGCTAGATAGAATCCTATTGTCAGTTAAAAGGGTCTGAATGCCAGGTTTTCTCCATGAAAGAAATTCAAATTGACTTACTACTTAACACCTAATTAAGCAACTCAGGTGAAAACTTGGGTTCTTTAAGTGTTCCAGAGTCATTGCTGGATGGAGGTATTTAAGCTGCCACAATCACTTTTTTTTTGTGGCTACAGTTTTGTGACTTTACACTTCGGGGAAAAAATACTTTGGAATTGTTAGCTTTAGCTGCCTTTGAACTTGAAAACAGCTCTAAAGCAAGGTGTTTAGTAATAGAATCTTCAATTACAATCTTCAGGCAGTTCTCTCCACATTCCTTTTCTATTCTAAAGCAAATAGCAGCTCTATTTTTGGTGAGAAAGGCCATTTGCAAGACTTTTAAAAGGATACCAAACATGTCTTCCCTAGGTGAATACAACCTATATCACAACTCAACAAAAAGGAATTCCAAACCCCTGAGAATTCCATATATATTCTGAAACCTTTATCAACTCTGAACTAGTTAGAGGATTTCTAAGGTTTCTAGTTTTATTATCTACATTTTCTAAAACCACATGTGAGTGGAATTCTATCCAATAAAGTAGGACAAGTGAATAAAAAATAAAGCTCTGGAAGACAATTCTTTGAGAACAAAGTCTTTTGAGGGGAGCCTTTACATAAAGTTTTGGACCTGCTGACACCCAAATATGCCTGAGAGTTATTTACTAAAGGCAAATAAGCCAACACAGTTTATTGGGTTATTGAGGGCAACACATCAATAAAACTGTCTTATTATTAAGTGTAGCAGGTTACCATCCTCCTTGTGAAATGGAGGATGTGGCCCATAGAGAGCAGCTAGTTGTTTGTAAATGATCAAACAGGGATGTTTACTTTGGAGAACAGGATCTGGACACCAGCGTCAGAACTTTACTTCTCCCACACCAGCACCAGTTCCCAGTTGGCTAGGGAAATTTATAATCAACTCAATTTTATAAATATGGAACTCGTGAGCTTTTCCCCAAGTGTTTACCATCTGTCTTTGTGGACAATGCCTGACAAAGCATAAGTGGTACTGAAAGAACTGGAATACAATACAGGTGGGCTGACTAAGTGCTGGCATTCAATCAGGACATCAGTGATTCCAAAGGTGGAGGTGTCTGGAACTTGGGATTAACATTTCATTAGAAAGGTACTGCAACAGAGAGAATGCCTGGAAAAGGGTAAAAATACTTTGTCCTTTTACAACCTTTTTAGCCTTTTTGAGAACTAAAACTGGCATCCCTACCTCAGGCTCGTTACCAGGAGGGGCACCAGAGTCTGATACTATAGGAGAGGGCTCTGCAGAGTTGTCCTGGCAGCCTGGCCTAACAGAGATGTCTGCCAGGGATAGGATCTATCAGAAAACTCCCCCTTTAAAGGACTTATTTCTGCTTATGGGAAGGAAATGGTATTTTGTGACAAGAGTTGGCAAATTAATACATTTCCTTTTCCTTTCCCACAAAGGCCATGTCCTAGCTTTTTCATTTGGCCTAGGGGACAAACGCCAACCTTACCTCCCTTTTCCAATCTAAGTTCTTTGTTTAAATCAAGGAGAAAGTTGTAGTTTTGTAGAAATTTTTAATCTTGTTTTTGGACAAATATCAAGTTTGGGTTCTTCTGCAGGCACCAACATCTACCAATAATGGAAGTCATTTTATGCCTCCATTATGTTTATGAAAACAAAATGAAGTTTTTCAGCTACTGGGGAGGCTGAGGCAGGAAGGTCACTTGCTCCCAGGATAGTTTCAGGTGAAATGAGCTATGCTGGACTCCACTACAGCACTGTAGGCTAGATGACAAAGCAAGATCCTGTCTTTAAAAAGAGAAAAAATAAAATCAAAATAAAGCTTGCTGTTTAAGAGACAGTGTTTATGTAGAAGAGTGGAGTCAAGTAAAAACATTAAATACATGTGTTAAAAGAACGAAAACTAGGGAGGCGGGTGAGTGAAATATGGCAAAGATGACACTAAACAGGATGAAAAATGTAAAAAATGTCTCATTATATGCCAACTCAGGGCATAATTGGAACTTTTATTAATGACTTTAAAAAATGTTGGAAAGCATTTGATTTAGACTTTAGTGCTTCCTCTCACCCAACCATACTAGACACAGCTGGGGCATTTCTTTTACATCTTCAGCTCCTCCTTCTAACAGAGCTTAAAGACAATCAGGTGGGCCTGGGAACCAGGCTCAACAGGTCCTTTGTGGCCAGTGGTGGGTAAACATAGACCCCAATTTCAAACCAGTCATTACCAGGTGGTAAATGAGCACTCGGGCAGATTAACTGCTGAGGCTCAGTTTCCTTATCTGTAAAATGAGTATCACGTTTAACTCCCAAAGTTCATTAGCAACTTAAGCAGTTACTGCCTACCAAGCAATGGTAGTAGTGAGTTAACAACATACAGGATCTACACCAGAAGAACTTGATTTCTGTGTGTAAGAGACAGACCCAACATAAGTTTTAAAAAGCAGACATTTTATGAGGCAGAAAAGAAACAGGGATGCCCTTACTTTGGAACACTCGCTGAAGAAGTAACATTTTCAGTGAGACTCAGAGGCTCTCACCAGCTAAAATGTAGGGTGAAGAGCAGTTCTACAAAGGCAAATAGATGGACGTAAACCAGGTACACTGTGGCCCAGGATGAAGGGGATAAAAAGAAGCCAGGCATGTTAAAGACGCTTGATTTTGTTCTAAGAACAGGCCCCCACTGGGGGCTTTAATAAAGACAGCGCCATGGTACGGCTTATTTTTTTACGTTACTACTATTCTGTATGAAGAATGGTGTGCAGGGAAATACAAATAAAGAAGAGGGTCCTGCGGAGCTCAGGGAGAAGTGGAAGGTGATGCGATGGAAGTGGATGCGGTGAAAAACTAGCGACAGCTGCTGACTTCACTGCGTGCTCACCCGAGGGCAAGCACAACCAGAAGCACCTTACCAGGTACAAACTCATTTGCTAACAACTCTATGCTACGTACCACGACCACCCCCACTTACCAGGACACTCGGCACAGAAAGGCTAAGCGCTTGGCGCGCGGTGAGCACTCAACATGCCCGGCCTTTTACTAACTGTCCGAGACCACCCACCCGTTAAGTGGAGATGAAATGAGAATTTCGGCTGAAGAACTCTCTCGCCAACACTACGGGCAAAAGTTGGGTCTCTGCTAGGTGGACCCTCAGGGGTGCTATTAGTACAGGAAATCGAGGCCCACTAGTCTTCCCCAGCGCCGCTTCCCTTGCGGCCCACTTCAGCTCTGCCGGACACTCAGAAATTTGCCGGACCCCAAAGGCCAGAAGCACGGACCCAGCAGCAGGCACTTAGAAAAAGGGCCGCGCCGGCAGCCCCACGACACATACCTGATGTACCAGAGTACTCGAATCCCGTCCCTTGGCGCCGCCGCGCATGCGCGGAGTTCAACCCCTCCAGGCCACGGCGCGCGCCGCGCAAACCTGGCCCTTCCCCTTCCGGCAAGCCTGCCTCTGGGTCCTAAAGCCCGCCGGGTCCACAGGCGCAGTCCTGAGCTTCCCCGGGAGGGTGCAGAGGGGAAATCTGCCTTCCTTAGCTTCCGGCTCACCTTCCGGTGACTTCTTAAAAAAAAAAAAAAAAAAAAAAAAAAAGAGAGAGAGCGTGAAGCCGCGCCAGGTGGCTCACGCCTGTTATCCTAGCATTTTGGGAGGCTGAGGCGGGTGGATTGCTTGACCTCAGAAGTTCGAGACCACCTTGAGCAAGAGGGAGACTCGGTCTCTACTAAAAAATAGAAAAAAAAAAAAAACCCACGACACCCTCCACGCCCCCAGACTAGCCCGCTGTTGTGGAGGGTGTCTGTAATCCCAGTTACTTGGGAGGCTGAAACAAGAGGATTGCTTCAGCCTTGGAGTTTGAGGTTGCTGTGAGCTATGACTCCGTGGGCACTCTACCCAGGGCGACCGAGATTGTCTCAAAAGTAAAAGAAAAACAAAAAAGAAAGAAATAGAAAGGCATTCCCTAGTTTATCAACGAATTAGCAAAACATCTTCTTAGACTTGGAGGTGGCTAGGGCTCCAAGCGAAGTGTTTGTATCAAAGTTTGGGAAAGGGTGAGGTGAGGTTAAAGGCAGCTGTGGACTGGGAGACCTGTATCCTGAGACCTGTATCCTGTATCCTGCTACAAAATAAAAAGTTAAATGAGTTCCCCGCAGACTCAGAACCTCCAGTGTGTGTTTCTTCTTTGAAAGACTTATGTACTTTTCAATCTTACTGATCTGCCAAGAAAGAGGGATCTGGGATAAACTTTTGCAAAACAATCTCTCCATAGTCTTTGCTTTTAATAAGGATGTTTGCCGTAGATCATTTCGGATTCATTATTCATCTCTCCCAGAGATGAAATAAATTTCCGTAAATGCCTTAATGGCTCATGTTCATTCGTTTAGTGAACGTTTCCTTTTTGCCAGGCACAGTGCTAGGTGCTGGCGTTTTTCTGAGGACAAAACAGGTGTAGTAATTACCCTGGGAGCTGATCCCCAATGATTTGCTGATCTGAGCGTGAATCCTGGTTTGGCTAGATTTATTTAGTTCTTTTTATGCTTTGTTCACACTCTCTTTGCGTCTCCTATAATGCTTAGCATAGTGCCACAGGGCAAAGTGATCCAAAGTAATTTATTGCAAGGTGAGGGGAAAGACTTAAAGAAATTAAGAAACAGACCACACGGAAAGAGCACTTCAGTGCGTTAGATGCCCAGCCGCACGTAAGGAGTTAAGAGCACAGGGTAGGGGGTAGAGCCAAGTGGTAGGGGCGGATCTGCTAGCCTCCCCGCCCAGGCTCTGCCAAGGCGACGTTGTTAAACAAAGTCTCTGGCCAATACGACTGCGGAATTAACCCGACTGGTTCACAGCCTGTCCAATAGGAGAAGACGTTGGAGTGGTACGGTAGAGTTCAACATCCTGAGCCGCGGTGGGCGTGGCTGCAAATTTTTCCTAGCGGGCTCTGGCGGTGGAGGTGGTGGGTTTGGTGGCTCCGGCAAGTTGTGGCGCTTGGCGATGTTTTTCTCCGAGGCCAGGCCCAGGCCACGGACTTGGGAAGCCACCCCTTCGGAACACAGGAAATGGGTGGAAGTAGGTGTTCGGAGGGCAATTCTTGAGTCTCGTACTTCAGCTTGAATTCCGGGCTCTCACTCTGTCACCACGCTTGGGTCTCACTCAGCCCGTTGTACCACGCTGCCCTTGCAGAGTTCAATGGCTGAGCCTACAGCTTCAAGTCTCCTGGCTGTTCGTCCAGTGTTGTGGTTATTTCCAAGATTCTTTTCTTTCCTCGTCACCTAGTCTGTTAGTAATAACTTTGAATCCACATCGTCCTTTCCTTCTTTCAAAGCCTGCCCCTTTGTCTTACTTTCCTAGTTACAGAACTGAATTTTGGAAAGAATTTATGCTAGTGGTTTAAAGGAATTAATTTGCGCTAGGCTAGCGATTAGGTCGTTTGCGCTTCTTTGAGGCAAATTTCAGTTAAGATTTTTTTGAGAATTAAAATTGACTTAATGAAACTATTTTCAACCTTTACTGTTGGGCTAGGTTTCAACTTTTTGAGTTCCAAATTTAATATTAAATACAAACTAGTAATAGAAATAAGAAACAGTTTCTTTCTTATTAACTAACGATATTTAATGTTCTTTAGGTATTTAAAGCATGTGATGAAGATAACAAAGGCTATCTAAGCAGAGAGGACTTTAAAGTTGCTGTTGTAATGCTGTTCGGGTACAAACCCTCCAAGGTAGAGCTTTCTTTATGTATTTGGGAAGGGGTAGACAGTACAATAGTGAATGGATCATAAGAAAAGTTCATGGGGCTAGCTTAAAACTTTCGTAAAGCAAATCGCAGATTTTTTTTTTGTTGTTGTTGTTTTTTTAAACTACATTCAAATTAATAGGAGGGTACGGTATTTAGGTTACAGCGTTCTCATTTCCAGGGCAAAGCTACATTTGGAAAAGAGCCCCTCACCCAGGGGGCGTATTATACACTCTTCACAATGTGCATATTAGGTGAGATCCCGCCTCATGCCCTCCCTCCCTGTACCATATGTCCTCCCCTCTCAATTGGACTATAATAGTGTCTTATTGTTCTTAGGAACATGTACAAATCGCTGCTTTATAAGCAATTTCGCACGTGTGTGGAGTGCTGGATTTTACTCTCTTCCTAAGATCTCAACCCAGGGCCAAATTGGAAATCTATCTCCTTGGAGCCCAGGAAGCCTATTTTACCACCAGGCTGCTCGTAAAAAATATGAGAGGCATCAAGAGGGAAGGCTGGCAGGGGTCATTGGTCCCAGAAGGAATTCACACAGAGGATGACATGCACAGTCTCTTTCTATTAAATTAAAAAAAAAATTGCTTTAAATTACAAAAGTAATACATTCAAATATTAAAAAATTAAAATAGTAGAGATAGGTAAGGGTTGAACATGAAATCCACTCTCCTTGTACCCGAGGGTCTCACTCCTCAGGGATTACCTTTATGAAGAGATTTTTATGTATTCCAAAATTTCCTATCTGTGACAAATATATTCGTAGCCTTCTGTTGAAAACAAGTGGGTACATACTGTACCTACTTTAACTTTTTTCAATAGATCAACCTAAAAGTACACACCAGTACATTTTTAAAAGTAGTTGCATAGTGTTCTTTTAAGCCACTTTTCTATTTTTAGTATTCATTATTTTTTATCCTGTAAACATTGCTCCAATGAGCATTCTTTTACATGTAAGTATGCATACACATACACACATTTATGTCCTCATGGATGTGTATCTGTGGAATAAGTTCCTAGAAGTGTAATTGCCAGATCAAGGGATATCTACATTTAGAATTTTGTTGGATATTGCCCTCCACCAAAGGTTGCACCAGTTCACCAACAACGACAGTGGAGCTGAGCCTTCATAAACTTCCTTAGTAGGATACATTCCCTGTTCACCTCTGTCTTTGTGAGGTTCTGCTTTCCTGTTATGTTCATTCTCTAGACCAGGGGTCCTCAAACTGTGGTGTGATTGTATTTGTTCCTGTTTTGTTTTTTTACTTCAAAATAAGATATGTGCAGTGTGCATAGGAATTTGTTCATAGTTTTTTTTAAAACTATAGTCCGGCCCTCCAATGGTCTGAGGGACAGTGAACTGGCCCCCTGTTTAAAAAGTTTGAGGATCCCTGCGTCTAGACTGATCCCTTCTTGTTAAGCTGCTGAACTGGAATTAATCAGATATTGTCCATATTTAAGAAATCAATAGCCACCATCAAAGGAAGCACTCAGGGCTCTGCTTGGAATGCTCTCCCTCACTCTCATTAGACTAAACAGCTTGGCAATCAATTATGACCCAACTGGCCATAAGGTAGTTATGGGCTCTACCCAACTGGGCTCTACCTTTCAGTCACATTGCAAGCCAAATAAAGCCAGGGACCCCATGACGTCCCACTTCTCCACCCTTCAGTATGCTTAAATGTATCACAACTTCACAGTAAATATGTTGTTGACCCAAACAGTTGCATGAGCAGCCCAGGTGGTTTTACAGCAGCTTAACTAGAGTATGCTCAGTTACTAAGAGGCTGATTATGGAGCCCAGGAAAGTATTCAGGGCAGGCTCTCCCAAATTGCAGCTCTCTCGCTAACCTGCAATCATTTCAGCTGGAATTAAAAAGCAAGTCAGCTAAAAAGACTCAGGCTTTGAAGCATTATATTTAACCTGAGTTCACCTGGAAAGATATCTTGTCTCATTTTGCCTTTATCACCCTTGAGTCTATTTATTTGGTTTCAGTTTTAGAATATAAGGGTGGAATTTAATGACAGTTACAGTAATGTGTACACTTTATGAAATTTAACAGATTTTTACTTTTCATACTGGGTTGAGGTTTTGGATTTTATTTTTTAAGCAAATTTACTGACTGCAGGTCACTGAACAATAAAGTATTACAGCAAGTAGTCACCTGTGCATTTAGTCATTTGTACAATGACCTTTTATTATATAAAGTGATGCTTAATGTGTAGCGTCCATGAAATTTAACAGATTTTTACTTTTATACAAAGTTGAAGTTTAGTGTTTCATTTTTGAATATTTTTTTGAGCAAAATTTACTGATTTTAGGTCATGAAGCAGTAAAATACTTATATTTATATGTACACATTCATGCAGTGTTTTACACAATGAAATTTATTGTAATCCTATTTAATAAAAAGAACACTTGCTAGTTGCTAATGATATAAAGATGAACGAAACAGTCCCTACTTTGAAGCAGTTCACGGTATAGTGTAGAAGGACTTATAAAACTCTGTGGTAAATGCCAAGATAGAGAATAGATCAAAAAAAACAGAAAATAAAAGGAATAAAGAAGGAAAGCCTAATTCTAATGGTAACTGTAATAGCAGTCTGTCATTTAGACATGTCTAGAACACTTAGTTTCTAAGAACACTTTGCTTTGTGGGTGGTCAGACATGTTGTACCCTGGTGATTGACTGGATGTGCTGGTGGTAAGAGAGTGCCATGATGACAAGGGCTGAAGGGACAGTGATGACTGTCACCAAGTAAGAGAAAATGCAGAATTAGGTTCAGAGGAAGTCAGTGAATATTGGGACACATTGAGTTTGAGACAGCCATGGGTGTTCCAGGTGCATTCACTCATTAAATACTGGGCTGCTATTGAGGTTATGGTGGTGAAAATCTGTTCTCAGATTTTACTGCCTCCCTTAGATATAGAAATCTAAAATTGCATGGAGAGGGTAGGACTGGAGTAGATTTAAAACTCCTTGGTTTCCAAGTTCTACAACTACAACTTCTTGCATTGCCCAAGAAGAGCATGCAGAGTAGGAAGAGCTAGAGCCTCAAGATAGAACATTAGGAATACCAACATTTAAGAGTAGGCAGGGGACTCCATGAAGAAGATGAAGGAGTGTCCATTTGTCAGGAACAAGATGAACCAGGGAAGTGCAGGGAATCCAGGATTGTGAAGCATGTAAGAGTTAAGGTGGAGAAATTATGTCAGATGCTGCCAAGGTTCTAATTCTATTGTGTTTATAAAGCCCTGTAACATTTTATATGTAATATATAAGCTTATATTTTAGTGTTTAATGAAAGCACATCCTCAAATTTGATATACACTGCATTCTCAAATATGTTAATAATGCATAGAAAAAAGTGTTAGATTAAACCAAAATATTAACAGTGGTTTTCATTAGATGGCTGGTTTAAAAAATTTTTTTCCATCATAATTTTTTAGATTTTTTTCTGTTTTCTACATCAATCATGTGTTACTTTCATAATCCGGAAAAAGAAATGAATAAAACCATAGAGCCAGTTATGACAATTGCTTATATTTGGCTAAGGAAGAAAGGTTACCTTTTAGATCTTACTATATGTGAGACAATCAAATTGATTTTATTTGCTTAAACTGTTCTGGTCAATGAAATAAAGTTTTGGCAACTATTAGGGTCTAGCAGGTTAACATCTGGTATCTTACGAATGTTGACAGAAAAGGAAGATGACTGTTGTAACTATTGTATGTCATTACCTAGGTTCAACAAAGTTGTTTATTCATAAAATACATCCCTTCCCCAGCCTAGGAATTAAGAACTAGCACTGTGAAAACATTCAGTAAAATTATATGTCTTATTATTATTTTCTCTTTTCTAGATAGAAGTGGATTCTGTGATGTCGTCAATAAATCCAAGCACTTCTGGTAATATGAAAGTTAATATTAATTTTTAATACCTCATTTAGACATTCACAGAACTAAAATTAAGAACAAGCATAAATTATAAAGCATAATGTTTAAACACATCTTTGTTTTTACATTATTCAAAAAGAAAGGTTTGGTTCTTGTAATTTTGGTTGATTAATTCATTTATAAATGTGTTATGCTTATTGTAGGAAAAATTTAAACCACTGAAAAGCATAGAGTAAAAATGTCACTCATAATTTCAACACCCAGAGGATGATCCTGTGTTTTCTCACTTTTGCATCTGGATGAGTGGAGTGGCATTTATTGAAATGGGAAAATGGGGGGCAATATTTGGGGCCAGGGGAGATTAAGAGTGCAATTTTGAATATGTTAAGTTTGAGAAGTTTCAACCCACTATGTGAAAGCATTTGGACTGTCTATAGAATTCAGAGTAAAGTTTTTGGCTAAACAAATTAAATCTGGGAGTGATCAGCACGTAGATGTTTTTAAAACCACAGGATTGAATGAGACCAGAGAGATAGCTGTGGGGAAGCTTAGGAACCATGGTTATTAGAAGTCAGGGAAAGGATGAGGAAGTGGCAGAGGAGCAAGAGGAAAATCAAGAGTGACCAAGAGCCAAGAGAAGTGGGTATGTCAAGGAAGAGGGTGTGGTCAGCACTGTCAAATGCTGCTAAAAGGTCAGGTAGTATAATATGCGAATATGCAAAGGGTATCCATCGCAGTTAGCAACTCAGAGGTGTTGGGTGACTTTAGCAAGAGGAGTTTCAATGTGTGATGAGGCTGGAGGCCAGGTTAGAGTGGGTTGAAGATAAATGGAAAGTGATAAAGTGTGACAATGTGAGCAGAAAACTCTTTCAGTAAGTCCAGAGAGGGTGTGATCAAGAGATGCTTTGTTTGTTTTTTTTTTCTGAGACAGAATCTCACTATGTTGACCTCTGTAGAGTGCTGTAGCATCTAAGCTCACAGCAACTTCTGACTCTTGGGCTTGAGTGATTCTCTTGCCTCAGCCTCCCAAGTAGCTGGGACTACAGGTGCTTGCCACAATGCCCGGCTATTTTTTTTATTGCAGTTCTCATTATTGTTTAGCTGGCCCGGGCCGAGTTCAAACTGCCACCCTTGGTGCGTGTGGATGGCGCTGTAACCACTGTGCCTCGGGCGCTGAGCCCAGTTTTGTTTTGTTCTTTTTTAAACAGTTTTTATTTTTTATTTTATTTTTTGTGGTTTTTTTTGGCCAGGGCTGGGTTTGAACCCGCCACCTCTGGCATATGGGACCAGTGCCCTACTCCTTGAGCCACAGGCGCCGCCCTTGTTTTTTTTTTTTTTTTTTTTTTTAACAAGATGGAAGAAAATGTTTCTAAGTTTAGCAGAATGATGTCAGGAAGAGGGAAAACGATGAGAGAGAAAAATGTATCTGTTTTATGAGGCTATAGGATTCAGAGCATGCTGGATTGGCTTTCTACCTTTTGGGGCGGGGGGAAATAATTTAAAGCTCACAAAAAGCTACAAAATAAAAATAGTACAGAGAATAGCTGTATACCTTTTACCTAAATCCACTTTTTGTTAACATTTTACCCCATTTGCACTTTCTGCCACTACTACCTTCTCTTTACTGTATATAGCCATAGAATGCTTATCAACTTCATAAATGTATAGTGATACTATATGTTTATCTAATTTACCATCTTTACTCCAATTTTATCTAATAATGGTCTTAATGGTATCTTTTTTAGTATAGGAATTAGTTTTTGATTTTATATCTCTTTAGCCTCCTTTAATCTGGACTGTTTCTGCAGCCTTTTCTCTATCTCTTTTTTTTTTTTTTTTTTGCCTTTTTATAACATTGATATTTTTGAAGACTATAGCTCACCATTCACTGTTTTATTTTTTGTTTTTAAAGAACATTTCTCATTTTGTGTTTGCTTGATCTTACTCTGTGATTAGGTTGATGTTATAACTTCGTGGCCAGAATACTGTTTAGATGATATGTCTCTCAGGGTACCACATCTGGAGGTACATATTGTCTGTCATTCATAGGTGATACTAATTTTAATGCTAGTCAAGATGGTGTCTAGTTTCTCCATTGTAGTATCTCTGTTTTTCTCTCTTTGCAACGAATGAATAGTCTATGGAAAGACACTTTGAGACAAAGCAAATATTCTTCTTATTAAAATTTCCCCCTATATTTCATATTCATTTATGATTCTTGTCTGTTCTAGTTTTTGTCATAATGATTGCGAAATAATGATTTTTTTTAATCTCAGTGTTTCCTTTCATCAGCCCTTGACATTCTAACATAAGCAAGAGATTTTCCTTTTCCCTGATTTATATTACCAGCAAGAACTAATTAATTTCTCTTCTTAATTTATTACTATACTCCATTATTTTATTCCTCAAATTGTCACAGATTTGGCTAGTTAAATGCCCCCTTAAGCTGGCTACTGTGTTTTTTGATCATTTTGATTTTTTTTTTTTTATTGGGGATTCATTGAGGGTACAATAAGCCAGGTTACACTGATTGCATTTGTTAGGTAAAGTCCCTCTTGCAATCATGTCTTGCCCCCAGAAGGTGTGGCACACACCAAGGCCCCACCCCTCTCCCTCCTTCCCTCTCTCTGCTTTTCCTTCCCCCCCCCACATCCCACCCCCTCGTGACCTTAATTGTCATTAATTGCCTCATATCAAAATTGAGTACATAGGATTCATGCTTCTCCATTCTTGTGATGCTTTGCTAAGAATAATGTCTTCCACTTCCATCCAGGTTAATACGAAGGATGTAAAGTCTCCATTTTTTTAAATAGCTGAATAGTATTCCATGGTATACATAAATACCACAGCTTGTTAATCCATTCCTGGGTTGGTGGGCATTTAGGCTGTTTCCACATTTTGGTGATTGTAAATTGAGCTGCAACAAACAGTCTAGTACAAGTGTCCTTATGATAAAAGGATTTTTTTCCTTCTGGGTAGATGCCCAGTAATGGGATTGCAGGATCAAATGGGAGGTCAAGCTTGAGTGCTTTGAGGTTTCTCCATACTTCCTTCCAGAAAGGTTGTACTAGTTTGCAGTCCCACCAGCAGTGTAAAAGTGTTCCCTTCTCTCCACATCCACGCCAGCATCTGCAGTTTTGAGACTTTGTGATGTGGGCCATTCTCACTGGGGTTAGATGATATCTCAGGGTTGTTTTGATGTGCATTTTTTTAATATGTAGAGATAATGAACATTTTTTCATGTGTTTGTTAGCCATTCGTCTGTCATCTTTAGAGAAAGTTCTATTCATGTCTCTTGCCCATTGATATATGGGATTGTTGGCTTTTTTCATGTGGATTAATTTGAATTCTCTATAGATCCTAGTTATCAAGCTTTTATCTGATTAAAAATATGCAAATATCCTTTCCATTGTGTAGGTTGTCTCTTTGCTTTGGTTATTGTCTCCTTAGCTGTACAGAAGCTTTTCAGTTTAATGAAGTCCCATTTGTTTATTTTTGTTGTTGCAATAGCCATGGCAGTCTTCTTCATGAAGTCTTTCCCCAGGCCAATATCTTCCAGTGCTTTTCCTATGCTTTCTTGGAGGATTTTTATTGTTTCATGCCTTAAATTTAAGTCCTTTATCCATCTTGAATCAATTTTTGTGAGTGGGGAAAGGTGTGAGTCCAGTTTCAGTCTTTTACATGTGGATATCCAGTTCTCCCAACACCATTTATTGAATAGGGAGTCTTTCCCCAAGGTATGTTCTTGTTTGATTTATCAAAGATTAGGTGTTTGTAAGATGTTAGTTTCATTTCTTGGTGTTCAATTCGATTCCAAGTGTCTATGTCTCTATTTTTGTGCCAGTACCATGTTTTCTTGACCACTATGGCTTTGTAGTACAGACTAAAATCTGGTATGCTGATGCCCCCAGCTTTATTTTTATTACTAAGAACTGCCTTAGCTATACGGGGTTTTTTCTGGTTCCATACAAAATGCAGAATCATTTTTTCCAAATCTTGAAAGTACGATGTTGGTATTTTGATAGGAATGGCATTGAATAGGTAGATTGCTTTGGGAAGTATAGACATTTTAACAATGTTGATTCTTCCCATCCATGAGCATGGCGTGTTCTTCCATTTGTTAAAATCCTCTGCTATTTCCTTTCTGAGGATTTCATAATTTTCTTTATAGAGGTCCTTTACCTCCTTCGTTAGGTATATTCCTAGGTATTTCATTTTCTTTGAAACTGTGGTGAAGGGAGTTGTGTCCTTAATTAGCTTCTCATCTTGACTGTTATTGGCGTATACAAAAGCTACTGACTTGTGGACATTGATTTTATATCCTGAAACATTACTGTATTTTTTGATGACTTCTAGGAGTCTTGTGGTTGAGTCTTTGGGATTTTCTAAGTATAAGATCATGTCATCAGCAAAGAGGGAGAGTTTGACCTCCTCTGCTCCCATTTGGATTCCCTTTATTTCCTTGTGTTGCCTAATTGTATTGGCTAGAACTTCCAGCACTATGTTGGATAATAAAGGTGACAGAGGACAACCTTGTCTGGTTCCAGTTCTAAGAGGAAAAGCTTTCAGTTTTACTCCATTCAGTAAAATATTGGCTGTGGGTTTGTCATAGATAGCTTCAATCAGTTTTAGAAATGTGCCACCTATGCCTATACTCTTCAGTGTTCTAATTAGAAAAGAATGCTGGATTTTATCAAATGCCTTTTCTGCATCTATTGAGAGGATCATGTGATCTTTATTTTTGCCTCTGCTAATATGGTGGATAACGTTTATGGACTTGCGTATGTTAAACCAGCCTTGCATCCCTGGGATGAAGCCTACTTGATCATGACGAATGACTTTTTTGATGATAAGCTGTAATCTATTGGCTAGGATTTTGTTGAGAATTTTTGCATCTATATTCATGAGTGAGATTGGTCTGAAATTCTCCTTTTGTTTGGGTCTTTTCCTGGTTTTGGTATCAGGGTGATGTTTGCTTCATAGAATCTGTTTGGGAAAATTCCTTCTTCCTCAATTTTTTGGAATAATTTCTGCAGTACAGGAAGGTTTGATAGAATTCTGGACTGAAGCCATCTGGACCAGGGCATTTTTTGGTTGGAAGATTTTTTATTGTTTCTTTAATCTCAGTGCTTGAAATTGGTCTGTTCAGGAGCTCTATTTCTTCCTGGCTAAGTCTAGGGAGAGGGTGTGATTCCAAGTATTGATCCATTTCCTTCACATTGTCAAATTTCTGGGCATACAGTTTTTGGTAGTATTCAGAAGTGATCTCTTGTATCTCTGTGGGATCAGTTGTTATTTCCCCTTTATCATTTCTGATTGAGGTTACTAGAGATTTTACTTTTCTATTTCTCATTAGTCTGGCCAATGGTTTATCTATTTTATTTATTTTTTCAAAAAACCAACTCCTTGTTTCATTAATTTTCTGAATGATTCTTTTGTTTTCAATTTCATTGAAATTTGATTTTGGAGATTTCTTTTCTTCTACTGACATTAGGCTTGATTGTTCTTCTTTTTCCAAGTCCATAAGATGGCTTGTGAGTTTGTTGATGCGCTCTTTCTGTTTTTCGAATGTAGGCATCTAAAGCGATGAATTTTCCTCTCAAAACTGCTTTTGCAGTATCCTACAGGTTTTGGTAGCTTGTGTCTTCATTGTTGTTATGCTCAAGGAAGTTAATGATTTCCTATTTTATTTCTTCCTGCACCCATCTGTTATTCAACAGAAGATTGTTTAATTTCCATGTCTTTGTGTGGGGTTGAATGTTTTTGTTAGAGTTGAGTTCCACCCTTTGTGCCTTATGGTCTGAGAAGATACAAGGTAAAATTTCAATTCTTTTGATTCTGTTGATATTTGTTTTGTGTCCCAGGATATGATCAATTTTGGAGAATGTTCCATGGGGTGATGAGAAGAATGTGTATTCTTTATCTTTGGGATGGAGTGTTCTATATACGTCTATCAAGCACAGTTGTTCTAGGGTCTCATTTAAATCTCTTATATCCTTGTTTAATTTCTGTTTAGAGGATCTGTCCAGCTCTGTAAGAGGAGTGTTAAAGTCCCCTGTTATGATGGTATTATCGGGTATCATATTGCTCAGACCGAGTAAGGAGCATTTAAATTGGGTGCATAAATATTTAGAATTGAAACGTCTTCTTGTTGTATTTTCCTTTGACCAATATAAAGTGACCATCTTTGTCTTTTTTGACTTTGGTTGCTTTAAATCCACATGAATCTGAAAATAAGATTGCAACTCCTCTTTTCTTCTGAATTCCATTTGCCTTAAAAATTGTCTTCCAACCCTTGACTCGGAGCTTTAATTTGTCTTTTGAAGCCAGGTGTGTTTCTTGCAGACAGCAAATGGATGGCTTGTGTTTTTTAATCCAGTCAGCCAATCTTTAGTGGGGAATTCAAGCCATTAACATTTATTGAGA
The DNA here is from genome assembly GCF_027406575.1 of Nycticebus coucang. Lineage (NCBI taxonomy): Eukaryota > Metazoa > Chordata > Mammalia > Primates > Lorisidae > Nycticebus > Nycticebus coucang. Next base: position 94,392,580 of record NC_069788.1, read on the forward strand.
TAATTGGTAAGTGTGGTAGTGTTCTATTCATCTTATTTTGTGAGAGTCCATTGCTTAGTTTTATCTTTTGCATCAGTGTGGAGGTTAGGTTCTGTCCTTTAATTTCTGAGTTTTTACTTTGCTGCTGATCCATTGTGATGGTCAGTGTATAGTACAGGTTGATGATTTCCTGTAGAGCTGGTCTTGTGGCGAATTTCCTCAATGTTTGTATATCTGTAAATGATTTGATTTCTCCGTCAATTTTAAATTAAAGCTTAGCTTAGCAGGGTACAAAAATTCTGGGCTGGAAATTGTTCTGTTTAAGTAGATTAAAGGTAGATGACCATTGTCTTCTTGCTTGGAAAGTTTCATTAGAGAAGTCTGCGGTCACTCTGATGGATTTGGCCCTGTAGGTCAACTGGTGCTTACTCCTGGCAGCTTGCAGAATCTTTTCTTTTGTCTTGACTTTGGACAGGTTCATCACAATGTGTCTTAGAGAAGATCGGTTAGAGTTGAGGTGACCTGGGGTCCGATATCCCTCTGAAAGCAGTGTGTCAGAATCTTTGGTGATATTTGGGAAATTTTTTTTGTAATATTCTCTAGTATGGCTTCCATTCCTCTGGGGCATTCTTCTTCCCCTTCTGGAATTCCTGTAACTCATATATTGGAATGCTTCACGAGGTCCCATAATTCTGACAGTGAACGTTCTGCTTTCTCTCTCTTCTTTTCTGCCTCTTTTACTATCTGAGTTGTCTCAAGAACTTTGTCTTCTACCTCTGAAATTCTTTCTTCTGCATGGTCTAACCTGTTGCTGATACTTTCCATTGTATCTTTAAGTTCCCTAATTGACTGCTTCAGTTCTTTCAGCTCTGCTATATCCTTTCTATATTGTTCATATAGTTCATCTCTTACTTGATTATGTTTTTGGATTTTCTTTTAGTTATTTTCCACTTTATTAGCATTTTCCTTCATTGTTTCCATCAGTTCCTTCATTGTTTTCATCATGTGTATTCTAAATTCCCTTTCTGTCTTTCCTAACATTTCTTTATTGGTGGAATCCTCTGCAGTAGCTACCTCATGGTCCCTTGGTGGGGTTGTTCTGGACTGGTTCTTCATGTTGCCTGGAGTTTTCTGCTGATTCTTCTTCATGAGTGATTTATCTGTTTCCTTGCCCTAATTTTCCTTTCACTTTCTCTTGCTCTTTAAGTTCCTGTGCCAGTTTTCCACTGTTTTTGTCCTCCTCTTGGTGTCCAGAAGTCTCTCGCTGACTCCCTGTATCCTCGAAGGGATGATTATAGGCAGATGCCACCGGCTAGAGATGTCTGGAGTCTTATCTCCCCAGACTCACAGTGCCCAGATGCCAGGAAGCTGTTACTTGGCCGCCATCTTGCTCTCCACCCTCATTTTGATTTTTTTATTTTAAAAAAATCTTTTCCTTTATAAATGCTAGATTCACAGAAAAGTTGAAAAGATAGTACAGAGAGCTCTTATCTATCCTTTCTCTAGTTGTAGGAAAGACTGAGATATAGACAATATAAAAAATGTCCCAGTCAAACTTTTAGAGATGAAAACTGCACTTTCTGAAATGAGGAATATACTAAACAGAATTAACAGATGATTAGATTTTGCTGGAAAAATTAGTGAAGTTGAAAACAAAAAATAGAAATGTCCAAAATGAAACTCATAGGCCAGGTGCAGTGGCTCACGTCTGTAATCCTGGCACTCTGGGAGGCTAAAGCAGGTTGTCCTGAGCTCACAGGTTCAAGACCTGCCTGAGCCAGAGCAAGACCTTGTCTCTAAAAATAGCTGGGTGTTGTTGCCGGCACCTGTAGTTGCAGTTACTTGGGAGAATGAGGCAAGAGAATCATTTGACCCCAAGAGTTTAAGGTTGCTGTGAGCTAGGATGCCATGGCACTCTACTGAGGGTGACAAAATGAGACTCTGTCTCAAAAAAAAAAAGGCAAAACAAAATGGAACACATGGAGAGAAACTAAGTAAACATAAGTGAGCTTCAAATGTAAGTTTAATTGAGTCAAACTCTAAATATAAGTTTAATTGGAGCCCCCAGTGGAGTGGTGGACGAATTAGGGACCAAAAAGAAATAATGACTGAAAAATGTTCAAATCTAATGAAAACTGTAAACCTTCAGGTCCATGAAGTTCAATGAAATCCAAGTAGAAGAAACCCTAAGAAAACTACACCAACTCATGTCATATGAAATTGCCTAAACAGTGGGTTATAATGTTTAAAGAAAAAAACAAATATATCCAGGGGAAAAAAAGACACATTATATTCAGAGGAACAAAGATAAGAATGACAGCAAACTTTTTGTGGAAGATAATGAAAGCTAAGAGACGATGGAGGCATATCTTTAAAGTACATGCCAAAAGTACGGTCAATGTAGAATTTTATGCTGAGTAAAATATCTTTCAAAAATGAAGGTAAAATAAAGAGTTTTTAGCCATACAAAATCTGAAAGAAGTTACCAGCCGATTTCCTTCAAGAGATTTTAAGGGAAGTCATTTAGGCAGCAGAATTTGGTACCAGATGGAAATCTGGATCTGTACAGGAGAATAATGAGCACCAGAAATATAATAGTAATTATGTGGGTAGGTCCAAAGTACATTTTATTACGTCAGTCTCTTCAAAAGACAACAAATGCTTAAAGCAAAAATAGCAATGAAGTATGAGGTTTGTAACATGGGGAGTTAAAAGCAATGACAACAATATTACAGAGATGAGTAATAGATGAAATGGAAGTATCTAGTTGAAAGATTTTTATACTGTACCTTAAGTGGTATAATATGAATTAAAGATAAGCAATAATATGTTAAGATATGTTTCATAAGTTGTAAAGGACCACTAAGAGAACACCAACAAAAAGTTATAGCCAGAAGTGGAGATAAAAATGAAATTGTGAAAAATTTAATTCAAAAGAAAGAAGAAAATGGGAACAAAGAATAGATGGAAGTAGACAAGTAGAAAGCGATGTGGTCGATTTAAACCAAATCATGTTATTTATTACATGTAAATGATCTTAAGAGCTTAAATAAAAGGTAGCTATTGTCAGATTTGATTAGAAAAATAAGACCTGACTCTGTGTTACATAGCAGCTCACTTTAAATATAAAGGCACCAAAAGCTTAAAAATAAAAAGGATGGAAAAATATGTATACTGTACTAATAGTAATCAAAAGAAAGCTAGAGTGAGTATATTAATAATACATGAAGTAGACTTCAGAAGAAAGAATTACCAAGGATAATGATGGTCATTTCATAAAGATAAAAGAGCTCATCAAGAAGGTTAGACATTTATGCCCCAAACAATGAAAATTCAAAATACATGAATTTTAAAAAATGATAAAACTATAAATGGACAAATCCACAATGATAGTAAGAATTGCATCACACCCTACTAATAATTAATAAAGACATAAAATCAGTAAGATATTGGAAATTTGAACAGCAATATCAACCATCTTGACCCAGTTGTCATCTATAGAATGCTGTACCCAATAACAGAAGAATACCCATTCCTTTCAAATCCACATGGTATATTTAATAAGATTGGTCATACTTGGAGCCATTAACCAAATGTCAATACATTAAAAATACAAAGTATGTTCTTTCTGATAGAATTATATTAGGAACTAACAGCAAAAAATGTCTGGAAAAGCCCTAAATATTTGGAAACTAAATAGCACATTTTAAAATAACTCATGTCAAAGAAAAAAAATCAAAAGGGAAAAATTAGAAAATATTCTGAGTCAAATGAAAAGACATTTCAAATTTTGTGGGATACGTTGAAAGTGGTACTTGGAGTAGTAGCACCAAGTTTCTGTGTTAGATAAGAAGGAAGGTCTCAAATTGATATCTTCAGCTTCCACAATTGATTCACTACAAAGAAGGAGGTAATGAGGCCCGAAATGATTGAAGGAAAGGTAATAGTAAAGATTAAAATGGAAATTGTTGAAATTGAAAAGAGGAAAATTAGTAGAAAAAAATCAGAAACTGGTTTTTTGATGCAAACAATAGAATTAAGAAACTGTTATCCACTCTGAACAGAAACAAAAAAGAAGACACAAATTTCTAATATCAGAAATGAGGTGGTAATTGCTATGGATTAATTCTACAGTTATTTAAAGGATAATAAGGGGTATTATGAACAGCCTTAGTCAGTATTAAAAACTTAAATGACCAAATTCCTTGGAAGATATAAATTACCTAAGCTCACTCAAGAAGAAACCTGATAGATAACCTGAATAGTCCTATCTCTAGGAAAGAAAATGAATTTGTAGTTAAAACCCATCCTAGCTGGGTGTGGTGCCTCATGCACATAATCCTAGCCCTCCGGAAGGCCAAAGAAGGAGGATTACTTGAGCTCAGGAGTTTAAGACTAGCCTGAACAAGAGTAAGACGCTGTCTCCACTAGAAATAGAAAAACTATCTGGGTGTGGTGGGTGGCACATGCCTGTAGTACCAGGAGGTACCTGTAGTACCTCAGGAGGCTGAGGCAGGAGAATTGCTTAAACCTAGGAGTATGTTTAAGCTGAGGCTGTAATAATGATGATGATGCCCATCCCACAAAGAAAACTCTAGGCCCAGGTGGCTATACTGATGAATGCAACCAAGAAATAATATCAATTCTATACAAACTCTGTCAAAAACTTTTTTTTATTATTAAATCATAGCTGTGTACATTAATGCAATTGTGGGGTACAATGTGCTTGTTTTATATACAATTTGAAATATTTTCATCTAACTGGAAAAACTTTTGAATCACATTTTCTGTTCTCTCTTATTAAATCTAGGTACTATTTCTCTGGGTATTTGTTATATCATCCTCTCTTCTTTTACACATTGTTAAAGTCTACATCTAAAAAAATATTACAAATGTAAAGAAAAGTAGCAAGTGGAAATATTTTCTATACATAACACCCCTTTTGTTGTAGTATACATATAAGAAGTAAGACAGTTTTTCATTTCTTTCACTCAGATTGTTAACAATTGTGAATCTGATCTTGGCAAATTTTATGTAAATGTTCTTTCTTTCTTTTTTTTTTTTTGTTTGCAGCTTTGGCTGGGGCCGGATTTGAACCCACCACCTTTGGTATATGGGGCCGGCACCCTACTCCGTGAACCATGGGCACTGCCCTGTAAATGTTATTTCTATAAACTATTCCTGATAGAGAGATTATTGAAAATTTAACACCAACCTGGCTTCTTTACTCAAGGGGCATTTCACTTAACTAAGCTGTCTTCATATTATAGGAAACATGGTGGTATATTTTTAACCTTGCTAATATTATTTCACTTATAATGTATAAGATGGTAAGATAGTTTGATGATATTCCAAATGAAAATCTGTTACTTTTTGTATACAAGGTTTAGTATTGCTAGGAGCATATGCATTATTTTTGACATAATCCTTATCTTTGATAGAATTTCCCCAGGCTTTTAATTTCTTGTTGAAAATTTTCACATTTTCCAAGTATTCAAAATATTGTTCCTTTGGTGTTCAGTTAGTCACAACTTCACGATTTATGATAAAGCCATATCTACATTTTTTCTTTCTATTCCTCCTCCTTTTTTTTTTTTTTTTTAAGGTTGAGGGGAGGTTTGCCCTACTTTCCAGGCTGGAGTACAGTGGTATAATCATGGCTTACTGCAGCCTTGCACTCCTGGGCTCAAGTGATTCTCCTGCTTAAGCCTTCCAAGTACGTGGGGCTGTAGTCATACACTACTACTCCCATCTAATGTTTTCTAAAGATGGGGTCTCAATTATGTTGCTGAGGCTGGTCTTGGACTCCTGGCCTCAAGTGATCCTCTTGCCTCAGCCTCCTGAGTCTCTAGGATTGTAGGCATGAGCCACTGTGCCTAGCTCCTGGATTTTGTCTTAGAGTTTTTATGTGAATATTGGAATCTACAAATAGTTCTGTCTCTGGCAGAAGAATTTCCCACATTCTTTGCATTGATAGCATTTGCACTAACTCCACCCTATTCGGTGACTTATGTCTGAATGAAGGTCTCCCCCATGCATTATATAATGTTTCACTTTTATAGGTTTTTTCATATAGATGATATATCATGTGTGACTGTTGCCGAAAGCACTTTTAACATTCATTATTCTCATAGATATTTTTCCTTATGTATGTTTTCTGATTTTGAATTAAAGATTTGACTTCCCACAGAAGCTTTTCTTTTCTTGACTAGTTCTCTGATACAGAGAGAGGTGTGAATTCTGGAAGAATGATTTTCCCCATTCTGTACATGTAAAATGAGTTCTTTGATGCAGAGTAAAGGTTGACTTCCAGCAGACCTTTTCCCCACATTCAGTATATTGTTAGGGTTTCTTCTCATATGTATTCTCTCACATTTAGTAAGACATGACTTCCTTAAAAGGTCCTCCTACATGTATTACATTTATATGATTTCTCTCCTGTGAGAGTACTTTGACATATATTGAAAAGTAAATTCTCGCAAGTTTCCTAACTTCATTACATTCTAAAGATTTCTCTGGTGCACGAATGTCCTAATATAATGTCTGTGATATTTTGTGGCAAAAGGGTATTCTAGATATGCTATTGATACTATCTTCCTCTGTTCCTCTGTATTATGTATTGTTTTTGTTTTTTCTCTTTCTGGGTTTTTTATTTTGCTTTGTTTTGTTCTGTTTGGAGACAGGATTTTCTTTGTCACCCATGCGGGAGTGCAGTGATGAGATCATAGCTCACTGTAGTCTCAAACTCCTAGGCTCAAGCCATCCTTTTTCTTTCAGCCTCCCAAATAGCTGGGACTAAAAGCACATGCTACCATGCCTGGCTTATTTTTTTTTTTTTTTATTAAATCATAGCTGTGTACATTAATGTGATCATGGGGCACCATACACTGGTTTTATAGACTGTTTGACACATTTTCATCACACTGGTTAGCATAGCCTTCCTGGCATTTTCTTAGTTATTATGTTAAGACATTTACATTCTACATTTACTAAGTTTCACATGTACCCTTGTAAGATGCAATGCAGGTGTAATCCCACCAATCACCCCCTCTCTGCCCACCCTCCTCCCTCCCTCCCCTCCCTCTCCCATGTCCCCATATTCTTAGGTTATAACTGGGTCATAGCTTTCATATGAAAGCCATAAATTAGTTGCATAGTAGGGCTGAGTACATTGGATACTTTTTTCTTCCATTCTTGAGATACTTTACTAAGAAGAATATGTTCCAGCTCTATCCATGTAAACATGAAAGAGGTAAAGTCTCCATCTTTCTTTAAGGCTGCATAATATTCCATGATGTACATATACCACAATTTATAAATCCATTCGTGGATTGTTGGGCACTTGGGCTTTTTCCATGACTTAGCAATTATGAATTGGGCTGCAATAAACATTCTGGTACAAATATCTTTGTTATAGTGTGATTTTTGGTCTTCTGGGTATATACCTACTAGAGGAATTATAGGATTGAATGGCAGATCTATTTTTAGATCTCTAAGTGTTCTCCAAACATCTTTCCAAAAGGAATGCATTAATTTGCATTCCCACCAGCAGTGTAGAAATGTTCCCTTTTCTCCACATCCACGCCAACTCCCATGGTCTTGGGAGTTTGTGATATGGGCTAATCTTACTGGAGTTAGATGATATCTCAAAGTAGTTTTGATTTGCATTTCTCTAATGATTAAGGATGATGAGCATTTTTCATATGTCTGTAGGCCGTGCACCTGTATTCTTCAGAGAAGTTTCTCTTCAAGTCCCTTACCCAGCCTGCGATGGGATCACTTGTTCTTTTCTTGCTTATACGTTTGAGTTCTCTGTGGATTCTGGTTATTAAACCTTTGTCAGAGACATAACCTGCAAATATCTTCTCCCATTCTGAGGGCTGTCTGCTTGCTTTATTTACTGTGTTCTTGGCTGTGCAGAAGATTTTTAGTTTGATCAGGTCCCAGTAATGTATTTTTGAAGCTGCTTCAATTGCCCGGGGGGTCCTCTTCATGAAATACTCACTCAGACCGATTTCTTCAAGAGTTTTCCCTGCACTCTTCTAGTATTTTTATAGTTTCATGTCTTAAGTATAAGTCTTTAATCCAGTGAGTGTCTATCTTAGTTAATGGTGAAAGGTATAGGTCCAGTTTCAGTCTTCTACAGGTTGCCAGCCAGTTCACCCAGCACCATTTGTTAAATAGGAATCTTTTCCCCACTGAATGTTTTTAATTGGCTTGTCAAAGATCAAATAACGGTAAGTAGTTGGGTTCATCTCTTGGTTCTCTGTTCTGTTCCATACGTCTACTGTTTTTATGCCAGTACCATGCTGTTTTGATCACTATCTATTTATAGTATAGTATGAGGTCCAGTAGCCTGATTCCTCCTGCTTTGTTTTTATTTCTGAGTAATGTTTTGGCTATTCGAGATTTTTTCTGATTCCATATAAAACAAAGTGTTATTTTTTCAAGATCTTTAAAGTATGACAGTGGAGCTTTAATAGGGATTGCATTAAAATTGTATATTGCTTTGGGTAATATGGACTTTTTAACAATGTTGATTCTTCCCAGCCACGAGTATGGTATGTTTTTCCATTTGTTAACATTTTCAGCTATTTCTTTTCTTAGAGTTTCATAGTTCTCTTTATAGAGATCTTTCACGTCTTTTGTTAGATAAACTCCCAAATATTTCATCTTCTTTGGAACTACTGTGAATGGAATAGAGTCCTTAACTGTTTTTTCAGCTGGACTATTGTTGGTATATATAAAGGCTACTGATTTATGAATGTTGATTTTGTAACCTGAGACACAGCTGTATTCCTTGATCACTTCTGAGAGTTTTGTAGTAGAATCCCTGGTGTTTTCAAGATATACAATCTTATCATCTGTGAAGAGTGAAAATTTGATCCCTTCTAACCCTATGTGGATACCCTTGATAGCCTTTTCTTCCCTAATTGCGATAGCTAAAACTTCCATTACAATGTTAAAGAGCAGTGGAGACAGTGGGCAGCCTTGTCTGGTTCCTGATCTGAGTGGAAATGATTTCAATTTAACTCCATTCAATACAATATTGGCTGTGGGTTTGCTGTAGATGGCCTCTATTAGTTTAAGAAATGTCCCTTCTAGGGCGGCGCCTGTGGCTCAGTGAGTAGGGCGCTGGCCCCATATGCCAAGGGTGGCAGGTTCAAACCCAGCCCCAGCCAAACTGCAACAACAAAAAAAGAAATGTCCCTTCTATGCCAATTTTCTTAAGTGTGTGATCATGAAGGGATGCTGGATATTATCAAAAGCTTTTTCTGCATCAATTGAGAGAATCATATGGTCTTTGTTTTTTTAATTTGTTTATGTGCTGAATTCTATTTATAGATTTACATATATTGAACCAGAGACCCTGGGATAAAATCGACTTGGTCATGATGTATAATTTGTTTGATGTGTTGCTGGATTCTGTTTGTTAGGATCTTGTTGAATATTTTTGCATCTATATTCATTAGTGATATTGGTCTATAATTTTCTTTTCTTGTTGGGTCTTTTCCTGGTTTGGGGATCAGGGTGATGTTTGCTTCATAGAACATGTTGTGTAGTATTCCTTCTTTTTCTATATTTTGGAATAGGTTTAGTAATATAGGTACTAGTTCCTCTTTAAAGGTTTGGTAGAATTCTGACATAAAGCCATCTGGTCTCGGACTTTTCTTTTTAGGGAGATTTCGTATGGTTGATGCTATTTCAGAACTTGACATTGGCCTGTTCAACATTTCCATTTGATTCTGTCTAAGTCTTGGAAGGTGACGTGCTTCCAAGTATTGGTCAATTTCCTTCAGATTTTCCTATTTCTGAGAATAAAGTTTCTTGTAATATTCATTAAGGATTTTTTGAATTTCTGGGGAGTCTGTTGTTATTTCATCTTTGTCATTTCTGATTGATGAAATTAGAGATTTTACTTTTTCCTGGTTAGGTTGGCCAAAAGTTTATCTATTTTATTGAACTTTTCATAAAACCAACTTTTTGATATTGATCTGTTGTATAATTCTTTTGTTTTCAATTTCATTTAATTCTGCTCTAATTTTGGTTATTTCTTTTCTTCTACTGGGTTTGGGGTTGGAATATTCTTCCTTTTTCAGTTGCTTGAGATGTCCCATTAAGTTGTTAACTTCCTCTCTTTCCGTTCTCTTGAAGAAGGCTTGCAGTGCTATAAATTTCCCTCTTAGGACTGCCGTGGTGGTATCCCAGAGGTTCTGGTAATTCGTGTCTTCATTGTCGTTTTGTTCCAAAAATTTGGCAATTTACTTCTTAATCTCATCTATGAATCAGCTATCATTCAGCATAAGGTTATTTAACTTCCATGTTTTCTGTGAGTATGCAGATTCCTGTGGTTACTGAGTTCAACTTTTATTACATGGTGGTCTGAGAAGATGCAAGGAATAATTTCTATTCCTTTAAATTTACTAACATTAGACTTGTGACCTGAGATGTGATCAGTTTTGGAGTATGTTCCATGGGCTGATGAGAAGTATGTGTATTCAGTTTTATGGGGATGAAATGTTCTGTGGATGTCTGTTAAATCCAAATGTTGGATGGTTAGGTTTAAATCTAAAATTTCTTTGCTCAGCTTCTTATTGGAGGATCTATCCAACACTACTAAAGGAGTGTTGAAATCTCCGACTTTTACGGAGCTGGACGAAATCAAGTTCCTCATGTCTGTTAGTGTTTCTGTTATAAATTCAGGTGCATTCTGGTTGGGCGCATAAATATTAATAATTGAAATCTCATCATATTGGTATTACCCTTAACAAATATGAAGTGACCATTCTTATCCTTCCTTACTTTTGTTGGTTTAAAGCCTATTGTATCTGCAAATAGAATTGCAACACCTGCTTTTTTCTGATTACCATTTGCCTGAAATATGGACAACCATCCTTTCTATATTTATCTTTTAAGGTAAGATGTGATTCTTGTATGCAGCATATATCTGGCCTGAGTTTTTGTATCTAGTCAGCCAAACTGTGCCTCTTTAGAGGACAGTTTAAGCTGTTCACATTAATGGAAAATATTGATAAGTCTGGTAAAATTTTGGGTATCGAGTTTTTTGAAAGTCCAGTGGACATTTTTAATCCTTTCGCCACTGTGGAAGTTGGAGTTTGATCAAAAGTTTCTGACTGAGTTTATTTTTGTGGTAGAGGATAGGTCTGAGAATATCCTGAAGAGCTGGTTTGGTTCTGGCAAATTTCTTCAACATATGAATGTCATTAATGTATTTAATTTTTCCATCATAAATGAAACTCAGTTTAGCTGGATACAGGATCCGGGGTTGAAAGTTATTTTGTTTTAGGAGATTAAAAGTCGATGACCACCCTTTTCTGGCTTGAAAAGTGTCAGCAGAGAAATCTGCAGTCATTCTAATATTCTTCCTTTTGTAGGTAATGGATTTCTTATGTCTGGCTGCTTTCAGAATTTTCTCCTTCATATTAACTTTAGTGAAGTTATTTGATATGCCTGGGGGATGTCTTATTCAGGTTGAGTTGTGCTGGGGTTCTGAAATTGTCTGCTATCTGAATTTCACAATCTCTTGGCATGTCTAGAAAATTCTCTTTCATAATTTCATGGAGAAGAGCCTCTGTGCCTTGCAAGGCCACTTCATCACTTTCAGGAATTCCAATGAGGCAGATATTAGCCTTCTTTGAATTATCCCAGAGTTCTCTGAGAGAATGATCCGTTTCTGCTCTCCATTTCTCTTCCTCTTTGAGAGTTAGGGAGCGTTCAAAAGCTTTGTCTTCAATGTCAGAGATCCTTTCTTCTGCTTGCTCCACTCTGTTACTGAGGGATTCTACTGTATTTTTCAGATCTTTGAAGACTGCAAATTCTTGCTTCAGTGTGTCAAAATCTTTGGTGGTTTTGTCTTTAAATTCATTGAATTCTTGAGACAACTTTTGAATTCTCCTTGAATTTCTAATTTCAACTTTTGAATTGCTCCTCGAATTTCTAATTCCAAATTTTCTTCCATTCTATGAATCTTGTTTGCAATCCAAATTCTGAATTCGATTTCTGACATCTCGGCCAGCTGTTTATGAATGGGATCTTCAGTTACTTCTGCCATATCTTTCCTTGGGGGTGTTGGTCTATGCTGGTTATTCATGTTACCAGAGTTTTTCCACTGATTCTGCCCCATGATTATTTTACACCATTTGACTTTTCCCCTGGAGCTTTGTCGAGGACCCGTACAGTGCTATGGCCTGAGAAACTGGGGACTTGTTTGGTGTGGTGGGGCTAAGTGGCTCTGTCTTGTTTTCAGCTGGTCTCTGTCCGACCCTAGTGAAACAGTTAGTCTGGGTTGAAGTCTCAGCTGTGGAGAAATACCAGCAATTAAGTCACCCCGCCCCCCACAGGTTTCAATTGGAAAAGGAAAATCAAACCTTCCTTCAGCCACACACCCAGGGCACCACTTGGATAGTCCCTGGGCAATTGGCTTAGTTCAAAAGGTCCAAATCAATGTCTCAGTGAGCACCTGCCTCAGGTGGGGGAGTTTAAAAGGTCTCTGGCAACTAGATCACAGGGGTCTGCTGACAACTCAAATATGATTGGCTCCAGTGCTTCTTGAAGTCAGGAGGACCTGCCCAGCAAATAGATTAGTCTGGGAAGGTTGATGCCTCCTTCCCCACTTTGCACCTCTGTCACACCCAGTCACTGATAACCCCGGAGGGCTATGACCCATTTTCCTCCAAGGAGCAGATACTCCAGGGGTTTGCACCTGCCTGAATCACAAGGAGATCTATGTTTGCTCAGCCAGGCTGCTGTTCTCTGCCTCTATCTGGCAGGGGGAGGTAAGACCTGACAACCTCGGGAGGCTGGGGCTATTCACTCAGTTCCAGCCCCGCCCCTGATTGATGTTACTGACAGAACAGAACAATTTTGCAGGCATTTGTTTCTGTCCCTGCTAAATTCCCCTGCAGAAGAGAAGCTGTTTTGAGTTCCTAGAATCTGTGCCTCAGGCCCTATCTGTGCCTGCTGTACGGTCTCAGGTGTAGTTTGTAGTCGCAGCACGGTTACCTGTCAGTTCCAGCCTCTGCCTGCCCTCCTTTGTTTAAGCTGATTGTCCCCTGGGGGCTGGGTGTGTCATAGGCTCAGTAAAGTGGTCCTCTGGGTCAGCCCCGCCCTGGGAATCTCCTGGCTCTGCGTGTGTGTTTTCTAGTCCCCACATTCCACCCAGGCCAGTACTGCCTCAGGCAAACCCTTTACTCATGGGGCCTGCATCTCCATCCCAGATATGTTCCCTGGTGGTTGCCACCTGAGAAGATGCCCGGCTTCCTCTGGTTGCCCAGAGAGACGGGGGTGTGACTTCGGAATATCCGGGGTTGAGCCCTATTGTTGCCAAAAATAGCTGGTGCTCTGTGCCTCAGGGCACTGCTGCTCCAGCATGGTTCCCTCTCAGCCGACCATCCTCTCCTCACTCCTGTGCCGCAGAATCGGCACTGACCAGCTGCAGTACAGGCCCTGTCCACACCCTTCGAGAAATCACCCAAGGATCTGGACTCCTGGGGGACAAGCCTTCAGACCTCAGAGTGAGGGTGAAGGGGAGTGCTGGGAGCTCAGAATATCAGGTAGAAAACGTATACAGTTTTATGCCTGGCAGGAGTGCGCCATGGTAGCCTAGTAGGAGAGGTAGATCCAGTTTTTACAGGAGTATGGAGTATAGTGGGAGGACTTTTGAACTCCGCTCGTTTATTTGTGGGGTACTCCAAGCTGTTCTCATGGGGGAGGGGACTCCCGTCTGCTTAGTGATGGATTCTGTACCTTTTGTTTCTATCTTTGGGGTTGCAGCTCGCCTCAGCAGGGTTGATGTGCGTTCTTCAACCTTCTGTCTTGGTGTGGCTCTAATCCACTAGGTTACTTGCTAAATTTCTGTCCTTAACTCTCCTTCTGGACAGGAGCCTCTGTGGAAAGCTGGCTTCAGTCAGCCATCTTGTCTCCCCCCACCCCAGCTAATTTTTAAATTTTTTGCCGACATGGGGTCTCACTGTATTGCCCAGGCTGATCTGAAACCCCTGACTTCAAGCCATCGTCTTGCCTTGGCTTCCCAAAGCGCTAGGATTACAGACGTGAGCCATCATGGCTGGCCTCTTTCTTATGTTTAAGAGAAGTTTGGTGGCAGAAGGTATATCATGTTCATGCAATTTATAAAATTTCTTTCCCTTTCTGAGTTTTCTGATGCTTGAATTTTGACTTTATGCAGAAATACTTCTCACATTTGTTGCAGTCATGGAGCCTCCTTTTGATCTGAGTTCTGATGCACAGGCAAGAGCTTCTATACATTCACATGGTTGCTCCCATGCTTGAGTTCTCTTACGTATAACGAAGACTTCTTCATTATGGAACATTTTCTAAAATTCATCATGGCCGAAGGATTGCTTCAAAACCAAAAGTTTTCAATGCTGAAAAGAGTCTTCTCTTTGACTAAGGCCTTTCCAACTTTGGTTATATGCGGGGGGACCTGCTCCAGTATTCATTTCTGGAATACATTTAATATCAAGGCACAACTCTGACATCCAATTCTTATTAGAACATTTCCTTCACCACATCTTTCCTTATAATTAATTTTAAAATATATTTCAAAAGGTTACCAAGTAAATTAGTCATCTGAGAAATTTAGGAGAACGATCAGAGGAAGGAATCATTTGGAGGAATGAGATCCAAATGTAGGTGCTTTGTTCCAAAATTACTGTGAAAGGACCCTCCTTAGACTACAAGCTGCTAGACTTTTTCCTTCTTCTCAACACCAGATTAACTTTCTGAAAGCATCACTTTCTTCAGTATTAAAGGAACAGATTTATAATCAGGGGGCACTAACTCCAATCAGCTTTAATTTGTGTTCCTTTAACAGGGAGACTTTAGACCACAAATATTTAAGAGAAAGAGTAAAATAGCATAGCAGGAAATCACTGCTGAACTCTAATACCTGGTAACATGGCTTTTTTTCTATTAGAATTATGCAGTACTGAACCAATTTCAGACCATCAGCTCCTCCTCCTCTCTCCGTTAGTGCTATGAATCACATTTACCTAGTATTTCTCTTGAAGCCAGAGGGTTCATGCACAGATTAAATGTTTTTCCAAATGTATTATCTTTCTCCTTAATGTTTTGATCCTGGAGAAAAATTGAAATGTTGGTGTTGGTTTCTTGGGAGCTATTATTCAGGCAGTTGC
Organism: Nycticebus coucang; assembly: GCF_027406575.1. NCBI lineage: Eukaryota > Metazoa > Chordata > Mammalia > Primates > Lorisidae > Nycticebus > Nycticebus coucang. Next base: position 94,407,735 of record NC_069788.1, read on the forward strand.
CTTTCCAAACTTGTTGTGGTAGCTGTGACTTGGGAATTCTCCTTCTGCTCTCCATAGCTCTTACACCACTCCACAGGATTCTCTGGACAGGGCCCATTGCTCCCTAGCTTCCTGGGTGGGGTCCACACTCACATGCTGTATTCAGGAAAGGGCAGAGTCAGGACATGCTTCACTTTTGGCTTGGGCCAGTACCTAAGCCTGGATGCCTGGGTCCTGCTTCCCAAGGGCTTCTACTCTGTGGGTCATTTCTATAGAGGTTCCTTGTGAAAATTAAGAAGAGTGAAAGTTAATTCACTGCTATTAGAAAAGGGTAGAATGTCCAGAAGAAAAATTCATTCTAAGAGAATTTGAGGACAGCCAGAATAAGTAGCCGAAAGGTGCTAATAATGTTTGTTTTTTTTTTTTATTGCCCGTAACCTAATAAGCAAGTGAATAAAGCAAAAATTGTTTAGGTAGCCAGGAGCAAGGAAATATATGAGTGGGGGAAAAAAACTCAAGACACTTGTTAAAGGAACCAGCAAATCACAGTTGACTTCCTTTCTTTCTTCCTTCCTTCCTTTTTTTTTTTTTTTTTGACAGAGAGAGACTCTGGGTAGAGTGTCATGGTGTTATAGCTCACAGCAACCTCAAACTCCTGGGCTCAAGCAATTCTCCTGCTTCAGCCTCCCTAGTAGCTGGGACCACTGGCACATGCCACACACCTGACTAATTATTATTTTTGTTGTTGTTGTTGTTGTTGAGACAGGGTCTATCTCTTGCTCAGGCTGGTCTTGAACTCCAGGCCTCAAGTGATCCTTCTGCCTTGGCCTCCCAGAGTGCTAGGATTACAGGCATGAGCCACTGTTTCTGGCTGCTTGCCTTGATTTTTAATAGTGCCATGGATCATATTCCTAATTGTGTCAGAGTTGAAGCCAGTATTCATTCCCCAAAGGAACTTAATTACTGAGTTGAAGTCAGGAGTAGAGTCAATACACAAAACTCAAACCCCTAGATTCTGTGCCGTTGCTGGAAGTTGATTTCAAATTCTGAGCTACCTAGCATCCGGAGTGCATGAGGAAGTGCAAGCAAATACAGCAGTCAGTGTCCATCGAATAAAAACACTTTTTCTACAGCGGTCTAAGTCTTGTCAGCCTGGGAGAATTCTTTTATGATTATCTCACATACATCAACGTTCACAAACTGTTCGCTAAATACAATAGGGAATTCATCTTTCTCCAGTGTTTAATGCCAAAACATGTCAGGGCAATTCTATGAAGGGCGCAGACCATGTGCTCCAAGGATACAGACCTCAGATTATTTGACTTCACTGCAGCATAAATGGTAGAACATTTTATATGGATAAGAATGGTGAAGATTTATAGGGCTTCTGCTTACTGCTTGCTAAATGCTACAAGAAAGAACTGAGTGAGTATTGTCCACTGAATCCTCTTCCAGCGCTCTCTATGCTATTACCCAAATCTGTATAAAATATACCCAAGGCAAAAACTGGAACAAAGTACCTCAGAATTTTGTTTTTCCTAGATTATATTGAGCATATTGTTCTTTCTGTTTTTGTACATGATTGGCCTTTTAAAATAACGAATGTATTTTCCTCTCTTAAAAAAGAAAAAGCTTTCCAGCAACTTACTTTTAACCTCAACTTTGAGTGATGGAAAAATCAAAGAGATTGATTCATCATAATGGTAATTATGGACTATTTGACTCAGTCGTGCAATCCAGTGTTAAGTTCAATTGAAAAATAATTTGTGGACGATTAGGTTAATGTTCAGTTGTCTTGTATGCTTTTATTTATTACTGTCTCGTATGACTTGTTTTTTTGCTTTTTTTTCCAGGTGAAGCCTCATTTATTTCAAACAAAATAGATTTATCTTTATGAAAATCACACATACATCTAAAACTGTTACAGTTGTGAGCACAATTTTAAGAACAGTAGATGGGCCTTGAAAATCATACATCTCTACTTCCCTTTCTGACTTTGACTTTCTTCTTATGATTTTCTCCCAGACTCATGAGTTGGCAGCTCTAAGGATACATATAAGCCATGATTCACCAGGGGCATGTTCCAGATGGCAGTGGGGCACTCCTGCAGCAACTGTGTCCACATTTTGGCTGCCTTATCCATCAACCTCACTATGGTTTGGCTCTTTATCTATACTTAGGCTATTGCAGACATGACCAAGAAAAAAAAAAAAATAGACTTCAGTAATGATATGACTTGTTTTAAAGCAAACAGTTCGGTATTTAACATATTTTTTCCCCTAAATTTAAGTTTCCTTTTCTCTAGTCTTTTAGGTTCTGTTTTTGTGTATGTTTTGTTGTTTTGGTTTCTAAGCCAAGTTATAGCAGGGGTGAATTTTGTTTGTTTGATTTCAGATTTCAGTTGGCCTCTTAGTTCTTTTCTATAATCCGGAAATGCATCCAAATTCCGGTTATCCTATCTTGAAATCATAATCACAGACCATTTTGTGGTATGGCCCACAGATATTCTGCTATAAATTTATTTATTTCATTACCATTTAGTGAATGGTCAACTTTATTGTAAAGATAGGAAAGAATTATGAGACACAGACACTTAAACATCTTTAAAAAAATATCTTAACGCCGGCCCTATATGTCAGAGGCAGTGGGTTCAAACCCAGCCTGGCCAAAACTAAAAAATATATATATATATATATATATATCTTAAAATCATCTCACGTGATAAGGAAGATGAAAGAAGTATGGTTACTTCTTTTATGGCCGGAGGTCGCGCGAATGCTGAAGGCAAGAAGAGCTCTAACAGTTTAGAGCAGGGCAGCACTCCCTTCCTGGAGATGGTGATCTAGAGCCAGATGTTGAAGGCTGGAGGGATTTGGAAAAAAAAAAAAAAACAAAGAAACAGAGGTAGTAAGGGAATGTGGTGCAGGCATCAGCCACGTGCCCCTCTTGCAGGTGCTGTTTCTCTTTGTGTCTCTGTGGTGAGTTCTTCATAGACTGTCTTCCCCTATGGCGCACCCCCTCGCTGGCTGAAATTTCTTCCTCCCAGATCCTTGTTCCTCTTTTTTCACATCTCCCTCCCCTCTCAGATTTGCATACCCAAATCTTATCAGCTGTCCTGTGGTTAATGCCGAGTTCTCCTGACAACAGAATCCACTCTCTTTGGAATTATTTCACTATGCACCAGCAAGGAGTTACTGCGTAACTGTAAATGAATTGTGCTCGGCAGACCAAGCTGACCTGAGAGGAGGGAAGAGTTAGAAAGAAGGATTAAGGGCTAGTTTGCCTGGAAGGATGAAGTTTTAGATTCCAGAAGAAAGTATTAGGATTTTGCACTATTAACACCAAGGAGCCTTTGAAGCTTTATGAGCAGGGGAGGTACGTAATAAACAAGTAACAATTCTTGTCCATGTTTGATAGAATTAAGATTTTATTGGGTCAGAGTTCTGTAGTCGACTATAACCTGTTTTTACTCATTTTCCTTCCAATTATATAGTAAAACTGGATTTCTTCCATTAAGGTAGATTTGTTCTCTTTATTCTCCTACCCCTTCTGCAGGAAGCTAGAAGAAAATATTAATTGTCTGAACTTACTTGCCCATCTTGCTGTGATAATTCACCATTGTTGGTGCCACTTTTACCTACCGTTGTTATCTTTTTGTGCAAATATATTATATCCCTTACCCTGTGACCTCCAAAAGCCATGATCTGAATTTTATTTCTCAAACTTGAAAATCTTCATTTTTAAGGCATTTTTAATTCCTGGAAAAATTAGCATATGGCATAATTTTCTCTTTTTCATTCTTTAAAATCCTCATTTTTAAGGCATTTTTAATTCCTGGAAAAATTAGCATATGGCATAATTTTCTCTTTTTTACTAAATCAAGGACCAGGCTTAGTGTCTAAATAACTTGTCATTTTTACTGTTTTTCCTTCACTCTCCCCAGGTTTATTGCAGTTTCTAATTTGAGCTCACCATGATAGCCAGACTCTAGACTACTTCATTTTCAAGAGGATTTCTCTGTGGGTACTGACCCTGAAGCTTCGAACTGTGAACCACAAAAAACTATCATAATGGAACTTTCAAGGAAAAAAATTACAGAGTTTTGTTGGACTTCTTGAATATACCCACTCCTGTGGTGAAAGATGATTACCCTCTTAGGAAACTGCTTAAAACAAAAAAAGTAGAAAAGATGACATTTCTGGTCTCTCTCTATATAGGTTGTATCTTATAATCACATGGATTAAGTAGTTTAGAAAGTAAACATACATATATTTTATAGAACATGAAGAGTTCATTTTGCTGATGGTTTTTTATAAAACGCAAGATGTTTTCCAACGTACAAAAAATGCACAGACTTCCAGAGTCAGGAAGGATTTGTAAAGATCATTGGTTCTAGTGATCTTTGAGCCATGATCCTTAGTCTTGGGTCCTGTGGGGACAATTCGGAGTTACTGCTGGACAGATAAGGTGGGAAGCCCACCTTGTTTGAAACCAAATCATCTCCTCTATACTTCAGGCTTTCCTGCTTTATAGAGAAGAACCTTTCCTACAACTTAAAAAGAAAAATTCTGCAAACTACTGATAAGAGTCCAACTACACAGGCAGTTTCTGAACACCTTCTGTAGATGTGTTAACAATAAACACAAATCTCTGTGGGTCCCGATGTTGTGATCCTAATTTGTAACAATAGTGAAGTTGTGTTTAGGTAACTATTTTTAGTGGAACAGTGTACATAGAGGACTCAATATGGTATTTGAAAGTAGAATTTTCTGCACGTATTCTTTCACTAGTGGCGGGGAGACAAAGGTAATGCATTTCAATAGATTTATTGAAAGCCTTTGTGAAATGGTAATTTTAGGTGTGAATGTTTTGACAGCAGGTGGAGCTAGTAGTCGGAAGTCTATTTCTAGGCCATTTAACAAGCGGCAAGAAGTGTACAACTTACATTAATGTGTTTGCATTGCAGCGATTTAGGAATAGCAAACTGTTACACATTGGCTTTGGAAAGTGATCTTATGACTACAGCATAAGAGTCAAGCTGAATGAAACTTCTCTATCCTTTTTTGCAAAGGGTCTTGTGTTTGGGTATGTGTTGTCTTAGAAGTCTAAGACAAGTTAAGGGCATGAGGGTAAGGGATAAGTTCACACAGTTTAATAAATACTCGATGAGTTCGACTTGCACAGTATTGACTTTAAAAGATAAGGTATATGATTCTGAGGGAAAATTGTGTGAAAGAACTTGTTTACACATAGAGAGTTATTTGTATGTGTTATTAGATTATTTCTCTTTTTAAATGGTAGTAAGCATACAGTTAAAATCCACATACATTTTCTGCTAGTGAAAACTAAAGAGCATTTGCTTTCTGTTCCACAAGATTATGAAATAAAGGCCTGAATACTTTATAACTCTGACTATTGATGAGTTGTCTGAATATATAATTTTAAAAATATCACCACTCTTGTGCTTTTTATTCCTTTTGAATCACACAAGAACCATGGACTTGTGCTTTCCCTCCCTCATGTTTGTCTAAGTCTATGTAGTGATAATTTAAGAGCAAATACTGTGCACGTGTTTCTCTCTGAACTTTTTCTTTTTCTTTTAACCATATCATACATGTTAAGAAATTAGAGTTTCTAATGGTTTATCTTGCTGGCTATGTGAATAAATAGTTACCTACTTTTTAGTGCTAGTTTACAGAGTTATAAGATTATTTAAAGCACACATTTAGCCTGGTGTGGTGGCACATACCTACAGTCCTAGCTAGTGGAAGGCTGAGGCAGGAGGATGGCTTGAGGCCAAGAGTTCCAGGCTGTAGTAGGCTATGATCATATCTATAAATAGCCTTTGCATTCCAGCCTGGGCAATATAGCGAGATCCCTTTCTCCAGAAACACAAATACACATATTTTAATGCTTTTTGCTAAAATCTAGAAATAACATCTTCCTATTTTTTTGTTATTTATTCATTTTATGTTACTTATTCAGCAAACGTGTATTGAACACCTACTTCATGCTGGGCACCATGCTAAACACTGGGGACACAATTTTGAACAATGTACAGTGCTTTCCCTCAGCACATCTCAGGCAGACCTACAGCCAGATAATTACCATAGATCCTGATAGAGTCCATGATCGTCTTTTGAACAGAGGGTTGTCAGGTCACAGAAAAGGATTTTAGCTTAGAGAAATCAGAGATGTCTTCAAAGAAGAGAAAATATTTGAGTTGCAACTGAAAAGACATGTAAAAATTTAATAGGAGAAAGAAAGGAGAAAGCGTATCATTCCAAGCAATGCATTTTATACATGCAAAGGTATAGGATATGAAAAAGTCTGTTGTCTTGGGACGTTTGGAGGAGTCTAGGGAGGTAGACTGGGTAAAGTTTTGAAGGCTCTTATAGAAAATACCATCATCAGTGAACAGCTTATTTAAGAATGTCAACTAATTTCAATGTTATTTAATTGATTAGCTTTTGATGTTCATAAAACTAAAGTTATGGCCTGGGTGTGGTGGCTCAGCCTATAATTCTAGCACTCTGGGAAGCCGAGGAAGTTGGATCACTTGAGCTCAGGAGTTTCAGATCAGCCTGAGAAAGAGTGAGACCCCATCTCTATTAAAAATAGAAAACCTGGCCAGGTGTAGTGGTGGGCACCTGTAATCCCAGCTACTTGGAAGGCTGAGTCATAAGGATTGCTTGAGCCCAAGAGTTTGAAGTTGCTGTGAGCTTTGGTGGAGCCCTGGCTCCATCCACGGTGACAGAGTAAGACTCTGTCTCAAAAACAAACAAACAACAACAAAAAAAACTAAAGTTATGGATATAATCTTATGAGAACAGGGCATGGCTAAGACTTCAATTTTAACCTCAGCTAGCAGTTCCTGGCCACGAGGTGATTAGATGGGAATGGAGCTGCATCCATGTGTGTGTTTAATAATTGCTGGGGAAATGCTGCATATGCTGATTTAATATGATTAAACCCTAAGTGAACCCTAAAAGTGTCTTTCATTTTCACTATTGATTGCTAGGGTTGGGTTTGCATATTTCTTGCATACCTGCCAGGCCCTCTGCTAGGTGCTGGAGGAATGCCCTGTCACCTACCGCACAGCCAGCTGCCTCCTCAACTTCTCTTGGTTGTCTACCAAGCACAGAAGACTTCGCACTTCTGAATGGCACCTCTTCATCTCACCCAATCCTGTTGTTCTTCCCCCAGACTTTCTCCTCCGTTTAAGCGACTCCACCTAGTACTCAAGCCAGAATCTCTGGGTTATTCTTGACATCTCCTCCTTTCTCACCCACCACATCTAATTCTTCATCAAGCTATGTCATTTCGATTCTAAAATTTATCTGGAAACTTTCCACTCCTCTCATTCCCACTGCCAGCCCCTGGCAACCACATCTCTTGCCAGTAGGTTCCTAATTGGTCTCCCTTTTTACATTTTTTGTTTCCCCCAATCTTTTTTTCAAGATAATAACCAGCAAGATTTTTTAAAAAAATCTAAATCAGAATTTAAAATCACTTCCCGATTCAGACCTTCTGTTGACTTCCTAAATAAAAGCCAAATTATTTACTGTGCCCAACAGGGGCCTGCGAGTTCTGGCCCTTGCCTCTATCTTCAGTCCTGTTTTCTGTCATTTTCTCTCTTGCTCGTTACATCCCAGCCACAATGGCCTCTTTTCATTTTTCCACTTTCCCACCCTATGGCCTTGGTACATGCTCTTTCCATTGCCTGGGATGCTCTTTACCTCCATTAGCCAGTTGGTATTGTCTCAGGATTTATGTCTTAGTTTCATCGCTGCCTCTAAGACATGTCTCCTTCACCAGAGTCTACTCTGCAAGAGGATTCCTGTGACTGACTCTTTCACAGTCTCTTGGCTTTTCCGTCATTGCTCACCCCACAGTTTACAATTATGTCTGTGTTTGCCATTGAACCTGTGTGACGACTGACTCCCCTGCTAGACAGGTATCTCTGTTAGGACTAGAATCACGTATGTTCTCTTTCCCCCTGTTTTTTTTTTTTAATCTTTTTTTTTGTGTGTGTGTGGTTTTTGGCCAGGGCTAGGTTTGAACCTGCCACCTTCGGCATATGGGACCAGGGCCCTACTCCTTGAGCCACAGGCGCCGCCCTCCCCCTCTGTTTTAATACGGTACCTGACCCACGTTAGGTCCTAAAAAATTGTAAAAGAATAATTTAAAAACATAAAGATAGGCTGATTTTTTAAGTCTGTAAATCTTTAATTACAAATAAGAAAGATAACGGAAAATTAAGAAAATTATTCCTACATTTTTTTATACTATTGAAACTATTTTAGAAAGCGTCTACAGCTTAGTATTGCCTCACCAAAAGGAGAAGTGTGCCTGAGTTATTGTGTGATTGGGAGCTATTTTAAAAACAGAGTGATAATGGTTTTTTATGGAAATCCTGAGTTATAAAAATGAACCATTCTTTTTATATATTGAGGGCTCAGTTCACGAAAATGTTTAAATTCTTGGCTCTGCTCTTTAAACCTACTACAAAGATCACATTAGAACTCATTTTAATAGACATTGTAAACACAGTATCCAATCTCACATTATCATGCTGGGCTCTTTTATTATGAGAGTCACAGGAAGCTGAGCCTGAGGCTGCTGAACACGTTGTGGGGTGTATCCAGGGCTGGGGATGGCGCCAGCTCTATTGTTTATGTAATATTCTCTCCACCTTTATCTGTGGTGCGCAATTGGTATTGACTTTTGAGAAACTACTTCTCTGACCCTGTCTCCCAGTTGGAAAACAAACCTGCCGTAATGACATCTGGCTGGGAAAAGCGGGATCAAAGAAGCATAAGGAAAGAAAATTATGAGACCTTGTTTAATAAGTAGTTTCATGCTTGTCTGTTAGATCTGTTAGAAGGAAGAGTATTAAACTTTTTCAAGGTCACCATTCCTTTATCCCCAGAAAAGGCTTGGTGAATCCTAAAAGTGTTATTTTTGTTTTCACTATGGATGGCTACTGTTGGTTCTACTTAGCACATGTCTTTTTTTTATTCTACAGGTCTTCAGGAGTAAATACTGTTACTGAAAATTAAGATAGAATTTGGATTATTAATAATATTTATCACTGTTCATTTCTACTTTATTTTTTCTCAAAGAGGAAGATAGTCATGTTTAGTAACTTGTTTCTTTCCAATTTTTAGGTATATTGCTGGAGGGTTTTTTAAATATTGTAAGGAAAAAGAAGGACGCTCAAGTATATCGAAATGAAATAAGACACATCTTCACAACCTTTGATGTGCACTGTAAGTGTTTAAGTGTTTATATTATAAAAAATTGCTATTAAGGAACTGGAAATGGTCAAAAAAATAAATATACAATGTACTGGGAAAATTATTTTGCTGTATTAGCTATTACTATAGGTGTTGATACATAACATTTGCCATAGATGAAATATGTATAATATTTACAGTTATATAATTGTACTTATATATTGTACCTTTATTGTAATGAGGACAGCAAAAGGACTGGCTAAGTGGGAATATAGGCCAAAGCCACCTATGTAATTGTGGGACGCTGTGTGGCTTCTTCAACTCCTGCTCTGACCCACATGTGATTGTAGGAACTGTTTTCCCACACATAGTTTGGCTGAAGACCCTCTCAGCCCCACAGGTCACCAACAGGATGAAAAGACTTGTATAGTCTAGGTTCAGTGTCTTGGATGATATAACTCCTCCCTAAATATTAATATATCATAATTGTAATACCAAGCTAGGAAGAGAATTTTGGTTTCAGCTTATTCCCTAGGTTTGATGAAGGGAATTGTGAAAGCTGAATTGTTTTGACAACTTACACAGACTCAGTGTGATTATTATAGTGCATGTTTCCATATAGTCCTTTCCCTGGTACTTAGAGAATCAACAAAATGATCGGGCTTCAAACTCAGCTGGGATGGGAGGTAGTGGAATGAGGGAGTGAGGGTAGGGAAGGAGGGAGGGGATTGGTAGAGTCATGGTGTATGGCACACCTCTTGGGGGCAGAGCACAGTTATAAGAGGGACTTTACCTAACAAACACAATCAGCGTAACCTAATTCTTTGTACTCTCACTGAGTCCTAAACAATAATAATAATAAAAAAAATCAGCTGGGATTGGGAGGCCAAGGTGGAAGGATTGCTTGAGCCCTGGAATTTGAGAGTACAGTGAGCTGTGATTGTACCGCTGTACTCCAGTCTGGGCAACAGAGTGAGACCCAATCTCAAATAAATAAACAAACAAACAAATTTTTTTAAAAGAAAGACTGTACTGAAGGAGAGTATTACTACAGTTAGATGCTTAACACATTGACCACCACACTAGAGCAAATTTTCCCCTCCTTGAGGCCATCGTGTTTTATTAGGTCAAGACTCATGTGAGTTATACTATATGCTTTGTGAGGACCTGGGCTCAAAACTAGCATAAGTTAAATACAACTCAAATGGCTGTTAATGTGTTAAATTCTTCCAACGAGACGATCTCAGATTACCATATATGTAAAACGAATTATAAATTACTACTTTTCTCACAATGTATTAAAATAAACTTTCACGCAAATATGGCTAAACTAACAGTTCTTAGCATTTACAAAAGTAAGTGAATGTTTTATGTTTTGTTTTCAAATAGATCGTGGATTTTTAACTTTGGAAGATTTCAAAAAAGCATTTAGGGAGGTGGCTCCCAAATTACCAGAAAGGACCGTTCTTGAAGTATTCAGGTAAAGCACTGAAATCTTCATGTGCACGCACCTGGTTTGACTTACTATTTGCTTTCACAAATTTTTGATTTTATGGAGAGCACTTGTTAATGCCAGTTTTTCACTTAGGAACATTTTTGTCCTGTAGCGTAGTGTCATCATCTGTAGTTAGCTGTGAGTCCATCCACAATTTTGACAGGGTGCTCCAAAGTGGGTAGAGTATTTGCGCACTAGGCAGACCATGAAAGCACTTACTAGTAGAGGCAGGGGAGGATCAGGAAGAAAGCAGAACTTCTCCAGATACCTATGTATCAACCAAGAAAAAAATTGGCCTTTATTAATATTTAGCATGGATTCTGGTATCTTTGCAAGGTCTGTATTACAGACAAACACAGGTTACATGTCATTCTTGGATTGTCTGAGGAGCAAGTTGGAGCTGCCTAATGGTGATCCCCATTCATTGGCTTCAAAGCTATTGACACACGTTACAGTTCACATGTACCTATAAAGTGGATTTGAAGATTTTATTATTATATGGTTCTTTTCAACTAATTCTGACAGAATGGACAAGTGGTTTAAAAGCAGTTTCTGTTAGGAAACTGCAGACTGAAGGTAATATTAATAGTGTGATCACATGAGAACATGGCAGAGTTGTCTCCACTCTGACTCCCAGCACGTGCTTATCACCAACCCTGTTACTAGCTGTCTTAATTAGGATTCAGGACACCACCAAGAGCCAGAGAACCCAAAAGAGCAGAAGCTCAAAAAACGATAGCAATGTGTTTCTTTCTCACATAAACATAGGCAACCCAGGGCTGAATAATGACAAAACTTTCAGGAAAGATCCAGATCATCCCCCTTCCACTGCTCTGGCTGTGTTTTTGCCTCTTTGCTTGAAAATGGTTGCTGGAGTTTCAGCTATCAAATATGAATTCCAGCTAGTTGGGAGGAAAGGAAGCAGAAGGTACGCGCCTGCTTTTAAGGCTCTATGTTATTTCTACTTACATCTCAGTGAGTAAAACTTGGTTCTAAGGTCATGCATAGGTGCAAGGGGAAGGGGCTTTAGAAAATGAAGCCTTTGCTCTAGGCAGTAATGTGCCCACCGGTAAGGGTTCTGATAGGAGAGAGAGAGAAAAAATGGGTATTGGGGGATATCTGGCAGATATCCCCATTAGGGATAAAAGTAATTTAATAAAATGTGGTCAGAAGCCAGCCCTGCTCTATAGAAACTATGAAGGAGGTTATTTGACCAAGGTTCTGTCCTCATTATCGTTTATAGCAACATAGATGAAATTCCTCTGGTACGTCATTCACTGAAGAAGAGCAAAGAAGGAAGTTAAAGCCAGATGCATACAAAGTGTCGTAGGACAGTATTACTTAGTTGTATTTTGTAAATGCAAGTCCTTTAAGATATAGTAGCATCTTTGTATATATAGTTTGTGAAGAGCTGAGTAATGAATATTAATATATTTCTACCCACAGAGTGTATTTTTAGCAAAGGAACTAAAAATTATTAGTAATTTTCATTTACAAGTAGACAAGTTGTCGAGATTTGGTGAACTTTATGGGTTAAATTGTTGTAGTAGGACGGCGCCTGTGGTTCAGTGGGTAGGGCGGCGCCCCATATACCCAGGGTGGCGGGTTCAAACCCACCCCCGGCCAAACCGCAACAAAAAACTCTAAAAAAAAAAAAATTTGCTTTAGTAGATGCTTCCTTGTTTGAAAAATATACATAAAAATAGCCCTTCAAGGTAAAAGCAGGGTTTTAACAATGAATGAGATAACTGCTTCTTGGAAGAAATGCTACAGGAAGAGCATTTTTGAAACAGATGTTGAGAAATATGAGTTTATTTTAAATGATAATATATGTCACCTATTAAAACTCTTCACACCTGCTTTAGTAGATTGAAAAAGGAATACTTTAACCCAGCTAAAAATCACCTGTTTTAGCCACAAATTTGAAAATATAAAATTTCAATAGTTTTAAGACATTTTCTAGAACAATTAATCGATATTGGAAAAGATGGACATTTGCTTGCTGAATTTCAGTTAGCAATAACAACAAAGTAATTTTTAAAAACAAATTTAAAAACTTGTAAGCTTTTGCATCATCAGAGGATGGAATTAAAAGCTGAGGGTGTGAGTGCTACGATAACCTTGTCACATTCAGATCTACATGTTTTCATGAGGTACCTATGATAGCTATTAAAACCAAATATCAAACAATTGAACTTTAAACTGCTCAGTCACAAAGGATTGAGGCAAGATATTCAGAAAGAATAAAGTATGTTCAATCACATTGTTTTCATTAAATATTGTTAATCATTTCTAGTGAGAGCAAAATGTTATTTGCCGTTCATGAAATATTTTTATCTTTATTGAATTCTCTAGAAATTTCTGTTATTTTTATAATGGGCCTGATACATTCACATGTAAATATAATATAATTATATTCATATTGTAGAGTATATGCCCACGAATCTTGTGCTTACTAGGGTTGTGTGATCAAAACAGTTTGGAGGAGACTGCAATACAGGCGGTCCCAGAGTTACAAGTATCTGACTCACATACAACATGCACTTACAAATAGAGGCTGTTACAGTAAATACTCCAGTTACAAATATCTGAGTAACGTACAACTCGCACTTAGGAATGGAGGCTATTACGTGTACAGGTAAATAGGTAAATGTGCCTGTTCCAACTTACATGCAAATTTAACTTACGAATAAACCTACAGAATCTATCTCACTCATAACGCAGGGACTGCCTGTATTACAGCCAAACAGGACATCTTAGTTGATCGAATATGTCCTGTTTGAACTCTCAACTGTATTTTCATAACACCTAATCCCTACGCCAGAATTAATGATCAAAAAAGGTAATGATGGAAATTGTGAACTCAACAAAGAGAGATAAACATTTCCTTTTCTTATCAATTGAAGTAGGCCAAAGAAACAGAGATACCTAACTTACCTACATATCCCTGTTTCAGTGGTAAAAACAACTTTCAAGAATAAAAGAATAAAAATCAGCTGCTGAGGCTGTTAGGGATGCAAAATTATATAATGTTTCTAAAGTTAGACATTTACTTTCTGAGAGATTTGAGTAGCTTTTGACTTAATTGACAAGCAGAGTTCATTGCTCAGGGCCCCAATAACCTAGAAGAAAACTGATCTCTGAAAAGCATTACTACAAGAAGGAAACCAGAGAGGGAGAATTCTAATTAGATCAGTGTCATCTGTGTTTTAAATGAGTGAAGACGTTTTTGTATCTTCAATTCAGACTGCCAGACTCCTCCCAGAGAAATTTCTAAAGATCAAGAATAGTCTCTTTCAGAAGTATTTGCCCATATTATACTTTAATTTTACAAGCCAAATCAAATAACAACAATAAAGCCAATCAAACAATAAAAACAATCTAAAGAAAGAGACTTGAGCATAAGGCATCAAAGAATCATTTCCCTTTATAACTTGATAGAAATACTGGTTTATCATTCATTCACTCTGAATGTTACCAGAACTAAATGAGATACTTTTATAAAGTTTCTGAATTATTGCTCAAGTATTCTGGTGATGTTCACCATTGCTGTACTATAGAACAGTATTTTCTGTTGTCTTTTTTGTTCAAAAACGTTTATGTGGGCCATTGTACTTGAGTAAAAATATATCATGGATTGAATGCTAACGTTTTTGAGTTGCATCCCTCTGAGAATGCTGATTATGCTTATGTTGGAAATCTTTTAGAATGTTCTGTTATTTTTTATTGTAATTGCTTGCTTTGCTCACCATGACTAATGATGAATTTTCAGCAATGTATATTCTCCTTGTACTGCATCCAATGTGGCTTTTTCATTTTTCTGTTTTGGTTTTATTTTTTCTTTCATATTTTCTTGAACTATATTTGCTATTGTTTCATTTTTGTTAGTTTGCTGTATCCTGTTATTTTATAGTTCTTCCCCTAAGCCTTTTTTTTTTTTTTGGTTTTTGGCCAGGGCTAGGTTTGAACCTGCCACCTCCGGCATATGGGACCGGCACCCTACTCCTTGAGCCACAGGTGCCGCCCCACCTAAGCCTTTCTATATCTCCTTTCAACTCTTGTTTTATAGAGGTGTTTGCTTTATTAGAAGCAATCATGATTTTTAAGATTTTATATTTAAATGGATAATTGCTTAGGGGATGCTAATTATAACTTTTAACATATAAATTTAAAATAGCAAATTTTCTACTGAGGAAAGGATCATGAGGAATAACTTACTTTCATAGAGCAAGGGATATCTCATGTAAAAACCCAAATCAAAAATTGATACTCATTTGTTATCTCTAAAGAAATCATCAAATGTTTAATATTTGGACTTCAAAATTTGAGACTTCTTTCAGTGTTTAAAATATATAACTTTGCTTTTCTCTTAGAGCTGGCAGTCGTGATTGTGTATGTACTGAGGCTAATATTAAATATGCTGTTTCATTATTACTCAGAAGTTCTTAGGAGATTCATTTTCTTGAAGATTTTTGTTGTTGTTCAACTCACTAAAAAGGGCAGGAGTTCAAAAACATAAGATCTGAATAGTACTGTTTGTACTGTGGAATTGATGTTAGATAATAGGCGGTTTCTAGCAATTGAAAGTTAAAATAAGAAATATCTTTCCTATTTAAGACTAATAAAACTCGTTGAAAACTTTGTAGTGCTATCTTTTTTTTTAATATTCAAAAATATTTGGTGATTCTAATGGGGAAAGTTAAACCTCCTTAACCTGGCTCTCTGACATCTGGTCCCTTTTCTAAACTCAGCTTTCATCAGTCCCTAATTCCCGCATTTCCCTGGCATAGTACCTGCTCCTTTGATTCTGTGATGTGCATTTATATCTCAGTCTGTTTCCCTTGCCTGGCAATACTTCCCCCTATTCCTTACCTATCCACATTTGAACTATATTTTAAGCTCTTGCTCAATAAAGCCCCCCCACACTATAATGAATAGTCTTATCTCCTTCCCCTAAATGTTGATAGTATTTATTTTTATATATTTTTTCAATACTTACTTGTAAACAAAAAAACAGTGTTTATGATTATCTTCATTAAATACTATGAGCTCTTTGAGTTTATGGACTTACCTAAAATCTCTACTATGTCTGGCATGTCGCTTTATGCATTATAGTTTAATAAATAATTGTTGGTCCATTGTCACTTATTCCAAATACCCAGTGACAATAAAATTCTCACAGTTTTCTTCATGGTTGAATTTATTTCTTATAAACTAGGAAAGGATACTTTCAGATGCAGTCAGGAGCTTTATAGCCACATGTGGCTTTGCTTTTCATTTTTCTCTTTCTACGTGTGTTTTTCATGAATTAATCTCCGACAGTCTCTTTCTGTTTTATTTTGGGGATGTTTTCAGTTCATGGTTTAGCTTCCACTGCCATCAGGGAGCTGGCTTAATGTTCTTTCTTGACTTTCCCCACCATCATCACCCCACGGAATTTCTGGCTGGCAGATTTTCTCTGCATGGATATGTTTACTTCTCCATGCCTCGGAGCTTTCTCCATCTCATTGTAAGAACTGCTATTTGTACATAGCCGCCACCTGTCAGTTGGCAAAAAGCTCTGAGAAGCTGCTTCTGCTTCCAAGTCATGAAATGAAATGTGAACGTGCAGAAGGTCCATGCCCTGACCCAGCATCCAAGATTCTGAGTGCACAGGTGGATTCCCAAAGACTAATGTAAAGTGGAAATATTGAGGCACCAAATGCTCTCCCATCAATGTCTGGAGATGAATTATATCCTGATTTTTGATAAAAGAATCCCTTTCTTCATGTTACGTGGGGGAAGGTCAAAGTATATAGAACATTTAACTCTCCATTTGGGGGTATTAAAAATTGGTTGAAAATCAGATTGTCACCACTTGTCCGATAATATGTTCTCAATGTCAGAGCATTAGTGGGCTTAGGAATGCAATTTTAATAGGGACCAATGGATATTCTCTTGGCAGAAAAATCATATGTTCTTCATATCACAGCTGTCATAAAGGAAAGAATTGTCATGAACTTGGGTGAAATGTACTGATGGGCTCTTCTGTTATACTGATTGGAAGAGTCTTACAGAGCCACGGGGCCTACAGGAAAGTAATGTAAAGTAGCATTTATTTTTTTCACATCATTTGCTTCTCTTTTGAAATGTTACTCCTCACTGTGTTCTTTGGCTTCCTATAATTCCTTTCTGCCAGCAGCCAACTTGTTGCATATCATTTTCTTGGACCATCTCTATCAAGAGAAAGTTTCTCATTCATTATTTTGTGTATCAGAATGATTGTCTTCTATGTAAGGTCATGTGACCTCAGTAAGATCCCAGTTATTATAATGAGTACCTGTTTTGGTGAAGATGATTATTGATCTGTGTCTACATGCTTCTGTGTATAGAAAGATGTAAAAAAGACCAGATATCATGTCTCATTCTTTGTAGCCATACATAGATAAGCAGTCACTAGTTACTCCTGCTGTGTATCATGGCCAAAGAAGTAGACTTCTTGAGTTTCTAATTTTTATTTCATGCATTTTTACATCTCCTTTGCAATGGTAATGCCATAGTTTTTAATCTCATTTTCTTTTGTTTCAAAATTTTAATGTCAGAGATGACGGAAGGAGGAATATGACTGTGTAAATTGTTAAGCTGACCTCAGAATTTCTCCTCTGAGGGACTTCTAGGGACTTTTGCATGTAATATATTAATAAAACTGCACTTTAAAAATCCAAGTATAGAAATAATTATATTCTGGTCATTTTAAGAAAATTCCAAGCCTAATGCAGTGGTTCATGCCTGTGATCACAGCAATTTGGGAGGCCAAGGTGGGAGGATTGCTTGAAACCAGGAGTTTGAGACCAACTTTGACTATGTAGTGAGACCTCATCTCTATAAAAAATTATTGGCTCATGTATGAAGATAGTCCTTTTACCAGTGTGAGCTTTAAAAATAGTACACAGAAATTGAAGCTCAGAAACTAGACCACAAAACAAGAAGAGTGATGACTTCATTACATAGTTTTTCAAATAGAATGTGTTATTTTGTTTTTTTTTTTTCAGTTAAGCTGATTTATGAAGTCCAAATTATGAAGCATATGTTATTTGATTGGAAGGAATATTTAATCTCTTTCACATTTTAGAATGCCCAGGTTTTGTAGTCCTCTCTTGTATTAAACTCATAAAGATGAAAATTCTACTTAACCTTCAAGGCCTAGCTGTTATTTCTTATCTTGAAAGTGGTCCTAGACTACACCCTACCCACCCACCATTCAACCCCCCAAAAGGAAATTGGCTTCCTCTTCTGCTTTAAACACCTCATCTGTTATAAATATCTTCTGTATGTTTTTACATAGTTACTTGCATGCATGTATATTTCCAGTATTAGATGTGACCTTAACATGAGCAGGCACAGTGGAGTATTCATCACCACCCTCCCCACAGTGCATAGCACAGCTTTGTAGGGTTGAATAGATGACTACATCTTATGCAAATTACTGGCTTATGTAGAGAACAGGCTCTCTATTATGTCTTGTTTGTTTTACTCTGCAAATGCCACACTGGCACCATGTTAGCAGTGTGGAGCCTAGTCAGACCCTGGGATGGAAATCTTGAGTTCTAGTTCCAGCTCTGCCTCTGGCCCATATTTCTACAAATCAGTGCACCTGTCTGGACCGCACTCTCCTCCTCTCAGAAACGAGGGTGTTGTGTTGTATGATCTGGCAGGCTTCTCTAGCTCTGAAATCCGTGGTGGGGTCATCTATCATAGAGAGTGGCGTGGCTGTCTCCTTTATTTTCTCTGTGTACCACAGATATTATTCAGAATCCACCACAGCATGAATATAGATGTGGTCTGTCAGTGTGACAAAGACTGTTCTCAAGAGGAAATGACTGGCTTTGACAGCTATCCAACCCTGGGTTTAGTCTCTGAGATGTCAGTATAACAAGTGTTATGGTCAACGTGTCCAATTCCTCATCTGCATATATGGTTGAATATGCTGTTCTTGCTGTAACAGCATGAGGGCTCTTTCCCTTTTAATTCAGTGGTCACACAGAAAATGCTGCCATGGTTTCTTTCTGTGACCAAATGTTCCTGACCCTTTCAGTCATCCTTGAAGTTATTAATAGCCACATGTCATGAATGTATTCATGCCATTTTCCTTTCTAGAAAAAGGAATCAATTTCTTACGTTTTTCTTTTGTAGCAGCTAGCTAACTTCTGGTGGAATTTTTGATAATATTGCGTGCCACATTTATAAAATATGAGGAAAGGGCCAAGGAAGGGGAAGGGAGGGGGGAGGTTTGGGTGGAGGAAGGGTAATGGGCGGGGCCATACCCATGGTGCATCTTAGAATGGGTACAGGCGAAACTTACTAAAGGCAGAATACAAAGGTCTACATACAGTAACTAAGAAAATGCCATGAAGGCTACGTTGAACAGTTTGATGAGAATATTTCAGATTGTATATGAAACCAGCACATTGTACCCCTTGATTGCACTAATGTACACAGCTATGATTTAACAAAAAAAATAAATAAATAAATTTAAAGAAAAGAAATGTGTATTTAATAAAATAAATTTGTATTTTATGAGATACTTAAATCAGCATTGTTGTCATTAAAAAATAGGCTCACAGTTAAGACTTACATCCAAGTTTTTGTTGTCTTCCTTATACATAGCCTAAAACCAGGAGCAAAGATTTCCAGTACTATATTTTAATCTGTGACATACCAAACTATAAATTTGCTACCTTATGTCTAGCCATCTTGTGCACCTACCTCCTACCTAGTCCTCCTTCTCCAGCAGGCTGCCTTAAATAGGTACATCCTTGTTCACAGAACTCTCCAAAGACCAGCAGCATCAGCACTGAGGAGCTCATTAGACATGCCCAGTCTCAGGCCCCACTCTAAAGGTACTAAGTCAGAAATGTTCACCTTCATGTAATTCGTGAGTGATTCATATGCACATCAAAGTTTAAAAATCATTGGCCTACCCTTTAGGTTAAATTTTGGATAACGAGTAAATAATGTCACTTCCTGACCCCAATAGCTTTTCTTTGCCTACTAGATAATGTCTATATTCTTTAGCCTGACATACATGACCCCTGCAGACAGCAATTGGTGTGTCTTTTTTGTATGTCCCCAGCATATCCCAGATCAAATATTCTACTCCACCGTTCTGGTCAGTTTGCCACGTACCAATACTGTCTCATCTCTCTTCTAGCATTTTTGTTCACACCAGTTCTCTCTCCTCCTCCTCCCTCCACTTCCCCATCCACATATCTGAATGGTCTCTATTCCTAAGCTGAACACCCTTTCCTATGTAGCCTTCCACTGTCACTCCAGCTTACAGAATATCTTCCTCCTTTCTTAGAACTCCTTTAGCACTTGCCAGTCCATATATCTATCAAGAGCAACCACAACGGGCGGCGCCTGTGGCTCAAGGAGTAGGGCGCCGGTCCCATATGCCGGAGGTGGCGGGTTCAAACCCAGCCCCGGCCAAAAATCAGGAAAAAAAAAGAGCAACCACAACATCACTGGCAACTAACATTGACTGCTGAGTATTTACCATGTACCATTCCTGTGAGGAATCCTCACAGGAACAACTCGTGGGTTAGGCTCTGTTCGTTCCCTGTTTTACAGATGAAGAGGAGAGGTCTAAGGACTTGTGCAGGGGGCTCCCAGCTGGTTATTGATGGAACCAAGATTCAAACTAAGGCCAGCTGACTTTCAAGCTGGTGACCTTAATTACCGTTATATTCCTTTCTCACTTTTAACAGTATATATGTCCCGAAGATAGGAATCATGCATCTATATCTCTACATAGCCTAGCATAAACATGAGAAAGCAAGGCATATTCACTCTGCCCCAAAAAGCATTCTTGATAAACTCATTGCATAATTATATAGCTTTCCCTTTTCATATGAATTGCTTTGGTTTGGACTGTTAGACTGAAGATTTCATCTGAAAAAATGTACAAAAGGAAGCAGATGCTGCATTTTATCACATGGAGCTATAGAAGGCATTCCAGTTGGGACTGTTGTGATAGGAACCCACGTGTTAACACATCTTGCCTATGGAATTTATATCACAATACCAAATTATTTGCCAAATCAATTATAGAAGCAAAAAGTATTTAAAATTGCTAGACGAACTTTTATCATAATTTTAACTGGGGTAGGGGTGCTAAACTGAATTCACGATTTTTTTCTTCATAAGGCAAAATTAGACTTGATTCACTTGAAAGACCCTTTTAATTAGTTACTGTGAGTTCAGCATTGTGTTAAGTCCAGCTTGTCCACATGATTTGCTCTGCTTCCCTCCTTAGTTGCAACCTCCTGCTGAAGAACACTGGGGCGAAGTCGTGATTACAAACTTAGTAAGATGCCTCTGAGTTTCTGCTCTTTCCCTTGCTTCTTCCTGTCCCAGCCCTTGAACCTACTGATGGCTCATTTGGTAGATTTAGGCTCCCTTAATTTAGGCCAACCCAAGGAGAGACCGGACAGGGCTTTCTCTTCCTTATCTTCACTTGGAGCCCAGGCCTCTGTCCCAGGGCCCTGCCCTCAGTTCTGACCTTTGTTGCAGGGCTCTGGTACCTGGGCCTGCTCTTTGCCAGTCTGAGACCTTAGTTTCCCATTTGCCTTCTTTCTGCAGTGTTCTTCCCCCCCTAAACACGCATTCTACCTTCTACAGTTAATCAGTTTCTCTCTCCCTCTCTCTCTCTCATCAAGTGTACGTGCGAGAGATCGCTCCTTCCTTGATCTTCTTGTTTAGATCCCCCATGCCTGCCTTGATCCCAGAGTGGGGCCACATTCACATTTCAGGCCGAGTCTGTGATCCCTTTGGGCCTTTAGATTACCAGAATCTTTCTTTTGTACTCAGTTCCTCCCCACCCTGGTCCCTGGTAATTTAGAATGCCTTCCCTTTCGTGCTGTTGTCTGACATGCCTCTCAGGTCATGTAATGCCCCTATTGCTGTCCAGGAAAGCTTTAACTCAGCTGTCTACCATTCTCTATGCAGGGATAGCAAGAAGTTGACAAGTTTGCCATCACTGACCTTTCCTGTACCTGTGGCTCCACTCTTCTGCTGAGCCGAGGTCTTCTCAGTGTGATAACGCACACCAATTCATTTGATTTGCCACATGAGGTGAAATCTGT
This sequence comes from Nycticebus coucang, assembly GCF_027406575.1. Lineage (NCBI taxonomy): Eukaryota > Metazoa > Chordata > Mammalia > Primates > Lorisidae > Nycticebus > Nycticebus coucang. The sequence continues at coordinate 94,429,571 of NC_069788.1, forward strand.
TCACCTCTGTGTAAGACTGTCCTCTGCAACGATGGTACCAAACCTTCCCCACTTCTGTGCTTTACAGGTGATCTCGTTCTTCATGGAGAGGATCGTGGCCTCCACCTGGGTTTCCTTTACTGCCCCCCCCCCTTCACCTCCAAAGTTTCCTAGTTCCCTTGATTTTATTTCTAAGAAAAGGGGGTCTCTTCTTTTTTTCTAATTCCTCTTTTGTTCTGGTCTCATCGCTTCCTCATCTTCTGAAATGAAATGTCTTATCACTTCTCCATCAGCCATTCTCTCTGCTGTTTAAAACTTCTACACCTGCCTGCAGATGTACTCAAAACCAGCCTAGGAAGCTGCTCTCGCCACCTGTGTCCCTCCAGTTATCCCCGGTCCATTTGCTCAGGGTTCATTTTTATTAGCTTTTCGCAGCAGTCATCACTTTGCCTAGGAGCCCTATCCTCGAGTCACATCCTTCCCAGCTTTCATCACACTGTATCTTCCCACTGCCAGAGATGGTGGTGCCCATTCACCGATCACCTACTACACATTAATAATACCTTACTGAGTCCTCACAGTGAGGGCACATCAACTGGTATTCCTACCCACTTTGTACATAAGGCTGAGAATGTTTCTTGCTAAATTTGAGCCAAGCTGGATGTAATTCTCAATTATTTTACATTTTGGTCAAAGAAAAGATGTCATAGGAAACTGGCAGATACTCAAAACTTTTAATCATAATCAGATTGCCAATACTTGTTAATGGTCAAGTTTTTTTGTCACATCTCAAAATTCTATCTTCTGATTTAGGAGTGCTACTGCCTAATGATAATGGTGGGGTAGACTGAACTTAAAGTTTAAATAAAATGTCTGTACTTCACGTCAATTGCAGAATTCAGTTCACAACAGCTAAGATGCAGAAACAACGTAAGTGTGCACCAAGGGATGAATAGATAAAGAAATTATGGTACAAGGTTGGAGAAAAAGTGCTGCCCACCTCATTGCTGAGTATACCACGGTCTCCTTCTAAGTACTCCCCTTGGGAAGTTGTGCACCGTCACCAGTGCCTAATCCACCCTTCAAAGCACTTTGTCTAGGATGAGTTCACAAACTTAATTGTCAGACTGGGTATGACGACAGCTCTGAAGGCCATTCCAGAAAGAGTCCCAAGATTGCTTTCAAGGGTGGACTAGGTGCTGGTGTCAGTGCATAACTTCCCAAGGGGAGTGCCTCGTAGGTGACTTTAGTGATATTCAGCAATAACATACGTAGCACTTTTTCTAGGATGAGTTTGTGGACTTGACTGTCTGACTTCATATGTGTACAGTGGAATATTACTCAGCTTTGAAATAGAAGGAAATTGTGCCATTTGTGACAACCTGGAGAAATTTGGAGGATATTATGCTAAGGGAAATAAGCTAGACACAGAAAGACAAATGCCATATGTCTTTACTTACATGTGAATCTAAAATCGTCAAATTTAGAGAAACAGAGAGTAGAATGGTGGTTGCCAGAGAGTGGGGGAAATGAGGAGACGTTGGTAAAAGGGTACAGACTTTTAGTTACAAGTTAATAAACTCTACAGATCGAATGTACAGCCTGGTAACTATGGTTAATAATAATGTATTCTTAAAATTTGCTAAGGGAGTAGATCATAAGTGTTTTTACCCACCACACACACACACATGCACACAATGTCAGGTGTGAATATATATTAATTAGCTTGTTCGTGGGAATCATTACACAAGGCATGCTTATATCAAAACACTATGTTGTATACCTTAAATATATACAATTTTTTTTGTCTGTAATACCCACCCCAAATGTCAAAACAAACTTAGTGGTAAGTATCATTCAAGATTCCTATTAAAGCATATATTTAGAAACAAAACTAAAGTTACAAAATGCTTTGCTTAATCCAAGTCTTATTGTTAGGATTCCTCACAATCCATTCCTGACTTCATGACTTCAAATAGAAATCTTCTTTGCCTTGGATATAGTGTACTGAGACTCATCCAAGCAGAGGTGAGGGGTAGGAGAAGAATTTCACTCTTGGTTCTCTTCTTACAGGAATTTAACTGTGTTTGCAGGAGACATTATTCAATAATACAAGAAAAAGCAAGTGAACGAAATAAGCAAATAAATGAGCAAACAAATAGAATTAATTTGATCAAAGTTTGCATGTTCAAATTTTGTGTTAAATGGGGTAGAGCAGCTGCTGGCCCTTAATTTTTTCTGGGCCTGTTACAAATTGTCTTCTTTACTAGGCTTTCAATTGCAGATTTAGACTTGTAGGCCTTAACAAATATGAAATTGAGTACACATACGTATAGAGATTTAAACTGCTGTTATTGCAGAATTGTTATAGTAGTTTTAAACTCTATCAAGATAAAGCTTTTAGCAGAACCTGGCTGTCAGAGTCAAATTTTATTATTTGGATGGAACCCTTTTTTTCTCTTGTACATTGTCTAGTAGAGGAGTTTCTTCAACGACCAGATTTGTCATAGTGTTGGTCGTGTCATTCATACCATAGGTTACAAATTTGTCATGACAACAAGTGGCTGCTTATACTTTTCAAAGACAATTTGTATCCACAAATCGATTGTTTTGGAGGAAAAATTAGACTTTTTTCTTTGAGGATACTTATTTTCGCAGATCGATTCATTGTGAAGAGATCAGACTTGTACCCCAAGGGCTCAGTTGTGCTGTCTTCCTACTGGTATCCATTGCAGGTGTAGTTCAATTAAACTGGAAGGAGAGATAAATAGCAGTATATATATTCACGTGTCAGAGGGAAGGCAGCATCCATCTTTGAGACAGGAATCTTGATAGAAAAAGTTCAATTTTTTTAAAAATGTGAAATTACCTCCTCAATCATTTTTATTTCCAATTAAATTAATGTCTAAACACGGTATAATATTAATGTATAAATGCTGTAGGCTACCAAAGTATTTGATACCATTTAGTTTGCTCTTTTAGGTTCTTATTTTCATTGTAGTACTCAGTCTTTGTTTTTTGGAGTGTGAGTGCAGGGCAGAATAAATCAAATTATCTTTAGTGGGTAGATTGAGTTTTCTCTACTGACTTTTACTAACCAAAATATACCTTCTTATGCGAAACAGCGAGAGTGGATTATTATTTGTTTGAGTGACAAAGAAATGCATTTCTAATTTTAGTGACCGAAATAAATTACATTCCTGTAAATTACATGTGAAATAAATGTATGATCCTCTCTTAATGAACCAAATATTAATAGGCTGAGAGGCAACACGTTTGTAGTAGGTCTTTTTAGCCAGTTGGTGGTGCTAAAAACTCTGATAAACTAATGGGGAGGTTAGGAGATTAACTTGGAGCCTTTCTTAATGTTATTAAGTTTTGAAAAATTTGTAAAATTTTCCAAAATACATGCCTAGATTACTGCATTTTCTAAGGTTGGGAAGCAAACCTGATCTCTCTGAAAGCCAGTGGACTATATTTCTAGTGGGCTCCTATAACTATGCCATTGGCCCATTTTAATACTCACGAAATGGAAGTTGCAGGGTTGTATAACATCTGAGTTCATCCTGGAAAGAGCTTGTAGCTTGCTGGGTGGGAAGTGGAGGTGCAGGCAATAATATAAGTAGAGAAGGGGAGAGATATTCCTGGTTGTATTAATTGTTGAATTTAGCGTTGTATTCCGGTGATAGCAGGAACATTGCTGCCTAGGGGCCAGGTTTGTTTGTTAACCCTTTGTTTTTAGCTCTGAAGTCCAAGTGAAGTAGTAGTCTGTTGTTCGAATGTATCCTGAAGTATAGTCAAAAGAGCTAAAGCTTTGGAGTCAGAGACACCAGGTTTTGAATGTCCCTACATACTTCATAACTATCCCCTAGTTACTTCTGTAGATTCTTTAAAGCTTGGTTATCCCAGTTTGTAAAATGGAGATAAGAACATCTTTTCTCCAGAGTTGATGTGAGCATCACCTGAGATAATGGATGCACCGATTAGGTGTTGCTTAGGAGTTGTTTACCCTGTATGTCCATGGTGTGAAGCAGAGAAGCAATTCTTTCTGAGGCTATAGCCTCAGAATATAACACATCCCGTGGACTTGGCGATGGCCTTAGGACAAGAGGCCTTGCCTGATAAGGCCTCATGTTCCACTAATGAGAAAGTATTTCATTATTTATTTGACTGACAGTCTTTACAGGATTTCGGAAACTTAACAAAGAGATACTTATATATGATTTTCAGATACTTGCCTGTCTACCCTGGGGTATTTACATGTTAATCTGAATCTACCTAAACATTTCAGATTGGTTGAACACAGGTTGCTGTAAAGTATCACACCAGTGTCACTAAGAGTTTTTTCATCCATCCATTTATTTGTTCCATTAACTTTTACTGAATGTTACTATCGCTTGGTCTTAGGCATACCGAGATGAACACCCAGAGACCATGAACTTGTTTCTGAGAACTGTAGACTTCAAGAAGCAGGTTGCTTTTTGCTTGGCAGGAATGGATAGGCAGCTCTTATCTATGTAACAGGAAGATTACTTCAGTGTAAATATTCCTTATTAATATTACAAAAATAAGTTATAGGATTGTAAGAATTCTTTTAACTTCTTAAAACTCTCATAGTTTTATTAACTTTATTCTGTGTTCGGAAGGTTGAAACAAATCAGAAAAAGCCTTCTGTGCAATGGTAAAACCATAAAACTCTATTTATTAGGCTCTTTAGCAGTATAGAATTTTAAAATACAACCGTGTAAATTATATATATATTTAGAAGTTGCACAGCTAACATCTTTAGTTAGATCTGAGTGATAGATTCAGACCATTGAGATTTAGAGATTTATAGAATCATGAGATTGGTTGATGATAGGTGTTAGACATCTCTGTTACTTTCTAGCTAAGAAAATGGAGGCTGAATAAACTTGTGTGGCTTACCCAAGATGACACAGGACTGGATCAAAATTTAGGTCTCCTGACTTCAAATTCCATGCCCAGACATTGTTTTTCCATTGTAACTACAAAACAATGAGCTGTTTTCAATAAATAAAAACAAGGATATGCTTGTTTCATCTCAATGAACTCTCACACTAATTCTAGAGCAATATTTCTGCCAATTATCAGAACGAGAATTCGGACCTGTGCCCATTAATTAAGGTGCTCTTATCTCCATCTCAGATGGGAGGCGGGGCCTGTCATCTATAGTTCCCAGCCCGAGCCGGGGAGTACCCCATGGAAGCAGGCAGGGTTTTCACTCACGTCTGCCTTCCATGCTCCTGGCTTCTCGCTAGATGGGTGGCATCATATACCGCAGGTGTATCGGTAATTTCTGAGTTTGTTCCCCACTAAAAATGACCTCATTGTTTTGTGCTGCTTTTCCATAATTATACAGTAACAGGAAAATAAACCGGCTCTGAGTACAGCCCACAGCAGAAACCTTGTGCTCTTTATGCAAGTTTGATTTATAGACGTGTACTGCAGAGCAGAGTGACTATGAAACATTCATCTTCCCATTGCTAGTTGCCATGGAAATCAAGTACACAGAGCAGTGTCATTCCAGTCGTGGTGATGCCTGCAGTAGTTTATTCCTTTGTTGTTCTCGTTTCTTAAGCAACTGCCTCGCATTCTTTCATCATTACAATTAATCATGCACACAAGTTTTTATCTTTCATCACACATAGAAAGTACGAAAAATGTACAAGAAGAACGGGGAGAATTTAAATATTCTTGTGGCTTTATATATGCATTTGTAATTTTCCCCCTCAGTCCCATAGGGAAAATAGGTCATGTAAAAAAGAAAAGCACACATTAATGTACAGAAATTTCAATGAAGAGAGCAATATAGAAATGAGGAGAAAACAACGGTAAGCCAAGGAACTTCAGATTGTGCAGTCCCCAAGTCCCCAGTGTTTGTATCTAAGAGGGTCTGCATTTTGAGTAATGCCAACCAAAAAAAAAAAAAGCCTCTGAGGTATATCTAATCAACTCTCGCTTCATTTTGTTAGTCTTCTTTTTTGTTGATTTTTTTTTTTTTTTTTTTTATTGTTGGGGATTCATTGAGGGTACAATAAGCCAGGTTACACTGATTGCAATTGTTAGTCTTCTTGATGATTTGAACAACCTAAATGTTTGCTGGATAGACAGAGTAGATGAAAAAAAAGGGATCCTTTTTTCTTTAAAGGCTAATCAAGTTCAAGCTCTTTGAAAATTCTAGTTATTCTGGGTGGCGCCTGTGGCTCAGTCTGTAAGGCGCCAGCCCCATATACCGAGGGTGGCGGGTTCAAACCCAGCCCCAGCCAAACTGCAAAACCAAAAAATAGCCGGGCGTTGTGGCGGGAGCCTGTAGTCCCAGCTACTTGGGAGGCTGAGACAAGAGAATCGCTTAAGCCCAGGAGTTGGAGGTTGCTGTGAGCTGTGTGAGGCCACGGCACTCTACCGAGGGCCATAAAGTGAGACTCTGTCTCTACAGAAAAAAAAAAAAAAAGAAAGAAAGAAAATTCTAGTTATTCTTATGTGTTTAAATGAAATCATTTTCCCCAGTTTTATCTCATATGGTTCATAATACATACCATATCAACAATTAATAAATGCTTCTTAATTATCCACCTCCTTCTTTTATCGGACCTCTGGCCATTCTGTTGACTGAGAGAATGTGTTCTAGAATAATTGTGTCTAAATCCTGCTACTTTACTTATTAACTTTGAGACCTTTGAAAAGTATCTTTTAGTTTTCCCATCTGTTGAGTGAGCTGATATAAAATTGAGATAATATTGGGTTGTTGAGAATCTTTTTTTTTTTTTTTTATTGTTGGGGATTCATTGAGGGTACAATAAGCCAGGTTACATTGATTGCAATAGGCAAAGTCCCTCTTGCAATCATGTCTTGCCCCCATAAAGTGTGACACACACCAAGGCCCCACCCCCCTCCCTCCATCCCTCTTTCTGCTTTTCCTCCCCCCACCATAACCTTAATTGTCATTAATTGTCCTCATATCAAAATTGAGTACATAGGATTCATGCTTCTGTTGAGAATCTTAACAGGGACAATTCATGCAAAGGGCTCAGCTCTGTCCCTGGCACAGGCATATGCTCCATCAATGGAGACTGTTGTCATGGCTGTGGTGGTGACTATTACTGTTGTTATGACTACTATAGGTCACAACCGAGTGGAGAACCGCGCTCTGACCTGGAGAGTGAGACTCAGTTGAACTGCCTCAATTCTAGCCCCAAAGCCACAGCACCGTTCCCAAGGTCCAAGTTCACAGGATGGTTGCCAGTGCTTTGTTTTACTGGGGCTAATTGTATTTCATTTCAAGACTTTGGATACTAGGATGGTAGCCAAGGGGCATTTAGAAGGGTCTTTATCTGCACTTTAAGAAGGCTGCTACAAGCAGTCCTTGAAGATGCAAATTTCTCATCTTTGACCTGGATTTGTTTCTTGCAAGGAGCTGTGTGTGGACCACATTAGGAGGGAGTGGCTGCCTGAGTGCATCTCAGGGATGGTTCTAGTATTTGTCTACAGAGTCTGAAATAACATCCGACCCACTGCCTCTCCCACCCCTCCACTGCCCCCTTTTGTCACTCAGCAATGGCTCCAGCAGTCCTTCAGCCTTTCTGGAATTGAAGTTTTCCTAACTGGTGGCGGAGGCATTCTTTATTGAAATTCACTCTTCTTGGCAGCCCTCCAGGGCACATGGCAATGCCTATTTATTTGATTTAGCTTTTGTTTGGTTGGCCTTGTATTTTGTCTGTTTTGCTTTGTGAAGTTCTTTTTTCTCCAAATTTTCCTGTTTCAATCCCTTGGACTTCATCTCTGTTTATTTTACTAGCTTGCTTTATAGTATCATTAAAAGTTGTTTGCTTTAAGTTATCACAAAACAAGTAGTCTTAGATTCATTTGTCTCCCTCCCCACCCCAAGACTGATCCATGGTGGGTGTACTGGGTGCACCTTTGTTAATGATTAAAAAAAAATAGCCTTTACAGTTTGCCCTTTGCCACGTTCTAATATATACCACAGTTTCTCCGGTTTTCCTTATTTAGCTCTTTGTTTTGCCCTGTCCTCCAATCAGTGTGCTCGGTAGGGTAGGCTCACATCGATTCTGAAGAGTTAGCAGTGGTTTAACTTTTCTGAATGTCCTTTGTTCTCCCTTCTCTGCCACTATTCCAGCTTCTCCCCATAAGGTAAAAACAAATCAGACTCTCGTGTCGTATCTCCCAAGTGACGTTTGTGACACTCCAAATGACATGGGTACTCTAAGATACCCATTTTTTTGTGATTATACAAATCAGTGACTGTAGCTTAGACCCTCTCTAGATATTTTCAGATCTTCCCAAGACCCCTGATTGTATCTGTGGGATGTGGCCAAACGTGCCCTTCTGTGTTCTCTTTGTCCCACATCACTGTGAGAGGTGTCTTTGCCCTGCAGACTCTTCTAGTCTCAGGCATCTATCTTTCTTAGTTTGGGGTATTTTTTTGCATCTCCTACATTGCAGATACTGGGAATGAATGTATAAAAGAAAACGAGACAGACCCTGCCCTGTCCTCTGACAGCTTATAGACTGTTTGAGTCCAAGATGGTTAGTCCTGAGAGATGACTACAAAGTATGTACTGTGGACAGGAAAGAAGCTTAAGGCACACTGGGGTAAGGTCCCTAAGTCTGACTTCAGAGGAAGTAATAGCCGATGTAAGACCTGAAGGATGGTCTCCCATTTGCCTGGCTTGGCCTTAGCCAGGCAGAGGGAGAGCCTATTCTAGGCAGAGTGTATCAGCAGAGGTCAGCAAGACAGCATGAATAACTGCCAGTAAAGTTCATTATAGTAATCTACTATCCAATATGCCTGGGTTTGTTTGGGAGGGTGAGTGGGGCTGGAATGATAAATGCCGAGAACTGAGACTGGACAGGTAGGCAGGGGTCAGATCAAGAAAGGTAACATAGGACTTGTCAAGAAGCCTGAACTTTATCCTGGGGACACCAGGAAGTCATTGAAGTGTTCTAAGTAAGGAAGTGATAAAATCTCTCCTATTGTAGTATGGAGAATGGATTAAAACAGGGCAAGACTGGGTATAGTGGTAGGTACCAATTTCCTAAACTCAGCCTTTTCTTTAACCCCACAGTGTTTGTCCAGCTCAGCATGTCCAGCTTCTTGCATTTTTTTTTTTTTTTTTGATTAGCATGAGGCCTTCCCCAAACACCAGCTCTTCTGTTTTAGCATCTTGTGTTGAAGCCAGGACTCTGCCCTCTCCCCAGCTCTGTGTGGGCCCTTGCTCTAAAATGAATGTGTCATCTGGAGCACCTCACACTCAATCCCCATTTTACCATGTCCAGAGAGCCTGTTGTTTTGCCCACCACCTTGGATCCCCTACAATTTTGTTGCCAGTTTGAATCTAACCTGATTGAGGAATTTCTTTCGACCCCTAAAATTCATTTTCATTCACACGGCAGGCCCTTCCTGCCCAGCCAGGCCGGATCAGACCTGCCCCTGAGGGAATTCCAGCTCTCTCTCCACTTGCAGTTGAGTGTCCCAGATACTTCACGACCGGTCCCCATTGCACGCTCACAGAAAACCAGGAATTTGAGAAGATGGACTGAAATAAGATGAGTTAGCAGTTTGATTATCTCTTATTCAAAATCTTTGGGACCAGAAATGTTTTTTGCATTTTGGACTTTTGGGGGGTTTGGAATGTTTGCATATACGTAATGAGGTATTTTGGAGACAGGACCTAAGTCTAAACACAAAATTCATTTATATTTCTTACACACCTCATACACATAGCCTGAAGGTAATTTTGTATAGCTTTTTTTTTTTTTTTTTTTAGAGACAGAATCTTACTTTATCACCCTCGGTAGAGTGCCGTGGCGTCACACAGCTCATAGCAACTTCCAACTCCCGAGCTTAGGAGATTCTCTTGCCTCAACCTCCCGAGCAGCTGGGACTACAGGCGCCCATCACAATGCCCGGCTATTTTTTTTGTTGCAGTTTGGCTGGGGCTGGGTTTGAACCCGCCACCCTCGGTATATGGGACCGGCGCCTTACCCACTGAGCCACTGGCGCTGCCCTGTATAGCATTTTTATACAGGGTTTCATACACAAAATGTTTGTGTTAAGTACTTAGGTGTGGAATTTTCCACTTGTGACATCATATTGGCGCTCAAAAGTTTCAGATTTGGGAGCATTTCAGATTTTCAGATCAGGGATACTCCCCCAAGGTAGATTTAGGACTAGTAACTTAACTTCTCTTTGCCTCAGTTTCTTCACCTATAAACTACAGGTATTAAGAGAATTTACGTCATAGTTTGTTTGGAGGATTAAATGAGTGAATGCATATTAAAAATCCATGCCTGGCCCATAGTAAGCCCTCACTGTTTATTAATGTTTTTTTTATGGTGTCTAGACTTTACCGTAGAGAAAATGGCAGGAGAACAAAAAGGTTTTAGACTTTAGGAATAATTGATCACAGCCAAATGGGTATTAATCTTGAAAGGCCCACTGTTCTTCTTCACTATAAATAGCTGTCATGGCAGTAATATCACACCCAGCCCTGCTGGGGAGCTATCACTGTGAGAAAGTAGATGTGAGGGAGGGCTGCAAATAGCTAACCCCTGTCTAGTGCTTACCCTGTGCCAAGCCCTGTTCTAAGTGCTTTCCTTGCGTTCACTTGTTTGATCCTCACGATCATCCCATGAGGTGGCTACTGTGATTATTCCTATTTTATAGATGAGGAAACTGAGGTACAAAGCAGCTAACTAGCTTGGCTAAGATCACATTAACTGATAGAATTTGACGTTGGCCCAGACAGTCTGACTGTAGATTGGAAATGCTAACGGATATACCCACCGTGCCAGGGAGAACTTGGCCTTTCTCTTTCATACTTCTCCCTAGGAGTACCCTTGAAAAGGGATTTTGAATCTCTTTATCAATCAGAGAGCTATTACAGTCCACAGATTTTGAAGAAATCATTTTATTTCAGGCCCTTTTCCAGTTCAATTTCAATAGAATAAAGATCTGGACAGCATATACATTTTCATAGTACAAAATAGAGCCATATCATCGATGGCTGTAACCCTTTTCATAGACCTATAGTTGGGGGTACATTAAAACATGTTAGCTGTAACGTACATCCTTTTTATAAAATTTCCTGCTTTCCCTGAGAATTTGGTCATAAAATCTTTTGATACAAATATCAAAAACCTCATACTGCAATACTGTAAAATGTGGCTGTCTTAATGGCAAAAAATAAATCTGTATTTTAGACTGTCATGAACTGTTTAAACATCATAATGGGAAACGTTTATGGTTTAAATAATTGAAGTCCACGTTTCTCAGAACCCATCTACTCATCTCAACCTTTTGTTAGACCTTCAAACAAATCACAAAATTGACTGGCTTGAGTTTCAACATGACTCTTTCTTTTCCGTCCTCAGGTGGTGGGAGGGGCAAGGGGCTATTGGTCAGTTCTTTTGAGTTTAGATTCCATTAATAGTGGGCAACTGACTTACTCAAGTCAATTAACCTTCCTGAACTTCAGTTTCCTCTTCCAATGGACTTGGTAGGGTTAAAATGCCTTGAATCTCTGTTTTTTATGCCTTTTGTTTATTTACTCTTTAAAGGAATGTTATAATTAATAATACCTTGATCTAATGACAAGAATTAGAGAGGAAAAGAAAAAGCAAATAATTTGGTTTCATTTCATTTCATTTAGCATTATTTCACAAAAATATTTTAAGCACCTACTATGTACATGATAAATGTTTTTTGGGTTTTTTTTGCTGCCCAATACTACTAATAATTACAGTGTTAAGCTCTCAGGCTTGGGATTTGCCTTCCCTTAATTTCTTCATTGCTAATATTCCCTTCATGGCTACAATACTGCCATAAATTCTTATACTCTTTAATCTAGTTTTCTTATTCCTAAAACAAAGCAAAACAAAATCTTTCATCTCAAAGGAATTATTAGCATGTTGCAAATTTTTATTAAACCATGCACAATGTTTTTCTTTCAATTTTTTTTTTTTTTTTTTTTTTTTTGATGGAAAGCAGCCAGCCCCACTTTTAAAAATACTAGTTTGTATTTCTTAGGAAAAACTGTAGCCATCAGATGTTCACTTTTCATCCTGATGGGTCAGCTGACATACTAGTTTTAGTTACAGTAATGAAGTTGTAGTAGAATTGAAGCCTCCTCCAGGTTATAAATTGCCCAGATCCAAATGCTGTCAAAAATTTACAAGGCCTACCTTTCGAAGAGAATGTTTTTTTTTGTTTGTTTGTTTTGTTTTTTTTTTTTTGCAGTTTTTGGCTGGGGCCAGGTTTGAACCCACCATCTCCTATATGGGGCTGGCACCCTAGTCCTTGAGACACAGGCACACTCTCACATAAAATGTTTTAAATTATCTCAGTTATCTTGAAACAAAACCAAACTTGATAAAAGGCAATTCAGGTAGTCATGAGTTGGTATGACAGAAAAGAGTTATTAAGCTTTTGTTAGATGATAAACTAAGTGATGATGATGGCAAAAGTTACCTGTTTTTGTTTTTTTAGTGCTGTAGCAAGTGCCAGGCATTGTCATTATTTAATCCCCACGATAACCTTATGAATTGTACACTATTATTATTCCTGGTTCACAGATAAGAAAAGGAGGGTTTGGGTACTTCCCACAATCACACACTTTTAAATAGCAGAAAGTATTTCAAGTTGCCTGTTGTCACCTTCAGTCCACCATATTTAAAATGAAAGTCATCATCCCTGTCTCTAAGTCACTCTTTGTATTTCCGTCAGTGACACCCTGATTTTCTCAGTTTCATTATGGCAGTCATTGATTTTTCCTTTTCCGTCTTTGCTCTAAATCCATTCAATTGCCAAGTCCCTTTATTAGCTGGTGTCATTCTGTTGTCAACCCTCTTCCCATCACCTTAGTCTAGCCAAGCTAAGGCCAAACTCCTTAACTCAGTCCTCAGGGCTGGGCCCCCTCCTCTTCTCTAAGGTTCTTTTTCATGCTCTCAAGATGAAATAGTTACCTAAATACATAGTATTTATTTTCCACAGCACCTTTGCACATGGTAACTTTGTTTTGAGACATTCTCTCCCCTGCTTCCTGCTCCGTGAGTCCCGCCCCTTCCTTAGCAGGAGATCCAGTCTTCTCTTCAATGACACGTTTCATCCCTCAGTGAGTATCGCCTCTTCTCAACACTTGTGACAGTAGTTTCTGTACCTGTCATTTTTCACTAAGCACATGCCACCTATCTAGTATGGCTATACAACTGTTCTTGTATGTGACCTGTCTCTCTCTTAGTGGGGTTGGCACTGGGTCTAGATCACTCCCTAACATACGGAATATTGCTGTATACCTAGAAAGGTACAAGTCTCCATGCACCCAGGTGTGTGTAAGGAGAGGAATTTTTACGGTAACTATAGTAAATCTGTAAATATTGAGCTCCTTGAGTTAAGAGCTCCCTCAAACCTTATGATTCAGAGGTCCATCACCAGAAAAGGACATATGTTCATAGATTACAGTAGTAGCTTATTTGCAAACATGGCCAGCACCACTCCTCTCAGTCCCTGTGTGTATACCCCTTTGCAAAGTGACTTGGCTTTCCTCCCATCAGGAGGTAGAGTTTGTTTCTCCACTCCCTTAGTCTGAGTTGACCTTTTGGCTTACTTTGACCAAAGAACACAGCAAAAAATAACAAACCACAAAAGTGAAGGTAGTCTTGGGAAGCCTTCCCCAGCAAAAGATCCCATCTGAAGCTATGCCTTTTGCCCATCAGCCCTTGAGTTTTTTTACTGAAGTTTTTTGTTTGTTTGTTTGTTTGAGACAGTGTCTCACTCTGTTACCCCGGCTGGAGTGTAGTGATCCCATCATAGCTTACTGGAGTCTCAAATTCCTGGGTTTAAATGATTCTCCTGGCTCAGCCTCCCAAAATGCTAGGATTACAGGCATGAGCCACGTTGCCTGGCCAGCCTTTGCGTTTTCATCCACAGTATGCATTTACTAGATGTGATTTGAGATATTTCTTTAACTAAAATTTTTATGCATTTTAAAGTTCTGCACTTCTATAGAAGTGATCTTAAAGGTAGGCAATAAATTGTGATTATTCACATACCCTAACACCATAGTTCTATTTGGTCTCCTATAGTTTCTTGAACATAAGCCAAAACTAACATTAATTTAAAATGCTAATATTTTCATAAGTCTAAGTTTTTGAATTCTTGCATTCTTGTGTTCTTGGTTTGCAGATACCCAGAATTGCCCCTCCCTTCTCTCCTACCCATTATGTGGAAACAAGCCCTGTATTTGCCAAATAGCAAAAGAGCCTTTACTTGACAGAGTATATTTCACTTCTGTGCTAAAGCCATATCCCAGTAACATTTTCTTTTGTGGAAAATGACCATTTCTTCCAGGAGTATGTACTTTTTTTTTTTTTTTTTGATGCATGAGGTTTAAAAAATGAAACTGTATCAGACAGAATCATCTTTGATTTCATAAAAGTGGAATATTTTTTATGATGTTCATTATTTCAAGACCTATTAGTTATAACAAGTAAGCTTGAAAAATGAGGAGGTTTAAATTTAAGTGAGACAAAATATCTCACTGTAGTTAGATTCTGAGACTGTGCCAGTCAAATTGTGTTTGAATGGTGCTTGAGTTTGTTTTTTAAGGGATAGTTTTCTGCTTTAAATGTGTATTCAGTAAAACACAGTTATTCAAATTCTGGTAGACATGTGTAAGAGCCAGACTCATGTCTAACGCAGATGTGGTATTGTTCATGGGGCTTTTTACTCCTAATAACTGACCTAATGGTGTTGTGTCGTCTTTTTCTGGCTCAGGGAAGGAATCACATTTCATAAGCACTTTATTCAGTAATATGTTCACCTCTTGCTGTCTCTCGTGCTACCAGAATACCTGCGACATATTGAGATAGCTAATATCATTGCTAGAAAAGTACAAGGTAATTCAGAGAGAAAATAATGTAATAGCTTTCGTAACAGAATATAATTAAATTAGTGCCTAGAGTAAAAATAATGAGAGGATTTATTTTTAGTTTTTAATGGATCAGATCAGTATGATTAAAATTCATAAATTAAATAACAGCATTTACTTCAGTGATGCTCTTAGTGGTATCAGCTCTCTCTAATTATCTAATCTGAAGTATTATTAATCTTATCTGATTGTAAGTATTCCATTTTCCTCTTCTCTCTCCCATTTTTAAGTAAACCCAATGTGAATATGATGAAATGGGGAACACATTTGTTACATTCTTGGAAGCCTTGAGATTGAGAAAATTTAAATTGGGCAGGCATATATTCATTAACCTGTCAGGAAATGGTTATTGAGCGCCTAGCAGGTGCCTTTCTGGGTCTTGGGGATAGAGCCATCAATGACGCAGACAAGGTCCCTCTGCTCTCAAGATATTCGGGATTTCCTTGTGAGAAGACAGACAATAACTGAGTGAACACACAAGTTAATTTCAGATAGAAATGAAACGCTGTTAGGAAAATAAGACAGAATAAATGATAAACAATGATTAGGCAGGGATTGTTAGACTGGAAAGTTAGGGAAGGCGTTTTTGAGGGGTGACATTTGAACTGAGACCTAAATAATGAAGAGCCATCCGGAAAGAGGAAGTGGTTGAAAGGGCGCTGAACTGGGCATGTGCCTGACAGGACTGAGAAACCAAGAGAAAACCAGAGAGCAAGAGGCAGCAAGGTCTGCATGAGATTTGAGAAGTAGGCAGGGGGAAGATGCCACATTATTTATAGGTGCTGTCCTGTTTATTTTATTTTATATGATAGGTTGAGTATACCTTTTCTGAAATGCTTTGGACCAGAAGTGTTTCAGATTTTGGAATATTTGCATTGTACTTACCAGTCGAATATCCCTAATCCAAAAATCCAAAACCCTCTGTGTTCCAGTGAGCATTGTCTTTGAATGTCATTGTGGTTCTCAGAAAGTTTTAGATTTTGGAGTATGTTGGATTTTCAGATTTTTGGATTGGGGCTACTCACCCTGTGTTATATTATATTCTGTATTGTTTTATCTTACATTATGTCAGATCATCTATCACATAATCATGAACACTGATGAATTACAGATGAATACAAAAGAAATTATGGGCTCGGCACCTATAGCTCAAGTGGCTAAGGCACCAGCCACATACACCAGAGGTGATGGGTTCAAATCCAGCCCAGGCCTGACAAACAACAATGACAACTACAACTAAAAAAAAAAAATTAAAAAATAGCTGAGTGTTGTGGCAGGTGCCTGTAGTCCCAGCTACTTGGGAGGCTGAGGCAAGAGAATCGCCTAAGCCCAAGAGCTGGAGGTTGCTGTGAGCTGTGATGCAACTGCACTCTACCCAGGCAATAGCTGGAGGCTCTGTCTCAAAAAAAAAAAAAAAGAAAGAAAGAAATTGTGATAGGCTTTCACTGTAAAGCAACTTTCCTATATTATGTTTACTATTTCAGTTAGTGAGCACCTACCTTTTGCATCATCTTACTTATTAACCTTAGTTTCCAAGTAGTAAAATGATATTAAGGGCCTAGTCTAAATGTCAGTGATTTGTAATGTTAACATTGTCTTCACTTGTTCCTCTGCATTAGACAAACAAGACATGAAAACATTATTTTGAGGCCTGCTTGTGCCTCAGGCCAAAGTGTTTATCGTTTGAATACCTTATTCTGGGAGGAATAAAGGAAATTCTCAAAAATGAACGGTTTAACAAAATATATGGAAGTTAGAAATATATATATCCTCTTAAAGGAAGCAACACAGATTCATTGACTCTTTTCTGTTATGATGGTTATGATTCAAGATGTCTGATTTACACTAGAGGATCAGGAAATAATATAGACTATTTCCTTTCGCTGTGTCTTCAGACCATATGTAGTCATAATATACTGACTTAAAATTTCCACTGAATTAAACTTTCCAGTGATTTATAAGACATTGAAATGCATTACCGAGAGCAGTTATTGAATCCTACTTCAGAGATAATTAATAAAAAGACTTTGTTATTAAAAAAGGGGGGGAATAGTGGTAGTTCAGGTTTCATTATGGCAAAAGAAAGTTCCAGGAGTCTTGCCATGATTTGCTGATAGTAATTCCACTCCTTGCGTATTAGTTTTGCTATATTCTTTTCAACTCTCCCTGATTCTGCGGCTTAATAGATTTTCCTCCTGTTTAGAATAAAGCCGTAGAAACCAATACCACATTTAGTATCTGTCTCTAGGCATGCCGACCTCTCTTCCCACTGGCTGTGTTCCAGAGGGTTCTGGAAAAAAGCTGACAAAGCCTGGATGTGACCGGGCAGGACATTTTAGGCAGCTTTCATGGCTTTTTCAGTTCTGCTGCTTATTTTCTTGTACATGTATGTGTGGTATGGCAGTGTGTGTGTACATAGATAGGCATTATTTCAGCAAAAAATAAAAAAATAGTCCATATACGTTCCCCCCTGATTAAGAAACAAAAAATGCCATTCTAACCATGGTTGAAGCCCCCAGGTAGCACTTCCTGATTGCATTTGCCTTCCTCTGCCCCAGAGATTATCACTGTTATAAATTTTTTTTTATAAGTCGTTCATGTGTGTCTTAATATTTTATGCAAAATTATATATCTGAACTAATACGTAGGATTGTTTTCCTTATTTTTAAACCTTACATAAATGCAAATTGCTTTTTCTCTTGTCGTTATATTTTCCAGACTTTCCACATTGATACGTCTATCCTTTACATATTCTCCCTGGTGTATAGTATTCTGTTGGGACTTGGAAAAAAAAAATAGCTAGCACCCTATTTTACTACTTAGAATTGATTGAGAAATAGACTGTAAGAAAGTAGCAGATAGAAATTTTAGCTTTATTAGTGATACAGCTCTATCAGAGGTATGAGCTTGCTAAAATATAGCCCAAATTAAGCAGGTTGACCCTTCCAATCACAGGTTGTAGTTTACCCAGGACTACCCCAGGAGGTAGTCCCACTGCCCTGTGGCATTGAGAAGCACAATGACATCTATGTCCCATCCCTCAGCAGGTGGCTCTCAGAGAGAAAAGGAGTGGGCACAAATTAGAGAAGTCACTTCCCTAGGAAGAGTGAGCAGCTAGGAATTTGGCTCCAAGAAAGGTCTCTGCATGGAAATTTTTTAAAAGACGGAGAAAAGGAAGTTTTCCCTAGAACATGTTTTTCCTTTGTATATGTGTGCCATAATTTTCATATCAATTCGCCTGTTGATGGATGTATTTGTTATTATCACAAGTGATGCTGCAGTGAATATTCTTGTGTTTCCTTCTCATTGTGTAGGACAGCAGATAAACATCAGAGATGGCAAGGTCAGCTATTTCCCTACTGTTTAAGCGTCGGGCAAGACATGATTGCAAGAGGGACTTTACCTAACAATTGCAATCAGTGTAACTGGCTTATTGTACCCTCAATGAATCCCCAACAATAAAAAAAAAAAAAAAAGTGTCTGTGGTCATTGTGACTTGCTTTTTTTTTTTTTTTACACAGCAATGTTTTTAATATTTATCCTTGTTTTGGGCGGCTCAAAGGAGTAGGGCGGCGGCCCCATATACTGGAGGTGGTGGGTTCAAACCTGGCCCCGGCCAAAAAAAATAAAAATGCCAAAATTATATATATTTATCCTTGTTATATGGATAATTATAATTCACTCATTTAAAATGTATAATCGATTGCATGGATTTACTCCAATTTGTCTGTTGTTTTATAGCTAGGCATTTAGTTCCCCCCCCCCCATTTTGTTTGTTTTTGCCATGCCTAATAATGCTGTAAGAACACTCTTGTATGATAACTCCTGATGCCCCTGAGCAAGTGTTTCTCTTTGATACATACATAGGAGTAGAATTGCTGAGTCGTGGGGTATGCAAATGTTTACTTAGATAATGACAAAATATTGTAATACCAAATGGTATTTCCAGTTATTCATATCAATTTACATTCCTGCCAGCAGCATATGAGGAATTCTGTTGATCTGCTTCCTCTCCAACTGTTGGCATTGTCAGACTTCTTCATCGTCCCCAATCCAGCGGGTCTGGTTTCTCATTATGGGCTTGGTTTGTGTTTCCCTGATTAATAGGGAGTTGTCTGTCATTTCTCTTCCTGTGTATTGTTTCTTCTGTGACATGTATCTGTTCATGGTTTTTACCTATTTTTCTCTTGATTTGAATGTGTTATGTTCTGGGTACAAATATTTTGTCAGTTTAGTTTGGTTGAATTTATGAATCTTCTTGTAGTTAGCGTGATTGTGTCATATTTAAGAAGCTCTTCATTACCCCAGCCAAGGTCAAAGAGATATAATCTTTATTTTCTTCATTAACCCTCTTGCTCGACAGTTAAATCCTGAGTTGTCTCAATCTTCTAGAATTTATTTTTGAGGATGACATGGTATGTGGGAAGCCAATTTTTCTTTTTTCCCCTGTGGATAACCGATATTTGGTTAGTGTGTCCTTCTTCCTCTACTGCTCTGCTGTGCTGCCCCGTCCTGCTCTTTCTCTTCTGTTCCACTGTCCTCATAAAATCTTAATATCAGCAGGGTACGTCTCCTTCTTTACTTTTCTTCTAATACTGCAGTGTATGGATTATTTCCAGCTGTTTGCTTTTCCATATTAATTCTAGAGCCAGCTTGTTAAAAACCAAAAACTCTGATCACATTTCAATTAATGTTGAATTTACCGATCAATCGGTAAATTGATTAGTAAGAACTGACATCTTACTAATATTATCCTCCTACCTATAAATATGATATGTTTTTCATTTAATTAGGTATTAGGCCAGCGTTGTCAACCTTCCTAATGCCGTGGTCCTTTAATGCAGTTCCCGTGGGTCACGACCCATACATTGGGAACCGCTATATTAGACTGTAAAAACAACCTTTTGGAAAATTTTCATAATTTTCTATGCCATCACACTACTATTACCATCATAATCATAGTTGTCTGTATTTATACAGTATTTCCTGTGTGCCAGACCCTGTTCAGTGACTTTATATTCAGTCTTTACAAGAACCTTTTGAAGTAGATCCTATTATTACGAGATATTGCACATAGGAAGCAGAGGCACGGAGAGGTTGACTGGCTCACTGGAGAGGACACAGCCAGTAAATGTCAGAGGCAGGACTAACTCAAGATGCCTTGATATAAAGTGCATGCTTTTAATCACAACCCTATATTGCAGACAGATTTTTTTCTTCTTTTGTTGGATTTAATTCTATGTATTTTATGATTTTTATTGCTATTATAAATGGTAGCTTTTGAAAATTACGTTTTTAAAATTACTTATAGAAACATGGCTCGGCACCTGTAGTTCAGTGGCTAGGCACCAGCCACTACACCAGAGCTGGCAGGTTCGAATCCAGGACAGGCCTGCCAAACAATCACAACTACAACTGAAAAATAGCCGGGCCTTGTGGCAGGTGTCTGTAGTCCCAGCTACTTGGGAGGCTGAGGCGAAAGAATCACTTACACCCAAGAGTTTGAGGTTGCTGTGACCTGTGACGCCATGGCACACTACCAAGAGCGACAGCTTGAGACTCTATCTCAAAAAAAAAAAAAAAAAATTATTTATAGAAACAAAGAGAAATGAAGTTGCCTTTTGTGTATTGATCTTATATCTAACAACCTTGCTAAATTTGTAGATTTTTAAGAGTATTTCTACAAGGATAATGGTATCAGTGGAAAATAACAACCATTTTCTTCCTTCCTGCCCAGTCTTTATATTTTTTATTTCTGTTTCCTGAATTACTACACTGGCTGAGGGCTTACAGTAGTGATAGCATCTTATTCTGAAACTCCAGGGGAAAGATTTCAACATTTTATCACTTAATTTGATCAGAGCTATAGGTGTTTTATAGTTAGAGCCTTTATCAGATTAAGTTCCCATCTACCTTATCAGGAGCTTTCTTTAAAAAAATCAAGAGTGGACATTAAATTTTATTATATGCTTTTTCTGTGTCGAGATGATATTTTTTTTATCTGTTAATGTGGTGATTGACATGTATGTCTGTATAGTTTTAATATCAATTCATCTTTTACATTTTTGGTATAAACCAAGTTAGGTCATGCTGTTTTCTTTTTCATGTATAGTTGGATTCAGTTTGCTAATATTTTACTTAGGATACTTGCATGTATGTGTGTGTATGAATGGGTCTTTGTATATATGACTTGAAATAGAACTGTAATTTTGCTTCCTTGATTTGTTTGGTATCCAGGGGATAATGGCCTTATACAGTGAGTTAGGGAGAATTTCCCTTATTTATATTTGGTAAAAGATTTTACTATTTCAGTAGAAAATATTACCTTGAAAAGTTTATCACTTAAATATGTTTAAATAGCCAGGCACAGTGGCTCATGCCTGTACTACTAACACTCTGGGAGGCCGACGCAGGTGGATTGGTTGAGCTCATGGGTTTGAGACCACCCTGAGCAAGAGTGAGACCTTGTCTCTAAAAAAATAGCCAGGCATTGTGGCGGGTTCCTATAATCCTAGCTACTTGGGCGGCTGAGGCAAAGGATCACTTTAGCCCAAAAGTTTGAGATTGCTGTGAGCTATGTCACCCCGGCACTCTACCAAGGGCATCAAAGTGAGACTCAGTCTCAAAAAACAAAAAAGTTTAAATTATAAATATACATCATCAGAAACTTCTTGCTTTTAAAAATGTATTATTTTCTGCTGCTTTAAAAACTCTAATTTAGGGTGGTGCCTGTGGCTCCAGCCCCATATACTGAGGGTGGTGGGCTTGAACCTGGCCCGGCCAAACTGCAACAAAAAAACAGCCAGGTGTTGTGGCGGGCACCTGTAGTCCCAGCTACTCGGGAAGCTGAGGCAAGAGAATCGCCTAAGCCCAAGAGCTGGAAGTTGCTGTGAGCTGTGACGCTTCAGCACTCTACTGAGTGCGACAAAGTGAGAACTCTGTCTCTTAAAAAAAAAAAACAACAAAAAAACTCAAATTTATACCATGGCATCTCAAACTCTTAAATATTTTAAATGAAGTAAATGTACAAAAGTATTAAAAGGTTATAACCAAATATTTATTAAAATCCTCTACGTCACATTTTATAGTTTATTATTCCCTGAAGACACTTCAAGCTTTTAAACATAGAAACTACATTTGAAGTCCACATGGAATGATTTTTGCTGGTTCTTGCTCAGAGGGATTTGTTTCCTTTTAAACTTCTTTGTATTTGGCTTTCTGGAGCTGCCTGACCTTGAAAAACAATTTGTGGGTATTTCCATGGGCCAAGATGAAAGACTCCTCCTTAGAATGGCTTATTTGTTTCCGACAGGCTCCTTGAAGCACCATCAGTATGGGACCATGTTAAAACATCCACAGGTGGGAGTTTCTCTCCTGGGAAGGTGTGTTTAGATCTAGGGTCCCAGTCTGTGTGAGGGCCAGTCAACAGTCATAACTTCTCCAGGATCGCTCCTTACTTTTTCTTTCATTTTTCCTTTGCTACTTTGCTCAGCAACAGGGAAACTTTCATGTAGCTTTTTGGTTTTAGCTTAATGTAGGGAAGGTATCCTGTGAGATGATTTGTCTTGGGCAAGCCTGGGATCTTGAGTTCCGGCCTTTTCCTCACATGAAGCTAGCAAACCCCAAAACTCAAGGACACACTATGAGCCAGTGCCTTCAGGGGGAAAGTGGTCAAGCTACCCCAAGAATTTGGTCCGGCAGTTCCCTAATTTTTTTTTTTTTTAACTCTTCAGTGCTTTTAAGGTAGTTTTGTTTTAATGTCTTATCCAGCATTTTTAGTTTTTTTAGTGGTGGAATTGATCTGACCATCTAAAAACAGAAAGAAACATCTATTATTAAATACTTTTTTGCTCAAAGTTTTCATTCTATGTTCTGTTTTCCAAATATTGATTTGTTGGTTAGCCCATAAGATTTATGAAGTGTTGGAAAGCACTAACCATTTATTTGTAAGGGATGTAGAAAATACATAAAATTAGTGACGCATTTCTAAAGTTTAGTAATTCTGGCATTTTAGTTGAGCATTATCTTCTGTTCCTATTTGAACGATGTGACCAAATATTTATGACCATTTATTGCTATTACATTGAATGTCATTTAGAAGATGTAAGCTAAATATTTATTTTCATGTGACATAAAGCATAGTATTAGGAAACAGTGATATAATTTAAAGATGGTGTCATTGAAGCTGAACATTTTTATGATATCCATTATTTATGAGAAGAAACCATGCAATGTTTTCCGATTTTATCAAGGCATTATATCTAAAAATCACTTTTCTTGAACTTGACTTCAAGATTTATTTAAATGCATTTTTACTATACTTATATCCAGTATAAAATAATTGATTTACTATGTCCCAGTGTGTCAGTAGGTCCCCAAGACCAGCACTAGGTTTGATGATTTGCTAGGACTCCTAGGACTCAGATACAATCATGCTCATGGCTGTGATTTATTACAGTCAAAGGATACCAAGCAAGATCAGCGAAGGGAAAAGCACATGGAATGAAGTCCAGGGGAAGCCGGGTGCAAGCTTCCAAGTGTCCTCTTCCACTGCAGTCGCACAGAGCACACTTAATTCCCCCAGCAACAAGTTGTGACCATACATGCGAAATGTTGCCAACCAAGGAAGTTCACTCTTGACTCAGTGCCCAGGGTTTTCATTGTAGGTAGAACATGTAGGCATTTTCTGCCTGGCATGTACCAAAATTCTCGATGGAAAGCAGGTTTCCAGCCACATTGTTTGCACAAACCATTTTAAGCATAGTGATCAACTCTTGTTAGTTCATGGTGGTTGGAATATTCCTGAAATCTAAATTCCCAGATGCCAACCTTATAAGCAGGATAGCTGTCAGCCTATTTTAACTCTTCTATACACATGGAGCTATGGCTGCAGGTTTTTAAGCACTTAATGTGTGGCAAGCACTGTTCTAAGTCCTTCACTCATTTTATCCTCAAAGCAACCATTTCATAGATGGGGAAATGAGGCACAGACAGGTTAAGAAACTTACTGAAAGTTGCATGGCTAGTATGTAGCAAAACAGGATTCAAGAATCCATGATTTTATCAAATGCCTTATTGGATTTTTTTGAGAATTATTTTCACTTCGTCTCACCTCATGGATAAGATGTTCCATACATGTCCATAAAACTGAGATTAAATGAAATCATCCTCATATAGTCCCTTTTAATCTTCAATATTGTTTCATGGATCTTAATTTTCAAATTTGGAAAATCATTCTAATGATCACATGCAAAGCCTTCCTGATCTCATAGGCTTTTCTCTGCTTCTGTGTTTCTAGATTAGAGAATCTGAATTATTTTTACTTCCATATCCAAAGCAGGTTTGCCTGGTCCTTGACCACTAATGCACATCCACTGTTGTTTCTGTATTTCCTTTTCATATTTTCTAAGACGTAGCAATCGAATTGCAAACAGAGAAGGTATCATGGTTTATAAACAAGGACAGGACAGCTTAGTCTGTTCGGTCTGCTATAACAAAAATCCTGTAACTGTGTAGGTTATAAACAACAGACATTTGTTTCTCACACCTCTGGAGACTAGAAAGTCTAAAAGCTAGGAGCCGGCAGATAAGGAGTCTGGTGGGAGCCTGCTTTCTGGTTCATAGATGGTACCTTCCAGCTGTGTCCTTACATGGTGGAAGGGAAGAACTCTAGTTTCCTCAGCCCGTCATAAGGGCGGTGATCCCATACAATGAGGGCTCAACCACATGATCCCCTAATTATCTCTCAAAGGCCCGCCCCCAATATCATCACAATGGTGAGTAGATTTTAACATAGGAATTTGGGGTGGGAGGGACACAAACATTCAGACCACAACAACAGCATTTGCTGTTTGATTTCCTTCCTTGTCGTTCTCATCACTGTACTGGCCATTTTGTCTACCTCATTGTACTGGACAATGACTTAAGGGAGTGGTGTTCGAATGTTCCTAGATGGCCATCTGGGATATAGCTAATAACTAAGAGATTGCCTCTCTATGAGTGTACTTTAGATTATTTTTTTTATGATTGAAATGGAATGATCCACTATTTACTGCATCCATTCCCAAGAAAATACATTATAGCTTCAAGAAAAATGTAACTGTTAACACATGCACTGAAATATAATACAGATGTTTAATGTCTTAATATTATTTTACTGTTCATAGTCACCTGCTTTTTTGATCTCTGCCTAAGTTTGCTTTCTTTATTCCTTAACACCTGTTCCCAAGAATATGTTTACAATCCGCTGTCTTTTCTGAATGGTTGGTACATATGTTAGGAAAAGGTTGGTTTTTACTGGTGTCTTTCAGTAAATACCTTCACGATTATTGTTATTTTATTTTCAGTGCTATTTTATCTCAGTTTTGTACCTTAATATTGGTTTTACTTAAATATCACATAAAAAGCTATGCTGTATGACTGAGATGTGACATTTGTTTCAATGTTCGTGGATAGGAAACAAGTTATTTCTAGTTTTAACTTTTTAAAAATAATTCTGAAACTTCAAACTACTTCATGATGATAAATGGCCTTTGTAGTTCTTATAGGCTCAGAAGGCTTATGTGTAATTCATTACGTTCCTGTGATCATGTGTATCTGGTTGTTGGAGACATTTGCTAACTTCTATTTCAGATCATTGCGTCTGTAGTTCCCTATTTAAACATTACATCATCAGAGAGGCCTTCCCTGTCCAGAGTGACTTCACCCCATCCCCATACATCTCTGTCGCCTGGTTTTATATCATTCATAGAACTTAAAGATCTCAGAAGGGATCTTTTGTCTTTGTTTGCTGATTGTCTATTCATTGTGCTTGACTGTAAAGCTTCCTGACAG
This sequence comes from Nycticebus coucang, assembly GCF_027406575.1. NCBI lineage: Eukaryota > Metazoa > Chordata > Mammalia > Primates > Lorisidae > Nycticebus > Nycticebus coucang. Next base: position 94,455,349 of record NC_069788.1, read on the forward strand.
CAGAGGTATCTGTTCTGTCTTGAGTACCTCTGGATGTTCAGATGAGCACAAAGCATATGGTCATGTAGTCCTTGTTGAATAAGTCAATGCATTAATTTATTAAAGACTGCAAAAAATGGGCATTTATATTAGATATGATATTTGATCTTAATTAATTCAAACCTGTGCAAGTTTCTTTGGGTGACAGAGGACTTAAAGAGGGTATCCAGACTGACGCTGGGTTTAATAATAATCAGCTAACTAAAAAGTTAACAGTAGGCATGTTTAGTTTCTAGAATTAAGTATTCTGATTCTTTGGGCTCTGAGAATCATGTACCTGCTATAAAACATCGAAACTGTAATAAACCAGGTCTGTTGTTAACTTTCAAGGTAAGTATGTACCTTGATCTTTTTGTGTCCACTGAAAGAAATATTTTGAACACAGAAAAGTATAAAGAATAATACAAAGCAACACTTAGATTTTGGCCACTGTGACTTCATCATATTTGTTGTTGTTGTGTTTTGAGACAGTCTCATTCTTGCCCCAGGCTAGCTGGCATCAGCCTAGCTCACAGCAACTCCTTCACACTCCTGGGTTGAAGCAATCCTCCTGCCTCAGCCTCCCTAGTAGTTGGGACGACAGGCATCCACCACTACACCCTGCTAACTTTTTCTACTTTTTTGGTAGAGATGGGGTCTTGCTCTTGCTCTTGCTCAGGCTGGTCTTGAGCTCCTGAGCTCAGGTGCTCCTCCTCCCTCTGCCTCCCAGAGTGCTAGTGTTTCAGGTTTTTAAAGAAATAAAATGTTACACAGAGTTGAAAATCTTTAGACATCCTTCCCTGATTCTGTTCCTTGTCTGTCTAGATAGCACCACAATCTATATTTCGGTATATGTCAATCTTGGGCATGTTTTATTACAACTGCATAGGCATTTATTTATAGAAAATATGTTATCTTGTTCTGCATGTTTTCAGATCATACACACTTACACACAATGTTGTATATAACCAGCACCTTGATTTTTTTCACTTAACATTCAATTTTTGAGATTCACCTATAGCGATACGGTGTAGCTGTTGTACGGCATTCACTTTCATTGCTATGTAAAACTTCATTGAAAAGTGATTCTACGTTTTATTTAGCTAGTCTCCTGTTGAAGGATACATAAGTTTTTTTCAATTATTCACTATTTTAATTGATGTTACACTAAGCTTTCTAGAACCTTTCCATTTGTGTACATGTGCAAGAATTTTTTTAGGGCAGTGTTTCATAATCTTTTCCACCTTATGGCACCCATAGACAATGAGAGTATTTGTAAAGCAGATTTAAGTAAATGGACAAGTTGTTTTTAGCTGAGGGCAAATTGCCTGTCAGCTGAGGGCAAATTGCCTGTCAGCCTTTGGGCTCTTATGGTGCTACACTGTGGCACCTGTGGCAGGGTTTGGGGAAGCTATGCTCTAGAGCAGTGACCTTCGTATTCCCCTGGAGGGATTCTTTTTTTTTTTTTTTTTTTTTTGTAGAGACAGAGTCTCACTTTATGGCCCTCAGTAGAGTGCCGTGGCCTCACACAGCTCACAGCAACCTCCAACTCCTGGGCTTAAGCGATTCTCTTGCCTCAGCCTCCCGAGTAGCTGGGACTACAGGCGCCCGCCACAACGCCCGGCTATTTTTTGGTTGCAGTTTGGCCGGGGCTGGGTTTGAACCTGCCACCCTCCGTATATGGGGCCAGTGCCTTACCAACTGAGCCACAGGCGCCGCCCTCCTGGAAGGATTCTTAAAAACGATGTGCTTCCAGGTGCATTTTTAGATGGATAACTAAAACTTTTCACAGTAAGTGTAAATGGTGTCAAAGTAGATAATTTCCAGTGTATTGTAAATACTGACTTTAAAAAATGAAATATCACTCTTTTTAAATGTATCTAGTGGAATCTAAATATTATAGTGATTTGATGCTCATCATTTTTCTTTATAAATGTGTGAACAAGCCCTTAAAATTCTGTGAACAAGTTCTTTAACAATTTAAAGTTTTATATCTTTTTTAAAACCCATATTTCTAATTAATCTTCCCTCTAAATTTTATCCTAATGCAATTTTTTTATTGTTTTTACTTTCACTGCCATGATTTTTGAGTTGGGTTTGTTGAGGGATCATGTACATATTGTAGAATTCACTAATAACAGGTGTACAGTTATATATGAGTTTTGACAAATATATACATTTATGTAAGCAACACCACAATTGACATATAGAACACTATTTCTAACCTTTCTAATTCCCTTCCTCTACTCCCAGCCTCTGCCCACCACCAATCTGATTTTTGTCCCTATATTACTGCCCTTTCCAGAATGTCATACGTAGTATAAATAGAATCATACTGTATGTAATCTGTTGTGTCAGACCTCTCTGATTTATAATAATGCATTTGAGATTCATCTATGTTGTTGCATTGGTGGTTGGTTCCTGTTAATTACTGAGTAGCATTCTGTTGTGTGGATGTAACATGGTTTGTTTAGCTACTCACTAGTTGAGAGACATTTGAGTTGTTCTCAGTTGGGGACAATTATGAATCATGCTGCTATAAACATTTGTGTTTAGGTCTTTGTGTGGATATGTTTTTATTTCTTTTGGGTTGAGTGGGATTTCTGGGTCACCTGATGGAGGTATGTTTTAAATTTATAAAAAGCTGGCAAACTTATCTTTTTATTAATTATTTCTACTTATCAATTTGTTTTATTCTTTTCATTAATTATATTTTTAATTTGACAAGTAAAAATTGTGTATATTGTGTATGATGTTTTGAAATATGTGGACGTTGTGAAATGGCTAAACTGAGCTAATTATCATATATGTTTCCTCACATGATTGTGTGTGCACATGTGTATATGTGTGTGTTTGCGCATGTGTGTGTGAGTGCGTGCGCGTGTATTTGTGGTAGGAATACTTAAAATCTATTCTTAGTAAACTCTTTATGAAGCAGCTGTATCATTTTGCTTTAGCACTAGGGAAATAAGAGCTACTGCACGTTGTTGCTGGTACTTGGTATTGTTAATTTTTTGTTTTGCTTTTGTTTTTGGCTATCATAGGTACGTAGTGGTACCTCATTGTATTTTTAATTTATACTTCTCTGATGATTAATGACTTAAACAATTGTTTCTTGTCCTTGCGCACCATCCATATCTCTTTAATGAAGTATGTGTAAGATCTTTTGCCCATATTTATATTGTTTTTTATTTTTTAAAGCTCTGGGTTGTAAGAGATCTTCATATATTCTGCATACAAGTTGCAGTTTTTGACATTTATTTTCATTTTCTTTTAAAGGCAAAGTGTTTTTATTTTAATAAAGTTCAATTTATCTGTGTTTTTAAATGATTGACACTTTTATCTTTGAAATCTTTGTCTAACCTAAGTGTAACAGTTAATTTTACATGTTAATATGGCTAGGCTATGATGCCCAGTTTCGAGTCAAAAACCAGTCAAAATATTTTTAAGTTGTGATTAATAGGAGTAGGGCATGAGCCCCATATGCCGGACGTGGCGGGTTCAAACCCAGCCCCGGCCAAAAACTGCAAAAAAATTAAAAAATAAATAAATAAAATAAGTGATTAATATTTTAATCAGTAGACTTTGATTAAAGCAGATTACCCTTTATAATGTGAGTGGGCCTCATCTAATCAGTTGAAGGCCTTAAGAGAAAAGACTTAGGTCTCCTCAGGAAGAAGGAATTCTGCCTGCAGCCAACCTTCAGATTGGAGACTTCATAAATAACTCTAGCCTGCACTCTTCTCTGTTATGTTGCATGGGTCTATTTCTCTATCCTTGTGCCAGTATCACACTCTAAATTATATGTCTTTATATCTTGATGTCTGGTAATAACATATGCTAGAGCTTTCTGTCTTCTTCAGAATTGTCTTGGCTATTTTTAGCCCTTTGCATTCCCTTACAAATTTTAAAACTTGGAGTAAATTTTAAATGTCCACTTCCCCGGTCCCCTCAAGATAACCACCCCCAAACCAAAACATGCTGGGTTTTTTATTGAATTTATATAGAACCTTTAGTCTAGATCCATTTGGAGAGAATTGACAATGTCAAAATTTTTAAGTTTCCAGTCTGTGAATAGGTGTCTTATTTCATTTTTTAAGGTCTTCTTTAATTGTTCTTACGATTTTATAATTCTAGTGTAAAAGTTCTACACATATTTTCTCAGCTAATTCCTAGATATTTGATTTTTAAGTTGCATGAGACACATTTTAAAATTTCATTTTCTACTTATGCAGATACATACTCGAGGCTTGGGACCCGTAGCTCAGTGGTTAAGGTGCCGGCTGCATGCACCTGGGCTGATGGGTTCAAACCCGGCCTGGGCCTGCTAAAACAAAGCAAAACAAACAACAAAAGGGGTTGTGGCGGGTGCCTGTAGTCCCAGTTACTTGGGAGGCTGAGGCAAGAGAATCGCTTCAGCCCAAGAGATTGAAGTTGCTGTGAGCTGTGACATCATGGCACTCTACTGAGGGCAACATAGTAAGACTCTGTTTGTTTTTTTTTTTTTGAGACAAACAGATACACAGTTGATTTTTATATGCCCATCATCTATCGGCAGCATTGCTAAATGTTAGTCTACTCTGGCTTTTATAACAAAACAGCATAGACTGGGTGGCTTAAACCACAGAAATGTATTTCTGTGATCAGGGTACTGATGGTCCGGTTGTGGTGTGAGCTTTCCTCCTGGCCTGCACGTGGCGGCCTCCTTTTTGTGTGCTTACACGTCCTTGGTGTGTGCAAGTGGACAGAGGAGGTGGGAGGAGATTTCTTCTTCTTCTTACAAGGGCACTAAGGCCTATGAGTTCCCCATCTTCATAACCAAATTACCTCCCAAAGGCACCACTTCCAAATACTATCACATTGGGGTTTAGGGCTTCAACACAGAATTGGGGGGGTTACAAACACAGATGTACAGCAAATAATACTAAATTAACTTATTAATTCTAATAGTTTTTTCTTAGTAATTTTAATAACTTACGTTCTTTAGTATTTTCTAGTCATGCAATCATGTCATCTCCAAATAATAGTAGTTTTATTTTCTTCCATTCTGATGTTACTGGTTTCTTTTTCTTATTGCGTTGGCTAGGGCATCCTACAGAGTGATGAGTACAAATTATGCTAGCAGGTGACATGATCATATGACTTTTCTACCTTATTAGTGTGATGTGATGCAGTAGATATTAATTGAAGCTCTGGTAATTGATTCTACTAATACTATCATGTCTATGTAGCCCTAGGCATACATGTACCTAAGTTTGAAATTACTCATCCAAGTTATAGGCCAAAGTTTAAAATTATTGTGTTCAATTGTATGCACTTCATACCTTGACTCTTTGATAAAGATTAACTTAAGACAAGTAAAATTTAGAAAATACTTTGTATACTTGGTAATAGAATTCCAAAATATGTTAGTTCTGGGGAGGAGAGAAGGGGATTGGTGTAATGTAAGAGTATATGACACACCTCCTGGTTGGGGGACACAACTTCAACAGGGACCTTACCTAACAAATGCAAACATTGTAACCTAATCATTTGTATCCTTATGTTAATATGAAATTAAAAAGCAATCTGCTAGTTCTAAGACATAAAGCAGACCAGAGGTCCTCAAACTTTTTAAACAGGGGGCCAGTTCACAGTCCCTCAGACCGTTGGAGGGCCGGACTATAGTTTTAAAAAAATATATGAACAAATTCCTATGCACACTGCATATATCTTATTTTGAAGTAAAAAAACAATACGGGAACAAATACAATCACACCGCCTCATGTGGAGTTTGAGGACCACTGATTAGTAGACCAAAGTATAAATAGCTCTAAAAGCAGTTTAGGTATAACTTTTTATTGGTAGGTCGATAGTGGATTGTGGAGAGTCTGAGATTTTTTTATATCTCTAAATACTGAGGCTGATAAAGAGCATAATCATTCATCCTTTCACTTATTATTTTTGTAAGTATTTATTGAGATACCTGTTACTTCTTACACTCGGCTAGGCATGGGGATATACTGTGAATGAGACAATTTTGCTTTATAACATTAGTTGGCAAAACAAAAGAGAAACAGGTAAACTAGCTAACATATAATCACCAGTTAGTCTAAGTGCTAAGAAATAGGATGATAAGAAAGCAAGTAATTGGGGTAGTCACTTTAGAGGGAATGCTTTTGGAGACCACAAGATAGGGTGGCATGCATGTTTGTAATTTCTGTGGGGCCACCCAGCAGTGGGGACCTGGTAGACCAGGGGTCTTACCCATGAACAGACTCTAAAGAGTTATGCTCTCAGGAAAGGGTACCACCACCTAGGGTCAAGGGAAAGGAGAAGTTCTGGGTAAGTTCTATTCTTTTTGGGAAAGGGAGGTGTGGAAGTCCAATAACCTTCCAAACGCATTTAGATAGCTACGTAAGTTGGTCAAGTGAGAATTCAACCCAGATAGCCTGGCTCCAGAGCTTGCATTCTTAACCACTGTGCCCTACTTGCCCCATTTCCTTTTATGGGAAGGAAATAATGCGGGTTTTTTTTTTTTTTTAATGAAATAGCCAAGATAAGAACCAAACAGTAACCCCCAAGCCTGTACTCTTAACTACACTGCCTCTCACAAGGCCAGAGAGCTTATAGGTAGACACAACTGGCATGTCGTTATCATTTGTTTTCTATTAAGTAATTAATATTTTTCCATTTTATTATTTAGCTTTCATCGTTATTTTCCAACTAATTGTAAACCAAGAAAAATGGAAGCAAATTCTCAATTTAGGGTCAGTTTGAAATACTATAACCTTTGCATATGATGTCAGTTAAGTCAGAGCCCTTTCAATCCTTTAATATTCAAGAGAAAGGCCTCTGTCTTAGTCCATTCCGGCTGCTATGACAAAGTACCATAGACTAGGAACCTTGTAAACAACAGAAATTTATCTCTCATCCTTCTGAAGGCTGGGAAGTCCATGATCAAGGCACCGGCAGATTCAGTGTCTGATGAGGGCCTGTTTCCTGCTGCTGTGTCTTCACATGGCTGAAAAGGGCAAGGAAACTTTGAGGGCCTCTTTTATAAGGGCGCTGATCCCATCCATGAGGGTTCTGCCCCCATCACCTAATTTTCTGAAAGTCCGGCTTCCTAACACCATCACACTGATGATGAGGTTTCAACATAAGAATTTTGAAGAACATCCAGAACACAACAGAGTCACACAATAAATACTCAGAAAGGTACACCTGCAACATTTAGAATAAGTGGAAACTGGAAAACTATTAATAGGCCAAAAAAAGATACACTAAACTAACATGGTCATCCATGCACATACCTGACGTTTCTGTTTGTTCTGGAGAGTTTAAACATAATGAGTTTTGCTTCAAGTTTTCTGTGACATCCCTGTGGGAGGAAGCACTGCTGTTTGTAATGAGAAAAAGCAGGACCTTTTTTAGGTTATAGTCAGAGTGAACATCAGGTAATCTTGAATCATAAACCTTTCCATACCTTTCTTAGAAATTATTGTCTCCAAGTGTAATAATAGGAATAAGAATGCATATGAGCCCACCTGTGTAAGTCAGCCTACAGATTAATTTGGTTTGGCAAAAGTAAAGTATGTTCTTAGTGTTCTTCAAAAATATTTATTCAGACATATGTAAAAGAAAGTTATGGCATATGTGTGTAAGGGCTTAAAGGGGTGGGGGTTTTTTGTTGTTTTTGGCTGATTGCTTCTTTAGGAGACTGCTCATCATAACTAAATAAATTATTTGTAACTCATCAAAAAATAAAACTTAAGCTAAATAAGGAATTTTGTTTTATAGGATTATACCATACTTATTGTTATAATCACTAAAGTAAAGAAGGGATGTCAGGAGGAGACCATTAACACATGCTATGGTACTGAAAGGAACCAACATCTGGAGTAGCAAAAATGACAAAAGTAAAATAATAGCAGGTGACCTAAATTCTATAAAAGAGGTGTCTTTCTAATGTCTTTAGTTACAAGAGAAAGAAGTAAGACAAAGAGAGTAGACTAAAGAGAAAAATAGTCATAGGATATAATACTCATCCACCAGAGCTTAACAAAAATAGAGAAAAAAATAGGGCCAAATACTGAATACAACAGCTATTGAGTAATGATCAAAGGACAGGAAGATGGAGGAACATGTTTTGGCAAAGAAAAGGCCCCAAGAAAGTAGAGAGTACAGTTTGGGTCAGTTCAAGTAAGGTAAAGTAATAGTGGAAAATAATACCGAGTAGACAATGTTCAAAGATAATGAATGTATACCCTAGTGTTATGCACATTGCTTAGCAACAGGCAATTTAAAAAAATGAACAAGGAAGTACAAAAAGCAATTAAAGGCAGAAAGAGACATATGCCTTGTAAAATAATCAGGTACAAGGTGAAAACGAGACGAGCCAAGATGGGAAGTGAATTCAGACCTCAAAGATGTTGAAGATAAATTATCCCATTTGTTATTGTCTTTTAGGCTCAGTTTTTTAAAAAGTGAGATGCTGGATTGTAATAATCGTTAAAATAACTGCCCAGAGTAGAGATAACAATTGCTATGTAAAATGTACTCTACATTCTTTACATAAAGCAATAATAAATAAAGTTAGATATTTACTTGTTTAACATTTTTGGAAAATACATTTTAATGCAATATAATAAAAAGAAATCTATAAGAATGATTAAAAATATAAAATACAAAGGTATTTGACAGTGATTTTCTTTTAGTAAATAATTTTTGAGTATTTAGGAAATAGAAAAATAAAAGGCATGTTTCTAACATTTATTTAGAATATGAACAAAATGAGAAAAAGTTAAACTATAGGGGCAGTGCCTGTGGCTCAGTGAGTAGGGTGCCGGCCCCATATACCGAGGGTGGCGGGTTCAAACCTAGCCCCGGCCAAACTGCAACCAAAAAATAGCCGGGCGTTGTGGCGGGCACCTGTAGTCCCAGCTACTTGGGAGGCTGAGGCAAGAGAATCACCTAAGCCCAAGAGCTGGAGGTTGCTGTGAGCCATGTGACGTCATGGCACTCTACTGAGGGCGGTAAAGTGAGACTCTGTCTCTACAAAAAAAAAAAAAAAAAAAAAAAAAAAAAAAAGGGCAGAAATACTGAAGTTGGCTTTATGACCACACAATACAAACAATTGGCAATAATTTTCATCTTTCATTTTCTCATTTTGGATATGGCTTGTTGCTCTGTACATATCCAATATCTTATTTTAAATATTCAGATGATGGGTAGCTGTTTGTAAAGTTCAAAAGTACCTTTATATAAATAATGGCTTCTAAAGGCCAGTAGATGCATTTAAAAATAAGCAAGTAAATTAATTCATCCTATACTCAGCAGTTGAAATGGAATGCATTTCCAATATATGGATTTAGACTTGACCTTGCAAAAACTGAAAGCAATACAAACACCGCATACCACAGTTACCACAGGGTCATCTACTGAAAGGATTACTGTCTGAAAACATTGCTCAGACCATCAGTTAGTATGTCCCATCTGCAGGCTAGAATTTTTCTCCTGGTCATCTGTCTTTTGAAATAGTAGTCTCCCCGCCCATTTAAGTAAGTGACCAACATTCCACAGGGTTGGAAAAAGGCACAGATTTAATAATCAAACAGAAGTGGTATCAGGCTCTTACTAAGTTTTGGGACTTTATTATATTACTTTTCTTGGCTCATGGTATCGCCATCTACCCAGTTACCTACACCAGGAACTTCTAACTCAACCTCTTTTCTACTTATAACCAACTTTTACCAAATTCTATCCAATCTACCCCCTCCCAAGTCTGCCTCAGTTTTTTTTTTCATGTCAATATCCTTGATGCATGCTATGTTAGTTTGCTGTAACAAAGTACCACACCCTGGATAGTTTAAAAACAATTGATTTTCTTACACTTCTGGAGCTTAGAAGTTGGAGGTCAAGGAGTCATTGGGGCTGATGCCTTCTGAGGTCTCTCTCCTGGGCTTGTAGATGGACGCTTTCTCTCTTTGTCTTCCCATGGTCTTCTCAGTTTGTACATCTATGACCTAAAACCCTCTTTTTATAAAAATACCCATCATCTTGGATTAGGGCCTATTCGTACGACTTCATTTAACTCAGTTACCTCTTTGAAGACCCTATCTCTAAATACAGTCATATTCTGAGGTGGTGGGGGTTAGGGCTTCAACACACGGGTTTTGGGGGACATGTTCATTTCACGGTACATGCCCTCAACATCTCCTTACTAGCTCAGAGCTTACTGTCCTACTCAGGTATTCCCTGCCTCTGGTGTCATCTCCATTCTGACACATCCTCCCTCCCACCGTCTGAGAGATTCTTCTGCATTCACATATGAACACATTACTCTCCTAATCGCACGGAGTATTACAGTATCCAGAGTCCTCCCAGGGGCCCTCCTTCATAATATACTTCCTTCCTTCTCACACTGTGATCCCACCATTCCAAAATATTTAAAGTTCCCTAAAGTTTTAGACTTGTGCCTCTGTGGCTTTCTGTGCCTGGAACTTTCTTACCCTGCCTCCTTTTGTGTCTCCGACTATGACTCATCTGAAACTTACTGTGGTAGCACATTCTGTGGGAAGTCTTACTTCACAGTGGCCAGGAGGAATATGGCAAACAGCAGTGATACACGTTGAGAGAAATTATGAGATTACTGTATGAAAAGGCCTCTCTTTCATAAGAACACAATCAAAGGCGGCGCCTGTGGCTCATTGAGTAGGGCGCCGGCCCCATATGCCGAGGGTGGCGGGTTCAAACCCACCCCCGGCCAAACTGCAACAAAAAATAGCCGGGCGTTGTGGCCGGTGCCTGTGGTCCCAGCTGCTCGGGAGGCTGAGGCAGGAGAATCGCGTAAGCCCGAGAGTTAGAGGTTGCTGTGAGCCGTGTGACGCCACGGCACTCTACCCCAGGGCGGTACAGTGAGACTCCGTCTCTACAAAAAAAAAAAAAAAAAAAGAACACAATCAAAAAGGATAAGGTAATGTAAATTAAGCTAGTTGTTAAGTACGTTTCTCATTCTGTGGAACCCCTGAAGATAATAAAACTCATGTCTTCCTTTTCATTAGTTACTTAGCCATCGGCTGAGGGTCTGTCTCACCTCACCATATTTAATCATATCCTAGTACTTTCCTAAATCAGGAGCCCTGACCTAGGGCTGCAGTGGGATCCAAAGCACCCACTCTCCGCAGTCTCTGCTACAGGAACAATGCAGCTTGCCCCCACCTTTTCTGAAAAATGAGCACAAATTGCAAGAAATGCAGTGCAAATTGTGAGATGTCAGTACATTAGTAGTGACATGAGAAATCTGATGGAGTCGGGTAAAGGGTGGAAATTGCAGGATAATATGAAGGGGAGGTCAGTATGTTAGTAATGCAGGGAATATGATGGACTTAAAGAAAAGGTATAAATTACAGGGTAATATAAAGGAGAGGTCAGTACATTAGTAACAGAAAAACTGGCAGATTTGGGAGGAAACAGTGCAAATTATAGGAGAATGTGACATGGGGGCTTCACTGTAAAGATGAGCTTTAGGGAGACTGGCCACGTGTCTGGCTATAACTTTCAGTATTTTTGTAGTACGTCACAGCAGATCTTTACATCTTTTACAGTCACTAATTAAATTTCAAGTTTTTATTACACAGCTATTATTGTTCTTGCTTACTAGAGGAAAAAAACGAGTCAGAAAGAGTCCCTCCAAACTTCTGAATGCCTGAACCTATCAACCTCATATGTGTCAACCAATAAACATACAAGTTTTGGGGAACATAAATACATTCCTTTAAGAGGCTCTTAAATATGACTGATGCTTCCGTGTTCAAGATAGGATTTAAAACAGTCATACAATACAAAAATGTAATAAAGTACAACAAATGATAGAAGGCTGTTCTCCAGGGGCCTCCCTGGTTTTTACATAGCTTCTGAGTGAAGTACTGGCTGCCCTTTTCAAGGGTGTTTACATGGTAAACAGCCTTGGAAGATGGATATAGTGACTCCCTCTAGAGCAAAGGGCAGCCTTGCTTACTGATCATTTGAAAAGATCCTGATTCCTAACCTCCAAGCTCTTCTTCTATAATGCACTTTTGCACGTGCAGGCGTGTGTCTGGGCCCGTCTTCATAACGCCATAGAATTTGGGGGAGAACTGACACAAGTGTGCTGGCACTCTCACCGTCTGCTGCGCCGTAAGTGAGGAAGTCCTTTGTCTCTGATGCAGTCCTGGCTCCTCTGCCAGCATCTGGGCCCCAGTGGCATGTGGTGCCTTGCCTGGAGACTAAAGTCTCAGGTCCTTCACCAGGATGGGATATTAACAGAAACATGGCTTTCTGGAAGAAGAGTGAGGAAATCATGGTCCTTAACAGAATTTGAGGGAAGTTCATAGGAATTAGCAGCAAACACAGAGTATTATGGGTGATTTTTCTAGTTCTTAAGTTGGGGGTAGGTTCATGAGTTTTGGTTTATTATCATGCTTCACAATGTACCTAGTTATTGCATATATTCTTATTTTTTCTTCCAACAGAGTCTCACTTTATTGCCCTCGGTAGAGTACTATGGCATCACAGCTCACAGCAACCTCCAACTCCTGGGCTTAGGTGATTCACTTGCCTCAGCCTCCAAGTATCTGGCACTATAGGTGCCTACCACAACACCCAACTATTTTTTGTTCCATTTTGGCCGGGGCCGAGTTCGAACCCGCCACCCTTGGTATAATGGGGCCAGAGCCCTACCCACTGAGCCACAGGGGCTGCCCTATTCTTTTCTATATATGAACTATTACATAATAATTTTTTTTGTAATCAGCTTAGGGAAATTTAGTTTATAATTGGAATTATTTAGTTGCTATAAATTGTATGACATGTTAGATTCTTATGTGGACTTTAGTAAAGTAGAAGATAGTGTCTTCCCTTGAAACCTTACGATATCAACAAGAATGTCCAACAGGAAAAATGGTATATCCACCTACCTTCATGGGAGAAATACTGGAGATATTTTATGTTTTACCTTTGTATGTTTTACCATTACTGCAGATTTAATGCTGTGGTATTTTTCTAAGCTAAGACTAATTAAAAATTATTTTAGCTTGATGTCTAGTTCTACATATGGTTAACTTCCATCATTTCTGAAAACAGAGTCTAAACATCTATATTTATGATGCTAAGGGGACATTGCCCAGGAATTTGATAAATTTGGGAAAATATTAAATGTACTTTACTAACTTCACTCTCCCTGGGCATTGAGGAAACACATCTTGTTTTCCTTTCTATCTTATGTCTAATCAAGAGAGAGAAGGCTTTATCAAGCCTTTCTCAGGTGGCTCTAATGACAATTTTGTGCTCTTTTTGTCCTCTGAGAATGACCACAGCTCCTGCTGGTAGCTTACCCTGAAACAAGGCCTCTGGGGGATCTCCAGCCCTTATCAAATGTGCTAGGATTACTCTCTACTTGATCTAGCCGTCCTTGCAAGTTAAGACACTAAATTCTTTGTGAGGCCCTTTAGGATGTTGTCATCATAAATAATACTGGCTAGATATTTTTATCACCTGCTAGACCAAATGCATTTCATGCTTTGTTTTTATTTACTCTTTACAGTAGCCATGAAGTGGCCATTTTCATCCCCCTCATTCTGTAGTGCAGAAGCAGGGCTTAGAGAAAAGTGAAATAACTTTTCATGGTCTTTTAGCTAGAACGCAAACTCGTTTCTGTGAATTCTAAAACTTGCTCTTTTAACAATGCCAGGGCCTTGTTATTTAATCCTTTGACTCTGGTGATGAAATGGGAGTGTACAGATATTTTTGTAAACTCATGGAAGTGAGAATGCCACATGGTTGTAGTGATCAGAAGTTACAGAATAAAGACAAGCTGGCCAAGCTCTGTGACCTCCAGGCAGGCGGGAACAGATACCACATTGGGGGTTGCTGAGATTTTTCTGATGACCCCCTTTTTAAAATTGACTCCATGTTTTTTCTTCCTAGCAAAACTGTATCATTGATAATCTGGATGGTTAATATTTTTTAATAAGCTGGATTTAACATTTCTAAAGTATGAGGGAGCAGGAACAAACACAGTAGAGATATTTTTATTTTGTTGAGCATTGCTATTTTTTTTTAACGTGCTAGAATGAGACCTAATGTATGCACATTTGTTTCTGTAAGAAAGCAGGCGAGATTGACTTAGTGTTTTGGTCCCTGCTATATTCATGAAAGGTATGAAAGTCATTTTCCTCCTCATTTATAATTGGTCTTGATGAGGGAAATTACATTTCTTAATGTGAAATGGACTTCAAAGGCAGAGTATGAAGTATCTGTATCCTTAGCTTGCCTATTTGCTTTTATTGAACTACAGAAAACAAACATTTTAATCTGATTTACAGAGCCCTGAAAACAAGGAACTGTAGTGTAAAGGTAGCAGGAACCAGTTTCCCTTGGGGCATGCAGGCTGGTGGCATTGCTGAAGGCAAGGACTCACTTGGTGCGTCAGAAGCACAAGACTCCCAGTTACAATGTGTTCAGCAGAGTAGTTAGAAAACAGTTTGCCATTTAACTCTAGAATATTTTATCTTGCAGTATACTTGTAAATGCCTTACTCTGGTGGGATTTTATGTAAAATCAAATTATCTTTCCTTTTAGTAGGAAGGTTTCTTATTATAAACTCTTCCTCTGGACTACACAGTGCCGTACATAGTAGAAGTTGGAATGTAGTGCATAGTTTGAAATGCAGGTGACTCCAACTTACAAACTATTAATATATCATATCAGGGTCCTGGAAGATGATCAAAAATGTTTTGTATCATTATAAACTCTTCCAGAGGACTACACAGCCCTGTGCATAGTAGTGGTTGAAATGTAATGCATAATTTGAAATGCGAGCCACTCCAACTTACAATTTATCAGGGCCTTGGAACATGATCAAGAGAGACCTTTATTTTAGTTTAGTTTTTCTGGCTTTGCCAGGATTTCTCTTCAGGGACCGTATTTCTTGAATTGGTGATCAGATTGTACGCTGTTAATCTATTAGTTAAATAGATGTTTTTTGCATACTTAATTATGTACTCTTATTATGGGCTTAGTTCAAGGTTTTCCCCTGTCAAAGAAAGAAAGGAAGTGTAGTCTCCAGTTAAGAATGAATTGGTTTCCAAATGACTGGGAAGTTCAATCTGGAACCTGGAATATAATGCTTCAAGATGTAATAAAGGACACTTAGTTTTCCAGGCTAGCCCACGGCACTGCTAATTCCTAGTGCGGTTCATCCATATCCTAATGTCTGCGGCCCCCATTGGGGTTAAAATACATTTAACAAAAGGGGAGGGGAGACTTCCCTCTGTTCTTCTGGGCACTAAAGTCACCCTTCTTCAGTGCCCTCCTGCCCTAGCAGTTCCCAGTCCTCTGCTGCTTCCTCATTCCCCAACCTGTTAAAACTCTCATTTCCCCAGCATAGCTGATCTCAGTTAGATGTCAGTAGGGAAGTATTCTGATTTAACTAATTCATACTAACATGTGTATAACTGATAATTTCCTTAATCTTGCCAGGGGGATTTGTTTTATTAAAAGAATATACTCATTAGACGCTTTTATTAAGTCAAGCAAGAGTGGATTGTGTACCACATTGAATAAAGTGAAATAAAAGACTGAGGCCAAGGAAGGAAAGTTGTGTTGGGGCTGCATGGTCACCATGCAGCTTGCTCCCTGAGAGTTGTTCTGCCTTCATGGTGACCGTGAACCAGTCCTAAGCCAGTCCTGCTTTTCATCACTCCTTTCCTCATGTTGTTTCTAAACTTGTAGGTTCTGGAAAGGCCACATGTTAACACAGTGATGGCAACAGCACAAGTCCCATTGGTCGAGGGGAGGTTTGCAGAGAGCCAGGGTACTGGCTGAGGTCATTGATGATGGATTTTAGGTTTGAGTTGTGTGTATGCCCGAGAGTGATAGAGGTAGGGGCTCTGGTTTGAGTTGTATGTATGCCCGAGAGTGATAGAGGTAGGGGCTCCCTACATAAGGTCTGGACACTGACCCAAAGAACAAGCCAAAAGTGTTGCACTACATAGAGACCAGAGGTCACGAAATCATTCACCATCCAGACCTATTAATTGATAGTGAACTGTCCATGCCCAAAGGTTCTCCTTCATCAAGCTTCACTCAAAGGCACTGGCTAAGAGTGTTTCCCCCACAGGGTGTCACACGTACTGTTCATTTTGCCTGCAGTGCTCTCCCCATGACTGTTTGGGTGTGTGGCTGGGGTTGGGAGAAGGGAAAGCTATTAGCGAGGACAGTTAAGATCTGAAAGGACAGAGGGGCTGTTGGCACACGGTGTCATTTGAGGGAATCCAACAAGGCCCCTGCCCCACATTATCTGTCCAGTCATCCATGATACAGTGTCTGAAATCCTGTTGTTGAAAACTTCCTCTCTTAACACATAGGGCCTCCTAAGAGCGAAAGTCTCAGACAAAATTACACCATAATTAGCATTAAAAATGTTTTTCAGAACCCCACCCATCCTTTTCAAATAGAGTATCTTTTTTTTTTCTCTGAGATCTCTCTTCCTCTTTAGAGACTTCAATCTCTAAATCAACACCTTATTTCAAGAAAGGCTCTGTCAGATATGACTTACAGGAACTTTATGGTGCAATTTTGAATCAGTCTGTTGCCTTCTCCCAGGACATAACGTGTGGCCAATGGCAACTCCAGCTGCCTTAAGTGATAAATGGAGTGTGTTGACTCTCACAACTGAACCATCCAGTGGTGGGATTGGTTTGGGGCATAATTCGATTGGACCCCTGGATTAGTTTTCAGCCTTGCCCTTGTGAAGCCAGAAAAGCGGCCTGCAGGATGGAGTCTGAGAAGCTGGGCTGAAGCATCACAGCTGACCTCGTCTGCTCAGCTCACGTTCCAGGCCCCCCACTCCTCTCTGTGATTATCTGGTTAAGGTTTCACCATGATCGTGAGGATGTTTGTCTCAGACTTTGAGGAAGTAGTCACATGTATACAGTAGTTGTTGTGATATTGGTAAAGGTTACTTTGATAATCTGTTTTCTTTGATGATTCTCTTAGATATTTTGTTAAAGTGAAAATTACCTTTATGTTGTTTAAACATTTTGCATTGTTAGAGCGAAGACTACTTTGATGTTGTTTTCTGTCAGGTAAAATTAAAACTTCCTATGTTTGCTTCCTGGTACTCCCATTATAAAAGTTATTAGAATTGTAACTGAGGCAGAGCAGAATTGAGAGGCTACTCTCGCTGTTCTCCAGAATTGCTGCCCTTCTGACAAATGAAGTTTAGTTGGACCTAGCCTAGGTCCTAGCTTGGACCTAGCAAGTTTAGTTGGACCTAGCCTGCAAGTTTAGTTGGCTGGCAGTGACAGGCAGCTGGACCCTCTTTGTTGGGTAACACGCCCCATGTGGGCTATGATTTTGGACTGGCTCCCCTACCTTGGGACACTGACGATAGCAGCTTCAGGCCTCACACCTATACCCTCACCAACCTGAGCCGAATGCTGCTTTGCTCAGGAGGGCCAGAAGTCCTAGGCTTCTCTCTAAGGTCATGGGACAGGCCTGAGCTAATTAATAGGGCCAGCAGTCTCTGATAACCAGAGAGGGTAAGAGAATTGGCATTGCACTCCAACCTCCAGAGCCAGAGGTGGTATCCTTCCCTCCCAAATCAGAGATCCTGGAGACCAAGCATGGGGGGCAAGGTCCTGTGGATTCTGGGGAAGCGCCAAACACTGCTGACGGCATAGAGGTATTTGTATTCTGTGACTTATGTCTGTTTACATAATACTAAAGAAATGTGTACATTAGCAAAAAGATGGGAAAGGAATTGTTTTTAGGGTAGAAAATGAGGCCATCTGAGAGTCCCTGAGACTTGTATACCTCAGCCTTGCCCTTGACACTCACTCCTATAGTCACTAATTTGCTAATATGGCCCAGTTACCCAGTTTTATTTCTGACACACACCTATAAAGGGGGAGGGTATTTGAACCTGGGAGTCTGGAACATTTAAAATAAGCTAAATGTGTGGGTATCGAATGGTGGAATTCAATAAATAGGTAGATCCTATTTGTTTAGGACAATTATGCATTTTTAGAACTAGTTATTATGCAAAATTAAACAGTGTTCCTCATTTGCTATATTAGAATAATTTTATAAACAGGAGTTTGGCAGGAGGGGAAGGAAATGCGAATAAGGGTGATCAGGTAGTGAGAGATTTGGTGATCTTTTGTTCTATAAATCTTACATTAAAAGAGGTTTTCTGAATTCAGAATTCATTTTTCAGTCTTTTAATGGATATGGTTTTATTTCTTAGAGTTTTAATTTGTCTAAGTAATACAAGTTTATATTGAATTTCTTCAGAAATATTTTCAAATCAAGCAAAATTATAGCATTTAAAATTTATTTTTATTTTTTTTATTGTTAAATCATAGCTGTGTACATTAGTGCAATCGCCTATACCCATTCTAAGATGCACCAAAGATGTGGCCCCATCCATTACCCTCCCTTCATCAAAACCTCCCCCCTCCCTTCCCCTTCCTTGCCCCTTTCCCCATAGTCTTGTGCTATAGTTGGGTTATAGTCTTCATGTGAAAGCTATAATTTAGCTTCATAGTAGGGCTGAGTACATTGGATACTTTTTCTTCCATTCCTGAGATACTTTGCTAAGAAGAATATGTTCCAGCTCCATCCATGTAAACATGAAAGAGGTAAGTCTCCATCTTTCTTTAAGGTTGCATAATATTCCATGGTATCCATGTACCACAATTTGCTAGTCCATTTGTGGGTCGATGGGCACTTGGGCTTCTTCCATGACTTAGCAATTATGAATTGGGCTGCAATAAACATTCTGGTACAGATGTCTATGTTATATTGTGACTTTTGGTCTTTTGGGTATAAACCTAGTAAAGGAATTATAGGATCGAATGGCAGGTCTATTTTTAGGTCTCTAAGTATTCTCCAAACATCCTTCCAGAAGGAACGTATTAGTGTGCATTCCCACCAGCAGTGTAGAAGTGTGCCCTTTCCTCCACATCCACGCCAACATTTCTGGTTTTGGGATTTTGTTATGTGGGCTACTCTTACTGGGGTTAGGTGATATCTCAGAATAGTTTTGATTTGCATTTCTCTGATGATTAAGGATGATGAGCTTTTTTTCATGTGTTTGTAGATCTTGCGTCGGTCTTCTTCAGAGAAGTTTCTCTTTAAGTCCCTTGCCCACCCTGAAATGGGGTCACGTGTTCTTTTCTTGCTAATAAATTTGAGTTCTCTGTGGATTCTTGTTATTAGACCTTTATCAGAGGTATAACCTGCAAATATTTTCTCCCATTCTGAGGGCTGTCTGCTTGCTTTACTTACTATGTTCTTGGCTGTGCAGAAGCTTTTTAGTTTGATCAGGTCCCAGTAGTGTATTTTTGATACTGCTTCAATTACCTGGGGAGTCCTCCTCATAAAATGTTGACCCAGGCTGATTCCTTCAAGAGTTTTCCCTGCACTTTCTTCAAGTATTTTTATAGTTTCATGTCTTAAGTTTAAATCTTTTATCCAATGAGAGTCTATCTTAGTTAATGGTGAAAGGTGTGGGTCCAGTTTCAATCTTCTACAGGTTGCCAGCCAGTTTACCCAGCACCATTTGTTAAATAGGGAATCTTTTCCCCACTGAATGTTTTTAACTGGCTTGTCAAAGATCAAATAAAGGTAAGTAGCTGGATCCATCTCTTGGTTCTCTATTCTGTTCCAGACATCTACTTCTCTGCTTTTGTGCCAGTACCATGCTGTTTTGATCACTATTGATTTATAGTACTGTCTCAGGTCTGGTAGCATGATTCCTCCTGCTTTGTTTTTATTGCTGAGTAATGTTTTGGCTATTCGAGGTTTTTTCTGATTCCATATAAAACGAAGAAATATTTTTTCAAGATCTTTAAAGTATGACAATGGAGCTTTAATAGGAATTGCATTAAAATTATATATTGCTTTGGGCAGAATGGACATTTTAACAATGTTGATTCTTCCCAGCCATGAACATGGTATGTTTTTCCATCTGTTAACATCTTCGGCTATTTCTTTTCTTAGAGTTTCATAGTTCTCTTTGTAGAGATCTTTCACGTCCTTTGTTAGGTATACTCCCAAATATTTCATTTTCTTTGACACTACTGTGAAAGGAATAGAGTCCTTGACTGTTTGTTCGGCTTGGTTATTGTTGGTATATATAAAGGCTACAGATTTGTGGGTGTTGATTTTGTAGCCTGAGACATTGCTATATTCCTTGATCACTTCTAAAAGTTTTGTAGTAGAATCCCTAGTGTTTTCCAGATATACGATCATATCATCTGCGAAGAGTGAAAGTTTGATCTCTTCTGACCCTATGTGGATACCCTTGATCACCTTTTCTTCCCTAATTGCAATGGCTAAAACTTCCATTACAATGTTAAAGAGCAATGGAGACAATGGGCAACCTTGCCTGGTTCCTGATCTAAGTGGAAATGATTTCAATTTAACTCCATTCAATACGATATTGGCTGTGGGTTTGCTGTAGATGGCCTCTATTAGTTTAAGAAATGTCCCTTCTATACCAATTTTCTTAAGTGCTCTGATCATGAAGGGATGCTGGATATTATGAAAAGCTTTTTCTGCATCAATTGAAAGAATCATATGGTCTTTATTTTTAAGTTTGTTTATGTGTTGAATTACATTTATAGAGTTACATATATTGAACCAGCCTTGAGACCCTGGGATAAATCCAACTTGGTCATGGTGTATAATTTGTTTGATGTGTTGCTGGATTCTGTTTGTTAGGATTTTATTGAGTATTTTAGCGTCAATATTCATTAGTGATATTGGTCTATAATTTTCTTTTCTTGTTGGGTCTTTCCCTGGTTTGGGGATCAAGGTGATGTTTGCTTTGTAGAATGTGCTGGGTAATATTCCTTCTTTTTCTATATTTTGGAAGAGGTTTAGTAGTATAGGTACTAGTTCTTCTTTAAATGTTTGTAGAATTCTGACATAAAGCCATCTGGTCCTGGGCTTTTCTTTTTAGGGAGATTTTGTATAGTTGATGCTATTTCAGAACTTGATACAGGCCTGTTCAACATTTCCACTTCGTTCTGGCTAAGTCTTGGTAGGTGGTGTGCTTCCAGGTGTTGGTCGATTTCTTTCAGATTTTCATATTTGTGAGAGTAGAGTTTCTTGTAGTATTCGTTAAGGATTTTTTGAATTTCTGAGGGGTCTGTTGTTATTTCATCATTACCATTTCTGATTGATGAAATTAGAGATTTTACTCTTTTTTTTCCTGGTTAGGTTGGCCAAAGGTTTATCTATTTTATTGATCTTTTCAAAAAACCAGTTTTTGGATTTATTGATCTGTTGTATAATTCTTTTGTTTTCAATTTCATTCAATTCTGCTTTGATTTTGGTTATTTCTTTTCTTCTGCTGCGTTTGGGGTTGAAGTGTTCTTCTTTCTCCAGTTCCTTGAGATGTTCCATTAAGTTATTAACTTCCTCTCTTTCCATTTTCTTGAGGAAGGCTTGCAGTGCTATAAATTTCCGTCTTAGGACTGCCTTTGCAGTATCCTAGAGGTTCTGGTAATTCGTGTCTTGATTGTTGTTTTGTTCCAAAAATATGGTGATTTCCTTCTTAATCTCGTCTATAACCCATGAGTCCTTCAGCATAAGGTTGTTTAGCTTCCATGTTTTTGAATGGGTATGCAGGTTCCTGTTGTTATTGAGTTCAACTTTTATTCCATGATGATCTGAGAAGATGCAAGGAATAATTTCTATTTTTTCTTAATTTTCTGAGGTTAGATTTGTGGCCTAGGATGTGGTCGATTTTGGAGTATGTTCCGTGGGCTGATGAGAAGAATGTGTATTCAGTTTTTTGGGGATGAAATGTTCTGTAGATGTCTGTTAAGTCCAGATGTTGAATGGTTGAGTTTAAATCTAAAATTTCTTTGCTTAGCTTCTTTTTGGAGGATCTATCCAGGACTGCTAAAGGGGTGTTAAAATCTCCAACTACTATGGAAGTGGAGGAAATCGAGTTGCTCATGTCTGTTAGAGTTTCTCTTATAAATTGAGGTGCATTGTGGTTGGGTGCATAAATATTAATAATTGAGATCTCATCATATTGAGTATTACCTTTAACAAATATGAAGTGTCCATCCTTATCCTTAATTATTTTGGTTAGTTTAAAGCCTGTTGAGTCTGCGAACAGGATTGCAATGCCTGGTTTTTTCTGCTTTCCATTTGCCTGGAATATAGATGACCATCCCTTCACCTTGAGTCTATATCTGTCTTTTAATGTAAGATGCGATTCTTGGATGCAGCAGGTATCTGGCTTGAGTTTTTGTATCCAGTCTGCCAACCTATGCCTCTTTAGAGGACAATTTAAACTATTCACATTAATTGAGAGTATTGATAAGCCTTTCGAGAGACTGGTGGACATTTTTAATCCTTTTGCAACGGTGTAAGTTGGAATTTGATCAAAAATTTTTTGGGTAGGTTTACTTTTGTGGTGGAGAATTACGCTGGTCTTTATGGAGGATAGGTCTAAGAATGTGCTGGAGAGCTGGTTTAGTTGTGGCAAATTTCTTCAACATGTGAATGTCGTTGAAGTATTTAATTTCTCCTTCATAAATGAAGCTCAGTTTAGCTGGGTACAGGATCCTGGGTTGAAAGTTATTTTGTTTTAGGAGATTAAAAGTCGATGACCATCCTCTTCTAGCTTGAAAGGTTTCAGCAGAGAGATCTGCAGTTACTCTGATATTCTTCCCCTTGTAGGTAATGGTTTTCTTTCGTCTGGCAGCTTTCAGAATTTTCTCCTTCATATTAACTTTAGTGAAATTGATTATGATGTGTCTGGGGGATGTCTTATTTGGGTTGAGTCGTGCTGGAGTTCTGAAACTGTCTGCTATCTGAATTTTGGAATCTCTTGGCATGTTTGGAAAGTTCTCCTTCATAATCTTATGGAGAAGAGACTCTGTGCCTTGTGAAGCCACTTCATCACTTTCGGGGATCCCTATAAGACGAATATTGGTTTTCTTCAAATTATCTGAGAGCTCTCTGAGAGAGTGGTCTGTTTTTGCTCTCCATTTCTCTTCTTCTTTGAGGGTTTGGGAGTGTTCAAAAGCTTTGTCTTCAATGTCAGAAATCCTTTCTTCTGCTTGCTCCATTCTGTTACTGAGGGATTCTACTGTGTTTCTCAGATCTTTGAGGGATGCAACTTCTTGTCTCAATGTGTCGAATTCTTTGGTCATTTGGTCTTTGAATCCATTGAATTCTTGAGATAACTTTTGGAATTCTAATTCTATCTTATTTGCTATCCAGATCCTAAATTCAATTTCTGACATCTCAGCTATTTGTTTGTGCATGGGGGTCTTGTGCTGTTTCTGCCCCATTGATCCTTGAGGGAGTTGATCTACTCTGATTATTCATATTGCCAGAGTTTTTCTGTTGATTTTGCCTCATGATTGTTTTTCACCTTGCCTCTGGCTGTCCTCAGAATTGGGGAGGTGTCTCTCCAAGAATAGACCCCAGCGGGATCACTCTATTGTTGCTGGATCTTTGTAGGGAGTGACCCTGTGTAGTTCCTCTGGGGCTGTTCTAGCTAGGGAGTTCTGGTTGTGGAAGCAGCTCCGGTTGGTGACACACCCGGATCCAGCCACCGGGCTGGGGGTGCTGCGCACAGTTCTGGAAGTGCCAGCTGCCCAGTGACTTTGGCTCAGAGAGCCCAAGGCTCCAGCAGTCTCTGACCAGGAGAAGAGCTCTGTGCAGAGGCAGGGATGGCTCTGAAGGGCACGCAGCTGCCAGAGTCCCTGTCCAGATGAACGGGCTAGTGTGGAAGCTAGGAGGACACGGGAAGGAGGACGCAGGGTTGCGTGGCTCCCGCAGTTCCTGGTCAGGGAATGTGGAGGCCCGCTGGGTGCAGGTCACCGGTTGGGGGTCGCTGCACAGCTCCTATGGAGGTCTGGGCAGCGCCAAGCCCAGGAGTTTGAGGTTGCTATGAGCTGTGATGTCACGGCACTCTACTCAGGGCAGCAGCTCAAGGCTCCAGTGTGCCAAAACCATCTCATTCTGCCCTTAAGGATTAAAGCTATAAGGCAACTCAGCCCCCGCCTTTAGGCTGTTCAGTCAGTAGGTTACTTTGACCCACCCAATCCTTGCTCTGAGACCCTGAGAGTGGAGCTTGCTGGGGAAGTTCTTTCGCAATGGCTTCCTGCACCCAGCTCAGTGGCTCAGTCTGGGGCCCCAGACAATGCCCAAAGTTCTCCACACTCCTGCTCAAGCTCTCCCCAAGGCAGTTCAACTGAGTGCCAAGTCCAAGAACACCGAAACAGTTCACAGGTAAGGCCTTTCTGGTTTGCAGTCTCACTGCTGCTTGTACTTAACGGTTGCTGGCGTGATTAGGTCGATGGATAACACGCAACCACTTGTCAGTTTTCCACTGTTTTTGTCCTCCTCTTGGGGTCCAGAAGTCCCTTGCTGGCTCCCTGTATCCTCAAAGGGATGATTATATGCAGATCCCACCAGCCAGAGATGCCTGGAGTCTTGTCTCCCCAGACTCGCAGTTCCCAGTTGCAGGGAAGCTGTTAGTCGGCCGCCATCTTTAATCTCTCCGCATTTAAAAACTTTAATCCTGGGTCCTTTTTTCTCAAACAGCTATATTTGTTTAATGTTCACAGAATATTGACATAAAATGAGCATATGCATCCCCAGCAACAAACCTTTATCATGTGCAGCAAGACTTCTGGTTGCAGGGGATACACAGAGAGATAAGGCATACTTGCTTTCCTCTGGGAACAGCATACAATCTATTTGGGAAGAAAGGTAAATACATGGAAAGTTTTAAAAAGCAGGCTATTCACTGCCTTGTGCCAGCAGGTGAGATGCAGTAAGGAGTTTAGAAAAGAGAACAAATTGCTAGGGTGAGGGAGGAGGCCCACAAAGGATGGGAGAAGCTCAGATGTTGGCAAAGAAGGGGAAAGCATCCCAGGTGGTCGAGCAAGCTTGCTTTTGCAGTTGCTAATGCTTTTTCCCCTAAAGTTATTATTAAAGCATGTTGCTTCATTCTAAGAATTTCTTTATTGTATACTATTTCTCATAGAATCGTTATGAGTTGGTAATACAGATCACTTCTGACCACTTGTGTATTTTCCAAAGTTTCTGTAATGATTCCCTATTGTTCTTTCAGAATTGTCTTATAAAGATATAATAATTCTAAATTTCTCTTATAACGTTGAAGAAAGTATTGTCGAAGCCAAATTAGAAAACAAAAGTATCAACGATTATTTTTCCTTAAGAAAAAAATTTCTTATTTCCAGGTACTATGTTGTTCCATCTCTGTAGTCACTGTTTTGCAGCATCTTAACATCTTCAAGACTGTTACTCACTGCTGTCTTTTAGCTTGACATATGCAGGCAGGAGAATTTCAGAAAATGGAATCGGAATGTGATCAAGTTGGCAGAGTCCTTAGCCAGCTTTATTTATTATTAACATTGAGCTATTGTTAGCCGGGCAGGATGGTTCATGCCTATAATCCTAGCACTCTGGGAGGCTGAGGAAGGTGGATTGCTTGAGCTCAGGAGTACAAGAACAGCCTGGGCAAGAGTGAGACCCTGTCTCTATTACAAATAGAAAAAAACTAGTTGGGCACAGTGGCACGCACTTGTAGCCCCAGCTACTTGGGAGGCTGGGGCAAGAGCATAGCTTGGAACCCAGGCGTTTGAGATTGCTGTGAGCTACAGTGATGCATGGCACTCTATTCAGGGTGATAGAGTGAGAATCTGTCTCAAAAAAAAAAAAAAACAAAAACCCACACTGAGTTGTTGGGTTATTCTTGGTTTAGTAAATTTAGAATTAAACCAAAAAGTTTCCATTTCATGATATTTCTTCCCTTCTAATTATTTCCTATTCTTTACTCTTTATTTTATTTCCCAGCAAACCTTTGACCTGCCCTAGTTGGCTGTGAATTCCTTTTGGACAGGGATCATTGAATCCCTGGAGTTTTGGACAGTGCCTGGCACATGGAAGATACGTAATAAGTGTTCCAGGAATGAATAAAAATATTTCACATGTAAATAGAACTAATGCTGAGGAAATTGCATACGAGCGCATATGTCTCATTTTTATTTTCACACATGATTTTGATCAATCTGTCTTCTTATAGCAACTACCTGCTAGTTTTACCTACGCAGAATCTAACCTTGATAAGGAGAAGGTAAGATTTATAAGCCTAGCAACCATTAAACATCAGTTATTTTGTAAGATGGACCTGTTATCTGTGACACATTAACACATTTTATGATGCAGATGCTCAAATTTTAAAAGATCTTTGGTTCCTCTTCTGCATAATTAAGTTCTTTTTAGAATAACTAAACACGTTATAGATGTGTATTTCTGACCAGTCAACACACTAAAAATTTTATCATGATTTCTAGTTTTTCAAAGCTTTCCTTCATTTTCCACCAAGCAGCTTCCTGTCAGAATTCATTTCCCATTTGGAAAATATGTCTCTGACCCATGGTTTTCTGGACACAATTCATCTTTCACATATTTAAGTCTACCCATTGTCATCAATCCTCAGCTCCTCAGATGCCAAAACCCCCTTTATTTTTAGAGTGATAAGATCTATCAAAATCGTTAGAGGAGAGAAAACTAACAAGAATGTTTAAAGAATTTTGTTCCAGTGGTTTTTCTAATTTTAAAAAAAGGCTTTTGGTATCTGTTTCTGTTACTGGAGCTTAAGAAATTAAAGTAATAACTGTCACAGTTGAAACAAGATGTGCTTTCTCTTTCCCTCAATCTAAAGATTATTAAAATTAAATGATCAAGTAAATAAGTTAAATAACTATAATTAAATATTAAACTTTAACCAAGCTGCAGTATAATACAGTTCAATTTTGGCAGACATTTATGGAGACCCTTTTGCTGGCCCCCCAACACCATGGTTTGTACAAGAACTGCCCTTAGTTGCAGCAAGCAAATGTGAGAGAGTATGTTTAGATGTGACTGCCAAGGGAGTTAAAAATACTCTGCCAGGGTATTAGGATGAGACGGCATCATCCAAGAAGGAATTTTATGATGGATTTTGGAGAAAGAATTAGATTTGGTTTGTGTTGTAGTTCATTTTATATTGCTATAATTGTATACTTGATACTGAGTAATTTATAAAGAAAAGACATTTATTTTGTATAGTTCTGAAATCTGGGAAGTCAAAGAACATGGTGCTGTCATCTGCTGAGGGCCTTATGGTTGTGTCATATGGCAGAGGGTGTCTCAGGGTCAAAGGGCAGGAGCATGTATGTCAGTTTAGGTTTCTCTTCCTCTTCTTATAAAGCCACCAGTCCCGTCATGGGGGACTGATGACCTTATCTAATCCTATGTGAATTTGGGAGTTAAGTTTCCAACACATGAAATTTAGGGGATACATTCAAACCATAGCAGCTTGCAAAGGGGAAAGTCATTCCAGGTAAGAGGCAGAGGGATTGGGTTTAACAGGGCATGTATTGATTCTTAGGCAAGGAAGGGACATGATGAGAAAGGTGTTTGTCTAGTTGCAGAATGTACCAGAGAATGAAAGGCTAGTCCACAGGAAGCCATTGTAACTGACCAAGGCCTAATTGATGAAGTCTTGTTTCTAGAGACAAAGGAGATGGACATATGAAGGGAAGGTCAAATCTTAGAAATGTTAACACAGAAAGCTTCAGTTTCCAATAGCTGAGAAGATTTTGGGAAATAACACAAAGAACCGTAAAGGTCAGTCCCAAGGATGGGGAGCCCAGGTGAGTCGAAGAATCCTGGTGCCATGTTAATATAAATGGACAATTACAAGAGACGTGTAATAGGCAGAGGGAACACTTGCAGTTTCGTGGAAATAAAGGGAAGGCAGTGTTTCAAGATAACAAGGAGAACAGAAAAATTAGGAAATAAGAGGTAGAGGGTTTTTTACTTTTTCAGAGAAAGACAAAATGTTGACCTTTGAGTAACTTCAGGAAAGTGATGGAAGTGTTCTCAGATGGCAAAGACCCTGAAAAGGGATAAGAATTTATATTATTAGTGAGACTGTCACATGAGATCCTGCAGTCACTTCAAGTAATAAACTCCTTTGAAAGAAATTCACTCCTCAGCTGACTAGTGTTATATAACAAAATGCCAGTATATTATTAATACCTGTAGATTTAAAATGTACCTGTTTTTACATTGTAACCCCAAAACATTATTTTTATAAACCATTTGGAAATAATATTTTGATATTCTTTGATTCCACTCTTTCAAAATTTCACTTATCCCTCTCTGAGATTTATTTCTAGGTCATTGATTCAGATTCCAAAACTACTATTTTCTACAAGCTTATTTTATGCCTAGTAGAGTTTAAATTTAAACATTTCCTAACAGTAGCAACTGAAATAGCTTCAAAGACATTTTTCACATCTACCTTACTTTTTCTTGGTTGATTGTATAGTTTCAAAAACACCCCAGATTGATAGCACTGGAGATAGTATGCCTATAGTAACAACGCAAACTTTTAGAATTGATTGAGAAATATATTTTAGCCTTGTTCTGCTTCCTGAAGACATCTTTAATCCTAAAAGGAGCCAAGCAGCTAAAAAGTACATTAGAACTGGAGTCATAGGACCTGGGTGCTATTCCCTTCTTTGTTGCATGGCTTCGAGGAGGTCAGCCTCTTGAGTTTCTCAGCTGTGAAGTGAGAAGATTGTACTAGAGGGTCAATTAGGCCTCTTTCAAATAAGGAAAACTCAGAATATGCCTACTTTATTCTTTGATTTACTAGAGAAGCTTACCACGTGGTATGAGTTCACATTTGAAGACTATCATCTTCCTCGTGTGCTCCCCCCTCCCTGTTTCCTAAACCCACAGCTTCTGCCTATGATGGAGAAGCCTTACGTCTTCCTTCATTTGGCTGACTCTCTTGTCCTTCTAACCTCTGGCTACCTATTTTCTGGCATACCGTGGTTTCCCTGGCACCTACCACTGCTGGTGCAGAGTAAGTGCTCACTAAGTATTGGTTGATGGCGTAAGTGGGCTGTGCTGTATTATTGCCCACCTTGATAGTTCTCCATGTTAAGCATCGTGAATGAGAAAGAATGGAGATGTCCAGGTCCTACTTCCCTTCCTTTGGTACTTGAGTTTCTAGAAATGGGCCCATGGATCATATTTTTTAAATCCCCATGGGTCATGCTCATGTGAAATGCAGTAGTCTGCACTCTGCCAGTTCCTTGAGGACAGACTATTGTTCCTGGCATTTCATTCCCAGGCTTTAAGGCAATTTCTGTCAGAAATTAGATATACAAGCAATGCTTGTGAATAAATGAATCCAACTTTTGAGAAAAGCAATAAATAATAAATGAGAATAAAATGCCCTTTCTTCTGTTTACAGATAAAAGACCTTGGACCTTTAAAGACTAATTCGCACTACTCATACAAAATTATATTTTTAAATAAATGAAAAAATTATATAAGTGCCTAAACTACTAGTTCTGGTAAAATTCAAAACTCATTGTTTATTGCCTAATAATTGGTTAGGACTACTTGGCTTTGTTTGCCTGATATTTACTATTTTTTGATAATTTATTTACTTTCATTATGTTGCCTTGCCACAGTAGTCACAGCCCATTACTTGTTTGTAGTTATATAATTCTAGTATTTTAAACCATAGTTTCTTTCTTTGGAATGTGGGATATGAAGTGGTGGAATGGCATAAAACTAGCATTAACTCCTTGTGCTATCTCAAAACACACAATTGCATTATGTCATATTTCTATGTTCTAGGGAAGGAAATTAAGGGAATTGTTAGCTAAGAAAATGATGCTGTATAAAAATATAAAAAGCTTATCTCTAATACCTTATTGGCCTGTGTCTTAGTCATCTATTGCTGAGTAAGGAATTACTCTGACACTCAGTTGATTGAAACAATGAAACACTTAGTATCTTTCCCATATCTGTGGGTCAGGAACCTGGTATTGGTTTAGGTAGGTGGTCTTGGCTCATGGTCTCACAAGGTTACATTCAAGTCATTGGTCATCTGAAGGCTTGACTGGGACTGGAGAATTTGCTTTCTAGGTGGCTCACTCAGACGTTAGTGCCTGCTGTTGTAGGAGGCCTCAGTTTCTCACCACCCGCCCTCTCGTCAGGTCTGCTTGAGCATCTTCACAGCATGGCAGATGGCTTCCCCCAGAGCAAGAATCCAAGAGAGGGAGAGCCTGGAGGAAGCCCAGTGCCCACGTTTCAGGGAACGGCTGTTAGGCTCCACTGTTGAAGGAAGGAACATCAAAGAATATGTGGACATATTTCAAAACCTCCACAGCCTCTAACATAAAGCACTGTTTGCTACCTTAGATGCTTTGTCCAGGATCTGAAAGCATCTGTGATCCAAGTTATTTATTTAGTTTCTTATCCAGAAATAGAAGTTGGATGTCAGAATTTCTGGTTTTCACTTTATTTTATCTAGTGTCTACATTCTCCTTATTCTCTTCTATAAGATAATAAGGCACAGTGGTAACAAATCATGAAGTGTTAGGACCAAAAGATGTCATTTTCCCAGATGTCTGTGTTCCAGACTACAAACATTTTTTGTCTAGACTATAATTCAGAACTTGTTCTCTCTGAGAAAGCTTCTTAATGAAGGTGGGAAGAAATTTTTTAACCCTGCCCAATTTCCAGATGAACCAGTGAACATCTATTTGTTACTCAACATTCATGTAAGAGGAGAAGGGCAGGTGCCAGAGATTAAAACAAAAACAAAAAACTTTGAAGGAAGCTTCTTACAGTGAAACTAGAGCTTCTCCAAAAATGGAACCAATGAACCAATGACTATCAGGTATTTTGTTGGTCATTTTATGCATGAACTTTCAGGAAGATGAGAAAGACCAGGTCAGTAACAGCTATAGCCCAAATGGGGGGTTAAAAAGGCACCTGTGGCTGAGTGAGTAGGGCGCCGGCCCCATATGCCAAGGGTGGCGGGTTCAAACCCAGCCCCGGCCAAACTGCAACAAAAAAATAGCCGGGCGTTGTGGCGGGCGCCTGTAGTCCCAGCTGCTCTGGAGGCTGATGCAAGAGAATTGCGTAAGCCCAAGAGCTGGAGGTTGCTGTGAGCCATGTGACGCCACGGCACTGTACCCAAGGGCAGTACAGTGAGACTCTGTCTCTAAAAAAAAAAAAGTCAACCCAAAGGCATTTATTATGGGAGCTAGACTTCAGGCACCGTGGTTTTACGTAATTATCTCATTTTGGTAAGTTCTCTTTTGATTCTTCACCCTAGCACCTAGTCAGTCTTTCCTCCTTGTGCATCTTAACCACATTGTATTGTCCACAATTTTTGATCAACCTGTGTCTGCCCCATTCAACTGGGAATGCCTGAAGGGCAGAGCTGTGACTTGCTGCAAGGCAACACATGGCCCTCGGTTGATGTTTATTGTTTGTTGTTGAATTTAACATGCCTATAAGTAAATGTTATTATCTTCTTTATCTCTGTGAGAAACATAACACTCAGAAGATTGGATAACTTGACTGCAGCCCCACAGTAAGTGGCAGAGTTTGAGATTCAAAGCCAGGTCTATATTTTCTGTTCATCTCAGAGGCTCTCAGGAGGACTCTAGTAGGGAACTGCATTGGGAGCCCTAAGCAGCATCCTTGCAGATCTCAGCCAGGAGAAATTATTTAGGAAATGTTTCTGTGTTTACCCAGAATGAATCATTATAGTTTGAGACTGCCAGAAGGAAACAATCTGTTGATTAGATAAAAGGGTCTTGAAAATAAGCTGGCCTTTGCAAATCATAAATCTGATAAGGGGTTAATATCCAAAATTTATAAAGAACTCATACAATTCAATAGTAGGAAAACAAATAACTCAATTTAAAAATGAGCAAAGGGCCTGAATAGACATTCCCCAAAGGAGACATAAATATGGCCAACAGGTATTTGAAAAAATGCAAAACATCATTAATCATCAGAGAAATGCAAATCAAAACCACGATGAGATACCCTCTTACACCTGTTAGGACAGGTATTATCAAAAAGTCAAAAGATAACAAATGTTGGTAAGACTGTGGGAAAAAAAAGAGAACCCTTGGGTGGGAATGTAGATTTGTGCAGCCATTATGGAAAACAGTATGGAAGTTTCTAAAGAAATTAAAAATAGTACTACCATTAGACTCAGCGGTCCCTCTTCTTGGCTTATACCCAAAGCAAATAAAATCATTACCTTGTAAAGTTATCTGCATTCCCAAGTTCACTGCCACAGCATTCAGAATAGCCAAGATGTGGAAACAATCTAAACATTTATTGATGGACAAATAAATAAACTGTAATGTACATACACATACAATAGAATATTATTCGGCCTTAAAAAATAAGGAGATCCTGCCATTTGCCACAATGTGAATGAACCCAGAGGACGTTATACTAGGTGAAATAAGCCAGACACAGAAAGACAAATACCGTATGACCTCACATTTATGTAGAATCTTTAAAAGAAGAAAATAGTCAAATACACAGAGACAGAGGATAAAATAGTGATTATGGGTGAGGGATAGGGAGATGTAAGTAAGAGGTACAAAGATGTAAGTCAGAGAACAAGTCTAGAGATCTAATGTAAAATATGAGGCTTACAGGTAACAAAATTGTACTATATTCGAGATTCCTGCTGAGTGGCTGGATTTTAGCTACTCTTGCCACAAAAATAAAAGCTGGGTGACTATGATGATGGATATGCTAAATTGCTTCACTATAGTAGTAGTCTGTACCCTGTGACATCATGTTGTACAACTTCAATATATGTAATAAAATTTATTTTTTTTAAGAGACGATTGCTTATTGTAGTTGAGCTACAAAAGAATTTTTAATGTTACCTGATGTTCTTCACTCTGTAATAGGGATACTAAAAATTAGTGCTGGCTTGGTGCCTGTGGCTCAAGTGGCTAAAATGCCAGACACATACACCTGAGTTGGCAGGTTCAAATCTAGCCTGGGCCCGCCAAACAATGATGGCTGCAACCAAAAAATAGCCAGGTGTTGTGGCAGGCTCCTGTAGTCCTAATTGCTGGAGCCCATGAGTTGGAGGTTGCTGTGAGCTGTGATTCCACGGCACTCTACCCAGGGCAACAGCTTGAGGCTCTGTCTCAAAAAATAAAAAATAGTGCTAAGGGAAATTCCCCTTTTATCTTTCTCTTTTTTTCTGGGGATTCTACTCTGGTTGATACAGGAATTAAACATGCTATTTATTAAATAGTAGGAAGTTAGAGCTTGGTAAATGAGGAGCTTTTGTATCAGACCCTCTGGCCAGACTTCTGAGATCCCATGATCACTAATACTCAGAGGCCTGTTTGTTTTGTTGTTTTTTCCTTTTTACATATTTGGCAGAGGTAGGGTCTTTTGCCCAGGCTGGTAGGGAGCTCCTGATGTTGAAGAACCCATCCAACCTGGCCCCCTAAAGTCCTAGAGTTGTGAGTGTGGCCATAATACCCTGCAGAACACCATTTCTCCTGTTTCTCTTCTACACTTGATCTTAGCCAAAAGGCTGAAAAGCGATCCTCTTTTTCTTCTTTCATACCCCTTATTTTTTCTTTCTTTTCCTCTTCTTTCTCCCTAGCTCTTTACCCTTCTCTTCCTTTTGGTGTTATACCAAAAGGCCACTTGAACACGTAAGCTCTGAGACAAGGCAATTTAAAGCAATAGAGGTAGTTAGAAGGAAAAGTAGGGGAAGGAAGTGAACAAGAAGAAAACACACACAAGGAGGAACCAACAGAAAAATTCTGGCAACATGAAAAACTAAACAGAGCAGCCCACAAGGGACCATGAGGCAGCTAGTACAGAAGATCCCACCTTCAGATAACTGAAAGTGAATTTAAATATGGATGGTAAAGGCAATAAAGGGAATTGCAAGAACATGGAAAAACAGAACCAAAAAATGGATAAAAGATATGAAGAATACAGAAAGGCTATGGCAGGGTTTGCACCTGTGGGTCAAAGGAGTAGGGCACCATCCCCATATACCAGAGGTGGTGGGTTCAAACCCGGCCCCAGCCAAAAACTGCAAAAAAAACAGGAAAAAAGAAAGGATATGGCAGAGTTTGAGGAATTGAAGGAATCAATCAGAGAACTTAAAAATGCAATAGAAAGTATCAAAACAGTAGAAAGTATCATGGAGAAGCTCTTGAACTAACCTAGGTATTAAAGAAACAGAAAAGAAGGTAGAGGGCAACGCCTGTGGCTCAAAGGAGTGGGGCACTGGCCCCATATACTGGAGGTGGTGGGTTCAAACCCAGCCCCATCCCGAAACTGCAAAAAAAAAAAAAAAAGAAAGAAAAGAAGGTAGAGAATGCAGAACAATCGGAGACTTATGGGACTTCACAAAGTAGTCAAACATATTTATTTTATACATATAAATTATAGGTATCCCTGAAGGGGAAGAAGAATGTCCCAAAGGAATAGAAGCCCTACAGGAGGATCTCATAAATGAAATTTCACAAGATTTCAAAACACTCCTTTTAGAGGAATATCGAACCCTGGGTCATCTCAACACAAACAGAGCTTTTCTAAGATACATTCTTATGAACTGCTCCAACGTCAACACAAAAGAGAAAATTCTGCAAGCAGCCAGGAGTAAGCCCCAACTGACCTACAGGGGCAGATCCACCAGGGTGGCAGCAGACTTCTCAACTGAAACTTTTGAAGCCAAAAGAGAATGGTCATCTACCTTTAATCTTCTTAAACAAAACAATTTCAGCCCAGAATTCTGTATCTTGCTAAACTAAGCTTCAAAATTGATGGAAAAATAAAATATTTTACTGATACACAAATATTGAGGAAATTTGCCACAAGACAAATACAGGAAATACTTAGACCTAGTCTCCACACTAACCATCACAATGGCCCACTACCAAAGTAAACACCTAGAAACTAAAGGACAAAATCTAGTTTCCACAATGGCACAAAGGATAAAACTAAACAATAGACTTTAACAAAATAAGGTGAATAGAACTCCACCACACTTATCAATTCTCTCAGTAAATGTTAATGGCTTGAATTCCTCACTGAAGAGGCACAGGCTGGCTAAATGGATAAAAAAGCACTAGCCATCTATATGTTGGGTTTTTTTGTTTTTTTGTTTGTTTGTTTTTGTTTTAGGCAAAGCCTCAAGCTGTCACTCTGGGTAGATTGCCATGGCATCAGCTTACAGCAACCTCCAACTCCCAGGCCATCTATATGTTGTCTATAGGAAACACACCTAACCTTGAAGGAACAATCAAGAGTCAGGATAGAGCAGTGGTTCTCAGTCTTCCTAATGCCTCCTAATGCTGCGACCCTTTAATACAGTTCCTCATGTTGTGGTGACCCCGAATCATACAATTATTTTTGTTGCTATTTCATAACTGTAATTTTGCTACTATTCATTTGTTATGAATCGTAATGTAAATATCTGATATGCACGATGTATTTTCATTGTTACTAAGGGGTCATGACCCACAGATTGAGAACTTCTAGGTTAGAGGGATGGAAAACAGTATTTCAGGCAAATGGAAATCAGAAGAAAAGAGGGATAACATTTTTATTTTTAGATACAAGCAGATTTAAAGGAACTAAAGTTAAGAAAGACAAAAATGGTCACTTTATTCTGGTCAAGAGACCAATACAACAAGAAGACATTTCAATTCTAAATGTTTATGCACCCAATTTAAATGCTTCCAGACTTATGAAACAGACCTTAATTGATCTAAGCAATATGATCTCCCATAACACCATAATAGCTGGGGACTTTAACACCCCTCTGGCAGAACTAGACAGATCCTCTAAACAGAAACTAAACAAAGATACAAGGAACTTAAAAATAACCCTAGAACAAATGGGCTTAATAGACATATACAGAACACACCATTCCAAAGCTAAGGAATATATGTTCTTCTCATCAGCCCACATACTCTAAAATAGAGCAATATCCTGGAATACAAATGAAATCTCAACACACGTAAAACAATTGAAATTATACTTTGTATCTTCTCAGACCACAAGGCAATAAGGTTCAACTCAACTTCAAAAATTTTCATTCCCCTACAAAGGCGTAGGAATTAAACAGCCTTATGTTGAATGACAATTGGGTCAAGGAAGAGATAAAGGAGGAAACCATTAAATTCCTCAAACATAACAACAGTGAAACTACAAGTTACCAAAACCTGTGGTGGGATACTGCAAAAGCAGTCCTGAGAAGGAAATTTATTGCATTAGATGTCTACATTCAAAAACCAGAGAGCACATCAACAACCTAATGAATCATCTTAAGGAAATGGAAGAACAATTTAATCCCAAACTTAGCAGAAGAAATTACCAAAATTAAATCAGAAGTAAATAAAATTGAAAACAAAAGAATCATTCAGAAAATTAATGAAACAAAAGTTGCTTCTCTTTTTTTCAAAAGTTGCTTTTTTGAAAAAAAAATAATATAAATAAATTTTGGGTCAGATTAACTAGAAACAGAAAACTAAAATCTCTAATAACCTCAATCAGAAATAAAAAAGGCTTCAGATGGCTTCATACCACAATCTATCACTCTTTTCAAAGAAGAGCTTTTACCTATACTGCAGAAACTATTCCGAAACGTTGAGAAGGAAGGAACTTTTCCCAACACATTCTCTGAAGCAAGCATCACCCTGATACTAAAACTAGGAAAACACTAAACTAAAAAGAAGAACTACAGACCAATTTCACTAATGAATATAGATGCAAAAATAACTCAGTAATGTCTTAGCCAATAGATTACAGCTACATATTAAAAAAATTACATATCACAATCAAGTAGGCTTTATCCCAGGGATACAAGACTGGTTTAACATGCAAATCCATAAATGTAATTCACCATATCAGTAGAAGCAAAAACAAAGACCATATGATCCTCTCAATAGATGCAGAAAAAGCATTTAATAAAATTCAGCATTCTTGGCTCGGTACTAGTAGCTCAGTAGCTAGGATGCTGGCCACATACTCCAGGGCTGGCAGGTTCGAACCCAGGCTGGGCCTGCCAAACAACAATGACAACTACAAAAAAAAAAAAAGAAAGAAAGAAAGCCAGGCGTTGTGGCAGGCACCTGTAGTCCCAGCTACTTGGGAGGCTGAGGCAATAGAATCACTTAAGCCCAAGACGTTGAGGTTTCTACTCCTACTGAAGGGAGTAAAACTGAAAGCTTTTCCACTTAGAATTGGAACCAGACAAGGATGTCCTCTATCGCCACTACTTTTCAACATAGTTCTGGAAATTCTAGCCAATATAATCAGATAAGAGAAAGATATAAAGGGTATCCAGGTGGGGGCAGAGGAGGTCAAACTCTCGCTGTTTGCCAATGTCATGATCTTATACTTAGAAAACCCTAAAGTCTTAACCACAAAACTCCTGGAAGTGATCAAGAAATACAGTAACGTCTCAGGGTATAAAATCAATGTCCACAAATCAGTATATGCCAACAACAGCCAGGTTGAGAAACTAATCAAAGACAAAATTCCCTTCACAGTAGCTTCAAAGAAAATGAAATACCTAGGAATATACCTAACAAAAGAGGTGAAAGACCTCTACAAAGAGAATTATGAAACCTTAAGAAAAGAAGTAGCAGAAAACATAAACAAATGGAAGAACATACCATGCTCATGGCTGGGAAGAAGCAACATCATCAAAATGTCTATACTTCCCAAAGCAATCTACAGATTCAGTGCAATCCCCATTAAAATATCAATGTTATACTTTGAAGAACTGGAAAAAATATTTCTTCATTTCATATGGAACCAGAAGAAAGATAATATAGTCAAGGCAATTTTTAGTTATAAAAACAAAGCCAGAGGCATCACTCTAAGACTTTAGGCTATATTACAAGTCCACAGTGATCAAAACAGCATGGTATTGGCACAAAAATAGAGACATAGACATTTGGAACAGAATAGAAAACCAAGAGATGAAATCAGTCTCTTATAGCCATGTGATCTTTGATAAACCAAACAAAAGCAGACACAGGCAAAGAATCCCTTTCAATAAATGGTGCTGGGAGAACTGGATAACCACATGTAAAAGACTGAAACTGGACCTGCACCTTTTGCCACTCACAAAAATTGATTCAAGATGGATAAGAGCTTTAAATCTAAGGCATGAAATGATAAAAGTCCTAGAAGAAAGTGTGGGGAAAAACTCTTGAGGATGTTGGTCTGGGGAAAGATTTTATGAAGACTTCTGTGGCAATTGCAGCAACAACAAAAACAAACAAATGGGACTTAATCTAACTGAAAAATTCTGCCCAGCTAAGGACACAACAATCAAAGCAAATAGCCTTCAGAATGGAAAAAAGATATTTGCATGTTATGAACCTGACAAAGGTTTGATAACTAGGATCTATAGAGAATTCAAATTAATCAACAAAAAAAGAGCAAACAATCCCATCTATTACTGGGTAAGAGACATGAACAGAGCCTTCTCTGAGGACAAATGTCTAACATATGAAAAAAATATTCATCATCCCTAATCATCAGAGAAATGCGAATCAAAACCACCCTGAGATATAGCCTGACCCCAGTAAGATTAGCCCACATGACTAAGTCCCAAAGTTGCAGATGCTGGCATGGATGTGGAGAGAGGGGAACACTTTTACACTGTTGGTGGGACTGCAAACTAATGCAGCCTCTTTGGAAGGAATTATGGAGAATCCTCAAAGAACTCAAATTAGACCTCCATTTGACCTTGCAATCCCACTGCTAGGCATCTACCCAGAAAAAAAAAATCACTTTATCATAAAGACATTTGCACTAGATTGTATATCACAGCTCAAATTACAATTTCCAAGATGTGGAAACAACCTAAATGCCCATCACCCCAGGAATAGATTAACAAACTGTGGTGTACATATGCCATGAAGTACCTACCATTCACCCATAAAAAGGATGGTGACTTTACATCTTTGGTATTAACCTGGATGGAGCTGAAGCACATTCTCCTTAGTAAAATCACAAGAATGGAAAAGCAAATATCTAATATACTCAACACTAATATGAAGCCAGTAGACGATCTACTGGCCCACAGAGGAAAAAAACTCAATTCAAGTTGGGGAGAGAGGGGAGCAGGATGGGAAGTTGGGGTGCTCCCACTGAATGGGCACAATACAGGGGTAAACGGCACATCTTTTGGGTGTGGTACATAACTACAAGATGGACTCTACCAAATTCAAATATTGTGCTGTTTTATGTCCAAATGCACACACACAGGTCCGTGGTGACAGGATTTGCAGTGGAAGGTGACAAGGAGTGGAGGATGGCTCCTAGGCCTCTGGCCTAGAGTCTGAGTACATGAGGGCTTCATTCAGTATGGCAGGGGGCACAGGAGAAGGAACAGGTACAGGGTTGATGACAGTGTCAGTTGGGATGTGTATTTAAGTAGTTAAGGCATCTGTGGGACAATTAGGGAAGGTGTCTAGAAAATACCATTGAGGTCAGAAGATTCCGTGGAAGAAGAGTTGTCACAGGATGTCCAGTAGAGAGCCTGGCTCTTAGGGTACGTGTGTGATTCAATATGCGACTGGTTCATGGCATTTTGGTACTGAGAAGAGCCGGGTGGTGCAGCCGGTCCTCGCTGGCGAGGTGCTGCTCTGTTGGGAATCTCTGCTGCCATCTTTCTATCTCAGTGTGCTGCATGAGGAAGGAAGCAATGAGCAGCCTCTTTCTGACAGATGAGGAAAGGAGGCACGGCATGGTCCCGTGGGATGAGGGCCCTTCTCTCAGCTCAGGTCTCCAATAGTCTATTACATGGAGCTTGCTGCTCATCATTAGGATTTGACAATCTTAAATGCCTCCTTTTTTCTTTAAATCTTGTCTGTATCTGTTTTGAGAGGTCATTGACATTTCTTTATAATAGACGACCACGGATTCATGCTTTATTTTCTTGGGAAAATGCCTCTAACAAAACCGTAGGTTGGCATTTTCCATATGGGTTTTGATACAGATGGCTGTAATGAGATCGCTCTAATTAGTCACTTGCTATGTGACTCTGAATTATTTTAGATGTGCTGGTGCTCTCTCTTGCTCTGTCTTTTTTTGTGATTCAAGGAGTTGTCCTGAGATGTAATACATTTAGCTTTTATTATAGTGTATAAAATTTCCATTTTTTCATTTGTAGCTTACTCTTTTTTGTGTGCTAATCTGAGAGGATAATTAAGATGTCTGACTTCAGTTCTTTCCTTACAAATATTGCCGAACTCTTCTGTCTTTAATTAACTGAAATCATTCCTATGTAAACAAATAACAATTGCAGATTGTACTACCTACATTCTTTTGTTGTGAGGATTTAAGTGCATCCCTTGTTTGTTAAATTATAGTCTTTTAAAGAAACTAGATGTGACATATTTTGTCATTTTGTATGATGCCAATAGAAAACAAAGGATTATTTCTGTATGTGTCTTCTTCTTACACGTTTTATTCAATATCCATTTTAAGAGTCAGTGTGGTGGGTAAAGTGGGGACAGGCTTTGGAATCCCACTGACTTGGAAATCTCAGCCTTGCCACTTCTTAGTGGCATGACTTTGGATAAATTACTTAGGTACTTCTCTATGCCTAGATTTCCTTGCACATAAAATGAGGATGATGATAATATTTACCTTATAGGATAATGGGCATTAAATGACATAATGCAAATTATATGCTTAGCTCAGTGCCTGGCACACAGTAGGTGCTCATTAAATGCTAACGATACTATTGTGTATAGTAGAAGATGCTCTCTTAACCAGCTCACCAGATTAAAGGCAGTTTCTAGTACCTATGCCAAGCAGTCCAGTGGATGCCCACAGCACGCTGAGTACTTGGAACTGGCTTCTCTGTAGTACACTCCTACAGTTCTGCTCTAACTTGCTGAGTTGCTTTTGTCCCCAAACTTATTTCTGTTTTTTTGTTGTTTGTGTTATTACCAAACCTACTTATGCCAGTCAAACTTGCTATTGTAATCATGTAATTTAATTAATTATTAGGCAAACAGATGGAATGTAAGTACAAAAATACAGCAACTTTATCCTAAAAATTAACTGTGAAGGATTTGGAAAGATGTAATAAAATTACTCACTAAGGTACATAGAGTGGTTAAATTTGTAGAGACAAAAAGTAGAATGGTGGTTGCAGGGGGAGTTGGAAGGAAGGTACAAATGGGAAGGGGAGTTATTGTTTAATGGGTCAGAGTTTTAGCTTACAAGATGAAAAGAGTTCTGGAGATGACTGGTGGTGATGGTTGTCTGACAGTATGAGTGTACTTAATATGACTGCATTGTCTGCTTAAAAATGGCTAAGGTGGGGCGGTGCCTGTGGCTCAGTGGGTTGGGTGCTGGCTCCATATACCAAGGGTGTCAGGTTCACACCCGGCCCTGGCCAAAAAAAAAAAATGGCTAAGGTGAGGCAGTGCCTGTGGCTCAGTGGGTAGGGCGCTGGCTCCATATAACAAGGGTGGCGGGTTCAAACCCGGCCTCAGACAAACTGCAGCAAAAACATAGCCAGGCATTGTGGTGGGTGCCTATAGTCCTAGCTACTCAGGAGGCTGAGGCAAGAGAATCGCCTAAGCCCAAGAGCTGGAGGTTGCTGTGAGCTGTGTGACGCCACGGCACTCTACCGAGGGTGATAAAGTAAGACTCTGTCTCCACCAAAAAAAAAAAAAAGGCTAAGGTGGTAAATTTTATGTTATATGTATTTTGTTGTATTTTTAAAAACTTTTAAAATTTATAGTGCTTTGTGGGTAAGATAGCTATGAAAAATTGGAAGTGGGGGAGATATCAAGTTTACAGAGATTCCACATCTAGATATTTTTCATTGGTCTTTTAAGTTTTCATACTTTTAGGAAACCAAAGCAGAAAATCATGGGTAACGCATTTTAGGTGTAGTTTATGTAAAATACTGAATAAGGCATGCTGATCAATGGACCTACATTCTTGAAAATAAAGGCTTTAGCACAGATCAAAATATCAAGGAATAAATGTATATTTTAAGTTTAAAGTTAAAATGTAAGTTGTGTTTCTTAGATTGGACTCTTGGGAAACAGACTCAGACGTGGAGGTTGAGGCCATTGGTACTCATCTTCCTGTGTTGACCAGACATTGGGTAGGGGTTGTCCCCCCGATGAAGGAAAACAGCTTTAAGCAAGACACCTTCCTTTAGCCGAGGGTGGGTCTCAGCTGAGGACTATCAGCAGCTGGGGAATCTGAGTGGAACCCTACAGCATCCATGATATGGCAATTTGGGGGGTGCTTTTCCCTTTCTTACAGACTTCTTAATAGTACTAGAACATCTAGACTGTTTATGCATTGTATAAGCTTCGAAGGTCTCAGTGTATTTGATCTTCTTTACACATGACAGTTGTAATATGGCAGGACTGTGCTCTCACCAATCTTACATCTTAATCACAACAAATAAATGTGTGTGATGTGTTGGGAGCTCTGTTCACTTTTAAATACTAGCTCATATGTATTTTGAAATGCATCAAGCCAAACTCAGGTTCTTCTTAAATTTCCCGAGGCCCTTTGGCATTTGGTGGTATACTTCAGCAGACTCTTCATTTTTGTACTGAAGGTCACCTTCCTCTCATGCCCTACAAGTTGTAGAACTCAACATGCATTCCTAAAGAGTACTCTTCAGGTACACTTCCATCTGCTATGAATAACTACTGCCCGTATTCCTTTTACTGCAGCCTTTACCCTTAGAAATGCATCTCTTTATCGTGATCTCTTAGCTCTTAACGTGAATGATGGCCAATTTCCAGGATGCCCAAATTTCACTTTTAGATACACTCTTCCAATTCTTAAAACAGGAGCCCTGTTTATATAGTTGTTTTGTTTATTGATACATCAAAATTTGCTTTTCATTGCTTTTAGCTTGCCTTGCCCCAAATTGTAAATGCTGAAGGGGGAGTCTGACTCCCTTTGTGAGTGTGACCGTAAATGTAGCACAGAGATTCTATGATTACTCTATAGTGTCTATTTTCCCTTAGCATTTTAGCATGTGCTGACCTTTTAGTAGGAACACCATTCAGTCCCATTT
This sequence comes from Nycticebus coucang, assembly GCF_027406575.1. Classification (NCBI taxonomy): domain Eukaryota; kingdom Metazoa; phylum Chordata; class Mammalia; order Primates; family Lorisidae; genus Nycticebus; species Nycticebus coucang. The sequence goes on from NC_069788.1 coordinate 94,498,361, forward strand.
GTACTTAGCCCTTCATTTAGCCAAGTTTTGTCGTTTCCTTGGTTTCAAATTTTATCTCTTTATGAGAACTGGGAGCTGAAGCCTTTCATTTGACTTGTGATCTTGTACATTCTGGAAACTCATACATGTAATCGTGGAACAAATAAAGCAGCTGGAAGAAATCTTTCCTGAACAAAACCCAAGTGGGGCATTTGGGTGCGAGCCAAGATTTGAGCAGCTACAGAGGGAGATGTAGACAGGCTGCCTATATTACAACACCGACAAAGAGGAGCGTCCTGTAGGTAATGGTCAGGTAGAGGGAGAGGACCCTTAATTGCCTAACCACAAAATTAAGTGTTTACTGTACCCTTCCAAGGTCTGTACTAAGTTAATTCCTTTGATATAATAAAGGTAGACGAATACTGTGACTCAGTGGACTAAGCAACAGATTAGAATTCTGTTTGTGCCCAGGCCTCCCACTAACTTGCTGTGTGATCCTAGGCAAGATGTTGAATGTTTAACTTCCTGGGCTTCATTGTCTCCATCCAAAATTAGGAATTGTAATACAAGTGTAGCTTAAGGAATCCCAAGAATACTAAATAACTAAATAAATAAACAAAGCCCTGTAGAGCAATATTCTGTGTTAACTTCCTCTCTTTAAAGGAGAAAGTTAAATGCTTTAAATCAAATTAAAAGCACTTAAGTAAAATTTCAATGGACATTTTGACAGATGGGTTATTTTATTTATTTACATGTGTATTTTTTTAAAATGTAAAGGAATGTCCCAAGTTTCTAATCATTTTCATTTCCTCCAGGGAATGCTAACAATTGTGACAAGTAGTCAGTGCTTCTCAAACTTAAGATGTGTAAGAATCACCTGCAAGACTTTTAAAATGTCCTTTCTGGGCCCCAACCTCAGAATTACTGATTCAGTAGCTATCATGGGAGGCCCTGAAAATTTGCATCTAACAAGCTTCCATGTGTTACTACTGGTGTGCAGATCACACGTTGGGTTTGCACAGTCTAGAGACATCAGTATGCCAAAATAAACCTGTCTGTCTATGTGGTGAATAGGTTTCATATTAATACTCTACAACGTGCTAATATAATCACATTGTATTACTGTGTGTGTGTACACTGTGCATGTATTTTAAAAGCATGTCAGAGAACATAGCGTGTGCGAGGGCTTAGAGAATGGAAGAGCAAGACATGTTTAGGGACATGGAGTTTGCTTTCTGGAACAAGGAGCACAGAGCTGGCCAAGGAAGTCTGCTGGGGGTGGGAAGGAAAGGAACATGTGGCAGGAGGGATGCCAAGAACGAGGTAGAGGTCTGATTATAACAAAGGGGCTTGTGTGTCCTAAGGAATTCGACTGTTTTCTTAACCTGGTAAGGAAAGGAATGGAAAAGAGAAAATTGCAGATTCACAAGACATCTCAAGGAGGTAGAGTTAATGATAGCACAGAATTTGACCAAACATAATTTAGCTAACCCAAGAATCTTACTGAAATGACACGTTAGTTGAAAATTAATCTCTTGGGTATCTGGTCTCTTCAGTGCTGGTAATTTTTGTGCGCCATGTGAGGACTTACATATTCTTAAATGTTACGTGTTTTCCGTTATTTTCCAGATTCTTTTTCAATTCAGTGTTAATCAGCTAATCATCCTTGTCCAAAATTGATTATAATAATGAACAATTGGAATACCAAGATATTAATAATAGAAGTACCTTATCAAGAGCCAGGTTTTCCTCTTGTAAAAGCAATGCACAGTCATGATAGAAAGCAAAGATGAGCAAATAAACCTCACAAAATCCCAACCACATTTAGAAAATCACTGCAAAATTCCCTGGAGACTAACTTCTTAGATTCTTTTCCTATGTATATGTATATTCTTTCCTACCAAAGAGGATTCCACCATATATGTTTTGAAAACCAGCCATAGCTTGTTTAAGCAACCTGCCAATTGTCGGACATTTGCACAATTCTAACTTAATTCCTGTTGTTTGATATTTAGGCTGTTCCAAGTAATTCCCTATGGATGATGCCTAAACTGATAGTTGAGGAACCGTAGTCGCCAGGCAAGGATGGGATAGATATTCTAGGCCAAAGTGCTGCCTGTGCAGAGGCCGAGAGTCAAGGTGACAGAAGCATTTTGAGAAGAGAGAGATGTACAGTAAGGCTGGATCATGAAGGGTGAAAGGTGATGGGAATGGAGGTTGACAAAATTAATAACTTGCAACTAATAACCTATAGTTGGACACCCTGGGGACTAACTGTCCAAAATTAGGAAAAAAGTAGAGGAAAAAGGCAAATAAAAAGAGAAAAAATCTGCAGCCTATCACTGAACATTATTCTTTTCGACCAGATTGTTTTAACACTTTTCACCAACTTGATTTGGATTAAGTTGGTTTTGGCAAATGGCTTTCAATCAAATGTTCTAAACCCAAATTCACAGGATTTGGGGGCTTATTGAGCTGTTGGCGCCAGCTCACATAGGCTCTCAAGTCAGTTCTGCCCATCTTTTCAGCGATGTCACCTTCGTAGCTTGAAATCAGCAAACACTACAGATCAGGGATTTTTTTTTTTTCCTGTTTTCATGAAAGCTGGTTCTCTAGCATGCCACTAGATATAGCTGAGTGAAAGGGAAGAAGTCCAAAGTAAATGTTTTGGGTTTTGACTTGGAAACTGAACATTGAAGTCAGAGACCAGCACTAGGATTCATGAGCGTTGGAGTCAGGACTAGACCCAGAGTTTGAATGCTAACTGCCATTTTTCTTCCATTTCAACCAGAATAATTAACTTCTTTAGGCCTCAGTTTCTTTATAAGTGAAATGGGGTTGCTCATATTTAGCTTACAGGATAGCTACAGAAATTAATCCTTGACAGACAGACAGAGAGAGCTCCTCCCTAGAGCACAGAGTCACAGTGTCTTTTTTTTTTTTTAGCAGTTTTTGGCTGGGGCTGGATTTGAACCTACCACCTCCGGCATATGGGGCCAGCGCCCTACTCCTTTGAGCCACAGGCACCACCCAGAATCACTGTGTCTTTGTGGTATTTCATCGCCCCATAAAGTACTACTTTCCCAGGACAGTGCCTTTCACTGCCAGAGGAAGCATGAAACTGCATAAAGCCCCCTAGGAGTTAAACCTCTGGGCTTTATTTACAGGAGAGCTAAGGATGGTGTGAGAGGCATTTCATTCTGCCACTGACTCTTGCAAATATCAGAGGTTGTTTCATACAGACACACTACTATGTTGGAGCTTGGCTGCTTAAAGCGCAAGAAGGGTGTTGTGCTGATGTTAAAACCTTAGTTCAAGAATGCTAAGAAAAGTAATAGAGGAATGCAAGAAGAAAGCATTTCTTTTGAAATGATAAAAATGAGTTACTCAATAGAAAAGACCTCTTTGAAAGTCATGTTAATTTTCTTCTAAGTTAATTTGCTATTTGCTGAAAGCTATTTTCAGAAAATGATACCTTGTCCTGTGTATATCTAACTCCAACTTTCATATTTAAATGGTACATTTGCCAAGGTCTCATACTTGGATGAATTCCTGTGCATATTCAGAAAGTACTAATGGAAGAAAAATAGATGAACATACATTTTAAAAACTGCAATATGTTAGATATTTCTTTTAGCTTATGTTCCTTGACCATATGAAGACATTTTTATCTTTACCTGCAAGAGCAAAATAATATTTCACCTATCTCACAAGATGTAAAACAACAAAGCAGATGTGTTTTACTTTTAAAGTTAGGTATATTGCTAAATAATATCAATTTGTACCAAATTCTTAATCTGTCTAACTCTCCCCTCCTTTCCTCCTCCAACATATACACAAATGCAAGACACAGATCCAGCGAGAGGTTCACCTGGCAGTCTACCTCATAGTGGTCCAGAAGAGTAGACACCTGATCATGGGGCCTGAGGACAACATACCCAAAGCCAAGTCCAAGAAGTAATAACAAAATAAAGCTAGGAAATTGAGTTCCAACCAGGATTTTATTAAGGCCTAGGTGTTAGTATGCAGGGGTTGAGCCAAAAACCAGGTGTTAGATGTGGGGTGTGGGTGTAAGGAAGCAACTGGGAAGGCTGAGAGTGAAGAAAGGGAGAGGAGGCCATGAAGAAAGTGCTCAGAATGGATTTCAGACTAGGAGGACCAGTGCCCAGGCAGCATTGTCACAGGACCCCAAGCTGGGTCACTATGGCCTTCTTTATATCCATTCCTCTACCCAGGGGTCCCTACTTGTGATCCATGGTCCCAGGAGCCTGTAAGGTCAAAACTGTTTTCACATTACTAAGGCATTGTTTGCCTTGTTTCACCCTGTCGACTTTTTGCATGGATGGTACAAAAGCAATGGTAGGTAAAATTGCAAGAATCAAAACAGTAGCACCAAACTGTAGTAGTAATCCTATTCATCACCATCTTGCCGTCCAGTTTAAAAAAAATTGTCAGTCTTACTTAAGAATATTCTAGATGAAGCATTAAAAATTACTAAATCTCAATCCTCAACTGAACATCTTTTTAATATTCTGGGAAGAATCCATACAGCATTTCTGTTGTATCCCAATGCACCACAGTTTTCTCCAGGAAAAGCATTTGCATGATTGTTTAAGTTGCGATCTGAACTGGCCACTGTTTTAGTGGAATACTATTTTTTATTTGAAAGAATGACTGACAGACAAAATATAGTTATTCAGACTTGAGTATTTTGTTGACATTGTCTCAAAACTGAAGTAAGTGAGCCTGTCAGTTCAAGGAAAACAACTGACAGTACATTCGTATTTGTTGCCGATGATAAAATGCAAGCTTTCAAGTGAAAATTAGAATTTGGGAAACTTGTATCCACCACTGTGAGCTTGACAGTTTCTCAATACATACAGACTTTTCTGATGAGTTCAGTGATGACATTCAATATGATTTTTTTATATTGTAAAATGAAAGGTACTAATTTTTAAAGATCTGTATAAGTCATTGAAAAAAATATTTATCAGTGACTAATGTATGATGTTACAAAATCATGAATCTTGCTTGGGTGAAAAATCCATTGAAAGTAAAAGATATACCAATGTATTTTAATGTAATAAGGTATAAAAAGGTGATAGATATGGTTTTGAATTCTACATTGCAGTTAGCCTTTAGACAATACCATTTACTGAGTTATAGTGTAGTATTAAAAAAGAATATCTACAATTGTCTGAAAAGACTGTTTAAAAAAAAAAACTCTTCCTCTTTTCTTTTTTTTTTTTTATTTTCAGCCACTCTATGTGTTTTTGTTTTTATTTTTTTCTGGTTATTACAGGGATGCACACATTTTGTTTATATAATTTGCTTTTGTACATTTTAAATCAAAGTGATAAGTGTGCCCTTCACGAGAATATGTGCCCTGCACCAGTTCGGTATGAATTTACCTTATCTCTCTATCCCACCTACTCGATTTCCATTCATTGAGTTTACTTCCATATGAGCACATTTAAGGGTTGATCAAATAGTTCCAATTTAATATTGAGTACATACAATGTTTGTTTTTCCATTTATGTGATACTTCACTTAGAAGAATGGTCTTCAGTTCCATTCACATTGTTACCAAAGATTCTAGATCACCATTTTTTTTAATGCTGAGTAGTACTCCATCGTGTGACCACATGTTATTAATCCATTCATGTATTGATGGGCACTTGCATTGTTTCTACATCTTTGGAAATGTGAATTGTGCTGCTATCAAGTGCAAGTGCTGCTATGAAGTGCACTTCAAGTGCAAGTGTCTTTTTGATAAAAGGTCCTTTTTTTTCTTTGGGTTAATAACTAACAGTGGGATTGTAGGAAAAAAACAAAGGTCTGCTTTTAGTTCTTTAAGGTATCTCCCTACTACTTTCCATGGAGGTTGTACTAGTTTGCAGTCCCCCCAACACTGGAATAAGTGTTACTTTCTCTCTGCATCCACACCAGCATCTGTTGCTTTGGGACTTTTTGATATGAGCCCTTCTCACTGGTGTTAGGTGATATCTCATGTGGTTTTTATTTGATTTGATTAGAGATAATGAGCATTTTTTTCATGTGTTTCTTGACGGTTAGACTATCTTCTTTTGAAAGGTTTGTGTACCTATCTTTTGCCCACTTTTTAATGAAGTTGTTTGATTTTTTTTTTTTTTTTTTTTTTTTTTTTTGCTGATTTGCTTGAGTTCTTTGTAGATTCTGGTTATCAGCCATCCTCTTTTCAACTACATATCTTTGTGAGGCCACCTTTTTCTTTATATACTACAGCCATATCTCTACAAAGAGAAGTCAGAAACAGGTATGAGAATCTAATCTATTAAGCAGTTTGTTTTAAATACATGCAAAAATGTAAAATCATAGTATTCTTCTCACACTTTGATTTAGATAATGAATTTTCATAAAAATATTTATTTTAAAATTCAGTGGATTTAATATTTTACAATGAATTAATATTTTTAATTTTTTTTAAGTTTAATACTCTTTGCTGGTATGGTAAATATTGATAAATTCAACCCACATAAACAGAAGCTCCATGGTTCTCAACATTTAAGTGTGTAAAGGAATCCTAGAGCCACAAAGTTTCAGAACCATTGCTCTAGTACATATAGTACTGGGCCCAGGATGATACAGAGATAGCCACTTTGTGCCATGGAAGAGTCTACAGTTAAACAGAGAAGTCCCATAAAATGTGGTAGGTGCTATGATAAGAGAAGCACAGGGTGATAGGGGAGCACATTACAGGACACGTGGCCCTGTTCAGGGAAGATTTCCAGGAGGAATTAATGTCTCTGCTTATTCTTGAAGGGTAAATAAGAGTTAGCCAGGCAAAGAGGGGAGAATGAGTACTCTGGGTATGTGGGGAAACATGCAAAGATCTCCATGCAAAAGATCATGGTGCCATTGCAAAAATTAAAGACGTAGAGTATACCCAGAACACAGGGTGAAGGGGGATTGGTGGAACATAAGGCTAAACTAGAGGACTGCAGCCATGTCCTGAAGGGCCTTGTGAGGTCAGGAGTTAGGACCTCTTCCTAGGGGAAGTGATGTTAGAATGTTTGGGGGCAGGAAAGTGACATCAGATCATATTTTAGATCCCACTGGCTATAGAGAAGGAATGGCTAGAGTTAGGGGTTGCCCATTACAAGTCATTGTAGCCATCAGAGAGAGAACCTAGATGAGGGTGTGGCTGGGATGTTGGAGAGATTGCGTAAAAAGATAGGGTATGAGGCGGTGCCTGTAGCTCAAAGGAGTAGGGCACGGGTCCCATATGCTCGAGGTGGCAGGTTCAAACCCAGCCCTGGCCAAAAACTACAGGAAAAAAAAAGAAAAAGAAATTGATAGGGTATGGAGAGATGTAGAAAGATTTAAGAGAGACTTTTATGGAATAGTTTAGAGGTCTGGGTACATAGACTGGATGTGGTTAAAGAGGGAAAGGTATGCATCAGGGTTTCAAGTTCAGCACCTGGGGATAATGACAATGTTCACTGACAGAGGGAACACAGGAGGTGCAAGTTTAGAGAGGGGCAGGAGGAATTCCATGTGAGTTGCCTCCGGTATATCCAAGTTGAGATGCACAATCAGCATTGAGGTATGTGGTTCTAAAGCTAAAGAGGAATATCTGGACTAGAAGCACAGGCTCAAGAATCATCCAGACATAAATCGTAACTGAAGCCATGCACCAAGTCACCAAGTAAGACCTCTCAGAGAGGATTTAAACAAGAAGAGAAGACTGCCTAAGAGAGAAGTACCAGTGCCAGTATTCAAGGGATAAGCAGAGAGAGGAGATTATGTAACTATTGCTGAAAATAGTGCCCAGAGAAGTAAGAGAATCCAGAGACTATGTAGTCATCAAGGCCAAGTGAATCAAACTTCAAGAAGGAAGGTCCAGGAGAGGTCAGTGGTGACCAGTGCTGTCAAGAAGTCAGTGAAAGGAGGATTGAAAGGGTCGATTTGATTCAGCAAGAGAGGTAGTTATTGACTGTTTCCAGAACAATGTCAATGGAGTGGTAGGCTCCAGTAGGTTGAAGAGTAAGGGAGAAAGGAGAGGACAGGGGATGGGTAGGGGAGGGAGAGAGAAGAGAGCAGATGGAAGAGGAGAGGGGAGGTGAAGTAGATGGGGGGACAGATTGACACTGATAGGAAATTACTTTAATTCAGTGGGTTTGGGGGAAATGCGGAGAGAAGCCATTTCTCCAACAAAGAACCAGGTTCCAAATCTAGACATGCAGTGAATGAGCATTAGCTGAAGAAGTTGAGGATGCAGGGTAGTTTAAGAAGATCCATGGTGCTCAGTGGAAATAGGACAAAGTGAGGAGTAGGAGTTTAGATCAAAGGCGAAAAAGTACAGAGAAGTGTGAGGGAGAAGATACAGTAGACTGGAAGGCCCAGAGGGACCCACCAGAGTGACCACACATGGGTTTGGTGAGGAGACAGGCCAGTGTCCAGAGAACTGGATCTCATTTTATACATTGGTATTTTAATTTCAGCCGTCTTACCTTTTTACACATTGATGCATTTACATCCCCAAAATAGTGTTGCTCTTTTTTTTTTGTAAACCAAAACATCATTTTCTGGCCAATTCAAATTATCCTTACATGTTTCTGTTGTTTACTTTTATGTTAACCAGGTTAAATCTTCAGTTATGCCGCTGCCATTAAGATGTAGAAAAATCTGTTCATTATGAACACATTTATTGCTTCATTGAGTTGCCTATTTAAAATGCAGAGAACCAGAAATTAAATGTAGCGCTTTTCCATTTTGAAAAAAAGCAGATGAATGGGTACGATTTTCTTGAATACATCATGTTTGTCTTACATAATTAACAGTCCAGATTCATAGGCTGACAGATGCCAATCCTTGCTCGTTTTGATATTTGTTCCTCAGTGGTCATTGTTGAAAGAGAAGCTGCCTAAGACTTGAACGTGCCATGTTCTGCATCAGGGAAATGATAAGACAGATGTGATGGAGACACATTTGGGGGGACAGCTAAGTGGTCTCCAAAATCTATTTTTCTGAGGTTAATTATGCCGAGACTAGAACAATTAACTTCACTGAAATTGTAAAATAAAATAAATTGTAAGTAGTTTCAATGTAAGATTAATCTATTAAATACTTCCAGACTCCAAGTTTTTAGAACTCTACTAAATATTTATTATATTTAAAACTTTAGTGTTTGTCCCAGATACATGCTTTAATGCCATATCATAATTCCTCTGGATTTCTAATAGTGATAAATGTTAATATACTTGCATTGGATATATATAAGCATAGAGTACAATATAGTACAAGGACGCTTTATTGCAAAATCTGCAAGCAGTGCTTACCGGATCTAATCTAGAAGTCAGACTTCACTTTGTTGTTGCCTTTTGACTGAACCAGGCCATTTGAGCTGCGTGCTGAGCCACCTCTTTCCTTGTTTCTCTTAGTACAGCGGTTCTCAAGCTGTGGGTCACGACCCACAGGAACTGTATTAATGCTGGGGGTCGCAGCATTAGGAAGGTTGAGAACCACTGCTAAGATTTCATATCTCTTATTTTTATTCATTCCATTGTAACCCCAAAGAGGCCTCATGTTCCATTTCTTAACACATATAGAATGGATCCTCCTGTAAGTATCTGGGCTGTGGCAGGAGAATGGAGAGACCTTTATCCTCAATGCCTGGGAGTCGGGCTAGGCCCACAGCCATGCCATAGCTGTCCAAACAGAAGCCCCTCCCTTCTTTCCGGTTGCCTCGTCCCCATTCCACTGTGCTCCTTATTTGCTCTGACTCAGCCTCCGCTCTTCTCCTATCTCAGACTCTCCAAAAACATCCCTGGAATCCTATTTTCTTAGTAAATAAACTTTCTCATATCCTTAACTGGGTGGTAGAACATTGTACCTGCTTTCTTGTTTTACCTGAAATTTGGCTCTAGTTGGTCTTTTCGAATACTTCAATTTAAAAGATTTGAATGCAGGTACTATTTACAGATGTATGGGCGGAAAGAAAGAGCCCAGCAAGGTTATTTGCGGTGCCCAGAGACTAAGAAGAGCGGGAAGCTGTTACCACTCCTGGTCCTAAAGGGGCAAGGAAGGACATGTTGTTACTGGAGGCTAGGGAGAGCTAGATCTGCCTGGTGGAAGTTGAGTTTGGAGGGAGTAGCTACCGCCAGAAGGAAGGCCTGGAGCAGGAAAGAAATATCCCATCCTCTCTCCTCCCACCCCCCTGTCTCTTACTGGTAACTTCTCTTGACCAAACTAAACTGGGGAGGGGCATAGAACAAGGCAGAGAATGGGTGGGTTGAATATGCAAATAGAGAACAAATAATACAAGGCTTGTGTGGTTTAAATAAATATTTTATCTGTTATTTCTATATGTTGTAGAAGACTGAGAATTTTCAGCAATTGTTTACTCTGCCATGTTGACCAGAAGTCTAATAATCCCTGCTCCAACTTCTTACCCAGCTGACTCTGCAGTCAGCAGCACACCCTTCATATTTGCAGGGCCTGGGACAAGTGTACAAATGAAAGCCCACACGCTCTGTGTCTATATATTTAAAAACCATAGATCATTGTAAACTATTAAATAAAATGTTTTTTCTTCCTGTCTTGACAAATATGTTAATGATGAGCTAGAAGGCAAAGGTTTGATTTACATTTTATTGATTCCTCGGCAGGTCACGTGGCACAGAGAAGTGCTGACCTCTGGTCCCCAGCTCCTCCACATGGTGAGGAACCCCACACACTCTGTGTGGACACTTAGCCCCCACATCCAAACCTAACCCACATCCCCTTCAAACAACCACCCTTTAGATCGACCCTCAGAAGAGGCCTGCGCAGGCGTTAAAGCCAGGCTTGGGGCTGTTTGGGACAGTAATTGGAATGTGGTCTAAATGGTAAGGGGGATTGGCTCTGGATGGGCATATTCCCTGGTCCTGTAGAGTCCTTGCTCTGTGGAGAGGAGTGCAGCAAAGTGTGGGACAGACCCAAATCCCCCTGGGTCCCCTCCGGCCTAAGTCTAAAGCTGGTTCCATTACACTTGATCTTGATCTTCAAGTTCATTAAGACCTATTGTCCCTTGACCTGTCCATGTTTTCCTCAGACTGAAAACCTCTTGTGATGCTCCCTTCTTTCCCTGTCTAGCCTGGAGTCTATGGTCCTTCACATTCTCAGCAATGCCCTCAACTTCCTAGCCCCCTTATTCTTCCATCACTCCTGGTCTGGGTCACCCCAACTGTCCATTTTCTTATACATAGATTGTAAGAATGTCTGCAATATGAATATACAGGTTGAGCCTCCCTAATCTGAAAATCCAAAATCTAAAACTTTTAAGTGCTAGCTTGATGCCACAACTGGAAAATTCCACACCTGACCTCATGGGACAGGTCACAGTCAAAATTTTGTTTCATAAAATTATTGAAAATTTTGTATAAAATTACTCTCAGGCAGCAATTTTATAACTTGGACATTGTCTTCAAGCTCCTGCCCCACCACCTTCCTTGTCACTCTTACCTATAGTCACTTCTCTACTCCTCATATCCAAATCTCCTTGAATCCACTGTGATCTCATTTCTGCCCCAGTAACTCCACTAAAACTGCCCTGACCAGGCTCAACTTCAGTCTTCACAGTATTTGACACAGCAGAGCCTGCCTTCTAAGCATGCTTTTTGCTCTGACCTCTGTGCCCTTCCTACTTTCCTGACCAGCTTTCCACGTCTCCTTCCTTTCAATGTTGTCTTCTGCAGAGTTCTGCCCAAGGCAGCTTCTCTTCCCATTCCTTACATTTCTCGGTGCCTTGCCTGCAGAAGGTTTTCGTAGGTATCAAATTATGCATGCAAACCCAGCTGCTGGTTTCAAATTCAAGCAACAGATGCAAAAGTCTTTAAAAGTTTAAGCAAGAAGGCACAAACTCTTTTTGAGGGATACACATTTCCAATTATAAATGATGTATTACTATTGCATCTAGAGCCCACTGAGGGAGAAAAACCATAATAGCTTATTTCAGAACTAATATGGCTGTATGTTACCAACAGAAATGGTGCAGCTATCTTATTAGAAATACTATGAAGAGATTACTTAGCTACTGTCTCCCCGCACCATCATTTCATTTCGCTTTGTGGTTCTTGGCAGAGAATCTAAAATAAAGAAAAAAAGTGAAACCACACTAATGTTTTCCTAGACCAAGTAAGTTCTGCTGTTCTGAGAAACCAATCTTAAAAGGCAGTGTCTGTTCCATGGTTATTGAAAATAGAACATTTTCAAAGTTTTCTTTTTCTCTAGAGACATTAGATTAAATATGATGGCCTTTTCCCTTCCATTTCTTGTTGTATAGTTTCTCTTAGCTTCATGTTTCTTACTCGGAACTTGAGCTCTAGGCCCCAGCCTTGAAAGACCACCTGAAATCTTAAAAGAATTTAGTGAGAACTGTTTAAGATTCTCTTTTCATTGAGAGAAATATGGCATCTATTTGTTTATTCATTCATTATTCATTCCGTTAATAATTGTATTAACAGCTGCTTAAAGAAATTTTAAGTGGATATTTAATCTGTGGAAAAATGCCTTCCAAGAGAGATGCTGAGTTTCTTTATTACTTTATTTGGTCTTTATGCACCCAGATTTCTTTTCCTAACCTTCAGACTGTGTTAGTCAGAAGTACCTCCTTTGCACAGTCACAGATTTCAAGGATCATATCATTTCGATTCCATCTGTTCCATCATGTAATCTTTATATGCTACTATATACTTATTATAGGGGAAAGTCACTATCAGTCCAGAAGAAAGAATTGTCAAAATTAAATCTTAAGACAGTGTTCTGTTCTCTGCTGAATTTTATAGTTCACGTTTTTTACAATGTAAGGTTTAACAAAAACTTAAAAAGCGATACTGTAACCACTTTAATTTTTATTGATATCTAAGAAAATGAATATGGCTAAAAGGGAGATAGATAAGACATGTGCAAATTTCATGAAGGAAATTGTGTTAAGGCTCTTAATCTTCTGGTGTTCCCTGTGTGACCAAGACAGTACAAGAAAGAATCTGATACAGATGGTCTCACAACAGTTTGACATCATGATTTTTTAACATTACACTGGTGGGAAAGTGATGTGCTTCCAGTAGGGGCCATAATGCAAGTAACCCATACAACCATTCTGTTTTTATTTTCAGTATGGTATCCAATAAAGTACATGAGTTAATCAACGTTTTATTATAAAATAGTCTTTGTGTTAGGTGGTTTTGCCCAACCTAGGCTAATACAAGTGTTCTGAGCATGTTTAAGGTAGGTAGGCTAAGTTAAGCTATAATGTTTGGTCAATTTGATGTTTTTTTGTTTGTTTTTGTTTTGAGACTGTTTCTCTCTGTTGCCCCAGGCTACAGTGCTTTAGTGTCAGCCTAGCTCCCAGCAACCTCAAACTCCTGGGTTCAAGGGATCCTCCTGCCTCAGCATCCCAAGTAGTTGGGACTACAGCTGCTTGCCATAATTCCCAGCTAAATTTTCTACTTTTAGTAGAGATGCGTCTTGCTGTTGCTCAGGCTCGTGTCAAACTCCTGAGCTCAATGATCCTCCCACCTCAGCCTCCCAGAGTGCTAGGATTATGAGTGTGAGCCCCTGTGCCTGGCCAAGTTTGATGTATTAAATAGATTTTTGGCATATGATATTTTCAACTTAGTATGAGTTTATCTGGATATTATCCTATCATTAATGAAGAAGCATCTACATAGTATACCTTTCCCAGAGTAAGAACTCAGTGTATATAGGGATGTAAAAATCATTGCCTATAGGGTGGCGCCTGTGGCTCAAAGGGGTAGGGCGCCGGCCCCATATGCCAGAGGTGGCAGGTTCAAACCCAGCCCTGGCCAAAAACTTCAAAAAACAAAAAACAAAAAAAAAAAAAATCATTGCCTATAGAATCATAAATGTATGACTTAGTTTGAGTGAAAAGTCATAAGGAGAGGTGGACTACAGAGTGCCCAAGTTGCCTAAAGGCATCCACTTTTTAAAAATGTACCATTAATAGGCATTTAGTCAGAAGAAAAAAAATCATATTATCATAAGGACATTTGCACTAGTTTGTTTATTGCAGCTCAATTTATAATCGCCAAAATGTGGAAACAACCTAAATGCCCACCAACCGAGGAATGGATTAACCAGCTGTGGTATATGTATCCCACAGAATACTATTCAGCTATGAAAAAGATGGAACTGGATGGAGTTGAAACACATTCTTCTTAGTAAAGTATCAGAAGAATGGAAAAGCAAGAATCCAATGTACTCAATACTAACATGAAGCCAGAAGATGACCTAATACATGCCCACCCAAGAGAAAAATGCAATTAAATTCAACTTGGGGTGGGGGGAGGAAGGAGGATTGGTGTGCTACCACCTAATGGGCAAAATGTAAGGGTATATGGCACACTTTCTGGGTGTGGGACACAGCTGCAATAGGGACCATACCTAAGAAATGCAAATATTGTAACTTAATCATTGTACCCTTATATTAATCAGAAATAAAAAAGTTAATTATTTTTTAGAAGATACTGTAAAAAGAAAACTGTAAAACAACTGTGCCCGCCAAATAAAAACATGGCTAGAGATCTGGGTACTGCCCATAACTTGAGTTTAAGATCTCTGAATTATGTCAACCCCTTATCTTACTTCCTCCATTATCTTTTCCATATGCCTTGTTTCTTTGCTCTTCACTGATACCCAGCCCATAGCTCAGACTATTTGCTGCCTCAGAAAAAAACTGCAATCAAAAAATTGCTTCTTCATTTCAAAGAACAACTTTAACGGCCAGGCGTGGTGGTTCTTGCCTGTAATCCCAGCACTCTGGGAGCCCAAGGCAGGCGGATCACCTGAATTCATGGTTTCAAGACCAGCCTGAACTAGAGCGAGACCCCCATCTCTAAAAACAGCCAGGCGCTGTGGTGGGCACCTGTAGTTCCAGCTACTTGGGAGGCTGAGGCAAGAGAATCTCTTGAGCCCAAGGGTTTGAGGTTGCTGTGAGCTATGATGCCATAGCCCTCAACCCAGGGTGACAAAGTGAGACTCTTTCTCAAAAAAAAGAACAACTTTAACAAAATGTACCTGTGTTTGAGTTTGCTTACATAGGAGCCAAGCATCATTTCAAATCTTTGTTAGTTTTATTATATACACTATAATGCACATTCATAGTTTAAAACTTCTAACAATATACAAATAAAGTGAAATGTGTTCCTTTCATTCTTCCCTCCACCACTCCCGTTCACCAGACTAATATTACTAAAGTGTTTGATGTATGTATGTCCACATTTTTCTAAGCATATAAACTAATGCATATGTAGATTACACAGAGATATCTTATTAAGCTGACCAAACTGCTTTCATACCATTCTGCAACTTGTTCTTTGATATAGATAAAATTTTGCTTTAGTATAATTATATCACCTTCTTTGTAATGACTGTTCTTTCAACTGTCATATCAATGTGCCATAGTTTATTTCACCATTCCCTATTGGTGACAAGGACATTGCCTCTATTTTTACTGTTGTTTTTCTGCTTACTCAACTCTGTATGTGGCTATCAGGCATCCACATGTTCAAAACCAAACTCGTGGTCTTCTCCCTGAAACCTGCTTCTCTTAGGGTTTTCTGCCTTCTTAATTAATGGTAACTCATTTCTTTGTGTTGCTTATACCAAAAACCTGGGAGTCATCCCCAGTTCCCCTCTTTTTCTTAAGCTCCATGTCCAACCTTTCAGCAAATGCCAGTTCTGACCACCTTTGAGCACCCCCAGTATCCGACCGCAGTGCAAGCCTAGGGGGCTCTTACCCAGCTCTGAGTTTCTGCTTTCCCCCCAGAAGTCTACCGTCACCTATTCTCCACCAAGGGATCCTTGTGATAAACTGAGCAATGATCCTTGTAAAATAGACATCAAGCCAGGCCTCTGCCCCAAACATTTCAGGGCTTCTCATCTCATTTACACAAAAGCCAGGGTCGTCCTTGCAGGTCAACAAGGCAGTAAGTGATGTGGCCCCCTGTCCTCTCCCTCCTCACCTGTGACTCTCCTGCTGCTCCATCCATACTTGCCTTCTTGCTTTTCTTGAAACACGAAAGTGTGCCTCTGTCTCAGGGCCTCTGTGCTTGCTCTGCCCTCTGCCAGCGATGGTCCCCCAGCCCCGAGATGCCCATGACTTGCTTCTTACAGTTTGCAGGTGTCTGCACAATCGTCCTCTTCTCAGTGAGGTCTTCCTGGGTCATGTTGTTTATAAAGAACACATTTCCCAGCCTTCTCTATCCTCCTCCTTCATAGTTCTCATCCCCACCATTTTATGCTCTTTTTAATAAATTTAACTTTTTATTTTGTTTCTGATCTGTCTCCCCAACTAGAAGGTAACTCAGCACTGTGATCAGAATGTTTCTGTTCCCACAAAGTTTATATACTGAAAACTAATCACCAATGTGATGGTATTAAGAGATAGGGCAACGCCGGGTGGGGTGGGGGGGAGTTGATTAGGTAATGGCGTAAGGTCCTCATGCATGGGACTTGTGCCCTTAGAGAGCTAGCTAGTCTTTCTACCATGGGTGGTTACAGTGAGGAGATGACTGCCTATTGTTTATAAGCACCCAGTTATAATTATCTTGTTAGAACAGTGATGGGACTGAGGGCAGGAAACTTGTCTGGTTGGTTCTCTGCTGAATCTGCAGCACCTGCCGCACAGTAGGCTCCCAGTAGCTGCCTGTTGAATAGATAAATGTTACGACCATGTCTGCAGTGTACACGTTATACTTACGTATTTACTCACAAGTGGGGCTATATGGTCAGGATGAATTACAGAAGTGGAATTGCTGAGTTGAAAGGCATGTATATTTTAAAATTAACAAATATTACCAAATTGCTTTTCCAAAAAAGTTACGTTTGGAGGATGTGATTGTTCTTATACAAAAAGATATATTTTTAAAAGCGAACTTAACTTGGGGGTGGGGGTACAGTGAAAGGGCCTTTTCCTTCAGACATTCTCCATCTGTGAACATGGACCTGTCATAGTTGTTTAGCATTGTTCTAAACTAGGAATGGTGGCAACAAAGCTGTCAGTCATTGTCTTAGCTGTTTTGTGCTTTTATAACACAAAAGCTAAGATTAGGTAGTTTAGAAAGAACAGAAATTTGTTTCTCACAGTTCTGGAAACTATGAAGTCCCCAACCAACTTGCCAAAAGGCTTTGTTGGATAGTAAGGGCTTAGTCTTTACTTCCAAGATAGAGCCTTAAACGCAGTGTCCTCTGGAGGGGAGGAGTGCTATTCCTCACATGGCAGAGAGCAAGAGAGAGAGAGAGAACCCACCCCTGCAAGCTTTTTATGGCGGCATAATTCATTCACGAGGGCAAAGTTCTTATGACCTCCCATTAGGCCCTGCCTCCCAGCACTGTTGCACTGGGGATTAAGCTTCCAGCACATGAATTTGGAGATGACAGAAACATTCAAACCACAGCAGCCATCTCAGCAGTATCTGTGACTTTATCGCCAATAGAAATCACAAATATTTTTGTATCACACTATGAATGTTGCAGATACCTTAAATGTTTGTTCACCCTCATCACTGCTTTGAAACTACAGTAGTCATTTGACTTGCCACTAGATCTTGTCATTTGATGTCTTAATAAAGAAGCACCTATAATACATTATTTCTCATTTGTTTTTTAAAATACTTTGATATCTATTTCAGTAGAGTTTTTTTCATTTTATGTAATTAAAATTAGAGTCTGTATCAAACTGCCACAAGAGTCCTTGGTGAAAAATAGTTAAGAACCCTGTTTATTGAAGCTACCACCATTCGTTTGGAAGGAATAACTTACAGATAATTATAAGGTATTTTGTAAACAGTAAGTGACATAAAATTTCAGTACCAGAGTAACAGGTACAGTAATATTTACAGCTATGATGTCTTTCATTTATTTGTTCAGTGCACATGATTAAGTGCTTCTATATGCAGAGCTCTGTGTATGGAGCTTTGGGGGAATCAAAGGTGAAGATCTATCCTAGTCCTTGCTTTGACAAGGACTAGCACATTCACAGTAACTATAATCCATGAGTCTATCAGAATCAGCTACCCAGGCTGGACACATGGCTCATGCCTATAATCCTAGTACTCTGGGTGGCCGAGGCAGGTGGATTGCTTGAGCTCACGAGTTCAATACCAGTATTAGCAAGAGCAGGACCCTGTCTCTACTTAAAAAAATAGGAAAACTAGCCAGGTGTAATGGTGCACACCTATAGTCCTAGCAACTTGGAAGGTTGAGGGAAGAGGATTGCTCAAGCCCAAGAGTTTGAGATTGCTGTGAGCTATTATGCTACGGCACTCTACCAAGGGCAAGAGAGTGAGACACTGTCTCAAAAAAAAAGAAAAAATTAGCCTTTCCTTCCTTTACTCACTCCACTCCTCTATTCACTACCCTTCGGAGGGCTCAGGATTTGCTCCTGGCCTTCTTTGCTATTCACATTTTCTCCCTCAGTGATCTTATGTAGAGTGATGACATCTAAAGTCTAGTGATTTCCAGTTACACTCTCAGACAAGATCACTCCCTAAGTTCCAGATTCATCTATTCTCACCATTTCCAACTTGGGTAGTACATCCTAAAATTAACACATGCAAACATTTCCTCCCTTGTATTTCGGTAACTATTGATTCAGGTTAAAAACTGCCCAAGGGACACCAATAACAGTCAAGATGAGAAGCTAATTAAGGACACAACTCCCTTCACCATAGTTTCAAAGAAAATGAAATACCTAGGAATATACCTAACGAAGGAGGTGAAGGACCTCTATAAAGAAAACTATGAACTCCTCAGAAAGGAAATAGCAGAGGATATTAACAAATGGAAGAACATACCATGCTCATGGATGGGAAGAATCAACATTGTTAAAATGTCTATACTTCCCAAAGCAATCTACCTATTCAATGCCATTCCTATCAAAGTACCTACATCGTACTTTCAAGATTTGGAAAAAATGATTCTGCGTTTTGTATGGAACCAGAAAAAAACCCGTATAGCTAAGGCAGTTCTTAGTAACAAAAATAAAGCTGGGGGCATCAGCATACCAGATTTTAGTCTGTACTACAAAGCCATAGTGCTCAAGACAGCATGGTACTGGCACAAAAACAGAGACATAGACACTTGGAATCGAATTGAACACCAAGAAATGAAACTAACATCTTACAACCACCTAATCTTCGATAAACCAAACAAGAACATACCTTGGGGGAAAGACTCCCTATTCAATAAATGGTGTTGGGAGAATTGGATGTGTACATGTAAAAGACTGAAACTGGACCCACACCTTTCCCCACTCACAAAAGTTGATTCAAGATGGATAAAGGACTTAAATTTAAGGCATGAAACAATAAAAATCCTCCAAGAAAGCATAGGAAAAACACTGGAAGATATTGGCCTGGGGGAAGACTTCATGAAGAAGACTGCCATGGCAATTGCAACAACAACAAAAATAAACAAATGGGACTTCATTAAACTGAAAAGCTTCTGTACAGCTAAGGAGACAATAACCAAAGCAAAGAGACAACCCACACAATGGGAAAGGATATTTGCATATTTTCAATCAGACAAAAGCTTGATAACCAGGATCTATAGAGAACTCAAATTAATCCACATGAAAAAAGCCAACAATCTCTTATATCAATGGGCAAGAGACATGAACAGAACTTTCTCTAAAGACGACAGACGAATGGCTAACAAACACATGAAAAAATGTTCATCATCTCTATCTATTAGAGAAATGCAAATCAAAACAACCCTGAGATATCATCTAACCCCAGTGAGAATGGCCCACATCACAAAATCTCAAAACTGCAGATGCTGGCGTGGATGTGGAGAGAAGGGAACACTTTTACACTGCTGGTGGGACTGCAAACTAGTACAACCTTTCTGGAAGGAAGTATGGAGAAACCTCAAAGCACTCAACCTAGACCTCCCATTCGATCCTGTAATCCCATTGCTGGGCATCTACCCAGAAGGAAAAAAATCCTTTTATCATAAGGACACTTGTACTAGACTGTTTATTGCAGCTCAATTTACCATTGCCAAAATGTGGAAACAGCCTAAATGCCCACCAACCCAGGAATGGATTAACAAGCTGTGGTATATGTATACCATGGAATACTATTCAGCCATTAAAAAAAATGGAGACTTTACATCCTTCGTATTAACCTGGATGGAAGTGGAAGACATTATTCTTAGTAAAGCATCACAAGAATGGAGAAGCATGAATCCTATGTACTCAATCTTGATATGAGGACAATTAATGACAATTAAGGTTATGGGGGGGGAGCAGAAAGAGGGATGGAGGGAGGGGGTGGGGCCTTAATGTGTGTCACACTTTATGGGGGCAAGACATGATTGCAAGAGGGACTTTACCTAACAATTGCAATCAGTGTAACTGGCTTATTGTACCCTCAATGAATCCCCAACAATAAAAAAAAAAAAAAAACTGCCCAAGGGTCTTCTCGAAATCTTCCCTTCCCTTTGTCTAGCCCACCTGATCCCACAGTGCCGTCCATCAGCAGATACTGTTGGCTGTGTATCCATAATACCTCATGGCAGTGCCCCTCAAAGTGTGGTCTGCAGGTTGGTGCTGGTCCATGACAACTTGGGACAGAAATAGGGCGTGTCAGAAGCTTTTATAACAATTTGACCTCATCATGATGACCAAATTCACAAAGGTAGACTCAGAGCACAGAGCACTTCAGTATCGGCACGCTCCAGTGGTGAATCATATGTAGTGTGAATTGTATACTAAATATCCTGTGCAATAGGACCACATTGTTACATGTGACATTTTAGGATTGGTTTGTCAACTATGCTTTAAAAGTATATTTTAAAAACTGTGAAAATGAAAAAAAAGTAAAGAATTAACTACATAATAAAAACAAAAAATCTGTGAAAATATAAGCATTGGTTTTTATAACTTATTTTTATACATTTTAATTTTCAATCAGAATTTTTAATTCTGTGGTTTAACATTATAAGCTAATTAAAGAAATACCATTTATGTTAGTTGTTTTTGCCCTCTCTCTGCTAAATGTGAAACAAGCTTCTCTGGACTTTCATTTGGTGAGAAAATACTTAACCTCTTCTGAGTGTGGCAGGAGTAGAAATCAAAGGTGATGATGGAAGTGATTCTGAAGAAACAAAGACCCAGAGATTCCTATTGGTTTTCTTGAGAACTGTGTTTCCTAACGTTCTGAGTTCATTTTATAACTGTAATAGATGTTGAGATACTAAAAATGTAGTGTTTTTGTAGGGACGTATGGCTAAGAAGCAATGAAACCATAAAAACTTATGGGGTGTTTACTTACAAAAAATTAAGTTAAAAACCACATGATTTTTTGAAAGAATATTAGATTAAAAAGCTGATTGAAGCAGATGTTCAATATTTCACATATAAACATTAAGGCTTTATAGGCTTCCTAATAAGTAGCATTTCAGCTTGCCAAGGCTAAAATCCATATACAGTTGCCGAAACATTAGATAAAAGATTGTATCAGAGATATTTGCTTGGGTGAATCTACAGCAAAGAAGGACTGCTACTTACCAGTGCCACCAGACCTCAGCAAATCCAGGAACTGGCTAATGATATGGAAAACTAATTTATAGAGCAATTAAAACTAGCAATATATTTTTTCATTGCAGCATGATAATTTCGCTCATATTCCTGTTTATATGCAATTTGAACTTGATAATATGAAGGAAGAGATCTTTTTTCAACCTTGTTGCTGACATTCATAACTAAATCTGAACTCTGTAAGCTGTGGAAAATTACATTGTCAACAAATGTGGTTTGGAGTTTAAATTTTCTGTAGGAGTATGTTCTGAGGCTGCAGAAAATATTCTGGAGCAGTTACCCTGATTAAGGAGCTGGTACCAGAATGTAAATCAATTTATTGTTTCTTTTATGAGAAAGACCTGCTATGAAAAGAAATTTTGGTGGAACTAAACAGCGGGCTTAGTGTTGTACTAAAATTTTGAGGTGGGTAAAGGCTAATGACTTAGATTCTAGATTATTCTCTCATGTTGTGTAATACAATGGAAGCAGATCATAAACAGTTGTAGCATGAGAAGGTATGAGGATAATCAAGAATCTGATGCTCGAGAATACTTGATGTTTTTGCAAAATAAGGAGACGGTGTGGTCCCAATTTGATGGAGATAGGAATTGTATCAGCAGGATTTTTAATGATCTTAACACTTCTATCCAAGGAAGAAATGCAACTTGTTTTTCAATGGCAGATAAGATCACAGGTCGAAAGCAAAAGTTAGAAGCTTGTAAGAACAGAGTTTCTACAGATTATTATGACACATGTTCCAAAACATAACAATTATCAATGATGTAAGTGATGATATGTCCATGAAGAGCTATCACCTTAAACATCTTCAGCTTTGATAAAGCATTTTGAATTTTATGTTCCATCTAAAGATCTGTGCCTAAAAAATGCATGGATCCAGAATCCATTATTTTCCATCAAAAGATAATTTAAATTTAACTGTATTTTACAGGATATGTTGCTAGAACTGATTCCTGTTGAAGGATTGAAGAACTTTGTAAATACAGTAGTAGTTCCATTTTAGATAAAATTTAAATATGAATAAACTGAACTCACTGAAATTGCTTTAAAATCTCTTCCTCCATTTCATTCTGTGAGACTAGTTTCTTTTGTATTGTTATTATTAAAATAAAGCATAGAAGCAATTTAGATATACATTATCCTCTACTAGTAGTCTTATTGGTAATTTTACCTAGATTGGGTAAATTGTCAAGCAAGAAGCAAGTCAATTTGTTATGTTAAAAACTTTAACTATGTATGTGTTTTGTGTTCATTCAAAGTGTACAATAGACATTTAATAGAAGGATTCACTTTTTCCTGAAAATGAAAAAAAAATTAAGTGTAATAGTAAGTCTATTAGTTACCAATGTGCACATTTTCAATGAGCAAACAGGTAGAATTTTTTTTTTTTTTTTTTTTTTTTGCTGTTTTGGCCAGTGCTGCGTTTGAACCCACCACCTCCGGCATGTGGGGCTGGCGCCCTACTCCTTTGAGCCACAGGTGCCGCCCCAACAGGTAGAATTTTTATAATTTTTTTTCCTTTTCTGGTAATATATATTGCAATGTGACTTCCTGTTTTCTGAACTAAAAATACAAAATTATAACTTTGATTTCATGTGTCCTTTTAAAAATTTTTATTTTTCTATTAATTCATCTTTATAAAGTGAATTATTTTTTACAAAGTATCAGTTTGCAACAGACCAGAAATTTATAAAAACGAGTCCTTTTCCACAGAGAGTTTCAGAAGCACTGCCTTATAGGACTTAATATAAATTGAGGCTTTCCTTTAAAACATATCCCTCTGAGAATTAGTTATCTAACAAAGTATCTCCTACTGCCAGAAATGCTTTGTTAGTTTATTTTGAACAACAACAAAAAAATTGTGTTTGGGCCTGAAACAACCTCAATCAATGCCAAGTTTTGGTGCTTACAGAGGTCATCTGATGAAATTGGCAAGAAAGAAACAAAAAGGAGGAAATAAATTTAACACAAATCTAGTTCTTATACCTAGTGTTGTAAACTCATAATTGTAAATATCATTTATGATTGTTAAAAAGCCTTTAAAAATCATTTTAAAAGTAATATAGCAAGTGTTTACATATTGGAAATTACAAATATATATCTCAGGCTGAGTAAAAAAACCTATTATAATATGCAAATAGCTACTAAGTATATGTAAATTCCTACTATTCTTTTGCTGCATTGCTCTTTCTTTCCAGTACCCCACAAATCGCAGACTCTCAGCCTTCCCCCCCAGCCAGTGTTACACCAGCGGTGAGGTGGCGGGTGCAGTTCAGCCCAGGTGCTGAAAATTTGGGGATATGTGAAGAGAATTTTAAAACAAATAAAACAATGACTAATTACATCTTCTTTTAATTATCACCGTGTCTCTGCAATTCTGAATAATCAATGAGAAAATACTCCTGCCAAGGGAAGAAAAAAAAACATCTCTTGGCCTGTGTTCTAAATAATTGTTGAGGTTACTTTTGAGTTTCTGTGATCCATATATAAACTTTATTTATTTGTTTTTTATTAAATCATAACTTTGTACATTGATGGATTTATGGGGTTCAGGGTACTGCTTCAATATATAATGTGAAATGCTTACATTGAACTAAGTAACACATCCATCACAATTATACTCATTTCTTAATAGTTTTGAAATGTACCATTGCATTATGCACATTAGGTGAGGTCCCCCCAAATACCCTCCCTCCTCCCATATCCCCCCTCCCCCTCTCTCATCCCCCCTCTCCTCCCCCTTTCTCCTCTTCCCTTCTACTTTCTGGACTATAGTTATTTTTTGCCATTCGTATGAGTGTAGGTGGTTATATATTGATTTCATAGTAGTACTGAGTATATTGGATACTTTTTTCCCCATTCTTGAGATACTTTACTAAGAAGAATATGTTCCAGCTCCATCCAGGTAAACATAAAATATGTGAAGTCTCCTTTTTTATGGCTGAATGGTATTCTGTGGTGTACATATACCACAATTTGTTAATCCATTCATGGGTCAGTGGGCACTTAGGCTGTTTCCATGTCTTAGCAATTATGAATTGGGCTGCAATTATGAATTCTGGTGCAAATGTCTTTGTTGTAAAATAATTTTTGATCATCTGGGTATACACCTAGTAGAGGAATTGCAGGATCAAATGGTAAGTCTACTCTTAGTTCCTTGAGTGTTCTCCAAACTTCTTTCCAAAAGGGTCGTATTAGCTTGCATTCCCACCAGCAGTGTAGAGCTTTCCCTTCTCTCCGCACCCTCGCCAACATCTGTAGTTTTGGGATTTTGTGATACTGGAGTTAGATGGTATCTCAAACTAGTTTTGATTTGCATTTCTCTGATGATTAAGGATGATGAGCATTTTTTCAGGTGTTTGTAGGCCATGTGCCTGTCTTCATCAGAGAAGTTTCTATTCAAGTCTCTAGCCCACACAGAAATAGGGTTATGTATTCTTTTCTAATTGACTAGTTTGAGTTCTCTGTAGATTCTAGTTATCAGACCTTTGTCGGAAGCATAAACTGCAAAAATCTTCTCCCATTCTGAAGGTTGTCTGTTTGCTTTACTTACTGTGCTCTTGACTGTGCAAAAGCTTTTTAGTTTGATCAGATCCCAGTAATGTATTTTTGGTGTTGCTTCAATTGCCCGGGGGGTCCTCCTCATAAAATATTCTCCCAGGCCAATTTCTTCAAGTGTTTTCCCTGCACTCTTTTCTAGTATTTTTATAGTTTCATGTCTTAAGTTTAAATCTTTTATCCAGTGAGAATCAATTTTTGTTAATGGTGAAAGGTGGGGGTCCAGTTTCAGTCTTCTACAGGTCGCCATCCAGTTCACCCAGCACCATTTGTTAAATAGGGAGTCTTTCCCCCACTGAATATTTCTGATAGGCTTGTCGAAGATCAAATGGCTATAAGTAGCAGGGTTCATCTTTTGGTTCTCTATTCTGTTCCATAAATCTACCGCTCCACTTTTGTGCCAGTACCATGCTGTTTTGATCACTATAGATTTATAGTATAGCTTGAAGTCTGGTAATGTGATACTTCCTGATTTGTTCTTATTTCTGACTAATGTATTTACTATTCGAGGTTTTTTTCTGATTTCATATAAAACAAAGTACTATTTTTTCAAGTTCTTTAAAGTATGACAATGGTGCTTTAATAGGGATTGCATTAAATCTGTAAATTGCTTTGGATAGTATGGACATTTTAACAATGTTGATTCTTCCCAGCCGTGATCATGGTATGTTTTTCCATTTGTTAACATCTTCAGCTATTTCTTTTTTCAGAGTTTCATAGTTTTTCTTATAGAGATCTTTCACATCCTTTGTTAGGTAAATTCTCAAATATTTCATCTTCTTTGGCACTGTTGTAAAAGGAATAGAGTCCTTGATTGTTTTCAGCTTGAGTATTGTTGGCATATATAAAAGCTACTGATTTGTAAGTATTGATTTTGTATCCTGAGACACTGCTGTATTCCTTGATCGCTTCTAAGAGTTTGAAGTTGAGTCCTTGGGATTTTCCAGGTATAGGATCATATCATCAGCGAAGAGTGAGAGTTTGATCTCCTCTGACCCTATTTGGACACCCTTGATCACCTTCTCTTGCCTGATTGTGATGTCTAAGACTTCCATTACTATGTTGAATAGCAGTGGAGACAGTGGGCATCCTTGCCTAGTTCCTGATCTGAGTGGAAATGTTTTCAATTTTACACCATTCATTATGATATTGGCTGTGGGATTGCTGTAGATGGCCTCTATTGGTTTAAGAAATGTCCCTTCTATGCCTATTTTCTTAACATATATAAACTTTAAATTGTATTTTTATTTCTTAGTTTTAATAAAGAGCTATACATGCCCATGTTGAGAATACATTTATAATAATTCAGAATTACTTGAACTGGCTTCAAGTTCAATTTGTGTTTCCAAGTTCTGTGGGCCTAGAAACTTCAGTGTTTTAACAAGAGACTCAGTGAAAAATAATGATAGCACAGTGGTTATAAAGAAGAAACTTAAGTTATTAAATTCCATCATCTTATGTGACAACTTAAGAGCTGGATGTGGTGGCTTGCACCTGTGATCCCAGGTACTTGGGAGGCTGAGGCAGGAGGATCTCTTGAGCCCAGGAATTTGAAACCAGTCTGGGCAACATAGTGAGACCCTATCTCTATTAGGAAAAAAAAAAAATTAGCCAGTCATGGTGGCATGCACCTGTAGTCCCAGCTACTAAGGAGGCTAAGACGGGAGGCTTGATTAAGCCCGAGAGTTTGAGGCTGCAGTGCTATGGCTATGCCACTGTACAGTTGGGGCGATAAGAAAGAAATATTATTCTTTCTTATACATCTAGAGCCTAGGATGGTGCACAAGAACTAAGGACTAGCTTATGAATCAGAGGCTGGAATTTGGGAATAAAGAAATAATGTTTAAATAAGGCTAAAAGTAGAGGTTCCTGTAGCTTGTAAGAGACTTACATTAAGGAGTTAACTATATTATGTGGGCAGACTGGGAGTCTTGTAAGAGTTTTTAGGGGAGAAATATATGATGTAGCCTATCTTGATGGCAATGTAGAGACAAAATTTAATGTGTGTAATCATGATGGTAGCTGGGGGAGGAATGATAAGGACCTGAGGAAGACAGTGCCCTGGGGAAAGAGAAGGCCAGCAGCGTGGGGGAATGGAGAAGAGTGGAAAGAGAAAGGAGGAGGGCAAATAATGAATACTTTGGTAGGGAATTCAGCATTTATATATTTCTTTCAGTTTCTTTGTCTCTTTGGTGCCAAGACTTCCGAAATCCTTTAGAGAGAGCTTTAGAAAGATGTTAATAAAACTCTAAAAAACAAACATCCACCTCTTTTTGAAAAAAGAAAAGAAGTTTATTTCAACTCTACACTTAAACCGATAATCCCTTACTTTACTATGCCAACTATTAGATTTCTCTATGGCCTCTTCCAGTGTTTAGCTCTATGTAATCACAGGTTTTGTATAGTTGTAATAATACTGTATATGCAGTGTCATATTCTGCTATGGGGAAGTTTATTAGCTACATGGTCCTCACATGTATTATAATTAATAAGAGAATAATTTTGTGATAAATTAACGAGTCATTATTTGCTGAACATTTGTTGGATTTGGATTAACTAGATTTTTGCCGTTGTAAAAGATGGTAGCATAAGTGATTTTCTACCTAAAGCACTTTTATATCTTTATTGAAATATAATTGACATGTAATGAACTATATGTAAAGTGTGCAATTTAATAATTTCGACATGAATACAGCATGAGACTGTTACTAAAGTCAAAATAGCCAGGCTATCCGTCATCACCAAAACTTTCCTTGCGATCGCCCCCACCCTCCTGCACCTCTCTGTTCCCTCTTCACAGGTAACTGCTGAACTGCTTTTTGACACTGCAGGTTGGTTTTTATTTTCTAGAATATTATGTGAATGGAATCACCCAATATGTTCTCTCTTTTGTCTGGCTTCTTCTGCTCAGCATAATTGTTTTGCAATCCATGCATGCAATAGCATGTATCAATAATTCATTCCTTTTAAATCGTTGAGTAGTATTCCATTTGATCTGTGTATCATGTTGGTGGACATTTGGGGTGTTTCCAGTTTTTGGCTATTGCAGATAAAGCAGCTATGAGCATTCGTGTACAAGTCTGAATGGGTATGTGCTTTCTCATCCCTTGGGTAAATACGTAGGAGTAGACTGGCTGGACCCCATAGTAGATGTGTGTTTAATTTTTTTAAAAAACTGCCGAACTTTTCCGAAGTCGTCGTCACTGTTTTCATTTCTGCCAACAGTGAATGAGAATTCTAGTTGCTCTGCCTCCTCCCCAACACTGGGTGTTTGTAAATTTACCCATTCTGAAAAGTATGCAGTCAGCCGTGTCTCCCATGGTTTTAGTCAGTGTTTTCCTGATGTTGAATATCTTTTCGTGTGCTTCTTTTCCGTCATATCTTTTTTAGTGATGTGCCTTTTTAGATCTTTTGCCCAGTTTTTACTGTGGCGTTTGCTTTATTACTGAGTTTTGAAAGTTCTTTCTGTATTACTGCTTTGTCAGGTATATACTTTGCAAAGATTTTCTCCTAGTCTGGCCTGGTTTTCATTGCCTTGACAGTATCTTTTGAATAGCAGAAGTTTTTAAAACTTGTTTTCTTTGGATATAATTTCAAAAATAGGATTAATAGGTCGAAAAAAAAAATCTTCCTTCCCTTCTTCTTTCTCTCCCTCTCTCCTTCCTTCCCTCTTTCATTCTTTTCTTTCTTTTTTTTTTTTTGGTGGCTGTAGTTACCTCTTGTCCAACGAGTTTGAGACACTGTCACTGAATCATAGTACATTCCGTGGAGGCTCGCCCATCAGGCTCGTCAATTCTGGTCTCTCTCACTTGTCTTTCCTTGCTATTTTGGTAAGCGTCAAGTGTTATATTACAGTTTTATTTCACTTCGCTTACCTGGCAAGTTTAACATTTACTTAAATTTGGCATTTAAAATTGTTTTCTTTTCCAACTTTTGACCATTTATCATTGGAAGTTTTAAGGTATTCTTATAGAATTGTAAAAGCTTTTCATATATTTTAGATGTTAAAATTCACGTGAAATAATTATCACGCATATTTTCTATCAGTATTTACTTTTTAACTTAGTTTTGGCCCCTACCCAAATGCAATTTATTTGTAATTTTCTCCTATGTTACAAATAGTGAATCCAAGCACCAACTTGGAATAAATATATTATCCTGTTTCTACTATTTAGGGAAATTGTATGTAAAATTTTTCTTGCTAATGACTTTATTCTGGTTGCGGTATAAAGTAAGGGTCTAAGTTTATATTTCTTATATTATTAAGGAATAATTTTAGCAGTTTTCTCTGTTGCCCTGAGATTGTCCTATATTAAACTGTCACACTACCTGTGTCCTATTTTGAAATTTTCTGCTTTGTTCCATGGATCTAGATTTCTGATGACAGCCACATACTTTTAATGTGAGTTGCTTTATGATACACTCTAATATCTCCGAAGGCAAGTTCCACTTAATCTCTGATAGAAACTTTAGAAGTTTTACATAATAAAATATCTTATTATTATTCTATTGGGAAATGTATTAAATGTATCAATTACCTTGAAGTATTGCCATGTTTATAATTTTTTTATTTTATAAAATATTTGAAGATTTATTTATATTGGACTGATATATCCACTGTAGGTTAGTTACCAAGTAGGTTCTCAATAAATGTCCTTGTTATAACAGAAATCTGGTTTTGAAATTAAAAAAAAAAATGATAGTTTTATAGAAAGGTTTGCTTTTAGAATACATTTTATGTAATACACATACAAATTCAAATATTTTTGAATTATTTTATTTCTAAAATTCTTACTGGTTCTTTTGAGTTTCTGGATTATATTAATTTTTCTTATATGTTTTTCTTATTTTACCACTGTGATAAGACCCTCTACTAGTTTATCAAATAAAATGTAAAATAGAGAGTGCCGTTGTTTACTTTGCTTTTAGGAAATATGCCAGTAAAAATCTGCATCTTTTCTGAGGGTTCTGTTGTGTTTAGTTTTCAGAAATTAAAGATGAGGAATGTATTTTTTGTTTTATAAAATTCCCTTTTAAGCCTTTTAACATACAAATAACTATAAGCACCAGCAAAGTGTGTTGCGAATGGATTGACTATAGTATGAGAACAGGATATCTCTTTTTTTATTACTTTCCATTTTAGTTCAAAAAATTCTTTTTATTAAATCATAGCTACGTACATTAATGCAATCATGGGGTACATTGTACTGGTTTTATATACAATTTGAAATATTTTCATCACACTAGTTAACATAGCCTTCACGGCATTTTCTTAGCTACTGTGTTAAGACATTTATATTCTATACTTAGTAAATTTCACATGTACCCTTGTAAGATGCACTGTAGGTGTGGTCCCACCAATTACCCTCCCTCCACCCATCCTCTCCCATCCCCTACCCTCCCTCTCCCCTTTCCCATTCTTCTTGGGCTATAATTGGGTTATAGCTTTCATATGAAAGCTATAAATTGGATTCGTACTAGGGCTGAGTACATTGGATACTTTTTCTTCCATTCTTGAGATACTTTGCTAAGAAGAATATGTTCCAGCTCCATCCATGTAAATATGAAAGAGGTAAAATTCCCATCTTTCTTTAGGGCTGCATAATATTGCATGGTGTATATATACCACAATTTATTAATCCATTTATGGGCCAATGGACTCTTGGGCTTCTTCCATGACTTAGCAATTATGAATTGAGCTGCAATAAACATTCTGGTGCAGATACCTTTGTTATAATGTGATTTTTGGTCTTCTGGTAGAGGAAATTACCTAGTAGAGTAATTGTAGGATCAAATGGCAGGTCTATTTTTAGATCCCTAAGTGTTTTTCCAAACATCTTTCCAAAAGGAACATGGTTCACAAATTTTTTATCTTTTGCTTTGTTTGAAAGATTTTCTTCTTAAGGGGACTTTAGTCCTCATCCTATTTCTACAGCTCCTCTGGGCTTTGTGTTCTGTTGTCTCAGCTCTGGCTTTCATTCTTTTCCCTTTATGGTTTCTTTTTTATTGATATATCATAGTTATACATATTTGGGGATGCATGTGATATTTTGATACATGCATATGTGTATCATGTGTAATGATCAAATTGGGAAAAGTAGGATATCCATCGCCTCAAACATTCATCTTTTCCTTCTATCTAACTATATTTTTGTATCCATTAACCAGCCTCTCTCCTCTCCCTCCTACCTACCCCTCCCAGCTTTTGATAAGCAGCAAACACCTCCCTACCTCCATGAAATCCACTTGTAGCGCCAACATATGTGTGAAAACATGCAGTATTTGTCTTTCTTACACCTGGCTTGTTTTACTTAGCATGCATTTGACCTCCATGTCCATCTATGCTACTGTAAGCAGCAGGATTCTATTCTTTTGATGTCTGAATACTATTCCATTGTGTATATGTACCACATTTTCTTTATACAGTGATCTGCAGATAGGCATTTCTGTTGAGTACATGTCTTAGCTATTGTGAATAATGCTGCCGTAAATGTAGGAGTGCAGCTATCTCTTCAGTAGAATGACTCTCATTCTTTTGGATACATACTCAGCAGGTGGGGGGGGGGGTGCTGGATCCCATGGGAGTTCTTCTTTTAGTTTTTTGAGGATCCTCCATACTGTTCTCCATAATGGCTGTACTACTTCACATTCCCACCGAGGGTGTATGAGCATTCCCCCTTCTCTGCATCCTTGCCAGCACCCATCATTATTATTATTGTTTTGTCTTTGGATAAAAGCCATTTTCATTGGAATGAGATGGTAGCTCCTTGTGGTTTGGGTTTGTATTTACCTCATGATTAGTGATGTAAAACATTTTTTCACATACCTGTTGGCCATTTGTATGTCTTCCTTTAAGAAAAGTCTAATCAGGTCTTTTGCCTGTTTTGTAATTGTATTATTTATTTTTGCTATTGAGTTGAGTCTCATATGTATTCTGAGTATTAATCCCTTGACTTACAGATAGTTTGCTGAAATTTTCTCCCGTGAAAGTTGTCTCTTCCCTTTGTTGATTGTTTCCTTTGCTGTACAGAAGGTTTTTAGCAGGTGGCGCCTGTGGCTCAGTGAGTAGGGCGCCAGCCCCATATACTGAGGGTGGCGGGTTCAAACCCAGCCCCGGCTGAATTGCAACCAAAAAAATAGCCAGGCGTTGTGGCGGGCGCCTGTAGTCCCAGCTACTCGGGAGGCTGAGGCAGGAGAATCGCTGAAGCCCAAGAGCTGGAGGTTGCTGTGAGTCCTGTGACGTCATGGCACTCTACCGAGGGTGGTAAAGTAAGATTCTGTCTCTACAAAAAAAAAAAAAAAAATTATGTTTTTAGCTTGATACAGTTTCATTTGTCTATTTTTACTTTTGTTGCTTGTGCTTTTGAGGTCTTACACAAAACATCTTTCCCCAGACCAATGTCCTTATGTGTTTCCCCAATGTTTTCTGTTAGTAGTTTCATAGTTTTAAGTCTTATATTTAAGTCTTTAATCCATTTTTATTTGCTTTTGTATATGGTAAGGGAAGGGGGCCTAGCTTTATTCTTCTGCATATGATTATCTATTTATTGAAACAAAGTGTCCTTTCAACAGTGTAAATTTTTAATGTGTTTTATTCCACATAGTATTAGAAGTCCTAGCAAGAGAAATTAGGCAAGTGAAAGAAATAAACAGCACCCAACTTGGAAAGGAATATTTCAAATTACCCTTGCTTGCTGATTAAGTGATATTATATTTAGAAAAACCTGAAGACTCCACCAAAAAAAGTGTTAGGCCTGATAAATGAAGTCAGTAAAGTCGCAGGATACAAAATCAACATACAGACAATATATAAATTTATATATTTCCACAGTGAACAAACTCAAAAGAAATTAAGAAAGCAATCCCATTTACAGTAGCTATAAAAATATATCTAGGGATAAATTTAACCAAAGAAATTAAAGATCTCTACAAGGAAATCCATAAAACAGCTATGAAAGACATTGAAGAGGAGACACACACACAGATGGAAACACAGCCCCTGCTTATGGATTGTGAAACTGTCAATACTGCCCAAAGTAATATAAGATTCAGTGCAATCTCTATCAAAATACTAATGACATTCTCCTCAACAGAGAAAAAAATACTACAATTTATATATTTTCTTTTTTGATTTTCATTTGTGTAGTTAAATCTGTCAAGTTAGTCAAAACTTTAATCTTCAGATGTCACAGGAGTCCTCGCTTTCCTCTAATAGTCTATTTCCTCACCATTGCCCCAAATTCACATTTACAGCTCTCTGTGTAGTATTAATTAAAAAGAATGTCATAATGAAATTCCTCTAATTATGATACCAGTGCTTCTGTTAAACTCAAGTTTTGCTAAGGGCTCTTTTCCTAAGCACAACTCAGCATCTGTGGGGGGAAAACATAATTAAGAACTTCAGCAGAAATTTTACCAGTGTACACTACTACATAATTTCGAAGCACTAATATTTTGATACATTTCTGTGCTTTCTTTTCCCACCCTGAAATTATCGGGATGTTCTCTCGTGCTATGCCGTGAAGCCCTGGGGAGGACGCTCAATGCCGCGTCATCGGTGCTGCCTGTTTCAAGCCCAGGTCTTCACATCTCCTTCAACCCCAAGTTTTCATGGCTGTGAAAAGCTCTGGACTGGCTGTACAACTAAGTCATGCTAATCCCAGCGTTTTTCCCATCTCCCATAAACAGAAAATGATCAAGTATAATTGTATATGGTAAGGGAGGTCCTGAGGTCTTGTTCCTAGCAGTACTCGCCGTTGTGTGCACAGCTTTGAACTGGCAGTGTTCTGCAACCTGGCCCTTCTCTCTGTAAAGTGAGACCAACATGGTTTTTTGACCTCAAGATCTCTAAAAGTCGAGAATTATTATTAGTTGGGCATGGGACTGTGCTATGAATCAAGAGATTTGGT
This sequence comes from Nycticebus coucang, assembly GCF_027406575.1. Taxonomy (NCBI): domain Eukaryota; kingdom Metazoa; phylum Chordata; class Mammalia; order Primates; family Lorisidae; genus Nycticebus; species Nycticebus coucang. The sequence goes on from NC_069788.1 coordinate 94,532,390, forward strand.
TTTCTGTCCTAGTTAGTAAAGTTGCTTTATGTATCTAAGCCTCAATTTTCTCATCTGTAAAGTGAAGTGTGGACTGGGTGATTTCTAAAGTCCTTTGAAAGAAGGTCTGACTGCCTGCTGCTGTTCTGGGCAGAGGACTAGAATCCGGAAGCATGGTGGGCAGGTCAGCATGGGCCTTTCTCCTCAGATGCAACAAGTCAGCATGCAACCCAGCTCACTTCACCCAGACACTAAACAGCATTACGGTAGGAAAAAAAAAGGCATGGAAAGTTCTCACCTCAGGGTGTTCGGTTCTGTGCGGTGTTCCAGAGACTGTAGCACCAAACACGAAGTTCACAGTTGTTTTATACCTGTGGTTTGATTCAAAGTAAAAAAAGGGGGGGTGATTTTTTTTTTTCCTCCCACTGGGAGCTGTTTTCAGTAAAACTTCCATATGGGGATATATTTATTACCAAAGAGCATCAAGTGAGTCAAATAGTCAGACCATGTAGTCACTGAAAGAAAACTGCAGCTGAGGAATGTGCACACAGACTCGGGCACCCTGGCACTGCATTCCTTCTCTGCAGACTCAAACACGTGGTTTCTTTAAACGTTCTATCCATGACATCTTCTCTCTCATTCCTTTCTTATAAACTCACATTCTTAAGCCCTCTAAGTGCTAACTGGTTTTCCTTCATTGGCTATCACTCTCAAGTTGATTTTATCAAACATAAATTTTCCCTTGGCTGTCATCTGTGCACAATGGGAATCTGACAAAACAGAGCCGTGGTTGGGTCTGTTAGGGAGACTTGGGCATTTTGCTCTGTGGGGAGTGGGTGGAAGGTTGGGGGCACAGAGGAAATCTGGCTAAAGTGACAAATGGTCCTTATGGAATATTCTGAAAACAGAGAAAGGTGCAAAGAAGAAAAGAAAAAGCAACCACATTCCTGTAATCCCAGCGCTCTGGGAGGCTGAGGCAGGTGGATTGCCTGAGCTCACAATTTCCAGACCAGCCTGAGCCAGAGCGAGACCTTGTCTCTAAAAATAGCCCGGCATTGTGGCAGGCACCTATAGATCACTTAAGCCCAAGAGTTTGAGGTTGCTGTGAGCTGTGACTCCACGACAATTACACTTCCCCTAGTTGCGTATGGCTTTCTCACCCTGTTCTTACCAAAAATTGAATATTTTTTTAAAAAATCTTTACTAATCTAGTAAGTGAAAATAGTTTTTGTTCTTTCTTTTATTTTTTTGTAGACACAGAGTCTCACTTTGTCGCCCTTGGTAGAGTGCCGTGGAGTCACAGCTCACAGCAACCGCCAGCTCTTGGGCTAAGGGGATTCTCTTGCCTCAACCACCCAAGCACCTGGGACCACAAGTGCCCACCACAACCCTCGACTATTTTTTTGTTGCAGTTTGGCTGGGGCTGGTTCAAACCTGCCACCCTCCGTATATGGGGCCAGCGCCCTACTCACTGAGCCACGGGCTCCACCCTTGTTTTATTTCTTATTGCCAATGACATTGAACATTTTCACTCTTATTAGCTCTTTCTTTCCTCTTTCTGTGAATTATCTGTTCATGCTATTTGCCCATTTTCCCTTCTATAGTGAGAACTTTTACCTATTTTTAATTAGAACTGTTTTTCCAATTTGTTTTATTTTTATGATGATTTTTGATGTGCAGAGATTTGAAGTTTTCATGTATTCAAATCTATAATCTTTTCCTTTGCAATTTCTTCCATTGCCTTTATACATAGACAAAGTTTTTTTCTTCCCCAGAAACCAGATTAAGATCCACTTTCTTGGTTGATTTTAATTTTAAGACTCTTTAATGTATTTGGAATGTATTTTATGTACTTCAATGTATTTGAAATTTATTTTATAATTATATAACAGTGGTTTTCAACTGGTGTGCCATGAGAAGATCTTAGGTGTGCTATGAAAATTTTTACAGACCTTTAATTAAATTATTTTTGAAAGACGTTCAAAACACAGTAAGTATATTCTTTTTTTACTCTTTTTTTGGATCAACATAACTTAAGCGTGCTGCAGAAGGGCATAGGTTCAAGTGTGCCATGAGATAAAAAAGATTGAAAAGCACTGTATGTAGCAATGACCTAAACATTTTTGTTTCCAAATAGTGAGCCAGTATTTCCATGATCTTTTGTTAAACAATCTTTATTTATACATAATGCCATCATTATTATCTATAGTATTGAGAGTCTTCTTATCCACAAGGGGAACTTTCTGGACTGTCTATCTTATTCCCTCGGTTTCCTTATTCTTGCTCCAGGGACATACTTTTTTCTCCTAGTTCTTATCCTACGTTCTAAAACCTGGTATTTTTGTTTTCAGATTATTCTTACTCTTCTTACCTGTTTATTTTCCAGATATATAGTACTGTCAGTTTTGTAAAGTGCCAAAAAACTTCCTTTGGAGTTTTGACAGAAATTATGTTCAACCTATAAATTAATTGGGAAGAATTTGGCATCTTTACAGTGTTCAGTCTTCCCATCCAGGAGTACACATATGGCATTTTGAATTATCCTTTTATATGTCTCAAAGGAATTTTGTATTTTTCTTCATATAAGTTTAACACATTTCTTACTAAGGTATTTCCAGATTATTTTATATTTTAGGTACTTTTTTAATGGAATCTTTTCCCCCTTTAGTTTAGGTCACTATTTTTAATATCATTTTTTCCCCAATGATTGCCAAGTACTGACAGGAATCTAAGTAAGAAGCATATTTGTTCCTTTCCAAGCTTATTAAACTTGGAGATTTAGTACTGGAACCAACCTTAAATACATTTTTTTTAACATATGATAAAACTGAAGTCATGAGAGGCAAAATAATTTTTAAAAGATCATGTAACTCGTTAAGAGAGTGGCTATAGATGAATATTTCCAAATGTCCATATCCTTTGTGTCAAAGACTTGTAAAGCTTAAATATCCAGACTAAATTCATGGTCTCCCCCCTTGTATTAGTTTCTTGTGGCTGCTATCACAATTGCCACAGACTTTGTGGCTCAAAACAACACAAATTTATCATCTTACATTTCTGGAGGCCAGAAACCCAAAATGGATCTCACAGGGCTAATATCAAGGCGTCAGTAGAGCTGTACTCATTCCACAGTCTCGTGGGGAAAATCCATTTCTTCACCATTTCCAGCTTCTGGAGGCCGCCTGCATTCCTTGGCTCATGGCCTCTTCCTCCATCTTCAGAGCCAGTGACTGAGCATTTCAGATCTCTCTCCGACTCTTCTACTTCTCTCTTCTGTTTTTGTTTTTTTTTTGTGTGTGTGTTATACCATTTTAAAGCCCTTACATCAGGCCCACCAAGGTAATATAAAATAACTCCCCATTTTAAAGTCAGCAACCTAATTCTATCTGCAACCTTAATTCCTCTTTCTCATCTAATAGAATATATTTGCAGGTGCCAGGAATTAGGATATGAATGTCTTTGGAGCAGAGTATCACTCATTCAACAAGGATAAACTTTCAAAAAAAAAAACAAGGATAAACTTTCACAACTTGTGTATAAGCACGTCAGCCCCCTCTTTGCAGCACTTTGATGGCTTCCTATCACTCTTTGGATTACAACCAAAATCTTTACGTGGACCACCAGGTACTGTTTCATCCCTTGCACCCTTCAGCTTCCCTGGGCTCCACGTTCATCCTAACTTAACGTCCTGGCCACATTTGCCTTCATTAAGTTCCTTGAACATACCTTGCTCCCTCCTGCCAGAGGCCCTTGCACAGGCTGTTCCCCCTGCTGACCTGCCCTCCCTGATTGGTTCCCTGTTGATCATCAAATTTCAGCTTGGTCCCCCTTCCTCTGGGATCACTGCCCTAACCTTTGCCCAGTTCACAACCCTTTGTCCAACCCTCTCCTAGCACCTCCTATTGATCCTTCAGGCCACTTAGCACATTGGTAATTTTATTTTGCTTGTAGAGTTATTTCATTCTCACCCAGGCTGAGCTAAAAGCTCAAAGGGACCCTGCCTTTTCTGTTCAACCCTATATCTTCAGAACATAATGCGCTTGGTCCATAGTGGGCTTTTAGTGTGTGTCTGGTGAATGAACAAACAACTCAGGGATCCATTTCTTTAAAAAAAAAAAAAAAATAAGTAATGAATGTATTCAGTGATACATTTATAAAGGTAAAAAACTGGGGCAGTTCAAAACTCTAATGATAAGTAAATTATTATAAGTCCTTTTGGTAAAATTCCATATAGCCATTAAAAAAGAAAATTTTGAAGACTATAACAATAGGGGGAAAACATCTGTATTCCACTTAAAATAGCAGGATCCAAATGTTCAGAAGGAGAAGTGACAAAATCATCATAGCAATTGGTTTAAGATCTTGGGATGGTGAGTTGTATTTCTTTTCTCCAAATTATCCTATTCGTAGATGTAGCACATGTTACGTGAACACCACTGAGTGACATTGGGCCAAATACTGGGGATAGCACAGTGAGCAAGAAGCAACTGCCCATTGCAAGTTTAGAGGCAGCTGAGGAAGAACATTAATAATAATCCTAATAATCATGTTGATGGTCCAACATTCACGGATCGCCACTGCATTCAAGGAAACATGGCTTCTTTTGATAGGCCAGTGGTTCTCAACCTTCCTAATACTGTGACCCTTTAACAGTTCCTCATGTTGTGGTGACCCCCAACCATAAAATTATTTTTGTTGCAACTTCATAACTGTAAATTTGCTACTGTTATGAATCGTAATATAAATATCTGATACGCAGGATGGTCTTAGGCGACCCCTGTGAAAGGGTCGTTCAACCCCCAAAGGGGTCACGACCCACAGGTTGAGAACCACTCCCATAGACTAAAGAAAATACTTTTAAAATCAAGATCATCATCATTATAGCACTAAAACTTTGAATTTGGGAAAAATATTATTGGAGTATTATACTCATTTTCTTTAGTCTTTGAAAGAGATTTTCTAAATCTTCTTTCCAGTCTTTAATCGCTACTTATCAAGAAGTAGACTGCATATTCTAAAAGAAAGAAGTTTAGGGACAGGGTGAACATTTAGGCAGTCAGCTGTTTGGATGGTAGGGGAGGAGGGGCCAGAACACATTCCCTGTTCAGTTCAGACTCTTTCCCAGACATTTGGAGGCCCCTCAGCCCCCACTTCCAGGAAACCAAAAATGCAGAGTTTTTTCCAACACAAATTCCCTTGATTTTGTCTTCTTACATTTCTGCACTCACTGAGGGCCTCTGTGCTTGAGCATAATGTAAATACTTAATTTGTTTAATAAATATCCTGAAATAGCCTCTTTGAGTTGTTACTAGAAGGGCACGAACCTTTTAAGTCACTTAGCCAGCACAGATCAACATTTAATGTCTTTAATGATGAGCGTGATCTTTTTTAGTGGCTGAAACATTCCGTAATCAATGATGTGGCCCTGCCTGGAGGCAGGAGAAACTAGATAATGGGCAGAAAATGTCATGCTGGATCGGGCCAGTAATTTGAATCCCTGAAATCGGTGTTAGTGTGGCAATCTATGGGGGCACACTTTCTCATTTCAAGGGTAGGAATAGCTCCCCAACATCCCAAATGTCCCTTGGTGATTTATGTATTATCAAACCCCTCATAAGCATGTCTTTTCTCTACCTGAACCCTGTGAGGCTCTTTGCCTCTCCCGCCCACAGAGGCAGATGCTGCGACAGTTACAGCACAGTAGTCCCTTGCCTGGGGAGAATGCTGAGTGCTGGGCAGGAGGGGAGAGGCCCCTTAGCAGCAGAGCACAGGACGGCACAGGTGATTTGGGAGACCATCCTCAGGGGTGTGTTCCCTCATCTTTATACCAACTTAGAGAATTACTGGAGGAACAGAAAACAAATTCTGTCTTCTAGCTGTTATACAAAGAAGCATTTCCAGGTTTCAGTCTTTAAACTTGGAGTCTGTTGGCTTTATCCTACAATTTGCTTGATTTGGCCATGAGGCTTCCTGATTCTCTGAATACCTGGATGTAGCCCTCCTGAACCTTCATCTCTTTAGACTGAAATTCTCTCATGAAAAGCCCTCATGGTCATTCTCTTTGGTGTAACTTTCTGATTACAAGTAGACCTTCCTAATAGAGTGCTTCTGATAATTTGAGGGAATTACTGCATTACGAAATGTTATTTATTTTTTATGTTGTATATTATTGTCCCCAGACTCAGAGATTCTAAATGATAGGGAGCATGTTGTAAACGAAACATAAATAATTCATTATAATCATGCTGAACTAAGGCCAAATTTTCTACTGGCTCCATGACATACATCAAGGAGAAATGGGCTGAGACATAAAATCTTATTTTTTCAAATAGATTATTTAAGCCTTAAAGTATAAACTGTTAAAAATCTTAACTTTTATAAATTTTTGCATTCTGATTTCATGGGAAAAGGAAAAACTGACATCTCAGAATTTAAAAATGACTTTCCAATAACCAAGATTCATAGAGCAAATCACTCACTGGCAAGTCTTTGCTAACATAGTATGAGAATTTTTCAAGATTTGTCAAGGTCACGACCCCTACATTGACTGTAAGGTTCTGTACATTCCTTTGAAATGTTATGCTTTTAATTAGTCGAAGCAATGAATAGTCTTTGTTTCTATATCATTGTGTTATTAACATTTTGTTGCCAGAACTCCTGGTTATGTCTAAGCACAAAGGAGGCTGGGAAATGTAGTCTAGCTGTGTTCCTGATAAGAGAGGGAAGATTTGCTGAATACATAGCAGCCTCTGTCAGAGTCAGGCCATCCCCATCGGATAGCCAGTTATCCCAAGTTCTTTTCCTATCAACCTTTTCCATCCCCACCAGTTTGAAATGTCTCATTTGACCTTTGCAGAATTCCTACATATGTTTTATTTCTGGACACTATTCTTGTTTGTTGATTCCTAAGTCATAATCGCACTGTTTTTAAGTACTAAGGATTTATATTTTGTTTTGACATTATTTTAAGTTTTTTTAATTTTATTTTATGGTATATTAATTTTTCTAAATAAACTTTAGATTTATTAAATTTCTCAAAAAAAGTACACAAGAAAACTCTCATATAATCAAAAATTATCACATATTATCAAAAATATATACTACTTGGGCCAGGCCTGGTGGCTCATACCTGTAAATCCTAGTACTTTAGGAGGCTGAGGCAGGTGGATTGCTTGAGCTCAGGAGTTCAAGACCAGACTGAGCAAGAGCAGACCCTATCTCTACAAATAGGCACTGTGGCAGGCACCTCTAGTTCCAGTTCTTTGGGAAGCTGAGGCAAGATCACTTGAGCCCAAGAGTTTGATGTTGCTGTGAGCTATGATGCCCTGGCACTCTACCCAGGGTGACAAAGTGAGACTTTGTCTCCAAAAAAAAATGTATATAATCATATATATATACACACACACACATACACATATATGTGTATGTATGTCCTACTCAGAAACATTATACTATTAGAGAAAATATGCCTTGTTTGACAATTGTTGTTTTCTGACTCCAGGGAAGTATACTTTTTTAAAAAGCCAAGCTTCCTACCAAACAATGGCCAGCAATGTAATTAGTAGGGCATTTACAAATGGCTTGATGTTTATAGTTCACATTTCAACTTCAACTCTGTTTGTTGCATTAGCAAAATGAAGCTCATTAAGTCTTATTCTTTTATCCCATTTCTCCAAGCCTCTGAACCTGCTAAAACTCAGCTTTCTTGTCTGCAAGTATGTAATCTTTCCTACATTATACTTGAAAGTTCAGCTTATTCCTAAACCTCTAGTCAGGGATATGAACTTGTTGCTTTCAGAGAGGCCACATCTGTACACGGAGCCATTATGCCGTCTGTTAAAGTGGTCAGAGTTCATTGTATTGCCTCTTTTGTGGAAGGACTTGTACTGTAAAAGCGTGTGTTATTGAAAACATAATTTTCTTCATCGTTATGCTTTCTTTCTAGCCAGATCATAACCTGCTAGAAATCTATTGAGCACAGAGTGAAAAGCTCTTCAGAATAGCTGTTCTTAAGAGATTAAATGATTGCCATCTCTGTCCTGTTTCTTTTATCTCATAATCAAGTTCAAGATGATACTGGATATCTCAGCTGAAGTGATTATATATTTGAAATAGAAATGGCTTTATCTCCATTCATATTTTCCACTGTTGAAGTCAGGATTTTTTTCCTTTCTATTTACATTTATATATGTTGATGGTTCCTTATAACTGTCCACAGGGTCAAATATTCAAACTGCTTTTTTTTAAAGGCTAGAAATGGCTAAAAGGAGTTGGGTTGCATTTTTAAATTTTCTATACGCAAAGATGCTAGTTGTATAATCAAGATGCAGCTTAGATTCATGAAAACTTGAAACCAGTTCAAGTCTAGCCCAGCCATTCAACTTGGCAAGCTGAGTCTTGATATTTCTAGCAGCTCAGAGGCTTGTCCAAGGTCACAAAGCTGGGCAGCAGCCTGCTGAAGAAGGGAGTCCCCTTCTGGGCAGTTTCTGCTGGGCCACTGCCTCCTACCATATCTAGAGTTGGCCTGGAGTAGTTACACAGCTATGGCATGGGAGGAAAAATGGAAGATTTGGTGGCCCCTGAAGGACAGGAAACAGATTTGTTATGATGAGTTCAAAGATGTTCACTTTGACTTTTTGTTCTTTGTCCTAAATGCTGTCGGATGTGTGCTATTTTATTACATTGCAGTTTCTCTTCCAGAGAATCAAACTTAGAAATAAGATTGTTTATTAGCAGCTCTGCTAAAACACTTGATAGAGTAGAAATATCAAACCATTTCCTGGAAATGAGGCTTTGGGATATATGTTGATTGCTTTTATCTGTAAGTAGTCAATAATCAGGGATACTGAAATACGAGTCTCATTCTTAAAACTTAGTAAATAGGAAAAAGTGAGTCATTATTTATGGTTAATCCCTTTTGCCAGCTGTGACTGCATTTTACATCCAGTTTTTCCTTTTTTCTTGGACTGCAGAATTTATTCTGTCACTCATTGAGGGGAAAAAAATATCGGTCCCCTCAGTAGCCTCTTCAGCACATTAAGAACCACAAGCCATCATAAACAGAACTTTTGGGCAGCGCCTGTGGCTCAAAGGAGTAGGGTGCTGGCCCCATATGCCGTAGGTGGTAGGTTCAAACCCAGCCCTGGACAAAACTACAAAAGAAAATAAACAGAACTTTTTTTTTTTTTTTTGGTTACAGCAAGCCTTACTTCTTTAGAGTGCAGTACTGAGGAAAATAATTGGGAAAACCTTGGGATAGTATCTAAGGAGAAACTGGAATTATTTAGGATTTCTTTCAAATTAGAAATGTCATTTCAGAAGTCCTGTATTCATTGAGTGTCCACTGTCAGTTTACCAAGTTTCAGATATTACAAGGTTTAGAAAAGATTTCAGACAGGCTACCTCGTATATCAGGAGGCTTTCACTTGCAAGTAGCAGGAAATTGACCTCAGACTGCCCTGAACCGCACAGGGAATGTATCGGGTCAATAACTATGAGTCTTGACATAGGGCAGGCTTCAGGCATGGTTCGTTAAGGCTCCAGCTCCTCTGCTGTTCTTCTGACTCTTCCTCTCACTATATATAGCTCCATTCTCAGGCTGATAATTAACACTTAAAAAGCCTGTGCACAAATTATTGGGATCATAGGACTATTGTGGAGATCGTGCCCTTATGGTAGGACAACCTCCTGCAATACCAGGCCTCACCTCAGCATCCCAGATGTCCATACTGAGAGAGCTTCTTTCTCAGCTTGTGAACAAAATGCCCAGACTTCATTGTGTTTGTACCAACTCTTTACCAATCAGTAGTGGCCAGAGAAGGAACAAAATGTACTGAAACCAATCAATCTTTGAACCAGTCATTGCAATAAGGAAAGTGGGATTACAGTAATTGGATTAGGCCAGTCAGCTCCCACTCCTGGGGCTTGGGGTGGGGATCTGTCCCACCCGAACCATTCAGCTGCCGCATAGCATAGAGCAGGTAGGTGGGTGGTGGGAAGTAGCCAGCAGTGTCCACTTCACCGTTAGTCCAGTGGGCTGAACCTGGTACTAATGAGGCCAAAGTTTCGCCTTGGCTTGTATCATTCTTTACCCCTGGCTTGGTCTGGACATCTATTTACCTTTCACAGTTCATCCTAAGTGGCCAAGTCTGCCAGCTGTTCAAGCCAGTTTATGGCTGTGCCGCTACATCCAAAAGAACCTTGTAAGAATCTTATAGCCAGGAATGTATTGTCTTCCCACTGAAGGAGCACTTAAAGGCTAATAATGCTATTTGTTGTTAATAGACTACATATTAATAAGGCATTTATTGGACAGTGAAGACTGCTGCTATGTTTTTCTGATTAACTGGCATTTTAATTGCTTGGAACTTCAAACTTCCAAAAGAAAAGCAAAATCAAACCTTGCTCTTCTTAAAGGCAATCCAAAAAGGATTTTGCAAATAGAAGATGGAACACTCTGATCTATTTCAAGCAGTGAGGTCCCTTTCACCTGAATGAGAAGCTGGCTTGACAGGCTGTTGCTCATGGCAAGTTAAATGCTCAGAATGAACTTTATCTCTCAAAATAAACTTTACCCTGTGTCTTAACCTAGGCTCTTCCTAGAAGCAGAGCCTGAGATGAGGACTTGCTTGCAGGGTGTTGTGAAAACACAAAAAGAGGGAAAACTGATGCATGAGTTGGTCCTCAAGTTCATTATTGCTCTGAGCAACTAGAGCTCCATCCGTGCAGAATTCCAGTGAGGCCAAAGAATGACCTTAGAGTTGTCTACTGAGGGACAGAGCGGACAACAGTTTCCATTGAATCCTCCAGCCTCATTGGTCAAGGGTTGCCCTTAACCCCCTTTTCATATTCCCAGATTGTGTGTGTGTGTGTGTGTGTGTGTGTGTGTGTGTGTGTGTGTGTACGCCAACCCAGATGTCAGTGGTCCCAACACAGAAGATGCTGGTGCCGGGTTTCATCCAAGGTGAGGCACTACCAGCAGTGGCAAGGACTTAAGAAAGCTGGACAGTGCCTCAGGCCAAAGGCAGCCCAGGGCACAGAAGGGAATGCTCTGCCAAAGTCACATGGAAGCCAAGAAAAGGCTAGCGTCATCTGCATAGCTCCTTAGTCCTTCCCATGCATCTGAATGGCTTTTTTTAAAACATGCACCTTCACAAAGGTAAAATGAATAAACACATTACCAACTGAATTGCTGTGTAGCACTGCAGGATGCTCATCAGCTGAGAGGCAGCTGCCAGTGGCTGGACCCCACCAGCTCCTTGGAAGGGAAACCTGCTTGCGGGAGAAGCTGTCATCAGTGCATCTTCAATAGCGGCCCTCTCATCCACAGCAGGGCTCCTTGCTTGGAGGGTAATTTTTACTCTCACTGTTCAGTCAGTATGACAGCTTTGTCCCTAATGTAATGGCAGTTTTGACTTTAGTTTAAATTATTCCATAAAGAATCAAAGAGAAGGAAATTCTCTCTCCCTTTTCTCTGCTCCAAAATTCCACTAAGAAACTTTTCTCATTTAAATCTTTGCCTCCACATTAAATTTCTCATTCATTTTTCAGGTAAATCAAATACAGCATCAACTTTCAAAACCCTGTGTTATTATCATGGTGACTGAAAATAATTATTGTCTTTCAGTGCATTTGCTAGGAATACAGATATGTCTGGCACTGGCCCTGTTAGACCAGCACAAGTTTGCCTCTTGAGTGGTAGGTCTTCACCGGGCTCAATTTAAAACCTTAGTGTTGGCAAGACGGAGTATTGGGGCAGTTATCCACATAATCTATCTGAGAAACATGCACCTCAGCTGACCTTTAAATCATTTGTTTAAAAAAAAAAAAAAAAAGCTTTACCTAACAATTGCAATCAGTGTAACCTGGCTTATTGTACCCTCAATGAATCCCCAACAATAAAAAAAAAAAAAAAGTCCTGAAAGCAATTATTTTAGCAAGTGGGGCATTAGCTGGAATGTTCCCAAGGATTGCCTCAACCTATGGTTCTTCTAACTCAGAGGTTCTCAACTGAGGATGATTTTGTTCCCCAGGGGACATTCAGCAATTTCTGGAGACATACTTAGCTTTCACCGTTGGGGGTGAGGGGTGGGAGAGGGTATTGCTGACATCAAGTAGGAAGAGGCCAGGAATCCTGCCCCACATCCTTCAAGGCCCAGTGCAACGAAGCCCCCTCTCTGCTACGACAGCAGGGCCAGGTCCAAAAATGTCAGTCGTGCTGAGATTGAGAAACCCAACTCCAGCTGTGGAGGGTTTAAACAGTGTGAAATAAGGCCACTTGTTAGGAAAATTCAGACTTAAAAAGAAAGAAAATATCCTTTCAGTTGAAAAAGGTATCAATATTGTAAAGAATATTTTAAGACAGAATTTCCATAACTCTACCATTTTCATAAGACACATTTCTGTTTAGCATATAACCTTCCTCTTCTGCCCAAATGAATATATATGTTTATAAAATTGCAATTATGACGTATATACTATTTTTGTATTCTTGTTTCCACTTAAAAATGTCACTTCATGGCTTTTCCTAGGAAGATTTTATTGATTTTTTGATATAATGGAGTCTATTAAACCATTCATTCTTTGTTTCTTTCCTTCTTTTTATTTATTTATTTTTCCAAAGTAACTTGGGTAAAAGCAAGTACTCCAGTTTGAAATCTGGCTTTAGAGACCTAAGAATGGGATACCCATAAATGATTTTACAACAATAACTATTTTCCAAGAAATAACTACTTTCAGAACATTCTAAGAAATTGTCATGATGTAAATACTTTTGTATTTGCTACTTACAAGAAAAATTTCACTACTTACAAAATTTTTAAATTAAAAAAACCACAAAACCTTCTGTTCCCCTTCTTCCCCTCAATGTATTGGAGTACACCACGGCTTTGCTCCGTAAGACTGACAATGGGAAGCCCTGGCTTCTTCAGGTAGAGACCTCTTCACCTCTGCGTCAAGGAAGCCTCTAGCCTGGGCTGAAGAACGGAAGCCCCCACACCAAAAGAATGCAACAGAGTCTCACTTAACAAATCAAGATGTCAAAGAGAAGAATGCTAAAGCTCATGCTAATTATAACTACTTTTTAATACAATGAATCAGAACAAGTCTGTATTTTAAAAGATATGAAAACTGTTGGGGTCAGCTGTATGCACGGAGTCTAGATCTTGCTGGAAATCTTCTGTGAATCCTGGTGTCTTTTGAACCTTCCTACACTTCCAAGCCCAAATAGTATTGCCTGGAAACCCCACTCCACACCTCATGAGATTATTGAGCACTTCTCAGGATTCTCACAAATTTCTTGAAGGCTTGTGGCTCTGAGTTAGTTCTCACTTCTCTGGATTCATTCAGTTAATGGATCCTCCCGTCTTTCCCCACCTGCTTTTCTTGTTGTCTACTGTACCTGCTCAGACAGATCTTATCTCCTAAGTCAATCTTCAGCTCTTAACACAGATACCCCCCAATGTCACTACCCCCCATAGTGTGTGTATGCCTGTCACACCCTTGGTGGGGATGGGGGAGAGAGTATAACAAGCAACACAAACAACTTCGAAGCACGTGGTGAACAGAGCAGTCAATCAAAGGGCTTTCGATCTCCTGACCACTGGGGACTCTCATTCCTGCACCCTCTTCCTCCCAGATGGCCCTAAATTGTTCACACTAAGTTATACACAGCAGGTCAGCTCTCTTGAGTCCATACTCCCCAAATCTGAGTCTCCCTTTTGCACCTCAAAAACAAACCAAAAAAGCCTTTAATTTCACTGGACCTACATTCCTAGAAGCAGTTATTATTCATAGCAATTTATTTTCCTCTTGTGCAGCTGTATAATTTTGAAAAGCCAGCTCTGTAATATGTCTATACCTGTATCCATATGTCTAGTAATGAGCAGCTGCTTACCTGGACTGGAGTGCATGCTGTCTGTCCATAGGGCAAGTTAGACTCTCACATACCCGCTGTTCTGCTTTGGTTCAGTTTCTGCTTTTTAGCTCTAAACTGGATAGCCTAGCATTCAAAGGACTTCTTCCATCCATTGGCCCCCTTTTTTAGCCTCCCTCTCCAAGGTTTGCCTCTCGTGGTCTCTCCTGTGCCTTATCTGTGTTTACAGAATGTGGTTGAGCCTAGAGATCGTAACTAACTGACTTACGGGGATGGTCCTGGAGTGATGAGTCTAGGTGAGTTCTCTTGTCTGTTTCATTCCTACAGAGTTTCATTTAGACTCTGTAAAGACAGTGATGATACAGTCTCTTTCTCTAATCCCCCAGTACCTCCTGGAAGGTAATAGATTTTCCATAATAACGTCAGCTGTTTCCTCAGATTCGTTTATTCCACAAATTCATTCATTCTACAGACACTCATTGTCTGCTGTGGGCTCAGACGTGAGGACACAGCAGCAAACACAAAGGACTTGCCCCTCCAAGTTTTGTTTCCAGCTAAAACATGTGATGGCAGAATATTTTAGTGCTGAAGGTTTGTGGGTGACAGTGAAGCAATGCATTCTACGTAGTTTCAGAACTAAAGTAAACTCCTATTAGGGTTGAATGCTGTGGACGGAAACAATGAAACTCTTTATCCAGTGACAAGTTCTTCATCGCCTGAGCACCGATGCTGCCCAGCGGCCACAGCTATTTTTTTCTCACAGTGATTTGAGTGTGGGTGCTGTGAAATCTTTTTTCTTCTTCGGAATAGTTTGGTCTGCCACAAAAAAGCAGTCTGCATTTGCTTTTGAAATGATAGCCCTGCAAGCCTGAAAAAATAATCATAATAAAAAATAATAATAGCCTTGAAACTTGAATTTCCTCTTCACTCTCCGTAAGATGACCAGACCTGCTCGTCTGGAGGTGGGAGAGGGAGGACAACAAGTTGGAAGGCAAAGTATTATCATGCTTCAGGCTAAATATTAATATAAACTTAAAAATATAAATGACACCCCTTGATTCATCATGTGAATAAAATCCCACTCCGAACCACACAAATAAACTTTCCCATTTTAACAGTTCTTGTTTATACTGTGAGAAGCTTTGGCAAAGACAGCAAGAAAATTAGAAACTAATACAATGACAATCAAGGTTGTTAACTGAGAAAATCAGGCAAAGGGATTCCTTTCCCTACAAGCATTCAGCATCTCAGTAAGTGAATAAATACATACATACACACACAAATATTATCACAAACACTTTATTCTTAACACTATTTTTTTAGGTTATCCACTTAACTCACCCTCTGAGATTTATAGTTCAATCATACCACTTCAGAGTGGAAAGAAAAAAGGCCATTTATCTAATCCTATTCCTTGGGAAAAAATGCTTAGGCAATATTAAGAATCTTCAATTATCTAATTTAATAAAAGGAATGATTTATAGTCTGTAGTTAGCAACATGTTATCCTGATTATTTCTAATCCCTTGGAGGAGATCTGACATTATGCTTTTGGTCTTGTGTAGCATGAAATCATCATGTATATTTTACCAAAAGAAGTAACAAGAATAACGGCCTCTGCAGTCTGCAATCATTTTATACTAACACACTGCAACATGGCTTTGCCCTGGGGCAGAGAAGTAGGGATTTTTCTTTACTTCAAAAGAATGAAAAATTATCATCACTCTATTCTGAACCATTATAGACTTCAGAGACTTTGGCATGAAATATTCAGAAAGTTTATTTTAGAATTCAATATTTTAAAAAGCCTGCTTTAAAACTATTACAGTGATTAGTGGCTCTCTTGGTTGGACCAGACTTTGGTTTAAAAAGTCCTGTGTCATAGTTGCTACTATTTGTTGTTTCAGTAAAATATAATTTGCATCAACCACGGAAGCTACATAGAAAGGATGGAATACGTTGTCTTGAAATGGCCCCCAAAGAGTAATTGTGACCACTGGTCATCAGTTACGCTTTAAAACACATTTTTTAATGAACATTTCTCTTACTGGTAACAGTTTGTATTGCTTGTGCTGTGATTTTGTCCTTCTGGTGTGTACTGTCTTAACCATGCGGAGTGGGTGCCATTTCTTGGCTCCCTGTTCAGGGAGCAATACCCCGGTCTCAGCAGTTTTAGGGACACACAAGAACAGCCCAGCTGAGGCCACCCCACCTTCAGTTGACCAGCCAGAGGTTCCCACTTTCATCACTCTTCATAGGAGGCAGAGAAGTTTATTGGGTATTGATGAGGATTTGGCAGGGTTTCTGAGACCCTAAAGGAAGCCACTGAAAAATCTCTGGAAGGAGAATTGGAATGTAATCACTTCTGTCTGGAATATCCTATTTATGTAGGGAGGTGAGGTGGAATACAGTATAGCTAATTTCAGAATTGAATGAGCCTCGTTTGAGTTCCAACACTGCTATTTACCAGCAATGTGATATTGAGAAAACTGCTGAGTTTCTATCGCCTCCTCAAGGCTCAGTGTATCTGTTGGTAAAATGGACCCAACCCAGCATCAGTGCAAAGATTCAGTGAGATTATTCCTTATTCCCAAACTCTTTTTCTTAGCTCTTGTTTATCCCACATTTCTGTTACGTAATAGGTATATATTTTTTGATGTATCATAGACATATGTCTAGTTATCCTAGTAGAGAATAACTAGAAAAACGTTCATTCCTCCCTTTCTTATATAACCTATGCATTTGGCTTTATTACTTCAAATACATTGACTATATTATTTCTGTAGGTTTTAATAAATACCTTTTTTTTCTTCTCACTTTATTGATTAGGTATTATCAATGTAAAAAAAAAACAAAACAAAACAGGCATCAATCTTGGCCTTCAAATAGATGAACTAGGTCCCTCTCTCACACTGCCAGGCAGAGAAGTGAAGATTGTAACGTGCTCGTGATGCATGGTCCTGTGAGAACAGTGTGCGAGTAACTTTTGTTTCATTCTCCAGGGAAGTAGATCAAGACTCAGATGGTCACGTCAGCTTTAGAGACTTCGAATATGCCATGAACTATGGACAAAATGAAGCCTAACTATTGTGAACTACTTTTTGGCAATTCTGGGGTAATCGATCTACAGATTATAATGTGTTTAAAGGTAAAAAAGACTCCACTCTGCTAATGATGTACTGCTACGTCCTTGTGACTAAACTCTTAATCATAACTTCTGGGTGCTGATGACCGGCTTGCATCTTAGAATCCCAGAGTGGCACCGGGAGTCTCCTTCCTTCTGTGTGGCCACCAGCCGAGTCAGGCCACCACAGCTAGCATGGCCGGGCAGGGGCCCCCGTCCCTGTCACACACACTCACTGCAGGCCGGGTGCTCCACCCATTCACTGCAGTGTCCTCACTGTCCCGCACCAGCTCCTGATTCTCGTCATCTCCCAATGTCTGGGAAGGTGCAGCTTTCTCCCACCGAAGGTTCCACTTTCCTTCATTTGCTCAACTTTGGTTGGACAAATAGTAGCACCTACATATGCTGAGAGCTTACTATGTTCCGGGCAAGGAGCAGGGCCTTGGGTAAACAGAGACTCAAGACTGCTCTAAGGTAAATTCCCAGAATCCAAATCTTTACTGCAAAGTGGCCCTAGGACACTGGCTGTGCAAGACAAAGAAAGCAGATTGGGCTAACATAAGCAAGCCTTCTCCAGCTATCCAGAGGAGGAGCAGAATGCTGTAGGGATTTGGGGCAGAAGACACATTCCCAGAGCTCTTTCGGGTGACCTGAGCCTGGGCTTCCTGCTGTAGAGAACTAAGCCCCTGGCGGCCCGGCCACCCTCTTCTGCACAGGAGTTGCAGTTCTGTCCTGCACCCAGAGACTCCACCATCACATGGTCACATCCTCCATGCCCTTCCTGTCCCTTGGGGTTCTGGTGATTGCTATACTGGAGCAGAAACACTCATCATTTATTTTGAGTAATTCCAAACTATTGCTATCAATATTAACATTGTATTTCTAAGTGTTCAGAATTCCTAACATTAACAACATTAGTAAAACAATATTTAATATACTTCACATTTTAAAATTGTTACACATTTAAAGGGCAAGTAAAAATGTAAATTTGTTAAGTAGAAGCATTAAACCAGCATCCGTCTCATCTACATTATCAGCAGATAACTTCAATAAAAATAAAGTTTAAAGTGTCATAAATAAGAGGAGTCTAAAGAGATGTGACAACTAAATTGGTATCTTGGTTGGGAATATGGAGCAGAAAAAGGACATTAGATAAAAACAAATCAAGCATGGACTTTAGCTAATCATAATGTATCAATATTGTTTCCATATCCATGTAACATGCTAATAACAGGGGAAACTGGGGGAGGGGCACGTGGGAACTCTCTGTTCTATTTCACAGTTTTCCTGTAAATCTAAAACTATTCCAAAATTAGAAGTTTGTCAAAAAAATAAAATCTTATTCAGAAACTAATAAACTAAACTTCATTTAAAATAAATAAAACATTGAAAATCAAGTATAAATATTATTTCAAAAACAATGTGGATTAATGGTATCACTGAGTGTTTGTGTTTTGTACAAATTGTTCCAGTTAATGAAAAGCCCTTTCTGACTTTGGGTAGAGTTTTGTTCAGCAAGTATTTTTATCATAAACTGAATCATTGAATCATTGATTCTGATCCCAAAACATAAATAATAGAGATTTTAAATTTTCAAAATATCAAAATTAGAGCAATACACCAACAAACTGGCATTATTCAGTAATTGCCAGAATACGGAAACCTTCTCCTGTGGTCACGACTTGGATTTGATTGCTCCTGGAAAACGTGACCGGGAAGGGGAGGGTCACTTCCCACAGCTGACGTGGAGGCAAGAGGCCCTGTTGGGAACAGCTATTGGGCAACTCCCTTGGCCCTCACTTAGTCAAGGTTCTTTTTGGTCTCAATGACAGAAACCTACCCAAACTAGCTTGGACTGCTACGGAATTTACTGGAAAACAGGGCTGGCTGAGGGAATCTAACACAGGGATAGCAGTGGTGCAGCTGGTTTCCAGAATAATGAACCAGCAACTCTAGCACCTCCAGACTCTGCCTCTCTCCTGTAGTCACTGCAGTTGGCCCGTGATCCATCCAGTTTCAAGTCCAGAGACCCCAGGAAGAGGGGGTCTGCTATGATGCCACGGCACTCTACCCGGGGCAACAGCTTGAGACTCTGTCTCAAAAAAAAAAAAAAAAAGAGGCTCTGGTTGGCCTCTGTATTAGCCAACTCTCGTTCACCCCAGGATATGGCCATGGCCACTGGGGTACTGAGGCAGGTCCTACAGAGAGGAAGCTGGTAAGATCTGGG
This sequence comes from Nycticebus coucang, assembly GCF_027406575.1. Taxonomy (NCBI): domain Eukaryota; kingdom Metazoa; phylum Chordata; class Mammalia; order Primates; family Lorisidae; genus Nycticebus; species Nycticebus coucang. The sequence continues at coordinate 94,551,592 of NC_069788.1, forward strand.
CAATAATTCCATCTTCTTTCTCAGAAGAAAACAAGCTGGCTAGGGCCCAGTCTAGAAAGGAACACAATCCTAGGGGTTTGCTGCTTAGGAGGATCCAGGCTCTCAGAGCAAAGACAGAAAGAAAGGAAGAATAAGAAGCTGCTCGCTCCAGTCTCCTCCCCTTCTCACCAATTCCCTAGGCCTGATCCATTCCTCATGCCCTGAGCTCCCCCCCGCCCCACTTCCAGGCCCTGGGCACGCCCCTTGTCCACATGCTGCTGTCTGGGCACAGTGGCCTTATTGATCTAACCTCAGCTCAGCGGCCCACGGGTGGGCATCTGTGCACGCCAATCGACTCAGTCTATTCCCTTGGAAAACATCCAGGGGGAGAGTGGGAGGTGGCAGTGCTCCCAAGAGGCTGGGTGAGAGAGGCCTGCCTCAGGAGCGAGTGGCAGACACAGCGGAGCAAGATGGCCAGTTTGCACTGAGAGCAGAAAAAAGGAAAGCAGACACCAACGTGGGAGCAGGAAAGGAGGTTGTGCTTGGCTTCTGGTTAAAGTTTGTGTGCGAGGCCCAGTCCTTTGGGTCCTGTGAGGTAACCCTGAACCCTTCCAATAAATCCTTCTGCTCAGGCCAGCTGGAGTTGTTTTCTGTGATTTGAAACCAAGAAAATCCTAACTGTTGTAAACATGGGGCCAAGGACAGAGTCCGAGGCAGGAATAACATTTACTGGGGCAGCAGAGAAGAGTCTTCAAAAGAGACCTGAGAAGAAACAGTTGAAGATTAAAGAGGAAGCTGTTGCCACCTGCCACAACCTGACCTCTTATAACCCATCTCTAGCCTTCCCTGCTGCAACAGCTCTCTAAAAAGTGACCAGTGAGCCCCAAATGGCCAAACCCTCCAGCCCCTCTGGGTCTGTCCTGACAGTGCTACCTTCGAACTTTCTCTCTTCTAGTCCCCATGGTATTTCTGTGCCAGTTTTTCCGGCTGTCCTTTCCTGTTGCCTCTTCTGCAGTCATCCCATACTGTTCCTATTCACCAAGGCCCTGTAATTGGCCAATCTTGATCAACACATTCTCCAAGGATGATTTCACACACTGCCGAGATGTTAGCTATCATCTCTGTGGGTATAACTTCACAAACAAATCTTTAGTTTTGACCTCCGCTCAACTCCAGACCCATGTTTTCATTTGCCTGTCGGACATTTCCACCTCAAGGCAAACGCATTGAACTGAAATCAGACTTGTTGTTACCGTCCCCCTATTTTCAAAACTGGTTTCCCATTTTGTGTTTTCTGTTTCTGCTGATGGCAAGCAACCTGTCCTCCGCCCAGAGCTGTCCAAGCCAGCTTCTGCGGAGTTCTCTTCACGTCTCCCCCACCTTCCTGAGCTCCCACCGCCAGTCACTCCCTGCATCTTCTCAAGCCCTTCTCTGGGAAACATTCATGACGCTGTCTTCCGTTGCTTCCCAGTCTCTCTGCCAAACCCCTTATTCTCTCTCCAGTCCTTCCATCCAGAAATTTGTTCTTCTATCACTCGTATAAAAATGAGTAATAGACGTGCAAGTAACAGGCAGGCCCTGCTGTCAAGAAATTTTAGTCTAGCATGTCAGTTACCTTCCCAAAGCACAGACAAAATTACTTTTTCTCTGCTCCAAAGCTTTCCATGGCCACATTTTCTATTAGACAATGTCTAAACCTATAATACACCATTCAAAGCCCTCAATAATCTGGTATCAATTTCTATTTTCGGTTTCATTGTGCACAACTACCTCTGTCATACCACCCCTGAGGTAAACTCACGCATACACACCGCCCCTTCTCCCCAAAATGCTAAGATAGTGATAGATCTTTGTCCCCAGTAGGAAAGTCACAGTCCTGGAATTAATATATAATGAGTTAATAGGAAAATACAACCATAAAATAACAAAACTCATTTTATAAAACATATTGAACCACCTTTATCCTAAGGAGTATTTTTCCCCCTCACTGTTGTCACCTTGGGAAGGGAAAGGGGGACTGATTATTCTAGGTATTTTGTTTATTTATTCTTGAAACTGTTGAGATAGATGTTAGTCATCTTCTTTTATAAATGAGGAACCATCTCAAAGAGTCTAAGTAACTTGACTCAGGACAAGTGATGGGATGGGTAGAGGGTGTCAGGGTGGTGAGGCAAACTCAGCCAGCTGACTAACAACATGCCTTTTCTACTATGCCACAAAACCTCCAGTGGGAAAATCTATAACATTGATTCGTGTTCAAAACCTCCAGTGGGAAAATCTGTAACATTGATTCATGTTCAAGGGTCGCACTTTGTTTTAGACCTAAAATGAATTTACCCAGATTCATTGACCAAAGGAAGCCTCTAGCACATAATAGATATTAAAAATGAATTCTCATCTTATGTATCACCAAATTTTGTAACTAAAATTATGTTGGGTTATCCATCAAACCCACCTTTTTTTTGAGACAGTCTCACTTTGTCGTCCTGTGTAGAGTGCTGTGGCTTCATAGCTCACAGCAACCTCAAACTCCTGAGCTGAAGAGATCCTCTTGCCTCAGCCTCCCTAGTAGCTGGGACTATAAGTGTCTGCCGCAATGCCTGGCTATTATTTAGAGATAGGGTCTCACTTTTGCTTAGGCTGGTCTCAAACTCCTGAGCTCAGGCAATCCGCCTGCCTTGGTCTCCCAGAATGCTAGGATTACAGGTGTGAGCCACTGCGTCCAGCCAAAACCCACTTTCTAAAGACCAAGATTAGGAGCAAGATGGCGGCCGAGTAACAGCTTCCTTGCATCTGGGCACCCTGAGTCCGGGGAGATAGGACTCCAGGCATCTCTGGCTGGTGGGATCTGCCTATCATCACCCCTGTGAGGACTCAGAGAGTCAACGAGAGACTTCTGGACCCCAAGAGGAGGACTAAAACAGTGGAAAACTGGCAAGTGGTCACGTGTGTTCAATCGGTCTAAACCCGCCCGCAACTGTAAGTTTAGTAGCAGCAAGACTGCAAACCGGAAAGGCCTTACCTATGAACTGTTTTGGTGTCTTTGGACTTGGCACTCAGTTGAACTGCCTTGGGGAGAGCCTGAGCAGGAATGCAGAGAACTTTGGCCGTTGTCTAGGGCCCAGTCTGAGCCGCTGAGCCAGACAGAGCTAATAGTGTTTGGCTGTGGGCCACAGGGAGCCATTGTGAGTGATCTGCCCCGGCAAGCTCCACCCTCAGAGTCACAGAGCTAGAATCCGGGTGGGAGCTGGTAACCTAGCAACTGAGTAGCCTAAGGGTGGGGTCTGAGCCACCTTGCAGCCCTAACCGTCAGGGGCAGAGTAACACCAGTTTTGGCACACTGGGTCAGTGGATAGCCACTTCAGCAGTGATTCCAGCAACAAGCACTTTACTGGGAAAGCTTCTGCTCATCAAGTTCAAAGTGCCTTTTAAGAGGGCTGAAGAGAGATTTAGGGTGTCTGCCTGCTGGGGTTTGAGAAATCAGCAGCCTCCAGTCGTATCAGAACTGTGATTAACATCTCATACCCCAGAAGACCACGTGTTCCCCAGACAACATTCAACAACATATACATACTGCTTTGTTTTTGGTTGTGTGTGTGTGGTTTTTTTTTGTTTGGTTGCTTTTTTGTTTATTTTGATGTTGTTGTTTTCTTTTTTAATTTCAACCTTTCCTGTACAGATCTTTTTTCTTTCTCAATTTTTCTAGTTTAATTATAATTTCCCATTGCTGCCTTTTTTAATAACTAGAACTTCATTGTTGCTAGTGTTTCTACCGCTATTATTTGGTTTTTCACCCAATTTTATCTCGTAAAGTTTTCTGTTTCCTTGTTTTAGTTTGATTTATGGCATTTTTGTCTTTCCTCTCTACTTGGTGGAGGTGGGGTACTGTGTCTGATCAGGTTAGCAAAGAGCTGCTGACCTCAAGGGAATCATCCAACTGGGCACCCCCAGAAGGTGTTTTTTTTTTTTTTAAGGTTGTGTCTAAGTACCCTACTGTACACCTATATTGCTCTGTCTCCCTATTTCTGTGCCTCTCTTCTTTTTGCAATATTCCTTTTACCCACGCCCTCTCCTTTCTCTATTTTTTTTTCTTCTTTTCACTCGGTCTTCCTTTCTTTCATCCCTTTCTTGCTCTTCAACCTTCTCACCCTTCTGGTCCTGTACCAAAAGGACTCATTGAAACCTCAGTACACAGGCACGGGGACTTAAAGAGCAAGAGGAAGTGAAAGGAAATTAGGGCAAGGAAACAGATAAAAGAAATCACTCATGACGAAGAATCAGCAGAAAACTCCAGGCAACATGAAGAACCAGTTCAGAACAACCCCGCCAAGGGACCACGAAGTAGCTACTGCAGAGGATTCCACCTATAAAGAAATGTTAGGAATGACAGAAAGGGAATTTAGAATACACATGATGAAAACAATGAAAGAAATGATGAAAACAATGAAGGAAACTGCTAATAAAGTAGAAAATAACCAAAAGGAAATCCAAAAACAGAATCAAATAAGAGATGAATGATATGAAGAATATAAAAAGGATATAGCAGAGCTGAAGGAACTGAAGCAGTTGATTAGGGAACTTAAAGATGCAATGGAAAGTATCAGCAACAGGTTAGACCATGCAGAAGAAAGAATTTCAGAGGTAGAAGACAAATTTCTTGAGATAACTCAGACAGTAAAAGAGGCAGAAAAGAAGAGAGAGAAAGCAGAACGTTCACTGTCAGAATAATGGGACTTTATGAAGCGTTCCAACATACGAGTTATAGGAATCCCAGAAGGGGAAGAAGAATGCCCCAGAGGAATGGAAGCCATACTAGAGAATATTATAAAAGAAAATTTCCCAAATATCACCAAAGATTCTGACACACTGCTTTCAGAGGGATATCGGACCCCAGGTCGCCTCAACTCTAACTGAGCTTCTCCAAGACACATTGTGATGAACCTGTCCAAAGTCAAGACAAAAGAAAAGATTCTGCAAGCTGCCAGGAGTAAGCGCCAGTTGACCTACAGGGGCAAATCCATCAGAGTGACCGCAGACTTCCCTAATGAAACTTTCCAAGCAAGAAGAAAATGGTCATCTACCTTTAATCTACTTAAACAGAACAATTTCCAGCCCAGAATTCTGTACCCTGCTAAGCTAAGCTTCAAAATTGACGGAGAAATCAAATCATTTGCAGATATACAAACATTGAGGAAATTCGCCACAACAAGACCAGCTCTACAGGAAATACTTCAACCTGTTCTGCACATTGCCCACCACCACAATGGATCAGCAACAAAGTAAGAACTCAGAAATTAAAGGACAGAACCTAACCTGCACACTGATGCAAAAGATAAAACTAAGCAATGGACTCTCACAAAATAAGATGAATAGAACACTACCACACTTATCAATTATCTCAATAAATGTTAATGGCTTGAATTCCCCACTGAAGAGACATAGATTGCCTGACTGGATTAAAAAACACAAGCCATCCATTTGCTGTCTGCAAGAAACACACCTGGCTTCAAAAGACAAATTAAAGCTCCGAGTCAAGCGTTGGAAGACAAATTTTCAGGGAAATGGCATTCAGAAGAAAAGAGGAGTTGCAATCTTACTTTCAGATTCATGTGGATTTAAAGCAACTAAAGTAAAAAAAGACAAAGATGGTCACTTTATATTGGTCAAGGGAAAAATACATCAAGAAGACGTTTCAATTCTAAATATTTATGCACCCAATTTAAATGCTCCCAGATTGTTGAAACAGACCTTATTCAGTCTGAGCAATATGATATCTGATAATACCATCATAACAGGGGACTTTAACACTCCTCTTACAGAGTTGGACAGATCCTCTGAACAGAAATTAAACAAAGATATAAGAGATTTAAATGAGACCCTAGAACAACTATGCTTGATAGACGCATATAGAACACTCCATCCCAAACATAAAGAATATACATTCTTCTCATCACCCCATGGAACATTCTCCAAAATTGATCATATCCTGGGACACAAAACAAATATCAACAGAATCAAAAGAATTGAAATTTTACCTTGTATCTTCTCAGACCATAAGGCACTAAAGGTGGAACTCAACTCTAACAAAAATGCTCAACCCCACCCAAAGGCATGGAAATTAAACAATCTTCTGTTGAATAACAGATGGGTGCAGGAAGAAATAAAACAGGAAATCATTAACTTCCTTGAGCATAACAACAATGAAGACACAAGCTACCAAAACCTGTGGGATACTGCAAAAGCAGTTTTGAGAGGAAAATTCATCGCTTTAGATGCCTACATTCGAAAAACAGAAAGAGAACACATCAACAATCTCACAAGAGATCTTATGGAATTGGAAAAAGAAGAACAATCTAAGCCTAAACTCAGTAGAAGAAAAGAAATATCCAAAATCAAATCAGAGATCAATGAAATTGAAAACAAAAGAATCATTCAGAAAATTAATGAAACAAGGAGTTGATTTTTTGAAAAAATAAATAAAATAGATAAACCATTGGCCAGACTAACAAGGAATAGAAAAGTAAAATCTCTAGTAACACAAATCAGAAATGATAAAGGGGAAATAACAACTGATCCCACAGAGATACAAGAGATCATCTCTGAATACTACCAGAAACTCTATGCCCAGAAATTTGACAATGTGAAAGAAATGGATCAATATTTGGAATCACACCCTCTCCCTAGACTCAGCCAGGAAGAAATAGAGCTCCTGAACAGACCAATTTCAAGCACTGAGATCAAAGAAACAATAAAAAATCTTCCAACCAAAAAATGTCCTGGTGCAGATGGCTATACTCCAGAATTCTATCAAACCTTCAAGGAAGAGCTTATTCCTGTACTGCAGAAATTATTCCAGAAAATTGAGGAAGAAGGAATCTTCCCCAACACATTCTATGAAGCAAACATCACCCTGATACCAAAACCAGGAAAAGACCCAAACAAAAAGGAGAATTTCAGACCAATCTCACTCATGAATATAGATGCAAAAATTCTCCACAAAATCCTAGCCAATAGATTACAGCTTATCATCAAAAAAGTCATTCATCGTGATCAAGTAGGCTTCATCCCAGGGATGCAAGGCTGGTTTAACATACGCAAGTCCATAAACGTTATCCACCATATTAACAGAGGCAAAAATAAAGATCACATGATCCTCTCAATAGATGCAGAAAAAGCATTTGATAAAATCCAGCATCCTTTTCTAATTAGAACACTGAAGAGTATAGGCATTGGTGGCACATTTCTAAAACTGATTGAAGTTATCTATGACAAACCCACAGCCAATATTTTACTGAATGGAGTAAAACTGAAAGCTTTTTCTCTTAGAAATGGAACCAGACAAGGTTGTCCTCTGTCACCTTTACTATTCAACATAGTGCTGGAAGTTCTAGCCAATACAATTAGGCAAGACAAGGAAATAAAGGGAATCCAAATGGGAGCAGAGGATGTCAAACTCTCCCTCTTTGCTGACGACATGATCTTATACTTAGAGAACCCCAAAGACTCAACCACAAGACTCCTAGAAGTCATCAAAAAATACAGTAATGTTTCAGGATATAAAATCAATGTCCACAAGTCAGTAGCCTTTGTATACACCAATAACAGTCAAGATGAGAAGCTAATTAAGGACACAACTCCCTTCACCATAGTTTCAAAGAAAATGAAATACCTAGGAATATACCTAACAAAGGAGGTGAAGGAACTCTATAAAGAAAATTATGAAATCCTCAGAAAGGAAATAGCAGAGGATATTAACAAATGGAAGAACATACCATGCTCATGGATCGGAAGAATCAGCATTGTTAAAATGTCTATACTTCCCAAAGCAATCTACCTATTCAATGCCATTCCTATCAAAATACCAACATCGTACTTTCAAGATTTGGAAAAAATGATTCTGCGTTTTGTATGGACCCAGAAAAAAACCCGTATAGCTAAGGCAGTTCTTAGTAATAAAAATAAAGCTGGGGGCATCAGCATACCAGATTTTAGTCTGTACTACAAAGCCATAGTGGTCAAGACAGCATGGTACTGGCACAAAAACAGAGACATATACACTTGGAATCGAACTGAAAACCAAGAAATGAAACTAACATCTTACAACCACCTAATCTTTGATAAACCAAACAAGAACATACCTTGGGGGAAAGACTCCCTATTCAATAAATGGTGTTGGGAGAACTGGATGTCTACATGTAAAAGACTGAAACTGGACCCACACCTTTCCCCACTCACAAAAATTGATTCAAGATGGATAAAGGACTTAAATTTAAGGCATGAAAGAATAAAAATCCTCCAAGAAAGCATAGGAAAAACACTGAAAGATATCGGCCTGGGGAAAGACTTCATGAAGAAGACTGCCATGGCAATTACAAAAACAACAAAAATAAACAAATGGGACTTCATTAAACTGAAAAGCTTCTGTACAGCTAAGAAGACAATAACCAAAGCAAAGAGACAACCTACACAATGGGAAAGGATATTTGCATATTTTCAATCAGACAAAAGCTTGATAACTAGGATCTATAGAGAACTCAAATTAATCCACATGAAAAAAGCCAACAATCCCATGTATCAATGGGCAAGAGACATGAATAGAACTTTCTTTAAAGATGACAGACGAATGGCTAACGCATGAAAAAAATGTTCATCATCTCTTTATATTAGAGAAATGCAAATCAAAACAGCCCTGAGATATCATCTAACCCTGGTGAGAATGGCCCACATCACAAAATCTCAAAACTGCAGATGCTGGCGTGGATGTGGAGAGAAGGGAACACTTTTACACTGCTGGTGGGACTGCAAACTAGCACAACCTTTCTGGAAGGAAGTATGGAGAAACCTCAAAGCACTCAAGCTTGACCTCCCATTTGATCCTGCAATCCCATTACTGGGCATCTACCCAGAAGGAAAAAAATCCTTTTATCATAAGGACACTTGCACTAGACTGTTTATTGCAGCTCAATTTACAATCGCCAAAATGTGGAAACAGCCTAAATGCCCACCAACCCAGGAATGGATTAACAAGCTGTGGTATATGTATACCATGGAATACTATTCAGCCATTTAAAAAAATGGAGACTTTACATCCTTCGTATTAACCTGGATGGAAGTGGAAGACATTATTCTTAGTAAAGCATCACAAGAATGGAGAAGCATGAATCCTATGTACTCAATTTTGATATGAGGACAATTAATGACAATAAAGGTTATGGGGGGGAGGGAAAGCAGAAAGAGGGACGGAGGGAGGGGGTGGGGCCTTGGTGTGTGTCACACCTTCTGGGGGCAAGACATGATTGCAAGAGGGACTTTACCTAACAATTGCAATCAGTGTAACCTGGCTTATTGTACCCTCAATGAATCCCCAACAATAATAAAAAATAAATAAATAAAGACCAAGATTAAAAGGCACTGCAAGCATACTCAAAATGCAGTTTGGGGAATGCTCTGAACAATGGAAGCATCTTTGAAATAGGTATGCACTCTCACTGAGCAACATGGTACTTACACTTACTACTTTCCTTTTTCTTAGCTTGTAACTTCTGAGGAATTTATTTGGAACTGTGAAATTAGGCATTTCAAACAAACAAACAACAAAAAGCCATGTACACACACGAATTAAAATTCCATGGCATTAGGAATAGCAGCTCACAAAGTAACCTTTCTTATAAAACAAATTTAAATTGGATTGGCCACATGAATTGAAAAAATTGCTTAAAACAATTTAACATAATGAAAAGTAGAGTGCCCAATCTAAATTTCTCTTAGGTTGTTAAGTTGTTAAAACACTCAGACATGTGAATTAAAAAGGACATTATTCTAACTTCAGAGAAAATGAGGATTAATTTATATGAACCGATTTCAGTTTATTTACTCCCTATTTTATGTATTAATGATCCTTGGGGAGAAAAAAAAATTCAGAGTAGACCAAAACAGTTAAGTTGGCTAAAGTATGTGACTTTAGAAAGAGCAATTCCAATAATATTGAATTTATAGGGGAAAAAATTTGTCTAAGGGTCTGGAAATACATCATGTATATTGTCATTGTAAGGTAGAAATAAGGTCTGAACATCATTTTTATTTTAAATAAGTAAGCCAAGTTTAGTTTTAAATAATTTTCTAAGATCAAATGTGTCAGAGATAGTACTCGAGTCAATTTCTGTACTGAGTTTTCTCTATGGTTACTTATACTGGACTACTCACGGGATAGGACATATTATCTTTCTTCTCTCCTTTCTTCCTCTGCCTACCTTTCTTCCCACTACCCCATCACATTCACATTTGCTACCTAGACTCACGTACACTGGGCCATTTAAGGATCAATCTGAGCTACTTCTTAGCTGATATCCAAACTTATATCAGCAGATTTTACTACAAATGGAAGACAAAAATTCCAGGACACTTTGTCTCTTCGTCAAACGTGGAAACTTCTTGGCCATTCTCTCTTCCAATACTTCTTTTATCACATTCTTGAAGAGCATGGCCTTCTCGTACTCCAGTGATCATATCTGGTGTGTCACTTATTCTGTGTTTTCCTCCTCCTCGTCACACTCTTCTTCTTTCCCCATTCTCTCCCTGTTTTGGTTGGATAATTTCTCCTCTCATCTCTTGCTGGGGAATGCAAAATGGTACCGCCACTTTGGAAGACAGTTTGTCAGTTTCTTACAAAGGTAAACATAGTCTTACCACATGATCCAGCAATCGAGCTCTTGGATATTTATTCAACTGATTTGAAAATTCCATCCACACAAAAACTTGCATGTGAATGTTTAAGCAGACTTGTTCATAATCACCAAAAACTACGAGCAATCAAGCTCACAAAGTAGCCTTAAAGAGAGATATGTGCTTTAAGAGATGAATGGATATTCTACAAAATACCTGACCAGTGCTCCTCAAAACTGTCAAGGTCATCAAAAACAAGAGAAGCCTGAGAAACTCCAGGAGGAGCCTAAGGAGCATGACAACTAAGTGTAATAACCTAGATTTGATCCTAGAACAGAAAAAGAACATTAGGGGAAAACCAGGAAATTGGAATAAAATATGGACTTCAGTTAATAATGTACCAATATTAGTTCACTAATTGTAGTAAATGTACCAAATTAATGTACAATGTCAATAATAGGGGAAAACTGTGTGATAGGTAGTAATTTTCTGTACTGTCTTCACAATTTTTCTGTAAATCTATTTAAAATTTTATTTTTTAAAAAGTCATATATTACTGTATGGTAGAAATTATGTCCCTTGCCACTATTTAAATTTATAATAAAAGTTTAGATGTCAATTGAAAATATACAAAAGGGGTGCATAACTTTTCAAGATGATATTATGGGTTGTATTAACCAAAACAATGTTGTAGACCCCCACTTTATGGTACTTTATCGGACCTTCTGCCTGAACTCTCAAAGTTCTCACCTACCAGAGTGAGGTCTGTGACATGGCAAAGGATGTTCACAGGTTGTTACATGATTTGAATGAGTTTCTGACAAAGAAGAGACCTCATGTGCAGTACCTGCTTCTGAATTGCATTTTGAGAACATTCAAAAAACCCAAGGAAAAGAGTTCCCACCTTTCTATTGTACTGCTTTCAGTATACGTTTCAAGGAAAGAGATCCTTTAGCTTTGGACTTATTGAAAAGCTTTTATGCTTCTTTTAATTTGATAACTACTCACAGAGCTAAGGAAACTGTAAGGCGCCATCCACCTATGAGGCAGAGTTGCTAGATCTCCCTGTGGCAGGTCTCAAAAGGCCTGATAATGAATGGAGCACACCAGCATACTGGGATGAGCTCTCTGCTGCCACCTCTGCAGCCATGGTGGTTGGTCTCAGCTTGGCACCAAGTTGTTGGAAAACAAGCACAGCCATTGTGAGATTACTCAGGGACTAGTATGATTTCGCAAAGTTAGTATTTTATCCATTAAACTGATAATGGTAAAACATCCAGTTCTTTCTTATGCGTTATTAATATTTCATATACAGATCATATTCTTCTATTTATAAAATCCAGACAACTTAATCATTCTAAGGTGGATTTTTTAATTCTGTTATATTTCCTTGAGTTTTATCTGCATATACAAAATAATATATGCAGTTATCTTTCCCTGATGGCCTTTCTATGGGTTTATCAATTGTATTAATCTCAAAACATCAACTTTCAGGCTTGTTGTTTTTCTTTTATGTTTGCTTTCTGTTTCATTATTTCTGCCCTTACTGTTATTACCATTTCCTTTCTTCATTCTTTTTTGCTCTTTTTTTTCTAGCTACTTGAGAAGTTCAGATCATTAAATTGATCCAACCTTTTTTCTTTTCTAAAACATACCTTGAAGGCTATAAATTTCCTCTAAGCACTGCTTTAGCTGCATCTTACAAGTTTTGTTCTGTCTTATTTTCATTATCTTTTCCCTTCAAAATAACTTCTAATTTCTGTTGTTATTTCTTCTTTGACACATAGGCTATTTGGAAATCAGTCATTAAATTTTCAAAAGTTGTAGGTTTTCTAATTTTCATTGATTTCTAGCTAATTCCATTGTGGTCAAAAGACTTAGTCTAGATTTTTTTCAAATCTTTAAATCAATTCTTTTTTAAGTTCTTTGATTTTTCCAGTGAACAAATACATATTCCAATGTATTTCAATACATTTTAAACAATAATAAAATAAATTCTATTGCATAATTCTCTTGAATTTTCAATATTTGTAAACTTGGATTTCAACTTAAAAATCACAAATTTAAACCAACCATAAATTGGAATTACCAAGTAAATCTGTTAATCAATCTAAAGCCATGCTGTCTGATATAGTAGCCAACAGCATATGTGGTATTTAAATTTAATTTTTAGCAAATTAAAATTAAATAAAATTTAAAATTCAGTTTTTCACTGAATAGCCATAGTCAGCGATCATATTCTTTCAAGTGTCCAATAACTTAATATGATTAATAGCTACCCTATTAAGTAGTACCAATTAGCATATTCTCATCATTGCAGCAAATTCTATTGGTCACTACTCCCAAGGCCTTCCTGTAAGGTGACTGGCCAGGAGCCCATCCTGGTCCAAGTTGACAGAATACTGTTACAATATCATGATAATACAAGAGAGCTCCTGTGGGAACTCCTTAGAAAGGGATTGAGGAAGAGGCAAACATTCTGCAGCAAACTGCCTGGTCATCCTTTGTCTTAGTTCATTTCTGCTGCTATAACAAAATACCTGAAACCGGGTAATTTACAAAGAATGGAAATTTATTGCTTATACTTCTGGCTGTGAGATCCAGGGGCCATTATCTGATGAGGGCTTTCTTCTTGCCACATCACTTCAAGGCAGAAGGCAAGAGGGAGAGCGAGAGTGAAGGAGAGAGAAAGGTGTCCAACTTCCCTTTTTATAATGAACCTGCTCCCTTGATAACAGCATTAATCCATTCATGAGAGCAAAGTCCTCATGGCCTAATCACCTTGTAAAGGTTCCACCTCTTAATACTATTATATTACAATGTCAATTAAATTTCTATGTGAGTTTTGCAAGGAACAAACATTCAAAACATAGCACCTTTCAAGACCCCATGTCCACATCACCTCATGTATGACAATTCTAACTCTTCTAGAGGGTAGTCATACTTCCTTCTGGACTCCCACTGAAGTCTCTTTAGAGATCTCCCCATATTATGTGATGTATATATTTCCATATCTGTCTTCAACTCTTGGTTATGAACTTCTCAAAGGCTAGGACTGTGTGTGACCTTCTGTCTTGGTGACCTTAGTGCCTGTGACACTGGCACTGGCACCTGATAAGTGGCAGATTTGGGTGCATTGATGAATTGGAGGGAAATTTCTCTGCAAGGTGGTGCAGTATGAAATTAAGAATCACCAGACATGAATTCTACTTTCCACTCACTGCCTACCTCTGTGCCCTTTGGCAAGTCAATCTTTTCTTGACTTTGGCAAGTCAACCAATTTCCTCTTCTTCATCAATTTTAATGAGGAGTTGTAAGTTTGCTCATTGCTCAATTGTTTTAGTCCAGTCTGGTACTATAACAAAAGTACTATCGGCTGGGGGGTTGTTTAAACAACAAACATTTATTTCTTATGGTTTTGGAGGCTAAGGAGTTCAAAGTCTGCACTAGCAGATTCAGTGCGTGGGAGGGCCTGCTTCCTTGTTCATAGAAAGCCTTCTTGTTCCTGTGTCCTTACAAGGTAGAAAGGGGCAAGAGGGCTCTCTGGGCTCTCTTTTATAAAGGGCACTAATCCTATTCTTGAGAATTTCCCCCTTATAACCTAATTACCTCCCAAAGACTTCACCTGCTAACATTGTGACCTTGAGGTTACAATTTAATTTGGGGGTGACACAAACATTATATCCATTCCATCATAATACAAGAATTAGTATTTTTTAAACAAAAGGTGTGCCATGACCAGGGGAATTGGGAAAATACTTGGTTAAAGATGATAAATGGGCATTTTTCTAAATGCAAGAGTCACAGAATCTTTAAAATACTGAAGTCCACCATGGCACTCCAAGAAATGAATAGAATGTGCAGAGTTGCTCCAACTTATTTGTCAGATCATAGAACTGTGTGTGTGTATGTGTGTTCATATGTTCCTGTGTGTGTGCGCACGTAGAGAGAGAGCTATCCTAAAGAACTGACATTCCGTTCTTCATACCTGGGTTGATTAGCTGATCTCTGTGGGATATTGCAGTTCTACATTTTTATGAAGATGCTGTCCAAGTGTCACAGCCTCTGATGCCTGACTCAGATAGTGCTGTAACTGTGAACTCACAGAGCCACACACTTGACCTTCCCCTCTCTCAACCACTGCTTCCTCATCTCCCTTCCACTCCCTGCCCCAGTAGAGAAAGAAGAACAACTCTACTTAAAATATCTGTCAGTTGGGAAGGGGCGGGGGTGCCTGCATTTAATTTTGACATCTGATAGTGAAATAATGTCAATGGTAATCTAAAAGAGCAGCTGCTTTGAAAATCAAAGCATAAGACAGAATGATTTTATTTTAATTTAAAATTTATTTTTTCAGTTATTCCATGTTCCTTTCATGATATCCTGCATGTCACTATTCAAAATATCTAATTTGAACTGTAACTTAATAGACCAGGCTTTCATACACATGAATTCTTAAAGCAGCAACAGATCATTGATGTTAACAAAAAAGCAATAATGAGCTATTATCCAAAGTTCTTATTCCATATATTATTAATGAAGACCTTTTGTGTTTTGGTGGGTCTGATGTGATACTGAATAGATTAGAAAACATTATTGCCTTCTCAGCAAAAAGCCTTAAGTTAGGCTATGTGACTAGAAAATATTTACAACAGGTAACCAAAATGGGCCATGAGGCATTGTGGACAGATGGCAATGAACTTATTTTAATCTGAGGTGCCAGGAATAGAAAATTTCTCATAGCTAAAGAGTGAAAGAAATAATCCAAATGCTTTGGGAATAAAAAGTAGGATAAACCTGGTTGCCACGAAGCTTAGTTCTGTGCTGTGCTAAATTGGCACATGCCCTGGAAATTATTAACATTGATGTTAAAAACCAGTGTTTATTGTATGCCTGCCATTGGTCATCACTGTTCTTAGCATTGTACATGCACTATTACATTAGATTCTTGTGGCAACTATAAGAGGGGGGCACAATCTTTGCTCTCAGGGGGAAGGATAAGGACCATTAGAGATAGGTGGTAGGCTGGGATTTTGAATCTGGACAGTCTGGCTCTGAGCCCACCCATTCTCATGCTCTCAACACTGACGATGGAGACCACTGGCCTCTTAGGGCTAAGCCCCGGGTTTGAGGAGACACTGCAGATCCAGAAGACCTTTGAGTATTTCCAGTAATGGAATCAGCATCTCAGAGGTCACCGCAAGTCTGGTCGCTGACCTCCCAGCGGACATCTTGGTGCAACTGTAGTGGCCTAGACACATCTCCCAATTACCACGTGACTCTTTATGAAGGGTGGCATCATCACACACACATTTATCTAAAAAGTCATCTAAAAGATCACTTTGTTCTTTATGAGGCCAGTGTCACAGAGGACTGGGGACCTGTAAACAATCACCCACACTCATGCACACACAAACATCCCTCTGCTCCATCCCCCCACACACCTACATGTGTCCTTCATCTCAGCAGTCAGCCCTACACTGCCCTCAGTGTTTTGGGTCTTGCACTTCCCAGGCCTTCTCATAGGAGCCTGGCCTTCTTTGTCCTTGGCAGGTGACCTCGGTGGTGTTAGACTTTGTTCAAAGAGCCCAGGCTGCACATTTGCCTCCTCAAGAAGCCCAGCCACGTTCTCAGGTGAGCAAGGTACACCAGGTTCAGCCCATCTCAGATCACTAAGAGGAAAGGGTTGTGTAACTCAAGGATTCCAAGACTCCCACAATAACGTTGTGGTACCACCTGGCTTCTCTCCATCATTGGCCTTTGCCAGACGCATAGAAAGTTTCAAAAGCCAAACACTATTTTCTCCAATCATTTGGCTCAGAAAATGGAAGAAATGATATAAAGTTGACTTAGCCAACACCCTTTCCATGGAGATACAAAGCTCAATGTAGCTGTGATTTAAATACTAATAATATTTCTGTTTTAGTTTTAAGGAGGCTTTCTGTTTGTTTGTTTCTTTGCAGAAGCAGGCAGGAGAGTGACTAAAAGCTTATTCATTTACAGGGTTTTTCTTTGGAAATGAACATGCTGGCACAATTTTAATTGGGTTTTAGTTGTTGTTGTTTTAATTCTCACAGCGATGGCTTGGCTATGTCTTTTGGGACTGCGGAAGGAAACTGGCATCTGGTGTTTGAGGATTCTGGGGATTTGCACCATATTTATGTGTAATAACTATACAGTAAATAAACAGAATGAATAATTAAGTGAATAATGAGTTTCTCAGAAAAGAAGAAGCCTCTGAAGACTTTAACAGAAATCCTCACGTGTGCTCCCCCTCCCTGCCACGTGGCAACTCCACAGTGCTCTCACCGTGTCATAACCCCTGTGGAAACCAGCAAGGACATTTTCCAAGCTGAAATCAAGCATGCCACTAATCAATGTGGTTAGATACAAACGAGGACATTGCTCTCGCTTTTGTATTTTCTTCCAACTACAAGGATGGTGGATTTGTATTTCTTAGAATGATCTTTTTTAACCCTAGAGAGATACATTTGCCTCCTTAAAAATGAAATCAACGAGCTTAAATTTCACTGAATAGGGTTTCTCTGAGGGACTAGAAACTTTAAATTCTAGGAATTGGCTGTATCTCATGAAATTACATAAAGGCATGCTAATACCCACATTAGCTGATACAAGGTGCCCTTGCTTCTAGATGCAACCCAGGCCTACAGGGAATCTTCCCAGAGGTGAAACCACTTGTATAATTACCATTTATTTCATGTGCATGTTCATCCATTCGCATGTGTGTTTTCCTTACCCATTCGTTCATTCCTGAAGCAATTATTTATTGAGCGCCGACTAGATGCCAGGCTCTGGGGATACGTGGCTGAACAAGACCAGATCCAATTCCTGCCCTCACAAGGCTTATGTCTTAATAGGGAGATGGCAATCCGATACTAAAGTAGATTGCACCCATGACCTCTGCTATGAAGCAGAGTTTCTTAATCTACTCGAGCTAGCTGATTAGATAAGGGGGGCACTGGGAGCCGGGAGTTGGTGACAGATTAGATGTGGGAGGCACTGGGTGCATGGGGAGATGCCTGCCTATCTCCTGTATATCTGACTTCCATAACTGGGTAAGCAAGGGGCCAGTCCGTGGGACCAGGAATTCCAGAACAGGCCCACGTTTTGAGCTGAGTTTTGACCATGTTGATGTCAGTAGACACTAACAGCCACTGTCTGTTTCTCAACATAGATTCCTCTTTCCCCTGCATTTATGTTCTGCTTGGACCACTCTTCCCTGCTTATGCTTTACCTCCCACCAACCCTCCACAATCTCAGCCCTCGGGTCAACTTCCTCAGCATGAAGCCTTCCGAATTTCCTCATACAAGGTGTGTTTCTTTCATATGCTCTTTAAACACCCTGTGCTTTTCCTTAGAGGTTATGGCCCAAATGACACAATTAGTTGTTTGAATTCTATTTCTTCCACTAGAATATAAAGTCTACCGTGTCTGTGACTGTATCTGTCTATTTAGCACAGCAGACTGGGGTTTCTGGAGCCAGGCTCTGGATTCAAATCCCGACTACCTTCCTTCTTAGTGGTGTAATTTTGGACAAGGTATTTCTTCTTGCTGTGTCTCAGCTGCCTTGTACATAAAATATGGATTATAACAAATTTTTCTTCCTCAAATTTTCAGAACTATTAAATAAGTAAATTACCATAAAGTGTTCATAACAGTGCTTGGCATATATTAAGCTCTCAATAAATGCTAGATATTGTTACTCATCACTGTACCTCTATCTACTTAATGGACAAATGATCAAATAGATTGATGGACCAATGAATGGATGGACTGAAGAACAGAAGGATGACAGGAAATAAAACATTACTCCCAATGGACATTGTGAGAAGAGGGGATGGCCCACACGTCACGACATAGCTAAATTCTAAGACATCGAGTCCTATTAAGATAAACTTCCCTGCATGGTTATTTTCAGGCAGGGCCTTAAGGAATATTCACCAAGCCTTCTATGATTAGCCAAGTTATTTGTTGCTTGGGTTAAATAGAGGAAGAAAAAAGTCACTACAACCCAACCGTTCCATCCTTAATTAAACTGACTAGTTACTTAACTCTCTTAATTGTGAATGTTTATTTAAAAAGAGTTATAATCAGAAATCTAAGTGAAGTTTGGCTAAAACAACAAATCAATTCCTTGACTTAGTCATGCTTGTGTTCCTTCCTCCAACGTTCTGGAATTCCTACTGCGTGGCAGGCACTGGGATGGGTACTAAGTGATTACACAGTCAAATAAAATATCGTCAGTGCTCTCAAGAAGCTTAACAGTCTAAATAAGCTTGACAAAAAGCTTTGCTATCTAAGCAAATGTTTGAGATAGACCTGTCTACCTGACCTAGCAGATACAGAAGCAAAGCTGTTTTCTGAACAGGAGCAGTAAAGTGTAACAGACTAGCTCTCTCTGACCCTGGCTCTGCCCCTGCTCGAGGTTGGGTCCCCATATAGAATCAAAACTGCTTGGTTCCAGCGGCAAGGTATTTTCATTGCTGTCACTGTATTTATGAAAGCAACTCATGTCTGGGATCTCCTTTTTGCCCAAAGGACTCTCTTTCTATAATTTATTACAAAATCCAAGGCCATTTCATTAGGGGGAAATGCGCCATATCATTATTATAATAACTCCCCCTATTTTTGTTCAATTTTGAAACTGACAATCTAAAGACTATTTTTAGCTCAATCATGTGAGATTATTTGTTTCCTTATTATGAGAAGTTTTTCCTCTGGACTAGTTAACATGAATTTTATGCTCACTTATTATGTCACATGCTCCAATTCAATTTATTTTAAAGCGGATTCTTTGGGGAAAACTGTAAAGCTAATTTGCATTGATTCTTTAGAGATTCCATTTTAAATAAAGTGCTATAAAAATTGGCAGACAAAGTGAAAAAATGGAATTGAATTTTCTTCTTCAGCTACTCATTGGAATCAGAAATCTGGCTTTTTTGACACTGCCAAGGGTTTTGATGTAATGTTTTATGCAATTTTCATAACATTTATCTTAAACTCCATTGCCTTTGGTTTGGTTGTTCAACTGCAAAATGGTTTCCTGATATTTCCATATAAAAAAAGCAGAGTTTTTGCTAAAGGAAGAATTCGGTGCTTTGACAGAAACTTTCTAACATTCACAATGGTACCCATCTATAAAACATCTGGTGGAAAGCAGGTGTTTTAATTCTGGAGTGAATATCAAGCATTCATGGACAAACTTGTTAAGGGGAGTGTGGAATAAAACTGCATCCCCAACTTGCCTCCACTCTGTCCAATTTATATTTCTTCCTTTCATATTTGATGGGTTTCCAGCTTCAGGAATGGATAGGAATAATAATAGGCAAGAAGCCTGATGGCTTAATTTCCTGTCCCCCCCAAACCCCGAGAGGCACTCATTGTTGCTCAGGGCAGTGGGCTCCAAGCTAATCAGAAACAGACGTCCCCACTAGGAAACTGGGCCCCAGGATTGGTCCAGCTGACTCCACGCGATGATTTACATCCCATTATTAACGATCTAATGGAAAACACATAAAAAACACATGTCTGCAATTTCATTTTGGGACAAACTTGTTTTCTTTGATGTGTTTTTAAGAGGGAATTTTATTTCACGCTCATCTTTCCCTGTGAATTCCCTGTATAGTAACTATAGTTCCCATTGGCCCAGCTGTGAGGCTAATAGCTAGCTCACAGAAGGTCTTCAGCCAGTTTTGCTCAGCTACCACTGGAGTTATTCTAGTTCTTGGAGTTGTTTCCCTAAACTCTGGTTGGTCTGGAAAGAAGCAAATCATTGCTGAGTGTGTTTTTGTTCTGATTATAGGGAATATACAAAGCCGGACAATTAAGCTCACAAACTCATCCTAGAAAAAGTGCTACGTACCTCATTGCTGAATGTCACTCTGGTCACCTTCGCGGTACTCCCCTTGGGAAACTGTGCACCCTTGGCAGTGCCTAGTCCACCCTTCAGACCAATTTTGAAACTCTTTTTCGGGAATGGCCATGAGAGCTGTCATCATACAAGAACTGACAATTAAGTTCAGGAACGCATCCTAGAAAAAGTGCTCATAGTTGTGTTAAGTGACTACACACGTCATCCAGGTTTCCATGAAAGAAGCAGACCCAAGGCCTACTTTTCCACCAGGCATGCAATGTCTACAGCTCATAGTACCTATAGGGACCAAGGAGTTTTCATTTTAATTTCTTTTAATATTGAAGAAAAAAGTATAACACTGAATACCTAATAATGAATCCAGCCTAGATAATGTTTGTTTTTATACCAACATAGTAACAAAACATAATTTTTTAAAAAATGGTTTTAATGGCAAAAAGGGTCCTTGAGGGCAATGTGTCTCAGCATAAGGAAGTCATAATTCATCCCTGAGCAGAGCCGCTATGAGTAACATGGAATAAGGGATCGATTCTAGGGATTCAATTTTCTGTGACTGCAGCAGCTGGAGGAGGGGTCCCAGCAAGCCTGCTTGGAGCTCTGCATCTGGTGGTGGGCAGGAGGTTGCCCTTGGCCACAAAGCCACTAGTTGAGAAGAAAAGCTGAACGTGAACTCAGTGTTTCTCAACTAGGGGCCCCTTTGTGCCCTAGAAGACACTTCGTGGAGGCAGTTTGAGTTGTCACAACTTGGGTGAGGGTTACTCCTGGTGTCTGGTGGATAGAGGCCAGGACTGCTGCTAAGCATTCTGCAATGCACAGGGCAGACCTCACCACAAAGAATTATTTGACTCAAAAGAATGAAAGGGTTAAGGTTGATTAACTTCTATTTAAAGAAAGGCTGCAATCTGGGAAGACATCTTCCTCTAACCTCCATCACCTGTGACAGGGTGGGAGCCCTGAAGAACGACTGGTGTCCTTTGTCTCAGAGCTATACCTGCACCTGGGAGGATTTGGAGATGGTGAAGGAGACTAGGTGGTTTCTGAGGAACTACAGCCTGGCTGCTGCTCCACGGGACTGAGTGAGCCAGCAGATCAATAGCAATGCACTGGAGCTGCAGTGAAAAGCAGTGTGCCTGGCACAGATCAGCAGAGTGTGAGGCTGCGGCTTCCTTCCACCTTCCAAATCACATGCTAATTTCTATTGTGGTCAACCCTAGCTTGGAACCTTACAGGGAAGGGAACTCTAGAAAAAATGGTTTCAGCTTCACTAGGTTGACATAGTACAAGCCTACCGTGTAGCCCTGTGGGGCTCTGCTCACCAGAACTTTTCACCTATGATGCAGGGTTGTCTTCACCTCCCAATCTTCTATGCATTTAAATTGGATTGATTGTTTCAATTGCATTAATCCACAGACACTTGGAATGACTTAGACCAGGCGTCCTCAAAGTTTTTAAACAGGGGGCCAATTCAATGTCCTTCAGACCGTTGGAGGGCTGGACTATAGTTTAAAAAAAAAAACTATGAACAAATTCCTATGCACACTGCACATATCTTATTTTGAAGTAAAAAAACAAAACGGGAAAAATACAATCACACCGCCTCATGTGGCCCGCGAGCCGCGGTTTGAGGACCCCTGGCTTAGACTAATGGTTGTGCATCAATGTCTTTCTTTTGGAAATAGAGTTGTGGCTGGACACATAGCTGCCAAAATGGAGCTATGTCCCAGCCTCCCCTGCTGTTAGGGGTGGCCATGTCACCACTACTTGTCACATGGTTGTGAGTTCAAGCACTATTCCAGCTCCTGTGGCTACAGACACTGGCTGTATACACCCAAACATGGAGGCCATCCAGTTTCAACCATACCATGGCAAGAACAGAGCAGCAAGATGCTAAGATCCTGGAGGCTTAAATCATCCTTATCATCAGCATCTTTTTTCCTGAGGAAGTCTGAGTGAGCATATTAGTTGCTTAAGTTGTAGATTAAAAAAACAACTCAAATTCACGCAAGCAGAAAATGGAGTGTATTTGTTCCCATAATTGGGAAGTCTAGTGTAAGAGTTTTGGACACAACTGGGTCTAGGGGTTCAATCTATGTGAATAGGGCTCTCTGCCCTTCAGTACTGGTTTTCTGTGGAAGTCCAGGGAAAATGGCCTTGAGAAATTCCAGGCTTAGCATTTCCTTATAGCTCAGAACCTAGGAGAAGACAGGAGCTTCCCTCTCCCAATGCATATTTAATTACGCAGAGCAAAAGCTGAATGGTTCTGCTGAGGTCACAGGTTCACTCTTGAACCAGTTACTACAAACCCCAGAAGAAGGGAGGTTGGAACAGACCAACCTCCAGGAGCTGTTACAGTCCACTTGGGAAGTTAACCAGCACTATTTCAAGGCACTGAAGACTGTGCCAGTAATGGGTCAAGTTGGGAAGTAGCAATTGAGGTTGGGTGAAGAAAAATCAGTCTCAACTGGGATAGTTGCAAAAGGCTTCATAGCAGAGGTGGGATTTGAACTGGGAGTCGAAAAACTTAAGAGTTTAAAAATGGATAAAGAAGAAAATACTATACTTTTGTTCATACCCTTTAAAAAAATTTTTTACTTTGTCACCCTTGGTAGAGTGCCACCGTGTCACAGCTCACAGCAACCTCTAACTCTTGGGCTGAAGCAATTCTCTTGCCTCAGCCTCCCGAGTACTTGGGACTACAGGTGCCCACCATAATGCCTGGCTAGTTTTGGGTTGTAGTTGTCATTGTTGTTTGGCAGGCATGGACTGGGTTCGAACCCTCCAGCTCCAGTGTATGTTGCTGGCACCCTAGCCGCTGAGCTACAGGCGCCGAGCCCTGTTCATACCCGTTTTTGAAAGCCCACGCAAGCTTGTCAACCCAGAGGGGTATACAGGATTGTACTGTTTTTATTCCCTTTGCCACTAGTTCTGGATAAAAACTACTTTCTTTGAGTCCTTCCAGAGACTAACAGAGAATGTGGATGTGAGGACAACGGTTGCCAGTACAGACACTCACATGTAAAGCAGAAGAAAACACTGTGCTTCTCCTCGACCTGAGGAAGGGCTGGTGAGTGTAACTGGCAGTTCCCTTAATCAGTCCGGAAAGGCTTGTTATATAAATAAATGATTCAAATAGGAAGTGACTTGCCTTAGGAAACATGCATCACTCCTTTTCGTTTTTCATGTACCTACAATGGTTTCCTTCAGGTCTGGAGTAGAATAGCTTGAAATTTTAATATACATTTATTAATTTCTAAAACTGTCTAATGATAGAATTTTAGAAATACATTTTTATGATGATTCAAATAGCTTAATAATTTTCCAGCCAGTCAAGCTAGCAGAGCCTGTGGCTCAATTCCTCGGGACAGGGCTTAGTCCCTTTGTATTATAAAGGCCCCTTTGGCCAAACAAGGTGTTGTTGCTTGGGTTTAGGAGTGTGGTAGAGCTGGCTGGACCTTAAAAGGTGGTGGAGATAATAGTGGTAACTATGCTGCTACTGCTAAGAGCAGCTGTCGATCGACAGGTGTTGTAGCTAGCATATAAACCTCATTCTCCCCTACCCTAAGGGAATCATTACACTCTCTTTCCTAAAGAATCAAAACTGTTGTTTGATGATTATAAGAGTACTCAGAGATCTACTGTTTCCTAATTGTTTAATGATGCAATAAGTTTTCTTTTTTTAGGCAGGGTCTTGCTCTGTTTCTGAACTAAAGTGTAGTGACATCATCATAGTTCACCGTAACCTCCAACTCCTGGGCTCAAAGGATCCTCCTGCCCCAGTCTCCCAAATAGCTGGAGCTACAGGGATGTGCCACCATGCCTGGCTAATTTTTAATTTTTTTTATACAGACAGGGTTTCACTATGTTACCCAGGTGGTCTTGAACTCCTTGGCTCAAGCGATCCTCCTGCCTCAGCCTCCTAAAATGCTGGGAGTATAGGCCTGAGCCACCACTGCCAGCTTGATGAAATTATTTCTTTGGGCATAAAGCTCTCTTCATTGACCAAACAGTTCACCCTTTCTTTCAGGAAGTGGCAGATGTACCCATGTTTGCTTTCAGTTGAGTCTCTCTGGACCAGTTTGTCCTCAGAGCACACTGGAAGTGGTTCAGCAGCTCAATATCTGCCATCCGTTCCTTAGGGACCAGGGGCCAGGCAGGGAGCTTACCCCATCTGTAAGAACTATAATGAATCATATAGGGGAAATTCTGACTTCAGGTGGGTTGAGGTGTATAGCCAATTTAACTTAGTTGGATTGATTTCACAGGTGCAATATACTGGATTATTGTTCCCAGTCATTTGCTCCCCATCTCAATTCCCACCCATTGCCATATAGCTTGCAGTGTCTCTCATAGTGGAATCTGCTTCTCTGCCCCATTGATGTTGAGCTTGGCACCATGACTTGCTCCGGCCAACAAGACAAGAGGAGAAGAGCAGAGGAGGCCTTGTGCAAGTGGACAGAGGATTTGGGAGGCTTGACTCATCTTGCTTATTTGTTCCTTTTCTTCTATGATGGGAACATTATGCCCCCGACAGGAGCTGCTCTTTCAGCTTGGGCTATCACATGTAATGTGAGTGAGAAATACTTCCTTGATCTTCTGAGCCACTAAGATGTTAGGGTCATTTGTTACAATGGCATAATCTAGTGGAAACTGACTGATATGGTCACTTGTTTTCCCAACCTTTTTAGTGAAAAGTGGTTCAAGTCTACATATATGTAGCTGTAGACTGAGCTTGTGATAAATCTGCCCAAGAAAAACTAATTCTAAATATACAAAACCTAAGAAACTATAGTCAGATTAAACCAACAATAATAAGAAACCAATTTTGCACATAAAATTTGCAAGGGCTACAAAAATAATAGCATTGGAGCGACTACCCTGGAAACAAGCATCTGTAGACTTGGTTAGTGGGATATAAATTACAACAACAGCGGTAGAGATGATTTCGGGAGTAATACTGATAATAACAGTAGGAGGTATTTATAGAGTACCTTTATGTGCAAGGCACTGCTGTTGTCAGGTTTATTAACATTACTTGAATTACTAAAATTGGTTTATGTGTACTAGCTCATTTAATCCTTGTAACCACCTTGTAGAGGAGGTATTATTATTAAAAAATATATTTCAAAAGCTTTAAAAATATATATATGCTCTTTGACCACCTCTGAGAATTTATCCTAAGGAGATAATTAAAGATGGGGTAAAAAGTTTTATATAAGAATGTTTATGGAAATCAGCCTGAGCAAATATTTTATGAGGAGGACCCCCAGGGCAATTGAAGCAGTATCAAAAATACACTACTGGGACCTGATCAAACTAAAAAGCTTCTGTACAGCCAAGAACACAGTAAATAAAGTAAGCACACAGCCCTCAGAATGGGAGAAGACATTTGCAGGTTATGTCTCTGACAAAGGTTTAATAACCAGAATCCACAGAGAACTCAAATGTATTAGCAAGAAAAGAACAAATGATCCCATCTCAGGGTGGGCAAGGGACTTGAAGAGAAACTTCTCTGAAGAAGACAGGCACACGGCCTACAGACACATGAAAAAATGCTCATCATCCTTAATCATCAGAGAAATGCAAATCAAAATTACTTTGAGATGTCATCTAACTCCAGCAAGATTAGCCCACATCGCAAAATCCCCAAACCAGAGATGTTGGCATGGATGTGGAGAAAAGGGAACACTTCTACATTGCTGGTGGGAATGCAAACTAATACGTTCCTTTTGGAAACATGTTTGGGATCTTAGATCTTAGGGATCTAAAACTAGACCTGCCATTCGATCCTACAATTCCTCTACTAGGTATATATACAGAAGACCAAAAATCACATTATAACAAAGATATTTGTACTGGAATGTTTATTGCAGCCCAATTCATAATTGCTAAGTCATGGAAGAAGCCCAAGTGCCCATTGATCCAAATGGATTAGTAAATTGTGGTATATGTGCACCATGGAATATTATACAGCCTTAAAGAAAGATGGAGTTGGGTGGCGCCTGTGGCTCAAGGAGTAGGGCGCTGGTCCCATATGCCGGAGGTGGTGGGTTCAAACCCAGCCCCGGCCAAAAAAAAAAAAAAAAACAAAGATGGAGTCTTTACCTCTTTCATGTTTACATGGATGGAGCTGGAACATACTCTTCTTAGCAAAGTATCTCAAGAATGGAAGAAAAAGTATCCAATGTTCTCAGCCCTACTATGAAACCAATTTATAGCTTTCTTATGAAAGCTATAACCCAATTATAGCCCAAGAAGAAGGGGAAAAGGGAGAGGGAGGGGAGAGGGAATGATGGGTGGAGAGAAGGTAATCAGTGGGACCACACCTATGGTTCATCTTACAAGGGTACATGCAAATTTTACTAGGGGTAGAAAATACATGTCTTAACATGATAACTAAGAAAATGTGGTGAAGGCTATGTTAACCAGTTTGATAAAAATGTTTCAAATTGTATATAAAACCAGCACATTGTACCCCATGATTGCATTAATGAGCACAGCTATGATTTAATTTAAAAAAAAAAGAATGTTTATGGCAGTGTGGTTCATAATTATGCAACTCAGAAGCAATATAAATGGCCAGGAAATGGAGATCTTTTAAATAAATTGAACCATCTAAAAGTGACATAAAAATATATAGTGGACACGGAAAGACTTTTGTTTACATTAAGTGAAAAAAGTGCTTATGTTTAGTAGTCGCCACTAGAGCCATGAGTGCTTGAAACGTGGCTAGTTGGAATTGAGACATAATGTAAATGAAGACTTAGTATGGGGAAAAATATAAAATATTTCATTAATAAAGTTTAGATTGATTGCAAGGTTGGCATGACAATAATTTTAGAGATGTTATTAAAATCAATTTCCCCTGCTTCTTTGTGTTTTTTAAAAGGTGGCTAACTATGGGTGGCGCCTGTGGCTCAGTGAGTAGGGTGTTGGCCCCATATACCAAGGGTGGCAGGTTCAAACCTGGCCCCAGCCAAACTACAACAAAAAATAGCCAGGCGTTGTGGCGGATGCCTGTGGTCCCAGCTACTTGGGAGGCTGAGGCAGGAGAATCGCCTAAGCCCAGGAGTTGGAGGTTGCTGTGAACTGTGTGACGCCATGGCACTCTACCAAGGGTGATAAAGTGAGACTCTGTCTATAAAAAAAAAAAAAAAAGGTGGCTAACTAGAAAAACTTAAAATTTCATATATGGCTCACATTTATTTTAGGCTTTGTGATCACACAATTTTCTGTTACAACTACTCAACTGCCTTGTAAGGAAAAAGACAACATATAAGTGAATGGATGTCTTTGTGTTCCAATAAAACTTTATTTATAAAAAAAAAAGCAGCCAAACAACAAGGGCTATAGTTTACCAAACCCTGGTCTAGGCCAGAGCTTTCTAACCTTGGCCTTTATGTACAGCTAGATAATTTGTTGTCATTGAGGACTGTCCTGTTCGTTGTAGGACGCTTGATAACATCTCTGATCTGTGTCATTAGATGCCAGTAGCACCACCTTCCCAGTTTGGACAACCCAAAACGTCTGCAGCCATTGCCAAGTGGAAACTACCCTCCCTGACTGAGAACCACTTGTCTAACTCTTATGATTTTATTTCCATAAAAAAATGTGTGCAGGTATATTGTTCTGGAAGGATACATAGCAAGGTAGAGGGATTGCATCTTCTTTTTTTTCCCCATCTCTTTGTTTTTCCATATTTTTAAAATTAACCATAGGTTATTTATTTAATATATAAACAAGTATGAATAAAAAGGACAAAGATAAAATGAGCTGACAGAAAGAAATCAGTGTATAGGAAAGAAAGTGATGTTTGGGGGAGAATGCAACTTCATCCCCAGGGACAAGTTCTCCCCATCGCCAGGCCCCCCCGTGCTACCCCGAGATGTAATGTGGCTCCATTACATTACATGTGGCCCCAGAGCAGTGGCCGTGGGGTGGCCCAATAGACTGGTCTCCGAGTTAGTGGGTTTGGAAAAAATGCATCTGCAACGCTGGAGCAGGCAGGCATTTGCCTGGAATGGTATAATTCTTTACCAAAATGAAGTAGACGTGATCTTGATTTACACACAACACCTCCTTGTCTATAAGGCACAGGGGAACCTGCACAGATGGAATCTATCTACACAGAAGAGGAGGCAGCAAGGAGTTATACAAAATTTCAGATTGAAAAATTGAAAAGCTGACTCCATTTGACTACTTCTCACAAAGGCTCAGGCAGTAGTACTGTTTTAGCAACTAAAAAAATCAGTGCCAAGCTACTGATATTTATAACGCATGAATAATAATATGATGATGATTATAAGTAACATTGGCTTTGTGCTTACTGTGTGCCTAGCATTGTGCCAGTGGCTTTCTGTGATTATCTCATTTAATCTTCTGTAATCTTCCATAAACTCAGACAGGGAGGTGCTGTTCTTAGGACAGTTTCACACACATGGAAACTGAGGGTCTGAGATGGTAAGTTATCTAAATGAATCCCCCAGGTAGCAAGTCAATGGAAGTAAGGCTGCAGGCTAGGATCTGGGTGGTGGGTCCATCAGAAGGTCCCAGCTGATTTCTGGAGAGATTGGGAGGATGGCAGGGAGAGAGACTCCTGAGAGAGGGCATTGGCAAAGATCTAGACAGGCCATCATCATGGAAGAGGAGCGTAGGGAGGGAAACTGAGTCACAAGTCTAGTGTTCCATGCAGAAATGCCAAGCAGCAGCCTCACAGCAGTGACCATGGATGTTGGCCCAGTGACAGCTTTGTGTGTGTGTTGGTCCGCACCAGAGTGGGGCTGAGCAGGCAGACAGAGGGCAAGGGTAACACCAGGTGTCAAGGACAGGGAAGGCAAGGTGTGACAGAAGCCAAGGATGGTCCCCAGTGCCTGCTCGTCCCTTCTGCCTTGGTACTAGAGTTCCCAAGTTTTAGCAGGGTACATGGTCACCAACTTCCCTTCTAGCTCAGTGTGGCAATACTTTTCATCTCTGCCTCCCTTCCTGTGGTTGTAATGGCTGGAACTCCAGCGGCTGTATAAGGCCATGCGGTGAGCACCCTTGTTGAGACTTTCAGAGCAAGAACATAGGTGAAGACTGGGTTGCTGATGATTGCAAGACTGCCAGGACAGCCTCTGCTCTGCTCACTTCCAGAGATGGATCATACTAGACAAACACATTATATCTTGTTTAATTTGTTATTATTTGGGGTTTTCTATCATTGTGAATTGTGCCGACTTAATTTTAACTGACTGGCGAGGATGGACATATCAGTAATGCTGGCCTTAGAAAGCTGCCTCTCCCTCTCAATCGCCTCTCTATAGCACAGATTCTATATAAACTAATTCTAGTTTGAATTAGTAGAAATTTCAAGTAACTTTAAGTGAATAAGAGTGTACATTCGCCAACCTGATTATTCCATAACATGTTATAATTGCAGCTGTTGTTTCCATTGAGATCCA
The DNA here is from genome assembly GCF_027406575.1 of Nycticebus coucang. Classification (NCBI taxonomy): domain Eukaryota; kingdom Metazoa; phylum Chordata; class Mammalia; order Primates; family Lorisidae; genus Nycticebus; species Nycticebus coucang. The sequence goes on from NC_069788.1 coordinate 94,581,562, forward strand.
CGCCCATCCCCATCGCCCCCGCCCCCAGCAGGGGCTAAAACTACAAGTACAATAAAAGGAAAAACTGAATTTACAAATAGTGTTCTTCTTCCCAAGCAAATTCAAAGTCACAGTCATCATAACCAAGTCCTTAGCCTCCTGCCCCACTCTAATACTTATGGTCATTATGTGACTCTGACTTCCCTTCTTGTCTCCAGTGAAGCTCAGTCCCTGCTGTCATCCCTTGGTGCCTTGGATCCCAGCCTCTCCTACCTCCCCTGGAACTGAATTCCATCCCTTATCCCATTTCCTGTCTGTAAAACAACCCCCTCCCACAATAACTCAACATCTCCACAAGCAGCAATTCACCTTTTTAAATGAATGACTTTGTTTATATTTAACAACACAGTCCTGGGTATGAGATAAAAGTGTGGTTATAGGACTGGTTCCTCAGGAAATAGACTTTGAGATGGATGTGTTTAGGAAGAGTGTTTTTTGAGAACAATACCTGTAAGAGAATGAAGGAAGAAGGTTTGGACAGAGAAAGAAATAGAACCTCAAAGCAGGTGCAAAGAGGCCTCAGCCCACCCCCCTGGGAAACTCTGAGGATGGAGGGACCTGCAGAGATGTCTAGGATAGAGGCAGGGGGCTGAGTATCCAGCCAGCACATCATAGTACCCACGACAGGGACAGTGAAAGATTTGGGCTGGCCGGGCGGCGCCTATGGCTCAAAGGAATAGGGTGCTGGCCCTATATGCCAGAGGTGGCGGGTTCAAACCCAGACCCAGCCAAAAACTGCAAAAAAAAAGATTTGGGCTGGTTTTGGTGAGACCTCTCAGGGTGGTTGTCTAGTCATCTCCAAGGTCTGATACTTAATCTCCAAGACCCAGAACATGAATTTTCTTTCTATGGCTATAGCTGACATGTGACAATGTCACGTTAACTGAATTCAGACAAGGGTAATAAATGCAAGATAAATGGATGATCAGAATGTGTGTGATCTTCGTCTCTAACATCCCTTTCCTAATAGCAACAGAGGGGAAAGATGGTACCTGTGCAGAGGCCTGGGAGTCATTGGTCCAGCTTAAAGCAATAAGTCAGGGTGCTGCAAGAAATCTCTCTGTGGGCGGCGCCTGTGGCTCAGTCGGTAAGGCGCCGGCCCCATATGCCGAGGGTGGCGGGTTCAAACCCAGCCCCGGCCAAACTGCAACAAAAAAAAAAAAAAAAATAAAAAATAGCCGGGCGTTGTGGCGGGCGCCTGTAGTCCCAGCTGCTCGGGAGGCTGAGGCAAGAGAATCGCTTAAGCCCAGGAGTTGGAGGTTGCTGTGAGCTGTGTGAGGCCACGGCACTCTACCAAGGGCCATAAAGTGAGACTCTGTCTCTACAAAAAAAAAAAAAAAAAAAAAAAAAAAAAAGAAATCTCTCTGTAAGAAGAAAATTGGAAAGTATTCAGTACTTTAGGTGAGAAGAGTGAGAGGTCAGATGGCCCGATGGTATTTGTGATACAGTGATGATAAAATATGTTTCTTCTCTCAACAAAAAAAGAAAAAGAGAAGTCTAGGAAAAGCTCAAAAAGGCACAAGGAAATCATGTTCCAAATAGAGGCAAATTAAAATGAACCACAATTTCAAGTAATTGCTGGAATGTAATAAAAGAGAATCAATTTGGTCGTGTTACTGGGAACAGTCTCCTTTGAGTCACCAAAGAGTGGTGACATTAGACCCAAGAGGAAGAAATGTGGTCCCAACACAGCTCTCCAGGAAACAGCATTCACCTACTCACGGGAAGTTAACTGCAGTTTACTGGCTCTTCAACTCACAGAATTAACCTGCAGACCACGCAGGACTGCAGGTTTATTCTGTGGACTAAAGGACTTATGGTTACAGATAGAATGTGATGTTATCAAGTAGAATAATGGAAAAGCAAAGATCAGGCTGACAGAAGTTGAAAGGGGAAAGGGAGGGAGCTGAATCTTCCTCTCACACTATGTGGAGTTAAGAAATATTGTTTAAAGTTTATGGAATGGAAACCAGAATTTTAAGTACATTACTCAGAAAGGTATAAAAGTAACCAATGGCAGAATTAAAAATAATACTATAACTACCAAGATTTGGGAGGGAGAAGGGGAAGTTAAGGAGAGTTAGTTGAAACTTTCACCTTCCAGTATTGATAGATAATGTCTCTGATGAAAGTGCACAGTATTGATAAATTACTATGTCAAAGACAGGAATAAGAATATTATTTGAGGTTATGGGGATAATCACCAGAAAAAAAACAAACAGAAATAGCCAAGTGGATGGGACGTGGGTGGAGGTGGATGGAGGTGGTTTGGGGTAGAGAGTTTTACTTTTGTAGTATTTTTTTTTAATCCTATACACATGTTCTTTTTAATCTTTGAAAAATATGTTTAATTTTAAAAATTACCAGGCAAGGCATAATTATTAGTCAGAAGGACATTTGGCGAGTATAGACTCAGAATAATTTGGGGGACAGTTTTGTTACGTTCTGGGAAAGCCCAGTGAAATTCTCTTCTGTAACAAGGGTGACCACGTTTAGGACGTTCCCCCATTTTCAGGACCTGTCTTTGCTGATCAGAACTGGGGCCACACAGACACATTTTAACTTGCCAGGCTCTATTTCTTTTACCAACCTGTCCTGTCTATCCCGGCAAGGTGGGTCCATGTGAGAGTCATCGGGCTTCTCCCAGAGCAACTTGATTCCATCTTTTTTGCTCAAAAGAGGGAACGACTGGAGGAGCAGATCCTAAAAATGGCTGCATTTTAGACTTTCTTGTGGAATTTAAAAATATATCCTTGACCAGGGCCCAGACCAATTAAATCTATGGCCTGGGCTTTGAGGGTGTTTTTTGTTTGTTTTAATTTTCCAAATGCTTCTATTGTGTGATTGGAATTGAGGGCAGCTGGTGCGGACATCCTATACGTCGCTCATTAGTATTGAAGCAAGCAGGCCCAGCTCAAGGCAGCTCACACTCCCGCCATCCTGTAGGCCTGGGAAGGATGGTCCTCCTCCACCTGCCTCCCGTCCCTCACTACCCATTCACTGCCCGAGTCCCTAGGAAATACCCTCCCTCATTCACCCCCAATGAACCGCTAGTAGCCTGTCTGGTGGGTCTCTCGGCCCATGCTGCTGCTTCTCTCTCAGCATTTGATCCCCCCATAACTCTTCTTGTCCTCAGACTCTGTGCCATCCTGTGGTTTCCTTGATCCTCACAGAAGCTGTCGCATTTGCTTCCTGGGGTCCTGCCCTTGCCTGCTCAGGCTGCTCTGCTGCTCTCTGCACCCGCCCAGGGTCTGCAAGCACCTTATTGACCACTTTTATCATCTCCCTGAGGATGGCCTCTCCACCTCCACCCCACACCTCTCTCCTGAGCTCCGGGATGGAACATCCAATCGCCTACTATATATTTCCACCTGATGTCTTACAGGTTCCCCAATCAAAAGCTTTCCCCCAATAGAACTCATCATCTATTGCCCAAACCTCTCCTGTCTTCCTTGCTTTGTTGAAAGGCACCGGTTATCCAACCTGACTCAGCTACACAGCCCAAACTCCCGGAATTTCCAAGAAACCTCCCTTTTCCATCTCCCACCAACATCCAGTTCATTTTAGTTAGCCCCTCTGCTTCCCTTCTGTTGCTTGGCCTCAGTCCAGCCATCATCATCTCCTCCCTTGCCGGCTGAGACCATCTCCTACCCAGTCTCATTGCCTTAATCACGTCCCCTTTCAATGCTGAGCAGGTCAGAGCAGTCATTCCAAAGCACAGTATAACTCCATCAATCTCCTGGGCAAGACCCTTCAATCACTTCCCCATGGCTTCCCAAGTCCAAACTTAGAAAGGTCCACCAGGCAATAAGAACTTACTGCTCCCTGCCTCTCCAGTTTCAGCACCTGCTATGGCCAACAGGTGCCCCATCTCTGCCTGCTGAGGGGGGAGAGTGTTTTGGTTTCTGTCTTTTTATCCTACGCTCATACCCTCCTGATCTGCGAGTCTGCTTCTCTCCGGCTTTCTCCTGCCGTCTGCTGGGCCTGGGGTGCCAGCCCCGACTCCCAGTTGTTTCCTATTCACACTCGAAACTTCTGCTCAGAACTCATCATCTTCAAGTCATAGATATCCTCCTTGGTGTCTATTCTAGGGCCTGGAAAATAGTAGAAGCTTGAGAAATATTTACAGAATGAGTGGATACCTAATGCTGTGAATTTCAGAGGGGGGTATAGTATTACTACCTGAGGAAAGCACAAAAGATCATTATTACTTATATTTGACTCTCAAAAACATTGACTTTAAAGAAAGGTTCTCAAAACATTCCTAAGAGCTCTGCGGGGGGTGGGGGACTGGGGGGGTGGAAGGCCACAAAGCCCCATGAAAGTCCTCAGATGGAGATTCCCATTTTAAATAGGAATAATTCCATTTCATCTATTTTTCTATGTTGGTCTTCTGAGAAAAACTTGGTTTGAACAAGTGTTTTCTTGCTAAGAAATACAGGACGGCCATAACTTTATGGCCACCTTGTATTTGAAAATCAATGGTGTGAATTATTCTAATAATTAAGGTGAGTGTGATTTCTTTGTGAATGACCCTCTCAAAAAGTTCTCATTTCTCTGTTTCGTTTTGAAGCAGAATACAACAGGAGTATTTCCTCCCCCCACCCCCACCCCGTTCTCCTTAGTGATAAATTGGGGGAGTGCTTGGCTTTAAAAAATTATTATTTTGAATCAATGATATATGCATTTGGCCAAAAGAAGTTAATAAAGACAACAAAGGAATTTGGTGAAAAATTCATGTCCCCAGAAACACCCCTGTCCTCCAGGCCAGAGTCATCACAGTAGCTGGCTTCAGCGTGTCATTCTAGAGATTTCAGTGAAGAGGCCACTGCTCTGGTAAGCAGGAAGCACATTCCCTTGGTGGGACAATGGAAGGACAAGTCTTCTTTGAATGCCACCGACATGGTCTAATCAGAGTGGCCTCAAAAGGCACCTGGCCCCACTATCCAATGACTGTCAGGAAGAAGGGCTTAACATCTACTCTTGCGATATCAGAACCATTTTTTGGCAGACAACCTCTAGCATTTGCTTAGCTTATATCCAAATACCCATTTAGGTCAGCTTATTTACTTACCTAGGGGTACATTTTTCTCTTGATACATTAGGGAGGATTTACCAGGAAATTACTCTTCTTAAAATGAAATGGCCTGTGGATACTTTACTGAATATATATATTTTTTAATGATTAAAGTAAGTATTTGGCATTTCAGTAAATGGTGTTAGGACAGTCCACTCTCAAATAGTAAAGAAAAGGAAAAAAAAGAAGAAAGAGAAGAGAAAATCTTTTCTCCATCATAGAAATAAATTAAAGATATACTAAAGACCTAAACATGGGGCAAATTTCAATACTCTTAAGACTTTTAGAAGAAATCATAAAAGAACAGTTTTCTTAATTTTGGAGAAGAAATTTGTTTTCTTTAAGAAAACACACACACACAAACTATCAATAGAAGTACGTCTGATTATTCCTAATTAAAAACCTTTTGTGGAGACAATGCTATGACCAAGATTAAAAGATAAGTGAGAGGTGTGGGCTTTAGTGTGTGTCACACTTTGTGGGGGCAAGACATGATTGCAAGAGGGACTTTACCTAACAATTGCAATCAGTGTAACTGGTTTATTGTACCCTCAATGAATCCCCAACAATAAAAAAAAAAAAAAAAGATAAGTGAGAGGTATTTGCAGAATATCTGGGAGAAGGTATTTGCAGAAATCTAGCAGACAATTATTATCTATCATGTATATAATTCCCACAGATCTGGTGGAAAAAGATATACAACCAAAAGGAAAAATAGGCAAAGGATATGAACTGAGAATTTATAGAAGAGGAAATAAGAATAGACAATGTGTATATTGAAAGTATTTAACTTTATGCAAAGTTAGGGAAGAGCAGTTAGAACAACAATACAATTTTTGCCCATCGTGTTGGCAGAAATTTTTAAGTTCAAGAAAGTCAAACATAGTCTGGGCTGTGCGCGGACTGATACCTGCACTTTCACTGTTGTTGTGAATATAAATTGATATGGACACTTTACAGGGCAATTTGGCAACATCCTGCAAATTTGAAAATGTGTATCCCCCATAACAGCAATGTCATTTCTAGGTATTTATCTTAGATGTTTACTCCCACAAGTGTGCACAAGGAGCCATGTGCAAGGATATGTATTTGTGTTTAGTTTCAATCTAAAAGTCTACCATGAGAATGGCTGTGGTATTTGTTATTTATTTATTTATTATTGAATCACAGCTGTGTACACTAATGCAATCATGGGGCACCATACACTGGTTTTATAGACTATCTGACATATTTTCATCACACTGGTTAACATAGCCTTCCTGGCATTTTCTTAGTTATTGTGTTAAGACATTTATATTCTACATTTACTAAGTTTCACATGTACCCTTGTAAGATGCACTGTAGGTGTGATCCCACCCATCACCCTCTTCCACCCACCTCCCCCCTCCCTTGCCCTCCTCTCCCTCTCCCCCTTCCCCATATTCTTAGGTTGTAACTGGGTTATAGCTTTCATATGAAAGCCTTAAATTAGTTTCATAGTAGGGCTGAGTACATTGAACACTTTTTCTTCCATTCTTGCTGTGGTATTTGTAAGTCTGTGGATACTTTGTTGCCTGTAGTAGTTTGCTAGGGCTGCCATGACCAAGAACCACAGATAGGTGGCTTAACCTACCAAAGTTAATTTTCTCACTGTCCTGGAGTCTTGAAGTCCGTGGTCAAGGTGTCAGCAGGGTGCTCTCTTCTGAGGTTTCTCTGACAGGTGGCCACATGTCCTGTGCCCCTTACATGGTCTTCCCTCCTCATGTGTCTGCATCCTAATCTCCCCTTCCTACAAGGATACCAGTTATATTGGTTTACAGTCTACCCTTGTGAACTCGTTTTAACCTAATTGCCTCTTTAAAGACCCTATTTCCAAATAAAGTCACATTCTGAGGTACTGTGGGGTTAAGACTTCCACATACAAATTTTGAAGGGGACACAATTTAGCCCATGAAACTGCCCCTACAAAGAATGAATGAGGTCCACGGGTAACAGTGTGTCTCCATCTCAAAAAGCAACATTCAAAGGGCATGAGGCTAATGGCACATGCCATATGATACCCCTTACCACTGCCAGGCATGAGACACACTTCTTTATGTGCCTTCTATATAAACATTTAAATACACTGAAAGAATCAATTCAAATTCATTAAAGATTACCTCTGGATTGGCTGGTTGAACAAGACTTTTGCTGTAGAGTTTTATTTCTTTAAAAAAAGTGGAAGCACCTTTTCTAGGACTTGCCATAAAATAAAACTTTAAAAGTTTGGAAGCAAATACAGTAAAGTGTGAATGGTTTCTAATTCTGAGTAGTATAATATGCAAGTTTGGTTATAAAATGCTTTTGAAGAAGTTATGAAAACTAACTCATCCACACCTGGAGACATTTTAAATTTACTTTGGGATGAAGGAGCTGCATAGTGGGGTCTAATTTCACCTTGACCTCCTTAGAGAACTGTAGCTCCTTCTTGGTGTATTTTGGGTTTCTGCAATTGTGGGATACTACAGGGATCAGCCCTATTCCCTTTTGAATTTGATACAGAAAAGTGGTCAGTGAACTTGTCTACTACCTACACTATTTCTCCCCTTCCAGGACTCATTTATTCTGGAGGTACTTTTATGAGCTGACTAAAATCCTTTTAGACTGAGGAGGAGCATAAATAAATAAATGAGTATAACATCAAATACAATAAACATTTCTCTACTGGTAGATAACAGGCTTATGCCTATGAAGGTGAAAGCAACTTTTATTGACCTCCTAACATGTGCCAGGCCCTCTGCTATAGGCTTTAGATAGTTGTCATCTGAATTTTATCTTAATCTTTTTCTTTTTGAGGCAGGGTCTCACTCTGTCCTCTATAGCTCCCTGCAGGCTTGAACTCGTGCGCTCACGAGTAGCTAGGACTAAGACATGTGCCACCATGCCTGGCTACTTTTTGGAGTTTTTGTTTTTTTGAGACTGGGTCGCTCACGATGTTACCTAAGCAATTTCCATGAATTTCCATAATCTTGGAAAGCAGACAATGAAAAAGTTTAGGTAATTTGTATAAAGTCACATAGTAAGTGACTAAACTAGAAAGCCACAGTACTTTGTACTAATCGTACGAAGAATGGAAGAAGGAAAGGAGTTCGTGTTGATTCATTGAGGATCTATTCCAGTGCAACAATACGATGAACCAAGAATTTCCCAATCCAATTTAGAAATGAGGAAACTAAAGCCCAAAGAAGAAGAAAAAAACATCATTTATCTGCTCAAGATGACACAGTAGATAAATCTAAGCCTATTGCTAGAATGAAGACATTCAAGAGAAGAGGCTTCCATGGAAAATATAGAAGCTGGCCCTAATGCTTTTTGCCCCACTAGGTTAGTTTGCTGAGCCTGCCATCGCACAGTATCCGCCTGGATGGTTTAAACAACAGACATTTATTTTCTCACAATTCTGTAGGCCAGAAGTCTGAGCTCAAGGTGTTGGCAGGATTAGCTTTTACTGAGGCCTCCCTCCTTGGTTTATAAATGGCCACCTTCTCTCTGTGTCATCAAATGATGTTCTCTGTGTGCGTGGCTCTGTCTCCATATCCTCTTCTTGTGGGGATACCTGCCATATGGAATTAAGGCCCACCCAGGAGACTTCATTTTAACTTAGTTACCTCTTTAAAGACACTATCTCTAAATCTAGTCACCTTCTGAGGTACTGAGGGGTTTGGATTCCAGCATATAAATTTGGGGGAGGCATAATTCAGCCTGTAATACACATCTTTTTATAGCTGGGCTCACTCCCTGCTCAGCTCAAGCTACTTAGGAACTTGATGTTTTTAGGAAGCTTCTGTGACCTGGAAAAGTGGTTGGTAGTCAAAAATAAAAAGAGGCCTAAGTCATATTTTCTACAGGAATGATTAGGGAAAAAACTGTCCTTTTCATGATGAAGAATTCCTTATGGACTAGTCTCCATTTCATTTTGATTCAAGTTGCATCTTACTTCAGTTATCACACTGTTAAAATGTTGAAGCACAGCTGAGAACAGAGAACTCTTTTCTTGACTGCGTGAATGAAATTATGAAGCACCCAGATGAAAGTAACTTGTGTTTCCTGCCCAAATTTAACACCAGCCTTGAAAAGGACAATCAAGAGTCTACTTGAATTGGTGGTTCTCCTAGATATTATTTTTTAATGTGATCTCTGGGCCAGCGCAGGTAGATCGCCTGAGCTCAGGAGTTCAAGACCAGCCTGAGCAAAGCAAGACTCTGTACTAAAAATAGAAATATTATCTGGGCGTTATGGCTGGTGCCTGTAAGTCCCCCTACTCAGGAGGCTGAGACAAGAGGATTAATTGAGCCGAGGAGTTTGAGGTTGCTGTGAGCTATGATACCGTGGCACTCTACCCAGAGTGACAGAGTGAGACTCTGCCTAAAAAAAAAAAAAAAAAGACCAGCCTGAGCAAAGGGAGACTCCACCTGTACTAAAAATAGAAAAATTAGCCAGGCATTATGGCAGGTGCCTGTAGTCCCAGCTACTCAGAAGGCTGAGGCAAGAGGATCACTCAAGCCTAGGAGTTTGAGGTTGCTATGAGCTATGATTCCAGGGTACTCTACCCAGGGTGACTGAGACTCTTTCTTAATAAATTAAATTAAATTAATAAAAATAAAGTAATCTGTAAGTGGTGGTGGTGGTGGTGTCTTCCACGAAGTAAATGGAATGACTTCCTAATTCTTTGTAATAAAAATCTACAGAAAAGCCACTCTTTCCTGAACATTCAGGCCATTTTGTGACTATCTGCAGAGGATGTGAGCCTTTCTTGCAAGTGATCTGTATCTGTTTTTGAGATCATTCAGCAGGGAGGAAAATCTCGCCCCCACCACCTTAAAAAATAAATCTCCATTTCAGAAGTAACACGTGGCTTGGGACACTGTTGTTCTTCATTTTTATTGACTTTCTCTCTTGGCACGTATTGAGTCTCACAGCTTTAATTATCACTTATATACAGATGATATTCAAATTTACACTTCATTTCCAGCCCTTTCAGATGATGTCACCCTCGCCCCAAATTTTGGCTCATGTCTTGTCTTGGATAAGCCACAATTTTCTCTGATTGAATATGGATGAGATCAAGGCTTTGCAGTTTAGGTGTAAATAAACTAAATGCATTGGCGTTAATTCACCTCATTGATATCCTGCGCCCCACTTAAGGACATGGGTGTTCTGACTCTGAATTATTCTCCTCCAATCATTAGTGACCTCTCAGACAAGGGATTAATCTTCAAAAAATTTGACATTTGACAGTTTCCATCACTCCCAATTTTGGCTGGTTATTTCACAGCTGAAATCTGGCCATGATCTTTGGAAAGGCATCCAATATACCTCCCGTGTATGGTCTTCTTGGACTATGGCTACCCTTTTTCCTTTCACTGTGTATACAATCCCGAGACCTTATTTTCCTTCAGGCAGCTGTGCTAGTTTCTTGAACACTGAATAAAATGTAATTTGTTAAAATCTTGGCCAGATTCTCTGCCTTCACATAAACTAGCTTTTGAAATAACTTAAAATTATGGTCTTTCTCTTTCAAGAGTTGCTTTCTGTTTTGTTTCTTCATGTGGTTGGGGAGATATGCTCTGCTAACACTTCAATACTCACAGACCATGGTATCTGAAACAAAAATGTATATTTGAAAACATGGGGATGATTTCATCAGAGGCATTAGCCCGCAAGAGCCTGACATGTAACAAGCAGTCAGCACTCAATAAATACTTGTTGGAATAAAGACTGAGAAAATGAATTTATAATCCTTTGACCCATTTGTGGTTTTTGCTGTTGTAGTTATTTATATTTTTATCTACCTCTTAGATTATTGTGTAACTGTTTGTGGCATTATTATTTCAGCTAGAACATCTTAGAAATCTCCATTAACATAACTGAAGGGTATAAAATAGAATGTTTGGAGTTGTCAATTAGCCAATTTGTCATGTATTGCTTTTCTTCATTATTTCAGTGCTGCTAACGGTTCATTCAGCACATTTTAATTAAAAACAAACATATGTGGGTCTGCTAAGAACTCTGGTGTCTACTAGCATAGTTAGACAGGGATGGCAAATATTTCTAGCAGTGACCATATGATATCTTCCATTCATCTCAGCAATAATCCTCCAAATCTAATTATTGGGAGGATGGCAGCTGCACTCGGTTTATTTTTACAGAGATGTATTTTTTCAGCCTGTTATGTTGTAGGAAATCAGCTGCCGTGGGGTCCTTTCCAAGGCTGAAATCCCAGTATCTACAGACAGTTCTCCCAGTGGTTTTCCATTTTTCCACTCCCCATTTGTTCCTGCCTATGTGCTTCTGGCCTGAAGTTGTTTTAAAGCAGTGCCCTGTCTTCTGACAAGATCTCTTTCTCTGTTTGCATGAATATGTTAGGTACGCTATTGTGGGCTTGAAGGTGTAACCCTGCGGCAGGTGTCAGCAGGGAAGTTTTATTGATGGGTTGGCATTACCTGCATGAAATCACTGGGTCTTAGGGTCTGCTCTTCAGGTTTACAGACTCAGAGGCGTGATTCTGTCAGTGTTAAGAAAGAAGCATAATTTTTTACTTAAAATGATAATTATAACTATTAAAGAATATTCACTCCCACTGAGAGGCCCTGTGGTGTACTCATTGGGAAGGAGGACTCTAGAGTCAGACTTCTTGGGGTCAAATCCTGTTTGTGCTGCTCACTAGCTATGTAACCTGGAGCAACATTGTTTAATTTTACTAAGTCCGACAGGCCGACTTTCAGGTATTCGCCTCTTGTATCCCAAGTGTGGTGGCACCTGTGATTCTCTTCTGAGCAATGGAAGGCAGCACAGATGATGGGAAGTATATGATTATTGAAGAGCAAAACACCATTATTAGACCATTTCCTTCCTCTCTCTCCCCCCCCACCCCTTTCTGTGTCTCTCTCTCCTAGGACACATGCCTTTGGATCCTTGAGCTGCCATTGTAAGAGTCCAGCTACACTGAAGCCACCATACTATAACCATCACATGGAGAGACCACTTAGAAATAGAGCTACCCAAAGAGCTGTCTCTCTTCCCATCTCAGGCCCTAGCTATTTGAGTCTTCCCAGTCCAGACCCTACACAAGTCTACAAGAGTCCGTTGAGATGATTAAGCTCTACTCACATGTTGACTCAACCCAGTCAGAACTTGAAAACTACCCAGTTAACCTCAGTCAATTCCTAGAAATGTGTATAAGAAGAAGAAATAATTGTTGTTTTAAGCTACTATTTTGAGGTTGCATCTTATGTAGCAATGGTGAATGTGAAAACATATATGTATACAAACTCACATTTGTATGTATCTGTTCATACAGACAGATATTCTGTTTTATACACAAATAGTCACATGGGCTTGATAATTAGTCTGATCAATGCTACTGTCATATATCATAGTTGCCTTCCCTAGAATCAGCATGCATGTTTTTGATTATTTGCAATTCCAAGATCCATGATATACCATCATTTGTAATTTTGCTGAGCCATGAATTGGAATCTCAGGCTTGTGGGCAGTAGTGAGTTTCTCAACCAGTGAGTGATCCTAGCTGACTACCAGGATAAATAGAGTTTTGCTGCCTACTTATAGCTCCTTATGCAGTAAATTGTATAATGTGATTTTTTTTAAAGAGATTAAGTCTTGCTATGTTGCCCAGGTTGGATTTGAACTCCTGGGCTCTCAAGTGATCCTCCCACCTCAGCTTCCTGATTAGCTGAGACTACAGGCATGTGACACCATGGACAGCTTGGTGTAATTTTTTTTTAAATGCTTTGTATTACTGTAAACATTACAATGTTTGTGCCTACTAAACATCATGTCATCTGTAAGATGTTCCTATTGAATTAAATGAATAAACAAATAAATGTTGCTTTTTAAAAAAATGCTTTGTATCTTTGTCAAAAAAGCAAGCGGTCTACTAGTCCTTGTATTTGAAATAAAGAGAAAATAAACAGGCCCAAGGAAGAGAGATTTCCAACATAACAGAAATTCAAAAGAACAGAATATCAAGTGTGATGGTGGCTTGGCTTTATGATGTGAAAACAGTTGGAGGATGTGATCCCAAAACAAGGAATCATAGTTCAGTATGCCATTTTGTTGAGAACTCTGGCCAGAATAGGGCAGCTTATAAAGTCATTAGAAGCTACAAGGCATCAGTCATATTTTTCAGTTAAAATATACTAGATTTTGGGAGGAAATAACATTCCATAGCTGTATTCACCAAATTGTGGAGTTTTGAAGGTGTAGGGACATACAGGTCTTGAATGTCCGTGGAACATGGTCCTTAAACATCATAAATGAGACGCTCTTCTTGGCTTGTGCAGCACTGAGAAGAGTATGTCACTGCCTTCCCTTGAGCTGCATGCAGCTTTTCCAGGTAATGGGTGTGGGGTAGCAGAGAAAATAAATAACAAGTTAAATACTACTACGTGTCACATTTGGTAGTAAACATAGCCTGTGACTACTTGGGGTAGAAAATAAGGGCTGTTTGAGAGGAGAAAGAGAAAGAATCTGAGATCTCTTATAGGATAAAGTGTAAGCTCTTTGGCCTGACATTTCAAGGCCTTCCACAACCTGGCCTCAACTTTATCTCCATCCTTTTCTTTTAAAACAGCTCTTCCAGTTGATTTGGTTAATTCCTGACTCTGACTTTATATCCTGTTAATTTAAGGAGTTAGAAATAAAATGAAAAAGAAATTGGAAAGTTTACACACATGTACACACAAAATAATTTCAGAATAACAAAGTTTAAACTGCCTGAGTTTAAAAAAAAAATAAATTCCTTAGTAGTAGTGAAGATGAAATCTTCCTAGGCCTGATCTTCCATACTCCTTCTGGCTGGTTGGAGTGAGTCAAGGCCTAGAGTGATCTTAGAAGCTCCATATTGAAATGGCAGAGCCTGTAGCAGCCTGGGTCTCTGAATGACTGTGTGGATGAAGTTGCCTAGCAACCAGGATTAGCCCTGTCAAACTGTTTCATACACAAAAAGTAAGCTTCTGTTACGGTTAGCCTTAGACATTTCGGGTTCGTTTATTCTAGCAACTAGTTTCTTAGATAGTTTGCATCACTTAAGCAATGTGGTCAATTAATATGAAGAAATGGGGAAAATCTATCACTATTAGTCTCAAAATGGACATTACATACTGCACTGATAAAAGCCAACAAAAATGTATACTTCAAGAGTATGGATTCTGGCACCAAACTACAAGAGTTAAAGCCAGCTGTACTGTTTACTGGCTATATAACCTTAGACAAGAATATTATGCAGGGTTCTTCAGAGACATAGAACCAAAAGGTGATATATAATCAAAGAGAGAGAGAGCAGTTGGCTCACATGATTGTGGAGTCTCGACAAGTCCAAAATCTGCTGGAGGAGGCTGGCAGGGGAAGAGCTGATGCTGCAGATGAAGTCTGAAGACAGTCTGCTGGCTCAGAGAGGTCATCCTATTCTTCTATTCAGGCCATCTCCCAAATGCATGAGGCCCCCCTGCATTATGGAGAGCAGTCGGCTTTCTTCAAAGTCTTCTGACTTAAAGGTGTATCTCATCAAAAAACACTCTTGCAGAAACATCCAAAATTTCTGGACATCTGGCCCAACCAAGTTGATACATAAAAGTAACCAGCATGGGAAGTTATGCAATCTTCTAGTGCCTTAGTTCCCTCACCTAGAAAACCTAGAACATGGAGATAAGAACAGAACCTTCCTATTGGGTGAAAATGAAGAAGAAATGAGTCACTGCATGTGTTTAGAGCAGTGTCTACAAGGAGCACTTGGAGTTTGATCTTAATTACTATTATTATTGCAGTCTTTGGCTATAGGCTGTACCCTGGTGAAAATGCTAACAAATTTAAGCAGGGCCAGCAGGAAAGACAGGGTTGTTCAGTTGGAAATGCCACTAATATGCTGAGAGACTTCATGCATCGGAATTCTCATAGTGCAGCAAATGGAGGCTTGTGTACCAGTGTTTGCGGTCTATACTGGCCAGTGCTCCATCAGTCACTGGCTATTTTTTTCCTGTTGGTATTCTATGAATAAATTTTAATATATTCTATTTTCCCCATAAACCATTTATTTACTGCTCATATTAATGCAATACGGAAAAACAATTTACATGACTGGAATCTTTTGCAACCTATCAGAGCATTTCTCCTGCTTTGCTTTCCCTTCATTCCTTGTGAGAAAATTCATTTTGCTCTACATGTTTTTGAATTAACTGGTACTTCTCAGGAATGTAATATCAGCATAAATCAAGAAGCTGATGTAGAGTAGAGTGATTAAGAATCCGGTTGAGTTTAGCTAGAATGGAACGTGAGCCTTCCTGGGACCTGGCTCCTTTGCACAGGGTTGATAGGAAGAATGAATGGGGAGCCTCAACACACGGCCTGCTGCTCCGGAGGCACTCAGCAAATGTGAACAAGGGTGATCCTGTCTCCCTGTATTGTTCTTGCTCTGAGGGAACCTAGCAGCCTGGGTCCCTGCATGACCACAGAGGAAGCTATCTAGTCACCAAGAACACCCTTTTCAAACTGTTACATATGCAAGAAGTAAAGTTCTGTTGTGGTTAGCCATTGACATCTAGGGTTTGTTTATTCTAAGAGCTTCTTGATACTTTGCATCACCTTAACCAATGTGGTGAATTAGTACTGCAAGAGCGTCATTGGCCATTTGTGATGTCCTTTCTATCTTCATAGGCTTCAGAGGCTTTGACCTCCTGTAGAAAGTGTCTGCTGCACAGTTTATTTGCATTCAATGTCTACTAGTCAAATTTATTTTATTTATTTATTTTTTGAGACAGAGTCTCAAGCTATTGCCCTGGGTAGAGTGCCATGGCGTCACAGCTCACAGCAACATCAAACTCTTGGGCTTAAGCGATTCTCCTGCCTCAGCCTCCCGAGTAGCTGGAACTACAGGTACCTGCCACAACGCCCAGATGTTTTTTGGTTGTTGTTACAGTTGTCATTGCTGTTTTGGCTGGCCCGGGCCTGGTTAGAACCCGCCAGCCTCAGTATATGTGGCCAGTGCCATAACCACTGAGCTACGGGCACTGCCTACTAGTCAATTTTAACAATTCTATTTTTATGGAAATGTCCTACTTCCCCCAACTAGACAATACTATGGGTATTGATTTCAGGATGTAAGAAATGTATTTTTTATTGAATGTCTTTCTTGAGTTCCTATGTCACAAGGATAACAGAAAAGAAATTCTAGTTAATTTGGGGATTGCCAATTATTTTGAATTTGAATCTTGGTTCTAGGTTGTGGGGTAAGCAACTAGTCTTCAGTGTTACAGTCTGATGACATATTCGTTTCTCTTTGATATTTTGTGGCCAGTTAACTGTGAAAGTTCCACTCGATCTTGACTCAAAGGCCTCCTCCATTGGTTTAGGTCTTAGCTGCCTCCATGCCTTTTATGGGCACACAAGTATAAAGGGGCTTATGTGAGAGTCCAGGGTACATAAGAATTGTCTGTGAAAAAAAAAAAAAAAAAAAGATAAAAAGGGCGGCGCCTGTGGCTCAGTGAGTAGGTGCCAGCCCCACATGCCGAGGGTGGTGGGTTCAAACCCAGCCCCGGCCAAACTGCAACAAAAAAATAGCTGGGCGTTGTGGCGGGCACCTATAGTCCCAGCTGCTCGGGAGGCTGAGGCAAGAGAATCGCGTAAGCCCAAGAGTTAGAGGTTGCTGTGAGCCGTGTGACGCCACAGCACTCTACTTGAGGGTGGTACAGTGAGACCCTGTCTCTACAAAAAAAAAAAAAAGAATTGTCTGTGGGTCTATGGGTAGAAGAAAGTACTGAAGACAAAAAAATATTAGTTAATATGTGTATATTTCAAAAACATAATCCCACTACAAAAAGTAAGCACCTGTATTCTGACCATATCCTGGCACCTCATCCAGCAAATCAAGTTTGTCTTTTAAAATATTTGCTGCTATTAAATAAGAAAGAACATTCAATGGGCCACAGAAATAGAATACATTCCCAGTCTTTTAAAAATAAAATAGTAACTTCAAGTATGGAAAGGCACTGATTTGGGCTGAATCGTGTCCCCCCACTATCTCAGAATGTGACTATATCTAGAGAAAGGGTCCTTAAAGGAGAATTAAGTTAAACTGAGGCCCTAAATCAATAGAACCAGTGTCCTTACAAGAAGAAGAAATTGATACTGAGACACACAATTCCCTTCATCTTCAGTGGTGGCTGCCAAGACCAAAAGAAGCAATGCTACAATAGGGCCAGGTAGAAACAAGGTGACTCTTCAGTTCTGTGTTGAAGGAAGTTTGTTTAAAAATCATACTAGGGCAGCGCTAGTGGCTCAAAGGAGTAGGGGGCTGGTCCCATATACCGGAGGTGGTGGGTTCAAACCTAGCCCTGGCCAAAAACAAACAAACAAACAACAACAAAAAAATATATCAGAGTACATCCTAATCAATTTGCAGCAAACTAGTGATAAAAAAGAAATTCTAAACAACAGCCAGAGAAAAAAAGACACATTACACAGAGCAAACAAAGACGAGAATATTCACAAACTTTTTGTCGAGAACAATGTAAACCAGAGGACAATGAAAATGTATTGTCACGGTGCTGAAAGGAAAAAAAGAAGTCAATCTAATATTCTGTATCCAGGAAAAGTAACCTTCAAAAATGAAAGCAAAATATGGCTCTTGAAATGAAAAAATATAACTTATTTCATCCTGGAAACCTCCACTATAAGAAATGTTAAAAGAAGCTTTTTATGCTGAAAGAAGACGATAACAAGTTGAAATTTGGATCTCCGTAACAGAAAGCGTGGACCGAAATGGGGGATGTGTGTGTAAATATAAAAATGAAATTTTTAAATTTCTTTAAAAAAGAGTTGAACGTTTAAGGTCAAAATAATAATGTATTGTAGGGTTCATTGTATTTGTTAGAGTAAAATATATGATAACAATTATCTAAAAGATCCAAGAGGAGAAATGAAAATATACTATCATAAGATTCTTAAGTTATACGTTGAGGTATATTGCAATCTGAAAGTAGACTGTGATAAGTTGAGGACACATGTTATAAACTTTATGCTCTACTCCCTGAAAAAATAAAACAGATAGTTACAGGTAAAAGATAATCTAAAAATCATCCAAAGGAACACAGCAGAAAAGGGATAAAAGTAATAACAAATGACCTAGTAGAAAACAAAATAGTAAGGGGTAGATTTTAAATGCAACCATATCAGCAATTACATTAAATAAAAACACTTTAATTAAAATAAAGTGTTAGAAGTGGATAAGAGAAGCAAGACCCAATTAAGCATTGTCTACAAAAATCCAACATAAAGACATAGCAGTTAAAATAAAGGGCTAGAAAAGATATACAAACATTAATAATAATAAAGGTCAGGTGGTTATGTTAATATCAAACAAGCTGGACTTCAGAATACCTAATATAACCACAGATAAAGAGGGGGCAACTCACAGTGATAAAAGGGTCAATTTTTTAAGAACATAATGGTTCTAAATGTGTGGGCACCTATTCACAGAGCTTCAAAATATACAAAGCAAATACTGAAAAAACTGAGAAGAGAAAGTTTTAACAGCCATAGTTATAGGCAATGTTCAAACTAAGCATTTCCCCCAATATTAAATAATTTTGGGAAAACTGGATCTGTGCATGCAAGAGAATGAAGTCAGACCCTTACCTAACACCATATACAGAAAAGACTTAAACATAAGAACTGAAACTGTAAAACTCTTAGAAGAAAAAACATAGAAACAAAGCTTCATGATACTGGGTTTGACAAGAACTTGGGGGGACATGCCATCAACAGTATAAGCAACAAAATAAAAAATAGATAGACTATATAAAAATAAAAAAATTTTATGTATGAAAGGACACTGTCAAGAAAGTGAAAAGGCAACCCATAGAATGGAGAAAACATTTGCAAATCATATATTCGATAAGGTATTAACATCCAGAATATATAAAGAACTACAACTCAAAGATAAAAGAAAAACCAAGCAACCTGATTAAAAAATAGGTAATGACTTGAATAGACATTTCCCCAAAGAAGATAGGCAAATAGCCAATACAAATATGAAAAGATGCTCAACATCACTTATCATTAGGGAAATGCAAATTGAAACCACAAGAGATATTACCTCATTCCCATTAAGATGGTTGTTATCAAAAATACAGAAAATAGCAAGGATTGCTGGAGATGTGGAGGGATTAGAACCCTAGTGGGAATGTAAAATAGAGCAACTACTGTGAAAAACAGCATAACCGTTTCACAATAACGAAACACAGGATTATCACACTACCTAGCAAATCTACTTCTGGGTGTTTATCCAAAAGAAATGAAAACAGATACTTGTATATCTATGTGCAGAATCGCATGATTCTCAATGGCCAAAAGTGGAAACAACCCAGGTGCCCACCAATGGATGAATGAATAGACAAAATGGGTTATAGACACAATGGAATATTATTCAGTATTAAAAAGGAATAAAATTTTGATACATGCTACAACACGGATGAACTTCAAAAACATTGTGCTAAATAAGCCAGTCACAAAAGAACAAATACTGTGTGATTGCTCTCCCCTGAATTTACTAAAGTAGTCAAATTTATAAAAACAGAAAGTATAATGCTGGTTTGCCAGGCACAGTGGGTGGGGGAGGAAGAGGGAGTTAGTGCTTAATGGATGCAGAGTTGCACTTGGAGAAGAGGAAACTTTCCAGAGATGGAGGGTGGTGATGGTTGCACAACAACATCAATGTACTGAATACCACTGAACTGTGTTCTTAAAAATGGCTATAATGCTAAATTTTGTTATGTATATATTACCATAGGGAGAAAAAGAGAGAGAGAAAAAAAAAGGAAGAGGAAGAGAAGAAATAATATTAAGTTTAGTGGGGAATGCCTCAGCATATCATTGACTGAGCTGGTTAAATTTCTTTTTATTTTTTTTCTGCAGCAGAGGGGAATTCTTCTGTTGCAATCTGACCCGTGTTCCCCATTCCCCTCTAAGAGAACTCCTGTGTGCTAGAAATCTGTGGCCAAGTGGGCCTGTCGGTCTGTATGCTGGCATGTGAACTAGGTTTTTCTTACTTCTCAGTTTAATTTGAGGGGAGGCCCTTCACCAAAGTGCTTAAACAGGAAGAAGAAATTACCAACACGGTCATTTTCTCTTGTGACAGCCTCAAGATTCAAGCTAAAGCTACTATTATCCTTTCCTCTCAGTTTCTCTAAATATACTCAGCTCCCTGTTGAATTCCACAGAGAAGGGAACTTTGGCTGGTTCTACAGGTGTAGATGCAGCCACAGGTCCCCTGGTCTCGTCCATGGGTGCTCCCTATGGATTCAGGTGCCAGCCCAGATCCTAAACTGGGATACACACTTCCTTTTTGAATGAATGAATAATCAATTTATCCAGCAAGGAATAGACCTCATGGGTAGTTACTTCAACTTGGTGCCAATTCGAATCTGATACCAACGTGGTACCCTCACACAGAGCAACAGAATTCTAACATTGACATAATTTTTAAAAATGGGAATAACGAACAATATACAACAATATTAGCTAACATTTTGGGGTAATTTTTATATTTTGATTTATTTGATCTTCATAATACTGCTGTAAGGCAGGTTTTATTATTATCCCCATTTCACAGATGAGGAAACTCAGTCTTAGAGATTTGCAATAACTAACCGGTTATTGGCTCATTCATAAATTGTTACCCCCTTTCTCTTGACAAGCATTTTCATTATGGGTTATTCCACTGACAAGCAGACTAGTTTGAAGCTGGCTCTTTGTGGTTGTATTATTCAAATCATTTGCTAGCATGCCACAGGAAACCAACTCCAATTTGCCAAAGCAAGTATGGGCAATTGTTCGTTATTAACCAAGATGATCGGGTGTCTTTAGTTTCAGGCATGGCTATATCCAAATGACCAAATAGTGGTTCTCTCTTGTTTTTATTCTCTCTCTCTCTCTTTTTCTCCACCCCAAGAGTCTGATGACATCCTCCACTGACATGGTTAAACTGAGTAACATCAGGCCCACATCCAAAAGGTTAAAGTCTGGCAGAAAGAGAGGGCTTTTTTTCTCTTTCAAAACTCTTACAGCCAAGATGGCCAACTGAGAGCAGCTTCTGAGGGAGGCTCCTGTCCAAAAGGAAAGATAATGTCCAGAAACAGCCCAATTAAGCTGAAGACTGGGAGCCTAGCTGAGAAAGAGATGATAACTGCAGGTCAACTCTGCTAAGGCAAGCTGCAACTCCAAGAAACCAAGCTTCAGGTACAAAATTCGTCTGGAAGGAGGAGTGTCCATCCCCTCCCCCAAGAAAGCTATGGTTTTTCTTTATTTTTCTGTCTCCTTTCTTTTCTCTCATGTTTGCTCCTGCGTGTTTTATACAGACAAGCAGTGAACTGTGGACCTCTTGCTTCACCCCACGGGTGAGTGCTGTGGGAAGTGGGGACTGCTTCCTCAGAGGGACCTTGCCATGACTCTGAACACTCTCTTGCTAGGCAGAAATATCAACTAAGATCTTCAACCCACACCCTCCCAGACCTCTGTACAAGTGACGCCGTGACCTGTGACCTGCAACCCGCGCCTGCCAGGTCTCTGCGCGCCCTGATCAGGAACTCTGGGAGCTGCGCAACCGAGCGTCCTCCCTCCCATATAGTCCCTGCCTCCACACCGGCCCGCTCCTCTGGCCAGGGACTCTGGTAGCCTCGCCCCTCCGAAAGCCCTCCCTGCCTCTGTGCAGGGCCCTTATCCTGGCCAGAGACTGCTGGAGCTTTGGGCTCTCTGTGCCAAAGTCACTAAGCACCAGGCACTCCCAGAACCGTGTGCACCACCCTCTGCCCTGTTCCTGGATCTGGGTCTGCCACATTCTGGAGCTGCTCCAACAACCAGAACTCCCTGGTGGGGCAGCCCCAGAGGAGCTACACAGGGTCACTCCCTACAAAGGTCCGGCAACAACAGAGTGATTCCACTGGGGTCTAATCTTGGAGAGACACCTCCCCAACTCTGAGGAGGACCAGAGGCAATGGTGAAAAACAATCATGAGGTAAAATCAATGGCAAAACTCTGGCAATATCAATAATCAGAATAGATCAACTCCCCCAAGAAACAATGGGGCAGACACAGTACAAGATCCCATGCACAAACAAATAACTGAGATGTCAGAAATTGAATTCAGAATCTGGATAGCAAATAAGATCAAATTAGAATTCCAAGCAGTAACCCAAAAGATGTCTCCAGAATTCAACGAATTCAAAGACCAAACGACCAAAGATTTTGACACATTGAGACAAGAAGTTGCAGCCCTCAAAGATCTGAGAAACACAGTAGAAACCCTCAGCAACAGAATGGAGCAAGCAGAAGAAAAGATTTCTGACATTGAAGACAAAGCTTTCGAACACTCCCAAACTCTCAAAGAGGAAGAGAAATGGAGGGCAAAAACAGATCACTCTCACAGAGAGCTCTGGAATAATTTGAAGAAAACCAATATTCATCTTATAGGGATCCCTGAAAGCAACAAAGTGGCTTCACAAGGCACAGAGTCTCCATGAGATTATGAAGGAGAACTTTCCAGACATGCCAAGAGATTTTGAAATTCAGATAGCAGACAGTTTCAGAACTCCAGCACAACACAACCCCAGACATCCCCCAGACACATAATAATCAATTTCACTAAATATATATATGAAGGAGAAAATTGTGAAAGCAGCCAGATGAAAGAAAACCATCACCTACAAGGGGAAGAATATTAGAATAACTGCAGATCTCTCTGCTGAAACATTTCAAGCTAGAAGAGGATGGTCATCGACTTTTAATCTCCTAAAACAAAATAACTTTCAACCCAGGATCCTGTACCCAGCTAAACTGAGTTTGACTTATGACAGAGAAATTAAATACTTCAACGACATTCACATGTTGAAGAAATTTGCCATAACTAAACCAGCTCTCCAGGATATTCTCAGACCTATCCTCCATAAAGACCAGCATAATCCTCCACCACA
Organism: Nycticebus coucang; assembly: GCF_027406575.1. NCBI lineage: Eukaryota > Metazoa > Chordata > Mammalia > Primates > Lorisidae > Nycticebus > Nycticebus coucang. Next base: position 94,604,677 of record NC_069788.1, read on the forward strand.
AAAGTAAACCCACCCAGAAAATTTTGATCAAATTCCAACTTCCACATTTGCAAAAGGATTAAAAATGTCCACCAGACTCTTGAAAGGCTTATCAATATTCTCAATTAATATGAATGGTTTAAATTATCCTCTAAAGAGGCACAGGTAGGCTGACTGGATAGAAAAATCAAGCCAGATATCTGCTGCATACAAGAATCTCATCTTATATTAAAAGACAAATATAGAGTCAAGGTGAAGGGATGGTCATCTATACTACAGGCAAATGGAAAGCAGAAAAAAGCAGGCGTTGCAATCCTATTCGCAGACGCAATAGGCTTTAAACCAACCGAAATAAGGAAGGATAAGGATGGACACTTCATATTTGTTAAAGGTAATACTCAATATGATGAGATTTCAATTATTAATACTTGTGCACCCAACCAGAACGCACCTCAATTTATAAGAGAAACTCTAACAGACACAAGCAACTCTATTTCCTCCAGTTCCATAGTAGTTGGAGATTTTAACACCCCTTTAGCAGTGCTGGATAGATCCTCCAAAAAGAAACTAAGCAAAGAAATTTTAGATTTAAACTTAACCATTCAACATCTGGACTTAACAGACATCTACAGAACATTTTATCCCAACAAAACTGAATACACATTCTTCTCATCAGCCCACAGAACATACTCCAAAATCGACCACAACTTAGGCCACAAATCTAACCTCAGCAAATTTAAAAGAATAGAAATTATTCCTTGTATCTTCTCAAACCATCATGGAATAAAAGTTGAACTAAATAACAATAGGAATCTGCATACCCTTACAAAAACATGGAAGCTAAATAACCTTATGCTGAAGGATAGATGGGTTATAGACGAGATTAAGAAGGAAATTACCAAATTTTTGGAACAAAACAACAATCAAGACACGAATTATCAGAACCTCTGGGATACTGCAAAGGCAGTCCTGAGAGAGAAATTTATAGCACTGCAAGCCTTCCTCAAGAAAACGGAAAGAGAGGAAGTTAATACTTAATGGGACATCTCAAGCAACTGGAGAAGGAAGAACATTCCAGCCCCAAACCCAGCAGAAGAAAAGAAATAACCAAAATCAGAGCAGAATTAAATGAAATTGAAAACAAAAGAATTATACAACAGATCAATAAATCTAAAAGTTGGTTTTTTGAAAAGGTTAATAAAATAGATAAACCTGTGACCAACCTAACCAGGAAAAAAAGAGTAAAATCTCTAATTTCATCAATCAGAAATGGTAAAGATGAAATAACAACAGACCCCTCAGAAATTCAAAAAATCCTTAATGAATATTACAAGAAACTTTACTCTCAGATATATGAAAATCTGAAGGAAATCGACCAATACTTGGAAGTACTCCACCTACCAGGACTTAGCCAGAACGAAGTGGAAATGTTGAACAGGCCTATATCAAGTTCTGAAATAGCATCAACTATACAAAATCTCCCTAAAAAGAAAAGCCCAGGACCAGATGGCTTTATGTCAGAATTCTACCAAACCTGTAAAGAGGAACTCGTACCTATATTACTAAACCTCTTCCAAAATATAGAAAAAGAAGGAATACTTACCCAACACATTCTACAAAGCAAACATCACCTTGATCCCTAAATCAGGGAATGGCTCAACAAGAAGAGAAAATTATAGACCAATATCACTAATGAATATTGATGCAAAAATACTCAATAAGATCCTAACAAACAGAATCCAACAACACATCAAAAAAATTATACACCATGACCAAGTGGGATTTATCCCAGGGTCTCAAGGCTGGTTCAATATACGTAAATCTATAAATGTAATTCAACACATAAACAAACTAAAAAATAAAGATCTTATGATTCTTTCAATTGATGCAGAAAAAGCTTTTGATAATATCCAGCATCCCTTCATGATGAGAACACTTAAGAAAATTGGTATAGAAGGGACATTTCTTAAACTAATAGAGGCCATCTACAGCAAACCCACAGCCAATATCGTATTGAATGGAGTTAAATTGAAATCATTTCCACTTAGATCAGGAACCAGGCAAGGTTGCCCATTGTCTCCATTGCTCTTTAACATTGTAATGGAAGTTTTAGCCATTGCAATTAGGGAAGAAAAGGCAATCAAGGGTGTCCACATAGGGTCAGAAGAGATCAAACATTCACTCTTCGCAGATGACATGATCATATATCTGGAAAACACTAGGGATTCTACTACAAAACTTTTAGAAGTGATCAAGGAATACAGCAATGTCTCAGGTTACAAAATCAACACCCATAAATCTGTAGCCTTTATATATACCAACAATAGCCAAGCTGAAAAAACAGTTAAGGACTCTATTCCTTTCACAGTAGTGCCAAAGAAGATGAAACATCTGGGAGTATACCTAACAAAGAATGTGAAAGATCTCTATAAAGAGAACTATGAAACTTTAAGAAAAGAGATAGCCGAAGATGTTAACAAATGGAAAAACATACCATGCTTATGGCTGGGAAGAATCAACATTGTTAAAATGTTTATACTACCCAAAGCAATATATAATTTTAATGCAATTCCTATTAAAGCTCCATTGTCATATTTTAAAGATCTTGAAAAAATAATACTTCGATCTATGTGGAATCAGAAAAAACCTCAAATAGCCAAGACATTACTCAGAAATAAAAACAAAGCAGGAGGAATCACGCTACCAGACCTGAGACTGTACTATAAATCAATAGTGATCAAAACAGCATGGTATTGGCACAAAAACAGAGAAGTAGATGTCTGGAACAGAATAGAGAACCAAGAGATGAATCCAGCTACTTACTGTTATTTGAAGAAGCCCAAGTGCCCATCAACCCACGAATGGACTAGCAAATTGTGGTACATGTATACCATGGAATATTATGCAACCTTAAAGAAAGATGGAGACTTTACCTTTTTCATGTTTACATGGATGGAGCTGGAACATATTCTTCTTAGCAAAGTATCTCAAGAATGGAAGAAAAAGTATCCAATGTACTCAGCCCTACTATGAGGCTAATTTATAGCTTTCATATGAAGGCTATAACCCAACTATAGCACAAGACTATGGGGAAAGGGCCAAGGAAGGGGGAGGGAGGGGGGAGGTTAGGGCAAAGGGAGGATAATGGGTGGGGCCACACCTATGGTGCATCTTAGAATGGGTACAGGCAAAACTTACTAAATGCAGAATACAAATGTCCACATACAGTAACTAAGAAAATGCCATGAAGGCTACGTTGAATAGTTTGATGAGAATATTTCAGATTGTATATGAAACCAGCACATTGTACCCCTTGATTGCACTAATGTACACAGCTATGACTTAACAATTAAAAAAAAAAAAGTCTTATACCCCCAATGCTTTGTAGTCAAGAGGAAAGAAGTATTTGCCTTGCCTGGCCTCTGCCAGGGGGAGGGATTTGGCTCCATTCACACTGTGTGAACCAAGAACATGGAAACAAAAACTGAGATGTCATCACCTTCACATGCAGGGCAGACAGAACCAACACATATTCCCTGCCATTGACTACCACAAGGCTGAGTATGAGGAATTCATCCTTGGCTCAGGAGTCCAGTAGCCTGTTTTTTCTCTACAAAGCTTGTTGACCCAAGTCCTTTTAAAGATTTTAATAGCTATGAATTCACAACTTAGGGATCACTTAAGAAGCTTAATGGTCGGAGTTACATTTCTGAAGTCCTGCCATATGTTTACTTTTATTCTGATGTTCATCTCTCGTTAAAAAAAAATTAATGGAGCACTAATATATATAAGGATCTCAAAGAGGTAAATTAGTGTCATGGCCCTAGCTTCATGTCCAACGCCATTGAATGTAGGTTTGCTTGACTGTGTACATCACATGAAGCTTTTGCATATAATGTTAGCATTTCATATAACACCATGGATAAAATTTCTAGTAGTAGCATGTAGTCAGTGCATATGAGCTGATTTATTATCCAATAGGAAAGATTCATCCTTCCATATCATTATTCTTTTCTGTATTGTTTATCTCCTCCTGGACCAATCAGATCATGAGTGATGAAAACCACCAGCTATATTTCCAAGAACAGTGATGTAATGCCATTCCTTATAGCTGTTGGAAATGGAAATTATTTGCTATGGGAACCTCACATCTATTCATCATTTGCATGGTGTTAAACGCGTGTGGGAATGGGAAGTCTAGCAACTGCCTGTCTTCTCTTTCTTTATTTTTGCTACCTTTGATCTGGAATTTTAATCTTATTTGGTTAAATTATTTCTAGTGAGATGTTCAAAGACTTTCAAGTATCTCTGCCTTTTGAATGTTAGCCTCTTTGTGGTTTTTTTTCCCCTAATTATTCCAAATACAGTATAATGACCATGAAAGCAGAAAAAAAATTATATTCTTGAACTTGATTTCATATTCACAGCTTCCACTTAGTGCCTCTTTAGTTATTAGGTTTATTTCAATGTCATTTACGAGGTGCCTGCCAGGATTATAGTCATTTCAATACAAGTTACTATACATTTAGGAAATAAGTTGGTTCATTTGATTTAAACTTCAATATCTGTGTTTATATTGCTGCTCAAAGTTCCTATTCTAGTTATTGTAGATCTGGTTACTGTGCATTATTTAATATGTGTATGTTGCAACTCATTAATCAAATATTTATTGAACACCTACTGTGTGTTGGGTATCAGTTTAGACATGAGGAACACAGCAGCCAAGTAGACAAAGTGGCTGCTTTCAAAGAGCTTTCATTGTAGAGGGGAGATGGGTAGTCAGTGTACAAATAAATACGTCCATGTTACCATGTGCTATGAAGAGACACACTGCAGGATGGGGGGTCAAGTCAGGAGGGGGGCTCTTGGATTGGGGTGTGTACTCATTTGTTAGAGCAGCCATAACAAAATGCCAGAGCCTGGGTGGCTTAAACAACAGAAATTTATTTTCTCACAGTTCTGAAGTCTAGAAGTCCAAGATCAAGGGGTCGGCAGGTTTGGTTCTTTCGGAAGCGTCTCTCCTTGGCAGACAGCTGCCTCCACATTGTGTGTTCACTTGGCTGCACACATGCCTGGTAGCTCTATCCAGGTTCTTATTTCCCCTTCTTAAAAGGGCACCAGTCATATTGGCTGAGGGCCTACCACCCTAACAAGCCCATTTTAACGCAATTACCTCTTTAAATGGCCTGTCTCCAAAAAGTTACAGTCTGAGGTGAGGGTGGGTGGATTAGTACTTCAAAATGTGAATTGAGAGGGGAGCAATTCATCCCCCAACAGGGAAGAGGTCAAGGAAAATGTCTCTGAAGAGAGAAGACATCTGAGCAGAGCCCTGAATAAGGGAACAAGTCCTGGTTATAAGGTGGGTCATTTGGGAAAGATGCCTCTGGCAGGGGGACAGTAGGCAACCAAGCTCTGGGCTGGATTGAGGGAGCCCAGCCAGACAGGGCCAGGATGCAACAGGTTAAGGCAGAGACCTGAGGATCTTAGAGGCATTAGTGAGGACTGTATTTTCCTCTGAATGTCACAAGAAGTCATTGATTATTTGAGCAGAACAGGGACGTAATCTCACATATTTTTTGAAAGAATAATTTTAAAATTTACAATAGATCTTCTTTCTGTAGATTCTGAAGAATCCAGCAGCTAAGATCATACTAATCATGAAACCCAGAAACATTTCTTAGAATAGTTAAGATGCAGATCCCAGAGGTTACTCTCTATTGGTTTTCTAGGAATTCTTTCCCTTAAGAATTTAAGATATCAGCTAATAATTATTTAGAATACTAGATTACTGCTAAAGTTTCTCCACAGACAAGGATACTGAGTTTATGACAAGAGAAGTATCTGGTGCAATTTACATGTATTGAAGAACACACTTTTCTAGAAGGATATCTTCGGCTATGACAATCTGGTTTACAGTAAATTATGTATAAGGGGTGGAATTAAACTGACATCATCAGGTCAGCAAAAAACTCTAAGATATCTTTTCTACTTTTGACAAATGCCATACCTAGATGATGTGAAGTAATGAGAGAGGGAATTGACAAATAGTTTGGAAGCTTTGAGCTATTTGTTGCCAAAAGAAAAGAGATCTCCACAAAGCTACCCATCCACGTGATACTTAGACCTTATTCAGAATAAACTGAAGACTTAGCATGCTAAAGCCCCACACACAGGAAGTCTGCATGACACCAGGTCAGACCACAAGCCATCAATGTTTTTCAAGTTGCTTAAAATGGGTCTGATTCATTTTTACAGAGTATTTATGTTGTATTCAGATACAAGCATTATATCCGACAGAAGACACATGCCTTGACTAGATTGGTAGTCATTTTCATGGGAACTTGTAAACATGTACTAGCCATCAATTTCCCCCTGTGCATCCCTATTAAAATTTGTGACTGAGGGCTGCTTTCATAGTAGAGTATAATGATATCAGACACATACACACATACTCAAATCCATACACAGAAATTTCAATTAGAATGTCCTGATTAGAGTTAGTAAGATTTTAGGTGAGATCAGTTACATTTCAGAAATAAAAATAGGTTACGGTTTTAGGCTTTCTATTTTAAACACAGTAACTGTTTCTATGAATCGCCATGGAAATCATTTGGAGATCATCCAAAACAACTTTAGCATGAGCATGAAATCTTCCCCTCCTCTTCCCATTCTGCACAAATAAGTAGACCTAGATATCAGAGTGTCCATAAAGTTCATATGCATGTGGACACCATGTACAGGTGAGTAAGTCCTTAGAAACAAATAATCTAATATGGATTTTGGACATCTGTATCCAGAGCATGTTTAGAACATTCCTCTAAATCAGTGGTTCTCAACCTTCCTAATGCCTTGGCCCTTCAATATAGTTCCTCATGTTGTGGTGACCCACAACCATAAAAAAATTTTTTTTAATTTAAGTAATAATTTTTTTTTCAATTTTTCACAAATACATGTGTTCCTTAGGCTTCCACTTTTTGCCTTCACAAAAGCAAAAAGGCTTAAAATTTAACAACAATAACAATGTTTAAGATAGGGACCAAACACAAAAACCTTGCAAAGAACGAGCGAAGACAAATACATTCAGAAAAGAAATCAGACGATTGCTGCAATAATAATAATAGTAATGCAAAGAAAGTAACATTCACATTGTCAAATAAGAGTATGTCTATTATAGAATGCTTTGACTCTGAGGTTCAGTATGGAGTCATTGATTAACTACTTCTTATTATAAAATTATTTTTGTTGCTAGCAATGACGTGAGGGACTGTATTAAAGGGTCGCGGCATTAGGAAGGTTGAGAACCACTGCTAAATGTTGGCTTCAGACACCTGAAGAAACCAAGTGCCTTAGGACACAGCACATTTCACAGCCTTTGCGCTGAAGGCTACAACGCAAAACCAAACCCAGGGTGTCTTTGTCGGATGTTTCGTATTTTAAGACTATCGTGGATGCCTGAATTAAAAGGATAGCATGGTGTTAAAGTAATGTTGCATTTACTTTAATAAGGCAAGTTAGAGATTATTTATGATAACACAGTCATCACTGGGGTATGGTGGTGTGCATTCTGAAAACACGAAGCCTCGCTTTGAGTCATACCATTAAGTCCTTGCTGTGAAGGGGTGGCAAGTGTTATTAAGTTGTTAGATTAGCAAGGTTCTACTGCATTTTTGCTTTAAGCCAGAGTGCTTTCACAGCTGAGCTGTAATGCTCTGAAAATGCCTACATAACAAGATCCAGACGTGGAGCTAAATCCCAAGTGGTGAGCGGCCAGCGGCATTTATACACTATTAACTTGCTGCAGCCGTAAAAAGTCAGCACATCTGAAAAGACACTATGCCTAACCCAAAAGCAGAGAGGAAGCCAGTGCAGGAAATAGGTGGCTCCTTCCATAATAACATACTTCTACAGGGTGGGAAGGTAGTTCCGTTTTCTAGAGAATATCAGCATGAACTCCAATCCCTTTTAAGAAGGCAAGTAGAAAGAATGAACCTAAATTATCCTATGGATGACTAAATGTTACATTTAGCTCCCCGGAGTCCATCCTTGGAACAGGATTTCAAGGAATCACATTTAGCCTTCTGGCCAGCTGGGACTTGCTGCATACTTGAGTAAACACAAGGTTTCCTAATAAACTGCCTTTCTTAGAAATCTAAAGCACCAAAAACCTTAAATTCAGAAAAACTTGAATTTTTCAGAGAGGCAGGAAAAGGGATCATATTGCAGAACAACAGAACTATAAAGAAAACTCAAATGCCACCTTAGGGCAGATAGTTAAATTTGAGAAATTACATTCAGAAATTACATTTCAGTTGCCAACCAAATATCCAAAGATACTTGGACCTATGAATGGGTCAAATTGTGTATAAACCCTATTTGCCTGGCTTGATTCAAAGACATCTGTGACTTTTATTTTCCATGAGATTGATGAGTGGGATATAGGTTTGGCCTGGCCTGGGCTTTGGGAGTGGGGGTTCGGGGTAGGGAGTAAACAGGCACACCAGCAGCAAAGTGGCAGCCTGATATTGGGGTTTTAGAGAGAAGCTTTAAGAAAGGTGAAATTTAGAGATGTGTGACCTGGGACAGAAGGGTCATTTTCTCCTTTGCTTGGTGACTAAAGGTAGTCTATCAGAGGGCTTGGGGTAGGGCCAGTGATGTAGAAGCATTATTGAGCTACAATATCAAGAATGCAGGATCTAGAAAAATGAATGAAATCCATCCCTGATCCCCCTGGCAGCATCCTAAGTCACACAGGGGAAAGGTACTCCTGTTTGCTAGGAGGATGAGTGATGACATTTAATTTGTAATCTAGATAAATAAAAATAACTTTCTGACTAACATCTATCATCACATCCCCTGAGAAGAGCTGGGTGGATTTTCACTGTATTAGCAAACACATTGGGACTTAAAAAAATAGCCTTAAAATATGAGCTGGTGGGGAGTGATGGTGGTGGTGGTGGTAGGGAGACTGCCAAGGAAGCCATGCACCATGTAATTATCCTAGGTCAGGCTCTCCCAGAAACAAGCTTGGAGATGAGGATTCACGTGCAAGAGGTTATTAAGGAAGTGTTCCAGGGAAATAAGTCCAGGGAGCAGGGGAGGAGGGGATGAAAGGAGGAAGGGGAAGAAGCCCAGCAAGGGAGCTATATGAGGCCCCAATCCCGGCCTCAGCCTGGCCCCTTGGAAAGCAATGAGGTGTAAGTTATGTCTCAGACTTTGTCCCAAATCTAGGCAGAGCGTTGGGCTTTTATATTCTGCGCCAGTCAAGTACTGACTACCCCAGCGAGGACCTAACTTTCCTGGTGTGTCTGCCTCCAGTCTTCTGAAGGCAGTCACTGGCCACTGGAAGTAAACACAGAGGCCCAGGGAAGCCCTCTGGTAAACAGAAAAGGGGTCTTGAGGGGATGGTGCAGAGCCCAGCGGTGCTCTTCAGACATGATAAAACCTAAGGGCAGAATAGGAAACATGTTGTGGATGTGAGTCCAACATTCTGAGGACAGCCCCTTCACGCTGCAGAAGCTGGTTTACAGCTGAGCTGCTCTCTCACACGGGCAACTCTCTATGCAGCTGTAGCTGCGCAGATTTGTAATACTTCGTAATGTTTTTAAGCAGGCGGGTGGTTCCCCCCTGGCAATGCCAAGAGGCCAGCTTCTGTGTGTCCAGCACGTGCGGCTGAGCTTGTCTCCCTCCTTCTGCTGCCCTTAGAGGAGCAAAGAGGGCAGGACTGCTCTGACCTGAAGCAGCTAACAAGCCTCTTGATCATTCCTCCTGCTGACCGATGGCCCACAAGACCGAAGAGAGTCCTCAGCCAGAAGACTACATCGTCAAGGGCTAAATTCTGTGCTACAAATACTCCAAGAGTGTCATGAAAATAGAGGTTAATTGGAACCAGAGGCGCCATGGAAGGCTTTTTGGAAGATGTGTGATTTCATTTTGGCCTTGAAAATCAGAAGAATTTGGATAGGTAGAAAAGAGAAGCCAGGGCATCCTGGCAGAGGAGAGCAAATTGAACAAAGGCACAGCGGTGAAACCTGACATGCACTTGCATGGCACAAGTTGAGGATGGGCTTAGCTGAAATGAAGAATCCTAGTGCAGAAGGCTGACTGTTGGTCACCCTGGGTCTGAAAATTGGGTCATGGTCTCAAGCCGTCTCCCCCCGCTCCTGCCTGCTCCAGCTTCTTCCTGATTCTCTGCCCAATTCCCCACTCAGACTTGCTTCCCGTCAAGCTGTGTCATGCTCTGGACCATCCTTCTAATTAATACGTGCCAGGTCCCGGGAGTTGACAAGCTTTCAATACAAAGAAACAAATGATACAAGCCAAGCCAAAAAGCAGAACAAAATAAAGATAGCAGGGGGTATTTTGAGTGAACAGTATCACGGAACTCACGGAACACATTTCAGAGACTTTTTGGAAAAGCAGAAACCTGATGTGTTAATTAGGAGTCTATTTCTGTAATAAGACTGCTCTGAGGAGGGTAATATAAGAAACAAAAGGGGCAGTGGGGTGGGGGGAACTATTCAGGTGGAATGGAGCTACAGCATAAGGGGAGGGGAGAGAGACTTTATTATTCTCTGTTGTCCTATGTCTGTCTGTGGTCTGGTGGCTCGGTAAGCCTGGGGACTGCCCCTTTTGTGTTTTGTAAAGCACCGTGAATGAAGAGCTTGGAGTATAAATAACAATGTGGTTTCTGCCCCCAGGACCCAATTCAACAGGAAGTCGTGCAGTCTTACCAGATCCAGCTGGTGGTAGTTTTTGACTTTTGGAGGCATATTCTATTCAGAGGAACTGTCTACTGCTGATAGGAGCCCATATAGGGGTTCAAAACAGGGGGAAGGGCAGCAAGGAAGTGGGGCCCCAGTGCACCCACAGGAAAGAAAGGGAGTTGGTGGAGCCGAAAGACTTCCTTGAGCTTCAGGCAGCCAGTCTGAGGGGATCTGAGCACAGGGGCTGAGAACAGATAGGTGTGGGTTCTAACCCCAGCTCTGCCACTTGCGATTCTGTGGTCAGGCTTTCCAGCTGGTGCTACTGAGCTGAGCTAAGATAATTTACCCTCTACACTGATGCCAGGTTGATTTTCTAAAAGCACCACTTTGAACATAGCTTTCTGTAGTTTAGAAATGGCAATGGGGTTGAGGGTAGTGGCTCATGCTTGTAATCCCAGCACATTGGGAGGCCCAGGAGGGAGGATTGCTTGAGGCCAGGAGTTCAAGACCAGACTGGACAACATAGCAAGATCTCATCTCCACAAAAAATTTTTTAAATTAGCTAGGTGGCTCTTGTCTTCCCTGTCTATTTGAGGATTCAGTGTCATTACGCATGACACAGTGACTAGCCAGACCAGGAAGTTCATGACCAAACGATGCTTCAGAAGAAACAAATCATCATCGATGTCCTTCACCCTGGGAAGGTGACAGTAGCAAAGACAGAAATTAGGGAGAAACTAGCCGGAATGTACAAGACCACACCCGATGTCATCTTTGTATTTGGACTCAGAACTCACTTTGGTTATGACACAACAACTGCTCTGGCATGATTTACAATTCCTTGGATTGTAAAAAGAAAAATCAACCCAAACATAGACTTGCAAGGCATGGCCTGTAGGAGAGAAAAAGATCTCAAGAAAGCAGCAAAGGGAACGCAAGAATGGAATGAAGAAAGTCAGGAAGACTCTGAAAAGCTCAAGGAGTAAAGAGTCTACAGTGACGTTATCTGCAGCCATGGTGTGGATTTTTCACAAGAGTATTAATAAACTAAAGGCTTTTCAAAAAAGAAAAAAAAATCATCCAAATATGGTCGCATGAGACTGTAGGCCCAGCTACTCTGGAAGCTGAGGCCAGAGATCTCTTGAGCCCAGGGATTCAAGGTAGCCGTGTGTTATGACTGCCTTACTGCACTCCAGCCTGGGTGAAGGGCAAGACTCTGTCTCTAAATTAATTATTCAATTTTAAAAAGAAATGGCAATGGCTCTCAACTGCCTAGTGGTCCACTGTGGGATTGGCAAAGCTCTGGTCTCCAGGATCTTTGAGTGAGTCCGTTAACCCTCCTAAACCCCACTTTATTCTTTGTGAAGTAAGGACGATAACAATCATTGTACTGCTGTAAAAATTAAAGACAATAATCCCCATAAAGTTCCTGGGCTACAATAAGTGCTCAATTAACAATAATTTTCACTGTTGGCTAAGGAACTGCCTGAGTACAAAGCCCAGCTCTTCCTTTGCTAGCTGTATGAACCTGCGAACGCTTCTTAACTTGCCCATGCCCAGATGCTCACCTGTGAAACAGGTTGTTGGGATGATTAGATTAATTAATTATCTAAAGAATCTTGAACAATGCTTGGTACTTGATACATTTTAGCTTTATATTATGACATTAGCACTATTATCATTACTACTGCTATCATGGTTATCGTTTAGATTTGGGGGAAAAAAGAGATAAATCGAAAATATGCTTGTTGAAATGAGTCCCTGAAGTTGCTCTGAGAGTCCAGGAGTTGAGGAGGGATGGCTCCCTTCCAACCCTCCTCTCTGCGGAGACATCCAGCAGGCCCTTGGGGTAGGGGCAGGAACGGTTTCAGGGACTGTGTGTGCCTGTTGCATCTGGCTGTTTTCTCCTGGCCTCTCTGGACCTCATGCTGGTCACCTGTCCAGTCCAGGCCAACAGGAAGTGGGAGTGGTCAGTCTTCCCAAATTGGCCTCCAGTGGTCATGATGATTATGTAGATGACTCATGCTCTCTTTCTGCTGTCATGAGCATCCCTTAAGGAGAGTTTATTCTGTGGACGTGAGGTGGACATCTGTTATCCTGTCTCCTCTGTTTCTTTTTCTGAAGGTAATGACCCTTACTCATTTTGTGTAATGTTGGCGAGGCTGTCCATAGTATGACTCCATTCCATTGCTGGGGTTGGGGGAAGAGTAATACACCCAAGCAGGGTGAATCACAATCACTATAGGGAGTTTGGATGAGAGCTGGGGATGGGAGGGTCCCTCTCTCTTGCCCTGGGATCCAGATATTAAAAGAACATGGGAACCCGAATATGCCAGAGATTCTTGCTGCCATGTTGGAGAGCTTCTATGTGAGAGTGCTCATCTTGAGCAACTTGATACAGCTATGCCTGAAGGCAGTCACCTCAGACTTCCCAGGTACAGGAGCCAATTAATTCCCCAAAGCTGACTGAGTTGGGGTCTTGTCACTTGTACTGCCTCAGACAGTGTCTTTATTTGCAACTGTGAAAATTTTTCTTCATATACATTAAACTCATTTCTTTTATCTTTTTGGGGGGGAAGATCTCACTCTGTTGCTTAGGCTAGAGTGCAGTGGTATGATCATAGCTCGCTGTAACCTCAAACTCTTGGGCTCCAAAGATCTCCCTGCCTCCTGACCTAGCTGGTGTTACAGGTGTGCACTGCCACACCTGGCTATTTGAAGACATTTTTTTCTGGAGACAAGGTCTTGCTGTGTTGCCCAGTTTGGTCTTGAACTCCTGGCCTCTTGTGATCCTCTTGCCTCAGACTCCCAAAGGCCTGAGCCACCACCTTTGAGGTAAAACAGAAGGCACAGATGCTTTGCACAGAAGTCTTGGGAAAGATCACGGACGCTGAGGGGTGTAGCAAAGGGCCAGAGAGCAGCCCGCTGAGTCTGAGTGAAGGGGTCATGTGTGGAAGAAGCAGATGGCACAAGCATTAATGTCAGGTGCATGTGGATAAAGATCTACCACAACCTCCTATCAGGTGGCACAAATTTGGTAAATCACTACTCAGCTATGCTGAGCCAATTAAATAAAAATTACTTAAAGGATCTCAGTCATAGAAGGCAGTAACAGCTTGGATTCTCAGAGCCCTGAGCTCAGGGCCAGTTCGGGAACATTCTAGTTGAGTGACATTGAGAGAATTCTTTGACATCTGTGAGCCTCAGTTTCCATTTCTCTGCTATAGGGATAAATTATTACCCCCTCCTCACATAGTCGGAGATGCTGCTGCTGTTTTATTCGAGTGATTCTGCACCTCTGGGCCCCCGGTCGGATGTGAGAGTGAAGGCACCAGTAATTCCATGACCAAAAGTGCCAAACACATGGAGTGTCTGCACGAAGAATCAGACATAGAGGAAAAAACACTCTCACTCTCACTCTGACCCCTTCACTCAGACTCTTTTTGTATGAGTGTTTTCTACAAAAAAATGTTGGCTTATGAGTTTATTACTGAAAGCACAGGGAAGGCAAACCCTGAAAATTGTCCAGGTGGTAAAAAGTGGGACTTGGAAAAATATACAGTACTCTTTATTACTAACGTTCAGTCTAGAAAATATTCATATTATTTTTATTTATTTTGCTATTTTTGTGCTTTCATTTTAGCAAAAAAAAAAATGCCTTAAGAACTTTTATGTGTCCTTTTTTCTGTGAGGCATTCGGCCTCTCTGTCATATGATAGCTATGTCAGGGTTCTGCTTGCAAGTTTGACCCAGGGTCAAGGGTAGTGGTCTCCTCCCATTTCCTTCCCAGGAAGGCTCTGGTGGGGGCTGGGAAGTAGCAACACAGCTGTGACCACTAGAGTATGGAGAGACAAGATCTTCTGGCCTGGCACTAACAGTGATGGTTAAGTCATCTCTTGTATCAGTCGGAGTTCTCCAGAAAAACAGAACCAATAGAAATGTGTGCAGATGTGGGAGAGATTGATATTAAGGAATCAGTGATGGCAGAGACAGCCAAGTCCAAAATCTGTAGATAGACTGGCAGGTTGGAGACCCAGAGAAGAGTTGCAGCATGAGTCTGAAGGCCAAGTCCGCTGTCAGAATTCCTTGTTCCTCCTGGGAGGTCAGCCTTTTTTCCTATGAAGGCCTTCAACTGAGTAGATGAGGCTCACCCAGGTTATGGATGGTAATGTGCTTTTCTCAAAGTCTACAGATCTCAATGTTAATCTTACCTGAAACAATTTTTGTTTGCAGAAACATCTAGAATAATGTTGGGTCAAATATCTGAGTACCATGACCAAGCCAAGTCGTTATCTAATATAGTCACACCTCCTCTGATAGAGGATTGCTGACTTCCTGTGAGGCCCCGTGGGGAACATGAACAGAACTGCAGCTGAGTATCTGTGAGATACCAACAGTGAGCCCCAAATTCTATGTCCCTATGTCCTACGACTCCCTAAGATACCCAGGGGGAAATTTATGAGGGTGTTGAAATTCCTGGACAGCAGCTGAGAACTCCCATCATGGAGCACTGGGTCTTTATTATTATTATTTTTTTTTTGTGTGGAGACAGAGTCTCACTTTATTGCCGTTGATAGAGTTCTGTGGCATCACAGTTCACAGCAACCTCCAACTCCTGGTCTTAGGCGATTCACTTGCCTCAGCCTCCTGAGTAGCTGGGACTACAGGTGCCCACCACAACACCCGGCTATTTTTTTGTTACAGTTTGTCTGGGGATGGGTTTGAACCTGCCACCCTCGGTATATGGGGCTGGTGCCCTACCCACTTAGCCACAGGTGCCACCCAGAATTGGGTCTTTGTATTAAAGAGATCTCATCTGCACTCAAGCCTGGTGAGGCCTGGGACAATTAGATTATGGCCTCTTCTTCACTAGGGAGCATTCCTGAGATATGCCATCAAGATCCATCTTTACGTACCCAGTGACCAGCATAATTCCTGGGGAAGAGAACAGATATTATGCAATGGTTTTATGAACATTCACCAGTACATAGATAAGTGGCTTATTCATCAGAAGTTAACTGGAAATAGACACAAAGACACTGTAACTTGTGTTAGTCTAGTGGTCCATGCAAGAGAAGAAGCCCCACCTGGGAAATACAACTCATAGTGTTTGGTCTCAGCTCTGTTCATGGAGAATTGGGAGAGCTGTTACCCTCTCTAGGGTTTGTAAGGAGGTTAGACCTGATGATATATGGGGTTTCTCCAGCTCCCACAGTAAGCTCCCAATTCAGTAAGATCATCCAGACTAGTCAACCCCAGAATACAGTATATGAAAGTTGTAATGATAAAGGGAGATTGAGGGAAAAATGCCAACCTACTTCTATCCCAACCTCTCTACTTGAGTCAGACAGTTGCCTCTTAAGACCTGACCTTGGTGAACAATCCTTTGCCAAACTGGGTTCTGGGGTCTGAATGTTTGCATATCTGAAGAGTTTATATGTTGAAATCTAATCACCAGCTTAAGAGTATTAGGAGGTGCCATTGTTGGTCATGAATAGAATCAGTATCCTTATAAAAGATGCCTTTGGCCAAGTGCAGTGGCTCATGCCTACAATCCTAGCACTCTGGGGGGCTGAAGCCAAAAGCTTGAAATTAGCCTGGGCAAGAGAGTAAAACCCTATATTTAAAATTTAAAAAGATGAGGTGCTATGCACCCGTAGTCCCAGTGATTCAGGAGGCTGAGCCAGGAGGATCACTGGAATCTAGGAATTTGAAGTTGTTGTAAGCTATGATGCCACTGCTTCTAGCCTGGGCAACAAAGTGAAACCTACTCTGAAAAGTAAATGAAGTTAAAGTTATAAAGTAAATAAAGTTAAAAATGAAAATAAAAGTGGCCCTGGGGAGCTGCCTTATCCCTCCTGCCTTGTAGGGACACACAGCAAGAGGCAGCCATCTATGAAGCAGAGAGAACCTTCACAGACATCACATCTGTTAGCGCCTTGATCTCAGACTTCTGGCCTCTAGAACTATACCTATAAGAAGTAAGTTTCTATTGTTTAAAAGCCACTGGCTTATGGTATTTTGTTATAGCAACTCAAATAGACTAAGTCACTGGGATTGTGTTATCGTTTAAGAAGCAATTCTAGTGTTTAAAAAGATGTTTCTGAATTACACAAAGCTAGAAAATATAAATACACATAAAGAAGGAATTTAAGATCTCACAATCCCTAAACCCAGTGGCTTGCCTCTGTTAACTTTTTAATATATATCTTTCCAGCCATTTTCTATAAATTTTTATATAACTTTCAATTTTTTTGGTCAAAAATGAGGCCATGTTATATGTCACTTGTTTTATATTTTGATCTCTTTGGATTTTAAGACCCATCTTCCTTCGTTTCTTGCCTATTTTTCTCTTTTTCAGTCTCTAACAATATCTCAGGTTCTGGTTTTATTGTCCGCACTGGACCAGAGGCAGGAGAGTGCCTCAGTGGCTAGAGGAGAAAGTTCAGAAGAGGATCAAAGCAGGAAGGCTTTTTCACATAGGTGAACTCTTCTGCTGTAGTGGCTTGAATTGTTACCCTTCAAAAAAATATATCCATGTCCTGGTCACTGGTACCTGTGCATATGACCTTATTTGGAAATAGTATCTAGAAATAAGGTCATCCTGAATTTAGGGTGGGCCCTCAATCCTGTGACTTACAAGAAAAAGGGGAGGGAGGTTGGAGACACCCAGGGGGAGGAGATTGGAGACACACACACACATCTGAAGATGGAGGCGAGGCAGAGAGCGAGTGATGCTGTCGGAAGCCAAAGAATGCCAAGGATTGCTGACGATCGCCAGAAGTTGGCAGAGAGGGATGGAATCGACTCTCCCTCATAACCTCCAGAAGGAACCGATTCTGCCAACACCTTGATTTTGGACTTCTGGCCTGCAAAACTATGAGGGAATACGTTTTTCTTGCTGTAAATAGCAAGTTTATGGTAATTTGTTATAGTAGCCCTAAGAAGCAATACACCTTTTCTGTGTGTATGTGCTCCCAAAATTCATATATTGAAACCTAACTCCCACAGTGGTGATGATAAGAGGTGGAGTGTTTGGGAAGTGATTAGGTCGTGGGATTAGTGCGTCTATAAAAGAGGCCCGAGAGAGCTTGTTCACTCTTTCTGCCTTGGGAGGACACATAGAAAGCACCATCCATGAGGACCAAGCCCTCACCAGACATCCAGTCTGCTGGCACCTTGACCGTGGACTTCCCAGCCTGCAGAACTGTGAGCAAGAAATTTCTGTTGTCTATAA
This sequence comes from Nycticebus coucang, assembly GCF_027406575.1. Taxonomy (NCBI): domain Eukaryota; kingdom Metazoa; phylum Chordata; class Mammalia; order Primates; family Lorisidae; genus Nycticebus; species Nycticebus coucang. The sequence goes on from NC_069788.1 coordinate 94,622,596, forward strand.
GTCACCGCTCACGGCATTTTGGTATAACTGCCTGAACAGACTATTCATCTTGTGCTCTCTTTGTTTCCTTTGTGTTTTCTAACTTGCCTGATAAACCATTGAACGTCTTTTCACCTAACAATTTAGTCTTGGTAAGTAGAGTCAGGCCTATATCACATCACCGTACAAGAATGTCATTGGAGCTTTTCCCAGAATAAGCACCATAAGATGTGGGTATACATCATAAAGTTGTAAAAACAAACTGGGACCCCTGGCTCTAAAAATTCAAACTGATAAAGGCAGCTCAAGACTCCAAACAAAATTCCAATTGTGGTTTATAGTTTACAGTGTTTAGAACAAGGCCCATAAGAACCTTTAAAATAAAGTCATAACTTCATCAACTTCCAGTACCAGTTTTAAAGGAAACTCCATCCAGGAGAACTTCAGGGCCAACAAAGACCATTCCTCAATTGTTAAAGTCCCTCCTCTTTGATCCAACTGTTATTGCTGCTGATAATACCTGGGGTAATACTAAAGACAGCCGTGTGTGCTGCGCAGAGAAAATCTTGTTCTGAATAAATACCAATTTGTTCATAAACACTCTATTTTAGAAGAATTCTTTAGAACTTTTCAGCTATTTGTCTGTCCTATACTAACACTACATGAAGCAAAATCTTACTATATTTACCCTTCCTTTTATTATTATGCCAGCAGAAAAAAAAATGCATGTCACACTTTCTAACAAAAGTTGCGAGGGAGGGTGAGAGGCAGCTTCGCCTGTGTGGGCTCGTTCCCATACAGTGATGGAAGTCTGTGAGAATTGAAAATAGATTGACTTAAAAGCAGTGTTGGGTTTAAGATTTGAGAAACTGGCTTTCAAATTTGTGTTTTAAATTATAGAAATTAACTTCATGTGATTTAAATTCCGAAAGTTAATTTAATTTTGTTTTCAGGAAATTTTCTATTGTGCTAACAGCTTTTATTTTACTTAAACTGTCATTCATTTTGAATGAAATTTACAAACTTTCCCAACTGTACTAATTGCAGTTTAGATCTACCCAAAATAAAAGTTACAGGAGAGTAATGAGAACATTCATTCCAACAGATTTTTCTTTTATGCTGTTTTCATTTCTTCTGGGTGCTGAGATGCCAGAGACAAACAGTGCAGGGTCCCAGCTCTCAGGCTGACAAACAGAGCCAATGCAATGGGACCTTTGTGAGGTCTGTGCTGGGAGCCACTGAGAGGGCACCCGACTGAGGGAATGCTTCAGAGGCAGTGACATCTGAGCAGGAAGCTCAAGAGTTAGTCAAGGCTGGGGAGTCCACAAGAAATGTAAACAAGACACGGGGAAGGCTGAAGAGGCTTTGAAGATCCTAGAAAATTTGAGACACCGAAAATAGGGCAGAAGGCTGGGAATATGGAGGCTGGGAAGTGGGTGAAATCATTGAGATGTGTAGTTCATGGAAAGAGCAGGGCTGCATGACAAAGACCATGATGTCAAACCAAGGAGTGTGCCCTTTGGGGACCAGGAGAGTTAATAAAAGGTTTTAATCAGGATAGAACCATCTTTGTGTCCTATAGCCAGGATGGCAGTAAAAGGGCGAATAGAGAAAGGGAAAAGAAAGACTGAGAAACTGCAGCTCAGTTGCACCTAGACTTCTTGGGGAGAAGAATCCACCACCTGAACCAGCGGAGTGCCCTTTTACTAAACAAAGGTTACTAACTATGTAGTATCCTTTATGGTAGAGCTCCATACAGGTTGTGTCTATATTAAGAAATAGAGGAACCACATCAGGAAAAGAAGAGGAAATTTCTGGAAAGCACAGATTCATTTAACAATGAACTTAAAGGGCTGTGCAGTCTGAAGGTAGAAGCGGATATGGAGAAGATTGCAGTTGAGATTGTGCGGACAGAGGAGTGGGCCCACAAGAAGCAGGAGGGGAGGAAAGAGGAGGCAGCAGAAACAGCCGAGCACAGTCAGGGCAGCATCGTTCCTGAGGAAGAGCAAGCAGAAACAAAGCTGAGAAAAAGAAAGACGGCAAGAACATTCCAGTGGGGACAGAGGAGACACACCCTAAAGAAATGACAGAGCCAACAGAAAATGCTTTTTGGTTTCCAAAAAAAAAAAAAGAAAAGGCACCAAAGCAGTTTAATCATAAAAATTGTCAATACAGAAAATTGTGATCCTCACTCTAGTACCTGAAATATTAATGAAATATGAGCTAAGACTTTAGCTTCTTCCCTCACTCTAAGACCATTGCGTGGCTAAGGGACTCGGCATGGAAAAGAACCATCTCTCACTTCATATGCTCGTGGTAGGCAGGCCTAAGGAGAGGTGATGTTTCAGCATTTCAAATCAAATTCCCTCAGTTTAGGATGTTAAGTAACTTGTTATTTTAAGCAATTTAAACAAATATTTGCATGTACAAACAAGCATAGTCTTTGAACCAGCCCATTATATTATATAACCTCACTTATCCCTGCAGGTAATAAAACTACTATGAATGCGGAATCAGACAGATCCAGGGTTCTCAGTGTGCACGCATGTGTCTAGACCAATACGAAACAGACACACTTGTTAGGGAACAATGACTGTCTTCCACTTCACTTACCTCTTATGAATTATTTCTGCTCTCAATTTCAGATGGAGAAAAATGCATCATATTTCCTAACTCATGCTATCAGGTAAGTACTCGGAGAGCTAATATTGATAACAATTGTAGAGAAATGTGTTGGAATGAGCTATGTGGTTCTGTTGTTGTAATAATCTAGAAATGGAGCGTTCTATCCATTCCCTTTTCTTTTAACCCTATATCCTACTTGAGGCACCTCATTTCTTCATTCATTTATTCACTCATTCAACTAACATCTTAGGGCTCCTACCGTATCCATATTTTGAATATTAATGGTGGGCTTTCATGTCAAGTAAGGTACAATTCCACCCTCCAACAGCTGACAAGTGAGTGAGGAGTTGGAATTCTTAATGGTACTTCAGAAAAGGACGATGTTGTTTTCTAAGAAGCTGCACAGTCTCTGAAGCTGGGCTAGAATCCCAGCTCAGCCATGCGCAAGAGTCTGACCTTGACAAGTTCTTTGTCTACAATGAGCCTTGCTTCTCATCAAAATGGAAATCCTACCTAATATGCTTATTGTTAGAATTAAATAAATTGAGATTTGTATATGGCTCAATAAATTTTTGTTAATGTTTTTATTTATTTAGTTAGTTTATTTATTATGATGATTAGTTAGTTATTTTAACACAAGATCTCTCTCTGTTGCCCAGGCTAAATTGCAGTGGCATCATCATAGCTCACTGCAACCTCAAACTTTTGGGTTCAAGTGGGCCTTCTGCCTCTACCTCCAAGTAGCTGGGATTACAGGCACCCACAATAATGCCCAGCTAGTTTTACTATTTTTTGTAGAGATGGGATCTCACTCTTGCTCAGGTTGGACTTGAACTCCTGACCTCAATCAACCCTCTTGCTTTGGCCTCCCAGAGTGCTAGCATTACAGGCATGAGCCACCACACCTGGCCTAATATTATTATATAAATGCCTAGTATTTAGGCCTAGAGTTTCTTGTCAGAAATGATTTTGAAGGAATTCTTTACTGTTTGCTTACTATGTGTAGGGTAACACCCTTGCTGCTACAGGGAGCCCCAAAGGTGGGCATTATATTCTAATAGGTAGATAAGACCTGCACACTGATAAACATACATAGGGTGGATGTGCTCAAGCCTACAGGCCAGCTGATTATCTTGTAGTTCCCATAGATCAGGGATCTGAGCATGGTTTAGCTAGATTCTCTGCTTCACAGTCTTTCACAGGCTGAAGTCAAGTTATTGATCAGGGCTGTATTCTCATTTGAAGGCTCAACTGGAAAAGGATTCGCTTCTAAACTCATGTTGGAAGAATTCCATTTCCTGAGCATTGTTGGACTGAAGCCCTCAGTTCCTTGCTGGCTGTTGGCTAGAGGCCTCTCACAGTGTTTTGCTATGTGGGCCTCTCCAACATGGCAGCTCACTTCATCAAAGCATGATAATCCAGTAATGCAATAAAGAGTCTATTAGCAAGAGGAAGTCACAATCTTTTGGAACATAATCACAGATGGTAATGATCTGCTCAGGGCAGTGAGGGAAGCAAAACTCTTACTAGCAATTTTCTCTTTGATGCTCTGAGCTGCCATGCAGTGTGCCTCCACCAACACACATGTGGGGACCCCACCTCTTTATGTTTCCCCAGTGGTTTCTTCAGAGTCAGATTCTGGAAGGGAACCAGAAGCCCAGCTTAGTTTACCATCTTATCAGCAACTAGAAGTTTTATGTTAGTTACTCATGTCAATCTCAGCCCCTTTCACAGTTGTGGTATTCCGTCTAGATCTCCTGAAGTCCCCCCTAATAGGTTTAGTGTATGCATCCTATGGGTTTTGCTTCCAAGAGCTCATATGTGCAACTTTCTTCAGAGAACCCCTCTTAGTACCCTAGAACCTCTTCACTCAGATGCTTCCAGAACCAAAAGAGCCTGGGAACTAACAAACTGCAATGGTGGCCTGCAGCCAGTCACTGACTGGTACAGAAGTACAGAATTACAGTAGAACCTCCATAGTTGACCACCTCCTTAAATTGACCTAATTTTCATAGATCGGACATGTATCACATGTATTTTTATAAAAATAACCCTTTAATTGGTACTATATGATAAAACATCAAGAAAGCAGAATGCCTTATGTACCTACACTGTTTCCCCGAAAATAAGACAGTGTCTTATTTTAAAGTGTGCTCCCAAAGATGCGCTAGGTCTTATTTTCAGGGGACGTCTTATCTTTCCTTTAAGTAGGTCTTATTTTAGGAGGATGTCTTATTTTCGGGGAAACGGGGTAGCATTAATTGTGGCATTCTCTACCTTTGCTTTATTGGAGTTACTAAGAATTTCACCCTTGGTGAATTGTGATGGGACGCAGATGGAAGAGGATGCACTGGCATGTGCCATATCTCTAGCATGGAGAACTTAGAGGACATAGCAACAATAATGACAGTGGAATTGGGCTTGAGCCGGTCTAGAGCATGTTAGCTAGCTGCACAAAGTTGGGGCTTAGGCCCCCATGTCATACATCAAGTGATGCATCTCTATCTACTTGTATCTAAGGCCTCACAGGAGGGCTTTTATGCTCAGCTGAGGAAGTCTCCCAAGTTTGGTTCACAGATGGGTTGGCTTGGTACATAGGTGCAAACTGACAGTGGGCTACTGCTACACTATCTGCTCAGAGGTGGCTCCTAGAAGACCAAAGAGGTTAAATCATTGTAATGAGCAGAGCTCTGAGCATTGCACCTGGTCACCCACTTTAAATGATTCCACTGATTGGTCATGGGTCTGGTCCATTATTAGAAGATAGGAACAAGGAGTTTTGGGGGAAAATCTGTGGGAGTGAACACAATGGGAGTGAAGATATTTGCATTACACATTAATGCCTACAAGACAGCATTCATTGAAGAAAAGGGATTAGCAACCTGGTGAACAGAATGACCCATTCAATAGGTGTCAGCCAACCTTTATCTGACTAGCTACCCTAGTCCCTGCCCAATAGGCTCATGAATGTAGTGCTACAGTGACAGAAATGGAGGCTATGCATGAGTCCAAAAGCACAGACTCCTTCTTAACAAAGCCAATCTAGTTATTGCCATTACTGAATGTGTGACCTGCCAATAATGCCGACTGACTCTGAGCCCACAGTACACTATCATTCCTTGAAGAGACCAGCCAGCAACTTGGTGGCAAGGTAACTATGTCGGACCTCTTTCATCCTGGAAAGGACAACAGTTTGTTCTGCCTTGGTTTGATACAGATTCCGAATATGGATTTGTCTTTCCTCCCTGCAGTGCTTTGACAAGATCTATTCTAGGACACAGAACATCTGATTTTCTGACATAGGATCCACAAAACATTTTTTTTTTACTTTTTGGCAAAGGAAGTATAGTGGTGAGCACATAACTGTAATATTCACTGGTCCCACAACACACTACAATGTGTGGAAGTTTCTAGTCATAACTTCCACATCATAACCAGGTACTAACTAAGAAATGACACCTTGTTAGGTTGGGGCATTATCTTTCAGGATATGGTATATATACCTTAAACCAATAAATACCATTATGCTATATTTCATCTCCAGCGAGTTGGACATGCGTCTGGGGTGGAAATAGGAGGAGCCTGATGAATCATTAACTCTCAGAGACCTGGGGGAATGCATGCTTCCTGTCCTCACAAATGTAGGGCATGGAGTGTAGAGTTTCTAGTTCCCAGAGGGAGAATGCTTTGCACCAGGGCACACAAGAAGAGTCACACTAAACTTAAAGCTACAGCTGTGGTGCTATCATTTTGGACTCCACAAAGGCAAAAAAAAAAAAAAAGCAATTGCCATACCGGCAGGGGTAACCAATTCTTGTCATCATAAGGAGCTATTGAAACTGCTCCATAAGGGGCAGGGAGGAATATGTTTGCACTAAGTGGATCCATTGGAGTATCTCTTGCTGCTCCCATGCCAAGTTTTTACTGAAAATGGTCAATGACAGCAATCAGGAGATGACAAAGACATGGTAGTAAGGAGTTCAGATCCCGCAAGGATAAATATATGGTTCATTTCATCAGGCAAACTACCTAGGCTGCCAGAGGGTTAGTTGATGAAGAGGATCTAGTATGGATGGTAGAGAAGACAGATAATGAATATTATTGCTGGGGCCAGGCATGGTAGCTCACTCCTGTAATCCCAGCATTTTGGGAGGCCAAGACAAAAGAATAGCTTGAGGCCAGTAGTTTGAGACCAGTCTGGGCAACATAAGGGCACCTGATCTCTATAAAAAATTTTAAAAATTAGACTGTGGTAGGGCGGCGCCTGTAGCTCAAGAGGAAGTGCGCCAGCCCCATATACCGGAGGTGGTGGGTTCAAACCTGACCCTGGCCAAAAAAGAAAGTAAAAAAAAAAAAAAAAAAAAAGAAAAGTGGACTGTTATGGTGCACACACTTGTAGTCCTAGCTACTTGGGATACGGAGGTCAGGAGTCCGAGGTCAAAGTAAGTTGCGATTGCACCACTGCACTCAGCCTGGGTGAGACTGAGCCAGACTGTCTCTTAAAGAAAAACTTAATCATTGCTGTGGTTTGTCTCACTAGATCTGTGAACAATTAGAATCTTGAATAATCTGTGACAGGACGAAGTGGATTTACTCGGAGAAGCATGTGGTTTTACATGGCACAAGTGGTAGACTGTCCTGGGTACTGTTGGTGCTCTTCCCAGACCCCTTCAGATCCCTTTTTCTTGGTTTTGGAAACTCGTCGGACTGTCCCCCCACCCACCCACGCAGGAGTGTAGCACGTGCACACGCCAGTTCACTGCCCCCACCTCCCAGCTTCTAGGTGGTTCGCAACTAAAGGTCCGTGCCCCCAGCGTCCTGCAGAGAACTTTCCCCCCTTAATCTACAGGGGCGGTTTCACCCAGACCCACCCCAGAACCAGGAGTGTCCGTATCTGCGTCCTCCTACCCTTTCCAGGAAGGACCGTTGCCAATGACTAACTAGTGCACGGTTTTTTAAAAAACCCAGCTCCCTTGCTTCAAGGAGGGTTAAATTCGCTGTGTAATTTATGCTCCAGAGCTACTTGAGATCAAGCCGGGGCTGGTACTTCACCTTAAATTGCTCCCTTGGCTTCTTGTCACCCCTTACTCTGCTCCCTTTTCTTCCTTACTAGTTTCTTCCAGAAGCACTTCCTTAATAAAGTGCTTACTGCACAAGTCCTCAATTGACAACCCAAGATAGTTTCCTCGTAGAAAATAAACGGTTGGTGAACAAATCCTGTATACCAGAATTTTTCTGAAATCTTTCACAGTATCTAGCCCAGCATGGGATAGCTGCCATGGAGTCGATACAAGTGGTTTGGATTTTCTTTATCTAGAAAGATTTGATGATCCTAGATAGTGATTCTGGTACTATATTACACGGTGGGATATCTGTAAACTACCAGTGATTTCTTGAACGTAAAACGTACGGACAGATTGTTTTGTACAACCCTGACTTCAAGTTTTCGATCCCTTGTCAGACCATGTTTCAGACAGTGTTCCAGTTGGTGCGGGGACAGCCTGCCGGCCAAGAGTCAGCTGAGACAGGCAACTTGAGCTTTATAGAAAGTCAGGGGCCTTGAAGTTAAGCAAGTCCTAGCTCCACCCCAACCAGCTGTTATGACCTTGGCCACATTTTATTCCTGTTAAAATGAAGTTCCTAGCTCGTGCCTCACAGGATTCAAAGTAAGATGAGCGTACAAAGTGCTTAGCGTTGCTCCTGGATATAGGGAAGTTCAAGACTGGTTTTCTTTCCGAGAGGGGAACAGCCCTCGAGGGAGTTGGGAGACGAGAGGTCGAGATGAGGTTGAAGTGTTTTCGTTCATTTAAATTTGCTGAGCGCTGTTTTCCTTCCAGCGCATGGGACACAATACGTTACATGCCAAAGGGAAAGAGGACGTCACCTCGTCCTAAAAGGGACAGCCTAGGGGAGAACGAGCCCTGAGACGTGGCTTCCAATCGCCTTTCCCGACCCTCCCCCACCGCCGTCAGCGCAGGGCAGAAGTAGGTGAAGGGTGGAAGCCCCGGGCCGCGCCGCGGAGGCGGACGCCCGCCGCCCGTTTCCTAGCAACGCCTGCCCCGCCCCGCCCGGCTGGCGCGCCGGCGCCTAGAAGCGGGACGGGGGAGGGGAGCGGGCGCCGTTACCATGGCAGCGGGGCCGCCGCGCCCGTCGCCGGTGGCGCCTGCGGAAAGCGCCCGCCTGGGCCCCCGCGTGGGCGGCCGGGTGGCGTCCGCGCCTGGCTCCCGCGCCCGCCGGACCGAACCTCGTTCTGGCGAAGGAACGTGGTCCGCCCGGAAGGCCAGTTGGCCCTGACTCAACCCTTCGCGGACTGGGCCGGCTAACGGCTTGGAGACTTTCCACTTTGTCTCCTGGGGACCCAGTTGGTCGGTCGTCGGGGCTGGGTGCAGGCTGAGGGAATTTTTTTGGTTTTGGAAACTCGTCGGACTTTCCCCCCACCCACCCACGCAGGACTGTAGCACGTGCACACGCGCATGTCTGTGGCCTGGTGGCCGGTCCTCCCAGAAATGTTCCCTCACCTGAAGGATCTGTGATCTTGGGGCTAAAATATGCAGAAAACTGAGCGGCTTCCAAAATCTCACTTTAAAACAACACTGGCAATCAGTATCAGATTTTTTCGAGGGCCATTTTAAGCTGAAAACGTCCATGCCTGGAAGGGTATTTTGGATTTTGGACTTGAATTTGCATTCTTCTAAATCCCTTTTTGCAAGGAGCTGCAATTGGAGAAACCAGTTGTGGGGAATTAAATTTAAGCGTACAACCCTCTAGCTAAGGGCAATAATGGTCGCTCTGCCAAAGGACCCACTCCCAAAGACAAAGCGGCAGGATTCTCGTTCCCTGGCTTGAGAGTGTTTTTAACAGAGGCGGAGTCAGTCACGTGTTTGTGAGTTTAATCAAATTGACAAGGGCTCTGAGTGAGAAAAGCTTGCTATCTAACTCGAAGACAACATTAGGTACATAGAGATGCATTTTCTTTGGACTTATTTGAATCAGAGCTTTTCAAATGGCATATTCTGCATATATTTTTCTCAATCTGATGCAACTGGAAAATTTAAATCAAAATGCTATTTCTTATATTCATTTTATGGCAAATGTGCTGGTAAATGTGTCTGGGCTGAGATTACGCATTTTCGTGATCAACAAGGAAATGCGCAGCAATCACTGTGAATTGAGCACCTTGCTGATTGAGCATAATCTTAAGAGTGAGAATACTCCATAGTATATTTCAAAAGCATATTCACAGCTAACCTTTTTCCGCTCCAAAGGATCATTCGCTTGGAACTACTTATAATTCACTTTGCCAGAGTTTTAATTTATTCCCCAGCCACTTCTATACGCTTTTTAGTTTGAAAACATGAGTGTGGTTGGGCACGTGACAATAAAAAAGTAATACTAGTCTATATACGGTATATGTATTTTATATATGTACATATATTTTATATATACATACATACATATCGTCTTATTCCCAGATAAATTTTTGCCCAGTATTGAAACAGAACCTTTAATTTGTGTAGTTGAAAGTAGAGGATAAAATTCTGAAAGCTGAATCAAGAGTCTGCAAACCATAGTTTCATGTTTAGCACTTACTGAAAAATAGAAAAGAGCATATGAAACTGTGTATATCTAATGACCTTTTTTGTGCAAAGGGCAAGTCACTAAATTGCTTTAAATTTGGTAGTTTAAATGTTACGGTGGCAAAAACAAAAAATTAAACATAACCATGTTAAATAAATAACAATAAAATATTAACGTTTGAAACATTAATTTTTATTTGGTGATTTTCACAGTCTCTCCATTCATTATCCTGAAGTTCCTCCCACAGAGGTTATTGTAAGTTTGCACCCAGAACGACTTAACTTCAGGGTATTGGTAAGGGCCCACAAGTATCTGGCATGTAGAACTGCCAAGATCAGCTGTTTAACTGGTTGGTCTCTCTGGTTAGAGATTTAGTTATGCAGTTGAGTTAGCCCAACCTTCATTCATTATACTTCCTTTGACTGCTTTGGAGAGTTAAATAGAACCAGAGCAGCCCATAGGATTTATGCGTGCCCTACTTTATTAATAATATTGGAATGTTGAGAACCTCACTACATTTTCTACATAATTTCCTGAAGTGAGGTGATCTCCATACAGCCATTCCAGTTAGTTTCCAGAATTACAAGGTTTTTGCCTTATCATTTATGGTTATTGTTACCTTGGGAACCTAATATTTATCAAACACAAGATCCATTTTGCATGCTCACCTTTTCCTCTTTTTCAAATAATCAGTGACCTTAAGCTTTAAGCATCTTATCATTATTACAGACTACCAGCCTCTTATCTAATCCTGCATTAAACTCAATTTACTGCTTTATCTATACTCCTTTAATCTTTTAGAAGCTTATCATAATATGGACTCTTTAATGAAATATTTTTATCATAAGAATAAAATAACCTTTCTCTATCTTTCCAGATTTCCTTCCTTTTGCCTATATTCCTTTATTCTTTAAACGTTCGTGTTTCTCAGTTTTATTTTGTATATATGATGAAATAAACCAAAATGCTTATCTTGTTACCACAGAAATGGTTTCATTACGGAAAAATACGGAACCTTCTTGTTTAATTCTTAATGTCTTAGGTTTACCTCTTCTGATCTCAGGAAAATACAAATGCCTGTGTTGGTAGAAGACTCCCCAATCCTGAAATCCTAAAATATTTTTTCCAATCAATATGCGAATCTACCTAAAATTATTAAATCATTCCTTGGCATTTGAAGAGGCAGTATTATGTGCTAGTTAAGAGACTAGACTCTGGCCACAGCCTTGGATTCAAGTCCTGGTTCTAACACTTACTGGTTGTGTGACTTGAATAACAGTCTTTAACGTCTCTAGGCCTCAGTTTTCTCATCTGTAAAATGAGGATAACAGCACTTAGCTCATTAGGTTTGGGTGTTTTTAAGGATTATATTAGATAGTTCTTGGAAATTGCTTGGTGTGCACTCAACACTCAATAGATGTCTGCCATGGCTGTCATCAGCATTATTATTGCCCATATTAAAACATGACTTCCATGGTCACCAATTAACTCAGCCCCAATTAATTAATCAGATTAGACTAGCTACAGAGAACCAGGATTCTGATAGGACATAAAACAGACATTCTGATCAAGGAAAAGGGGAAAGTCCAGAGCATGGGCCAGCTGGACGGGAGCACACATGGGTATCTTGGGAAGCTAAAGCACAGTCACTGGCACCTGAGATGATAAAGTGGGATGAAGAAGAGTCAGCACCAACAGTAGAATAATGTTCACAAAATTAGTCTTGACGTAGACAGATAAAGCTACGAGAGATAAGATTTTTAAATACATGTAAGATTGTGAGATCTATTATATAGGAAAAAATATGAAAAAATGGAGGAATTTGATGAATTCAAAAGGCTAAGGCCTAGAAGGGAAGATGTTTTTTCTCAGTTGAGGTTCCTGGCAGAGATCAGAAACTTCTCCAGGTAATTTAAGCAGAAGGAAATTTGTTACAGGGTGATAAATGGCTTCCAGACTTGTCTTTAAGGTTGGGGAAACACTCTAGGGGTCTAAACCACCGCCCAGCATAAGGTCACTGCAGGAAATGCTACTTTTTTGGCAATGGGAAACAACCTACCAATTTGTGAAGCTGCCTCTACAGCTGCTGGCTTGGGAGCCACACTGTCACAGCCATGATCAGAAATCTGCCCACATTCAGAAAACCACTGACATTAAGAAGGCACCGTGATGGGCAAGTCTCCAGTTTAGCTGTCAGCGTGGGAGCTATGGCACCCTCATGAAATCCACAGCAGGAAAATGGATACCTCATGCCTTGCTTTGACACCTGCAAGGCTGGTGACTCCACACTGAAATCTTTGTTAACTCCATTGAAGAAGTGCCCAATGACTCCTTGACCATGCTTGCAAATAGAAACAGCAGAAGCTGCAAAAGTGAAGCTGTAACCAGCCAGTGTTTCATAAGAACCTAAATTATATTCAGAACTTTCTTCCAAGACAGTGTGAAAGTATGTGGTGTCCGCCTCTGCAGAGGAGAAGGTCATGATAAAAGGAGGTTGGAGTGGCCCCTGAGCACAAATCCACCTTATCCACTATAGACCAGGCCTTTGGACGTTAAATGTTCATACGCTTGTTTTCCTAAATTTAAGACAATAACAAGGACAACAGGTCCTTACTAACACTTCGGTGCATTTATCCTCTCCCCCCATGGTGACCCACACTTCTCTGTATCCATTTCTGGGTAATGTTTATTTTTCCCTTTAGCCCAGCTTGATGTCTCACAACCTGTGGGCTGAAAGATCAAGTAAATCATGACCAAAAAACACTTTATGAAAAATTAAGTGCAATGGGGAAGGAATGAAAAGTTTAGTTGATTATGTATCTCAAGCAAGAAGCAGTACAGTTAATCAGTATGCACCAAAACGATCAGCACAGTTTTGCCATCTTTATGGTAGTTTGTTTATGCCAGCAGCAAAGAAGCCTGGAGAGCAAGTGGAGATGAAATTACAAAAGGCATTTTCCACAGCTTGTTGATAATTGAATATTTTTCCTTGTAAGAAATGGTCCAAAGCCTGGAAGAAGTGGTAGTTAGTTGGTGCAAGGTCTGGTGAATATAGTGGACGAGTTTCCAAGTCCAGCCTCTGTTTTGAGCAGTGGTGTTTGTGTGACAGCGTTGTCTTGCAAGAGTATTGGCCTGTTTCCATTGCTCAGTCTGGCAAGCAACCTCATCATTTCATCCAGTTAGTGGCAGGAGACGTGCACTATAATTGATTGACCAGGTTTCATTTAGCGTTAGTGGATAGTATCAGCACTGGAACGCCAGATATTATGAGACTTTTTTTTGATGAATATTTGGTTTTTGACTGTGTTTTGGCACTTCATGTTTATCCAACCATTGTGCTGAACACTGTGATTGTTGAAACAAACCCATTTTTCATCACATGTAGCAGTCTAGAGATGGTTTGCCTTTATGTTGTGACAGCAAAGCAAGGCAAGCATCCAGATCATTTCTCTTCTGACGCTCATTTAATTCCTGCAGAACTCATCTGTCCAGCTTCTTTACCTTGCCAATTTGTTTCAATGTCCCAATATTGTTGAATAGTAACATCAAATCTTGTTGCTAATTTGTGTGTAGGTAGAGATGGATTTGCTTCTACCTTGGTCTCTGGTCACCTGCATGGTTCACTTTCAAGTTTAAAATCACCAGAACAAAACCTCTCAAACCAGCTATGTGCTGTGCATTCATTAGCCAAATCCTTCCCAAACACTTGAAGACAGCTTCACGCTGTCTTCACTGCATTGGTTCCATGATAGAACTCATATTCAAAAATAACACAAATTTTTGACTTACCCATGGTCTCACAAAAATTGTTCTAAAAAAATTTTGAAAGATAATCACAAGCTGAAATTTGCATTTGAAAGAATGAGGATGTACCTTCGTGATAAAAAAAGAAGCATCAAAGTGAAATCAACTGTCAAACTTAGTGCCTAAGGAAATTGGACATTTCGTACTTAATAGCCTAATACATGGAGAGCAAGAAAAAACATGAGTAGCCACTGCAGTCATCATTTTTGCTATCAATTGCAAGTCAAAGTTGATATTTATAACTTCCTTCTTCTACTATTTATTCCCTGTAGTCTTTGTTCCCAGCCCGTTGGTCAGAGAGTTCTTTCTTTGCCTGTTACATGGTTGACATCCTCATGTCTGAGGTGTCTGAGTTCTAGGAATGCTAAAGTCTTCTCTAATATTGTCCACTAGATGTGGTACCAGAGGCCCCCCAGAGAATCTACTGGCCCCCACAGTAAAGCACCTTTAATTGTTCCTGATAGGAGGAGCCCAGTGATCAGAAGGGAAGCCTCAATTTTCAACCTAGTGGAACCCCCTGTGCCCCAATGGCTGCCTAGGGTTCATAAACTAAATCAAACAAAACCCAAAGTTTAAGATGATTTAAATTTAAGCATAGAAACGTTTAAAGAAGATCAAACCTGTAATATTTATCTTGCATGTCAAGAAGAATCTGTATATATTTGTTAATTTTGTTTTAAGAGAATTTAACATCTTGGTTAAACAGATCAGTCATTATTCTAAATAAAAATTATAATTGATTTAGGTTTCTGATTTCTAAATTGAAGTCTTTCCACATGTATACAAAATATTGGAACACCTGAGAGAGCTTAAGACTCAATGTAGTTGTAAAATTACAGTTACAAATTCTATATACATATGGTTACAAGGTTCTATGTGGTTTATTCCATTTACAAGAATAATACATGAGAGGAGGTGGAGCAAGATGGCGGCCGAGTAACAGCTTCCCTGCAACTGGGCATGGTGAGTCTAGGGAGATAAGACTCCAGCTATCTCTGACTGGTGGGATTTGCCTATAACCATCCCTTTGAGGATACAGGGAGTCAGCAAGGGACTTCTGGACCCCAAGAGGAGGACAAAAACAGTGGAAAACTGGCAAGTGGTTGCATGTGTTCAATCGACCTAATCCCATAGGCAGCCGTAAGTACAAGCAGCAGTGAGACTGCAAACTGGAAAGGCCTTACCTGTGAACTGTTGCGGTGTTTTTGGACTTGGCACTCACTTGAACTGCCTTGGAAAGAGGTTGAGCAGGAGTGAGGAGAACGTTGGGCATTGTCTATGGCCCCAGACTGACCCGCTGAGCCGGACGGAGCTAATAGTGTTTGGCTGTGGGCCACAGGGAGCCATTGTGAGAGAACTTCCCCGGCAAGCTCCGCCCTCAGGGTCACAGAGCAAGTATCGGGTGGGAGCTAGTAACCTAGTGACTGAGCAGCCTAAAGGCGGGGACTGAGCTGCCTTACAGCCTTAACCCTCAGGGGCAGAGTGAAACTGGTTTTGGCACACTGCAGCCTCAGGCTGTTGCCCTGGGTAGAGTGCCATGGTGTCACAAGCTCATAGCAACCTCAAAATCCTAGGCTTGGAATCACCCAGACCTCCATAAGAGCTGCGCCGCGATCCCAGACCCGCAACCCGCTCCTACTGGGCCTCCGATGCTCTGACCAGGAACTGCAAGAGCCACGCAACCCTGCATCCTCCCTCCTGAACTCACCCTGTCTCCACACCAGCCCACTCCTCTGCTCCTCTGGCCAGGAACTCTAGTAGCCATGTGCCCTCCGGAGCTCTCCCTGCCTCTGCGCGGAGCCCTTCTCCTGGCCAGAGACTGCTGGAGCCTTGGGCTCTCCGTGCCAAAGTGACTGGGTGCCAGTCACTCCCAGAACTGTGCGCACCACTTCCCACTCTGTTGCTGGATCCGGGTGTGTCACACTCCAGAGCTGCTTCCACAACAAGAACTCGCTGGCTGGGGGACCCCAGAGGAACTACACAGGGTCCTCCCTACAAAGATCCAGCAACAATAGAGTGATCCCGCTGGGGTCTAATCTTGGAGAGACACCTCCCCAACTCTGAGGATGGCCAGAGGCAATGGTGAAAAACAATCATGAGGTGAAATCAACAGAAAAACTCTGGTAATATGAATAATCAGAGTAGATCAACTCCCCCAAGGATCAATGGGGCAGACACAGCACAAGATCCCATCACAAACAAATAGCTGAGATGTAAGAAATCAAATTCAGAATCTGGATAGCAAATAAGATCAAATTAGAATTCCAAGCAGTAACATAAAAGATATCTCAAGAATTCAACAAATTCAAAGACCAAACAACCAAAGATTTTGACACCTTGAGACAAGAAGTTGCAGCCCTCAAAGATCTGAGAAACACAGTAGAATCGCTCAGTAACAGAATGAAGCAAGCAGAAGAAAGGATTTCTGGCATTGAAGACAAAGCTTTCGAATGCTCCCAAACTCTCAAAGAGGAAGAGAAATGGAGGGCAAAAACAGATCACTCTCTCAGAGAGCTCTGGGATAATTTGAAGAAAACCAATATTCGTCTTACAGGGATCCCCGAAAGTGACGAAGTGGCTTCACAAGGCACAGAGTCTCTTCTCCATGAGATTATAAAGGAGAACTTTCCAAACATGCCAAGAGATTCTGAAATTCAGATAGCAGACAGTTTCAGAACTCCAGCATGACTCAACCTAAATAAGACATCCCCCAGACACATCATAATCAATATCACTAAAGTTAATATGAAGGAGAAACTTCTGAAAGCAGCCAGATGAAAGAAAACCATCACCTACAAGGGGAAGAATATTGGAATAACTGCAGATCTCTCTGCTGAAACATTTCAAGCTAGAAGAGGTTGGTCATCGACTTTTAATCTCCTAAAACAAAATAACTTTCAACCCAAGATCCTGTACCCAGCTAAACGGAATTTCATTTATGACGGAGAAATTAAATACTTCAACGACATTCACATGTTGAAGAAATTTGCCATAACTAAACAAATTTCTCCAGGATATTCTCAGACCTATCCTCCATAAAGACCAGCGTAATCCCCCACCACAAAAATAAACCCACCCAGAAAATTTTGATCAAATTCCAACTTCCACAGTTGCAAAAGGATTAAAAATGTCCACCGGACTCTCAAAAGGCTTATCAATACTCTCAATTAATGTGAATGGTTTAAATTGTCCTCTAAAGAGGCACAGGTTGGCTGACGATACAAAAACTCAAGCCCAATATCTGCTGCATACAAGAATCTCATCTTACATTAAAAGACAAATATAGACTCAAGGTGAAGGGATGGTCATCTATACTCCAGGCAACTGGAAAGCAGAAAAAAGCAGGCGTTGCAATTCTATTCACAGATGCAATAGGCTTTAAACCAACCAAAATAAGGAAGGATAAGGATGGACACATCATATTTGTTAAAGGTAATACTCAATATGATGAAATTTCAATTATTAATATTTATGCACCCAACCAGAACGCACCTCAATTTATAAGAGAAACTCTAACAGACATGAGCAACTCTATTTCCTCTAGTTCCATAGTACTTGTAGATTTTAATACCCCTTTAGCAGTGCAGGATAGATTCTCCAAAAAGAAGATAAGCAAAGAAATTTTAGACTTAAACTTAACCATTCACCATCTGGACTTAACAGACATCTATAGAACATTTCATCCCAACAAAACTGAATGCACATTCTTCTCATCAGCCCGTGGAACATACTCCAAAATCGACCACATCCTAGGCCAAAAATTTAACCTCAGCAAATTAAGAAAAAATAGAAATTATTCCTTGCATCTTCTCAGACCATCATGGAATAAAAGTTGAACTAAATAACAACAGGAACCTCAATACCCATACAAAATCATGGAAGCTAAACAACTTTATGCTAAAGGATAGATGGGTTATAGATGAGATTAAGAAGGAAATCACCAAATTTTTGGAAAAAAACAACAATCAATACATGAACTACCAGAGCCTCTGGGATACTGCAAAGGCAGTCCTAAGACGGAAATTTATAGCACTGCAAGCCTTCCTCAAGAAAACAGAAAGAGAGGAAGTTAATTACTTAATGGGACATCTTAAGCAACTGGAGAAGGAAGAACACTCCAACCCCAGCAGAAAAAACACCCCAAACCCAGCAGAAAAAAAGAAATAACCAAAATCAGAGCAGAATTAAATGAAATTGTGAAAACAAAAGAATTATACAACAGATCAATAATTCCAAAAGTTGGTTTTTTGAAAAGATCAAGAAAATAGATAAACCTTTGGCCAACCTAACCAGGAAAAAAGAGTAAAATCTCTAATTTCATCAATCAGAAATGATAATGATGAAATAACAACAGACCCCTCAGAAATTCAAAAAATCCTTAATGAATACTACAAGAAATTCTACTCTCAGAAATATGAAAATCTGAAGGAAATTGACCAATACCTGGAAGTACGCCACCTACCAAGAGTTAGCAAGAATGAAGTGGAAATGTTAAACAGGCCTATATCAAGTTCTGAAATAGCATCAACTATACAAAATCTCCCTAAAAAGAAAAGCCCAGGACCAGATGGCTTTACGTCAGAATTCTACCAAACCTTTAACGAACGAGTACTTATATTACTAAACCTCTTCCAAAATAGAGAAAAAGAAGGAATGTTACCCAAAACATTTAATGAAACAAACATCACCTTGATCCCCAAACCAGGGAAAGACTCAACAAGAAAAGAAGATTATAGACCAATATCACTAATGAATATTGATGCTAAAATACTCAATAAGATCCTAACAAACAGAATCCAATAACACATCAAAAAAATTATACACCACGACCAAGTGGGATTTATCCCAGGGTCTCAAGGCTGGTTCAATATACGTAAATTTATAAATATAATTCAGCACATAAACAAACTAAAAAAGACCATATGATTCTTTCAATTGATGCAGAAGAAGCTTTTGATAATATCCTGCATCCCTTCATGATCAGAACACTTAAGAAAATTGGTATAGAAGGGACATTTCTTAAACTAATAGAGGCCATCTATAGCAAACCCACAGCCAAAATCGTATTGAATGGAGTTAAATTGAAATTTTTTCCACTTAGATCAGGAACCAGGCAAGGTTGCCCATTGTCCCCATTGTTTTTTAACATTGTAATGGAAGTTTTAGCCATTGCAATTAGGGAAGAAAAAGTGATCAACGGTGTCCGCATAGGGTCAGAAGAGATCAAACTTTCACTCTTTGAAGATGATATGATCGTATATCTGGAAAACACTAGGGATTCTACTACAAAACTTTCAGAAGTGATCAAGGAATACAGCAATGTCTCAGGTTACAAAATCAACACTCATAAATCTATAGCCTTTATATATACCAACAATAGCCAAGCTGAAAAAACAGTCAAGGACTCTATTCCTTTCACAGAAGTGCCAAAGAAGATGAAATATTTGGGAGTATACCTAACAAAGGACATGAAAGATCTCTACAAAGAGAACTATGAAACTCTAAGAAAAGAAATAGCCAAATATGTTAACAGATGGAAAAACATACCATGCTCATGGCTGGGAAGAATCAACATTGTTAAAATGTCCATACTGCCCAAAGCAATATATAATTTTAACGCAATTCCTATTAAAGCTCCATTGTCATACATTAAAGATCTTGAAAAAATAATACTTCGTTTTATATGAAATCAGAAAAAAACTCGAATAGCAAAAACATTACTCAGCAATAAAAACAAAGCAGGAGGAATCACGCTACCAGACCTGAGACTATATTGGCACAAAAACAGAGAAGTAGATGTCTGGAACAGAATAGAGAACCAAGAGATGAATCCAGCTACTTACTGTTATTTGATCTTTGACAAGCCAATTAAAAACATTCAGTGGGGGAAAAGATTCCCTATTTAACAAATGGTGCCGGGTGAACTGGCTGGCAACCTGTAGAAGATTGAAACTGGACCCACACCTTTCACCATTAACTAAGATAGACTCTCACTGGATAAAAGATTTAAACTTAAGACATAATACTATAAAAATACTTGAAGAAAGTGCAGGCAAAACTCTTGAAGGTATGGGCCTGGGTCAATATTTTATGTGGAGGACTCCTCAGGCAATTGAAGCAGTATCAAAAATACACTACTGGGACCTGATCAAACTAAAAAGCTTCTGCACAGCCAAGAACATAGTTAGTAAAGCAAGCAGACAGCCCTCAGAATGGGAGAAAATATTTGCAGGTTATACCTCCCATAAAGGTCTGATAACAAGAATCCACAGAGAACTCAAACATATTAGCAGGAAAAGAACACGTGATCCCATCTCAGGTTGGGCAAGGAACTTGAAGAGAAACTTCTCTAAAGACAGGCGCACAATCTACAGACACATGAAAAAAAGCTCATCATCCTTAATCATCAGAGAATTGCAAATCAAAACTACTCTGAGATATCACCCAACCCCAGTAAGAGTAGTCCACATAACAAAATCCCAAAACCAGAGATGTTGGCATGGATGTGGAGAAAAGTGCACACTTCTACACTGCTGGTGGGAATGCACACTAATACATTCCTTCTGGAATGATGTCTGGAGAATACTTAGAGACCTAAAAAATAGACCTGCCATTCGATCCTATAATTCCTTTACTAGGTTTATACCCAGAAGACCAAAAATCACAATATAACAAAGACATCTGTACCAGAATGCTCATTGCAGCCCAATTCATAATTTGCAAGTCATGGAAGAAGCTGAAGTGCCCATCAACCCACGAATGGACTAGCAAATTGTGGTACATGTACACCATGGAATATTTTGCAGCCTTAAAAAAAGATGGAGACTTTACCTCTTTCATGTTTACATGGATGGAGCTGGAACATATTCTTCTTAGCAAAGTATCTCAAGAATGGAAGAAAAAGTATCCAATGTAGTCAGCTTACTATGAAGCTAAATTATAGCTTTCACATGAAGGCTATAACCCAACTATAGCACAAGACTATGAGCAAAGGGCCAAGGAAGGGGAAGGGAGGGGGGAGGTTAAGGTGGAGGGAAAGTAATGGGTTTGGCCACACCTACGGTGCATCTTAGAATGGGTACAGGCAAAACTTACTAAAGGCAGAATACAAATGTCTACATACAATAACTAAGAAAATGCCATGAAGGCTACGTTGAATAGTTTGATGAGAATATTTTAGATTGTTTATGAAACCAGAACATTGTACCCCTTGATTGCACTAACTTACACAGCTATGATATAACGATAAAAAAATAAATTAAATTAAATTAAAAAAAAGAATAATACATGAAAGTGGGAAGGTATTTTTGTTGTTGTTAAGATAGACACCTAAGTTGTGTTAAAAGGAAATCTAATACATCAAATAAGTAAATGTATTTGAAAATGGTTAAAGGAGTTTTAACTAAATTTAGAAAAGCCCCCTTATAAGTGATTATCAAACTTTACTAGCTTTACACATAAAATATAAGAGCTGTACGTTGAATCTAAGACAGGGCTTGACAAACTTTCTTTAATGAAGATCCCCATAGTAAATATCTTAGGCTTTGTAGGCTCTATGGTCTATGTTGTAACCACTTAGCTCAGCCACCATGCCACAAAACAATATGTAAATGAACAGGTGTGGCTGTTTCTAATAAAACTTTACTTACATAAAAGGCAGCCAGCCAGACTTGCCCACAGGCAGTTTGCCAACCTCTGATCAAAAAGATGGGAGATTTTTTTAATGTATAAGTTTTTTAATTTATAACTTCAGTAAGCCTAATATTAAATATAGTAACCACTGAATAATCTTTGCTGTACACAAAAGCCACCCTCAGGGTATCTAAAAATTGACATTTAAATGAGCTTTATGGCCTTAGAGCCAATGTTATATAGCAGAAAGTGGATGAGTTTTGGAGTTTGAGACCTAGTTTCCAGTCCTGGCTCTCCTACTCAAGTAACTACACTGTTTGGGGAAAATAATTTAGTCTTTGATTTTTGTGAAGAGAAGAATATAATCAAAATACACTCATAGATTTGTTGTGCTATTCAAATGAGACATAAAAATGTATATTGAAACTAGAAAGTATCTTTCTAAAATAGAATACTATTATTGTAACTGAAGTATAAATGCGTTTGCACAATTTGTTGGTCCCCAAAATATAACAAGAATTTTGAATAATTTCATACCATACTTATGGCTTGAATAATTTAAATCTTGGTTGCAACTAATGTATGATGTTCTGGTAATCAGAATTTGAATTAGTATACTACTCAGAAACATATCTCTTTAACATTGAAAATATTAACATAGGCATTTTATAATTTCAACACTTTCAACATGGATTCTTAATAAGGCTAACTTCTTTCCCAGGAAAAGCCCAATTTTAAAAATTTAATTCATGTTTTTGTGCCAGAGCTTGCTGAGTGGCTTTAGAGTTGGGAAGATACTGAGAACTCATTCAATTCAATCCTTTGTGTTTACAAATAAATATTTTGAGGATTCAATAGTTTAAGTGACTTGTCCAAAGAGCATGTTATTTGGAACACATTTATAATTGAATTATGTTGTTAGTTAAAGCACAAAAGCAAAAATGGTGGATTCTTTATATCTGTAGAACCTGTGACATGTATGTTCTGAATCTTTTGCAAATAATATACAACTAGAAAGAGTAGATAAGTGATTTACAGCTGAGAATGCATCCTATACTTTTCTAATAGAGTGAACTATTTGGAATCATATGAGAAGGGAAAAGAATTCATTCCTTCACGTTCTTTATTTTTCTCATTTGTACTATAATTCCTCTGTAGGTTTCCTAAGATATATTGATAGAAGAAAATAGTAAACACATCAACTCTAACACTCTTTTCCCGTGTTTGTCCACAGAGGATTTGCCTATTTTGTTCACTACTTTATTTTATTTACTCTAATCTGCTCCCCATAAGAAACACCACCGAGGACGATTGTCGAAGGTGTATGTTTTCATGCTGGCATTGAAAAGCATTAATAGAAGTTCAATATGGAAATCCCAATAGGCTGAGATAAACTCAGAACTGTAAAATATAATTTCCTTTCAGACCTATGGTAGAGAATGGCTTGCTGAACTCCAACTAAAACAACTCCATGTCATTTTTTTAGTATCAAAAAAAGGAGCCAATTTTTATACTTTCTTTTATCTTAATCTTGTTACAGAGTTTAGAAAACTGGGTTTCCCACAGACATACATTTGCCTGACCAGCATGGACTTATGTTAGGAGTCCGTCCCTTCCTTTCCTCCACATTGCCATTCCATCCTCTCTAGATGTATAGAATACATACCTGTATATGTGTTTCATTATAAAATTGGTATTATGCTTATATATAATTGTGTAACTTGCTTTTGTCACTTGATATGGATGTTTTCTCCGATGAGTAAGTGTTCTTTTGCAGCCTGGTATTTAATGGCTACACAGTATTCCATCAACCAGATGAACCATCATTTATTTACCCACTCTATTGTTGGACATTTGCATTTACAATTTTTCACTATTATAAATAATGTCGTGAGGAATAGCCATATACATAAATCTTTGTGCTCAGTTCTGCTCATTTCTGTAAGATGAAATCCTAGACTTGAAATTACTAGGCCAATGAATATGAATATTTGCAAAACTTTTTATATATAATGATCCCAATAATAACCATTTATTGGACTATATATCCTGGACACTGTACTCAAAGCTTTATAAACAATCTCATTTAATCCTCACAACAAATTTATGAAGTGCTGTTAATATCCATAATTTCCAGAGGAAATTGAGACCTGTGCCCAGAAAATGGTTAGTAAGTGACAGAAGTTGGCAGAACTAGCATGTAAACCTGAGTCTGATCTGATTTCAAGGCTGATATTCTTAAATCGCTGTACTATATTGCCCCTTCTATAAAACATCTTCCACAAAAGATTTTTACAATTTAAATTTCTCCCAGCCATACATGAGTGGGAGAAATAGTTTCTCAATACTATTGAGGATTCTTTGATTGTGAGCGAAGCTGAACAATTTCTTTTCATGTTTGTTGGCTGTTTGTACTTCCTTGTGCATTGTCTATTCATGTCTTTTGCAAAGAATACATGTCTGAAATATTTCCTTTTGAACTAGAGAGTCAGATGATCTGAATTCTAATCACAGCTAATTAGCTACAAGATGTCAGGAAAAATCACTGCAGAGTTCTGGGTCTCCATTTCCTCTTGTGGAAAATTAAATAGTTAAATTAAATAATCCCATGATCCATGTCTACAGTTTTGGGATTCCATCCATTGGGCAATTTACCCATCGTCAATCCTTTTCACTGGGCAATGTAAGAGAAAGTAGGTGGTCACCTATGCAGTATATTTTCATTTGAGTCATTAAAAGATGCTCCAAAACATTTCTCCCAGCTCTTGAGATCCATGTGCTTAAAATTCCACCCTTCACTGCCTGGGAGGTTGACGGCTTTCTGTCTTCCTCTGCTAAGTCTGTCCTTTTTGCTTCAAAGTTCCTTATCTTTGGCTTGGCCAGCATTCTTTGTTATGTGTGTGATTTGGGCCTACTCAGATGCTTTCTTGGGCACCTCTTTGCCCCTTTGCCCTAAACCGCTGGGATTCCCTGGCCTTGCCCTTGACCTCTTCCTCTTTGTTGATGGGGTTCCTTGAACACACTATTACTCTTGAACCCTTGAACATGATGTTCTCTTCCCCTAGAATGTTCTTCCTCCCTTTCTTTACAACTGAGTTTGATACAGGCTAAAACTTGATACATGGGTTTGGAATCAGCCAGGTAAAGATTCAAGTACAGGTTCTGTCCTGTACTAACTACATGACCTTGGGTTGGTGATATATCCTCTCTGACTTCCATTTCCTTATCTGTATAATGTATAATGGAGTAGTGATGTTATCTACCTCTTAAGATTGTCGAGAGAAGGAAATGAGATAATGTATATAAAACGTGGCACAAAATGCTTAATTTTTTTAGCTTTCCTGGCACTTCATGCATACATCTACCATAGCATTAACATACTGTATTCTGAACATTCATTGTTTCATTTTTATTAATTAGTACTATGTCTGGCACTCAGCAGCTATTTGTTGAGGAAGTAAATGAAGCAAATGGCAGATACCTTTGAAGACCTTTTTTAGGGTGTGGTGGTGATTTTTATTTTTTGTACTTACTATAGTTTGTTTGTTTGTTTTACTAACACCCCATCAGGAATTGCTTTCCACTCTGACACAACAGGAAACAAAATTCATTCTCTGAAATGGTTTACAGGGGTGCTCAACCTTTTTTCCTCTGTGGCACGTTGAAAGAAGCATTGTCTTGGGCCACAGAGTAAATACGAAGTACATAAACACTAAAGAAAGCATGTGGCCCAGAGGCCACAAGTTGGACACCCCTGGTTAGATGTTTAGGGTTGGAGAAAGAGGATGCCCAACCCAGAGAATCAGAATGGCACCAAATAGGGAGGTGAGACTGTGCTGGAGACACACTTTACCTCCTTGTGCCTTCACTGTGGATATTCTAAGCAGGCATCCTAACTTCTCTGCTTTTCTCTCTAATTCGAGCAGAAACTTTGGCCATATTACCTAATCATTATGGGAAGGTTTGGGCCTACTCATACAAGTATGTAGAAGATAGTTGACGTTACCTGTTTATCTCTGAATGTCTCTTGTACAATATCACAGAGCAACCAAACAATAAAACATCTTAAACCAGGTATCATCACTACGATAAAAGAACATACATGTTTGGAAAATGGACTGTCTGGGAAGGCGGCCAGAGGGGCAGAGAGAGCAGAGAAAGCAAGAAGATTGAATGGGAAGTGAGAGGCCTCCAGGCTTATTGAAAACTGAGATGTCTTTAGGGGAAGAAAAATCAATATGAGCTATGAATCTTTTAGCATAGGCTGATGTTGAAAAGCATCACAATAGTTTCTTTAAAGAGTTTAAAAATAATTATCCACATACATTAGCCGCTGTTTCTTTAAAGAGAAAACCTCACAAGTACTATTTTCCAAAAACAATTTTAAAGAGTAAAGTCGCCTCTTATACGAAACGAAGCCCAAAGTGCCACATGGGTTCATCATTAGTTCTAAGAGCCTTCAACACAGGGTTCTCATTGAGATCAATTCTGGAACTCACCAACAGTAAATGCCTAGTCGGGTTTGCAAAAATAACATCTGCCTTCCCTCCACAGCCTGAAACCCACACCTTCCCTGAAACCTAACCAATCTTTCTAATGCCTCTAAAGGTTGGTTTTGTTGAATTGTAGAATGCAAGGCACCTGCAGCCTTCCCATCTCCTTCATGGTTTCCATTATGCCTTCATGGTCCTGTTACCAACACTTTGGTAACTCAAGACATTCACGGAAGATGAAGAATGAAGAGTAGGATGGCAGAGGGAGGTCATCTACTGTGCACATGATACTAAATTTCTGGATTGAGAAATGAAAACTCATAGCAGGTCCAGAAATTGCTCACGACATACAAAGACACAGTCCAACCTTCCACAGACTTACGTCCTTTATGGGGCACACAGAGTTATGTGGGCACTGGACAAAAACATTTTCAAAAATATTTTTCTTTTGCTACTTTCTGGTATTTTCCCTTCCGTATTTATCTGGTTTGGAGAACTGATTTTTAAAAAAAGATAAATAGAACTGATGAGGGGAGGGCAGATAAGAGGATGAAAGGGACAAGAGGAAACGTATCCCCTTGTCTCTGCCTAAAATTCTGTCTTCTTCTCGACGTTCCAAGCACCAACCCATCTTTAAGACTGAGCTCAAGCACCAGTTTGTCTGGGAATTGCTGCTGACTCCTCTGAGCCTCTGTAGTCCCCGTTCTGGCTCCATCACCTCCTCTCCCACACTCCCCTGCACTAAGCCTTATCTCTCTCCGTCCCCAGTACAGCACCTGGCACACAGGACACCTCAGCCACGATTTTTGTTAAATGTACAATTGAATGAATGGGAGTGAGTGTTCGGAGAAGGAAAGGTAGCAGGTGGTAAGCAGGTTTCAGTAAGAAGTAAGAAGAGCTAACAGTCATCCAGGCAGTGTCAACAGGGAGAAGTCCTGAAGTGAAGTCTATTTTTCTGCCTTCACAGAGAGATTTGCTGTATAGATTCTTGCCCAAAATACATGTCAATTTTGAGTGGATCACATCCCACTTAAACTGAAATGTGGAAAAGCTGAGCGACACATTCATGCACACAGTTACAGCAACTTGATTTAAATAACAGTAAAAGTTGCATTTTCCAGAAATTCACCCCAGAAAAAGTTCTATTTCTGTTATTTTTAAATGCACATCTTCAGCGAACACAGTTTCCCGTAGAGAAGCAAAACTATCTGCGGCATCTGTTGCCATGGAAAATGACATGGATGGCAAGAGCAAAGGCTGACTTACCTGGTGGTGCTTTTGACACCAAATGTTTTCTTTGTCCCCAAGATATTTTCTCCTTTTTCCCCCTCCAGGAACTTGACATATTTTCTATAAGAAAGCTAGTTCTTTTTTTTGGAAGTGTTGTCATTACATTTCTAGGGACTGTCCGATTCAACCAAAGTTCAATTAAATTAACTTCTATTAGTCAGTAGGTGTAAGTCACTAAGACACCCATTATAATGCATATCACCCTTGTACTGATTAAAGGAAAACAGTTCAGTGTTGATGAGATTATGCATATGAATGGTCTCAACCTTCCTTCCTATTGCTATTGGAAGTCTCTATGATATTTCACAGCCCACTCAATTGCTTTTGAAGATTGTTTACTTTCTACAGAATAAATATCAAATTTGCCAATGTAAGTAGTATTTAACTGGCTTATCCAAACAGGAATGCCCCCTGCCCTATCTGGCCTTGCCCCAACCCACTGCTTAGAAAGCAAATTCTTTCAAGCACTTTTACCAGGGCAACAGTAGATAGATACCATACTTCTTGATCTCTTCTTCTGAAAACATCTGTAAGAATTCATAAAATCAGAGAGACAATGAAGAGGGATTATTTCAAACTATCTAAAGAAATTCTATGGCTGAGACATGTGCATAATCACTAAACAGTGAGTTAACAAGCACACACATTGGAGCAAAGCCTATTACCAACATGATTTCCTAGTGCCCAGGAGAGCTTGCTGCGTTAACCACCACCCCTCCTCAGGTGGTGCCAGGAGCATCTTCCTTCAGTCAGCAGAGGACACGGGAGTCACCACTGGATCCTCTATGTGGTCATTGTCCTCATCATTCAACAGTGTCTACAGCTCACTTCCAGAAACCTCTGTGTCCCCAGGGGATTCACTACCCCCTTTGGTACTAGTGTTCAAATGCACTGATTGGCAGGGCACGGTGGCTCACACCTGTAATCCTCACACTCTGGGAGGTTGAGGTGGGTGGACTGCGTGAGCTCAGGAGTTCAAGACCAGCCTGAGCCTGAGCAAGACCCCATCTCCAAAAAGAAAAAAAAAAAAATAGCTGGGCATTGTGGTGGGCGCCTGCAGTTCCAGTTACTACTTGAAAGGCTGAGGCAAGAGAATTGTTTGACCCCAAGAGTTTGAGGTTGCTGAGAGCTGTGCGCCATGGCGCTTTACGCAGGGCGACAAAGTAAGATTCCGTCAAAACAAATAAATAAAGAAAGAAAACAAAAAAGGAATGCACCTATTTGTTGAGAGTTTTCAAACCGTCTTGTCTGCAATTTGTAAGATCTCAGTTGTTAAAACACAGGGTTTTTGCCTCAATTACAGAGGGTTCATCAACCACCATTAATTTATCTATGTAATTTGTCCCTGCTTTTTTATTGCTCCTGATTCTGACAAATCCTGGAAGGCACTGAAACAGTGGGCTCTGCCTTCCAGGATCCTGGGAAGTAGCGTGCTTGGCTGAGATTTTGCTGTTTGCTTTGTGCCCACTGCACGTGAGCCACCTGGACAAGGTATTTGAACCCTTGCAGTATTTGACTCCTGCTGCTGTTCCGTCCTGTCTCTAGTCACCCCGGCCCTTTTCATCCAACTGCCCGTGGGCACATCAGCACACTTTTTGGTGTTCCACATTTAAATGTATAGTAACAGCCACTTATGAAGGCTTGTCAGGTGCCCTCTGCTTTCAGGAAGGCTACTTGGGGTAGTTTTAGACTTGGATTTGAGTTTGGGCTCTACTACCTTATATCCTGGTGACCTTGGGCAAGTCTTTTAAGACTTTCAGTTTTGCCTTTCAGAACTTCCATTTCCTTGTCTAAAAAGCTGAAATAATAACTACCTCATGGTATTGGGATATGTGTGTGTGTATATATATGTGTGTGTGCGTGCGTGTGCGTGTGCTTGTATTATAATTGGTCACCTCTTCCCCTCATTTTTAGAGTCTTTTCTTTTACTGTTTCTTTTTCCTTCTGGAATGTAATTTGTTTCCACCTGTGGCAACCCTACTCATATTTCAAAGCCCAGTTAAAATGCTACCTTTTCTAAGAAGCCTTCCCAAGTCGCAAAAGACAAATTCCCATGGGTTCCCACAGCTTTGTATTTGCGTATTTTACAACCCAGGTTTTCCAGGGCACACAAACTTGGAGTAATGACAGAGCTACTGAGACAGTCACAAACAGATTTTTCTCCAGTCCCGTCCCTACCTGTGGTTGGAGAAATTTCTCCATCCAACTCCCTTTGCCTGCAGAAGCATTTTATAACTCCTTGGACTACCTCGCTGCTTACTTCTTTATACTTTATTGATCTTGTACTTTTCCCTCTGGGCACTTACCCATTGAAATAATCATTTATGCAAGTATGAGTTAATCTCTGTGCCAAGCAGATGAAGCCACTTGTAGCAGGGGCAGTGTCTGAGTGGTTGGTCCTTGTGTCTCCAGCATCTAGCCCAGTGCCCAGCTTGCAGGTGATGCCCAGTAAACTTCTGGGCTATCAGAGAACTCAGGTTTGTTTACCCACAGAAGCTCTGTGCTCCTGTGTCTCTCCTTTCCTTCCCTCCTGTCCAGCTACCTGTGATGCCTCCTGTTGCTGTGAGGGTCATAGAGCTGACATCTACCAGAGAGAAGCCTTGCAAAGGAGCTACTGTGTTCTGACACTGCCAGAATACCACTGGTGACCACAATGGCAGGCATACCTGGTCCTCCCATATGTTTTCTTTGATCCAACTTCTGCCTGGATGTCAGCTTTTTAAAACATGATGTCACAGCCATGTCCACATGGGCTCCAAAAATAACTCTACAGGAGACGACCCTGTTCCACCAGCAAGGAAACGATGTGATCTTAGCTATTGACTATCCCACTGGCATGTTACTGCTGGAAGGTTTTGCCTGTTTGGATTTCTCCCCTGATGACTCAGAGATGTGGCTCCACCTGTCTCCTCTGCTCTGACCTAGAAGCAACCATGTTATGCAGCTCTACTCTCTCTCCCCTCAGGATTGCCACTTCCCCAAACACACACTGACTGAAACCAGGTGTGCCCCACAGGACCCTCCAGCAGGAGACAAAGCTTCTCCTAAGGACGCAATTCTCGTTTCAGGCCACACTATTGAAACACCTGATACCCTTATGACAATAGTCAGACCTGTCTCCCCAGATCTTAAATTCCTCTAGGAAAGTGCTTGTGTCTTTTTTGTCTTTACATCCCCCCAACCAATCTCTCTCCCCCTCCTACCATGGCCTCTGTCCCCAGCACCTAGCCCAGACTTGCACATTTTAGTTACTCAATAAATATTTGTTGTATGGATCAATGAATCAATTGATGAGAAGTTAGTAGAGATCTTCAGAGTCCCCATGGAACCTCAGGAGGGACACGGTAAGAGGGGAGGGCTTGGAGCAAAGGAGAGGGCTGAGACGATGCCTCTTCTACTTGGCAATTGTGTCTGTCTGAATGTTTTTCTCATTCCTCTTGTTCTTGGGGATGACAAGGAAGGAAGGAAGTGGTAGATTTGTGCCTTACAGGGCTTCTGCAAAATTCGATGCTTTCTGTTTCCAAATTATTGCCTTTCCATTTTTGCATAGGTCTTACAAAGAGAAAAGGAAGTAAAAAGGAGGGAAATGACCTGACATTTACAGCTGTGGAGAGGTCAACAGATTTGTTGGCCAGATTTTTGGGCTAGCTAATGTCATTCCATTTTCCCCAACATCAGGGAGCAAAGCTTTTACTCCACTCACGTAGCCACATTTTCTCTTTCTTTCTTTCTTTCTTTTTTTTTTGGCTGAATATTTAAAAAATAAATTTGTCTGGAATGGTAGCTATTTTTTGAGTTTTATGTTTGCATGCATAGTCATTCTGTTCTAGTAGACACAGTTTACCAGCGTTATGCAATAAGTCTTTCACTTCTTCAGAAACATATAGTCTATTTTTACAGTTCCCACTGTCTGCGGTGAATGTTAAAGTCCCAGAAGGAGCGTGCAGAGAAAGTAAGGATTTATGTACCAGCGTGCTCGCTCCCTCTCTGGGGCTTCACAATGTGCTTCCTTCTTTATGGTTTTGCAGTTCATGTGGGTGGCGGAAGCTTCTTTAACTTATGCTTGATCTGAGTTTTCTAATTAGAACATGGTCTTTACCTCCTTCACCAAGAGGATACTAATAAAATGGGCAGTTGAAGGGTTGGAGATTAGGATTTCTATACAGTAGAAAAAATAAATTTCTTTCTCTCCTCCTTTTTTAAAAAAAATGTTGAAATCATTTCCCCTGCATTTTTCCCACTGGTTGCAGCAGCCGAACTTAATAAGCTGCTGTGGATGACTGCTTCAGAAGTCAAGCCTACTTCTGAAAAATGGGTAAAAAAAAAAATCATTTTTGACATCAAGCTTATTTGAATTACTGTGTTGTTTTTTAACCTTCTTGGGAAACTGAAGACCTGAAATTAAAATAACAAAATCTGAGTCCGATATAGCTTTAGCCAGCCTTCTGATTTACTGGGGGAGCTCACACCTTAATTTATACCTTATGGCTCTCCACCTAAAAAAACCTGCTGGATTTCAAGGCAGGTAGTGATGTGACATAAATTCTCAAGCACAATAATGTTCCTCTTCTTGTTGGAACTAGAAATAGGACATATGTATATTGGAAGAAGGGCTAAATATTTGACCCAGAGTTCCATAGCACTTTCTCAGTGTCATAATCCTCCCTATCGAAGCGAGAAGGTTTGAGGAAGACATAGATTATCTTTGAGATTCAGACTTACAGCTCATGGTTTCAAATCGTTGGGTATGTTACCCTCTCCCCTTATGCAACATGTTGGCAATTTGTTATGTATGTTCCCGGCATTCTAGCCTGCAGAAAAGGAGGCTGCATGACCAAATTTGTCTTACTTGGGTATGGTTATAACTTCCTTATTTCTTTTAATTCCCTGAACTCTTCTCCCTTCTCAAGCACCAGACTTAGAACTTGGGGATATAGCCCAAGGGTACCCAATACAAATATAATGTGTGCCATCAATGTAATTTTAAATTTTCTGATGGTTACATGAAAAGTAGTAGAGAGAAACAGATGAAATTAATTTGAATAATATATACTATTTAATGATGATCATTTCAACAGGGAGTCAATAGAAACATGTTAATGTGATACATTACATTCTTTTGTTTGTACTAAATCTTGGAAATCTAGTGTGTACGTCACCCTTATAGCAGCACATCTTACTTCAGACTACCTACCTTTCAAGGGTTAAATAGCAAGATGTGTCTGGTGGCTGCCTCATTGGACAGCATACATATGGAACATTTTCATCACTGTAGAAAGTTCTATTGGACAGCACGTACCTAGCTCACTCACTACGATTTTTATCTAGACATTCTTCTTTCTAAAGAATCACCTGTCATCACCTGTCATCTTTATGTTCCAAAGAGCCTTAGGCAGTGTCTTTTTAGTCAGCAAAATAACAAGAAAGCCCATTTCTGACTATTTGGACCTGTTTTTCCTCAGGGTTCAAATTGTGTCAAAGTCCCCAGAAAGCAAAGAAAACACAGCCAAATGCTTTCCACAATCCAGGGCTTATCTACTCCCTAGAGCACCTGGGATGCCTCTCTGTTGCTCCCAGGTGAAGCTTTCTACTGGTATCAATGTTCATTTGTTTATCATTCCTTAAAGTTCCCAAGCCTCGTTTAAAAAGGGAGTGACTTTTATCCACCCCTTAAAACTGCTCATAGAATGGTGTGCTGGTAAATGTTTAACATGCAGCTCTTTAGAGGAACAGGCCTTGACCTACTGTGTAAGCCCATTCCTGCGGTGTAAATATTCCCATGACGGCCAGTAGTTTCAAGCTTCCAACATGAAGCCTCTGAAGGAGGAGGTAGAAAGAGAAGCCTACAATCTGGTAGGAGATGCTCCAACACATTACTGGAGCATATGTGGCTTTTGGTTTCTATTCCCAGGAACCTACAGAATATGTCAGAGAATATCTTTCACATACAAGTTAAAAGTGTCCAAAGGCCTCAGTGTCGTGTAAAAATGTCATTTTGAGCATAGTTGAATTTAGTAAGAAGGCACACGTTAGCTTAACAAAATATATAGATGATTATAAATTTATCTGTCTTTTTTTCTTTTAGAGATAGGGTCTCAATTTGTCACCCAGGCTGGAGTGCAGTGGTACAATAACAATTCAACTCCAGCTGGGCAACTCCAGCTCCCAGGCTCAAGTGATTCTCTTGCCTCAGCCTCCCAAGTAGCTGTGACTATAGGTGCATATTACCAGACCCAAGTAATTTTTCTATTTTGTTGTAGAAACAAGGTCTTACTATTTTGCCTAGACTGGTCTCAAACTCCTGGGCTCAAGTGATCCTGTTGCCTTGGCCTCCTGAAGCACTGGGATTATAGGCATGAGCCACCACACTCAGCCAAATGTATCATTCTTATATTCCACATTTCTACTCATAATTAACAATACAGATCCAATCAATATCACTCTGTTTAAATATAGCTGAAAATGAAATCAGCTTTCATTAGCACTTTTTTATTCTGGTCAGATGACAATTGTACCACTGTCATTCCATAAAAAGAAACATCAAATATACAGATAGCTTGAGAATTTATCTGAATTTTCCCATTGACCCATACTTCTGCAAAAAAGCCCATATGCTTTGCAGGGCTGAAATAATGGTCTAAAGGCAAGATATGTAGTCCCAAATGCAACACATAGAGTGTGGGACTATGTAAATTACAGAGTCCACACTACCCCTGACAAGCCATCTTTTCCTCATCTACAAAATTTGGGGTTGGGCTAGGTCAATATTTTCCAAATTTTTGTCATTCTTATATACAATCATCATTACTTTTGTCATTTCCATGTGCTACCTGCTCTATCATTCTCTTAATTTTTTTAATCAACTCACTTTTTACTTAACTATTTCTTAAATAATAACATTCATGATGTCATAACTTCAATGGTTATTATGTTTGTTCTAATACACATTGATATAGAAACATAACTATAAATTTAAGCAGTGTGTACTCCCCCAAATTATACCACACGTGGCTACTATCCTACCTCTTGGGAAACATGGGGCAAGGTGATCTTGGAGGGTCCCACACCACTGTTAATCTGAGAGCTGTCATTATCTCAGCCACTTTAGTGCTTACTGTGGAAATTTCAGGATTGATTCACATTGCAGTAATACTTGTCAATCAAGATGAGTGAAATTAATGGATCATCTAGCCATACTGTTAGACAGACAGACATGGCTTGAGACGTCTATTCTGAAATGTATTTGCTCCTATACCAATATAACTTGCTTGCTCCATCAAGCAGCAGAAAGATCTGATCAAAAATTTAAATGAATGTATTTTGCATATAATATTTTGTCTCTTACTATTAAGCTCGGTAAATAGGTTGAAATCTGCATATAAATCACTTATATTTGCCTAGTTGTCTCTATGGGGTTGCAGTGATGGTGCTTTAAATATCATGTGAAGTTTTTAAGAGATTGCTGGGCATGGGAAAGAATATGGAATGATTTTTATTAAAAAAATTAGGACTTAGTAAGCAGGACTTTCTTTAGAGTTGATGTGGCTTAAATAATTTCAACCAGATGAAACGTTGTCAACAATTTGCATTTAAAATATAATTAATTATGTTAGTCGGCCTGCTATTATACTAGGAAATTAAGATACCATACATGTTTATAATAGGAAATTTCTCAATTGTCTTTTTTAATCCACTATAAAGCTGCATATTTATTTCCACCAGAGGAAAGAAAACATATTATACTGCCAAAGTAATACCAGTCTTTCCTAGGATTAGGAATCGGTGGATGGTTTGTGGGATTTGTGATTTCTATTCTCAAATAAAAACCAGATGGGCTCAACCAATAGCATAAACAGTTGAGGAAAAAAAATTGGCAGAAAAAGTCACATTTGATAAGTAAATTTGTTGTTGCACCTTCCCTTATTTAATGACAGTCAGAAACTTTGTTTGCAAGATAATGTAACTCCAAGCTCTGATGTAACCTAATAAAAGTTCAGACTCTATTTTGTTCGGGAATAATGAGGTAACAATATGATAATCAAGTGGGTCTTTTTATTAGAAACAGAAAATTCTTTCCTGTAAAAAACTTTCAGGAAATGTTCATACTGCTGTTCATATAAATGTACACAAAATCAGTTTATGTATATATTTATACATAAAAAACAAGGTAAACACATTTAGTATATATCCGTTATTATACATGTATTGGCAAAATCTATGTTATTGCAGTCTACATTTTAGCACTATTTGGTGTTGTAGCACAAATGTGGGGAACTAATTTACATCTGCATTATGAACTGGAGAGTAGAAACAGTTTGTTAATCACTCAGTATTCTAAAGAACAGGATACCAAAGAAATAATGCACATTTTGCTTTTTAATCTACGCAATTTGTCTAGAATCCTGGATTCGTTGGATCATACACTCAAACACATTCCGTGAGAGCTGTGGCTCTGTATTCATGTGTGAGTTGGATGAGCTGCTCAGCAATTCACAGGCCTTATGTCATTGTTATCCACTCTTTTCAGGGAAGGAAACTGAGGCTCTGAGGGATTAAGGTAATTGTCCAGGTTTGTATAGCCCACAAGGTGCGCAGCTGTGTTTGAGTGTAGCTACCCCCAACAGCAAGGCTGTGTTCTTGAGTTTCTGTTGCATTCTAAACCATAGGCTAGGGGCTGGAAATTAAAGAATCACAAAGGGGACTAAGATGCGGGTGCTGAATTTTAGGAGGTCACGCAGCCCATCACGTAGAGCCTCAGAAATTTAGAGTTGGCAGACACTGTGGAAATTGTTCGACCCAGCTCCCTATCATTATATAGATAAGAAAACAGTGAGCTAAAGAGGCAAATGCCTTATCCTCAGTGTATTTGGTAGATAAGAATATAGATAAAAATGATGAATTGGTTATTTAACATGACATCATTTACAAAATACTGTCATTATCTTGGTGGCTAGAATATGAGTAAGTTAGTAATGGAGCCTAGCCTTTGCTCAAACATGTGGTAAGAATATGTATGGATGGCAATGAATATTATAACTATGACTAAAGTAGAGATTAAGAAAATAAAATAACAATTCTGGCTAATTCATTTAAGCAAATATTAATCATATACCTATGTGCCGGGCGAAGATAAGTACAGGGAAGTGATGGACGTGCTGGGTCATCGCCAGGCAGCGGGAGATACTGTAACTAACGTAGTTACCAGACAGTGGGACAGGAGGTTCAGGGCATTGGTGGCATACAGCAGGGTCGCCTAACTCTTATGAAGAGCACATCAGAATTGGAGGGCGGTCGGGGAAATGTCAGAAAGGAGGAAGTGATCCAGACAGAAGGGAGTCAACATGCCAAGTCCCGAAGATATCTGGACCCGTGCTGGGCATTTGTCCTGGGTCCCTGTCACTTGCTCCTCACGGTCTTCTTTCTCTCCCTGCTGCCTGTGGATGGGCATGGAGAGAGGTAGGTGGGCACAGATTCAGGCGGAGGTTTATGCTCCAGGGTTCAGGGAGTGTGGAATGTGGCTCTAGGGTAGCTGGAGTTCAGATCAAGGAGAGGCTGGTGGGCAGAGCAGGACTTTGGATTTTACTCTCCAGGCCCATTTCATTCATGGGCGGGAAGAAGTTGGAGGATCTTCAGCTGGGGAGTGACAAGATCTGATTTACTTTTTTTATTTATCTATTTATTATTTATTTATTTTGAGTCAGAGTCTCACTTTGTTGCCCTTAATAAAGTGCCACGGTGTCATAGCTCACAGGAACCTCAAACTCTTGGGTTCAGGTGATTCTCTTGCCTCAGCCTCCCACATAGCTGGGACTACAGGTGCCTGCCACAACACCGGCTGTTTTTTAGAGATGGGCTCTCACTCTTGCTCAGGCTGGTCTCAAACTCCTGAGTTCAGGCAGTCCACTCGCCTCAGCCTCCCAGAGTGCTGGGAGTATAGGCATGAGCCACTGCACCCAGCTGTTTTATGTTTTTTAAAGATCACTCTGGGTGGAGCAACAACAGACCAAGGATAGAGCCCATGGAGACCACATGGCAGGTTATAGTCATGGCCTTGATGCTAGGTTGGGATATAACTGGTAAAGTCACAAGAAAAGATTAGATCTCAGGTCTGTTTAGAAGGTCCAGCTGGCAGGGCTGCTGTGGTCTTGGGTGTGAGGGATGTGACAACCCGAAATAGACACAATTGTTGCTTTGATGGAGTTTTGATTATAGCTGGGTGTCAGACATTAGTCAAATAATCACTCACAGAAATGTAAAGTTCTAACTGTTTAAGGACTCTGAAGAAAAACATACTCAGCACTAATTGGGTGTCTGGGGATCTGGTGTGGTCAGGAAATGAGATGTTGTCAAGAAAATGTTCCCTGTGGGTGCAAAAGATCCATGTGTCTGACAGGGCGGGTGTGGCCAACAGCACAAGCCAATGTCCTGAGGATAGCAGAGAATTGCATGGAGCATCTAACAGAAGGCCAGGATAGTCAGAGGGAGCCTGGTGGATGTCAACCTGTGAGAAAGAACAGTTAAACTCCTGGGCCATGCGCCTGAGACCTGGAAATCAAATGGAAATTGAGATCACAGAGCCTATTGAAACAATTTGCAGTTTGCCTAAGGCAGGAATAAAACGAGGATTGTGGGCAGGAGGCGTGAGACTCAGATTCCACTATTGATAAACCATTGATGCTATTGCACTGACTCCGTATTGATGACATTTCTTTCAATGAGTACTTTTTAATTATTAGAGAAAAAAAGAACATTGAAAGAAAAACGAATATAAAAATAAAGTTTTGAGGCTCGGTGCCTGTGGCTCAAGCGGCGAAGGCGCCAGCCACATACACCTGAGCTGGCAGGTTTGAATCCAGCCCAGGGCCCGCCAAACAACAATGACGGCTGCAACCAAAAAATAGCCGGGCGTTGTGGTGGGCGCCTGTAGTCCCAGCTACTTGGGAGGTGGAAGCAGGAGAATCACTTGAGCCCAGGAGTTGGAGGTTGCTGTGAGTTGTGATGCCACAGCACTTTACCCAGGGCCACAGCTTGAGGCTCTGTCTTAAAATAAAATAAAATAAAATAAAGTTTTGAGAAGACGTTTTGTTTGTTTGCTTTAGAAAATGATCTCCAGAAGATGCAGGCAGATTGGAGGTGGATGGGGTTAATGTTGAGACCCTGTTTCCTCCCCACTGTTGGTTCTGTGGACTGGATTGACTTCTTGTTCTTGCTTCTATCTTTGAGCTCTTTCTTTTCAGAATTAAAAAAAAAAATTGTTATTATTATCCTGGCAAAATTCATATTACATAAAATTAACCATTTTAAAGGGAACAATTCAGTGACATTTAATTCAATCGCAATGTAGTACAACCACCATCTCTATCCAAAATCTTTACTTCACCCTAAATAAACCTTGTCCCCATGAAGCATCTATTTCCTGTTTCCCACTCCCCAACCCCCCTCCACCACTAATCTACTTTCTGTCTCTCAGTGGTTCGCCCATTGTGTAGCAATTATTCAGTATTTTATTGCTTTTTGTGGCTGAATATTATTTTATAGCATATTTGGTTTATCCATTCATCTGTTGGGGAACACTGGGATTGTCCCCCAACTTTTGGCTGTTGTGACAGTGCTGCAGCAAACACTGGAACTCTGGTGGCCAGGTGTCTGTTTGACTTCCTCTGCTCAACCCTTTTGGGTATAACCGGGAGTGTAACCTGGAGTCATATGGGTGTGGTAATTCTGTGTTTAACTCTTTGAGGGACTTGAGTGAACTTATCCATTGCTTCTCAGTTCAGGTCAAATTGAGGTTCCATAACCTGCTTGCCCAACAGGCAGTGAGCCCTTAGCCGTGCAGTCCTGTCTGGTCATTGACTGGGATCCTGGGTTCCCATCCATCTTCCTATATCATAATATTTCACGACAGTAACAGATGGTTGAACTATTGCTGTCGTCTTTTGTTCCCCCATAATTAAACAAAATTATGTATTGTAAATGAGCCTTTCACCCTCTAAGGACCCTACTGACTATCAGCATATGACGTTGGGAGAGGCATGGACCCCAGGAGGATGCTGCCCTGCTTCCCTGTGAACAGCTCACTCAGCTGACATGCTGCTGATGTCCAGCCACATCCTCCAGGCCTCTTCCTACTTCCAGGCTCCGTAGCCCTCTTGCTAAGGGCTTTCTTTAGCCGCTAAAGCCCACCCTTTCTTAAGATTTTCAGTGTCTCACTTTGCAATGACTGGAATTCCTCTGAGGATGCGGGTTCTCCACTGGCCCCCTAAGTTCCCAGCTGCCCACAGTGGCTCCCTCTGTTCCTTGTACCACCTCGCCGCACCTCTACCTGGCTTCCTGCTCATCTGGGGTCCCAAACTAAGATAGCGTGATCCTTCCTTCCTCCCTCCCTCCCTCCCTCCCTTCCTTCCTTCCTTCCTTCCTCCCTCCTTTGTTTCCTCCCTTCCTTTCTTTTCCTTTCCTTCCATGTCGCTAAAGGAGAAGCAATGATAAATTTCTTGTGTCAGTTTGCCTGGGCCACAGTACCCAGACATTTGGTCAAACATTATTCTGGGTGTTTCTGTAAAAGTGGTTATGTGTGTGTGTGGGGGGGGGGGGTTTGTTTGTTTTGTTTTGTTTTGTTTTTAGATGAAGTTAACATTTAAATCGGGATTTTGAGTAAACGGATTACCCTCCATAATGTGGATGGGCCTCAGTCAATCCACTGAAGGCCTCAATAGAACAAAGACTGACCTCTCTCCCAACAAAAAGGAATTCTGCTAGCAGACAGCCTTTGGACTTGAACTGTAACTCTTCCCTGAGTCTCCAGCCTGCCAGCCTACCCTACAGATTTTGGACTTAACAAACCTTCACAATCACATAAGCTGATTCCTTTAAATAAATCTCTCTGTGTTTGTGTATGTGTGTGTGTGTGGTGTGTGGTGTGTGTATGGGGAAGTGGGATGAATAGGGTTTAAATTGAGCCTGTTGAATTTGTAGAATTTATGGGAAATCTAAATACTACTATACAAGGTAACTCCAAATTGAGATGCAGGCTGGAAACAGAGATGCTAAGAAAAGCAGCGAACGTTTCAATGTGTTCTGCCGTGTGCCAGACACTGTACTAAGCATGTTACATGCATGATTTCTTTCAGTCATCAAATAGTCCCATTAGATCAGTCCTTTTATCATACCCTTTTCCACGGTTCTACAGCTAAAATGTGGTTAATCTGGGGTTTCATCCCAAATAGTCTGGCTGAAAGTTTTCAGTTTATAGGCAACAAACAAAAGGAGTGTAGTTTAAGCAGAGGGCAGACAATGGCGCTGTCGGGAACAAGAACATTTACCTGCAAATCATGAGCAGAGATTTCCTTGAGAAAGATTGAAAGGGCAAGTTCAGAGAGTGAGAGGGAAAGCTGCGGACAAGTCGGGTCAGTGATTCCAGGGAAGGAGCGTGTTTCTAGAGGAGGGACAGTTAGAAGTCCAGGGCAAGAGGGATGAGGAATGTCTGTTGGACTTAGCCTTGGGGTTGGGGGCCACAGACTCCTTCAAGCCAAGCTTCATGTGTAAGCGAAGGGCTTTAGCCCAGCCAGCGTCACCCAGACTCTCTCAGGTCTAATACCACACCACATCCATTGATTCCCCTGATAAGGGAATTTTGCCAAGAGCTCCTTTTTTTCTTCCTAAGCAACTTGTCAGTTGCTTTATTTGGTTCTACCAGCTTCCCAGTTCTGCAATATGTGACTTAGATGCTGCAGAATATTGTTTCTGTATTTCTTCCCACCATTAGCAACCGTGATTTGATGCTACACAGAAGATGTAATGCAGGTAAATCTAAGAATGGAGATCAGGAAATTGAGGCAGTTCTCAATCCCTTTATCTTTGAAAATTATTATATAGTGAAAAAATTTTTTTTTTTTTTGTAGAGACAGAGTCTCACTTTATGGCCCTTGGTAGAGTGCCGTGGCCTCACACAGCTCACAGCAACCTCCAACTCCTGGGCTTAAGCGATTCTCTTGCCTCAGCCTCCCGAGTAGCTGGGACTACAGGCGCCCGCCACAACGCCCGGCTATTTTTTGGTTGCAGTTTGGCCGGGGCCGGGTTTGAACCCTCCACCCTCGGTATATGAGGCCGGCGCCTTACCGACTGAGCCACAGGCGCCGCCCCTGGAAAAATTTTTCATTGCTTGTGATTGCTGCCTATATACCCTCTACCACCCCAATAAGCTCTCAGAAAAGTTGTCAACTTAACCCTCAATGAATCCCCAAGAATAAAAAAAAAAGAAAAAGAAAAGTTGTCAACTTAAGTTAGAATCTTTTCAAAGTCATTCACATTACAGACCGCCCTCTTAGTTTTGAACAATAAATACCACTGGGCGATGACATTGCTGCTTTCATGTTCTTATAATAGTGAGCTATGGCTTACCAAAAAATTAAAAGAAAAAAAGAAGAAAACTTTAACATAGGCTTAGTAATTTTTAGTGGGAAAAGGACCTCCCAATTATAAGTGTTAAAAATTGTTGAGAATGAGTCTTTTAAAAATGCTTTAAGGCTGGCCCAAGTGCAGTGGTGTTTACAAGTAATTGATCACAACCAATTACAGATTTCTTTGTTCCTTCTCCACTCCCACTGCTTCACTTAACTAGCCTGCAGAAAAAAATACACTTTAAGAAGCGACAAAATAAGTGATTATGTTGCGGGGTTCACAATTAGCTTAAGATACAATTTCCAAGGTCATATGATATGGAGGTTTCAGAAGTAGGCTATATCTTAAACAATTTAGGTGAAAATAAAGATGCTGTGTTCTGAAAAACTCTAAAAAAGTGGAAAGATGGGTCTAATTATGACAGATAGGATAAAGCATGTGAAGACGGAATGAAATTGTTGCATGAAATCCGAGTCTATAACATGAGATTTTATTTATTGTTATTATTTTTAAGATTTCAGAGCAAACACCTATTTGGAGAAATGCTACCAGCTGCCAATAAATGAAGGCTGAACCTCTGAATATAAAAATTCTCCATTTCAGTAGAAACGGGAGAAACAGAGAGTATAACATGAGATTTTTAAATATATATAAGTAATTTTTTTTTTTTTGAGACAGAGCGTCACTTTGTCGCCCTTTGTAGAGTGCTGTGGCATCATAGCTCACAGCAACCTCAAACTCTTAGGCTTAAGCAATTCTCTTGCCTCAGCCTCCCAAGTAGCTGGGACTACAGTAAGTGCCTGCCACAACGCCTGGCTATTTTTAGAGATGGGGTCTCACTCTTGCTCAGGCTGGTCTCGAACCTGTGAGCTCAGGCAATCACCCGCCTCAACCTCCCAGAATGCTAGGATTATAGGCATGAGCCACCGCACCAGGCTATAATTAAGTAAATATTTACTATAGACATTTGGCTATTCCATCTATATTCCTAAAAAATGTACTTTAATTGCCCAAAAGATTTTTGTTTCATATTTTCTCATGAGGGTATTGTCTTTTACATATATTCGCTTTATATTTGGGCACAGAAGGCACTCCATGATGTGGACCGGGAAAGGTATTTTGGGCTCAATAGTCATGGATCATCACCTATAATTACATCAAGGAAAG
Organism: Nycticebus coucang; assembly: GCF_027406575.1. NCBI lineage: Eukaryota > Metazoa > Chordata > Mammalia > Primates > Lorisidae > Nycticebus > Nycticebus coucang. The sequence continues at coordinate 94,665,561 of NC_069788.1, forward strand.
AGCTGGGCTACTCAGATAAAAGATGTTCCTAAAGGCCAATCCAAGTGCTGCTGCCTCCCTAGAGCATGACACATGGTGAGTCACAAGCCTCTGGAACTGGATTCTGTATTTGCTGAAGCGATTGCAGGGCACAGATACCCCCCTTTAAGTCTGAAGGATCTTTTCCCACCTTTTGGGAAGGTCGTTGGCTGACGGTTTTCAGCTGTCAGTCCTCTTTGGGAATAGCCTAATCCGAGGTCAAAGAAAGCTACCGTGTCCAATATCGATACCCCTTTTCTAAGACAGTTCACAATCAATTGTTTGCACACCATTGTACAGAGGCCTGACCCCAACGCCCCAATTCAGAATGACCCCAAATAAGCCCCCTGCAGGGTAGATTGCGACCTTGTAGAGTGACACAGAAACTCAGTTTTCCCTCTTCTGTTCTTCTTTGGCTTCCCTCTACAGATGTTAATCTCAAGAGCACTCTCCAAGTACATCCCACACGTGTCAATTTCTGTCTCAAAGGAACAAGGGAACTAAACTGCAGTTTGATTAATGTTTGAAAAACAAACTCACCTGTGAGTTGAAAATCCACATGAACTATATACCCATAGAGTTGTTTGTAGGTATCAACATTCAGAGTAACACCAAGGAAGATGGTTTAATAGGGAGAAAAGTAAAGACATTCGAGGACCAGTTGGCAATTAACTTCAAGAATTTTGAAATTTTTAGTTAATATTGTGCTGTAGATGGTGTGCAATTTAGTTCACTTGTGAGTGTGGACCTCACACTTAAACAGCTGCAAAAATGGAGGTGTGATAAGAGTGAGGCCAAAATTTTAAACAGGTTACCCACTTGGGAACTGAAGACTCTTGAAATGGCTCTGGGACCAGAGATGGGGGGGAAGGCTGATCTGTCTCTGATGGATGTAGGAAATGAGCAGGAATCATACCAATCATTTTCTGAATTCTTTTTCCTTACTCTATTTATTTTATTTTCTCTGTACATATACATGTGTTTATTTGGTTTCCACTTTTTGTCTTCATAAAATTAAAAAGGCTTAAAATTTAATAACAATAACAATGTTCAAGATAAGGACTAGAAACAAAAACCTCATAAATAACAAAGATAAATACATTCAGAAAAGAAATCACACTATTGCTGCAATGAAATATTGAGCAATAATAATAATAATAATAACGCATAAAAGTAACATCCACATTGTCAGATAAGAGTATGTCTATTATAGAATGCTTTGACTCTGAGGTTCAGTATGGAGTCATCAGTTAACTTATTATTTTTTCCAAAGTCTCAAAAAATTGTAATATTTATAAATAAAAATAAAAGATAATTTCAAAAAACAAATCATTTCAGATTATTTTCTGAATTTTTTCATGTTTTATGACGTGCTTCTACCATGTTAGTCTCTGTACTAGCAGAAGACAGCTGTGGGGAGCAGTAAGAAGCTGCTTGTTTGGATGGTACGTGGCTCAGAGGAAGGGGTGTCCACATGAAGGTAGAGAAGCGATGTTCTGGAGTCCTCCCTCCAACTCCAGCTCCCTTGAGGATCCCCTAAAAAGCACCCATGTTCCCCAGAGAGAACCTGTTACCATTATAATTTGGAGGCAAGGAGAATATTTATAAAGCAATAGAATATGTTAGGAAATTTAGTTAGCAATCCCAGAATCCAGGGATTCTGGAGGATGCATGAGGGTTTGGGAGAAAAAAGAGTGCCCATAAGAACACTGCCCTGCCATGTGAAGAGTGTGTTGATGAAGTTGGGGCCCATGTATTCTAGCAGTCAATACTGAGACCAGTGATGTTCATTCATGTTAGTGTGAGAGTAATCTAAAAAATGGTTGTTGCCAACACGGCATCCTTCAGATCACTGGGAACCAAAGAGATCTAAGATGGACCTATCCCAATCGGGAAATGAGTGACACAACAGCGGGCATGGTTTTATAAAGTAAGCACACCGATAGGGAGAACTTAAAGTATAGTGATTTCTTTATTCAACTTGAATTGCTGTGAGAATAACCCTTTAAAGGAAAAGATACCATTGCAAGATTTGTCATGATACTACTATGGTGTTATGCAACGTGTGTATTGAAGGCAAGCTAAAAAGAGAGACTACCATGTTAAAATCATTCGGAACTCAATTAGATAAATGGAGGATATCTCCATGTCTAGAAAGTAATAAATAGGAAAATGAGAAAGGACAAGATAATGAAGAGACTACGGTAGCATGAAGAGAGGGAATATCTTCCATAAAACTGGGTCTTTGGCTTTTATTTTTTATTTTTTGGCTGGGGCTGGGTTTGAACCCGCCACCTCCGGCATATGGGGCTGGTGCCCTACCCCCTTGAGCCGCAGGCGCTGCCCCATCTTTTTTTTTTTTTTTTTAAGACAGTGTTTCTCTACATCCCCCTGGATAGAGTGCTTGGCTTCACAGCTCACAGCAACCTCAAACTCTTGGGCTTAATTGATTCTCTTGCCTCAGCCTCCCAAGTAGCTGGGACCATGGGCACCTGCCACAACGCCCAGCTATTTTTGTTGTTGCAGTTGTCATTGTTGATTTTAGCTGGCCCAGGCTGGGTTCGAACCCGCCAGCCTCGGTATATGGGGCCAACACCCTACCCACTGAGCTACAGGAGCCGCTCAAAAAACTGTTTTTAAAAGAAAATGTAGCATTGAGCAAGAGGCATGTTTGGAACAAGCCATGACCTTCTAGGAAGATGTTAATGGATGGGAACCTATTTAAACAGACACTCACGGGCTTGAGACCATCGCTTTGCCTTTGAGATGCCAAGGGCTAAAATGGTGTTTCTAGAACAAATGTGATACATGAATACAAAAATATAGAAAGAGAAAGACATTGTTACATTTTCCCCTTGTCTTTGTGTACCATCACATGGGTAATTTTCATGGTATTACGTTCACGGTTGAGCGTGGACACAGAGTGGACTTGGAAAGGCTGTCTCAATAACATTTTACAACCAGAATATTCTTTGATTTTTTTTTCTACTTTTTAGGCTATGCTTCAACTTTTCTTCCTAGAATTGGTTTTTGCCCCTGTGCAAGTTATCTTTAAATAATAAAATCCTTCTTCTTTCTACTATGCAAGGCTTGTAATGACTTCAATGAAACATTCAGGTCATTTGGAGCACAGGCCTGTTTTGTGATTCACATCGTTACAAAATATGTCCCAATAAGATGATGCACAAGCTGAACTGGAGTTAATGAACCTGCATTCTTGCAGGATAATTCAAACTTTAAGGGTGATATTAACTCACATAAAATAAGAAAGGGAAGAAAAATCAGGCTCATTGTACACTAGAGATCATGATCTTTATCTTCTCAGTTCATAAAAGTATTGCTCAGTGGCTCTCATACCATTATTAGAGTGGTTATAGAGCACGTATGTGTATATAATTAAGTCCCCCTCTGTGGCCATTAAAGGACTACGCTAGTTTCCACAGGGAATGCATGTGGGACTTGATTCCCAAGCCTAAAGAGAGTATTAGTACCTCTAACCTTTATGGTTTGCTACATGGAAATGTGTGGCACCTGCCACTTACTATACAGAGCAAGTGTGGGGGCGCTGTGACCCACGGCCAGATCCAGCCCACCACCTGCTTTGTAAACAAAGTTTTATTGGGATACAGCCACATCCAGTTATTTACATACTGTCTATGGCTGCTTTAGTCTTGCCAGAGCAGAGCAGAATAATTACAATGGAGACTGTAAATGGCTCACAACGCCTACAATATTTACTACCTGGCTTTTTAAAGAAAAGTTTTCATCCCCTTTTGATCTAAAGGAAAGCCTGGGCCCTATACCTGTTGACTCTATAGATGATTGATGGTAAAAGGAGTAAAAACTATATTAAATTAGTCAAATACGATTTCAGAGCACAATATTTATGTTACATATACTATCAAGGACCTAGGAGTCACTTGACCTACTTAGAAATATGATCCTTTTTAAAAAAGTCTACATTCTGGTATTTTAAGCTATGCTTTCGTGGTCGAGAAATTAAATAAATAAATAAAAACAACAGCCACGGGTTTCGTAAACCCTCCTAAAACACAATGTCTCGTGTTCCCCTTCTGGCTCTGTGGCAGCTGTTAACTATCAAATACTATTTCTAGAACTGTGCTGACATCAGTCGCTGATCATACACAAAGCTGTTTGGCATGACACACACTGTGCAAGTCGAGGCCGTTAAAATGAAACAGCTCTGTTAAAATTAACTCTATTCACATCACAGGGAAAATGTCGAAGTTTGCCAAATCAATTCCTTCCTATATCAGTGGGGGACAACCATTTTCCAACCTCTAAAAAAAGGTGATTCAGACACAGGAGAGGAAAAAAAAAAAAAAGAAAAAGAAAGAAAGAAAGAAATCCTCCAAAATTAAAATGATAAAACAAAAATTTGCTTGACAGCAAAAGTACTTCCAAATGGATGAAATTGAATCCAAAACTGAGCCTGCAACAAATTTAACTGACAAGAAAGTCTGCATAATGGACTTGGTTTTATTATTAATGCTAATATGGGTACATTTTCATTCTATTGTGCTGATGGCAAGAAGATAAATGCCCACTGAAGGCACTAAAATATCTCCACTCCGCTGAAAAACTGATTGTAGTTAGACTGCAAACACTTATTCTTCATATGTGAGAAAAAAAAAAATCTTTTTTTTTTTTTAAGGCAGTATTACCGTAAAAACCATTTCAGAATCGAGCATAGCTCCGAAATCAAATTTCTTGAAATAGTTCAATGCAACCCTTAAAAATCAGTTTCTTTGTGAAACTTAAAATTATGTAGATGGAATTTTATCACAACAATAAATATATTCTTTCCATAATTTTTAATCAGCACTTCTTTAAAATTAATCATTTGCCTCACAGAGTCCTCGTAATCAGTGGTTGAAGTTTCCATTGAGGGCAACCAAGTCAAATGGTATAAATGATTTCTTTCTGCCAGCTCACCTCGCCCTGAAAATCACTACTTAAGGTCCTTTCCTTCTCTGAATCCAAGCCACAGGCAGCAGCCCAGCAGGGATTGTGAGAGACGGGGACTTCTGCCTAGGAGTATCTGGCCCTTTTTAGGTTCAAGTGCCAGGAGTTGAAGCTCCACAGTGGTTTGCAGTCCTGAGGGCCAAAGGTCTGGAAGCCAGAGAGCTCACGCCAATGCCAGGATGTGTCAAGCCAGTAAATGAGTTAATCTGAGAAGCAGCAACTGGGTTTTGGAGATCAGGACTAGCATAAGGTCACAAACTCCGGGAGGTTCCTAACAGCAAGGAAATGGAATAGAGGAATTGTCAGCCCTTTCAGGTAATGTGGTAATGTCTATTTGTGTTTGCTTTCAAGGGTCTTGTTTATCCTCCTGCATGGTGGCATGCAGAGACGTGGTTACAGCTACTCTGAGGGTGAAACTACTGTAGATAAAAACCTTGACCCCACCTGTTGCAAGAAGGCTGTTATAGGCCTCAGTAATGTAGAGATTATTTCAGTAGTAATTATCCCTTATTCTAAGCCCGTATGAATCCTTCTAAGTTCTCCCACCACTTGTCTTCTCCATTTATTAGCTTATTTAACTTTTTTGTACTTTCTAGAACAGTGCTGTCTGTGGTTGACAGAATTTTCAGAGGCCCCCTCGTGTATGCCCCCTGAATAATCCCCTACCCATGAGAGTCGGTGGAACCAATCAATGTGATGCGATGCCACTCCCCTTGATTAGGTTACTCATCAGTTGACTTTGAGTTAATCAAAAGGGAATTTATGCCAGCTGGACCTGATCTTGTCAGGCAAGCCCTTAAAAGAAGGTGAAGGGGGGTGGCGCCTGTGGCTCAGTCGGTAAGGCGCCGGCCCCATATACCAAGGGTGGCGGGTTCAAACCCGGCCCCCGCCAAACTGCAACCAAAAAAAAAAAAAAGAAGGTGAAGGTCAGAACCAATACATGCTACTGGCGACAAGGAAAATGAAGCAAACCGTCCTATTGTGAGAAGAAGGGGTCACATGTAAGGACCCAAAGGCAGCTCTAGGAATTGCGAATGGTCCCTTCGTCATACAGAGGCAAAAAAATGAATTCTGTCAACAGCTAATGAGCTTGGAAAAGGACTCTAAACCTCAGAGGGAAATCTCCAGTGTACCCCTTGATTCTAGCCTGATGAGACACGGAGTGGAGAACCCAGGTAACCTGTACCCAGACTCCTGACCAATGGAAAGTGAGATAAGACATTTATGTTATTCTAAGCCCCTAAAGGTGTAGTAATTCACTGTGTAGTACCAAGTTACTAATGCATTGTCCAGTAGAACTTTCTGAGATAATGGAAGTGTTCTATATTTGTTTTGCTAATATGGTAGCCACTAACCACATGGGGCTACTGAGCTTTTGAAATGAAGCCAGTGCAACTGAAGACCTGAATTTTTAACTTAATTGTCATTAATTTCAACTGACATAGCCATATGTGGCTAGTGGCTACCCTACAGGACAGCACAATTCTAGATTAAGAGTAATGAAATGTCAATCCTTTGATTTTAACGTTCTTGATCATAGATAGCTCTGAGCTCAATTTTTGAAGTTTAATCTGAAATGAAATCTCTAAGAAGACTAAATGAGAAGCCAGTATGATCTATTCCTGTTCCCTTCCTGGCTTCAGCTCATTCCCTTCCCCAAACCACAGAGCTTCTTCCAGTCACCGGAAGGTATCAAATGCTGAGGGTTGAAGCCTGAAGTCTTTCATATAGGCCTCTCCCTCCATCAAAACATGCTTCCCTTCATTCTTAACCTGTCTCATACCTACTTAATATTTTAGTCTCAGCACAAATGTCACTTTCTTGGCAAAGAATTTCCTGATGCCCTGTATCAGTTAGCTATTGCTGTGTAACAAACTATGCCAAAACTCTGTGGCTCAAGACAATAATTACATATTATTGGTGTTCATGTGTCTATTGGTCAGCTGAGTTATCTGATGAAAGCCTGGCTCACTCCTGTTGGGTGGATGGGCTGACTAGAGGCTCTGATTTTTTAAAGAGAGGGGTCTTGCTATGTTGCCCAGGCTACATTTAAACTCCTGGGTTCAAGATATCCCCTTGTCTCAATCTCCCGAGAAGCTGGGACTACAAGGCATGCACCACCACCCTTTAAACCAGGATTGAATAGAGGATATTAGCAGGGACAGGTCATTTCTGCATGTTGCTCATCCTTCCCATCAAATCAGCGGGTCAGCCTAGACATGAGCTCCAAGGGTCATAGCAAAAGTGCAATAGGAAGGTATAAACACACATGCACTGTTGAGGTCAAGACTCAAGGCTGGCACAACATCATTTTTGCCTTTTTCTATTGGTCAAAGCCACAAAGCCAGAATTAAGGGGTGGGGACACATACTCTGCCCTTTTTGTGGGAGGGACTGCAGCAACCACTTGGCAAAGGCTTGGACACAGTGCGGAGAGGGGTGGGGGAGGGTAAAGAATTGGTCAGTGATGGAATCTTCTATATTTCCTTCATTCATATGAGATCCCTCATTCCTAATAGCTCATAGCAAAGACTTTTCTTTCAAGGCACTTGAACCTGGTAATTATGCATAATATGTATTTGGGAGATTACTTGTTTACTGACTGTTACCTCCACAAGGCTGTGAGTTCAGTGAGGTCAGGAATCATATTTATTTTTTTCACGGCTGTGTCACCAGTACATATGACACCCAATTATTAAATAAATGAGTGCACAAGATATCTGAAGAACATTTTTTCAAAGCTGGATGTGTTCTGATGAACAGGATCTGATGACAGATCGTGAAAGGTTGAGCAAAATTTGGTAGCTATTATCAGAGCATGAGGAGGTATCATTTAACACGTTAATTTATGAAAGTCAAGAGAAGTAATTGAGGCATGGGAGGATGTGTATATATACACATATTTTAAAAATTGTGTGAATATATGAAGGCAGGGGAGTTGGAAGGAAGGAAGAAAGCAAGAGACAGAGAAAAAGGAAGGAAAGAAGGAGGGAGAGGGGAGCAGGTTATAGCAATTACAGATCTGCTATCGTAAGACCTGTCCTTGGAAATATAATACAAAAATCTTTTAATAGTCAATGAGCAATCAACCAGTATATACCTCATGTAGGAGCCAATAACAGAATGATAAACTCTGTATTTATAATACAGGATGGTTTGCCTTTAAAGATGCTGCTTTCCAACTTCACAGGTCTCTCCCAAAGGCCGCTGTATGACACATAGTCTGGTACACGTAAAGTCTGCTTTTTACTTGCAGTCAGATGTTCTTAAAAGCTCTCTTTTTTCTCTTTACCTCATGGACTAGGCAAAATCTCCAAAATGTAAAAATACCCTCCATCTCTTGTTGTCAACTCCAGTTATTCCGTTATTTGGAAATTGTCAGCTGTGTTTGTAAAACATGTATGGAAAGGATCACTGAAATACCGTCGCCTTGGCTTGAATGTTGTGTTGATGGGATAAATGTGGAACCATCTCTGGTTTTCTTTGAACCATGCAGAATTTCAGAGGCAAATACAAGTTTTTGGTTTGGTGTCAGTCTAGTTAGTCTTAGATTCTAATAAAGATTTCTTATGTTTCTTAATTTTATTTACATGTATGACGTATATGTGTGTCTATATGTCCTTTTAAATCAGGATCACAAATAGCCGCAGGCTGTTGATAAGATACTTTCTTGAACTGACCACAGTCTAATCCTAGGGATGTGAGCCCACAAAGTGCAGGGGTTTTAACAGCCTTAGACACATTGTTTTAAAAGTTGACACTTGCTGTTTATACTGATTCAAAAGCACACGGAAACACTTACTGAGCACTTGTTCTTGTACTGGGAAGATTAAGATGGATGATTAGATCCCTGTCTTCTTGGAGCACACGACCTAGTGGGTGAGGCCGATGGCTGTAAGCTAATGATTACAAAGAGATGGGACGCACACTGTAAGAGAAGGGTGGGTACTAACTCAGTGGGAACAGGAAAGATTAGTTTGTTAATTTGGTCTGGAGGGGACTTGGGGAGGTGTGTGATGCTAAACTTCGGATGAGTAGAAATCTTAACAAGTGGTTAAGAGGTAAAGGGTAAACCAGGCAGGAGGCAAAATTTGAGAGATGTCAGGGTCCAGATCATTAGGAAGTCCAGGTTTTATACTCTAGGACAGTGGGTTCTCCAAGTGGGGTCCCTAGACCAGCACCATCCCTTTCACCTGCAAACTTATTAGAAAGGCCAGTCTTTAGTCCCACTCCAGACTTACAGAGTCAGAAACTCTAGGCATGGAGCCCCAGAGTCCGCATTTTAACAAGTCTTCCAAAGCACGCTGATGAATGCTCAAGTTTGAGAAGGATGCCCTGCTGATAAAGAGAGAGCCTTGGACGCGTTTGAGTCAGCAAGTGGCTTGGGCAGGTCTAGGTCTACAAAGGTAACTCTGCCATGATGTGAAGAATGAATTAGAGTTGGGAGAGGGAATGGAAGTGAGTGGAGACCTTGAGGCCAGTTGGGAAACCATGGCAAGTAACAGAGGCAAGCAGTACTGCCTAGCCATGGGATCCAGAGGGAGGAGCTTGCATTTGCTCTAAGATACAAAGTCCTTTAAAGAGTATAGGTGCCAGGTATGGTGGCTCAGGCCTGTAATCCCAGCACTTTGGGAGGCCAAGGTAGGAGGATTGCTTGAGGCCAGGAGTTCAAGACCAGCCTGGGCAACACAGTGAGACCCCGACTCTACAAAAAATAAAAAAATTAGCTGGGTGTGGTGGCATGCCCTACAGCCCAGCTACTTGGAGGCTGAGGCAGGAAAATGGCTTGAGCCCAAAAGTTAGAGGCTGCAGTAAGTTATGATCGATTCACCACACTCTAGCCTGGATGGCAGAGCAAGACCCTGCCACTAAAACAAACAAACAAACAAACAAACAAACTCAAAGAGTATGAGACGGGCTATTGAGGGTCTTCACATCCCATTGTCTAAATCAGCTACTGAGGAATTACTACAAGAGGCTTATGGGTCCATGTATACACCTAAACTGGTCAGAGAGCTCACACACACGTGAACTACTATTCTCAACATAAATATTTTTTATGAGTAATAGTTTGTGCATCCATTTAAAATAAGTTCCAAATTCTTAGCAACTTTTTCTCATTAAGTATTTTTGCATCAGATAATAAAGTATAGTAAATAAAGGATTACAAGGGAATCCTCATACATAAAAAACTCCAAAACCATTGATTTGATGCCCTAAATACCCCTTTGTTATAATTAGTGTTTGACAGGGTCAGGAGACTCAGGGGACATATTTGAAGTTCACACACATATGAAAATTTTGACATTGATATTTCTTTCTTTTTGTTGGGGTTCAGTCTGTAAGCTCAGCACTCAAGAGACCCCTTAGTTCCTCAGAGTTCTTTGCCTACAATTAGGGTAGTGGCTACCAAGTAAGTGACAATTCTCATATTAGAGCTTTCCATCTAAAAAGCCTGACTCTCCCAAAGGTATGATTAGCTGAAAGATTAATTTATTTTACAATCTAATTATAATTTCTGTGACAAAGGAAAGATCTCTTTATTAAAACAGATAACAAACATTAAACACAAAGACAACAGCCCCACAGAGATGATAATTAAAGAAAATACACACCTCAGTGCATTTGCTACGAATCTCACCCATCCTTAAATCTTATCAATCATTGTTTAATCTTTGTTTTTTCTTAAAGCTATGTAGAAAATTTCTTTTGCAGCCATTGGAACCTTTATACTTCCAATCCCAGCCCCTGGCTGCTCTGTCTGGCGAGTGCTGTAACTTTCCCACAATCCCCTGGCTCTGAGTTACTAGATAAGGGACTGCTTGTATGGCTGGTAGGATTAATTACAGAATGGACTTTCCAGCACAGATGGCTCCTCTGCTCTCACCCACCCACTGCAAGGTTGACAGTATCAGCTTCATCTCTCCTTCCACTAAAAATCTAAGACCCATCCCGAATTTTCTTTCATAGCATTGAGATGCTTCTGACCAGGAGGGTCTCTCCTCTGCCTGTTCACTGATGCATCCAATTATAAAAACCACTGACAGGCTCAGCATCTGTAGCACAGTGGTTATGGCACCGGCCACCTACACCCAGGCTGGCAGGTTCGAACCCGGCCTAGACCAGCTAAACAACAATGACAACTGCAACCAAAAAAATAGCTGGGTGTTGTGGCAGGAGCCTGTAGTCCCAGCTACTTGGGAGGCTTAGACAAGGGAATTGCTTAAGCCCAAGATTTTGAGGTTGCTGTGAGCTGTGACACCATAGCACTCTACCAAGGGTAACAAAGTGAGACTCTGTCTCGAAAAAAAAAAATCACTTATAGACATGTAGGATGTGTTTATATCAGCACCATGATGTGACTTTATATTGTTGTTGCATTAGTCAGCATTCTCTGGAGCAGTAGAACTAATAGTATGTGTATGTGTGTATATATACACGTATATGTGGTGTGTGCGCGTGTGTGTATGAATACTGAGGAGGAGAGAGGAAGAGATTTTAAGAAATTGGCTTAAGTGATGGTGGAGACTGGCAAGTCCAAAATCAGAGTCTGCAAGCTGGAGACCCAGAGAAGAGTTGACCCTGCAGTTTGAGCCCAGAATAGTTTGGAGGCAAAATTCCCTCTTCCTTGGAGGGCCTCCATCTTTTTTGAAAAAACAGACTTTATCCTTTGGGGGAGTTTTAGGTTCACAGCATGATCAAGTGGAAAGTGCGGGGAGTTCCCACACATCCCCTGCCCCACACCAGCTCCGGCTTCTGCGTCACTCACAGCCTGCACCAGAGTGGTTCCCCTGGTCCAGCCTGGGCACCAGCACTGGCACATCTGTATGGCCCACAGTCCATAGTTTATATTCGGGTCCTGGTGTTGTGTGTTCTATGAGTTTGGACAAATATCTAATGACATATATCCACCATTACGTATCATACGGAAGAGTTCCACTGCCCTAAAAATCCTCTGTACTCTGCCTCTTCATCCCTCCCTCCCCAAAGCCCTGGCAACCACTGATCTTGTCACTGTCTCCATAGCTTTGCCTTTTCTAGAATGTCATGTAGTTGGAATCACACAATATGTAGCCTTTTCAGACTGGCTTCTTTCACTTAGTAATATGCATTTTAAAATCCTCCATGTCTCTTCATGCCTTGATAGTTCATTTCTTTTTAGTGCTGAATAATATCCCATTGTCAGGATGTACCATGACCTCAGTATTTTTTTTTTTTTTTGACAGAGCCTCCAGCTGTCACCCTGGGTAGAGTACCATGGCTTCACAGCTCATAGCAACCTCCAACTCCTGGCTTAAGCGATTCTCTTGCTTCAGCCTCCCAAGTAGCTGGGACTACTGGGGCTTGCCACAATGCCCGGCTATTTTTTGGTTGTAGTTCTCATTGTTGTTTGGCAGCCCCAGGCTGGATTCAAACCTGCCAGCTTGGGTGTATGTGGCTGGCACCTTAGCTGCTTGAGCTATAGGCGCTGAGTGTCTTTTTTTTTTCTTAAGGTCTTCAGCTGATTTCATGAAGACCACCTACATCTACTTTGCTCAAAGTCTACTAATTGAATTCTTTTTTTTTTTTTTAGAGTCTTACTCTGTCATGTCACCCTTGGTAGTGTGCCATGGTGTCACAGCTCACAGCAACCTCCAACTCCTGGGTTCAAGCAATCCTCTTGCCTCAGCCTCCCAAGTAGCTGGGACTACAGGTGTCTGCCATGATGCCAGGTTGGTTTTTCTATTTTTTAGTAGCGACTCGGTCTTGTTCGTGCTGGGTGAGCTCAAGCAATCCAACTGCCTTGGCTTCCAGAACGCTAGGATTAAGGCATGAACCACTACACCCAGCCTGATTTAAAACTTAATCTTATCTAAAGAATACTTTCAGAGCAATGTCTAGATGGGTGTTTGACCAAATATCTAGGTACTGTGGCCCAATCAAGTGGACACATAAATGAAGCATCACAAATCAACTCCTTGTCAATTTGGCACTTGTGCACATTTTCTTAAAGTATACTTAATCTATCTATCTATCTATATATATATATATATAAAAAATAACAGGCCACTCCTGTGGCTTAAAGGAGTAGGGCGCCAGCCCCATATGCCAGAGGTGGCAGGTTCAAATCCAGTCCTGGCCAAAAACTGAAAAAAAAAAAAAAAAACAACCAGGTTAATGAAGAAATTATCCTATATACAACTGAAAACATACTAACCCTTTCCCCAGAAGAGGATGCAAAGTCCTTGAGTAATGTTTGGTTTTCTCTTTACTATCCTATAACTTAAATACTATAATATAAAGTTAACAGTCCTGAGACACTATGACATAAAATCAATACAACTTATGTTACATGATAAAAGGAGAAGAAAAGGAACAAAACAAATATATTTGAAATCTCTCTACATATATATGCGTACATATACATGCACAAACAATGCACAAACATATTTATAACAAAATGAGGAAGAAATACTCATCACAATGATAGTCCTCATTTCTGTCACTGGTCACATGATTGTAGCTGAGATTTTTTTTTTTTTTAGACACAGAGTCTTACTTTGTCACCCTCGGTAGAGTGCTGTGGCATCACAGCTCACAGCAACCTCCAGCTCTTGGGCTTAGGTGATTCTCTTGCCTTAGCCTCCCAAGTAACTGGGACTACAGGTGCCCGCCACAATATCCGGCTATTTCTTTGTTGCAGTTTGGCCGGAGTTGGGTTTGAACTTGCCACCCTCGGTATATGGGGCGAGGCGCCCACTCACTGAGCTACAGGCGCCGCCCTGTAGCTGGGACCACCTTCTTCTACCATTTATTCCCTTTGTTCTCAGCAAGCATCTCAGCTGATCATAGCTGTTTACCTGCTGTCATGACCCGAACTTTCATTCCTGAAAGTTCTGCCTCAAATGGGTTGTTGTAGTTTTTCATTGACTCTAGTCATGGCGCATATCATATTTAGAGACACCCCAAGGGAGCTCCTGCATTTGAAACATGCTCTTCCTCCCCTGGATTATGGAGCAGTAATCTAATATCCCCTTGATGGTCAGGTTCAGTTAGCCCAGACAGCACACGCCTGCTGCCTGTTTCTTCAGAATCGTGAGGAGTCCAGAGTGGCCACGTGGCAATCTTAACCTCCAACTCATTTTCATTGTTTCTCTTTGTGGAGACATTTCTCTCTTTGAAACTAAGATCTCTAGGCCAGTAGAACGCAAGGATGTTGGAGGTCCAAATCAAAAATTTTGCTAGTGGGTTACCAGAGGTAATAGAGAGTGGTGATACTCCTGTTTCCACCCCTTGATTCCTGGACTCTTAAATTCTGACTGTGAGAAAAGAAAGCATCATATGTTGGACACTCATTTGGTGCATATAAAACCTTCTAGAGATCCTTGTCCTGGCCCTGCAAAGTATTGCCACCTAGCTGGTGCTGTAAATGAGTTCCCCAAAGCCATTCTACTGTTCTTTTAGGCCAGCTGGGGAATGTGGTGAGGCTGGTGAATTCCATGAGCCTGGGCATTTCATTTGCTTTGAAGCGAGTTCCTTGGGCAGAAGCAGTGCTGCCTGGAATACTGTGATGGTGGATGAGACATTCTGTAAGTCTGTAGATGGTAGTTTTAGCAGACGCATTGCATGTGGGGAAGGCATAAATCTGTATCCAGAATAGGTGTCTAGTCCAGTAAGAATTGTCATGTCCTGTTCCCCCATGATGGAAATGGCCCAGGCTGCCACGAGCCCATTACCAGGGCATTGGAGCCAGTGTTGGTCTCTGCCATGGGCAGAATAGGCACCCAGTGGTGGCTGTAGCCAGATCAGCCTTGGTGAGTAGAAGTCCATGTTGCTGAACCCATGCATAACTCCCCTCCCTGCCACCATGACCACTTTGTTCATGAGCCCATTGGGCAACAACGCAGGTGGTGGAGGGAAGAGGCTGACTGCTATCCATGGAATAGGTCATCCTATCCACTTGATTATAAAAGTTCTCTTCAGCTGAGGTCACCCTTAGTGAGAATTCACATGGAACAAGATATTTTTACATTTTTTCACCCATTCAGACAGATCTATCCACATTATCTTTTCCCCAGATTTCCTTGTTACCAATTTTTCAGTCATGCTCCTTCCAAGTCTCTGACTAGCCAGCCAAACCATTGGCTATATAGCTTGTGCATTGGTATATAATTGCGTTATCTGGCCATTTCTTCTTCTACACATAATGAACAACTAGGCGCACCCTCCAAGTTCTGCCCACTGGGAGGATTTCCCTTCACCACTGGCCTTGAAGGATGTCCCCCAAAGGGGATATGGTGCTGCAGGTGTCTACTTCTGGGTGGTGCCTGCATACCCCACAGAACCATTACAATCCGGGTTTGAGTTTTCTCTTCCTCCAAGGACCATAAGGAATGCTGCAGGGGGCTACAGGTGCAGGCTGGAGAGAGAAGATGGTATACCAGGAGTGGGAGCCCAGGGAAGAGTTGACGCTGCAGTTTGTCTCCAAAGGCAGTCTGCTGGCAGAATCCCCCCTTCCTAGGGGGAGGTCAGTCTTTTGCTGTTAGGCCTTTAACTGACTGGATGAAGTCTACTTACGCTATGGAGAGTCATCTGTATTACTTAAAGTCTACTGATTCACATGTTGATGTCATCTAAAAAATACCTTCACAGAAACACTTAGAGTGATGTTTGAATGAATATCTGGGTATGGTGGCCTAGCCAATTTTAATACATAACATTAACCATCACAATATTCTTTTCTAAGAGGAGAAAGTGTCCCCTCTCCCTTCCTTCTTCCTTTCAGCTTTCCTCTCTTCTTTCTCTCCTTCTTTTTCTTTCTGCAAATATTTCCTGAGAGCCCACTAGATTCCTGATTCTAGACGCTTACTAATGAAGTCCAGTGATCTCCTTGGTAACCATCCCTAATCCAGAATGGGATACAAACTGCTTTCGGAGCAGACTATCTTCTTTAAAGGGATCATATATCCCTTTCCAATTTTAAGCCGTAACTTATAGGAATATAATTTGTACTATCTCTTTTAAACAGAAAAACAAGTTTTTACAAAGGGATTAATGGCAGATGCTGCTGTTTAGCTAGTGGGTACTCTAATTTAGATGGTGCTAATTTAAAATTTGTCATAATTTGGTCAGAGACTGGCACAGAGATTACTTTTGTATTATAGGGTTTGTCATGGAAATGAATGGTTTGAACGTATTTCAGAGGAAAAAAGATTAAAACCACTTAGAAAATAAACCATTTTCAAGATATTTAGGTGGTTAAAGATGGAACACATGAGACGTGTATGTTGTACTACATTTTTAAATAGATTAAAGCAGGGCCAAAGATTTCCTATTTGTCAAAACAAACTGGGGGAAAAAAGTCTCATTTGAATTTTCATATTGTACATAAACTTGTTTATCAGGGGAGATGCATTTCTAGAATTGGGACCACTGCCCAGGCCAATACGGTAGTGGCCTGGTGGAGTTTTGTGCCCGGCATCTCACATTGCCACGTTCCCAATCGTGTGTCTACTACTAATTCCCCAGAAGAGGCACAGGCCTCCCTCTACTGCTGCTCCTCAACCCCGTATCACAGAGATGTTCATCGTGCTCTTCAGAGTGTCCGATGGCAAAGCCCAGTCATCGTTGTTTCTCAACTGTATCCATCCAGGTGAGCACTATGATACAACTGACTTTTAATATCTCTCGTGACATTCTTCCCTTGAAGTCAAGTCCAGTCTTATCACATGAACAGTTTAGTCTGTCATTTATGGATCAAAATGATTAAGCAGAATGCAAAATGGGTCGAAAAGAGAAGTCATCACAAGCTGAGCACATTACAAAACCCACTTAAATGAAAATAGCAGAGAGCTGATTGGTTGAAAACGTATGCTTTATAGTACAGTAATGCTCATTGGACCAGGAGCCTACAGCACAGGTATTTATATTTCTTTAAACATTATGCATAGTAAATGACTTTGGAGAGAAGTCACTTTATAAAACAAATTAATGTTACATGGAGCAATACTGGATGTGGTGTGCATAAACTTGGAAAATGACTTTCTAAAAAATCTTATCCTTTTAAAATGTGGGCTTTTCATGGTTTTAAGTCTAGTGCCTAGGACTCCTGGCAAATTAGTCCTATAATTTGCTAAATGTGACAATGTAATGTGGCATGTTTTGAACAGTATTTAAACACTTGTGTTAAATTTTCTTATCTTTTGAAACATTTTTGTCACGCCTGTGTAATTGTGTACTTGGAAATTCCTACTGACTGATTGCATGGCCACCTGATTTTGTAAATAAAGTTTTATTGGAAAACAGTCACACGCTTAGGTCTTGGCTGTGGCTGCTTTCACACTGTGAAAAATAGAGTTGACTAAGACCGGGTACCCGTGGCTCACGCTTGTAATCCTAGCATTCTGGGAGGCAGAAGTGGGTGGATTGCTTGAGCTCAGGAGTTTGAGACCAGCCTGAGCCAAAGTGAGACCCAATCTGTAAAAATAGCTGGGTGTTGTGGCTGGTGTCTATAGTCCCAGCTACTTGGGTGGCTGAGGCAAGAGTTGGAGGTTGCTGTGAGCTGTGACATTAGGGCACTCTACCAAGGGTGACAAAATGAGACTCTGTCTCAAAAAACAGAGTTGACTATACTTATTAACTGTCTCCATAAATGAAAAGTTTGGAACCCACCTACTATAGACACTCATAACATTTATTGTCCTTTCAGATAGATAGAGGAGGATTTTCTGGGCTCAAAGAATGAATAAACCATATTCCCATTCATCTTAAATGTTTAAAGGAAAGAATTGCCTAGAGCAGCACTATTCTACACAAATACAGTATGAACCACTTAGGTGATTTTAAATTGTCTAGTAGCCACACTAAAAGAGAAGAATGAAACAGGTACAATTAATTTTAATCAGGTATTTTATTTAACCTAATATATCAAAAATTATCACTTTAACATGTAATCAATAGACAAAATTAGTAATGGCATAATTTACATGTTCTCTCTCTCTCTCTCTCTCTCCCTCTTTTTCTTTTTTTTTTTTAAGAGACAGTCTTGCTCTGACACCCAGGTTGGAGTGCAGTGGTGTGATCAGAGCTTACTGCAATTCTTGAATTCTTAGGCTCTACAATCTTCCTGCCTTAGCCTCTTGAGTTACTGAGACTACAAGTGCGTGCCACTGGGCCCAGACAATTTTATTATTTTTTATAGAAACAGGGTCTGGATACATCGTCCAGGCTGGTCTCCAAACTTCTGGCCTGAAGCAATCTTCCTGCTTCAGCCTCCCAAAATGCTGGGAATATAGGCGTGAGCCACCATGCCTAGCTCTTTACATCCTAGGTCTTCAAAATCCAAGGTGCATTTTATGTTTACAGCACACCTCAATTCAGACTAACCACGTTTCCAGTGCTTGCTAAACACATGTAGTAAGGGGCTTTTTTTTTCCTCAAGCTGTTACCCTGGGTCGAGTGCTGTGGTGTCACAGCTCACAGCAATATCAAACTCTTGGGCTTAAGCAATTCTGTTGCCTCAGCCTCCCTACACACCCACCACAACGCCCGGCTATTTTTTTTGTTGCAGTTGTCATTGCTGTCTCAGCTGGCCTGGGGCCAGGTTCGAACCCGCCAACCTCAGTGTATGTGGCCGGCGCCCTACCACTGAGCTACGGGTGCTGCCTAGCAAGGGGTTACTGTACTGAATAGTGCAGGCCTACAGGGAAGGAAATGCCCGTGACTACCTTCATTCTTCTTAATTTGTTTTCATTTCTTCATTCAACCATCATTCAACTTTAAAAATTGCATAAATCATACAAAGGTAAGACACAGACTCTGTTCTGAAAGAGTTTATTTTTCTTAAATACTGATAAATACTTGTATAATTATTTTGCACTTGTCTGAGTATCAAAAGGTGCAGGGATTGTAGACATTAGAAACAGCCAGCCAACTAGGAGGAATTTCTTTTTTTCTTTTCTTTTCTTTCTTTTTTTTTTTTTTTTTTGTGTGTGTGTGTGTAACAGAGTCTCAAGCTATTATCCTGGGTAGAGTGCTATGACATCACAGCTCACAGCAACCTCCAACTCCTGGGCTGAGGCGATTCTCCTGCCTCAGCCTCCCGAGTAGCTGGGATTACAGGCGCCTGCCACAACACCAGGCTATTTTTTTGTTGCAGCCATCATTGTTTGGCGGGCCCAGGCTGGATTTGAACTCGCCAGCTCAGGTGTATGTTGCTAGCGCCTTAGCCACTTGAGCCACAGATACCGAGCCTAGGAGGAATTTCTACTTAACCAGAGCATAGAGGAGATCACCCACAGGACTACCAAAGAAGATAGGAGGAGATTTCATTCTTAAAATGACTTGCATATGCCTACACCTTCTTCTTAACCCAACCATGTCAACATCCATTAGCTGGTAGTTGTTCACGTGTGGTGCAGATACATGAATGCACAATCCGAATTAGACTGCAAGCTCCTGGGGGGCAGGAACCCAGTATTCCTTGAATGACTGAATATCTGAATGAAACATTTCTCTTTCTCTTTCCTTGCTCCTCTGATTTATTCTGAAGAGCTTCCCCACTTCAAGCTTTTGAAATTATAGGAGTAATTTGTGACTATGGCATGAATCATAATATTTCCTATTGTCAATCTTTTTCCTTCTACATAATCAAGTTAAAATCTTGCTCTCTTTTGTTTATTTTTTTATTTTTTTTTATTTTTTGGGGGTGTTTTTTGGCCGGGGCTGGGTTTGAACCCGCCACCTCCGGCGCCCTACTCCTTGAGCCACAGGCGCCGCCCTCTTTTGTTTATTTATTTATTTTTTTTATTGTTGGGGATTCATTGAGGGTACAATAAGCCAGGTTACATTGATTGCAATTGTTAGGTAAAGTCCCTCTTGCAATCATGTCTTGCCCCCATAAAGTGTGACACACACCAAGGCTCCACCCCCCTCCCTCCTTCCCTCTTTCTGTTCCCCCCCCATAACCATAATTATCATTAATTGTCCTCATATCAAAATTGAGTGCATAGGATTCATGCTTCTCCATTCTTGTGATGCTTTACTAAGAATAATGTCTTCCACTTCCATCCAAGTTAATACGAAGGATGTAAAGTCTCCATTTTTGTTAATGGCTGAATAGTATTCCATGGTATACATATACCACAGCTTGTTAATCCATTCCTGGGTTGGTGGGCATTTAGGCTGTTTCCACATTTTGGCGATTGTAAATTGAGCTGCAATAAACAGTCTAGTACAAGTGTTCTTATGATAAAAGGATTTTTTTCCTTCTGGGTAGATGCCCAGTAATGGGATTGCAGGATCAAATGGGAGGTCTAGCTGGAGTGCTTTGAGGTTTCTCCATACTTCCTTCCAGAAAGGTTGTAGTAGTTTGCAGTCCCACCAGCAGTGTAAAAGTGTTCCCTTCTCTCCACATCCACACCAGCATCTGCAGTTTTGAGATTTTGTGATGTGGGCCATTTTCACTGGGGTTAGATGATATCTCAGGGTTGTTTTGATTTGCATTTCTCTAATATATAGAGATGATGAACATTTTTTCATGTGTTTGTTAGCCATTCGTCTGTCGTCTTTAGAGAAAGTTCTATTCATGTCTCTTGCCCATTGATATAAGGGATTGTTGGCTTTTTTCATGAGGATTAATTTGAGTTCTCTATAGATCCTAGTTATCAAGCTTTTGTCTGATTGAAAATATGCAAATATCCTTTCCCATTGTGTAGGTTCTCTCTTTGCTTTGGTTATTGTCTTCTTAGCTGTACAGAAGCTTTTCAGTTTAATGAAGTCCCATTTGTTTATTTTTGTTGTTGTTGCAATTGCCATGGCAGTCTTCTTCATGAAGTCTTTCCCCAGGCCAATATCTTCCAGTGTTTTTCCTATGCTTTCTTGGAGGATTTTTATTGTTTCATGCCTTAAATTTAAGTCCTTTATCCATCTCGAATCAATTTTTGTGAGTGGGGAAAGGTGTGGGTCCAGTTTCAGTCTTTTACATGTAGACATCCAGTTCTCCCAACACCATTTATTGAATAAGGAGTCTTTCCCCAAAGGTATGTTCTTGTTTGGTTTATCAAAGATTAGGTGGTTGTAAAATGTTAGTTTCATTTCTTGGTTTTCAATTAGATTCCAAGTGTCTATGTCTCTGTTTTTGTGCCAGTAACATGCTGTCTTGAGCACTGTGGCTTTGTAGTACAGACTAAAATCTGGTATGCTGATGCCCCCAGCTTTATTTTTGTTACTAAGAACTGCCTTAGCTATATGGGTTTTTTTCCGGTTCCATACAAAACTCAGAATCATTTTTTCCAAATCTTGAAAGTATTTTAAAGTTGGTATTTTGATAGGAATGGCATTGAATAGGTAGATTGCGTTGGGAAGTATAGACATTTTAACAATGTTGATTCTTCCCGTCCATGAGCATGGTATGTTCTTCCATTTGTTAATATCCTCTGCTATTTCCTTTCTGAGGATTTCCTAGTTTTCTTTATAGAGGTCCTTCACCTCCTTCGTTAGGTATATTCCTAAGTATTTCATTTTCTTTGAAACTATAGTGAAGGGAGTTGTGTCCTTAATTAGCTTCTCATCTTGACTGTTATTGGTGTATACAAAGGCTACTGACTTGTGGACATTGATTTTATATCCTGAAACATTACTGTATTTTTTGATGACTTCTAGGAGTCTTGTGGTTGAGTCTTTGGGGTTCTCTAAGTATAAGATCATGTTGTCAGCAAAGAGGGAGAGTTTGACCTCCTCTGCTCCTATTTGGATTCCCTTGTCTTGCCTAATTGTATTGGCTAGAACTTCCAGCACTACGTTGAATAGTAAAGGTGACAGAGGACAACCTTGTCTGGTTCCAGTTCTAAGAGGAAAAACTTTCAGTTTTACTCCATTCAGTAAAATATTGGCT
This sequence comes from Nycticebus coucang, assembly GCF_027406575.1. Taxonomy (NCBI): domain Eukaryota; kingdom Metazoa; phylum Chordata; class Mammalia; order Primates; family Lorisidae; genus Nycticebus; species Nycticebus coucang. The sequence continues at coordinate 94,687,437 of NC_069788.1, forward strand.
GTGGGTTTGTCATAGATAGCTTCAATCAGTTTTAGAAATGTGCCACCTATGCCTATACTCTTCAGTGTTCTAATTAGAAAAGGATGCTGGATTTTATCAAATGCTTTTTCTGCATCTATTGAGAGGATCATGTGATCTTTATTTTTGCCTCTGTTAATATGGTGGATAATGTTTATAGACTTGCGTATGTTAAACCAGCCTTGCATCCCTGGGATGAAGCCTACTTGATCATGATGAATGACTTTTTTGATGATAAGCTGTAATCTATTGGCTAGGATTTTGTGGAGAATTTTTGCGTCTATATTCATGAGTGAGATTGGTCTGAAATTCTCCTTTTTGTTTGGGTCTTTTCCTGGTTTTGGTATCAGGGTGATGTTTGCTTCATAGAATGTGTTGGGGAAGATTCCTTCTTCCTCAATTTTTTGGAATAATTTCTGCAGTACAGGAATAAACTCTTCCTTGAAGGTTTGATAGAATTCTGGAGTGAAGCCATCTGGACCAGGGCTTTTTTTGGTTGGAAGATTTTTTATTGTTTCTTTGATCTCAGTGCTTGAAATTGGTCTGTTCAGGAGCTCTATTTCTTTCTGGCTGAGTCTAGGGAGAGGGTGTGATTCCAAATATTGATCCATTTCCTTCACATTGTCAAATTTCTGGGCATAGAGTTTCTGGTATTATTCAGAGATGATCTCTTGTATCTCTGTGGGATCAGTTGTTATTTCCCCTTTATCATTTCTGATTGAGGTTACTAGAGATTTTACCTTTCTATTCCTCGTTAGTCTGGCCAATGGTTTATCTATTTTATTTATTTTTTCAAAAAACCAACTCCTTGGCCTGTAGTCCCAGCTACTCGGGAGGCTGAGGCAAGAGAATCGCTTAAGCCCAGGAGTTGGAGGTTGCTGTGAGCTGTGTGAGGCCACGGCATCTACCGAGGGCCATAAAGTGAGACTGTGTCTCTACAAAAAAAAAAAAAAAAAAAAAAACACCAACTCCTTGTTTCATTAATTTTCTGAATGATTCTTTTGTTTTTAATTTCATTGATCTCTGATTTGATTTTGGATATTTCTTTTCTTCTAGTGAGTATAGGCTTAGATTGTTCTTCTTTTTCCAATTCCATAAGATCTGTTGTGAGATTGTTGATGTGCTCTCTTTCTGTTTTTCAAATGTAGGCATCTAAAGCGATGAATTTTCCTCTCAAAACTGCTTTTGCAGTATCCCACAGGTTTTGGTAGCTTGTGTCTTCATTGTTGTTATGCTCAAGGAAGTTAATGATTTCCTGTTTTATTTCTTCCTGCACCCATCTGTTATTCAACAGAAGATTGTTTAATTTCCATGCCTTTGGGTGGGGTCGAGCATTTTTGTTAGAGTTGAGTTCCACCTTTAGTGCCTTATGGTCTGAGAAGATACAAGGTAAAATTTCAATTCTTTTGATTCTGTTGATATTTGTTTTGTGTCCCAGGATATGATCAATTTTGGAGAATGTTCCATGGGGTGATGAGAAGAATGTATATTCTTTATCTTTGGGATGGAGTGTTCTATATGCGTCTATCAAGCACAGTTGTTCTAGGATCTCATTTAAATCTCTTATATCCTTGTTTAATTTCTGTTTAGAGGATCTGTCCAGCTCTGTAAGAGGAGTGTTAAGGTCCCCTGTTATTATGGTATTATCAGATATCATATTGCTCAGACTGAGTAAGGTCTGTTTCAAGAATCTGGAAGCATTTAAATTGGGTGCATAGATATTTAGAATTGAAATGTTTTCTTGTTGTATTTTTCCCTTGACCAATATAAAGTGACCATCTTTGTCTTTTTTGACTTTAGTTGCTTTAAATCCACATATATCTGAAAATAAGATTGCAACTCCTCTTTTCTTCTGAATTCCATTTGCCTGAAAAATTGTCTTCCAACCCTTGACTCGGAGCTTTAATTTGTCTTTTGAAGCCAGGTGTGTTTCTTGCAGACAGCAAATGGATGGCTTGTGTTTTTTAATCCAGTCAACCAATCTATGTCTCTTCAGCGGGGAATTCAAGCCATTAACATTTATTGAGATAATTGATAAGTGTGGTAGTATTCTATTTGTCTTATTTTGTGAGAGTCCATTGCTTAGTTTTATCTTTTGCAACAGTGTGGAGGTTAGGTTCTGTCCTTTCATTTCTGAGTTCTTACTTTGCTGCTGATCCATTGTGGTGGTCAGTGTGCAGAACAGGTTGAAGTATTTCCTGTAGAGCTGGTCTTGTTGTGGCGAATTTCCTCAATGTTTGTGTATCCGTAAATGATTTGATTTCTCCGTCAATTTTGAAGCTTAGCTTAGCAGGGTACAGAATTCTGGGCTGGAAATTGTTCTGTTTAAGTAGATTAAAGGTAGATGACCATTGTCTTCTTGCTTGGAAAGTTTCATTAGAGAAGTCTGCGGTCACTCTGATGGATTTGCCCCTGTAGGTCAACTGGCGCTTACTCCTGGCAGCTTGCAGAATCTTTTCTTTTGTCTTGACTTTGGACAGGTTCATCACAATGTGTCTTGGAGAAGCTCGGTTAGATTTGAGGTGACCTGGGGTCCGATATCCCTCTGAAAGCAGTGTGTCAGAATCTTTGGTGATGTTTGGGAAATTTTCTTTTATAATATTCTCTAGTATGGCTTCCATTCCTCTGGGGCATTCTTCTTCCCCTTCTGGGATTCCTATAACTCGTATGTTGGAACGCTTCATAAAGTCCCATAATTCTGACAGTGAACGTTCTGCTTTCTCTCTCTTCTTTTCTGCCTCTTTTACTATCTGAGTTATCTCAAGAACTTTGTCTTCTACCTCTGAAATTCTTTCTTCTGCATGGTCTAACCTGTTGCTGATACTTTCCATTGCATCTTTAAGTTCCCTGATTGACTGTTTCATTTCCTTCAGCTCTGCTATATCCTTTTTATATTCTTCATATCGTTCATCTCTTATTTGATTCTGTTTTTGAATTTCCTTTTCGTTAATTTCCACTTTATTAGCAGTCCTTCATTGTTTCCATCATTTCTTTCATTGTTTGCAACAGTGTATTCTAAATTCCCTTTCTGTCATTCCTAACATTTCTGTATAGTTGGAATCCTCTGCAGTAGCTACCTCATGGTCCCTTGGCGGGGTTGTTCTGGACTGGTTCTTCCTGTTGCCTGGAGTTTTCTGCTGATTCTTCCTCATGAGTGATTTCTTTTATCTGTTTCCTTGCCCTAATTTTCCTTTCACTTCCTCTTGCTCTTTAAGTTCTCATGCCTGTGGACTTCAGCCCGGGGGCCCAGCTCACTAGCCCCTGGTCTCCGGCTCGCAGCTCTTTTGTTTATTTTTTAAAAATATTTAGAAGAAGGAGATTGTGACTGTATCAGGAACTAAGGTAAGAAATGAAAAAGACTGTATTGGGACATAATTTTTGTTCTCTCTCTCTGTAACAGAGAGAGAGAGAGAGAGTGTGTGTGTGTATTGTACCCAAAGCATGTTTGTGTTAAATACTCTTCAACCACCTTAAATTATTTTAATAATTTCTGTAATCCACCTGCCAAGTAGGCAACAAACAAATCCATACACACGCCATACTCGTCAAATACAGACAGAGAATTCTTGGAGAGTCCACAAGAAGGTACAAGTACCGGACAGAGGTCACTGAACCAGTGCCAGAGAAGGAAATTTAGCAGGAACCAGGTGTCTCTTGATTCACTTCAGGCAGGATACGGGAGAGCGATGGTAAGGTTTTGGCATATATATCACCATCAGCTCTGTCTTACTCATGGCAGACATCATTAATCATCTTCCTGCTGAACACAATGAGAGTTCAGAAATGTTCTAAACGTAACACTCTAGGAAGGCAGGATCACGTGATAGGGAGCTGGCCCGCAAGATAAAACCTCCTTAACATCTCTGGTGTACAAACCAGGGTTAGAGTCCATGATTGTGTTTAAAAGATAAGAAGGTGCTTATATTCTTCAATAAAACATCCTTTATCCTTTTTGGCTGCCTGAAAATAGTCTTAAGAAGCTCTGAAGGGCAGGGGGAAGGGAGATACGTTTGTCATGAAGCAGATGAAGAATGGGCAGCATTAGAATCAGGTAAAGGCCGTTAAATCTTTATTAAACAATTATCAAGGGCATAAAGATCTGAGGTTTTAGGAGTCCCACCACCACCACCATTTCAGCGTTCTAAGTATTTTTGCCAGCAGTTTCCATTTCCAAATTCCTAAACTTTAAACCACAGAATTTTAAAATAATGAGACCTCCTCTGCATAAAAGAACCTCTTAGTTAACCTCTCCATTAATAAGCTATGGATATCTCATGAATCAGTTTTACAAATCTATTTGTACACCAATTTGTTCACCTGCAGATGGGACCCTGCAGGCATTGTGTTTACTGCCCTCGCTTTGTTTTGCTGGGCCTTGTTTTTTAATTACAAAAGGCATCTAAATGAATATTGGCCCTATTGCTCTGAAGGTCATTTGTTGCTTATTGACTTTTCAGCTTTATAAGCAAAACAACATTTATTTTCCTTTCACCTTAGCTATTCATATGATGTGACTTACTTTAGGCCTTCTTTTCTAGAGTATATTGCCCCACCTTTTTTTATTGTTGTTTTTTTTTTTTGTTCCCTTATTTTTAAACAAAGAATTCATTGTACAAAAAAAAAAAAAAAAAGACAAGGAATTCAGTAGTAGCTGCCATTCTTATTCATTTTAAAGGAAACAATGCCTTTTTTTTTTTTACCCCAGCAATAACTTACTTACCCAGAGGTCATTTTTCCAATAATCTCAGCTGTGGGAAATATAGCTCAAAGCAAAAAGCCTCTGAGAAGTTAAAATAAATGCCAGAGAGCTCGTTCACGAAGCTCACATACTTTATTTCCATCTCCTTACTTTGTCATTCAGCAACTGTCTTCTCCCATTTTAGACACAATCCTAATAAATCTGGTTAGCTGGTTTTTTAGCCCACGGAAGATTAGAAACAACTAATTCAAAAGAGAACAGGAGCTTTCTAGAAATTTGACAAGAAGGCTGGCAATGAAGGCGACAGTTAAAACAAACAAACAAACAAAAAGGACCCAGATACAAGGATTCACAAATCATAGCATCCAGGGCCTATTTTGTGTTGGGTCACCTAGGCGTCCATGGTGCAGGGCCCTCCATTCCTCGGGAAATCATGTTCCTCACCATGTCCCAGGAACAAAGTTATTCCCTGTTCACTATTTTCTATCTGAGAAGAGTGAGGATATAATTTACTTTAGGAAGCTTCTGGATCATGGCAGTGATAAGGGGAAATGGACAGAGAACTGGCGTCTCTACTTCCTGTGGGACTGACATGTCTTCGTCTAATTTTCTTTACTTACAAATAAAATGGAGAAAATAATGAATGAGATAGTTAATTAAATAGCTGCTCTGGATCAAGGTGAGCTCTAGAATCCCCCCAAACAGTCTGGCATACCAGGTCTTAAGCTGTGAGTAGAGAGAAAAGAGCAGAAGGGCCAGGACACCAGAGAGGTAAGACAGAGTGGTGGTTTCAGAGGGACGGCTGTAGGGTGTTGAAAGGCCGCAGCACACAGGAGAAGGAAGATTTGCTCCTGGAACCTGCCTTGTGGATGCAGAGGGAATGAGTAAAGGCAGTGGCCAGTGGGGAGATGTTCAAGTGGACTAAATGCATCCTCCTCTCCATCTTCAGATCACATGCAGTTCCTCACCAGACCGTAAGGCTTTCTGGTCACACATTCGTTTGCTCAGCTTTCAGCACAGACCAAGTGCCGGCTACCCTTCAGGCATTGTGCTTGTTGCTGGGGACACACCAGCAAAGGAACTGTGGTTGTTAAAATAATAATACTGATGATATCAGGACCATTTCCTGTTCTTCACCACGAAAATCCTAAAATCCTGGAAAATATGGAAGCTCCCCACTACAATCCATGTCAAATTTGACTTGACATTAAAGCGAGTCAACGTTTGGTGGCAATAGAGGACATCAATGTTGATGTTGAGTTGAAATTTTTCCCAAATATAGAGAATTCGCTGAACTAAAGAAGATACAGGAAGAGAGGCCTTGGTCATATGTGAGCAATCAGCCAGCCGAAGCCTTCACTGAGGTGGCATCATCTCTTTCAAAAACCTTACAGGCAGGTTTAGGCAAAAGGGCGCAGCGCCGGCTTTCACAAGTGATCGCTTGTTTGCTCGCCTAATACTGGACAAAGTCTTCACATTAAGCTAGTCATCTAGCATCTCTTAATAAAGCATTGAAAAAAGAAAAGCAATCATTTGCATTTGCATCAAAGAATTCGTCCGTGATCATGTTTGAAAGTTAGATTTATATGTCATATAAAGATGACTTTATTTATAAAATGGTGCTTACCACTGACTGCTTTAAAGAGTCAATAAAAGACCAAAGAAAAGGTACCTTAATATGGGGCAGAAAGAAAGGGGAGTCCAAGTCCCATATAACATTCTAGGCAGCTGGACACAGATCTGCCCAAGCTCCAGGGAGAAAAAGTTAGTCTCACTTTACTTAGAATTTATTTTCTTCTTTTTACTGATTTTGGCTTTGGAAAATCTTAGAATTATGATTTCAGAGACTCTGGGGGTTATTTAAGGGATCATCTGCTTCATTTTACTGATCAGGGAACTGCAGCGCAAAGGGGTTAAATGATGGGGACAGTTGTCTGTAGTGTTGTAGCAGAGAGTTCACTGGACACAGGCACAGCTGTTAACTTCTTTCTCAGAAAAGACTCACAGGCAGAACAACATCTAGATTGTGAAATTTGGAATATCTTTTAAAGCTATCAAGAGTTTTATAACCAAGTCAGTGGGACTTTCATAAAAGGAATTATCGATCAGTTATTGCCACATCGTTTTATCTACAGCACCTAGATTAGCTCTTTTCTAAGAAATTTGATAGTAGTCTTAATATCAGTTTCAACCTTTGCCTCTTCACTTTACACATAAAATGCACAGGGTTGTTCCCTTGATCCTCACAGCTTCCTCTTGTACCACTTTGCTTTAGCAGCAAGACATGCGTTTGCTGTTTATCTAATAAAATTGTAAATGTGTGCATGCATGTGTGTGTAAAACCCAGGTCTAAGGAATTTTACCACCCTATTTAGCAACCCAGTGAATGAAATTTTACCTTACACATTTCCCCCCCTCTATATGATAAAGAAACAACTGGTCTTTTAATTTAAAACATTACTTTGAAAAGAAGGTTGCATCAACTACTATAAATTCTGGATAAAAATGTTGCTGCTAATTCATTTTTCACTGAGCCAAGCAGTCTGCCAATAAAGCTGCTTCTTTGAGTTTTGAATTGATAGTGAAATATTTTTAAGCAATGCATTTGTGGTTTGTTGTTGTTATTCTTTTTTTTTTTTTTTTTTTTTACTTTTTTTGATCATTTACGATCCAATATTGCACAGAGTGTAATTATTTCTTTCAGTAGTTACTATAACTTGGAAGCTAAGTTGTACTATTTTAGAAGTAGAAGGTAACTGAAAATGCCCTGAACCAAGTAAGGAAATCCTAGATTCTGATGGACTTCATGAAGAAAGCACATAACCTCTCTGGGGCTCAGTTTACCTATTTACAAAATAGTAGGATTGAACTAGAGAATCATTTCTTCCAGTTCCAAGATGTCGTTTCTATATGTTTGATTTGGCCAAGAAATATAGGGTCTTACTTAGTTCCAATGGATGAAGTAGCATCTACTTGTCAATGATTTCCAAATCTAGAGGTTCACTACCATTACACACATCCGAGCTCTCACCCTCCTTCTTTAGGATCTACAATTAGCACCTCATTTGTCCCTTGGCTGCCAATAATGCCCTTCTGCAAACCAACAAATTTCCACACAAAAGCTAAAGTAATATTTTAAAAATAGAAACCAGGTCCTGTTCCTCTCTTTCTTAAAATGCTTTCAGTGGCTTCTTATCACACTTAGGGTAAATCCAAACTTCTTCATCTATTTATAAGGCCCTAAATGATCAGACCCCATCTCCACCCATTGCCTCACTTCTTTTGCTTTTAACCTCTTTGCTCTAGTAACTCTGACCTTCTTCCCTTTCCTTTGCTATTGCAAACCTCATTCCTTTCTTAGGACCTTGTACTAGTTCTCCCTTCTGCCTCAATTGCATTTCCATAATCATATGCCCAGTTCCTTCTTCTTATTCAATTATTACTTTAGAAGTCCTCTTTCTTGAAAGAATCCTTCCCTAATTATTCAATGTAAAACAGTCATCAAGTTACTCTTCATCATGCCATTCTATTTTAATTATTAGCATGTAGCTCATAACTATCTAATAGTTTTCTTGTTATTCATTTGTTTATTCTTTGTTGTCTTTCCCCAGTGAAATCCAAGTTCCTTTAGGATAGAGACCACTTGTTTTGACCACTTGATCAAAACAGCGCTGGCACAAAATAGGATCTCAAATGCTTATTAAATAAATGTTGTCTGAATAAAATCCCTCAGATAGAGGGATTTTTTTCCCCTTAGATACTTGTAAGTAGTTATCTTTGTAATTTTGGAAAGAAACATCTGCCTATGGACACATTATAAATATTTGGAGATCTATTAAGGACCTATGTAATAAAGTTGGTCTCATAAGATGATATAGCTGTTATACTCCTTACATGAAGTACCATATGATTGAAAACCAAGAGAAAAAATAGGCAACAGAAATAGACTCACAGATAGCTCAAACATTGAAAATAATAGACAGGGGGTTTTGGATAACTATGACAAATGTGTTCAAGAAAACAGAAAAAAAAAAGATGGATATTTTCACCATAAACTTAAAATCTATAAAAAAGAATAATATGGATATTCTAGAGTGGAAAATATTACTATTTTTAAGAATCCATTGAATGAGTTTAATAAAAGAACAGGTGAAAAAGTAGACAAGTTAGTGACTGAAAGCCAAGTTAATAGAAAATATTCCACTGAAGCACAGGCAAACAAAGAATGGGAAAAAATAGAAAAGAGGGTAAAAGATATATGAGGCAGTGAATTGGTCTAATTAGACACTTGGAAAGGAGAGAGAAAATAAGACAAAGAAATATGTGAGGAGCAATGGCCAAGTATTTCCAAAACTGATGGAAAACATCAACCTACAGATTGAAGAGGTTTAGTGAACCCCAAACAAGAGAAATACAAAGAAATCATACCTAAAAACACCATCTTAGACTACTGAAAACTGAGATCCAAAGACACAGAAAAAAAATGCTAAAACTGGTCAGGGTTGTGAAACTGGAGATGAAGCTGGAAAGGACGTAGATAACACAGAAACTGGAGAGTTTGTCCTTGAATAACCTAGGACACAATATGAATCCAATTTAGTTATAGACATAGCTATAATTTGATTATTAAAACACTTTTTTATATCAGGTTCATTCTTCGTGCTCTACATTTTATTTGGACAACTGTATGATGACACATGTGCACCATTATATGATTAATATTAGTATCTTACGAAACAGTTTTATTGTCTTAAAAATTCTCTGTGCTCTCCCTATTCACCCCTCCCTTCCCCCTAACCCCTAGAGACCACTGATCTTTTCACTGCCTCCATAGTTATGCCTTTCCTAAAAGGTCATATAATTGGAATCATGTAGTACATAGTCTTGCCAGATTGGCTTCTTTCATTTAATGATAGACACTTAAGATTCTTCCATGTCTTTTCATGGCTTGATAGCTTATTTCTTCCCAATGATGCATAACATTCCATTGTTAAAATGTACCACAGTTGGGCAGCGCCCTGTGGCTCAGAGGAGTAGGGCGCTGGCCCCATATGCCAGAGGTGGCGAGTTCAAACCCAGCCCCTGCCAAAAACTGCAAAAAAAAAAAAAAAGTACCACAGTTCATCCATTCACTTATTGAAGGATATCTTGGCAATTTCTCAAGTTTGGGCAATTATGAATAAATCTACTATAAACATTTGTGTGGCAAATGTGTATAAACATTTGCCTTTTGTGTGGACAGAGTTTTCAGTTCCTTTGGGTAAATCCTAAGGAGCATGCTTACTGTATTTCATTGTAAGAATACATTTAGTTTTGTAAGAAATTGCCAAACCGTCTTCCAAAATGACTGCATTTTGCATTCCCACCAGCAATAAATGAGAGCTCCTATTGCTCCCTGTCCTCACCAGAATTCGATGTTGTCAGTGCTGTGGATTTTGGTCATCTAATGGGTGTGTAATGGCATTTCTTTGTTATTTTAATTTATATTTCCCTGATGACATGTGATGGGAGTTATCTTTTCATATGCTTGTTTGCCATCTATGTATCTATAGACATGAGCTGTCTGGGAAGGTCTTTGACCCATATTTTAATTGGATTCTTTTTTTATTGTTGATTTTTTAAAGAGTTCTGTGTGTATTTTGGATAACAGTCCTTTATCAGATATGTGTTTTGCAAATATTTTCTTCTAGTCTGTGGCTTATCATTTTTCATTCTCTTGATATAATTTGATTTTATAACAATATATTTGAGAAAAGAAATTGTATATGGCCACATTTCGATTCATCGTTATTATGTACTTCTCAGCAATTTCTTATTCTTTCATTCCTTCACTCACTCAATCATTCTTGCAGATACTTATCAAGTGCCTCCCATGTTCCAGCTCCTGAGTTATGCTCTTGAGATGTGGTAGCAGAAAAGCTCAGTTGCCTTCTTGGCACTGCCTCAGGCACTTTTTTAAAAGAAATTATCTCAGCTCTGCGCCCGCAGCACAGTGGTTATGGCACCGGCCACATGCCCCAAGGCTGGCAGGTTTGAATCTGGCCCGGGCCAGCTAAACAACAATGACAACTGCAACCAAAAAGCAGCCAGGTGTTGTGGCAGGCACCTGTAGTCCCAGCTACTTCAGAGCTGATGTAAGACGATCACTTAGTCCCAAGAGTTTGAGGTTGCTATGAGCTGTGTTCTAGTCTACCGAGGGCAGCATAGCGAGAGTCTGTCTCAAAAAAATAAAAAAATTATCTCATCTACTACTTCCATCCATTCTATAAAAAATGCCCATTTTACAGATGATGAATCTAAAATTCAAGAATAGTAAATAAATTTAGCATGGTTACAGAGTCTATAAGGGACAAAGTAGTGATTCAAACTTAGATGTACCAGATAATCAAAGCTCATATTCTCTCTCCTGAACCACATTGTTTCAGTGGAATGTTGTCACATTTCCCTTCTATTGATCTAATTCCTAGAGATCTCTTCAGAGTACAAATGAAATCCTTCTTCATAAAATTTCTTTAACTAAAACACTGACTCACCTCTCCGGAAGGCCTGCAGTATGCTTCATCTATACCACACAATTTGCACTAAACTCTGTACTGTCTTGTTTAAAATCACCCCCATGGAAGTTTGTGTAGTCTTCCTCAAAGCCCTGGAGGGAAAGGATGACCTCTTACAGTTGTTTTGAGCTCATTTGCACCTAGCACAAACTGAGCATAATTACAGTTGACTTCTGAACAACGTGGGGATTTGAGGTACAGGCCTCCTGTTCAGTTGAAGCTCTGCATATAACTTTTGACTCCCCAAAAGCTTAACTACCAATAGCCTACTATTGATTGGAAGCCTTAAGGATAACATAGTCGATTAACATGTATTTTATATATTATCTGTATTATAGGCTGTGTTATTATAATAAAGTAAGCTAAAGAAAAGAAAATATTAATAAAATCCTAAGGAAAAGAAAATATATTTCCTATTCAGCAAGTGGAAGTGGATCATTATAAAGGTCCCCTTCTTTGTCTTCACATTGAATAGGCTGAGGAGGAGGAGGAAGAAGAGGGTTGGTCTTGCTGTCTCAGGGGTGGGAGCAGCGGAAGAAAATCCACACATAGTGGATAGATGCAATTTAAACCTGTGTTCTTCCAGGATCAACTGTGCATATTTGCTGTTTGATTAGAATCTAAATTCCATCCATTTATTCTAACTTATGAATTAAGTTTGAACCCAAAGGATGGAGAAAACACTTTAATAACGCTAAAAGGATTCTTTTTTTTTTAAGACAGAGTCTCACTATGTTGCCCTTGGTAGAGAGCCATGGTGTCACAGCTCACAGCAACTTCTAGCTCTTGGGTTAGGTGATTCTCTTGCCTCGGCCTCCCAAGTAGCTGGGACTGCAGGTGCCCACCACAAGGCCCGGCTATTTTTTTGTTTCAGTTGTCATCGCTATTTAGCTGGTCGGGCCGAATTCGAACCTGCCAGCCTTGGTGTATGTGGCCAGTGCCATAACCACTGTGCAACGGGTGCCGAGCTGCCCCACAAGGATTTTATTAACCTGAGAACCATAGAGTCCACAATTCCCCTGAAAGAGCTGCCATATTTTGAATGTCTTTGTATATATGTGTTTGCCTCAAATTCTCAGAGGAATATGAGATCCACCAGAGGTTAAGAAACATTCGAAGCTGACCTGGAGGTCCACTCATTAATTCCCCATCTCACTTTGCTCCACATCTTCTTTCTGTCTAGAAAATCAGAATGCACATTTTACAAGGCATCACAGGTCATTTCCCCTTTGACACCCATCCTTGCGGCCTGGCAGAGAAAAATTGCCTTTGTTCACTTTGGAACAACAACCACAACAACAACAAAGTTCAATCCTAATCATTCCAAGGCAATTATGAGAAGTAAGACACGCACCGCTACCTTCTGACAGGCTTTTACAATCTAGTTTCATTATTCAGTTCTTACTCAAATGCTAATCCCCTGAGAGAGAGGGAAAAAAAAAATCTCTATATGAATTCTTCAGCATAAACAAATATCTTAAAGGAAATGAGAACTAAAAACCACACTGATATAATTTCAGAAACCCTTTGTTGCCACTGTGGAGGGCAGCGGTGAAGGGAGTAAGTGGCTGTATAAAACAGGGTGGGCAGAAACGGACAGTGGGGAGGGTAGGTAGATACACCTTCCTAAATCTATGAGCCACGGGACAACAGACTAAGCCACCAAAGAGAGCTCAGGCTGGGCTTTTCTGGTGATATAGATCCTAGTATGGTGGCCCAGCAATAACTTTTAGAGCAATGTTAGAATAGATCCATCCAACTAAATTAACATTCTTCCCTTGATGTTAACAAAAGCAAATCCCACCACATTTTTTAGCCTATTACATGACCTCCTGCCAATAAAACATAAAAAATACATCACAGAGTTTTCATACATAACTACCAAGAAGTGATGAGATTTTTCTTTTTACATTTTCCTTGGCAGTAACAGTAGATCTGCCCCTAGAATTCCTTTCTAGAAATTAAGAGTCCTGAGCTGGGCGTGGTGGCTCATGCCTGTAATCCAGTGTTTTGGGAGGCTGAAGTGGGTGGATGGCTTGAGCCTAGGAGTTTGTGACCAGACTGAGCAAGAGTGAGCCATCTCTACTAAAAATAGAAAAACTAGCCATGTGTTAGTTTTTCTTAGTAGGGTGACTGTAGTCCTCACTATAAGGGAGACTGAGGCAAGAGGATCACTTGAGCCCAAGAGTATGAGGTTGCTGTGAGCTATGATACCACAGCACTCTACCTAAGGGGACAGAGTGATACTAAAATAAATAAAAAAGAATGAGTGAAATGGAATGAAAGAAAATAAAATAATGTAAAATAAAATAAAATAAAAAGAGCCCTAGCTTTTTTCTGTGGGATGAACTACATGAGTGTTTCTAAAGAGTCTCACTTCCACTAAATTACTATAAAAAAGAAACATTAACTTTGTTTCTAATCCCATTTCCCTATTTTGTTTAGCAAATATTGTTTTGTTGTTTTTTTTTTTGTGACCCCCAACGTGACCTGAAAAAAAAATTTTTTTTGAGACAGTCTCAAGCTGTCACAGCTCACAGCAACCTCTAACTCTTGGGCTTAAGTGATTCTCTTGCCTCAGCCTCCCGAGTAACTGGGACTATAGGCAACTGCCACAACACCTGGCTATTTTTTGTTGTTGGTGTTGCAGTTTGTTATTGTCGTTGTAGTTGGCCTGGGCCAGGTCCAAACCTGCCAGCCGCCGTGTACGTGGCCAGCGCTCTACCCACTGAGCTACAGGCTCCTCCCTGTTTAGCAGATATTCTGAAGAGGCATGCACAGTGATCAATTCCAATTTTCAGACACATAGTATGCAGGAAGATGCCAATTGTATAGTGAAGAGATGTTATGATGTTTAAGGCCCTGGTTGACCTTTGGACTGGAAGAGTGCCCAGGGCTGCCCAGTTACCCTCTCTGTTGTTTTCTATCAGCCCTGGGATGGGGCATTATTTACTCCTCTGAATCCCTAAAGAGAATCACAGACAGGGATGATTTCCAAAGTTAATCTCCCAACCTCAGCCCTCTTCCTTCTAGTTTTTTTAAATATCGAAACTACTTCTGGGCTCAGCGCCCACAGCTCAGTGGTTATGGCGCCGGTCACATATACCAGGACTGGCAAGTTTGAACCTGGTCCAGGCCTGCTAAACAACAATGACAACTACAACAAAAAAATAGCCTGGCATTGTGGCAGGCGCCTATAGTCCCAGCTACTTGGGAGGCTGAGGCAAGAGAATCGCTTAAGCCCAAGAGTTTGAGGTTGCTGTGAGCTGTGATGCCATGGCACTCTACCCAGGGCGACATAGTGAGACTCTGTCTCAAAAAAAAAAAAAAATATATAGTTTTGCTCAGAAACCATAGTATGTTCCTTGACCCACAGATCTGATAACTGGATTCTTTTTCTGTTTGTTTGTTTTTTGAGACAGAGTCTCACTTTGTCACCCTTGGTAGAGTACCATAGCGTCTTAACTCATAGCAACCTCAAACTCTTGGGCTTAAGCGATTCTCTTGTCTCAGACTGCTCAGTAGCTGGGACTAGAGGCACCACCATAGCGCCCGGCTATTTTTAGAGATTGGATCTTGCTCTGGCTCAGGCTGGTCTTGAATTCCTGAGCTCAGGCAATCAACCCGCCTCAGCTTCCCAGAGTGCTGGGGTTACAGGTGTGAGCCACTGCTCCCGGCCAGATAACTGGATCCTTATATTGCTTCCCTATTCTACCAAATTACCCAGGAGCACAGTCTCTCTAAGCAAAGGTTCTCACACTCAGCACCAATGGACGATCTTCACTCTGTTTGACTGTATCTCTGGGTCCTGTGGCTTTGCTTCGTCTGTACCTGAGCATGGACTCCATATGATTATGTCCTATGATGATGGCACTTGCTGCAGTAGGAGCCACCACAGTAGATGTGACTTGTTGGGCTACATCCTTGTCTGGTTCTGGGTTCAACTTTACATCTGGCTCTGGGTCCTGATGGTTTCCAAGCTCCCCTGTCCTGTCACAGACACTACTCTCCATCCCACTGGGTCCTAACCTACAAAATACACCTTATTCAAGACCAGATTCTTAAAACCTTTCTTGCCCAAGATCTGGAGTTGTTCTACTCTCTAGAACAAGAACTTTCTAGAATGTAAAACTTGGAGTAGGGTTAATGCCACCCAGTGTTGGTGGGGTGTTGGTAGTTTCAGCTATGTGGAGAGGCCAGCTGCAGGGGAACTTTCAGGAAGTAAATAAGAGAAAATAGGAAGCCTAGTTTCAATTTCCTCCTGTATTTCTCTCCCAGTGTCTCCAGGCCCAGCTGGAGGTTTTCAGACTCAGGTTTACAGTCTGGTGGGTGGCCCAGAAAACACACCTGTGAAGTTCGCAACAACCCCTAGGCCAAGGCATTGCAGCCTCACAGGGAGAGCTAAGTTCATGTCTAGAAAGGATCCAGTCCCAGCAGAGAGAGGGCAGGCCCTCATCCAAGTGGCTGAGACCTGCATCTCAGCATAGCAGCCCCACACTGCCCTGAGTCCTGTCTCCTTCTCAGGCAGGCACTGTCAGACATGGTAGAAGGCAGACTTTCCAGCAGAGAATCTTGGGATCCCTGGGCTTCCCCACCCCACCCATTTTCATGAAAGGTCACTGAAAACACCTGTTTGAAAGAATTGTTTGTCACTATTGTGATGTAGGAGATCAGGTTTTATGTTAAGAACGGTATCTTGGCTGGGTGTGGTGGTTCACACCTGTGATCCCAGCACGCTGGGAGGCTGAGTGGACAGATCGCCTGAGCTCATAAGTTTGAAAGCAGCCTGAGCAAGACTGAGACCCCATCTCTAAAAATAGCAGGGGGTTGTGGCAGGCTCCTGTAGTCCCAGCTATTCAGGAGGCTGAGGCTAGAGAATCGTTTGAGCCCAAGAGTCTGAGGTTGCTGTGAGCTGTGACACCATGACACTCTACCAGGGGCGACGAAGTAAGACTCTGTCTCAAAAAAAAAAGAAAAAAAGGGCGGCGCCTGTGGCTCAAGGAGTAGGGCGCCGGTCCCATATGCTGGAGGTGGCCGGTTCAAACCCAGCCCCGGCCAAAAAAAAAAAAAAGTATCACTGAAGGTCCAATGGCACCTTTCCAAAACATCAAAACATTTACTTAGCGTCGTGTTAGCTCAGCCTTAGCACCCCTGAGCGAGTCTATGCTCCAGGCCCACTGTCGTCTTGTCCCCACATGAAGAGCGCAGGGCTCAAGGACATAGCTGCAACCCCCACACCTTTGTCACTGGTACGACTTAGCCTCTCAGCAGCTTGTTCTCAAATCAGTTTTTTCCCCCTAATGTAAATTGTGAAAGTAATATGCACGTATGGTTATAAAAATGTAACCCCCCCAAATGACTATATTAAAATTGCTAAGGACGGGCGGTGCCTGTGGCTCAACAGAGTAGGGCACTGGCCCCATATGCTGCAGGTGGTGGGTTCAAACCCAGCCCCGGTCAAAAACTGCAAAAAAAAAAAAAAATTGCTAAGGACTTTATAAGCCAGACGTGTAGGCAAAGAGACTATAAGGCAGTATCTAGTATTTTGTGTAAATTGCAAAAACAATAAATGCGTTAGCAATGTTTTTCCTTTCTTCTTTTCTTTGATTTTTTTTTTTTTTTGAGACAGAGTTCCACTCTGTTGTTTAAGCTGAGTGCAGCAGCATGATCACAGCTCACTACAACCCCAAACTCCTGGGCTCAAGCAATCCTCCCACCTCAGCCTCCCAAGTAACTGGGACTACAGGCATGTGCTACCATGCCCAACTAATTTTTCTTATTTTTTGTAGAGGTGGTGTCTCACTGTGTTCCCCAGGCTGGTCTTGAACTCCTAGGCTCAAGTGATCTTCCTGCCCTAGCCCTCCAAAGCGTTGTGAAATGCTGTGCCTGGCTGGCAATGTTTTTCCAAGTGTGACCTGTAGCCCCATCTCTATTAGAATCACTGAGGAGTTGATTTAAAATATTTATTCTTAGATCTGAGCCCAGATCTCCTGAATCAGAAACTCTGGAAGTGAAATGTAGGACAGTGTGCAATAAAACTGCACCCTAGATGAATCTTTGCACCTCATGTTAGCCAAAAGGCTGAGAAGCGATCCAGATGGATCTTTGCATAACAGGTTTGAGGACCATAGCCTTGGAGCTTGCAGAAGACAGGAAATGGATCCTTTATAAGTTAATGAGAATGTCCCTATGACAGTGAGATTTGGGAGATTTCCCTGACAGATGTTCCTAAGATATCATATGGTAGCACCAATGTAGAATTTATCACATTGTAAGGCAAAGTCCTTTTCCTTTGTTCCTCTTTCTTTCTTTCACTGGATTCATTACTTCTCAAGGGGAGAAATCTAGTCTTCTTAGCTGCCATTGACTTGGCCCCCTCTTGGATTACAATAAATGAAAAATCATGTAGTTTGAGGGATTAAAGAGTTTTCTCTCTTGGAGGAGAAAAATGCATAGGAAAAATTACAGAGGTTGGAAAAACAAGATCAGGAGTTAAGTGAGATAGAGTAGACTGATTTAGGCAAGTGAGCAGAGGGCAAAGCTGTGTGAGGAGTTATGGTGTCTTGGGATGCTCGGTGGGGTTGGAAACTGTACTCGGAGGAGTCTGTGGATAATAGGGAGTCACCAAAGACTAGGGGCTGGGAAGTGATGGAATCAAAATGGCATTTTAGGCCAACTAAGTGTATAGCCGTGAGCAGCTTCCCTGGAGTAGGGATGAGCAGAGGCTGGAAGCCATGTAGAAGTCCTGACATTAGCTAGGCCTTGGCTGGATGGCTATCAGAGGCAGGACTTGCTGAGATCCCGTAACTCAGTGTTTTCCAACCCTTTTTTTTTTTTTTTTAAATCTCACAGCATACTTGAACCTATAGTTAAACTTCCACGGCACACTTAAATTATGGTGATTAATAAAAAAGAGTAAGAAAAAGAACATACTTACTGGGCTTTGATCTTCTTTTAAAAATAATTTAATTAATAATCTTTAAAAAATTTTTCGGCCCACCTGAGATCCTCTCCTGACACTCCAATGTCCCACGGCATACCAGTTGAAAATGACTGCCATAACTGTACCTTCCATTCAAGTGTCAGAGTCATCCAGGGTCCCGACCCCCTGTAAACTCTTTGTTCTTTCTCTGGCTCCCATCTGCTTGGATTCCCAGGTCTGATTGCCTCTGATCCCTTGGCTGCCCAAGCGGTCTGTGTCATCTGGTGCAGGACAACTGGGTAGCAGTGTGGGGCATATGCGGGGGGCAGTGGCCTGGAGAGAGGAAGGGACTTCACTGAGGCAGAGGCCACAGGGATGGAGAGGGGGCAGGCCTGAGAACAATCTCTGAAGCAGAATCTATAGAATTTGGCGCAGGAATGTAGAACAGGAGGGAGGGAGTGTGTTAAGGATTCTTTTAAGCTTTCTGGACAGTGAATACAGGCTGGGATCATGGTGATAAGTAATTCAGATTGGGACACAGAGAATTTGAATTTGAGGCAACAGCAAAATATCCAGATGGAGGGGTCCAGGAGCTTATGGGAGATAGGAATTGGGAATTCAGGAGGGAGGTGAACTCTGGTTATTGGTTACTGGCAATCACTGGAAGGCAAGAAAATGGACATGAACCAGAAAGAGAGCATGTGGAATGAAAAGGGAAGAAAGCCCATGACAGAACCCCAGCAGCAGGGGAGGGTAGAGGAGGGGCTGCCGGGCAGGTGGAGGGGACCGAGGACTGGCCAGAAAGGAAGCTAGAAAACCAGAAGAAGGTGGAACTCCATGGAATAGACAAGGGATATTATTCTGTTGAGGATTGATTGATTGATTGACTTTGCACCTCCCCCCATGGTTGCAAGAGCCTCCTCTTCTGGCTGAAATGACTTGAGAGGGATTATTTGTTTTTAATTTTTCAGTTTTACAAGATGAAAGGTGGAATGTGGATGGATGATGGTGTTGGCTGCACAGCAGCGTGAGTGTATTGAATAACAATGAATGGGATACTTAAAAGTCTTTAAGATGGCTCAGTGCCCATAGCTTCGTGGTTAGGGCACCAGCCACATACACCAAGGCAGGCGGGTTCAAACCTAGCCCTGGTCTGCTAAACAACAATGACAATTGCAAAAAAAAAATAGCTGGGCATTGTGGAAATGCATATAGTCCCAGCTACTTAGGCGGCTGAGGCAAGAGAATTGCTTAAGCCCAAGAGTTACGGGGTTGCTGTGAGCTGTGACTCCACGGCACTCTACCCGAGGGTGACATAGTGAGATTCTGTCTCAAAAAAAAGAAATCATTAAGATGACAATTTTTACATGTATTTTACTATAACTTTATAAAAATTGAAAAAAATGAAAATCAATTTATAAGGATCCATGAACTGAAATGTTTCTTGCAACCGTAGGTGGAGTGGTAAAAATAACTAACTGATCACTAGCTCAAAATGTCCAAATATCAGTCGACATTTGAATAGATTATGGCACATCTATACTAAAGTCGAAACTTATCTATATCGGTGCCTTACTAGTTATAGAAGGTCCCCAAATTAATTGAGTTGGGAGAGAGCATGACCCACAGCAGCTCTGCTCCAATAGGCTGTCCACACTCCCCACTTCCCTCAGAACAGAGTCAAAATGGATTGGCCCAGAAGGAGAGGCACGTGGGAAGGTGCTCCTAGAACAAGGTTCGTCTGTCCCCATATAATCTTGCCACCATGACCATTTTGCCCAAGAGAGCAAATTGTGTTTTTCCTCACACAAGTCCCCATGGACTAGAAGCCTACCTAGCTCGCTGAGCAAAAGGAAACCCCTGGCCTTGGTTCCCCCAGGGGTTTATTAATGCATTAGTGAAAGCAATTTCAGTGAAAGCCAGATTGACAAAGGCATGGGAGGAAAAGAGGTGGAAACCACAGCCCCTGCTCTTTACAGCCATGTGCAGGGATAGCCACCCTCTTCACCGAGTCGCAGAGTGTCTGGATAGCTGGCAGAAAGATTCAGAGTGAAAAGCAGAAGGCTTTTCACTGTGACCTGTGCTGCAATTCTCTGAAAGCCAACTCTGCTTTCATTTAAGACCCTGAGCATTTGTTCCTGGGCTTATTCTCATTGCTGCTAAAAGGATTAATGATATCTTGGCCTTCTTGTTTTGTAAGAAATTATTCCACTTTCATGTTTAACCTTCTAGGAGAAGAATGTGAAAAACTTGTATTCCTGGCTTTTATCAATAGAAGTTCATGTTTTCTCAATCTTTTCAGGCATCAGTTCTTTGCTCCTTGAAGCAAGATGATCCATCTCAGATGAAAAGGTTCTTATTGTCAAGATCCTTGCCATCAAGAAAAGTCAATGGGGTGGCGCCTGTGGCTCAGAGGAATAGGGCGCCGGCCCCATATGCCGGAGGTGGCAGGTTCAAACCCAGCCCCAGCCAAAAACTGCAAAAAAAAAAAAAAAAAAAAGAAGAAGAAGAAAAAAAGAAAAGTCAATGCATGAATTATAATTTATTTACCACAATGGGATTTCTCCAGGGCAAAGATAAGGGCTGAATAAAGAACTGAATATTGGGACGGTGTCTGTGGCTCAAAGGAGTAGGGAGGTGGCGGGTTCAAAAACTGCAAAAAAAAAAAAAAAAGAACTGAATATTGAAACTGTTTCTTTTCTTTAAAAAATAAATAAATAAAATAATGATTCCCCTGTAACTGTGGACGGTTTTGTTTGGTTGGTTGGATTTTGATATTTTGTTGGTATTATTGCCCTTGTTCTTTCTTTTGGCCAAAACTCTAGTGTCTTGTATCCTTTAGCATCATAGGAAAGATTCTATTCTGCTGGGGGTACTAGAAACATATATACATATTTTACCCATGGAGAAAGGTATCTGAGATTAAATTTGCCTACTTTTTTGGGTTGATTTAATTAGCACCAACAGCCAAGGCAACCAGTTACATCTTATCCCATGGCCCCAGACAGTCTTATACCTAAGTATATGTTGTTATGACAAGAGGAGTCTGGTGAGAGTGGGGAGTCAAGGTGAACTCGGTGCTATTGCTAGAAAAATAATAGCTAGTTGGTGCAACTGGAATCCAAGACAGAAACCATGGGACAAGGCTCTTGTGTCAGTCAACAGAAGCTGAGCTTGGTTGATCTAACCAGAAAGTGGATTTATTCATAGGACCGTGGGTGGCTCCTAAGAATCCTCAGGAAACCTGGGGGACCAACTCCAAAGTAATGCAGCCTGGATCAATGCTGAAAATGTGTCAGGCGGTGGCTCTGCTGTGGACACCAATGATGCTGCTCTGTGCTGTAGAAGCTGCTGTGCTCCTGGGTTCAACACTGTCCCACTCCTCCTTATCACTAGCTCTTGGCAGCCAGGTTATGCCTCTGTCCCCAACTGTAAGAAAGTCTGAGCAGGTGGTCTCTGGTATTTCCAGACCTTTTTTTTGTGACAAGGTCTTGCTCTGTCACCCAGGTTAGGGTGCAGTGGTATCATCATAGCTTACCGCAACCTCAAACTTCTGGGTTCAACAGATCCTCCTGCCTCAGCCTTCTGAGTAGCTGGAACTACAGGCCCGAGCCACCGCACCTGACCTGACAGGTGACTGATCACCTGGAGAACAGAGCAGTTTGACCAGACAGTCTTTGCTTTTTAAAACTGTGGCTCTTTGGCAGAGCCCATTGTCACGTGGCCATATTATATTCATGTTCCTAGATGGGATCCACGTCGAGGCTTTTAACAAAACCCACCATCCACTCAGCGAAAATCTCCGTCTGACCTCCACAGATAACAATTTGTATAGTATTAAAAAAACAAAGGGAAAAAAGCATTTAAATCCTTTGTTTGCTATTAAGTGAGAGGGAGGAAGGATATCCTGAGCATTTTAAGATGGACTTTTTTTTTTTTATTGTTGGGGATTCATTGAGGGTACAATAAGCCAGTTACACTGATTGCAATTGTTAGGTAAAGTCCCTCTTGCAATCATGTCTTGCCCCCATAAAGTGTGACGCACACTAAGCCCCCCCCCCCATTAAGATGGACTTTTTAAAAACTGTACTCAAAGTGGCAGACAGGTGTAATCTAGTGTTATTTGACAAGATTGTTCTCTCTAGTCACTGCTTGGGAAAAGGAAAGCTTGGAACTGATTGGCTAGCAAGCTATCCATTTACTGGGGAATAAGGAAAGCTCTGGGGCTTAAATGGTAAGGTTATCAAATATCTTACATCCAAACAGCTACCTTAAAATGACTGCCACACAGGCAATGGCTTCCTCCCGATGGTAATGTTTGCTATCTTAACATACGATATGGTGCCTTGCAGACACTGGAAACTCGATGGATTTTTCTTGGTGGTGATAACAGCCAGAAATAACATAAATTGTCTCTTATGTTGGTAACAAAGGCTTGGTATGTTTTTGGTCAGGAGGGAGGCATTTTTACATAGTACACTAAAAATACAGGTGAAGTATTACTGCCACTGTATAACCATTAACAGATTTTGATATATTTTAATACGATTATTATTACTCTTAGATGAGAATTTGTTGCAAAGATGGAACAGAATTCCTGTAAACTTTCTAATTTCCTGTAATGTTAATATCTCAAATAAACATGATACATCTATCAAAACTAAACTATTAACTAGTCTACAGATTTCATTTGGATTTCCCCACCATTTCTTGTCAGTGAGCAACTCAGTACCAGTTTGAGCAAGTGGGGCCACACAGCCGTAGCTGAACTACATGAATTCAGAATCACTGGGCCTGGGTGCAGAGAAGACTGAAAAAGACTACAACGTCTAAACCGGATGTGCCAGAAATACTTTATATGCATGATCTGATTTCATGCATATAAAGAAATTGAGGGTGATGGGGAGAGTGTCCACTTTACAGATGACAAGTGTGGCTTGTCACACAGTATTCACAAGACAGTTCAGTTGGGCAGTGGCAGAGTCAGGATTTGAACTCAGGCCTCTCTGATTCCAAAGCCCAAGAACATGACCATGAGTGGTACAGCACAGAATGAAGCTTACCTGTCACAGGTGCAGCACAGACACTGCCACCCTCCAGCAGCAGCCTTGTCCAGGATCTACCTTCCAAAGGTCACCTGGACCAACGGTGGCAAGGGACCCCAAGGTGGGAGGTTGTCCTGTAGCAATGACACGTGACTGGAAATGGAATGGGGTTTTCTGTGATGTATGGAGTCCGTTTCAACCCCCGACACTCCAGCTCTGCATGCTGGTAGTAGACGTTCTCCCCATCTCTGGCCACCCCTGCTGCTCTCCCTCCCACTGGGGTGAGTGTGGGGCTGCCCAGCTGGCCTGCTCCCCTCCCCAGCCAGAGCAGCTGGGAGCAGCACAGTGCAAACATCCCCACATGCCTTTTGCTTTTCTTTCCTGAGTGCTTTAAGGCTTAATTAACGTTTGTAAAGTGATCTGAAATGCAGGAATAAAAAGAGCTGGGGAACTTCAGAGTGTGGATGATTACCTGAGGTGAGATAGCTGAGAAGGAAGGCCGAGGGAGACAAAGCCGGTCCGGTCTGGAGAGGTCTGGAGCTGCCGGGAGAGGCCTTCCGCTCAGCAGCCAGCTGGTTGGCCCTGAGCCAGGTTGGGCGGTTTGGGGCATCATTCTGCCCCACGCTTTCCTCTCAAGGCCCATGGAAGCTCTGCTCGGGAGTCAGACCCCAGGAAAAATCATTCTTAAAGGCCTGAGCCAGAGCTGAGGAATAGGTCTGAAGACACCAACTGTGGCTAATCCCATAACTGGCCCCATAGAGAGGGGGTGAGATGCCATCCATCGTCCACTATTGCGAAAGCAAGACCATCAGCAAATTATTGTTTGGTCAATGAAGGAATAAGTGGGATAGGTAATCAAAGATATGAATGAATCAAAGGGAGTTTTGTTCATTCTTTTTGACAAGCATGGATTCATAGCAGTGATTTAGTATTGCCACTTGTGGGAAGCGATAAATCCCTTATAAAATGGTGGGTGAAAGGAATGACGTCCAAGTCACGTGCTATTTCACCATCTCCTAAATGTTTGTGAGTAAAAGGGTGAGGCTATCGGTTTCATGCAGAAGGTTAAGGCTTCTGACTTCATAGAATGAAAGCGGGTGGCATATGATTGCAATCTAAAGCATACAAAGAAGCAAGTGGAAAATCTTTCAGTATAACCTGATACCCTGGTATCTGGAGAGTCAGCATTATGGGGCTCCTTCCAGTACAGTGAAGACTTCTGTACATCTCTGTGTGTGCATAAACAGTGGCTATATATATAGTCTATTCTAAACAGTTTATGATAATGGAAAGGAAAAAAGTTTGTTTAGATAACCTAAAGTTTATATTAGGCTTTCATCAGGTTTTAATATCCTGCTGGGCTAATAGTTGTGTAGTTGTCCATCTCCTGAGCCCATGAACTGAGGATGTGGCTGCTGGCAGCACCTACAGCTTGGCACCCTGAGTGAGCAGAAAAAAAACCCTCACTCTTCCTATCATATGAATTCCAGAAGACTCTAATCAGCTTGACATGGGGCCAGGTGCCCACTCTGGGGCCAATCCTATGGTCACACTACAAGATGTTTGCTTCCACTTGACACCAGGACCATTATGTGGAATGAGAAATCACCCCCAACGGCGCCAGGTAGCCACTCCCATTCGTGTCTACTCCAGCTCAGCAGTTAAAGTGCCCAGGAGACACTGTTGTTCCCAGCCGCCTACAAAGGTAGCCAGGACCCACCTTAGCCATCCATTTTGTTCCTTGCCAGACATGGCACTTCTGACTGATTCTTCCTGGGGCTCTGTCTGTGGGATGCTGTGGTGTACATAACATGTTCTCTCACCCCTGGGTCGCCGAAGGGTCATCTAAAGCCACCAGTGACAAATTTGTTCAGGTCTGCCTCTGAACCAATATAATAATAATTTCCTAATAAGTCACCCTGCCTGCTGACATCTAAATCATTTTGGTCTAAATCATCATCCGTATGTTACCAGCCACTATTAACCTAAATGGCCATTTTATACAGGGTGCTGCTGGTTTGGCAGCACATATAGTTCCTAGAAGGATTTTTGTAGAACACTGAGGTCCTTACAACAAATGATATGATAGTTAATTTTATATGTCGACTTGACTGGGCCACAGGTGTCCACATATTGGCCGGGGCTGGGTTTGAACCCACCACCTCTGGTATATGGGGCCAGTGCCCTACTCCTTGAGCCATAGGCACCACAGGTGTCCACATATTAGACAAACATCATTCCGGGTGTATCTGCAAAGATGTTTTTGGATGAGATTAATACTTGAGTTGCAGATGGCCACAAAGCAGATCACCCTCCCTGATGTTGAGCAGGCTCCACCCAATCAATTGAAGGCCTGAGCTGGCATATTGAGTCTACCTTCAGACTCAAACCGAAACATCAGCTCTTCTGGCATCTCAAGCGTGCTGGCCTTTGGACCAGAACTATACCATCAGCTGTCTGGGGCCTATAGTGTGCCTGCTCCAAATCTTTCAGCCTCCATAAGCATGTCAGCCAAATTCTGACAACAAATCTCTTTTCCTCTACATATTTAAATATATCCTATCAGTTCTGTTTCTCTGGAGAATCCTGATGTACAAATACCTTCTTCTTTACTAACAGTATTCATGTCTTCAATTAAAAAATTTATTGAGCACCTACTTTATGCCAGACACTGTTTTAGGTCTTATAAATAATCACTGAATAAAGCAAAGATTCCTGGCCCCATGGACCTTCTGCTCATGTGTGTGAGGGGAAGTAGACAATAAATTATGAAAAGCCTCAGTGAAATAGTAATGTGTTAGCAGGTGGTAAGTTTAAGGGAAAAAAGGAAAAACAGTACAGGATGGGGAAGCTCAAGAAATATTGGGAAGGGGACATTTGAACAAAGCCTTCTATGAGATAAAGGGGTTTGCCACATGGAATCACGATTGAGGTCACCCGTGTGGACGCTGACTGCCACCTGCATGTCCAGCAGATCCATCTATAGGTCCTTCTCATCAAAGGCTTCATTTTAGCCACACTAGTGTCCACATGGCACTCTGGCCTTCCTGCCTGCCTGCCTCACTTTTTTCATCACTGTTTCATCCCTCCATGCCTTCACTGTGCCTAGGCCAGTGGTTCTCAACCTTCCTAATGCTGCGACCCTTTAATACAGTTCCTCATGTTGTGCACGTTGCTATTCATGAAGTAGCAATGAAAATAACTGTATGGGTGGGGGTCACCACAACATGAGCAACTGCATTAAAGGGTCATGGAATTAGGAAGGTTGAGAACCACTGGCCTAGGATGTCCCCTCCCATGGAACTCTCTTCTTATTCCTGTATATATCCCAGTGAACGTCACCCAGACGCTAATCCCAGTAGAGAGCCAAGAATGTCCCCAAGCTGGAAGCTAACAGGAAGTGGCAGTGTTACCTGAGGCCAGGGGCTGGGGCCTTGGAGAGACGCCGTCAGAGGAGAGAGGGAGGTGAGAACTCTCAGGCCTCTGCCTTCTTGCCATCCACTCCCCCTCCCGTACCCCTTATCGGCCATACCCATCCCCCAGCCAAATGCCCCAGGACTCTGTGAAACTCAGCTTGCCAGAGGCAGCTTCTAGCAAAGGGCAGGCCTGAAAGTAGCCTGGAAGACAACCGGTCCAGGACGGGTTAGTTGGCATTTGAGTATAGAGCACCAGTGACATGATTTTACTCTAGTATTTTCACTTCTACGCCACAATTGTTTGCCTGTCCATGGGCTCCGTATGACAAGGAGTATCTTTTTTTTTTTTTGCAGTTTTTGGCTAGGGCCGGGTTTTGAACCCTCCACCTCTGGTATATGGGGCCGGTGCCCTACTCCTTTGAGTCACAGGCGCCACCCCAGGAGTATCTTGAGGAATTTGTTTATTTTTTCTACTCAGAGCCTAGAACAGGACCTGGCTTAACATTTGGTGTATACACATTTGGATGAATGAATAAATGAGAGTTTCTTTTGACTAATAGCTCTCTGGCTGGCTCTAGCTCTGAGGAACTGCTCACCACCAGCATTTCTTTTCAGCTTCTCATCACCTCTTATTGGTGCTAAGAGTGCTTTGAGCCTAGCATTTGCAACATTTGAAGGCCACACGCATGGTGTGACTATAAAGCAATTAGACCAGTTTTCAACAAAGGGATCAAATGAATCCATCAAGTTAAGTTTTGCCTGAATCCTTCCAAGTATTTCCCCTGGAAAGACTGGGCCATTTTCCAATGTCATTGCCATCCCTGGCCCCTTTCCTTATGAAAAAAATGAATCACTTTTCAAAATAAAATGTTTCTGGTGTTAAATACCACCCAGCCCTTCACCTGGTGGCATTTTGGTGGGTTGGGAGGCATCATCAGAGAAGTTACATTTCTTTTTAGCAGTGGTGTCGTAACTGAGTGGTGACTTTACTATGGGTGCAGGAAGGCTGAGAAGTGATGCACTGGAGACCCATCAGAGCTCCCGCGGTCACCAGTGAGACTCTTTGGATCTCATTAAAAGGCTACCCTGTATCTGAAACACATTGAGTTTCCAGGGTTTCCGAGGCCTTTCAGCCTTGGGGCTGCACAACTGCATAACTTTACTCTTCCAGGTGTAGAGCTAATTCTTAATCTCTGATAAAAAGCAAAAATGTGTGTGGGTGACAGGAGCATTGCTCAGCCTCAGAGTTTTAAGTCTTCTGTCTGCGAAGGGGCCCTGGATAGCCCCAGGATAGAAAGCTGACCCATGTGTGTCTCACCAGCCATCCTTCTCATTTAATGGAAACAGAAATTTTTTCAACAAGTTTCATATTTCCATGCTGGTGAATTGCTGCTGATGCCTGAAGAAACCTACCTGCGTTTTCACCCTGGTTATTTCATTTTCCACAATACTTACAGAGAAATAGTTGGGAGGTTAGGTGGTGGACTCAAAAAAGGGGGGCTTTTTGCAAGTGGAGACCAGGGTTGGGATTCCAGCTGCTCTGATCATTATTTGTGTGATCCTGGAGTAGTCGCTTCACTTTTCAGCACCTTCATTTTTTTCGTTTGGTAATTTGGGATTATAATATCTATGTTGTCGCAGAGGAGCAGTAGAGAACACACAAGATGGACGTGAGTGCTTGGAAGACTGACAAGTGTAACGTATTACAACTAGTTCTTTGCGTAGATATATGGCATCAGAAAGTGTGTTTTTGATGTTTGACACTAAAAATCTTCCATTAGATTTATTTAGCTAAAATTGGAAAGGGGGAGGGCAAGGATACTTTTCAAAGGGACTTTTTGTGCTCCAAAAATAGAATTCAGAAAGCACATATTTGATTTTCTTTTTGGTGTAAACCACAGCGCCATTGTTATTAGCAGTTTTACAGAATTGTGACCTTCAAACTTTGTGATATCAAAGACTGAAAGAACTCCCAGTCTTGAAGCCTTTCAAACAGGCTTTTGAAACTAAACCACTTTTATTTTGAATTAAGGACTAATAGACTTGTCCTGTTAATTGAGCACTTGCAAGATTAAAAGTTGCTTTCCAGGTGGGCTTCAGTAAGTGAAGGTGCCAAGAGGTTGCTGAAAGCTGAAAGAGGGGGAAGCTGATAGGAGTTCATGTAACGAATACCCTCCCTCTGTCGTGAAAGAGAAAGCTAGAACTTAACAGTCGTCCTGATTGCACACAAGCTGATTTGTGTATAAAATCTGGGATCATAATTCACTTTACCGATTTTGTGAATTTTCGCATTTGTTTTTAATTTGTAATTAAGTTTTCTCTATGAGGCACACCATATGCCACCATTAATTCTTTCTCGTTGATTTCTTAGGCGGTACATGAGTGCATATTTTGATGCAATTTTTGAGGTCTTTTGAAAATCAAATGACGATGTATTTAGCCATATGGGGCTTTGTTATTTAAAATAGCATATTGTAAAGTAAGAGAAAGCAAAATGCAAAAAGACCTGTCAAGGGGGTGGGGGTTGGGGACATATTGGAAAACGGTTTAAAACACCGTCTTGAACCCACAAATTGTCAAGCTTTTTGGCTTTTTCTGCGTTCTAGCTTTGAGATCTGCCTTAATTGATCTCATACCGCGTCTTACCTTCTGTGAACGTCCAGTGTCACAAGTGCACCGGGCAAACCCCTGCCTGCCAGCTACTCCCCATGCTCTCTACCGGGGGCTGCAGATCTTCGTATCTACCTTCTATGAGTTCAGTGGTAGCCAATGGCTTTCTTTTAATACCTTGTGGCAGGATTTGACATCAAGCTCTGGTTCGCCCGCGCAGACCGTGGCCGCCGGGTCTGCGGGAGTCACAGCCCCGGGCTTGGCGCCGCTCGGGAGCTGCCGGCGGCCGTACGTGCGGGCTGCAGCCCGGGCCTCGGGGCAGGCGCGGCGCGCACTAGGACCCAGCAGGGCTCCGGGCCCGGGGTGGGAGCCGCGCCGCCGACCCCGGGCGGGCGCCGGGCTCAGGAGCCGGGGTTCCGGCCGCGATCCGCTGCAGCTCGGCCGGGAGACGGCGCGACCCGGCGGCGGGGCCACCCGCGAGTCCAGCGTCGCTGCAGCCCCCCGATGCGGCCGCGAGAAGCAGCGTGGGGGCAGGCCATCGAAGGTAACGAAAATGGGGCTCATTTCCTGCCTCCTAATCTGCTCTTGTTTAGCATTGTCATGAGAAGCCCTCCGTGTTCAGCCTGCTGCATTTGGGGGCACCCTTTGATTTTTTTTTAAGGTGTCCGCCCCCATATTTCCACCTGGTTTCAGATTGATTTATAACCTGCAGCCCAAATGAGAAAGATCCAGGAATGGCAAGTTGCTTATTTTCATTAGTTTTGTCTCAAAAGTAAGTTCATTTAAAAAAAAAAAAAGTTTCTCAGGAATTTGTGGATAGTTGTTTTTTTAAAAAAATGTTTTAAAAATTGCAGACAAATAGGTATTCATAACAATTATCAAATAATTGATGTAATTTTGTTAATTACTTCTAGAGAAGCCCACGTTTGTGGGCTGCCCAGGCTTTACTTTTATTTTCGAGGAAGAAACGTTGTTAAATGAGGAGTTTGGGTGGGCAGAGTTCACAGCATTGCTGTGGCAACTGTTTTGCTATCAATTATAAACAGTGTGTCAAATCTACAGGCAGTTTAAACCTCTTTTCAAATTCTGTAACTGGTTATCCTGATATGACAAAAACAGATGAGAGTTTCCGTTGAGGGCAGTGGGAGTATTTTCTCTTTTTGAAGAAACACTGTTTTGAGGAGAAAACCGTGATTACTGGCTGGGGAGGCTTAAGAGACTATTTTTCATGCTTTGTCTATACTCCTGGAGTGACATTTGGGGAAGGGAAACATAATCTTTCTCAGGCACTTTTAATTGTGTGGTTATTAATTTATTTAATTTATTAGTTCCAATTGGTCAGGCTCAGGGAGCCCTTCGTCACAGGCTTGCTTAAGGTGACACATTTGCTAGCAGTTGGGACACATGATTGCAAATGTAAAATGTGCCTTCTCTGAAAGGACTGGGCTCCTGGAAGCTCCCATGTGGAGCTGTTGTAGGCAGGGTGCGACCGGCTCATTGAGGAAAAAGGGAATCGTTTTCCTTAGCTAAGGAAGACATCCTGTTATATTCCTTTTGTTCCCTGTTTTTCATTGATCGCCAGCTCTGCCTTAGGAGAGCAGCTCAGAGGGTGCAGAGCTCTGAAGACTGCACAGATGACTACAGCCCACTTGAACTCTCCTGCTGATTGGTCAGTTAGATTGAGACTTAGGAAAACAGACACCCGAAACCCTTTTTAAAAATTGTGCTGTAATTTCACATTAGCCTTCTCATGCACAGATTCCTGCAAGGTCGATTTTGCAAATTCTCATGCAGTTTGCTCAAGATACCTTTATGTTTAATTTTTGTTGTTGTTGTTTCTATCCAGATAAAGTAGGCCATTTTGGTGACAAATTTCTTTGCAGACGTCAACTACAAGCCTTGTGGCTAGACATATCACTTTATAATGCATTCTCGATGATTTCTGCTTGTAAGTTGTAGAGTGCAAAGTTGTTCAACTTAGAATCATTTTTCCTAACCATTTTTTGATCTGAGTATTTAAATAGCCCTCTCAGCAGATGGGTGCTTAACTGTATCATTACTTTGATAATTTAAGTGCCTTGTGCATTAGCGTGTTTCATGCACTAAATCGAAGTGTATGACAGAGATAGAAGGAGACAATAAAGAACAAACAATCAAAATCAGCTTGCAACTGTTATAAGAAATTGTGGCATCTGTTTTGAGGAGAATGCATTTCACATCCCAGAAAAAGGGCATTCTTCACCACATAAGAATATAAATTAGTAAACATTTTGAAATATTATATCTATAAGACAAAATATAAAGACCATGAACATTTTCATTGGAGCCTTCAAAGCGTTTTCATTAAAGAAGCACTGTCCCCGAAGTTGTTCAACGTATAAACACTTTTCCGATTGGCTTAAAAATTTAGACACAGGAAGTGGATTGTATCTAATAACCGATGAGTGGAGACACGGTTGTCATGGAAACCAGGAGGAGTAACTCCACCCCCCCCACCACATATACATACTCTACCATCCCCACCACTTAAAAAAACAACAACAACACAAACAGAACCTGCGTGTCATCACAGATGCCTGGAGAACATGTTGGCTTCTGTGAGCTTTCCCACAGCATCTGTTGAAACCTGAGACTATGCCTGTCAAATCAAGGTCATTTTACAACAACAACCAAAAATGCAGCCTCCTGGATTTCACAACTGTATTTTTTCTTGAAAATATTTGAGGAGAGAGCCTTAAAGCTAGAACAAGCACCCTTGCTTACTTTGCATTTTGCTACCTCTGAGTTGTGCGAGGGAAGGCTAAGATGAATGTATTTGAGCACTTAATTGTGGAATCAAGCTGACTTGTATGTCTACTATTAACTCTTCCTGGAGCCACAGAAAACAGAATGTTATCTGTGGATGAAGAGACATCTGGGGAAGGTATAACCAGGCGTTTCTATTTGCAAGGAGGTTCAAAGTTGAACTGAAGCAACTAAACTTAAAGACTTGTGGCATTTTGGAACCTTGCTCTAAGGCAGCAGGGTGGGGAAAACTGAAGGCTGTCCGTGCTTTGGGAAGTATATGGTGGAGTGTTTTCAGTAGTGGAGCAGGGAGAGGAAAAACTCCTAACTGGAAATAAGAGCTGTTTCAAAACTGCAATTATTATTATTATTCAGTTGACCTAGAAAAGATTCCTGTTTTGTGGATGAGAAAGAGTGCTTTAGTTTTTAGAATAATTGAGAAGTTTCTAAAATCAAAGTTGCAAATACTTCCAGTATCTTGGTAATGGTTTCCCTGAGGAATGTAAAGAAGAGACTTTTGGAGGCTGCCCCACTCCCACCCCATTCATTTTCCTGACTGGAAAGTAACTGAAGAGGCCCTGTCCTAAATTTTGACTTTGAGGACCAACATTGAACCTTGTAAATATAAAGGAAATGCATTTCTTAACACTTTTCTGATCTTGTCAGTGGAAGTCTTCAAATTTTAAGTTCTTGATATTCATTTAGAAATGTCTTCCTTCCAATCATGGTGATTTATAGTGTCGTATTGCTTTATCTTAATTGAAAATGGTCAGTTTTTTGAAACTTTGCAATGAACAGTTTGATCTTTTTTAAAAGCAGCAAATATCCTTTGTTTTCAAAAACTAATTGCATGAGGAGGAAGGGAGAAGTCCTAACTCTAGTTTAATGTTTATTTAATATCCTGCATCTATATCATAGGAAATATAGACTTAGAAGCTACATAGCATTGTTTGAATGATTTAGCATATATTTTATGGTTCCAGGTTGTCAAGTATTTAACGGATTGGGACCTTATGAAGAAGATTGAGTTTAGGGGCACAACTGGTCTCTTTTAGCAAAGGATTTCCTGTAGGGAGCCTTCTTATCTGCAAGTGTGTTCATTGGCAGGAAACATGTCAGTTGCTTGTTTTTACAAACTGAAGGAAATGAATGGGATTTGTTAGCTTCTAGAATCTACCTTCATTCTCCATTGTCTTACAAATAATTTGCTCAGAAAGCTTCATTTCTAAAGGGACTTTTGAGAAGTACAATGAATTCACTCCAAATCATTGGCATTACTGTTTATTTATTTTTTACTTTGGGATTAAAAACATCGATTGTTACACTACCATGTATGACTTATTTTACTAATACAAATTAACAAGGTGTTCAATAAAGTTCCAGTTCATATTCATTTGCCAGATAGTTATTCACATATTTAATGAAGCTGGCATTTTTGGATGGCTATGCCAAATTTCTAATAATTGTTCCAGAATGCTAATCAAATGCCAGTGTCAATTTTGGAATAGCTTGGAGAAGTAAAGGGAGAGCAGCGGCCTTATTCTTATCTTTGCTTATAACAAAAGGTCCATAAAGAATACACGGCAGGTACGTACCAACCTTGTGGTGGCAAGAAAGAAAAAGTTTGGGGTAAGTAGGCTAATGCCACTAAGGAGTATATACACATATGAGAAAAACAAATCTTAACTTGGAAAGGATTTACTGTGAAAAAGTCTGGATTATTGTTTGGAAGTTGAAGTCTATTTAATTGCTTCAATTCATGTATGTTTCCAAATGAGGAAGAGGTAAAAAGGGGAAGCTTCTTCAAAGGAAAACAAGTACATAAACCCCCATTTGCAGGGGACCCTGGTAGAGGGTAGAGGTTAAAGTGCCTGGGGAGAAAGAACCATTTATTGCAATGATTTTCCCAAAATTTTGGCAGACATCATTTTTGTTTTATATTTAGCACCAAATGAAATCTTGTGCAAGACTCTAATATATGAGTTAAACTAGAGCTGCTCCGGAGGAGCTAGGAACCCAGAGCCTCTCAGGCACACCCTAGAACTCTAGTACCCTGGTGAACACAGTTTGAAAACCACTGCCTTTAAAATATTCTCTAGGGTGGCACCTGTGGCTCAGTCCGTAAGGCGCCGGCCCCATATACCGAGGGTGGCGGGTTCAAACCCGGCCCCGGCTGAACTGCAACAAAAAAATAGCCAGGCGTTGTGGCGGGCACCTGTAGTCCCAGCTACTCGGGAGGCTGAGGCAAGAGAATCGCTTAAGCCCAGGAGTTGGAGGTTGCTGTGAGCTGTGTGATGCCACGGCACTCTACCGAGGGCCATAAAGTAAAACTCTGTCTCTACAAAAAAAAAAAATAATAATAAAATAAAATAAAATATTCTCTAAAGAAGACCCAAGAGAATTGCTTGCAGAGTGCTGGAACCTGTTAGGTAAAGAGAGAACTTTTGCCTTGACCATTTACGAGGACTCTTGTGTTCATAGTGAGTAGGAAAAGTCAGCAATTGGGTACTTTGAGAAGCAGATATGCATATTGGAAAAAGATAGGTCCACTCACAAGTGTGAAAAAGCCCTGCTCCAGTCATAATAGGCAAAGGGGAACGGGTATTTTTAGGGGTTCCTTGTAAATTATAGGAACATCACATGGAGGTGCTTGAGAAGAGTTGGCTATAATCTTACTGGAATGCATAGATTTATTCTGGGACCACCTCAGGATCTGCTCTATCTCTGTTATTCTATTAGTCAGTGAAAATAATTTCATATTAAGTGTCATTTGTGAAATGAAAGTTTGCCGAGCTGTATAAATCTGCTTGGCAGACTTAGAGTGTTTTGAGTGTTGAGTAAAATGATAACACACAGATGATATTTGAATGTCATCAAATACATTCACATTATCTTCTCTGTTATGAGATTGTACTGAGATGGCAGCATTGAGATCAGGATAATTCTTTACATCCCAGAAGCTCCCCGTTATTAAGGGTTTCTGGGGGCGGCAGGCAGAGGAATCCCATGTAGTTTCCCTCTTGATTTTCACAATCACTGGATTCGTGTATGCATGGGGATGGAGGTAAGGAGAAATTAGCAGAAACTTCAGGCAAACCGTGGTTGAATTGTGCTTCTTGTGGCCACTGCCAGCTCCCCTGTAACTTCAGGCAAACCGTGGTACAACTGTGCTGCTTATGGCCACAGCCTGGCTCCCTGTATTGTTTCTGGGAGGCGCATGGTTGAGACGGCCGTGGAAGCAGGAAGGATAGACCCCTCTGTACGTTCTCCTACCACTTTCATCGTGCTTGCTGTGTTTCTACTGCCTGCATGGGGCTAGAGGTGGAGATGAGAGTAACAGTATTCCAGGACGCTACTGACCCTCCAACAATT
This sequence comes from Nycticebus coucang, assembly GCF_027406575.1. NCBI lineage: Eukaryota > Metazoa > Chordata > Mammalia > Primates > Lorisidae > Nycticebus > Nycticebus coucang. Next base: position 94,722,857 of record NC_069788.1, read on the forward strand.
ATGTTGAGGCTGAAACTGGAATACGCACAAAGTGGTTGTCTATGGGAGTGGATGAAAATGGTCACGGTTAACTTTCCTTACAGAATGGTGTTGACTAAAGCTTTTCATGTTTAGGCTATATGAAGCTATCTTATTCCACCTCCCACCTGCATTTCGAAGAAAAACAATTGTGTACAGCCTTAGGAAACCCAAAGAACCATCCCAAGGCATTTCAGGAAAATAGAGCAGTACTTCTTTGGGAGTGAATGTTATACTCTCATGTTCTTAGGAACTGTGGCTTTGAACTGAAGGATGTGTGCCATTTACCAGGACGTTGCTGAAGTCGTTAATGGAGGACTTCTCCAAATGCTGCTTAGAATGTGTTTAGTACCTTCACAGAGGTTCACAGAGTGGCAAATCCCACTTGGAGAGGGATTTTAGTATATTACACAAGTTTAGATTTTATTTTTTTATTATTTTTTTGCAGTTTTTGGCTGGGGCTGGGTTTGAACCCAACACCTCCTGTATGCAGGGCTGGTTCTCTATTCCTTGAGCCACAGGCGCTGCCTAAAGTTTAGATTTTAGATAACTTAAGAGATTCCTTTGCACTCTAAATTTTTCTGATTTGGCAAAATTAATACTTTTGTATCTTTTAAAATGAAAGCAATTACTATATCATGACTACTTAATAAATGTCTCTAAGTTAAGACCATCGTATTGTTTCTTGTGACTAGATTTGGCATTTAGAACAGTCTCTTGAAAAAGAAATAAGTTGTTTTGGCTAAGTTTGGCAATACTGGGTGATATAGTAAATCACGTCCCACTGGTAAGGGGTTTTCATTTATCAGGTACCGTTCCTTACATTATTTTATTTGATTCTCACATTAATTTAGTAATATTACTAATAATTACTGTGATAATATACATGAACGTCCCATTCTACAGATGAAGAAATCAAGGCAACTACATTCCCAGAGCCACACGTTCTTTGGTAGCTAACAAGTTTTCACCCTCAAGTCCCCTGACTCCAAGTTTCAGGCATTTTCTACCCCATTGACCGTCTCATCACTGGTACTTGTAACTATTCTTTTAACTGTTTCTATTCCAAGGTTGAAGACTTCCCCTTCTACACTTGAAATGGAGTCCTCTCCTGGGAAAAAGCGCAGAGTGGGCTGGGATGTGTTTGCTGGGATCCCAGCCAGAATTAGCACTTGGCTTCTTGACATTCTGTGTCCCACAAATGTCCCTGAGTGATGAGAGGAACTTCAGGGTTCCTTGTCAGTGATCGTTTTACTTCATTTTTCTTCATCTTTAGGATTTTCCTTCATCCAGCCCTGAGCACGTTCACCTACTTGGTAAATGAAAGGTCTTGACCACAGGGATATGATTTTCCTGAATTACCCAAACATTATACTCAGTCTAACTCTTGGTGGCATTGCTAACTCACAAAAACGGGTTTCTTAGGTAACATTCACTTTTATAACTGGTATAAACTACTCAGCAAACTCAAGGGTGCAATTACAGTGACATTTCCTTGATGTCTTTCAGAATAGAAACACCTGTCTTAACTCATCATATTTGCAAGATATCCAGTATCTCCTTTTGGGGGGCCCCTCATGTCCCCAAATTATAAACCCCACATGGGCTTATAGAGATCAGGTTGGGGCAGGGTTCTGTTGGACTTCCTCATCTAGCCTGGGAACTCTGCTCTTACACTAGTGTAAGGGAAAATGATGAGTTGAATCATTAGCTGGTCTTCCCACTATGCCTCGTACACACGGCTAGTTGGAACTAGCAATGGAACAGATGTAGACATGTCCAGTGACGTATGTCTGGTACTTTCTGATTCTCTTGAACAGGAGTTCAGGTGAATGATGAACTTGATGGATCTAATGCAGATTTCACAGGTATGATTTATATATTTCTCATGGATGAAATCATTTTAAAGAATTGATTGAAGGAAGTGCTAAAGACATGCACAATATGTACAAATCATCCACACGTTCATTCAGTGAACGCCGACTGTATACCAGGAACTGGTGATAGGGATGCAAAGATAAAGAAATCGCTCCAGGCTACCACCTGCTCTGTAACTCTAACTGGCTTCTTAACTGGAAATATCCCCAAATGTCACTCTTTCGAAGTTCATATTTCAAGTGGCTATAGACAGATTAAAGTGACACCCTCCCGAGCTCCTTTCTAGGGGTACTATGCCTTTTGTTTTAGTTAGGAAGCAGTCCCTGCAAGGGTGGATAGTTTACTTGAGTGAGGGTCCCAGGAAGACACCAGTAGGTAGTGGTGGGAGATGAGGAAGAGAAATCAGCCTATAGTGTTTGTCCTATGAGGTATCACTGTGGGCAGCCCACTAGGACATGTCAATTTTGGCCACTAGTTGAGGACTGCTCTCCGGGGGCATTGATTCCGGCACTTGAGGTCTGTGTGCAAGCTGGTTGAGCAGATTTCGGCTAGAGAAGGTTCTTGGAGATTTTTTGATGTCCTTGGTAGCAGCGGGAGGTTGGGCTGGTGTACGCAGCGGCCAGAAGACGCTGTGGCCGGCAAATCGGAGGCCTCTGCTACCACTCTTTGTTCTTTAGCTCCTTCTACAGCCTTGGAACTATATATATTTTAGAACAATAAGAAGATTTAATTGTTCTTTGAACTTCAAAATGAATGAAGATCTTGGTCGAATGGTTTTTCAGTCTAAAAATCATGGGTGTAAGTTCAGAAATCTAAGCATTCAAGCAAAAATTTACTATAAGGGCAGTCACTTCTTGCTTTTTTCCTCTGTTACAACCATTACCCTAGTTTCCCAGGTTAGAAAACTTGGACACCCAATAGCTTTGCATCCCACAGGTCTAATTATTCCCCAGGACTTCTTGTAACTTTTTTGAAATCCACCTCGTATTCACCTTGATTCTGATGCTTCTGTCCAAGAATACTGCAGGTGGCCTTGACAGTGCTCTGTCCCCTCTGGCTCCTTTCTTTCCTTTATATCCTTGAAACTTCTGTCCCTAAAACATTCTCAAAATATGGGCTTTGAAGCTAGACTTCCTGTTTTCAAACCCTGTCTCTGCCACTTACAGCTGTGTGACTTTAGGCAAGTTACTTAAGCTAACACTCCAGTCTTAGGTAATATTTCCATAAGTAATGTGGAAATAAAACTCAGTAATGTGGAAATCCTGAAGGGATTATTGGGAGGGCTAAATCACAGAGTCCCGAAAAGCACTTGGCACAGAGCCTGGCATGTAGTTACAGCTCAAATTGTTGTAGCTATTTTTACTGTTGTTAATGTTGTTGTTACGCCCCTCATCTATGAAGTACCTAGGATGGCTCCTTGTTGCCCACCTTACCACATATCCCCTTCTCTGCCTAACTTTTAAGTTTTTCCATCATCTGGGCCTACTCGTTCCTGCTCAGGGAATGCTGCAGGATCTGGGCAGTGATTATTCATCCCTCCACTTGCTGTGGTCCTTCGGCTCCCCGGATGCCTTTGTGCCTCTTGTTCCCTGGCCACAACCTCCTTGCTCCTCCATGCTGTAGAGTCAGTCCTTTTGTCCGCTTAAAAACTATTTGTTCATTTCGTCTATAGTGAACCTTCCTCCCCAGCACACACCCATTGGTTATCAAGAGAAAGAATACTAAATTTTGACTGCACCCATTTTTAAAACTTAGTTGGATCTGAAAATCCAAATATTCCCTTAAGATAATTCTGTCTTCCTAGGAAAGCAATACATATTCCCTAATGTCCCATCTACCCCATCCACATTTCTGTGGGAAGAGGTGTCCGGGGCCGCCTTCCCTTCTCTTCTTGAGAAGGAGCAAACTCAGCTCCTTAGGCTGGGTGGCCTGTGCTCTCAGGGGCTGGGTGTCATGCCTCTGGCTCCTGCTTGTTCAGCCATCCCAGTGGTTAATGTCTATGGTTTTCTAACATGTAGGCCAGTCTAGTGGTTTTCAAAGATCCACAGTAAGATACATTTAATCTATTGTGGAACTAGAGAAAAAACATATACATTTATTGATACATTGTCCATGAGATTCTCATTAGTGCTTGTATCCATGTTTACACATGGATAAATGAAACCAGAATTTTCAGAGACATTATTATTCTCGTTACACTTTTGATGCTCTCTGGTGTATTCCATTCTATTTTAATTAAGGAAAGAAACACTAGTTAGGGCCCCCTAAGTGACTCAGAGTTTGCAAAAAGAAGTTAGTCTGATCATCCTCTGGGCCATATCTGAACCCGATATGGCAGTCCCTGCTGACCTGGTCTCACCTTAGTGCTCACTGGTAGCAAACTGAGTGGTAGGCGCCCCCTCAATCAAGCCTGCTGGCCTGGTGGTCTTCACCTGGAGTCCTCTCCCCGGCTACAGCAGGTGCTGAGGCAGGCTTACTTCTCCCCAGCATCTTAATGCTTTTTGTTGTTTCCAAAAGTGACTATATTTATTTATACTCTCATCTGTAGTGAATAAATGTCTCTTGTTTCATATTCTCACTGATGTTAATATTGTAAGACTTTAGCATTTTTGCCAATTTAGTAAGTGTGAAATAATCTCATTTTTATTTTAATTTTACTTTTCTTTGTTATTTAGAAGCTTGAGTTTCTCTTCATATGTTTACTGGGCGTAACTGTTTGTTCATTTGCCTGTTACATCACAGTCTGGAGTCCACCCAGAACTGATTTTTGTGTATAGGCTGAGGTAGGTGTACGGTTATTTTTTATACCATACCCCCCAATGTAATATATACGTTATAGATTCGCATATTGCAGCTATACAAATATTGTATATACACATATATTGTGTGTGTGTATAAACATGTATTTTGGATATGTCTTTTTGTAAGCCTATAGCTACATTTATATCTATCAATTTGTTGACTGTTATGTAGATATTTAATTGATTTAGATAAACTTTTTATTGAATTATACATACAAAAATGAACACAACTCTAAAACTCCATAGAGTTTTAAAATCAACATACCCTGTACCCAGGACCCAGATCAATAAACAAAGCATTACCTGTACCTAGGAAGTCCCATTGTATTCCCAGTTACTATCCTCTGCAAGGTGAGCCTGTCCTAACTTGGAACACCATAGGCTAGTATTCCCTGTATGTGAACGTTATGTAAAAGTAATGATATAGTATATTTTTGTGTCTGGTTTCTTCCTGTTCAACATTATGTTTCTGGAAATTCACTTAAGGCTGGTTGCTGCATGTAGCAATAATTTGTTCCTTTTCATTGATACGTAGTATTATTTTTCACCCTGGTTTATGCTATTAAAAATAGTGGCGGTACAAACTTACATATATATGTTTTCAGTGAATCTGTGCTGGGTTTATACTTAGGAATTAATTGCTATGTCAAAGGTTATGCATAGATTCAAGAAGTGAAATTGATTTTGCATATTGATCTTGTGTCCAAAAGCTTTATGTTTCGTATTATTTCTATTTTGTTACTGTATTGTCAAATTTTTAGGGCTTTTTGCATGATAACCATATTATTTGCGAATAGTGACAATTATATTTCTTTCCAGTCCTTATGCTTATTTCTTATCCTTTCTTTACTATACTGGATCAATTCTCCAGTGCAGTGCTAAATAGAACAGTGATTGTACGTGTCTGTGTCATATTCATGACTGTAGAAAGAATGCCCTCACTATCCCATCCTGAAGTATGATGTTACCCGAGCTGCTTGGCAGAAGACCTTTATGAAGTCCAAAATGTTCTTTTTAATTTCTCATTTTCTTCAGGTTATATTCTAAATTATAAATGGATGTTGAATTACATATTTTTCTACATTTACTGAGCTATTTATATGATTTTCTCTTTAATGTGGTGAATTATATTAACTAATTTTTAAATATTAAGCTAACCTTACATTTCTGGAGTAAATCAACTTACCTGATGGTTTTGTCCTGTTTACCAAAGTATACACTGGGCTAAGTTTGCTCTAACAGTAATTCTTGGGATTTTTACATTTTCCTTCATGCATGAGAAGTCCTGTAATTCTCAAATTTTTTTTAATCCTTCCAAGGTAAGTCAAAGAGTTCTCTTTTTCTATTGTGTGGAACAGTTTATGTAAGATTAGAAGTATGTATTTTTTAAAATGTTTGATACTTGTCATTTAGGACTGATGTTTTCTTTTAGGAGGATTTGCTACTAGTAATTCAATAGTCTTAGGACTATTTTGGTGTTCTATTTCTTCCTGAATCCATTTTAGCAGTATAAGCATTTCCAGGAATTTCTTTACTTCATCTTGGTTTTACCACTGGAGGGCATAATGATTACTTGTAATAGCCTCTTAATATTATTTTTAGTCAGTGTGTCACCATAATTAGTTTTTCATTCTTCATCTCTCTATATGCTTGCTTGCTTTTTCCTTTTCTTGTGTTTTCTCATGTCATTTCTTCTATTCTCATCTCTCCTTTGTCTGTTTTTTTTTTTTCTTTTGGAGACAGAGTCTCACTCCTTCTCCCTGGATAGAGTGCTGTGGGGTCAATAGTTCACAGTAACCTCAACCTCCGTGGGCTTAGATGATCCTCTAGCTTCAGCCTCCCAAGTAGCTGGGACTACACTTGCCTGCCACACGCCTGGTTATTTTATCTATTTTGTTTTAGTAGAGGTGGGGTCTCCCTCTTGCTCAGACTGGTCTCAAACTCCTGAGCTCAGGCAGTCCACCTCCTCAGCCTTCAAATGTGCTAGGATTATGGGCATGAGACACCACCACACCCAGCTCTTAGAAGTTTTAATATGTAGTATTTTCATTATTGTTCAGTTCTAAATAGCTTTTACATTTATTATAATTTTTTCTTTGTCCCATGAGTTATTTAAAAGTGTTTTGTCTCCATTTCTGAATTTACAGTATTTTTTAAGTTATTTTGTTCTTTATTTCTAATTATTGCAGTTTGTTCATAGAGCATAGTTCTCACGGTGCTAACCCTTTAACATTAAGTCAAGCTTGTTAATAGAATCCTTTAAATCTTCTGTATCTATTGATTTTTCGCTTGATCTATTTTTTACTGAGAGAAGTATGGATTGTTGTTTTTTTCTGGATGTTTTTTGAAGTTAGATTATTTGGTATATAGACTTTTATTTTTTTTTAATTTTTTTGTTTTTATTAAGTCATAACTGTGTACATTGATGCATTCATGGGGTTCAGTGTACTGATTTGATATACAATGTAAAATGCTTACATTGAACTGAGTAACACATTCATCACAATTATACTCATTTCTTAATAGTTTTGAAATGTACCATTGCATCATGCACATTAGGTGAGGTCGCCCCAAATGCCCTCCCTCCTCCCATATTCTCCCTTCCCTCCCCTCTGTCTCCTCTTCCCTTCTACTTTCTGGACTATGGTTATGTTTTACCATTCATATGAATGTGTAGGTGATTATATATTGATTTCGTAGTAGTATTGAGTACATTGGATACTTTTCCCCCCCATTCTTGAGATACTTTACTAAGAAGAATATGTTCCAGCTCCATCCAGGTAAACATAAAAGATGTGAAGTCTTCATCTTTTTTTATGGCTGCATAGTATTCCATGGTGTACACAGACCATAATTTGTTAATCTGTTCATGGTTTGATGGGCACTTGGGCTGTTTCCATGACTTGGCAATTATGAATTGGGCTGCAATAAACATTCTGGTGCAAATGTCTTTGTTGTAAAATAAGTTTTGATCATCTGGGGGTATATTCACTTTTAGAATTCTATGTTCTTGGAGAATTGAATCTTTCATTTTTGTGAAGTCTTGCCTTTAACTCTTACAGTGCTTTTTGTCATAAGGTATATTTTGCCTGATGTGAATATAACTAATGATATTAGACAACAATAAGACATAATCAGTTTCCTTTTGATTAGTTTTTGATGATATTTGTTTTTTCATCCTTTGTCTTTTCAAACTCTTTGTATCTTAACATTTAAGGTGCATCCTTTATATATGACATATAGCTGGATATTGTTTTTATGCAGTTTGTCAATAATTCTTTTAACTAAAATATGTAGTGCATTTATGTTTATTGTAATTACAAATATAATTCAATTTATTCCTTCATCTTATTTTTCCTTTCCCTTTTCTTGCCTCTTCTATCTTTCTTGTCCTTTTATTTCTAATTTTCTTGTGCATTGACTAGTTTTTTTTCCCCCTTATTTCGTATACAGTAGAACCTCTGTAAGTTGTCCTCCCAAGGGACTGTAATAAACTGGCCAAGAAATGGAGCTAGGCCTACTGTACTGAAATGTACATGTGGTGCATATCTGGTGCATGAAAATTAGCCAAACTTAAGGAGGTGGTCAGTGTAGGGAGGTGGTCGACTATAGAGGTTCTACTGTATTCTTCTGTAGAGGTTTAGAAATTTTACACTCTATTATGATTCCTTGGTGGCTCTCTAGAAATTTTATTTCTAGATCCTTTTCTAGTGGTTCTCTAGAAATTTTAGGCAGGCTTATATAAGCTTAAGGCCAGTTAATATCTTTCCTCTCCTTCTCAACAGTGTAATAACTTTAGGCCATGTAATTCTAATCATTGCTCCCTCAATTTAGGTATATTTTTGCCCAGTATTTTAGTTCTATCTCGTTGCTACATTTTTTTAATTCCATAGATTAGACATCATCATTATCATTTTAAAACTACAAATGTTTGTTCAGATTTACTTATATATTTACTACATTATTCGCTTATAATTTTCCCCCTCCACCTTCCTTTAACATCTCTTCTCGAGACTTCATTTAGTGAGCATAAATTGGTAGAAAATTCCTTCAGTTACTGTTCATTGGAGGATGTCTATCTTCCTCTTTTTCTTTTTTTTTGGCCTGTGCTGGGTTTGAACCCACTACCTCTGGCATATGGGGATGGCATCTTACTCCTTTGAGCTACAGGTGCCGCCCTACCCCTCTTTTTCTTAAAGTGGAATCTTGCCAGGTATAAAATATATATTTGGTAGATATCAAATTGTAGTTTTTTTTTCTCAGTATATTAAAGATACTCAATTATTTTCTGACTTAAGCTGCTGAAAAATCACTGCTAAGTTTTATTGTCATTTATGTTGAAGGTATTCTTTATTTTGGTGTATTTTATGACTATTTTAAAGATATTCTTTTTGGAAAAGCTCAAATCAATTCAAGGTGGAGGGTAGGAGAATGAGAGAGCAGGGAGAGGGGAGGATGGGGCATAGGGGTGCTCTCACTTAATGGGTACAATGTTAGGGCATATGGCACACCTCTTGGGGGTGGGACACAATTATAAGAGGGACTTTAACAAATGCAAACATTGTAACCTTTTGTACCATAATTAACCTGAAACAATAAAAATTATATATATATAAAATTTTATAAAAAATTCTCTTTGTTTTTGATATTTTGTAATTTTATTATAGAGTGTTCAGATGTTCTTTAGTATTTAGTTTGCTTGGGGGTTTTGAGCTTTGTGAATTGGCTTTTTCATCAGTTCTGGGATATTCTCAGACCATTTCCCCTGCTCTGTAATCTTTCCTTTCTAATTCTAGATTTCAGATTAAGCATATGTTAGACTTCTGTTTGTCTTCTTTATGTTTTAACTTCTCTTTCATGTTTTCTGTCTTACTATATTATGTATTATAGTCTAGATAATTTATTTAGTCTTCTCCCTGATTTCCTGTGTCTGTCTAATCTGTCTAATCTCAGGCACTCCTTAGACTATAATTGTTCCTTCCGATTATTTATTTAAACATTTATCTTATATTCTTGTCTGATAATTATAAAATGTGGTTCAGTTCTACTGCCTATTGTTTCTGCTGGTTGTTGTCCATGGTGCCTTGTTTCTTTATGTGTGTATGTGTCTTTTGTTTTGCCTTGTTTTATTGTTTTATTTTACTATGACTTTTTTTTGAAACTTTTGTCAGTGATTTGAGTTGGAGTGAGTTTCTTTAGAAATTGCCAGGTTCCTGAGATTATTACCAACCTGCAAAACAAGGACTTAAAATTATCAGCTTGTGGTTTGGGAGACAAAATGGGTAATCAGTTTATCCTCCCAACCCATGTAAAGTCTGTCTTATAGTAAGGACTTTCTCCCTTTCACGTAGTACTAATTTTTGAGACAGGCAGTTTTGGTAACCTTTTGGAGTCCTAGCTTTACCTGGGTATCTCTTACTATAGGATCTACATTGGTGGATCCAGGTTTTGCTAGTTTCATAAGTTTTTTCTGCTGTTCTTCATGCCATGCTAAGTTGAAACAGAAGCACAACTTCTCCCAATTTATTAAATGCCTTCAACGTGAAAGCTGATGTTAGTGTTCTGTTCTAAGCAGGCCTTATTTTCTTGTTGGCTCACGAATACATTTTACACACATTTTGAGGAGACATTTTGTTCAGAAATTTAGGTTGTTTTCTGAGGAATGACCAGACAGGTTTTTTCTGTCACACTGTGGAAAAAGGTACTTCCATCCTTCTTTAATAATAATAATATTCCCTAAAACACAAGAATGCCTTTGGCCAAGTAAAGAAAGCAAGAGAGGAAAAACACAATCATTATTTTCAAAATATCACTTCCTTCCACACATATCTGGGGTATTTTCAGTCTTAACTTGTATTAGTTAACATTACACTAGCTGCTTCAACACACCCAAAATAGTTCAATGAATCACAACAATAGTTTCTTACAAAAATGGGTGACCTGATTAGGGGATGCCTCTCTTTCAGGTAATGATTTAGGGAATCAAGCACTTTCCATCTTAGGACTGTCATTTTCAACACATGGCTCCAAGATCACCTGTTTGTGTGGAACCTACCAGCAAAAAAGGTAAAGGACATGGAGACTCACGAGCAGCTGGTTTGTACTGGGCAGGCCTAGAGGCAGTGTGGTTCACCTCCTTTTCCATTCCATTAGCTGGTACTGGGTAGGTGGCCACATCTGAGGGCAGTGGGGGCTCTTGGGAAGGTAGTGACTAAAATGTTTGCCCAGGAAGAAGATACTGGTCTGTTGACTAGTTAGCCAGTCTCTGCCACATATTTCTTCTCTGAAACTTCAGCCCACCCTGGCTTCTCACTTCTTCAAGCTCCTATTTCACTTAGAATCAGCGCCAAGTTTAGGACTTAATTATCCCAAATTATTTCATATTTGTATCTTCTAAATTACCAACTGCATAATAAATTCCTGGAAGGTGTGAATGTTGTGCTGGACTTTTGAAAGTGTCACCTACCACTTAGTTTTGAATGCATAGTATACTCTAAAAACAAACCTCTGAATGAATGAGAATGTTCTTATTCTACACCTGCCTCCGTATTTAGTGACGCAGCGTTACTGCCATTTTTTCATTATAATATTCTTTCAGCTTTCCTTTAGGTTTGAAATTTGCTATAATAGGGCGGCACCTGTGGCTCAGTGAGTAGGGCGCCGGCCCCATATGCTGAGGGTGGTGGGTTCAAACCCGGCCCCGGCTGAACTGCAACCAAAGAATAGCCGGGCGTTGTGGCGGGCGCCTGTAGTCCCAGCTGCTCGGGAGGCTGAGGCAGGAGAATCACCTAAGCCCAAGAGCTGGAGGTTGCTGTGAGCCGTGTGACACCACGGCACTCTTCCGAGGGCAGTAAAGTGAGACTCTGTCTCTACAAAAAAAAAAAAAAAAGAAATTTGCCATAATAAAAATTTACAAGAAAAAGCTACATCTCTGAAGGGGTTGGTGGAGAGGGCCCTACAAATAATAGTGGCATTTCTATAGGGTATCAGAGAATGCGTCTCTGTCTCTGTTGTTTGTTCTGAAATGTGTTAAAATGAATTCCTTCTGCTCTCTCTGGATTGTTGTAAGAATTCATTCAGGCCGTCTGGAAGTACTTGTTGACGTCTACAGACAAGACCCTGCTCTGGAGAGGATTAGATGAGGCAGTGTAGACAAACTATACCCTTAGTGATTGAAGACCTTTACAGCTGACTTTTTGATTGAAAATAGTGGTAGTATGGCTCTACATTATTGGTATAATGTGAAAGAAAATGGTGAGGTGCTATCTTAAGTCCTTCAGTAGAGAGAGACCTTGAACTTATTTTTCCTTTGGTTTTAGGCCTCATGTGAGGAGGCTGACCTATCTTCAGGCCATTGTTTAGCAAATTAGCAGGCAGATGAGTTTAGCTCCTAATGTTCCCCAGAGCTATGCATCACCTCAGCAGAACTGGAACCTAGGTTACTGGCCTTGATAGCACCCTCTATTTGAGTTTAACTCATTGCTTTGTTGCTAGGCTCAATGTTTTCAATGTTTCATTTTTTTTCTCTGTTGCTATTGATCTTAGTAAATGACAATGACATATGGGCCTAAGTTTAATTGTTGGAATCACATTTTGTTTTCTTCTCAGTGAATAGTTTTCTTCCTCTACTGTGGTGTACTATGGATGGGAAAATAAACTGACATCTTAGTAACTCTAATCTGTTATCCACCGGCTAGGATGCAAACACAATGCATGTGGCAAATTACTTTATATGCCGATAAAGCCTGTGTTTTGGAAAAATGTTGGACTATTGTATCCAAAACATTGTTTTGAATCAAGCCATCTAAAATATGCAGATTAAGAATAGGAAGTGGTATCCTGAATAGCATCATCAAAATTCCAGGAAGGGTCAGGCTGCAGAATACAAGATGTGGTGAGTCTATAATTAGGCATCCACACTGCTTTATTTGATTGAGCATCTCCTTGAGCTTAGCTCTGGCATCAGTCAGAGAACAGCTTGGCAGCCCAGAGGAGTTCACCTTAGAAGATGACCCAGGAGGCAAATCCTCTCACAAAAGCCAAAACAGAGCAAGCCCTTCACTTATTATGTTGCTTCCTTCATGAATAAGGGATAGAGGAGAGAAAAATTCTGTATTTCTAATGAAACAGATGAAGGGAATGGAATTTACTCTTCTTGCAAATTGTGCTCTCTTTTAAGGCTAAGGCTTCTCTCTCATATTTTAGAAAAAAAATTTTCTCTTACTTGAGGAGTTTCCAAAACTATACCAAGGCACCAAGTCTCACCCAAGGGTGTTAATAAGATTTAGGGTCCTGGAATTGGCAGGCTGGGCATAATAATGAACTCCCTCTCTTGCTGCAATGAGTTGCTGTGTAGTCTTTTCTGACAATGAGTAAGAATTTATTCCTGCCCTTAATACCAAATATTTAGTCACCACAAAGGGAAGAGAGAAAATCTCCGTATTTTTGATATAGCTATGTGATTTAAAAATTAATTTCTATTTTTTAGCAAAGTACCACATGTATTATTATTATTAGGGTGATCATACAATCTGACTTGTTTATAATAGTTTTGGTTTATGCCTACTGTCCCAAAGTAATCACTAATAGTGCCTACTTTTATTTTCAAAAGCGTCTGGTTTTATGATAAATTATGGTTACTTGGCTTACAATAGCAGTCAATATGTTTAGCAATAGTAGATCAGATTTGTTCTGATTGACTCTTCTGTTGAGAAAAGCTGCTCAATATTAAAAAGAAAAAAATTCAATTTGGACACATTGGAGAACCATCAAGGCAATAAAGAATTACAGAACCAAGATCTAGGGTAGTGTGGTGAGAAGGCTATGGCAAAAAGCCCAGAGAGATTGGCCCAGCTTTTGGGTCATCTTGAGAAAGTGTTCAGTTCTAAAACTAGAGGCTAAGAGATTGAGAAACTTAGTAGAGCTTTCTGCAAACTCAGGGGGTTGGTAATTTTATTCAGTTTCTGCCAAGAAGCAGAAACCCTAGTAAACAACCTAGGCCTTCATTTGAAGTCTAGGTAAACCAGAAATAAAACAACTTTCCTGGGTACAGAAGCCAAAACTCAAATACTTTCAGATTTCTTCCCCTAGCCTAGATGCCTGTCAGAAGACAAAGCAAAAACCCCTCTTTGGAGGAGATAAATATTTCAGAACCCCATGTTATCACTATAGCTTTTCATGTGTTATATCTGTCACTCAAAAAAAATAACTGAACATATGAGAAGACCAGATATGATCAAAAACCAAGAGAAAAAAATAAGTAAATGAGATATTCCTACAGGGGCTCTAACTAGGAGATTAATAAGATATGGTCTCCATAATAACTGTGATTAATATGTTGAAAGACTTAAAACATAAGATTGAAAATTTTGCCAGAGAACTAAAATTATAAATAAGAACCAAATATACCTTCTAGAATTGAAAAATAGTTGAAATTTAAATGGGAGAACTTTTGGGGGTAATAGGAATGTTCTAAGATTGGATTGTGGTGATGATAATGGTTACACAACTGAATTAATTACTAAACTATTGAGTGTACACTTATAATGAGTGAATTTTATGGTAGATGATTGTGAACTAGTGAACGTCTAATCAACTAGAAAATAGAGCAGAAGAAAATACCAAAATGAAGTATATAGTGGTAAAAGGGTAGAAAATAAACACTAGATTGTGAAAGACATATGAAATATGGTATAAAGTCCTAATATACTAATTGGAGATTCTATAGGAAAGAAGAAAAAAATAGGACAGAAAAAATAATTGAGAAGAATGGCTGAGAATGTTCCAAAAGTAACAAATGACATGAAGCCATAGGCTCAAAAAGCCCTAAGACACAGGAAAAATAGAAAGATTCAACATAGTAGAATTTCTGAAAACAGAAAGAGAACATAGGAACAACATAGTAAAATTTCTGCAACAAAAACAAAGAGAGAACCAGAAAAGCAGGGAGAGTTGGGGGAATGAACACTTCTTGTCTTGAAAGGAGCAACAATAGGACAGACAGTTGATTCCTCAACTGAAACAATAGACATGAGAAGAAAGTGGAATGCTATTTTCAGATTGCTAAAGGGAGATAACTGTTAACTAATAAATGCTACGTTGACCAAAAAGATTTCTCAAAAATGAAGAATCAAAGGTATTAAAGGTTATCATTTACAGATCTGTACTAACAAAAATACAACAGAAGAAAAAGTGCCCCAGATCTAAGCTCAGAGATGCAGGAAAGAATGAAAAGTAATAGAAATAATAATTAGATGGCAATGTTGCCTGTATAATATAATAATAATAATTGTGTCCAGTGGAGTTTAAAATATATAGGAAATAAAATAGTGAAAAAAGTAGAAAATAAGTCTGAAGAAGTTAATGAAGTTAAATTGTTCTAAGTTTGTCATATTATGCAGGATGTGATAAAGAACTGATTTATATTAACCATTAATAAGTCAAGGATGCAAGTTTTAAGCTCTCAAACATCTTTTTTTTTTTTTTTTTGTAGAGACAGAGTTTCACTTTATTGCCCTCGGTAGAGTTCCGTGGCGTCACACAGCTCACAGCAACCTCCAACTCCTGGGCTTAGGTGATTCTCCTGCCTCAGCCTCCTGAGTAGCTGGGACTACAGGCGCCCGCCACAACGCCCGGCTATTTTTTTGTTGCAGTTTGGCTGGGGCTGGGTTTGAACCCGCCACCCTCGGTATATGGGGCCGGCACCCTGCTCACTGAGCCACAGGCGCCACCCTCTCAAACATCTTTTAAAAAATTATGAAAGAATGTATAAATAACAAGCTAAGAGAGGGAGAAAATAGAATAGTAAAGCATGTTCAGACAATTTAAAGGAAGGTGGAAAATGGGAGAAAAGGGATCCTAGTTAGAACAGATAAGATAAATAAAAATAGTAAGATAACAAATTTATAGCCAAATGCCAGCAATTATATTAAATATAAATAGACTAAATTGTCTAATTAAAAATAAAAAGATGATCAAATTAGATTTTAAAGTCTATGTACTGGGCGGCACCTGTGGCTCAGTGGGTAGGGTGCTGGCCCCATATACTGAGGGTGGCGGGTTTGAACTCAGCCTTAGCCAGGTAAAACAGCAATGGCAACTGTGATAAAAAATAGCTGGGTGTTGTGGTGGGTGCCTGTAGTCCCACCTACTCGGGAGGCTGAGGCAAGAGAATTGCTTAAGCCCAAGATTTGGAGGTTGCTGTGAGCTGTGAAGCCACGGTACTCTACCCAGGGTGACAAAGTAAAGACTCTGTTTCAAAAAAAGGAATAAATAAATAAATAAATAAATAAAATCTATATACTACTTTAAAGATACCTTACTTGTAAAGATACAGTATGGCCAGATTAAAAGGATATGGAAAGATATACCTTGCAAAAGATTGTATTGCTATATTACTATCAGATAAAGTAGAGCCTAAGGCAAGAAACACTGTTAAAGAGGTATTTCATGATAAGACAGATTAAATTTACCCCCCTTCCCCCACCCCAGACACACACACAGTTGTAAGACCTAGAAGGAGAAATAGAGCTATTCGTATAGTTAGACATTTCAAAACACCTCTCTCAGTAACTGGTACAACCTATAGACAATTAAAATCAAGAAAGATATAGAAAAATTGAACAAAGTTAATTGACAAACACTATCTAATTATAAAATATTGCACCAACAAATAGCATAGATATTTCTTCCAAATGTACATAGAATATGTGCCAGTATTTTCTATTTGCTGAGTCATACAGCAGTTCTTAATACATTTCAAAGGATTGATACCATACAGACTATATTTTCTGACCACAGTGACATTAAGCTAGAAATCAATCACCAGAAAAGCCTGAAAAATATCCATGTGTTTAAAAATTAAGCAGTCACGGGTCCAAGAAGAAATAACAATAAAAAGTAGAAGATATTTAGAAATTCATGACGGTGAAAACATGACATACCCAAAATTGTAGAATACATATAAAGCAATGCTTAGGGGGATATAAATATCCCTCTAATACATATACACATACACATATATCTGTTTTTCATATGTATATATATTAGAAAGAAAATAATAGAGGCTTAAAAATAACCTAAGCATTACTTTCAAGAAGTTAAAAAAGAATATCAGCTAATTTTTTAAAAAGATAGTAGAAAGACAGAAACAATAAAGAGAAGATAGTAATGAAATAGAAAATAAAGAGAATCAACAGAGACAAAGAACTAATAAAATCAATAAATCCTGGTGAGACTAATCAAGAAAAGAGGAGGACAAATAACCAGTATCAGCAATGAAAAGAGAGGTATAACTATATTTAAAAGTCAGTAAGGGAGTATTATGAAACCTCTTATGACAATATATTTGAAATTTTAGAGAAGATGGGCAAATTTTTTAAAATGCCTCTTACCAAAACTGTTACAAGAAAAATGACAGTCTGAGTAGCTCTGTTTTTACTCCTATGAATATCTAATTAAAAACTTTCCTAGAAGGAAAACTTCAGACTCAGATAATTTTATTGTTGAAGTCATCAATTATTTAAGGAATAAAGAATATACATTTTCCATAAAGTCTTTCAGAGAATAGAAAAAGAAGAAACACTGTCCCAACTTGTTTTAATGGGCCAACAGAATGTTAATACTCAAGCCTGACAAAAACATTGTAAGGAAAATTTCAGGGCAGTTTTACTCATGAACATACATTCAGAAATCCTGAACAAAATACCAGCATTGTGAATCCAGCAATAAATTTCTACATTATGATCAAGTTGGCTGCCTTCCAGAAATGTAAAGTTAGGGTTATATATTTGAAATTAGTCAGTATAACTTAGTTCGTTAAGACAATAAAGAAAAAACAATGTAATCATCTCAATAAATGTAGAAAATATATATGATGTAATCCAACATTTATTCTTAACTTTTTAAGAAAACATTCTTACAGACTAAGAAGAAAATTTTCTTGCTCTAAAAAAGGATATATACAATAAATAGCCTATACCATTAAAATGAAGGAAAAGTTGTACTTAATGGGTGTTATGGCAAAACTTAACCCTCAAGAGCAGAAGAAAAGACATCTGCCATCTCTTATCACTTCTATTACCATTGCATAACAGATCTGAGCTAGTGTGATGAGGCAAGAAAGAGATAAAAGAACTAGGATTAGAAAAGAATAAATGAAGCTATAACTATTGGAAGATCAAATTACTATGTATGCAGAAAATTCAAAAGAAATTTCAATTAAGTTGTTGGAACTAAGAAGTGAATTTAGCAAGCTTGTTGGATCCAAGGTAAATATAAAAAATAAATTATATTTTTATTTATCACTAATAAATAGAAAATTAATTTACATTAGAATAAAAAGAACAAAATACCTAGGAATAAATCTAACAAAAGGAATGAACACCTCTATATTGAAAGCCATTAAGCATTACTAAGAGAAATTAAAGTCCTAAATAAATGGAAGGATATATCATGTTCATGAAACAAAGACTCAGTTTTTAAAAGATGTCAATTCATCTCAAAGTGATGTATAGAGACAATGCAATCCCCAATCAAAATCCCAAGAGGGCCAAGAACAGAAAAGATATTGTTGAAGAAGAATGATATAAGAGCACTTGTTCCATCAGATATAAGCTTTATTGTTATGCTAGAATAATTGTGGCAGGATAGCTTTGGTGCAAGGATAAATAGACTGGTGGAAAAGAGTAGAATCTAAAAACAGATTTGTGCATATACAAGCACACTATTAAGGCAAAATAGCACCATAAGGGGGATAAGGACAGGATGGTTTTTAAAATAAACTGGGACGATTGGCTATCAGTATAGAAAAGTAATAAAACTTGACCCTAAGCTTACACTATACACCAAAACACATTTCAGGTGAATTCTAGCTCTAAATGTGAAAAACAAAACAATAAAATATCCAGAAGACCATATAGGATGATATACTTATGACTTTGGTTGGGAGAGGAATTCCTACACAGGACTCAAAAGAATCAATTATAAAGAAAAAGACAGTTGAAATCATACTATATTGAAATACACAATTTTGTTCATCAAAACATACTGTTAAGAGAGTGAAAGGCAAATTAAGAGATACTCACAGGGCGGCGCCTGTGGCTCAAAGGAGTAGGGCCCCGGCCCCATACGCCGGAGGTGGCGGGTTCAAACCCATACCCGGCCAAAAACTGCAAAAAAGAAAAAAAAAGAGATACTCACAGGCTCACCTTCATAAATCTTCAGGTAAATATAAATTGGAAACCACATGGACTGTGACTGAATGTCCACCATGATGCCTAAAATGTAAAGCCCCTTACAATACCAAGAGCTGGTGAGAATTTGTAGAAATTAGAATTCTCATACACTAGTGGGTAAGATTATATATTGCTGTGGCCATTATAGAAAACTAATTAGCATTATCTAATAAAATTGAGTATATGTGCATTCTGTGAGTCAGAAATTCTTTCCTGATATGTAGACACTGGGAAAGGGAAATATGTATACACTCAAAATTACGGACAGAAATGTCTATAGCAGCATTATTCATAATAGCCTAAAGCTGAAAACTGTCCTGTGTGCATCAGGAGTATAGTATAATGTGCATGATTGTACACGTGTGTGCTCACATCCAGACATATACCTATGGTATACTTACATATTTATATAAATGAAAAAGGATATACCTATAAAAATAAAGTATAGCTACCCAACCTGGCCAAGTCTCATTAACATTAGTGTGTGAAAGAAGCCCGAATTCCATTTATATAAAGCTCAAGAAACAAGCCCAATGAAATTATAGTCTGTAGCCACACCTGCTTAGGTAGTAAAACTATAAAGAAAGTGATTACTGTAAAAGTTAAGGTAATAGTTGTGGGGGAGAACAGGAAAGCTAATTAAGACAGGGAATGGGGAGGGTTTCATGGGTGCTGGTAATGTTCTCCTTTTTGACTTGGGTAATGACTATACGGATGTTTGCTTTCTAATAAGTCATTGAATTATACATTTTTGCTTTGTGCACTTTATGCTATATGTATAACAACTTCAAAAGCAGCTCTTAGACTGTTTTCTTGATGTTTAATCTATTTAAAATTATCCATTGACTTACCATTCTAAGATTTAGACCTTTTCCCCTTCGTTTCCTTTGAATTGACAGTTTATATAACGTGAACGCTATTCATCCATGAGATAAATGCTGTGCTATGACTACAGATCCTTTCTTGTGCAACTTTTCTATTAATAAACATTCTCTTTTTTTGATTTGTATATGTGTACCTGTATAGTGGGTCATTAAGAAAGTTTTGAGATGCATAAAAATTAAAAAAAAAAAAGTATAGATGGAAACAAATGAACCCCTCCCAGCAACACTGATAAGCTGAGCAAGTTAAAACTTGCACGGGTGAATCAGAAAGGATGCTGTCAACTGTGCTTCTTGTAAGTGAAATAATAGACCATAACACAGCCTGTCTCAAAACTTTCTTAGTGACCCGTGTATAAACATGCCCTTTTCTCTTTCCCTCCCTCTCTCCCTTCCTTCCTTTCTTCCTTGCTTTTTTCCCCATGTCTTCTAGCAGATGCCCAATCCAGTTTTTCTTTTGCCCAACATTTCAGATAACGCATTTCCATTTTATTTTTCCTGTTCTAATTGGCCTTGTTGCACCATAAGCCCGTTCTGGCACAGCTTTTGTGTGGCAGTTCTTTTTTCACCTGTGATCCATCTGGTTCCCATTTTCTGGATCCCATGTGTTCTTTTTAGATTTGCTGCTTTGGTGTTTTGGTAGAGCATCCCTTCTCAGAGTTTACCAGGTAAGCATAGGAGATGCATTTGGTCTTTGATTCTTGTCCCCCCTTGGTCAATAGTTTGTTTAGGTATGTAATTATAAGCTTGAAGATCATTTTTCCTCAATATTTCAAAGACAATACTCAAGGGACTTGGTAGTTTCTGTTGCTGCTGTTGAGAAGCCATATGCCATTTGGTAGTTCATCTTTTCTATGTGAACAGATTTTTTTCTCACTGGAAGTTTTTAGAATTTTAATTTTATCCCTGGTGTGAAATTTTATGATACTATGCCTTTGTTGTGTCTTTATATATCATTCTGCTGTGGATTTCATCAGATCTCTCAATCGGAAGATTTATGCTCCTGTTCTTATGGATTTCATGGTTTTGTTTGTTTATTTGCTTGGTTTTTTGTCTGTGTGTTTTATTTTGTCTTTGAGACAGAGTCTCACTCAGTTACCCTGGGTAGAGTGCTGTGGCATCATTGTTCACAGCAACGTCAAATTCCTGAGCTCAAGTGAGTAGCTGGGTCTATAAGTGCCCACTACAATGCCTGCCTGTATTTGCTTATTTTATTTATTTAATTATTATTATTATTTTTAAGAGACAGAGTCTTACTTTGTTGCCCTTGGTAGAGGGCTGTGGCATTACAGCTCACAGCAACCTCTGGCTCTTGGGCTTAGACAATTCTCTTGTCTTAGCCTCATGAGTAGCTGGGACTACAGATGCCCACCACAATGCCCAGCTATTTTTTTGGTTGCAGTTTGGCTGGGGCCAGGTTCAAACCCGCCACCTTCCGTATATGGGGCTGGCGCCCTACTCACTGAACCACAGGTGCCGCCCAGTATATTTGCTTATTTTTAATCATTTTCTTCTTGTCATTTTCTCTAAACACTTAGAATTCTTTTTTTTTTTTTTTTTTTGGCCGGGGCTGGGTTTGAACCCACCACCTCTGGCATATGGGACCGGCGCCCTACTCCTTGAGCCACAGGCGCCGCCCAAACACTTAGAATTCTATTAGTTGAACATTGGGTGGATCCTTTTGTTTTCATATTTATTTATTTTTCTTTTCTTAATCATCTCTTTGTCTTAATTGTCTTAGTTTTTGGATGGTTTCCTCCCATTTTCTAATCCTCTTTTGAGGGTTTTTTCCTTCATAATTTTTACTTCCAAAAACTTTAAATTTTATCCTGAATATTATTCCTGATATTTTCTTTTGTTTCCTGCATTATCTCATTTTCCTTCTTGTTTTTCCTGTGACTTACACAGTATAAGATTTTCCTCCAATTCCTGGTGATCCTTGGATGTCCTTACATATTGAAATGAGCCTTGGAAGGCTCAGAGGCTCAGAAAAGCTTATTGGAAGCTGTGTGCTTGAGTGGGACTCATGAACTGGGGAGCTTCCCTGTGGAGGGGTTGAGTGGTTAAGCTAGTTCCCTCAAATTTCAGTATCTCTTGGGAGGTTTTCCTCTGGGGCCATTGTATCTCATCAGAGAAGGATCTGCTAATCTCTGGTGTGAAGAACTGAGAATAAGCCTGGTAGCTGTGTTCTGAGAACCACGTGGGCAAGGGGGCACAGGCCTTCACTATTCAGCACAACATGGAGCTGAGCTTTTGTCTCTGTCTCTAGTTGGGGTGTCTCACCTCTGCTCTCTTCTGAGCTGTGGTTCCCAGGCCTGACCTTCTCCTTTTAATGTCTCCAGCATTAGTCCTGACACCTATGGGGGAATGGAAGGGAGAATTCCCTGATTATGCCTAGAAGGGGTGAGAACAAGAGGGTCTGACTTTTCCTTGTACATTCTATAGGCGTGGAGAAGGGGGTGATTCCTTTCCTTCCCATTGTGAGGGTCATAGCCAACATCCCTATGACAAAAGACAGGTTTATAAGATAAAACTGTAACAAATTTACTTAATCATCATTTTATGTGACACAAGAAACTGGATTGAAAACCCAAAGATGTAGGGAAAACTATCCTTTTTTTATGCTAAGGCTCGATGAAGAAGGAACAGGCTTTTGATTGGACAAAAGGAATTATCTAATACAGTAGAACCTCTGTAAGTTGACCACCCAAGGGACTGTAACCAACTGATCAACACACAAAGGTGGTCAACATAAGGAACTAGGCCTACTGTGCTGATGTGTACATGTGGTACATGTCCAGTCTATGAAAATTAGGTCACCTTAAGGAGGTGGTCAATGTAGGGAGGTGGTTAATTATGGAGGTTCTACTGTAGTAATAAACTGAGTGGTGGGTTGTAGGGGTGGCTCGGTGGGGGGACCCCAGGAAGGTTTGTCTGTTCTGATTCTTTTTAGCCTCTCCGTGCTTTGTTATTTCACCTGAGGTGTGGGCAGGACTTTTTCTGGAATGAGGGTCTTGTGACCTCATATCAGACCAGGTAGATGAGAGAGTATCTTATGGCCAGCTCTTACACAGAAAGGTGGAGAAAGGTTAGAGTAATATTTCTAGGCTTTATGGCAGATTTATGAGGAAAGGGGTTCTGGTTTCTATGATCGATCTTGGGGAAGAGCAATTCTAGTTTCCATGGCTTGACTGGAGGAGAATGAAGGGTGAGAGACCGGAGGGCAGGGGAGGATCAGAGAGAGACTTTGCTTCTAAGGCCTTCACTTTGGGGTATTGTCTAAGTACACGTGAGCTGGTCCCACCAGCTTGTTACCAACAAGTCTAAGTAACTTCCCATACCTCATTCCCACCTTCTACCATTCCCACTTTCTATCTGATGCCTCTAGCACTTGAGCCTTTCCAGGATTCCACAGGGCTAACATATCTGCTTCTGATCCTGTGCTGGAACTGAAGTGTCTGCTTTTTTCCTATGTCCAAGTTCAGCTGTCACCCCTTCATATACCCTGAATGTTGCAGAAATTGCTTGATGTCTTTCATCTGTTGTCCTCTTCTCACTGTCTTGTGAATTTACGTTAACTCTTGGAGGATGGAAATGATGGCCTGCACATCTTTAGGTTACTTACAGGATCAAGCATGAGGGTTAGGAAACACTCATTCAGTACGTGGAGCTGAGCTTTTGCCTCTGTCTCTAGTTGGGGTGTCTCACCTCTGCTCTCTTCTGGGCTGTGGTTCCCACATTATGTGATGCCCACCTTCATAATCAATGAAATGCTCTGCCCTTCTTCTTTTTTTGAACTTTTGAAAATATTCTCACTGATATTAGTCATTAGGGAAATGAAATGAAATTAACAATCTGATACCACACCACCTATTCGAATGGATAAAATTAAAAAGACTAATCATAATAAGTGCTGATGAGGATGTAAAGAAACTGAAACTCTGACTACTGCTGAGAATATAAAGTTGTATAACCACTGTCTTGTGTTGCTGTAATAGAATCCCTGGAATTGGGTAAATTATAAAAAAACAGAAATGATTTATCTCACAGTTCTTAGAGGCTGGGAAGACCAAGATTGAGGTGCCAGCATTTGGGATTGCCAGGTCTCTCCCTGGAATGGCAGAGACCCATGTCTAGTGTCCTATAGTATATGACGATGTGCCAAACTCTATGATGGGGTGGCCTGTGGATCCTGGAGGATTTAATAGCAAGCACCTTGGACTCCTGTGCCCCACTTGGTTTGAAGGGTAAAAGCAGATGTGGGGGAAGGGTTGAATTATGGATATGGTGCAGGTGGTCCTGGGAACTGAAGTTCACACACCTTCTCCTATTCTGTGGGTACCATGTAAGCCCCCAAGATGTTCCTCTGATCCTGGAAAGGGGGAAAGGTCCCTAAAAATATAATTGAAATTAAATTTCCATTAAGTGAGACCTTGGGATCAAGATTTAATTTGATTTAGAAGAAACATAGTAATGTTATGTCCCTTGCACTCAACTTACATCAATTAAGGAGCAAATATGTTCCCACCAGAAATAAAACCAGGTCAGGATCCTTAGGGAACATATATTGAGGGAGAGATGGCTCAATTCTGGAGGGTGATTAGGTGTTTGTTAGTACAAAGAACCCCGCTGGTGGGAATTGGTATGAGAGAGGGGCCATCTAGAAATCACCTGTTTCCTTCCTTTGCCTAAAATTTTCCAGTAGGATGAGATCATATCTCCTTTAAGGAGTTTGGGGAATGTGAGGCCGTAATTTGCTTGGCATTGTTATGGGGTTCTTAACTCTCAACTGTGTTTATAAGATTACCACGTTTGACTAAGAGCCCTGCCTGTGACTTCCTCTGAGCACAAAACAGGCTTTGGTTAAAACTCCTCAACCTCATGGTCCTCAAAAACTATCCTCTGAGAGTTTATAAAACACTGTATAATTTTGAAGGAAATTATTTCTCTTGACATCTCTTTTGGAAACTCATTTTGTTCTCACCCATCTTACGGGTGAGAAAAACTATGGTTAAAGAAGAAATACTGAGCCTAATGCAAGTTCCCAGGCAATTTGTTTCTGGCAAATTCGTAGGAGCAGAGTTATTATACTTGATTGGTTTTCTAGACTCTGATTGAAATATCAATCTGTTGTTGGAAAAGATGGGTGTTGGAGTCAAATAGATTCAGATTTAAATTCTGACTTTGTTTCCAATTACCTGATGACTTTGTACTTACTCCTGAAAACCTTAATTTTTTCTCTTCAGGATAGGAATAATCTATCTCGTAAAGTTAAGAAGAAAATAGGGAAATATTGGGTATCTACTCTGTAGCAGGAAGATGGTTCTGGTTCCTGCTATCATTTGTTTGAAGAGACAAGAAAATAAACAGCTAAAAAAAAAAAAGTATGCAAGATACCATCGGGTATGAAATAATCATACATGATAAAGAATGACAGTGAGATCACTTTGATAAGGGTAGACAGAGAAGGATCTCTGTCTAGAAGGGACCAGCCAAAGGGCATGATACACACAAAGGCTGTGAGGTGGGACCAGCTCACATGTTTGAGGAGCAGGAAGAAGGACCAGTGTGTCTGTAGTTGCCGAGTTGTGGCCTGACTAGGAAATAAAATAGCAGGGCCCCATCACCTCAGGTCTTCTAGGCAAGGGAAGGGCAATTTTTATTTTAGGGATAATGAGAAACTGCTAGAGGCTTTAAGTAAATAAGTCACTGAGTCAGTTTTACATTTTTAGGAGAATATTCTGCGTACAGTGTGAAGGGTAGAGGCACAGAGACCAGTTAAGAGGTATGACAGTGTCTGGGAGAGAAGGGGGGAGCTTCCGGCTAGAGTGGTGGTGTAGGATGGTGAGAAGTGGAAAGATTCAGGATGTGTTTTGGTAGTACAGCCAACAGAACATGCTGATGGCTGGGAAATGGAGGGTGAGAGAAAGGGAGAAATGGAGGATTATTTTAGGAGTTTGGAAGGTGGTGTCATCTCCTGAGGCTGGAAAGCCTTGGGGTGAGTAGATTTGGGGTAGAGAAATTGAGATTGAGAACTCTATGTTGGGCAGCTTGAGTTAGAGATACCTGTTGCATAAGTCAGGGGGGGCAACTTGATATTTCCATCTGGAGCTCAGTGGGAGAGTCATGGAATTTGAGTCATAGCATGTAGGTGGCAGCTACAGCTATGATGTTTGGTGACATCATCCAGAGAGAGGGGGCAGAGAAGAGAGAAGAGCCCCAGACATACTCCTGAGCACTCAAATTTAGGGATTGGACCAAGCAAGATGAGTTAGGAAAAATAATTGAGAAGGAGCTCTCACTGAAGTTGGAGGAGAATTGGTCATCTGATGTCACAGAAGACAAGAAAAGAGTCACATCATTGACTACGGACACACGATAGATACTCAACGAGTATTAGTCTTCCCTTTAATGGAAATAGCATTACTCATTCATTGTAGATCTTTCAAAGGATAGAATATTACCTTTCATCCCAGCATACATTCAATTTGCAATGGCATTTTTTCTCCTTTTCATATGCCTTTCAAGGTTGAAATATAGAGCCCTGAAGAGCTGTGGGTTGGTCACCTCTCTTCAAAAGCATACATTATACCAGACTGCAAATCTACCAAGGGAAGATTTCTCCTTTTCCACCATAAGTTCATATGATTTAATTTGCCTGAGTAACCTGCTGTCATAGGTTTTCATAGAGTCCTGACATCTAACAGAGTAATTAATGCTTTAGGCTTTTAGGAACTGTTTCAGGTTCTTATTAATCACCGTTGTGATTGCACATATGAATTATGAAGGAGTTATTTTGGTAGTTGAATTTCCCCCTCGGAAAAATTTCCATATTTGTTCATTATGAACTGATAGCCCAAAGAAGAAGAAAATGGAGAATGTCCCCTGGGTCCTCGGCAGACATTCCAAATTATCCAGGGTAAGGATCACTACTTCATAGGAAACAGAAGAAGTATGAGTTGTCTGCATTGGTAGTTAGTTTTTATCTTTCTCTCACAAAAATTTACTTAGAAAGTCTCTGTGGCTGCCCCCAAATATATGGATTTTGTGGTCTTTGTAAAGATGTGTGTTGCTCGGTGCCCGTAGCATAGTGGTTATGGCACCAGCCACATACACCGAGACTGGCGGGTTCAAACCCGGACTGGGCCAGCTTAAAAACAATGGCAACTGCAACAGAAAAATAGATGGGTATTGTGGCAGGTGCCTGTAGTCCCAGCTACTTAGGAGGCTGAGGCAAGAGAATCGCTTAAGCCCAAGAGTTGGAGGTTGCTGTGAGCTGTGACGTAAGGGCACTCTACTGAGAGTGACATAGTGAGACTCTGTCTCAAAAAAAAAAAAGAGGCGTATGAGCATCAGAAGGAATTTGTGGGTTTCACTTAATCCTTCCATGATTTTGCCATTGGGAGAACCACTCCTGGGGGCTTTCACAATTCTTTGGTTTTCCAGGAGAGGGAGGTATATAGGTAACAGGGAAGCAATAGAAACTTATCCATAGGATTTTGTTTAGGGAATGGATCATGGATTTTCAAAAGTATGAATTGTATCTGAGATCAGCATATGAAAAAGGAATGGATTCAACTCTGAAGTGTGAAAGCTAAAACACAATAACTGTTTTCTTGGTGACTCCTCCCCTTCAGGCGTCCACTCACACCCCAGACCTTTGCAGGTCCTCTGCATAAATGCTGGTGTGGCTGCACTCAACTCCTGCGAGCCATTTTCCCCAGCGAGGAGGTAAATGTAGGTTTTGCTGTGTTTACAAGACATTTTTTACTCCAGGCTTTTACTCTGACAAGGGAAGACTTGCTGCTTTACTCGGCACAGGGCTCTTTTCAATGATTAGAGTGATTTTCCGTGATTCTCCTATACTTGGGGAAGACTTTTGAGACTGCAAATAAAAAAAAGTAGTTTTATCAGCGTATGGATGGAGGCACCCACTCTGCTGGTGTCTGGTGCCTTGACTATTGAGTGAAAATACCTGTTATTGCTCTAACTGCCATTTTTACTCTCCTAAGTGGCCAGTTGGGAGGGGTGGGGGAGAAAGGGAAGGAGCTGGGCTGGGCAGAGGAGGTCCATTTGCAAAGCCACCAGCAGCAGTGTTCAGGCTTAGCAGCAGACATCTGATCTGAATTCTGTATAGATAAGGGAAGGATTCGATACTCACAGATGGGCCACCCTTCTAATTCTGCAGTAGCTTGCTGTGACAGACTTCTAATCTGATGGTATTTTCATCTTAATTTACTTGCAACCTGTTTTTTGTAGGTAACAGCATTTCTGACAAAGGTGATAAATTTGCTAAAGCTTAACATTCAGATTCTTTCCTCCTATGAGTGTTATATAATTATATATACATTTGGGCTCAGAGGTCCCAGTCTAACAAATTCCCTTCACAGGAATACCATTTGAGGGCCCATTCTCTCATTAATTTTATTTGACATTTATGTCAACATTACATTCCTAGCCTAAAAGGAGAAATCACATTGAGTACGCAGGGGTGTATTTTAAAGTGGAGTATTTAGTTTGGCAGTGAAAAGCAGCCAGCGAAGTCTGCTAAAGCAAAATTTTCTAAATTAGTTAATATAAAGTGGTCTAAATGCACTAAATTTAAATTGTTCTACAAAGTGCCAAATGCTGGAGCACATGGCTGTTTTGATATTCGTAACATTTTTCCCTCCGGGGCTCCCAGGGTTGCCTAAAATGGGAGTCTCTGGAAAATTAACTTGGGAGCCCTCAGAGGTGTCAGAAACAGGCTGAAAACAAGTCGCTTATGGTGTCAGGCGTGGAATTTGCTTCCGTGAGACCTAGTGCAAAAATCAAAGACCTGATTCTTCTTCTCCCACTTCCCCTGACTTCAGAGTGAGGAGTGCAGTGGTTAAACGTATCAGTACCCAGTCCCAGTTCTGAGTAAAGAGTTTCACAAACATGGCAGTGAAGGTGGGAGGGCAGCTGAGAGCCCCCTCTAAGCATTGTGAGCATTATTTCTCTGACCAGCTGATCACGTGGCCCCGACACTTCCAGAAGTAGACCAAAACATGAATGAATGAGGAAGAAACAGTTGTTAAACAACATCGATATCCTCTGACTTAGGGGTATCCTCCCATTTTGAATCAGTAAATGTCACAAGAGGAGCTATCCCTGAGCAGCCCCCAGGGACCTGAGCGTGGCAGTTCCTTTTGGTTCCAAAATGCTGACTTTACATACTTTGTGGTTTGTGTGCTCTGGAACTGTGCTTTGTGTGTGGCTATAACGAGTTGCAGACTGGGCTTTTGTTTTGCAGAGAATTCACCAGCATTGGAAAGGGCCTGCCTTAAGCAAAAGTGGGGAGTGGGCAGCTTGTCATGTGTTCACCCTTATTCCCCCCAGGCCTCCACTCCAGCCAGTCCCCTTGGTGCTGTCTTCATCATGAATCTGAAGTGTCACGTGTTTGGGTACCAGCTCTCCAGTACACCCTATCCAGATGGCAAAGGTCGTTTGAGGTCATCATATAGTGATTTTAATTATGACCTTCTGGAGTCAGTATTTCCTAAGGGTCCCCCAGGTGGGCTGGCAGAAAGGTGGGGGTTTTATCAGGAAAGGTGGAAGAGGAAGGATGATTGCAGTTTATGAAGGAGAAACTGCATAATTTATAAACATAGCATGGCATATAAACATAGCTTTTTAGCTGTAAAAGCGACTCTGAGTTTCTTAGGAAAGAGACTTCGAGAGCTGGGAGAGCGTTGGAGGTCTTTGCATATAGAAATCAGCCCAGAGAGGTGAAGACCTTGGTTTTTCTGACATTTGGCCCAGTCTTCTTTTCTTGTTCCGGTCACTGCCTGTGTGATGATCAGAGAAGCTTCCCGTGGAGATGCCAGTGTTGGGGTGGAAGTTGGTAGGACGTCCCTCTGCTGAGACCTGGTAAGTTTTCTGTTTTAGCCCCCTAGATTGGAAAGGGCCGTTTGAGAATGTGGAGTCAAATCCTGGAGCAAAAGCTAGGGGTAGTAGAGCTGGGCTGGCATCCATCTCCCTCAAGCTCTGCGTTCAGTTATCCCCTCCCCTCACTACTCACTCAGGAAGATGATTAGAGGCACCTGTTGGTTCTTTTGCTCTGCCCTCTTCCTGTGAGCCAGCAAACATCTCCCTGCCAGGCCTTCATCATCCCCCAAAGAAGACCCAAAGCCTTACTTGGGAAGTGTCTTCCATGGAACTAGTATGTCCATACGGAGGGCATGCCTATTTTTTTCACTCAGTTAAAGGAACTACCATTGTCTTAGAAAACATCGATTCTCTAAAACCCTTGTTGCCACTGCCTGCTGCCTGGGGGTGACACTTTTCAGCCAAGAAGAGGAGAGGGTCTGCTTTGGAGTAGGCTGAATGATTGAGTGGGAGCTAAAGGGAGACTGGCTCTGCCTAACACTAATTACAGACAGCGTCCGTGGAGATAATTCCCTCTGCCTCCTAATATCTTAAGAAATTATTCCTGGGCGGCGCCTGTGGCTCAGTGAGTAGGGTGCCGGCCCCATATGCCGAGGGTGGCGGGTTCAAACCCAGCCCCGGCCGAATTGCAACAAAAAAATAGCCGGGCGTTGTGGCGGGCGCCTGTAGTCCCAGCTACTCGGGAGGCTGAGGCAAGAGAATCGCGTAAGCCCAAGAGTTAGAGGTTGCTGTGAGCCATGTAATGCCACGGCACTCTACCGAGGGCCGTACAGTGAGACTCTGTCTCTACAAAAAAAAAAAAAAAAAAAAAGAAATTATTCCTTCTTGCTATGAAAGATTTGCTTTAATCAGCTGCTCCCCTTTCCTGTAGCCTTCAGGTCCAGTATGCACCGTCTGTTGGAGACCTAATTCTTGTCCCCTGAAATTGTACAAAGGGCATTTGGCACATTTCTTGGCCTGGGACTGGGGCTCAGGTTGCGTCTGTGTGCAGACTTTCTTCTCCAGTGCGATTGGTCAATTGCTAGTGGACTAGCTCTGTGGACGGAGGGCCCAGTCCCCTCTGTTACAGAATATTTGGAAAGCAAAAAGTGCAGCTAGTTCTCTAAGTGCAGCTTTATTGGCATGTGGCTTCTTGCAATATATTTTTAATACACTATGTATGCTGTATCTGAGTAAATCAGTAGGTATGTTTTGAAATTAAATATTTGCTAAGGGCTAGGCCCTTCTCGTGTTAAATTATTGATAACAAACTTCATACTGTATGAGACTTGATGATATATGATTTTTGAGTGACCTGCCATTTATTAGACTTTATCTGCCCATGAAATCTATTTCCAATTCAGACCATATCTACTTCGGGATTGCTTGCCAGAAATCTATTCCCAGGTTTCTCCTTATTTCAGTGAAACATCTCTGGCTCGGCACCTTTCCCAAGGTGGCTGATCTAATCGGGGCCTCGATCACTTATCGCTTCTCATTTCCTTTGGCAGGACTGTCAAACTAGAAGTGTATCCTGGGAACACTCAGTAGATCCACCCCTTTCCCCTTTTCCTGTATGGCAGAAGGTGGGAAGAGGTGAACTCCCCATGCCAGAGCTGGCTCCTGGGGGGCTGTAAGCAGAAACAGGACCACCGTTGTGGTCAGGCTGGCAGAAGTGGTCTCCCTGCCTCCCCCTCTGCCGGCAGCTGTCAGGAACCTCTCCGCATTGAACCCTGTTCAATGACCCTGAGCAATTAGAACTCATTTGCATGGCTTGGAAGGCCAAGGGGCCCCAGAGGCTTTTTCAGCTCCCCCTTCCTCCCTGACTTCACTGTAGACAGGTGCATGCTTCTGGCTCTGCAAGGGCCAGCTGGCAGGAGGACTCTAACTTGTCATCATAGAAATAAAATGTGTCACCTCTGTGTTCCCAACCTCTGTTCTTTCATGTTTAACCAGCACTTTGAATCTTTATAAACATGTCAGGGTTTCTATTTTTATTTCCTAATTAATTCAGAAAAGGAGCAAAAGACGTTGCTAATGATAGAAAAGAGAAAGGGACAGGTAGGACCGAGGGTGGCTTTTGTTTTTCACTTGGATAAGGTAATTGAATGAATATGGGGCATCCAGCAATTAAAAAATTACTTAGGGCCAGTCAAGGCCTAGGTAATTCTTAGGCTGCCCTAAAACTGAGCAGAATTTATGAACATGTCTAAACTTATCAAGTGCAATGGCAAACTTTTCATCTTATACTAATAGACAGTGATACCTCATTTTCCCACATCTAAAGAAGAATTTCCACATATATTAATTTTTTAATTATTGGAGATTTGTTTTTTTAGTGCTGCTTCTAAAGTTATATTCTCTGAGTACATTTAAACCTAAGTTAACCTTTGTCTTGATGATTCAAAATCTTCTTTATAAATATCTAGAACTATATACTTTACTGATTCCAGAATCTTAACAATCTCAAGGGTGTAGTGTTTTAATTAAATGAGTATTTCCTCCATTCCATTGTTACTGAAAGGGATAAAATAATAGACATGGGATAATGGAAAGAGTTCTAAATTTAGAATCAAAACTCTAGTTCTAATTTAAGTTAAATCATTAATTAGCTGTGTGACCATTAGCAAGTCTCTTAACCTCTCGGAGCAATTATTTCTTCACCTGTAAAACTGAAAAATTGGGCCACTAGACTTCCAAGGTTGTTTAGATTTTTAAAATTTAAATTTTTAAAATTCTGTAATTTTATGATCAAGGGCCATGCTTTTCAGTAATAACAGGTGTCCTAAGAGCTTTTGAGGTTAGGATTATTTGTTTCTTAGTGATATGGCTCCAAATGACTAACACTGTGTTGCTTTGAGGCTTTCCTGATTTTCAAGGGTAGGCAAACTATGCAGCCTGTGGGCCAACTCTGGCTCACCACCCCTTTTTGTAAATAAGTTTATATTAGCATTGAGCCCCAGACATTTGCTTACATATTGCCTATGTCAGCTCTTGAGCTACAATGATAGAGTTGAGTTGTTGCAATAAAGATGGTGTGGTGCGTGATGCCTAAAATATTTACTATCCGATCTTTATCTTTACAGAAAATTTGCTCTATTCTTTTTTAAAATTCTCAGTCTATCACTTTTCATTACAATCATTCTCTCTCCCTCCAGAAATCTGTTTTTAACTTTCCCCATGTACCTGTCTAGAGGCCAAGAAGCCAGACGACTAATTAGAATTATGTTCAAAGTTAAGTCAGTAGATTTTAAACAAAAGTATAAGGGGACAGTCTTTGAGTGCAGTGCTGAGTACGTGGGCTTTTAGCTACTTAGGGGCCCTTCTTTCTTATGTAAATCTCTGGGTCACTCTGGATAGTTACAGTGGAAATCTTACCCTAATTTGAACTGTCTAGAAACACTTGCCTTAATTTTGCTGCCAGTGGTTATGGATTTGCTGTAAAATCAACTGCCTAGATGTGGAATCATCTACATGATTAGGCTCAAGGCAAAGATAGTGAAATAACTTGAGATCAAAAGATCAAGTTCAATTTATCACCTACTCAGCTGTCCCAAGGCTGTATGACCCTAGGCAATGTCATCCCTTCATTTTCCCCGAGGCTGTTTCTTCATCTGTAAAATGGGAGAGGGTTTACTGCAAGGGATGCTGTGTATTTTAGCTCCACCCCTCAACTGCCTTGCACGCCACTTGGTTGGAACAGCTGTGAAACTGACATGCCAACTTACAGAACATGCAGTGGGTCACAAGTTATGGTGGACCGACACCAGGGTGCCTTGAAAATGACCCCGTGACTCCATGTGTTTCCTTTCTTTGCTGCGGCCAGGTGAGTGAGCCTTGCAGGAGCTCTGTGCTTGGCTCAGTACCTGGTGAAGTCAAACTCCTGATTCTTTTTGGGTCCTTGATCCTTATGTATAGGTCTCTGGGAAGCGGGATGAGTTAGTGTGATGGGAAGGCGCAGGATGCAGACGTACATGGGTTCGTAGTTGCAGAGCACGGAACTCACCTCCTGTCAGTTATCGATGATGCAGTGATGGTGCTATTTGATGGGTCTGAATTTGAGGCCACGTAGGTATAGAGGTTGTGCAGATGACTGCCTCTCACTCTAGTATGTAAGTCTCTTCAAGGCAGGAGCTATCTTTTAATTTTGGCTATAATTCTCTGTTGCCTAGAACAATGTCTGGCTCCAACAAATATATGTTGAATTGGTTTGTCATAACCAAGATTTCCTAGTGGCTTAAAGGTTTCTTTGAGATTGATTATGTTAACTGTGTGTCTAGGTAGACTTCTATTGTAGGGATACGTTTTAAATTGGTTCACTGTATCGTGCTCAGGGTAAAAGACAGCTGCCTCATGGAGGAAGTAGTCCTTCCTTTAGGAGTTGAAAACAGAAGTCAGGCAGAACCCGCAGCTCAGTAGAGCTGAGCTGAAATGTTACTGGGAAGACTTGTCTTAGCTCGCGCTGCTCATGCAAGAGCACTGGGGCTTTCTAGCACCCATATACTTTCCCTGAATGAGACCCACACCCACCTCTCACTTCTATCCTTTTTGCCCTTCTATTGTCCATGGGTAATCTGGGTCAGATAGTAGGAATTGAAAAAAAAAAAAAAAGACAAATCAAGGGATGGCATCTTTTAAACATAGTATGCTACTGAACTTGAAGGTTATCTAACAAAGGACCAAACCATCCATGATACAAAACATGTATAAATACATATAGGAGCTTCTACCTGTTATATATTTTTTCTTGGGAAATAAATAACAAACAATTTATCCTTTCATTTAAAAAAATGTTGACTTTCTCATTTGTGTTGGACATTATTATATTTGTAGGGGTTGCCAACATAAGAAGGACAGAGGGGGCCCTTGACAGCCAGGAATTAAAATGTAATTAGCAAATAAACAAGTGAAACAATTGCAGATTGTGAGAGGAAGCAATGAAGGACACAAACGCTAGGGGCCAGCCGTGAGGTCGTGACATATACAAAGAGTCCTGAAAGCCCTGAAGGAGCTCACTGTGCATTGGTGGAGAGAAGAGCTTCTGGGCTGAGGACAGAGCTTGTGCAAAGGCCCTGAGGCTGTTGGAGAGAATGAAGGTGTGGGTGGGTGTGGCCCAGATGGAGGCCAGGAAGTGGTCAAGACTGGCTGCTCTTAGAGGAAGAGGGAGGACAAGATGGTGAGGAGGAAAGGGAGGAGGGAGGCAGAGGGGAAGGGGAAGACACAGGTTTCATACAAGTGTCATAGCAGCAAGAGCTGTTTGAACTACGTACGCACAAACATGAATAATTCCTGAGTCACTTCATCTCCCGAAAACCAGCACAATGAACATAATTTTCACTTTATGGTTTCAGTGTCCTAGAAGATTGAAGCTAGCAATTATAAGTACTGTTTATTCGCCTAAAAGTACATTTCTGTGATATGTCCCATGTCCTGAATTAGTAATTTTGAGAAAGCAAAATAATAACGGCAGTGTCTGGTGATTTTTTAAAAGCTAAGCATTTGTTGCATTAAAAAAAAATTTAAGTTATTTCTTCCCTGTAGGAAAGTAAAGAAATCTATGATAAAATAATAATTAAATGCTGACAGTGCTAAATTTCAACCCAGCGTGAGCTGGCAGCCGTTTCACACCAAAACATTAGGTCACTTGGAGAAAAAAAATCTGATTAAATACCTCTGTAGGCTTTTCTGATTAGCTGTTCTTAAAAGACTCAGTGACAGTAATGAAAGGGTGTAATTTGACAGCCACAATTTACTTTTGGTGGGAAAAAAAGGTAAAATAGTATAGTGTGTATGGGCAAGCTTTTTACAGGAATTTCTTGTTGGTCTTTAGTAGTGGGGTTTGTTTTACTAATCACTAGTTTCTAGCAGTTCCAAAGAGCCCACCAGCCAGGAATTATGTGAGATGAAAAGTATGTTATGTTCTGGGCTAAGAGTGAAGGGGACAGCTTAAGTGCCAGGCTTTCTTTTCTTTCTTTATTTTTTCCCTTCTCCACACTGCAGGTTTCGTATTTCCGGGGTTAAATGACCTTGACACCAGCAGGTTTGGGAGATGAAGTGTAGTTGCAGAAATGCTCCTTGCATTCCATGTATTAATTTTCTGCATTTGGCAGCACCCAGCGTCTTTGTATTAACTTGCCATGGCGCGAGGGCTGCAGGCCAGGTTTGACGTGAAAATAGAATGATCATGTGGCACATGGTAAATGCAGCCGCTACCACTAATTACTCTTCCTTTTCGGTTTCTCCTTGACTTCTGTATGTGAGCTGAGTTTCTCGAGGTTGCATGTGTTTTCTTTTTTCTGGCTCCAGCAGAGCCTTTCCTTGGGTAAGAGGAGAGAGAGAGCACATGACTGTTTTGGTGATGGGGTGATGGAGTCATAGAGCTTCAAACATGAAAGAGGCCCAAGGGCTCATCCATTCCAAATAGTTCATGTGGAAGATGAGGACAGTGGGTCCGTGCAGGTTGGCCTGGGAGGGGACTGCAGAATGAGGCCGGGGACACAAGTCATGTCCCTCAGATCTCAGATGAGCCGTGATTGTCCTCTTCTCCCCTCCCACCTCCACAGGGAATTAGCTTCGTAGGGCTGCCATACAGAGCACCCCAAACTAGGTGGCTTAAAGCAAACGAAGTTCATTCCCTAACACCTTCTGGAGGCAAGAAAACCAAAATCAAGGCACTGGCAAGGCCATGCAGATGGAATTCCTGCCATTCTGGGTGGTCCTGGCTTCAGCAGTGTGACTCCAGTCTCTGCTGCCGTTGTCACATGGGGTTCTCCCTGTGTGTTTCTGTCTCTGTGTCTTTTCTTACAAGGTCACAGTCATACTGGATTTGGGGCCCACCTTATGCCAGAATGACCTCATCTTACAACTTGTACCTGCAAGATCCTATTTCCAAATAAGGACACATTCTGAAGTTCTGGGAGTTTAGATCAGCATGTTTTGGGGGGATGGGGTGGGGGGATGCAAGTCAGTCCGTAACAGGTGAGGCTGGGTAAAGTTCTCCACGGAGGGTTTTTGGAGACGGTCAACTGCGATGAATCATTATCACCTCCAACTGTACTTTGAGAGTTTGTGCTGTCTTTATGCTTTTCCTGTCAAGTGGGGAACCTGAGTCCCTTCCATCTATTATTAATGATGAGGGTATGTAGCTTTCCCTTTTAGCTGAGTGAGAGCATGGGAGTCAATCTGAGAAATAGCCAGGAAAAAAAAAAAGGTTGAGTTAGAAACAATTCAGAGACATGATTCAAGTTGTGGACATTTATTTGGAGAGATTCTCAGGGTCCTCACAAAATCAGTAAAGCTTTTCAATGTAGAGAGTTGATTCTATTTATTTTTATGTTTATTCTGTAATCATTTATAATTTAAAGTAATTATAATTTTGGTTATTCTATAATTGTTTATAACTTAGAATAGTAATTTAGATTATTCTCTATTATTCATTCTATAGCTTATTCAGCAATCCAGTGATCCTGCCGTTCTCCTTAACTATTATTTTTTTATTGCCCTTTTGCTCTAAATTGGCCTCTGGGAAGCACGAGCATTCTAATTTCTCCAGTCCTGTTACACTCTGTGCAAAATCCACAATGGCCCCCAGTTTCTTGCCCGTGTTGTCTCATGCAGTTGCCTTGTTGAATCCCCCTCAAACCAAACAGATCTGTTTTCTGACCCCGCCCAACCCCCATGCACTTTGCGCCTGCCTCCCTCTGTACTTTGGTCTGGCTCCTCTTGCTGTCTCAGATGGTGTCCCCTTCCCTTTCTGCCCATCTGGACGTATCTGCCCCCAAATGCATGCATCACCCCCTCTCCTTTGTGGATGCTGCTTAGATGACCCAGACAGGAAGTGATCCCCTCCTGAGTGAAGTGCTATAGAATCCCTTGTCTGTACTTCACTCATATCTCACAGGACTGCCTTTGAAAACTGTCTGTAGCTATGAGATGTACTATTCAAATATTTATTGGTGAGTTGCTTTTATTTGCTCACCTGGCAAGTGGTCCTGGTAATAATATAATCTATCCCAGCTACTCAGGAGGCTGAGGCAAAAGGATCGCTTAAGCCCAAGAGTTTGAAGTTGCTGTGAGCTATGACACTATGGCACTCTAGCCTGGGCAACAGAGTGAGACTCTGTCTCAGAACAGACAAATAATTATATATAAATATATATACACATACATACATAAAATAGTACCTGGTGAGGATTAATTCCATTGAGCACATAGGACAGTTCCTGGCTTGTATTAAGTCATCAGTAGCAGTTATTAAGTCATCATCATACCATCACCTTCACTGTCAATGTCTTTGCAGATAGCGTTGTAAGCCTCCCTAGGACAGAAGCTGTATAGAGCAGCTGGTTGGTGCACGCTTGCTGGATAAATTTAGAGCTCCGTTCTTGTTATTGTCTGCGGTACTTAGATTCTCTTTTTTCTGCCTTTTCCTAAGACATTAACATTTTCAGTGATCACTCTTTAGTCTGGAAGTTCTTAAATGAATAGAAATAAACTCTCTGACAGCAGTGTTGATTTTGGCTCTAAACCTACATTAGTTTGATAGGTGAATCGCTGTGGTAATGCAGATGGCATCATTCAAAAGTGGTCCAAATTCATTTTCTTTTGATATCTCCTCAT
This sequence comes from Nycticebus coucang, assembly GCF_027406575.1. Taxonomy (NCBI): domain Eukaryota; kingdom Metazoa; phylum Chordata; class Mammalia; order Primates; family Lorisidae; genus Nycticebus; species Nycticebus coucang. The sequence goes on from NC_069788.1 coordinate 94,761,176, forward strand.
CAGGATGTAACATGGGCATGTTTGAAATGGAACATCCTCTATTAGTTTAATTGAGAGTGGTTTTGACAGCATCAAGGTTTGTGTAATATGCTCGTAATAACCCTCGAAGGTGTACATGAGGGCAAAATTGTTCTACGGATGCTGGGCAGCAAATTTCTGGTACAGATTTCTGTCCCACTGCTCTGTGTAGGGTAGCCGGGTAAATGGTAGTGGGTAAATGAGAGGAAACAGAAAAGCCCCGTATGACAACTCAGAAGTAAAATTTTACTATATTGCCTAAACTACTTGGCACAATCTGCTTACATGCATCCCCAAACTTACTGATTATATACTGTTTGATGTTAACACAATGTTTTAATTCCTTTTGGCTTGGGGTAATACTTACCAATAAACTAACCTAACCAAGTCCCAGTCTACCCATCCTTATTTTTGACATGGATTTCTAAAGATAGAAATGCCTTTGAGCCTAATATGAATATTGTATCAGTCCATTTGCTTTACTGTAAAGAAGATACCTGAGGCTGAGTAATTTATAAAGAAAAGAGGTATAGTTGGCTCACGTGTCTGCTGGCAATACAAGAAGGTGAGGTAGGCATCTGCTTCTGGTAAGAACTTCAGGAGGCTTCCAATCAAGGTGGAAGATGAAAGGGGGGCAGGTGTGTGTTGTTTCGAGAGCGGGAGCAAGACAGGGAGGAAAGTGTGTCAGATGCCTTCAAACAACCAGCTCTCCTGTGAACTAAGATAGAAATGACTCATTATCGAGGGGAGGGCACCAAGCCATTCAATAGGGATCTGCCCGCCTGCCATAAATACCTTCCCTCACACCCCATCTTCACACTGGGGATCACATTTCAAGATGAGACTTGGAAAGGCCAATCATCCAAACCATATCAAATTTTTTTTTTTTTAGAGACAGAGTCTCACTTTATCACCCTCCATAGAGTGCTGTGGTGTCACAGCTCACAATAACCTCCAACTCTTAGGCTTAGGCGATTCTCTTGCCTCAGCCTCCCAAGTAGCTGCGACTACAGGTGCCTGCCACAATGCATGGCTATTTTGTTGCTGTTGTTGTTGTTGCAGTTTGGTGGAGGCCAGGTTCGAATATGCCACCCTCGGTATATGGGGCCAGCGCCCTACCCACTGAGCCACAGGCACTGCCCAACCATATCAAATATTATCTGTTTTCTCCCCATATTCCAATGTGATACCCAGAATGACACTGCTATGCAAAATCTGTTGACAACTGACTCTCTTTCTAGTGTATATAATTTGGGTAATTTTACCAAGAATTGATGATGTGGCAGCAAAATTAGTGATATTTATTTAAAGTAGTTTTCTTTCTTTCTTTCTTTTTTCTTTGAGACAGAGCCTCAAGCTGACATCTTGGGTAGAGTACCGTGGCATCACAGCTCATAGCAACCTCCAACTCCTGGGCTTAAGCAATTCTCTTGCCTCTACCTTCCAAGTAGCTAGGACTGCAGGCGCCTACCACAATACCCAGCTATTTTTTGGTTGTAGTGGTCATTGTTTGGCAGGCCTGGGATAGGTACGAACCTGCCAGCTCTGGTGTGTGTGGCTGGCGCCTTAGTCTCTTGAGCTATAGGTGCTGAGCCTAGACTAGTTTTCTTATAAGAAGTGGAATGGGGAAATGTAAAACTCCTACTTCCTGGATACACGTTGAGGAAGGGAAGTAGATACAGCTACAGGGAGGAGACAAAAACGTGTCTTGTTATTTTGATGTGATTGTAAATTAATATAACTGTGGAGGGAACCCCTTTCTGTACACATACACAGGCACGTGTGCACCATACGCGCTCCTTCCCTAGGGCTGATACCAAACTCAATGTAAAACAAGAGCAACAGTGACGATAACAGACTTTCTCATAAATGCCACTGCTCACAATCACATAGATGTCTTTTTCATGGATAGCGGGAACTTCATAGTTGACCACTTTCCTACACCAACCACATCCTTCAGTTGACCTAATTTTCATAGACCAGACATGCACCACGCGTACATACCTGTTCAGTAGACTTAGTTCCTTATGTTGACCACTTCTGGATGCAGTTTGTTATTGTCCTTTGGATGGTCACCCTACAGGTTCTACTGTAGTTTTGGAAGACATCCCTCCTTTGCTACCACCATTGCTTAATGCCTATAGATCTAGGTCTTGCCTTTGAAGCTGCTGAGTGGACTCACACTTCCTTTTATCATGGAGGCTCCCCCTTGGTGATGTCCACCAGCCATCCACTTCCTCTCCAGGCCCAGATTGAGGCCTCAGCCATCTCAGCTGAACCTGAACCTGCAGAAGGCTCCCAGACCCACTCACCTGTCCTGACTACTAACTGGTCCAGGCGTGGGTATGGCAGTTACCTGTTTTAAATAATCTGGAGCACCCCTTTTGGAAATTTCAGACCTTGAGCTATCTATAGAGGTCATAAAGCAGTGTTTCCAAGGGGGGACCTGGTTTCCAATGTCAGCTTGTTTACTGATTGGCAGAGTTCCTGAGAACGTGAGTGACCTCCTCTGACAGCCACATGGATGTATGTCTAGTGGTAAATTCAATGCGTGGTAGCTGGGTTTGCTTTTCTTTTGAATATTCTGAAGGATAGAAAAAAAATAAATCATTGGAAAGCAGGTAATTCTTGGCAGCACTATGCCTTCCAGAAGGTGGGTGAGAATCTGAAGTGGTGGTAGGAAGAAGTTTCGTGTTAAGAGAAGCCTAAGCCTGCTCAAATGTAAGGTTGCATGAGTGCATTGGCATTGCCGTCAGATGATGAACATCAGCCAGAGCCCACCGGGCCTGACTGCCCTACCCTCCATGTTCCCTCTGGCTCCCCAGAGCCTGCTGTCACTGCAACAGTGTTGGGGCCCAGCCTACCTCTCCCTCACCTCTCCAGACCACAGCACTTCTCCCCCTGTGTAGCTGAGGCCACTTAGCCTTCCCTGAGGGTTGGGGATCACTCAAGCCCTTTGACTAATCTTGACTTGAGGCAGTGTTGAGGATCCCTGAATCCTCATGGCCTAGTCCAGTCCTGACCTCCCTCTAAGTTCTTTTTCTTAGTTTTCCAAACTGGTACTCAGATTCCTACTCTGAGTCCTAACCTGTTGTCTTGTTAACCTGGCCAAGAACCCCAACTGGGGTCTTGTACTCAGCCTTATCCCATCCACCCAGAGAACTGTCTCTCAACATCTGTCCAACAGGACTGTGTACCACCCAATAGACCGTGTATCAGCTTTGACTTTTGCGTTGTTACTTTCCTGCATGACTCTTTTCTTGGTTCACTCATGTCAAGGCCATTCTGTTTTCTGACTTCATACTACTGCTTTGTCTGCAATACCAAATGAGTTTTTTTTTTTTTTTTGAGACAGAGCCTCAAGCTGTCACCCTGGGTAGAGTGCTGTGACATCACAGCTCACAGCAACCCCCAACTCCTGGGTTCAAGTGATTCTCCTGCCTCCGCCTCCCAAGTAGCTGGGATTACAGGCACCTGCCACAACGCCTGCCTATTATTTTGGTTGCAGCCATCATTGTTTGGCGGCCCGGGCTGGATTCAAACCTGCCAGCTCAGGTGTATGTGGCTGGCGCCTTTGCTGCTTGAGCCACAGGCGCTGAGCCCCAAGTGAGTTTTTTACTACCCTACCTTTTGTATACTTCATATAGCATTTCACTATATGCTCTTGGCCAAGAGAAATAGACAGACAGACCGACAGACAGATGGTAGATGGATGATAGATAGATAGGAATTGTCTAGAGAAGTTTAAAACCCACATTTATTGTCCTATCAATACCTAAGTTATTAGGAATTTTTATACCTTTACATTACTCTATTTTAATTTTTAAATTTCAAGGTAATTTTGTCTGTACTTGTTTTTTGCCTTATGTGTTGGCTTTTGCACCTAACTCTTGCATAACATGAGGCCCGTGTTCTGTGTGATGTCCAAGACCTCCTTCCAATGCTTGCATCTAAATCTGTGCCTTTGGCGTCTGCCCCACCCTAGCTAATGAGCAGCTCTACTGCCAAAGCCCTGCCAAGGGGCCTTGTCTGCAGCTAACCAGGCAAGGTCAGGCTGGAGTCCAGGACATGGGTCAGCTCCTGGGGTTGGCTAGCTGAAGCCAGTATGTCACGAGGAGCTGATTAGATCCACCACTCAAGTGTTGTGTTGAATCAGCACATCTTATCACCTTGTGTACGGGACAGGAGCTCCATCAGATTGTAAAGGAATTTCCAAACAATCCTAGCACAATTAGTAAACCTGGTAAACGCTAAACCTTCAGTAAAAGTGGGAATTGGGGGAAAAGTTTTTCTTACCTTTCAATGGAAGGGACAACTATTGAAGGGAATAAACAAAGTGATGTGCTAACTAAAGGGCGAACCGGGCACCTTTTGCGAAAGGTATGAGTTCATATATATGAACTATCACTCAGCGTACACTCTGGCCACCCTGGGCTCGGGGACAGTAAGAAACTGGGTGACAACCACTGAGTTTTGGATATAAGCCCCCATCCCATTAGCACTGGAGTGGTAAGCCATTGTTCAGATAACTAAACAACTGCTGTGCCACCAAGCCCTTTCCTGCCCAAGCACTCGGGGTGGGAGGGGGCCCAGAGTCAGCTCTGACCAGGTTTGGCTTCTTCTGTTTTTGCCTCTATCACTCACAGCTCTTGCTCTTCTCCCCATCACCTTCTGCATAGTAGGGGTGCGTCACTGATGCACCCCTACTATGAGGCAGAATACAGCTTTGTCCCCTTTCCCAAATCAGATGGGCACTTTGCATCCCACAGCCCTTCCTGGTAGATTAGAGACAAACTCCCAGGGACAGTTGGAGAACAACTGGGGATCAATATCTCAGTTTGAACCCAGAGGAGATCCTTGTCAATAGCAAAAAAAAAAGGCAGGCCCAGGTGACTTGCGACTCTCTCTTCCTTGGGTGCCTTCTCTGCCCTCCTGAGAGGCCCCTCCTTCTTCCCCCTAGTAGATGTTCATTCATTCTCTCCTCCACGTCATTCAATATGGAAGGCCTGTCCAGGGGTCCCAGACCCCGGGGTGAGTATGCGGTTAGTCCTTCCCTACTTTCCCTCCACCCTAGCCCACTCAATAAGGACAGGTTTGTGCATCAAGGGTACTTGTATTTAGGCTTTGATACAACCAACAAAATGAAAACAAAATTTTAGTATTCTTTATTTGCTTGTTATACTGTGAAATCTGTCCCGGTAAATAGAAAGCATAAACTCATCATTAGAGAAAAAAAGATTATTTCCTTTCTAATCTTTTGTACAATTTAAGAGGCATTTGCATGTAGGAACAAAACGCACATGTATGTTGTGAGACTAGAAGATAAAGTGCATGAATTCTAGTCCTGGCTACAAGTGTACAGAGGGGTCTTTGGTCACATCTGCTCACCTTGGCTCTTGGTTATAAAATAGGAACAATATTTTATGCATCTTTACTAGGTTATTGTGATTATTAAATTAGATAATATATGAATGGGTTTAGAAGACTAGAAAGCCCTATACAAAAGGCCAGTTTGGATATTATTATATTTACTAACGATAAATATATCTAAACTAATAAAGCAAAGGAGGTACAGGAAAGTCAACTAAGGAATGAACATGCAGTTGACAGAAAAGAAAACAAAAATAGCTCTTACACATACAAAACGATGCTTGCCCTTACTGCTAATAGGAGAAATATAAACAAACTTGAAGAGATAATTTTTACCTGTCAGATTGGTAAAGTTCAAATAGTTGTTAATACTCAGTATTGGCTGAGGTGAGAAGCAGGCACTGTTGCTGATTGGAGTATAAACTGATGCATTCTGTATGGAAAGCAATTTGATATATTAATTGAAATTAAAAATGCGTATTTCTTTGGTCAACCAATTCTACTTCTTGAAATTAATCCTTCAGATAGACTTGCACTTGCGTAAAATAAGGCAGGCAGCTCTATAGGCACTGACATGGAATGATTTCAAATATATGGTAAGTGAAAAATGCAAAGTACAGAACACTTTACAAAGAACTTTTTTTAAAGAAAGGAATGAGGCTCATTGCCCATAGCTCAGTGAGTAGGGCAATGGCCACCGAAGGTGGTGGGTTCGAGCCTGGCCCAGGCCTGCTAAACAACAATGACAACTTCAAGCAAAAAATAGACAGGTGTTGTGGCGGGTGCCCATAGTCCCAGCTACTTGGGAGGCTGAGGCAAGAGAATTGCTTAAGCCCAAGAGTTTGAGGTTGCTGTGAGCTGTGACACCACAGCACTCTACCCAGGGTGACATAGTGAGACTCTGTCTCAAAAAGAAAGAAAGGAAGGAATGAAACACTAGTATTTGCATAGATTATATCTGAAAGGACATACCAGATTTAAATAATCATTTTAATTTCTTTCTTTTTTTCTGTTATTATTTATCATTTCTTGTTTGTTCTTTTTTCTTGTTGTTGAGGAGTGGAAGTGGGTGGTTGGGAGTAGGGATGAGAGATTTACTTTTCATTACATATCCTTTTGAACTTTGTGATTTTTGTACCGTATGTAGATATTACCACATTTAAAAAAAAGTTAAAACAGAGCAAAAGTAAGTAAAAGACCACAGTGAACAACAAAAAAGCCCTACTCTCCTTCCCTCCCATTAAAATAAAATAAGGTAAAAGTGAAAGAAAGTCGCTTTAGCGAAATTATTTGGTATTTTCTTTTTGCCCCTCTATCTTGCCTTTTTGCTTGTTAGAATATTTTTCTTTCATTATTTGGTCCCTGGAAAACTAACTTGAGTTGACTCCTTACAACTGCAAAAAGTGGTTTTACTTTCACCATTCTAATGAACCAAACAGTCATGACTGCTTTCCCCTTGATCTGCCAGTCTTTATTTAGAGATCTGAGTAACCCTTGAGAAGTTGCGAGCATCAGACTTAACTGAGATGTTCATTTTCCCTGACTTCTCAATGAGCAACTGAGTTGGCTGGAAAGAACCCATGGGACCTGCTGCCCAGGGAATTAATCTCTGGGGTAATTAGATAGCTGTTCAGGGGCTGGTGATCCTAATTGGGGTACTAAACATCTTGAGATATGACTCAAGGTCTGCCTTCCTGCTTTATTTGAAATTAAAAATCAGTATTTGGGGTGGCACCTGTGGCTCAGTTGGTTGGGCGCCAGCCCCATATACCGAGGGTGGCGGGTTCAAACCCGGCCCCGGCTGAACTGCAACCAAAAAAAAAAAAAAATAGCCGGGCGTTGTGGCAGGTGCCTGTAGTCCCAGCTACTCGGGAGGCTGAGGCAAGAGAATCGCTTAAGCCCAGGAGTTGGAGGTTGCTGTGAGTTGTGTGATGCCATGGCACTCTACTGAGGGCCATAAAGTGAGACTCTGTCTCAAAAAAAAAAAAAAAAATCAGTATTCGGTGATTTTTTTACTTCCCAAGTTTTGCTTTCTTAATTTATTTTACTTTTTTTTTTTTTCTAAACTTTCCTCTTATTTAAGTAAAGGGCCTTTTAAATTAGGTGTCTCTTAAGGTGATTAACCCGTAAGCACAGCTTTATAGTTTTTCCTTACCAAATTGTCCTCTTTCTGTAATTTAGGGAAACTGTGTAGCTTCTTTGCTATGAAGGCCAAATACAGCCCCAGGCCAGGCATGGTTTCTTGACAATTTTCAAATGAAGTCCATCAAGAATGCTTGGAAAGAGCCCCATCCCGTCTACTCACCATGGATGAGGAGAATTCACCATAGTCTGTTGTAGAGACACCCTCCAAGCCCTAGTAAAGAGTTTGTTTTATTGTGTATCTAGACAATTTGGAGTAAAAGGCCAACTTAAACCAAGGGTCCTGTTTATGTTTCTACTGTGAACTAAAATCTCCCGCTTGTTTGATTGGGGCTCTGCTGATTTACACATTATTCACGTCTGTAAATCAGAGATAACATAGGTGATTCTGACCACTTGCGCTTGCTGGTGGAGGCTGGAGTGGAGCTGACATTTTCACAGAACTTCTCTAGCAATCCGTACAGCCTCACTTAAGCAAATAAATAGTTATATCCATGACAAAACAACTGAACACACAATTCTGAGTGATTTCTCAGATGCTCTTTACAATGATTGGCTCAAGGCCTATCTTAACATCATGTACTATAGAAGCAAGCGTGAGTTTTTCTTTGAAGAAGGAGTATAAATCTCAAGGCAACAGATTTCCTTGTTTTCCTTCAAGTGCTTGGCTCCAATTCAGTAGTTGGTGTGACGGAGATCATCAAATCAGGATAACAGCATGTAATAGTCTTACTTTTTCTTAGGTGACTATTACTAGGTTCCCAGAATCTCAGCTTTTTGGAGTGTTGCACGTGAGCTGTTGCTGCGGCATGAAAGTAAAAGAAAAGCAAGCAAACCAAACAGCTCTGGCGAGAGAGTTGTGGGGTCTAAGACTGAGTCGTAGGTGAGGCCCTAAAAATGGAGTATACCCCCAAATGGGCTGATATCTAGCAGAAAGGAAACAGAATATAAGGTGGGGGTAACCAGGCCTTTGTTCCACAAGCATGTCACGAATATCTGCTAGGCAAGGTGGGACAATTAAGTGTGTGAACGCGTTCATCCTAGAAAAAGTGCTACATACCTCATTGCTGAATATCATTACAGTCACCTTCAAAGTACTTCCCTTGGGAACTATCAACGGCAGCACCTAGTTCACCCTTCAAAGCAGTTTTAGAACTTTTCTTCTGGAATGACTATCAGAGCTGTCTTCATATGAGGCCTAATAATTAAGTTTGTGAACACATCCTAGAAAAATTGCTTTGAAAGGTGAACTGGGCACTGGTGTTGGTGTGCAGCTTCTCAAGGGGAGTAATCTGAAGGTGACCATGGTGATATTCAGCAATGAGGTATGTAATGCTTTTTCTAGGATGAGCTCATGAACTTGTCTGAGCACATATACTCAATACTATGCTGGCTAGAGACAAAGTACAGGGATAGAGTCGTCCACCAGATAGACGGGACCTGTCATAAAGAATAAAATATTAGTCAAGAAGCTTTGAGAACCGTGTGGAGGTAGTAGCAACCCCTCTACCCAGCTGGTCCTTGTGGGAAACGACATCAGCACCGTGAACTCCCAACCTTAGAGGGAGCTATGAGTGTGGTGCTCTTTGTCAGAAGGAATGAGATGGATTACAGAGACAGGCTGGTGTTGGTAGGAAGGACAGGTCTTGGGAAGACAGATTGGACCAGGGATGGGTTGGAGGGAGGGTAGAAGCATCAGACCCTTCTTCTCTTTCTAGGACTTTTGGCTTCATTCCCACAAAGCTGATCTGATCCTGCAGAAGACTGAAAATAAGAGATTAGCCCCAGAAGTTAGACCCACAGCTCTTGAGCATCTTAGCACAGCGAGGTGCCCCACATAAAGGATATTTCCCCCCACCTCCCCAGCATATCACTTGAGGTTTAAAAAATCAGCTCTTTTGCTTTGTGCTGCAGTGAAAACATTTCAACAATTTTTAGTAAGTAAATGGCATCTTAAAGCTTAAACCTCTGCCCCGGGCAAGGAACCAAAGGATGTCATTGTGCATAACTTCAAAGGCTGATAAGACGTTTAAGGTCTCTGCTCTCTGAAAGGGTTTCTTTCTTTTAAGGCCAGCCAGAAACATTTGTGTGGTGTCCCACCATTATTCCGAGGAGAAGCAGAAGACCATTTCTTCTCTGCATGTCTGTGGAGGCTTCAGTTTGCATATCCCACCCCATGGAACAGACTCTCTCTCTGCCTGACAATGATTGCCTTGTATTTTGGATGATGGATGTCTTGCAAGCATGGTATTAAAAGCAGTATCTTTCCATCTGGAAGAGTCAAAGAATAGTGGACTTAATTGCACCATTTCTGTATTTGCATGAAACAGTGCCCCCCTGGACTCAGGAGTTCTTGATTTTTAAGGATTTCGACTGATGGGATATGAGTTGGTGGAAAGTAAGTGAGTTGCTTTCTCTCTGTCTCTGATCATCCACTGTGGAACACGCCTTGGTGACAAGTTGCACAGGTATAGTGCAGAGACTGCTGTTTGTCAAGGACACCTCACTCTCTTTTTTCTATTTTATCCCTGGGCGATGTAAAATCTGTTGGTTTTCCTCTGCCATCAGTGGAGAAATTTGGCCCAGAAGATACCTCAATCTATGAAAGAATGAATGGAAGATGTTCAGTAGATTGTCCAGGAAATACGGGCAGTGCTCCTGGAAATGTTTGCTGTTGAATGCTGAATGTTTTCCAGCTATAACAAGTATTTTATACATTTTGATTTTGAAAATGAAGGCCTGCCCTGTCAAGTCCAGGAGGATAAGGCCTTGGAATAGAAGGGGATGGGGTCCTGGAAAGAATTCATTTTCCCCAGAGATGGATGGTGGATAGTGTATATTTTGCTGGCTGAAGACCATGGAGCTTTCTTTTTGTCTCACGTCGTGAACTGACAGGTACTCAGTAGATGCCTGGGGGCTGCCTAGTGAAAGTATAATTTAGGGTATTGGTGTCTCCTTGTAGTTTCTCATCCTTCATCTGAGTTTGTGGCCTGGAGGATGGACAAAACTCTCTAGTTCAGCCTTATGACTCCATAGGTCATCATCCTGGCTTACGGGCTTCACATCGAACGAGCAGTAGCCAGCTTGTCAGGAAAAAAACCTCACTGTGAATGAAGACTTGGGAACCTCACAATGTGAAGCTCCCATCCTCCATTCCAGACTGATGCCCTCAGGCTAACTGGAGATGGCTTAATACAAGGATATTTGTAACACTCTGGTTCCATCCAGATCAAAGGGCAGAGAGCCTGCCTGAGTCGCAGCCTCCAATGAAAACTGGACCCTGAAGTGAGCCTGTGTGACTTGGCCATCCCTTGAATCCGAAAAGAAATACCAATTCTGTTATGGATGTTTGAACCATCAGATGGAGACTTTGAAGTTTATTTGCCTTTAATAAATTGGATTCAAGTCCTCCCTCACCCTGCCCCCACCTTGGACTAGTTTAAGATTTAGGGATTCTTCTAAAGTGGAGCTTCTCGTGAGGTCTGTTGGGAAAATGAAGTGAACATACATAAGCTCTCAGGGGCTGGAGTGCGGGGACCCAGGGCAGCAGCTGCCCAGGGCACAGGTGTTTAGGGTGTTGTGAATATTGAGATTGCTAAAAGCTAAGGGGAGCCTTGTTTCAAACAGAATATGGACATGGTGGGATTTCTTTTTGCCTGAATTAGCTTTTTCAGACTTTTAGATTCCATACATTACCTATCATTTTCAAAGAAATTTTTCTTCTTTTGGCATACGGACTTTCAAAATCACCACTTGTTATCGCGATAATTTCATAAAACAAAGAAGACATCAGCAAGACTTTAATTTCTGAATAAAGAGCATTTGAAAAAATATTATCAATTCAGTGTTATGAAAATTTAACACATTATTCTGATATTTCTCATTTTGAAAAACTTTGACCAGTATTGGGCTGTGAACAGGTGTTTAAAAACAATTGTGTTAGACTACATAGATTATGTATAGGCCTACATACATATATATGCAAATTGAAAAGAAAAATCGTAATTATTATGGTAATAACTTACATTTACATCAGACTTTTAATCACAGAACACTTTTACATACATTATCCCATATGATTAGTTAGTATATGACTTTGAAACATAAATTAGTCTTAATAGCCTGAGCTAAATAGAATTAAGGCTGGAAGGGAAGTCTGGTGTTTAAATAAACGGTTAGTGTCCTAGAGTCAAATATGAATAATTTTTTAAATGATCTACTGCTTTGATTTTTCCTTGTCTGTGTTACCCTGCTATATTAGCAAGAGTAAATAAACAGCTCACACTGTGATGGTATGCACACATCTTTATAACCATATATACAGCCTGGCTGCATACATGCATATATTTATGATATTTTTCTGAATAAAAAATCAGTACATATATTCTGGAAAGGGCGTTTGGGGAATAATATGTAAATTTTTTGAAATACAGTCTGAAAAAAATTTAGGAATATGTAGGTCAAGGATTAAGGGTGGAGAAGAGAGAAAAAGAGAAGGCCAGAGTTAGCAAGTGAGGGGGAGAATTTATGCTCTAAGTCAGGGGTCCTCAAACTGCGGCCCGCAGGCCACATGAGGTGGTGTGATTGTACTTGTTCCCGTTTTGCTTTTTTTTTTTTTACTTCAAAATAAGATATGTGCAGTGTGCATAGTAATTTGTTCATAGTTGTTTTTTTTTTTTTAACTATAGTCTGACCCTCCAACGGTCTGAGGGACAGTGAACTGGCCCCCTGTTTAAAAGGTTTGAGGACACCTGCTAAGCGAATGGGCTATTTCTTGTCTCTTACCTGTATTTAAAAACACATACGTATGTTTTGACTTTAACTTAACTATCCTATCATGAATGTTGGAGTGCATTCAACTGTAGATGTTCTCTTCAAATAGGAAAATAGTATCTCCTATCCTTTCCTTTGCCAGTTTCTCCTTCCACCTCCCGTCCACTGCCCACTTTGGCTCCTAGGGTTAAAGGCTGGTTCCTAAGACTTGCTAGAGGAGAGAGCTAGCATCTGTATTCTGGTTTGCAGGGGTTTCTCTGAAACAAAATCTGTTGCAGGACTAGCACAATCTACTACCATTGGCTAAATCTCCAGCCTTATTTTGAAGACACTCAATTAATAAATTCAGGCAGCGATCATTCAACAAATACTTACTGGCTGCCTCATCCCTATTAGCCTTGGTGCTGGGCCCTGGGGATTCAGTAGAGGGTAAGATAGACATAGTTTCTACCCATAGAGAACTCATAGTCTATGGGGAGACATATGAGGTAATAATAATTAATTACAAAAAATGGTGTGTTCTGGATAGAAAACAAGTAGGATGCTGTTACTGATAAACCAGAAAGAAGCAGTCTTTCAAATTCACCAAACAAAAAGAAAATTCACTTGTTAATCAACAGTTGGCAATTGATAAAGTATCTATATGTGTATGTATTGATATATACATGAATGAATATATATGAAAAGGGCACAGGTTATATAAGAAATATGTTTTTCTTCTATAATGGAATGGAAAAAAACATTAGCTCTTAATTTTCTCATGGCCCCTATTTTCTGAATAATTCCTCTGCAGAATCACCACTGGCTAGATTCTTTACAGGGAGCAAAGGGCACTCCCACAGGAAGGGTAAAGCTATTTGGCCTACTTAACTTTCATACCAAAGACTCCTCTTTCCATGTCTTGGCGCTAACGATTTGACCAGATAGCCCAGATTATCCAGGAACTGAAAAAATTCTACTTTTTTAGGGGTTATGTTTACAGGCCATTTTGTCCTCCTCTAGTGAAGAAAAAGATCATCTAACATTGAGCATCTACTCTGAATAAGACCCTGAGCCTGCACTCAGGAGCAGGAGCTTGGTAGAAGAGAGGACAGTTATATGCAAAGAATTACTGTAAAGTCAAAAAGTTCAGTGCAGAGACAAAGCTACAGGTAACAAGGAGAGATTAGTTCAAGACAGGGGGCGGGTGTTCACAGGCTTTCTGGGTGGCATTTGGACTAGACCTTGGAGGGTGGTGAGTGTTAGACTTGAGACCAGCCCTGCCATGCACCTGATCTTACTAGCCCCCGGGAATACCCATTAAGCCTCTTTTTCATATTAAAACTAACAACTGTTTGTTTCCTGAGGGCATATGTCTTGTTAGGGAGCAGTAATAATATATCAGTTTCCATCAAGTTGCATTTTATCATCATATGGTTTCAGAGGAGGCTGCTTTTAGCTCCTGCAGTGCATTTTAATGTGTTGCAGGAAACACGGAAACTGACTAAGGGCATAATGGATCCATAATGGAGGAGGAGCTGGCGAAGCCACAAATGGGACTCGCCAGGGCTGGAACATGAAAGTGCTTCTCTAGACACTACGCATTCTCCGCATTGGAGGGAGCCAGTAGCACAATTCGGCTTCACCTGTGGGCACAGTTGTCTCCTTGGTTTGGTTGCAGTTGTCCTCCATCTCCCCTCTCTTGGCCCTGTATCTGCTAATGATCACAGGTTCAGGGAAGCTTGAGAAGGGGAAGTGCACCGTCAGTGCAAGTGTGTACAGTCTTCTGGACAGGCTCTCACTGGAGGTGAGGATTCATTATGAATGCTGTAAAGAGAAAGAAAAGTTAGAGATCAGGTATGAGTGCATTTGTGGCCTTCAGAGCCGGGACAGGCAGGCCTGCTTCATTCTAGAACCCCATGAGAAGGGCACAGCATTTCATCTGTCAACCCTGACCATTTCAGAGTCCAGTGAGCTCTTGGAGGAGGCAGCTTTCATAAAAGAACACAGTAAATGCCAAAGTAACCTTTTGAGGAAGAACTTACAGTAGTCCCCCTTCAGTCACAGTTTCGCTTACCATGGTTTCAGTTACCCAAGATCAACCACAGTCTGAAAATATTAAATGGAAAATTCCAGAAATAAAGTTTCATAAGTTTCAAACGGCACACTGTTCTGAGTATGGTGATGAACTCTCACACCCTCCTGCTCCGTTCTGCCCAGGGTGTGAAACATCCCTTTGTCTAGCTTCTCCAGGCTGTATATGCCACCCACCTGTTAGTCACTTAGGAGCCACTGTCATTATCAAATAGAAAAACAAGGGCGGCGCCTGTGGCTCAGTGAGCAGGGCCCCGGCCCCATATACCGAGGGTGGCGGGTTCAAACCCAGCCCCGCCAAACTGCAACAAAAAAAAAAAAAAAAAAGAAAAACAATACAGTAGAACCTCCATAGTTGACCACCTCCTCATATTGGCCACCGCCTTAAGTTGACCTAAGATCAACTTTCATAGATCAGACATGTACCATGTGTACATATTAGAACAGTAGGCTTAGTTCCTTGTTTGTCGCTTTCTTAGGTTGACTAGTTTGTTACAGTTCCTTGGCTGGTCAACTTACAAAGATTTTACTGTACATAGGATTTGGTACTCTCTGTGGTTTCAGGCATCTGCTGAGGGTCTTGGAATATATGCCCCATGGATAGTGGGGGGACTTTTACAGCTGGTGAGAAGAAGCCATTTGACTTTATGTTCTGATAGGAACAAATGTATTCAAAATGAGGCCTGGCCCAAATACTTAACCATTTTTTGTAGCCCCTACTACATAAGGATGGGATGTGGGAATCTCAGAGTCCTTAGAAAGAACTTGTTGATTAATGACTAATGTCCTCAGATGTTTGCAAAAGAAGGTGTTGCTTAAGAATTTTGGCAAAAAAGTAGATAAGATGCATTTGAATCTAGAACTCATTAGAACATTGAGGCTCCATCTATATAACACTAATATTTTTCCAAAATGTTCTTAAATGCTATTTTTTTCCCCCATTGCTTCTGTCAGGTCTTAAAACAAAGTCACTTTTTATACTAGAATGCTTAAAAGATTTATCACCCAGTAAAATGAACTTTAGTGAGTCCTGGTATTGCTGATGAGTTAGTGTTTGGTTGGGTGCATGGATACTTTCTGTCTCTTCCTGATTTCTGAATTTGGAAGTGAGTGAGTTGCAGTACATTTTGATTCCATTTTAATCCATCAAAATCAAGTTAGTTGTAAGTGATGGAAGAGCTTACTTTGTGTAGTCAGAGCTGCCTGGAGACATCAGCCACATGCCAAAAGCTTGCTCGTTGCCCGGCAACCTTGCCTGAGGAATAGATTTTCTGCCACTGGCTCCCTTTATAGTTGAGGCAGAATCTATTAACACTACTATTCTAGCCCAGAGAACCGGAGCCAGAGTTTAGCTGAAGAGAATGGTCGGGGGGCATTTTTTGTTTTTGTTTTTTTAATAACCCAGTACCCTGTTTCTGGCTTCTAAACCCTACTGCTAGTTTCATTGACTTCTACATAAAGACTTAGAGCTTATTAATATTACTTAACACCGTTAAAGCTAAAGAGGTTAGTCATGTGCCTCCTTATGCCCTAAAGAAGCTCATTGTTTCATCTCTGTTAAAACTATTGTGGAGGGAATGGGTGTGGACCTTGAAGTTGATGTTTCTTCACCAGGTGCACTTACCGGCTTCTGTTTCCAGAAGCAAACTTACCGTCTGGCTGTTGAAGCTGATATTTCTTCAAGTAAACACAATCCAGTTCTGATTGAACAGTGCCTGTGTATTCCTTCCTCTTATCCTTCAATCAAAGAACGTCTTTTCTCCTTTTGTAGCTAAATACTTCACCGACAGGATTGATGGTTTCCTTCTACCAGGGGAGTTGCATTGCTGTCAGCCGTATTGTTTTGCTTATGCTCTTAATGTAATAGCTTTGGGTTGTAGCAAAGGAAGCCCAGCGTCAGGTGGCTGGAGTTGTACGCCACTACTGAAATGCAATTTTAATAATGGACTGTATCAGCTAAATGTGTTTCCTTGCCCCTTTGTAAAACAAAAGAAGAGTGCAGCCATTAACCCCTTGATGGCAGGAAAAAAAAATCAAAATCTCTAAGAATGCCATTTACTTAATTAGAAATCTTACCGAGCTTCAGAATTTCTATAGGAAAGGAAAGAAAATGGTTGCTCCGGTTTTAGTGAATGGACCCATTCCCACTCTTTCTAAGGGCTAAGTGCAGAAAAGTAGCTTATGAGTTGGTAGAGAAATGATCTACTTGACAAAACCATGACTTGGTGGGGGTCAGGGGTCCCTGAATTCAGTTAACCTGGCTCGATTACTTGGCTGAGCTAGAAAGTTCAACTGAGGCACAGCGGTAATTGAAAGCAAAAGTGAATGGAAACAGAAAATAAAACTGCAGCAGCACAGGCAGTGTGACTAGAGAGCAAAAGTAAGCTGCACAAGTTTCAGTGTAACAAAGAGAAATTTTATTTAGGAAGAGCAAAGGGAAAGTTTAGAGCACTTTCAAAGAGACTTGGAAGTGGGTCCCTCTCATGATGGAGAGAAGGTGAGAGCTGTGAAGATGGAAAGGCTGTGCAGGGGTTTAAATACTTTAGACATTTGAAAGTGGTTACAACTCTCCTTGGTCTCTCTGTGCCTCCAGGCATTACTTATTGCTCTTTTCTATTAATCATTGATTATTGGCTCTTTCTATTGGTCACTGGTTGCCTAGGTTACTTCATACCCACATCTTCATGAGCCTTCTAGCCTTCCTGGTGCAGCAGACCAGGCTCTCCTTCCACCCTCCTCGAATCCCCTTTCTAAGTGTCCTGTCTCATGATTAACTTGATAAAAACACCTTAGAATACATTTGTTTATGTGTTCCAATCCCTGAGAACGTTCTTAATTGTAACAACTCAGGTATTTGGGGTTACATTTTTCTGAGTAATCATAGGAATGATGCAAGATACCTTTGAGATTATAGTTAGTTAAAGTCTCCAGTTTTCCAAGTAAAGAAACCTGAGAAGTGAGAAATTTTGTTCAAGGATGTACAGTTTTGGTCGAGTGTGGTGGAGCAGGGACCAAAATCCCAACCAGCTGAGTCTTAATCACAGTGACAGCCACGTGACATGTTTGAAATGAACCGGGGAAGGAAAGTACCTACTTCCACAGCTCTTGATTTCATTCATATATCCAACAAATATTTAATGCACACCTCTCGTTTGTGTATGTGGGTGCATTTGTGTGTGTGTGTGCGCGCAAATACTAGAAAAAGGCATGATCTTACCTTCATGAAGTTACACCTTAGAGGTCAGAGAACCCCACAGTCAACAATGACATGAATAAGGGAATTACAGTTTGTAATGAGTACTTAGCTAAGATATACGGTAAACACAGGAATATTTGTGACAATTAGACAGCAAAGTATTGTCTGCCAAAGCCCTGAAGTTATCTCTGGGAATTCTTACTGCTAACAGAAAAGGAGTTGGATAAATTGAAACCTATGAGCTGGGTGCGGTGGCTCACACCGGTAATCCTAGCACTCTGGGAGGCTGAATGGGTGGATTGTTTGCACTCAGGAGTTCAAGACCAGCCTGAGCAAGAGTGAGACCTCGTCTCTACCAAGAATAGAAAACAACTAGCTGGGTGTTGTGGTAGGCACCTTTAGTCCCAGGTACGCAGGAGACTGAGGCAAGAGGATTGTCAAGCCCAAGAGCTATGATGATGCCATGGCAGTGAACCCTAGGGCAACAGAGTGAGATTCTGTTTCAAAAAAACAAAACGAACAAACAAAAAATGGAAACTTTTGTAAGAGATTCGTTGTTACACAAAGGTGCATTACAATGGAGAGGGATTTATCTGGTGTGGTGGCCAGTGTCCAGTAACAGTATCAAACGAAAATCCAGATTGGTAAGAATCTTAGACCCTTTCCAATCCTAAAATACTCTGACCCAGTCCCTTCATTCATTCATTTGTTCATTCAGTTCCTCCATGTTGCAAACACTTATTAGATATTTACCATTCAAAGTCTTTACACAACATGTGCATTCCCACCAGCAGTGTAGAAGTGTGCCCTTTTCTCCGCATCCACGCCAACATCTCTGGTTTTGGGATTTTGTTATGTGGGCTAATCTTACTCGAGTTGGGTGATATCTCAAAGTAGTTTTGATTTGCATTTCTCTATAAAAATACTAGAAGAAAGTGCAGGGAAAACTCTTGAATGTATCCGCCTGGGTGAATATTTTATGAGGAGGACTCCCCAGGCATTTGAAGCAGTATCAAAAATACACTACTGGGACCTGATCAAACTTAAAAGCTTCTGCACAGCCAAGAACATAGTAAGTAAAGCAAGCAGACAGCCCTCAGAATGGGAGAAAATATTTGCAGGTAAACCCTTGTCTTTAACAACGTGGGTTTCAACTGTATGGATCCACTTACATGTGGATTTTATTCAACTAAATATGGATGGAAAACACAGTAGCTAGGAGATGTGAAACCCATGTATAGACCTCTGATAAAGGTCTAATAACCAGAATCCACAAAGAACTCAAACGTATTAGCAAGAAAAGAACAAGTGATCCCATCTCAGGCTGGGCAAAGGACTTGAAGAGAAATTTCTCTGAAGAAGACAGGTGCACAGCCTACAGACACATGAAAACATGCTCATCATCCTTAATAATCAGAGAAATGCAAATCAAGAAAGACATTTTGTAAAGATATAGCTACCACAGGTAGTGATTCCTCTGATGGATCTGGGCAGAGCAAATTAAAAACCTTCTGGAAAGGATTCACTATTCTAGACACCACTGAGAACCTTTGTAATTTGTGGGATGAAGTCAAAATATCAACATTAACAGGAGTTTGGAAAATGTTGACTCCAACCCTCATGGCTGAGTTTTCAGTGGTTCAAGACTTTGGTGGAGGAAATAACTGCAGATGTGGTGCAAATAGCAAGACAACTAGAATTAGAAAAGGAGCCTGAAAGAGTGACTGAATTGCTGCAATCTCATGATTAGACTTGAATGAGTGAGGAGTTGTTTCATATGGATAAGTAAAGAAAATCATTTCTTGAGATGGAAATGTACTTCTGGTGAATATGCTGTGACCACTGTTGAAATGACAATGAAGGAGTTAGAATCCTACGTCAACTTAGTTGATGAAGCAGTGGTAGTTATTTGATAGGACTGATTCCAATTTTGAAGGATGTTCTACTGTGGGTAAAATGCTATCAAATAGCATTGCATGCTACAGAGAAATCTTTTGTGCAAGGGGGAGTCAATCAAATAGGCAAACTTTACTATTTTCTTACATTAAGAAATTGTCACAGCCACCCCAACCTTCAGCAATCATCACCATGATGAGTTAGTAGCCATCAAGATTGAGGCAAGACCCTCAAACAGCAAAACGATAATTAATCACCAAAAGCTCAAATGATCATTACCCTTTTTTCTTTTTAGCAACAAAGCAGTTTTAATGAACATATGGACAACCTTTTTTTTTTTTTTTTTTAGACATAATGCTATTGCACACTTAATAGACTATTGAATAGTGTAAAAATGCCTTTATAGTCACTGGGAAACCAAAAAATTTGTATGACTCACTTTACTGCAATATTTGCTTTATTATGGTGGTGTGGGACTCATTATACCTGCAATATCTCTGAGCTAGCAGGTAACCCCTGTCTTTAACAATGTGGGTTTCAACTGTGTGGATCCACTTATATGTGGATTTTATTCAACTAAATATGGATGGAAAACACAGTAGCTAGGAGATGTGAAACCCATGTATGCATGGAGGGCCAAATTTTGATATGTGTACACATACATGGGTTGCACAGGGCCAACTGGTGGACCAGAGTACACAAGAATTTTTGTATACATGGGAATTTTGAAGCCAGTTCCTTACATATTCCATAAGGTAACTATATATTAATTATATTCTTTTTGTATAGCTTTTTTTATTAAAGACACATTTTTAATGCTAAATTATTTAGTCTAAAAAGTGTCTCTTAAAGTTTCATTAGAATTTGTATCAATTTGCCCCCATTGGATTCTGCCTGCCTAGAAATTTTGCCTGATGTTATTTGTAAAGCATGCTTTCTTTATGTTTGTATTTTCTTAACATATTTATCACTTTATTTTTAACCTGTGTTACTTTACATACTTGCCTTATAAAGAGCATTTAGTTGATCTAATTTTATAATACTTGCCCTTTAGTAGTTATCTTTCATGATACCTGAGATACTTAACAATACTTATATTAGTTTATACTTTTATTTTTGGGCTTTTCTCATTTTTTCCCATCTATCCTTGACATTTTTCCATTCCCTAATTTTCATTATTTAAATATTTTTTAAAAGTAATTTAGGAGGTATGTATATTATTTTCACTTTAGAATAGTGTTCTGTGTGAGAAACAACTAAGCCAGGTAAATGAATGCACCTGTATTTCTCTACTTATGTTAAATAAAAACAGAATTTGTTGAGTCTCCTCTTGTAAGATGAGAGATACAATAAAAAAAAACAACAACAAAGTCTTTACACAACAAAGGTATTTCCAACATACACTCTGACTCACTTGAATCGAGGAATATTACACACAAACTTCTGTTAGCAGCAGTCTTTGGGTGTTTTATCCAACAAAATTTAATTTTTGAAGTCATATAGCTCATTCTTTTTCTTTCTAACTGGTTGCTTCGGATATCCAGGCAACTTACATGCATTTTTTTTTTAAACTGTGAAACTCTAATGTGTAGATTTGCTTTTGTTTTAGGTCTATATTAAGCAAATTTTTTTAGAGGGTAGTGGTAAAAACTGATTTACTTGGCTAGGTGAAGCGTCTGTTTTCAAGGTCTCGATCTGTCTTTACACCCACAGTCAGTGCCTTTGCTACTATCTCTATATATTTGCCCAGAAATATCCTAGATCCTGAAATCTGCCATAAATTTAACATGGATATTGTATTTCCTTCTACCACCATATTGCAAAGACTAACTCAAAGAAATGGGGTAAGAAAACAAAAGTGTTTATCCTGCTGTTCTGTACATTTCCTTTGTTCTCCTGATACATCATGATATCTGGATATCAGATTTCATAGGAAAGTAGAGACAGCCGAGGGCACTGTTTTTATAATTTCCTATTAAACTCATTTCTTTGAAAATGAGGCTTGAGATGCATTGCCTTCAGACTCCTCTTCCATTTTGGTGTGTTTGTTCAGACCACATGGCCGAAACTGAGTCTTTTAGTTGTTCAAGCTGAGTATATTTTTGTTTCATCATGAGAAGACACAGTTTCAGGTGGTGCCTGTGGCTCAGTGAGTAGGGCGCCGGCCCCGTATACCGAGGGTGGGTGGCCGGTTCCAACCCAGCCCCAGCCAAACTGCAACAAAAAAATAGCCGGGTGCGTGGCAGGTGACTGTCGTCCTAGCTACACCCGAGGCTGAGGCAAGAGAATCACCTAAGTCCAAGAACTGGAGATTGCTGTGAGCTGTGACACCATGGCACTTTACTGAGGGCGACAAAGTGAGACTCTGTCTCTAAAAAAAAAAAAGAAGAAGAACACACAGTTTCAATGGAATAACCCTAATGGCTTCTCTCTGTCACTGTCAGCGTCTGATGCGGGATTCCCCAACATGGAAAGTGTTCTCTCTGCTAAGTACTTTGTTGGATGATTTGACTTGCCTCTCTCAGTTAATATCCCCGACCCCCACCTACGAGGCAGGTGATGCCATTATTCCCATTTGACTAACATGGAAACTGAAACTGAGAAGCTTTACGCAATTTTAAGGCCAGGTCCCACGGTGAATATGACTTGCAAGTCACTCTACTGCTGCAGGCCCTGGTTTACCATCCCCTTAATTGCTCCATTGTAGGCACCCTCTTTTTTTCCCTTTAAATTGTGAAAAAGTCTTTAAAATAAGAAGAGGGAGTGATGTATATATATTTTTCGCTGGACTAATATTTGCTTTTCTGTTGTTTTGTTTTATTGTTGAGATAGGGTCTCTCATCTGTCACCCAGGCTGGCAGGCAGTGGTGTCATTGTAGCTCACTGGCAACCTCAGAAAACTCCTGGGCTCAAGCACTCCTCCTGCCTCAGCCTCCTGAGTAGCTGGGACTGTGGGCGCCGGCCACCACACCCAGCTAAACTTTCTATTTTTAGTAGAGACGGCCTCTCAGCATCTTGCTCTTGCTTAGGCTGGTTTGGGAACTTCTGCGCTCAAGCGATCCTCCCACCTTGGTCTTTCAAAGTGCTAGGATTATAGGTGTGAGCCACCCTGCCTGGCCTGGGCTAATATTTTCTGTTTTTCAGAACACAGCCAACAAGATGTTCCTAAAAAACAAACATTAAATTAATTTGGTCAAAGCTGCACATTATGCCCACTTCTAGGAGATTCTGAATTCATCTTATATTATAGGGTCTGAGATGTCTTTTAGCCAAAAAAAAAAAAAAAAGTAGTATTTTGAAGACTTTTTTTAACTTTAATTTTTACTTAATTGTCCTAAATTTTCATTGGACTGCAGAACCTTATCCCCCCCCCCCACCCTTTGAATCCCTTTAAAAGCACAGTTTGGAAAAGGCTTCAATTAAAAGTCAGGTGAAGAACTTGGTACATTCCGTTACATAATTGAATTTTTAAAAAGAAAAGAAAAAAGCAAACAGAATGTTCTCAAGTCCCTTAGAGGAGTATGGCCTCCTGCCTCCACTTTAAAATTCTGTTTCTATGTTTTACCCAGACTCCTCCAAGAGAAGAAATGCGAGGCCCCTGTTTCTAGTCTCCTCCCCTGAGACTTGTTCGTTTATTCAAGTCACGTTGACAAGGTTTTGGCCATCTGTGCGCTTTTCCACCCACCTGGGTCCATTAAGCTCCTTGAGGGGAGGAACTGAGCTTTATCATCTTTGTGGCCTTACAGTGGCCACAGTAACTATTTAGAAAACACATAAATTAATTACATTTTGAATGAAAGAACAAATGCATTATGTGGGTCTGTTTTTCTGACTTTAGCCAACTAACAGCCTCTTCTTTGGGTGACAGTGAGGAATTTGAGAAGCTGCAGTAAGTCATTTATATCATGAGGTTCCATTTGGAAAATGATACCTCCTGTTGTCTAATTTAATTAGTAATTGTGTTTTCAGTTCCAATTGAAAGCCTCAGAAGAAAGGATGGTAATAAACTGTGGTATATGGCATTATTATCGTTATCTAATTATATTTACTATTGTGACAGTTTTAGATTAAGACACTTTTCAAGAAGGAACTTGTCCGCATTATCTAATAGGTTTCTCTCTTGTTCTTCCTTCACCTCTCATGTATTCTGAAGTTCAGTTTTGAGTTATCAGCCTCTTTTGTAGATATATACATTACGACACACACTTTATTAGTTTTTGTTTGATGGTTTTTAAACACATCGCCTAAGGTTATTTGGCGAGTCCATTCTGGATCCAAACCTTGATTCCTTTTCTGAGATGTCACCCACACATTGGTAAAGGCAGTGGGGGAACCAGGGGAATGAAAGCCCAGTAAGAAGCTGGAAGATGTGGGGTCTGCATTAGCTCTACCATTTACTTGTTGCATAGCTCTGAAAAATCCACTAACCCATTCATCCATCCATCAGCATTTTATGGAATCCAGCAGGAATCTCCATGTTATGGAGTCCCACCAGGTTAGATGCTGTGGCTGCAAAGATGAATGAGACATTGTCCCTGTAGAATGGGGAGTCAGACATGTAAACTAACACCCTTAGAGAAATGCCACGGTGCTTTGTTAGACGTGTGCACAGATAGAATGACAACGTGGGGGATGCAGGAGCAATGCTACTACTGGTGGCGCTGTGCAAAGGTTTTGTGGTGGAATTGACTTTGTGTTTGAGAAAATATCACTGAGGGATTGATTATGCTGTGGTAAGGAGTTTGGACTTGAGGCTTCTTTGTAATTTTCTGATGATGGGAGTCACTGAAGAATCAAACAGGGAATAGTGCAGTCGTTTTTATGTTTTTAAAAGTGTAATCTCTGTGAGCCTCACGTTTCTTATCTGTAAGACAGACTTAAATAATATACGCCTGTTCCTCTTGGGCATGGGTTTCTTTGGGTTGCATTTGACTCTTTAAAACGCAGTTAGAATAGCTAACATGCATTCATTACTTTCTAAGCACCTTTATCCTCCTAGCAGCCTCATGAAGGTCACTATTGCTATTACTTGCATTTTAAGAGATGCGAATAGTTACAGAGGCTGAATATCTGACCAAGGGATTCATAGGTAGGATTAGTGACAGCCAGGATTTGAACCCAGGTCTACTCGATTCTGGAATCCTCATGCCTATAGCTGCCATGTAGGGCTGTTAATATGCTGGCAGATCTTTTCATCTGCCCCTCACTTCTCACCTGAAACATCTTGGCTGGTGGCTTTATTTTGCCTCCAGTGACCCTTGCAAAGATTGTTGATGTATTGGAAAGACTCAAGATCAGCACCAAACACGTGCACCAATATTTACAACTATTTAATCGTTGTCTTTAATAATATGGTATTTTATCACTAAATAGAACCAAATTTATGGAGTAGAATATATGACTTTAATTCTTTTGTACTAACTGGGTGCTGAAAACGATGTATGTTTCTATGGGTATATACATAAATCTTCTTTCCACGGTTAACAGAAAATCAATTGTGACTCTGACTACATACATTCTTTTTGGGAGTTCTTTGAATAGTTAAAAATTGAAGAGAATGTAATGAAATGGATTAGAGCAGGGGAAAGATCTTGAATGGGGTAGACTTGTTAAGAGGAATTGCCAAAGAACAGAATAGACAAAGGTGAGGAAGTAGGTTTGGCAAACTCAGCAAGCTCTGCTCATTGAAAAGAGAGTCTGGAAAATATTCTAGAAGTTCACACACAGGCAGTTGCGATCCAAGGACAAGTTAATAGCACTTCTTTGGCAAAAAGTTTATTCACTGTATTTTCTCTGTACTAGGTCACTGCAGGGTGAAAAAAGACCACATTATCTGCTAACCATGAATGAGTGTCTTTAAGGATTGCTGCCTGAAGATTCAGGAGACTCAAGAATAATAATGAAAATAAAATGCCATGTCATATCTTGACCTGTGTTCAGTGTGCCAACAAATAGTCCTGAAAAATGCCAGGGTTACGCATTTTGTGGCTTGGGAGGATCATTTTGATCAGCCTTCAGCTGCTCATAAAAAATAAATACCGCAGTATTCTTTATATGGATTGTTTCTTGAAGATCTTTTAGAGCAAATTTCCAGCTGAAATTCCAGCATAATTTTAACAAAGTTGGGGGGGAGGAGAAAAGGAAAGCTATGCCTTACTTAAAACATTAGGGATGTCGTGCCAGAGTAAAATAATGGAATCATAGAAAATGTTCCATTGAGATAAAACATCTTGTCCTTTGTAGTGGCTGCTTAAGTGTAATTCATCTGCTGTTTGTAGGTTGTGCCTTAATGGGAAGGAATATTAAGGGAATGGGAAAAAAATTCTCCATTAAATGGAAGAGCATTGCCGAAAAACAAACGTATCCCCAATTGAAACAGCTGTTTTAACAGAGGAGATGCTGAGATTTGGGCAGAAATATTTGGGCTGAGATGCTGCTACCTGGCGTGCATGGGGAATGATGTAAGCATGGGATAAGTGGAGCCATGGATAGAACCGGCCTCATGGCGTCAGTTTGAGATTTAATGGGGGTCATCACCTAGCTCCTTAGTTCTCAAACCCAGATGCATTTTGGCATTGCCTGGGGAGTTTGAAGAAAAAAAAATCCAATACCTGATTCTACACCCCAAAATTCTGACTTAATTGGTCTGTAATGTAGCCTGGCCATAGGGAGTTTTAAAAGCTCCCCTAGGGGCTTGGTGCCTGTAGCTCAGCGGCTAGGGCCCTGGCCACATACACCAAGGCTGGTGGGTTCAAACCCAACCTGGGCCTGCCAAACAATGACAACTACAACCAAAAAATAGCCGGGCAATGTGGCAGGAGCCTGTAGTTCCAGCTACTTAGGAGGCTGAGGCAAGAGAATCGCTTAAGCCCAAGAGTTGGAGGTTGCTGTGAGCTGTGACATCATGGTACTCTACTGAGGGCAACATAGTGAGACTCAGTCTCAAAAAAAAACCCAAACACTTCCCCCAGGGATTCTAATGTACAGCACAATTTGAGCACTGGCCTAGACAATGACTGATTTATTTCTCTTCTTTTATTCTTTGCAGCTAGGACAGTTTGCTATAGAGACTTAGGTTAGAAGACTCTGGTGCAGAAATCTTCTAAGCCAGAGAGCCCTGGACTAAGACTGGTTAGAAAACTTCCTCTCTTTTAGGGCTAAAATGTAAGATTCCATTTGAAAAATGAGTGCTGAGATTTTTTTTTCCACCAGAAAAAATACATAAATATATTCTTTCTAAATTCCATAGTGGAGGGGGGGCATTCATGTGCAGGTAGAATTCCCAGGACGGGGATGATGAGTGAGGTGATGCTGATCAAGTCATTTTGGGGCATATGAGCTGCTGTAAAGAACATAAAGAGCTGTAAAGAGCTGCTGTAAAAACCAAAAACCAACAAAATAAAAGACAAAGCCCTCCCCACCCCCCAAAAGAAGAAAAAAAACCGGAGCCCCATTCTTGATTAGAAGTTAAACTGTCAGAAGCACATGCCACAGTGCACGTGGGAGCTTTTCTCTTTCCTCTGCAGGACTCCAGCGAAGGATGCACAATACGGTGTAACACAAATAAGAAGGAGCGTGGCACTTAGTCCGGACTTTGCTGTTAATAAGCTCTGAACTTAAATAATTCACTTAACTTTCATAAGACTGGCTTTTTTCTCAGTATGTGGAACAGGAATAGTACCAACCTCTCCACCTTCCTCTCCAAAATAAGATACAATTTGATAAAAGGACATTAAATTACTTACAAGAAACTTCTTCCCAAGCCAATTGTTAGCTTGGCGTGATATTGAGTGAGGTTGACCTCCATGCCACCATCCCTGAAGTAGCAAAGCTGAGCCGTGGGGAAGGCTTGTGGTTCAGAGCCAGAAATGAAATCCGAGGGGTGGGGGGTCTTCCAGGTGCACCCCAAAGAAGGAAGACAGGTGTGGACATCCTCAAATTGGATGCGCCCATGGATCTCCTGGAGATGTTACAACGTAGATTCTGGTTCCACAGGTACAAGGTGGGGCCCAGGAGATTCTGACAAAGTGCACCCCCCGGGTGATGCGTGCTGGCCCTGGATCACACTCTGAGAGGCAGGGCAGGTGCTCCGTACCCTCTCCGGGTATTAAAGGTTTTCTTAGATCAGCACTAGGAGAGTAAGGGGAGAGGTGGAGTGGACTGAGGGCACTGGTGGGTGGCTTACCAACACACATGACGTGAATGAAGCCAAAGCACAGATAATGCTTGTTTGACTTTGAGTTTATGTGGCCCCAGCAACTTGGTGTGACCTGTACCTGTTTATGTTCTCAACTGCCCTTTTCCATAGATAACCAATTTTTATATACTGTCCATTTTCTGCATGACCTTTGGGGGAGCCTGAATATAAAAATTTGGTTTTGCCCTATCAATTTCTTTCCACTTTTATTGAATTC
The DNA here is from genome assembly GCF_027406575.1 of Nycticebus coucang. Classification (NCBI taxonomy): domain Eukaryota; kingdom Metazoa; phylum Chordata; class Mammalia; order Primates; family Lorisidae; genus Nycticebus; species Nycticebus coucang. The sequence goes on from NC_069788.1 coordinate 94,789,058, forward strand.
TGGTGTGTCATCCTCCTACCATTCTCTGTTTTTGATTCAGTTGAATGTATCTCTGGAGTCTTTGTTAGTTACCTGTACAGCTCTACAGATCTCTTTTACGTACTATCTGGGTGCTCGCAACAGTGTTTTGGGTTTTTTTAATATCTCTTTGTGAAAGTGGAAAAATTATTCAAAATAATCATCTGGTTGACCTCGTTCTCATCGGGTGGTCATTGGAAATGTTGGTTCACCACAGGGTGAAATCAGCTTGCCAACACCATCATACAGAGGATCCTCTAATTATGCTGTTTGCCCAACTGATAGTGTTTTGTTTTTCCACTGTAAGTCAGTGGCTGTGTTGTGTTTCTCTAATCGTTCCGTAATGTTCTCACACATTATTTAAGGTTTGTAAAGTTTAAGAATAGATGTAGTTTTTATGTGTTCTAATTTAAACAGTTTGGAGAGGAAAGAGAGTTTTAAAATATATGATTGTGACATGTTTATTATAAACATGTGAAAATGGAGCCCGTGATTTATGCTGGTGGCATATATATTGTACCTTGTCAACAAGAAAGCTTTTATGTTTATGTGTTTAATATGGTGTTTTCTTTCTTAAAAAAAAATTAGAACTGATGATGTCTCTTGGAAGACTTAAGCACATTCTGGTTTAAAATAGTCCTTCATAACTAGGCTTCTTCTAAAGCTTCCACGGCTTTCTCTTAGAACGGTATACCTTTGCAAACGGAACAGCAGCTGCCCTTCTTCCTTCCTTATTCTGTAAGCCAGTGGTTCTTGACTATCAGGGTGCATCAGAGTCACCTGGAAGGCTTATTAACACACGGCCTGCTGGGCTCTTCCACCGAGATCTGGAGTAGGGCCCCCAAGCTTGCCATTCTCCCAGGCTCCCAGGCTCCCAGGGGATGCTGCTGCTGTTGGTCCAGGTACCACCCTTGGAGACCTGCTGCGGTTTAAGCCTTTGCTCAGTGTGGTTTAGAAGCAGCAGCGTATGGAGTGTACCTTGCTTAGGCATCACCTGGGAGCCTGTGAGAAGTGTAGAATCCTGGGCTTTGGTTCGGACCTACTGAATCAGCATTTCAGCAAGATCCCCTGTGTGATATTTTTGTCTTAATCTTGAGACATCTTGCTTTAAACTACTTGCAGCATCTTGAATACTCAGAGGACAGCACTGAGATTTCACGAATGCTGAGGCAAGGGGAAAGAGAAATTCCTGAAGAGATTAGAATTCTTAAGCGTGTACTTTTTCAGTCAACAACCTCTCTGGCAAGCTGAGGTCAATTTGGTCTTACTTGACCCTTCTTAGGTGAGTTAAATCTATAACTATTCAAAAAGTATTTTTAATTAGTTCCTTAATTCTAGAGACAATGAAATATGTATTTATGTATTTATTTTAGACCATTTACTTATAAAGGTTCATAAAATTGCCAATTGTTTATCAAAGTAGCAGATTTATAATTCTAAAACATCATATAATCCAGCGGAAAGGAAATAACAAGAAAAAGATTTTATGTAAATATCTAGAATATTTAATAAGAACCCCAAATTCCCTCTTCCTGGGTAAAAGCAGAGTCCAATGCATTTTTTTGTTTTAAATCATTTAAAATACAAACATTTGGAATTCTTAAGTGTTGCTTCTTTGAAAGAGGAGACTAGTATCCAATATTGACATATACATTTTCTGTCTCATTTTTCCAGTAATTATAACTAAGAAACAAAAAAGAGTGGGGAGAAATAAACACAGGAAAATAGTAAAAGCATGTAGATTTTATAATTTTACTGCTAAAATGTTTTGACATTGTTCTTACTTGTATGCCCGAGGTAAGCAAAGCCACAGACAAAACAGGGTCTATCCTCTTATATTTATTTAACTTAAAATTTTGTGGGGTAAAATGTTATACGGTTTAACTAGTAATTAATGTGAAACTATATGTGTATACACTCACACACACATATATATGTAATAAATTAAGATGAGACTTAAAGCAATTTGGGTTTTGTGACTTTGCGACTGGTGGATTATGGTTCTATTCCTAGACCCTTAGAGCTTTATGCCTGTCACTCAGCAGGGCTACCTCGGTGGAAATTGTTTTTTTTTTTTTTTTTGCAGTTTTTGGCCTGGGCTGGGTTTGAACCCACCACCTCCGGCACGTGGGGCTGGTGCCCTACTCCATTGAGTCACAGGCGCCACCCCTCTCGGTGGAAAATTTTAAGAAGCACCTGTTAAGATATCAGGTAATCTTTTTTACTGACATAGAATACACTGTACATATTGAAAGTGTGCCATTTGGTTAAGTTCTGGCACTCACCTGTGCCTCCCTGGTAAGGAAGTGATGAAGATGTTCATCACCTGGAAAAGCTGCATCATTCCGGTTCTGCAAACTCTCATTCCTCCTCACCCTCTAACACGTAGGCAAGTAACCTCCAGTCTGCCTCTGTCACTGCAGATTACTTTGCACTGTCTAGAATTATATAAAAATAGGGATGTTTGAGGGATGTGTGTGTCTGTCTTCTTTCTGTCAGGGTGATTTTTTTACAGATCCATCTATGTTGTGGCATGGGTTAACACTTCCATCCTCTTTACTGCTGAGTAGTAATTCATTGTGTGGAGATATCATAATTTGTTTTTAAATTGGTTTTATTATTATTATTTTATTGTTTGGGATTCATTGAGGGTACAAACAATTAGGTTACACTGATGGCATTTGTTAGATAATGTCCCTCTTATAATTGTGTCCCGCCCGCAAAAGGTGTGCTATACACTGTGACCCGCCATCCCTCCCCTCCGTCCCTCTCCTCACTTGCTCATTCCCCTATCCCCCCTTGTGTTAGCTCATCAACTGCCTTCATGTTAGAATAGAATACATTGGATTCTTGCTTCTCCGTTCTTGTGATGCTTTACTAACAAGAATGTGTTCTACCTCCATCCAGGTTAATACAAAAGCTGTAAAGTTTCCATCTTTTTTAGTAGCTAAATAGTATTCCAGGGTATACATATATCACGGCCTGGTAATCTGAACTCAGACCCTCATTTAATCCCGCAATTCCATTGCTAGGCATCTACCCAGAAGAAAAAAAATCCTTTTATTATAAGGACATTTGCACTAGACTGTTTATCACAGCTCAATTTACAATCGCCAAAATGTGGAAGCAGCCTAAATCAGTGGTTCTCAACCTTAACGCCATGGCCCTTTAATACAGTTCCTGTGGGTTGCGACCCACAGGTTGAGAACCACTAGCCTAAGTGTTTTTGAGTTGTTTTGATGGACGTTTGAATTGTTTCCATTTCATTTGCATGAATACCTGTGACTGGAATAGTTGGGTCCTACAGTTAGGTGTATGTTTAATTTTGTAAGAAACTGCCAAAATGTTTTTCAGAGTATTTGTACTATTTTAATTCCTACCAGCAGTGTCTAAGAGGTTCCAATTGCATTACATTATTGTCAAAACTTGGTATGACCAGACTTTGAAAAGTCCAGCTGTTGTAATAGATAACCAATGGTAATATCTCACTGTAGACTTAATTGGCATTTCCTTAATGGCTATTGTTGTTGAGCAATTTTTTATGTTCTTATTTGCCATTAATATACCTTCCCTTTAGCAAAGTGCTTGTTCCAGCCTTTGCCTGTTATGTTGTTGGGTCGTTTATTTACTTGTTCAGTTTAAAAAGTTTTTATATATTCCAGATAAATATCTTTGTCAAATGTGTGTTATGCAAACGCTATCACAATCTATGGGACCAATCAAGTGGTCACCTGATTGCAGTTGATATTATGGAGGGAATTTTTCAATGCCATTCAGGGGGTTGGAAGACTGTTTAGTGAAAGTTATGCAGAAAACTAAGGAAATGCTAACTCTGTGTGAAAAACCTGTACCAAAAAAAGTAAATGTAATTTACAATTAATGTAAGATGTAGATATTGACATGGTCTTCATAATGTAAATGCTGAATATTGACCTGTTAGACACAGTGTTTGGTCATCTGCCCCCCATTCTAACCCTACTCTCTCCTTCCCATTTCCCACTCTGAGGAAGCAAATTCTCTCTATCTATAAATGATGCTTGGAAGAGTTTTGTAAAGTCTTGTGTATCTTTTACTAGATATACAGGGTGCCCCAAAGGTTGCCGTACATACATAGGAAAAATGGGAAAGTTTAGCTAACTGTACCTTTGTTCACAAAATATTCATTATAAAACTCCGTAAAATATTTACAGAATATTTCTCTATATGTTGATGTATAAATAAAAAATGTTAAAAATATAAAGTATAAAATATGAGTTTGTTAATTTTTCCTATCTGTTTGTTTGTTTGTTTTCCTATTGGGCAACCTCTGGAACCCTAGGTGTATTTTTGATGATATGGTAAATGGTATCAATTTTTAAATTTATTTTCTAGTTGCGTGTTTCTAGTCTGTAGAAATACAATTGTGGCACAGTGAAAAAAATAATTTATCACAATCTGTGACTTGTCTTTTTTTTTTTTTTTTAATTGAGACAGAGTCTTACTTTGTTGCCCTCGGTAGAGTGCTGTGGTGGCTCACAGCAACCTCAAGCTCTTGGGCTTAAGTGATTCTCTTTTCTCAGCCTCCCGAGTAACTGGGTCTACAGATCACAGCTACGACGCCCAGCTTTTTTTGTTTTGTTTTGTTTTAGCAGGTCTAGGCTGGGTTTGAACCCACCAGCCCCTAACCACTGAGCTACAGGTGCCCAGCTGTTTTTTGTTCCTTTTTTTTTTTTTTTTGTAGAGACAGAATCTCACTTTATGACCCTTGGTAGAGTGCCGTGGCATCACACAGCTTACAGCAACCTCCAGCTCCTGAGCTTAAGCGATTCTCTTGCCTCAGCCTCCCGAGTAGCTGGGACTACAGGCACCTGCCACAGCACCCGGCTATTTTTTTTTTGTTGTTGTTGCAGTTTGGTGGGGGCTGGGTTTGAACCCGCCACCCTCGGCATATGGGGCTGGCGCCCTACTACTGAGCCACAGGTGACGCCCTGTTTTTTGTTCTTTTAACAATGTCTTTTGAAGAACAGACATTCTTTTTTTTTTTTTTTTTTTTTGTGGTTTTTGGCCGGGGCTGGGTTTGAACCCGCCACCTCCGGCATATGGGACCAGCGCCCTACTCCTTGAGCCACAGGCGCCGCCCGAAGAACAGACATTCTTTACTTTGAAGTCATATTTATCCATTTTTTCATTTATGGATTGCACTTTTAGTGTTACAGCTAAGAGTCATTTGTCTTACACAAGGTCACAAAGATTTTCCCCTGTGTTTGCTTTTAATAGTTTTATAGTTTTACATTTAATTTTGTAGTCCATTTTGAATCACCTTTTGTCTGTGATGTAAGTTATGTATTGAGTTTTCTTTTATTTTCTTTCTCTTTCTGTTTTTCTATCAAGGTTTCATATTGTCTCAGAACCATTGGTTGAAAAAACTCCCCTTCTCCTCCAAATTACTTTTGTACTTTTGTTTAAAATCAGTTGACCAATATAAGTGAGTTTGTTTCTGAATTCTATTCTGTTCCATTAATCTATTTGTCTGTTTTAATGCCTTATACCACAATGTCTTGATTAGTGCAGTGTTATAATAAATCTTAGAGTCATGTAGTAGAAGTCCTCTAATTTTATTCTTTTTGAAAGTTGTTTTGGCTGTTTTGAGTCCTTTGTATTTACATATGAATTTTTCTTTCTTTGTTTTTTTCAGAGACAGGGGTCTTGCTATAGCTCAGGCTGGTCTTGAACTCCTGAGCTCAAGCAATCCACCTGCCTCAGCCTCCCAGAGTGCTAGGATTACATAAGTGAACCACTGTGTCTGGCTACATATGAATTGTTAGTCAGCTTGGCAAGAGAAAATCCTGATGAGATTTTTATTGGGATAACTTTGAATCTTTAGATCAATTTGAGGAAAATTAACATCTTCATCATACTGAGTCCTCCAAAGGACAGGACATACTCTTTAATTTCTCTCAGTGATGTTTTGTAGTTTTTAGCATACAGGTCATGCATATCTTTTGTGAGATTTATCTCTCAGTATTTCTGTTACTTATGTTATTGCAAATTATATTTTTTATTTTAATATGTGATTGTTATTTACCATGTTGTTGTAGAAATATTGCTTTTTGTATAATTATGTGTCTACATCACTTGTTGTATATTGATGTAAGATACATCACTTGTTAGTTCTAAGTTCTTTTCTGTAGATTCTTTGGGACTTTCCACAAAGAAATTGACATAATCTGCAAATACAGTTTTACTTCTTCCTTTCCAATTTGATTGCCTTTTATTTCTTTTTCTTGCCTGATTGCAGGACCAGAACTTTCAATAGACTGTGAAGTAGAAGTAGTAACAAGAGCAAAGAACCTTGTCCTGTTCCTAATCTTAGGAGGAAAGCATTCAGTTTTGATATGATAGTAGCTACAGTATTTTTTGTTGTAAATGCTAATTATCAAGTTGAGGAAGTTCCTTGCTATTGCTATTTCTTGACAGATTTTACCAAGAATAGATGTTGTATTTTGTCAAATGTGTCTATTGAAATAATCATATGACATTTCTTTTTTAGTTGTTAATGTGGCAAATTATATTGATCAATCTTTGTATTGGCAGTCCCCGAGTTACCCTGATGTACAACTCACACAGACAGAAGGGGGCTATCACAGGTATTAGGTAAATGTATTTGTTCCAATATACATACAAATTCAACTTAAGAACACACCTACAGAACTTCTTTCATGTATAACCCAGAGACTGCCTGTAATGTTACATCAACCTGAATTCCTGGAATAAACCCTTCTTGACCATGTATTTATTACTTTTTACATTTGTTATTGCATTTCATTTGCCAAACTTTTTTATTAAGAAATTTTTTTTTTTTTTTTGAGACAGAGCCTCAAGATATCACCCTGGGTAGAGTGCCGTGTCATCACAGCTCATATCAACCTCTAACTCCTGGGCTTAAGCGATTCTCTTGCTTTAGCCTCTGGAGTAGCTGTGACTACAGGCACCTGCCACAACGCCCGGCTATTTTTTGGTTGTAGTTGTCATTGTTTGGCAAGCCCCGGGCTGGATTTGAACCCGCCAGCTCTGGCGTATGTGGCTGATGCCTTAGCCACTTGAGCTACAGGCACTGAGCCTTCATTAAGAAATTTTACAGGGGGCGGCGCCTGTGGCTCAGTCGGTAAGGTGCCGGCCCCATATACCGAGGGTGGCGGGTTCAAACCCGGCCCCGGCCAAACTGCAACCAAAAAACAGCCGGGCGTTGTGGCGGGCGCCTGTAGTCCCAGCTACTCGGGAGGCTGAGGCAAGAGAATTGCTTAAGCCCAGGAGTTGGAGGTTGCTGTGAGCTGTGTGAGGCCACGGCACTCTACCGAGGGCCATAAAGTGAGACTCTGTCTCTAAAAAAAAAAAAGGAAATTTTACAGGTATATTTATGAGGGATATTGGTCCTTAGTTTTCTTTTCTTACAAGTCTTTATCTGGTTTCAGTATTGGAATCATCCTGGACTCATAAAGTGGAAAGAACTCTGACCTGTTCAATGTCCTGGAAGCATTTGTGTAGAATTAGTATTGTTTTTCCTTAAATGTTTGATATAATTCAGCACCGAAACTATCTGGGCCTGGGGTCTTTGTGTGAAGGTTTTTACCTACAAATTCAAGTTATTTAATAGATATAAGCCTATTTAGATTATCTATTTCTATCTTGATCTTTGTTAGTTTTTGTCTTTCAGGTAAAACTGAACACTTTCAGGTAATGTGCCTGTAGACTAATTTATATCTTTCAGAGAATTTGTCAACTTAATTTAAATATTGAATTTATTAGCATAAAGTTGTATATAATGTCCCCTTATACTTTAACAGCTGTAGATTGTGGTGACATCATTTTTCTCATTCCTGCTATTTGTAATTTTTTCTCTTCTTTTTTTCCTAATAATAATGGTTAGAGGGCGGCGCCTGTGCTCAGTGAGTAGGGCGCCAGCCCCTTATGCCGAGGGTGGCGGGTTCAAACCCAGTTGAGCCCCGGCCAAACTGCAACAAAAAAATAGCTGGGCGTTGTGGCGGGCGCCTGTAGTCCCAGCTGCTCGGGAGGCTGAGGCAAGAGAATCGCGTAAGCCCAAGAGTTGGAGGTTGCTGTGAGCCGTGTGACGCCAGGGCACTCTACCCGAGGGCGGTACAGTGAGACTCTGTCTCTACAAAAAAAATAATAATAATACTGGTTAGAGTGTTATCTGTTCTATTAATGTTCTCCAAAAAAAAACAGCCTTTGGTTTCATTGACTTTTTTTTTTTTTTTTCCCCTATTTTTGTTTTATGTTGAATTGATCTCCACTCTGCCATTTCCTTCTTTTGGCTTTGGGTTTCATTTGTTCTTCTTTTTCTTTCCTTTTCTTTTCCTTTCCTTTTAACAGAGTCTGACTCTGTCACCCTGGGTAGAGTGCAATGGTATCATCATAGCTCATTACAACCTCAAACTCCGGGGCTCAACATATCCTCCTACCTCAGCCTCCCTCAGCTGGGACTACAGGCATGCACCACAACATCCAACTAATTTTTTCTATTTTTGGTGGAGATAGATCAGGCTGGTCTTTACTCCTAAGTTCAAGGGACCTTCCTGCATTGGCCTGTCCGAGTCCTAGGATTACAGGTGTGAGCCACTGTACCCACCACCTAATTTTTTTTTTCTTTTGAGACAGAGCCTCACTTTTGTCACCCTTGGTAGAGTGCTGTGGCGTCATAGCTCACAGCAACCTCCAACTCTTGGGCTTAAGCGATTCTCTTGCCTCAGCTTCTCATTTCTGATGAGAAATCTGGTGTTGTCTTTGTCATTGGACTTATGTACATAATGTTCCTACTCATTCTGGGTGCATTAATCATGTTGTTCTTTTGTTCTGATTTTTAATCTTTGTATTTCAGAAGTTTGACTACGATGTGGCTAGGTATGATTTTCTTTGTGTATATCTTGATTAGTGTTTACAGAGCTTCTTAAACATGAAAATGTATGTCTTTAAATTAGGGAAGTTTATGGTCATTATTTCTTCAAATAATCTGGATATTTCATTCTTTCTCTTTCTGTCTTTGTTTTCTCTTCTCAGATTTTAATCACTGTATGGTGATAAATAGTCTGTCTCATGGGCCCCTAAAGTTTGTATTTTTTTCAGACTTTATTTCTCTCTGTCTTAAAGATCAGGTAAATCTGTTTGTTTAGTTTTCAGTAATTCATAGACTCTCTTTTGTCCTTTCCCTTTTGTTCTTAAACCCATTTAGGAAATTTAAAAAATTGTTTTTAGGGGCAGTGCCTGTGGCTCAGTCGGTAAGGCGCCGGCCCCATATACCAAGGGTGACGAGTTCAAACCCGGCCCCGGCCAAACTGCAACCAAAAAAAATAGCTGGGCGTTGTGGCGGGTGCCTGTAGTCCCAGCTACTCGGGAGGCTGAGGCAAGAGAATCGCTTAAGCCCAGGAGTTGGAGGTTGCTGTGAGCTATGTGAGGCCATAGCACTCTACCGAGGGCCATAAAGTGAGACTCTGTCTCTACAAAAAAAAAAAAAAAAATTGTTTTTATATTTCATTTCAGATTTTCTGGTCAGTTCTTGTTTATTATGAGCATTTTTTAATGTCATGTGCATAATTTGTATATGTATGGTAAAAGTATGTGCATAGTTTTAACAGGTTTTTTAAATTATTGCCTGTTAATTATAATATTTGGGTCATTTTGAGGTTAGTCTTTCTAATTGCATTTGGTTTTTTCTTAAATATAAGCTGTATTTTCTTTATATATCTGTATTTCTTTATATTTCTAATCATGGTAACTTGGATGTTGTGAATGGTACATTGCAAAGACTCTGGATTATGTTATTTTTGAAAAATATTGATTTGTTTTGTCTCAGCACAGCAGGCAGATACCTTTAGTAAACTCTAATTCCAACCCCTATCTTTCCTGCAGTGGGCAGCAGCTAAATCCTTGTTATTTTAGTCTTTGTTTGTAATCTTCACTCCATGTGTATAGCCACAGTAGTTTTTACACAAAACTGGAGGCTTCCCCTTCTCAAACTCTCCTTTCTGGGATATTATTTTCACTGTCTGCCTTTTGTAGTTACCTGTAACTCTGTCTTTTTTGGTTCTTCAAGTCAGTAAGACCTTGGATTTCTAGCGAAATTGTATTTTATTTTATTTTTTATTAATTTTATTTTTTTTTTGAGACTGATTCTCACTATGTTGCCCTTGGTAGAGTGCAGTGGCATCACAGCTCACAGCAGCCTCAAACTCTTGGGCTTAAATGATTCTCTTGCCTCAGCCTCCCGAGTAGCTGGGACTGCAGGTGCCCGCCCCAACACCTGGCTATTTTTTCTTTGCACTTGTCATTGCTGTTTAGCTGACCTGGGCTGGGTTTGAACCTGCCAGCCTGGGTGTATGTAGCCGACACCCTACCCACTGAGTTACGGGCACTGCCCACTATCTAAATTTTAAATGCCCCATGTGGCACTGATGAGTGAAAAATCTTAAAAACAAAAAACTCCTGACATGTCACCCTTTGCTTTTTCTTTCTTTTGACTCCCCTAAAGGTTTTGCTGCTTTTGTGTGCCTTGCTGCCTTCAGGTATTCTAGTCTCTGCTTCCTCATTTGGTTCTTTTTATTTATTTATTTAATTAAATCATAGCTGTGCACATTAATGCGATCATGGGGCACCATACACTGGTTTTATAGACCGTTTGACACATTTTCATCACACTGGTTAACATAGCCTTCCTGGCATTTTCTTAGTTATTGTGTTAAGACATTTCTATTCTACATTTACTAAGTTTCACATGTACCCTTGTAAGATGCACCCTCATTTGGTTCTTTTTAAAGCCAAGTTGGTAGTTATCTGCAAGAGGATTGGTCTGTGAGAAACTAACCATTAACAGAAACAAAACTCCCCTCTCTCCTAACTTTTAAAGTTTTAATTCTGGCCGTGGGTTCTCGGATCTCCCTGGGCTTCATTCCTACAGTCTGAAGGCACGCTGCCTCCCTGCCACTCTAGTCAGTCCCAGCCCTCACTCTTCTTTTCCCTTGAGGGACTGTGGGCACTAGTCTCTCTCTTCCCATTGGTGGCAGCATCATCTCAGCTTTTTGTCCCTTTCCACCTGAAGTTTTGGCTCTGGACTCTCCTTCTCCAAACCATCTTCAACACCTTTGCCCCAAATTTCCTAAAACACTACACTCATGGTTTCTGCCTTACTCAGCTTCAGTGGCTCTCTGTTGACTATGCTAGGGGTGGGTGGTGTCCTCACTCATAAATGACAAGACATCAGTAGTTACAGAAGCCCTCATGCTCCTTTTCGCAACCTTTTCCCCACAGCTTTCTAGTTTCCCTAGAGGTAAGGGAGGCAGTGTGAACAGAGGCATGTTACCTCAGCTCCACTCTGAGGCTTTATTTTCAGCCTGTACCACAAACACCTCAGGATGTCAGGAAATGAAAAACGTGGTTTTCTTTAGCTGCATTGGAATCCCACAGGCACCCACAAGGGTTGAGGCCTACCTGTGTGACCTCTGTCCCACCTTAGCTCCCTAGCTCGACCGTTTTCTCTAGCCTGGCCCGGCTTTCCTGAAGCTGGCGTGCCATACGTCTTTAGTCCTCTGTTGATGAGCGCTCACGAAGAACTCAGGTTTCAAGGCCCAATTCCAATGTCTAATTTCTTTCTCACTTGAAAATTTCCCTGATTGCTAGTGTTGAAATTCCTCTCTCTCTATGCTGAGCTCTTTCAGTAAACTTTTTAAGTTCATTAACATAGTTTTATTGCAAGTAACAGACTCCTTCACACAAACTTACTTTTTTGTGGCAAAAATGGGGTGTGGGGGGTACTGAGAGCATATTTAAGGATATTTAGATGTCTAATTTGCTACTTCTATTTTCTATATCTGAATTCTGTGTCCCCAAGAAAGGTTGGGGACTGGACTGGCTTTAGTCACATGACTATAAATATGGCAGCCTGGTGTAGGGGGTTTGAGAGATCTAGAGGCCAATCAAAGGAAAAAATATGACCTTGTGGCTCAGTGCCCATAGCTCAGTGGCTAGGGTGCCAGCCACATCTACCAGGGCCGGCGGGTTTGAACTTGGCCTAAACCTGCTAAACAACAATGACAGCTATAACAAAAAAATAGCCAGGCAATGTAGTAGGCACCTGTAGTCCCAGCTACTTGGGAGGCTGAAGCAAGAGAGTTGCTTAAACCCAAGAGTTTGAGGTTGCTGTGAGCTGTGATGCCATGCACTCTACCAAGGGCGACATAGTGAGACTCTGTCTCAACAAAAAAAGAAAAAGATATGACCACAAAGTGGCAGAAGCATATGGAAGCTTTTTTGGGTGGTACACTTTGACAGGTTTGCATGCAGTGAAGTCCCTCATGGTAAGAGTCTGTTAAAGGTCAGAGGGAGGGCAAGGGAACTCCCAGGGGATAGGAGGATGGGGCCCTATATGTGTCTGGATGATTTCTATTGCTCAGGAGCATGGCAAGGAGTCTCTGGGTCAGATTGCTCTGGAGGCAGTAGCTGCTTAGGGTCTTCTAACCACAAGACTGTATCTGTTAATGCCCAGCAGATGCCAATGGTAGTTTTGTGTGATGTACAAAGCAGGCAGCTTCTAAATGGCTAAATGTTGACGGCTTTGGCTATTTAAAAAATTACTGGATGTATAAAAATTTGAGTTTGGCATCAGCAGAGGTAACGGGGTTCAGCATTCACTGAAGAAGTACCCAGCACAGGAGCCAATGTGCATGGGCCATCTTTGGCTCAGTTGTCTAACAGGTTCACCTTTGTTGATCTTGGTAGCAGGGAGAAGAATTGAAAGGAGGAGGAGACAATTTCCAAAGAAGGCTGGGCCTGGGGTGGCTCCTGTGGCTCAGTGAGTAGGGTCCCTGCCCCATATACCAAGGGTGGCGGGTTCGAACCCGGCCCCAGCCAAACTGCAACAACAAAAAAAATAGCCGGGCATTGTGGCAGGCTCGTATAGTCCCAGCTACTCAGGAGGCTGAGGCAAGAGAATTGGCTAAGCCCAAGAGCTGGAGGTTGCTGTGAGCTGTGACGCTACAGCACTTTACTGAGGACGACAAAGTGAGACTCTGTCTCTAAGAAAAAAAAAAAATGAAGGCTGGCCATCTACAATTGCTCTTCTGGCCCTTGTCAAAATCTTCTAAGCACTCTAGATGCTGGTTTATACACTATCTCCTGTCAGCTTTATCCTGCTTTACCTGAAGTACTCTGTACCTTACCACGTGTGGTAAATGTGAGATCGTGTGTGTGGAATGCATGAACGTGTTTCTCCTCTCTGAAATGCCCTGCACCTGTCTAAAACCCACTCAGGCCAAGTGGGTCCTCACTGCTCTGTATCTCCTTTTCCTGGGGCTCCAGCACCTCCTTCTTGTCACTCCTTTGACATTTGGCATCTTCTGTGGCTCTGGTTGTAGCCCTACCAAGATCAGCAACTGCTGGAAGGCCTAGAAGATGACATCTATTTCTTTAATCTTTTGCATCTTCAGAATCCTGTCCTGCCCGGGTGTGGGGAGTAGTAACCTATGTGGTGGGAGTGCACACTCGCTGGGAGAACCTGATCCTCAGGTTGAGCAGACTGTAGAACCGTAGTCTTCTTCCAGGAAAGTCTTGGTAGTGGCCAAGAAGACAACCACATGTGACAACCTTAGAGACAACAGCACACACAGAATGTCACGGGATCAAGCCAGTCTTGGGGAGAATGTGGAGGAGAGAAGTCATGCTTTTTTGAACAGAGAGGTCAAAATGACAAGTTCAGGGCTTAGGCTAAGAACATAGACTCTTGGCTAGAGCATGTTTTCCACAGGATGTCTGCTTTCAAAAAGCTACTAGAAGCCTGACACTCAGTGCCTAGCACAGAGCTTTGCCTGAGCTGAGAAGTTAATGAATATCATGTTTTCCCAAGTCCCAAGCGGCATTTTAATCATGGAAGTCAGAACTTTTATTATAGCAGAAAGACAAGTTATTGCATGTAGAATACTGTGTGCATTCATTCCTGAAATTTTGTTGGTTTATTTACTTCTACACCTTAGACTAGTGGAAGCTTCCGTTTCCATCTGGGCTGTGTAAGGATATAAAAGATTAAAGTAACAGAGAGAGCACAGAGAAGGGAAACTTTAGCCAGATCTCATTTTTCTAAGGTTCTGAGTCCCTGTTGCGTCTTATCTGCACAGAAAACCATCTTTGCACTTATAGTATCTGTACACAAATAAAATGCCCTTCTGTGTGTCAGGGCCTCACAAACAATGCTCTGTACTCTGCTCCCCCAGGACGCATAACTTGCTGATGAAATAAACTATTATTCTTTAACAATTTGGATGTTTAATCTCTGGGAGCTTTTTCCACACCTGGTGGCATTTTGAAAACCCTTCAGCCACTTCAAGTGGTATGGCTTTTGACCAAAGCTCTGGCGGAGATGAGGAATACACCCGCCCCTGGTTCCAAAGGCAACAATGCTGCCACAGTTACAGCCCTTTAAATGCTCCTCAGGTACCCACGGCTACAGGAAGGGTTCACGCTGCAGCTTGGCACCCTCCGCCGTCATTATGTGGCAGTCTGAAAACCCAGCCTTCAACTTTTCATCGCACGTGTTATTTTAACAATTGCGCATATTTGAATACATTCTGACTGTTTGATTTCCACCTAAACAGTCTTAACTGTATTTAAAGCCCTTCTGAAATGTAAAACCTAATACTTTTCTAAATGACCGTGTGTGCTGTAAGTTGACAGTGGTGGCTTTATTCTTAGTGGCTGTAAATCCTTTCTCTGCCCTTGCCTGAGGTGGATTGCAGATCTAGAACTGGGGCCCTTCTGAAGAAGCTGGAGCCCTCTGAGCTGTGGATGTTTTAGCCACTGCTTTGCTGTCAAAATGACAAACAGATGGCCATCAATTTAAACTCTTGGGCCTCTCCTCTTCTTTTAAGGACGGTGCACCAGATACAGGGGAAGCATTGAATAAAGTGAAGCTAGAGGAATGGCAAAATGCACAGATGGATTGGGGACTATAAAATTCCTCGAAAGCACAAGCTGAATGTGTGATGAACTAAAATTAAATGTAGTTGTGCTAGGCGGTGCAAGTAGCGGAAAGAGTGTGTCCTCACAATCGGCGCAAGCTCTGCTCCTGATAATGTACGTGACCTTGACCAACCTCTCTGGGCCTCAGTTTCCATGTCGGTAAAGTCTGGTTGCAGTGGATAATGTCTGTTTTTAAGGTCGAAGACTCTGTGATAAGGAACATTCTTTGGTCATTTTATCACACATAATTGCGGTAACATTGCTATTGTCTTGGCATGTAATTCATGCCAAGGGTCACCCCCGATGTGTATGTGTTAGGGGGGGAAGGTGAGGATAGTCATCTGTTTACAGACCCACACGCCAAGGTTTCACCTGTGATTGATGTTGAGGCCAAGGGCAAAACCATTTACAATAGCGGGTTGCCGTTGAGACCTGCAGCAGCAAAGCACAGGGAGAAGCAGAAGGTCCCATTGTTCTGGGCAGCTCTAGTCTGTGGAGTGGGAGTCCAGGGCTTCGAGGCTCAGCTGCTAGGACAGCTTCTCCCTTCCCCCATCCCTCCTTTATCTCACACTCACCACTTTCTTCTTTCGCGGGCATCTCCTTTGCTCTCACTGGTCCCATTATTATCTAGCATCTTCAAATGGTTCTTCTGCAGCCCTTCCTAAGTTAGCTGCTTGCATCCCGGAGGAAACAAAGAGTGATGTTTCCTTCCCTTCTAGTTCATGTGGAAATACTGTCGACTTTTCTAGGGTGTAGGAAAGGACTTGCGTGTGTAAGAAAGAGAGAGAAGAGAGAAAGAGAGAAAGAGAGAGACTGTTGGAGTTGGTGCAATAGTGCAAAGGGTTTTGAGATTAAAAACAAACTAAAAAATGGTAGTATTCAGAACTGGCTGAGACACTGGGGAAGCCGAGTTTGGGAAGTAGTTTGGGGAAGCTGTGACTGGTTAGTTTCTTTTTTAACATTTGTTTCACTCTTATCACTCTTGATGTGTGAAAGTTAACCCCCCCATACCACCTAACAAGGCTTGCTTCACAGTCCTGA
The DNA here is from genome assembly GCF_027406575.1 of Nycticebus coucang. NCBI lineage: Eukaryota > Metazoa > Chordata > Mammalia > Primates > Lorisidae > Nycticebus > Nycticebus coucang. The sequence continues at coordinate 94,805,114 of NC_069788.1, forward strand.
GGGGGATTAGAACCTGCCACCCCAAAGTATGTCATTTGGGCGTATTGGTTGTTCTGAGCTGAAGATAGTTGAGAAACAGCAAAGGAAGGAAGGGGAGGGGCTCTGTGCCCTCCCCCTTTCACCTAAAAATGAAGCATTAATTTCCCATGGGAAAGGTGCCTTCCCTGAACCTGGAGGAGGGGAACATTTTTTTTTTTTTTTTTGTAGAGACAGAGTCTCACTTTATGACCCCTGTGGCCTCACACAGCTCACAGCAACCTCCAACTCCTGGGTTTAAGCGATTCTCTTGCCTCAGCCTCCCGTGTAGCTGGGACTACAGGCGCCCGCCACACCGCCCGGCTATTTTTTAGTTGCAGTTTGGCCGGGGCTGGGTTTGAACTCGCCACCCTCGGTATATGGGGCCAGCGCCTTACTGACTGAGCCACAGGTGCCGCCCCAGAGGGGAACATTTTTATCACTGGAGACAGGGAGTTGACGCAGATGAGTCTGTATAAACAAACCCTCCTAGAACAACCATTAGCTTCCATGGGTTTCTCCCATTTATTTCCTAGTAACTTTACTACAGTTTTCTACCCCAAATTCCAACCACCTTTTGTCTTGTCCAATCTTCATAATATATTGCTCTTTGTTAAAATGGTATATTTAACTAAATGCTTCTTTGGGGTTTTTGCTTCTTTCCAGAAAGTACCCTTGCCATGTCAAAATATTAACAATGCATAAAATTTGTTTGCTTTTTTCCTGTTAATTTGTTTTGGGTCAGTTCAATTCATAGACCCCAGCCACAGAAGCTAGAGGAAAAAGTCTGCTTGCCTTTCAGTTCCCAAGCAACTGGTCATATCGCTCCTCACTGTAGCTCATCCCCTGCTCTGATAAAGTGCAGATAAAGTTGTTTGTCCTTTAGGCAAATAGTTGACAAGAGGGGTATGCCATTTTGAAAAAGCAGCAAACTGTCCTTTTGCCTCTGGGGTTCTACACTGTTTGTATCAGAACCACAAAACCTCCCTATGCATGTGTTAATTTAGCATTAGAAGGGAACCTGAAGGCTTCAGGGCAAACTGGACTCTGAATGAATGTAAGTTATAATGTGTAAACCAGGCAGTTCTGCTGAGATCCTTGACTTCTAGGATGATTTGAATGGAAGTCAAAGAACTCTCTAGACACTCATGAATACCCGTAATCCTGCCTGGCCAGGTATGTACCTGTGGGATAGAATAGGAACAGAGGAGGCCTTTAGGAAAAGGTAGGTGGTAGTGAACTTGATTATTCTTTTCAACCTACAACTTTAAAATTATACTTATAGACACCATAACATCCTGTTGCTCTGATTGTGACTTGTGTTCAAGGCCCTCTGGGAGCCAAGATGGAGCTGCCTGCTCCCGCACACTGGTTTCCTGTGTGATTGCAGACACACACTGGGGAGGTGTATGGTCAAGGTACAGAGCAGCTTGTAGCGGACACACAGCCTTGTCTGCTTAGCTGTCACTGGCTCCCAAGAAGGTCTGACTTCATCTTGTTTTTTGGATCTTGCAAGACTTATTCAGGATTCCTGTTCTGCATCTGGAGCTGAAGCTATTCTCAAATCAGAACACAGATTCCGTTTGTAAAGAGAAGCAGCATGCAAAGAGTGTTGGCAGTGAGCAGGCAGGCATGGATTCCTATCCCAGCTCCACCAACAACTGGCAGTAACACTGATGCAAGTCACTTAACATCTCTGAGCCTTTGGAATGAGGAATTTCCCATCCTGCATCCTGGTTTTCTTGAATCGTTCCCATTGTGCAGAGGGAACGGAGGGAGGCCCCTTTCCTGGGGAGGTCAGCCTGCCGAGTTTCACCTGCCTTTCCTCTGTGTGGTCCCATGAGGGGGAAGGAGCAGGAATCCCACCAGGCTGAGGGGGAATGAGAGCTGGAACATGTGGGGAATTCCTTTCTCCATGGAGCCCATAGTTACGTGCCAGGATAAAAATATCTCCTACCATCTGCAACAATGGCTCCTTTTGATATCTTGAAGAAATAGTTTCTTCAGATGAAAAAAATACTATTTGTATCAGATGTAAGCAAACAATTCATTGGAGTCCTTGAGGGTGATGGTTGGCACTTTGAAAATTTCATTAAATATTAAATTCTTTCTGGGCGGTGCCTGTGGCTCAAGGAGTAGGGTGCCGGTCCCATATGCCGGAGGTGGCGGGTTCAAACCTAGCCCCGGCCAAAAACCAAAAAAAAAAAAAAAAAAAAAAATTCTTTCTTTATTCAACAAATATTTAAGTGCCTATTATGTGCCACACACCGCGATATAGCAGTGAGCAGGCAGACAAAATCCTTGCTTTCTTGGGGCCGACATGCTAGTAGGGCGGTGGACGAGGAGCAGAATAAATAATACATGTAATTTGCAAATAGTCGTAAGTGCTGTGGAGAAAGATGAAGCTGGGAGGGGGTTCCAGGAGGTGCAAGGGTGGGCACTGTAACTTTAAACCAGAGGGGCCGAGCATGCTTCCTGCACTGAAAGAATGCAGAATAGTTGATGTTTAGCAAGCACGAAGGTCTTGAAGGGTGCCCAGCCCAGCCCAGCCCAGGAATAGCCAGGGGGCCGAGGTGGGTGGAAGAGAGTGAGGGAGGGGAGAGAAGCAGGAGTTGAGCTCAGGGCAGTGACAGTGGTGCTGGGGGCGGACACCAGATGGTGTGAAAGCTGGGGGGAGGATTTTGAGGGACATGCCATGTCATGTCAATAGGGCTGGTCAATAATGGTCATTATTCTTTCCCATGTGCAAAGTCTATCATTTGGAAAGGGAGAAAAGCCTAAACTCATAAGGGCCCAGCAGGTTGTGATGTTCTAGATCCTTCTACTCAATGTGTGGGCCAGGGGACAGCAGCCTGGGCACCCCTGAACACTCATTAGAAATGCAGGCTCTGGGCGGTGCCTGTGGCTCAAGGAGTAGGGCGCCGGTCCCATATGCCAGAGGTGGTGGGTTCAAACCCAGCCCTGGCTAAAAACCACAAAAAAAAAAAAAAAAAAAAGAAAGAAATGCAGGCTCTCAGCTGTACCCCAGCCCCACGGGTTCAGAACCTGCATCGCATGGGGCCTGCAGGTGCTCTGTGGCACGAGAACACTTGAGAAGCTCTGCTCCACCGTTGTCTCTGTGGCTTTGGGTATCAGAAGTCCTGGGGGCTGCTCCAAGCAAGCCCATCTTCTCTGCTCTGGGTGAACTTGGGAAGGCTCTTTATTGCCTGTTGCCCTCATTTTCTTCACCGCGTGACCTGCGAGGTTAGAGTGATGCTGCTGTTCTCCACTCTGCCCAACACTTCTGTTCTTCCGAGAGCCGCCATCCACATCCCTTTCCCTGTCCCTCAGACCTCACTCTCTCTGGGGCTGCATAGATCGGGAAGGTGCATGTGGAAGCTGACCCTCTGGGCTCTGAAATTTCTAGGCCATCTCTCTTCAGTGCATCCAGAGAAGATATTCTTACCTTGTGCATAGTATTTCAAACACGCAAAGTCTGAGCCTTCTCAGACTTGCAAGTAGCAAGTTCATGTCTGCTTGCTACTTGCCCATCTTCAGTAGGGCAGGTGCTCTGAGCTGAGCTACTGGCCTGGCAACTCACCTTAGACCAACCTCCCACTATCTTTTGCCAGGTCCCTTCTGGCCCCAGTGGTTCCAGATGCAGGAAGGCTGGTTGCCTTTGAGGGTTGTCATGATGAATGTAGATACTACATTGGATTGACTGGTCCGTGTTAGGATCTGGCATCAAATAGTCAGCCTACCCTCTTCCAAAACAAATCACACAGCTCTGCGGTGTGGGTTATAGAGCCTGGAGTCTCAAGGTTTTGGCTTATTTATTATTCACATCTGAGGGATTTGGACAAATCACTTCACATGTATAAATATTAGGCTATTTATTGATAAAATAGAGTTATGGTCATTTCTACTTCACAGGCAGGCTATGGCGCCTTTATTCTCTAAATGCTTTTGAGAACCGTCCTTAAATGTACGTTTCTGGGCTTACGTCACTACATACTAGCATACCTTGTTTGCTTTTTTGTTTTTTTAATGAGTGTGGAATCATCTCCCTCCTTCTGTTCATTTAATGACTGCAGCAGCCATGAGCAGATAGAGGCAAATGCCTTTTCACGTTACTCACGGATTCCTGTGGGTTAAGAAATCAGCGAGGCACTGACCTTTCCTTGCTGTTTCTGCATTAGTCACACTCTTCCCATTGTTTGTGGATGTCAGCAGCACGACCTAAATAAAGTTAGGGTCGATCTCTTTCAGAATAAGTTTGGGTTTTCTCCTTACAATAAAGTTAAGGTAGCTGATGTATGGTCTGCAATCAAATAGAAAGACCTTTTCAGCAAAGCCCTTGCTCAAGTATGGAGTTATTATTGAACACTGGTTTCGGGATGTGGTCAAATTCTCAAATTTCTCAAGTGTTACCTGGCCTGCTAAGGACTCTAGTAGAAAACAGTCCCCATTTGTCACTGCCTTTTTCCATTGGTGGGGCAACTCGATAGCTCCAATTGCTTGCATCTTACCTTACCACCTTGGAATTCTAGATTAGCCCCATGCTTAGTGTGCACAGATATTTTTCAGATCTGTGCCATTGTGCTACGAGGTGGCTTTCTGGGCTAAACTGACCGACTGCTTAATTCGCTGTAGTCCATACTGCGAAGAGCATGTGGGTTCAACAGTGTTTCATTAACTGTGTAATTTTAGGCAACCTACAGACTGAAGCAGCCAGCAACAGCCACCAAAACTCCTTTGGTCTTGCAGCCCTGATCTAGTTTAGGCTGCAGAGATAAGATTTGACGGTCTCAGTGCAGCCAGGCAGAAACCACACAGGGAGCTAATCCAACCCTGGCCACACCTTATGTTGTAGTTGGTTGCCCAGGATGGAGATCATCCTAGATCTCTGGGATGCATAAAGTTCTGTCAAGGAAGAAAGTGCTCTATGACAAGTTCATGTCTGGTTCATCAGCTCCTGGGGTGAGTGGGGATTGGGTCCAAAAGCCCTGGTGTCAGGTCTCTAGATGGGCTAATTGAGGTAGGGAAGTGGTAACAACCAGTCCTGTGGGCTGTGGGTGCTGTGAGAGGGAGTTGGTTTTGGTAATGGTGGTAAGATTATGATGTGTTATCTTAAACAGTCTACAATACCAAGAAAAGGGTCTCTTCTAACTAATGTGAAGCCGCTTCTCAGAGATTTCTCCCAGACCTGGGGTTTTGATGAGGGTGAAGGTCTGGACGTGAGTGGTAGGGGAATGGGGTGCAGACATTGCTGGCTTGCCTGGGCTGTTGGGGACCTTCCAACACTGTCCTTGGGCGGCACTGTGGCACTTGGCCCAATTCTGTCCCCTCTTTTCTTTTTTGAAACAGAGTCTTACTATGTCACCCTTGGTAGAGTGCCATGGCGGCACAGCTCACAGCAACCTCAAACTCTTAGGTCTAAGAGATTCTCTTGCCTCAGCTGCCCAAGTAGCTGGAACTACAGGCACCTGCCATAACGCCTGGCTATCTTGTTGTTGTTGTCATTGTTGTTTGAACCCGCCAGCCCTGGTGTATGTGGCTGGCACCCTAACCACAGAGCTACAGGCACCCATCCAATTCTGACCCCTCCTTAATGCCCCGGGAAGAGATCAAATGTATACAGATGGGGGCAGATGGAAGGATTAGTCCACTGTGAATTCTTGCCAGGACAGATCCAGCAGAAATGCTGTTGCTTTGCTCTCCTATATTACCAACAAGCAGGTCAAAGACTGCGGACTTCTCTCATGAGTCTGCTATCCACTTCCCATTTTCAAATGGATAGGAATCAACACATTCGGCATTTGAATACAACCACCCCATGGCAGTGCCTGTGGCTCAGTGAATGGGGCGCTGGTCCCATATGCTGGAGGTGGCGGGTTCAAACCCAGCCCCGGCCAAAAACCACACACACACACACAAAAAAGAATACAACCACCCCGCAAACACATGGGCTGGGTTCCTGATGCATGGGGTGGAAAGTGAGTTAGCACAATGGTATAGATTTCGGTCTTCTGTGGGTTGGTGTTCCCTGAATGCTTGCGGCCACTTGGTTTGTGTACTCTCTGTGTGACCCACATACAGCCTGAGAAAGGCTGGCTGGGCACTGTCAGGGAACCCTTCCAGCCAGTGCCCGGAGGCTCCTGCCTTCCTGGGTAGGGCTATAAACAAGTGTCAGAGTGAGGAGGAAGAGCCCACACTGTTGGTTTGGGACTGGCCATTTCCTTTCTGGCTCTATAGATACATAGAAAGAAGCAAGGGGCAGATCTGATGGCCTTGTTATCAGAGCTTGTGTCTTTTGAAAGTAGCCCTGTGCCTAGTCCTCTGGCTTTTCATTCAATTGCTAACCAAACTTGGTATTTTAGAAACTCTCTTATGTGTTAATATATCGGGCGAGGCAGGAATCATTATTTCTCCCTCACCGGTGACCAAACAGAGCTGCATGCAGAGTTGTCAAGTGACCTAGTGAAAATCACCCACTTGTAACCAGCCAGGCCGCTCTCGAAGCCCCGACTCTGCCCTGCCCTTGTCTCTCAGATGGGGAAGTGGCTCTATCTATAAAACGTGTGGTTGCTATGAATTACTGTTGTTGGTAAGGAAAATTGGAAGCATTCTCATTTCTAGATTACCTTTCAAATATTCAAATTCATGCACCAGGAGCATATGGCTAGAACGTTTATTTTTTCACTCAGATGTCTTCCAATGTGCTTCATTGAATTCCAAATCCACATCAGGTTTGAATTCTGAAAATGCCAACTGTATACTAACTGAATGTGAGAAATGAAGAAAACTTTTATAAATGTTTTTAAAAAAATAAATGGTGATTTATTTTTCTGCGTTCAGATAAACCAGCCCTGTGGATTTCTTTTTTTTTTTTTCCTTTTGGTTCATTTGTATCTTGATAACATTGAGGGAACAATGTTGCCAGTTATTCTTAGCTAAATTTTCTGCAAGAGAGTTCCACAATAGCACACGTAAGACATCAGAGGACAATGGCTCACAAGAGGTCTCGGGCCGCCTCTGCTGGCCAGGAACGTGACTTAGCTTTGGGAGAGGGAGAAGGCTTTGTCATCCTGAGGTAGCGGCATCTGCTATGTCCTCTAAATCGGTCCAGAAATTTTGGCCCAGGAATTATCTGACTCTGTTTTCTTCCCACTTGCGGGTGGGTTGAGTTTGTAGGTGCTGTTCAGTGCTTTTGTTTCTTACCAGGTAAGACATTCTCAAGCCATTTTAGAACTAATACAGGAGGGCTTTTATTGGCTTGGTTTTCTTCAGTTGCGCAGAAAATAAGTCTGAATGTGTGTGTTTTACACAACCTCATCAGAGGTGCCGACACAGTAGAAGGATGCACTGGCCCGGACGTCAGAAAACCGCCCATGGGGGAAGCCTGAAGGCCCTTCTTTTGGGGTCACTTGAAGCCGAGAGCTCCCCAGGCCTTGGGATGCCCCATTGTGACACCCTCGTCCCCCTCCCCCAATACGTGTTGGAACACACCACATGAAATGTAACTTATACATTGTATATCTTCAAATCTAAGTCACCATCAACTGTAAAATATAACATTATTTCATGTACCATTAAGAGAAAAAATGCTGCCTAATTAGGTGCACTTATTTCAGAGACTTCATATGTAGAAAGATGTACATTTTTTAATCAGTGAAATACGCTTTTATGATGAGTTGCACTTGGATAGTTGAGATAATGCCAAATTTTATTGATTTTTTTTTTTTAAAGATCTATTTCTAACATAGAAAAAGCTACAAAGCCCACATACCCACTACCCAACTTTGGCAGAGCTCAGCATTTTGCCATGTTTGCTTTAAATATATTTAAAAAAAAAAACACTGAGGATACAATGGAAGGTCACTGTGTACTCCCCTCACCTCAGCGCTCCTCTCTCCCTCTCCCCCCTTCAGAAAGAACTTCTTAAATTTGGTGCGTATCATTCCTGAACTGGTTTATAAACCTTAACTGGCTATCTTTGTATCCACAAATATGTACAGTAAAACCTCTGTAAGTTGACTATCAAAGGACTGTAACAAACCGGTCAACATACGGAGGTGGTGCCTAAGGGAGGAGGCATACCATACTGATGCGTACATATGGTGCACATCCGGCCTACGAAAATTAGGTATTTAAGGAGGTGGTCACTTAGGGAGGTTTTACTATATTTAGTGTTTTAAAAATATTGCTAGTTGTTCTCTAGTATTCAGTCCCTGCTTCTTCCTTTTAACAGTAGAATTCCCAAGCTTTATGTGAACAACTTTTGTCAGTGACGGCCAGGTGACTTAACTTCAAGCTGACGGTTGTACATAGGCCTGTTGGGTACAGCTTCTGGGTTTTGTCTTTAAAATGAAGAGTAAGTCCATCACATCATTTCTCCTTCTTGCTTCTGATTGGGACAGGGTTTTGAGCTACTTATGATCACACACATGGGAGAAACTCCAGGAGATGGTGGAGCAATAAGATAGAAAAATCCTTGGTTTCTGCCTTCCTATGACCACTGTGCCCCCAGCACCCCCACCTGACTGCCTCCGTCAAGAGCGGTTACGGGAGAGATTAACAAACGGCCAGAAAATCCAACTAATACAAATGGTTTTCATTTTGATCATGCTCATGAGTATTGACTTTTGTATTAAAGACTTCCATTTTTCTTAAGTAGGGAAAATGAGGATAAAATACATTTGTATATTTCATCACATCCTCAGATTTAGAAAAAGGAAACAATACTTCTTAAGGCTTCCTGAGTGGCTAGGTGTTCATGTCCAGCCCTCTAGGGCACCTAACCCCCATTGAGGGCACGTTACTTTGAGCCCACTCATTGTCCTCCGTACTGAGGTAGAGGAAAATCATACATCCTGAGGACACTTAGCTCTTCAGATTCCAACAGGAGACATTTAAGCCAATGTCACAATGATAATTTCAGAACGAAAAGGAGACATTTCCATTTCCAGGAGGATTTTCTTCCCAAATCAGTCTGAGCATTCATGGGAACATCATGAGAGTACCGCCTTTCTGGTCAATTTCTCTTCTCTGGGAGCTTGTCCGTGACTCTTCACGTCTGCACAACAAACAGCAGGGCTACTGCTCCAGGGGAAAAGCCGCCCCTCCCCAGCTGGCAGGCATTCTTTCTAGGTCAGGGTCCCAGGCTGACTGTAATACTTGCTTTCCGAGGAGTGGGTAATTGGCTCAGGGTGTCTGCCCAGAGGGACAGCAGCTGGGTCGGAGCCATTGGAGGGAAACCAGGACCATCTCCAATTTTTTCCTGTCCCATTTTATAGCCCTGGTGACGTTGGATAGGAGCATTCTCCCTGGCTTGTCTCTGATCTCACAGGTCAGTGTGGCTTCTGGCCTTAAAGGTCTGGTCTTTGGTTTCTCTTTCAAAGGGTACTTGAATAGAACACAGGAAGGGACCTGAAAGAGGCTGGTATCATCCGTCCCAATCATGCTGGATACCCCTTGACCTTGAGCCTTATTCTACCCTCTTTGCCTTAAGAATTGGGTTTTCATGTGAATGGTCCTCAAACTTCTGCAGTCCATGCACTGCTTTAGTGTAAACATCGTGGGAACCTCTTATACTATCGGTGCAGAATACTTCAAAACTTACAGCGGAGGCTCCTGGAAGCAATGGGAAGGTGAACACTGCTCTATGTGAGACTCAGCAAGCTGAGCTTTGCTCAGCAGTGCCCATAAATTAGATCCAAGGTGGAAAACTACTTAGCCAAACAATACAGAATGACTTCCCCTCTAGGGCAGTGCCTGTGGCTCCGTGGGTAGGGCGCCGGCCCCATATACCGAGGGTGGCGGGTTCAAACCCGGCCCTGGCCAAACTGCAACAAGAAAAAAAAAAAAAAAAACAGCTGGGTGGGTGCCTGTCGTCCCAGCTACTCGGGAGGCTGAGGCAAGAGAATCACCTAAGCTCAGGAATTGGAGGTTGCTGTGAGCCGTGACACTACAGCACTCTACTGAGGGTGATAAAGTAAGACTCCGTGTGTACAAAAAAATAAATAAATACAATGAGTTCCCTTCTGTGTGGGCTGCAACCTCCACTGGGAGAGTCTTGTGCAGTCCTAGGATGAGAAAGAAAAAGAGACATAAGTAACAACTGAAAGGCAGGGTGTACATTCTACTCTGATAAGATGTCACATTTGCCCTGATAGTTTTTGCAATATGAAAAATGAAAATGAGATGTAAAAGGTTCCTTAAAGCCAGTTCTCATGTTGATTTGCCTAATAACCAGTTCATCAGAAATTCACTTCTATTTTGAGTGTTTTTTTACATTCCTTGTTAGTATCTCAAAAATTAATTTAATTTTGAAATTGAAATCAAGCATATGCTAAAATTTAAAAACAAGCTGGGCGTGTCCTTAGAAGGCTTGATTTTAAAACCTTACAATGCCAAAGAGATGACCCAAAGGAAAAAGAAATCAAAGGCTATTCCCATGTAAAAACACTCAGATTTTAAATTAGAGGGAAATTGCTCATTAGGTGACTGGCTTTAGGCTAATTGACCTAAAGTCAGTGGCATCCAAAAGTCGGCACTGTGGTGCTCAGGGACACTTTCTCAGGCCTTTATTCGTCTTATTTCAGACAAAATTCTAATCAGCTCTATTATTTGGTTTCTCAGCCCCTGGCATATTAGATGTGAATCAAAACAGGAGGGAAATGTGAGCGCCAGGCCACTCTGTGTAGCAAGAAGACCAGCTGATACCCTGACAGCCAGGCAGGAGCAGGAGGAGGCCAGAGGAAATTAAAATGTAAATACAAGGATTAGAAAATCACCCTAGTGTGGGGCCTTTGCCTGTGCCGGTGACCTCTTCCTCCTCCTGCCCTACAAGTCTATGGCTTCTGAGAGCACCTCTTTGTCATAATGGACAGGGGTTCACAATGCCGGCAAGTTGTGAAAAATACTTACAACAGGCCTAATCAGGAACCTTGGACACTGCCCAACTTGTTTTCCTATACAATCCATTATAGAAAGCCTTTTATCAAAGGAGATCAAATCGTTGAGTCTGGAGTTGTAGCATCCCTTTTGAAGGCATTCAGTTACCCCCTGTGCTTTGGGAAGCCCCCCACCCCCCGAACATTGCCCATAGGCTGCTCCACGAACCTCCCAGGCCAACTTACAAATAATTCTTTGGTCTGGGAAAATTCATTTCTAGGAAGTCTTCTTTTACCAAAATGTAGCATGACCAAATCTGTGCATAATTATTGATATCTGGGGTAATTTAGGAAGGGGGTTGTGAATAACCCAAATTATGATGAAATCCACTTTCCATTATCTGGTGGGTGTAAGTGTGGTTAAGAAGCAGCCAGGGGCCAGGTGCAGTGGCTCACACCTGTAATCCTACCACTCTCGGAGGCTGAGGCAGGACATTTATTTCAGTCCAGGAGTTCAAGACCAGCCTGAGTAAAAGCAAGATCCTGTCTCGCCAAAAAATAGAAAAATTAACCCAGTGTGTTGGCATGTGCCTGTAGTCTCAGCTACTTGTGAGGCTGAAGAAAAAGAATCACTCCAGCCAAGGAGTTTGAAGTTACCGTGAGCTGTGATGCCACTGCACTCTGGGCTGGGCAACAGAGAAAGACCCTGGCTCCTAAAAAGAAAGAAAGAAGCAACTCTAACCAGGTAAAAACGCAACCCACAGAATAGAAAATAATTGCAAATCAAATATCTGATGAGATTAATATCCAGAATATAGAGAGAGCGAAAATGTGACCCCAAAACCCAATTCAAAAATGGGCAAAGGACTCGAACAGATACTTCTCAAAAGAAGATATAAAAATGGCCAAGTGCATGAAAAATGCTCAACATTCACTAATCATCAGGGGAATGTAAATCAAAATTGCAGTGAGATACTATTTCAAACCCATTTGAAACAGCCAATAGGATGGCTGTTAAAAAAAAAAAATCAGAAAACAAGTGATGGTAAGGATGTGGAGAAATCGGAATCCTTATACACTGTTAGTGGGGATATAAAATGGTACAGCTGCTGTGAAAATAGTATGACAGTTTCTAAAAGAACTAAAAATGGAATTATCATAGGATGCAGCAATTCTACTTTGGTATATACCCAAAAGAATTGAAGGCAGGGTCTTGTAGAGATATTTATACACTCATGTTCAAAGCAGTCTTATTTATAGTAGCTAAAACATGGCAGCAGCCCAACTGTCTATTGACAGATGAATCAATAAAGAAAATTTGGTGTATTCATAGAGTGGAATATTACTCAGCCTTAAAAACATTCTGACCTGTGCTACAACATGGCTGAACCTTGAAGACAGTAGACTAACTGAAACAAGGCTGTCTCAAAAAGGCACATACTGTATGATTCTCCTTATATTTGGTGGAATAGTCAAAATCATAGAGACAGAAAGTAGAACAGTATGTTGCCAGGGATTGAGGGCTGCGGGGAGGTGAGAATGGGGAGGTATTATGTAACAGATACAGAGTTTTAGTTGGAGAAGAAGAAAAGAGTATGTAGTGGATGGTGGTGCACAACATTATTAGTATTTTATTACTATTGAACTGCACACTGAATTTTATGTCATGCGTACTGTACTTCTATAAAAATAACTGGGCGTGCGGTGGGGATAAGCAACCAGGATCTGGAATGGCTTTCTTCCTTGGGGAGGCTGATTATTGCCACTTCTTGCTGCTCCCAATCCCCCTTTCACCTGCAAACAGGGACCTCCCCCCAGCCATCTCTCTACTTCAGGGCCCCTCTGGGGGCGCGTCCCAGGGTTGGAACACCTAAGGAAGGAAGAGGGCTCAGGGTATTGTGAGCAGGCTGAGATAATCTGCTGTGGGGCAGGTGCCAAACTCAACCCAAAGGCTGGACCCTCTTCTCCTTCCTGTGGAAGAAGAAAATGTGTACGTGAGAGCCAGGAGGGGCATCAGCCTAACTTTGACAACCAACCATGGTTGATCTCCAAACCGATTATTCAGATACTTAGTGCCTATTCTTTTATATGTGTTGTTGTTATAGTTCTGGTCAGTCCTTTATAACCAACTACACTTAGGGGCAGCATGATCCATGGAAAGCCCATTAGATCAGGACAGAGACAAAGTTCAGACACTTAATGTGTGACCTTGGAGCAGTTGCTGACTTTTGGAGCCTCAGAAGAGTGTCTTCTGTGAGATGAGATTATTGACACCTGCCAAGCTAATTCATAGAAGGCTTGTGATAGTCAAATGAAATAACATATGTGAAAATGCTTGAAAATATTAGAGGAATGTACAGACAGAAGTGCCAAGTTCAAGGGAGGAACACCTCTTTTCATTGCTGTGGAGTTCTGCTCCTTAAGTTCCTAAGTACTGGGCGGCGCCTGTGGCTCAATCTGTAAGGTGCCGGCCCCATATACCGAGGGTGGCGGGTTCAAACCCGGCCCCTGCCAAACTGCAACCAAAAAATAGCCGGGCGTTGTGGCGGGCGCTTGTGGTCCCAGCTACCCGGGAGGCTGAGGCAAGAGAATCGCTTAAGCCCAGGAGTCGGAGGTTGCTGTGAGCTGTGTGAGGTCATGGCACTCTACCGAGGGCCAGAAAGTGAGACTCTGTCTCTACAAAAAAAAAAAAAAAAAAAGTTCCTAAGTACTGGTCCTGATGACTTCAAAGGTAATCTCTAGGTGCCTTGCTAACGCTTGAAGATGAGGCTTTCTTTATACTGGACCCTAATGTCATCTTGAGATTGCTTTTAAGGATTGGCATATTTTCTTAACCAGTGAGGTGTATGTGTCTGTTTTCTTTTTTTGCTTTAATTAGGGATGAGTTTATTATTATTATCATAGTAAATAGCCAAGAATGATTCAATTTACAAAAATATTGGAAGATTTTGCTCATCTTTTGTAGTATAATTTTGCCATAATCCCCACAAATAAACCAGTGGTTTCTTTAAAACATGCCAGTTCTGGGTCATGGATCTGCACTTTTAAAGCCTGCAATCGATTGTTTAGTGCGAAAATTGTATTCAAGTGAAACACATCAGCATGCAAATCTACAATGTGGCCATTTTCATCCAGATTGAATATTATTAACCAGCCCAAGGGATATGATGTAATTAAGATTTTAAACAGCTTACTTTTGTCTACTGTGATGAGTAAAACACCCATATTTAAAGCGACTTACTGGTTTGAATAATGGAAAAATGGCCCAATGTGCCAATAAGGACAGATTGTAGGTACAATGAAAGAGTTTGACATTTCTCCACAGGTCCAAGCATTTTTAAGGGCAGAAACTTGAACTTGAAGCAAATAAGAGAATGTTCAGATTTCAGGAAAATCATATTTCTTTCTGAATGATGGCACATTTCCATCTCATGACCTACTTAGTCCTTTTACTATCTTCTTGCCCAGGTTTGGAAACAAAGACCAAGTAGGGACCGATGAAGCACTTGTTGAAGGTTTATGCTTTTGCCTTATTGATACTATTGGCTTTACAGCCTGTTAATGCAGCCCATTTATTTGTAAGGGAGAACAACTCTTAGTTGGCATCCACTTCAGAAAGTTTGCAAGGCCTCCCTCTGCCTTTCAAAGAACTGGTCAGGTACAACATCTCTGGCAGCGTATTTATTCCCGTGCAATTCCACAATAACTGTTCTTCTTAGGTGAGACAAGATGCTTACCTTTTCCATCCTATACACACCATTTTCAAAGAAAGACAAAGTTCTCCCTTTCTCCTAGGAGAAGTTGGTGAAAGAATCCATTGCAGAGCTGTACCACCTTAAGCAGACACCCACCAGGCTAGTTTGGTACCGCGGCTCATTTCAGCTGTCCGTATTTTCAGGTGTACCATATGTATTTAGTACATCATTTGATAATGCTAAAAAAAAATATTAAAGCAGTGTGAGACTAAAGGAGAAAGAAGATGAATGTTAGCATTCCCCTGGGGTTCATGGGTGAAGGAATTAACACAGCGTGGCACTCTACCCTAGCTGTGTTTGTTTCCATGGCAACAGCTACGTACATGTTTCAGACTATCTACAGTGACACAGTTGCAGAAATAGTAGCTTGCAGGTTTCTGATATCACATCAGTGGACAGGCGGCACGCACTATATTAAGTAAGTGTAAAAGAATTTAAAATATAGCTCTGGATTCAGATGTGTATTAGCTCAGCTGAGTGATGTACGGGGGTGCGGCATTCCCCTTCTGCACGACAGCGAAATCTGGGCAAAGTTGAAAGTTGCAAGATTCCAGTCAAACAATTGTCCTTGCTTGGGTAAATATCATCAAATGAAACAAATGTGAGTGAGTTACAAAGGTAAGAAAATGGCCTTGGCAGATGACATATTGAGGAAGGATACTGTCAGGGAACCTAATTTTTTGGAGAGGGTAGGGGTGGGTGAGGAACGAAAGCTTTGGATGAAAATAGCTGAGTCTTAAAGCAAATCTAATGTGCAACAGAATCTTTAACAGCTGCTGAGTTTATGGCAACTAAGGTCTTTGAATGTATCATTGTAGAAATTGCTTTTATATAAAAATGATCAGGTGAGGAGCACAGAGGTTGATTAGATGTGCAGTTAAAGAGAAATTGGGGCTCCATTGTCTTTTCTGAATGCTTATGTAAATATCTCTCTTCTCTCCAGGATGACCCTGGTTTGTCTTTGACATTTGCTGCTACTTTCCAGTACCATTTGCTGGTATTTGTGTTTATATTACGCTGCCACATTGTAGCCTTACATGACTTCAGCGTTGGTTAGGAGGCAACCAAGTAAAGATGATAGACTTTGGAAGTGTGTGACTTTGCAACCAAATTGTACAGTAATTTAGGAGGAGTGCTCAAACGGGTATTTATTTGCATGCTAGATCCCTGCTTTTGGATAGCAGCCTAGGTATTAGGTTAATGGATTTCAGTGTGCACATTATGATTGTGGGAGCTTTCAAGTATGTTGTAGTTCAATTTATACTGAGTTTTTAATGTCAAAGTATTTTTATTTGTGCCCATTATTCAGTTTAAGCCTACATTTGCCTTATAGTTTTATTATTCATGTATCAGGGAAGAAAATGTAAAATGGCATGGTAATTTAAGCTAATCTATTCATTCGAAGAAGATTAGTTTTCTGACCATAGGTGGACTTTTTACAAAAAGTGATATATACAACTCTTGTGATTTCTATGAGACCATTTTTTTAAAATGTGCACAGGGAATTATCTACAGTACCTACTGCAAATTATTCTTCAGAGTAATTATTTGATTAGATGTTAAGAGAACACCTCTGGGGGGACGTGGGGGACTCAGAGCTTCTGAACACCTGGGCACATGGAGGGCTGGGACGGGTTTTGAATTATACATCAAGGACTTGAACCCTGAGATATTTAACACTCTAGTGGAGAGACACATTTCTAAATAAGGTGATCCCAATGTTGGAGTTTCCCATTTATGCCCGTGTGTAGCTTGAGCAACCCAGAGGGCAAGTAAAGTTTGTGTCTTCTGTGGGTAATTGTTTTCTTTTCTCTTTTCTTTTCGAGAGAGGTTATCACTCTGTCACCCTGGCTAGAGTGCAGTAGCTTGATCACAGCTCACTGTAACTGCAAACACCTGGGTTCATGCGATCCTTCTGCCTCACCCTCCCACATAGCTGAGACTACTGACTGTGCCCAGCTAATTTTTTCCATTTTTCATAGAGACAGGGTCTTGCTGTTGCTCAGACTGGTCTGGAACTCCTGAGGTCAAGTGATCCACCCGCCTTGGCCTTCCAGGATGCTAGGATTACTGGCGTGGGCCACTGCACCCGGCCTTATGGGTAATTTTTTAAATGGTGGCTCATAATCAAAGGCAGCTGTTTTCTTGGAGGATGAGCTCCTCTGCCACTCCCTCCCTCCCATTGGTGGAGTTTCAAATACCAGCTCATCTTTGGGGCAGATGGGAGGGCAGATCTGCAGCCTCACATCCCCCAGGACTTGGCCTGTCTGGTGCTGCCCCCATCCATCCTGGTGGGCAGCTTCCTCCTGGGATAGCTGCAGGGTGCCCCCTGCACTTGCCCTGCCAAGGCAAAGGGACCCAATACCATTGGTTTGAGAGTTCATGTGACCTTTTGTTATTGCATTTGAGGAAGGCTGGAAACCTTGGGGTCATTAACCTGGGACTCTGAAACTGGAGATCAAAAAAGCTTCAGTGAACAACTTGGATGGTTAGTTCAACTTCTGTCTGTTTGGAAATGCTAGAGCCAGCCCTTCCAGCAGTTGGAATGTTTATTTATTTTTTTCATCATCCAGAAGTATTTTCCAGTGTAGAAACAAACCAAAACAAAGCACCAGTCTATGTCATGTTATTTTAACTCTTTCATAAGAATAGAAAAACATATAAACCTAAATGTAAAGCTCGAGGCTCAGCCAGTCATCGGAATGTAAAATCTTGGCAGTACTTATAGGAAACTTCATTGCTTCCATTCAAAGGGCCAGGAAATTGATTTAGGAAAAAAAAAAAAAAAAGACAAGTAATTTGAGGGTTCTCAAATACTGGCAGTGTGGAATGAATAAGAGAAAAATGAAGGTGCAGACTGATCTTATTCCCGCTCTTAAATGGTAATAGAATTGTCAGAATGAGCTTTCTGAAGCAGTGCTCATTTGGAGTCCAGTAACTTCTAAAGGTTCCTGTGACCATGGGCTGGTGCCCAGCGCTTTCCACCATGAGTCCCTGCTTTCCTTGGCCCTCCTATGCCCTACCCTGGGATCCTGAGTGCTGTGTCCTAATCACACTTGGAATCTTCTAGGCCTTTGCCCTTGCCACTTCCCAGATGCCTTTGTTCCCGTCTTTATTTTGCAAGGCCTAGCTTCAATTATAGTTCTCCTATAAGACCTTCCTTTCTCACTGGAATGGTTTCTCCATGTTCTTATAACCATTTCTGTGTGTTTGATTATAGCATAGATTTCATTATATTAATTCTGTATCTCCTTAACTAAGATGTAAGCATATTAAAGACAAGGGCCATGACTTTGGAAGGGTTTGCTATACCTAGAACAATACTGTAATCACACTGTTGTATGATTCTTAACTGAATTCTTAAACCCTGTAAGGATAGGATGTGCTTTGTTGAACAATCTTCAAGTGCTTATGTTGTTTGCTTGAAGAGTTTATTGGCTACTGAGCTTCCTGGGGCTATATGTCTGTCACAGCACCAAGCATCTGGACCAGTTAGGACTCTTTCAGATGTTTATGGCCTTCCTGCTGTTTAGCATTGGTCAAACACAGTAACCAGGTGAAGGGCTGATTTTTTTTCCCCCCATATTCATAGAATTCTCAGATTTTAAAGCTTCAAGGAACATTGGTGAGCTAAGCTCCTATTACAGAGGAGTAAAGTTTGAACCAGAATGGTTAAGTGACTTTTCCAAAGCCACACCGTTGGTGCCTCGAGGGTGTGGTCCAGCTGACAACCTCTCTACCTGGTCCTGTCTGCAGAGCCTTCCTGGAAGTGGCCTGGGGTTCACCAGTCAGAAGAGCTTTCTGCCTGTGTTTGGATTGGCTTACTTTCTACATATAAACGCCGCCATCCAACAACAATCCCTTAACCACTCTTTACTAACGGCTAGTATCATTGGGGTAGAGTTAAAAACAAAAGCGGACTGAGAGCTGAGCTTAGGGGGACTGGAAGCTACGCTAACAATTCATTAGCCATCACCTCACTGGGGACACGGCAGCTGCTGAATTCAGTCAAATTCAGACCCTTAAAAAGAGTGGAAAAAAGAAAGCACATACTTTCCAGTGCCTGGGCACTTCATAGTCGGGCCAGCTGGGCGCAGCACTGTGGCAAAAAGATCTCTTCAGCTTTGGAAATATGAGACCCTGACCTTGCAGACGGGGAGACAAATGTGGCTGCGACTGTATCTGATTTGGCCTTACGTTTCTGGGCTCCCTTCTGCCCCCAGTGCTATCAGACATAGCTTCTATGTGCAGACCATGAGGACTTAAAGAAAGAACCAGCCCTCCAAGTTGACATAATAAGGGAGCAGTCTCAAGAAAGATGTGTGTGCGCGCGCACACACGCACACACATACAAGAGCTTTGCATTGGAGGCTGACAGGCTTTTTCAGAGAGTTCTTGGTTTCTATGTAAATGTGAGCTTACTTTTGCCCACAGTTAGCCTGTTAAGGGAATAAAGCACAATTCAGGTTTCCGAGTTGGAAGCCTGATTAATCTCTCTTCCAGTTACACATGGAAATAAATTAGTAAATGGTCCATCTGGGACTAAACTACTGCAGAGATGATAAATTATTGCCATCATATGTGTCAGTGTTGCTGATGACTGAGTTGTGCTCACCAGGGGCTGCTGAGAGCTAACTGGATGCTTGAAATGTTTCTTGGGAGAATGGTTTGGTTGATGCCAAGTTTGTTCCTCAGAATTGCTCTATGTACAAATATTTAAGAGGAGAGCGTCAAGGGCATCAGAAACATTTCACTTTTTTATTTCCAAAGGCCAGTTGAGTAACAAGTGTTAATGAGTATCCTAAAGTCTCAATGAACAGGATAATTCCGTACCTCTAGATAGGTTTGCACTTTATAATTTTCACAGCAACTTTGTATTGTTTTCTTACTTAAATTTCAAAGAAAGTGGGGCAGGCTAGTGCCTCTTGATGGATGAAAAACTGATATTTTGGGGTATATCAGTTTATCAATAAGAGCCTTGGCCTTAATGACTCAGATAATGAATGGCAGAGCTGGGACAAGCAAACAGAGAGTGCATTCCCAAATCCAGCGCCATTCCAAGCAGAGCCTTGCTATGCCGTCACAGTCAGTTTCCACACCCCTGCCCACATCCTCTATCAACATTAGGAAATATTCACCTACCAACATCAGGAAATAAAGCCTTCTATCTATGTCCACGTTCTAGAAGCAAAAGCCATACCTTCTTGATCATGAAAGGTATTTTTTCTCTAATTGGAGATGTTTAGTATTAATTTAACCTTTCTTGTGACTAAGTCACACCACTATCAAGTTGAGCGACAGTATCTTAGAACGCTAAAATTGGAGATGTCTTCAGGGGTTTTTGAGGAGTGGTAACATTTTGCCCTTTTGCAGAATGGCCTGAGGCTACTGTGACTTGTAGATTCTTGTGCCTACTTTAAAATTTTTTGCGTGTGTTCTTCCTCCTGGGCAAACCTTCAGCCATTAATCCTTGAAGCAGCTGAGGTTCTCCCCTAGGGAAAATGCAGTGCAAAAAATACAGAAAAGTAAATTGGATGTAGAACTCTTTAAGTCACCTAGTTTATCAGATATGAATTTCTAAACATAAGCCATGGGTGCCGGCTGGGTGGTTTTTACACATGAAGGAGGAACCTCTAACCTTTTACCTGCCTGTATTTAGAAATAACCTGTCTCACCCAGATCACCTTCAAGTTTCTCATGTAGCAGCCAGACCTGGTTAGTCGGTGCCCTGGAATAGTCCTTCTGCTTTCTCACCCCCAGGCCTTGAACTTTAGCTGTTTCCTGTTTCTTCCCATCAAAACTGTGTCCCGAACTGAGGCACATTATTACTGTCATTGCCTTCATAATGCTTCCCTTAGTGGCGTCACCACCCCTCACCCCAACTAGATAAAAACATCTCCTCTGAAACTCTTTTTTTTTTTTTTTGAGACAGAGCCCCAAGCTGTCACCCTGGGTAGAGTGCTGTGGCATCACAGCTCACAGCAACCTCCAACTCCTGGGCTCAAGAGATTCTCCTGCCTCCACCTCCCAAGTAGCTGGGACTACAGCCGCCCGCCACAACGCCTGGCTATTTTTTTTTGGTTGCAGCCGCCATTGTTGTTTGGCAGGCCTGGGCTGGATTCGAACCCGCCAGCTCAGGTGTATGTGGCTGGCGCCTTAGCCACTTGAGCCACAGGCGCCGGGCCTCCTCTGAAACTCTTAAAAGAAATAACAGTCTGTCTCTCTGCAGGTCGCTTGTACATGGTGTCTTATCTTTCAGAGTGGATGGTGCACTTCTGGGGGGCAGAGACTTTGTCATCTTTCTTCTCTGACTCTTCGGCCTTCCCCAATCCCTAGCTCAACGCTTTGTCCTTAATCGGAGCTTAAACAAGAAGGTAGAGTAGGCTAAATTTATTTTATAACAACAGAACAAATATATCTTTGCATGGGTGGATAAATGAACGACCTGAAGTGTAGCAGAATCACATGGAAGGCTTTGTCGAAATGCAGATATGTGACCCCACCTCCAGATACTGTATTCCGATTCAGTAGATTTGAGGTTAAGGCCAAGAATTTGCATTTACAAGTTCTCAGGTGATGCTGATTCCAGAGACTGCAGTTTGGGAACCACTGCTCTATGAATATATTTCTCAGTAGTCTCACATTAAAGCTCATAGGATAATACCATTCTTTTTATTAGAGAGTTTTTGGTTTGTCATCCCTGAGGCCTAGGCTAAAAAAGTATCTTCCATCAGAAATTATTATTATGCAATCTATCTCATGTACCAACTTTCCTATTTTGCAAGATGACTTGTTAACTATGGCCCCAAAACTTGCAGCCCATTTAGTGAGTGAGTTCCCAGGACTAGAGCCAGAATAATTTCATTTTATAACAGCAGAACAGGGCGGCGCCTGTGGCTTAGTTGGTAAGGCGCCGGCCCCATATACCCAGGGTGGCGGGTTCAAACCCAGCCCCGGCCAAAACTGCAACCAAAAAAATAGCCGGGCGTTGTGGCGGGCGCCTGTAGTCCCAGCTACTTGGGAGGCTGAGGCAAGAGAATCGCCTAAGTCCAGGAGTTGGAGGTTGCTATGAGCTGTGTGAGGCCACGGCACTCTACCGAGGGCCATAAAGTGAGACTCTGTCTCTACAAAAAAAAAAAAACAAAAAAACAGCAGAACAGGGAGGCCTGGACTTTGCAGCCTGTGTACTTGGTCTACCTGGTAGTTCAAGGCTGGTCTGGGGGATGGAACGCTGGCCTTGAGTGTTCACTGGTGCTCTGATGTTTTTTCTTTATAGAGACAAGTGTTTGAGTTGCAACCGTAGTCAAAGAAAATGATCTCTATGTCAGTTGTGGTAAAATAAAATAGTCCTACAGTGTCTGTGGCATGTGTTTTCAAATTTCTGGGTCCTCTTCTGCCCCATGAGGCAGTTTCAAAAACACTCCATCATGAAAGACTCAGTCTTTTATTAACAATCCAGGAAATAAAGAGGTACTGTTACAATCGGCTTTTTCACTGAAGTGCATCGTTTGCTAGAGTCAGGCCAGAGATGACATCCATTGTGGTTGCGAGGGCTCTCTCTGCTGCCTCTGCTTTGCATTCTGATGTCCTATTGCCTTTCTCTACCAGCCTTCAGAAGACCTGCGTGCTCATGATTATGGAGGCCCTGCTGTCATCTCTGTGACAGAGCGATGCTGACCTCGGTTTCCTGGACCCATTCCGACTCAGGTACTCGCACTGGCTTCCCCAGCTCGCCACACCTTTCGTAGATTGCATTGAATAGACGAAATGCCAAAGCTATATTTAAATGCAAATGCCACATTGATTGTTTCTCCATTAAACAGTACCCTCCTCCGCCTTTCCCCCATCTTCTTAATGATCAATTTGTGCAGCTGATCAGACTTGACAATGTGGTCAATCCAATTTAGGCATTAAGATGATTGAAAACATTGAATCACATCTTTATTTAAAATTCTGGTGAGAGTCATAGACACACAAAGCCACCAGAACATTGCTGGGAATTTTCACATAGAAACTCAAACTTAGTGCCTCTAAATTCTTTTCTTTCCGAGAATCCCATATTTTAATTGTATTAATCTGTCTAGTGATGTCTCTTTTAGTTGAGTTCCGTAAGTATTTTTGAGTGTCTATTGTGTGTTGTTGGGACAGGTGGGAATATAAAAGTATAAGCCTGGATCCTGTCCTCAGGGAGCTCGCACTTTAGCCAGAGATCCCAAGATAGTGGCAGATGGTGGTGCTCAGCTTAAAACCAGGGCTGAGCTCTGATGGTAGTTCTCTGGTTCAGGGAATATGGAGACTGAGGATTGGGGTTGAAATAATTAGGGAAGATTCCATGGCCTGGAAAGGGCCTAAGTTGGGCTTTGTCACTGTAGATCATTTGGCCAGGCAGAGGGCCTTGACAGGAAGGCGGAAGTTACCCCCTGTGACTCCAAGCAGTTGGCCGCCCAGGTCTGGGGGACCCTGATCCCATGTCCCACCCAGAGCCAGACTTCTCTCAGGATGCCCGGAGGATTCTGGAGTCGAGTCAGTTGGGAAAGCCCCACCTGTCTTGTTATTGAGGGCGCTTGGCTGGCCATGCCCTTTTGGGAATAGTGGTCACTGCTGCCCTGCCCTGCCCTGCCCTGGCTGGGAACTCTCTTCTTCTCTGGGCCTGTCTGCACCCTGTTCCTGCCTGTCTACCTGATTGTTTACTTTTCTCTTACACACCTGTCATCCTCCGCTCTGAGCCCTGCCTGGCTTGTGTGGCTTGTCAAGGCCCTGGGATGAACCAGGGTCTTTGTGAGGTCAGTACCTGGTGATTCACAAGATGCACTTCTGAGAAGTGGAGTTGAAGGGGAAGAAATAGAAGCCAAGAACAGGAGTTCGTAAATTGACTCCAGGAGCAGATTGAGAGAGTTCTGAGAGCCAGAATTCAGGGAGGGTCTCAGAGCCGAAGCTGCGGCCACAGTCAGGGATAGGGAGTCTGCTACCTGGATTAATTTGGGGATGGCACAGCAAATCCTACCCACCCCTGTTTCTTTTCCAGTGCAGACTTTTATCAGTCTGGATACAGAAACAGCGGCTTAAAGGTGCTACTGAGAGTTGTTGGACAAGGATCTTGCTTTTCCTGTCAGGCCATGCCCTGGCCACGTGCCACTTGCCTT
This sequence comes from Nycticebus coucang, assembly GCF_027406575.1. NCBI lineage: Eukaryota > Metazoa > Chordata > Mammalia > Primates > Lorisidae > Nycticebus > Nycticebus coucang. The sequence continues at coordinate 94,828,901 of NC_069788.1, forward strand.
AGCACGCTCGGGTGTGCAGGAGCTGAGGCCTTTGCCAACTGAGGAATCAGGCCTTCTGGAATCATAGCCCTGGCTCACCAGCCATTGGGAAATGGAAAAACTGGAACAGCAGTATCTGTGTTGTTCTAGTTCTGTGTATATCTCCTGCAATAATTGCCCGATAGGTCATTGCTACCCCTTCTGAGCCCAGGCCAGGGGTCAGTAAACTATGGAAGGCTCTCGGGCCAAGAACAACCCGCTGCCTGTTGTGTACCACAAAGAAGCTAAGAATGGTTTTTACATTTTTAAATAATTGGAAAAAAATTAAGAATAAAATTTTTTGCCTCATGAGATTTATGTGGAATTCAAATTACATTGTCCTTAAATAAAGTTTTACTGGGACAGAGCCATGTTCATGTATTTCTGGATTATCTATGGCTGTTTGGCACTTATATTGGTCAAGCTGAATAGGTATGTTAAAGACCATAAAATATTTGCTCTATGGTGTTTAAAAAAAAAAGTTTGACAACCCCCGACCTAAGCAATTGTGTGAGCCAAGTGTTTGCAAAATTTGACCTGTGGAGCTTTCCCCCTATTAAGAAACTAAGATTGATGGATGAGTAGGATTAGAATAGCAAAGAGAGGGAAGAATAGATTTTCTAGGTTGAGACAGCAAACGTAGTCACATTCTACTTGGACTTTTTACATTTATCTCTTTAAATTTTGATTAAATTTAGCTGCAACATTGAGGCAATTTCATGTTTGTATTGTCTTTAAAATGAGACATTTAGAATTCTTGGATTAACCTAACTTTTGGAACAAATCAACACCAAATTAAAACAGATCTTGCCTTTTGGAACTTTTTTCTTTTTACTTGGCTCTGGATGTGAGCTATTTTATTTTAAACCAAATAAATATTTTGGTTAAGCAGTGAAGGCTTACCATGAATAAGCTATAGCGTTTAATCTCGTGATGTCTTTCCTCATCTGGTAGGATTATATTATATTGTTGTATGAAAACTGTGGTAAAAGTTGGGGGTGTGGGTTCTAGTCTTACAATTTGGCTAAGCCAGGGCAGGCTGTAATGCACTATGATAAAAAGTACAACCCAAACCTCAGGATTTTTAGTACACCAAACGTTTTTCACTTGTCCAGAATTGTATTGGGCCAGTGCGTCTCTCCTGCAGTCAGTGTTTGTGGTTCCAGGCGTCTTCTACTTGAGGAAAAGCGTTGAGAACTCACAGCCATTCTTCAGTGCCTTAGACTAGAAGTGGCGTGGGCTACTTTCACATCCACAGTCCATTGGCCAGAGCTAGTCACATGACTCTGCTCTTTGCCATGAGGCTGGGAAATATGGAGGAGCTCACAGAGTTCTTGGAGTCTCCACTGACCTGCCGCGCTAGGTCACTGTGGGAAAGTCGATACTTTTCTGTGCCTTTGTTTGTTCGTTATTAAAGAGTAATTAATCCAGTCCTACATTTTCCCAAATAACTTTATGAAAAGTTCGAATAAGAGGTCTGAAAACTTTAAAAGATATAATGAATTATAAAATACGTAAGATATAATTGTTACCAAAAAATTAATTGCTTTATTGAGTTTTGAATGGTGATGGGCTGGAGGCAGGGTTATCACACAAGTCCCAGTATGCCTGGAGGGGCAGTTCTAGCATAAGCCAGTGGACCCCACATAATTATCACACAGTCCTTTCTTCCACACCAAGAAATACCCTGGGTTAGGCAATCCATGATATGATCACCCTGGTTTGACCCGTAACGTTAATGTTAGGTACTGTTTATTGAGCCTTTTCTAATGATCAGAGAGTGCCCTGAGATGTTTCCTGCATTGCTTCATTTAATCCCCCAAATAAAGTTGCAAGATATGTATACATAATCTCCTCATTTTATTTAATTAATTTATTTATTTGCAGTTTTGCTTGGGGCTGGGCTTGAACCTGCCACCCCCAGTGTATGGGGCTGTGGCCCTACTCCTTGAGCCATAGACACTGCCCAATCTCATTTTAAGATGAGGTAACAGAGATGCAGAAATGTTTGGCTTATTCACATCGTATTGCTAAGCAGGTGCCTTTGATTTGGCATGGCAATTTGAACCCAGTCGGTACAGCTCTGTGCTCTAAGGGCTGTGCTCTTAAAGGCGGGCTGCCTTGCTCCACCTTTTGCAAATATTGCACCCTTGAACACGTGGGTTCACCTTCCCCGACATAGGCCTGGAAATCTGTTCTCAGACAACACGCTGGTAGAAAGTTACAGTCTGAGCAGTGAGTCCAGCCCTTGGTGACATTAATGAGAAGGCGAGGGAGGGCGTTACTTTGTGATTCTCCAGAGGCTGACATGCACATCCTCCTGGCTTCCCGTTCAGTCCCTTCCTACCACTCTCCACCCTGACATTGACAAGTGCAGCACTGTATTTCACATGGAGAGAAATGATTTTGTTTTGAAATCTGGGGTGGAGTAAAGCTCTAGCCAGTGAAGACTTGCCATGTACCATGCAGTTAATCCACACAGGCACCTTCCCAACACAAACAGCCAGGAGAAACTAAGTTCAGGGAGTTTATTTGCAAATGTGTTTATTAAAAAAAAAAAAAATCTGAACCACAACCAAAAAACAGTTTGCTTGGGGAATATTACCAAACAAAAGCCATTCTACTCATGAGGCTGTATTATAACTTCCCTAGCTCCTGGCTTTCCTAATCAGTGTTTAAAATCCAACCCACAAAATCAAAGGGACCCGTCGCTGAAAAATGAACCCAATGTGGCATAGTCATCTACTGCTCGGCTTGCTTCAAGAAACCCCCCAGAAAATTATATATGTGGTTTCTAAATGTATAAAGAAAACTAAAGGAATTCCATTATGAAAGAAAAATTAGATGGAAATTTCTAATCCTGTCTCGTAAACAATATAGGAATAACTTTAAAATATTCTGCTTTAAGCATGCATTTAATTTGTGCTCTGGGAACCAAATAATGTTGCCAAGATAAAACATTCTAATAATGATTTATGTAAATTTATTTGTACAAAGTAATGGTGTAGTTGCCTATAGCAAATTGCTTGGAATATGAAATGACATTTATGAGGTCTTTTTTTCCCTCTGAATGAATACAATGGAGAAAATGAGAGACTCCGGAAAGGAAAAAAGAAATTCATATTCAAAGTGGAGTCTGATGCCTTGAGAGCCAGAGACGCCTGGACAGGTTATAGGGTGTGAACAGTCAACAAACTCAATTCACCATGGTTTCCTGTGATGTTCTCATTATTTAAGTCATTTTTAAGGACAAGAGAGGCTTAGAAGGCTAGAACCCTGTATCTAGTGATCATAAACAGCTCTTATACCAGAGCTTTTTCAGAATAGCCAGTCACGAATTCTGTTCCTTCTCCTGATGGGAGCTTACAACATGGGCTACAGACAGGCCAAATGTAATTAAAAATTGGGCAATTAATCTCAGTTCCTAGTTACCTAATCCAAGGAAAGTTACGCTTGAGTCATAAGTGAGGCCCACATATGAAAAGACCAAACAAAACAAAAAATCTCTCCTAAGACCTGATTCACACACCCACAACGAGTTTTCCTGTTGGCTGCCCGGTTAGCACCTTGGATAATGGCTCTAGGTGTTTCCCGGAAACATTTAATTAAATGGAAATCCCTATATTTGTGACAGATTTTTCTGGATCCATGCTTTGGCCTTGTAAATGTCCAGGAGAATTTTCCATAACCTGTACTATTTGGGGAAATCATGATGGTGACATCATAGTTTTCAAAGGCATTTCATTTTCTTTTTCCACAGAGCATTTTTAACTTTCCCACTTGGTCATTCTTGTGAGGTAGGTAAGAGTTTGTATCCTAAATATGGGGAAATTGAGGGGCACAGGGGTCATGGAGCAAGACCTCGGCTGAATGGGAGGACAGTTTCCACACCGACATTTGTCCTACCACCAACTGCCACAGACAAGAGAGCTTTGTGATTCTGGAGAGCTTGCTTTATTGAAAACAATTTCAGAGTTTTGGCCCATCCTGTGCCATTTTGGAATTGTACTAACTGTCCTGAGGGAAGTGGGTTTGTCTAATTGAGCAGAGTGACGGTGCAGTTAATTCCTCGGCTGCAGTGGGGCCAAGGCCTGAGGGCTAGAAGTTAAAGCTCTTCAGAGGGAAGGTATAAAAGCTGAACAGGACTTTAAAACTGCATAAAACAACACAGGCTTCGAGGAAAGAGGGAAGGCATAGGTTTTCAGCAGCTCCAGTTATAGTGTGTGTTCCTTCTAAGCTGTAGTTTCTGGCAGGGCTGATTTTAATGAAGTGGCCCAGGACCCCACGGTAAGGCGGGAACGCCAGGGAAGACTTTGAACCATAGCTTAAGACCTCAGCCCCTCCTCTTTCTAGCTGCCCAACTTTGGGCATGATTTCTTAGCTGCAGATTCCTACAAAATAAGGTAAGGTATCTGACCTCCATCTTCCCATCTGTAAAATAGGGATTATGGATATTGATCTTAATAGAGATGGTGTCTCTATTAAATAAATAAAATAAAATAATCCTTACAAAGCATTTGGTACAGTGCTTGGCAGATAATAAACAGTCTATGACAGCTCTTAAAATTATTATTATAGTTGTTATTCCCTAAGAATGTCTGGTGCTAACTGATAATTGAAAACGAGAGTCAAATCTATCTTTGATTTAGTGGGAATTAATCTAAAAGATGACTAACTCAGTTGTTTTTGTAGACCAAGATAATAAGGTGAGTATGACATTTTGTGCATTGTTTCATTCACCAAACAGTTCCTGGTGTCAAAGATTCTTTGTAAGCTGCCAGAGATATGTTTGGAGATTCAGTCACTTCTCAAGGGATGAGGGAGTTTGATTATTTCATGTTTGTTTCATTTTTTTTTTCTCTCATTGTTCTCTTTATGATGATTGCCATAAAAAATTGACTAGATAGGTATTTACAAAAGGCAAATAAGGACTGCTGGGCCACTTTAATATGGTCTTTGTCTTCCAAGAATTCAGAAGTGAATGAAGCTGGTCTAAAATGCTATTTGTTACTGAAAGTCTGGGTTTGGGCCCAGAGCCTGGGAGTTGGTTCCTTCAGACTAGTCCTGCTGGATGGCTGGAGAGTACGTTCCCATCAGGGAGAATGGACGGAAAAATCTTTGGTCTTAGGCCTTTTCTTTGTGGATGTGTTCTTGGCTGTTGTAAGTCAGGCCCCAGGCTGAAAGTGTGAGTGCTCCCTTTTGTTAGAATTCATTTCCATTAGAAGCATATACAGAACCTTCTTATCAAGGGTTGAAAAGAATCCTAGGTAGCATGTGTTGAATTTTTTTTTTTTTTTGCCATGGCTATATAACACCCTAGAAAAAGTGTTTCACAGAAATTCTCTGAAGGAAGATAAGGAAATGTAAAATATTCTCAAGTGAAAGGAGAAATAAGTAATAATTTTCAGATCATGGGTCCAGTGGGTCTATTTCAGTGACTTCTAGACACCAGGGAGCCTGTGTGTGGACGGCAGAGGGAGGTCCGAGGTGCTTTGCTGGAGCTTACCGTCTAACAGGGGAACAAGCACTCCATAAATACGGACAAATGAGTGTTCAGAGATGAACTTGTCCCTAGTTGAAGGCAAAATGAGAAAAGTAGGCTCAAGACAGTGAGTTCAATAGCCTTATTTGGCAAAACAAAAAGTTGGCAGTGTGTACTGGTCCCAAAACTATTTTTGAAGTTTTATTGCTGTGCGAATAGATCGAGGAGGCTCCTTTCCTTGCCCCTCTCCTTAGCACCCTCCTCTCCTGGTGGAGATCTTCGCAGACCCAAGCCCTCAAAGGCGGAGGGGTGAGCTGTTGTTCAGTGACACACCATATGCGATACTGGGCTCTTCCCCTGGAAAGGATATAATTATGTGCCCAAGATGGTGTCACTCTCACTCTGGTGTGTGCACGTCAACTCCCTAAATGCATATTTGACCATTAACTGGAGATTGAGTCCTTTGGGCCCAAACTCATAACGGTGCTCAAAGCTCATAGTTCATTAAGGGCGGTAGCAGCATAGCACACGTGAGAGCGTTTTGGTTTAATTGGGCAGAATTAGGCTCGAAGGCACCACTGATTAGGAGTCAGAGCAGGCGCAGATGCCACGGAGAGCTTTTCTGAAGTTGGTATCTACTGAAAGAGAGTGGCTTTCAGATTGGTTCGCTCTGTGTGACCCTTGTGTCAGCTGACACTGAAGGAGGGGAGAGGCTTTTGGAAAGGACATTGTTTCATCGCGCAGCCCAGCTGGGTGGTCTCTGAACAGCTGGGCTTTTACCTGGCACAGAGACCCCAGTGCAGAAGGTACGTGTTTTTGAGATGAACACATCTGACAGCAAATAGTTTATGTCCATTCTTCAGTTACTTTATTCTTGCTGGAAGCTGAGGAGACTTCACTGAACTTGCCTTTTTTTCCTCCTCTGAATTCCAGAGGAAACCCCTACCTGACAGTGATATACAGTTTTCCAGGTGAACAAAAAGAGGTAGAAAATTGGGTATAGCAGCTACTGGAAGGTCCAAATTACTCACCAAATAGTTTAGTAGATTTTTTTTTTGTGATCTGGTGAATGGATGCATTCTATCCTGAATCAGTCCTGGGCAAACTGGTAGAGAATTGGGCAATACTAAGTTCTGTTTGAGGACTGTGTCATTCTAGAGCAGTGATTCTCAACCTTCCTAATGCCACGACCCTTTAATACAGTTCCTCATGTGGTGGTGATCCCCAGCCATTGCTAGTAGCAACAAAAATAATTTTATGGTTGGGGGTCTCCACCACACGAGGAACTGTATTGAAGGGTTGCGGCATTAGGAAGGTTGAGAATCACTGTAGAGTGTCCCATCTGGGACCCCTGGCAATGGTGTGCTGATTGCTCTTTTATAGAGTGATGAGGCTGTTAGGTGCTTGATGACTACTTACGATAATAATAGTGATGGTCTGTTATTATGACACATAACTTTATTCCTTACGCGAGTGTAACTCAAACGTTGTAGTTATAGTAATCTCTTATTTTATGCGTATACGTGTCTATTTATGTAATGCATGTGTATACGTAAATACATGTTATCTGTAGGTATGGCATGTGTGTATAAATAAATAAATCCTGTCATTTGATCCTGGCGCACTTTATAGGATTTATTGTTTCCTTAAGATATAGAAATATCTAAATCACCACCATTAGAATTCGTTCCACTTTCATATCATTGAGTCTCACTTCTCTCTGAGCTCATCTGCCCAGGACACAGAAAGTAGCCTCTGGATGTCTGTGTGCTTAACAGAACAAAAATGTCAACAAGCTGCTATTTATTTTATTAAACAGCTTGAGCAGAGATGTTTGGTCTGATTGCTGCAAATTGTTAGCTTATCACTGAACTGTCCTGATGATTCTTATTATTCAATTTGCATTGCTTACGATAATAATTATTACTACATAGAAAAGCACTATGCTTTTATTTGTACAGTTCTTTCATTAATAATTTAATTGACTATTACATCCAAGTGTTTCTGCCACATACACATCGAGGTACTTAGAGATTGGCCCTCAGCAACTTCAGAAATCAGAATGTAGGTATAAATTTCAAAGCTCAAGGTGGGATGGTCGGCGGGTGCTTTACCCTGAGGTCCAGGTGGTTGGCTCCACTTTTCCTCCCATGTTTATTTCCAAGCATTTTATGGATTCATCAACAGTGCCTCTGATGCAGTCATTTTAACCTGAGCGACTAGAGCATGGTATACTTATTTTGGCTACTAAAATGGCAAGATTGCTACTAACTTCTAAGTAAAAAAAGCAATGATGACTAGAACAGTAAATCTGACCCAAAATGATTGAATCAGTTGGTTTGTATAAACAACATCTGTGTCTATGGGGCTTCTTCTATAGAAATGGTGAAAATTTTATCGGTCACAGCTTAGCTGATTCTCTTAGACTACATTACAACTGTGTAAGACATATGTGTTTTGATATATTTTGCTATAGAAAAACTTAGTTTGTGGATTTTTTTTTTTTAGTGTAGGAGAGTACTACAAGTTTTGTTCTAAATTCATCTTATGTATATTAAATGAAAAGATGAATTGAAATATGCCTTTTGAGAAATGAGATAATGGTTGTTTCTTTTCTTTTTTTTTTTATGTCACCCTCGGTAGAGTGAGGTGGTGTCAGCTCACAGAACCTCAAACTCTTGGGCTTAAGTGATTCTCTTCCCTCAGCCTCCCAAGTAGCTGAGACTACAGGCTCCTGCCACAACGTCTGACTGTTTTTGGAGACGAGGTCTCACTCTGGCTCAGGTTGGTCTCGAACCTGTGAACTCAGGCAATCCATTCGCCTCAGCCTCCCAGGTGCTGGGATTATAAGTGTGAGCCACCACGCCCAGCCGATAATGGTGTTGAACTTGATTCTGGTGAGTGTCAACCCGTAGTGAGATTCAAGGAGCTGCATTTTAAAACTTTGGATTTGACAGGGAAAATAAAATGAACAAAAGGATTCCCATTTGGCTAGACCCATTTGAAAACATCTGTTAAGTCAAGAATGTCATCATCGAGTAAATCTTCCATATCAGAAATTAGAGTTTATTAAAATGATTCCTTCTCTTCCACTGGTGGGTGGTCCATTTAGAACAGTTTATAGCCTTTGTACCGGGGTCCATGTTCCCTGGGCTCAGGAAAGGAATAAATAGGGATAAATTAACCAGAGTAGTTATGGTAGTGGTTTGAGAGCTCAGTTTTATCATTTATGTTTTGGAAAGATGTTTGTCCCATCGTAATTAAAAATTCTGTCTACATCTGTAATGACCAACTGAGTTCCTGTGAACTCTATGAGTGCCCAATCTGTTTGATACAGTTGAACACTTGACAGTGAATTACCAGTTGGGAAGAAACAGGTCACTTCCTGGTGGCTAAGTTTGTGTGTATATATCCCCTTGGGGTTGGCTAGGTAATGGGGTAACCTACAACCACTAAAATTCAGTGGCAGAAAACAGTGAAGTTCTATTTCTTGTTCACTCAACATATCCATTAGAAATTGGCTGGGGCTCTCCTCTCTGTCTCCATTCCTAGGATTGAGGCTGATGGGATGGACATTTCCCATGGCCATGGCTGAGGGAAAGGAGAATGTGACAAAGTAGGTGTTGACTCCTAAGATTGTCCAGGAGTGACACATGTCATTTCCAATCACTTTTCATTGGCCAAAGCTAGTTGCCTGGCCACACCTAACTTCAGGTAAGCAGAAAAATGTAGTTTAACTATGTACTGGAAGAAGAGAGCTGGAATGTTTATAAGTAGCACTGTGCTGTCAATTGTATAAACCTTCAATATAGTAGATTGAACTCTGGAAACCTAGCTCAACAGAAGCAAGTGAGTAGAATATATGAGAATTCTTTATTTCCTTCTCAGAAAATTGGACTTGTCTCCTGAAGTAGGGTTGCTTCTTAACTTCAGTACTATCCTTTCTAGGCATTGAACCAAGGAACGGCTTGGGGCTATAGGTCTCCAAATCCTCACGTCACTCCCAGCCACTCAGCTGCTTGTTCTGCCAGTGAAGCATCCCATGGCCTCTGCCTCCTGCCTCCACTTTGAAGCTCCCCCAGACAGAAATCTGGAACAGCCATGGGTCCTTATGAGTGCTCATTGCAGACTGTCCCAGTGTTTTAGGTCATCGCATGTATTTCATCTTCCTAAGCAGGCATCTACGTATTTCTTCTTACAAGTACAAACTGCAGTTGGTTCAGGCATCAGTCTCGGCTGAGCAGTAGAGAAGGTTTCCCTCATTCGTGAAGGTCAAGGTAGTGTCTGTTTTCCTTGGCTGAGTTCTCTCTGTTCACTTACGTTAGTCTCTGCTGGGTTGCTCCAAGTCACTTGCTGAAAGTCTCCCTGCTTGGAACAGAATACTTGGGTCTAGGCTTATGTTGTTGGCACGGTGCATTCCATCAGGGCCTTTGTCATATTCTTCAAGGCCCCCAAAGGAATTTATGTCCACACAAGAGAGTCTCAGTTTGCCAGCAAATTCAGCTTTCTGGAACATAGCCAGGAGTTAGATAGGAACAAAAAATATTTATCTCAGAGGACAAAACGGTTACCTCCAAATCCAGGCACTAAACTTTAAGTAGATCCTTGCTGGTTTTGTGTTCTTAATGCAGCTGTACTCTTAATTAACTCAGTTTTCTGATCCTTTTTTAGATGAGAAAACTGAGGCACAAAGACATTAAATAATCTGCCTAAAGTCTCAAAGCTGTGAGTGGTAGAACAGGTTCTTGTGATTCTAGACTGAGTAGGATAATCAGTGTTTATGATGGTGGCAGAGAGATAAGGAAAAAGGTTGAACAGGTATTTAATGCTCTTTCCTTTTTAGAAAGTAGGAGAGAAATATGTAATAATTGTAGGACAATTCCCTTCAAAATAGCCAGTTTTGTTTTTTAATTCTTAATGTGTGATGAGTATCAGTTGGCTGAGAAATTCCACTAAGTGGAACTGTGCTCCCAGATTCTGCCAAAGAATGAGGAGTTGCTGAACATCGAGTTTAGCTGGTGTATAAATAGACACTTATGAAATGCTTTTTTGCACAATCAAGATGAAACCATGACTTAGTCTGTGTCATGATGATCAACTCGGTTCTGGTATGCTTGGGTAGGAGTTGGTGGGCTTCAGGAGTAGCTCACAACAGGGGCAGGCCCTGCCTGCACAGCTGAGGTTGGCAGCTTTGTAAAGGGGCTACCCACGTGGAAGCCAGTGGTGACCAGCTCGCTGACATTCACCCGGAGCCAACATATGGATGTGCCTCGCAGTTTTTAAAGCACAGTCTGTGCTCACAACAGTCCTGTGTATTAGGCAAGGCAGGTCTCAGGGCCATTTCTGTCTTTCACATGGAGACAGTGAGACTTAGCGGGATTTACCTAAGGCCACAGACCCAGGGCTAGCAAAGCCAGGTCAAGCCCCCCACCTAGACCTCATTCTCTGTCTCCCCGATGCCGCTTTGCCAGCTCCTGCTCAGTTCATGTGCTGGGGCAGGCACCCAGAAGGCAATTAAAGCCAATCTTTTCCCTACTCCAAGAAGCTTTCTTTCCCAGTTAAAAGAGTCCAGGTCCAGCAAGCAGGTAGAGAAGGAAAGCAGAGGCCTTCAACAACATGAACCATTTTGCTTTGAAACAAAACAGAGACTTTTGATAACATGAACGAGACCCAAAGCAGCCTTGAACCTCAGGCAATTTGGGGACACGCCTTTATCTGCTCAGAGCAGGCAGCAGCCTTCACTTCCTGGGCCCAGGCGGGGGCTGAGGCTGCCCCATGCCTTGGGATTGCTGGTCACCTTAACCCAGGCTGTGGAGTGCCCCATGCCTTCCTCTGCCTGGATGTGCCCCGGAGAAGGGAGGGGAAGGGAAGGGCCTGGCTGGTGGTCCTAGACAGCAGCTCTGACCTCAGGCTTGTCAGTGCAACCGGCTAGCCTCAGGGCTAGAGTTGAAGCCAGTTAGGGGAACCCTGGGTCTTGATTTTTCTCATCTACAAATTAAAGAGGTCACACCTTCACTCCTAATGAAAGAAGTTCAAATCAAAAACAATAAGTCCTGTTTGTCACTTGTTTGATTGGCAAATACTGAAAAAAAATGAAGACTATCCATTTCTGGACGGGGGCTAAAGAAAGGCATCCTCTCTTAGTTTTTGCATCATGGCACACTGGGAAGCGAGTGGAGTGATTTGGGAAGGCATTTGGCAAAATCTATCAAAATTCATGATGCACAGACCCAGAAAATTCATCCTTAGGAATATATTCTACAGATTTTCTCACCAGCATATTAACAGCTGATGCATAGGGATATCTTAATATTGTTTGTAATAGCAGTAGCCAAAATGGATACAGCCTCAACATGTGGCGCCACAGAGGACTGGTTCAATGCACAGATGATATGTCCTGGCACCCTGGAAAGCATTAAATAGAAAGGTATGGAAAAGGTGCAAAGATAGAACACTAGTCAGGATTAATAATGTATGTTTATTGAATGCCATCTATATTCTGAGTTTATGTGTATTAATTCATCTAGCCCCATTATTCAGATGAAAAGGCCAAGACAGAGTGAAGATATATTATTATAACCTGCTCAAGGTCAAAACGTAGTTAGAAGGTGGCACAGAGGGCAGGAGACACAAGTATTCTGGCTTCAGAATTTCACTCATTGCCTTATTAAGTGAAAAAAGCAAGGTGTAGAAAGTAGAGCCCTACTTATATAAAAATTTAAAATCGTGAGTATGTGTATGTATATGTATGCATATATATGGTCATATTTTCATAATTATTTTTGGCAGGATACAAAAGAATAAAAGTAGGAAGGACCGGGGTTCAAGGCAGCAGGAGGGAAAACAATTTTTATTTTCCTTTCATTTTATGCCGTCCTGTGCTGTTTTGCCTTTTTATAAAGGGTATGTTTATCACTTTTTTTATATCTGTTTCAGTATAGAACTAGGGGCCATTTAAATTTGCTTTAATGCTTTCTGTGTTTAAAATATATCTACTAAACAATTGTATTTTTAAGTGGGAAAAGTTGAGTATAACCCTCTCCAGGAGCCTCCTCCAGATTGGAAATTTCCCATGTTTTCAGCCGTGTTTCTCTAAGACGTAATAAACCATGTTCTGTACCCACAAGGCGCTAGAATCAAAGCCAGTGGTAGTGGACAGTGACATGAACATCAAAGATGGAGATCTGGTGTCACCCTGCTGTCTGCTGGAGGGGGTCTTGCCTTGCTAGATCAGCCCTCACTTTCCTCCCCAGCAGAGAGTTGTGTCTGAGTCTGGGGTGGGGAGAGCCCCGGGGAGAAGGGATGAGGGCCGTGCTGCTGCTGTGCTTGGGAGTCCCAGGTAGGCTCCTGCAGGCTCCATCCAGGCCTGGATCTTTGCAAGTTCCTGGTTGTGACCGTCAACAGCAGTGGTGCGCACCAACAACCAAAGCAGACACTTCTTCTGGGGCAGGCACTGTGACATCTCTTCATGTGACAGCCGTGTGCCCTCACCATGCTGTATGCCAAGGGGATCAGCGTGGTGATGGGAATAGTAATAGCACTGAGAAACCCCCAAGAGAAGGGCCGCAGTCGAGGTTCCTGGTCATACAGCCCAAGCCCCCATAATTTTTCACACTGTGTTACAGGTTTGTTTTAGTGAGGGAGGCCTTGGATCTCACACTCCCTCAGGACAGTCTGTACACACTTACAGTACTTGCCACACTGTGTCGTCATTGTTGCTATGGTGTCTGTCACTCAGCTGGGAGCTCCTGGTGGGCAAGGCCTTGGTTCATCTCTCTAACCGAGTGCCTAGAACTGGGCCTTAATTAGGTCTCCAAGTGCATTTCCTGCATGGTTGGGGTTTGTGCTCATGGGCAAAATAGTTCTCTGAGCAGTCAAGCGGCCCTAGAAAGCAACTGCACTTGCTGTCACTTGGAAGAGAGATGCCAAAGAGGAGAAATAGAGCTCCATTTTAGTCATATTTGGTAGCAAAATCGTGGCCCTCAGAAGGGCTGGATGTATTGGTTACTCACATCTCAATTTGCTTTTAGCAGATTAATTTGTATGTCTTAGTCTATCAAATTGCAATTTAGGAAGGGGAAGATGCTATTGGAAAAGAGCTGAAAAGGGGGCCGGGCACTGTGGCTCGCGCCTGTAATCCCAGCTCTCTGGGACACCAAGGCAAGTGGATTGCCTGAACTCACAGGTTTGAGACCAGCCTGAGCAAAAGCAAGACCCATCCCCCACCCCACCACCCCACCCCCGCCTCTAAAAATAGCTGGGCGTTATGGCAGGTGCCTGTGGTCCAGCTACTCCGGAGACAGAGGCAAGAGAATTGCTTGAGACCAGGAGTTGGAGGTTGCTGTGAGCTATGATGCTATGGCACTCTAATGAGGGCGACAAAGTGAGACTCTGTCTCAAAAAAAAAAAAAAAGAAAAGAACTGAAAAGGAAGAGAAATCAGTGGAAGTGATAAACCAGGGGTACTCGGAAGTGGCTGGAGGCAGGAGCACCAGGTTTGCTCCCTGGCGTCTCCTGCATTGAGCCTGCTGTGACGCAGTGAGGGGGCATCTGGTAGAAACTTGTATGTGTGCACACACATGCATAATGTCTACAAGCAGGTAAAACTAATGAGATAGAGATGGGAATGACCCCAGTACTCTATCCAAATTATCAGCCTGTAAAAAGAATATTATTCACCTAAATTGGAGGAAGGCTGGCTCCAAGAAGTGTGGGCACTTGAGCTGCCTCTGTACCCAGGTTAGCTTAGGGAGTCCCAGGTCTAGGAAATGGGGCAGGTCTAGGAAACAGTAAGAAGGTCGGAGCACCTCATGGTCCCTCCCCCATACACGGCCCCTCCTTTTACTTTGTGCCACATCCCTGAGCTGATGAATCTGGAACGGACTGAGATCTGCTGTATCTGCACAACCTCAGCAGGGGTCAGTGGACTGGGAGGCAGGCAGCTCTATGTATCTTTGATGCCCCAGGTATTGGTCCATAGCCAAACCATCCAGGGAGCCCAGCATCTTATGGCCGTGTGGCAGTGCTGTCACTAGCTGAGGCAGTAATGCAGGGACATCAGGAGCCAGATGCCTCTCTGGGTAAAGACTTTTTTGAAATAACACTTTCCTGCTTTAGAAGAACCAAATGCTGTGGGAATAACTTGGACCCAGTGCACTTGGCTAGAAAGACCATCAGGGGTAAAAATAAGTTGCTTCAAAATTGTCTAATCTGTAACCTTGTGAATACTTACTTTTAAACTGATTGTTGTGATTTGAGGATGTCCCCCAAATTCATGTGTTGGAAACTTAATCCCCAATGTGGCTTATTTATTTATTTATTGAGACAGAGTCTCACTTTGTCACCCTGGGTAGAGTGCTGTGGCATCACAGCTCAAAGCAACCTCAAACTCTTGGGCTTAAGCGATCCTCTTGCCTCAGCCTCCCAGGTAGCTGGGACTACAGGTGCCTGCCACAATGCCTGGCTTTTTCTTTTTTCAGTTGCAGTTGTCATTTTTGTTTGGCAGCCCTGGGCTGGATTTGAACCCACCAGCTCCGGTGTATATGGCTGGCGCCCTTAGCTGCTGAGCTACAGGCACGGAGCCTAATGTGGTAGTTTTAAAAGGTGGGGCCTTTAAGAGCTGATTGGATCATGATAGCTCTGCCCTCACAGATGATTAAGGGATCAGTAGATTAATAAATTCATCGTGGGGCGTGGAAGTGGCGGCTTTATAAGAAAAGGAAGCTAGATTGGAAAAGGCCTGTGAGCATACTCAGCCCCTCACCCTCTTCCTGCTGCGCATGCCATAGAATCCCTGGAAGGAGGCCCTCACCACATGTGGCTCATCAGCCTTGGCCTTTCCAGCCCCTATAACTGTAAGAAATAAATTCCTTTTCTTTATAAATTACCCAGTTGCAGACATTCTGTTATCAGTAACAGAAAATGGAGTAAGGCATCTATACTCCTTGAATTTCCTAATGACTTGCTCAGTTAGGTGGGGGGCAGGAGAGATAAAAGGAATTGCCTAGGAACGTGCCCCTGGTGAGATGGCTTTGACAGCATTAGCCAGGTTTCTTAAATCCCAGCCTGATGTATTTAACCTTAGATGACTTTACCAATATCAGAGGATCCCCTAAGGAAGAGGAGGAGGAACTTGACTTTTATTTGCATGATCAGGAGAACTCACCAAAACAACCCTTCCTATAACAGAGAGGTTGACCCCAAAGGCAGATTTTTACTTTCTCCTTAAAGTCAACTTTCTGATCAATGTTAAATAGCCTTCTGGACTTTCTTCCAACCAGTAAGAATTGAGACCTCCTACCGTATAATTAGGAACATTTATTAATGCAAAAGTCAACATTTACAGATCAAATTTAACTAGCCAGAAAGCTAATTATGGAGAGTGGAAGCTCACACGGGGATGGTCCTGTTCCATTCAGTGCCATGACCCTGTGCCCAGCACTGCCCCTGGGTATTATGAATAGGTCACCAGCTTCCTAAGAATGCCAAAGTCTGGGTGCCATCCAAGTTTTCTTTCATACTGGTCCTTAAGTTCCAGGACATCCTTTTCTCCCCTTCCCTGGTTTCTTTCTTTCTTTCTTTCTTTTTTAGAGACAGAGTCTCACTTTATTGCCCTTGGTAGAGTGCCGTGGCGTCACAGCTCACAGCAACCTCTAACTCCTGCGCTTAGGTGATTCTCTTGCCTCAGCCTCCCGAGTAGCTGGGACTACAGGTAGGCGCCACAATGCCCGGCTATTTTTTTGTTGTTGTTGCAGTTTGGCCCGGGCCGGGTTTGAACCCGCCATCCTTGGTATATGGGGCCAGCGTCCTACCCACTGAGCCACAGGTGCCACCCCTCTTCCCTGGTTTCTGTTTAAATTCTATCTAATAGCCTGTCCAGATGCTTGCCAGTGGATACTCTTCCTGATTACACCAGCTCTGAGGGCGTCATCTTCCTTTTGCCCCCTACTCCAGATACCACATTGTATATTTCAAGTAAACTCCTACAAATCATAGTTAAAATCTGCCATATTTTGCAAAGGACTTGCCTTTTATTATTTTGTTTCAAGAGTCTCTCTTTCAGCATTGTTGTTCTGATACGATCCTTTGCTAATTCAGTAATGTATTCATCATTCATTCAAAAAACTATTCTTTAAGTGTCCTGGGCCGGGATATACCCTCATAGGATGCTGTGTTAAGCAAGCAGCTGAAGTCCCTCCTCTTGTGGCGTCTACATTCTGGTGGGTAAAGACAGATAACAAAGAGATTCCTGATTATGGGCCATGTGCTGAAGGAAGTAGATAAACTGTGTGAGAAAGTGCCCGGTGCTGGGGTCTGGGAAGACATCTCAGAGAGGAGAATGTTTCCTGAGACCCAGGGAAGAGAAGACAGTGGGAAAGAAAGCATGGGACTCCCCCCCCCACAGCTGGGAGTTTGCCAGGTCTATGACTACAGCCTGGTCTTCACGGGAAGGAAGCTGAAAATCTCTTCCCTCCACTGCTCATTTGGCATCTGGAACATCTTGCCTTTATTTTTGTTTTATCTTTTGAAACTTTTAATTTTGACTCAGAAGTTGCAAAAATACAAGTACAGTACAGACAGGACCCATGTGCCCTTTCTGCAGCTTCCTCCAATGATAACATCTTACATAACTGTAGCACATTGATCACAGCCAGGAGATTGATGTTGGTACAACACCGGTAACTAGACCACGTCCCTTCCTTAGAGGACTGCACTGGTTTTTATATACCTTCACCACATGTACGTGAGCATGGTTTTGATGTGTGCGTTTCTTCGTCTCTTTTAAACTTAGTTTGCTCATTGTTTTGGGAATGGCTGATTTATTTAGTCTAAAAAAGTTAGTTGAATTGCTACCACATAGCCATTCTGTGTTGCATACTGGAGATACAAGGATGGGACAAAGCTTTATTTATTTACTTATTTCACCGAAGAGACGGCTTTTGTGGGTTCCCCAATGCCTGGCCAATGTAGGAACGTGTAGAATAACTGACTGATTGTTAACTCAGTTAGTTTTCTCCATGTTCTATGCTTTCGAGTGACAAAGGTGGTGCCTACTATGTACAGATCTGACCTGGAGTGACTCCTGGATTTAGCCCAACAACGTTCCTTCTCCCAGGCAGAGAGAGTTACAAGAAGCAAGAAAAGTGGCTCCTGCTCACCTTAAACTCTGACAAAGCAGTGTTCACTGCCAAGGGTCTGTGTTTGCATATTGCTGGCATTTGTTATATAGGAGGAAAGCTGGATGTAGGGTGTTATTTAGGTGTTTTCTTCAGTTTTCTGGGGGGAGATAGATAGATAGATAGATAGACAGATATTCTTGTTGGTTATTTAATCCCACACAGATTAAACAGCACCCGGGCACCAAGAAAGAAATGTTCGCATTTAATCGAAGCACTAGTATTTGGTTCTGACCTTTTGAGAATGTCGTTTGGGGGCAGCAGCCCTGTTAGACACAGTCTACAAGGCTTCACTGGAAGGCTTAGGAAAAAAAAAAAAAGATGTAACTAGAATGTCCCTGTCTTTTAGAATAAAATGCAAGAAAAAGAAACGCTTCACTTTTCCCACCTGGAGAAGTAGCGTGGCTTTCTAGAGAGGGGAAAGCAAATAGTGGTTCCAGATAAGTGTGCTGAGGGCTCCCGGGAGGATTCCAGCACAGACTGGGCTGCCAGGGACTCCTTCTGGTGTTCCTTAGTAGCTGCGGGGCAGAGTTTATATCATCTTCCCCTCTAGCTATAGGGCTGACGGTCTTGAGTCCTGGTTGTCTCATGCAGATGTGCACCTCACAGTCCCCTTCTAGCCACTGTCTGGCCTTAGGCACCCACTGTGAGAGTGCAGCCCTCAGCAGGCAGTTACCTTCCTAGCAAAGGGTTCTGGGTTTCATGGTGCACTAACAGAGTCTCATTCTCTCGCCCTGGGTAGAGTGCTGTGGTGTCACAGCTCAACAACCTCAAACTCTTGGGTGCAAGCCATCCTCTTGCCTCAGCCTCCCAAGCATCTGGGACTACAGGTAGGCACCCCAAGGCCTGGCTAGTTTTTTCTATTTTTAGTAGAGACATGGTCTCACTCTTGCTTAGGCTGGTCTTGAACTCCCACACTCAAGGAATCTGCCCACCTCGGCCTCCCAGAGTGCTAGGATTGCAGGTGTGAGCCACCATGTCCAGCCCCCCAGTTGTCTATTGCAAAGGCAGAAGGGGCAGTGGAAACTGCGGAAACCCCTCAGCCCCTCCCTTCCCTGCCAGGGAAAAGGGATGAGAAGCAAGTGGCATTAGCAGAAGTCCCCGTTCTCCTGAGACAGGCTAGGTGGTGTGTTCTAGTCTTGGCTCTGCCCTAGGTCAACTCCTCTAATCTCACTGGACCTCGTTTTTCCCACCGCTGTGAAATAAGGTGATCCTAAAGCTTATGTATTGTCCTTTTACCCAAAAAGCTAATGGTTTGAGCACAGATTTAAGTTCATTCTGACCAAAAGGGCTCCTTTAATGATCTAGCTCCTCAGTGGATTGTCAAGAAAAATTGTGACCTTTTAGATGTACTCTTTCTAAGGTTTCCCAAGCCTCTGCTGGTCTGAAGTAGCAGCACTGTCATAACGCTGTAATTTTAAGTCATTATTTAACTCATATATATATAATATATATTTCTTTAGACAGAGTCTTTCTCTGTTGCCCAGGCTCGAGAATCATGGCCTCAATCTAGCTCATAGCAACCTCGTGTTCCTGGGTTCAAGCAATCCTCCTACTTCAACCTCCCAAGTACCTTGGGACTACAGGTACACACTACCACGCCTGGCTAATTTTTCTTTTTTTTTTTTGTAGAGATGAGGTCTTACTGTATTGCTCATGCTGATCTCAAACTCCTGGCCTCAAGCAAGCCTTCTACCTCAACTTCCCAAAATGCTAGGATTATAGGCCTGAGCCACTGCACTGGCCTGTAATAAAGTCATTGAAATGGTCCTATTTCCTTATTAAAGGATGCATCCTGCACAACTCTTTGCAAACACCCTATTCAGAGAGCCAACTGCTGGTCTGTGATCACAAATTGTTGAGATTCTTTCAAAAGTAGGGACATATTAGCTTAACCTTCTTATAAGAGGACGGGGTAAACAGTGGAGCATTACTTTTTCTAGTTTGTTTGGAGAGCTTGCAAACGAACTTGTTTCCTTTTGTCCTCTTCCACTCAGCAAATATCGACTTTGACTCTTGGCTGGAGTCAAAGGGAGAGGGGCTGGACCGAGTGGCACAGCTTTACTTAAGGACTTTATCTTCTCCAGTGAGGGATCAGCCAAACTGTGGCTGCAGTCGTTGGCTGGAACCTTCAGGGGGTCCCGACTGCTGTGTTCACGGAGACTTACGTGGACCCAGCCAGAGAGGGCTCCACATCCAGGACAAAGTAACCAGGGAGGTGGGTGGGGGGACAGCTGGATAACTCGCTGGTGATCATTTGTTTTCAGGCATGGCAGAACTGCTCTTGAAACCCAAATTAGTCACAAGCGTAACAGCCAAGCTTCCAGTTCACATTGTATCTCCCGGCTGAGTACAGAAGGAATGGGGTTGTTTTCCTGAGAACAGCATTGTAAAATACGAGGTAAAGGGCATCACAGAGACCAGGCAGCACCCACAGGTTACCCGTGTGCTGAACCTGGGGAAAGAACAATCTGCTCATCCCAGGAAAGGAAAGTCATTCCATGGAAAGCTCAGGGCACTCGAGGAGGGTTCTCAGGGGCTGCCTCCAAAAGTGCACCTTGTTTCTTTCCAGTAACAGGGCAAGGCAAGCACAGCTGAGCCTGCAAGGCCCCAGAGCGGGAGTCCTGGTCAGGGAAATAGAGACAAGATGTGGAGAAAGTGAGGGGTATGTGCTTTTAAAGAAAAACAACTTTGAAGGGCTGGCTGGGAAGCCCTGGGAGCTATACTCCTCTCTCACCTGGTGTGTGACCACACTGCCTCCCTTCCTGCAGGTCTCCTGACCACTCTCATGTAAGAGTAATGTGCACACAGGCAAGGCTGACGTCCTGCTTGAGCCTTCAAACTCACCCATATTCACTTCTTTTTCCTTCAAAATCTCCCAAATGATTGTATGATTAATAAAAGTGGAAAAACGTGGAAGAGATGGTCTTTATGGCAAGGATTCGTCCTGGCAGGGTTTCTGTGGATGGGCTGGTTGATCAACATGATTGCCCACAAAGCAGGAGAAGTACAATCTCCTGATTCCTTTTCTCCCTTCCCCCAGGGGGGTACTGTTATTGTCCCCATTTTCCAGATGAGAATGCTGAGGTCTCAGTGGTTAAATCACTTGCCCAAGGTCATCCAGTCAGAGTGGTGGAGCCAGGATTCAAACCTAGGCATTCAGCTTCAGATCCTATTTTACAGCCACTAGACCACATTGGGTTTTCCTAAGTAAACAGGCCCCAGTATCAGGAAGCTGAGTCAGAATCAAACCTGGGCAGTTTGGGCCAGGGCTGAACCGGCCCTTCTGTCTTCTTCTGCTGCACAAACCTTTACAGGCAATTGGTGAAAGTCTCTGAAGGCGACGAACCAACTGACAGAGTTCCGGGTAAATCTGCTTTGAAGAAGAGACAAGACTACTGCTGTGTTTAAAGAAGAGGCTATTACAATGCAGGTTATTAACTTGTAGCTCCCAAAGGGCAAGTCGTAGACTTGAGTTGTGTAACTTTATGTGACGCTTGTGATGACAAGGCATGAATGGACCCCAGCGTGAGTTTGAGTTATTAATGATGGTGATACAAATTTATCTCCCATGTCCTATGAACAAGGCTGCCTGTGCTGGATATTTCCCACATATTATTTCAATCTTTCCCAAAGCCCTGGAAGGTTTTTTTTTTAATTCCACTTCACAGACGGAGAATCAGGGCTTATAGAGTTAAGTGACTTGGCCAAGGCCCCCCAGCTCTGACTGGCTCCTCAGCCTAGGCTATTTCCTCTACCTCTTTCATTCAAAACATACTTCCTGAGCACCTACTATGTGCCAGGCATTGTTCTTATTGCTGAAGATGCTGTGGGGAATAAGGTAGACAGGGTTTCTGTTTTCTGGAGGCTGGGAGAGTGACAGCATGTGCCCTGAGACCCCATATGAAGGCCTTGAACCGACAGGGCCCCGAGCCTCTTTGATTAGAATTTAATCAGGCATGTAACTGTAGAGATTCGGATCCTTTAGGGAGTTTAATTATTTATCAGTGTTTGTTAAAGGGAAAGTACAATTATAGCAGATTATTCAGGCCCACCAGAATGGGCCATTTGGGGTTAGGCAATTGCACTTTTAAGACTTGGGATGACTTGGGAGCAGGCTGCAGAAGGTGGGCCGTGTCCTTGAGATCCTGGTGGTCTTCCTCCATGCTTTCCTTCCCCTCCCATGCAGCCAGCCCCCAGCCCAGGCCCCGTCCTGCTGTCAGGTAAGGAAACCCTTACTGCAGAGACTGGCTGCTACCTGCCTGGCTCAGCTGGTTATTAATCTGGTGGGCCCCCTCCACATTACTCCACAGGCTAGCATGATCCATTGGGTGGGACTTGTGTGGAACCATTCTCTAAAGTAGGGTTAGCATCTCTGCCCCCTGCTATTAGATGGTGGGTGCCTCTGCTCACCTTTTATGTACCCCCTCATCTTTCCCATTATTGTGACAGCTCACACCATCCCAGAATGACAGACGTTCAGTTCCCTGTGTTTTCTATACCATCAAGACCCTTTCATTCTTTCCCCTTGGCTGACTAACTTCAGACTAGAGCAAGTAGGGCTTTTCTCAAATTTTCCTTTCCCACTGTTTCCTGACTTCAGGCCTGTCTCTGTCCTTCAGGATTTTAACAAATGCTGATTGAGTAACCCTCTCCTGGGGGGCCTTAGTGCAGAGCGGTCAGGGTCTTTCATGGAGACTTTGGAGATGGTTTCCATCAGGCCCTTACTTGCATGGATGTGGAAACTGGAACACAGGAAGAAAGCATGCTCCAGCTGTCACTCCTGAGTCACTGTCCTGCGTTCTGTCCACCGCTCTGGCCACTTCTCAGGGACAGAATATCTTTAATATGGGGGGGAAGTGAAGAGTTAGGATTTTGAGTCATTTATCAAATGGAATTATGTGGATTAAATACATAGCTCATAGCCACTATTCTCTAGATTCTAGAACATATAAAAAACAGATCTTCCTTCTGTCTCCAAGTAAGGGCAAAGAATTACCTTGGGTCAGGGATAGTTTGGAAGATAATTAAACAACATGAAGATGGAGGGGTTCACTTTTTTCCTTCTGATTACAAGTTGTTGTTTAATGGTAAAAAATAAAACCATGGCTAAGTGCCTGTGGCTCAAGCGGCTAAGGCGCCAGCCACATACACCAGAGCTGGCAGGTTCGAATCCAGCCCACGCCCGCCAAACAACAATGACGGCTGCAACCAAAAAATAGCTGGGCATTGGCGGGCGCCTGTAGTCCCAGCTACTTGGGAGGCGGAGGCAGGAGAATTGCTTGAGCCCAGGAGTTGGAGGTTACTGTGAGCTGTGATGCCATAGCACTCTACCCAGGGCAACAGCTTGAGGCTCTGTCTCAAAAAAAAAAAAAAAAGTTAAAATCCTAACCAATGTAGATGTGGTTATCATGTAAAGTTTAAAGTCCCTAGTTGTCTACTACCCGTTAAAGATTTTTTATGCATATGTCAACACATCTAATACTATTTCAGGAAAAAATAGACTTGATATGTAGTTCTGCAATGTGCTTTTTGCTCTGAGCGTCTTTCCCCATCAACAGCTCAGTTTACCTTGTTGCGAAAGCTGCTGTGTTTCCATTATATGAGTGGACCATGTGTTAGCTCTCTGACTTCTTGTTGATGGACATGGAGTTCCTTCCAGTTTTTCTCTATTACAAATGATGCTAAACTAATCCTTGTGCATGCATATTTTTGCACAACTGTGTATATCTTAGCTTAGGCTGCTATAACAAAATACTGTAAATGGGTGGCTTAAACAACAAGCCTATATTTTTCATAGTCCTGGAAGCTGGGAAGTTCAAGATCAAAGTGCTGGAAAATTTGGTTCCTGGTGAGAGCCCTCTTCCTATTTTGTGGATGCCATAGCCACCTTCTTATCTTCTTATGAGGGCACTAATCCCATCACAGGAACCCCACCCTCATAACCTGATCAGAAGCCTCATCTCTAAATTATATCACACTGGGCTTCAACATATAAATTTTGGAGGACACAGACATTCAGTCTATAACAGTGTATTTCTGTGCAGTGAATGCTGAAAAGGGGAATTGGTGGGTCAAAGCTAATATGCATTTTCAGTTGTAATGGACATTGTCAAATATGCCACCCAAATGGGATCCACTAACGAACACTCCCATCTGTCCTGAAAAGAGTGCCTATTTCTTTATTTCTTCACTCATACTGGGTTTTTACCCAGCTTTTAAATTTCGTAGCTAAGTATTTTTAAAGCGGCAACGTTATTGTTTGGTATAATTTAGTTCTTTTTTTAACATTTATATATTTAGACAGAGTCTTATTCTGTTGCCCAGGCTAGTGGTGTCAGCATAGTTCACAGTAATTTCAAAGGCCTGGGGTCAACAATCCTGCCTCAGCCTCCCTGGTAGCTGGGACTACAGGCACCTGCCACCACACCCAGCTAATTTTTCTGTTTTTGTTTTTTTAAAATAGAGGTGTAGTCTCACTCTTGCTCAGGCTGGTCTAGAACTCCTGAGCTGAAGGGATCTTCCTGCTTTGGCCTCCCAGGGTGCTAAGATTACAGGCATGAGCTTAAATTCATTAAAAAATGTTTGTTAAAAATAAATAAATAAGAATGTTTGTTATTTATATCAGGGTACAAAGAGTTTAAAGGTATGGTTTAGATAGGCATCTTTTAAAAGGTTTTTATTTCTGGCTTATATTTTTAGGTTTTTGGAAACCTGAAAGTAAAATCTAGGCCCCATCTCGACATTTTTCCCAGTATTTTCTGTTGGAGCTGATTTATTTCCTGGACCCTTGCCCATAGACTTTTGGGTAAATGCAACTGTTTTCTCAGGGTTCCGTAAGAGGAAATAACAAATTTCCAAAGCCCCCATCTTAGTGGGGGCTAGGGCTGAGGAAACTTCTTAAAGGTAGCTGATTTTAAGCTAACCTCCCCCTTAAAATGATCTTCCCCAGCAGGCTTTACCACATGCATTTCTCAACCCAGATGGCCTCACCAGCCTGGACACCTGTCTGGGGAGAATGAGCCTGCACCTCCTGTGTCTACATTAGTGCCGCTCCCATGATGGCCGATGATGGTTTCAGCTGTGCCTATTCCGGCCTTCCCCTGGAAGGCTGGGGAGATGGGGATGGACTTGGCGAGGGAGCCTTTCCACAGTAGCTTCCCTCAGGTACCGGTAAAGCCGAGGGTGAATAAACTATCCTTTCTTGGAAGGATATTCCCCTTATTTCTAAACCAAATTAGGAAGAAGCAAGATCATCTCCAGGGAATGTGGTGCTGGGGAGTGGGGAATTTGCATGCCCCTTAGGACACACCCTGGCAGCACAGTATCCTGGGACAGAGGGATTCCTGCTTTTCCTGCAGCCTATTCTGGGGAATGAGTCTGGTATCAGTCATTTACACACTAGTGTGAATATAGGATACTGGTTTATATTTTTATTTTTTTTTTTGAGACAGAGTCTCACTATGTCACCCTCGGTCGAGTGCTGTGGCATCACAGCTCATAGCAACCTCAAACTCTTGGGCCTACGTGATTCTCTTGCCTCACCCTCCTGAGTAGCTGGGAGTACGGGTACTCACCACAATCCCTGGCTATTTTTTGGTTGCAGTTGTCATTGTTGTTTAGCAGTCCTGGGCCAGGCTCAAACCCGCCAGCCTCTGTGTATGTGGCCGGCACCCTACTCATTGAACTACGGGTGCCAAGCCAGGATACTGGTTTTTAGACCTTAGGAAATAGGGGGTGACAACAATCTTCAGGTAGGGGCTGTTAAGCTGTGGTTCTTTCTCCCTCTCTGGAATCACTCCATGACCCTCTCCTGGTGTGGACCCAGGGAACTGAGATATTTAGACAGAAAAGGAGGCAGTATAATAGGGTCCCCCCCCTGGAATCCAAATGAGTCGGGAAACTCTACAGTCCCCAACCACCAATGGTGGAGTGATGGCTTTCATTAATGTATTTAGTGTCTTTTAAAAGCTTTTAAAATTTGAACTCTATAATTCACTCATGCAAGCCTCCAAGATTTTTCAAATAGGTAGTGAGTGGAAATAGTTGAAGATATAAGAGGGACTCTGCAGAGTTAGGATAGGCAGGCAGGGTGATGAAGATTTAACTTGAGGGGCTGTCACCCTCCAGCTATAGTAATTCTCTTCAATGAACAGAGAGACATGGCCGTGTCCCCGTCATCCTGACCAGTTCTCAGGCTGACATCTGCAAGGTGACAAGTTACTGACAGGTAACACGAAGAACTGGAAACATATCAATTCACAGGCCAGCCCTAGGAAAGCCTTGGTAAATCTTAACATGCTCTGGAAACTCCATCTCCAGAATTGTTGACTGAGGGGCGGTATGCAAGGAACCAGGAGTCATTGTTAGGCCCAGGACCCTGGGTGGAGGAATTACATTTCCTGACAATCATGTTCGCAAACTCTCTTTGTCTCACCTGATGGTGACTGGTCCCATTGGGTGCTCCCAGGGCTGAGTTGAGCATAGAGCACTGATTGCAGCTCACACCCCCAAGGTGTCATCACTGTCCATTACGTCGGTAGCAGAATGAGAAGCAGCTAAAGGTTGTGTCTGATTCGTGGTGTGTTTGATCAACACTGGCTTTTCTTGCTTCCTCTCTTGGTCCTTGATGGTTAGCTTGAGAATTCTACTTTGAGAATCCTGGGCTCTTCACTCCAAAAGAGACGTTAGGATTCATCCAGTCTGCCCCACTGATTGCAGATTGGGGAAACTGAGGCCATCATTCTTTAAACCAGCAGTAGAAGGGTGTTGGCTCCAGGCTACACAACCTCCTGTGGATACCTAGGAGGGAAGGGCTCGCCCTGGGGGACTTCCTGTGGTATGCCCCATGTTTCAGGTTAGTTTAACAGTCATATCTTGAAAGTTTTTTCTGTCCAAAGCACAGGGAACAAAGTTTCAAGAAGATATAGTCGAAAATATTAATTTAATTTTCAGACCTGGAAAGAACTTTAGAGAAGAGCTATTCCTGTCCCTCGCTGGCAGATGACAACACGAAAGTCCAGAGTGGTCCAAGGCTCATCTGAGGGGACAGAGCCCCATGCAGACTTGTGGTGAGTTGAGTCAGGCTCCAGGGTAATGCTGAATGCTCAGAAAAGGGTGCCAACAAAGACCTGGAGGAAAGAGACAGTGGGTTAGAACAGACTGCATCAAGGAATTCCTACAAGTGGGAGCAGAGGCAGGGAACTATCTTAGCCCTGGGGTCCTCTTGCTCATCCCCAGCTCAGGAATTCAAGAGTAGAGGGTATCAAGAGCTGCAGGGTGACTCCATTGCCCTGCCTGGGTCTATGGTGACTGCACCTACAGGGTAGAAAGTGGAGTGGACAGGAACCATCAGCTGTGCTTGCATGCAACAAGTGTGTTCTGCTATCAAGGTAGCACCATCAGTGGCTTACGAGCAAGGGGACATGGCCAGTGTGATGTAAGTGACAGGGATGCCCTTGTCTTCCTTTGATGCTATGTCCTTTTGATAGATCACTCTCTTCCATCCTTGACCCCCATTGTCTGTTCCCCTGATTTTAGGCCAGTGGGTTTCTTTAGAGGGCAGGCTTTCTGGCTGTCCCCATTGAATGCACCTCCCCAAGAGGCTGGCTGATAGAAAACTCCCCTTTAGCTGCTGAGGGAGGGAGGTGAAGCTGTGAGACCTCCAGGGAGAGTTGGCTGAATTGTATGCACATGGGCTTGTGGACCTGGCAAGGATATCTGCCAGGGCTCCAAAAGAGAAGGCAAAATGTCTATAAGTTGGCCTCCTGCCCCCCACAAATGTGGTAATTCCAAATGTCACCTTGGCATTTTCTTCTCAAATAAGTTATGTCTTGTTCATATCACAAGAAAATTGGAAACATGGACTTCAAAACTTCTGTGTTTATTTCTCAGTCCTCTGATTGACTTGCCATCTGACATGTCGAACTATTAAATTTCTTTCATGGATAAATGTGAACATAGGCTGTGAGATTTTTATCTTTTGAGTACTGAGACTTGGGATTTATTTGGAGTGAAAGTAAAGAATTTCGACCTCCATATTGTGTGAGTGTGTATCTGTAGGAAAAGGCTGTAAGGCAAGGGGTAGCTAATATTAATTGATTTTGAAGAGCCATATGGATTTTTAAGACATCACAGATGATTCAAAAGCTCAGGAGATACCCTGCTAACATGGCCTTCAAAAACTCAGGCATGGGGAAGATTTGGATAGAAAAGTGGTATTCCATCATAAATCAAGAAAGCAGACCTTATAACAAAGGGGTGCATTGCATTTTTTGGGGGGGTGCTTTGCCTCTTGGAACCTATGTAAGAATTGATGCATTAGTTCCTTGTAAACTTCTAGTAAAACACACAAGAGAGATACAGAAATCATCCTGTTTTGAAGGGGGAGGAATGAAGACCCAGGCAGTAACCTTGCCACAATAATTTTGGGACAGAGGCAGAACACATAAATAACTTTTCATCCTTTGTTCTGTCTGACAGAGCCTGAGAGGGATGCCAGTCAACTCTCAGCCTTGTGGGAGGAGGGGAGGGAGGAAGATTGGGCTCATTACCATCGTCATGCAGGAGTGTCTTGGTGTGCAGTGTGGTGTGGTGTGAGGGGAGAGCGTGTGTTGATACTGGTGCCTCTTCCTTGCTGAGAAGGTCCTGCTGGCTTCCCAGGGAACCCTGGCCGTGCAGAGGGCGTGGGCTGGAGGATCTCTGGATCAGGATCGACACAGCTCCATTTTCTCTTTGCAAATGACCTCCTTGATCTACAGGAAAAAAAAAAATCAATTAGAATTCTTTGATAGGTACGTTCATTTGGAATTTATTTAGCTGATTTTATATGAGAAGAACAAAACTTTTTCTAGGAAGCAACTGTGCAAAGTCTGTTTTTGAGGTTAACAGTGTATCTTTAATGTGTACGTGTAAGAAAAAGGACAACAGGAAACTGCTGTTGATATTTACTTTGAATGGCAGATATTTATAGACAAGACTTGGTGCCAGAGAGACACAGATTTGGTGTGGGTCACTGTTTATATGGAAAATTTGGGTTTCTGTGCTAGGCCTTAGGGAACCCACTACTGAGCTCCTGTGATATGGGCATACATACTGTAAATAGCATAGTATATATCTGGATGATGGGAGTGGCAATATTAGGTGCCACACAGTGTTTTTTAACAGAGGAGATGTCAGAGAGGGGCTGGTGAAAGTTCAGAAAGACATTTTATATTGCATGAGGTTGTTAGATGTTGGAGTGAGCTTCAAATCCAGCACTCAAGTTTTCACTAAAACACCTGCTGGAGAATTCTACATATTCCCCCTCAACATAGAAAACGAGGCTTTTCACTCTTGTGTACCATTCGTGGGGCTAAAAATGAGAATTAACCTTCCTGGAAAGCATCAGATATTCAAGGTCTTATAGCATGGATACTCCTGGACCCAGGAATTCTGCTTTTAGGAAATAGAGATTTATACAAGGTATATGAATCTGGTATTCATCTAACCTTGATCCTGGTAGCAGAAAACTGGAAGTAACCTAATTACCCAAAAGGGAAAAGGTAACCAAGTCATTGGTGATAGCAGGTACCTTCCCTCACTCTGTGGTCTACTGAGAGCCGACTACATATGGGGTTTGTGGTAGGCGTGAAGTAGATAGTGACAGACAAGCCTGACCCAGTCTCAGCCTACCTGGAGCACACAATTTTATTGTAGAAATAGATTTTGTACAATGTGAAGTGGAAAAAAGCAGAATAGTGAGTATATATTTATTTATGGTGTGATTCCATTTTTGTTATACAAATAGAAAAATCCTACAGGATGGTTGAGTTCTTAACAGAAGTATAGAAGCTTTCAGCAATGGGACTATATACATGTATTATTATTACACATGCTCCCCTCCTCTACATGTTTTTACTTTTTTATAGTTTCCAAGTTTTTCACAGTGGCCATTATGACTTTTGTAATAAAATAAAAAAAATGGTGACTTTTGGGAAAGAGAAAAGTCCTCAGACCTAGGTTCTGGATCCAACTCTTCGTTAAGCTTGTGATGAGACCTTGATTGAATGAGAGGACTACTCTGAATCTCCTCCGAACACTGGAGGAAGGATTGCTGAGTCTCCAGCTCCTGCTTCTGAGATCTCAAGCTCTGCTGCCTTCTGAAGTCCCTGGGGGATTTTTTCTGCAGCCTGGAAAGGCCGGGGGCTTTTCCCAGCAGGCAGGATGCTGAAGCCCCCATCCCTGGGCACTTCTGGTCTCTAGGACACTGGTACTCCAGCAATCTGTACTCAAAGGGAGAAGTACGTTTCTGTATTAGGCATATGATAATTAAATTAAGGAAGTGCCTCTTACCTAGCTAATAAAAACAAATCATGATTGATTTACCTGGACTAACCCAGCCAAATCTCACTGCACCCTGAGCAAATAAAATAACGGCAGCTCCATCGATTGAGCCTTACGCAGGTGCAGTCGTGTATTTTGCAGTCATTTCTTGGTTAAGGCTCCAGACATCCTGAAGTAGATACTCATCATCCACATATTACAGAAAGGGAACTGAGCTCAAAATTAAGGGAACCCAAGGAGGTCACTCGGGTAGGAGAGGCTGGAATGCAAACCCTAGTCCATCTTCTCTGCGCTCCCTCCCAGTCCGAGAAGCAAGTTCTACTGTGACCATAAAAACAGATGTCTGGATCCAGGGAATGCGTGAGGGATGTAGTGATCCCTCAAGGCCGAACCCTGGGGACCTGAGGAATGTAGGGATTTTTAGGATGACTCTGATAAAACCTGATGCAGAGAAAACTGCTTTAGCTGCCTTTCTGGGAGGTTGTAAATGATAAAATGGGGTTTTAACAGAGAGAAACAACCACCTTCATGCTCACTATAATAACCTTTTCTCCTGTTTGTGATTTGAAATCAAAGGCCAACTATTACACTTTACAAACCTATAGCTCTCAGAAGAGTGATAACTTAGGCTAAGACCTGACTTGGTTTTCTGACTTTATTTTTTAATATTTTACTTGATATGCTCCAGTTTTGCTTATTTAGCAGATATTCACAGACAGTAAGGTAACAGGAGATACCAGGGCTGCACAGGAGAATTGAAGTTAAAATGAATGTAACGATTTATTTCTGGCCGGGCATGGTGGCACATGTCTGTAATCCTAGCATTTTGGGAAGCTGAAGTCAGAGCATTGCTTGAGGCCAGGAGTTGAGATCAGCCTGAACAAGAGCAAGATCCCATCTCTATGAAAGATAGAGAAATTAGCTGGACATGGGGCCTAGGAGACCTATAGTCCCAGCTATCCAGAGGCTGACGCAGGAGGATTGCTTGAGCCCAGGAGTTTGGGGTTGCAGTGAAGTATGATGACACTGTTGTAGCGCAGGTGACAGAGTGAGACCTTGTCTCAACGAAACAAAACAAACGAAACAAAAAAGTTGTTTCTTTTCCCCATCAAAAGAATCTCCCAATATGATAGCTGCTATTTTCTGTGTTTCAATTCCAGTTCCTCTATACAGACTGGCCAAAAACTTCGTCTTGAACACTATTTTAAATTGCACATGAGTTTTATGGCCACCCTGTATTTCATTTTCTTCTGATTCAGTTTCTATAGGATGGCCAGATTAATCTTTCTAAAACACCCCTTTCATATGTCTTCTCCTACTTTCCCTAGAACATTCAATGGCTCTCCATTGTCCGGGATGAAATACCAACTTATTAGTTTGGAATTCAGTTTCCCTCCTACTCTGGCGCCAGTTTTACCTTTCCAGCCATCTTCTCTGATACTCCCATGAATGGTCCTTTTGCTCTGATCAATTGGCCTATTCCATGGTTCTCTGAATGTGCTCTTGGCTTTCCTCACCCTGGACATTTGTTTTACTGCACCTTCTAGTAAAGAACAAAGTGGACCGTTCTCCTTTCCTTTTTCTGAAGTTCTGACCCATCCTCTCAGGCACTATTCTTTTTGTTAAAAAAAAAAAAAAAATTCTTGAAAATCTCAGCCTGTGTGATGATCTCTGTTTCCCTTATCACATTCTATCTTCAGCTGGAGTCCCATGTCGTGCAGGACTGTAACCAGCCCTGTGACGTGCAGTGCCTCTCACAGGGCTCAGTAGTGAAATGGAATGAAAACAGTGTGTAGAGTGCAGCTGGCTAAAAGACAGCGGTTCCCCTCCCAGCCCTAGAATACTAGTATTCCCAGAGCGGACCTCTTACCCTTCAGAAAACAAATAGCCAGTTCTTCCCATTGTACTTTAAATGCATATTCTGGGGTATTAGCTAATTATTTGTCATGCACTTGCCAGCCATGACTAATCCTGTTTTATGAATGAAATGAAAGTAGAGAGATGGAAATACTTGCATGACCTCACAAAGCTGAGCTGTTGGTAGAAACAACTTGAACCCAAGTGTTGTCACCCTCTCTTCTTTAGAGCCTTTTCTGTAACCAGAGAATAAACGTTTTAGGCTTTGCAGGGTAAGTGTGTCTGTTGCAACTACTGCACTCAACTGTGCCATAGTAGTGCAAAAGCAGCCGTAGACAGTGCACAAACAAATGAGTGTGGCTGTGCTCCAATAAATGTTATTTACAAAGATAGGCAGGGGGCTGGGTTTGGCCTGAAGCTTACTGACCTTCTACTTTAAGGGTTCCCTCCTCTCTGTCCCTGATGTTGGGCTGGAAAGCCAAGTTAGCTCAGTTTGGACCCTGAGCAGGTCCTCTAGTTGGGTGAAGGCTAATGTGTAAATTTGTCCCTGGCTGGGAAAGAGTGACTGGTTAGGATAAAACTGGGAACCTGTGGATCTTCAAGCAATAGACTGTGTACCTGAGCAAGCAATGCATAGGATGGTCATCCTGTGAACATGGGCCTCGGTCACAAGGGAGACATAGAGACATATTGGGAGACTTATCATGGAACTCGGGAGACCCACCCACCCAGTCAGTGGTAGTGTGGGGTGCAGAGATGGAGACCTCACTATGTGACATTTACCTCCATGAACTGTCTTCAACCCAGAGAGCAGACCTGTTTCCTAAGGGCAACTAAGCTCAGGGTCAGAAAGTCTGTGTGCTAATTTACGGTGAGAACTATCACTGCCTGAGAGTGGCTGTGGAAAGTGAGCATGGGAATCAGGAAGGGAAGGTTGGCAGGTTGAATGTTGAGTCCGTTGGAAGAATCAGGTGATCTGAGCACCCAGCATAACCAGATGCCCT
This sequence comes from Nycticebus coucang, assembly GCF_027406575.1. NCBI lineage: Eukaryota > Metazoa > Chordata > Mammalia > Primates > Lorisidae > Nycticebus > Nycticebus coucang. Next base: position 94,861,761 of record NC_069788.1, read on the forward strand.
TTTTGCTAAGACCCCAACCTTGAGGACAGGGGTTAATGCTGCTTTGACCTGTGTGGAATCGGCGGGGACCCTCTAGGATCTCCACCCTCTGCCCCTTTCTATCCCCTCCTTCCTTTCAGGGAGACCCTTTATTTCTGTAAATATGTTAACAATGTCCATCTTGCTGGTTAGGAAAGAACTGGACATGGGTTTCTCTCTCTTTCTGACTTTGCATACCCTAATCTGGCACTTGTTGGTCTCACCCTGCAGAAGGATGGTGGCCTTTTCCATTCAAGCTAGTGAGGTGTCTAGGGTGGAGCCAAGACTGTCAGAGCACCAGAAATCATCAGCGATGCCATTTTAATAGTAAGGACAACTGCAGTGTGTTTTATTGGTTCCCTGTGCACTTCACGGTTCAGCTAATCACCCCAAGAAGATAAATCACAACCCACCTTTTAATTTCATCACTTTGAACATGAATGGTACAAAAACATAGCAGGTCCAGTCCTCTGCCGGGAGGACTGATTGCCAAGGGTCAGGTAGTTGGGCCTTAGAGAAGGGACTGGCTGGAGAACTGCATGGGTGGGGAGTTCTTCAGGCTCCAGGTATTATGTGAATGCAGTTGTTGTTATTCTGAGTAGAGGCACTGAGGAGGGTGGGGCCTCTGGAAGAGGAGCTTGGAGGCTGCCATAAGCCTCTGGGGAAGATAGGGCTGGGAGGAGGCTAGAGCCTGGGCTCAGGGCTTCTTTCAACATTCAGACCAGTGCCTGGTCCTCTCTCTCCGCATTCCTCCTAAAGAGGCTATTGTTCAATCTTCAGCATGGCTTGAACAAGGGGACCCCCGTCACCCTGTCTTTCTATCTTGCTGCAGCCTAATTAGCACCACCCAAACCATGAATAACATCAAAGGAAACAACCTGCGGCTGACCAGAGGCCTATACATGCTGCCGGGAAGCTGCCATAGCAGCCAGAAGCCAGGGAGGCACCCAACCTCTTTTTTTTTTTTTTTTTTGTAGAGACAGAGTCTCACTTTATGGCCCTCAGTAGAGTGCTGTGGCCTCACACAGCTCACAGCAACCTCCAACTCCTGGGCTCAAGCGATTCTCTTGCCTCAGCCTCCCAAGTAGCTGGGACTACAGGCGCTCGCCACAACGCCCGGCTATTTTTTGGTTGCAGTTTGGCCGGGGCCGGGTTTGAACCCGCCACCCTTGGTATATGGGGCCGGCGCCTTACCGACTGAGCCACAGGCGCCACCCTCAAGGAAGGAATGGTCCTTTCCTCTCTTGCCTTAGTGGGGCGGGCAACCCAAGATACAGAATTGGTGTGAGATGAGGCTTTCTGGCGAGGAATCTTCTGGAATCAGACTGCTCAGTTTAGTCCCAGCTCTGTCTCTTCTTATCTGGGTGACCTTAGCAGGTCATTTTAACCTTCCTGAAGCTCAGGGCCCTCATCTGTAAAACAGTGATGACAGTACCTACCTCAAAGAGCTATCGTCAGAGTTAGACAGAATAGTCCGTGTAAGGCTATGAGCCAGCATAGGGGTGGATACAGGCTTTGTATGGCCTGAAGCCTATTCAGCTGGGGATGGGCTCTTTAAGAATGTAAAATTACAACTACAAAACCAGACATGAAAGTGAGCAATTATTTCAAATGATGAAAGAAAACACAAAGAAGTGTATGTTAAAAAAAATGACAACCCTCACATCACAAAATCCAGAAAAAAATAACATAATACTGTTACTAACCAGATGGTAGATATATGTCCACTTTACTCCTTTTCCTACGTTTTTTAGGCAGTGTCCTCTGACCATTTCTTCATATGACAATGATCTGGAATGTCATTATCTCTAGAGAGAATAACAAGACAGTTTGCTCATTCCTATAGCATGAGTGGTTGGGATTTTTTTTTTTTCCATTATTGATAGCTTAAAAAAACATTTTTAGTTTAGTTTTTAGTTTAGGACAGTTGTCAAATATGTGGAAACCTTTCTCATGTTTCTTTCATATGCATACTGAATACATATACTATACTAGGTTCCTGCTCCTGGGTCTCTTCTCCTTTCTCTTGAGAAAACAGGTCCTGAGAATAGACCAGGAGCAGTATACTATGCTATACCAATACTATGCACTAATAGCATACAGTACATGCTCTTCTATATGCATGTACTTACTATATATATAATATATACTACCTATACTATATATATTTTATGAGTAGTCAGCTTTGATGGCATTTTAAGTGTTCTTGTCCAGTGACTAATTTTAGACTGAGGATTGTTGGGGCCCCACTTGGTGAAAGTGGGGGACCCTGAGTCTTACGCTTCAGTGTTTCATGGTATATTCTCTTGTGAGTGCTGAATAAATGTTAACTAGATTATATTTTATTCATTGACACTCATCTTTATAATTTTGGAATTATTGAAGAACAGGTTCTCATGCACTTGAAATATAACTCGGGTTAAACTTGTACAACAGCCATTCATTCGATATCATTTGTTAATTGTCTCCTTGGATCAACCTACCTCACATCGATCATTGGGAGCATTCTGTGACATAAAGCAGATAAAACACCTAGCTCACTGTCATGTACTAAATAAACTTCAATAAACTTAGCCCTTATGACCACCATCCTGTCTCTGAAGCACCTGATCTTGGACTGGGCACTTGAGGATATAAAGTTGAGATACTATCCTCCCCCAGGAGGTAGGAATGGGCCCAGGTTGGGGTTAAGCTCTGAGACCTCAGTAGAAACCCTGTTTTGCCTCAGGTTCTAAATAAAGCCGTTCTCCTCCATTAACTATGTCTTCCCTATGGTCAATTTTCATTCATGAATTCACCAATCATACTCTGTTAATGTGGCCACATTTACAAAAGACACCATACATTCAAAGTGCTTGGTGATAATGTATAATTTAGTACTTTTCTCCTAAGTCGTTTTATTCCTAACAAGTCTGGCCACTAAACTTACCAAATATGGTTTTCTTAATGCTTTAATGACTTTATTATAGGAATATCCATGGACAGAAGGTCCACCACTAACTCTATCTGTTGGGATGCTTTTGGTTGCAAGTGACAGAAACAACTCTAGTTGTCTCAACCACACAGGAAATGTGGTGGACGCTTGCACTGAGTCCTAGATGGACCTGCCCATTCATCAACTAATCCATTGCCTCTGGAGAAAAGGACAGTGTCAGTCCCACCCATACTGTAGGTGAATAGATCCAGGAGCAGAAACAACAGTGTGCGTTCCAACACGTGGCCCTAAGTCACTTACTTCTCTGGGCCTCAATTGCTTCATTAAATCAGGGGCTTATACGACATCATTATTAAAATTCTTCCCAAGACTGGCCTCTTATATATTTTTTCTTCTTAAATTAACTGGTTTTTGTGATGAATAAACAAACTTTTCAGGCCAGTGCTATAAAGCTAAGAATGTAATTAGTAAATAAATAGCTCTATTTAGATTAAATGATAAGTCAGGGTAGTCAGCATTAGTAACAGTTCTTCTGACCCGTGAGTTTGTAGATTTTGATCAAGAAAAATGAGAGAGAGAGGGGTGAGAGGAGGCACCCCAGAAAATGGAATGAATAAAACATGCTCTACCTTAGCAATGTGCCTTCTTTGAAGCTGACATAACTTGGTGGTTCATCCAGAGGAGATCCAGGAAGGTCTGGGCAGAGCTTGTTTTTGTTACCATAACCATCAGAGAGGCTTTGCGCTAAGGCTGGTGTCATAAGGAAGCTGTAAGAGGTTTAATTTGGACTCAGAGGGAGCTGGTGTTGCCAGAGGCCAGAGTTACTCTAAATGGCAGTGGAATCAGATCCCTGTGGATAGCTGATGGTTTCTCAAGAATGAAACCACAGACCTCAACCTTCTACTTTGTCCACTTTTTACGAAGCCTTTGGCTAGTCTTGAGATGAGATTCTAGAACTGGCACCAGGGAAGCTTTCAAGAAAGCATCTAGGTAGGGGTGGTTAGTGAAGGAATGAACGCTTTGGCTATGGTGCTGGAGTCTGTTTGGGAGTGCTGTACGGTGACCGTGATGAGGGTGCAGGAGGTGGCAGCAGCTGAGGGGCATGCTTCCTCTCTGTCTCTGGTGCACAGGGTTTGGGTACTTGTTCTGTAGGCTGTGGGCTGCCTTCGTGGAGAGTCATACCCCATAGGACATATGGCGGGTGGGGGGGAGTTAATCTGATTAGTAGCATAGTCAGTGTGTTTTCATCATGGTTGGTTAATTTTTGAATGTATTTACAGAACTGGCAAAGGTTGATCTGTGCCTTTATCTAATTCTCTTGTCATTGGGCTTTTGGAAAATAGTTCTGGTGTGGTGCCCAATAGTGTTTCTAAAGTGGCAGATAATCACCACCTAACACAGAACAAGAGAAATAGTTGAAAATGGTCTCTAATCAAATGTCTATGATTTGGAAGCATTAGCTTGAGGCCATCAGATGTTTGTCTTTGTGGTAGTAGGATGCTGAACGAGGGTTTATTTGGTGGACTGTGTGGGTAGGATGAGGATTGGAGATTGTTCAGTGAGTTGTCAAACAGGTGCTTATTCCTTCTGAAGATCCAGATGGGAGATGGGGAAGGACTGGGAGTTTCTGGCCTGTCCTCTGGAGTTGTCCACTGTCATGAGCTTTAAAAAAAATTATTTGTGTGGGCGGCGCCTGTGGCTCAAGGAGTAGGGCGCTGGTCCCATATGCCGGAGGTGGCAGGTTCAAACCTAGCCCCGGCCAAAAAAAAAATTATTTGTGTTTTAAGGGTCAGACAAGAGCACAGCGTCCTAGAGACTTGGTGTTTTGTAGACATGTTTGTCCATTTAATGAATGTGTCGGTTTCTGTGTGAACATCAGCAGATGAGAGATGTAAAAAAGAGAAAGAAAGAAAAAACAAAAATACTGTAAAGAAGAAGCCTAGAGGTAGATACCAGCAGCAAGTTACATTCTAGAATCTTGGAAATGAGATCTTGGAGAGTATTAATAGACAGGAGGTTGTAAATCAAGAGGGTGGGCTCTGCAGGCCAAAGAGACTTGAGGTCTTCACTTTTCATCTCTCCTGGCAAATGACTACTTAACTTCTTAAGCCTGTGTCCTCACCTGTGAATGAGGATGACAGCACCTCCCTTGTAAGGCTAGTGGAAAGGTGAAATAAATAATGCAGGTAAAGCTCTTGGCAGGGTGCCCCAGGCCTGTGGGAAGCATTGGATCACTTTTGTTGTTATGTATGTTTTATAAGTTTTTGGATCGCAGTAATTGGGTACTTGGTGTTCATTGTTTTGACTGTTGTTGTTCAGGCGCCTGGAATATCCTCAGGCAAAACTGACATCACCTTTGGTCCTCCTTAGGAACGTTAGGAGCAGAGTGGATAACAGATTGTCTGAAGGCGCCAGCTTTCCCACCAGTCAGGGGAGAGGTGAACTCTGCTGTCAGGTGCATCTCTAGGAAAGAAGGGGTGTGTGGCTCAGTTTCAAAGTAATATTCTGTCACCCTTCCTCAGAGAGGTGACAGAAATCCAGTTAGTGGAGAGCCGCTGAAACTTCAAAGTGATGCCATTTAAGTCTTTTCCATTACTGTGGTTGGAATTGGGTTTTTACATCATACATTTGATTAAAACACACACACACATACACATACACACACACACACCATCATGCAGAAGTACAGGGAGGAGGGAATAAGGAAAACTCAGTAAGTACCTCCTGCTCAATTTTGCTGGGAACCTAAAACTGCTCTCAAAAATAAACCCTACCGAAACAAAACAACTGCAAAAACTCTTGCACAGAGGATTGAAAAGAAGGGCTCCTTACTAGATACAGAAACATGGACAAAAAACGTGCTAAACACGTGGGGACCGACCAGATTGCTGTCGGTAGGTGACAAAGTACTTTCCTATAAATATTGCCAGTCTCTTTCTCTACTTAAAAAGAAAAAAAAAATTACTTTGCATTTCAGACAACACAAATGACTGGACAAGGCTTTTAGTTCATGTGCAAGAAACTGTAAAAACAATGTGAAAGATTTTCCTTAAATGGAGTTGGGCCCAGTCTCACTGATAAAGTTAAAGCCTGGGCCTTAATTTGCCTTCCACTTGTCCTTTGTGAGACCTTTAGCAAGTTCTCTGGCCCAAGTTCATTCATTTCCCACCCCCATAATTTCCAAGTGTGTGCGGGCCACATTTCAGTTTCAGACTTTTCTTTCTTTCTTTCTTTTTTTTTTTTTCAGTTTTGGCTGGGGCCAGGCTTGAACCCGCCACCCCTGGTATATGGGGCCGGCGCCCTACTCCTTGAGCTACAGGTGCCGCCCCAGTTTCAAACTTTTCTGCTTTCACTTTTGGTTAGTCAGAACCTCCATCTGGTGTTATTTGAAAATGAGTGTTTTCTGTGGCTTTTCTGTGGCTCCTTTTCAAAGTATTCAAAGCAGTTTAAAAATACAAAATGTTCAGTGATCTGACCAAGACTTAATGTAAGTATTTATTCGGGGACTATTTTTTTTAAAAAATCCATTAAACAGATTTGAAACTCTTAACTCTTCTGATGTATTGGAAATAGATACTAAGATTCAAAAAGAAGTGGGGGGAGGTTTAAAAATATGGGACTACTTGCCACCAATCATAATGCTTTTAGTAGTGACAGTAGTAGCCAATAGCACAGTTTATAAAAACAGAAGAGCTAAAATTCTCTATTTATTATTAAACAGGAAACTGAAAGGAGTCTGTAGCAACCTGGTGGGTTCTCGACAGACCTGCTGCTGCGTTTATCTGCGCCGAAAAAGCCTAATGGAGACATTCCTTCTTTTATTGGCTTAGGATTGTTAAGTTTTACTGAAAATCTTAACCAATACATGACCATCATAAGCAGGTTCTGTATTGTTAAGGTTTTGAAGCAACTTATTTCCACTAGAACCAAGGAGAATTTGGAAGCAAACTGAAAAGCTCTCCAAGAGTGGAAAATGCTTTGCACTTTTATTTTGCCTTTGTGCTTGTCCAACATGTACATATGAATATTGTTGTGGGAGACCTGGGCTTCATTTTAAGGTCAGCCTTCAATTTCTAGAGAATATAATTTGCTGCTATTTTTAGAGCATCATGCTTGCTTGTAATAACTAATGGAAAAAACTCAAAAGAGAAATAAATGTGTAACAGCTGTGTCTGCTTAAACTTGATTAAAGGCGGTAAAAAGTAAACAGATGAATGAATTTGACAATAGACAAGGGAAAGAGACAAGTATCCCTCTTATTGTGAAAAGTTTTACAGACATAACTTGCTTCACTTCAGAAGGCTGAGCGATGTCTGTGTTTAAAGTTTTCTTTACTGTTTGTCTTGAGTGGGATCAGTGTTGTAGTGAATAATTTATAGCCAGCATGAATGAGCTCATTAGTCACCTTTTCAGACTTTAAATGAGTTTTGTGGTTGTCATTACTCGAGCCTTCTGTTCAGCCGCCGAGCAAAATGACAGTTTGGCAGTTGGCAGCCTTGTTGTCGGCCGCCTGTTCCCCTTCAGGTCTGTGTTGGTTTTTGTATTTCATTGAAACCTTCCCTTGCTTAACCCTGCATTGGTCCAGGAACTCCCACACTTCAGATGCCTTTTGCACCCCAAGTTTACATGAGAAGTTTTTCAGGGATTAAACCCACCCCCCCAAAACCAACTTTCAGTTGTGTCTGCCAGAGAAAATGAAGTGTATGAAATGGGAGTTTTCCAGCAACTCCTGAGTATTATTACTTCCTTTGTGCTTGGTTTGATGGTCAAGGTATTTAAAAGCAAAAGGCAAGCTGGGGAGTTGTGGGGCAGCTGAGCCAGGCTTTCACGTGGTGGTGGGCACTGTGGGCTGTTGGAGTCTGGAGGAAGATGCATGCTTCAGAGTGGGCTTGTGTTGTTCCAATTCTGAGCATCAATATGATGTGGGTGATGTAACTTGCTATGGCAAGTCGGCAGGGCCAAAGGACACCACATTGTTCCTACAAAGGGATTGACAAGATGACCGTTCAAGATCCCAGCCAAAAAACGGAGGTCTTCTAGGGTCAATGGGCATAGCTATTACCTCTTTCCCGTTTCTACTTCTCCCAAGTCTGAATGGTGAAGAGGGAGCAAACTGTTGCACCTTCCCCCTGACTGTGCCCTTGGAGACTAGCCTGGGAGGCTGGTATGTGGGGGAGACAAGCCTGCACATGCCAGGGGCAAGTGGGATTTCTTTGGAATGGACATCATGGAGTCCATCTCTTTCTTTGAACGTGGCTGGGACAGCTTTAGAGAGCTCTGACATTCACTTCTTGGGACTGGACTCCATCCGGAAGTCCAGGACATTGTGGCTTGCCCACCTTGGTCTTTGGGTAGCTTCTGTGGGCACGCATGGTGCATGGATGCTTGCCCGGTGTGTCTCAGCCAAGTGCCTGGCCCCTCTCTGACGTTTGCTATGAGCAACAGGCACTCATGGCTGCTGTCACCAATGTGGGCAGCACCCCCTTCCGGGATCCATATTGTTAGACAGCTGGCCTAGCACTGTGTGAGGCATGTAGAAAGATGTTCCATATTCCTCCCTGGAAGAAATGCCAACTTAAAAAGGACTCCTGGTTGTTTGGGGGCCAAGTCTTTGAAACCAGTCAGAGAGTCACATGTCTCTGAGTACAGAGAAATGAGGTGCTGTTGAACGTACCCACAGACAGAGCTTCAGCAACCCATTTAGCTCCATCCTTTCCAGACCCCACTCCTGTGCTATTGAGCACTCATGTGCAGTCATGCCTCACAATTTATGGGAAGGTTTTGCTTGCACCTGAATTTCAATATTAAAGACACAAGATAGGCTATGTTAGGAAGGAGTTGCAGTTTCAAAACAGAAAGTGTTAGTGAACTTCGCTATCCATTACAGAAGCTCTGTCAGCTTAGTAGGTTGACTACATTGCTCATCTCCAAAAAAGAACTTGGTACAGCAGGGAAATATATTGGTCCAGGGGACCATGTTGAACGCTGGGAACACACTGGAGTGTGACATGGTTTTTTTTTTTGGTCTTTTGGCCCAGGCTAGGTTTGAACCCACCACCTCCGGCATATGGGACCGGCGCCCTACTCCTTGAGCTACAGGCGCCGCCCTAATATATTGGTAATGTTTTAATCTATGTACTCTTTCCCACAGAGTTCATCAAGTTTGGAGCTTTTCTTTCTTTCTTTATTTTTTTGCAGTTTTGGACCAGGGCTGGGTTTGAACCCGCCACTTCTGGCATCTGGGGCTGGCGCCCTTCTCTTTTGAGCCACAGGCGCTGCCCGAGCTTTTATTTGTTTTTAAAAGATCATTGTAGGGAGAAGAATTGATTGTTTTCTTTCACACCTCTGTGGAACAGTAAAATGAGGAAAGCTATTTCTTGGCATGGGGAGGACTTTGGCAGACTTAGCCACTGAAACCCATGAGACTGTGGTACTTGGTGTACTCACTGGAGAGAGGAAGATGATAAAATCTCTTAAAAACTTTGGAGGAGGAAAATGTTGATGATGCTACTTTTCTTTGACTAATCTGTAGAGTTAGGAGAAACCAGCTTGAGAGAGGGATAAAAAGGACCATTTTTTCCCATTAAGTGATCAATATTTTTGATTACCACTGTGCCGCCACATGCTATCAGCAGAAGAGAAGTGTCTGCCAAGGTCCTTGCCTCTCAAGGTCCTTACTGTTTGGTATCTAGTTGATTTATTTTTTGTTACAAAGATACACGATACTGTATTGATTATGACATAGAAGCTGAACTTTGGCTTTTTGCAAGGAGTGCCTTTTCATTGAGTTTATAACTCCCCCTTTTCGTCCTCCTCCTTTATTTCCTGGTCACAGTTTTTTCTCTCTTGAGCCCTCCTGCTCTTATCCTTCATAGCCCTTGACCCCCAAACGATTCTTTAAGAAGAAGCCAAATGTTCTGGATTGATTTCCTTGGTTCCTCCTTGGAACATGACTCCAAACTCTGTGGACTATGGCTTCACATCCCAGCCCCATCCTTTACCAGCTAGGTGACCTTAGGCAGGTACCCAAACCTGCAGGTTCCTCATTTTTATAAAACGGGAATAATAGCACCTACCTCTTATGATTGATGTTATGCTGAGATGAGTATTTTTAGGGTTTTAGAATACCTGCACTGAGTTATATGCCGTGTAAGTGCTTGTTTGATATAGTCAATCCTCGTTATTGGTGGATGTTTGTATTTGCAAATTCACCCACTTGCTCAGATTTATCTGTCATCCCCAAATCAATACTCCTGGTGCTTCTGTGGTCATTCGTGGACATGTGTGCCGATGAGTCACCCAATGTGCATTTTCCCAGCTGAGACTGAACAAAGCAACGTTCTGCCTTCTTATTTCAGCTCTCATCAATAAACAAGTGTCCTTTGTGTGATCTGTTCGTGCCACATTTTTGTGCTTTTGCATTTTTGTGCTTTTTGTTGCTATCTGTTTAAAACGGCACTCAAGCATAATGCATAAGCACTATTTAGTAGCCCTATGTGCAAGAGATCTGTGATGGGTCTTATGGAGAAAACACGTGTGTTAGATAAGCTTCATTCAGGCATGAGTCATAGTGCTACTGGCTGTGAGTTCCTTGTTAATGAATCAACAATATATATTCAGTAAGTTTTCTTTAAATGGAAACACACACAATAATGTGTTGATAAAATTATGTATTGATTGGTTAATGAACATGTTGTGACTGGAGGCTGGCAGGAACCTAACCCTATATTTTTCCTAGGAGCAATGTTTCAGGATTTGCTAATTGAGCGTTTGCCATACATTACAGAAGTATTCTGAATAACAAGAATCAACTGTAGATAAATGGAGTCTGAGGACTCAGAGAGGCAGTCCCCCTTTTGAAAGGCTATGGAGTATCCCTGGGGGGTGGGGGAGAGGGAGGAAAAGCTTCAGCTGGTCACAGATTTTCTACCAGATCTGGCAAAAAGAAAAAGTTGTAACCATATTTGGTTTCTTATTAGCATAAATTGTTATAGAAAAATCTGTCTAGAAATAGAGAGCAAATGTTCCCACTTCCCCACAAATTCTTTTTTTTTTTTTGAAACAGAGTCTCACTATGTCACCCTTGGTAGAGTGCTGTGGCATCACAGCTCACAACAACCTCCAACTCCTGGGCTTAAGGGATTCTCTTGCCTCAGCCTCCTGAGTAGCTGGGACTACAGGTGCCCGCCACAACGCCCGGCTATTTTTGGTTGCAGTTGTCATTGTTGTTTAGCAGGCCCAGGCTGGGCTCGAACCCACCAGCCTCAGTGTATGTGACCAATGCCCTACTCACTGAGCTACGGGCACCGCCCCCACAAATTCTTAATTCGAGAGTATGTAGATCTCTTGAATCTTGGAGCCTACATAAGAGTTGGTAGAGAAAGTTTGTTACACAAAATCTATAAACCAAAAGGCTTCCCACAGCCAGATGATAGACCTCAGAACGCAGGGTATAATGTTTGTTATACTCATCAATTCTCCTGTTTGCTTGGAGTACCAGCCTTTTCAGAAGGGATCATTTTACCCTTCCTGATTGAAAAGATCACAAAATGCTTTCATTTGGTGAAAAGCTTTGCCAACATATTTATTTTCCCCTAAACTCTTACTTTATGAAGTGTTTGCAAATTGTTTCACACATACAGTCTATGAGAATGTGAAAATGATTCAGAAAGGGAAAGCTTCACTTAAAATTACTGGAAAATGCAGATAGAAGCCAGCAAAAGAAACACGAAGCCATTGTGGCCCACACACTGTAATAATATACCTCTAACCTCTTCAACAGTTTCCAGGTTTTTTTGATTTTAAACAATGTCCCAGCAAAACCCTCCTAAATACATTGTAGTATCCATCAGTTAATTTATTCAATACATTTTTTTAAAGAGACTAATGTTTTACTTTGTTGCCCTCGGTAGAATGCTGTGATATCACAGCTCACAGCAACCTCCAGCTCTTGGGCTTAGGCAATTCTCATGCCTCAGCCTCCGGAGTAGCTGGGACTACAGGTGCCTACCACAACACTCTGCTATATGTTTGTTGCAGTTTGGCTGGGGCCAGGTTCGAGCCCATCACCCTCGGTATATGGGGCTGGCACCCTACTCACTGAGCCACAGGTGCTGCCCTAGTCAATACCTATTTATTGAGTGTCTTATGTGTGTGCCAGGCATAGGCTGCTGACTAAAATAAGCAGGAGGGTGGCTTTCTTTCTTTCTTTTTTTTTTTTTTTGCAGTTTTGGCTGGGGCTGGGCTTGAACCTACCACCTCCAGTATATGGGGCCGGCACCCTGCTCCTTGAGCCACAGGTGCCACCTAGGAGTGCAGCTTTCTTGGAGCTAATTGTCTATGGGGGTAGGCAGCCTGGTGCAGAAGTTAACTGTCTTGTTATGGTATCTTCCTAGGATAAACTCCTTGAAGTTGGGAATTTGAGATCAATAGCTAGCTATACTCACTTACATTTTAATTCCTTTTGTCAGAATGCCCTTTTGAAAAGTTGTACCAAGCCACATTCCTGCTGACACCTGCACTAACATCAGCATGGTTATTTAAGTCTGTGCCAATCTGATAGATGAAATGAGATGTTACCATTGTGTTAATTTGTGTTTCTTTGATTTTGACTGAGGTTGCCTATCTTTTCAGGGGATGGTCCCATTTTTGTTCCTATTTTTTTGTGAATTTGCACCTTATTAGGGGTGGTAAGTTTTTTCTTCATTGAGTTGTAAGAGTTATAAATTAAAAATAACCCTTGGGTGGTGCCTGTGGCTCAAGGAGTAGGGCACCGGTCCCATATACTGTAGGTGGTGGATTCAAACTTGGCCCTGGCCAAAAACTGTAAATAAATAAATAAAAAAACCCTTTTCCACATGTCTGGCAAATATTTCCTTGTTTTTTTTTTTTTTTTCTTTTTTGTCTTCTAATTATATGACTCCTGATACTACGCTTACATTTTGAATTGTTATGCAGTCAAATATGTAAAAATTTTCATTTTTATTTATTTACTTAACAAAAATAGTGCCAGGGCACCATTATATGTTTCTTACAAATATCAATTCATTTAATCTTTATCACATCCCTATAAAGTGGGTATTATTATGTTCTCTTTCCCTCTTTTTTTTTTTTTTAAGATGAGAAAACTAGGCTGGGCACAGTGGCTCACATCTGTAATTTTAGCACTCTGGGAAGTCAAGGCAAGAGGACTGTTTGAGGTCAGGAGTTCCAGACCAGCCTGAGAAAGCGAGAGACTTCGTCTCTCCAAAAAAATAGAAGAAATTAGCCCGGCATGGTGGTACATAGCTGTAGTCCCAGCTATTTTGGGAGCGGGGGGTAAGGCTGAAGGATCACTTGAGCCCAGGAGTTTGAGGCTATAGTGAGCTATGATGACACCACTTCACTCTAGCCTGGGTGAGACCCTGTCTCAAAAAAAGTTTAATTAATTTTAAAAAATGAAGAAATTAGGTAGAAAGAAGTTAAGTACCTTGACTGCAGTTATCCCCCTAGTAAGTAGTAAAATCAGAGTACCACCTTAACCTATATCACTGTGCATTGCCGCCTCACATCTTGGTATGAGGCTCTGGGTGTGTTTATTTCTGGTTGTTTCATATGTTGTTTGCAGACCTCCTCCCATCCTTGAGGGCAGGTGCCTCATTTTTTATTTCCCCTGGTTCCTTCCTAGTCCCCTCCACTCAGGAAAAGGCATAGAGTAGCTAGATGCTTAATTAATACCATTGACTGAAGGAACTAACATCTGGATTCAGGATCATCAGCTCACACTTGTGTTTATGTTCCAAGAGGAGTTGACACATTCTATGTTTTCATTTTGCCTCTAGTAGGTGACTTGACAAGCTCAGGTTCAGCTAGGGCACCTGAGCTAATGAACTTCACTCCACTGGTTCTGCTGTACTTTTCCTTACCACACCCCACCTCCTTTCCTTGTCATGTAAGCCTCCTGGCTCTGTTCCCTGCTGGAGAAATTTTAATAAACCTTTTCCCAGGCTCCACCCTTCAGAATCTGTCACGTAAACACCAAGAGTGCACAAAAGGAAAGCTCCAAGAGAGGATGGCCAGAAAGCTCAGTGATACTCGATCAAGCCTTTAAACTCGCTGAGAGGTGAAGGGTCTTCTGGCTGAGGGGCTCTTTATCTTCTCTACAGAAGGGAAGTGAGGAGCTTTTTGCTACTACAAAGGGCATTCTTATATGTTACCTCAAAGAGATTCTTACTTAACCCACAATTGAGGAGTTATCTTTGACCATAATCTCACTCCCTCTTCTCATATTCAATCATTTGACAAATACTCTTGGCTCTTCCTTTGAAGACTCTCATATATTTTTTCTGGCCTCACTGACTATTCTTTAATTCAGTGGGTCTCGAATTGTGGTCCCCAGACCAGAAGCAGCATTACTACCTGGGAGCTTGTTAAGAGATGCAGATTCTCAGGCCCAACCCATACTTCCTGAACCAGGAGCTTAGTGGGTGCGGGCCAGCAAGCTGTGTTTCAATAAGCTCTCAAGTAATTCTTTTTTGTTTTGTTTTTTGTAGAGACAGAGTTTCACTTTATTGCCCTCGGTAGAGTGCCATGGCATCACACAGCTCACAGCAACCTCCAACTCCTGGGGCTTAGGCGATTCTCCTGCCTCAGCCTCCTGAGCAGCTGGGACTACAGGCGCCCGCCACAATGCCCAGCTATTTTTTTGTTGCAGTTTGGCCAGGGCTGGGTTTGAACCCGCCACCCTCAGCATATGGGGCCGGCGCCCTGCTCACTGAGCCACAGGCGCTGCCCCTCTCAAGTAATTCTAATGCCTACTCAAGTTTGCAAACCACTGTTCCAATGGAACCCTTGCCCCCTTATCATTAGGACATTGCAAAATGTAATGGGTAGTTACTGCAGAACATTTGCAAAATGCAACAAGTATGAAAGAAAGGTATCCTGTAACCCTAACACTCAGAGGGAACTACTATATTAACATTTCCCCCAATTTTCAAAATCACATTTAAAAAAGAAAACAGTCTTTATTCCCTTTTGTATGGATTATTGCAATGATTCTGAGTTGTTGGCTGGCTTTTGGTCTTTTACTTTCTACCTTCCTCTCTCACAATTCATCTTGGCTCTACCATCCCTTTCATCTTTTAAATCCTATCTCTGATAGTGTATCTTTTGGGCTCAAAAATAATCTAGTGAACCAACTTTGCCCCCTGAACTTAGTGCATAGAAACTGCTTATCCTGGTATTCAAGGAGTTATGTGATCTGATACTTACACTCTCTTAATGTATATGCCCCATTGGGACAAAGGCCTGGTATCTCTGGCCTGTAACACAGTGTCGTGTACTTGGTAGGCACTCAGTAAATACTCGTCCAATGAACAAATGCAGTCAAGTCATATTTGATAAATCTGTTTGTGCCATTCATTTATCCTACCTAGAACAGCAGTCATGAGCAGAATGGTTCTATGGTGCTTTCTCAAAATGCACCTGCCTGGGCACCAGCTTAGGAGAGCCTGATTCATTAGGTGTGGCTTCCTGGGTGGTTCTGATGGGCATCCCCACTTGAGAAACTCAGTCTAGAACACCCCTTCTTCATTTTCAGATTAAGCACTGACCCATCTTTACTAGATATCCTCTTTCCAAAGTCAGCTCCTCTCCTGTCCCCAGGCCTCTTGTACCAGATGTTTCACCTTGTCTCAGCTGTTAGCAGTAGGTAATGACAGGTGACAAGTCATCTGACTCAGGCCAGCCCAGTTAGATTATTTCACTGAGAATCTGAACTGTGTAGTGGCAGACTCGAGGCAGTCTAAAGGTAGTAGGTGCTAAGAGTCAGAGGCCTGAGGACTGGGTACTGGCAGCCACGTGTGGCCATCAGCAAGCTGAGGAAGCCAGCTGCGGGGAGGAGAGTGGAGCAGACATACGGAGGAAAGCAGGATGAATGTGTGGTCTCAGAAGGAAGGGAAAACTGCCTGATAGCTCCCCAGTTCTGTGCATCCTAGCTGCATTGCCAGCCCAGGCGTATACCAGTTTCCTTTTTATTTTTTTAGAATAGAGTCTCATTTTATCGCCCTTGGTAGAGTGCTGTGATGTCACAGCTCACAGCAACCTCCAGCTCTTGGGTTTAGGCGATTCTCATGCTTCGGCCTCCCAAGTAGCTGGGACTGCAGGCGCCTGCCACAATGCCCAGCTATTTTTTTGTTGCATTTTTGGCTGGGGCCAGGTTCGAACCCACCACCCTCGATATATGGGGCCGGCACCTTACTCACTGAGCCACAGGTGCCGCCCCACCAGTTTCCTTTTTTACTGGCATCTGTTTGAAGGAGCCCTGAGCAGGAGACCATCTTTCCAAGCCTGGTTCTGACTTTTCCTTGCTTTTGAAAGTCTCTCCAGTCTTCCCCCCATACCTGCCAACCTACTCAGTTGTTACTGCCTTGAGGGGAAGTATATTTGACTTTTACGTCACCGTTCCATAGTGACGTTGCTGTAATAACCAATAATATTCCTGACCAGAGAACCATTTAGCAGAAGAATGCACAAAACATCAAGGAACAGGAATTCCTTTCCTTTCCCTGGAGGAAGAACTGAGGGTTGATGGGCCTAGAAACCAGGTCTTCTGTCTCCTAGAGACTCATGTGCTCTTCTGCCCAGGCCCAGATGGGGCTGCAGAATGAACAGGTCAAGTCCCCAGTCAGGAAGTAAGTGTTTCCCAAAGTGAGTTTCAGGGCACACATAGAATTCTGCTGTCAGATAAGTTTGTAAAGCAACGTGAACAAGATAGTGCTTTAAAGAGTTCGACGTGTTTCTTTAAGACTTCTCAGGGTCTAAGACACAATGGTTCTTTTGGAAAGTTCATGAGGAGAACGGAGTATGGGGTTGTTCCCAAATAAATTTGCCCATAAGCATTTATGTTGGAGAGCATGTCTCGGAGCTGAGGTTTAATAGCACAACAAGGTGGAAAAGGCCACATGAAGCCATCCTTTGGCTTCTGGCAAAGGTCTGGATCCCCCCATTTCAATGGATGAACAGACAGATGTACACTCTCTCCATATTGAACAGGGCTGATCCACTGCTTCCTCTTCAGGCTGACACCTTCTTACTTACACCTCTTGCCTCATCTGTAATGGGAGAGGGAAATTAAGACATGTATCTGAGAACTCAGCAAACCAAAACACAAAGCAAGCTGGTTAACACTCCAGCCTCCACGTCAGGCTTCTTCTGGCCCAGGGCTTGCTACATCTTTACATTTTGTTCACCTGGGATGAGTGGTTCAGACACAAGGCTCACAGCTTGCCCAGTTTTAAGAATGATATATTTCCTATGCAATGACCTTTGGTTTACAGTCCCTCTTTTTGAACTCCCAGGAGGACAAAAAGGACTGGGGTGAAAATAAGGTGCCACCTCTACTTACTGTTAGGAGATTTCTCGCTATTCTGACTGTGGTTGGAGAACTGGGAGGGCTGAGAGCTGGTGATGGAAAGTGGGGGTGGTGGTGGTGGTGGTGGAAGGGGACAATTTCTTCCTCTCCAGGCCAGCAAGGGGCTTGGACAAAGGTCTAGGCCTTCGTTCTTCTGGTGAAGATTAAGCACCCTCAACTGATGGGCTGATGGCCAACTGAACCTGCCTGAGCCACAGGAGTCTGAGCTTGTCTTATCCCACCCAGCTTTCCTACCAGTTCTGACCCTGAGCATCTGTGTCATGAGACTTCAGAGATGATCTAATTTGTCTCTGCCCTTGTACCTTTTGCTTAGTGACTTTGGGTCCCATCAAGTGCTCAGTAATTAGAGGTGTGGGGCTGAATGACCTCGGGCTACCCCAGGGCTCCCACTTCTGAATTGTCTCCTGGGAGTAGTAAGGTCTCCATGTGATTCAGAAAGGCCCATCTTGCTGAAGACTGGCCACCCACTATCATAAAGGTTTGTTCAGGAGAGATTACTTATTTTTTGACACAGAAAAAATTTTTAGAAGCTGGGTGTGGTGTTTTCCCTTCACTCCTGTCCTCAGCTAAGTTAAAAGGCACTGCACGGTGGAGGGAGTTCCCTCCCGGCCTTCTTGCTGGTTTACCTGCTGTGTTCAGACAGCTCACAATGGCCTGTCCACTGGCTCAGGTTGGGGTGGCAGGAAGAGTGCCCCTGGCTTCTCCTCTGTAGAGGAGCCAACCGACTTGGTGGCTCTGATATGTCACCACCAGCGTGTCCTGTCGGACTCCTTTCCTCTCCAAAGACAGCTGCTTGGAGTAGTGGGGCCCATTCTTTGGAAGCACCCCGGGACTAGGAGTGGTGGCTGCAGCATTAGCTGGGTGGCTTGGTAATTGCCACGTCCAGTTCTTGAGAGGTCTAAGTGTCAAGGGGATGGTGAGACTTGCTTTCCCTCCAGGCCGGCCGCGCGGTCAGCACCGTACACTGACGCTGGAGAGGCCCCGGCGGCGCGGGCTCTAGGACGTTCCTCTGGCTCTGTAATGGCCACCCTCCCTCTTGGTAGTCGCGCGGCCACCTGGGCGGAAGCCTGCTGCGCCTTTCTTCCCTCTGCTCGGCATGAGGTGGGCGCTGGGGGAAGGCGTGGATGGCCTTGGAAGTCCCGCCCAGACGCAGTAGTTGGGGAGAAGTGGAATCGCCTCTTCTCACTCTCACGAGCCTTAACCGCATCGTAATTCTTTTTATTTTTACTTTCGAGCCATGTAAGGCATGCAGTTGGGGTAGGAGCGTTCCCACGACACGTTGCCAGCGGCTCAGCGCCGACCCGCCCGAGTGGCCAGAGTCCGGGAGGGGACAGGCCACGCGCCACCCGTCCCACCTGCCCCGCCACCCCCGGGTCGCCGGGCCCGCGCCGGCCACCCTTGCCCTGCGGTGGAGCAGGAGGTGATTCCGCGCGGCCCATTCCGGCCTCGGCCCCAGTTGCTCATCCGGAGTGTCCGGGCTCGGGGCGCGAGGCAGGCCAGGGCCGTGTGGCGCGGGCAGGCGCCGCCCCGGCGGGTTCGCGCCCAGCGCCGCAGGCCGCCGGCGGCCAGGCCCACGTTTTCTCTCTCTCCAACTCCCTCCGCCTCCTCCGCTCCGTCCCTCCCCTCCGATCTCCTCCCTCCCCGCGCTTCCCCTCCTCCTGCCTGGTCATGTGTCGCCTTTTTTTGTTTGCAGTGGAAACAATTTCTCGCCGCTCGGCGCGCCCTGGCCCGACGCGCCGCGGCGGAGGCGAGCGGGAGGCGGGACGGGGCGGGGAGAGCGGCGGGGCCGGCCGGAGGACGCGCGGCGCGCCCGGCGGACGCCGCAGGTCCCATGCCGCGCCGCGACCCCCGCGCCCCTGCCGCCCGCGCCCGCGGCCGCCCCCCGCCGCCCCGGGCTCGCCGCGCCGCGCCCGCGCGCCCCTCGCCGGGCCACCAGGCGATGCCCGCTGGGCGCCCGCGAAAGTTTGTCGGCTCCCGCTGAAGGGCAGCGGCGCCCCCGCGTCCCCGCGCCCAGCTCCGGCCAGGTGAGTTCGCTTCCCGCGCCCGCCGGCTCCCGAGTGCGCCAGGGCGACTCAGGGCGGGGGGCTGCTCCAAGGCGCAACCGCAGGCGACCTCGCAGCTCTCCCCAGACGAGGGGCGCCGCAGCTCCTGGGGGAGGGTCCGGAGCGGAGGGAGCCCAAGTCCCGGAGTGGGGAAGCTGCCCGGTCCCAGAGTTTCCTGCCCCGACGTGCGGGCTGTCCCCCGTGCCTGGATTTCCGAAACGCCGCCCGGGAGGAACAGAGTTGGTATTGTCTGCGGAGGACGGGATCCCGGCCGTTTCGGGACGAGGGAGGGGTGCGGACATCGTGAGACCCCAAGATGAGAAACAGGCTCCTAACAAAGATCTCCCTCCACCCCCAAACTGTGCAGACTTGGCACCGGCAGTGAACGTCTCCGGAGACCCCCGAGGCCCGGCCCTCTTTGAAACCCTCCTTGGGCCCTGGACAAGTTGGGGGACGGCGGGCTTTTATTGATTTGTTTTTAAGGTTCGCCGCGGTGCGGCCAATAAAAGGTTTATGACATCTGACCGGCAGTGAAGGTATGCGAACTCCCAATTGCCCTGTCTGCGCGGAGAAGAGCAGTTTCTCCGTTGCCTGGCAACACCGCTGATTGACGTGGGGTGTAGCCAATCGGCGCTCCCGCAGGTCCCCTTGAAATGTTTTTGACAAGTACAGTAGCCTGGAGTGGATCGCGTGCGCGCGCGCGCGCGCGCGAAGGGGGGTTGCCGGGTCCCCCAGAATCGCGACCGCCTTGCCCGGCTTGGGGAGGATTTCTCAACTTTTGGAAGTTCACATGGAACATCTGTTTAGAGCTGGGCCAGTAAAGTCTTTGTCAGTTATTTGGAGGCTTTCTGACACTAGGCAAGAAACCAAGATTTCCTGCTGCATTTTCTCCGTAAAAAAAAAAAATAATAATAATACTAACAAAACACAGCAAGTCATAAAAAAAGAAAGGGTGTGTGCGTGCGTGTAGTGAACGTAACCAATAACAAACCGAAAAGTTGTAAGGAGGTCACCAGTGAATAACTATTTGTGTGTGTGGTGGAGCAACCTTGTTGGCAGCAGATTAAAAGTGTTTGCTTAACTGCAGACTCACATGATCCAGATTCTAACCCCCATCCCCCAAAACAGGAGGAAAAATAAAGATTTGGCGAGTTCTGTAGTTAGGGTATAATAATGGGTAACTCCTCAGCTGTGGTTTCTGGGAACTGGTTTTTTTTTTAATGGAATGGCAGCGATCAGTGGCTCTTCCTACGTTGCCATAAAATGCGGGATTTGTAGCGATGGTACAGGTAGCTGGAGAGCAGGGACCAGGCAACGCAGACGCCTGAGCCGAGGGTACTGAACCCCCGTGACCCTCTTTTCTTGACAATACTGTTTGTCTGATAAAACCATATTGCTGGCAGTGTTTGTTTAAAACAAAAGAAAACATGGAGAATAGCGTGTTAGCTCCTTTGGGAAGCTACTGACAAATAAGCAAATTAAAAAGAAAGAGAGCAGCATGTTGTCATAGCAACAGTGCAATTAAATTACTTTACTGTCAGCCATGATATAATTTTCCTGTTTGGAAGCTCAGGAGACATAAAACTTTCATTTGGAACTAAAGTTGACTTCAGTGGCTGCATAGTTCTCTTTTGTATTTTACTAGTGAGTCAAAATGTTCTGATGGGATCCGAGGAAACTTTTAGAGACAAGCCTAGCTTTGATGTGTTCATAAAGAAGTTAAAAGCAGTGTCAGTCTGTACTCGGTCATATCCTCACACTTAACAGTTGCACACCAATGGGGGGTGGTCAGGGACTTGCAAAAACAAACTGTCCCAAACAAACTGTCCCTTACCCTCCCATTGGTATGAAACTTTTAAGACATTAGCTTATATTTTTCTTGAAAATGTGTCATGTACTACTCAGGATCGTTTCCTTGTTGGACAGAAAGAAATATTCCCTGTGGGTGAACTTGAGGCATCAAAACTGCCCTGCTTGGGTTGGACTGTGATGCCCCATGCAGATTTTCTCTCTTTAGGGCTGGGTGTCTCAACCCTGTGTCCGGAGGTTCTGTTTGTTACCTTTTGGAAGAGGGAAAGTGTTGCAGTCTACTGACATCCTTGGCTGGCCATTTGGCGCCCTGTGCTATGCTTTCTAGAACCCCATTCTAGACCTTCCCCAGCTGCAGTACAGTGGCGGTTGTTTCAGATGTAGTGTTAATGGATATAAAGAGACTTAGATCACGTTTTTTACTTTTGATGTGTGTGTTTATTTTTCTCCTTGGTCTTTTTACTGGGGGTGGGATGGGGATTAAAACCAGACACTGTTAATCCCAGCACATTGTTTTAACTCTGCAAATGGAGAGCTCTGCAAAGGGAGACCTTTTTCGTGATCTGTCCTGTTCTTTCTGTTGCCTGCTAGGGAGTTAAACGTGTTTTGTATCTGTAGGGGTCATTCTGTTTGTGGACTTGACAGCTCCTCCTATCAGAATTTATTTTACTCTCTGTTCTAGGTCATGGATAAAAATGGAGATTGTAGTGAGGGGAAGGATAACATTTTGTGGCAATTTTTGTTGAAGTTGTCCATCTGTCTTGAAGTTGGCTTGACTTTTCACCAGTTCTGATTCCAGTTAATGGTTTATCTTACATTCCCATTTATTCGTGTGGTGTTTGAAGTTACTTGCTTTTTCTCTCTGCATGTGGTAGTGTCGCAATCAAATTTAATGTACTTCTTTGTCCAGTTGGAAGCCATAGGATTCCTTGTCACTGTTCTTTAGAATTGCCAAATGTAATTAAAGTTACACAGTTTTGGGTCATGATTTTTGTGGGGAAAGAAAAGCAACGAAAATAACCAAATTGATGGTGCTCACTGTGGCCATATCACACTGAGGCCATCATCATAATGCACTTCATATGGAAACAGCTAAATATAATCTGAAACAACTGGCCGTAAACTTACAGGTATTTTTTCTTAGAAGGATAAACAGTGAGACTGATAACATGGTGGGACACGAGTTCTGTTTTGTGCTTATTTCGTAGTGTTAATCATGTAGCTTGAAAGAATTTTATATGTGTATTCATGTATTATAGAGAAACTGAGGCCCCCCCCTGAAACAGTTGATTTTCCCAGGGTCACAGTGAGAGTCTTCATAGATATAGGAAGGAGGCATTGTGAAATTTCCCATTCTTTTAATGATGTATTTGTGCACTAAAGGTGCTGTAAATATTTTCAGTCTCGTTCTATATTTAAGGGGCATTAGGTCACCTTGCTATATGAATAGTGGGCTCATTTTTCTTCTTAGTGTATCTGTATGTGTTGGAATTATGGGTTTGTGTTGCTTAGTGTGGGAATCACCTGGTGGTCGTCCTACATAGCAGGGGGTCTATAGAGGTGGCAGGGGGAGGCAAGAGAATTAAGGGGGCACAAGCTGCCTTTCTGCTTTGGGGTTCACCAGCTCATCCTTTTTTTGTGGTATCTTCACTAGGAGCCTTCACGTAAATGGGTCCAGTCATGCCTCCCAGTAAGAAGCCAGAAAGCTCAGGAATCAGTGTCTCCAGTGGACTGAGTCAGTGTTACCGGGGCAGCAGTTTCTCCAAGGCCCTTCAGGAAGACGATGACCTCGACTTTTCTTTGCCTGACATCAAATTAGAAGAGGGGGCCATGGAAGATGAAGAGCTGACCAACCTGAACTGGCTGCACGAGAGCAAGAACTTGCTGAAGAGCTTTGGGGAGTCTGTCCTCAGGAGTGTCAGCCCTGTCCAGGACCTGGACGATGACACCCCCCCATCCCCCGCCCACTCTGACATGCCCTATGATGCCAGGCAGAACCCCAACTGCAAACCCCCTTACTCCTTTAGCTGCCTCATATTTATGGCCATTGAGGATTCTCCAAGCAAGCGTCTGCCAGTCAAGGATATCTACAACTGGATCTTGGGACATTTTCCGTATTTTGCAAATGCACCTACTGGGTGGAAAAACTCAGTGAGACATAATTTGTCATTGAATAAGTGTTTTAAGAAAGTGGACAAAGAGAGGAGTCAGGTAAGCCTCTGTGTCTGGAACTCAAGTTTGTTTTTAATTTTTCTCCATTAAAAAATGAATTTCTGTTCTCCGTACTGAAGTAGCAATTGTAAATGGGTTTTATTTTGTTTAATTTATGCAGGTAATTATAAAGAACTTGCTTTTCCTAAGCATATTTGTTCTGTGCTATTTTTAGTGTTCATACTCTTTGAGGATTTCTCACTGATAGTAGTCTCATGATCACATACCAGTGGTTTGCAGACTTGATGGGGTCTCAGTATCTGTCATCCCTCAATGTGGGTGGACCACTTGGCTTTAGAGTCTAAACAAAGATCCATATTCCAAGGGCAGCCATTAGCCGGGAGGGGTGTGTATCTGTGTGTGTGTGTGTTGTGCCTTTGAGGAAAATTGCCACCAAGGACTAGAGGAGAATAGCATTTCTTTCTATTAACTTGGAAAAAGGCAACTTCTCCGGAGGTGTTGTTGAATGAATGGACACCATGGCCATTGGGAAGGCCCTGAGCATACTTACATACTCCAAGACCAAATAGACACGAGTTGCCCAGGTGATGTTCATGAAGTCTAGTGTGTACGTGTGTGTGTGTGTGTGTTTGACAACTTTGGAATTCCATAAATATAAAAAATCGGCTCAGGGTAACATTTCCATTGGAGACTGAATTTTGACTTGAAAGCCTTAGTTTGCACTTCAAGATTGACTAAAAGAACCCAGTTTTAATAAATTGCTTTACCTTTCTTTCAAGGCACTGATCAGGGCAGTAGAGCAGGGTTGACTGTAAGAAGAGGAAAACAGAATTGTGATCTGACCTTGAGTTCTGAAAAGTAGTACAGTCGCAGTTAAAATTGCCAGAGAAAGGTTCCCCCCACCAAGTTTTCATGTGCCTGTATTTCCCAGCTTTGTTTTTTGTATTAATAATGCTGCTGTGTGCAGCTGGTGTTCTGTTTTAAAACTCTTTTTGAAGTTCAGGTTCATGCGCAGGACCACCATTGTGTGAGGTCAGTGGCTGTGCAGGGTTGTAGCCTTTAATTTCTTTCTCACCAGAAACATGTTCCTGTTTCAAGTTGAATCTTGAGCCTAAGAATATTCTACTTGTCTTTAGCCCAGAAGAACAGGCATAAGGAAGTGGTACGGCCACATTTCTCCTTGCTCACCCTAGACATGTTTATCTGCAAATGCTGGTTCACCCAGAATTTATGTGCAAGATAAGGGGCGGAGATGGAGGGTTTGGGGAGCCGTGTTGCCTGGGAAAAGGAAAGATGTGGGCCCTGAGGAGCTTTACTTTGATCACTGGGGCAGATGATGCCTGGATCAAGTGTGCAAACGTGAATATTCATAAGTTTCTGGGCCTCTCCTTCCCCAAGTCCTTACTTTTTTTATAGCTGTAACAATCGAAGTGTGCCGCTTTTAATTAGAGGAAGTTCTGTGATATTGAAGCTCTAGTTTGGTGTGAATGGAGTCTGCAAGTTGCTGAGTGCCTGAGTCTCTGTGTTTGACGTAATGCTAGTGCATATAAAAGTAATTTAGCAAATGTACATTGTGAAATACTTTACAAGACAAATTCCAAAGGATTCAGCAAGACCTGGGAGGATTATTCACTAGTCATCTGTGGGAGGGGCTGACAGGTGGGTATTGGGTGCTGTGTGCAAGGCCCACTAGAGAAACTGTACTACCCTCTAGGAGCCGCCTACCGATGGCTTCTGGGAGTCATGTTTTCCAGGGGTGAAAGTTGTCAGTCTGGATAAACACAGATATCACCTATTGAAAGGGAATGGTTTTTCAGGATTTGAAGTTGTTAGTTTTATGCAGTGTTGAATTCTGGCTCCCCAGCCAGCCTAACTTGTACTGACACGTTTCTGATTGAATGCCAGTCTGTTTTGTGGTTGAGAGTTTGTTCCCAGTATTTATGATGCCGTGGGAACAAAGGCAAAGGGCGTTGAGATTTTCCTCTTTCCCCTCTTTTCTTGGGTTACCTTGGGGCCAACTGGTGGCTGCTCTGGATGGCATAGACCTCCAGGTACCCTCCAGATCCTTCCACCCTGCCAACCCTGGCCCAGTCACTTGGGGTTTTTCCACTGTGGCTAGCTGAGTAAAAGGAAGGCATTTCCTCTGATACTCTGCCCAGTGAAAGCCCCTTTGGCTCTGCAGGTAAACTTGTTCTTTTCCCAGGGAATTTTACTTGGCGGTGGCTCCCTCACTGAGGTTGGCCTTGATACAATGACTGAATGCACCTGGTGAGAATGGAGGCCTTGCAAGTTGTGTGCACTGAGTTAGCCATTCCACTTTTTGTTTCCTCAGCAAGAGAAGAATACCATGAAGCCTGACATAGCAGTGGGAATGTGAAATGCTCCCCTGTCCCTGAGGGCTTGGGACACATATCCTGCTGGACAACTGTTGGGCTGCGATTTAGGAAAGGGAAGCATCAGGTTGCATCACAGTCACCTGTGGCACTAAAAAGCAATTACCATTTCTGTGGCCCCTCCTGGAAGAATCTGATACAATAGTTCTGACGTTGGGTGGGGGAAATTGGTATTTCTGATGGGCTTTATAGGTTTTTCTGGCTTGCAGCCGGAATTCCTGAACTAGATGCCGTTTTGGGTTCTTTCCAGTTGCTGAGATTTCATCAAGAACATACTCTCATGAATGAGTAAGTCGAGGGGAAGAGACAGTTTTACTTCCGTTTTATCTCTTAAAAGTCTTCAAAAGATAAGAGCTTTGTTTTTATTTTTTAATCATGGACATTTTTAAACATGCATGGCAGTAGAGCACAGCATAAGGAATCTATATACTCCTCGACCACGACCCACATCCGGATTCAGTAGTTGATTGGGTAGTTGGTTCACTTCATTCATTCATTTTTGTTGTTGCTAATGCTGAAGTAGTTGGAAGCTGATCCTACATCTCATGGCATTTTATTCCAACATATTTCAGTGTGTGTAAGACTAGTGGATAATTTCTTACATAGCCACCATGCCAGTGTCTATAGTAGCAAATAGTATTTGATATCACTTAATACCGGGTCCACGTTCAGATATTCTTGACTGTTTTTTTCTTTGAGACAGAGTCTCACTCTGTTGCCCCTGGTAGAGTGCGGTGGTGTCACAGCTCACAGCAACCTCCAACTCCTGGGCTTAAGTGAGTCTCTTGCCTCAGCCTCCCAAGTAGCTGGGACTACAGGCGCCCGCCACAACGCCCGGCTATTTTTTGGTTGCAGTTCGGCCGGGGCCGGGTTTGAACCCGCCACCCTCGGTATATGGGGCCGGCACCTTACTGACTGAGCCACAGGTGCCGCCCTGCTGTGATAATTCTTAAGTCAGTTTTTTTTTTTTGGAGACAGAGTCTCAAGCTGTTGCCCTGGGTAGAGTGCTGTGGTGTCACAGCTCACAGTAACCCCCAACTGTGAGCAATTCTCTTGCCTCAGCCTCCCAAGTAGCTGGGACTACAGGCTTCCGCCACAACGCCGGCTATTTTTTTGTTGTTGTTGTTTTAGCTGGCCCAGGCCGAGTTCAAACCCACCAGCCTCGGTGTATGTGGCCAGCGCTATAACCACTGAGATACGGGTGCCGTCCTTAAGTCAGTTTTAGTCTAGAGCACGCTATGCCTTCTCCCCTGCTTCATGCCCTTCTCAGTTAAAGACACCTCTGCTGGGTTCTAGAATGCCCCACGTTCTGTTTGCCTCCTGGTGATTTCATTTAACTCGTTTCTCTCCTCATATGTGCAGTCAAATGGAAGTAAGCACTAAGGTCAAGGTCGTATTCTGGACTGCTGTGTGTCCTTTCTGCTGTGTCATTTTGGGAAGCCTGGTTGACCCACTATTGGGGACGCTGGCATTGAGCCAGGGGTTCCTGTGAGGTCACCTGTACGTTACTCTGTAATGTTCTTTATCAGCCTTTTTTTTTTTTACAGTTTCACGTATGATGATCTTTGCCTACATCAACTAAGGTAGAGTTTTAAAGCTTGGGATTAAGTTTTATACATCCTAAACACAGGTCTTAAACTTAGGTCTGCACGATTAGCATGTGCTAACCTTAGTATTTGTAAATGAGAAGTACAGTTATTTTTTTATAGATTAGATTATACTGTCCCAGGTATGCGTGTTTCTATTTTTGTGCTTTTTATTTTTAACTCCTCCTCTTGCTACTTTAACAAAAAACATTGTCCTAAGAAAGTTTACAAAGAAAACATTGTATAAAAGTATGTTATATTCCAGGCTAAGTGGTGCTTTAAATATAGTTTTAGCTTATAAATTGGGAAACATGACTTGGTTGAGGGAGAACAGCACTGGAATATGAGATACCTAGTTCTAGTTTTGATGCTGGGACTCTTTGGATGTCTTGGCAAGAGTTTGCAGTTAACTTGGTGGTCTTTGCATTTTAGAGGCTCTATGGACTCCCTAAAATTATTGACAACTTGTCATGTGACTATGCGTATTGCATATTTCTAGGAGGAAGATCCCAGTGTTTTGTGTGCTTAGTTTCTAGATTATTCTGTTTTTTTTTTTTTTGTTTGTTTGTTTGTTTGTTTCGAGATGGGGATCTTCCTGTGTTGCCCAGCGTCGTCTTGAACGTCTGGATTGAAGCTTGCCTCCTTCCTAGGCCTCTCAAGTAGCTGAGACCACAGGTGTGTGCCACCTTATGGGGCCTCTAACCAAGGAGTGGTGAAGAACCAGTGGTATTTTGTAATGAAACAGCTGACATATATATGAAACACTTCTTCCTGCTTTCCATATGTGGTGTGTCCCATTTCTTCCTCACTTCAACCCTATGAATAAGGCCCGATTATTTTCTTTCTTAAAATAGATGAGGATTTAAGCTCTGAGTGGTTAAATAACTTGCTGGCGGTCACACAGCCCTTCCCTGTTGGGCTGAAGAAGCTTAGGAATTTCCCTTTGACATCACGTCAGCTGTGGGATAATTCTCCACAGTAAATAATATAGGAATTTGGCACATTGACTTTCTATTTGAAAGTTATGGGTTTTGCTTTTTTAGAAAAAGTGATAGGTTGTTTGGATTAATCCATACTCTCTCGTGGAGCCCTGACTCATCTTAATGCTCTTAAGCTTTGGCAAGATGGTGGGACAGTTTAGATTTCTTGTTTTTTTTTTTTTTTTTTGTAGAGACAGAGTCTCACTTTATTGCCTTCAGTAGAGTGCCATGATGTCACAGGATTCACAGCAACCTCTAGCTCTTGGGCTTCAGCGATTCTCCTGCCTCAGCCTCCCGAGCAGCTGGGACTACAGGCGCCCGCCACAATGCCCGGCTATTTTTTGGTTGCAGTTCAGCCGGGGCTGGGTTTGAACCCGCCACCCTCGGTATATGGGGCCGGCACCCTACTCTCTGAGCCACAGGCACCGCCGACAGTTTAGATTTTATAGAAAATTCCACCACATTTCCAATGGACTTCTTTTTTTTTTTTTTTGCCTTTGAAACAGACGGTACACACATACATTAATGGAAAGGCTAATGTAACGATTATTTTGTTGCTGCTTTGTTTATTTGGCATGTATCGTTTCTTGTTGACAGATTGTGGCTTCATGGACCCCTCAAAGTATTCTATTCCTGTTACCCACCCTTGTCACTTACTTGCTGCTTCTCTCAGAGACTAGATCTAAAAAATCTGTACAGACTTATCCCTTGGCTCCGTTGGTGTCCACGCTGACCTAAAGCTTTCAGAGGATAGGAATGTGCTCCAGGTGTTCTGATGTGATACCTTCATGTTAGTAGACTGTCAGGGGGACGTTGAGGGCCCTATGTTTATATTATGGTCAGCATATTCAGTATAATTACTTTATGATGTCCAAAGTTAAAAGAAAAAGTGAGATTTGGTTCTTGCCTTTTAGAAGCTTACATTCCAGGGAAACAAAATAAAAAAAGAATAAGCCACCATAAGCA
The DNA here is from genome assembly GCF_027406575.1 of Nycticebus coucang. NCBI lineage: Eukaryota > Metazoa > Chordata > Mammalia > Primates > Lorisidae > Nycticebus > Nycticebus coucang. The sequence goes on from NC_069788.1 coordinate 94,891,072, forward strand.
TTGGATCAATGAGAGACTGGAATCGTTTGAAATTAGGGAAGGGCAGTGGGAGCTGAGAGGAAAGATCAAGATGAGCAAGTTTTGAATATTTCTTTTCTTTTCTTTCTTTTCTTTTTTTTTTTTTTTTGCAGTTTTTGTCCAGGGCCAGGTTCGAACCCACCACCTCTGGTATATGGGGCCGGCACCCAACTCCTTGAGCCACAGGAGCCACCCAAATATTTCTTATATTCACTTGAATAAATTAACAAAGCATTGTTTGCGGGAATAAGCATGAAGCCTCTGAAATGTGTTAGGCAGAGTGAGACTTGAGTGTTTATTATAGAAAATCATGTAACGGTGATTCAAACAAATTTAGAAGTGTATTTCTCCATTGCGAGAAACAGGTCTTGAGGAATTAGGGGGAGATATACAATTCTGCCTATCTTTCTGCCCTGCGGTTCTTAGGGCATTGCTGGTTTCCAGTCTCAGACTTTTCATGGTCCAAGATGGCACCCACTGGCATGTTCTCATTGTCGGAAGCAGGAAGGCGGGGGTGGGGTGGGGGGTGTCTTGATGACTTAGCAAGTTTTCAGGGCCTTTTCTAGAAACCTCACATTCTACTTTCATCTCATTGGCTGGGAAGTGTGGTCTTTTGCTGGAGCCCTTGCGACCCCAAATACAGTGTTGATTCTGTTAGTAAGCAAGGATGGAATTCTCTGCATCAAAGATCTAGATACTTAGGAGACCAGTGTTGCTGGACCCCGGAGATGTATTAGAACAGTGTCAGAGAAAAGGAAGGAGAGTGTTTGGAGGATTATGTAAATACAAATGAGGACTTGTAGGAGCTGAGATGCCAAGGAAGAAAACTTTAAATTGCTAAATTGCTGTAGTCACTTAGGTAAAACAGAAATGCCAACCCATTTTTTAAACATTCCAGTTAACCAAGGTTGTGCCTCAAGGTATTCTGGCTAAATTGCATTTAATATCTTCAAAAGCAATAGCTTGATTGAGGTGAAGATGTAGTCTGTGCCAAGTATGATAACAAGAGAAGCAGGGAAATATATGCTTGAAAGATAGAGAGTAGTGTGAAGTTATTCTTTTAGTTAATAATTTGATGGGCTGCTATGCAAGATTATAGACAGTCTGTGAACAGAATGAAGTGTTTGATTTATGTGTGTGTGCGGGCTTGTGCTTGTTTGAGTACCTTTGCTTGTGAACTCCGCAGGAGACAGTAAATACAGGCAGAGCGACTGTGTGCTTCTCAGGGGGAAAGGCTTTCCAATTACCTTTCTTTCTCTCCCTTTCATCCTTATGGGGTGTGTGGGATTTCCCTCTGGGCCCCATGGGGTTGAGTTCATTGTCTACTTCCATTTATTGAAGTCTGTGAAGTGCCTCACAGAAGGCTGGGCCTGTCCTCCTCTAGGGACAGGACCGATAAGTGACTTAACTAATGTCATTAGACAGAAAACATTCAGCTAGCAGACCGTTTGCCCATGCTTTGTTTTTAGAAGTAAAGGCCAAGTTATGTGAGCAGAGACTCTAATCGTAGGTACAGCAGAGGAGGAAGAATCCAGAGTTTCTGGGAATAGGAGTCCAGGCAGCCTGGCACAGAGCTGAGGCACAGTCCCACTAGGCACTCCTGGAATACTTCACCAAATTCTGAGTCCCTTCGAACCTTGTAGATGTGGTCATGTAAAGTGAGAATTGGCCATTTGTTGCCATGGCTCTAAGGCTTTGCAGAATACCTGGTTGAAAAGTAAAAGCTAGGGCGGTGCCTGTGGCTCAGTGAGTAGGGCGCCGGCCCCATGTACCAAAGGTGGCAGGTTTGAACCCAGCCCTGGCCAAACTGCAACAAAAGAAATAGTTGGGCCTATGGCAGGCACCTGTAGTCCCAGCTACTCGGGAATCTCAGGCAAGAGAATTGCTCAAACCCAAGAATTGAAGGTTCTGTGAGCTGTGACGGCACAGCACTCTACCAAGGGTGACATAGTGAGACTGTGTCTCAAAAAAAAAAAAAAAAGGGAAAAGTAGACTCTGAACTTACAGAAAGATGTGCCTTCAGCCCTTGTGGAAGCCTTGTTAGCAGTGGGTCTTTCATGCTACACTTTGGGGAGTGCCAGGTGCTGTTCCGGGTGCTGGGTATACGGTGGTGACCTGTGACAAGCCCCTGGCTCTACTCCTGGACCAGCCACAGGGTAGGGGTGCGAGTGGGTGAGGAGTTGGTGCATGTTAAACAGTAGTTCCATGTGTGGATGGGACAGGCCATGTATTCAATCATGAGACAGGCAGTGGAGAAAATAAACAGATGATGCATAAGGGAGGAGTGGAAAGGAGGGTAGGAGCTTTCCAAGAGGAGCCGACTGGGCTTGAATGGCAAGAAGGGTGCAGCCGTGCAAAGATCTGGGCAGAGTGAACAGCAAGTGAAGGGCCCTGAGGTGCCAGAGGCTCTAGATGCTGGAGAAACAGTGCAGAGACCTGGCAGAAAGCGTATCAGAAAGGGGGGAGTGATGTGTTTATAGGAGGAAATATCTATCTGGGGGTGGTTCTGGAGATAAAATGAGAGATGCTGGCGTGGAGGGACCCAGGGTCAGGGGTTGCAGGTAAAGGTGTGTGGGCAGATTAGAGTTGGGAGGTGGGATGGGGGGGTTAGAGCAAAAATTCTATGGTTTTTATTTTTTGTTATTGTTTGTTTTGAAGAGACAGGGTCTCTCCATGTTGCTTAGGCTTGTATTGAACTCTTGGCCTCAAGCCATCTTCCTGCCTCAGCGTCCCAAAGCACTGAGATTACAGGCGTGAGCCACCACTCCTAGCCCTGAAAATTCTTTTTTTTTTTTTTTTCTTGACTATTTAAATTTGAGATGGGTTTTGGACACCTAAGTGGAACTATGAGATAGGAGGTTTGATAGGTGAGTTTCAGGCTCAGTGGAGAAGTCTGGGTGGAGGTATGAATCCGGACACATTAGTGCATGGCTGGGAAGATGAGAGAGTCCGGATTACCCCTCAGAAAGGAGGTGAAATCAAACCTCTATTTTAGTTCTTCTCAGGAAATTATATTTTTCTATTAGTGTTTGGCTGGAGAATTCATCTTGGGGGTATATTCAGCTTGGAGAACAAAAACAAAAGAGGTTGAGATTCAGAGGGGGAAACTCAGAATTCAACAATGATGTACACGTAGTTATCAGCTGTAGTTTTGCAGGCAGAAGAGAACACACCTTTGTTTTTGCACCAAGGATGCAACTTTTAAATATGTTCAGAGATGGTCATATCTCTGATATGATGAGAGGAATGTATTGCAAGAATACAAAGCCCACTTAGCAAAGCCCCTAACCCCTGGTTCTGTGACTTCCCTGCCATCTGGTCCCTGGCTAGAAAGAGGAATTTTTCTTGTATATGTGTTGCCATAGCAACGAGTTTGCAGTTGATATGGAAAGTAAGCAGTTGCCTTAGCAACGGAGTTACTGATGTGGTAGTTCCCTTGCTCTCAGGGAATGGGTAAGCTGACTAAACTAGTTTAGATGCGTTGTGGAGGACGCTATAATATGGGGCCGCACACGCTGGCCCTGACAGTGTAAAATCGGTCCAGCTTTAAAAGAGATCGCAGCCGTCCTCCTTTCCAGAAGGAAGGGCTTACAGCAGTAATAAATCAGACAAAAGTAGTTGCTGTCAGTTGAAATCGATATAAGAGGAATCTCCTGGAGGAAGTTATTTAGTTTAGCTTAAAGAAGAATGTCCTGGTCAAGGAACATTTGGTGGCAAGATCAAGAAAGCCACCTGAGTTGGCTTAAGTAAAAGAGTGCTTGTCCCACGAACATCATCATCAGTCCTTTGGAGTAGTGACAAAGCAACAAAGCATGTGTCAGGTCCGTGGCAATCGGAACTGCTCCCTGCATCCACCTGCCGCCACCTGGATGCTCATCCTGCCTGTCTCTGGTGGGGTGTTCTCCTCTCTACAGTTTGGTTTCCTCTGTGTGGCTCTTGAGTTCGGTGTCCTCATACTGTTGGCCTGCTCTGCTGGCATGTTGGTCCAGCTCCTGTGATGTGATCAGCTCACTGCCCAGCAGCGTCAGCACCACGTCCCTATGCAGGGTCCTTGTCCTCATTCCAGACCCTTGGACTCTTCCTGGGTCAGGTGTTGAGCCCTGGTCCAGATGGGGTAGATCTGTCCCCAGTCAAGATCACTACTCAGACCTTCTCATCATCCCTCAGGGCTGGGCTGGGCTTGAAATATAACCACAACAAAAATGTTTCCTTTGATCTTTTGAAAACATTTTATTAATAAAAATAAAAAGGAGCTTTGGAGTAGTTCTTTCTTCTTCTCTTTTCGTCCTGTAAAATACCTCTCAAGATGATAGGAATTAACATGCCAGGGAAATGTGGGTTTATTGTCCTGGACCTTTTTTTCTTTTGCCTTTTTTTCATTTCCATGGATTTGGGGCTGGCAGTTCCCAGACTAGAAGAGTTTTTCTTTGGTGGCTGCTCCTTCATGCCAGCTGCCCTCAGATTGCTTCTAATCACAGGGTTGAGTGATTACCAGAAACTATGAACTCTAATCCTCCTGTCCAGAAAGGAATAAACATCAGCTATCTAAAACAAGTTGTCCTGACTTTTAAGATCAAGAGATGGGATAATATGTGTAGTTCTTGCTAACCAGTGGGTACTAGCCCATGTCATCGCCTTGATATTTTCAAAGTGGGGCAAAATGTAATTATTCTATGCCAGGGACCAGAGATATGGAAAAGGTTATAAAACTCTGATGGAGGACACTGGGCAAGGACAAAAAGAGGTGAGGAAGATTGCAGAGTGTCTTTTGCTCATTGCCAAGGGATTGGCCGATGGCCAGAATTACACACTTTGGGAATCTAAAGGAGAAAATGATCTGTAAGGGTTAGCAGTGCCATGGCAGGGCGGAGGGGGGTCTTGGAGAGAAGACAGAATTTTTACTAGCTGGTTCCTTCAGGGTGGCCAGGACTGGGGCTGGTGACAAGGAGAGAGGAGGTCCTTTGGGTCTTCAGAGTTGACTTGGATGCAGAGGAGGGGAATGCATATGATGGAAGACTGAGCATGCAAATGGGAACTGACATTTTCACAATGGGTGCTGTTTGGAATTGTGCGAGGCATTTCCATCCGTGGCCTTATAGCTCTCCAACAAGTGCAGAGTAGATATTAGGTGCTTTTTACATGTGAGAAAACAGGCTCAGTGCTCAGTGGTTGGTTTGTTGAAATGACACAGCCAGATGTTGAGCCTGAGGTCTGAGACATCCTTGCTTTTCCTTTTACATTGTTTGGCTGAAGCAGAGGGTAACTATGGGATGGGGAGGGAAATAGGTTTGGGGAGATGTGCTGAGCTAGACTTTGGGGTTTTGAGTGCCAAAGAACTTTGCTTGAAAGGTGGTAGGGAGCCCCTGGACCTTTCTGAGCCCAGGCATGGCACACACAGAGTTGGAGGGAGTCCAGTGATCCTTTCTGATGCCTTAGAGTTTCCTGCAGTAGCAGCCCTGGTCTCCACTGCAGAAATTCTTGCTGTCTACAGAATTGTGGAGAAAAAGTCCTTAGCTGTCCCTAAATAACATTCCGTGGATTTAAATGACTAAAGGAAAAAGTCTACTGCCGTGTATTTCTCATTTTAAGTGTTTTGCTCTTATTTTTATTTAATGAGTCTTGTTTTATTGACCATGGCTTTTATTTGTTGGTGTCACCAATTCTTTTTAACCTGTTGCCTCTTCCAGAATTTAAGCAGTTTAGAGGGAAATGAAATGAGCGATTCACCCTCTCCGTATTCTACTTTGGATCTGGTAATTTGGGGGTGTGTTTTTCCCTCTTCCTGTTTCAAATGGTGACTGAGATCTTTTTCCCTTTGGCCTTGTAGGTAAGTACAGTAATATTAACCCTTCCTGCAGGAAGCTGAGTTAAGGGGAACTCAAGTTATTGCGTTCTTGGAATGGAGAGGCTTTTGCCCCAGGTGCTGTGAGGATGCCAAGAGGCACAAGAGTGGGACCTTGGGGGCTACTGGGGGAATATTCCTGATGCTTCTGTCTTCAACCTCGTACCGGATCAGTTACGAAGGTCCCTTTATTCTGCCCCGCTAAATCGCTCTCCAGCCATTCCTTCTCATCTACTAGCACCGTTGCCACAGGAGACTGCGTGGTCTTCTGAGGAGCCTCCCTTACCACTTTCACTTCCCTGTCTTCTCCAGTGTTGCCAGCTGAGTTTGTTGTCACAGGCTTAGTGGTTCCTATTGCCCAGGGTGGTTTGTGTCAAAGTGTTGCTCTGACCACTAGCTTTAGAATGGTCTAGAGCAGCAGTCCCCAACCTTTTTGGCACCAGGGAGTAGTTTCATGGAAGACAATTTTTTCATGGCCAGGGTGGGTGGGGATCTGACAGCAGGCAGAGCTCAGGTGGTGTTGCCACTGACAGGGGTGTAAATACGGATGAAGCTCAGCTGGCTCACCCTCCGCTCACCTCCTGCTACTGTGCCGCCGGTTCCCGACAGGCCATGGACCAGTACCAGTCCACATGGGGGTGAAGGATGACAGATCTAGAGTATTTATTAGAATGCAGGTTTCAGGGACTCAGCCCAGATTGAGAATGAGAATTTCTCAAGGAGAATGTCTGGTGGTGCTGCCTGGGAATCTGCATTTTAGCAAACTCCTCAAACAATTCTTTACACTGATATTTGAGAAGCAAGACTCAGTAGCGTATCCAGTATAAAACCTTCAGCAGAGCATATAAGATCTTTCTTTCATTGTTTTTTTTTGGAAGATTTCATCGATGTAGTATAATGGACTATCATGCACAACGTGACATCACAAGTATATACATGGTGTAAAGTGCGTCTCCCGGGAGTCCGCAGACCCGTTATCATTAGCATGTCACCCTTGTTCCATTCTGTCTCCCCTGCTCCTCCTCAACAACCCCCCCCCGCCAACAGCTTGAGACCGTCTGGGGAAAAAAAAGGTAATAACGTGATGATACCACTTCTTTATAGTGCCCTAAACTTTCTCAGAACTTGTTTATCCATTTAGCTGATGTTGACTTCATGCCTATAAACTTCAGGCTTGTGCTGGGCACTAGGGAAACAGGATGATGACATAGGCCCTGCCCTTGAGGAATTTCCAGTCTGGTGTGAGACGTAAACATAGAAACTGTCATTAGACTGCACAGCATGGTATATGCTGTAGAAGGTTCTGTGGGAGGGCAGAAGAGGGAAGTATGCCTTTTGGTTTTTGTGCAAGTTGATAAAAGAAAGCTTGGTTGGTACATAGAACACTAAATCAGGAGATTCGGATTCCTGAGCCAACTTGGTCACTTACTAGCTCTGCGACCTTGGGCAGGTCCCCGCACCTCTCTGAACGTTAGATTCTTCCACTGAATTTAATAAACCTTCTCTTCTGGGCCCATTGTGTCCATTTAATATGTTCATTTGTAAGGTGAGTCGGCTTAGACCCATGGTTCCCAAACTTCAGGGTACTCTTGTCTTTAGTCACATCAGCTAACCCATGTCAACACAGTCTGCCCTGAGTAGCTAGATTTGGCAGCTCCCACAACAGTGTTGTTTATAAACATGATTTCAAAAATGCTCTGGGGAAGTGATGGAATAAAGCTTGTCCTCACAGTACTAACTCTGCAGAAGACCCTTTTCATGTGGAAACAGTCCAGATGGGTTGTGTGGGATCTTCAAAGCCCTATCCCAGGCCATTATTAAAATCCTGCGAGTTGGCGTCGTTGGAGAGCCACTGGCTATGCTTCGGGGTCTGCTGGGGCCCTTGTTCTCTCTTGGGTCTCTCCGCAGCAGTTGGATCAGCACTTCTGACCATTTCCCCAGGTTAGAGAACAGTGACTTCAGTATCCTATTTCTGCGGCAGTGGCATTCTAGGTGCGTGTGCATGTACCTGGCTGGGTGTCTTAGGCCAGGCCAGTCCACTGGCCTGAGCTGCTGGGTTCTTTTCTTTCTTTCTGTACATTTCTGTTGATGATGTTATCTTGATTATCAAAAAGTGTTCACAAATTCCTGCTGTGGTTTGAATGTATCATCTCCTTAAAGTTCACGTGTTGGAAACTTGACCCCCAATGTGGTGATGTTTGGAGGTGAGGCTGGGGTCTAGTTAGAGAGTTTCTTGGGTCCTGGGGACACTGCCCTTATGTCATCGTAGGAGTAGGCTCCTTATTATAGTGTAAAAAGATAAGTTCAGCATCCTTCTCCTTTCCTCCCTCTCTCTCACCCTCTCTTTGCCCTTGCACCTCTCACCATGAGATGACCCAGCAAGACGCACCCTGCTAGACGCCAGCCCTTTAACCTTGGGCTCCACAGCCTCCAGAACTGTGACGAAGCAAATTTCTTTATGAATTGCCTGCAACTTGCAGTGAAGTTGGGGTGGTGAAGAGTGCTTGTGATCCTCTCTATCATCTCCCCTACCTGGTTTCCTGGGCCACTTGTGGGCTGGGCTCTTTCTCTGCCATTCTCCCCCCTCTGAGGCTGCTGCTGTCATTCTGCCTCTCTGCAGGTGTGATTTGGTGCCAGATGGTTATTATTATTATTTTTTAGCAGTGGTTGAGTCTTATGACGCATAATCCAACTGATCATTTTTTCCCCACTGTGTAAAATGTTTGACTTACATACTTGGTGCTGTTTGTTTACCGTAGTAGTGAGGTGTGGTGGTTTGTTGGGAGCTCCGTTCACAGCTGCCATGTGGCCATGGTAAACTGAGGGCAGTGCTTTCTCTTAGCAATTGGGAGACACTGTGGTGAAAGTTTTCAGATAATCTGTTCAGAAATAGCAGATGATTCTCACAGCCTCGTTGTTGGATTTCTCATGATGCTCCCTACATTCACCTGTCCAAGCAAGTGTTGTGGGCTGGATTGTGTCCCCTGAGAAGATATGTTGAGGTTCTACTCTCTGGTGAATATGACTTTATTTGGAAAAGATGTAATCACGTTAAAAGGAGGTCATCCTGGATTAGAGCGGACCCTAATCAAACGTGACTGGCATCTTCATAAGAAATAAAGAGACAAAGACCACGTACAAGGGAGACGCCATGTGACGAGGAGGAGAGATTGGAGTGACATGTCTCGCAAGTCACAGGCTGCCAAGGATTGCTGAGAGTCACCAGAAGTTAGGAGGGAGGCATGGGACAGATTGTCAGAAGCCCCAGAAGGAACCAAACCTGCTGACACCTGGCTTTTAGACTTCAAGCCTCCAGAACTGTGCAAGAATCAATTTCTGTTGTTTTGAGCCATCTAGTTTGTGTTACTTTGTCACAGAGCCACACAAGCAGTAGCAATGAGCTATGATTTGCTGCCTACACCGAAAGACTTCAAGAATCAAACCCAATGGAAGGTATTTCGGGTTTATGCAGTGAGACTGGGTCCTTTGGCAGAGGAGGGAACTGAGCCATCAAGGAGGCCTCCCAGCCTCACAGCGGGCACTGGGAGAGATCTGCACCCAGAACCTGGGGCTCCTGAGCTTGGAGCGTCTTTCACGCCTAATACGCCTTCTGGAACATAGACTTGAAATATGATTGCATTTGCATTAAAGAAGCCAGAAAGTTAGGAGGCAAACGGCTTGGGTTGTTTGCTTTTTGTTTTCCTCTCCACTTTGTTTTTTTTTTTTAAGAGATGGGGTCTCACTATATCACCCCAGCTAGAGTGCAGTGGTGCCATCATAGCTCACTACACTTGAACTCCTGGGCACCTCTGCCTCAGCCTTCTGAGTAACTAGGACTACAGGTACATGCTACCATGCATATCTCATTTTTTTTAATTTTAGAGTTGGATCTTGCTATGCTGTTCAGGCTAGTCTTAAACTCTGGGCCTTAAGCAGTCTTCCCACTTTGGCCTCCCAAAGAGCTGGGTTTATAGGTGCAAGCCACTGTCCCTGGTTCCTCCCCATTTTTTTGGTGGTGAATGAGGGGCCCACAGATACAACAAAAGGAGGAAGGTCTTATTAGGATTACAGTTTTTGCTACACAGGCTGCAAATAGAACGTGGACCAGTGGGCTCTCTTTGGGGACCTCTGCTTATTTATCATGCACTTGAACTTTTCCTTTCTTTATTGAAAGTGATTTATAGTAAGTGCTAGTGTGGTCTTTTCTTTCTTCCCTGCTCCCATCTCCTCTTTCTTTTCTCTAAAAGAAATCATTTTATGAAAGGCTTTTCTTATTGTTTCCTTAGGTGAAGGTGGTGTGAGGTTGATGGGCAGGGGAAAGGCTTTGCTTTTTAGATTTATTCATGAAACTCATCTCAAAGTCTGACTTATTCTTCAGAAAGTGACCTTCCTTAAGAGCAGGTGACTTTCTTGGCTCTCCACTTTGTACTATGAGTTGGAGTTGTTTATGGGCCTAACCTGGTCCTTTTCTCCAGTCCTCTAGTGCTAAGGCTTTCATTGGGACAACCGGTATAATACCTGCCCAGCATTTCTTACTCAAGGCTGATCTAAGACCTGGGACCAGGAAGACACAGCTCTTGTTTGGGGTAGTGTGTTCTTCAGCAGAATGTCCTTTTAGTTGAAACATGAAATCATGAGACTCAGTTTGCACAACTGTGAATGCCCAAGTTAAACGAGTTCTTCGTACAGGAGAAACTGGATGGATCCCTTTGAAATTATTAATGTTCAGACCACTTTGCTCACGATGACTCAGTGTCTGTATGACCTTGGTTTTACTAAACATCCAAAGACGCTTTTATCGAGTGTCTTGCATTGCCAATGTAACATTTTACTTCTGAGGACCAATCGGGCTCTTTAACTTGGGCTGCTTTTTGAGGAGGAGGAAGGACTCACTCACTGTTCTTGAAAACCAAGGTCGGTCTGGGACTGATGATGGGCAGCTGGGCTGTTTCCTGGATTCAAGGTAATTCTCTCTGCCAGTCTTCACCCTTCATAACTGACCTCAAGAGACCCAACATGATAGATAAACACAGTTCCCTGTGTACCAGTCCTCTTCACCTCTGCACTGTGGCAGGCTGGATCCACGGTTAACCTTGGCTGCTGGAGAGACAACTTTCTGGGGACATTAACTGCTTACAGGCTGCAGCTCATCTGTCTGAGGCTTTGAGCTTCTTTCTCCAGTGACCTACTTTTCTAAGTAATAAGGTATAAGAACTAATAAGAGACACTGGACTAAATATAAGTTTGGACTTGGCCTTTGAAAAGGTCTCCCACTAGCCCCCGCACAGCGAGCTGGGAGGTGTGGCTCCCCTCCGTGAGGACTTTAGCAGTCAGGAGAGGCAAGGGACTCTTCCAGAGGGGTTTCTGGAGATTTTGGTCATACAAAAGATTCAATACTTTGGCACGTCCTTGGGACATTTTTATTTTCTTTAAACCTGGTGTTTTATTTTGCTAGGTCTCCCCCTCCCCAGAATAAAGGCACATTCAATAATAAGAATTCTCTGGTATCCAATACAAAATGATACTGCTTGTCGGTTTGGAGAAAAAGCAAATTGCCCTATGAGTTAGGATTTCCTCTTTTTGAAAAAAGAAAGCAGCTTAGAGAAAATCCCTGAACATGGTCTCCTGATTGAAAAATATATTAGAGTGTTTCATTGCTTTATCATTTTCTTAAAGTAACAGTTTTTCTTACTTTTTAAAAAAGTGTGTGTTTATATGTATGTATGTGTGACACACACACACACATATATATATACATATAGGGTGCCAAAAAAATATACACACATTTTAAGATGGAAAAAAACTATATGAAAATTGTAATACATAGGTATGCTGCTAACATTTTGTAATTCTGTTATTACAAAAGATACAAGATAGGGTGGTGCCTGTGGCTCAAAGGAGTAGGGCGCCAGCACCATATACCGGAGGTGGTGGGTTCAAACGCAGCCCTGGCCAAAAAAAAAAAAAATAATAATAATAATAAATAGTGGTATGTATTGAGGATTACAATTTTTAATACAATTTTTTCCTTAAAATGTGTATACTTTTTTAGATACTATGTATGCGTGCGTAGCTATCATATTGAGATATATGGCTGAAAACATTCCGAATGTAGAATTTTTTATGGTTTATACAACTGAAAAAAAAAGTCTTTGTTCCATAAAATTGTGATGTTGGAAAGAGCTTTGTTGTTCCTTGAATCCAGCCCTCTGCTTTGGGCTAAAGGGCAGCAGTCCTCCCTGTCGCCGTGGCCATCTTGGGCCATTTCTGTGAGACCACCCTGTGTACGGTGAACTTGGCTACATACACATCATCGAGTGCCTATTTCTAGCCACGTCCTCGCGGCCTGCCAGCCATCAGATCACTTTCAACAGCTTTTCCATCTTTGCCTTCATAGCACGCTTTATGTGTGCAGTCATTTGAATTGTTTGTATACTTTCTTCTTGTTTTATCAAAATGAAAAATGTAAAAGGTTAATGATAAGAGCTATGAAGAGTGTCATTCTCTGGGAACCATGTCAATCGAGAAAGAGACAGAAATCATTTGGCCAAAATTTTCCATCTTGATTGGGTTCCGCTAGAAGCCCATGGCTGTGAAGGGTAAGAACAAAACGAAAGGATGTTTTTGAAATGCTGTGAAAAAGCTGTAGCTACTTGAGTCTAAAAGGTTAGGTAGGTATCTAGATTTTATAATCTTTCTTTTCTTGTTTTTTGTTTTACACACTCTAACAAGAAACACTTCTTTATAGTATTTGTAAAGTGTGCATTATAACCTATAAGTGTTTTGACTTTCAGACATTTTAATTTAAACCTCATTTTCGGGACAGTATCGGGGTGGGGGGAAGGACTCCCTGTAAAAGCCCCCAAAGATGTGGCTCTGCCCATTGCAGTCTGGGTAAGTGTTTCCTTTTCAGAAAAATAAGCCCTTGGTCTTCAAAATCAGCCTTCATGGTATTTCCTAGTTCTCTTCCCCAAAGCCTCCGATGTTCCAGTTTTCCAGAATTTTCTTTTTCTGACTCTTCTCGGGCCCTTACCTTCTCCTGGGATTCCTTGGTGGCCTTCCCTGGTGTCGGGGACGGTCAGGGGCCAGTGCTTGCTGGCTGTGAGGAGCCTTGTTGGCAGCCGTGACTGGATGCTCCCTGGCTCATTGTGTCTTTCCTGCTCACGGGCTTTGCAGTTGGCTGCTGAAGCATCTCATCCTTGATTTTCCACTTCTCACGCAACCTGGCACCTTATTTTTTGAGGTTGCCCCTCTTCAGAGAGATTTCGTCTGGGCCCTCCGGCTGGTCTCCACCGGGACTTTTCCTCCATGGAGCACATTGCTCCCCATGCATTTGTTACCTGTTTACCATCTGTCTCCTCTGCGTGTAGGCTTCATGGTCAGTCTGCCCCGGTGCTTAGTTTAGTTCACCACCATGTCCAGGGGGCTCCAGAGGTTCTGCAGCAGGAATAAATGGTGCCTTCATTCTCCTGGTTTTCTAGGCACTGAGCCTGAGAACGTGGGACATGCAGAGACCAGCTAAGGGCCCTCACCTGGCAGCACCACGCGCCTCCTCTATTTCTGAGTGGCAGGCGCGGCTTTCCCTGTCTGCACGCTCTGTCCTCAATAGCCTGAGCACTGTCCTTACTCTGTCCTCTGCTCAGGGGTCCTCCCTGGTTGCTTCCACTGTAGAAGTGAATCCCCTTGTCCTCCCTGACTTTTCACCCTGTGGAGTCTGTCTTCGCCTGTTTAGCCATCTTACTTCGTGTTGCTTCTCTGCCCAGGCCGCTGGTGGACACAGTGGGTCCCTGCTCTGCTCTGCAGAGTCCACCTTGCCTGGTGCACTGCTGTCCCTACCTGGATTCTCCCCTTTCCTCTCTTTCCTGTATACCCCAAACCAACTCTTCCTAAGAGCTCAGCTAAAAGCTCATCTCCTTAATGGAGTCTACTGATCTTATTAATCTGTCTCTCTGGCCCTTGGCATTTATAGTCTGTCTGTGTAGTTTATTATAAACTTTATAATAAAGTTTGCCATCTTATGAAAAAGGAGCAGAGCAGATGATTTTCAGGAGCGTTGAGGTTGGAGTCAGGGAGACCTGGGTCTGAATCTGTGTTTCACCACTTGCTGGCTGTGTGTCCTTCATTAAGTTAATTACTGTTAATGAGCTTTGTGTCCTTGTCTGTGAAATGAGAGTAATAATGCTTTTCTCACATGGTTGTTTGATGATTAAATGATGATAATGACAGTACAACTCCTGGGATTTAGTAGACACTCGGTAAATATTATGCTGTTGGTCTTTACCCTTGTGTCAGTGCTATGGATTGAGTTGTGTCTCCCCAAAAGTCATGTGTTGAAGCTTTTACTTCCTGATGCGACTGTATTTACAGATAGGGCTTTTAGCACATGATTAGGTTGCAGGAAACCGTAAGGATGGGGTCCTAATCTGATTGGATTGGTGGCCATCTGGGAGGAGGGAAAGAGAGAGCATTCCCTCTCCACTGGCAGGCACCAAGGAGAGAGGCCCCGTGAGCTTGCAGGGGGAAGGCAGCTATCTTCACTCTAGGAAGAGGGTCTCCCTAGGAATTGAATCTGCAGATGGCTTGATCTTGGACTTCCCAGCCTCCAGAACTGTAAAAGAATAAATATTGGTTGTGTCTGCCACCTGTATTTTATTATGATAGCCTGATATGCCAAATATAATGCCTTCTCTCTCTAATTAGATAACAAGTTGGTGAGCTGATGTTGATTGAGTTCAAGAAATCAGTTAAGTAACTTGCTGCGGTTCCCACAGCCCGGCATTGCCAGGTCTGGAACTGTGACTTCACATAGCCTTTGTGGACTAGGCCTCTTAGAGTTATGCAGTGCACTCCTCCGGGATTGCCCATGACAACTCTGAAGGGTGGGAGACCATGCATCTCCGACACTCATGCCTCTGCATTCACCAGGGAACAGCAGGTGCATTCCTTGATGTCAGGGGAGATACCTTACATTTTATCTCTGGTGACACATAACAAGTGCCACGTGCACAGGAAACAATTAAAAAATAATTTTTGGTTGGTTAATTTCCCCCAGACACTTAGATCCTCCTGCTTCTGGGTAAAGAATAAAAGTTTCCACCCAGCCGCCCCAGCTTCCGCGCGTATTCCCTGAGCTGCCTGTTGCCAACACAGGCATCGGCTTGTTGAGTCTACCTGGAATTTGCTAAGGGAAGCAAAGGGGGAGTGGAATTTTGTTGTTGGGTATTAAAACCTTTGTGAGTTGGAGCCTTCACCTTGTTTATTCCCTCCTTGAGTCTCTGTGAGAATGGCCTGAAGGAAGCGTCATCTAAGTACTTCCGTCTTGTTCTCTTTCTCGTTAGATTTCTTCTCCCTCTCCTGTACATTGAATTTAAGAGGCCAGAGAGAATATTGACCAACTCCTAGTGTTTTTTTTTTTTTTTTCCAGCTTTTGTCATTCAGAAAGAATTTTCTTCACCCACCTCCAGATGCAAATGGCTTTACTTCCCACTGATTAATTCCTTTCTTTTCAGAATTGATGGGTTTGGGCTTTTGAAAAAGATGAGTTGAGCTTCGGTTCAAAGTGATGGGGTTATAGCTTTTAGACTTCCAGGACTCTACATGTAAATGTTGGCCAATGTTCATATTAGTATGTTTATAATTCGTGCCCCATTTCCTTGTGATAAGAATTACCTTAAGGCATATATGTCACAATCAGGCTGTGAAAATAAAAACTGAAGACAGATAAACCTTCACAGGGGTGTGGAACCTGTGGCCACGTGGCCTGCAGGCTGATAGAGAGAAGGGGAAGCCAGCATCCCAAATCCTCGAGCTGATGTATTTGTTGAGCTTGAGTGCCCCGGTAGCCAAGGCAAAAACAGAAACTCAGCAGATTACACAATTCTGTTTCTCTGGTAGAATGCCAGCTCAGGAAAGAGCTCAGGTGACAGTTGCTGAAAAAAAATTCATTGTGGGTCTGTTTTTCTCTGACACGTAAAACCATACAATTCACAACATGTACAGCAACCTTTGCTCCAGTTCAGGAAGTGAACGAGCCTTTTGCTCACCCCATTAGCTGTGACCTTCTCCTTTTCTATCTTGTAATTCCTGTTTGTCCTACAGACTTTGACAGAGCCACCTCCTCCAAGAAGTCTTCCTGGATGCTCCCTTCCCAGGCTGGGTTGTGTCCTTCTTGTTAGTGGAACCATAAGACGGGGCTTATCTTCATCTCTGTCCCTCCAGATCGCTTTATACTATCTTTTAAAACTAGACCAGGGGCCAGGTATGGTGGCTCATGCCTGTAATCCTAGTGTTCTAGGAGGTCGAGGTGGGTGATTGCCTGAGCTCAAGAGTTTGAGACCAGCCTGAGCAAGAGTGAGACCCTGTCTCTACTAAAAATAGACAAACTAGGTTGGTGTGGTACAGGCCGATAGTTTCAGGTACTTGGGAGGCTCAAGAGGATCTCTTGAGCCCAAGAGTTTGAGGTTGCTGTGAGCTATGATGACGCCATGGCACTCTACCCAGGGCAAAGGAGTGAGACACTGTCTCAAAAAGCAAGAACAAAAACAACAAACTAGACTAGGTGTTCCTAGGACTCATTCATGGTATTGGGGTAGCTGTGGAACTAATGTTTGTTGAAGGAAGGAAGTTTTTTGATCTTAGGTTAGAAAAATAGGTTTCCAAGTGAAATAGGTTACTGAGTGAATGCTGACTGGGTGTCTGCGCACAGTAAGCTGCTTGTCTGTGATTCAGGGAGGTGGTGCCTCCTATCAGACCTATTGCAAGAGCTGGTTGTCAGATGTGCACTCAGGAGGCTGAGCTCTGGTCCTGTTCACCCCAAGTAGAGGTATGACTTGGGCCTCACACAGGCTCAGTTTTCACACCTGCAGAGCGAGCATGTTGAAACAGACTAGTGCGGGCAGAGCCGTGGGGTTCCCCTCCAGCCCCACGCCCAGGGCTGGCATCCCTCCTTGGCTGCTGCTCTCATCCTTCACTACTTCTCTGAGCTTCATTTCCACCAACAATCCCTTGGGGTTGGCATCAGAGAAGAAAGCTGGTTAACATCCATGGAGAAGGTTACCTTTGAGCTTCTTTTAGCTCTAATGATTCTAGAAAATTCCCCGAGTTTCCTCTGTCATCACTGTGGTGGGCCAAAGAGTGTCCCCCCCCCCCCAAAATTCATGTCTACACGGAGTCTTATTTGGTGACCTTCTTATTTAGAAATAGGGTCTTTGTGGATTTAATTAGTTAAGATGAAGTCACATGGGAGCAGGGTGGGCCTTGAATTCAATGGCTAGTGTCCTAATAGAAAGACGACAGGAGGCCGTGGGATGCCAGATTGAAGAGATGCTGCTGTAGTGACCTCAGAGCATTGCTGGGAGCCACCAGCACCTGGGAAGAGGCAAGGAAGGGTGTCCCTGGGCCTGGGAGCAACCTGGTTTCAGACGTCCTGTCTGTGAGAGACTAAATTTCTGTTAGTTCTAAGCCACCAAGTTTATGGTTATTTGTAACAGCAGCCTTAGCAAATCAGTACACACTCACCTCTTATTTTTGTTCAAAAGCCATTCATCACGTTTACTCTCTCTGATCCTGGTGGGTCCCTCACATCTGTCCAGAGAAGCCTTGCCTGATGGAAGGTGTCTTTTTGCTGTACCGTGTGTAGTGGGACCTGACATTTCTTTGACTGTTGTAAAATTTAGACATTGATGAAAAGCTCCTTTTCCCAATTAATAGATGAAAGCATATGAATTACTTTATATTTTTGTGGGACATATGTTTAGTTCAGACTCCCTGAGGCCTTATTCAAATTATCCAAAACCTGGCCTCTGCAGTGTAATTCACAGATGGCACTGACTCTAGCCAAAAATGAAAAAGGAAAAAAAAAAAAAAGACTGTGTTATAAACACTCACTACTTGAGTGTTCTAAGCACTGGGGTGTCGAGGGGACAGTGTTGTTTGGGGCCCTGCTGGAAAGAGCCTGTGTCTACCTCTCCTACCCCAGATCAGGCAGGACCCCTACCCTCCAGGTCGAGATTCTTCACCAACCCTTGTACATATCTTGTTCAAGGGGGTCTGCAAGCTTTTGTTCATGTTTTCTCTGCCTCAGTCACCACCTCCTCTTTGTCAAGAGTTTTCATATGTTATTTGTTATTTAATGACCTCAGTGCCCTATGAAGTAGTTATTGTCCCATTTTATAGATGAGGAAACTGAGGCTCAGAGAGACAATTAGGTAGCCTGTCAAAGGTCACAGCAGCAGCAGAAACTGAATTCAGATCCTTACGATTCCCAAGCCCAGGTGCCTCCTGCCCCACCTCAGAGGGTGTTTGCTGGGGACAGGTAGGGGTGGTGGCTTGAGTGGGCTGAGATGCGGTTTGAGAGGAAGCTATGGGAAGAGGACACCATGAGGGAACAGAGAAGGGGACAGCAGGAAACAAAGCTGGGAAGACCTGGGAGGGTGTGGGGAGCGCCTGGTTTTCAGACCTGTAGGTGAGAGCATATTCTATGCTGGGAGGTGCAGAGAGGAGACAGCGTGGGAGGACTGGGCCTTGGGGGAGCGGGAAGCAGAGTGGCAGGGCAGAGTGGTCTGGCAGTGGTCTGGCCAGGACATGATGGAATTAGGTTGGCAGCAGTGGGAAAGGTCTATACCTGGTGACACTGACCCTACTGTCATGGAGGGAAGAAGCCACAGGCTCTGATGATAGTTGTGGGGTTATGGGGAACAAACTGGGAAGGGGAAGAGGCGTTCAGGGTGACGTTTGCCTAGAGGAGAGGACAATGAGGTCATCGGTTATGGTAGGGAACAGGGAGGAGAATGGACTTGATTTGGGGGACCGTAAAGGAAGGTGATGTGCTTATGATCTGGTCATGGTGGACTCAAGGGACCTAAGGGTCATGTAGACAGGATGCCCGATGGACAGCTGGACATGTGGGCTGTAGACACCCCAGGTAGAGCTCTGAAATAATTGAGAGGATCATGCAAAGGGCCAGGGGAAGTGCCTGCGGTACCTCCATTTAATCAAACGTTTTGAGGCCTTTTCTGGGCTGTGTACTCCAGGCCCCGCCGGAGTTGGCAGCGCGTGGTCCATGGCCAGGATGTTGGGCAATGTTAGAATTAGTTGGGGAGAGCTCTTAGGGTCATGTCACCAGATGTTTTTGGAAAGGCTTTAAAAAATTACAAACAAACCTATAATCCATGTGGTTTTGGAGGCCCAGGCTTTGGTTGGAGGCCTAATCCTCCTGTGACTCACCTCGGAAATATTGAGAGTGAATAATCCACAGGAGAGACTTAGTACGTACGTGTATGTGGAGATGGCAGTCCAGTTGCCTTTGTGGCGATTCTCTTAGAAGGAGGCTTTTCTCCTGTTTTGCTGAGTTTGATTTCAGCCTTATGTGTAGCTCTCTGGATATCCCACAGCTGGCTTTACCTCTTGTTCACGTGGGTAAGCATCTTTCCTAGCGATTCTGAAGGTGGTTCAGAGGACTGTCCATAGTCTCTCTAGGAGGGGGCTGTGGGCACCCTGGTGTGTGGCCTCAGTGTGCTAAATGAGAAGCAGGTGACCACCTCACTCACAGGAAGGATGTATAAGGGATGCGGTTCGTATCACCCTCCCACTGGGCACACAAGGAGGGACAGGGGCAAGGGCTCTCTGGCCTGCACTGTACAGACCAAGCTCTGACTTGTGCAAGACATTCTGAGGAAGTTTGACTAACAGGTATGAGGAGTTCAGGCTTGGTTGAAGCCCTTCTGTGTCCCTGGAAAATATAATAGGACTGCAAGGGGCAAGGTCAGTCGTGGGTAAAGGCACTATTCTGTATTTGAATTGAGCTTGTATTTAGGGATTCCTCTTTCTGCCCAAACTTAGTGGTTTAATGTGCTCTGGGGTAGTGGGTCCTAATTGGCAATGATTTTGCCCTGCAGGGGACTCTTGGCAGAGTCTGGAAATACTTGCAGTGGTCAGATCTTGGGGGATAGGTCTTACTGGCATCAAATGGGTAGAAGCCAGGGATACACAAGACAGCTCTGCACCTCCCTAGCAACACAACAATTACCCCAAATGCAAACGGGGCTGAGGTTAGGAAACCAGCATGGGAGTTCCAGCAGAACCTTCCTGTCCTCACCACTGTCTGCCAAGGTGGGGGGCTTCAGTACAACCTGTGAAGCCATCCCTGGATTTTAGCACAGCCAGGAAGGCGCTGGCTGAAGTTAGAGGGGGAGAGGCCTGTGTGCTGGCAGTGCAGAGAGGTGTGCCAGACCTACAGCCCTGTGCTCTTGAGCAGGCTTTCCCATTAGTAATGAAGAGAGGGAGGCAGGAGGCTGCTGAGACCCTTTCCAGAGCTCACCTTTCAGGATTCTACCCTGTTTCCCCGAAAATAAGACCCACTTACAGGAACGATAAGATGTCCCCTGAAAATAAGACCTAGCGCATCTTTGGGAGCACACCTTAAAATAAGACACTGTCTTATTTTTGGGGAAACAGGGTAGAACTGACCCTGTATTCTCACAATCCTGGGTGTGTTTCAAGTAATGTGAGAAAGGAAATTTGATGAGAATGCCTATTCTTTGCCTCTCTTCATAGTTTTTATTTGCCATCTTTTGTTCCAAAGAGATGGAAATTGCACTGTTAAAGAAATATTCAAGGTATCCCCTCTCATGATGACAAGTCTCAGAATGTTTCTTTTATTTCAAGGAGAGATGACTTTAATGTATTTGAACCATTTCTGCTCAGTGATGGAAAATCCCATGTCAAATCACTTACAGCAGTCAGACTTGGGCGTTTTAAGTGTCTCTCCCAGGATACCATACAGGCTGCAAGGGCTCTCCCCAGACATGTCTGCTTCTGAGGAGTCCTGTGGGTGCACGAGAGAGGGCCTGTGATTCTGGTGTGTCTGGGTGTTCCCCAGCCGGAGCTGCAGACATGAGGTCATCCTGGGTAGCTCTCAGCTCCCACTGCTGTCCCCTCCTGCCCACACTATCCTGGGAGCTCTTGATCTTCTGTATCAATGAACGGCTAATGTGTACAAGGTGGCAAATAAAAGCTTTTCTTCCATCTGGATTAGGGAAACAGTCTTTTTCCTTTTCCTGGAACGCTTTCGTATTACATTAGTTTCCTAGGACAGACTTAAAAAAAAAAAGAAGTGCTTAAACAACAGGAATTTATTTTCTCACATTTCTGGAGGCCAGAAGTCCAAGATCCCAGGTGTCAGCAAGGGTTGGTTTCTTTCGGGCCTCTCTCCTCGGCTTGTGGATGGCCGCCTTCTTCCCTCTGTGCATGTCTGTGTCCAAATTTATTCCTCTTAAAAGGACACCAGTCATAGTAGATGAGGGCCCACGTTAGCAACCTCATTTTAACCGAGTTATCTCTTTAAGACCCACCTGTGAAGATACGTGGCCTAGTTGTTCTGTGTCTGGGATAAGGCTTTACAAATGGTCATTCTGTTCCTTCACCTCCTTTCTTTTCTTTTTTTTTGTAAACTAGTATTATGAAAAAATTCAAACATACAGAAAAGCTTCAGGAATAATATAGTGACTGCTCCATGTGTATCCACCATCTAGAGAATCCGTGATTGTTAACATGTTTTTATAGTTGCTTCATCCTGGGGTGTAGGTTCTGTGAACCAGTGAAAAGCACGTTGTAGACATCACAACACCTCACCTTCAAAAGTGTCGGCACGGATCCCCGGAATAAAAACGTTCCTCGGGATAACCGCAAGGCTGTTATCACATCCAAGAAAATTTAAAATAATTCTGTTTGGTATCTATTAATAGTATCCACTCCATATTCAGAATTCTCTGGTTGTTCCCCAAAGTCTATTCAACTTTTGGGGTTTTTTAAAACCAGGATATACCGAAGGTTTGGCACGATAACTGTATATTTTATGTGTGTTTAATCTCTTCAGTATGGAATGCTCTTACCATTCTCCCCTGCCCCCCAATAAAGCCTTACCCCCCCATGCCTATGCCTTTTTTTTTTTTTTTTTTTTTTTTTTTTTTGAGATGACCGAGGCCTGTTGTTTTGTGGAATGCTGAGTTTGGCCGAGTTTTTCATCATGATGTTGTTATTCAGTTTGCCCCTCTGCCCTGGAAGTCAGATTCAAATGCTTGTGTAGGTTCAAGCTTATTTAAACAGGTGCCTGGCAGTGCTGGTGCTTCTTAAACCACCACCAGGTTGTCCCACTGGTCGTGATGTTAACTCTTATTGCCAGACTAGGGTGGTGATGCCAGGTCTCTCTATTAGATGGTACTACTGTTTTTTTGCAATTAGCACATAATCTATGGAGAGAGAATTTGGCAGTGCGAGCATGACCGTTGATGATTCTTGCCTGAATAATTTACAAGGGATACAAAATGGTGATTTTTAAAATTCTATTGTTACTTGATATTCCTAAAAAGGAACCGTAATGTCCAATTTTTATAGAAAAGGGTTGGTATAATAATTGCCTCTAACGGTGGTGAATAAATCTATCATTGAACACTCAGGTTTTTATTTAGTCAGGGTCTTATAGTTAAACTCACATCATTGTTTCGATCCTCAAATTAGCTGAAGTTGGGCCATTGCAACCAAGCTGTCTTTTATGTCCTTTGAATATGCTTTTAGTCTTTAAGTGCTTTCTTACACAGAAAAGACACTAGGGCTTGTCCTATATTTTCCAGTGCCACACATGGGAGCATCCGCTTCTGCAAAAAGCCTAGATTCCTTTTAGCGGAGAATAGTATTTAGAAATTGAATCTAGACACTGGGTATGTTCATCGCAGCTGGGATGTTGTTAGTTTCATGAATTTATATTGATATTTCCAATTTATGTTAACACTACTGCATTTTTTTCTTAAAGATCTTTGTATTTATTTATATCTCTTTGCTCGATTCCTAGTACCATTAATGCTAGGGACACATTTATAATACTCGTTTGGTCTATTGTAGACTTTAATAATACAATTCAGATTGAACCATAGTATTTCTTTGTAGTTCATTTTTGTCTCTGTAGTATATGGCTACACATTTACTAGGACATAAAGTTAGTATTAAGTTTGAATGCCATGTAAAATAATTCTTTTCCCTGTGAGGTTATATTGCCAACTTGCTCCTAATTAGGTTGTTTTGTTTCCTTTTCAAATTAATCTTAAATTTAGGGTTTATTCTTTCTAAAAAAAAAACCCAAAACTATATTGAGATACAATTTGCATACAATAAAGTACACCTACTCAAAGACCTGTTACCACCACTGTGAGTGTAGGCAGACAACCTTTCCGTTACCAGTCTTTAGTCAGCTTCCTCCCCCTGCCTTCACCCAAACCCTCACGCAACTATTGTAGATTAGTTTTGCCTTTTCTGGAATTTCATAGTAATGAAATTATAGAATAGTACACTTTGTTTTTTTTTTTTTTTTTGAGACAAAGTCTCATTATGTCACCCTCAGTAGAGTGCCATGGTATCACAGCTCACAGCAACCTCCAACTCTTGGGCTTAAGTGATTCTCTTGCCTCAGCCTCCCAAGGAGCTGGGGCTATAGGCGCCCACCACAGTGCCCGGTAATTTTTTAGTTGTAGTTGTTATTGTTGTTTGGCAGGCCCGGACTGGGTTCCAACCCACCAGCTCCCGTGTATGTGGCTGGCACCCTAGCTGCTGAGCTGCAGGTGTCGAGCCTTTTTTATTTTTTATTTATTTATTTTGAGACCGAGTCTTACTCTGTAGCCCTGGGTAGAGTGTTGTGGCACACACTGGAGTGTAGGTCACAGCAACCTCAAACTCTTGGGCTCAAGCCATCCTCCTGCCTCAGTTTTTTTTTTTTTTTTAACTGTATCCAGCTTTATTAGAGATACTTTTCATAAACAATCATGGTATTTCAGGCAGGACATGGGCAGATGATCGTTAACAGTCTACAACAACTTTCAAACTCCCTTCTTCAATGTTCTGCCAAAAATCAGAAAGCCACTATAAAACCCAATGAAATCTTCATTTGATGCTCTGAACAGGGAAGTTTAGAGTGAGGGTTGACATTTCACATTTAGCATGTTGTTTAACAACTTTTCACAAGCCGACCCTGACTTTCAGGAAATGAAATGAAAACGGCAGAATTTATCTGAAGATCCAACAATCTACAAATGGAACCGCTGCTCTTTTGAGGGATGCCATCTCAGTGGTGTTATTGAGAAAGTCCAGGTTCCTTGATATACTGGTAACCAATTATTGGGGGTCAGGTCCCAAGAGGTGACTGGGTTTAAGGGAGTTAAAACTATGCTGAAGGCAGAGGGAGAACGGGACATAAAAACAAATTAGTTTTTCCATAGCAGAAGGCATTTGTGCCAAGGTGGCTGTGGGTCAACATCAGGGAATCCCTCCTCTTGGGAGCCAAGAGGAAGTCTCTCAAAACTAGAGGGAAAAGACATTTTTCCCTCCTATCAATCTAGCTTTGGAGACATTCTATTAGTGACATATGCCCCTTCTCCAAAAAACAATGAAGTGTTCTGTGTGCTAACAACATAGCTTAAAAAAAAAAAGTAAAACAAAATTCTGCATTGTTATAAAACTTGATAAAAAAATAGTATTTCAAACTGTACAGTCCCCAGAAGTACACAGTTATCAAAAATGCACACCCTTCACTTGGCATCTCCAGCACCTTCAGCTTTCTGGGCCTGGTCTGTGTTGGCATCTCCGTTTTCTGCAGGGTCATTCCCCTCCTTGCCAGCGTCAGCTTTCCCCTTTTTCCCTTTGGGTACCTTATCTCCCTTCTTTGCAGGGGCCTTTTTGGGCTTGGGCTCTGGCTTTGGAGGAGCAGGTTTAGCAGACAACCTTGCGGATCTTCTCTGTGGCTCATCCTTGGCCTTGGCTTTATCTCCTTTAGCTTCCCCTTCAGCCTTTCTCTTGGGCATGGTGGCAACAGCAGCGGGACGTAGGCGCTGTACGCGGGGATGCAGCGACGCGCGAGCTTTGGTCGGTCCGGGGGTCGTTCTCGCCTCCTCTTCTTCACACTGCTCCGCCTCAGTTCTTTAATCTTTAATAGAGACAGGGGTCTTGCTTAGGCTGGTCTTGAACTCCTGAGCTCAGGCAATCTCCCTGCCTCGGCCTCCCAGAGTGCTGGGGTTACAGGTGTGAGCCACTTCACCCAGCCAGAATGGTGCACTTTTATTTCTAGCTTCTTTACTCAGCATAGTGCTTTGAGAATCCTAACTGTGGAGCATCCCTTACTATTGCTGAGTAGTGTTCCATCTTATGGGCCTACTGTGATCTTCCTGTTCAGATTTCCCTTTGGAAAGCTGTGATAAGCCTGCACGTGATCATCTGGCCTTAAATGAAGTCCAGACTGGGTTCCTTACAGAGCCCTGACTGAAACACGCTTTCAGTGTTTTAAACATTTGTTTGAACACAAGGTTTACATTTAATTTGTTTTTTTTTTGTTATTTTTTTTTTTTGTTGTTGTTGTTTTTTTGTAGAGACAGAGTCTCACTTTATGGTCCTCCGTAGAGTGCCGTGGCATCACACAGCTCACAGCAACCTCCAACTCCTGGGCTTAAGCGATTCTCTTGCCTCAGCCTCCCAAGTAGCTGGGACTACAGGCGCCCGCCACAACGCCCGGCTATTTTTTTTTTGTTGCAGTTCGGCCTGGGCCGGGTTTGAATCCGCCACCCTTGGTATATGGGGCCAGTGCCTTACCAACTGAGCCACAGGCGCCACCCGGTTTACATTTAATTTGATGAAAGTCATTTTTGATTATGTTTTTAAAATTGTTACTTGAATAATTCCCTTAGTGATTAAAAAAAATCCATCTGTGTCATCAGTGCTTTTTTGTGTGTGTTGAATCTTATAGGTTTGGGGGAGATTTTATATTTTTTACTCCCATGAGACAGTTAATAGTTGGGTGGATTCTGGATTATTTCCAGCTGGTATATTTTTTGATATTATAAATGAAGCTGCTTTGAACATTGTTGCCCAAGTCCGTGTGTGGATGCATAATTCATTTCTCTTGGAGGAAGCACCTAGGAGTTGGCTCGGTGGCTCACGTGATACGTCCATGTATAACTTCATAAGAAGCTGCCAAACTGTTTTCTGAAGTAGTTGTATGAGTTTATAATTTGGGAGAGTTTCAGTTGCTTCACCTTCTGAACAGTACTTTATAAAATTAAGAGTGTTTCAATTTCAGCCATCCAGATGGGCATATAGTCATATCTTCTTATTTTAATTGGTATTGTTTACCTTTGATTTTCAGTTTAGATGATAAAACATTTACTAGTTACAAAGTCAACATTCTCTGAAAAAGTATATGTAGTGTAGAATCAAACTTTTGTTTTCCTCAATGCTACTTTAGAAGGTGTGGTTTAAACGACTGGAGAAGAATCGCCTACTGTGTGCCACGTACTGTACGCCAGGCCCTGGATCATAAGCAAAACGGGAGACAGCCTCTCCATTCCTAGAGCTGGGTGTATTAGCGAGAAGATGTAGACATTAATCACATAACCCCACAAAGAAATGTAAAATGACAGCTTTGCACGGCGTAGGAGAGAAGGAGAGGGCTAAGACTCTTGTATCTGTATCTCTTCATGGTTTCCCAAGACAAGACATTCCGCTTATGTGCTCCCTTCCTTAGTACTCATTGCAAAAGACTTGTTCTAAGTGGTGTAATCCAGAATCTGTAGCAACAGGTTAAACCCTGGAAGCGTAGCCAGCACCCAGCTAGAGGAGCCTGGGTCCCTTTGGAAAGCTGTGATAAGCCTTCACGTGATCATTTGGCCTTAGATGAAGTCCAGGCTGGTTCCTTACAGAGTCCTGCCTGAAACTCACTTTCAGTGTCTTTTAAAAATTTGTTGTAACACATGGTTTACAGTGAATTTGTTGAAAGCCATTTTTAATTGTGTTTTTAAGATTGTTATTTGAGTAATTCCCTTAGTGATTAAAAAAAACCACTGTGTCATCAGTGCTTTTGTGTGTGTGTGTGTCGAATCTTACAGGTTTGGGGGAGATTTTATTTTTTACTCCCATGAGACAGTTAATAGTTTTTAAACTTCAAGCTTTAGTTCCTGTTTTACTTTTCCAAGGGTCACCCTGACCTCACAAAACAATGGCGTTCTTCAGGATGAGGTTGACTAGTAAGTCTCAGGTCTTAGAACGTTTGATCACTTGGTGTTCTTATTATAATAAAGGAATTCATAATATGAAGCTAAAGTCCTCTGTTTACAGTGTCTCAGAGAAGATACCGTTTCAGTCACCTGTTCTAAAATCGGAACCCTCACTGATACTGTTATCCTGTTCGCAACTTTCGTGTGTGGCTAGAGTAACTGTGAAACGCAGTAGTAATCATTGATGATGCACTTATAAGGAATTCTATGGAGAGTATTTTTAGTAACAACATACTTTCCTAACACTGTAATAGAGTTTTCATGTTCCAAAGCTTACTTCACTTTTTTTAAAGAAGACAAATTCTGCTCTTGTAAGGTATGCAATATAGTAAATTATTGCGGTCATACCAGCAGCATGTTTTCCCCCGATTGTTATCCTCTATGACATGGGGACATTGCAAGGACATTTTTATGCCCGTTTTGTGACATGTAGAGTCTAAGTATGAAATTGTAGAGTGATCAATTCTGTTTTTTATTTTGTCACTCACGGTCTTGGCAGGAGACAGGTGGCACACTCAAAAAGAAGTAACCAAGGACAGTTAGATAAAGGACTAGTCCCCAGTGGTGGGCAGGGGTGATGTGCTCCCCATTCCTGCTGGGAATGGGGTGGGGTTGGCAGGCTAGACCATGGAACGTTCATCCTTCCCTGTGTCTGAAGGGCCAAGGGAAAGGGGTAGATACTGGCTATTCGAGGAGAAAGTCATTGAGTATATGGTGCTTATTAGGGGCTCTGGCCTTCAGTAGCAGGATGCAGCTAACTCACCAGCCCGGAAGGCACTAAATCCCCTGTCTTCCGCTCCTCTCCCATCCCTTCTTACACGGGTGCCTCCCTGTGGTAGAACTAGACTGGGGGTCAGTGGACAAGGGAGCCTGTAGGTGCCTCCGGCATGTCCATCTCCTAAGGCTGGGAGCAGGACCGAGGGGGTGGCCCGGTCTGCAGCGTAGGTGGGCTGGCTTACACACCTACATAGTATGGAACCAGGAGGACCAGAAGCTGTTGCAGTAGGTCCCCTGTGCCTTGAATATCTAGCAGATTTATATACTCAGCTCTGGCACATGTGAGATTAAAAATTTGTTTTAACACATGGTTTACATTTAATTTGTTGAAAGCCATTTTTAATTCTGTTTTTAACATTGTTATTTGAATAATTCCCTTGGTGATTAAAAATATCAATGTGTATCATCAGTGCTTTTGTGTGTGTTGTATCTTAGAGGTTTGGGGGAGATGAACTAGGTGCTTACGTGAACCACGATAGGAGGCTTTTCCCCCTTAATATCTAAGGATCTTTCTTTAAGTAAAAAACCTAAAGAGAGGCTCAGTGCCTGTGGCTCAAGCAGCTAAGGCACCAGCCACATACACCTGAGCTGGCGGATTTGAATCCAGCCTGAGCCTGCCAAACAACAATGACGGCTGCAACCAAAAAATAGCTGGGCGTTGTGGCGGGCGCCTATAGTCCCAGCTACTTGGGAGGCAGAGGCAGGAGAATCGCTTGAGCCCAGGAGTTGGAGGTTGCTGTGAGCTGTGATGCCACGGCACTCTACCAAGGGCGACAGCTTGAGGCTCTGTCTCAAAAAAAAACAAAAAAAAAACAACAAAAACTAAAGAGAACCCAAGGCTCTTTTCAGCTGGGTTCCAATAGTCTTTACTTTTAAGTATTTGATAATTACTTTCCCATCCTTAGGAGAGGGTCCAAAATTAGGGAGCAATTGTATGTCTCAAAACAAAAACCCAAAAGACGCCTTGGGTTGCTCGTGGGGGTAACAATGTAAGCATTGGCACAGATATATATAAATTATCTTACTTTGTGGGATTCTGTTTATTTTGGTACAGCCCTTTATACAGACTTGGGAACACTCTGAACCATGTACACATATTTGAAAGCACTTGGAGAAGGCTGGGTTTTCTCATGAAGGCAAAACAAAAGGTCTAGGTTTGAATCCTGGTTCTGCTGATTGTAATATAGGGCAAGCTCCAGAGCCTGGTTTTGTGGCTATAAATGGGCTTCATAATATTCTCAGATTCCTTCTCTGAGTTGTTTAATGCCACCTAAGATGTTTTATCTATAGATGGTCATATGCCAGTAACACAAATCTAAAGTTGTAATCATGATCGCAGTAACTTTTGACTTTGATTGTTATCTAAAATAATTAAAATGTGTGCACATGTGTGTATCAGAAAGTGTGACACTCCTCCCATTCAAGGGTGTACAATCCCTTAGTACAGTGGTTGATCCATAAATTTGTGATTTGACTTGAACATGGCTACTTAGCTAATGGTGTTTGTCATAGGTGTGTTTTGGCGAGAGGCTAATATAAAGTTCCTGCCTTAAACTGCTTGCATTTGATCTGTCTGCACCTTACTCTCCTTATCTATAGGTCATAATATGACCTGCTGTCTAGGTTTATTGGAAGAATTAAATAGAATACTATGTGTAAAATGCTTTAGGTGATGACTGGCACTAAAATGTTTGTTATGTCTCGTACTCAGAATTCCCAGCTAGACTCACAGTTAGACCAGGTGACTCAGCAATATCTTGTGTCTACAATTTTCATGGATAATCAGGCCGGCTGTGTTTACAAGTCTTGTTCAATAGTTGAAATGTGGTGTGAGAATGTGGTTGGTCAGTATCCCTGTATGTTCCTGGATGACATGCCCAGCTCCCCTCTTCCTCCTCCCCCATGAGGAGACAGGTGCACTGAATGTGGCCACAGGAGTCCTTCCTGGGGTCTAGTGACATGGTGATCCGAGAGCACTTGTGTCCTGTCTGATGTTACAGCGTTTGCTAAGCGGAGATCTTGTCCCTTACCCTCCGTAGTCAGGAGTCTTACCTCTTGGCGGGGTGTTCCTCCACCAGCACCCTGGCTGGCTATCGTGTTGCTGTCTAATTATCAGTTACTAATCCAGGGCCAGCCTCTGCTGGGCTCCCTGAGGACTGTTCTTTGTGTTCTGTGCCTCAGGTTGCAGTAAGTTCTCACATGAGAAAAGGTGTCCTGGGTGCCCTTCTGGCCCTGTATGAACCTTCTAGATCACGGTGCTTGTAGCCCAGGTGAATCCCCGAAGTGACCAGTGTTCTGTTCTTTATACTAAAGCTCAGCTGCTTGTGGAATAGATGTGAGGATGCTGGGGTGTCAGCGCCTACCTTTTGACCTCACAGGAGCATAATTTGTGAGGAGCATGTGATGGTGGGAATCATTTGCCTTTTGAGTTCTCTGTAACGGCCCTCCAGGAGAGGAGAGGTGTCTGAGGCAGCCGGCTGGCACTCTGCACCCAGGTTCTCTGGATGGCGGCCGGGCCGGGTGCTCAGCCTTCACTGCGCTTCTCACGTGGTTGCGGCTGCTGTTCCAGGAACCAGCTTAGCTGGCCATCTTGGGCAGACTGTGTTTAATTTTTTCCTCAGCCCTCTTACCCATTTATTGCAGGATTAATTCATTCTCTGTCTCCATCCCCTTTCCCTCTCTCCCTTCCCTCCCTCTGTGCACCCCTCTCTTGATAAGGCCTGTGTTCCCTCTGGAGTCTTAGATTAGCTGCCTCTTACAGCCTCGCCCTCTGGTCCCAGGGTGCTTTGTCTGTGTCTTCACTAACACTTACAAGAATGTTAAAGGAATCGATAACACTTACAATGTTGTTTCGTCCTCACAGCTTCTTTCGTGCTTGGGTCAGGGATGGTTTCAGATTTGTCTTTGGAACGTGGTGCCCCAACATCGGGGCGCAGCCTGTGCACAAACACCATTCGCCGTAAGTCTCCTTTGCTGTGGGAATGCTTGTGCTGGAATTTAGAGGCACCATAAAGGCGATGTCTCCTAAAGGTGAAATGAGTCAGGTAGACAGACGTTGTAGCTGAAAGCTGCTTTTACATATTAAGGAATTCCCAGGAAGGGCCCTGTTGTCCACCAGGGAGAGTGTGTCTATGTTTTACTGAGAGAGAGAGTGTCTTACGATTTCTTTTCTTTTCTTTTTTTTTTTAACCAAAAGACCCTAACTATGGAGCCCTCTGACTTTGGACATGTAGCCTATAACTGGAACTTTTACCTGGCCAGGTACTTTCAGCAACTTTTAGTTATGGAAATACAGTGATCAAATTATAGTGCCAATTAGATAAGATCATATTGGAACATTGAAAAATGGATGAGTAACTATGGACAACCAGAAGATAAAGTAGCACTAGTTGGGCCAGCTGTCATCCAACCAAGGGGTCTGTGTGTGGCAGCGGCACATGCACCTTTATTACCCTCCATAAAACATTACTGCTTTCATTACCGTGCTCAGCACTCGAGCCCCCTGAAAGAAAGTAGGGGTGCGGGAAGCGCGCGTGTTCAGTCCCGGGCTCCAGCCAACCGTAGGCTTTTCCCCTCTCCACTTGACTTCATATGTCTGGCAAGTCTTTTACTGGGTCTCGAACTTTTAAAAAGTAAATATTTATTTATTTACATACATTAGAAGTTTTTGTACATGTAAAGAGTGATGCATTTTATTTCCCTTCCTATCTATCAGCTTTAAAAGCCAGTTTGTCTTTTAAGCTTAAAAAGGCATGAAAAAAGCAATTTAATATGTCTTTTATTTTGCCATTTATCTTTGTAATTTGCCTGTGCAGTTTTAACGTTAAGATTGTGGGCGTGATACAAACAACTGTTATTTTTTTAAAAAAGGAATGTATCCACATTCCAGACACGTTTATCACACCAGTATACATTCCTGTTTTGCATCAGGTGACAAAACCTTTAACACTGGCATGTCTTTTTTTTTTTTTAATAAAGTTATTAATCATGTGGAATTTTATAAATATCCATATATCCTGTGTGTGCATGTGAATAGATGGTTTAATGCCACATTGTATCTTGTATCAGTATCTTGAATTCATCCGAGTAAAGTTTGACTCTTTGAAGTGGTATAGCATGGCTGGTGTTAGAAATATATAAAATAACCTGCTTTTTGTACTTCCTGTGTGTTTTGTAAGTGTTTGGAAATTTTAAAAACCCTTCTGTGTTTGTACTCTTTTTTTCAGCTGTCTACTTAGTAATACAGTGAGATTTCATTTTTTTTTTTTTTACAGTAGAGTCCTTTTATTTTTATTTATTTATTTATTTTGATTTTCCAAGGTTTATTAAGATAACCCTTTGAATGACAGTTTTCTACTTTTCTCTTTTTTTCCCCTTTTATTAAGTCATATACACATAGATCATGAATACATTTATGCATTTGTGGGGTACAATGTGTTTTTTTTTATACAATTTGGAGTGTTTACATCAAACTAATTAATATAGCTTTCTCCTCATTTTACAGGGGAGAGAAATTAATCCTTATTTGCTAAAGGCCCTCCCAGGACAGAATAGTGAAAGTAATTTGGGAGAATCCAAAAGTCAGATGGATAAATGAGATTGAACTAGGTAGTGATTTTAAAGATGCCAGTTCTTTGGCCTTCTGACCTGGGATAAGAGTGTAGGTGTGAGTGTATGTGTCCTGTTTCTTATTAAAACTTAACCCATGTGGACATTGACAGTATTTCTAAGTAAATATACAGTATTTGGATGTTTTAGCGATCATTTTATTATTGATCATTGTTAGCATACTAACCTTTGACTGCTTTTGGCATTCGGGGAAACAATAGTCTAGAAAGCAGTTCAAAAAATACCTCCTTTCAACCCAAACAGGTACTTGCCAGGTCTGTCAGCCTCCAGAGATGACAAGCTTCAGACATGCACTTCCTATAGCCTCCCTCATGTGAAAATGACATTGATTTTGGTGGAGAGAAGGAGAAAGAAACAGGGCGATTCTGCTTTTCTCCTAGTGGTTCATTTGACTTCAGGCAAATCTTGGGGTTATTTTGTTTTTTATTTGGGTGTTAGTGCAAGCGGATTATGGATTGTTTTCACATAGATACAAACCCATACACGTACCAATCCAGCTTCTCCACTATAGATGAGGAATTTACAAGAGTCCTTACCATTCTACCACATGCCTTAAAAGAATTCTGTTCCCGGGCGGCGCCTGTGGCTCAATCGGTAAGGCGCTGGCCCCATATACCGAGGGTGGCAGGTTCAAACCCGGCCCCGGCCAAACTGCAACCAAAAAATAGCCGGGCGTTGTGGCCGGCGCCTGTAGTCCCAGCTATTCGGGAGGCTGAGGCAAGAGAATCGCTTAAGCCCAGGAGTTGGAGGTTGCTGTGAGCTGTGTGAGGCCACGACACTCTACTGAGGGCCATAAAGTGAGACTCTGTCTCTAAAAAAAAGAATTCTGTTCCCACATGATTCCTCCATGTTCTCTTGCCCCGTGTCCTCGGACGCACTATGGACGGGGGAATATTCAGAGGTGCACTTCTGAAATACCTATGGGGCATTAACACCATCACAGAGCTCATGTATCTGAATACCCTACAAGTGACATTAATCTTAATTGCCATCTTTTTTTTTTTAATTAAATCATAGCTGTGTACATTAATGTAGTCATGGGGTACAATGTGCTGGTTTTATATACGATTTGAAATATTTTCATCACACTGGTTAACATAACCTTCATGGCATTTTCTTACTTATTGTGTTAAGGCATTTATATTCTACATTTAGTAAGTTTCACATGTACCCTTGTAAGATGCACCGTAGGTGTGTTCCCACCAATCACCCTCCCTCTGCCCATCCTCCTCCCCCACCCCCTTCCCCATATTCTTAGGTTATAACTGGGTTATAGCTTTCATATGAAAGCTATAAACTGGTTTCATAGTAGGGCTGAGTACATTGGATACTTTTTCTTCCATTCTTGAGATACTTTGCTAAGAAGAATATGTTCCAGCTCCATCCATGTAAACATAAAAGAGGTAAAGTCTCCATCTTTCTTTATGGCTGCATAATATTCCATGGTGTACATATACCACAATTTATTAATCCATTCGTGGGTCGATGGGCACTTGATTTAGCAATTATGAATTGGGCTGATTTAGCAATATGATTTAGCAATTATGAATTGGGCTGCAATAAACATTCTGGTACAAATATCTTTGTTATATTGTGATTTTTTTTTTTTTTTGTCTTCTGGATATATACATAGTAGAGGTACTGTAGGATCGAATGGCAGGTCTATTTTTAGATCTCTAAGTGTTCTCCAAATATCTTTCTAAAAGGAACATATTAGTTTGCATTCCCACCAGCAGTATAGAAGTGTTCCCTTTTCTCCATATCCACACCAACATCTCTGGTTTTGGGATTTTATGATATGGGCTAATATTACTGGAGTTAGGTGATATCTCAAGGTAGTTTTGATTTGCATTTCTCTGATGATTAAGGATGATGAGCATTTTTTCATATGTTGTAGGCCGTGCGTCTGTCTTCTTCAGAGAAGTTTCTTTTCAAGTCCCTTGCCCAGCCTGCGATGGGATCACTTGTTCTTTTCTTGCTAATACATTTGAGTTCTCTGTGGATTCTGGTTATTAAACCTTTGTCGGAGACATTTCTGTAAATATCTTCTCCCATTCTGAGGGCTATCTGCTTGCTTTTACTTACTGTGTTCTTGGCTGTGCAGAAGTTTTTTAGTTTGATCAGGTCCCAATAATGTATTTTTGGTGTTGCTTCAATTGCCGGGGGGCTGGGGAAGAAGAGCCCTCCTAATAAAATATTCATCCAGGCCAATTCCTTCAAGACTTTTCCCTGCACTTTCTTCTAGTATCTTTATAGTTTCATGTCTTAAGTTTAAATCTTTAATCCAGTGAGAGTGTATCTTAGTTAAGGGTGAAAGTGTGGGGCCAGTTTCAGTCTTCTACAGGTCACCAGCCAGTTCACCCAGCACCATTTGTAAAATAGGGAATCTTTTCCCCATTGAATGTTTTTAAGTGGCTTGTCAAAGATCAAATAAGGGTAAGCAGCTGGGTTCATCTCTTGGTTCCCTATTCTGTTCCATACATCTACCTCTCTGTTTTTGTGCCAGTACCATGCTGTTTTGATCACTATTGATTTATAGTATAGTCTGAGGTCTGGTAGCATGATTTCTCCTGCTATGTGATTCTGTATAAAATAAAGTATTTTTTTTTTGATATCTTTAAAAAGACAGTGGAGCTTTAATAGGGATTGCATTAAAATTGTATATTGGTTTGGGTAGTATGGACATTTTAACAATGTTGATTCTTCCCAGCCATGAGCATGGTATGTTTTTCCATTTGTTACCATCTTCAGCTATTTCTTTTCTCAGAGTTTCATAGTTCTCTTTATAGAGATCTTTCACGTCCTTTGTTCATCTTCTTTGGCACTACTGTAAATGGAATAGAGTCCTTGACTGTTTTTTCAGCATGACTATTGTTGGTATATATCGGGGATCCTCAAACTACTGGCCATGAGCCACATGCAGGACTAACTGCTGCACACTTTCATCACTTGTTATGACTAGCAGTGACAAATACGGAACCAGACATTGACCATCTCATTAGCCAAAAGCAGGCCCATAGTTCCCATTGAAATACTGATAAGTTTGTTGATTTCACTTTAGTTGTTCTTCATTTTAAATATTGTATTTGTTCTTGTTTTGTTTTTTTACTTCAAAATAAGATATGTGCAATGTGCATAGGAATTTGTTCATAGTTTTGTTTTTTTTTTTAAACTATAGTTTGGCCCTCCAACAGTCTGAGGGACAGTGAACTGGCCCCCTGTTTAAAAAGTTTGAGGACCCCTGGTATATATAAAGGTCATAGATTTACGAGTGTTGATTTTGTAACCTGAGATGCTGCTGTATTCCTTGATCACTTCTAAGAGTTTTCAAGATATACAATCATATCATCTGGGAAGAGTGAATGTTTGATTTCTTTTGACCCTATGTGGATACCCTTGATCGCTTTTTCTTGCCTAATTGTGATGGCTAAGACTTCCACTATAATGTAAAAAGCAATGGAGACAATGGGCAACCTTGCCTGGTTCCTGATCTGAGTGGAAATATTTCGATTTAACTACATTCAATACGATATTGGCTGTAGGTTTGTTGTAGATGGCCACTATCAGTTTAAGAAGTGTCCCTTCTATACCCATTTTCTTAAGTGTTCTGATCATTGAAGGATGCTGGATATTATCAAAAGCTTTTTCTGCATCAATTGAAAGAATCGTATGGTCTTTGTTTTTTAATTTGTTTATGTGCTGAATTATATTTATAGATTTATGTATATTGAACCAGCCTTGAGACCCTGGGATAAAACCCACTTTGTCATGGTGTATAAATTGTTTGGTATGTTGCTGGATTCTGTTTGCTAGGATCTTGTTGAATATTTTTGCATCAGTGTTCATCACCTGTGTCATCATCATCATCCATTTTATCAAGATCTTTGGTGTCTTCGCCCAATTCATCACCATCTTCATCAGAGTCAAGTTCTGGTCCAATATAATTACCAAACTCATTCTACAAGTCAGTATTCATGATGCTCCCATTAGCTCAACCAGAAATGCCAAGGCCACCCCTTTTTTTTTTGAGACAGAGTCTCACTGTGTCACCGTAGGTAGAGTGCTGTGATGTCACAGCTCACAGCAACCTTCAACTCTTGGGCTTAAGCGAT
Source organism: Nycticebus coucang (assembly GCF_027406575.1). NCBI lineage: Eukaryota > Metazoa > Chordata > Mammalia > Primates > Lorisidae > Nycticebus > Nycticebus coucang. The sequence continues at coordinate 94,927,536 of NC_069788.1, forward strand.
TCTGTTTTCTCAGCCTCCCTAGTAGCTGGGACTATAGGTGCCCACCACAACACTTGGCTATTTTTTGGTTATAGTTGTCATTGTTGTTTAACAGGTCCAAGCTGAGTTTGAACCATCCAGCTCCAGTGTATGTGGCTGGCGCCCCAGTTGCTAAGATACAGGCGTCTAGCCTTGATTGCCATTATCATAGCTTTTAGAACACATCTGTGAAACAATAGCAAGATTATTGCAAAAGTAGAGGCAATATTTAGAGGACATGCTGTTAGTGAGTTTGAAATACTCTGTGGCTGGGATTACCAGGCTGGTATGCATGGACGTTGGGGCCTGTCCTGTTTACCTGCAGGAGCCACTGCCAGGAGCTGGAGCCACACTAAGGCTCTTGGAAGCAAGGGTCTGGAATGACAAATTATAATTTTTTTTCTATTATTCCTTCTACTTGGGGGGGAGTACCTATTAGAGATCAAGGTTGGGCATTTAAAACACTGTAAATAGTTGTTAGGGAAATTTTTTTTTTTTTTTTAAATCTTAAACTTCTGGAGTAATTATTTTGTTATAGGAATAGACAATGATGTATACAGTAAAATTCTTTGAAATCCGTTTTATCCTTTTTTCCTGTTTCCCTCTTTTGCCTACTTGGTTAATTCCTGGGATTGTTTTCTTTTTAAATTTCTAAGTTTGATGATTCCCCTTGACAACTTCAGACCATAACGGATATAATTTTAGAAAACAAAGGGCCCTTCGGAATCACTTGCCAAACATTTTGTTGTGGTTCTTCCTCATACATTTTGAAGATGAGGCCATGATGTTGGGGTCATTTGTTAGAATATCTTCTCTCTGTTCTACTTTTTTCCCCTAGTGTCACCTCATTTCTATTGTGACTTCCTTTGATAAGAGAATTAAATGGATTAATTGCCTTTTACTTGCTGGGTATGGTGTCAGGTGTGTTATGCACATCAGCATCTCATTGAAGCTCAACATGACTTTTGGAGAAGATAGTATTATCTCGTACGTACGGACGAAGAAACTGTGAATCTTTAGAGGACAAGTGGTTTATCCTCAGGAACACAGCAGATGAGCAGTGTAGACAAGAACCATATAGGTTGATCTCCTTGTTGGGAGCCACACATGGGGATACTTTCTAGAATGATCTTGAGGAAAGCCTTGGCATTACTTTCCTCCAGGTATGGAGGCATGAATTAGTTTGTAGTATTTGCTTCTCACCCTCTTAAAAGACCAAAAGAATGAAATTCCGTGTGGGGGTCTTGGTGGGAGATTAGAGATGTGGTGAGAACCCAAATAAGAGGCTGGAGAGTCCTGCAGGGTAGCCTAGGTGGAAGTGAGAGGGGCCCTCTGAGTAGGGGGCGTGGACACCAGGTGGGTTCCCAGAAGGAGCTGGTACCAGGGTGTGTATGTGTGTGTATGCATACACATGTATAAGCATGTGCAGTTTTAACACGTCCCTCCTCGTGGGTCTCATCTTATGTTATGTTCTCAGTAGCCTCTGGCCAGTTATGTAATTCTTTTTTTTTTTTGCAGTTTTTGGCCAGGGCTGGGTTTGAACCCGCCACCTCCGGCATATGGGGCCGGCGCCCTACTCCTTTGAGCCACAGGCTCTGCCCACAGTTATGTAATTCTTTATAATTGCTTCCTTTCTGTCTTCTGCACCCTAAGAAAATGGACCCTGCCTTTGTGTCCTGGTACCGTGCCCAATGCCTCCAGCTCTATCAGCTCTTTACAGGTGATGTTAAGTGAACTGCTTCAAAATCAGGCCCAAAGCTCATCCTTTCCTTAGGCCCAAGGAAGTTTGAATGGTTTTGTGACCCACTGAGGTCTGAATTCTGGCCTGATGGTGGTAGTGAGGGTTAAGGATGAGTTCTGTGGCAACAGGAGAGGCTGTGGCTCTGAAGGTAGCAGCAGCTGCCTGCCCTGCCCCTGCCCTGCTGTTCTCTCTTCCTTCCCCCCTCTCCCTTTGTCCCTCCTCCTTTAAGGCCCAGAGGAGCTGAGCAGGAGCCAGGTCCAAAGTAGAGGAGGAGCCCTCACTGAGGGGAGAATGGGGCACTCTGTGTAGTGGGGGCAGACACACAGGACCAGTGTGTCCCTGCTCCAGGGGGGCCCCAGGGAATTAGCTAGACCCATAGTGAAACAAACCTAGGCTGTTTCCAAGAGAAGTTTCCTGGGAAACCTTCACATTTGCTAGGTACTAGGGCAATTTGATGAAAAATGTCCACTTTAGAGTCTCCTCTCTATAAAGCAACAAGTACTTTTTGGTGAGAGGTGAGTGGCCAGTTTCTACTATGAACCCAGGAATCCCCAGGAACCGTGGCCGCAGCTGGGGAGCGCCTCCCCTCATCTAAGGCGGACTCCTCTGCCTGCCCCTCACCGTGCCCACACTAGCTTCACCCTCCAAGCCAGGCCTTCTCCCCACCCTACTCTGGTGCAAGGTGGGGGACTGGGCTGCTCTGCTTCAAGGACGAAGGTGGCAGGGAGTGGAACCCTGAACTTCTGTATCCTCCTAGACATCTTTCCATGTGCAAAGACGTGACTCAAGGAAAGTGGCTTTCTCAAAAGTCCCATAACCCTCCTTGCATGAGTCAGTGGCCAGTTCTTTGCTTTGTTCTATTTTGATCTTCCATTTCCACCTCTGTCAAAATGCATTTGACACAAAATGTTTCCTTCAGACCAAGGAAAGTAACATCAGACAGTGGGAAACAAATAGCTATGTGCAGGTTTTTTTAGATGAAATTTATATCAATTTCACAGTTTGACAAGTACCTATCTGTGAGTGCATTGACTGAATGTTTTAGAGCTTAGTGTCCAGAGACCTGGTTATTTAATATCTTTCTTACCATCATTATAATGAGAGCTAACATTTGTTGAACTGTTTCTGTGCCAAGCACACGGTTATCTCATTTAATCCTCATGGCAATATTGTGAAGCGGATAGGACATCGTTCCCATTTTATAGATGAGAAAACTGAAGCTCAGAGTCGTGAGGTATCTTTCCCAAAGTCACACAGCTGGGAAGTTGAAACAAGGTACATGGACCCAGGTTTTTCAACCAAGCAAGGCCTCCCCTTTGAAAAAGCAATGATATGTTCCTCACCGACGTGTGGTACTGGCCTAGAGCAGGGTTGATAAGCTGCTGAAGGAGGTGGTGACGTGAGGGCCCATGTCTACCAGTTAATCCACAATGGCGTGTTCTCAAAGCATAGACTGATGGGCCTTGGGGATGACTTAGTCTGACCTGCTAAGTTATAGGTCAGGAGGCTGAGCCGCAGAGGGGAAGACAGCTGCTCGAACACAGGAACATCACAAGGCGGTGATGCCAGGTGCAGCCCAGCGAACAATAGGAGTTCTTTTTACTGAAGGACTTACTGGTTCCCATCTGTGTCTACACCCCCCCCACCACCACCCCAAGAGGGTCCCTCTTTACTTCTTTGAGATGCTTGACTTAGATCATCATCACCATCCCTCCCCAACCCTTAGGGTCCCATCCCCTGAAGACTGTTACCTGGTTTCTTAGGTTCCAAAAACTATAGGTTTTTTTTTTTTTTTATCTTTGAGAGAGAATCTCTCTCTGCTGCCCAGGCTAGAGTGCCGTGGTCTCAGCTTAGCTCACAGCAACCTCAAACTCCTGGGTTCAAGCAATTGTCCTGAATCAGCCTCCCGAGTAGCCAGGACTGCAGTTCCCCACCACCACGCTGGGTTAATTTTTCTATTTAGTGGAGGTGTCCTGCTTTGCTCAGGCTGGTCTCAAACACCTGATCCTCCTGCCTCTTCAGGCTACCAGAGTGCTGGGATTATAGACCTGAGCCACCGTGCCTGGCCCTACAGGGGCTTCGAGTGTGAACTGTGTGTACTGGTTTAGGAGATGTAGAGCACGGGGGTGAACTGTGGACTATGTTTGTGTAAATAGGTCTTACTGAAGCACAGCCCTGTTCGTTTGTTTGTTTGTATCCATGGTTCCTACTGTGCTGTAATGGCAGAGTTGAGTGTTGCAAGAGATCTTATGACCTACAAAGACTAAAATATTTACTCTAATCCTTTAAATATTTACTCTGACCCCTGCTCTGGAAGACCCAGTTGATGTTAAACCTCTAAGGCCATCCAGCCCTGATCTACCATTACCTTCGTGAGCTTTTGCTATAAAGGTTGGGGCCAGTACGTGTACACCAGAGGGAAGACAGGTGTGGCTTAGATCCAGGAATTTCTTTCAAGTATAATCACATGTCGCTTCACGGTGGGGATATGTTCTGAGAAATGGGTTGTTAGGCGATTTTGTCATTGTACAAACATCATAGAGTTAGTACTTACACAAACCTCGATGGTGTACATGTCCATACAGAGGGTGCTGAAAAAGTGGATACACAGCTTAAGAAAGGAAAAAACTGTATTAAAATACTCTATATTAATAACGAGTGCCATCTTGTATTTGTATCTTGTACCTCTTAGTGACTTAAGTATTATAATTGTAATACAGTTTTTTTTTTTTTCTCTTTTAAAATGTGTATACATTTTTGGTACTCTATGTGTGTTCACGTGGAAAACCGTATTACGGAGCATCAATCGTTTTCCCTCCTTGATCTGCAGTGCCGGTACCAAGTGCCTTATCTCAGGTTTCTGTACGTGCTACCTTATCATCTTATGGGACCCCGTTCACTTGCAGTTTTTAGGTGCAACACACCTGTACCCTAATCAGTAGATCTTAACAGATAGACAATTTCAAGTTTATATATTCAAGAGGGCTGGACTTTCCCCTTCTCCCTATCTTCGACCTACTTAGTTTTCTCAAAGCAAACCTTTATTTTTCTCTTTCTTTTACCTACCACCTCTAATCCACGGCGCGGTCCGACTGCTTCTCCAGAGTCCACTCTGAAGCTCTCCTCCTTTCTCCGTGCCCACTGCTGCCACCTGAGCCAACACTCCCTGGGCATCGCAGGCCTGGGCTGTGGCATCACCACCAAACATATCCCTGCAGGTGCTCTTCCCACTTCCAGCTCATTTATCCTTCACACAGCAAGCTATTTCCTTTCTTCACTCACTTTATTTCCTCCCTAGCAGGTATCACAGTCTGTCATGATCCTATTTATTTATTTCTTTACCTCCTGACTGTCTTTTTTTCCCTCTCTGGAAGCCAAGCTTCATAAGGGCAGTCTCCTTTGCGTGTTGCTTGGTATTCATTCACAGGTCCTTCCCATGGTAGGATGTGTGAATGAATGAATGGGCAAATGAAGGAAGGAATGAACAAAGGTGGGTAGTATTAGACACATTCTCAGAAGTGTTATGTCAGAAACTTCAAAGGCTGTCATCTCAGGTTCTCCCAGAACACATACCTGTTTTATATGAACACCTGTTCCGTTTTGATATGGTTCCTCAAGCACGGCTCCGAGAAGTCACCTTGACTGTGCGTGTCTGTCATTATTGCTCGAAAAGGGCTTTATCCCCCAGAAGTGAGGAGCAGGGGGGTTCAGAAAACTGGATGTCATTGTTCTAGATCGCTGTTTACTAAACTCTGTTGACCTGGCTTCCCAGTAGGAAGTGTGTGTTATCTGTGATCAGTTACCCACAGATGTACACATTTACATATAGATAAATTCCATAATGCATTACTTTACTACAGACATTTTTTATTCTAGTCTGTTCTATTTGGTTCTGTTCCATTAAAACAATGCCGATTGTGATCAGTTTCATTGATTTCATGACCCGTTAATGAATCATAGTTTCAATAACAGTGTTCAAAATATGGTGCTTTTCATCAGAAACTCAAAACCTAGTGAAGGGATCCAAACACAAAGAGTCCCATAAGGCAGGCTGGTGAGTCAAGAGTGCAGGTCCACAGTGCAACGGAAATTCGGCACAGATCCACCAGCCTGTAGAGATAGTCCCTGCATCTAGACCTTTCCAGTGGTCTGGGTGGGAGAAATGTTATCTTTAGATGTTCAATTTAATTTAGTTGTCTTTTTTTTTTTTCTTTTTACCAATTTTCACTAAGCAGTTCTTCCTATAATATAGGATCTTGTTTGTTTTTCCTCTTGTGAATTGCTGTCTTTTTATTGCTAACAGGGAGTTATTATTCTCCAGGTGGTTTTTAATTTAAAAACAAACAAACTTGGTCTCATCCATATCTTTCTACTCATCTTCCCACTCCGTTTTTTGCATTAGTTTTCTCTGGTGGTGTTGGGGGTGTAAATATGTATATAAATACACACAGAGAAAAGTGCCTATAAATGAAGATCTTCCTTTCCTTATTATTTTGAATTCCTTAATATTTCACGGTCCATGGCCCTCACAGTTACTTCCATTATAAAAAAATAAAGCACTCCATGTTCTTGTCTTCAGATGAGGTGCAGATATTTCTATGGAAGCTCTGACTGTTAAACTTAGTACACCACTGTAATCAAATTACCTCCTTCATTCCCCTGTTAAATGTAATTTTTCCTGGCCTAAGAAATTTGAGTATTCTACCCACTGAATATTTCCATTTTAAAAGTTTTCAAGTAAACCATTTTACCTATTCTAAATGGTTACATGAAACCGAGGCAGATGCTTGAAGATGAGGCGTGGTGCCTGCATCTCTCACGCCTCTTCCACCCTGGGCTGGACCCTCTGCACTGTCAGACGGCCCGAGGCATTGACCGGACCCAGGGGTGTGTCTGGAAGATGCTCTCCCCGCCCTGGAGTGCCAATACTTCTCATTCAGAGATATATTTAAATTAGTGTCTAATGTGTAAAAAACTCAGTAATTTTAGACCTGTCTGATTGTAAAATGCAGAACTGATCAAGGTAGGAGCCGTTCCTTGTAATCCAAAGCCTGAGAAAATTGCTTCAGTTAATAAATCTTGGGAGATGGTCACATGCACTGACCAAGTTTGGAATTGTATAGCTCAGGTTCATTCATGATGTGACGACCTGGGCAAAGGAAAACTCGCAGCAGCTGATGTGCTGCTGCGTCAGTCATGTCAGCTTCCTGAGCAGGGGAGAAGTCACGGTGGGTGTGGGGTGTTGGAGGGCAGAGGGAAGGAGTGATGCCCTGAAGGGGGGCTGAGAAGGCTGAGAAGCTCTTCTGAGTGAATTTGTTGAGCCAGCACCGACAGCGTGTACTAGTAGACTATCATTCTGTCCACACTTGCCAGGTCGGTTCGCTGGAGTCCCCTCCCACCACCTGGGATGGATTTGGAATCAATCGACATTGCCAGCTTTGTTCTCTTTCCTCTGTCAAAAAAAGAGACTATGATACCACCTGCCATTTATTCAGCACGTGCAGCTACAGCCACTGCTGCAGATGTTTTATATCACACCACCTGTGGGCCTCATACCATCTCTGAGTGCAACTCTGACCAAGGAGGATACCAGCGTCGTGGGGTGGTGACAGGTGCAGGGTCACTCTGTTTGGCTCCAGACTGCCCGTTCTTACCGTTGCCCACCCTGCCTCTCTGCAGTGAGTCGGTTACCTGGTCCTATGCAATCTTAGGGGGTTATTCCCGTCAACTTTTAAGTAGTCGTATGGTATCATAAACAAGATACTTAGGTCAGGATTGGGAGAAACCACATTCTTGGCCTTTTGTTATTTCCCTGAAAGGGCCAGTTGTCCTTCGTTTCTTTGTCATGTTTTTTCTATGTAAGATTAAATAGTCCAGCCCTGAAAGCCAGAACTGAGATAATCACGTTGCAGAAATGTTTGGGTGGCACGTGGGCCGCGTGGCCCTTGGTGTGGCTGTTGCTGGTTTGGGACCTTATGTGCAAAGGGTCAGAAAGGCCTTTTCCCAAACCCATTGGCCCCGGGCTCCAGACCCCTATGGTTTTTAGGATTCAGAGGATTTTGTTTGTTTGTTTTTTTCTTTTTCACATTATACAGCTATTTTTTTTTTTTTTAACATTATCCAAATGTGGTGGTTACTGATCTCCCCTCACCTCCCCCACACCTATCCACTCCTTAGCTTCTGGCTTTTCTTCTAAAAATTGTCCTGTATAGCTCTTTTCCACAGGAGAAGACGGAGGTTCCAAGGGCAGATAGTGGGTGCCTGCCTGCTTTACTTGGAAAGTCTCATCAGCGCCTCTTAACTGTTCTGGGCTTGCAGTGTGTGCATGAAAGGAAAGACCACATAGGAATGTTGAATTTTCCAAAGTTGAAATCTTTCAGGTCTTTAAACATCCTGTTGATTAAACTGGGAACTTTGATGTTTAGTGCTGACGGGTCAGCCTGACTCAGATCTATGTCTAGGGTCAGGCCTGTGCTTGGAGCCCCTGGCCATGGCTTTGAGCAATCCCCCTACTCTTAGTGCACATGAGGAGTTAATCCCAATGCACTGCTTGCTGGTGTTGTTGATAGTAAAGTATTTTAATGAGCTCTGTGAATAAGGCCTGTAAGGAAACTATTTGGTGAACAGATGCCTGAAATACAGAGTTCTTAAAAACGTATTTAAAGATTTTAGGAGTAACTTATTTTTAGTGCTCCTTCAAAGGCATTTTTCTAGATTGCCCCATACTGCAATGTTAGTGAAACCTTTTTTTGTTTGTTTGTTTGCTTTCTAAATGCTGGGGGACAGCACAATAGTTCTGAAACTAAGGCAAGCTGTTGGCTGGAAGCATGGGGTGGGCTCAGGTTTATGTAATTTAACCTCTTTTCTCTCCAAATCAGTAAATATTTACAAATGACCTTATCAAACAGTTTGGGTACATTTGGTCACTTGAAAGCGTGCAGCCAGAGCAGCAACTGCCCAGCTGCCTGCTGCCAGTTCCAGTGGCCCTCTGAGGAAGAACTTAAATTTTTTAAAAAACATTGTCCCTAGACCAAATGCTTCTAACTACAAGTGGGCCTGGGAGGAAGTCTCCCTCTCTCTATGGAACAGTCTTAGAAAACTTGCATTTTAAAGTTTGACTTCTAAAGATTCAACTCTGAAGAACTAGGGCGGATTGCTGGGAACTGAAGAATCCAAAAAATAAATATTGGATTCTGGCTTAGCTTTACCATTGCTGCGCCTGTGCTTTTGTGTCTTGGGGAAGGTAATTACAAGCACAAATGTCATTCTTTTGTGAGTAAATTGGAAAAAACAAGTGGATTACTTGCCATTTTTGTAAAATGGCACTGATATAATATGGTTTTAAAACATAACTCTCAGCTAGGTGCAGTGGCCCATGCCTGTAATCCTAGCACTCTGGGTGGCTGAGGTGGGAGGATTGCTTGGGCTTGGGAGTTTGAGACCATCCTGAGCAAGAGTGAGACCCCATCTCTACTAAAAATAGAAAATCTAACCAGGCATTCTGGTGGGCACCTGTAGTCCCAGCTACTTGGGAGGCTGAGCTAAGAGGATCACTTGAACCTAAGAGTTTGAGGTTGCTGTGAGCTATGGCACCATGGCCCTCTACCCCAGGGCAACAAAGTGAAACTCTGTCTCAAAAATAAAATATAACAAAATAAAATGAAAAATTCTCTAATTTTTAGAGCAGAGATGGCATTTTGAGGGTGTCTTAGCCTTCTTTCTCTTTCAACGTTTGAAATATGAAAAAAATTAAAGCTCATTTTAGAAAAGCATGCTTATGTTCTTCAGAGTTGACACTGAGAAAGTAATAAAGGATTCTCTTTTGGTAGCTAGGATATGAAAATTATTATATCAGCATAATGCGGTGATAACATGTTCATTTTGTCTTTCAAACTAAATGTGACTAAGATTGCAGTGCATTTTATGGTATTCTGGTGTCAGTATAATATCAAAAACTGGCAAACAACAAATAAACAAGAAGCTTTTAAAAATAAATAACTATGAATAGCTAATGTCTACTTACTGCAAAATAGTTAATGCTTCTGTATTAATACTTTTGTATTTTAATTTTCTTTGCAGAGTATTGGGAAAGGGTCATTGTGGTGCATAGACCCAGAGTATAGACAAAATCTAATTCAGGCTTTGAAAAAGACACCTTATCACCCACACCCACACGTGTCCAATACATCTCCCACCTCTCCTCAGGCATATCAAAGGTAAGCAATTCAGACTTTTTTTTCTTCTTCTTCTTTTTTTTTTTTTTTTTGGTCTACTGAAATTGCATTATTTTGGCAGAGACAAGCACTGAAATTAATTTAGTAGGCTATGTGAGATTTTAAAAATACCTGCAGGTAAATGAGAAAGAAATTAAGTATTATTAGGAGGTATATCCATTGTCATAGTTCTGCAGACCTTACCGCTTCTGCTGCTTCAGAGGAATGTGTTTCCAGAAGCCTTCCTGGTGGGTGAAATAATGTCTTCCTGGGCAGAAACATTTGCAAAGAGAAGTTGACAGCTCTCACATCTGAATGTGGCACATTTTGTTGGGGTGAAAGTAGAGGAATGAGTCAAGCAAGCGAATCCGTCTTCCCTGGTCTGGCCTGTCTCTAGAGATGTTCAGTGGAGTTGTTGTTGGTCCTGTCTCCATGTGGACGGTGCTCCGGGGTGATCATTTTGTTGTGGTTACTTGGTGTTTGCTTCTTCAAGGAGAACAGCAGACAACAATGGAGGCCTCCCCCCTCCCCCCACATGCCCATCTGTTTTGAGACAATAAGATCACAGGTACCATTTTTATAAATACATAATTGGAGGGGTGGGCAAATAGCCCGCCACTTAAAAAAAAATCAAATTAGTGGAATCATAGATTCCAAAAAAGAGTCATATAATACGGAACAAAATTTTAAAATAGATTTTATCAATACACAGTACTTGAGTTTGCAATACATCCTTCAGCCCTACAAACAAATTTTTCTGTATAGAAATGTTTCTATTGTAACCACCCAGTTAAGAGAAATTGGACTACCAGTTGAAGTTAATTAGGAATGGCATGATGTCATAGATCTCGGCAGTTTTACAGTCCACTTCTTTGCAGATTGTTTTCCTAGCTTCTGTTTGTTCTGCAGGAGGGAGCACAAAGTGATCCCCTGAAATAGCATTAATGAAGTTCTTGTGCATCTCAGTTGAGAAGCATTCCATCACAGGCCCTAGACAATCAGTCTTCAGCAAGAGACAGGGAGGAACAGCTGGGCTCTCTGAGAAGACTGCTGTATGTCTGCCTTTGCTAGGCGATTAGCGTGATGGTAGCCATGGCAACTGGAACGTCTCCATAGTAACGCGTAGCTGAGACAGGTGCAGTTGCATCACAAGGCTGTTTGTTGCCTGGCAAAAGGACAGGCCATTAGTACTTAGATATACGCTGTTGCCTTAGAAACAAATAACCCTACATAGCAACTACAGTTGGTACGAACGGTTTGGGGGTGGGGAGGGGAAGGTTGTAGCTGCTTTTGTCTGTGTTCATAAAAATCAGAAGCATACTTTATTTGAAATGACAACTTGAGGTCATTTAGCTGTAGGAGATAAAATGGGATTTTCTAAAGCAGCTCAGCCAACACTGTAGAAATGTCCAGAAGGACAGAGCCATATGCTTGGTTTTCTCCGTGTGGTTGTAGCCCCTCCTGAAATGGAAGGGAACTAGGACTGGAGTGGAGAATTGCCCATGTGCAAGGTTGGTGTCAGAGGACGTGAGACTGATTAGTAAAACATTTCCCAGATTCTCACGTTCCTCTGCTGTCTCACTGCCCCTTCTCTCCAAACTGCACAGAATAGCCTTCTCTTACAATTCCCTGTCTACCTCAGAGGTATTTCATCTCTCTTTGCTTCTAGGAAGTTAAGGACATAAGTATTATTCACTGGGTCATATTAGTGGTTCATTTAGACCAGTATTTTGTTGATAAATGTGACCCCGAGGGAAACACAGTAATTATTTAATAATTTGAAGGATTACAGCAGAGCTCTGGGGGTTGCAACAGGAATGCATACTCAGAGAAGCATTCTGAGCTGGCCTTAACTTAATGACTTCATTTGATTTTTAATATAGGCATAAAAATGCAGATGAACTAGAGCTTTGGAAATGACAGTAATTTCCAAATGAATACTTTAGATCCTGTTCTGTCACCTCCAGCTCCTTTTTTCCCAGATGACCATGGTGGGGGAGTTTTCTGCATCTATTCATGTGGGTGCTTAGATTTCACCTCCATAAAGGTCTCAGGAAATAGAGTCAGATGACAGCTGAAAAGTCTAGCCTGCCTCTTCCATGCTAACTCCCCAAGAACACGTCACTTTCTCTTTCCTGGGGACTGTCATCCATCCATCTGAAAGCTTAGCATGCTTAGGGGATCTCTAGTGTGTGAAATTGTACTGAAGCCACTAGTACTAGATGATTGTACGGTATTTCTATGGCTTACGATTATGTGGTGGTTGGCTCTGTTCTACGCCATCAGGCTACTTGTTGACGTGACTTCAGGAAGATAGAAGTAGAGCAAAGCGACTCATTAAATGGGGGCCAAAAAAATACCAAATTGACACGATCTGGCTGGGTCTGCTGTGGTGCAGGGAGTCACCTGTCATCCTCTGCAGGATTGCTGTGAGGGGCACCTGGGAAGTGCTTGGCTTTTGTGGAGCTGGTACTTAGCATGCTGAAGAAGATGGTGATTACACTAGATGGGCGGTTATTGCTACTACTTGCAGGTGTGCTTGGCAAGTATCGCTCTGAACTGAGCTGCAGGTGGCTGGAAACTGCAGGAAAAATGAGGCATTTGAAAACACTGCCCAAACCTTGTTCGTTAAATAGGTGTGTAATGCTAAACATTGTGGTGTCAAGACTCAGGCTTCTGTGTTCCAGTATGCCCTATCCGGTGGTTGGTAAGACTTTTCCTCCACACCTGCTTTTGTGATATACTGAATTTGTGAATTTTTAATTGAAATGCAAAGCTCAGTGACATTAGCCCTTCTATTCATTTGGGAAGGCATCTATGACAAAGCACCTCACTTACACTGAGAAACTTACTGTTTCGCAGTGGTGGAAGCTGGCAGTCCAGGGTACCAGCAGCTGTGGTTCTTTCTGAGGGCTGGGAGGGAGCTTTGGCTCCACCTTGGTCCCCTGGCCTCTGGGGCTCTGCTGCCATTTCCCTGGAGTGCTCTGACTTACCTTGATCTCTGCCTTCATCCTCATATGGCGTTCTCTCTCTGTGTGGTGTCCATGTCCAGATTTCCCTTTTTATAAGGATACACTAGTCCTATTGGCTGAGGGGCTCACCAGATTAACCTCATCTTAACTGACTACATCTCCACTGATCTTAAGTCCCACATAAGGTCACATGATGCTATACTGGGGGCAGGACTACAGCATAGTTTAGAGAGACTCAGTTCAACCTGCGTAGCCCTTTTCGTAAGTGAAGACCTAGAAAGAAAAGGGAGGGATGCCGTATTTGGAAAAATTTGGAGAAGCAGAGAGTAAGGAAATATTTTTAAAACCAAAATGATGGCACTCTATCAGAGGGACACAAGAGCCAACTTGAAATTGCTCCCATGAGCCAAAGCTAGGACAATTTGAGCCCCCAAATAAATAATATAGCATTGGATGATAACCCAAAACATAAAATAAATACCTATGTGTCCATACTGATATAAATCATTGATTGACTACATAAATAATTGAGAGAAGAGACAAATTTTCCATAAGGAGAATTCCAAATCATTTATGTAGATATTTGTCCCCTGGATGAGTGGACCATAACTGTCCTCGCCCTGAATGACCATACTTAATGGCTTACCACCTCCAAAGAGTGGCATGTGAAAAAGGTGGGAAAGGAAGTTTATTGTGGAAAAACCTGGTAAATAACTGTTCCCCAGGTGATGAGAGCTAACATCCTGATGTGACATTGGTAACGGGACCCTTCCATATGAAGTCATGGACTTGGCACTTCACTTCGGTGATGTCTTCCTCCCCAAAACCTATAATCACAACCTAGCGATGGGAAAAGCACCAAATAGTGATTCTGTCCTTCCAAGAGGACATTCTGTAAAATACCTGATCAGCAGTCCTCAGATCTGTCAAGGTTATCCAAGACGAGGGAAGTCTGAGAATCTGTTACAGACCAGAGGAGGCTGCAGAGACGTGATGACTAAACTGTCATGTGATAGCCTGGATGGGATCTTGGAGCAGGAAAAGGATATTGAGGGAGAACTTGTGAAATATGAATAGACTGTGCCGTTTATTTAATAGTGCGGTGCCAGTGTTGGCTCTATAGCTCTGACCAAGTGTCCCATAGTAATGTTAAGGTCTCGACATTGGGGGGAACTGGAGTGAGGGGTGGATGGGAACTCTCTGTGCTATCTTTGTAACTCTACTGTTTATCCAAAAATCACTCTGCAAACACCAACTCATGGAGTTGATCCATTTTAAATATACAAACCAAATCAGTTTTAATAAAAAGTAAATCAGTGCAATAAAAAGTAAAATCAGGCCATCTCTGAGAGTTTCCTGGCTTCCTGGAGAGCCCCTGTCATTGTTACAGTACATTTGAAGAGCTGGCTGTCAGGGGCCCTGCCTCTACCTCATTCCGTGTAGGATCTGCTGAGCCATAGGAGGATGTCACTGTAATTTGAATGCTTCCGTTTTTGGAACTTTATTTTTGTAAAATGGCAGCACTCTGTAGGGTACCCATGGCTGAGCTCAGGGAACTCTTGCAGACTGAGCCAAACAAGCTTGCTTGAGAAACCTAAACCTTTGCCAGGGAGACTTTGGCACGTAGCTTTCAGAATCTAGATCTGGAAAGAGAAGGGAGGGATGCCGTATTTGGATTTTCTTCTCCCCTACACCCCTTCAGAAAAGTCCAATTAGTTGTTCTGATGGTTGTGTTGCATATGCCCCTCCTTCCTGGACATGGCAGTTTTCATTAAAGAATATGCATATTTTTAATGCTTTTGCTAGATATTGCCAAACCGCCTTCTGATTTCACACTCTGTTCCAGTCTACCTCCTAGCAATTTTTTAGGAAATTCCCACTTCCTAACTGTTCTCAGTGTTTGATGGGGAAATGAAAAGACATTTTCCCAGTGGGTGACCTCAACTTTTGTGGTTTGGATACTTTATGGTACTGGCATTTAAACTTTACTACATTAATGTGCTGTAAATACCCCCATAACAATGTTTATGACAACGAATTTGATTTTAAAAAATGGTAGGGTTGTGTGTTTATGGAGATATATATATATCTTAATGCAGTATCTTCTCTGCTATAGGCACCAATCCAAAATCAGTTTCCAGAAAAACATTTTAATCTTCTCACCAGGGGTGGGGAACAGGTTTGCAATTAATCACACAGTATGGTTTATAGAGTGTTTCCTGGATGATCAGTTTAGTTTTGTGTTTTCATGGTATTTCAAAAAAAAAAACCCAGCATCTGGTACCTCTGGTCTCCATAATGGCTCAGCTATGATTGGGCTCTAGATGGAAACTCCCACTGAGGGGGTCTTTTGTTCCCTAGTTAGCATGTACATTTAAAAATATTCACTCTAAAAATAATGACATCACATTTTTATTTAGTGTATTATAGCTTAACATGTACAAAATTAGAAAAATCTACAAGAGTTTCATTTGATGATCTAAAGATTTATTTTTCAGATGACTAATGTTTGCAGAGTCAAGATATTTCAAAAAGTTCTTTTCTGCTCTCATCTGTTTTTCTCTTTAAAATAAAGAAAATTCCAGACATTTAAACTTATCATGTACCTGTATGTTTCTCTTTGCTTATTCAGAGCATTTAATGAGACACACATTTGTGTAATGGCCTTTCCAAAGGTTTTGGACCTTTCAGATGCTGAGGTTCTTAATGAAAATGGCTGGTTTGGGTGCTGACTCAGCAAGTTTTATTTTATCCTGTCTGCTGCCATATTCACGTGCTTTGTCTTTATAATTTCTTAAATGCCTACATAGAGTAATAGCGCTAAGGATAGAGACTGTACGGAGTGGTCACTGTCTATTCAAATTCAAAAATCATGAACCCTTCTTTAACAGGTCAATAATCTTTGGGTGAGGCTGCTATGGCAGATGGGGGGATTGCATTGTGAGGAGGTGGGGGAGGTACTGAGGTGTTTGGCAAACTCATCCTTTTAGATAATCAGAAGATTAGCTTTTAAAATCCTTAAAATGTTAAGCTTGTTCACATAACGGTGTTAATTCCTCCACTTAAAATGCTGAATTTGCACACAGGGAGAAATCGCTTATTCATTGATTGGATAGGATCCAGTTATTTTTTTTAAGTTATAAGACATCTTTCATTCTAGTTATTCCAAGCATTGTACATTTATTTAAAAGTTGGCAGAAGAACGGCAAAGCTGCAGGAAAATCAGTTTTGACTTGCGTCAAAGGAATTTAATTGCTAGATTGTTGTGTTTTGCAATTTTTAATTCAGTCAACCATAAAGAAAGAGTACAAGGGGACATATTATGACATTCACTATATATATGTGTATGTACATATATAGTATGGTGGGCCCCGCAGGGGTCTGGAGTCTTTGCAGACTTGTGTAATATATAGTACGTACATATATAGTATGTATATACACATACATGCTAATATACATATATACTACATGTGTATGTATAGGTTTAGATTAGGCAACTAATCTAAATCCTTGTATTCTTTCTCTAGTGTTGACCAAATTAAAACTTGCAATAACGCAACAGTCTAACAATTAAACTCCTCTGAGGTTTATATACAACCGTTGCCAAAATAAAAAAGTCTACACGTTTTAAAGCGCACTTGTTGGAAGTAAAATCCATCATTTCCCCAGAGTTTACGAGTCGCTGGTAAAATGCACGTTCGTAGCATGTCTACACTTGTAGACATGACCACTTGTACACGTGACCAGTAACAGTACCTTCAACGTCGCAAAGTAATATATAGGTAACATCTCTTAAAATGTGTATACATCTTTAGGCACCTCTGTATATACTCGTAAGCAACATATTTTATGGAAACCATAAATAGTTTTTCTTAAATGCTGCTCATATTCAATATACTTATTTGTATAAGTTTAATAAGGGCGAGGTATGAAGTATTATGACAGATTATGTTTAAACAGTGACTTTTTGCTTCAAGTGATTTTTTAAAATGAATATTAAATTTAAAAATATCAACATGAAGCTTTTTCATGTTAAATATGTAGAAGAGTTTGCTAAATTAATGTGGTAAAATAGATAAGGGATTGAATAACAAGGCTTTCGAATAGTAAAATTTTTGCTATTTTTTTTTGTAAAAAAAATTGGAGTGGGACAGATAATAGAAGAGGTTTATAAATTATAGGGGCACACTCTTAAAAATACAGTGCTCATTTACAGTATGAGTTTTAAAAATCCATTAGTTGGCTGTAATTTTATTTTCTATCAAATCATATTGTCTGTTGACTTCCATTATATTTTCTGAATTGGTCTTATAGAATATTTTTGATCTCAGCATTTTGCCTTCAGTGTGCCGTTCATTGTACATTTAATTCTCATTCAATCCTATGTTGTTTTATTTAAATGGAAAACAGTCCCTGTTATCTTTGAGTACTTTATACCAGGCGTAGCTCATGAATATTGTGCCCAGTCATCCAATTTCATTCTGTTTTCACACTCACTCTGAAACTTGAATGTTTAAGCAGCCAGGCTGATTATAACTCTTTTTTACTCAGGTACTGAGTAAAAGTCATGGCTGAGAGAGCCACTCAGAGTTACTTTTTCATCATCTGACCTGTTGGGGTGCCCTCTGTTCTCAGTTTATATGATAATAGGAGTGTTAGGAGCTCTTTACATCTACTACAGATAAATTTCTGTTGATCTGACTCCTGAGATGATGGTTACCAAAGAGGTTCTGTGTTTCTTTCTGGTATCTCATGAGAAGAAAGTTGAAGTGTTGGTGGGCCCAGCAGGGGTCTGGAGTCTTTGCAGACTTGTGTGGCATTTGTTTGCTTCTCCAGATGGCCAGCTGAGGACCTGGCAGCTCCTGATTGCAGCACCACTCGCATTGTTAGAGGGGAAACATGCCTGCAAAGCAGGGTCCACCTGCATTCTTCGTGTTTGTAAAGCTCCTCACCTTCCCAGAGGGGGAGAAATTGATCTTCGGGTTAGAAATATGAAAGAACTGTCAAAAATGCGTGAGATTGATGACGTACAGTGCGAAACAACAGGCAATGTTTTCTTTGTCTTGCAGCAGTGTAAAAATGGCAATTTTTTCATCACGATAGAAAATAAAAAAACTACCACTGCCATGATTAAGCCTCCCCTTTCTCTAACTTCCGTTCACCCTGAATACTTCTGGGTCTTGTGGATTAACAAGGGAAGCAGATTAAGAAGTAGAGATATAATTAGATCAAACAGTGGAATCCATCATTCGTAAAAGACCTGAGACCAGGTGCAGTGACTCATGCCTGTAACCCTGGCAATCTGGGAGGCCAAGGCAGGAGGATCGCTTGAGGTCAGGAGCTTGAGGTTGCTGTGACATAGGCTGAGGCCATGGCACTCAGAACAGACTGTCTCAAAAAAGCAATGAAAAGAAATGAAACAAAAGATTTGAGAAAGATAGAATGGGGGAAAGATTAGTTGACTGTAAGTGTGTCAGCAGTGAATTATGTTGGTCAAAAGGGTACTGTATCATCAGTAATATTAATAATGAATGGTAAGTTTTTGAGCAAGTGATGTGATTACCAGGAATTCTCACTTTGGTGTGGGTCAAACCTCTCTAGAAACTTTCTGTCCATGTGGCAGGGGCCCTGTGAAAAAAATAAAGTGATCAGGCTGGCAAGGGTATCCATGTGTTACCCTCGAAGAATTGGGACTGTGTATCATGAAGAACACCTTTAGAAGGCCAGCCATTCTCACCATCAGTTAGCAGGAATTTGGATTCAGTGGGTAGAATTTATAGAAAGAAAGCTTTGGACTTGGTTTTGAAAGAAAGTTCTAATGTGTTGCCAGACATATAACAGAAGCTGGGTAAGTACATGGGTGGATGTGTGGATGGACAGATGAAGGGCATGAAGGTTGAACAAGCTACTCTTGCTGGTCAGGGGTAGACAATCAGATGCCGGGCTGGGGTGTTGCTGGAGAACTGCAAGGTATCCATTCAGCTCTTGAGATGTTGTGTTTCTGAGTCTGTTGAGCTGCCACGATGGTCCAGTGATGGAATATCCCTCTATGGCATAGTATTTGTAATTCTCCAAGCCCACAGTATTAGGTGGAAACAAAATATTAGGGAAAATATATGCATGGCTATGTTACTCAGAAGTGAGAGGTCAGGCTCTCCTCTTGAAATTAAGTCCAGATTTGAAGACCTTGATGGGACTCATTTAGTTATTCTTCCTTCTGTGTCTTCCAGCATTTTGATTCATGCCCTGCAATTACCTCCCTTGTTTTAGTGACACTTCTTTGCGTTTCCTTCCGTGTGAATAAAATTATCACGGCAGTGTTTTGCCAAGCAGAAGATCGTTTCCAAAAGCTGTCCATCAAATCCTCCAGGCCTCCCCCTATTGTTAATCCCTGGAATTAATGAGACTAACACCCACCCTCTGCATAAATCTCCTTTGGAAGAGCCAAAGCGATGTCCCTTTTGTGTAAAATCCCGTGTTTTTTGGCCAGCGTCTCTGATCCTATTCTTAACCTTTTGTTTTTCTTATGTAAAGTCCATGTTGCAATATTGTCCGACAGTCTCTGAGGTTCTGCCATGTGTGTGAAAAGTGCGGAAAGAGTGTGGAAAGCGTTAGAAAATTCTACATTAATTGTTAATTTTTGCTGATTTCTAAGTCTTCTGGAGAAAAAAAAAATCTGCAAACGATTTAGACACATATTTTTAATCATTATCTTTTTAGGTTGAGTTGCTTAATCGCAGTAGTCCAAGTTGAGACGCGCTCGCAGTGTTTACTTTCAAATGGGAAGTTTTCGTCAAGGTCCGTTTGTGAGCCAGTCACTCCAACCCATGTCTCTTGGTACCCTCTACCCGCCACCACACACTCCCTGTCCAGTTTGGCAAGAATAAAAGTGAACGGGGAAAAACACATTCAGAGGGGGGAAAGTCAACCAAGTTTCAGTTGTTTTCTTCCTCCTCCTCCTCCTCCTCCTCCTCCTCCCTCCCTCTGCAGTTGTGGGGCTTCTGAATGAAAGGAACTTTTTTGACTCTAAGGAGAATGGAGTTTCTTGAGATTCTTCTGGACTAGAAATTGCCCCACACCCTCCGTTTCTTTTCCACTTCGTGAAAAACACAGTTTCCCCCCCACCTTTTCAAACTTGCCAGCAGTTGTGGGTGCTCTGGCCTGGCTTTGTAGAGTCCATCCAGCCCACAGGCCTCCTGGTCACGCTTGTCCCCAGCTACACTTCTGTGGAGTGGACCCGAGTTGGTCCCGCAGAGGGACATAGCTGCTCTGTCATCCTCAGGCAGAAGAGGCCAACCTGAAAAAACAGAAAAATGAAAAAGATCAGTGGTCTCAAGTTCTCAAAGTATGACACTGGCTTCCCCAGCCCCATTTCCACCCCCACTCATCCCCTTAATAGACCCGGAGTCAGACAGGGCTCTCTCTCTCCTGGACCTGTCTCCCTGGCATGTGAAAGGACAGGACCTGAGAGCACACACCTGCCCTGGCACAGGCTGGGCTGTAGGATCTCCATGCTCTCTCCCAGCTCCCACATGTCATCCATTGTCACACCAGGTCCAGAGCAAATCTCAGTGTATCTCAGCGAGAGACCCAGGTTAGAACCTTATTGAGTCCACTCACAAGCCGTGTGAACTTGGACAAATTTCCTAGACTCTCTGAACCTCCATTTTTTTTTATTCCCATTGTAGCATAATAATGCCTGCCCCAAAGACGTGCGTCAGGGATTAAATTAAGTAAAATGATGTATCAAATGTTTTTTAGCACTTGTGCTTGTTCTACCGAAGAGCAATGAATTTAATTTCTCCTTCTTTACCATCACCCAGACTGGCCTTTCTTTTGACAATCACATGGTCTTGTTTTTGTGTACACTACATAACATGAACCTTGCATGTATGGTTTTGCATTGAAAGGTATATTTTTATAGTTTATGTTCTGTACTTTGCACTTGATTTAAGATCTGTGAAAACCAGGACCCTTTGTAAGTTCTTTCTCACTGTCCTTTAAACTAAACTTTGCATGTTTAGTGTTCTTCAAAAAATAGGTATTGATGATTTCTCTTAGAAAGCTCAGCACAGGCAAGGAGAATAGTGTGACATACTTTCTCCTGGTTGCTCTGGGGTGGCAGGAGTGATTGGCTACCCTTCCCTTCTTCCCTTTGCAGTCACAAGTCCAGGATGTTTGAAGGGAGTCTGTGCCCCTTCCCTCTAAAGATAATTCAGCAATTCTGTACGGTTGTTGTTTGTAACCTAACATCTCCTTCCCCATCTGTCTGTCAGGACCCTGGTGTACCTCTGGGAATGCATCAGGCCTGACTCTTTGGACCTGGCCATTCTGGAAGCCTAAGAGGCCCCTCGGGCTGCCTCGAGATGGAAAGGTTATAAATTCCAGGCTGTTGAGTCCAAGGCACCAGATATCCTCAGAGGGGGAAACATTTTGCAGCTGCCATAGAAAATGCAAATGTGCTTTAGGTGGTGCAGGCCAGGAATCGCTCAGGCTTTGTCTCCTTCATTATTCCCTTCAAAGGAAGCCTCCCTCTGCTCTTCTGTACATGGCCGTGGAGCAGGCACATGAAAGGTAAGGCTCAGAGAGCTCCCTCCTAACCACAATGGGAAAAGTTTTCACTCCAGGCTGGCCCAAACACTCAATTGTGTTCTTTCTCTACCAGATACATAATCCCTGTTTAAATCTCTTGGCAGTGACTCATTAGTCCTTTTCCTTACATTCTTTTTTTTCTTTGAGAAGAACAAAGCTTAGCGCCTCCCTGCTCCCCATCTTACTTTTCTCTCCCAGGAAATCTCTCTGGCATGCTCTAATCTCTTAGGAAGAATATCACCCAAATGCTAATCTTCCCTACCTGCTAAAGAGGGAGATCTCAATTCTTTGTACTTTCACACCTGTTTTCAGAACTCACGGATCTGTGCTGTCACAGGCCCTGGGTTTTGCGGAAGGTGTTCTGGCCACATACCAGGGCCTGACTGCCTGAGGACCCCCAGTGTGGGCAGCTCTCCCTCCCGGCTCTTTAATAGGCCATTCTGGAGAAAAGAGGGGTTGAACACGTGGTAATTCCAGCGGAATTTTGTTCTTATTAAAGCCCTTTGAAGTTCCTTCTAACACCACCCCCTCTTACTCTCACCACTTAGATGTGGTACGTTCTCTCCTCGAGGTTGTGAAGTTACAGGGAAACCAACTTGAATTTCTCCAATACAACTCTTTGATGAAGCGTAAAACAAAAATCTATTTCTATCTGATATTCTAGACTTCTAAGAAATGAACTATGAAAGTAAGTTCTTTAGCACTGTAGGATTGTCAAGAATTTTAAGTCTACTTCATTTGCCTTGCTTTGGACCCTGAACCATTCTGGATTCTGTTTGGGAAGCAGAAAACCGAACATTTATCAAACACATTAGCATGTGTCTGGCTTGGTATGACAGACATCACATACACTGTGTCTCCTAATTCTTCTAAGACTCCAGGGAGATAGATTTGATCACTGTGTCGCATGCAAGGAAACTGAAGCTAGAAGTAGTCAGGTGCTTGCAAATGGCAGGTCACCCAGCTCGCAAACGACTGAGCTGGGATCTGAGCCAGGCTGATCTTCCTCCAGAGCTTGAGTTCTTCTTGTGGTCCATTTGCCATCTCGTGGTCACTGTCATCTGTGGAAACATTCTCCGGTAGCTAACAGTTGAAGAGGGAAGCTCTGGGAAGGAGGAATGGCGTATCACTTTTTGAAAGGAATTTATGTTGTACGATTGTCAAGATCAGAGAGATAGGAGGCGAGAGATCTGAACTGGGGATTGAGACGGGACTAAGACACCTGGAGGGAGAGCCATGGGACTCTGGTGTGGTGGATAGCAGGCTGAGTGGGTTTTGTGCATGTGGCAGCGAAGGCACAGTGGAGGGGAGTGTGAAGGTGGGTGACAAAGGATCATGGTTGTGTGTGCACTCAAGTGTAAGGATCACTTCTGTTGTAGACAGAATAGAATGTTAGGTGGGGGCAGTGCCTGTGGCTCAGCGGGTAGGGTGCCGGTCCCATATGCCGGAGGTGGCGGGTTCAAACCCAGCCCCGGCCAAATTAAAAAAAAAAAAAAAAAAAACAAATAGAATGTTAGGTGGGGGGGAAATCTCAGTATTTTCTCAAACGGGCGATTTGAGCTTTATGATTTGGGGGCTTATTTATACTGATTGCTTAAGAAAAGAAGAGAAACTCAAACTTCACAATATTCAAAAGCTTCCTTTTGTCCATGAATTACACTGTTAGAGTTAATAAGGGTTTTTGTTTTGTTTCTTTCCTGTTAAATATTCAGTCTTTCTTGGGAATAAATGTTCATACTTCAACCATCTTTCTGATCATTTCTTACATGTAAAGTTTTTGGTGCTGGGTGTGGCTCACACCTGTAACGCCAGCATTTTGGGAATCTGAGGCAGGAGGACTATTAAGGCCAGGAGTTGGAGGCCAGCCTGGGCCACATAACAAAACCACATCTCTTCTGTGTGATTTTTTTTCTGGGATGTGTCTATATAGAGAACTGATAAGGGTTAGCCACCTTTGGGGTTTGAGTATCTTTTATTTTATCATTGCTGTTAAAGCAATATATTTCGTTAACAGTCTTGAAAAATAAGCTGAGCACAGTAGTTCTCACCTGTAATCCCAGCACTTTGGGAGGCCAAGACAGGAAAATTACTTGAGGTCAGGAGTTCAAGGCCAACCTGGGCAACCTACCAAGACCTCAACTCTGCAAATATTAAAAAACATTGGCGGAGCATGGTCACACATGCCTATAGTCCCAGCTACTCAGGAGACTGTGATCTCACCACTGTATTCCAGCCTGGGCAACATAGCGAAACTCTTGTTTCTAAAAATAAAAAAATAAAAACTTCTCCAATCCTTGTCTTGAATCTCTAATATTGTGCACACACAGTAAATATTTGCGAAATAAAAATGAATACATGTAATTAACATCCTTTATTTGATATTGAAGTCATAAAATGGATTAAAGCACGGAATTAATTTTATTTTTTTAAGGAATAAGCAGTGAATATTCTTCTAAAAATATCTGGCTGCTTCTGGTTGACCCAAGAGTATAAAAATTAAGCTGTAAATACATACCAAAATCGTGTTCTTAACGGGCGGTGCCTGTGGCTCAAGGAGTAGGGCGCTGGTCCCATATGCCGGAGGTGGCGGGTTCAAACCCAGCCCCGGCCAAAAAAAAAAAAAAAAAAAAAATCGTGTTCTTAAATCACGTATTTGCGAACACAAGACTGAGATTGTAGGAAGTGACATGCGCTGCTGGTCATTTTGGTTGTGCCAAGGTAGACGGAACACCTGTGCAACATGGAAGGATGTTTTTAATGACTTAAACAGGTGTGGGAATGATACTAATTTGTGAGAATCAACTGAGATTAATGTGCTAGACCACCGACTGGTTTTGCAATTATTCTTGGAAAATTTGATGGTTTTGGTCCTAGCCACTCCCACAACATTACTGAAATATAATTGACAAATAAAACTTGTATGTATTTAAGGAGTATAACATGATGCTTTCTATGTCATCTGTATACACCTTGTGAAATGATTACTACAATCAAGCTAATTAACATAGCACCTCACAGTTACCGTGGATGCATGTGTTGAAAATATTTAAGACCTGTTCTCCTAGCATGTTTGAAGCACACAGTAGCTGTTATTGACTAAGTCACCATGCTGCACGTTAGGGCTGCAGAAACTACTCATTTCATAAGTTTGTACCCTTTGACCAACATCATCCTGTTTGCTGCAGCCCCCACCCTCAGCCCTGACACTTGGTGACTTCCCTTCTATCTTTCTGTGCTTCTGTGAGTTTGACTTTTTTTAGATTCCACGTGTAAGTGCCATCAGGTATTGTCTTTCTCTGTCTGGCTTCTTTTACTTGGTGTTACATCCTCCAGGTTCATCCATGTTATCAAAATGGCGGGACTTCCTTCTTCGTCAAGGAGGAGTAATATTCCATTGGGTA
Organism: Nycticebus coucang; assembly: GCF_027406575.1. Classification (NCBI taxonomy): domain Eukaryota; kingdom Metazoa; phylum Chordata; class Mammalia; order Primates; family Lorisidae; genus Nycticebus; species Nycticebus coucang. The sequence goes on from NC_069788.1 coordinate 94,952,473, forward strand.
TAGATGCCACATTTTCTCCATCCATTCATAATGCCTCGGTGAATGTAGGAGTGTAGTTACAGTATCTCTTTGAGATCCTGACTTTATTTCCTTGGGTATATACCCTGGATCTTATGGTAGTTATTATTTCTTATTTGTTGAACAATCCCCCTACTGTTTTCCATCACGGGAGCTCATGTCTTGTACATTTCCACCAACAGCGTATATAACATGTGTGTAAGGGTTTCCTTTTTCCCCACACCCTCACCGACACTTGCCATCTTTCTTTGACTTTTTGGTAAGAGTCGTTCTAAGGGGGTATCTCACTGTCGTTTTCATTTGCATTTCCTTGATGACTATTGATATCTATCACCTTTTCATACACCTGTGGGCTATTTGTATGTCTTCTTTGGAAAAATGTTCATTCAGGTTCTTTGTCCATTTTTTAATTGGTTTATTTGTCCTTTATTTGCTATGGAGTTGTATAAATACCTCATATTTTGGATGTTAACCCCTTATCAGATATGTGGTTTGCAAATATTTTCTCTCTTCTATAGGTGGCCCTTTTCATTTTGTAGATTATTTTCTTTGCTGTGCAGAAACTTTTTAGTTTGGTGTAGTTCCACTTATTTTTGCTTTTTTGGGTGTGCTTTTGGCATTGTATCCAAAAAATCATTGCCAGGACTGCTGTCACGGAGTTTTCTTTTCTTTTTTTTTTTTTTTTTTTTTTCAGTTTTTGGCCAGGGCCTGGCTTGAACCCACTACCTCCGGCATATGGGGCCCAACCCTTTGAGCCACAGGCGCTGCCCATGTCACGGAGTTTTCTCCTTTGTTTTCTTCTAGGAGTTTTACGGTTTCAGGTATTACATTGAATCAAGTTCTAAATTCATTTTGAGTTGATTTTTATTTGGCAATTTTTATTTTAACAGTTTTTAGATCAGCATTAAGGGGCTGGGTGGGGTATCAGAATCATTAGCAGGTTTTTTGTTTTTTTTTTTGGTGGTTTTTTTATTTTTGGCCGGGGCTGGGTTTGAACCCGCCACCTCTGGCATATGGGACCGGCGCCCTACTCCTTGAGCCACAGGCACCGCCTCATTAGCAGGTTTTAAAGAAATTATGTGGATGTTGATGGAGGCAGTGTGTGTTAGAAGGGGATATGGGAACTGTCTGTACTTGTTGCTCAATTTGGTTGTGAACCAAAAATGCATCTAAAAAAATGATATGTGTTATTAAAAAAAAAAATGTATGTATCACTTTCCTGATCCGAGAGAGTTGGATGTGGTATTTAAAACATTGCCTTAGGAAACCATAGTTACTGTGCTCATGTTTGCCTCCTTCTTTATAGTAGAACAGGAAAACCACGTTGAGAATTACTGTCCTACATCATAGAATATGGGAACAGAAAAGAACCTAAAATCACCCACTTTAGAATTCCCCAGATGGGGACTACAGTGAACAGTTTCCAGGAGATGTTCGGACTCTACTCTTGAGTATACATGAAGTTTTCTATTGTCAATAAATTTGGGGAATGTAGGTGCATAATTCATATGTTTCCAACATTTTATGAAGCACACTTTTTTAATTGGAACAACTAGTGTGGGAACAAGTAATCTAAAATAAGGGTGTTTCGAAGTGTGGGCTTCCACTTAATAATAAGTTCTGAAATCAGTGTAGCGGTTGCAACCATCGTTTTTTTTTTTTTTTTAATGAAAAAGAGTATAGAAAATACTAGAGCATGTTGTACTTAGGGAAATAAATACTGTTTGTGAAACTTTTGTTTCAGTTATGTATGTCTGTTTGTGTGAATTCAGACATGATGAAATGTCTATTTCTTACTTTAGAAGATGGTCACCAGAAAAAAATTTGGAGAACACTGATCTGATTCAGTTCCTCGGTTTTTACTGCTGAAGACGCAGAGACTGGTGTAGGTCCTAAGATCACATGGAGAGTTAGTGACAGATTGAATTTGAGTCTTTTCTGCATCATCCCACTTGACCATCCTGTTTAAAAAGCAACCACCCAGGTGTCCGTCCTCAGATGATGAGTAAACAAACCGTGGTCTATACGTACAATGAAGTAGGATTTGCCCTTCAAAAGGAGCGAAGTTGTGGCACGTGCCGCAGAGTGGATGACCCTTGAACACCGTGCTGAGTGAACGGAGTCAGACGCGAGAGGGCAAGTATCACATGACTCCACTTACCTGAGGTTCCTAGAATAGGTAAAAACAGACAGGCGATAAATTAGAGGTCGCCAAAGGAAGGGGGAGCAGGGAGTTAGTGTTTAATGGGTACAGAGTTCCTGTCTGGGGTGACGGCGGCACAAGAATGTGAATGTACTAAATGCCGCTCAATCGTATGCTTAAAAAATGATTAAAATGGCAAATTGTATCACGCAACCTAAACACACATCTAGGCGCAAGGGAATAATGATAAAAAGAGAAACAGCATTGTTTTTAGACAGACTTCATTTTATTTTTTTTGAGACAGAGTCTCACTCTGTCACCCTGCTGAGAGTGCGGTGGCATCATCATAGCTCATAGCAACCTCAACTCTTGGGCTCAAGTGATCCTCTTAACTCAACCTCCCGAATAGCTGGGACTACAAGCCACAGCGCCTGGCTAGTTTTTCTCTTTTTAGCAGAGACGGGGTCTCACTTTTGCTCAGGCTGGTCTCAAACTCCTGAGTTCAAGCCTTCCACTCTGCTTGGCTCCCAGAGTGCTGGGATTACAGGAGCCACCATGCCCAGCCTCATTTTACATTCTAACGTCTATTTGTTCCTTCAGCCCTACCCTTGTGTGGCCCAGGTCCAGGCCCAGGCTCAGGCACTGGGGATTCTGGGGCAAATGAGACCAGCTTCCTGCTCTCAGGATTCCCTGGAGCAAAGCATGGCCAAGTGTGGCCTTGGTTGTAGAATCCCTGGCAGGTGATGACTGCTAGCATTTCCACAGGTGATGCGTTTTACAGCAGCAAGTGATGCTTAGCAAATGACCTTTCTTGGGCTAATAGCTCTGCAGCATTTGGTTAAACTACAGTTTACTCTTGGAACACAAAGCAGAAATATATTTCATGGTTTTCCCCTGGTTTCCCCCCTTCATTGGTTTGTCTTTAGCCTTAACCATAGACAAATAGCCTTTTCTCTTTTTACTCTTCCCCTTTTATCACAAGACCTCCAGGCTCCCTGCAAATAGCAGTTCAAGTGATAGGCCCCTACCCACGAGTCAGTTAAGTGACTCATGCTGTCTCCAGCCTCTACTTTTGCTTCACCTGTTTGGATGTGAGAATCAGAGGACTCGGGTGAATCACAGATGAGGGGGGAGTGGCAGCACAGGAGGTGGGATGTCTGTCTCTTCCTTGGACCTAAGGTTTTGGAAACTCCCAGTGTGAGGTAACTTGTGTGCATAAAAGTTGCAGCAGACGGGGGTCACCTCTGGGCTCTGTCTGGGGACTTCTTGGACATTACTTACCGCCGGTTGTGTATCCTTTTGCTTCTGTTTCCCCCACTGTTTTTTTTTTTTTTTTTTTTTTTTTGCAGTTTCTGGCCAGGGCTAGGTTTGAACCTATCACCTCTGGCATATGGGGCCAGCGCCCTAGCCCTTTGAGCCACAGGTGCCGCCCTCCCCCTCTGTTATTGACAGACAGGTCTGTGCTCAAGTCAGCATCTGCATTAAAGGAAACTTGGAGAACTTATCTCTAACTCACCCAGTGAAAGCTGAGTTCACTGGGAGCTAAGAAAGTGCTTTGAAAATAGTTTTTTATGTTACACTAAAACCTGCTACAAGTGACAGGAAAGCAAGAGATGGCTGGTAGAATCTTCCTGAATTGGGTCAATACCTCGTTGAGCTTGAAAATGGTAGCATAATCTTGTGAGTTTTAGGTCTACCCCAGGACTCTTCCCCCGTGGAACTGTTGACATTTGGGGACCAGAGAATTCTTTGTTGAGAGGGGCTGTCCTGTGCATCATAGACCATTTAGAAACATCCTGACCTCTACCCACCAGATTCAAATAGCACCCCTCAGATTGTGATGATCAAATATCTGCAGATGTTGTCAGGTGTCCCCTAGGAAGCTAAATCACATCAAGGTGGGAACCACTGACATCCCCTAAAGTCCTTCTGCTGTGGTCCGAGTTCAACTGTTAATCTGGAAGTAATAATGGAAAAGGACTTGGGATATTTTTGTTTGTTTGATTGATTCCTACATCATTAACTCCAATCTGTAAAGGATGTGTAAGGTGTCATAGATGGTGAGAAATGAATTCCTAGCACTGGTGTCAGAGGAACCCATTACCCGTGCAGCAGATAATGTGAGGGGTTGCAGCTCGGGTGACAGGATTTCAGGTGTGGTCTCTCTCCTGGAGGATTGCATTATAGGGAGCATCTGCGACCTCTTTTTTTCAGCTTTGCTGCTTCTCCTGAGTGGCATGTTGGGTTCCCACACGGTCACAAATTGAACAGGAACAAGTAAGCCGAGACAGAGAAAGCTTGTGTCAGTGGCACCTGAGTGTTACCCATCATCCTCTTTTCCTGTCTGTGCCAGTCTCATAGCTCAGCCATGTGGATGAGGTACCGAATTCCTTTTCTTCCTCCACATCTTAATGGAGGATGGTACCTGCTCTTCACCTTGGTACATGTCTGGTGCTTTTGAGACAGAGCCTCAAGCTATAGCCTTGGGTAGAGTGCTGTGACGTCACAGCTGACAGCAACCTCCAACTCCTGGGCTTAAGCCATTCTTTTGCCTCAGCCTCCCCAGTAGCTGGGACTACAGGCACCTGCCACAACGCCTGGCTGTTTTTTAATTGTAGTTGTCATTGTTTCACAGTCCTGGGCTGGATTCAAATCCTCCAACTCTGGTGTACATGTCTGGCACCTTAGCTGTTTCAGCCACAGGCGCCACCCACCAGAGTTGTTTCTTTTCTTTCTTTCTTTTTTTTTTTTTTTTTGCAGCTTTTGGCCGGGGCTGGGCTTGAATCCGCTACCTCTGAAATATGGGGTCGGCACCCTACTCCTTTGAGCCACAGGCACTGCCCTAGAGTCATTTCTTGAGCTCACCTCTTATGGTGGTGTTAGTTGTCTGAGATCATGACTTCTTTGTAGTTTAATTACCTGTTCCAGAGCCCCAGGTACATTGCCAACTGCCATTCTCCAAAAAGCAAAGCATCCCTTCCTCCCATAGGCTGCTTAGCAGGGTGATTTTTTTTGTCCATCTCTCCTGTGGCTGGAGCTCCCGTGCACCATGCTTTGTGCAGATTACTCGGGATCCCTGGATGACGAAGCCAGGCTTCCTGCCATCAGAGGGGACACTCCAGTTAGAAAGACTTACAAATAAATTGAATGTAATATGAAGATTGTTTTTTTATCACCTATGCAGAAGTGCCTGCCTCTTTGGAAGCTCTTCCCAAGTTCTGCAAAACCTAAACACACTTGGTGACGTTTTGGAAGGCATTGGCTAGTGTGGTCTGGGAGAACTGGGACTCTGAAAACCTGGGTTTGTTTGTGTCAACACTGGCCCCAGATAGCTGTGTGCTAATTCCAGTAAACCCAGAGGACTTTACTTCATTTCCTAGGCTCATAAAATGACGTGGTTGGCTGTCATCTCTAAGGTTGCTTCTGACTGCTGGTCTAGTCTTATTACAATGTTTGAGGGCTAGATACCTTGCCATAGTAGTCTTTGTAAGAAGGATGTATTGTAAGTTTTTCTTTTTTATAAATGGCCTTTCTTTTCATTTATGTCTTTGGGGAGACTTGGGCAGACTCCAGTGTGGTTAGAAGCCCAGCAATACTTTGATGTCCCATCTGAAGGGCAAACCAATAGTCCGAAAGACTAAACAAATGTCTTGTCCTGCAGCTCCATAGGAAAGATACTGTCTGTAAACAGCCCCATCAACCTCAAACGGCATCTTTCCACAGGGCTTTTGAGGGGAGAGGTGCCCTTTACTGTTTGCCTGTGGAATATTATAAAGCCATTAGGTTGAAGTTACCCGTTTGCATTTGCTTCTCAAGCTAGGAGTTTGCTGCCCCTTTAAAGTTTGTCTGCATACCTCTTCTCACTTCTCAGTCTTGTAGGCTCCCTCCTCATCATTCCAGGGCTGGTAACCCCAAGGCTGGCAGCAGCCAAGCTCACGGCAAGGGGCACCCAGTCAGGCCTAAGATCTCTAGTGGTTAAGCATGTCCTAGAATAATGGAAGAGAAATGTTCAAAGCACTCTTCTTTCTTTCTTTGAAACAGTTTAGCATACTTATTCATATTTCAGTGTAGTTTAGTAGGTAAATCTCACCTTATTCAAGAAACCATCACGTGATCTCTACCTGGACCACCTGGATGATACTTGGCATTTATGGCCTGATACGATGGTCCTGTGTGTACAGATGCTATTTCTCTTGCAAAGTCATGATCATCTCCTACAGCCAGTGCTTGTATTTAACCACCTAGAAAGATATCCACAACCATCTTGGGCACTGTGTGTGTGTGTGTGTGTGTGTGCGTGCGTGTGCATATTAGATACCCAGTAAAATGTTGGGGGAATGGATAGATCACTATGTCAGGTACTGGAAAGCACTCAACAAATAGTTGTTGAATTGGACCAAATCGTAAGCAGCTAAATATTTCATGGTTGCCTATTCTTCCTACTTTATGCCATTTACTGTGGGTTAGAAAATAAAGAAGCTGTGTGTTTGCACTAAAGAGTGATAAGTGGTTGCTGGTTATCTGAAGACCCATAGAGCTTTTAGTGGTTTTACAGCTCTGATTCTGTGTTGTTGTTGTTTTTTAAGCAATGTTTACTATTTCTGGCCATTATGTACACTAATATAAAAATTTAATTAGACTCTTTCTTTTCAATTAATTATTACAGCCCTGTTTGTTTGCTCTCTCGACAGAGCCTGCTTTATGGGAACAAGAGAGATCAATTTTCTATCACAAACTTCATCACTTTTGACTAAAGTCCAGTGTGCCTGTGAGTGTAGGCACCACTCCTGATGATACCCCAGGCAGACAGAGGACTGTGGATTGTGAAATGGCCAAGCATTTAAAGTAGCCTCAGTGAAAGGATGCTTTGGATTCGAGAGGAGTTTTGATTTGCCATTGTCCTCAGAGCAGCACAGGAAGCAATGTTAAAATTCTGCACAACTCCTGGGAGTGAAAACATACATGTGTCACATTCATTCCTCATTGTTTAGTATTTTTATGAGGATCCCGGGAGTTGAAGTTGGGTGTAGAATATTAAAGATTTCTGCCTTAGGAAAGTTATTTTCTTTGACAGCACCTATCAAAGATGTGTGCTCTGGGAGGGCAAAGACCTGGAGGGTTTGTTCTCTACCTCCAGAGCCCACATGGTAGGACCTGGCACGCAGTAGCTGTTCCGTAAATATTTGGTGAATGGGAATGCATGAGATCAATAGCTAGTTTTCCAGATTAAAAGTTCTCTGTGCTGGTTTCACTAATACATCTCCGTGATTAACATCCTGGATGGAACCATTTCGATGTTGGGAGTTACACTGCACTTGTGCCAAGAGCTGCTGCAACAATATTTTACCTTTGCAGGGCAGGGGCTAGGCCTGGTCTGCAAGAGTCATAGGGTAATGCCCAGCACAGTCCACCCAGCCCCCAAGGACAGAGCGTGAGCTTGGAAGTTATACACACTTGGTGCAAAGCCACTTGCCACCACCGCTAGCTCTGTGACCTGGGGTGTGTAGCATCACCCCTGCTGTTCTCTGCTCTCTAATCTATAAAACTGGGCTACCAGGCTGAGGAGGTGGTGGATATTAAATGAGATCGCCACAAGTAATGCTTTCTATACAGAGATAGTTCAATAAATACCCCCATTTACAGTTCCTTTGCCTTCTCATGGCATTTTCCTTTAGTGGAGAGTGGTTCTCTGAGGTTCTCCATACTGAACTGTTTTACCTCTTTCTCTTGCATAAAATGAGGAAGACAGGAGAAAGAGCCCCCGGAGCCTTGGTTCCCGGTTAGCTGATGTGACATGGTGCAGTGAGAGGCCAAGCCTGCGTGCAGGAAGGACTCATCCTGGGTGACAGTGGCGGGGGTGGTGTGCGGATGTGTGTCAAGGTGCACATGAAAGTGGGAGCTCCAAATACAGCACAGTCTAATAGAACTTTCTGCAGTGGTGGCAGCAGTCTACAGTGGCACTTTCAGTGTGCGGTCACCAGCCACACGTGGCTGTTGAACACCTGAGATGTAGCTGGTGTGCCTGAGGAATTGATTTTTCATTTCCTTTGGCATTGATGTAACTACTCACAGGTAGCCAGGGGCCACCATGTCAGCCAGTACAGTACAGCCAGTGCATTTCCTTGGAGCTTCGGAGAAGTCGGGAATCGCAGACATAACCCTGCGCCTGCTGGATCAGAACCTGCTTTTCTGCAAGATCCACAGCTGGATCCCATTTGAGAAGCACCGGGCCATCCATCTGTTCTGCTCTTCTCCGAGACTTCTGTGCCTTGTGGTGCTTGGCGCAGCTGACGCAGGGCCCCTGCCGTCGGCTTCTCCTTCTCAGCTGCCCTCACAACCTGCCGTGCTTTTCAGAGGACTGGCGCATGTGGGTCTCTGTGTGCTCTTGTGGTTCAGAGATCAAAGAAAACACTCCCGGAGGCTTCATCTTGGGATTAAATGCTGTTTTGCTTATTTTTCTCATACACCTCCTTAATCTCTGTAGGCCTGTATTTTCTCCCCAAAAGTCACCTTTGCTTTTATCTTCTCATTCATCCCCCTGCAGCTTTGTTTGATCGACTACTTTTGACTTAAACTGGTGAAGCTATGATATGTACATGTGCGCGCGCACACACACACAATACACACACACACTTTCAAATCAAATCAGGCTGTGGTTGTCTTAATGCTTCCCAGCACTCTGCCTGGTGATAAATATTTCAAAAGCTTAAGTAGTGTTTTCTCCTTAAGTGAAATTACAGAAATGTCCCCTCGCCTCCCTCAAAGTATTAATAATTTCTGTTCTGTAATGGTGCTCATTTAACCAAACAAAAACAACAATCTCAAAAAACTGTGCCAATCTCCACCAGTCACATCACCTCGGCTTATGTGTGTGCTGCTTAGGTGTCACTGACGTGAGCCATGGTTAATGATTTTGATGGAGACTTTTCCTTCCTGAACAGCTCATTCACATTGTGTGGTGGCAGCGCAGTGCCGCACCTTGTCTAAACGGTGTCAGTGGCAGGCTGCAGCCTAATTAAGCCACATCCAAGGAGTTGCCAAGGGCACCATTGGGAAACTGAGGCACAAAGGCTCCAGGTTAGAGTTCTGCGCCCTCATAATGAATGAGACCCTAAAACAGACCCAGGGTCATAGCACCAGGAAACTGCACAGCCAGAGCTTAAGCATATGCACGTTAGCACCACCCCTGGCCCTGTTGCTCTCTGCTGGAAGGGGCCCCGCCCTCACCCTGTCCCCAGCTTGCTTACTCTTTGGGATCAGTGCTGACACTGCAGTGGGTCCTCTCCTTCTTCAGGTCCAGGCCGATGTGTCACCTACTCAGAGACGCCTCCCCTGGCTACCCCATCAACAGTAGCCCCCACTCCTCCCACCCCCATTGCACTTTCATTCTTTATTCCCATTCCCCTCTTTAGTTATCTCCTTAACTTTCATTGCCACCTGCATACTTTACATTTATTTTATGTGAATTCCTCGAGTGTGGGGGGGGCTTTATTGTGTTTACTGCTGCATCCTTTGGGTCTAGAACAGTGCCGAGCCCAAAGCAGCACTCGGTCAGTATCTTTGAATATTTGAGGACACTCTAACTGGATGGCTTCTGTCGCCTCGCTCTTTGTCTGCCTCTAGCCTCTTTCCTGGTTGGCTCCTGCTGTACCTGGCAAGTAGTCATTCAATACTCAGGCTAGTGATGTCTCAGAAACACCTGTGTGACCCTGACAACTCCGTGCAGGAACTTTCCCCGTATTTTCATTTGCTTATTTATGAATTTGGGGAACAGAGTCTCATTCTTTCATCCTGGGTTGTGTGCTATGACATCACAGCTCACAGCAACCTTAAACTCTTGGGCTAAAGAGATCCTCTTGCTTCAGCCTCCCGAGTAGCTGGGACTACAGGCGCCCACCACAATGCCCAGCTCATTTTTCTGTTTTTAGTAGAGACAAGGTCTCACTCTTGCTCAGGACGGCCTAGAACTCCCGAGCTCAGGTGATCCTCCTGCCTCTGCCTCCCAGAGCTTCCCTTTTCATGGCCCCTGACTGTCCCATCCGGTCCTTTCTCCTCTGACTTACCGAATGTCCATTTTTTGACTTCTCCGTCCGTCCTTCTGCACCCCTGTCCGGACCAAAGCACTGAGTCCTTGCACAGCCCAAGCTTCGTCTGTCTTGGTGTTTACACTTACCAGCCCTCTCTTCCTTAGTACAGTTCAAGTTGTATGAGGACAGGAGCCACATCTTCCTTGTTCCGTTTCATGCCCCCGACTCCACCTGGCACAGAACAGGTGCTTCATCACTGTTTACTGGTAGCTGAATACAGCCATTTGATTCTAGGAGTAGATCCACCTAGAAAGTGTTGGAAGCTCGTCTCACTTCTCCAGAATTAAGTGTTTCTTTGGCACTGCAAAATCTTACTGTTCAACCTGTGAGATTTAAAGGCAGAATGCTTCCTGCTAATTATTAACCCTGTAAGAACAAAGCCATTATGGGGTCCTGAACCCTGGCACACTGCCCCCTCCAGCACTGAACAAGGCCACAGAGCAGGGAGGGAAGCAGAGGCAACAGCAGCCCTGGCACCCCAGAGACCTCAGATACCCAAAGAGGATTGCGCTATCAGGGCCAAAGGAGTAGGGAGTGGGTAAAAGGATTTGAAATGAGATTATAAGACCTGAAAGGTCCTTGCCTTTGTTCAAGAAATAATTTACTGGTTCCCTTCAAGGCAGCGAGACAATCCAGTTAGGGCCTGGAATGGTAGATCAGTGTCCAACGGTTCTTCAGATACTTATCTGTAGTTGTTTCTGTTGAGCTTCTTTTTTTTTTTTTCCCCTTTAAAAGTACTGTAAACAAATAAAAATCGAATATAAGGTATATTAAGAGAATACAAAGGCAGCCTCCCTTTTAAGAACATCTTTGCTCAGTGTTTCATGAGGGCAAAGTAAATGGGTCGTAAGCTCTCAGTACACTTATCCCTCCCCTCCCCTCCCCTCCCCTCCCCTCCTGCCCAGGCTGGCAGTCTGGAGTGCAGTGGCCCAATCATAACTCACTGCAGCCACAAACTCCTGGGCTTAATCAGTCCTCCTGTCTCAGCCTCCCTTGTAGCTGGAACTAAACCTTTGCACCACCATGCCCAGCTAACTTTATTTTTTATTTTTTTTTAGAGATGGGGATCTGGCCGTGTTGCCCAGGCTAGCCTTGAACTCCTGGCCACAAGCGATCCTCCCGCCTCTGCTTCCTGAGTAAGAATATGGTTTATTTTGAACCCTGAGAAGAAGAGTCCTTATTTTTATCTTTGACCCCAGTTCCCAGCCTGTAACACCATTCATAAAATCTCTTATATGGATGAATCAAGCCAGTGTGCTATCTACCATTTGTATTGGGTTTTACAGCCAGCATAATCGTTCTTTTGATACTTTAAGGCCTTTTCCACTTCTCATTCTTCCTAGAGGTATGTTTCGATTGGCTCTTAACCCAGGTACCTCTTAATCCTAAATCTCAGTTAGCATCTCCTTCCTCATGCTGTCAGCCTCCCTGCCCTAGCTGAAATTTTTATTGACATGAAGTGGCTTTTTCCCTATATTACAGCAGGACCTCCTATTGCCCTGAATGTGGTGAGGAGAGCAGTGAGGGATTTGTCTCACCACTGTTAATACCTGTTCCCAATTCTTGTGTGATGGCTGGGGATTAGCTACCTCTCCGAGGTATACAAGAAAACAGGTTGTGTGGAAGCTCAAAGGCTATCAGGTTTATTTCGCCTCCAACGAAGGGACCAGTTTGTGAGTAATTCTGAAGAAAACATTTGAGAGATTTTCATACCATGCAATCCTGAGTTAACACAAAGTTTGGGCAATGAGGGTGCCCTGGTTACAAAATTTATTGCCAAACCTTTTGTTTGAACTTCCATTATGAAAAATTCATTCCAAATCTATGGGTCCATTTTCTGCCAATAGAATATGTGGGACGAATATTTGATGTGTTGAAGGACACTGAATTTTGCCCTTCAGTGTTCACTGTATAATTATGTTGATGTGAAATATGTGCTCACCCTTGGGAGGCCACAGGAAGTGATTATTTTGAATAAATTCCAGATATGAGCTTCTGGCTTGCCCCTTTTTCTTAAAAATGAAGTACTGTAACCTCTGTCCTTCCCTTCCCCAATGCCTGCAAATGTGTTTTATTTGAAGATGGGGCTAGTTGGTTTTCAGTTAATTAAGGTTTTAATTGTGTTTGATTCTGCAGCAGGCCTAATGTTTACCTGTCTTAATAATGAAATGCAAAGCATCATCTATGAGCTCCCACTCTTACTGGACAGCACCCTCGAAGCCTGCCACCCTGCCTGGTGATGTGTGTTTGCTGTTGACATTTGGCCTTATATTCAGATTTGAGAAAAGTGTTGACTGAAGTTCGATCCTCCGAACATTGTTCAAGTATGGCTGTCAAGTGGAACTTTCGAGCATTAGTATGTTGGGTATCAGAACTCACCTGAACAGCACTTAACTGTTTCTTGTCCTTCTGTGCAGAAAAGTTAACATGGCAGGCCTGAGACTCCTCTTCCTAGGGGCTAGCCTCAGCTGTAGACTTAGATTTTAGGAGGAAGAGCAGCTCACAGTGCCTCCATCCTTTGTATAAACAGTGTGATCCATGGAAGAAGAAATCTGGCATTTAGGAATTCTCTAGCAGAGGGTGTCTATGTGAGTCATCTCCAAGACAACCCTGGGCACTGAGTCTGGGATGTGCTTCCCTTGCAGACAGCTCTCCACCTGTTGTCGGGACTTGTTGCTGGGAAATTAAGTGCACCTCATGTGACTCCACTGGTAGAGGGCTCTGGGGAGCTTGCGCCTAGTTCCTCTGGACTATACCCCATGTGCCTTTCCCTTTGCGGATTATGCTTTGTGTCCTTATGCTGAAATAAAACACAGCTGTGAACACAAATGCATACTGAGTGCCGTGGGTCTTCCAGTGAATCACTGAACCTCGGGGTGGTCTCGGTGACCCATGACACCCCTCCCACACCTGTTTCACCTCTTCAGTCTCATCAGGTCTTACCCTTTAACCCAGTACCCAAAGTCAGAAACTCAGAATCATTTTTTATTCTTCCCTTGACTCAGATGCCAAATCCTGTTGACTTTGGCTCAAAGTGTCCTCTTGAATCTAGCCTTCCTATGGCTTTGGATATCGTCCCAGGGTGGTTACCACCTCCTTATCCCTACACTTAACTGCGGTGGCTTCTCTGTCTGGTTCTGCCTCTGTTCTCCATTCTGGCCCATCTTTCACGTCACCTTGCTCTGAAACCTAGGTTGAACCACAATTGCCCATGAAATAGAAGAGAGACATCTTGGGTTGGCAGCCTGCCTGGCCACAGCTGAAGGTGGTGAAGACCAGACATGAATCGCCACCTCTGCTACTCTCTAGCTGTTGCACACAGCCAGTGGCATTACCTCTCTGTGCAGTAGTGTCCGTATCTCTATACGAGGATAAAATAGTGCCTTCCTCGTAGGATGATGCAAGTATTTGACGAGTAATTGCTTCAAATCCTTAGAATAGTACCTGGTACCTAAAAGAGGTACTTGAAAACTATTAGCTGAATTTTTTTGTTATTTTTGCATGGCACTTTTTTCCCCCTCTGGCTGTAAGCTGTTTTCTTGTATTGTGCCTGGCTGCGGCTCTTCCGTAATCAATTGCTAAATGAATGAATGAATGAGTTAGAGAAAGAAAGAGGGAGAGAAGATTAAAACATGGTTCATACTTTCAATAAACTTCTTGGCCGGGGGATATCAGATGCCCTAATCAGTGAAGCTGGCAGTCCATGAGATGTGTGGGTCCACCAGTGGCATGCTGAGAAGAGATCTGCGTAAAGATGGGAAAGGAGACGAATCCAGTTGTTTAAGCAAAGTTACCAAACTCAGATCCTACAGAAAGAGGTGGGGAAGTGTTTGTATTTGGTATGCTTCTAAGAGACAGCTGTAAAAGTAAATTCCTCCTGGGCAACCCTTGGGCTCTACCCTGCTGAAACTTGCCTTTCTCCAGGCTGACATTCTGAGGTCCTTAACAGGGACCTGCGAGACTACAATTACTATGTAATGATTTTTGAACTAGTCTCTCCAGGGAGTCTGCATTTCTCTCTGGCTCTCTGAAGTAGAAAGAACTCTTGGAGAGAGAACAGCACGGGTCAGCTGCACACCAAGCCATGAGGCCACGCAAGAGTCATTGTTGGCAGGGGCCACAGGAGGGCGTGGATGCAGGAAAGCGTGATTGTTGTGGGCCTTGGCTGTGTAGTTCATAACAAGGAGTTTGTCTAGGCCAGTGGTTCTCAACCTGTGGGTCGCAACCCACAAGAACTGTATTAAAGGGCCGCGGCATTAGAAAGGTTGAGAACCACTGGTCCAGAATCTCAACCAGAAATGAAAGCAGCACCACTCTTCTTAGACAGTTAGTTGCCTGGGAGGGTGCAGGCAGTGAGCTAGCACAGTCTGCTCACCATCTGCCTGAGCCCACTAAGCACTTCTTCCCTCTGCGACCAGTGGCTACACACACGCATAAGCCATCTGGCTTGCAGATTGATGGCCACTCTGTCCCAGAGGAGCCACCAGGAGAATGTAACTGGATCAGCACAAATCTGATGTTAAAGCTAGAAAAGGAACTCCAAGCTGATATCAAAAATAGCCTGCGTGCATAGTTCTATAGAATGACATCTAAAATCCCCTCTAGTTTCCTCAGCCTGCCCCAGGCCTGGCCTGCATCTTTCCTGTTTTCTTGAGCACCTCACAGAATATGCCAGCATCCTGAGAAGAGCAGAGCTGTGGAGGAGAGTGTGGGGAAGTGGAAGGGACAGAGACGTGCCCAGGAGATCAGACTCTTAGATTCTGTAGCTGGGTTCCCTGCCATTGACTTTGCTCTCATGGGGAAGTAGAGAGATGAGCTGATAGATTAGATGACATCTGGTTTCACTACAGTTGTAATCACCTCATTTCATGGTATGTGTCCTTTCAGGGTTATGCTGATGTGAAAGATTATATTTAGCAATTAATAGTGCTGCCTTATCAAAATATTGCCTTGTGATGCACCGAGAGACAAGAACTGAGGGACTGATTTTAAGATGAGATAGGTGTTTAGATGGAGTCTAGAATGAGTAGGGGAAGGGGTAGGAAGGATGGATGATCTTTGGGCCTCAAAATATGTCTGGGCCCTGGGCATTAAAGACACATTTATCACCCTTCTCCTTGTCTGGCTGAGCTGGGTGTTTGGGAGGAGGTCGATCAGGTATCAAAGAACATCTACCAAGTACATTTAGGGAAATAATTCAAGGAGCTGGGAGGCTTTCTGAGGCGTGATTATTGGAAGGTGGCTTCTGCTCCAAGCAGGAAAAAGTAATTAAATTTGAGTAAGAATAAAATTTCCATTCTTTTAGGTTGAGATTGTGACAAATGGGTTAGGTGAAACAAATTCAACTCTCTTGGTTACTTATGATGTTGATCTTTTCGAGTTCTCCATTGGGTAACGCCAGACATCAGCGAGTATGTGAGATGGTTCACGTGTGTTTCTGTGTGTATGTGCGTGTGTGTGCATGTGTGGCCTGATAGGCTGCACCAACCTGTTCATCTCATGTCTACCTTTCCTAAGCACTTGGCCACCATCGGGTCTCCAAGGCTTTAGGAGTTGCCCAGCAGTTACTAAGCAGTTAAGAGATATTTATTGAATGAATGAATCTAGAAAATGTGGAAGGGAATTTTTTTCAAACATCTTTAGTTGCCGGTTTTTATGAAATCAACAGAGACATTTTAGTGGTCACAGAACAATGAGTGTTGATGTCATTTCAGGTTTTTGGTGGGGCTGAGATAAGAAATGAAAGGAAACTGATAAAACAAGTGACCCAAGTTACATTTATACACCATTAAAAACAAATACGCATTAACTGCCAAGACCCAAACCCCACCTGAGTTATTTGGGTTACCAGCCTAGTGTAGTAGAGCACGTATCTTTTTGTAGCGTATTTCTGTTTTTCTAGAATTAAAATAGGTTGCTTGTATTTTTGATTCTTGAGTTAGCATATGCGCATGTACAGCCAAACAGTATGAAGAACTCATTGAAGTACCCCTATTTCTGTATTGTTAACATTTTAGGAAAACTTACCTTTTAATTTTTCTAATTGTGGTAAAATACCTATAGCATAAAATTTACTATCTTAGCTATTTTTAAGTGTACAATTCAGTCATGTTAAGTATATTCACATCATTGTGCAGCCCGTTTCCAGAACCTTTTTATTTCACAAAACTGACACTCTGCTTCTCGGTAAGCAACCCCCCCTTTCTCCCTCTCTCCGGCGCTGGCATCCACATTCTTCTTTCTGTATCTCTGAATTTGACTTGGAATCATATCGTATTTGTGCATTTGTGACTGGCTTCTTTCACTTAGCCAAATATCCACGAGGTTCATCCGTGTTGTAGTGTGTCAGAATTTCCTGCCCTTTTAAGGCTAATAATACTCCTCTGTAGGTATAGACCACAGTTGGTTTAACTGCTCGTTCGTTTAGAGACACTCGGGCTGCCTCCACCTCTTGGCTGCTGTGAATAATGGTGCTGTGGACATGGGTGCTGGAACCCCAGCTTCTAACATATTACTTTACTCACAATGTGCATCCTCTCTCTCTCTCTCTCTTTTTTACTATGTGCATAATGTCCCCTTATATGGTTTTACCTATCTGTGCTTGGACATTTAGGTTGTTTTTCATGTCTTAATGTTATGCCTCTGTGAACATGCTGAGACTTAGACCTTTGCACCCTTGCCTAGCTGGATTTTCTAGAAGCAAAGTCTAAGACAGGGATTTGGGTGTGAATGATTTGCTGAGGGGCTGTTCTAAGGGGGAGGAGGGGGAGTAGGCAGGATGAGGAAGGGGCCAAGCAAAGAAGTCCTGAAGTCTGGCCGTGGCCTCTTGGGAGCGTAATCCCACTGCCATGGTGGTCCGCCTTGAAGCAAAGGGGCCTGGTTTTTATTCTGCTGGTCATTGTCTTGTAACGGCCAGACCTCTTGGGACCTTCAATCTAGAGCAGATCTGTGGAAGGTGGTGAGAACAAGCTGTTAGCCCAGCGCTCAGGGCAGCTGGGGGTGGGGACAGTCCCTGGTACAGAGGATATGGGTGGGGCCCCACCACAGGTGCTAATAGCCTCTGTGGTCTTATCTTTAGGCCTGGTGCTGTGCTGAGCACATAATTGCAGTTCTGACAATCCTATGCTGTGGGTGAAAAAAAGATAAGTTACTTTCCCAGGGCCCACAGCTAATAAGGGATGGGTGGAATTGTAAGGCATACTTGTGTATGGCCAGTACTGGAGCCCCAGTTCTTCATCAGCAGGCTGCAGAATGGAACATTTAATTTCTAGAAGCTGAATTGGTGGGCCAAAGAGATGTGTAATTTCTTTACTACATTTTCTCTCCCTTTCCTTTCCCCTTCCCCAAGTTATATCAATTTATATGCCCCGTCATATTATCATTGACTGTTCTCGTGCTTTCCCTGGGTCTTGTCAGTCTTTTAAATAACTGCTAACACAACTGATGGAGATTATTTTTGGCTTGATTTCCCTTCCTTTTGTTATTCCTGACGTTGACAGGACACCCTTGCTGGTGTGTATTGGGCAGCCACGTTTTTGATGGTCCTTTGGCCTCCAAATCCCCACCGAGAGTTGAATGCTGCCTTTGATTCATGTCAGTACTTTGTGCTATTTCTAGATTCTCAGGCTTCTGTCTAGTCTTATGTTAAGACTCCACTTACTATACACCTTATCTTTCTTTTAAAGATAGAAGGTTGTAGAATTTCTCTTAACAGCTATTTACCGACTAAAGTGTTGCCAAGTACAGACATTGACAGGCCATCCAGCCCCAAATAAGAATAGGTAGCACCCTTTTAGGAGCAGTGAAATGTGTGTGTGGTGCTCTGGTGTCAGCAGTTGCTTTTCTTACTTTGAGGCACTATTTCTCTCTTCAGCTTGTCTATAATACTTCATCTGCATGGCTGGCCATTTCCTTAAAGGCAGTGGGAGAGATGGTCTTTCGCTTAGTCTCTGTTTGAATTACCAGTGGCTCCGTAGCTATTTTTGTAATTGAGAGAAAATTTGACTCAGAGTGGCTTGAGTGCAAATGAAAATCTGTTAGCTTTATCTAGTTGGGAATTCAGGCAAAGTCAAGAAACCCAGGACTTTATGGCTCAGAGTCGTCAGAGTCCAGTTTCTCCATCCTTTGGAATTCCTTCTCTGTACTGGCTCCACCTTCAGGCAAGTGTTCGCCTCATAGGGGCAGGGTGGCTGCCCCACCCCACCTGAACCCTTGCAGGTTCAAGGCCAGTCGAAAAAGAGCAGTGCTCCTCCCCCAGAATTTGGGCCCACCTGCCATTGGTCTGAAGATGTCCCCTTCCCTAAGCAGCGGACAGCGTGTGCTTTTTGATGTATACCTGATGGCATGTCCTTCCTGCACTCGGTGCTGGCACCCCAGGGAGTTGGGGAGCTCTGGCTGGAGGAAGAGGGAGTGGATGCTAACTGGCCAGAACAGTGGTCAGCGCCCTGCACCCACATTGGTAGAATGGGACTCAGTGATGTTTTATTTTCCCATGGAGAATAATTCATACTCGCAGGCTCAGGTAGAGAATTACTTTTAGAGAGCTGGGCTTGCCCCGGCTCTGGTGACTTGAGGAGTCAGAACTTCCACAATCCTGTGACTGTGGGCCGTCTAGAGAGCCCGAGGAGGCCGAGGCCATGGGTCACTCTTGGTGGACTTCAGTTCGGTTCTCATTGCTCAGCCTTCCATTTTGGGATTAAATCAGATCGTGGTTCCTCAGCATGCAGAAACCAATGTGCTTTGAGAACCTGGCTCTAGGGCTAGGTCTCAGCTATCTGTGGAGGGGTTAACTGGCACCCCTCCCCAGTTAGGAAGAAAGTAGGCTGGAGAGAGCCCCTGCTCGGTTAAAGTGTATTCCCTTGCCAACCTCTGGCTTGGTTTTGCTGTGACTTAAATGCTTAGCTTATATACAGTTAATGATGGTTTTAAATTCCTTTTCTAGCTGGGCACGGTGGCTCACAACTATAATCCTAGTACTCTGGGAGGCTGAGGTAGGTGGATTGCCTGAGCTCAGGAGTTCCAGACCAGCCTGAGCAAGAGCAAGACTTTGTCTCTAAAAATAGCCAGGTGTTGTGGCAGATGCCTGTAGTCCCAGCTATTCAGGAGGCTGAGGCAAGAGGATTGCGTGACCCCAAGAGACTGGGGTTGCTGTAAGGTATGATGCCATGGCACTTTACCAAGGGTGAAGAAATGAGACTCTGTCTCAAAATAAATGAATAAATAAACAAACAAATAAATTCCTTTTTCTTATCTTAAAGCACAGATTTTGCTGTGTAGCCCGACTCTCCTTTTTTCCGTTTTATAACTTTTAAATTCTAGTACCAGAGGCACCCTGCGTGATGGAAACAGCAGCTGCCCGTAGCCTTTCACCCCTGTCCAGGGCCTGCCTGTGGTGGGCCCCGCACCTCCGCGCTCTGCGTTCCAGGGTGTAAAGTGAAGTGGTGATTTGTGATGACTCCTGGACGCCTGGATGTGGGGCCTGGGATGTGAACCCAAAGTGGCTACAGGACATACCACCTCCAGACCCTCAGCTTAACAGAGGAGAAGCCCCAGAGAGACTGAGTGGCCCTTAAGGGGTAACACTGGAGGGAAACCCTCAACCCTGGTCTTGAAGTTTGAATTCTTGAATATGAAGAACCATGGGTAGTTTTAAACCAATGGGTAGTTCAAAACTGCAAAAGAGAGCGTTTTGTAGCCATCAAGGAAACCCCACCCACTGACCTGGGGACCACAGGGCAGCCAGGCCTCAAGGGAACTAGTGCCCAGCACAGGAAATCCCCGGGCTCCTGTGGGCACACCCTGAAACACCAGGTTTCAGGCACCTGCTCGGCCTGGGCCCTCCCCTGCCAGCAGTTCCTGCACCTCTGTGTAAGCCTGGGTCCCCTGCTGCCCTGCGTCCTCCCCATTCCCTCCCCGCTTCCTTAAGTTTGTCCTTGGTGCAGTAAACCTGCTCCGACCCCTGCCACCCTCTGGCCTCCTGGCAGCTCTCCCTCCTCCTCGGTCTGCTGGTAGAATTCCATTCTTGAGAACTTAATGGCTCAGTTTCTCTTTTTGAGCCAGGATGAGTAGGCCATAGGTCAGGGGGAATTCATGTCCCTTGCATGGAGCCCTGAGGTCAGGTCCTCCCCTTCCCAGTCGGCTGTGGATGAGGGCTCGGGTGATAGGTGGTGGAGGGGCATTTTCCCGAGAATGCTACGGACCAGCAGCTACGCGCGTCCTCCCTCCCAGAACAGTGCTTTCCCCACACACAGCCTGAGAATGCCGATTATTTGTCAGGGAAGACTGTGGGCCTAGAGTGGCGGTAGCAAGTGTGGTTCTCTGCAGAGAACAGTGGAGGAAATCCTAAACTATTTCTAGGAGATCCAAGCTCATTTTAGGAAAGTTGTTTCTATCCTGAAGGACAGGGGGATAAAAACAATTTTATTTTTAATTTTTAATTTTGAAATTAATTATTCTCATACTCTTCTTCCAAAAGTGCTATGGTCTTAAATACTGACAAAACTTGAAGATCTTTCTTTTCTTTCTTACATAGGTATGGAGTGTCTAAAAGTTACTTTTATCTGGCACACATCTAGATTTTTGATGAATGAAGATTGCTTTAAGATTTATTTATGAGTGATTCTGGGAGGCTTAAAAAATGGCAATTTTTCTAAACTTTGACAATGGGATTGGGAAAGATTGTTACCTTTACCATGGTTATGCAAAAACTATGGGTTGTAGTAGGATGCAAAACACGTGTCTCCCGAGAAGAAGCAGAGACGCAGCCTGCCAGTGAGTTTCAAGAAATACTATGGCTTGGTAAATCCAGAACCCAAGGGAGATGGCATCAAAAGCAAAGAGAGGTTTTGTTGTTTCAGACTATAGCAAGAGCGTGTCCAAATTTTAATCTGGATCAGCACTTTCCCAACAAAGTTCACAGGCCATCCAACATTATCTGTGGGAGGGCTGATTTCTCCATGAAAGATAATTGATTCCACATTCCTCTCAGACCTAAAAACACTACTCATGTTTGTTTTTAATAATCAAAATCATTTCAGTTTAAAAAACGGTGTAGATTTACATAGCCAATGTGATGAGTTCCTTAGCTCGTTCCATTAATAACAACATAGAGGAAAGGAAAACATTCCGAATCTTTGTGTGCAGAGGTGGAGGGAGGATTGCATTAGCTGAAATCAGAAAGCTTCCAAGTAATGATTATTAAATGTAATAATAATTAAATTAGCATTCCACAGGGACTATTTTCTGTAAATTTTGGTATTGCAGTCACTGGACAATACGCATGTGCTCAGAGCAGCCTGCGTGCCAAGCGATTTGGTGGGAAATGGCTTATTTGCCTTGTTTTGGTCACGTTTACAGTTAATCCCAAATCAATTTCATTTTCAAGAACTGAAATGTCACTTAGTCTTTCTTCCACTTTAGGCTTTTACAGACTTTTTCTGAAAAGGGCCCAAATAGTAACTATTTGATACAGTATAGACATATGAGTAAACAAATGAGTGTGTCTTAAAACATTTTTTTTTTTTTTTTTTTTGTAGAGACAGAGTTTAACTTTGTTGCCCTCGGTAGAGTGCCATGGCATCACACAGCTCACAGCAACCTCCAACTCCTGGGCTTAGGAGATTCTCCTGCCTCAGCCTCCCGAGTAGCTGGGACTACAGGCGTCCGCCACAACGCCCGGCTATTTTTTTGTCGCAGTTTGGCCGGGGCTGGGCTTGAACCCGCCACCCTCAGTATATGGGGCCGGTGCCCTGCTCACTGAGCCACAGGCGCCACCCAAATGAGTAACAACTTTTTTTTTTTTTTTTTGTGGTTTTTGGCCGGGGCTGGGTTTGAACCCGCCACCTCCGGCATATGGGACCAGCGCCCTACTCCTGAGCCACAGGTGCTGCCATTCAAAGTTATACCTGTATGGGCCTGAAGTCTCATCTCTTATTTTTTTTTTTTTTTTTTTTTTTGTAGAGACAGAGTCTCACTGTATCGCCCTCGGGTAGAGTGCCGTGGCGTCACAGGGCTCACAGCAACCTCTAACTCTTGGGCTTACGCGATTCTCTTGCCTCAGCCTCCCGAGCAGCTGGGACTACAGGCGCCCGCCACAACGCCCGGCTATTTTTTTTTTTTGGTTGCAGTTTGGCTGGGGCTGGGTTTGAACCCGCCACCCTCGGCATATGGGGCTGGCGCCCTACTCACTGAGCCACAGGCGCCGCCCGTCTTAAAACATTTTTATTTAGGGGCACTGAAATTTGAATTTCATACAGTTTTCACGTGTCACGAAATATTCTTTTGATTTATTTTTTTTTCTCCTCCTCCCCAACCATTGAAAAATGTGAACGCTGTGCTCAGTTCCTGGGCAGGGCGGGTTGGCTTATGGTTCGCTTGTTCTAGTTCCTACTCTGTCTTTGCATTTAGAATCTTTTCTTGGGGGGGCGGAATACAACTACAGTTTGCATATGAAAGGGAGAGAGAGAGAGTGTGTGTGTGTGTCACACTTATCTGTTTCTCCAGCTTTCCTTTTGTGCAAGAAGCAGCGTTTCTAGACATTAGCACTTTGGTCTTTCAGGACCTTTCCACCAGTGATATAATCTCAAAGGCAGCTTTGCCTTGAGAGACTCCGAAAACCCTCTAGGCTCATTCTCCACACAGAATGCTGAGTGACTCTTGAATCCGAGTGAATTGAGATCACTGACCAAGGTAGGAACTTGAGAGTCCAGCTGTTGAGCTTTGTACGACTATAAGGGCTGTGAAAATGGTGATGATACCCTCATAATTATTTTGCAAATATAAATAGATATATTTTACAGGGAAATGACTGTTCCCTAGAACAAAGAGGGAGTAATGTGCTCCCCTCCCCATTTGGAGGTGGATTTCTGGCTCTTGGGGTGGATTAGTAATAAAGAGGAAAGTGATTTTTTGCGGGGGGAAAGAAACAAGTATGTTTTAAAAGGTTTAGTTCTGTCAGGTGATTCTTATTCTTAAAAGACTAAGCAAAAGATATGCTTCTCTACAAATTGTAAACACCTAGTTTTGTTTAGAGTAATGAGGGAAAACAGGAAAGTTGCAGAAACGTCCAGTTTTCGAAAATTGTTCTACATCACCTGTGGCAATGAACCAAGACCGATAGATATGCATTGTATTTGATTAGATCTGGTTAATAGGAATCCTTCTTCTTAGGGCCCTCCCATCCTTCGTAAACATAAGACTTTTAAATATTTGTCCCATTTTGTAATTAGTCTAGATTTAGCAGTGGCTCTTCCTGATTTGGGAGGAAGCATGCTTCATGGTTGCCAGGCAACAGCTAATCGTGGTATTAGCTGCCAACAAGCTGTTGGCAGTCACTGTAAATTCTTTTGTCTTGTTAACAAAAAATGAGTGTTAAAGATACAGCAGTATATAAAGTCTGTTCTGTTGTTCAAATATGTATAACTTAGGCGATAAATTCCTACACTAATAGAACCTCCATGTGCCTGTAAAACCTTGATGTGCTACTACAATTTGTAGTGTGTTTGGAGAGGCTGCTCGTTCTTGTACTTGAGGCACACATCACCTGCTCCTGGCCCTGAAGCTCTTAGGGCAGGACGATGATGTAATAGAGGCGTCGTTTTCTCAAGGTCTCTTAAAAAGACTCTGAGGGTTTTGTTAACTGATGGGTTGTGAAATGTTTATGAAGCCCCGGCATCAAGGTCCAAAGTAAGGGCTTTGAGGCATAGATGGGAGCTACTTGTTCCCAAGTTTGACCTCAGTTGCCATCGGTTTGACGTCCGCTCCTATCTCCTTGCGGCTCAGAGTGAGTAAAGGGAATAGCCCTCATCCTGAGTCCTGCTGCAGCCAGGGCCCTCTTGCCACCCCTTCCAAATCAGCCAGACTCAGTGCAAGTTTTCTAGGACAAAACTTCATAAAACGAATTCTTATTTCATAAGCAAGCTCGGTGTGAGTCATCCTTTGAACACACAGAGTTAAAAAGCAAAAAAGAAAAGCACTATTTGGTTGGCACATTTTTTGTTTTTGTTTTTGAAAAGAAATTATGTGGCATCCTAAACTTGTCCCCAGATCACTGTCAGCGTTCTCTCTTCTGGTTACATGTTTTTAAAAGACATCGTCTTTTAGGGGTCACGTACTTCATCAGGCACTTGGTTGTATATTTTCTCACTTAACCGCCAACCCTGTGCAGAAGGGTAAGGGAGACACCAGTGCTGAAATCAAGTCTTTCAGGGCCCAGACGGAGAAGGGGGGCTGGGGAGAAAGCCCAGGTTTCCCCCGGTTTCCAGGGCTGTGCTCTCTGCTTCATCCTCCTCAGTTTGGGGCCTTGTTTTCAGAAGACATCCAGAATCATCCAGTTGCCCAGTGAGCCAATACAAGGCATCACATGAATGGCCAAGATGTTGAATGGATTTCATTCTTTGTTTCTTTGATTTCTGAAAACAGCACTTAGATGTTTTTAACAGATTAAAGAAGGCAGTCTCCCCATTTACACAGCCTCTTCTTTATAGGAACCTTTTCGTTCTGGATCCTCTCTGCCCCCACCTCTGGCAAAGTTAGAAATCTCACCTGTCAGGAAGCGTCCCCCTCCCATCTTCACCTCAGTTGTGCTCACGGTCAGTTTCCCCGTCAAGCTGCGCATTTTGAATTTTCCCTATCAACCCCACCATCCCTCCTGAGGCTCCTGCACGGCAGAAAGCAGTGTTGTCAGCAGAGCCTGCAAACCCAACTCTGTCCCTTTTCAGTGGTATTTTTACTACGAGCTGAATTACTTCGGCATCATGTAAACACGCTGGAGTATGTTAACAGCTGCCTCTCTTTTAAAGTCGAAACAGCTCAGAACTAAAAGGGGAACTGCTTTCAGGTTCTGCTCAAGTTTGCATGTGACAGCATCAAAAGCTATTTTTAGCAGAGTGATCACCGGCAAGAAGCTGAAAACTGCTTCTTTCAACTATCCGCAGTGGAAAGAAAGGATCATTTACGCACTGCTGCAGCTCTTGAGCCCATTTATGTGGGAGACAAAGGGGTGTGTAAATCTCTTCTTCAAAGTTACACAGGCATCTTGTCCCTGTTCAGAGCCCCATCACCTTTGCAGAGACAGAGTAATGTTAATTTAGCGCTTGGCTGCCCTGGCTCTGAGTTAAAATAGATGCACTGATAATAGTGAATTACAGGACTGCCCTTCGCCATGTCCATTTGAAAAAGAAAGCGATGTATACATACCCAGAAACATCCACAAAACTTTTGAAGTGTCTGTATCATTTTCTCAATTTTCCTTTTATTTTCCATAGATTGCAAAACTGGAGAGACAACAGGAAATGGGAGGTGGTTATATAAGCAGCATAGCCCAGTAGACAGAGCTGAGTCACTTATTAGCCACTCGACCCTCCTAAGTGACTCTACCTTTCTGAATGAAGTGTTCTTAGCTGCAAATTGAGGATCACGATACCAGCTGTATGTTTTATACGTCTAGTTTTTTCCAGCAGACGTTTGTTGAACACCTCCTCCACGTAGGGAATGTTAGATTAGTAGACAGCATCCTTAGAGAGCTCACAGTGTAGCTCCTTAAAGATGTAAATTACAGATCTGTGGGATGCATGTAAAGAAACAGCATAATGGAGAAAGGATCTGCAGGTGGGCATGGAGGGAGGTGGGGAAAAAGGAGGAGCAGTTACTTTCAAGAATGGGTAAGAGTTTGCAGGGGAGAAAGTCCAAGCAGGACAACCGACAGGTGAGAGGCATTCTGGCATCTCTGGAAAACCAGAGCAGTTTGATATCGTCCAAGTATAAAACAATGAGACAAGGAGGTGGCAGGAGATGAAACTGGAGCTTGAGCTGAAGGAAAGTACTACCAAATCCAGAAAGCAGGGGGGACCAGATATGTAGCAGCACCCCTCGCCCCCTACCATAAGAATGTGACCTTTTGTAACTGTCCTAGGAAATAGCCCCGAGCTGAAGCAGATAACCGGTAACTGGTTCTGAAAGAAAAAAGCTGAGCAAATGTTTAACTGCTGATCTTGTCTTAAGACAGATGAGTAATGAACCAGAGTTCTTCTTATCTGGAAAAGCCCCTATGTCTGCTACCCCTCCCTAAAGCCCCTGCTATGTCTGCTACCCCTCCCTAAAGCCCCTGCTATGTCTCCTACCCCTCCCTAAAGCCCCTGCTATGTCTGCTACCCCTCCCTAAAGCCCCTGCTATGTCTGCTGCCCCTCCCTAAAGCCCCTGCTATGTCTCCTACCCCTCCCTAAAGCCCCTGCTATGTCTGCTACCCCTCCCTAAAGCCCCTGCTATGTCTGCTGCCCCTCCCTACTTTATGGTTTTTGCCTTTATAAACTTGTAAAACCTGCTGTTCAGGGCTTGACTCCTCGGCTCCTAAAAGAGTTGTGAGTCAAGCCCCAGCATGCTGGAATAAAATCCTCTTGCTATTTGCATCAAGCGCCGTCTCTTGCGGTTGATTGGGGTCGTCAGAGCTCAGGGCAGAGTGGGGGGTCCTGCCCCAAGTCTTTCAGAGCCAGTTGTTTAGAGCTGAGGAACTTGGAAGTGACACAGGCCACAGGGATCAGGCATGAGTTTAATCACACAGTTATATAAAAATTAAGGTGGCATCTTTGCTCGCAAACGTCTTGCATCCGTCGTCATGTAGCAATTTAACACAAGCAAAGGATGCCTTAGACATAAGATACCTTCTGCTGAAAGGCAAAGGCTGCACCACATTTCCAGAAACTGGGTGGCATGTGACTCCTTTGACCATTGCCTTTGGAGAGGGTAGAGGTGGGCGGGGCAGGTGAAAGTGAAGAAGCAGCGGTATGGTGGCTACGTTTTCAGACCTCATTTTGTGCTGAGCTCTGCAAGTGCATTTGGAGAATGAGCCCCATCCTTCAGGCTGGTAGCACTGCCAGGGAAGGCCTGAGTCCCAGCAGTCAAGCACAATCTGTGTGTGGTCAGCAGACTGGCAGAGGTGAGCTTAATGACCTGGTGCCAGACCCCATGGTCTGTGCCCGCAGATCAGCTTCCCCCAAAGGTTTCAGGAGGCTAAGATTTTCCTGAGTACGTTTAAAGCTGCTGTTGTATAATCATTCTTTTACAGACTGTGGGAATTCAGAGAAGAGGGAAATACGGAACAGAACAGAGCAAAACAAACCCCTCACACACAACCATTTATATTCAGGAAGAAACGTGCTGAGAAGTCACTGTGTACTGCCTACACCATCTTGTAAAGCTGGAGCCACACACCCCTATGTCTTTATTAATATGGCCAAGCAACAGAATTACTTTTTTGAAACTATGTTCTCTTTAATACCATCATGGAAGTCTAGCAACATTATTTGCTTCACTGTACTTTACAGAGAAGAACAGATGTTTCTGTAGGTTTTCTAGAAGAATCACGTGGGTGTCAGGTACCAAATGTGTAAGAGTTGGGTACTGAGGCCCCAACCCATGTGATTTTGGAAGTGGACCAAAGCACGTGGGCTTCCTAACCATGTCCTTTCTGGTTTTCCTGAGCTACGTTACATGGGGAGGGTACCTGTGGGATAATTTGAAAACAGGAGAGAGTCATAAACAAGCAGTGGCTTGGCCTAGGTGGTCAGAGGTGGCCAGAGATTGCACGGAAAGCAAAGAGAGAGCATCTTTGGGGCAGGGCCAGCTTTATGCTTAGCTGGAAGTATCAGGACAGATACAGGGTTAAGATGTGGATGCAGCAAAGGGAAGCAGCAAAGGTGGGAAGATCACTTGAGGTCAGGAGTTTGAGACCAGCCTGAGCAAGAGTGAGACCCCATCTCTACCCAAAAAAAATAAAATAAAATAAAAATTACTGGGGCATAGTGGTACACACCTGTAGTTCCAGGTACTCAGGAGGCTGAGGGACGAGGATTGCTTAAGCCCAGGAGTTTGAGATTCCAGAATACATGATACCCCTGTATTCTAGCTGGGGCGACAGATAGAGACCCTGTCTCAAAAGCAAACAAATAACATAAACAACAATTTTTTTAAAAGGTAAAGATGCCAATCATAATTGTCTGTTGCTTTGGCAGACATAAGAGATTACTTTCTGGAAATTAAAAAAAAAATATATATATATATTTGTCACTTTGAAGGCAACCATAAATAGATGCAAGAAACCATAGCAAAGATGTTTTTTCTCACATAATAAACTTCTGCGCTGTTATGTACAATTTCAGCATTCAGGTGCCTGCCTGGATTTGGTCCTCCTAAGATAGCATTGACAGAGGTGTCCCCCTCTATGTCATCAGCTTTCCAAAATCAGTATTTATGTATTGATTGGGCTGTGGGATGGGCCTGGCTCTCAAAGAGAGGAAGTGAATTATCAAGAGCAATCACGGTTTTCCCATAAATAGGTTATTTTCTGGTTTGTTACTGGTTTTCAGCATCATAGGAAGTACCAGGAATCAGACTGTGTCAAAAATGTACATGAAATATTTACATCGCTTGACCTCTAAAAGCGTGAAAGATAAATAGGTCATAGTGACTTTGGTCTCTATTGAAGTACTTTCTCTGACAGCTGTACTCGTGGAATAATGAGGGGTGATGTTACTGGCAATGTATCTCTTGGGCAGTGTGTGGTTATTTGTCTCTACCTCAAAATGATTTAATAAAAAAAATTAAAAAAAAAAAAAGATGCGTTTGTCACAGGATAAAAGGTGCGAGTGTGGCCGGCCTTCTTGTTTCCTAGGGGTGGAGATGCCCCAAGGATTTACAAAACCTACAATTGAGTTCAAGGTGAAATGGCATTTTTACTTAACAGGTATTCCTCTTGAAGGAGTAGACTTTGGATAAAGGTTTTGTCACTTCTATCAGAGCGCTCCACCCACACTAGCATTGTGTAAAGTCCCCCACTGGCTCCACCTGTTAAACTGGAGCCCTTTGCACTGTTATCAAGACCTCTGTGAAACCATTGCCAAGGGAAGGACAGAGGGGCTGGAGTTCCTCAGTCTCAGTCTTCCCAGCCCAGACTTGTCCAGACCTGATTCCCCTCAGTGGCCAGCATAGCCAGAGGGGCAGCCGTCTCCTTCTCTGAGGCTTGCTAGCATCCCACAAGCTTCTCCTTGAGTGAGTTGGCTTCTGTATTTGTGAGTCAGTGATGCTGAGACAGAGAAATTCCACGGGATGGAGCAAAACCTCCAGGGTTCCGTTCTCCAAGACCCTATCAAGGAAAGCATGCTGAAGGGCTGTCTCTGGGCTGTGCAGTAGCCAGCACTTACTGAGCCCACACTGGGTACAAGGCCCTGTGCTGAGCGCCTGAGGTAGACCATACCTTTGGGGAAACTGTGGTTTTCAGGGAGGCAGCTGGAGAGCGGGCAGAATGGCTGCCATTGAAGTGCATGTGGCACTGGGAGGGCTCAGAGAGGAGCCAGAGCAGGGTCCAGGAGTCAGGGCAGCTTCATGGGAGATGGGCTTGCCACCCGTGGCTCCTCAACAAGAGGGCCAGTGTCTGGACCCGAAAGCAGTGGTCTCACAACAGCGCCCAGAGCTGCATGTCATCCTCCGTACAACCCAGAGTCCTCTATTGGTTTGCCATCCTGCCTAGGAAGGACAGGGCTGTCACGTTTTTGCTGTGTCCCCACAGCAGTGTAGAAGCACGTTTATTCATTGAAGGGATGAGCGAGACCAAGGAGACTGGGCAAGCCTGCCCTTGTTCCCAGAGCCCTGGAATGGGGGGGCAGAGGCATGACCTGCCCTGAGTGCTGACTGGCTGGCTATTAGGAAATAACCTGATGATCCATCTGTCTGCCTCCCTATTATTTATTAAATTGTGATAAAATATACTTGAAAAAGAAAAAATCATTTTTAAGCATACCATTCAGTGGCATTAAGTACATTTGTATTATTGTACAACTGTCACCACTGTCCATTTCCAGAATTTTTTCCATCTTTCAAAATGGAAGCTCCATACTCATTAAATAACCACTCCCCATCTCCCCTCCCCTCAGTCTCTGGCAACCACCCGTCTACGAATTTGACTTCTCTAGATACCTCGTATAAGTGGGATCATACAGTATTTGGATTTTTGTGACTAGCATATTGCACTTAGCAAAATATCCTTAAGGTTCATCTTTTATTTGGTGTACGTTGGCATCTCCTTCCTTTTGAAGGCTGAATAATATTCCCTGGCAGGTTTATACCACGTTTCATATATCCATCCATCCATTGAGGAACACTTGGGTTGCTTCCACCTGTTGGCCATTGTGAATAACGTTTCTGTAAACGTGTGTGCAGGTATCTCTTTGAGACCCTGCTTTCAGTTCTTTCCTTTTTTTTTTTTTCTCTCTTTTTTTTTTTTCCTTTTTTTTATTGTTGGGGATTCTTTGAGGGTACAATAAGCCAGGTTACACTGATTGCATTTATTAGGTAAAGTCCCTCTTGCAATCATGTCTTGCCCCCAGAAGGTGTGGCACACACCAAGGCCCCGCCCCCTCCCTCCGTCCCTCTCTCTGCTTTTCCTCCCCCCCCCATGACCTTAATTGTCATTAATTGTCCTCATATCAAAATTGAGTACATAGGTTTCATGCTTCAACATTCTTGTGATGCTTTACTAAGAATAATGTCTTCCACATCCATCCAGGTTAATACGAAGGATGTAAAGTCTCCATTTTTTTTAATGGCTGAATAGTATTCCATGGTATACATATACCACAGCTTGTTAATCCCTTCCTGGGTTGGTGGGCATTTAGGCTGTTTCCACATTTTGGCGATTGTCAATTGAGCTGCAATAAACAGTCTAGTAGAGAAATGCAAATCAAAACAACCCTGAGATATCATCTAACCCCAGCGAGAATGGCCCACATCACAAAATCTCAAAACTGCAGATGCTGGCGTGGATGTGGAGAGAAGGGAACATTTTTACACTGCTGGTGGGACTGCAAGTTAGTACAACCTTTCTGGAAGGAAGTATGGAGAAACCTCAAAGCACTCAAGCTAGACCTCCCATTTGATCCTGCAATCCCATGACTGGGCATCTACCCAGAAGGAAAAAAATCCTTACAGTTCTTTCTGTTCTTCCTGCATACCCAGAAGAGGGACTGTTGGGTGTTATGCTTAATGTTCTGAGCAAGTGCCATGCTGGTCTTCACAGTGGCTGTACCATTTTCAGGGGACATCTCTTGTGCTGCCTCACAGGGCATTACAGTCAGGGTAATGTCTTAAACAGTTACTTAGCTTTTCCTAGTGTGTCTCACCTTCTGTCGGTTTTACAAACGCAGTTCTCCTTCTTCCGGATCCATATATGTCCTTTGAACTGGATTGCTTAAAATCTGGCCCTCTGGACAGGTTTGGAATAAGGAACGCCAAGGATAGACTTGGGCACACTGGCACAACTGGCCCAAGATCCGGAGCCGATGCTGCACACGCCCACCCCTTTGGAAATGCCAAGTTTATCCCTGGGCTACTGTATAGAGGTCCTCTGGGGAAGTCCCAGGCAGGCCACTGCTCCAGAGATTAAACTAGAACCAAACTGGCCCTACTAGACTTGTAGCTCTTGGAACAGCTGCTCAGCTTCCCTCAACTCCACCATTTTAATTGTGATTAGTAGGTTCATTTGCATCTAAAAGGAGTAGTTTTCTTATCAGCACCATTGAGTTGAGAACCAGTGAGCTCCATTTATATAGAGTGGCCCATTTAAACCAGGGCCCATTAAGCTGTAAAAGTAAATGTGGGTGTTTTACAAATGCAAATATATCATGCAAATAATGTACTTTATGCTGAATGATGCCTTGGTTTTCATATGTAAAATTAGAAACTGGGTAGTGCAAAGATAATGATAAACACCTTTGCATCTGTTGGTAAGATGTATCCTGAGCTGTGTGCATCTAACACTGTAGTCGTGGTTTTAAGCAGAATTTCTTCAGTATATACCCAAACATGCATTCCATACTATCAAAAATATACATGTACTTATCTAGTTATCTATATATTCCTAAATAATCAAGAAGTCACAGAAGAGAGTAATCCAAATTACCTAATCTATTACCATCAATGATAAGATTTATCATTTTGTTTCCATGTTTAAAGATTTTTGAATTTTTGTTAGAGATGATGATAGTGGAAGAAAGTATGATACTGAATAGGCTAGTTCTTTCATAAAAGGTTTAATTATGTCTAGAAGAGATTTTTTTTTTTTTAATCCTAGTGTTTGAAATAATTCTCTATGGGACATGCACATTAGCATTCCTGCTATTTTTCAGAATCGCTTAGTGAATAATGACAGCCATCTTCTGTGTTCAGTGAACTTGGCCAAGTTTTAGGAGGGGAATCACCCTTGGCCTCTGCCAACGGGACATCTGCCGTGGTAAGGTGAGGCACACACATACCTGTGGACAGTGAATTAGAGGTGTAAGGCATTAGAATGAGAACACACCTGGGAGTGCGATTAATTCCCACAGGAGCTGTAGGGACCGGCACTGCTTGAAGGATTCAGAGGAAGGAGAGGTTGCAGAGTGAGAGTCCTGAGATAAAGTGTTCCTGGGAACCCGGATTTGAATTGAATTGTAAAGGACGGGTGGGATGTGAAGGTGCAGTGAAGAGAACGCATTTCAGGCAGAGAGGGGGAGAATAAGCTTAGATGCACCTGAGAAACTTGCAGTGTACCTGTGTGGTTGGGGACCAGGGTCAGGTGACATAGCGAAGGGCAGGAGGAACGTGTCAGGAATGAAGGGGAGAGCTTCTGAGGGGCACAGAACCCTGCCTGCCCTATAAGCTTCCACACTTTTGTAGCTACCAAGTTCCTCAAATGACAAATTACATGGAAACTCAATATGTAAGACCCACGAAAAATGGAATGACACTGGGGCAGGGGCTCTGGTGAACATGAAGGCAGATAGCAGAGCAATGCTTCCACCTGCCAAGTAACGCCAAAGATGACCAGCAAAGCACCTGAAGCTGGGGGAGAGGCCTGGAACAGAGTCTTCCTCACAGCCTGCGACAGAGCCAGCCCTGTGGACACGTCATTCCCAGGCTTCTACCCTCCAGAACTGTGAGATGATACATTCTGCTGCTGGTTCACACAGTCTATAGCATTTTGTTATGGCAGCCCTAGGAACTAGACCTGATGCTGAGAAATCCTGGGTAGGGTGGAAGGTACCCCGGGGACCAGCAGAGGCAAAAAGTCAGCCCTGGTCTGAGTGGATGAGATGTAGGGGGCAGCTGAGTGCTGTGTGGGGACTCAGCTGGAGACACATGCCGGAGTCTGGAGACAGATCAGCTAGAGGTAGAGAAGTGGAAAGCCCGGAGTTGGCATCCACTCTACTAGGAAGAGAGCATGAGTAGAAAAGAGGGAAGGGCTGAAGCTCTCAGAATGCCTATCACTGTGGGGTCGAGTCTGGACAGAGAGCTGGCAGACTACAGGAAGGAGAGTGGGAGGAGCAGAGCCGGGCTAGGTGTATTGAGGCTAACGGTAGAAAGGATTATTATGAAGAGATAGTCAAAAGAAATGGAAAGTTTATGTACTCAAGGGAGGGGAAGCCTGTTACATGAGTGTGCAGGGGAGGGAGGGAGGGGACACCCACAAGGGTAG
Source organism: Nycticebus coucang (assembly GCF_027406575.1). Lineage (NCBI taxonomy): Eukaryota > Metazoa > Chordata > Mammalia > Primates > Lorisidae > Nycticebus > Nycticebus coucang. Next base: position 94,986,222 of record NC_069788.1, read on the forward strand.
TTACCCCTCATCTTAGGCTGTTTGTGCTACTGTAACAAAAATTATCCTAATTTACAAACAACAGAAATTTACCTCTCATGTTTCTACAGGCTGGGAAGTCCAAGATCAAGGTGTTAGCAGGTTCGTTCTCTGGTAGGTCTGCTCTCTGCTTCTGAGATGGCACCTTGCATATCGCATCCTCCAGAGGAGAGGGACACTGTCCTCACATGGCAGAAGGTGGAAGGGCAAAAAAGAAGGGGATGGCCTCTTTCACGCTCCTCTATATGGGCACCCCATCGCATTCACGAGGAAGACCAAGACCTCGTGGCCTAATCGCCTCTTAAAGGCCACACTTCTTAGTACTGTCTGTCACCTTAGCAACACCTGAACTTTGGAGGGGACATGTGCAAATCGTAGCACCCCTAAACAGCTGGGTAGTTGGGTGACGCCGGTGACCTCTAGGGCAGGAAGAGGATTGTGGCAGTGACATGAAGGAGCAGAGGCCAGGTTCATAGCCCCCATCCGTTGGGCTTTGTTAGGGCAGAGCACGGTTATGGGAGCTGAAAGGAAGCCTTGGACACTGGGTGATGTTTGGTGATGGTTAAGATATGACGCCTTAGTCCTGGGAAGCGAGAGGTGAGTGGAGCCATGAGGTGATGGAGGGAGGAAAGGTTCCAGAAAAGAAGAAGGGCAATAGAGATGGTACTTTGACAAGGAAGAAGGAGCAGCTGTGGGCAGAAATAACAGCTGATGAACTCAGGCAGAGGGGAATGTCTTCGGTTTAGAAAGGAGGAGGTGATTTTGCCTACTGAAATGTGGAAGAGGAGGTTTGGGACTTGACTGGAGAGATAGGGCCAGCTTGGTTGGGCTTTCCTTGGGGGGCAGTTTTATCCCCCAGTGGATGCACAGTAATATCTGGAGATGTTTTTGGTTGTCACAGCTGGTGAGGTGGTGCCACCGGTATCTAGTGGGTAGAAGACAGGGAGGTGGCTGAACATCCTTCCATAAAGGGGGCAGCACCCCGGGACAAGAATTGCCCCACCCCAAATGTCAATCATGCAGAGGTGAAGAAACCCTGCCGTAGGCAGTTCTCAAACACGGTTGAGAAATGAAGCCTCGACTTCACGGCATGCTTTGTGGAGATACACTGAAACATCAGCGTGTTTAAAATAACACAATAGTTCCTACACCCAAGCAGCTGCCACCTGCGGCAGATCGTGATAAGCCATATTGGCCGTCGGCATATCCAGGACGTCAACGTTAATGGGCACACAATGAATACTTGCAGGCCAGTCCTGTTAATCAGGATGAATCTCCACTTTCAACATTTGGCTAAGATGACAGCAATTTGATTTCTTACCATGATCGGGGGATTGCCCTCAGAATAATCTTGCCACTCTTGTAGTTATAGTTTTGTGGTCCTGGTGGTTGTCTGATCATGTCACTAATGCCCTCTCAAAGGCTGTTAGCCCTTGAAATGGGCCAGACGTGGTAGGTTTCCACTCGACTCTCTGCCCCATGATCGCTTGCAGGCATGGATCTGTGCTGGATTTTACACGAGTTTTCCTTTTTTAAGGCTCCTTTAGAGTAGGTGTTCCTTCCAGCCCCTAGATTTTTACAAACTGTTGCTGTTTTGGACTGAGGAACATATGTGATTAGAAGATTTCAAACCATCCTCAAAAGAAGATGAGGTTTGGCGCCCATTGCTCAGTGGTTAGGGCGCCAGCCAATACACTGAGGCACATGGGTTTGAACCTGCCCGGGCCTGTTAAACAACGACAGCAACAAAATTAGCCGGGCATTGTGGTGGGCGCCTGTAGTCCCAGCTACTTGGGAGGCTGAGGCAAGAGAATTGCTTAAGTTCAAGAGTTAGAGGTTGCTGTGGGGTATGACGCCAGGGCACTCTACCAAGAGTGACATAGTGAGACTCTGTCTCAAAAAATAAAAAAAGATGAAAGGTGCTGTGACCTCATCCATCAAGGAACGGAGCAAAGACCCAAGTGACAATGACAAAGTCTGGCGGAAGTGCCGCTGCCACGCTGCTGTGTGGCTTTGTGCGCATCACTTAACTTCTCTGAACTGCAGGTTCCTTGTAATCAAGATGAGCGGTGGGATTGTTGCAGTTTGCAGGGCGTCTTCTTTTTATACCCATCATCTCATTTCATTTTTGCACAGTACATACTATCAGTTGCCTCTAGTTCACAGGCATGGTGCCTCTAGTTCACTTGTCCGAGTCTCAGTTATGATCTGAACACAAATCAGTCTGTGATTTGAACAAAGTTATTGAGTTCCAATTCTGTGCTCTCTCTACTATACTTTGGAATTGACCAGGTGGCCTCTGAGATTCCTTTTAATTGTCAAGGCACTCAAGTTTTATTGTTTGGAAGGTTATCAAAGTGTTGAGAGTGTCCCTGGCAATGCTAAAGCTTCTCCTGTGCTCTTGGTGACGCTTTTAAAATTGAGAGTCATGCTCTGTGAAGTTTGAAGCCTTCCCACACGTCTCTGTCCAGCTTGCTCTGATCACTGCATTCCAAATGGTGAGGGATGGTATCCTTCACCCAGGAGTCTGTGTTAGGGTGTGGCGTAGATCATATTTGTTTTTCTTTCATTTCCTGGTCATTCACTGTAGTTAGATGGTAACAATAGAATTCCAAGGCTTTTTCCCCCCCAGGGGTTCCCCTTTTTGACAACTGTTCTTACTGTTCTGCTCCTGGGAAGACACATCTGATGTAGATGTTACACATCGGAGGGGATTGCCATTGTACTGGGCTTCCAGCACAAAAATGTGAGGGGAATCTGTGCTCAGTCGCTTAAGGAGCAGTGGGTACTAAATGAGGATGGGCTAGTCTCGCTACATCCTTCTTCCAGAGACTCCTCTGGTATCTCTCTACCTTTTTTCCTTCCTCCTTCCCCCACCTCATTCCCTCCTGCCATTCTTCTCTGCCTCCCCTTTTACTTTGTATATTAAAAAGAATTACTTTAATTGTGGTGATACACATAACATAAAATTTACCATCTTCACCATTTGGTAAGTGTACAGTTCTGTAGTGTTAAGTACACTTATAAGCTTGTGCAACCAATCGCCAAAACTCTTTTGATTTGCAAAACCGAACCTCTCTTCCCGTTAAGCTCCCCACTCTTTGCTTTCCCCAGTCTCTAGTGATCTCCCTCCCTCCCTCCTTCCCTTCCTTCCCTTCTCTCTTTCTTTATTTCAACAGTGTCTAACTCTGTCACTCTGGGTCATCATCATAACTCACAGCAACCTCAAACTCTTGGGCTCAAGCAGTCCTCTTGCCTCAGTCTCCCGGGACTGCAGGTTCCTGTCACACCGCCTGGCTTGCTTTTCTATTTTTAGTAGAGATGGGGGGAGGAGGAGCTCAAGCCATCTCAGCCTCCCATTGTGCTCGGAATATAGGCGTGAGCCACACTCTCTGCCCCAATTGACTTTCTTTCTCTGGGAATTTGACCACTCCAAGTGCCGTGGAATCCGATGGTATTTGTCGTCTTTATTCTGGCTTGTTTCACAGAGTATATGCCTTTAAGTTTCATCCTTAACATGGCATCTTACTCTTTTAGATATTTCATTTCACATTTGGCAGCTGGGTTCTTAGAAAAAAGCGCTTTTCTTATTTTGCTCCTCGTTAGACCCACGGAAAGTGCAGACTTGTGAATACAGGTGTGGATCTTGCCGGAGCCTCCCAGGGTCTACGTTTACAATCCAGCTGGTTCTCACGATGATTAAGGCTCACAGTGATTATGGGTGTAGAGAAACACATGACAGATCACATCGCTATGCAAGAGCCACCTTCGGGCAGTATAGCCTCTTGACTTGCCGTGTCCCCTTGGGAGCTGGAGGTAATGCAGCTGAGACCGTGAGGCCCAGGGACTGAGGCATGTGAGTCTCTGGCGGATGCCCGGTGTGCTTTTGAGGATGGTATCATCTCTTGGAAGTTGCTGGGATTTGCTGGCTCAGCACTGGTTTTAACGATCAGCTGGATCAATGTTCTCAAATGCCTCTCCACAAACCACCTTACTGCCAAGCAAGGCCCTCTTCACCTGTTGGTCTTCTTCCTTTGTCACAAAATTGGTTTGACTTATACTGCTGAAGGTCATGGGGTTTTTTTGTTTGTTTGTTTGGGGTTTTTTTTTTTTTGCTTTTTTGTTTTTCTTTTTTGAAACACAGTCTTGCTTTGTTGCCCTTGGTGGAATGCCCTGCCATCATAGCTCACAGCAACCTCAAACTCCTGGGCTCAAGTGATTCTCTTGCCTTGGCCTCCCAAGTAGCTATAGGGGCCCACCACAATGCCTGGCTATTTTTAGAGACTTGCTCTTTCTCAGGCTGGTCTCAAACCCATGAGCTCAGCCAATCCACCCACCTCAGCCCCCCAGAGTGCTAGGATTACAGGCATGAGCTACCACCCCCAGCCCGTCATGGGTTCTGTTAGAGCATTATTAAAATAAGATGTTTGCGGCACCAGCACTGTATTGTTTCTGCTAATATGAGCCCGTCTGTCGTTCACATATGATTAGCCTGATTGCTTTTTTCAGCCTGGGACTTTGTTTTGGAGCGATTCCTACCATAATACCCTCTACAGCCTTCTTCCATGGGCTAAGAATTTAGTACTGGGAAGGAGGAAGAGGAAAGCTGAAAGATTAGAAATGAAGTTGGAGCCCTTGATGTGTGTGTCCCTGTGGTACAGTGGGCTGGCACCAGGAACTCTGGGCTGGTCTTGGGTTTGGTCTCTAACTAGTCGTGTGATGTCCTGGGAAAAAACTCTCACCTCTCAGGACCTCTGTCTCTTTATCTGTAGAACAAGAAAGGCGATTTCTTCCCTTCTTGCTCCTTAGAATTGGACGATTTTATGGAAATGTGCTGGTTGTCAGCTGGGCCTGGTGGCTGATGCCTGTCGCCCTAGCACTTTGGGAAGCTAAGGCAGGAGAATCACTTGAGATTGGGAGTTTGAGACCAGCCTGAACAAGAGCAAAACACCATATCTATTAAAAAAACTAGAAAATTAGCCAGGTGTGGTTCCTGTAGTCCCAGCTATTCAGGAGGCCGAGGCAGGAGGATCACTTGAGCCCAGGAGTTTGAGGTTGCAGTGAGCTTGGCTGATGCAATAGCACTCGAGCCCAGGTCACAGAGCAAGACTCTGTCCAAAAACCAAAGTGTTGGTTACTGTGCTCAGTAAGTGGTAACTTGATTTCAGTATTGAGCAATGTGAGCCCCATTGTAGGATGATTAAAACCCAGTTGGCTGGAGTTAAGGGCACCTTTGTGGCCATTTCCCATGTCAGTGACCACTCATAAGTCACTGATATCTGTATGTCTGGCTGTGGAGAGTCCCCCACTCTCCCATCCTCTTGGCTTGCCATGTGCATGGGTGGTTTGTCGCTCTCCCCGCAAAGTTTCCAGCTTCCAGTTTCGCCTCTGAATTACTGTGGCGAAGCACCTTTTTAGATGTCACAAAATAAGTTTTTTCATTTTCCCTCCAATTCTCTTTCAACACCAAGCACAGCTCTCAATAGAAGTTTAATGAATCTTTGAAACTCCCAACTGTTAGGAGATATCATTTTGAGGGACCACATAAAAGAAGGATGTAGACTATGGGACCGAGGACTTCACAAGCTCTGCAGTTAGCGTGGCATGAACTGGCTTACCTTGAGGTGGAAAGAGACCACATGTTAATTCATCAGTCACAACAAGGGGTGGACTGATATCCATCAGTCCTTGCTAAGGATTGAGCTGTAGAAATGCCAAGAAAGGCAAGTTTGCATTTATAACAAGAAGAATGTGGCGTCCTGTCCATATGTCTCTCCACTACTGGAGTACAGATTAGTTCCACAGCCCCGCAGAACAACCATAGCATAGTGATCAGCGACTTAAGTACATGAGAAGGATATAGGAAACTTTGGTAGATTTTTATCATATAGAGAATTTTCCTTATCTAAATCTCAGGATTTACCCAACTTTCTTTCCTTACCTTACCTGGTGTCTGTTCAGTTTTCAGCCAAATCAAGGTTAAGGATAAAGAGGAGATTTGAATGGAAGTAAGCTGGATATTCGGGCGGCTGCAGTAATACTCAATTATTGAATTCCCTAGAAGCACCAACTCCTCCATAATGGAGTCCTCGGTTTTTAAATGTTGTTATAAATCATGATTTGGTATTGGCAACAGCCAGCTTGCTTTTTCCTGCTTCATTATAAAAGTAGGATGGTAAAATCCTGAGCGCTTGCTGGGATTGTTAAAAGATAATCTCAAGTATTTGAATGCACATTATTCTTCATGCAACTTTGAGCCTTAAAAGCCCCTAAATTATAGAATAGGATAAAAAGCAAATGGAAGAGAAATCTGCTTGCTGCTGTCATCCTGAGATCTAGCCATGCCTTCTGTTGTCCTGTGCAACTCTTAGCCACTCAGAGGTCACAACAGCCAGGGCTGAGAATCAGGGCTGCAGGAAAAACTGTAGCTGAGATACATCATTCTAGTTTAATTTTGGTCAGAAGGGTCCAAAACAAAACAAAAAGCTTCATTAACATAAAGCTTCGTTGTATGTGTTAGTTATTTTTGACGTTATTTTGATGTGTGATGGAATTTTTATGCTACAGCTTTTTTCTTCTTTCCTCTCTGTTCTTCCTCTATCATGTAATTGTGTCCATGGGGACACACCTGCTGTGCTATCTGTACCTCTGGTAGTGAAATTCCAGTCGGCAGGATGTGTCTGGGCATTTCTCCTTGCTCACAGTATTGCTGTCCCACGTAACTAGAGACCCGGGTTGACTGATGAAGCATTCATTGTGTAGCCTTCAGATTACTCTGTGCATGTCTGCCAGACTTACAAATGTATTCCTCAGACCAATTATTTATTTTTTTTAAACCTTGAAGGTGATTGATAATGCATTAACTAGTATCATTTGCCATATACTATTTTGGTGAAAGTAATTTATATCGCCTCTTGGGCTGGATGTAGTAATGGTTTTGTCTAAGTGCATTGCAACATTAATCTAAACCAATCCTTGATTTAGAATAACCTGTTTTCCACTCTAAGGATATTTCATTAAAACTAGCTTGCTTATAAAGTTTTCCACTGGCTGTCCTAAAACAGTGAAAATGCTCATCTATAAATGCAGTAAGTGTCTTTGTGATATATTGATCTCTTATTTTCTTGCCTCTCCTGTTACCAGACTGTGGGTGGTAACGTATCTGCAAAATGTTTTATAGGGGATGGAATGCAACATTTTAGGCCAAGAAATTGAAAACAGGATACGAAACAAGAGAAGTGGGGGAAGGAAGAAGTTGGTCAAGGTCATATCTGTATATTAAGGATTTAGTGGTAGAAATGCTGAGAAAGGCAAGTTTGCCTTTGTAACAAGCAAGTGATGCCAGGAAGTGTCAGAAAATCCACTTGGACTCAGAGAACGTGGAGAAAAGTTCTTTTTCACATAAATTCATGAAATTATAAACAGGTTAGCAAATTCGTAAGTTTAAGGTATACCATTGAATGCAGGAATTTGCCATTTTCTTTAGGTTTATCTACAAGAGATTGTAGTGCCCAGGTGTGGGCAGGATCAAGACAAGCAGTTAGAATACTCCCATGTGGATAGGGTCTGCACTGTGAAATATGAAGCCCATTTGTAATAAAGCAAACCTTAGGGCTTTTAAAGATACATTTTCTGGGGGTGTCGATGGTGCATCCTTGGGGAAATGGTTTGAGGGCGTTTTGAGAAGTCAGTGGGTGTAATGAGTTCACCCTTACGCTAGTTTCTCTTCTCTTTCAGCACATCAGGTCCACCCATCTGGCCGGGCAGTACCTTCTTCAAGAGAAACGGAGCCCTTCTCCAAGGTAGGTCTCTAGGAACACCCCCTCCTCTCCCTCGCCCCCTGTCACCACTCCTTTGTGCTTGGTGTCATCCAGGAGAATGCTGTCCTGTTCTGGGAGTGGTTGCTCTTTGGAGAAGTGTGACTGCTGTGGGCAGGGTCTTTGTGTCCACTTCTCTTGGTTTCTTCCCTCTTTGGTCTCCGGGTTGCTGTGAATGGTGAGTCTGAGACTGGCCCTCTAAGGACTGCTTCTTTGGCTGACTGTCACTGATCATATGCTAGAAAATGTTTGGCTTGCTTTGGTGAAATTGGAGTTACATGGCCAATAGGATGTGACAGTTGCATAAACCGGGCTGAGAAAAGCAAACTCTTTTCCCTATTTCACATGCGTGGGCTGACAAAGGATGGTTTGGGTGTTCCCGTGTGTGTGTCTTTGTCCAGGTATACATATTCCTTGCTGCCCCCTAATGTTCACATGTGCTTGGAAGGTTTGCCGTGGTTGGTTCTGAGACTCAGTCCTGCCCCACCCCCAGTAGGCCCTCTCCAGTGTGCTCAAGGAACTCAAACCGCCTTTGATCTTTGTTTTTGCTATTAAGTTTCATTTGAAATGACCAAAGCTGAAGAAGATTAAAAGGTTGCAAATAGCAAAAAGATGCATTTTAAATACTTTCAGAAATCACTTTTGGGTTATCACTGTCTTGGATAGCTGTTCTGTAAATAAACTGGAAGTGATTAGCCCCCAAGGGTCTTCTAGTTTTCTGCCCTCTCCAGCCTCCATAGCTTGGCGCAGAGTCACATTGGCACAGCAGGCAAAGAGCCGGTGAATTTGGCTGTCCTGAGAACTTTAGAACTGTGCTGGGCTAATGGTAGGGGATTTTAGTGCCTTTCGGTTGGTTTAGAGGTATTCAGTCTCTTAAAAGTACATGCTGAGGACCAGCCTTGTGTGTGAAGGAGCAGCGTATAAATGTGGTTAAGAAAAGAGACATTTATCTTCAGGTTTCCAGAGTAGCTCCAACAATTGTGAGAGATGCCATCACATTTCTGCTGTTGATTTATGGGCCACACAATTGCATATTGTCTTTTTAGTAGCCTGTGAAATTGGGAACTTGAGAGTTTTCTTTGTATTTTTGCTTGGTACAGGTGAAATTTAGTCAGGCGAGTTTGGTTAATTCTAATTTGGTAGCCATCGTAGATATCTGAAATGTTTAAGAAAATCAAAGGAACACCCTCCATTCTCAGAAATTAATACACAATGTAAAAAATATCTGTTTTGTTCTCCTTTCAGATGGTATAAGTGGAAACTGATTAGAATCAGCCTTTGGGTCCTTTCAAGCGAGTTTCAAAGTTATATGCCTCATCATTTTTCCTCTGGAAAGGTAGTAATGATATGAGAATCAGTCATTATTTTGAGAAAAGGAATTTTGTTTTCTTAGACTCTTTTCTTATAGAATTTTTATTCATTCAGTTGCGCATTAGGTGAGATTTGCTCTAAGCATATTAGATTTTTTGTTTGTGTGGGGCAAAACAGGATGGGGATATCAACAGCAATAAAGTGTCTGAAGTTGAGTGATGGCCACATGAGATTCCATAAAAGTCCATATAGACTTTTTTTTTGTCTTCTTCATAGATTTAAAAATTCCCCTCATTGCCCTAGGCACAGGGAATTGAACTAGCATGGATTTCAGATGCTTATTGAATCTACATCTAATTAAATGCAGCCCATTTGTATATATATTTTGTATATTTGAAAATCAGAAGAATCTTGTTGAGAGCTTGGGAGTGTGGGCAGAGATTTGTTAACATTAATTTTTTTCTGTGATGTTTCTTCATTTGCTATAACAGTATAGAGTCCTTAAGACACTTTTCTTTCTTTTTTTTTTTTTTTGCAGTTTATGGCTGGGGCCTGGTTTGAACCCACCACCTCCGGTATATGGGGCCGGCGCCCTACTCTTTGAGCCACAGCGCTACCCAAAAAAACCCATCACAACTTTTGTTGTGATAAGGGTTTTCAAACTACATGAGTGTTCATCCTAATTAATATTTTTATGTTCCTTTCACTGATGGTCCTGGGCCATCAAGAAATTATTAAATTGCCCATCAAGCAAAAGTTTTGAAAATAAAGCTGGGTGTGCAAAGAAGGGAACTGCCCAATCATGCTAGTAGGAGGTTCAGGTTAGAATGAAGTAGAAAAAAATATACCTGAGTTATGCTCACTTTCTAATCTTTATATTCAAAAATATGCACACATCTCTTCTTTTTCCCTGCAGCAAGTAGGAGGAAATTTTTCTAGTAAATCAGACCTGGTGAGAAGTCTGTTAATGGGGTTTAGCTGCAGGAATTGGAGTTGAGAGCAAGCAGGGCCAGGGCCAAGGACACTTGTCTCGAAAGAACCCAATTCCTAGAACTGGGAGAGAAGCCGTTTTCTCACCTGGGAGTGACACCGGAGCCTCTTTAGGATGCTGGGGGCCCAATGACGGATCAGCAGAAACCATCGTCAGTTATGGGTCAGGAGTTGGGTCACAAGCAGAACTGCCTAAACCAGGGTGGGAGAAAACTTGCTGTATGGAGTGGCCCTGGGGATTGGGACTGTAAGAATGCAGGATGGGAGAGTGAGCTGTGCCTTGGAGAAGAGAACAAGGGAAACCTACTTTTGTCAGGAGGGTGGGAGCAGAGGAGCTGTCACTTCTTGCAAGAACAGACCCTTGAGGAAGACCTTGAAATACAGATAGAAGAGGGTGTATGGAAACAGAAAAGAAAATGGTATTGCAAGAAAAGGAAACAAGCAGAGCATATAGTATCCCTGAGAACATGGCCGTGGAGACTTCCCGAGGTAGGTGCAGAAAGAATACGAGTGCTTCATAGACACCTGTGGATAATGATGTGCCCCGCAATGCAGTTAAGAAGAATAATGCCATGTCTGAAGAGGAAATAATGGAAGTTAAAACCTGAAAAGAAGCTGAAATCAAAACGACACAGTAGTTACAATGGGAAACCATTTTATGTAGTCTAATCATTGTTTGGTTTAGAGTGGAAACGTAGTACATTTATTTTTTCCCAGCACAAAACCAATTGCAAGAATTAACTGCAAGTACTCGAGATCCTTCTTAGACGTCGAGTGCGGCACCTCTATTTTGGTTCAGAATCACTGGCAAGAGGGGCTGCTGAATCACCTCTCAGTTTTGAGGATAATGGGGTAAGATTTGGTTTGGATTACACCAGGCATGGGCACTTAACATAATTGGCCATTTCATTAATTCACAGTATTTATTTTAAATGCCATTTAGGCTGCTAGAGACAGTTTCAGCAGACTAGAGAGCACTTCAGTTCTTGTACAATGGAGGCCAGGCAGAGCATCACAAGGGGACACGCTTATTGTTCAAATGGGACCCCGAGTGGGTCCAAACAGAAGAGTGTGGCGTATTCAGGCCCCGCAGGAGTGGCCAGCTGACAGGTGTCCCAACTGTCTCTTCTACACATATCTGTGTGTCTCTGTATTATGGTCTCTATTTGTTTGAAATACATTTTTTGTTTTATTAGTTTAATTAGTTTAATTTTCTCTTCTTTATGAATGAAGTCTATGTATATTTTCTCATTTCAAACTCCCTGTTCGCCTCTCTCACATTCTGTTCACCCATCAAACTTAAATATCGCATATTTTATTTAAACATCACCCTTGGATGAATTATTTTAATGATTCAGTTATTCATAATTAAAGACATTTCTCACCTCTGGTCTGACCCTTCATCTGGTCCCTGATGGTTTCATCCCAGTACAGCTGAGGTATCTCTGCGCTTTTTAGCTTCATGCCTTCTATTAAAAGTTCCTCTAAGCTGTGCCGATCTGATCTTCCATTTCTACCCTCTTGGCCTTTGTAGGCCCTGTAGGCCTCAGAGCTCCCCACACAGTTTTATTCAGAGAGATGCTGCTGCCTTTACAACTACTCCAGCTGACCATTCTGGCCCATTTTATTTCCAGCTCTTCCTCTGAGCAGGCACTCCCTGGGCCTGCCTGCACCAGCCCACCTACAGCATTTCTTTATTATACCTCTCTCTGTGCCAAGCACTGGGTTGGGCTGGAGATACCCAGGGGAGGCCCAGGGCCCGTCCTGTCAACCACTTACAGCCCATTCTGTGGTCAGACCGCATGTCATCCTAGCTCTTCTTGGAAAAGGCTACTCAGGCCACCTTCTTCAAGCAGCTCAACTGGCATCAGCAGCGATGAGGCTGCTGGCCTTACACACCTTCCCAGTTACTAAGCTGACAACCTGCTGCCCTTCTGGTCTTCCTTCCAACCTCCTTTTCTCCATCACTCTAGTACAGTGTTTTTCGACCTTTTTTTAATCTCACGGCACACTTGAACCTATAGTCAAACTTCCATAGCACACTTAAATTATGTTAATCAAAAAAAAAAAAAAAAGGAATATACTTACTCTGCTTAGAATGTCTGTCAAAACTAATTAATGATCTTTAAAACTTTTTCCAGCACACCTAAGATCCTCACGGCACACCAGTGTGCTCTGCCACCTGGTTGAAAAACCACTGCTCTAATATTAGGCCACTAATTGTTATCAACTCTGTTTCCGTATGATGTAGTGGTAAAATTATGAAGTTCTGTAACGTACATAACAGATTTTTATTTCCGTTCACATCTGATGACCCGACCAAGCAAATAATTGTAATGGAAAGGAACCTTAAAGGCGTTTTCAGGGCACAGAGCAGGGTCATGTGACCGTAGGCCTTCCTCCCCCCCACACACAAAAAAAAAGTTAGAGAAAAGGCAACCAGCTCCTTTGCTGTCAGAGGCGTGTTGTTCCTACTATGTGTGTACAAATGCATGTGCAATCTGCAGAGTGCTCACTAAGTCATTTAGATTGTTACATGACTCGCTTTGGGGAAGGCCAGTTTCCCACGTTCTCTGTCGGTTTCATGACCCACCTTTTCTGGGAGTAATGTTGTGTATCACCCACTCTCCACAACCCTGACCCCTTCCCATAACTCTTGTTTTTACTGCTACAATGTATGAGATAGCCCATGCTGGTTGCATTTCGAGATAGCCCATGTTGGTTGTACTTCATGCCGTGCAAGGCTCAAGAGCAGGTGCTCAGTATATCCTTGAGGAACGCTGGGTTACAAGTCAGGGAGACTTGGGTTCTGGTCTCTGTCCTGCTACTTGGTGAACTTTGTGACCTTGAGTAAGCCACAGAATTGCATTTTACTGGAGTTTCATTTTCCTCACCTGTAAATTACAGAGTGGACCTCCCCATCGAGTACCACGTTGATCCATTCTAGCAGCTTCCCTAAGAATAGACGGAAATGGTTTCTCTGGCTTAGCTCTGGCTCGCTGGAAGCCATGTCTTCTGTGGGTCTCAGGAGAGGGCGGAGGGTGGTAGGAGACTTGACTGAGGATCTGTGTCCTCAAATAGCATGATGTATAAAGATCTCTTAGATCTTAATTTAGTGTGGATTTGAACAACCTGGAAACAAACCCTGTCTTAGCTTCTTAGACAATTGGTCTAACCTCTCTGTGGGAATTTGGTGAATTTATATTACTAAATACTTGGTCAAGGTTGGCTATTGTAACATTTTACGAAACTGTGGAAAACAGAGCAATAATCCTTTGACTGGATTTCCGTGTGCTTTTTCCCCTTGTTGGGGCAATTTTCAGGAAAGGGAGAGGAAATGGCCCCCAGATCCTGTTGGATTTGTACAGAAATCTGAGAGACAGTTTGCTCATATCTTTATCTCAGACTCCTTTGATTCCTCATAAACGAGACTGCTGCCTTGAGAGGTTGCCCCACTCACAAACACCAAGCCATGCTCCTGTCCCTGAAAGTGTGTGTACACACGGGTGACAGACACCATGTGACGCAGCACGGGATTTAGTGCCACGTCAAGCCGGGGTTATATCCCCAGCTCTTTGATCTTGGGCCTCAGGTTTGAGATTGTCTGTAAAATGGGGCTGAGAGGTGTGTTTCCTAGAACCTTTGTGACAGAATAGCGAAGGTGGAAACGTCCAGTCCAGTGCATGGCGCCTCACAAATGCTCCATAAAAGCTAAGTTTAATGTTTCATGCCTCAGGTTTCTCATCATTAATCATAGCAGGTGTATTCCAGGCGGAAAGTTCCAGAACCCTTTAAAGGAGCCTTCTCTCAGACTCCTCTCTTTGGCTAGACAGCCATTCCCAGTGCCAGGTCCTTCTGATATAACCAGGATGTCGCCACTGGACGCACATGTCCGGCCACAGGCCTGTGGTCCTGGTTTCGTGTCTCCCCTCTCCCGCCCGCAGCCTCCCACACGGGTGCTTCTCCATTTAGTCAGAGCTCGCAGCCCCCGGGCTCTCTGGCCCCTTTCTTCTCATCTGCTCCACAAGCTGACTCTTTTGTCCATTTTGAAATGAGGGCATCCACCTAATGCATAAATCTCTTGGTTCTTGCCCTCAGGCACACCCATTAAAAAAAAAAACTCTAGTAATAACAGAAAGGGGGGGGGAACCTATCTATACCCCCCAACCCCTAATTGCCTTCTGTCTTTTTTTGGCCCACAGAGGCCCTTTGGATTTAAGGGAAGGGGAGGAGGGTTTTATTCTTGGCATCATTTGTCTTATTGTTCTGCGCTGAGTTATGTGTAAAGCTACTTGTGTAAGTACAATAGTAAAGTCAAGAGTTGAATTTAAAGGGAGTGCTGTTCAACTTTTCTGATATTCCAGATTTTATGAGGTCACTGAGAACATGCTCTTAAATTAGTGAAAAAACATATAAGGAAATGCAATTTTTAAAAAAGACTTTTGTTCATTCTGATCTTCATCATCTCTGGGCGAATCCGAATTCGCCCAATCTCCAGTTCCACCTGTGTCCCCAGTGCCTGCCACCTGACATGGAATTGGAGAAGGCATCAGTCAGACGAGACGTCCTCTGTTTTTCCTATCTTGACTTTTAGCTGCAGCTGTTCCTTCTACCACTGTCTGTCGTGACCATTTTGACAAGAATCCAGTGTCACACGCTGAGGAAGTGCCCGACCTGTGGGCAAAAACAGAGGAGTCAGAAGGAGCTGCCAGCTTGATTGGAGGAATGAAATTGAGTGTGTTTACTAAGAGCTGCCCCCAGGCCCGGCCCCTGCCGGGTGTGTGGGGGCCATATCTCCTATCTCAGGGTGATTGTCTAGCAGCAGGTGGAAACTGAGGCTGGACTTTGGAACAGGGAGGTGAGGCCTGACAGGGAGTTTTGGAAATTGCTAATCCAGAAATGACCTTTGAAATTACAGGGATAAATGAGATTTGGGGGGAATATAGAATGAAATGGGGGGAAGGGTCCAGAGCACTGACTCATGGGGAAGACTAAGATTTGTAATAGAAAGAAGAATGGGACAACAACAACTGCAGCTTTGTCAGAAAATGGGGGAGAATCCCTGAAATGGAAGCGCAGAGTTTCAGCAAGAGGGAAGAGGCAGTTCCCACATGGTTTCCTCACCAGAGGACACCCCATCCCCACTATGTAGGCCCTTCTCTTCCCCAATTCCCCAGCCCTTGGAAACCACCAGTCTGCTTTCTGTCCCCGTGGATTTAACTCTGCACATGCTGTGTAATCAGACAAGATGACTTGTATTCATGATACTCGCCTCATGTGTTATTGCTCCCATTTTATAGAAGGGAGAAATAAGGCCTGAAGCAGTTGTCCTGCACATGGCCGGAGAGCCAGGGTCAGGAACTTGTGGACTCACCCCCATCTTCGATTCCAAATGATAAAAAAAATTTCTAAAAGGTTTCCCATTTTGGATGTTTAGATGTTATACAGGGTTCTGCAGACTAGGGCTGAGACAAAATCCAGTTACAACCCTTTAAAGCAATTTACAATTCGACAAAAAGATGGAAATGAATACTTACGTTGTTTTCTTTCATTTAAGTAACTGAGGAGCCTCATTTTTCCCGCTTGTTCCCACTTGAGACTATTTTAAGCAGTTCACTTTATGATTTTTAGACTGGAAAGAGAAGAAGGGAAATCCTAAAATTAGTCATTCAAAAACTAATATAGTGAGAGAAGCCCACCCCTGAACAGAATGAATAGTTTGGTCTACCTGAATTTTGTGTTGTAGATAGATATCATTTTATACGAATTTTAGTTCATCAATAGGAATATTTCCTTATCATTTAATTTTTTGAGTGTTGAAACTTTTTCTGGTGTATTAAATTATATCAGTTAGATGATAAAATATAAAGATTCAACAACTTTGGATCACATTGCACTGTAGAGCCTGTTTTTATCAAAGTGCTCAGTCTTATAATACAATTGGAAAAGTCATTCTCTTGACATTACACCGTGCTTGGATGGAAGTCTAGAAATATTTTTATACAATTGCCCAGAGAATTAATGACAAAGAGTAATTTTTTAGAATATATTCTGAGTGGGCTGTTCACCTTATATCAGAAGATTTAAACTCATCTGCTTACAGACTGCAAGAGGTCAAGTTTGTGGTCTGGTTTGGTTCCCCTGACTACCACAAGGTGTGACTGAGGACTTCTGGGTAGTATGCATCACAGGGCACATGAAGGGTCGGGCGTGCCTGTGTGCATGCCTGCTGGTGTGTGTGCACACGCATGAACGAATAAGGGCCATGCACTCAGGCTTTACCGTGGCCCAGGGCGAACCTCCAGAATAAGTCTCCCCTGCCACCCCCTGCCTCTTTTTTTCCTGGTATTTCTGCTCACCCAGCTCTCCTGTTGCCCTTTCTGAATGGTGGCACACAGACGTAGAGTAAATGACCTCAGCTTTCAAATCAGACATACTTGAGTCTCTTCCCTGCCTTTGCTGTCTAATTGCTATCTGATTTTGGAAGCGTTCTATAAACCTCTTTGAGCTATCGTACAATGCAGTAAATGCCAGTCTTGCCGGATGGCTGTACTTATCACGAGGGTTGATGAAGATGATCTGTGTGGCAGGTGCACCAGCAGCAGGCGTGATTGCCCCTTCACTTCACTACAGAGGGGCAGCATGGCTAGGAGAGAAGAGCATGGAGCTCAGAGCTGGCCAGCCTTGGGTTCAAGGCCCACCTCCGTCATCCAGCAGCCAAGTGACCTCAAGCAACTCATCTGACCCGTTTGAGCCTTCACTTGCTGGTCAGTCAGATAGATAGTAATGCTCACTTCGTGGGATTTTGTGAGAATTAAAAAATCACATAGGTAACAGAGACTTGTACAGTGCCTGGTGATCATTGAGTGTTTAATAAACAGAATTAATTATGTTCATGATAGCATTTCTGCAGTGTCCTGCAATTTCCTAAGGTGTTCAGTACCTTCCACCCACAAACAACAATAACATAAAAAAAAAAAATCCTTCCCCACCTGAACTGAAATGGTACCTTGAAGAATGCTTAACACTATTTTCAGTCTCTCTAAAGCTCTGGACGCATGAAGGCAGGTACCCCCGGGATCCCCAGGGGAGGAGCAGAGCTGGAGTCCTGACGGTTGTGAGTGACTAAGAGCAGAAATATGACAGGCAGAGAAGCTTCCCCAAGGATGAGTTGGAATTGCTTGTGATCTATATTCCTGTCTCTGGATTGTGCCAAAATCCAAACAAAACCAAGACATTTGCAAAGATTAGTTTCAAAGACCAGAGGAAGGGAAAGAAAGAGAGGCAGAGAGACAGTGAGACAGCCAGCCGAGTTTGTGATGATGAAGAACTGTAGAAAACCATTTAAGGAATCATGTTGAACTTGTCCTTAACTCTTGGTCACCATAACTCCTATTGGTTGGTCCCTCTTTCCTCAGGCTGTGATTTTTTTTGTGGAGCATATCAGGATGATGTGATTCTGCTTATTTGACACAAATTGCAATGAGGAGTTAGAACCACAGACCTTGCCTGTGTGACCCACAAACCCGTGTCTTGGTTGTAGATTCATTTCCCACACTTCAAGCAATTTTTATGAGGATGTCATGGTAGGAGATGAGAGAAGCCTGTGACGTGTATAAAGGCTGATTCTGTGTTGCTCTTTGGCAGATCATTTGAAAATGAAATGGTTATGAATGAACTTTTCCCTTTTAAACTTTTGCAGCTGTTGTGGGAATTGGCTCACAGGGATGATAGAGGTACTAGTAGCCATATCAGGATATATCACGGTATTTTTGTCCTTGGTGGGACCCACTACTTGTCCCAAATGGAGGTGCCAACTGCCTACAGGAGCTCCTTGGCCTTAATGATGGGTTGAAGGATGGACTCATGGACCAGTCCAGGCTAAAATTCTACCCTGTACTTCTTATTGTGGGTCTGGGAGCTCTAAAGGATGGTCTGGCCTCATAAGCCCTCCGTGAAGGATCCACCAGTTTACAAGAAGTGGCACCAACACAGAGGAGCAGGGTCTGCACTTGCTCTATCATGGTTGGATTAGATGACCTCATAAAGTATCCTTTTCACTTCGGACAGCTTGGATTGGGTTTTTCTTGGGTGCAATCGAGAGTCCTGCCTAATAAAGTGTCTCTGAATAAATTGTGTCAGTCAAACCAAATAAATATCACTGACATTTTTGTGTGTCAGTGAAACATCAGCCTCCCTGTTGTCCTAGGAGGCCCATCTGGTAGTTGGCTGTCCCTTGGAAGGATAGAAGGTGAGCGTAGAGAGCTTTTCAGAGATGGTGACTTGACTTAAAGTTGGATCGTAATAATACCACTACCTAACATCCATATACCCTATTAGAGCCACAAAGTCCTGGCTTGCCCATAACTTTATTTTCTTCTTGAGAGGTAGACGGTGTCTTCCTGATCTCATAGGTGAAGAAACAGAGGGGAGCATTTGACTAAGCCAAGCAGCATACGTGTATGTAGGCAAATGAGCATGTAGCAGTATGTTGCATGTAGGTCTGTATATGTTTAAGTGTGCATGCACATGTGTGCAGGTGTGTGTGTCGGAGTCAGGACAATGACAAAGCCAATCCCTCAAATGCCAAATTCAGATCTATAACACAAAAGCTTTTGGCAATTTGGAAATTTTAGGCAATTTCCATTTCTTCCAAGTTCATTGACTCACATGCCTAACAAATGCCATTTATAGTTAAATAGCCTTATATAGTGAAAAATGTATATGCACCCCCCCCCATGGCTCCTAGCCTCCACCACACACACGGACTGAGAAGTTTTTGAAATAAGAATACATTTTCTCATTTAGCAACTGATCCTCCCCTCACTGCATTTTAAATGCATTGTGAAAAACCTGGAGTCTCATTAGAGGTGTCTTAACTTTAAAAATTAAGCTGGGAACTAGCAAATGAGATTGAAGAGGCTATATCTTTGGTTCTGAACTGGATTTTCATTACTCAGTTACTCTTCAAATTATATTGATTTCAGATGTGATGATTATTATTTTTCCCAGGTAGTTAGGGTAATGAGAGAAATGCAGAGGCCCCCTTGCCTCATGGGAATCTGAGTTTCTAATACCGCGCTCATCTGCGCAGCCCCCCAACACCTCCCCTGTCCCCACCCACTGCTCCACCAACCCAGTCTACCGCCACTAGCATGTCTTCCCAGTGCCAGTGTTCCTGGCCACCTCGCATGGTGATCGATGATACCAACACTTCATTCTAGGAGCCCTTGCTGACGGATACATTCACCAACTGTCCAAGCATCTTGTACCCCAAAAAAGTTGGGTCTCCAGGGGTCAAACTTGGCTGTTAACATCATTAGTTTTGGGAACTAAATCAGGTTGGGAAAATTCCAAGGCCGTCTGCTTAGGATTAATCTGCAGTAACGGACAGTTGTGTCCATCTCTCATTCCTCTTTTACACCAGTGAGTTAAGTCCAGGTAAGGCTGTCTGCCTGGGAAAGTGGATGTCATCATTAATTAACGTTCTGGGTGTCTGGGAGATGATTTTCACTGGACCGGCATCATCATATGCCCTGAGACCTTGACGGCTCTGTATGAATGATAGCCATTATGGTGAAAAGAAAGCTGGAAGAGGCTCAGACAGGAGGCTGTGCATTCCCTCCTTAGACCTCTATTTACTAGCTCTGTGTACTTGCATGTATATAGCCTTACCTTTTTGTGTCTGTTGCTTTGTTTTCACTTCTTTGGGAACTAACGTGAATTTGCACCTGGGAAGCCCTCCATCCCCCAGTTCATCCACCTAAGTGCTTGCAAGTGATGTTTCCACCCCCAGTTTAAGCCACTGTGCCCCTCCTGTTCCTCTGGCCACAGCCATGTTTCTGGGTGGTCATGTGATTCGGGGGACGGAGGTCTTGGTGAATGCTATTTGGAAGGTATCACCACTCAGGGTTTTCCCAGTCATAGGAGGTAACAAAGTCTTTATTTAATTTTTTAAAAAATCTCTTAAGAAGATAGAAAGATTCCCAGCTGATAGAGCTGTTAACACCTGCCCTGTACACCATATAGGATTTGCACAGTGCAGTTTCTAAGTGAAATAACAAATACAAAAGCTGTGACATGTAGTTTGAACATAAGGAATTATTATTGAGAAAAGCCAGGGACTGGTGCATAGTAGACTTAATGTCAAACTCTTTGACTGTCTGGGAGGAGACATGTACATCCTTATCACAGAGTCACCTTGTAAGTAGTGAATAAACGGCAGCTGTTGACATCATCCTTGGTAAGAATTAATGTGGCAGTGATATGAGAGAGATACAGATGTCTTAGAGAATTTTGATTTGATGATGAAGACCCCTACATGGAATCCTGCATGAGAAGGAGAGAGAACTGGCATCTTTATCGTTTGGAAAGACACTTGTTTGTTAGAACTGAGCAGAGCCCATGTAGCCAGGTTCCTGATGGTGGCAACTCACAGGGAGTTCTTTCCTTGTGAGCCCACTCTTAGGGTTCCCCTGCTTCTCTTGGGCCCAGTTCTCATCTAATCGCCATGGCTTGGTGTTGCCCCCAGCCAGGGACTGTGTACAACAAGCCAACGTTCTTGCTGTCCTTAGGGTGCAAGATAATGACTAGCGAGGACAGAAGGGGGGCTCCTGCACCACTGAAAGCCTTCCGTTTGTTCATCTGGCTGCTGATTATATGGGGTAAATAGCTTGGGAAAATTTATTGAACTATGCACATATAAGGACTTAGCTGAATATAAGTAAAAAGTTTCAAAAATGATCGGGCAACAACAATTTCATTACACCTATTTGATTTCAGATTTTTATTATGCACATGTAGTGAACCTTAGAATTCTTACATGATTAAAAAATAGGATTGTCATAGATTTTTTTAAATCAATGCGGTAATTTAGAGCTGGGTGAAACACAGAGTAACAAGAATTTCTCTCCCTCACAATTGAAGTGTGTTTTATTAAGGCCCACCAAACCTGCTTGTTATTGATATTGTTAATACAATATTTAGATTCCAATTTGAGCATGCCCGCTGACATAGATTACTGAAATGTCAATCTCTCCTAAGAATGGATTTAAAAAAAAAAATTCATGACCAGAAAGTGAGGTTCACAAATGCAGGTTAAAATGAACTGAAGTAACTATAAATGATATTAGGGACTAAAACTCTTTAGGACAAACTTTGACAAGATCTTTGCCAAAGTGCTTGGTGAATCATACAAGCTTTGACATTTTATGTAGATAAAAGTGGTTTCTCATTCCATCATACTGTCTTGATAGATAAAGATGTTGGTGAAGTAGTTGTTTTAGAAATTATTTAAATCTTGGCCAGGTGCAATGGCTCACACCTGTAATCCCAGCACTTGGGGAGGTCAAGGCAGGAGAATCACTTGAATTCAGGAGTGAGACCCCATCTCTACTAAAAATTGAAAAATTAGCCAAGCACAGTGGCACACGTCTGTAGTGCCAGCTACTTGGGAGGTGGAAGCAGGAGGATTGCTTAAACTCAGGAGTTTGAAGTTGCCATAGGCTATGAAGGTGCCACTGCACTCCAGCCTGGATGACAGTGCAAGACTGTGTCTCAAAAACAAGAATAATTTTTTAAATCTTGAAACTCGATAGCAAAGCATTTTCCTAGTAAAGAAAACATTGTGCTTGAAAACTTCTGAGATTTAAAAACAAAGCAGGCCAGTTTCACTGAGATTGTAATTTCCAGTAGAATACGGAATAACCAAGATCTTTCTCATCTTGAAACACATGTAATTATAGTTGTACCTTGGAGATTGACTTAGAAAAGAATACCCTTTCTCGGCAGAATTTGTCAGAATGATTAAGGTGTTCAGTAAAGCCTGTCAGAGCAGTGAACCATTTGTTATTTTCAATTAAACCGAAAGATTCCATACATCAGACCTCTGTAAATACTAAGTGGTTAATGCTGCCTCTTAAGTGTTCAGATCTCTTAAGAATGTGTTACAATAAAAAAAGAAAAAAACTTTTGTGTCATTTTTATGTTCAAAGTGTCCCTGAGCCAAAGGCTCTGATCAGAGGTAAAGGGCCTCTCAGATCCGTCTGTATTTGTTTTCCCAGAAGATTTAAGGCAGCATTACAGTGACTTCTCTCTTTTAGCTAAGGTTATGTACTCACATGTCCTGATTTGACTAGTTTAACTCTTGAGTTCTTCCTGGGTAGCACATTTACCCAGTCCAATTCACCCCTCTCTCTCTCCCACATCTAATAAGAAGGTGCTTGCTTACTGTTTTTCTTGGGTAATTTGAATAGTATTTCCGTGTGTCTAGGGTCGTTATCTTTGTGATAGCAGCGAGTGCCATAGTCACACTGGCCTGTAGTGTGTGCTGTGTGTATGCGGGGACGAACTAGTGTTGTAGAATTTAAGAGTGGGAACAATTCTTAGACACTTTGCAGGCTACATCCTTAATGCGCAGGTAAGTAATAAGGCTCCGAGAGTCGGGGCTTGCCCTGGGGCACAAGCAAACTGGTAGGAAAATCAGCCTCTGCCTGGGCCAGTGCGTGTCTTTTTTCCTGCCATCCTTTCAGATTGGAGTAAACTCTACTTTCAGGATATTCAGAAATACAGAAAGGAAAACAAGAAACCCCAAACTACAGTATATATTGTAATGGAAAGCAGGAATTTAAAACTGATAACTTCTTTCTCATCATACTGAGACCTGACCCTGACCTTGAATGCCAGCATTTCTTCTTACTCACAGTATTGCATCTTTCCACGTCTCCATTCCTCTCTGTCTGACCTACCTACTGTGGCAGGTCTCAGGGAAGGTTTAAATGGCTTTGCTTTGGTGCCTGGCCTAGGAGTAAACATTTCATACTCAAAAGCGACCACATAATTATTTGGTGGACTGGCTCTTAGGTTCCTTTGTGGAGATTGCAGGCCCTCACCAGGTCTAGGCTTGGTCCCAACTCACCGCTTATGTGCATGGTCCAGAGTCTGCCTAAGGCTGACCCCCAACCCAAGGGTCAAATTAAGAGTTTTACAAACACACGTGCACACATGCGCATACACAGGCCAAAAACGGGAAGTATGTAGCAAAATGTTCGTTGTGGTTATTTTGAGATTTAGCATTATGGATGATTTTTAAATTTATTTTATACTCATCACAGTAAGAATGTTTTGGTTGTCCAAATAAAATATATAAAAGAAAAAAATTAAACTTTAAAAGCTGCTAGTTTATGTTCATTAAGACTTACTTTAGCTCTTTAAAGAGCTGAGCAATACTTGCAAACATGTAAAATGGCAGGTGATTAAGACTATTGGGCTATGTAAATATTAGAGGGTAGGGAAGCTATAAATTGCACCCTCCTGCGCCTGGTACCTTGGCCTGAGAGTCCTTAACTGTTTGATAAGCATAATCCACAACCTTAAACTCTTATGTGAAAGAAATAACAATTAATAGCAAACAATAAAGGCAGTCAGCCTTCAGACTCCATTGCCCATGCACGTGAGGCCTGAAACAAAGCTGGGTACACCCAGCCCTGGCCAGACAGGATCCTTTGGGTGGTCCCTGTCCTCCTGATATGGATGGGCTAAGTTAGTGCTAGGAGGGAGATGGAGCCCCTCACACCGGTCACTGGAAGCACAGGGCGTCTTTCCCCTAAGCCCAGAGCTCTGGTCCAGGCTGCAGCAGCAGCCAGGCCCTTCCAGAGACCTGGTCACATCATGAGTGGTCCTAACTCTGTGCCCAGGAGATCAGATCCTTGCACAGATAAAGGAAAGCATGTTAGTGGCAAGTAAATAACTGTCTTTTTGGTCACATTTTGAAACAGCATTTGGATAATTAGTTCAATTTAAAAGTATGCAGGAAGATTATGTATTGTGTATTACATACTAAACTGGCTGTTTGGAGTTCCCAGGACTTTCAAACATTATTACATATTTTTAAACAGCTAGAATAATGCTCAAGTATTTTAAATGAGCTATTCACATTGTTACATGAGGCTACAGACTTCTACCATCTACTGTTACATACACAGAGCTCCATAGACTAACCTGATAGATTTCTATAAGGACCAGAATTTTAGAAGTTCTGTGTGTGTGTATGCTGGTTGAGTGTAGACTCGGAATTGAATGTCAGGATTCCAGATTTTGAATGTGAATAGCTGTTTTTATTTTACTTAAGAATTTTCATAGTCTTAAAGCATACTTAATATGCAATTCAGGTAGGCTTCCAGATGTTCTGTGACAACTGGAGCTGGAAGAAGTTTTCTGTAGGGGGAGTTGACCCCAAAGCCAGAAAGTTTCCATGGAGCCCTTAGTCTCTCTCTACTTTGGCACTCGTTACCATCTGCCTTAGAGCTGTTGTGCTGCAAAGGGCTGCATGTCAATGACTATATTTAATTAATTTGTCTAATATATCCCACCTTGTTCCAAAAAGATTTTGCAACAGCTTACCAAAATGCTATATGATTAGAGTTTGTTTTAAAAAGGAAATGGAGAAATCATGACAAAGGGGAAAATAAAGGTAGGAAACACAAGATAGAAGTTACAGAATAATATATAAAATTAATATTATAGGTTCTGTGTATTGGTTTAAGAGGTGGGATGATCGGTTATGAGTTTGTCTCTGAGCTTCCTGGTGGCCAGGGTAAAGAAAGAACATGGTCATTTGTATGGTTTAAATCAGTGTCTTTCAACCTTTTTTCATCTCATGGCACACTTGAACCTATAGTCAAACTTCTATGGCACACTTATGTTAATAAAAAAAAAAAGTTAAAAAAAAAAGAATATACTTCCTGTGTGTTGAATGTCATTTGAAAATAATTTAATTAATGATCTTTACAAATTTTCTCAGCACACCTAAGATCCTGTCATAGCACACCAGTGTGCTGTAGTACACCGGTTGAAAATCACTGGTTTAAATGTTCAGAAGATTGTGGCTGGGCACTGTGGCTCACGCCTGTAGTCTTAGCACTCTGGGAGGCTGAGGATTGCTTGAGCTCAGGAGTTTGACACCAGCCTGAGCAAGAGTGAGACCCTATCTCTACTAAAGATTAAAAAAAAAAAAATTGAGGCAGAAGGATCGCTAGAGCCCAAGAGTTTGAAGTTGTCGTAAGCTATGACGACGCCAGGGCACTCTACCCAGGACAAAGTGAGACTCTGTTTCAAGTAAGTAAGTACATAAATAAAAGTAAATGTTCAGAAGATTAAAACTAACTCAGAGAAATACAAATGTCCCTGGTACCAGGATCCAAGAAATGTTTGTATTTTAGATCCTCATAGAGAAAGAGAGAGAGAAAGATCCATTGTGATATAGCCAGATGCATCCTTCAGGTTATGCTTGGTTTCATAACCATTTCCCCGTAACATCTTTCCAGGCAGGGCAATGGCAATAGATAATTTAGAAATCTGTTCTTCAGTGATATCCTAGGTCATTTCCTTCTGGGTCTGAGTGACTTGGTCTGAGGTAGGGCTGCAGAGTCTGTAGTTCCAAAATCTCTAGGAAATTCCATTGCACAGACAGGCTGATGCGTAACTAAGCCAGTGAGTGGTCAGGGCTAGAAATGTTGAGTTGGGGAATCATTGGTAAACGGGGTATAAGGAGGACCAAGAACCTGAGAGGTATAGCTCACTGATGAAGTGAGCCTAGAAAAGAAGGAGAGGATGAATGAGCTGAAAAGACAGAGAAGAAGAGACCCGGGCACAGTCCCATAGCAAACCCTTCAAGTTCTTCTTAACCCCTTTCACAATACATAGTCTAGAAGCAGCAGCAACAGAATTTGGTAGAGCACATTAAATATATCTTTGAATTGGATAACTTTTTTTTGTTTTTTTTTTATTGTTGGAGATTCATAGAGGGTACAATAAGCCAGTTACACTCATTACAATTGTTAGGTAAAGTCCCTCTTGCAATCATGTCTTGCCCCCATAAAGTGTGACACACACTAAGGCCCCACCCCCCTTAACAGTTATATTTTTCTTTGCTGAAAACAAGTTGCATGCATTTTTTTTTTAAAAAACGATATGATTTAGTAAATGTTTTCAGGGGCTTCAGTGGTCCTGGCTGAATGGTGTCACAATAGCTACCATTTATTAACCTTGCCTGTTGTGTTCCAGGTGTGGAGCTTGATTCCCTCCTTCCCTCCCTCCCTCCCCAAGCAGTGGCCACAGTGATGTCGTGATGCGACTCTAAACCCCATTTATCCTGGCTCATGTGTGTTTGTATCTATCCGCAGATGTTCTAATTTTCAATCAAGGATGAATGATCATTCCCTGTTTCATTGTGTTGTCTGCTTTAAAAAATTGGGAAAACTGTGAAGGCTGTGTTGTGTCATTAGGACGTGATCCTCAATGTTTGGTGAACACACTCCCCATCGGCTCTGCGTCAGTGTGTACGCTGAGGAGATGTCGCCCCTTCATGAGTGCTCAAGGGTCCCCTTACAAGTCATTTCTCCTTGTGCTGAGGTTAAAGTCTGCTGGATGTTGTGGACCACACCAGTCTCACACAAGGACCACAACCAGAAATCAGTTCAAGTCTTTCTTTCAAACTTTTTATGGGGAAAACTCACCTGGTGAGGAAGCCCAGAGGGGATTTTTTTGAGAGATTTTCTAATCTGGCCTCTTTTCTGCAGTATCGGATTATGCACAAATTGGTATTTCCAGATGGTAATTAGTTCTGTTCTTAAAAGTTTTCCCTAGAGGATAATTTGGCTATTTTCTTCAATAGTATGTTTCAGCCTAAATTTCTGGGAGGAATTTCTTCCTGCTCTCTAATTTGAACATCTTCTGGTTTAAATACAACTTCCTTTCCTTATTGCTGTCCTCTAAGAAGAGGAACACAAATAAGAAAACAGCTGAATGGGTCCATTCACGGTATCTTATGATAACACTGTGGAAATGTCACCTTCCCATCAAACACACAGGGTCTCCTGGGAAGATGGTGGGACTCGGCCTCTCTCAATGGAATGGAATTGTGTCCATGCGTCAAATGAATCACAGAGGAGTGGGTGATGGTGACCCACTCCTGACTCACTTGTGTCAAGGGACCCCCTCCTTTTGCCCTAGCCCTGGGACCCCCACCACCACCTGTCCGAGGAGTGTCCAGGGAGGGATTTATTTTCCGGCTAAACAATGGAATGTTTCTCTGCTCAATAATTGGTTTATACAGAGATTGAACCTTTGGTGTCACAGTCATTGTCTCTCTTTTTTTTTTTTTCTACTGAGTTAACCTGCCGCTCACAGAAAATAACCTGTTTTTTGTAACGACCGGGGCTGAAATGAATATCTTCAGGGATCTAAACTATGCTGCTTTTTATAGGCTCTAATTCTTTAAAAAGTAGACCCTCAGAGGTCCCACCTGCTCAGGCTCCCATTGGCAGGGTATCAAACTGTCATCTCATAGCCAGATTTTCTCTGAATAATGAATGAGCCAGTGTCAAGTGAGTCAGGAGTAGAAATCAATAAGGCTAAATTCCACCAGGAAGAGGCGGCCTTGCAGCGGGATGATAGAGAACGTCCCGGCCAGTGGGTGCCAAACACAGCCATGCACATCCCTACACTGTCACAGGTGGGGGGAACCACAAAAGGAAGCCTGTGACTCGGGAAGAGTCATACGTGAGGCAGTGGAGCCTGAGGACACGCCTGTGCTCATCTGGAACAAGCCGACGTTCAGCTTCTTCCCAGCTGGTGCAGTAATGGCTTGATGCACAGATCTCCTGGGAGCCAAGCGCCAGACGTCTTCATAAATCATATGTTTGCAGCTGTGTGACCAAAATAGATGTCCACACAGCCTGTGTGTCCTGGCCTCGTGGAAAGTCTCAAGACTGTGAGAACCATTTCCTGTGCAGACCTGTCCGGCAGCTGTCTGTCCGGCAGCCATCTGTCCGGCCTGCCTCTCCCCTTTGATCCCCAGTGCCATAATCTTACTGATTTTGACTTGAGGGAACTTGAGGCACAGATATGGAGAGCCTTTTTTATGCCAGTTGTTCTATGAACATCCCTTTGAAAATGACTACAAGTGTCCTTAAAGGAGGCAGGGCAGCGTGAGGATGGATGGCAGCAGGGCAGGGCTGCACCCTCCGTTCGGGCGTGTCCCCCCTCCAGATGCCCTGTGAACCTCTGGTTCTCCCCAGGAGGGCTTCTGGTTCCTCAGGTGCCCTGGGGCTTTTTTCTTTTCTTTGGAAAGTCTGAGAACCACTTGAGACTGGTTCTAGAAGGGTGGTGGGAGGGGGCTGCCTGCAAAGTGGCACTCCTGCTTTTTATTCTCATAAAGAATATGAGAATATTCTTCTTTTGTTGTGAGGTCAGTGACAGAGTGCCCAGTGCTACCTCCTTGAAGGTCAGTTGTGCCAACCTCTGAGCCAGGTGCCAGGCCTCACGAATGGTTTAGCTGGAATCCTATTTAGAATGTTCTGCAGGGTACTATGAGACGGGCAGTGGCCCAGGAGCCAGGACTCGGGTTTGGTCTTTCTGCACCATGCTTACCTGGTCAAACAGAAGACGTGGACGGATTGCGGCTGCTCTGTGGGCCTCAGTCCTCACCAGAGTGAGAGTGATGTGAGGTCATTTCTGAAGATCCTGTCAGCCGCTGGCATTCTGTGTTTGACGAAGCAGACTTCCGTCACAGGACTTTCTGTGCTCAATTTTTCTTGCTATTCCCAGAACCTCATATGCCATGTCTGACTCCTGGTGAACCAAAGCTTGTTGCATGAATGAGTGAGTGAATGGATGAGTGAATGAATACAGACCAGCAGTAACTCCACTTGGTAGGCAGCGTGTGCCTGATTTGAATACAGAGAACCTGGCCTCCTAGTGTTCGAGTCACATCCACACAGTTGGAGATAGGGGCACCAATTGAAACACTTCATTTGTAGAACTGAGACCAGAAAGTGGCAACATAGGCTCGTGACTGGTGCAGAAAGAAGTGTGAATGTGTGAGTTTCCTCAAAAAAGACATTTAACAGTGCGCTGTACCCTTAGCGTGCTCAGCCTTCAGAAGAGCTCGCTGGTGCCGCCCTGGCCTCTGGGAACTTAGCCTCTAGGATTGTGTCCTGCTGCAGGTGCATCCTGTACAGTCCACGTGGGGGAATAAAAAAAGCTCTAAATCGATACACCAGTGTCCTTGGAGCACTTAGCTTTCCTACAGATCCCTGCTAAGTGCCTCTAAGTGCATGGTTAGTGGTGGGGCAGAGCAACAGAAGGTCTATGCTTAGAGGGTGTGGTCAGAAAGGCTCTGGGTCTGACGGGAGGGGCAAGGTAGGTCTTCTCAGGACTCCTGGAGGACCTTGTGGAGGAGACCTGTGTCCAGAAGCAGAATTTGTAGGAGATCCCACCAGGTAGAGGGCACGGACTGATAGCCTGAGGGGTAGACCAGGCACACTAGTGAATAGACAGGTTTGGTTTATTGTACAGAATGATTTTGAAAGTTTGAATTAATTGCCAGAGTTTAAGTATCAGGAAATTTCACAACAATATCTGGATTTCTGGCTTCTTTTGACAACTGGGAGCTGCCTTGCTGCAGTCAGCAAGTGGCCAGACCTGGGCAGCCACACTCCATGCCACCCAGGCACCCAGCTCCCCCACCTCCCTGCTACCCCTCCCCTACTCCACCCAGGCATTTGAGTTGAGGCCCTGGTTAGGGAGGGAGCCACCTTACTGAGCTCCTGTTGGGGAAATGTTTCAGGTTTGGACAATTCAAGCAGCCATGCAGGATAAGATGGTGGTGATGGTGCAGCTAAAACACACAAAACTGCCCACTACATGCAGACCCCTTCTAAGCGCTCTCCTTGCTTTAACTCATTCATTCCATGAGCACCTGCAAGAGCAGGGCTGTTAGGATCTTGCTGTAATGATGAGGAAATGGAAGCACAGTTTTCATAGAGAAGTAACTGCCCCATGTCATGTAGTTAGCATGTGACAGAGCTAGGATTTGCACCCAATAGGGCCAGCTGCAGGACCCATGTTCTTGACCAGGGATAAACAGATAACAGTCACAGAGCACTGAGGCAGGTCAGTGACCACACTGGGTGCCTTATGTGGGCCATTGTTGTAGATTCTTGCTATAGCCATGGGAGCAAATGCCATGTGCAGACGAGGAAAGGAGGCTTGGACAGGCTAAGGGTTTGCCTAGGGACACAGCTGGAGTCCTGGGAGATTTCTAGGAGGAAATTGGGGACTTGGAAAATATAATAACTAGTGAGAGGGGTAGAGTGCAAAGGAGGAGGAGGGACAGATTTTTTTAGAAGGTCCTAATAGTCAAGAAATAGTCCCCCTTTTTTTGAAAGAAGGTGGTTTTCTTCTGTTAATTTGGCATGTTTTCTTGGTGCTCTAGTGCAAAGGAATTAGCTCCCACTAGCCAAATGTTTACCTTAAATGACCCTGGAAATAAAATAAAATCTGATCTATTCTTTGCTTGCAAATGAGGTTTAGCCCAGTCTGTGTAATAGGAAAGAGCTGTTTGATATCCCATGTGGGCAGCTTCACAGCAGACAGTAGGGACCAAGCCTAATGGGGTGGTGAAAACTTGAACAAAGGCTCTACCTTGAAGCACTGCAAAGATGTACTGGCCCTGGGCAGCTTTCCCTGGGGAGCTTCTTGAGTTCAGGCTTCTAGAACCTTCATGCCTTGCAGCAAAGGCCATATCCCAGCCAGAGGCTCTTTTCTGCAATGCCGGTGAATGAGGCAAGAGCACTTCCAAATGCAGCCTCTCTCCGCTTTTGGTCCCCCCACCCCCAGGCGCAGGCCATCTTGCATTCTGGCCTTGATGAGCATTGACAACCTGGGGCAGGAGGGGAGCCATTTATAGCCAAACTGTGGAAGCTGCACACTAGCTGACAGGAGGCATCACATTCTTCTCCCTGGTATGGTCCACCGAGATCAGAGCAGAGACAAAACACCAGACGCTTCGTGTCTTTGACAACCCCCTTCCAAGCTCTCTGTCTGACCTTGTCTCCCGCCTCTCTGTAAAGTGACTGCCCTCTCCAGGTAAATTGTTTGGTTCCCACAGTCTTAAATGTACCCACCCTTTGGGACAGTACCTGCACCACGGTATTTTCCAAATGTTCAATTGAAAACCATGCAAGTTTTACATCCTCTTTCATGTTATTTCAGTGTTTTCTTGTAATACAACAGATTTTTTTGCTTACATTTAACTCTTTATCCCCTAACTTTCATGTAAAACTGAGGCCCAGGTAAAATACACTGTTTTTATCTTTGCTCCCCAGGTATCTTCACACACCTCAAGGATAGTGTGTGACCCACTTTCAGAAGTTCATGTGATAAAAGGAATCCTAGCTCGATAGTCTGGCTTTGACTTATAGTTTATGAAGTGTAAGCTGAGTAACCTTTGCCAAATTAATCTGTTTCCTCATCTGTTACATGGGCATAAAAATCTCTACTTTGTAGGGCAGTCATTGTGAGTATTTAAGATGAACTTTTTAAATGGCTAAATATATAAATGGCACCTGGTAGGCACTCAATAAATGGCTGTTAATTCAAGATACATTTCTTCCAAAGAACTTTCCCTGACTATTCTGACTGAACCCCACTATCTGAAGTTTTAGCGACTATATCACAAAGCTACTCTATGCCTTTGAATTATTTAACTTCAGGTTTGTTGTGTAACTGTGGTTTTTTTTCATAATGTTGTCTCATTATAAATGCTTTGAGGTTATGGACCACATGTAAAGACTACCTTGCATTTCCCATAGCACCTCACTGGCATTCTGTAAGTATGCTATTTGTGTATAAAAATGATTTCATGGCCC
Organism: Nycticebus coucang; assembly: GCF_027406575.1. Classification (NCBI taxonomy): domain Eukaryota; kingdom Metazoa; phylum Chordata; class Mammalia; order Primates; family Lorisidae; genus Nycticebus; species Nycticebus coucang. The sequence continues at coordinate 95,018,068 of NC_069788.1, forward strand.
CAAAGCAGCATGTTGATTACAGTACAAAGAAAAAAAAATTTTACATGAATAAATATTGTACAAAGGAGATCTTCTTTGTATAAAAGGAAAATAGGACATCTTTAAGTACTTGATTAGCTCTGAGCACTCTAATATTTGGAGAGCCCACCCTAAGTCAGTATGCTAACTGAAGAATACCCACATTTCACATTAAAGACCATTATACGCAAGCTGTGTAAGAGTTGATCTTGATTGGTTAACATATATTATGTTTATAGACATTTAACTAAGCATTTCCTTCAGATGTGTAAGGTGCCTTTGGAGTGAGTTTTGGTTTTGGTCTCGTGTTTTCAGAAACTTTGGAAGGATTGGAAGCCTAAGTACTAGAATTAGAGGACGTCATGGATCAGACAGTTCCGAGAAGGATTGCAGGCAGAGGGTGGGTTTTATGAGTCAGATCAGATAAGCTATGCTGTATTCCAGAACCAGTCCTTAGCAGGTGTGCCATGGCTGGAGGAGCCATCTGGAAAATGTAGGATTTAGTAGGAAGAAGATTGGAAGCTGAATAAGTAGGAAATGGTGAGTTCTATTAATATGTCACCCGTGGTTCCTGAGTAGGAGCATTTTGTTAGGGGAAAAAAAAGAGCTTAAAACAAATCCAACTCTTTCAAATCCTAATCTTTTCCTTCAGATATTTCTCAGTCAGGATTTTTTTGTTTTTCAGTCATTACCATGGAACATAATATGAGTTTGGGGACAACAGAGGTGAATTCTTCTTGACCATTTTCTCTGGCCCTGGCAGAATAATTCAGTTTCCAGTTCCTCATTCGGAAGATGTGAGAGTTGGTCTAGGAGACAGCAAAGGCTGCTTTCCTTTTAAACGACAGGTGTTTTAAGGATTCTCCCAAAATTGTTTCATCACTGTCACCGGGTAAATTAGGATTAGACATTTTCTTGTGTTTATATACAACTTTGAAAAACAAAAACTCTCAGTCATGTTCAGTTGAATTAATTCAGGGATTAGTATACTTTTTCTAGAAAGAACCAGATAGTAAATATTGTAGACTGATAGTAAATATTGTAGGCCTGTATTACTGATAGTAAATATTGTAGGCCACACTATGGAGTCAGAGCAGTCACAGGTAGCATGCGAACTAATGCACTTGGCTATGTCCCAAAGATTTTTATCCATGGAGATTGAAATTTGAATTTATTTTTCTTCTGAATATTTTTTCAATAATTAAAAAATGTGCAGACCATTGTTAGCTCTTGGCGCACACAAAACAGGCAGACTCAGCCCATGGGCTGTATGTAGTTTGCAGGCTCCTTCTCTCCAGCTGTAGGATTTTATCCAAGTCCCTGTTGTAGCCCTATACACCATTGTCTTTTATGGCATTGTCCTATCACTGACTTTGTGTCTGTTTCTCCTGAATGCACAGGGACTACAAGACCTTCTTCTCCAGCCGCAGTCCCTGGTGTATAATAGTGCTTGCTGCATGCTTGCCAAATGAATGGTACAGCAATTATCCCACTTGCAGGATAACTGTGTCTACATGAAAAATTTGGAGGCTATTGTTTCATTCCTAGCATGCGGCATCTGTTTGAATAGATCCTTACTGGAAGGAATGCCTCTATGCCTCACAGTGTCCGCCTTGCTGAGTTGCCCTCTCAGCACGTCAAGGGCTGCAATGCTTATAAATAACTTCTCCTTACCTGACAGCCACTGGCTCTAAGTATTACTCAGCTAAGGAGTTCTGTCTGCTTGGGAGTGTGAATAAGTGAAGACTGTCAGATGAAAGGGAATAAGGCTTTGGAAAAGAGGATGGAGGAGACACAGGTAGGGCAACAACAGAGGCCAGTCCTGCTACAGGTGGTCTGTAAATACACTGTGTAGTTCCACGGGAATTTCTAGAACATTCCACCCCACTGTTGGCAAGCTTTAGAGAGTACAGCGTATCTGTTGAGTTGGGACTCTCAGAGATGCATTTGAATGAGTCCCTGAAATACTTATTTTATTCGTTGTTTATAATTTTAAGGCGAGAGCTTTCTTTGTAATTTCAATTAAGGAATGATGTTTGGTATTCAAGTAGGTTGGTGTTTGCTCTGGCTTTCCCTTTCCCGTGAGAGAGGTGCGAGGTACTCAGGGATGATAACCGTGCCCAGAGTTGTATCGTGGAGGATATAATGCCAGCATACACAAAGAAGAAATTACAACCATTTACTTGTGTATTATTTTCTCAATTTGAAGCACTTGAATTCCAGAGCTCTTAAATCAAGAGGTTGAGTTCCTGTCATTTTTAAGTATTCCACTTGAATAAGCTGTTTAAACCATTAGAAGGGCTTTTTTAAAAAATTCACCCATTTCTGGGATCATTTGCTCTTGAGATTTACTTAATTGAAGTTTTTGCCTTTTCATTTTACTTCAAATCAAAATCATTTCTATAGTAAAGGAAGTTTTCATTGTATTCCTTTGGGTAGAGTAGATTTCATACCCTAGCCTGTTCCCTACCAGGTGAAAGCAGGCAGCCGTCTACACACCTCACATGGCAACAGCGCACATAGCCCTGTACTTATCTTTTCTTCCAGAAGAAATCCTTACACTCTGACTTTTCCCCCCAGGGCTTCATATCTGTAAATACAGCAGCTTCTGTGTTTTCAGGGTCTCAGGCCCACATCAGCTCAAAGCTGAATTTAACTAAAACCAGCAATCGGGGAAGTGGGGGTGGGAGAATGACTTCCAACAATGAAGTCACAAGATTCTTCTGCTGGACATTTATTACAAATCATCTTCTGCCAGTGAAAAGCAAAACAATAACTAAGTGAGAAACAGCAGTGAGAAAGTAATGAGGGCTTTGGCTTGTGGAATTCTATAACGTGTTGGGAGGCAAACAAGAAGAGAAGCAGACAAGCCCAGCTCGGTGCTGGAAGGAGGAATAAAGCAAGGTGGGGATAGAATGATGAGGCCGGGTGGGGGTTGCAACTTTAGGTAAAGTGGTCAGGGAAGGCCTTTCAGAAGAATTGCTACAGAGACCTCAGTGACGAGAAGGTGCCCATCAGGCTACTATGAAGAGGACGAGCTTTCTAGACAGAGGACAAGTACAAAGACCCTGTGGTAGGAACAGACCTGGCTTGTTGAAAGAAGCCAAAAGTTAGAGGAATGAACAAGACAAAAGCTGGTAGGAGAGGAGTTGGGAGCGGCACACAGAGGCCTAAGTCGTGAAAAAGAGACTGCGTTTCATTTTGATTGTTGGGGGAAACCATTGGAAGTCTTTGACGAGGAGCAAGACTTAAACTGGTCTACTTTTTGTAAAGATTAGTCTAGTGGGTAGAGAACAGAGGAGACAGGCAGAGAGATAGACTGGGGGTGTAAGTGGAATCCAGTCACAAGGCTCTTATCGTAACCTAGATGAGGATGAGGGTGGTTTGACCAGGCCTGTGCTGGTAGAGATGATGAGACTTGCTTGTTTACCAACCTCTCAGAGAATAGAGACCTTGCCTCTGCATCTTTTCTTGTCCCCACCATAATTCTGGCCTATAGTAGAAGTATATTGAATTTTCTGTTTAATTGAGCCTAGAAGTAAGATCACATCTGATATCTTCTGCTAATCCTTCCCTGGCCTCTCAGCTCTCCTGAAAACCAGTTTATTGTTTGAAGTTTTCTTATTTGCCAGGTTGGGCTGTGTAATAATCTCTTCAACTGGTTTTGAGCTAGGGATGAGGAACAGAGGTTAATAAAAAAGGATAACCTTTATGTTTTATTATAATAATCACACTTAAGCTTTGTGAAGTACTTTGCAATTTACAGAAATTATTTTATTTGCATCACTGTTTTTGCAATAGAAAAATCTTGGAAAGTGATGAGATGGGTGGACGGAAGGGTAGACAGATGGACTAACTTTTGGGTGGGTGGACTATTGGGTGGGTGGATGATTGATGAAAGACAGGGAGGGAAGACACTGTCTCTCCTCTACTCCCAAATTGAAGATGTGAGTTAGAGAGGGCTTATTATTCATTTAGTTTGATTTTCTCACTAATCCAGATCGGAGCCTTTCCGACCAGGTCATACTGTATCTTTTCCTTAGCCTTACAGCTCCATCCCCCAAAGAGTATAAGAAAGGAGGTGAGGGGCTAGGACAAGATTCTCTGCCCACCCTGTGTAATGGTCCTTCATTGTGGCTGTCAGAACACTGAGCATCTCAAACCCATTGTTTTGCTAGGAGGGACCTCAAGTTGAGGTGTGCTCTTTGTAGGCTTTGGACCTACTATGGTGCCGACACCCAGGCATGGAGGAAATATGCTGTAGGAAAGTAGATCGTTGAACTTAAAAGGTATAAGACATTTAAAACGTAAACAACAGTTCTCAGCTTTCATCCTCTGCTGTGATGATGGTGTAATGAGAAAGGCTATTGACGTGGGGGTTGGCGAAAATGATGATAAGAGTTTTAGGAAGATGTCATTCACAAGCCCACGTACTATAGACTTCCCTATTTAAAGCGTTCAGTTCGTAGTTTTTTTTTTTTTTTTGGTGTAGTCACAGAACTGTACAACCATTACCACAATTTTAGAATACTTTCATCATCCCAAAAATAAAAACAAAACCCTACACCCTTTAGCTATACCCTTCCTCCTACTTATTTGATCAAGTTTGCAAGGTATGGACCTGTTGGAATGTAAGCTCTGAGTCTAAATACTGAGAGAGAGCGCAAGGGTATGGGGGTGGGATACTGGCCTACTCAGCCCTCCCCCTGCCAGGTAGCCTCAAAAGTTATAGAGCACTTATAGAGCACACTCCGAAAAGGCTCTACTTTTTTGGAGAAGGAAGAAAAATGTGAATTAATGAAGAATTCTATCATTATGTCTGTCACCTGAAAAATTTCTTCTTTCTCACTGAACCATTTTTTCCAAATGGTGGTCCTGGTGAGTGGAATGGCTTCTTCTCCACCATATTTCACAAACGGTTTATAACCCTTCGGCTGAGGAGCTATAAATAAGAGGGAGAAATGTGTACTACAAGAAACATGCGGTTAAGGAAAAGGAAACTGGAGAAACCAAGCTCCTGTCTCTTTCTCTTTCTTTTTTTCTTTCTTTCCAATGCCTTTTTGAAAGCACAAAAAGGCCGAGAAATTTAGAAATACATAGTAAAACGTGGTTTCCCATTTTCAAACAAAGAAAACATTTCTTGTTCTGGGGTATTTTGTGCCCAGAAACACTTCCTTGCTATTTGAAGTTTCACCTGCTTGGTCTGTAGAGCCATGCAGCATGACAAAGGTAGATGCCCATTAAAGAGTGATGCCCATGAGTGTATGCCTGATTTCTGCACGTGCCTCCAAAAACACGTCTATTTGCTCATCATACTTTATTTCCCCCACGTCTTCGTTTGTGTTCTAGCATTCCTTTGCTGTAGAAAAAACTTTTAAAAACCATAACAGGTTATCCGGTCCTGCCGCTGCCTTCAGATTAACTTTGCTAATTGTAACTTCACTTTGCTCATCTGTAAAATTGATTTAGCAACACGCACTGTGCACTTCCCTCCACACAACAGTATAGATGTTTGTTATCTTCCCATCACATCCCTGCAAGAAGAGCTCTTTGGGCAGAGTCTTTCTTCTTTGCTCTACGTCCCTGGCATTTAGAATAGTGCTTGGCATGGGGTAGATTGTTGGTTAATACGAGTTGAAGGAAATGGATGGATAGGCACTCTCAGTGCAGAGAGCAGGTTGAACCTAGATGATTCTTAAGGACCCTTTTAGCATTAACATTACCCCATCCTCACCACAGCCTCTCTCCACAAACTGTTCTGACGCATTTTTTTAGGTGTACAAAGGATAACTGGATTTTCACATGCCCTGATCTTAAATTTTTGTGTTTCCCTTCTCTGTAATCTTAAGAAGAAAGTTAAGCAGGGAGAAGCTTCATTCTTATAGCTATAAGAAGACAAGGTAAGTGGTTTTCTTTATTCTCCTTTGAAGTGAAATTCTTATGCATATCTTACCCTGAAGGGCAAATTTCTTTTTGTATGTGTATTTTAGCTTACATATTACCACATGCCCAGAGCCTATAGGAAATCAGACAACAGACCTAGAGAAAGTCTAATAGGTTTGCCTTTTAATACTCTTCGCACTTCGCAAGGTTTTCGTGACAGTCGGTAGGTGAACGCTGAGCAAATTTGGCCGCAGGCAGATTCCTGTGTCTCTTTGCTTACTGCAGACACAATAGAGGGGCTTGTAGATGACATTTGTAGGTATGCATTAGACAGGGGGAAATATTTGAAGACTCCTGGATTATTTTGGGAACTTGCCTAGGGTTGCATTTGTATTATGAGGTCAGATTTAAAGCCAGGAAAATCCAATCCCAATATATTATATTTATGTCTGAGGAAATATTTTATCTTTTGCAGGAACTTGATGTCATTTTGCTTGGTTTCTTAGGGGTGATTTTGCCTCCGTTCTTTTCTGTACATGAAAGATTTCTACATACCTCATGTTAAGATTAAATGCATGTCTTGACTAGTTGAGTATGAGTCGGATCTTGGAGGCTTGTTTGTTTATTATAACGCTTTCCTCTGAGCATCCATTAGCATCAGTGCATTGAGATTTTCTTATGTTGCCAGGGCTGAATATAGCATTTTATTGTTTTTGTTCTCCTGTGAGATGGAGCTTAGGGGAGCCCTTATGTGAACTGATGCATCCCAGAGAGAGTACTCACGTGGTTTCATTGGCGGCTGCAAAGCTAAGGCAGCTATATTTAGATTCTTCCTTCCGAGTTACCAGGTGCCCGTTCAGGGTGCTCCCTCACCTCCACGGGTCATGGAACATGGTGAAAATAGGATTGTTGAGGTAATTTTCTGAAGCAGTGTTATTGTGGTTGGCATTGATCATTTGCTACTTCAATTTTATCCCATGATGTCAGATTTAGTGTATTTACCTGACGAAGAAGGAAAATAAATCCTGTCAGGGAAAAAAAAGTGCAGTATTATTATGTGTTCACAAAGTTGTCCTGTGGCCTCATCGGCGATCATCTAGCATGCATTCTTTATAAAACAACACAATAAGACTAATGCGCAGAGGTCATGGGTTGTCTCTAAGTAGGTTAAAAATTGTTGCTATCTTCCCCACCCTCCTTACAAGAGGCTATTTATAATACAATGCGGGTGTTTGTGCTGCTTGCAACGGGCGCATCCTGAATGAAGAATTAGCTCTTTAAAAAGAACATTAAAAATAAAACTCATGTTGTAAAAATCTGACCTAGACAGCCAAAAGAGATTGCGGCTGTTGTAAATGGCTTCTCCTTTCCCAAGGTTGTTGAGATACTTCCTCTTGGTCCTGAGAAACAGTAGAACCTCCATAGTTGACCACTTCCCGACATGGACCACCTCTTTAAGTTGGCCTAATTTTCATAGACCAGACACGCACCACATGTAGGTATCAGTACCGTAGGCCTAATTCCTTACGTTGACCACCTCCGTATATTGACAGTTTGTTACAGACACTTGGCTGGTCAACTGATAGAAGTTCTGTATTTTGATGTGGCATCTGGTTTTGCTTTTTTTTTTTTTAATTAAATGTTCTAGCCATGAATATATATGCATACTTAATCATTTGGCAGGCTTTTTGAGGCTATGTGGTCTCACCCTCCTAGGAGGGAGGGTTGGTCTTCTCTGCTGCCAAAGTGGCCCCCCCTGCTTCCTGCTTGGGCCATTTCACTTCCGGCTCCCATCAGGGGGCAGCACCAGTGGAAGAAACCCTGGAGTAAAGAAAGTATACATTATACCTTAATAAAGCTGTTAAAAAATAAAAACACCCTGATTAATGGACCATGTCACAATTATGTGAATATTCTAAGTGGTTTTTAAAAATAGCTCTTTCACTACAGAGCTATTTGGTTTGGTATATGTATTTCTTAGATTGTTTTTATTATCTTTGTGCATAGCCTTGATAGGAAAACGTGGAACTCTCTTATCATAATCCGTGCAGTATTTAGATTGGATACACTTCTTCCTCCCCTTGCCTTGATTTCCTGCTTTTCTCCTTTGCCTTTTCCTGGTACTCACGTATCAAGTCTCGGATATTTTCCTGGTGTAATTGTTGATTAAGTGCTGCATATCCCATGATGATTATGAGAAGATTACTGTATTCAGCTTTTAATCTTGTGAGTGTCAAATATTTTACTTTAATGGTATCTTTATTATTATATTATTCATAGCTCTTTCAGTTTGAGTAATGCAATCAGGCAAAATAAAGGTAATGCCACGAATTCAGTATTTTTATAATAATCCTTTGTCTTAAAATAGAAAGTGCTATCTGGGTGGCACCTGTGGCTCAAAGGAGTAGGGCGCTGGCCCCATATACTGGAGGTGGCGGGTTCAAACCGGCCCCAGCCAAAAACTGCACCCAAAAAAAAAAAAAAAAAGGAAATTGCTATCTGCAGGCCATTCTCAAATGCTGATAGAAAGCTGTACAGATGGGATTAGGACTGTTTTAGGCCTCTTTGGTTGCAAGTAACAGAGAGCAACTAGCTTAAAAGAAATATATATATAATTTAGAGAGAGAGGGAAGGGACCTATTGAAGGCAGTGCTGAAGGTCTCTCAGGACCCTTAGGCTGGGCCTGTAGCTAGAGATCATTAAGACTAAGAACCAGAAGGCTGCCAAGGCTGCAGGCACTGCTGGTGCCTTCTCTCTGCCCCTTCCTGTGTGTCCTCTTTGTTTTCTCTAACACCATGCACAGAATGGCTTAGTTCAAGCTTATATTATTCTCTGTGGAAGAGAGTAGCCCTGGTGGGCTTACTGTCTCTCAGGTCTAGTGCCCAGTTCTCAGGACTGATGGAAATTGTAATTATAGTCCCTGAAGTCGTGTGAATACCCTGGTCTAGTCACCTTGTCCAGGAGACATGGTGACCATCAGGCACAGTGGCTCACATCTGTAATCCTAGCACTTGGGAGGCCTAGGCAGGTGGATTGCCTGGGCTCATGGGTTTGAGACCAGCCTGACCCAGAGTGAGACCTCATCTCTAAAAATAGCCAGGTATTATGGCGGGCGCCTGTAGTCCCAGCTACTGGAAGAGTTTGACGTTGCTGTGAGCTATGATGCCACAGCCTTCTAGCAAGGGTGACAAAATGAAACTCTGTCTCAAAAAAAAAAAAAAAAAACATGATGACCCAGCGCTCTCCCCTTGTGTGTGGGGGGGAAGGGGCAGCTCCCCCTTCATAGCTTACTGTGAATGGAGCGGACACCCCCAATAGGGCTGTATTTGTCTATTCTTGCAAGGGGGACAGAGACTCTGACTTCTCATCTGGTTTTCAGTGATAACTTCTCACTTTTCTCCAGGTTTCCACATGACTTCTCCCTAAGGCAAGAGTGTGGGATTCTGAAGAAAATCCCCCCCAAAACTATTTATAGTCAATGGCCGCTTGCTTAGTGTGATAAAAGGAATCATTGGTGTGAATACCTTCACTTACTGTTTCTACAGAACCAGTAGACTTTCTGGTTCATTCCTTAGGCATTGATGTCTCTGCTTGACTCATGAGGAAGCTGAGGACAGGAGGTAAATGCATCCCCTGATGTCTCACAGCCAGAAAGCAGAGAGCTGGGTTAATTGGCTGAGTCCAAAATGCAGAGCCCACTTCTGTCTGACTCCTTCAGCCACCATGGTAGGCTTGGTTTGCATTTCTACAAACTCAGGGCAGCTCCCTCAGGGCTGTGTGCATAGAGTGTAAGTGGTTAGTAGGGAAGTGGCTGAGTAGAAATTGAAAAATGTGATAGGAATCAGTCACAGACTGTGTCATATTTGTACACAGTCATGAGGACTTAAGCATGGCATGAGCTATTTGTGCAGAAAACTAAAGTCCATCTAAACATTTAATTGGACAGGGAGCCACTAGGCCATCGAGGAGCAATGCCATTGTACCACTTTGGGTAGAACTTGTCAGAGGGACAGAGTTCTCTCTGGCTCAGCTGCTGTCATCTGCAATGTCAGTGATGTGGGTGGGCGCTAATTGGAAAATTGAGGCTTATCAGAGTCACTGCTAACTAACAAAATCACGGCGCCAGGGAAATCGGTGCAATTTTTCCCAGAGTGATTATTGTGGGTGGCAAGTATTGAGTGAGGCGTAGAGAGAAGAAAATCAAACTGTCTACACAGTTGCAGCAGCAGGGGAGAGAGTGCTGGGTGAGAGCTGGAGTCAGGGAGCCAGGCCCAGCCCTCCCTTGGCAATCTGTGGGATCCCAGGTAGGTTGCTGCACTTCACTTCTCAGGCCCTTTCTCCTTGTCTTTTTAACGTGTTGTTTGTCAAAAACGTACTAAAAATCAAAAAATACCCAAAAAGTAGTGAAAAGTAAATTATTCTCCTATCAAAGAAATACAGTGCCCTAGCTCCCCTCCCCAGAGGGAACCACCATGACCAGTTTCTTATGTATCATTTGATAGCCAAGGCCTTTACCCAGCTGGGGGTGGGCAGCTCTGCATATTACCCAGATGGGCTCACAACATGTGCTTTATTCTGCCCCTTGTTTTTAAATCATAAAGATAGTTTTGTGTCTGTGCATGCGGATTGTGCACGCACCCTCGTTATCCGCTCCAGAGTATTTCACCGTATGGATATACCTTATGTATTAAAGCAGCCCCTGGTGACGGATATTACGCAGTGTCAGGGTGGGTGAACACTGTCCTGAGTGTCTTTGCACAAGTGTCTTCACTAGCCTCCTTGGGTAAAAAGTGCTGCTTTGTTGTTATTTCCTTAACTGAGCGTGTTTGAAGGCCACTGGATGTTTCTTCTGTTCATACCCTATGATCTTTTTTTTCCTATTGAGTTGCTCTTTTTCTCACTGCATCTCATTTTCCAAAGAGATAATGATTCAAGTGCTGGTCTGTTCTGCTTTCCCATTTACGGAGATGTTTTCTGAGAACCATCGTGTGTCCATGGAGAAGCCAGGGTACCCTGCGGGAAAAGGCCTTGCACCAGCGGCAGAGGTGGGCTCAGCATACCTCTTCCTCTTCTCCGGGTTGTTGAGGTGGGGCCATACCATGTTCCTCAACAAGCCTCTCGCTGTACTTAGTGAAAGGAAATGTTTGCACTCTACACAGCGGGGGCAGCCAATTTTTGCCAGATGAACAAAAGGGAGAACGTGGCCTCATGGGACGAGATTATCTTTAGGATCATTAGTTCTCCAGACATAAACCTGGCTTCACATTTTCTTGGGTTTAGAATATATGAGCCACGTGACCTTCCTGAACCTCAGTTTTCTCGTTTATAAAATAGGATCCTAGGACTGGTGTTGCAAGATTATTGTGAGCAATAGAAAGAAGATATATTTAAAATAACGAGCACATGATAGCTTTTCAAGAATGAGTAGTTTCTAATACTAGTATCATTATTATCGTTATTGTCATTTCTGTTATTATCACCATAAATAAAATGAATAACAGTAGAGGTGAGGGCTAAGACTAAACAGTGGCTTCGTGAGGCAACTGTGTTGTGTTGGACTTCCAGGTCACGAACCGGCTCTAGAGGATGTGGTTTGGCCTGCAGACCATCTGCGTCTTCACAATAAAAGCTACTTTATACCTATGTCAATTTCACTCGCCTTGTGACTCTATCATTTTCTTTCAGGCCTTGCGCCTCTGTTGCTAGACATAGTACATAAATCCCATCCAGTTTCCTGGCCTTGAAAAGGGAGAGTGACTTGAAAGTACTCTACTTGAATTTTAAGTGGGAAGGATGTAAAAAACTACCTCCCCAAGAAATCTGAGGGACAGAAAATAGATCTTTCTCTCTGGATCCCTTAAACCCAGCTCACAGAATTAACAAAGGAAGATGGATGGCTGAAATAAGACTTCCAAAGAAGGGATGGGAACCTCCTAATTGATTCCCACAAAGCTGCTGGTTATTTACAACTAGGAAAATTGCCTGTTTGGAGATACCAATTCAGCTCCGTGGTTCCGCAGGCTTGACAGGAAACACTGCTCTTTGCTGAAAAAGCTCTTAAGGAGGAGGAGAGTGGAGTGAATTACATCTAACTGTTTTAACACCATCTCATTCACAGATTTCTGCCTTTACCCCTTGATTGTTCGCAGTCTCTTTTTTAGTATATAATTGTTCATTTTAAACGTGCGTGTTTGCTATAGCTGGGTGTATGTTAATTACTGGCAGTCTGCAATTATGTTGTCTATTTGTCATTTCCATGGCGGCAGGGGTAGTAAGCTAGAATCTTACCAATAGCGAGAATTTTAATTCATAATCTCCCCCCAAAACCGTGTAGAAATTGATAGATTTCACTTACAACTCAATGTAGTTGAGTTAAATGCCTTGTTACTGATACTCATTATCAGGTTTTAGGCTCAGAAATGCCACTGTACTTTAACTGAAAGATACCCAGTATTTTGGTTTATTTGTTGAATCCACAACCTTATTGAGCATCCAGTATTTACCAAGTGCTTAGAAAATATCTCTGAATAAAACAGACAAAATACTCTGCAGTTCTCTGTGTAACTAAAAGGAGTTGAGTCCTTTGAGAACCACTGCTGTTGAGAACCAGTCCTGTTGAGAACCACTGCTCTAGACCATAAGTGACTCATGAGGACTCCCAGAGTTGGGTTCAGTTGCCCTAGGTCACCTCCCAGAATCCTCAGTAGTCAGAAGCTGGAATTCATCAGAGAATAGAACTTTGCAAAGACTTGGAACTCAGGCCTTCTCACTGAACCCTCCAGTCCAGAAAACCAGAATTGTCCCCATGGCTAGAGCATTTTTAATCTTGCGGTGAGGGAGCATTAGGTCACCCCACCAGAATATCCAAAGGCTCAGCTTCTAATCACCATGCACAGACCAGAACCCCACGCCTCTGGCTTCTACCGTTAGCTCCCATGGGCCCTTGGTAAGATGCTGAACCTCACTGACACTCCAGAATTCTCACTGGGAAGGGAGGCACTGGGTGTTTGCTGCTCTCAAAGGCTCCTTCCAGCTCCCATGTCCAGTCCTTACTGTGACCCTGCCAGACTTTCCATAATGCTGGCTTACAGGATGGCTGCTTGGGATGCGTGCTTCTCCTCCACTGAGAGCCAGGGGCCTAGTGACCCAAGAAAGGAATGCATTGTAAAGCAAGGCTTGCTCAACACAGAGCCCAGGACCCAGCCATGAGTGCCAGCTCTGCTGCTGCTTAGCTGTGTGACCTCAGGCCAAAAGACTTCTTAACCTGCCTGGGCTTCAATTTCCCTCTCTGGAGGAAGAGCAGGGGATCTCTGTATTAGTGTTTTCTATTGCTGCAATAACAAATAACCACAAACTTAAGGGCTTAACACAAATTCACTGTGTTCTAATTCTGGAGGTCAGAGGTGCAGAATGGATCTTAAGGGTCTAAAATCAAGGGATGGGCAAGGCTCTAGGGAAAAATCTGCTTTCTTGAGTCTTACAGGTTACAGAGGCCGCATCCCGTGGCTTGTGGCCCTATCCTCCATCTTCAAAGCTAGCAACAGCAGCTCAGGTTCTTCTCATTTCAAATCACTCCAGCCTCTGTCCTTCACTTGTAAGGACCTCTGTGATTACAGTGGGCACACCCAGATAATTCAAGATGGTTTCCCCCAACTTAATTCCAGCTGCAGCCTTTATTCTCCGTGCCTAACAAGTTCTGGAGATTAGGGTGTGAACACCTTTTGGGGGAGACATTATTCTGCCTGCTACAGTCTTTAAAACCTCTTCCAACTGAGGCATTTCATGGATCCAAAGACCTGCTGGGTGCTCAAGTGTCGTCCTCTGTCAGAAACCTCTAGGGTCACCGCGCCTGGCTGATGACTTCCAGGAGCTGCTGGTGCCAATTGTGGTTGGCATAAGCCCCTCAGATGGGCACGCTCCCCTTCTTTACTTTATGGTTAGCTTATCTCTGGGCTTTCATGACACAAAGAAAGAGGTCAGAGATTCAGTGAGGAAATGAATCAATAGGCTGCAAAGTTCTAATCGTCCCTGGTTTCAAAGGTCCCTCTCCATGGTGAAGTTTTCAAAACAGCAGGTATTTATCTCCATTCTCCTTTCCCTGCTGGTTTATTTTAGCAAATATTTACAGTCACCTACTGCGGGCACAGGGAATTGAGATAGAAACAGCCCCTGCTCTTAGGGGGTGGTTGTCAGAGGCCACAATGGCTACAGTTAAAGGCGTAGAGTTACACGTGTCATCAAAGTCAGAGGCAGGTGACTTCATTTCTTGCTGGGGGAATGGGGCAGCTTCGAGGAGGGGTGATCTGAGCTGACACTAACAGAGGGAGTAGGAGTTCCACAGCGGGGGATGGGGCGGGACCACTAACAACCAGGACTGGGTGGGCCAAGACAGGAACACATGGGCACCTTCAGGGTGAGCCCAGCACAGGGCCATCGATGGGGCAGAGGCGGGGTGGAGTGGGGTGTGATGGGGAGTGCTGCTTTCCTCACCAGCTCAACACCTGCCCGATCCTTAAAAATCGAGTATCTTTTCCCTAGAGCCGTAATACCTCTCCAGCTAGGTTTTTCAATTGCCTCTACCTTGAGAAGTGGGCTTTGGCCATTCCCTCATGCATTTGTTTACTTAAGTTTAGTTTTCAAAATGTGATGGCCCCTGGGTTGAATTGTGCCCTCCCTGACCCCAGTATGTTGAACTCCTAACCCACCTCTACTATCTGTGAAGGTGACCTTATTTGGAAATACCCTGTTTCTCCGAAAATAAGACCTACTTACAGGAAAGATAAGACATCCCCTGAAAATAAGACCTAGCGCATCTTTGGGAGCACACCTTAAAATAAGACACTGTCTTATTTCTTACTTTCGGGGAAACAGGGTAGGGTCTTTGTAGGTATAATTAAGACAAGGTCATTAGGGTGGACCCTAATCCAGTATGACTGGAGTTCTTACAACAAGAGGGCAATTTGGCCAGAGGTCCGCTTGGAGATGAGAATGATGTGGCTGCAAGCCAAGATGTGCCCCCAGAAACGGCAAAGAAGGATTCTCCTCCACAGAGAAGAGTGAGCGGAGCCCTGCCAACACCTCTAGCCTCTAGAGCTTAAAGTTCCGGTGTTTCAAGCCACAGTGTGTGATACTTGGTCACAGAAGCCCTGGGGACTGTAACACCTAGTACATCCCCCTGGACTGGGGGAATTTGACTTGGTTTCCCCTGGGTCTATCCAGGCAGTTCAGATGTGCCTGTTGAAGGCACATCAAGGCTATTAGATGATCTGTGGGGGAGTCTGATTATCAGAGGTACAGCTTGGTTTTCTGACCTGGGTGTTGAGGTCTCTGGGATCTACATGAGGGACAGAGTCGGGCAAGGATGGGATGAACGGATACAGCCTCTCTGATTCCTCCAACACCACGCCTCCTGTGACGTGGTTCCATCAGAAAACAGGGAGCTGGACTGCAGTCCTGGGGCTTGTAGGCCAAGGGACTTGAGTTCATCTATTTCAATTCCTCCTCTTAACAAATGATAAACTGTCCCAGGAGGCATTGTGGAACTGGTCCAAAGTCCCCCTGCTAGTAGCAGTGTTAGGACTTGAACTCGGATCTTGAATCTCACATCTAGACCTCTGAGATTTCTAGAGACTCCCAATTTTGTGGTTCCGACTTCGGAAAGTTTTCCTGGGCACAGAATCTTCTGAAATTAAACCATTATACTGTGTTTTTCGGGGTTGGGGGAGGAGGGAGGAGAAGGCAGAGATTTTAAAACAGAAAACGCAAGAAGGAGAACCTATTGACCCTCAGGAAAGAGATTTGAAAGGATGATTACATTTATGTGACTTTTAAAAATACCATAGATAGTTTTACCATGTCTTTAAAATCCCCCACCTCCCCATGGATGGGAAATTCCAGCTTCTAACTTCATTCATGGATTGACTTGTGATGGCTAGGTATTAGAGAGTATAGAATTTATACTCTCAGCAGCCCTTATGTGACCTCAGATGCCACCAAGCATCACTTTTTGCCCTGGTCTTTCTTGTCCTCCTCCGCAGAGTAAAGTAGAACAACTAATGTTGTTCCAATTAGATTTCAGCTTTCCAGACTTGCTTTAAATCACATGTGTGGAATGCAGGGTGGGTTCATTATGGCAGCTGCATTGCATACACAGCATCTTGGTAGCCTTAAATCAATATCTCTCCTGAAGGTTCAGAAGAAATGTCATCTACAAGGCACATTGCTGCACAAGTGTCCTTTGTGTCGGGTGCCCTCAAATGTAATTTCTATCAGTAAAAGACACACAGGAGACGTGAAGAGGGATGATTTTGCTTCGTAGCACACACTGAAAGGAAGAGGCAGGGGAGGTTGTTCTTTTTCGTCGTTACTGTTATTGTTTCTTAGATTCCTCCAACAAAAAAATGCTGTTGTAGCTTTCAAATATCTCTCAGTGCAAATGTTTCCTGTCACAAGTGATCAGTGTCCTGCCATTTTTAAATGGCAGGAGAGACTTCAGCAACGTTATGAAATTATCATTGCCACGCTGGGCACTGGAGACCAGCCTTTCTGAGAAATTGACGCCCTCGCTTTTTAACCCCTGCGTTTGCGTCTTGGAATGGCTGCTGCACTGTCGTTTTAACAAATCATCACCCTGAGATGGGGCCGCTTCATCCAGTGCTGTGAAAAAACAAGGTTAGAAGAGCAGGGGACTTTTGTCGATAGTGAGTGAGTGGGATTAGTTGAACCAATATTGAAAAATGGTTTGCGGACCTCTCAACGGCTGGTGTTACTTACGAAAGGATGAGCACTTTCCGCCCAGGCCGGCACAGACACAGTTAAAGCTGGATCAGGACCTTTGTTATATAATCCTTCCCCGTTATATAATTAAGGGTCTGGTTTTTTCTTGCCCTGGTTTACATCGATTGAAACAGGGATAGAAGATCACAACAGTTCACAGTCACAGTAATAGCTGAGGCAGGAATCTCATTGATTAAAGCACTTGGAATCTGTGGGGCATCGGTAATACATGCTATATGCAGGATGAACTGTGTATACCTGAACGGTTTGTGTTTCAAAGCTATAAAATGAGTCTCAGACATGTGTATCAAGAGGAGCAGTTTGAAAGAATTGGCCTTCAGATTCTAGCTCATAGAAACCTTCTGGTTTCTAACCATGGCACTAGCAGGTTCCAAACCTGGAGTAGGCCCCAGTGTGGAAAGGCACAATAATGTAGTAAGTTTTACGGTTCCAGGGGGCTGCGCCTGTAACTTTATCTAGGCTTAACCCAGGTATAATTAGGAAATGTTATACCCTAAGGGCAGATAGCATTCTTGGGACATAGGTCCCCACTTCCCTACTACACTAAGCTCACCTGTGTCTCACTCAAGTGGTGGCTGCTGGCACCTGCTCCCATTTGGGTCCCTCCCAGCGCTTGCAAATGTCAACTCAGTGGCCATAATTTGCTGCTGCATAATTAGCCCCCAGCTAACTGATTCCAGCAAACCTAGAAATCAATTACCCCTTTGTGCCTCCTAAGTCCCCCTGCTTCCATCTGCCCGATCTTAGAAGGATCGAGGCATAGCAGCTCTGCCCTGTGCCCTAGCTCCAAGGCGCCACAGGTGCAAACCCAGTCCAGGGCACAGGGCTGCATGGGGCCGCTGCGCTGTCACTTCTCCTTCTGTCTCCAGATGTAGTAGTTCTGTTTATGTTCCTTTCAGGGCCCCGAAGACCCCTGGCTAGGACTTTCATAATAGCTGATAGTGTCCAGCCTTGTTCTAACAAAAGTCTAGTTAATGAAACTGAGAAGGCTTCCCTTTTCCCTCTGAACTCCCTCCGTGGAGCTGCCCAGATCAGATCTGCCCCTTCCCACCGACTCAGGCCTAGATCTGTGACATTCTTCTTCAGCCTTGGCCTCTCCCCACCGGGTCCCCTCACTTTCTCAGGCCCCACCAACCCCCTCCTCTCCGCCAGCCTGGCCTACTCTTGATACCCAGAATTCCATGCAGCCACCAGACCATGCTAACATCTCTTTTGGCAAAACAGTAATCATTTGTTGCAAATATTTCCTACAAAGCAAGTTTCCTATGGGGGTGTGAGTAATTTTAATTTTCTTCTTTATACTCTTCTTGTTTTTAACTCAAGTTTCCTGTGGCAAACATGTACTGATTTTGTTTTCATTGGAAAGAAAACAAAATTTTAAAAGAGCAGTTTGGGACAAAGAAAATAAACTCAAGTGTTTGTTGTTGTTTTAATTTAATAGAATATAATAAAATCACCCCCAAGTAGATCAACGTAAAAAAATCAGGCAGGCCTGCTCCTGCCCATCAAGTCGGAGTAGGAGGTGGGATGGCGGGTGGAACTGGGGGTGGGAGGAGCTTCCTTAGTAGCAGTAGCAGCAGCAGCCACAGGTCCTGAGGCTTTAGCAGAGCTGCTGGGTGTGTACCCTCCAGTGGATACCAGGGGGATTCGTTACAGGGTTGTGAGGAAGCTCAAATGAGAAAATGGTTGTGAAAATACTTTATAAATGGGAGCTATTATTTTTTCAACAAAAAGTAAAAAACTTCCATCTGCATTGAGAGACAAGACAAAGCACCGTGAGGATGATTATGCAATTTAAAACTGAAAGAAAGATGCAACCTGCACTAGCCCCAAGCTTATGTTCTCTATTCATGTAATAGTGTTTGGGGCCGACCAGGTGCCTGGCACAGTTCTTCATGTCTGGGAGTCATCAGTGAAGGAAAAAGTGTGTCCGTCAGGAATACTGTATGCAGGATGAACTACATTCTGCCCTTGGGAAGCCTTGTGAGGGAGACAGACAAGAAACTTTGCATGTAAATGTGAAAAATAAGTTGTTTTCAAAATAATAATAAAAGTAGTTAAGTAGTGCCTACTGAATGCCAGGCATGGTGCTAA
This sequence comes from Nycticebus coucang, assembly GCF_027406575.1. NCBI lineage: Eukaryota > Metazoa > Chordata > Mammalia > Primates > Lorisidae > Nycticebus > Nycticebus coucang. Next base: position 95,036,860 of record NC_069788.1, read on the forward strand.
GCCCTTTATGTATATTTAATCCCATGCACCCTATACGGAAGATAATGTCAATAATCCATTGGGGGGAAGTGACCCCCACAGAGGTGAAGTGACTTGCCCAAGGTCACACAGCTAGTGAAGGCTAGAGCTGGAATCCTATCTCACACTGCCTGGCTTTCATTGTAGTGGATGTCTGCTAGGGAATCAGAGAGGAGGCAGTCCTCCAGGGAGGTAAACAGAGGGGAGTAACAGAGACTGGCCATTCAGGAGACGTTTTCTGAGTGTTCCATACCTGGCGTTGTGTTAGATCCCTGGCAAACAGAAATGAAAGGGCCATTATCTCTTCTTGGAGGGGTTCACAGTCCTCTTGGGAACAAAGGGATATACAGACATATTAGCAAACCACATGATAACATGGTGGAACAGGCCTTCCTCCTTGGTTTCCTATGGAGGTACCACTGGAAAATCAGTGGTTGCTATAACACTTTGGTTTCAGACTAGTGAATTCATGGTGTCGAGTGCCTTGACTTTTAATGAAAGACATTGACTGGTGTTGCTGTACCCTCTCTCACTGCACAGCTTCAAGGGTAAGAGGCCAGTGGGACCATTTGGTTAGACTCTGGGCCATGGGGCTGGGGACTTTGGCTGCCCTGAGGACTGGTTCAGCTCCCGTTGGCATCCTTGTGTTCATCTGGAGCCTGTGGCTGTGGCTCTTTTTCGCTCTTCTAAATATCACCCTACCTCCTTGCATCCCTCACTGGGTTTGCGGAGTGTCCACAGAGGGGCAACCCTTTAGACCCTGCCACCTGTGCCCAGCCCTGCACGTGGTCCTCCACCCCAGCACCGGCAGGGCATTGGCCAGGGAAAATGCACGCATGCAAAAGAAAAGCTGTTCAAAGTTTTATTTCCTACTAGTGAGGGGTCAGAAGCATTTAATTCCTGCGTCAGCAGTGGAACATTTATTCCCACAACCCATCTAATTTCTGTCATTGCAGTGTGTTCTTGCGTGGGAAGGGATCCTGGCTGTTTTTTCCTCCCCTCATGTGATCCCACAGCCACCAGGGTAGAAGGGTGTTCTGTCTGCTGAGCTACTTTAATACCATGGTCAGAATGGTAAGAGCTTCCTTAATAAATAAATACTTTTGTTCAGTAGAGTTTTTTGTCTTAGGGTTATGTACGTTTCTCTATTCTTTGACCAGCAAAATCCTTGACTAAGTCTGAAGCATCTGTAGTGTTACCCAGGAGTAGGTAAATTGATGAGTATTGTCTTTGGGGAGACTTTGTTTTAGTCCCTGCAACTACCGCTCTTCCTTTCTTTAGGTGTGGGTGCGGAAGAGTGTCTGGCCTCACCGTCATCCACCATCTGCTCCCTTCCCCTCTTCGGGCCAGTTGAATGAATTGCCTTCCTTAGGGCTGCAGCGATTGTGTTGGTTATTTAATGCAAAGCCCAGCACTGCATGAGGCTCTTTCATGATTATGATTTCATCTAATCCTCAGAACAACCCATTTTATGGTTAAGAAAACCCACAGAAATAAAAGGCCTTCCTCCCAACTACACAACTAGGAAGTAATAGAACAAGGACTGAAACCCAGAGTTGTTCTTTGTTCATTTTCCTTCTAATTTGTCCCCACAAGGAACTTTTGAATTAGGAAATTAATTTCTTCCAGGTATTATATTAGTTCTGAACAAGTTCTCTTTTGTGGAGCAAGTAGTAAACAGAGCCTATCTTCCTAATCATGTCCTTCCTAAAACACTCAGGTTTCTGCAAACCATGCTTTTTGTTCTTGTTGTTCCTATAATTAATGTAGCAAAGACAGGATTGAAGATATTTTCCTAATAAAACAAGGTATTGCCTTCTCTTAAAATCAATGCTTTTTATTGCTCTAAAAAAGTAGAAGATGATATTATATTAAAATGTGGCTCTGTGTTACAGATTGAGAATGAAACAATGATATAAATTTGCATTTTAAAACTGTTGAAATGGTCTAACACCTCTTCCTTATATACTGGGACTGTGTCAGTTTCCTAGACATTACCAAGTTTTGCAATACGTTTTAGTGACTAGACAAAAAGAAAAGTTCTTAATCCAGGGTCCAGGAAAATCCTAGGGGCTGACCGATGAGTTTTAGGGGTTCTGACAAATCTCTGAAAGTATATTCAAAACATGTGTCTTACTGTGCTTTGCTAATGAGAGATTTCCCTCTATTTCATCAGGTTGCCAAAAGACATCATCCCTGTATTGGTTTTCTTTGTTGCATCACAAACTACTAACAGATAGTGGCTTAGCACAGTTATCTCAGTTTCTGTGGGTTGGAAATCTGGGCACAACTTAGCTGGGTCCTCTCCTTAGGCTCTCAGCAGTCCGCCAGCAAGTGTCAATGGGATGCATTCCTTGCTGGAGCTTGCCTATGGTTCGTTGTTGGCAGAATTCAGTTCTTTGCCCATGTTAGGACTAAGGTCCCTGTTTTCTTGGTGGCTGTCAGCTGGGATCTGTTCTCAGCTGCTAGAGCACCTGCCCTCACCAGCCTCTGATTCCATCAAGGCCCTCGGAGAAAGCCTTGTTCTAGTCTGCCTTATATAATGTAAGGTATTCCTGTAAGAGACCATCCGTTACCTGTGCCATATTTTATTACAAGAAGACAGATACAGGTTTCATCTGCCCTCAAGGACAGGGAGATCATACATTGGGGGCCACCTCAGTGTTTGCCTGCTATCATCACCGCTGAAAAGCTCAGAAGAACCACTGCTCTAGAACCTTTGAAAACAACATGATTGACATTCTACAGACATTTCCTTAGTTTACTTGCTAGTTTTATTATGTCAATAGGAAGAAAGACAACATGACTGAATGGAAACATTTGATCAGTCTTATTTTATCTAGATGGAGTAGGCAGCATGGAGTCCATTGATGAAGTATTAAAAGAAAGAGAAGCGCTTACTCCTGGCTGTTGAGACGACGTTCCCCAGCAAACAAGTGCCTCAGTTTATGTCAGTATTGCAGCCTCATTCATGCTCTTTTTTGAGACATAGACAATCATGGTTTGGACAAATGGGAGTCAGCCAGACCCCCAGGGCAACTAAAAACTTGTTCTTGGGTGCTGGGGGGGTGGCGGGAGGGGTGCCAGCATGTTGACCAAGATCATTTACTTGGAGTCTAACTTGAGGTATATAAAAAAGTAAAATGTATAGGCCAGTGGTCCCCAATCTTTTTGGCACCTGAGAGCAGTTTCATGGAAGACAATTTTTCCATGGATGAGGGTGATTTCAGGATGATTCAAGCACATTACATCTCCAATCTCAGATCATCAGGTATTAGATTCTTATAAGGAGCGTGTTCCTCACGTCAATGGTTTACAGTAGGGTTCGTGTTCTATGAGACCCTAATGCAGCTGCTTATGTGTCAGGAAGTGGAGCTCAGGTGGTGATGTGGGTTGCTATGTGTCAGGAGGTGGAGCTCAGGTGGTGATGCTGTTTGCTTGTGTGTCAGGAGGTGGAGCTCAGGTGGTGATGTGGGTTGCTGTGTGTCAGGAGGTGGAGCTCAGGTGGTGATGCGGGTTGCTTGTGTGTCAGGAGGTGGAGCTCAGGTGGTGATGCGGGTTGCTTGTGTGTCAGGAGGTGGAGCTCAGGTGGTGATGCTGTTTGCTTGTGTGTCAGGAGGTGGCGCTCAGATGGTGATGTGGGTTGCTTGTGTGTTAGGAGGTGGAGCTCAGGTAGTGATGCCGGTTGCTATATGTCAGGAGGTAGAGCTCAGGTGGTGATGTGGGTTGCTATGTGTCAGGAGGTGGAGCTCAGGTGGTGATGCTGGTTGCTATATGTCAGGAGCTGGAGCTCAGGTGGTTGCAGTTTGGCCGGGGCCAGGTTCCAACCCTCCACCCTCGGTATATGGTGCCAGAGCCCTACTCACTGAGCCGCAGGCGCTGCCCTTTCTGGTGTAAAATATTTAAGGTTCATCTTGCATATTCCTTGAACCAGCTCTGGAATCTCCCATTTCATCAAAGAGCCTGGTTTCTTCTAGTGGGGAATCATAATATGATTGTAGTATTTAGGCATTTATTGTAATGAGTTTGATACAATTGAAGATAACTCTTAGAGATTGTCAGAAAATCTGTTAGTGGGGCTTATTTTCTGTTAATGCTTGGAGTAATAAAATATGTCAGTACATTTATTGACATATGGGTGATGTGGGTTGCTATGTATCAGGAGGCGGAGCTCAGGTGGTGATACTGGTTGCTATGTGTCCGGAGGCAGAGCTCAAGTGGTGAGCTCCACCACAAACCAAGTGAGTTGAATAACTGAGGTTTATTGTCTCATGCTTCGGGAGATCAGAAGTCTGAAAGCAGGATAGAGTCCTGCTAGTGCCCGGGAAGGAACTTCTCCAGGCCTTTCTCCCAGCTGTGGTCATTCCTTGGCTTGCAGCAGCAGAACTCCAGTCTTCAGATGGCCTTTCCGTCATGTTTCTATCTGGATCCAAGTTCCCCTTTTTTATAAGGATCCTGGCCATATTGAATTAGGGCCCATTATACTTCAGTATGACCATCTTAACTGTTACTCTCTGCAACAACCCTCTTTCCAAATAATACCAGATTCCAAGCTACTGGTTAAGACTTTGATATATGGGGGGATGGGGCACAGTCCAACCCATAAATTTTAATGAAGAATAATTTAAAACTTTCCTGATAGCCATAGTATTCCAGCAAAGTAAATCAAAGTCTCCCTGGTTGACTAATGGTCAGAAACAACCAGATTCCACTCCCCGCCCCCCCACCCCACCTTCCTTTAAACCCCATCACTTGGGAATTTATTTTCTCACCAGAAAGACATCCTTGGTTTTTAGACTTAATTTTAGAAATAAAGCTGCTCATCTAAAATTGGTTAGTCATAAGCCTATTTATGATAGAAGAATACTTGTCCAAGGGCCGATTATCTGGTAACCTCACCTATAAGGCGGTGGGATTGAAGAACCAGGGTCACAAAGAAAACAGAGGGAATTCTGATCAAAGGTGTTACAACATTCATAACATAAAGTCTTTAAGAGAGCTTGATGGACCTACACTCACATCCTGTTAACCTTTACACATAATTCTAACAGACTTAAAAATCTGAGATTCTAGTTAATTGGATTGTAGGAGTGTGCATCAATGTATAAGACAAACTCAGGGCTGCAGGCAATGAGGGGGCTGTAAGGTTGGGAGAATAGAGACTCACAAACCCTAAAAAGCAAATTTCAAAGTAGATTCAGTTCAAAATTACTTTCCCTATGCTGTCTTCACTGATACCCTTCCTTTGCCTGCCTGTAACACTTTATGCCTTTCTTAGTTGGCGCCTGTTTCGTAATGTAAGTTATTTAGGTGGTTCATATTTTAATCTCCCCTGCCAGGGGATCAGATGATTATATAAAAGCTAGAACTTACCCAGTTGTGCCCAGCATAATACCTGACACATAGTAGGTATGTCAGTAAGTTTTTAAAGTTGCAAAATCTAAAACCTCACCCCTCCTTAGGCTTTTAAGAGCTGTTCACAGATCTCATTTTATTTATAAGCCTAGTAGTTTTTAACAATCACCTTTAAGGGGACCTCTTATTAATGTTTGGTCTAATTTGCAAACTTAGTTAATTAAACTCCTTTACACATTTTAAACTGCATTTGTAAAGGAAATCGAACATATTAAATTTATAAGTGCTCAATCGCCTGACTCAACAAACAAGCCTCCCAGAGCACTTAGGCAATTCTTATAAGTCTAATTAAGCTTATAAGTATGTTACACCTTATGGTTTTTTTACGTTTCCTTATACTCTGTATGACCTTAGTGAGATTTCAACTTCAAATCAAACGCTAAAGTCGATTATTTAGTTCCACATTTGAAGTTAATGTTTCAAGACTCATCTGTTCTTCAAATGGGCCTATTGTCTTACTTGTAACAAATACTTAAAATACTAGATTTGTGTTGGTTTCTTATTAAAAATAAGATTTTTTAAAAATAAATTCTACAGAGCTGATTTAAAAAAAAAAAACATTTATATGCTTTATCATAAAATTTCCTGGGATTATAAGGTGCTCAACTAAATTGTCCGTGAATAGAAAGACCTGCTTCCCATGAGAACCCGTCCCTTCTGCCTTCCACACCTTAGAGCTCCTTAGAAACTTCTCTTCCCCAGAGTTTTTTCAGTGCTACACACACACACACCGATTCCACCATTGACAGGTTAGTGGGAGAATTTCCACCTTACGTCCCCATCAGGTGCTTCTTGTAGAGGTTTCTGGCCACTTCCAAAGAGAAAGTCTTAGCACTTTGAGGTTTCTGGGGTCTGCCAAGTAGCACAGTTGAATCCTGAGCATTTCTGAATTTTCTTTACCCTGAGGAAGTTTACAAAGGTGGACAGACAAGCCCCATCTGAACTGTTGGGCAGCTGTCGGCTGCTGGCACCCTAGATGGTCTCCCAGGAGAGCCTCTGCATTGTCTTCATGTTCCCTGCGTGGTGGGCAAGGGCAGACCAAAGCAGTCAGGCTGGCCCTGGAATCTGGGGTGGTCCAGACCCTGCCCACCCAGTGAGGGCCCTGGAGGTTGGACATCAGGACCACCTGCCACAGCCTTGCCGGGGTCCTTTCTGACCTCAGCCTTGCATTCCCTCTCCTTGTCCTCTGACTCAGAGGTTGAACTTGGAGCATGGTCCTCAGTCAGAAGCTTTACCATCATTCAGGTTTCTGAAAATATCAGCCCAGCAAGAAAATCGGACTCTCCACATTTTAAAAAATTTGAGACAGATTGTTAGAATGAGCTGGCATAACCCCAGCAGGGGCTGATTCTCTGGCCAGACCAGCTAAGCCCCCAGTGGGTGGACTCAGGGCAATTCCCAAGTGGCATCAGCCCCAGAGAGCATCATATGTCACAGCAGTGCCCAGTGATGGGTTTCCATGGTGACAACGAAGTCCCCGAGAAAAAATTAGGTAGACAGGGAAGTAAGAGTATGATATGATTTTTTTTAATTTTGTTAAGATATTTAAAACGAAAAAAAAGTTATTTTAAGAGGCATTGCTTCATGTATTAGAGAATTCTCATAGAGAAGATACGCCATTTCCCAATAATGTCACTGAGAAAGTTCTTGCTGCATGAGACAGATATTTGCAGAAGTCTGACAAAGGCCTTTGATCCAATGAGGAAGTTGGTAAAAGCAAGTTCTTTATAACTGTGTTGAAGAAAAACCAGAATAATGCAGCTTGGTTATCCTTTATTTGTTATAAAATGTTAAGGGATTTGCAAGGTTTCCTGGCTTTTGCTTCGCAGATCACAAATCTGACTGCAACCAAAGGTCATATGTATAATATGGTGTGGGAAATAATGCATGGAGAGTGATAACAGACTTTAAAAGAGAGAGAGAAAAGAAGGTGGCTTTTAAGTACAGTATGGCATTTCCTTTTCTGCCATGGCGATACATGATACAGTGCTCTGTGGTGTGCAGAATGTTATTGGTTGTCATGGCAATAGAACACCATCCCAGAGAAAGGAAGGAACGCTATAGCATGTGACACTTTGCTGGAATAGAATTACAGTCATAACAAAATAATCATTGTTACCACTATATTTACTGTCAAATAATAAAATCCACGCTACATTTAGTGGTAATTCTGAGTGGCCCTGACACCACGCTAGGGTTTGTATTGCACACGCAGGGTTCTGCCTTAGTTTGAGACTTTTGTTCCCATGGCTTCTGTTGCTCATTGGTATAAAAATAGGTTATGTTTTTAATGCATCCCTGAACTCACGTTTAGCCACTGGCCTGGTGCTATAAAATAAGCTTGAAGGTTTGAACACCTTCTCCATAGAGCCCTGTAATTAATTTCCGTATTTCTCCTTGTTGTCAAGGTTGCCTCCCCCAGGTCACTTTTCAGTCATTGTTCTGTGGTGTTAGGCCTGAAGTGAACTGCTTGTCCTGAAGCTTTCTACTGGTTCTTGGGGCAGTCTTCTGGTCGAAGCTTTGCCGTGTCTGTCCTGTCTTTCAAAGTGTGTACTTAGATGCAGTTAAGAAAGTCCTCTATAGCCAGGCATTGTGGCAGGTGTCTGTAGTCCCAGCTACTTGGAGGCTGAGGCAAGAGAATCACCTAAACCCAGGAGTTGGAGGTTGTTGTGAGCTGTGATGTCCTCACACTTTACCGAGGGTGATAAAGTAAGACTCTGTCTCTAAGAAAAAAAGAAAGTCCTCTGATAGGAGGATGTTCATTTGCCAGATAGGTTAGCTCCAGCGGGCTCCTAGCAGGCCAAGGCCAGGAGTTTCATTTGGGTCCAGATCGGTCAACTTCACAATTATCAAGGCTGTATCTCTCCTCCTATCATCCCGCTCATTCTCACCCAGCAAGGCACAGGGCAGGTAGTGTGGAAAGAGTGGTGTGTGTGTACACAGTGTACATGTATCTCTTGGACACAGCTCACATCGCAGGTCCTTAAGGTGGTGGTACTTGAGTTCCATCATTTGGATCTCATGATGATGTGGCGCTCCTGGTGCTTGAGTGCCAGGGGCATGCTTTCTACATACCAGCTCATGTAACCCTCACCGCAGCCCATTTTACAGACAGGGAAACTGGAGCACAGAGGGGTTCCCTCTCTTGATTAAGGGCCTGCTGCTGAAAATTATTGGAGCTGGGATTTGAGGCTATGCCACTCCTGGCACCAGAGCATGTGCCTCTCCTGCGAGAACTGCTGAGGATTAATGGTGCAAAAGGAAGAAGAAAAATGTGATGAGAAGACAGGAGGAGGGAGGGACTTTGAGACTAAATGAGAAAGTATTGCTTCCAAAAAAGCAAAACCAGACTGACACAAACATGGCATTCTGCTCATCAGTTGATTTGATATCAATGTGGAATTATACATAACTAATAAAAAGAATAGTAAACTGCCAATCAATCTATAGTACTGTGAGTGGCACGGAGCCTGTCTCATTTCTCTGTTACGCTTCTGGCTACCAGCTCAGTGATCTCTCAGCACTGCACCCCTGCAATCTCAGGGGTGCTGCCGGGTACAGTATTTTATTGGTCAGATGGACTATCCAACTAACACAAGTTATAATGACAAATGTGATAGTAGCTAACAGTGATTGGCAACGTCTGTGTATTATGCTGTTCTCAGGGCTTTTCATGTTTGTAAAGGAAGGAGGTCACACACATCACATTTCCCAGGTGAAGAAACTGAGGCACAGAGAGGTTAAGTCAGCTTGCCCCCAGCTAGCCTCCTAGTAACATGGCAAGAAGGGCAGCCATCAACACACCACACTCTGTCTTTTGGCGAGAGCCTGCTGTGTGCAGGGCACTGCTCCTGGCTCATGGAATTTGGTGGTGAGATAACAGACAAGGCCCTTCCTTTGAGGAGTTGATGTGCCTGGGAACATGCGCGTAATGCACACAAGTTATGAGCTCTAACCATTACCATGGTGCCTGTCAGATATTAAAGAGAAGCAGGAATTTCTTAGGGGAAGAAGGGAGCTTACAAAGATGCAGTATCAGGAGTAACTAGATGTATTCAGGGGTCCTGAAACTACGGCCCGCGGGCCACATGAGGCGGTGTGATTGTATTTGTTCCCGTTTTGTTTTTTTACTTCCAAGTAAGATATGTGCAGTGTGTAGGAATTTGTTCATAGTTTGTTTTTTCTTTTTTTTTTTAACTATAGTCCGGCCCTCCAACGGTCTAAGGGACAGTGACCTGGCCCCCTGTTTAAAAAGTTTGAGGACCCCTGTAAGATAGACAAAGAAAATAAGAATAAATGAGCTCAACTTATGGAAGACCGTGGGTGCTGAGGCAACGTTTCCACAAGTTTACTTAACCTCTTCGGGACACTTAGGGATGCTTAGGTACTGAGCTGGGAATAGAGTTTTTGTGGAGAAACAAAGGCTTTTTATATTGGCTTCTCATGATACAAAACATAGTATAGAAGTCACCAGCAGATGACCGTTCAGTCCAGCCCTCTTGTTTACAGATGAGGAAAGCAAGACCCAGAAATCTCTTTGAGGCACATTTGTTTAGAAGAGCAGTGAGCAGTCCCACATGTACGCAGTCAGACGTGGGAGGGGAGCTGGCTATAGCATTCTCTGTAAAAACCCAAAACTGGAAACAACCTAAATGTTCATGACCAGGGAAATATCAAAACAGATTGATTTTTTTTTTTTTTTTCCAAATCCTGTGTGGCAATGAAAAGTCAGGAGCCACATCCCTCTGTTCCTCAGATGAATAGAGGCCAAAGTTTATTGTTGAGTGAAAAAACACAAACTCAGCTACATTATATGAAAGACACATGTGCTTGTCTGCATAGAAAAAGCTCTGGACACATACACATACTCACATGATTTAAAAAAGAAAAGTCCCTTTAAAGACTAGTTTCTTCCTTAAAGAAAAAAGATCCATTGACTTATCTGATCATAACCCATTGAAGTCTAGGACCAGTCAAGCCTACTGGCCTCTGGTCCTCACCCACACCCCTAAGCATTGCACAGGTGGGTGTGAGCATAGAGGAAGTGAACGGGAATGGAGAGCTCTGTAGCCAGCAGTGCATTGCCAAGGCATCCCAGGAACCATGAAAATGTCAGTGAGTTAAGCAGGGTTTTGCTAAATGCATATGTGTTTTTCAAAAAAAAAAAGACTCCAGTTTCTAATGGCATTAGTATTCCAAGCAGCTGAATCCCAGGCTGGAGAAAGGTACAAATGATGATTGCTCATTAGCAAATAGAATACAGATGTTAGGCTCATTTTGCCTGAGTGCATCGGCGCCTTGGGGAGCCACCAGCTCAGTGAGCCAGGCCCAGCAGTGATGCTGCAGGCTCAGCACAAGGGAGGCTCCTACAAAGCAGAGGGCAAGTAGGCCATTGGGTTGCTTTCAGGAGCAGGACTTTGCCCCCCGCCTTTTTTTGGTTGGGACTGACTAGTGGGCATAGGAAATTAACATTTCTAAGAAAGTACCAAAAAATGTTTTTGATTGTATTTTGTACTGTACTTTTTTAAAAGTCCAATTCTTCACCATCCCGTGAATTAGGGTGCATGTTCTCCCTTGGAGAGGAAACTGATACTCAGAGAAGTGAAGTGGCTCGCCCAAGTTACATAGCAACGGAATGACAATTTAGAATCCGGATGCCAGGCCCTAGGATTCTTTGGTGCTCTTCTTACTAAGAATTAGGGGTGGGCAGAGAACACGGTCAAAACATTTTGAGATCCCACACTCTTGTCCGTTTACTAAAACAGCTCCTCCTTTGAGCGGCTTCCAGGATTTACACATCTCGTTTGCTCAGGATCTTCATAAAAGATAATTCTCGTCAACAAAGTCAGCACGCACGGCCCAGGTCCTGGCTGAGGGAAGGGTAGATATTAAGATAAAGAATAATAAGATGCTAATTCAGCACCCTTTGCCCTCAGGAAGCATCTGGGTTGGTTGTAAGCTAACAAAGATCAGAAATCCAGTGGTCAGGGAAGGTTTTGATGATAGCCCCACACTGTAGGGAACAGTGGGCTTTGGGGTTGTAGTAATTGAATTTTCATTAAAGGGTGGCAACAGTTTCCTTAGAAAGATTGCTGGCAAGGTGAATAAAGAGCTTTTACAAGGAGACCAAGTGAAGTGAGCACCTGGCTAGGGGGCAGGATTGTCGAGTTAGGGCCACAAGCCATTTGGCTCTGGATGCCAAGTAGCAGGACTGGGCCATCTTGGGGGATGGAGGAGAGTTGGCAGAGGTTAGAGGAAAGGGATGCCTGAGCCTGGAGCCGTGAGGACAGTGGATTGGCAGGGCGGCAGCTCAAGGCAAGGAGACCTGTTTGAAGGTAGTTCCAGAGGTTCTCATACCAGATATTGAGCACCCAGGTTAAGTTGTAGGTGTGTTGGCTTCCATATATTCTAAATGCATTTGTAATATGATTGTGTTATAAACTCCTTACCAGCCAAGACCTTTTCCTCTGTGATGATTCCGCCTTGGGTAAAAGTCTGGGTTTTGGTGTTTGTTTGTTTGTATTTTTTATTAAGCAGAGATGGTGGAAAGTTGTACCTGATTTGGGCTGAACACCTTTTGTCTCTAGAGTGTTATATCCCTCTGTGCCCTGGCACCCTCCCCCACCACTTGTGTATCTGTCTATAGGAAGTCCTCTGGAAATGCCTATTAACCAACTTTCATATTGATGGAGCCCGTGGGCCAGAGTGCCTGTCACACTGCAGGGCACTGAGCTGCTCACCTCACTTCTTTGATCCCTGACAAAAATGCCCCCTTCTGACTTTTGATTGGAAAAGATAGGCATGGGCGGTGCCTGTGGCTCAACGGAAAAGATAGGCATGCCTCTAGAGCAACACTCAAGGCGTTAATAGACTTTATCAAGGGATTACTGAGGTTATTCTCTTAAGAAGATGCTGGTGGATCTTTTTTTTTTTTTTTTTTTTTTTTTTTTTTTTTTTTTTTGTAGAGACAGAGTCTCACCTTATGGCCCTCGGTAGAGTGCCGTGGCCTCACACAGCTCACAGCAACCTCCAACTCCCGGGCCCAAGCAATTCTCCTGCCTCAGCCTCCCGAGCAGCTGGGACTACAGGCGCCCGCCACAACGCCCGGCCATTTTTTTGTTGCAGTTTGGCCGGGGCTGGGCTCGAACCCGCCACCCTCGGCATATGGGGCCGGCGCCCTACTCACTGAGCCACAGGCGCCGCCGATGCTGGTGGATCTTCAAGGTAAGGTAAAGTTTTGAGATTACAAGGAGCCATTGCATTATTCCATCAGCATCTGCCCAGATGTTAAAATTTTAAGATAGCAAGTCATCAAATTTTTCATCTGTCTCATTGCCGCCACCAGACACAGGAATGTCGCCATAGTTAGTTCTCTTGGTCTGGCAAATTCTCTTGACTGCCACGTGGCAGAAATTGCACAGAAGAGCACTTTTCTTTCTGCATTTAACACATAACTCGGTTCATGCCATGTGACAAACAAAACGAGCTTCCAGAAACAACTGATTTTAACTTCTTGTTCTAAAGACTAAAAGTTTTTCTGTCACTAACTCTTCATCCAAGGATTTTTCCCACCTTATTTAAATGGATAGAATGCAGTGTGGTCAAATGCATTCTGCCTGAGGGGTATAAAATTAATTTAGATATGACATTTTAAATAGTGAAAGCCTTTTATATAATGATGTGAAAATTGTTCTGCTTTTGAAGATCAGAATCAAACGTGAAGTAGTATGTTTCTCCATAGAGAAGTAAGATATCTTCCTGGGCTATTACTTTGGTTTTCTGCCTCTCCCTGCAAAAAACCTCTGTTTATTCTCCTAACTCTGAAGAAATGAATCAAAAAGATATTTGAGAAAGGAGGAGGGGATTGTGATTGTTTAATTGAAACTAGAAGCTAGATTTGTAAAGCAGTACTTGTTTAAAACTCTAACCCAGACAAAAATTGGACCGTTTCCCCAAATAGAATCTCTAAACTGTACCTAATGAAAGCTTGAATAACTAGTTTGGATTTTGAAAGATAGAAAGCCCTGCCCGTTGCTGACTGCAGCTTAATTACATAACAGACCAACCAGTCCTGTTTTTATCTGGTTGTCGACTCCTTACACAATTAATTTTCGTAGAAAACACCACCCCAGTGTGTGGTGACCCATGATTGCAAAAAAAAAAAAAAAAAAAAAAAAGCACCACCCCTGCCTGACATGCCTTCTCCCTTTTGTTAACTATCTGCCAGTAAATTCTTTTATTTCTCTGGCTTTCTTAAAGGACTTGGCTTGCCTCACCTTACCCGATAACAGTTTCACAGTCAGAAGCAGCAGCGTCGTGGGGCCCTGTGATACAGATCAGAAAATAGAATTATATTCCTCCCAAGAAGCTGGCTGTAGCCTGTGTTTTCTCTTTTAAGAAAATACTCTGTTTAGATAGGAAGTGTGCACATTACTTGGTCCCCACTGGGCTGAGGAAAAAAAAATCTGACCAAATACAGAAAATATGGTTAGTTCTCATCAAAGTTGAGCCACCTCCTGGGGCAGATTCAGTGAAAGGAAGCTTGGGGCGGGGGTCAGCAAGAAGTGCTGGCCCTGGAAAGGGTCCTTTCCACTGCTCCATCTTTACAGCGCCGTAACTGAGAGAAGAACATCACCAACTTGACTTAGAAAAGCTGCTGTTTGCTCCCTCCTTGTGACCCAAAGCAAACAAAATAGGCAGGTTCCCAATTTGGAGCAGGCAGGCTCCAGGCCTGGGCCTTTGTTTGCTGTTAAGTTGTCAAGGCAGCAGAACAAATAGATGTGAAGAGACAAGCCAAACAAGAGGACCCAGCAAGCATGGTCCTCCTGGCCAGCCTGGAAACTGCAGCCCTGGATCTACCCGTACCCGGAAAAGGCAGGAGGCCTGGTTTCTAGGAGGGACTTGCACACACAAAGCTTGTCCTCACTTAAAATCCTGGGATGGAGTTTGCTTCAAAGATGATAAAATCAGTTTGAGAGATTTAGTCCAGCTGCCTTATTTTACAGATAAGGAAACTCCCTCACTGAATGGATAAGGAAACAAAGGCCATTTGGACTAGGTAATCAGCTGAGACCGGTTGGTGGGTAATAATAAAAAGAAGAGGTATCATCAAGGATGAGAAAGAGAGTACACAGTTTTTTAAATCTTCAAGGATCCATGAGAAAGATTGAGAAAGATGGAGAAAGATCCATGTGTCAACAGTATGTCTGGTGTATTATCTTTATTAATATTAAAGTGAGAATAAAGTTTAGAAGAAGCACAATAGCTTAATAAATTATTGAGCAACTGGACCACAATTTTTATTTTATTTTATTTTTTTTAAGAAACACAGTTGTCAAATTCCCTGGGGTGGGAGGGTGGCAGTATCACTGTCTTCCTCAGGACAAAAGGGAAAGGGCCTGAATTATTATTTCTCTTCAGTAGTTTCCATGTAGGTGAGCTAGGAAGGTCAATCCTCAGCCCAGTGGCTTGCTCAGAACAAAATTTTAAATTTTGTTTGGCCACAAGTTCCAATAATTAAGTTCACAAACTCATCCTAGAAAAAGTGCTGTGTACCTCATTGGTGAATATCACTACAGTTACTTTCAAGTACTCCCCTTGGGAAGCTGTGCGCTGACATTAGTGCCTAGTCCAACCCTCAAAGCAGTTTTGGAACTCTTTATCTGGATTGGCCATCAAAGATGTCATCATATTACCCTTGATGTCTTGAATGTCATCAAAATGTCTTCCTTTCAATATTTCCTTTATCTGTGGGTAAAGAAAAAAGTCATTGGGGCCAGAGCAGGTGAGTAGGGAGGATATTCCAATATAGTTATTTATTTACTAGCTAAAAACCCCCTCACAGACAGTGCTGTGTGAGCTGGTGCCTTGTCATGGTGCAAGAGCCATGAGTTGACAAAAAATTCAGGTTTTTATCTAACCTTTTCATGCAACCTTTTTAGTACTGAATTTCAAACAGTAAATGTGTTAACTGTTTTGTTTAGTTGTTACAAATTCGTAACGAACAATCTGACATCAAAAAAAGGTTACCAACATCATTTGGACTGTTGATTTGGACTGACAGAACATTTTTAGTTATGCAGAATTGGCTGGCTTCCATTATGCACTTTAACACTTTGCTTCAGGGTTATATTGGTACACCTGTGTTTCATCACTAGTGATAACACAGCCCCAAACATCATCTTGTCTCTCCAAAAGGTCTTGGCAAACTTCACCTCTCCTTTTGGTTCATCAGTGAGCTCCTTTTGCACACACCTTTCTCCAAGGCGAGAATCTTGAAAATGCCAAGATTTTCAGTTAAAATTTTCCTGTTTCTCTATCACTGTTTATTTGGCTCACTATGCTTCTCACAGTCCACCAGTGATTATGACACACAATTCAATGAATTTGTGCAATGTTTTCATCAGTTGTGATTATTGCTGGCCACCCTGACCTCTCTTCATCAGTAATGTTTTCTCTACCTCGTAAAAAATGTTTAATCCATTTGTACACTGCCATTTTCTTCATGGCATCATCCCACTTAAACTAACATATCCGTAATTTCACTTCCACTCTTGCCAAATTTAATAAGAAGTTTAACATGTTTGTTCATTGCTCTAATTCAAGCTCTGACATTCTCTCAGCAGCACACAAAATCATGCAACAGCACTCATGAATGCCACTCAGGAAGACACTGCCTCACATGAACACAAACACAACTGTGAGACGCTGATATACCTTGGTTATGAAACCTTACCGAGTTCTTTGTATAGTGTCAACGGCAGTGCATAGTGGCAAGTTTGCAAACTAAATTGTCAGACCTTGCGTACATCTCACCTGTCTCCCAAAAAAAGAAGGGAGGTGGCTAGTAATGATAAAAACACAAGGAACAACACTATCTACTCTCCTTAATGTAGGATTTTTTAAAAAACAGCAATGTGGGAGAAAAGGGGGAGGGGCACTTTGTAGGGTCTAAGCAACCTATTGTGATTCAAGCCCCAACTTAGAGTTTCCTAGCAACAAAGGCAAAAAGGGAAATGTAGGGGTAAACACAGCTCTTGTTTCTAGTACAAGCACAGTCCAGGTACTCAATAAAGTATCTGTCTCTAAGAACAAAGTCTTAGGCCTTTATATGAGAAGGGTAAAAAATAATATTCTTTAACAGAATTTAATGATAGTTGCAAAGCTTCTACAAATACCCTTTTCACCAAGGCCCTTGGTGAAAAGCAGAGAGTCACTGCTGAGCCGAGGTTGTGTCAAGGCCATGCTGTGTGCAAGGAGAAGAGAGAAGGGCAAGAGGTATGTAATCACATCCCATTCATCTGCTCTGACACTTTCCTGCGCCTCAGGAGGATGATGATGGGGAAACCTTAGCTGGTAGCCAAGAGCATGCCCAGACTGCATCTATGTACCTAGAAGAAAAGTGAGGAGATTCCCACTCCTTTCACTAACCTTGTAAAACTGCAGAGGAGGCCAGGCACAATGGCTCATACCTGTAATCCTAGCACTCTGGGAGACCAAAGCAGGTAGATTACTTGAGCTCAGGAGTTCAAGACCAGCCTGAGCAAGAGCGAAACCCCGTCTCTACTAAAAGTAAGAAAAATCAGCTGTAAATAGTGGCGGACACCTGTAGTGCCAGCCACTCAAGAGGCTCAGACAGAGAATCACTTGCGCCCAGGAGTTTTAGGTTCTATGAACTGTGATACCATGGCACTCTACCCAGGGAAAAAGAGTTAGACTCTGTCCCCCCAAAATATATAAATAAATAAAACTACAGAGGCCTGATCTACTTTTGAGTGACCTTTTGAAATTCTGTCAGTTGAAAAGACCTGAGTTTCTTAACTTTGAAAACAGAAAGCTATGGAAAGTACCTGCTCCTCAGCTATCTCAGAACTGGTCCACAGTGAACCAACTGTGGCTATCCAGCCATAGCCCACCTGGAGGCAAACAGCTCTTTGGGTCCTCCAAACATGGAGGATTTTAGTGATGCTCCCAGTTCTGTAGTCTGGAATACAGAACAAGAAATGACAAATGGTTTAAGAAGTTGAAGCAGAAAGAGAGGCAATACAAGGAATCAAGAACAGTATTTACAAACTTGTTAAAAGTGCCAAAGGAGGGGAATCCAGGACAGCCCTTCAGGAATGACTTCTGGAATCCTATAGAACCAGCCTCTAAAGAGGCTACCATCACTGAATCCATAAGGTCAGGAACACACTTCACAGCCATGAGCCAGAAACCAATGCTGCCCCTGCACCTACCACTTGATACCTGGGTGCCAAAGAATGGACACTAGAATGCCCCTACAGAAAAACCCATAATGTCTTCAGCATTGTATGCCCACTCAGACAGCCAAAGTAGGCCTCACCTCACCTCATCTCACCTCAACCTGACTTCATCTAATTGACAGAACCGTATGTGCACCCAGAACTCTAGCTGCAAGGGAGTCTGGAAGATAAAAGCTTTAACTTTCCAACCTTTCCAACTTGAAGGAGAATGGAGTAGAGGTTGAACAATCCATGGTGTCCACTGCATATTGCCTTTGTGAATTATTGAATTCCAGTAGCACAATACTTGCTAAAAAATGTGTCTTAGTCGGCCATAACAAAATACCACAGACTAGGTGGCTTAAACAACAGAAATGTATTTCTTTCCAGTTCTGGAGGCATAGAAACCCAGGATCAGGGTGTCCAGCAGGGTACAGTTTCAGGTGAGGGCTCTCTTTCTGGCTTATAGATGGCCATTCTGTATCTTCATGTATTTTTTCTTTTTGCACGGGCATAAGGGCCCTACCCTCAAGACCTTCCCTAACCTATCATCTTCTGAAGTCCCCTTCTTCAGATGCCATCACTGGGGTTATAGCTTCCATATAGGGATTTTACAAGAACACACCCATTCAGTTCAAAATAATGCATCTTTTCTAATGTTGTCAAAACCACAACAAGGTTTTGGTCTAGGTCTATTTGATTATCACACAAACATCCAATTCTTGAGACAAGTATTATGAAGGAAAACAACAGATGTCTCGTTGAAAGAATGGGAGAAGCTGCCTCAAATCCATCTCTCCAACTAATGTAGATCATCGGCCTTTTCAAGAGGTGCCATGTGCCTTGGGGTAGATTGAAGGAGATAGTGAGAACTGGGGGCTGATAGAACTGGAGTCCTTGGGGACGTCAGCATCTCTTCTTCCTAAGGAAGAAGAATATATCAAGGGTCACACTGAAATTTGTTCAAAGGCCCTGTCTAACAATGCAGAGATTTCAGGATCATCCCAGACCAAAGAATCATCATGTTCCCTTTAGTAAGGGAAGAGCAGTTAGTCCTGTTTTGTTGATGCACTCAGGGGCAAGGCTCAATCTCTGATGAGTGAGTTTTGAGCCATTGATACCCTTTTCTGAATAATTTGCCCCTAAGATAACTAGATAAAAGCTATGGACTTTTTCCAGAAATATGCACAAAGTCCCAGTATTTGTTCATACTTTCTGTAGGTTCCACATCTTCCTGTGGACTGATCACCAACCTCATATTCTTCCTTCCTGTCTGTTTCATGCTCTGACATCAGTATAAGTGACTCTTTTCTTTCCTTACAAACTGCTTTGGTTCAGGTGGCCATCCAGAAGCCGTGATACCGTGGATCTGGTCCTAGCACTAATGAGATACAGTGGTTCGAGCTGAGAGCTGTCAGTCCACATTCAAAGAGAGAATTGGTTTGTGCACTTGCATATGCTGAAGCTCTGATTAGGATCTTCCTATTACCTTTAGTTAATAAACATGACCGAGATGACTTGGCCACTGTGGAACATGAAGATTGTGATAAAAATGAATTTACTTGCAAAGCTTAATCTCCAAAATTGCTTCCAGTTTGGGCTCTTGTCCCTCTAGAAGTGAAAAACTGCAGAGAGCGAAACATGCAGAGTGACACCCGCTGGCTTGGGTGATACGTGGTACATTCCAGATGAAAGGTAATGGAACAGGTTTTTAAAAATACAGAATTAGCTCGCTTAACATTTTTATGTGCTATGGAGTCAATAAAATCCACTTTGTATTCATTAGCTATTCTCTTTTTTTTTTTTTGGTTTTTATAAACTGCTCAGGTGGAGAAAATAAGAGACTAGATAGTGGAGAAATAAAACAATTGTTTTCTGTAGCCCAAACTGTCTAGTTTCTATTCAGGATAAAATAAAGCAAAACGGAGTGGCTCTTTCGTCTTGGCCGCCAACTAGACTGAGGAAGACCCAGAAGCTTTGGGGCCATGTGAGCCACGTCCACGGCCATATTGGCAAGCATAGGAAGCCCCCAGGAGGCCGAGGTAATGCTGGTGGCATGCATCATCACAGGATCAACTTCGACAAATATCACCCAGGTTACTTTGGGAAAGTTGGTATGAGGCATTACCACGTAAGGAGGCACCAGAGCTACTGCCCAACTGTCAACCTTGATAAATTGTGGACCTTGGTCAGTGAGCAGACACGGGTAAATGATTAAAAACAAGACAGGAGTTTCTCCCATCACTGATGTAGTACGATCGGGCTTCTACAAAGTTCTGGGGAAGGGAAAACTCCCAAAGCAGCCAGTCATTGTGAAGGCCAAATTCTTAAGCAGAAGAGCTGAAGAGAAGATTAAGGGTGTTGGAGGGGCTTGTGTCCTGGTGGCTTGAAGCCACATGGAGGGGTTGTTCATTAAATGCTACTTCCTTGTGGGGGAAAAAAAAAAACAGAGTGAGCAGATTTGCTACTGAGCAGATGCTGTGAGTTTACCAAGGGGGTGGAATGTTTTACTGTGAAACCCACTCAGTCTGATAAACCACCAAAGGAAGAAGTTGACCTAATAGTGTCCCGTTCTTAATGGTCACCAGGTCCTGAGGCTGCCTGTGTTCCAGCCAATAACTAAATGAAGATGTGTAGTTCAGAACCAAAATCTAATTGATACAGGAAATGATAGTCTTTATCTTGTGGATTGATGTGTAAATTAATGGAGCAAATGACACTGAAGTATAAATATGGTGGGTGCTGATCCACTTGAGCCGTAAAATGAGTGACAACAGTATGCAAGGTGCTGTGTCAAGCCACAGTTCTAGAATTGTGATAAGTAACCACTTACTTTGCAAAATACTTGTAAAGCGTAGAATTGCAATTTCTCAACTAAGTAACTACATGAAATGTTCCAATAAACGACGTGAGCTTGAAGAGTTTACCGCTGAAAAGTTCCCCCTTATCTTTTACAATGGTAAAATGGACTTTATCAGTTCATTTGATTTCATACATCCTGTAGTGACTTTCATTTGAGATGCAAATGCATTGGTTTCAATTTATTATCTTTGTTGCAATGGATTTAGACTTGTTCCTTTGCTTTATTTCACTGAACAACAACAATAACAACAAAACCTAGTAGTAAAGTCATATTTTGTAGTAGTGATATGCCTAGAAAAGGCGTAAGGCAATCATTCTTTTATTTAAACTCAGTTTTAGAAACCTCTGAATAGTGGTTAAGTTTTTCTTTTCTGAATAAAGAAGCTTTTACAAGTATAGAGAACCATCATTTACTCCCAGGATGTCCAATTCAAGAAAAGTATATTGGTAAAAACTGTATTTCTTAGGGCCATTTATTCGAAACTCAGGCCTCTAAGTAAGAATCATCACTTGGCTGCGTAGATGATTGTGGCTTGAAATTGTCTGCTATCCATTTGAAACTGCTTAGATCAAACTTTGGAATTTTCTATCCCCCTTTTCAGCCAGGAGCAGATTAGCTGGTGCTGGCTGCAGTATCTCTTTTTGCAAATTTTCAAGCATTTGAAATATCGAGGATTTAAAATACTGTTGAAAAGAAGTTGCCTGTTTGTCAGGGTTATTTAATAGCTAGTGGGGAGAAAGGGAAGGAATCAGTTGCATCTACTAAGTAAGAAATATGAGAGATACAGGTTAGCTGCTTGGGGTCTGTGTGGAAGCAAGAAATGAAATTAACATGTTGCCACCAAATAAAGTGATTACCACGGTTTGGTTATAAAATGTTTCTGTGAGTTCCTCACCCCCATGATTTTCCATCATCCTATTCATTATATCATTTATATTTGTAGAATATTCAGTGAGTTCAGAGTGCTTTGGGGGTCATAAAAAGTTTTCTTTTCCAACTATATACAGAAGATGAGGTGGAAACCTAGTTTTGTTCTAGAGTGTTTGCCATTGTGTGGTTAGGAAATAAGGCATTTGAAAAGACTTATCTAATGTTGTTAAAAAAGGAGAAATGAGTAACTTCTCTGTCTCTCTCTGTAACATAGCTCCCTCGTCTGTGAATGGACTTTATCAGTTCCTTTGTATTAGTATATCATGCAGTGATATCTAATGATTTGAGATGGAGCCTCTTTCATACTTAAGAGGCAAGTAGAGGGTCAAGCCAGTGTGACTCAAGACTCAGGTTGAACCTGGTTCCTGTCTCAGCCTTTAGCCAACCAGCTCACTCAGTCAGGTTCCTTTCACTCTATTGGGACCTGCCTTACACTTTTAATCAGAAAGATGATTTTAGAAAGTCTCTTGTGATTCAAAAATTCTGTTATTCTTTGCTGAGAACTGAAAGCAGTCCGTATGAAAATCCAGATAGATTTGATTTTTCCCCACAGGAATTCAGCCTGCCTATTGGTTCATACTGTATAAACTGGGAATATTGCTAGGTGAGGCCAATTATAAGGTATAATAAAAATAAAAATAAATCAGCATTTCTTAAGTGAAATAGAGTCTCTGTGGCAACTTCGAAAAATCCAAAAGTGGAAAAAATAATCAGAAATTGATCTTTTCAACTTGGTCATTACATGGATAATTAGATAGTAGATGTACATAATTACTGGCATATTAATTTGAGTGGTTGCTTTTGCCTTTTCCCCATGGTTTAAAAAACAGCGAAAAGCTCTGGCAAGTCCGTGTCTATTTAAGGAAGTAAAATGTTTCTCAGTGAAAAATGGTAATTAGTAAACCCCAAACAGATTGAAGTTCCCCAGGGAATAAGTGCAGATGCCTGACCTCAGAAGTCTCAAGGGGACTGGCTGCCCATCATTGCTAGGCCCATGGGTAGGGCCCGTACCCGCCTTTTTTGTACTTCCCATTGTGTAAGCCATGCTGCCACAAGAGGTCAATTTGGATACTATGGTCACATTTTAAAAAGAGAACCGTAATTATGACCTCTAATTATGTACAGTTATGCCTGCTGAGTTAAAGATAATGGCACCTCCCGCTTGGAAGTATCAGTTAATTGCCTACAAGGGTCAGAAGGGTGCTAACGTCTGTCCCCTCCCCCCCACCCTGCCCCAGCCCCAGCCCCAGCCCCAGCCCCAGCCCCAGCCCCAACCAGGCATGCACAGAAGACAAACAAAATTGGGCCTGCTGTGCTTATCATGCTGTTTAAGCATCAGATGTAACCACTGTTTAACACTTAGTACAGGGGAAGGTCAAATGTAACTCATGTTCAAGAGGGAAATAAACCTACAATTGAGGCTAGACCTAATCTGTCTTCCCTGATTGCCTTCTGGGAATGCAGTGCCACCTGGCGCTCTCTGTCATGGGCCCTTGCTTCGTTGACAAAGGGCATAGTCCACATTTGGTACAACTGGTCCAGTATATTTTGCCACCATTTTTTCCTAACTATTAAAAGTTGTCATTTTAGGCTTAGCACCTGTAGCTCAGCAGCTAGAGCTCTGGCCACGTACACTGGAGCTGGCAAGTTCGAATCCAGCCTGGTCCTGCCACACAACAATGACAACTACAACCAAAAAATAGCCGGGCGTTGTGGCGGACACCTGTAGTCCCAGCTACTTGGGAGGCTGAGGCAAGAGAATCGCTTTAGCCCAAGAGTTGGAGGTTGCTGTGAGCTGTGATGCCACAGGACTCTACCCAGGGTGACAGCTTGAAACTCTGTCTCAAAAAATAAATAAATAAATAAATAAACAAACAATAATAAACTTGTCATTTTAGAATATTTCATATATACTGCAAAAAATAGAATCATGAACCTCTCTGTGTCTTCCCTCAGCAATCATCAGTCCTGGTCAGGTTTGTTCCATATGTATCTCTATCTTCCTTTCCTTTCTTTCCTTCCTTCCTTCTCTCTCTCCCTCTCTTTTTTTGAGACAGAGCCTCACTCTGTCTCCCTGGGTAGCGTGCCGTTGCTCACAGCAACTTCAAACTCTTGGGCTCAAGCAATCCTCTTGCTTCAGCTTCCTGAGTAGCTGAGATTACAGCAACCGCCACAACCCCTGGCTAGATTTGCTATATTTTTAGTAGAAATGGGGTCTCCTTGTTGCTGAGGCTGACGTCAGCCCATCACCAGCCTCAGCCTGTCAGAGTGGTAGGATTACAGGCCTGAGCCACCATGCCTGGCCTTGCACCTTCTCCACTTTCTACCACCTCCTTCATCTCCAGAGA
Source organism: Nycticebus coucang (assembly GCF_027406575.1). Classification (NCBI taxonomy): domain Eukaryota; kingdom Metazoa; phylum Chordata; class Mammalia; order Primates; family Lorisidae; genus Nycticebus; species Nycticebus coucang. The sequence continues at coordinate 95,060,676 of NC_069788.1, forward strand.
TGGGGGATCGGAAGCAAATCCCCAGATAGCAAATGATTTTCTCCTGTATATATTTTCGTATGTGTTTCCACAATCAAGAGATTCTTTTTTAACACATTGACTGCCACACTAGAAAAATAATGTTTTCCTTCAGGCCACAGTGTTTTATTAGGTCAAGATAGGTCAAGAGACATGAGAGTTATATATGCTTGATGAGGCTCTGGGCTAAAAATTAGTGTGAGTTAAGTGCAACTCACATGGCTGTTGTTAAATACGCAGCCACAATGTCAGTAGCACCCCTTAAGATTTTAACAACAGTTAAAATCCATGTTTCTTTTCTCCCAATTGTTTATACTTTTTTAACCAATTTGTTCTTTCAATCAGGACCAGTTAAGGTTCCAAACATTGTAATCAATTGATATATCCTTTAAGTTTTCTTTTCTTGCTGCTTCTGGTACCCTTGTTATTCTTATTGTTAAAGAAGAGATCAAGTTGCTTGCTTAAAAACAGATAGTTGTTTTGATTCCCGTCTTCTACCCTCCCATATCTCTTACCCTGAAAGTTCATTGGCTGCACCTTCCTCAGACACCACCAAGGCCTCAATGCTCCTAGGCAGGCTTAGTTTAAAAACACAAAAACTATGCTGAAACCCTTTCTAGAAGAATCTCAAAAGGAAGAGAGAAAACCTGCGTGGTGGTAGATTTTTCCTTCTCTATTTTCCACTTTTCTTTGTTTAGTTTTGCTTGTGTAATATGTATACTTGCTGTAATTTATTTTTTTCCTCTTGAAAGATGAAATATGATTTGCATGGGAGGAGAATGAACCCAGTTGCCGTCATGAAGTAATCCGATCCACCAGCTCGCCTGCCGGGCTAGCCTGCCAAGCTCCTCTCCAGATGTTTTTGTCCTTGCCACATCCCCAGTACGAGAGAAACTAACCCTGTCCACGCCATCACTTTTTGTCAGTTTTACCTTTCCATCCTGACTAGGTCTGTTCATCATATTTTCTGGCAATTGTTGAACCCTTTTGGTTCTTCAAAAACCAAGTATGCCCCAGATACAAACTGAAAAGCTTTATTTGGCTTAACATTTATAGCTCTGGAATGAAGACATAGCATCAGCTAGTGGAAATCAGATTTGGCCCACACTCACCCCCTTTAAAAGCTTGTTTCCCTGACCGAGCTCTTGCCCTTGGCACCCAGGCCCCCTTTATTCCACAGAGCATTTAGTCAGTATTTGTGCCTGTGTACTAGGGATTTCCTCACTATCTTACTTCAGGCCACTATGATAAAATACTATAGACAGAGTGGCTTATAAATACGAAAATTGTTTCTCACTGTTGTGGAGGGTGAGAAGTCCAAGATTAAGGCACAGTGGCTTCTGTCTGCTGAAGGTCCACTTGTGGTTCGCAGATGGTTCCTTCTCATTGTATCCTCACTTGGTAGAAGGGACAAGGCAGCTCTCTGGGGCCTCTTTTATAAAAGGGCACTGATTACATTCATGAGGGCCCCACCCTCATGACATCCTCACCTCCCAAAGCCCCTACCTCTTAATACCTTCACGTGGTACTTGATATTAGCCAAAAGGCCAAGAAGCAATAATACCTTCACATTGTAATTAGGTTTCAACACATAAATTTTGAGAAGACACAAACATTCATACCATAGCAGATATATGCTATGTGTCAGGAAAGCAAGGAGCTTAATTTTTTTTTTAAATCAAACATACCCCAAAAAGAAAGATCCTTCAAAGTAGATTCCTTGTACACAAGCTACTTATTCCAGGGATACGGCCATTCTCCACAACTATTTTGCATACATATGTGAGGATTGTCTTCAGAATCTACATCCTATTCATAATACCAAGGATCAGCTCATTGCTTATGGCTAGACTGTATTTTAAAGCCAGACTGATCATTCCTAACTTTCTCATCCATTTGCTCTCAGAGGGCAGGGGTCTTCCACCTTTAGAGCTAAAATAATACTTCCTTCAGGATTTAGGGTGGGTGGGTACTTTCTGGTTTCTCTCCCAGTATAGTACAATGTTGTCTTAAATGTTGTCAGATGAAAGGCTTATTTCTTTTATTTCCGTGATACGTTTCCTAATAGTCCTAATCTTGAATCTATGGTTCCATATTTAACTCTGTCTAAAATGAAATACTCCTTAAAAGTTTAATATTTTTTGTTCTCAATGGTGGGTGGGTGAATCGATGGATGGATGGATGGACAGTACCAACGTGACTTTACATTAATTGAGTATGCACTGTTCAATGAAAGTGGAATTGATGACAATTATATTATTATAGCCTCTTGATTGTATCCACTTCTCTGTAACCCTGGAAAGATGAAGGACTGTCCAGGAACCAGGCTCTGCTTTAGGTTTGAGGTGGATGTTAGGAGAAGTTTCCTGTAAGATAAAGGAAAATGCAAGTGCTTGGTTGGTGGTTTATTTTTATTTTTTTCAGCTGATATATGTCATAGTGACAGCTGTTTCTGAATAAAGATTTTGCAGAGGTTTAAAATCTATATATCAAGCAATGGATTTGCTTTTACATATATTTTTTTCTTAATCTATTTTTTTAGGGAAAGGTTAGAACAGAAAGAGCAAAAGGCTAAACGTTAAAACTGAGGCCCAGACAGAGCTCAGTGCCTGATAAGGAGTCCTGTGGCTGGAATCAGCAGCCCTGAATTTGCTTTGGAAAGATAGCCCAGCAGTGTCCCCCTTCATTGCCATGAAAAGCGCCCCACTGTTATCCCAAGATCCATGTAGACCTTTAGTTTGGTGTCTACGGATGAGGCAGGAATAAGAGTTCCTAAGTCTCTTATGGGAAATGTCTTCATCTCCATTGTTTCCTCTTTGCTCAGGTCTCCAAGGGAGAAAGAAAGAGATTGTATCTGTGTATAGTTGTGTGTGTGTGGGGGGGTGTATAGAGGAGAGGGCCTAGCTATATCTGTGTTGCCTTCTGATCTTTTGATAAGACGCCCCAAACAGGATTTGAGTAACCAGGCAGTTAATTCTTCCCATGACATTGTGACTTTTAATCTGGGAGCAAGGTGGCCTAAGAACACAGACATTTGCTTTCTTAGGGCTAAAAGCACACGAGCATCCTTGCCCTGTTGATACGCTCCTATCAGCTTCACTGCTTCGGGGTACTCTGGATGGGCGAGGTCCACCAAACTGGCTAGAGGAGAACCATGGAGGATTATGAGCCTTAGGTTAAAGAAAAGGATCTCCAGAAGCCAAAGAATTAAGTGACATTTTCAGACTTTCCCTTGCCCTCCAACTGTTCAGCCATCGAGGGCCCAGGCCTAGCCCAGCAGCCTGCCTGCCCGCCCTGTGCCCATACTGTGACATGAACTTGTGTGCCCCATACACAGTCCTTCCTGATACTTACTCTGACCCCTCTGCGCGGACGTTGGCAGGGCAGGCTGGCTGGGCAGTGCTTCTCCTGCCCCCAGAGGAGGGGTGTGCATCTGGGACACCTGGCCTGGCGGCCTCCCTCAGGTGCTACAGACACAGGCACTGCGAGTCTTGCCGCTGTGTATGGGAAGGAGAAGAGGTGCAGACCGCCGCGGATGTCTAGGGCCTCTCTCCAGAGAACACCCGAAACTTGCATTTGGAAATCAGTTGTAGCAAAGTGAGAGAATTCTGCAAAGTGTCCGTGAATTGTTCTCCAACCCTGTGGTACAGACACAAAGAGTCAAGGTGGAAAACTGTACACCCCTCTGAAATCCCTTCCCCGGGGTGTCTCAGGTGGCTGGACATCTTTGCTGACTGCATTCTCTGGTTTCATCCTCCTGAAGCCCTCTTTTCCAGGGATGCTGGAAAGAGGTGAATTATTTAATTATCAATTTGCTCTCCATCCCCACCCGTATCCTCTGACTCACACGGGTTCTTGGGACCTCCTCTGATCTGTCGTGAAGTAAAATAGGAAATAATGATGTCACTGTGGTTGTAAAGAATAACCATTGTCCCAGAGCCGTAGTACCTCATGGCTGCAGAGCCAAATGATGTTAAAGGTTTGGGCTCCAGAGTTCTGTGGTCCCCCTTCCAGATGTTTGAGAAGCAGCTTTCTAATAAAGAAGTGGGAAGGCAAAACCTTTTTCAATGGAGAGGTCATCTCAACAGCACAGTTGTTTACAGCGTGGTGCCCTGCATGGCCCGTGCGTCTGACTCAGTATGGTAGATGTCTGTGCAGGAAGAGCAGGGGATGGTTTTGTTCTAATGTATCTCTCTAATGATAGTAAACTGTCAGATATGGGAAAATTACATCTGGTCCATGGTGTCTTTTGAAATTCTTGTGAGTCAGCATAAGATAAACATCCCCAGACAAAGCGCACCTGTGTTGCTGGTTATCCCCTCCAGTTCGCCATTACAAAATGTTAGGGAGGAATATAGTTGAGAGCAGTTAATTTGTGCCTTGGAGCCCTGGTGCTGGGTTCTCTCCCTAACACACCTGCCAGCATCACTCTTTGCTTCTGGAAAAGAGTCTTTGCACACCTACCCAGCTGAAGACAGAGCTAATAAACATGCTGTGCAAGTGAAAATATTCGATTGTCAGCACCCACGAGCACTGCAATGCCCGCTAGGGGCTGGGCCCCCACGAGTGCCTGGAGTGATGGTAGAGTCGGTGCAGGAGCCATCAGAAGCTGGGAGGCCTGTACTAGAGGAGGAAGTGGCTGTGGGGTGGAGAAGCCCATCTTCCAGTAAGTGAGGAGAAGTGCTGGTCAGGAAAGCCAGTTTGGGGGAAGATGACCTTATAGCAAAGAGGCGGAAGTGACTTGATGTGCTGGTGTCCCTCAGCTCTCTGTGCCCTGTATTTATTTGCCCAGCCCCCTGGGGGGGGCCTCCTGGTTTCATCTCTGGCTTCTTGACTTGTCTCTCTCTCCAGACGGACACTAGTGTAGCCAGGCTCGGAGGTTTTCAGGGTTCTCTTTGGAGTCCGTGTTTCTGTTCCTGCCCCATGGAAGCCCTGTTGAACCCCATCCTGGTTCTGACCCCTCCTGGGTAATGAGCTCTGGCTGTATGACTGGTTGAAGAAGCCAAGAGCAAGTAGGAAGTGTTCGAAGCAAAGGACTTCAGCATTTATCTATCCCTGCCTCCTGCCTCCTGCCCAAGGCCAGAGTCTCCACAACATCCCTGATGTTAGTTCCCTTGCTCATGACTCTCAGTTACATTGTCCCTAGAGAGGAGTGATCCAGCAGGCAGAAATCAGAAAATGCAGTAAACGGATGAGATGCAAAGGGAAAGGGGCATCAGAGGAATATACAGTTTCTCAGTTGTCTACAAGAAGTTAAAAAAAATTTTTAAAAACCATGCAAATCAGAACCCACCTCAGATAATCGTAGTACAGTTTTAATAAGCTGAGCAGAACCCAACCAAAATAATAGCCCTATCCTATGGCCCATGGGACAGAAGTCATAACTGGCACTGAGTCACCTGTCACCATTGCCTGTAGCTTCAGGTTCTAGAATTTTAGCTCCTTCTGTAGTTTTAGTTTTAGTTCAGTTGGTTCCTTTCAGATGGCTCCCAGGCAGCTACTAGAGAGCGATTTCCATCAACTGGTCAGAGATGTTAAAGAGGGAAACCTCACCAGGAGGAAGATTTAGAGTGCATCTAAAAGAGGCGTTGGGGTGACAGTGTCTTGGCAGATGGCTCGAGGCAGTGTATTCACTTGCTTTGGAAACACAGATTTGGAAATGTGACTGCAATGTGACGCAGACCTCTCTGCTGAGGCAAAGAGGATGTTAGAATTAAGGACTCAGAAGACATCAAAGTTAACGCAGTTCTTATTGCCCGGCGGAAACTGAAGTGCGGCCGCATCTGCCTGGGGAGTATCAGTGTGCTCCTTTTATTTCTCAAGCAGAGAAGCAGCAGGGACAGTGGTCAACTCAGAGGGAGCTAGCGGCCTGGAGCAAGCTTCCCGCCCAGCCACCCTAAAGCCGTTTTACAGATGGGGCATCTGAGACCCTGAGAGGCAGCAGCCCTCAGCGTCAGGTTCCTGGCCTGGGATATACATCAAGCTCCTCTGTACTTACCTTCCAGAACCTTTTCCTTGAGATGGAATTAGGGGGAATAAATGGGCAGTCTGTGCAAGTTGGAAAGAAGATCCTAATGGGGGAGCTGATGGAAATGAAAGTCTTCCCAATTTATAGAGTTAATCGTGACAGCGCTTCCGAGAGCCAGTAAATTCTTCATTTAAAGTTCACCAATCATGACTTTTAAGCTGAGAAAGACTTAGAAGATGTATGAATGAGAGCCTAATAATACCCACGAGTGAACATATAGATCATTCATTCTTCTCCCTTACCCCTTTTGTTCCAACACACAACTGTTAGTTCCGAGTTGCATAATTAGTGGTTTTAACTCGCCTCATTTGTTCAGAGCAGCAAGAGTTTGGGGTGTTCTTCTAACTCTTTCTCTCTCCCCCTCTGTTTTTTTTTTTTGTTTGTTTGTTTTTAAGAAAAAAGGCCTTTCTTGGTGTTCTCTATCTCTCTACCTCCAACTCTTGTCATAAAAATGATGGGTAAAGTCACAACTCATCCAACTTTCTGCCAGGTTTTTATTCCCTCACTTCCTGCCGATCCAGACTCTTGCCCCCCTGGGCTCAGTGGTGTCACTTTCTCCCCTGTCTCGCTGTAATGAGAGCCCCTCAGATGTTTGCAGTTCATGCCCACAGAGGCCCATCTCCTGTTTCCCACTTCACCCCCACTGCTCCTCACTTCTGGCAACTTCTTTCTTAATAACCTTTAGCCAAAAGGGAAGTGGAAGAAGTATTCATAGCAAATGACGTCCGTGGAGCTGACAACACCCCCTGTCCTCTGCCTTAAAGATCAGAGGCTACCGTTTTAGCTATCTTGATTGATTACAACAGAAGCCAAATGGTACAACTCTTACTTCAGTGGTTTCAAAGCAACCAATGTACAGTCTCTCCCAACCTATACCCAGTGGTCTTGCAAAAAAAGAGAAAAAGGTGTCAGCCACAAAGCGAATTTTAAGTCTGTATCTATTTGCTTGCTTTTGATGTGTTCTATTTGAGATAATTTGCTTTCCTTGACCATAGCACATGTATATATGAGTTAACATTGCTCACCTTTTGGACTAGGTCATTCTTTGGGGTAGGACTGTCCTGTACACTGCTGGAAAGGAAAGTCACACATTAATTAGCACAGACCCAGGACTTAAACCCCAGAATCCTCATGCTTGGTCTAGTACTTTTCCTATCCAGTTCACAGAGGAAAATTCTCCTCTACCCACATCTAAAAGCAACCATCTCCACATTTGGGGAAAGTGAGGCTCAGTATTTTCTTCTAATCCAAATAGCTGGACCATTGATTCTGGAAGCTTTGTTACCTGTTTCTCTCACTGTAGCATAATAAAGTTGTATTTGTACATTTGAGAGAAGAGGACTTGAAAACATCTTTAAGACATGTGGCTATTTTTCGGTCCTATACTCAAGAGGCAACATGATAAGACAACTGCATTAAAGATGAAAACTGAGGGCAGCGCCTGTGGCTCAAGGGGTAGGGCGCCGGTCCCATATGCCGGAGGTGGCGGGTTCAAACCCAGCCCCGGCCAAAAAAAAAAAGATGAAAACTGAAATGGGCTGCTGGGAACCAGTCCAGAGGAGAAGTAATGTCTGTTACTGAAGTACGAGCAAAGGAAGTTATTATTTTATTTTTGAATATGGGATTTGAGATTGGCTCAGGTTTGATGATGGTCAGAGCTCTGTGAAGCACCATGACAGCCTGCTTGGTGATGTACTGGATTAAGCAGTAATAAATGATTTGGGTTTCTGTATTAGAATGCTGAATTAAGTGCTGTTGGGAGAACCCCCCTCATCTAAAAATGAAAAAGGGTAGTGCTTCTTTATTCTCCTGCCCCACTTCCGTTTCCCTTAGATACAACATGGAAGGTATTCCTGCCAAGTGTGTCTTTGTTCCTCAAAAGTGTTCCTGGCCCAGCGCTCTACCTCTTATGCTGATAAGGCAGTCCATTGCTCCCCTCCTGAGACTGTGTCCCAGGCCCTTTATCTTCAGAATCACCTGTGCCTCCAGAGCAGAAGCATCCATCCCTCGCTCTGAAACACTTCCCCAGCCCCTAAAATGCCTCGACCATAAAAAGTCCAAAATAAGTGTCCTTGATCAAAAATTTCCTCCCACAAAGGGTGCGTCCATCAGAAAGTCTATTACCTAAAGTGATAAGCCATCACGAGTCTCCACTGACTGCAGAGAATTTAGAGTTTTCTAGGGAGACCCAGAGTGTGCTCATGAAAAATAGCATCTTCCCCAAAGTTTGCCAGTGGGGTGGGTGAGCCCCAGAGACAAGTGGAGAGAGTCAGAGCTATGAGCAGGGGGGGAGGGAAAGAGTGGGGCCATACATACTAGGTCCTCATAAGAAGGGGTGGTGTGGGGCACAAAAGGGAGGGTGTCTGTACGAGAGGCTGGAAGCACAGATACTGTGTCCTCATGGGCAGTATCTGTAGGGAGGAGCAGTGTGTTTGCACAGGTTACATAATCAGCTCAAACGCTTACTTTCTGCTTTCTGGTAGAAAGGGGATGGCCCTGTACACAGTGTGGTGTGTTTTTATGCACAAAGAAATCGCCGTAGAAAACCTTCAGGTGATGTATGCTAATGTGAAAAGTTGCCAATATATTATAAGTGAAAAAAAATTTTTAAGTTGCAGAAAGCTCTTTTCCACATATACCCATTTTTTTAAAAAATAGATACATATGTATGAGTAAATATGCGCTGGTATTTCACCGAGTATATGTAAGTGCTTATTTTGACAATTTCTAGACATATACAAGAAAATATGAATCTGGGAGTAGATCTATGGGGAAGGTATTTATTTTTCAAATCAGATCCACCTAATGTATTGTTTTGATATGTACAGTGAATACTGTTTTGCCCAAATTTTTGAGGGAGAAGTAAGGATGAGCATTATACTTGGGTAGTACAGCTCAGGAATGGGGCAGCCCAGCAGCCTCCCAGGCCACCACGGCCTCCCACCTGGACCCACCAGGTGCACAGTTTTCCAGCCTGGGAGGATCTAGGATCCAGTGGCAGCGGGCCAGAGTGGCCTTCACCAAGCACCACTGTCATAGGAGAGGGTGGTGACAAGACTGGCAAAGAAGGTTATGGTCATGTTGGGTAAGGGCTGAGGCTTAAGGCCTAGCCACACAGAAGGCATCAGGAGCCCCGTGCAAGTTCCAGAGACCCCCCCTGGCTGCCCGTGGGCCAAGCAGGTGGGCCTCAGAAGCTTCCACCCCACCAGCCACATGCATGACCATCTCACCCATGGCCTTCAACATAGCAGAGAGGGAAAAGCTCCCAGGAGAGAGAGAAGGGGCAGAGTGGGAAGGCAGTGCAATCTGCACGTTTACCAGAGAAGCATGTCTATCTCAGCTGCCTAAGAACCAGCCACTTTCTCAGAGGACATTTTCTGGAAAGTTTGGGCCAAAAATGTGGGTGCGCATTATACATGGCAAAATGGGATATGGTCGTGGGGTGTTTTTTGCAGTGCGCACACATTACTTTTGTGATTTTTAAAAAGCAGGGAAAACTTGGCATTTCAGTAATTGATAAGAATAAGTATAGTAGCCTTTCTTCTCTTTGGAGACAAGAGATGGGAGGTTATTGGCTCTGTAGACAGAAGCACACACCAGGGTGTCAGAGTGACAAGCAGGACACTTCTCCGTAGAAACATGTCTGACTAAGGCTTCTCTTGGGCTGCCTGGTGTTCACACCAGGAGCCAATGAAAGTCTTACTGGTATTGATTTGTACAATTCTAGGAGGTCTGCACTTGAACAGCTTATTGGATGAGGAAAGAGATCTGGCTGATTACTTCCATTTTCACTTACCTATAAATCTGGGTATCAAACTCAGAAAACATAGTATATGAGTAAGTAAAAACTAAAAACAGGATCACTTTGGAGAAAAATCTTTGCAATTTTGGTTTATGCTGAGTTTTCCTAGGACAAAAAAGACACTAAGGTATGTAAGAATAAATTCATAAATTGGACTTCATAAAAATTAAACACTTCTACTTACTAAAAGTTACTATTAAGATACCAAATCAATAAGCTAGGGACTAAGAAAGATATGTATCTTACAAAGGATGTATATTCAGAATATTTAAAGAAAACTTTCAGCTGAATAAGAAGTTGAACCACCCAATTGAAAAATGAGCGAAATAGGAGTTTAAGGTTACAGTGATTTTACAGAGTTTAAACAGTGATTGCACCACTACAAGTTTGGGCAATAGAGCAAGAAAGACCCTCTCCTCTCCACCAAAAAATGGGGTGTGGGGGGCAAAAACTTCTAATGAACTTTTCACATAAGATATGCAAATAAACATTAAGCACATGAAAAGATGCTGACATTATTTGTGATTAGAAAAACAGAAAGGAAACTTGTAGGATGGCGTGATTAATTACATCGTCTATTTAAGTAATAAGACAACACTCTGATAAATATATAATCTTGGATTAGCTCATCATTAAATGAAATCAACCTGACAACATTGAGGTCGCTTTACTTTAAAATATGTTTGAAACTTATAATTGATCTTCTGTCAATTTAATAACAAAGCCCTGGAACCTGGCACCTATATTATAATTTTATCACCTTTCTGCATTTTCCTGGAATGAGGTTTAGCAAAACAGATTCCCTAGGTATTCCTTGACTTTTTTTATGATCAGAAGACCAGGATGTTAAGTTTAGATTGTTCATTGTAATATTTTAGTTCTGCTTCCATTGAATTCTTCAAACTAAAGAAGAATTTATTGAATTGCTGTAAAACATTGCTATTGTCTAAATTAAAAGATTTTGTTCCAAAAAAAAAAAAAAAAGAAAGGAAAAATACAATACATGTCACCACACATCCACTAGATGGCTACAATTTTAAAAGAGTGACAATTTCAAGTGTTGGCAAAAATACAAACTCTCATGCATGGCACACACTCTTTAGAAAACAGTTTAGCAATTCCCTGTAAAGTTAAATATATATTCACTAACAGTTACCCAAGAGAAATGAAAACATACGCTCACAAAATAGTGGTACAAAAGTTCATGGCAGCTTTTTTATAATATCCAAAACTGGAAATAATCTAAATGCCAATCTACAGGTGAATGGATTGTGGTGTGTCCTTTCAGTGGAATACTACTCAGTAATAGCCATAAATGGATGAATAAAAGAAAGTGAATCAGTTGTTGCCCAGCCCAGGGGCAGGGATGTCTACAGAGGGACTCATAGAAATGTTGGAGTGATGAAAGTCTGTGTTGTGTTATCTTGATTATGGTGGTGCTAACACTGGTGTGAAAATTGCCAGAACTCATCAAACTCTAAACTTGAAATGGGCACAAAGTAAATTTTTTAAAGGATTGCACTCACTGTCCCATAGAGAAGGAGTGGCGCTAATGCACCAGTGTGCATAGACACGTAATTACATTTTACATTTTTTTCCTACCATTTGCAAGTTCTTGTGTTTACCAGTTTGCGCACCAAAATGTCAAGTGGGGAGAATCCCAAACCTTCCTCTCTGCTCCGTTCTGCCCAAAGGGATACTCGTTCAAGAACCAATCCTTTCAGAATGGAGTGGGGTTGTGGATAAGATAATGCAAAGGCTGGATGTTGCACCCACCCCAAATGCCTGGAGACCAACATGAGTTTCTTGAAAGCTTCAGAATGTTTATCTGTGGAGGCATCAGGGAAGGTGAACCCGGTTAGAAGGAAACACAGATGGACTTGTCCTTCAGCATCTGTCTTTGTTTTGTTTCACAGTTTGTGTCTATTCAGCTTGGGTAGGGGGTGGAGTTATGGATGGATGTTTGTGGATCTAAAGCACTCCTCCAAGCTGCACCTTGGGGCTGCCCCACTTAGGTGCTCCTAGATTTTTGAGTGTTGATCCTGGCCCCAGTGTACCTTCTAGTCACTCAGAAAAACTCTGGGTCTGGGTCCCGTGCAGAGGTGAGGACCATCTAGCCAGGCCAACCACCTGAATGGTTGCTTTCTCAAAGACGGCAAAGAAACTTTGCGTGACAAGAAGAAATAGTATGTTTTGTTGGCTACTGCCTGAGAAAAGGCCCTTTCCAAAGGGAGAAGAAGGAAGGAAAAGCCTCTTGAGTCCCAGCAGCATCTCTGGGGAACTGCTTACCCTCCCTGCGTGTGCCAGAAATAGTGCTGGGACTGAGTGTCCCTGCATCCTGGCAACAGGCCCTGTTGGGGGGACCCAGGGGAAGGGGCAGGGGGAATCCCAGAAGCAGTGAGGAAAACTAAGTTTTTCAGTTAATCCTCCCCACTAGTCTATCAGTGGGGAATGATGATTGGTCTAAGAATATCACACTAGGAGTTGCCAAATAAGTTAATTTACCTGTTTCTCATACAATATACCTTTTAAGATAAACTTTTACTCCATTACAGAGTGTAAATAACAGGCCTCCTGCAGGCAAAATAGAAAAAAGACCCTGCAGAGTCAAGTTCTTTTACTTTTTTTCTTTTTGAGACCTTCTCTTCTGGAACCAGCATCATCCATATTATTAATCGCTTGTGGGTCTTTATACTGCATCCCATTACTCCCTTGGAATTAAAGTGCACATATAAAGTATGAAAAATGTACTTTTTTAAACAGTAAAAAAGTAATTTTCTAGAATAATACCCAAAATAAAGTGCCATGGAGCCATTAGTAGTAAATTGAATTTTTTGGTATGTAATTTGTACAAAAACTGACAAGTGTGAGTCCCCCTCCCCCATCATTAGTCATTGGGTTTAGCAGACACAGAGCAGTAATCTGCAAGGGAAGGCATTTTGATGTCAACTTCAATTGCACACTTCATTTATTTGGACAGGGCACAGGCGGCAGCTTCTGTCACGCGGCATCACCGCACTATTAGTGAATTTCGCCCCAGGGCAGCTGGGACGCTGTGTTGGGGCAGATGTTCTTTTCAGCCTATTCAGTGACCATTCTTGGGGGTTGTTTACCGTTGCCATGGTGACCTTCATTTCCATAGCAGCAGCGCTGCTGTTTCTCAGAGGAAAATGAATTTAGTTATAAAGGGATAATATTTTTCTCTGTCTCTATATAACCTGCCATCTGTCAACTGGTGGATCAGTAAGGATTCAGAAACCTATTAAGAATTATAGCATGAAGCGATGAATGGTTTGTTTGGTATTTTTTTTCCGACCATAATAGATGTGGAAGCAAATATTGTGCCCCCCAACATCGGAACTTTAATTTTTCTTTATATTTTAAGAGCCTTCTTTAAAAAGTACCTTCATCACTGCCACCACCGCTGTTGCAAATATCTAACCTCATAAAACACAATTTACATTCTGCTGACAAATGAAAATGACCAAATGCCTTGTTGGTATCTCACTAGATGCAGGTGTATTTCATGCTTTCTCTTTTTGACACCACACGCTTTCCCCAGTTCATTAAAGATTCCAGCGGCTAGAAGTTCTTATTGTCACTCACTTTCCTGCTCTTCACCCCAAGGTAAAAGCTGTAGGGGTGCAGAGATCAGCAAGTTATCAGGAACGTACAGTGCAAATTATGAAATTAGCAAAACGAGAAGAGACCATGCTTGTCTGGTGAAAAACTCACTAACATGCCCCTCACATCTTATTCTAGAATGCCTTTTCTTCCTCTCAAATCCACATGGGAAGAAAGTCACCTTTGGGATGGCTCATCTAGTTCCTGGATTTTTTTTTTTTCTCTGTTGCATTCATAAACTGTAACTTACAGGGGGAAAAACCACACACACACACCAGCCCCGTTGTAAATAATGTTATTTATTGGTTGATTTTTCCAGATCCTGACATTGATGCTGCCAGTGCCATGATGCTTTTGAATACTCCCCCTGAGATACAAGCAGGTTGTGAGTAGATATTTCTATAGCCTACAGCACCATAGTTTGTGAACTTAACCTTCTCATTTATATACCAGGTCACAGGAAGAACTAATGCTAAAAGTAGAACTTCCCTTACAGAACCACTTTAAAAACTACCCAAGTGCATGGTTACGTGCATATGTATATAACACACGTTCATGCACATGTATGAATGAATGCATAGGTGTGTTTCTAAGATGAGAACATTCTATTATAATTTCAGGGCTTAAGACTTGGGGGAAGGAAAGCAGACCCTATAATGAGTCCCAGTGGAGAGACCTCCTTTTCTCCTGCAGAATTATTCCTGCGAGTTCATAGTTGCTGTTAGAAGAGGCTACGTGGGGCCAGCTTTACTGTCATGGAGCTGAGCAGTATCCATTTTTAGAAATTTTTTTCCCTTCTGGGACCTCATTAATACCAGGCTGCCATTTTGGAGAGGAACGTCCGGTATGGCAGGCCTGACAGAGCCTGCCAAATCCTTGAAAGGAGACCATGGGAACCCTGTGTCTTTTCCACCCAGGCTCCCATGCTACCTACCAAAGATAGAGGGAGGCTGATGTAGCTAAGCAGGGCTCCCAGCCTCACCCTCTTGGCCAGTGAGCAAAATCAAGTTTGAGACAGCTCTTTTCTTTACTTGGACTTCTTCTATCCTCTACCCGATGTTTTTCTTTAACTCTGGAGCTAGTCTACTATAGTTTTAGAAGGGTCTTCTTCACACAGTGAAAAATGACCTTAAACAAAGATATTTGTCCCTTCCTCCTCCTGACTGAGACCAGTGCGTGTGCCTGTATCCCACACCCAGCCAGAACCCAGTGGAGCAGACAGACAGCATGCTGGTCCACCAGGGTCTTCTCAGCTTGTTGTCAGGACATTGATGAAACACATGGTCTGGGGATGATGACACGAAGTGGCACCCAGCACCATGCTACCGCCACTAGGGGCTGGACCTTCAGCTGGTTTGGGGCGTGGCCTCCTGAGCGATGGGGATTCCTCACCTTTGGAGACAACAGTATATTCCACAGGAGAGCATCCAGGCTCACATCCACAACAGGTGTCTTTTGTCAATAATGAACTGATGTGAAGTTCCACGCTATCCTTCACCTCCCCAACCTCTGCTTGTCCCGGCTTCCTGACAGCTTTAGGAAGTTTGACACCATCCTTTCTTATTTGTTCCTTTTTTAAAAGACCCAAGAGATGCAGCTGAACATTCTCAAGATTTATTTCTTTGCCTGGAGCTGCCATTACCTGCTCCTAACAGTTCAGAATCCTCATTCTCTCTTTGATATACTCAGGTCGCCAGCGATTGAAATGTTAGGCTGCCCACACCTCTGGCAGGCAAACACCACTGCTAAGCAGATGGGTAACTGGTACAGTCCTGTAACTAGCCGTTAACCTGGATTGTGGTTTTTAAATGACGTTTTAAGTTTCAGAGAAATATATACATATTTTTTAAAAACCTCCATTCTTAGAGGGTATGACAGGAAAAGTACAGACCAGATTGTAATCAAGTTACAAGGGTTTCTAAAATTAAGTTGCGTAACTCATCATGGTGGAAACACTGATTTCATCAGAGCCGTCTAAGATTTGAGCACCTTCCTCTGCATACAGCCACTGTTACACCAGTGATGATTCTTTTTTTTTTTTAAAGTGCTTCTGATGAACTGGTTGCTGGGGTTAAGAGAGAAAATGGGAATTATGGAAAAGGCAAGGGAATTGATTGATCATTGACAGATCCTTAGCATCTTCCATAAAAGTCCATGATTGCTGGATTCTTGATTATAGGTAGAAAAGAAAAAGCATTGCTCCTGCATAGTTCCTGAGTTAGTTGTTTTTGCTGTTCTCATGACTAAATGAACTTCTCCCTTCTGCATCCCTATTAACAAACTGTAAATAATTACTTTTCCAGGGTATCCCTAGCACTTTTTACATTGAAATGCTGAATTTGAGTTATAAGAACTCAGTGTTCATGTTTTGAAGCTGTAGGAACACTTTTAGAAGGCCGTTACCATCAAATTCAGCCACAGCCGCCTTTTTTTTTTTGTAGAGACAGAGTCTCACTTTATGGCCCTCGGTAGAGTGCCGTGGCCTCACACAGCTCACAGCAACCTCCAACTCCTGGGCTGAAGCGATTCTCCTGCCTCAGCCTCCCAAGTAGGTGGGACTACAGGCGCCCGCCACAACGCCCAGCTATTTTTTGGTTGCAGTTCAGCCGGGGCCGGGTTTGAACCCGCCACCCTCGGTATATGGAGCCGGCGCCTTACCGACTGAGCCACAGGCGCCGCCCAGCCACAGCCTTCTTGAAGGCCCCAGGCCAAGAGGGAGCCCCAGGGGACTGCAGAGGTCACAGAAGGAGATAGTCATTGGCAGGAGCTGCAGAGAAGGGAATGTAAAGATTGGGCAGAGGGAAGGGACCCCAGGTTTGTATTCATCTTCCGGTCCCTAGCCCTTGGACAGTCCCCTGAAGGTCAAGTGCAAACATAGTCAATGGTCAGGTGGTGGAGTCCTTCAGGATTGGAGCATACTGTAGGGAGGGCATGAAGATGCATCAAGTGTCGCTCTGTGCACCTTAGGAGGAAGCCCGGTGGCCCATCCTCCTAAGAAACACAGCCAGAGGTATGTATCCACAGCTGCCTTCTGCTCATCTTCCTTGTTCTATTCTTCCCTCAGCCCACCCCGCACATGCCTTTATTTTCCCCTTATACTGCACAATGTTTCTTGTCTTGGGAGTTAAGACAGTACCTTGCCTTCTTAAGGGAGAAGCATGACAAACACAGTGATCAGGCCACCATCCCCTGCCCTGCCAGTGTTGCCCAAGGCCTAGAAGAAGAGTCAGATGCAATTCCTGGGCACAGATGCTTAAAGGCCATTGCAAGCTGCCTTCAGTGGTGGTGTGTAGGTGGCCTGCAAGTGGTGTTTGTGTGCAGTATGGTTATATTCAGGCCGCCTCCTGATTCAGGGGGTACTGCCGCTGCCCACGTGGGGAGCGTGGCTCCCGAGAGCACAGGCTTTCTGTCTGTGCATGGCCTGCCCAGGTTGGCCCTCGGGCTGCTGTGGGAGAGAGTGTCCTCCTACAGTGCTATTTATAGCCCCTGTTTCCACCTCCTGGGCCTCCCGGTGGTCCTGTTTGAGGGGGGGGGCCGCCACCCTAGTCTTTCTGCTGCTGTTCCCCATTCAGCAATTAGAGGCTGGCCTGAGCGGCTTTTCCTTTATCATCACCCCTCCACTTCAGGTCACCAGATGGCAGCCACTTAGATCTTTTCCTGTCCTCCTTCCCTTGCTCAGCATCTGCGAAGCTAGCTCAGGGCTGGCAGGCTGGCCACCGTCCAGGGTGTGAGGGTGAGAAGCCTGCACAGAGCAAACTGCTCAGCAGCTGCTGAGAACCGCAGTCACTGCAGCCTCTGATCTCCAGAGGGTCCTCATTGCTCCGGGTGAGTCCAGCACAGCCTGTCTCACGTGGCTGGAGTCTCCATGGGTCCCTCCACATCTCACTTCAGCCCGATGCTTCCCTTTCTGGGAGGCAGCAGTGTGTACTGATACCACAACATTTTGTGCCCCTGACAACTCCCTCAGTGCATGTGACGTTATCATGTTCAGACTTGGCCAGTTGGCAGCATGGTAAAAATTCTGCAAGGAGAACCATCATGTCCCACATATTTTCTGGGATGCTACTTCTAGAGCAGTCAGCGCAAAGCATGACAGCTTCCTTACTTCTTGAACTTTGGAATATGTTGCTAGTCAAATCCATCCATTCCCCTCCCCCCGCCAAGTGGCTGCATAGCCTAATTCCAGCCTCTGATATCTCCTGAAGCACCTGCTTTGCACTTCCCCTTTGACAGGCCCCTAGAGTCGTCCTTAACCCCAAAGGAGGAATTGTCATTCAGTCAGGAGAAGTAATGGTACAATGAGTAGCATTACTCACCTTCAAAGGCTTATATAACACTTGGTTGGAAGGTTCCCGGAGATGAACTCTAGATAATAAACAAAACATCAAAATGGAACAAGGGGGAGGTCAGGTGTGGGGAGGTATTTCTCCCCCTGCCTGGAGTTGGGGTTATATGTCAGATACTCCAGGCACCAGGAGTAGACATAGAAGAAAGGCCACCAGGAAGTAGCCTGTGTCCTCCTAGGCCAGTCCCTCCCGAGCATCCCTTCCAAATAAGCAGGTGGCAAGGCTGCCTTTGGGAAAGGGGAGGATGGTCGGAATCACCTGCTGCCCAGCTTATGGCCTCGGAGAGAGCTAGCCAGGGCTGCCCTCCAAAGGCAGCAGTAGGTGCTCAGAGATTAATTAGACGTTGTAGAAAATCAAGGAAGCTAATCCTGAGGGAGGCAGGAGAAGGGCTGGTGGGTAACACAGCAGGGAACAGAATTTGTCTCAGACCTGACACTTCTAATTTTGTTAAAATAAGAATTCCATGATCATACTTAGATCACGGCATCGGTGGTGAGTGGTGCAGCTTGATTTGGCTCTGTCTTTACAAGTGAGGGGTACTTTCTTGCTCATTAAGATCAGAAAGTTTTGAGTCATTAAAGATCAGGAACAGGTTGAGCAGCAAGCATTGGGAGCTCTGGTGCTCATGTCCTTGGCACCTTATTCCAGCCACCGGAGCGCCTCAGACGTGGGTCTTGTCTCCTAAGATCTAACTGGTCTAGCAAACAAGGTGATGCTGGAGGTCTGTGCCTTCTCTAGTGAGAGCCACAAATCAGAGCAAGAAGTTGATTGTAAATGTCTGGTTTCTTCGGCTGCCTGTCACTAGCTGGAGCCCGGGAGCCTTTGAATACACCGGCTGGGGGTGGATTGGCGGTAGGGGTGGTGGTCTCTAAGTGTCTCAGTATGCCTTCAGGGAAACAGAGAGCGAAGGAAGGGACTGAGGAGATGTGCTGAGAGAGAAAGTGCTGAAGAATGGGCTCACGTCCTGCTGGGCCCCATCTAGGAAGTCATGCGCTGCGGACCTCAGAACGCCTTTCTCAGACACAGACACTTTAGACTGGCCGTGACTCGTTTTTCAGAAGCCACTTGAGGATGGGGCCAGAAAGGAGAAAAGATGGGAGGTGCAGTTAAGTGTCACAGCTGGCTTCTGGCAGCCAGTGAGCAAATATGAACACATCCGCCATCTCCACATGGAGAGTATTGCCAATGATGAGGACTGAGAAATGCCAGGATTGGCAGAGGCAGCATTTAGTTGCAGCTCATTTGAGAACAGGCTGCAGGATTCAGAGGAAGAGCCGCGTTTCCGTGCCAGAAGTCTTATGAGGTGCAGGAAATAGCTCAGGGAAAGCCTGTTAATGCGGCGGGAGAGCTGTGTCCATGAGATTCTCTTTGAAGTGACTACAGTTCATTAATCAGGAAGATGTTTTCATGGTTAAATGCCCAGTCAGTGATAACCACACAAAGCTTAACAGGCTGGAGGAATTTCCCCATGTCCTGACCCCATTAAGCCCAGTACCTTATAGGTAATTAATAAGAAGATGCTGGGGAGGTGACAGGAGGGTGGAAGGAGTGTGGCAATGACCATGATGGTAGTGATGGGCATACATGACGGGGTAGACACTGAGCCGAGCACTACACATAGCGTATCTTATTTGATCTTCACAACAAATAAGAGGAGGCAGGTATATGCCTGCTATACCCTGAGGAAACAGGTGCAGGAAGGTGAAGGCACTAGGCCCAAGCAACAGAGACAACAATGGGGCAGGACTGAACTGAGGCCACATTGCTTAGAGCTCACACTCTGATCCACTGTGGAGTACTTCCTCCCTGGCGTCTCAGTGAGGCAAGGAGATCCAGCAAATGCAATCTTCAGGGCATACGTGGTGAGTACTGGCTTCCTCACCTCATTGCCCTTCTTGCTGGGCACACCCCTGTTGGTGTTGGGGCAGAGGACTCTGCCACGGGACTCTGTTCTCAGGGCTACTTCTTCAATGAGCAGATGACAGGGCTAGAAAGAACACCTGCTGTCTGTCTCCCATTCACTCTCTCCCTGCTCTAGAGCACCCAAGTCTTTGTCCAATTTTAGGCATTTTGGATGTTTTCCCCACAGGGAACGCTGGTGTGACAGGTACAAGGAAACAGAAGCACCACAGAGTGCCTGTGTCACAGAAAAGTGGCTGAGTCCTTTGTCCTTGTCTGGCTTCCGTTAGTGCATGTTTCAGGTCACCTGAAGCAGAGGCAGCACAGGCCGCCTCAGGATTCTTCTTTAGGAAGCATGTTGATGACAATGATACTGATGAGTCACCTGCATTTTCTAAACACTGGTGCCTTGACTAACTCAGGGCTCCAAGCATCCGTCTGTAAACTCCAGAGTTCTGCTGGTCTTTTGCGTATGTCTGGTTTTGAGAATTATTGGTATTTTTCCTCTTGGGTTTTCTTGTAGAAGTTTTATAATCTTAGCTCTTACATTTAAATCTATGATCCATTTCTAATTAGGAGATAAGGATCAAAGTTCATTATTTTTCCAAACAGATCTCAGTTGCTCTAATGCTCTCCTTTCTCTCCATCTCATTGTCTTGGTACCTTTGTCAAAAGCAGTTGACCACACATGGGCCGGTCTGTTTTGTGCCATCGTTCTGTGCGTCTATAGGCCAACACCACACTGCCTTGGTTCTTGTAACTTTAAGGAAGTCTGGAAATCAGACAATATAAGTTAGGTAATAGAAAGTTTAAACACTCTTCCTTATAGAGAACTCATCAACTGAGCAAGATATGCTGATTAGCTATACACCACACTGTAACAGTTCCATGTTTTCAAGGTACCTGGTAAGTCTCCCTCCTTAGATAATCTGATCTGAAATCGGGCTGGTAATCAGGCGTGCCTCCTCTCAATCCACCTGCTCTTACAGCTAGTTCTGGGAAGAGACTGGGGAGATTTTGGAACCCTGGATTGTACCGGTAGCACTGATTTAGGCAAGCATTTGAATTTTATCTCCCATCCCACCTTTTGTAAGACCTAGCAACAAAGGCCTTATACAAATCCAGAAGAGAAATGGCAAAAATTAGTAGCCTGAAGTGCAGAAGGCCCAAGGAATCCATAGTCTATAAAATTATCCCATATTCAAGAGTAAACATTCATCGTCCATGAAGGACTTTTGATTAAAGGTTTGAAAACATGTTCTTAGAGACCTGAAGAGTAAATTAAAAGTATATATAGGCGATGTGTATTGTAAGAGATATTTATTCTAATATTGGCTTTAAAAACGATATCCAGTGTGGTTTTCATTTCTGAATGAATAATTTTCTAGAGCTTTTTCAGTGGTCTTAATTTGGAAAAGCACCATTTATCCACCCTACCTTTGTATGAGACTGTGCCAAGGGCTATGTGAGTAGAGCCAGGGCTTGGGGGAGTCTTAGAGCCCAAGCAGCACAAGCGGTCTTGGAGAATCGTAGAAGGAGGCGGAGATTCAGGGCTTGCAGAAAGTCACACAAGAAGAACTAATATTAAAACCTGCCGTTGTCACTTTCTGACGCTCACCTGGCCCCATAGGCACATACAGGGGTGTTGGCAGGTGCAGCAAGAGGCAGAGTATTAGTTTGAACCAATTGAAATTGCTGTTCACGAGGTCAAAAAAAGGTGGAATATCAGAGATTCCCTGCGGTGCTCCGGTTATGTAAATGCTCAGGCAATCAGATTGGTGTCAGGCTACTCAGAGTTTGCATGCAAACAGATAGCATCTGGTGGTCTCTGGCAAGTTGGTGGCTCCAGGAACCAGTGTGTTTGGGAGAAGGAAGGCCAATGAGAGACCTCTTGGGATTTGCATGGGGGAAGCTTTAGGGAAGGAAGAAGTCTGACCCTCTGAAGTGGGCTCTGCGAGTCTAGGTGGCAACCCTTCCCTCCCAGTGACCCTGAGGGGCCCCTTTCCTTGGGTAATGAATGGCGTCGTGGGGATGAACTGTGTCGTGAGTGCTGAGGTGCCAAGTAGCTTATAAAATCAACTCTCTCTGATTTTTTTCACCATATTTTCTCCTTGTTGGATTGAGAACAGATAGAAAGATACAGAGAAGCTTGAGGAAGTGCTTTGTTTGGTCACCTGCTGAATGGCCTATGGAGTCAGGGCCTTTGAGACATCATTAGGGCCTGACCAAAGGGAAAAAGTTATTTTTAATAAATGCAAGAGCATAATATATGAAGCATACTTCTCAAAACGTAATCTTTTTTTTTTTTTTTTTAACCTAAGCATCAATAATTTGGTCCTAAGCTATTGGTTGGACTTTGCTGACTAAATTACTCTTCTATCCATCTCACTCTTTTGTTATTCTTTTCTGTCATTCTCTTCCCCAGAGAGAGAGTTGTGTGTGTGAGAGAGAAAGACAGAGAGAGAACATGCTTTTCTCTTTTTCTCTGCTCTGTGTGTTTCTCCCCTTCTCCCTCTCTCCCTCCCTCTCTCTCTCTCTCTCTCTTTCTCTCTGCTGTATCCAGAATTTCTGACTTGGAACAGACATCTATACAGTACAATTCATGGACGGTGTCTTTTTGCTTTTTCAGTTCCTCCAGGAGTGATACAGAACGGGGCACGAGTTCTGAGCCGAGGCCTATTTCCTGGTGTCCGGCCGCTGCCCATCACGCCCATCGGGATGACGGCAGCTGTGAGGTAAGGGAGACACAGGAGGGTAGCATCTGTCCATGGGGCTCCTTTCCGGGATGGAGAGGAGCCACTTCAAGCCAGTTAGCGATCTGGTTGTTCAAAAATGCTAGCTGCTTCTACGGTCACCAAATTATCCTGATCTCTTTGCAGATGAGGAGATGGGGTCAAGTTAAAATAAGTTTTTATTCTCAGAAGACAAGGTAAGGCGGGTATTAGGAAGTGGCAGGCCAGTTGTTAATTAGATAACTAACAGGCCTAGCTGTAGACCAGCCCTGTCCTGTCCACGTCCTGTGACTCTGGGCTGGTACCTGACCTCTCTGGACCTCAGCTCCCTCATCCATGAAACTCCTGTGCCTCCTAGGAGGTGTTGCAGTGAAATCAAGTGCAAAATCACGTGCAGAGCATGCTCTGGTAAGTGGTCTATAAATAGCAGGTGGCATCATTCCCCTGCTTCCGAGAATCAGGCCAGTTGCCAAACCACATGAACTTGTCCTTAGGACATTTCTTTCCTCCATGCTCTTCCCGACTGTCAGCCCCAGATCCAGGTCCACTGCTAGCTTGGATCCCCACATGGACTATTGCTGGGCCCTCCCCCCATTTGCTGGCTGTTTCTCCACCCATGCTTGCTCCTACCCCATAGCCACTGCCAGGCCAGCTTCCTAGACCGTGCCCCTCCAGCCATCTGCCAAAGCACCTCCCACTGCATCACCCCAACATTCCTCTAATCTTCCTTTCTCCTTGAGCCATGTTTGCTCCCCAGCTCATACGTGCATACAAACGTACAGTCATACAATTTCCTGGGTGTGGATTTCCCTCAGCCTTCACGTGCAAGGCAGTACGTCCCTCCAGACCCATCACAAAGATGATTCCTTCCCAACACTTTTCTGAATGTGGCCTCTGAGCCAGCATCAGACACATTTCTCTTTGCTGTAAACGCGTGAACTCTTCAGCCCTCTGCTTTAGTTGCGGCCCTCGGATGCATTGCCCCGGATGGCAGCGGTTTCTCTGCGTGTCCCTGTCTATCCTCAGTGGTCTTCTTACTGAGGGTGGGGGCTGATGGCTTCATCAGCCATTGTACCGTGCCTGACATTTTGCTTTGGAAAGACCTGTCTGACTGAGCTGCGTCCCTTCCTGACATTACCCCCTTTCCTTTTTTTTTCATATATGGATCAAGTCTGCACCTGAAGGCTATTTTGCTGTCATAATGTTTCATGTCCCAAAGGAAACCAACCCAAAAGTTTGTTTAGGGGCCTGAGGGAGCTACAAAGTCAGCCTTCCCGTGTAAACAGCCACGTGGCGCTTCTCGTGACCTTGTGTCTTTTAACTCTTCCAGCAAACCAGCCTACTTTTCTAGGATAGAGGTCACTTGATCTTCATGGCTAGCTTTGGTGTTGTATAGGACCTGAGCTGGGGGTGGGTGGGGAATTTTAGGAATTAGAATAAGTATAGAGATTATAAAAGCACGTATCATTTCCACTAACCGATAAGGGAATACTTTCCAAAAATACATGGGGTCTTTTTCTTGTACTTCTCTACTACCTGTCCTGGTTACCCTTAGATCAATTCTTCTTGAGTTCTTAAGTGGCAAGCCTCGTCCACAAAGCCGAAATACCAGTCCCCTTGCCTCACATTATGAAAGAGACAAATCCTTTATTTCATTCTTTCTTAAAAGAATCACCTCCTAGTTGAAGAACAAACGGTCACCTCCTAGTTGACCGCTTTGGTTGGAAAGACTTTGAGACTGTAGACTGCTCTTGCTTGAGGCAGCAATGCATTTTCCTTAGACCTCCAGTTTATTGTCTGCATGTGGAGAGTAGTCCTTGCTGGGGGCCCAGCCATTCCGTGTAGCAGGGCACAGAAGAGCCAGGCGGACCACAGGTTGACCTTACACAGGAGCTGCCTCCTAATTTTAGTTGTTAATCTCATGGAATCTGTTATGCAAATTTCATGGATGATTACCCTCTAGACCAGTGTTTTTCAAGCTTTTTTATCTCCCAGCACTCTTGAACCTATAGTTAAACTTCTCCAGCACACTTAACTTATGTTGATCCAAAAAAAGAGTAGGCTGGGCGCAATGGCTCATGCCTTTAATCCTAGCACTCTGGGAGGCCAAGGCAGGTAGACAGCTTGAGCTCAGGAATTCAAAACCAGCCTGAGCAAGAGTGAAACCCCATCTCTACTAAAACCAGAAAAACTAGCTATGTGCTGTGGCAAGAGCTTGTGGTTCCAGCTACTCGGGAGCCTGAGGCAAGAGGATCACTTAAACCCAAGAGTTTGAGGTTGCTGTGAGCTGTGATGTCACAGCACTCTACCAAGTGTGACAAAGTGAGACTGTCTCAAAAAAAAAAAAAAAAAGAATATACTTACTGTGCTTTAAACTTCTTTCTAAAATAATTTAATGAATGGTCTGTTTGCAGCACACCTAAGATCTTCTCATGGCACACCAGTTGAAAATCACTGCTCTAGGGGCCTTATTTTAAATATTGATGATATTTTTCTGATTAAAAGATAACAAAGCACTACTACAAAACCATGAAGTCTTGTTTCCCTTTAAAGAGCTCACCCACCCCAGTGAGCCCCTCCATTGTCCTCCTTCCAAGGTAAAAGGCCACCACAAAACAGTCTCTGGGCTGGTCTTACCCATCAGTCCAGAGACAGAAACCACACCAGGTGTGTGAACAGAGAGACGTCAGTGTAAAGAACTGTTAACCAGGTAGAAGGTTAGTAAGCAGGTAACTGAAAGGGTAAAAAGACCACTCAGGATAGCATGGAGGGGAAAACCGAAGGAAGCAGCCACACCTAGAGGGCTGAGGGAACAAAGGGAAGAGGCTGGAATGATGCTGCCCTGGAGCTGAAACTTGGAGCTGTGCAGAGGGTGCAAGGTGGGAGGCCCTGATGGTGCTGGTGCTTGCAAGGGGACGTGGTTCTACAAGTGTTAGAAAGAAAACAAACTGGATCCAGCACCTACCGTAGGAATGGATGCTGCTGCTGAGGTTCCCAGGCACTGCCCAGGTGACACAGGGACAGGAGATGGACAGGCAGGCTGGAACCAGTCCCTTCTTCACCTTTCAGGTCTTTATATGGCACCCCCTGGTGACAGTCTGGCATGGAGCCAGGTGGTAAAGCAGAATGTGGCTTGCACAGCCCAGCCCTGCCCCCACCAGGGCCCCAGCGTAGGAAAGGGTATTGAGGCCGGGTTGAAGGCTGAGTGACAAAATAGCTTTGTGATTGCACAGCTTGCTCTATGTCTGTCCAACAGCATACACAGTCTAATTAAAGAGTGACCTTCCTGCATGATAGGAGTTCTGAGCAAAATCGTTTTGGTAAAATGTACAACCACAGTTTGCAGAAACAAGTTATCATTTACATAAATAAGAGATAACCGGTGAAGAAAACCATTGTGCATTCTCAGTAAATTGTCCAAATACTAATTCTGTACCTGTCCCCTCAGTTTTAAGGGAAATTATGACAAGCAGAGAGAGCTCTGTAAGATTAGGGACACTTGCTTATAATATCTTTGCCTTTTCTACATAGGGCAAAGAGTAGACGCTGAGGTGTTTTTGGAAAGAGTGAATACAAACAGAGCTATGCAGATATTTGCATAATCAGTGTCTGTGTAAAACCCTTAAGAAATATTGGGGGGGGATGATCTTGTTTTGCTCTTTCACATTCATTGTCATTTAAATTTTTTTTTTTTGTTTGGCCACTCCTCAGTTGAGGTTAAAAGGAAAAGGCTCCAGTAGAGAACAAACAACACCAAACTTTGTCTGCCACAGCAAGTGGTAATGCCCAGGGATCCTGTAAGTGTTCACATGTTTACAGGGGCCTAGGGAGGCTGGGGAAAGTCATTAGCACCCACTAAAGAGCAATTTTCTGCTCTCCTTTGTGTGACAGATTTTCTATGTGAGTCTAAGTGACTTCTCCTTAAGTGAAAATATTTATCTTTCGGGGATTTTTTTTTCCTCCACTGAGTGGCAAAGGCCATGTTTGTTTGTCTTAACTCTGAAACTGTTATTGACATAGATGAAGTGTTACTTTTATTAGCTGATCATTACACAGCTTCTATTTGCTGGGTTCCTTTGCATATAATTATGATGTGAAATCTCCTTGTAAGAGTATCTGTCAATAGTGTAATTGACTTTACGGTGTTGACTTTTTACTCAATAACCTCACAGATTGGCCCATCCTTAGATGTCGGAAACCTGCTTATTTTTAAATTTGTCTGGGTGTCAAATCCTCAAGACACATCATCCTCAAAATAACTACCCACGCATCTTAAAGCTCACAGCTGCTTTCCCAGTAAAATGCCTTGCAGAAATGACATTGAATGGAACAAATGATGACAGTCCGGTAAAACTGTTGCTAGATTTCTTGAAAAACCAAGTTTCCTGAATCTGTATCCTAGGGATGTGTGATCTTGGGCAGGGGCACACGGGCTTCCCACAGGGAAACCTATATCTGCCCGGTGGATTGTTAGGATTAACACACAGTGACGTGCCTTGCACACAGTCTGCACTATGCAGGTGTTTGATAAATAATGTGGATTCGCCCAGCCTGCCCTCATGGACCTTCCCACATCCCCTTCCAGAGCACCAGAAGCTAAGCCCCAAACTTCAGGAGAGGTTCAGATTGAACTTCCATGCCTGTCTTCAGCACAGTGTACATTCGTTATCAAAGCCAGCAGCTTTGAGGAGTGATAGCCGTAGTCTATACTACAAAGTGTAGACCACAGCATGTTGTATATACTACAAAGTCTAGACCACTGAAGCTGTTGGATATTATTTGGGTGTTCAAAGATCTCAAGTGAAAACTGCAGTGCCATGAAACCTGAAGCAAGTCAGGCATTAATTGTAATATGGTCCTGTTGTCATATGGGGTAGCAAACATTAATTCTTAAGGTCATGTCAGAATAGAATCATTGGGAAAACCTGTCTCTCAGCCTAAATTCTGTTCTTGGTCAACTCCTTGTCTGTCTGCCTCTTTAAGATGTTTGCAACAAGAGTTCAGGAAGTTTGGGGAGCCAGCAACCCTCAGCATTAAGAAGTCTGATCATATGACTTGAGGGAAAATTTGCCACTGATCTTATGTTGTATTTTGTTTTGCTTTTAAAGACCAACCACCTGTTGGCCTTTGTCTTCTGAAATCATGGTCTTTAAGAGCAATTACAAAACTAAGTAGTACATTTTGCTTTGTAGTGGGAGAAGAGGAGAAAATACTAAAGAGCTAGATTTAAGGGAAAAGGAAAAAAGAATCCCGGTCAGGCAGAACATTCATGCACCGAGTTCCCTCCTGGGCCCCATGAAAGCAAGCAGAGTCCTTGCTCTCTGCTCTTCTGGTCTTGAAATCCAAACAATGGCCAGCAAGCTGTGAAATTTGATCAATGTTCTAGAGTTGCTGTTCATATTTCAAATTGGACGTTAGTCAATACCTTCAATAGCTGGTGGCTCTTTTTCCTATTGTATTCAAAAATCCTCTGAACTCCTGATGATTCTGGACTGTGTCAAATGCAAAACAATACTTGGGGGAGAATTATAGGATCATTCCTATTTGTGTTTGGTGATCTCATACAGAAAGGAAACCACATTTATCTGAGTGCTTTAAGGGAAACCATTTGCAGCTCATAGGAGAAAATTGTGGTCCCCTTGTAGATTACCACTAAGGCAGAACTCTTAGAGTAGTAGAACCCAGATGCTTCTAGGAAGGGCTCACCACTTCGCTCCCTGGACCCCTTCCACTTTGGCTGCTGTGCAACCACCAGATTGTGGAAACCTAGGGTTGGTGGAAGGGATCTTAAACCTTGTCATGATTTTATAGCTAAGGCTCAAGTAGAGTTAGACTAAATCTTGTGAGAAATGTGAGAAGAACTATAAAGTTAACAGGTTAAATTAACCCAAATAATGTCACTCTCCTAGGTAAAATTTAACACCAGGTAGGAAATAATGTTATGCATGACTTTTATTATTATTATTATTATTTTCTTTTTTTGTGTGGTTTTTGGCCGGGGCTAGGTTTGAACCCGCCACCTCTGGCATATGGGACCGGCGCCCTACTCCGTGAGCCACAAGCACTGCCCTTTTTTATTATTATTAAATCATAGCTGTGTACATCCATGCAATCATGGGGTACAGTGTGCTGGTTTTATATACAATTTGAAATATTTTCATCGCACTGGTTAACATAGCCTTCCTGGCATTTTCTTAGTTATTGTATTAAGACATTTATATTCTACATTTAGTAAGTTTCACATGTACCCTGTAAGATGCACCATAGGTGTGGTCCCAACAATTACCCTCCCTCCCCCCATCCTCCCCCTCCCCTCCCCTCCCTCTCCCCTTTCCCCATATTCTTGGGCTATAATTGGGTTATAGCTTTCATATGAAAGCTATAAATTGGTTTTATAGTAGAGCTGAGTATATTGGATACTTTTTCTTCCATTTTTGAGACACTTTGCTAAGAAGAATATGTTCTAGTTCCATCCATGTAAACATGAAAGAGGGAAATTCTCCATCTTTCTTTAAGGCTGCATAACATTCCATGGTGTACAAACTAATACTTTCCTTTTGGAAAGATGTTTGGAGAACACTTAGGGATCTAAAAATAGACCTGCTATTCAATCCTACAATTCCTCTACTAGGTATATATATCCAGAAGACCAAAAATCACCTTATAACAAAGATATTTGTACCAGAATGTTTATTGCAGCCCATTCATAATTGCTAAGTCATGGAAGAAGCCCAAGTGCCCATGGACCCACGAATGGATTAATAAATTGTGGTATATGTACACCATGGAATATTACGCATAACCTTTACTAAATGATTCTTCGTGTGTTCCTTTGTGGTGTTTGTCGTGTTATTCATCATCTCAGATTTTTTTGTGCTATTTTGAAAACACATTTTCATGCAATATTTGATTTGAGCCCAAGAATCTATAGAACATGTGAAAGTTACTAAGCATAGAACGATTAGACAATTACGAATCTACCACCCAACTTAAGATGGAAAACATTGACACCTTTGTCTTCCCTGAATGGTAATTACAATCCCAAACTTTATGTTCACTATTTCCATGCTTTTAGAAGTATTTATTTAGTTTTGCTTCATTTTTAACTGCACTGATAATCTTTTCTAATTTCCTTTTTTTTGCTCATTATTAATTTTGTTTTATTACATGTAGCTATAACTGAATCATTTTCACAGCTGAGTAATATTCATTATGTGCCTATACCATTTTTTTAAAGGCATTTGGATTATTTATAATTTTTCGATTACTTATAATTTTTTGCTATTGTAAGCAGTGGTGTTACGGGAATTCTTGCACATGTCTCCAGATTTATTTAGGATGTTTAGGAGTGAAATTGTTGGTTTGTAGAGTGTATACAAGTTCAGCTTTTGTAAGGTGATGCCAAGTTATATTGTAAAGTGTTTGTTTTCACTCCCACCAGCAGAGTATGAGAGTTCCTATTTCTCTACATCTTCATATGCAATTAAAATTGTCATATTTGTAATGTCTACCTGTCTAGTGACATTGTAACGGTATCTCATTGTGCTTTAATTTTTATTTCCCTTGTTACTAAAACTGTTGTATAGTTTTTCATCTATTTAATTGGCTGTTTGAATGCATTCTTTTCTGGATTATCCAGCGTTTTCCCCATTTTTCTATTAGATTCTCTTTTTTCATCTTTGTAGAAAGGAGTTCTTGATATATTGTGAATATTAATATTTTTTGACTATATATGTTACAAATTTTCCAACTTTCTAGATGTTGTTTTCACTCTCTTTAGTAGTGGCTTTTGATGAACAGGAGCTCTTCGTTTTCATGCTGACTAATCACGTTTGTAATCATTTTCTTTATCAAATCTGGTGTCTAAAAATATCTCTACTCTGTGGTCATAGAGCCTCTTAAAGATTTTTATAAAAGATTTAAAGTTGTTTCTTTCACATTTATAATTAGTAATAATTGCAGACTCGTTATTTAGGTCTGGAATCTATCTGGAGTTATGGTACGAGGTACGGATACATTTAAAGATTTTTTTTTTAAATGATCCTCTTATCCTAGCATCATTTATTAAAAAAGCCTCTCTTTTCCACTGATATAAAGTGCCTGCTCTGATATATCAGGTTTCTTAGTATTTGTGAGTTAGTTTGGGGCTCTTTTTCCTATTTCATGTTTGTCTTCACCTATGGCAACACCACACTATCTGAAGGACCATGTATCTTTGTAGTCAGTCTGGTAGCACCTGCTCTCTCACCTTGCGATTTTTACGCGTCTTTGCTATTCTTGGCTCTTTGCATTTGCAGTAAACTTTATATATAAATATGATGTATTTTCTTTTTGCTGCTAATACATAGAAATGCAATTGATTTCTCATTATTGATTTTTTTCAACAATATTGTTAAATAAACTACCTTAGTAATTCTAACAAGTTATAGATTCTCTTCTATACAAAGTCATATCTTCTATAAATGATGGTGGAGGAGTTTTTTCTTCCTAATCCTCATATCCTTTCTTTTTCCTCCCCCAGTACACTGTCTAGAACCTCTGAATAGAAGTAATGATAATAGAAATCTTTATGTCGTCCCTTATTTTAAAGGGAGCAACGTTATGGATTCGTAATTGATTCAGTGTTTATAAAGATTTGGGGGGAAATATACTTGATCATAACAAAGAAATTTCTTCTATTCCTAGTTTGCTGCAGTATTTTATCATGATTGGTTGCTGAGTTTCATCAAAAATGTTTACATCATTTAAGATAACTATAAATTTTTTTAACTGTGGTGAATTACATTACAAATTTGCCATTTTGAACAAAACTTGAATTTATGAATATGCTTGCTCATGATACATTTCTTACATAGGGCTACAGTGGATAAGCTAATATTTTGTGTACAAAGTATGCCCTTTTGTTCATGCCCATTTCTCTGGTTCTGTCTTTAACAAATTTTGGTGTGAAGATGATATTAGCCTCATAAAATGAATTGAGGAGTCTTCATTTTCTTAGATAAACTCTAAAAAGAGTAATGTAAGATTGGAATTATCTATTGAATAATATTTGATGCAACTTATTTACAAAACAGTCTGACATTGGCATTTTCCTTACGGGATGATTTTTAACTATTACTTGAATTTATGTCATAGTTATAGGATGACTTGCATTTCTTAAATTTGGTAAATCTAGGAATTTGTCCATTTCTCCTATGTTTTCAAGTTTATTGCCATAGAGTTATTCATGATATACCTTATCACCTTTTAAAATATCTTTTGTAGCTATATCCCTCTTTTACTCCTTATTTCATTTGTACTATCTCTTTTTTGCTTAATTATCTTGCCATAGGCAACCTTTTTTTTTTTTTTAGAAAGTCAATTTTTTTTATTTCAACTTCATTTTTTTATTTCAACTTTTCAATTTTCCCTCTATTACATTGATTTCTCCTGCTTATAATTTCCTTTCTTTCTTTAGATTCATTCTATGATTTTTTTATTTGTCTAAATTGTATACTTTTATTTTAATTTTT
Source organism: Nycticebus coucang (assembly GCF_027406575.1). Lineage (NCBI taxonomy): Eukaryota > Metazoa > Chordata > Mammalia > Primates > Lorisidae > Nycticebus > Nycticebus coucang. The sequence goes on from NC_069788.1 coordinate 95,092,637, forward strand.
TTTTTTTGAGACTGTCTTACTGTGTCACTTTCGGTAGAGTTTCATGGCATCACAGCTCACAGCAAACTCAAACTCTTGGGCTTATGCTGTTCTCTTGACTACCACGTAGCTGGGACTACAGGCAGCCACCACAACACCCAGCTATTTTTTGGTTGTAGTTGTCATTGTTGTTTAGCAGGCCTTGGCAGGGTTCAAACCTGCCAGCCCCAGTGTATGTGGCTGGCACCCTAACCACTGAGCTATGGGTGCCGAGCCTAAATGAAAATTTGAGATTATAATTTCCTTCGAGCTCCTCGTTAGTTACATCCTGCAATTTTTTTTTTTTTTTCTTTTAGAGACAGTCTCACTTTGTCGCTCTCAGTAGGGTGCTGTAGCATCACAGCTCACAGCAACCTCCAGCTCTTGGGCTTAGGCGATTCTCTTGCCTCAGCCTCCCAAGTAGGTGGGACCACAGGTGCCCGCCATAGTGCCCGGCTATTTTTTGTTGCAGTTTGGCCAGGACAGGTTTGAACCCGCCACCCTCAGTATATGGGGCCAGCGCTCTGCCCACTGAGCCACAGGCGCTGCCCAGATCTCACAACTTTTGGTATCTTTTATTTTCATTATTTTTAAGTTCTAAATATTTTCTAATTTTCATTTTGATTCCTTTTTTGACCTATGGATATTTTTTAAAGTTTAAAATTTTTATGTTTAAGATTTCCAAACTGAAGAAGAGGTGGTTGCTTTTTATTTTTGCTTTTAGTTATCCCTTCAGCATTGATTATTGGCTTCAATGCATTATGGTCAGAGAATTTATCTGTACAATACTGCTTCTTTGAAAGTTGTTGAGATTTGGTATATGGTCTATTATAAATCACTGTTTTAAAAATATTTCCTATATGCTTCAAAAAATGCCTTTTTCAGTATTGGCATGTTTTATGATCTGTATCTTTTACTGATCTGTACTTTTTTAGCTGAAGAATTTTAGCCTGTATATAGATGCACACATATACACACATTACATTACATCAGATCATCTCCATAACTGACCTTTTGTGTGTCTCTATATGTTGTGTGTGTGTGCTTTTTGACCTATGGATATTTTTTAAAGTTTAAAATTTTTATGTTTAAGATTTCCAAACTGAAGAAGAGGTGGTTGCTTTTTATTTTTGCTTTTAGTTATCCCTTCAGCATTGATTATTGGCTTCAATGCATTATGGTCAGAGAATTTATCTGTACAATACTGCTTCTTTGAAAGTTGTTGAGATTTGGTATATGGTCTATTATAAATCACTGTTTTAAAAATATTTCCTATATGCTTCAAAAAATGCCTTTTTCAGTATTGGCATGTTTTATGATCTGTATCTTTTACTGATCTGTACTTTTTTAGCTGAAGAATTTTAGCCTGTATATAGATGCACACATATACATACATTACATTACATCAGATCATCTCCATAACTGACCTTTTGTGTGTCTCTATATGTTGTGTGTGTGTGCGTGTGTGTGTGTGAGAGAGAGAGAGAAAGAGAGAGCGCTTGATCAGTTGAATACTGAGAGCAATGTATTAAAGTCGCCCATCACCATGTAGATTTGATTTCTTCTTGGAGCTTTCAATTGTAGGTATATATGTTTTGAAGCTATTTTATTGGAAGTATGCATGTTTAGAATTGTTTTATCTTCCTAGTGAGTTGAAGCTTTGTGAATGTTTAATGACTTTATCTGTAGTAATGAGTTTTGCCTTAAAAATCAATGTTATCTCGTTTTAATATCACTATTCCAGCATAATAGAACTGTTTCCACCCTTTTAACCTTTCTTTGTCCTTTTGTTTGGGTTTGTCTTTGATAAACAGCATATGGCTTAAATATATTTGGGCACTAATGATCTACCTTTTAGCTGGAGATTTTTAGCACATTTTTCTTAACATGTCTGAGTTTATTTCCATCATCTTATTTTGCATTTCTGTTTGTCTCATTTTTTCAAGATTCTTTTTTTACTTTCTAGCATTATTTTAATCTGATCCTTCCACTCCTCATTCTACTTTTTTCCCCCTTCAAATGGTTTGGAAGTTATCATCTGTTTCTCTTTTCATGTTGATCTTAGAACTTTTAACATGAATATTTTAAATTATTTAAAGTTAATCAATATCTTTAACCTCCTGATCAATACAGAGCTCTTGGAATTCTTTTACTTCAATTCTCTCCACCTCCCAAGTGATATGCTACATTTGTTCAGTGATTTGATTCTATTTTGGTGGGTTTTTTTCTTCTTAAGCCAGCTTAGTCATCATTATTATTGTATTGTATAGTCAATACTTGCTTATATTTTCATTGCTGATCATTTCTTCTTACATCTCAGACCTTCCTTTTAGATCATTTTTATTTTTTCTGAAATGCATTTTTAAGACTTTCCTGTAGTGAACATCTGTTTGTAGTTGAAGCCCTGAATTTTCGTCTGAGAATGTATGTATATTTTGTCCTCATTCCTAGTAGATAATCTTAATGGATATAAAATTCTCGGCTAACAGTTATTTTTCTCTCCTACTTTGAGAATATTGTTGTGCCTTCATCTACTTCACTTGTTTTATCTTAATGCTCCTCTTTATGTGTTTTCTTTCTGCTACGTTTACATCCTTCTGACTTTTTTTTAGTACTCTAAAGTTTGAGTATGATAGCTGTATTTGTAGATTTTGTTTATCCTGCATGGGATTTGTTGCTTTTAAATCTGAAGATTGTTATCTTTCATCAAAACTAGAAAATTCTCAGCCATTTTCTTCATTTCTTTTTTTCTTTTTTTTTTAGAGACAGAGTCTCACTTTGTCACCCTCAGTAGAGTGCTATGGCGTCGCAGCTCACAGCAACCTCCAGCTCTTGGGCTTAGGCGATTCTCTTGCCTCAGCCTCCCGCTCAGCTGTTTTCTATTCAAGTATTAGATCATCCTTATTTTTTCTTTTCAGTGGAAATCCAGTTAGATTCATATTAGTTCTTCTTATTGTGTTTCACCTTGTCCCACCTTTTCCATGTTTTCCATCTCTTTCTCTGTGCTGCATTTTTTTTTTTTTTTTTTTTTTTTTGCAGTATCTTCAGATCCATCTTCCAATTCACTAATTTTTCTCTTCAGCTGCATTGAGTTTCCATTTCAGGGATTATATTTTCTACCAGTTCTCTTTGGTGCTTTTGAAAATCTTCCTGCTTAGTTTTTAAAGTCCGTTCTTCCTTTCTAATAGTTTTCAACTCCCTCATTTCTTTCTTTAAAGCATACTTATTTTAAATTGTTATTACTGTTTCAGCATTTTAGTTCAAGCTATAGTTTCTTTTCTCTGTTGTCTTATGGTGGTTTATTCCCATTGTGTTTAATGATAAAGTTAAGGACCTGTGTTCCTTGAAGTCTTACCTGTGGGGATTCTTTGTGGATTGGGTTGAAAGTATTTCTGTCCAGAGAGAATTTGCTTTGAAAACTTCTAGTGAGGGCGGCACCTGTGGCTCCGTTGGTAGGGCGCCAGCCCCATATACCGAGGGTGGCAGGTTCAAACCCGGCCCCAGCCAAACTGCAACCAAAAAATAGCCGGGCGTTGTGGCGGGTGCTGGTAGTCCCAGCTACTCAGGAGGCTGAGGCAAGAGAATCGCTTAAGCCCAGGAGTTGGAGGTTGCTGTGAGCTGTCTGAGGCCACGGCACTCTACCGAGGGCCATAAAGTGAGACTCTGTCTCTACAAAAAAAAAAGGAAAACTTCTAGTTGAGATCCCTGAGGCCACTTTAACACCCTCTTTCTGCTACTGTTGTATCTTGGTGCTCTCTTCCCCCTCCTTCACTCCTCTTCCCCTCTCCTTCCCCCTCATGGGTTTGGGCTCTCTCCTTCCAGCACTAGGGTAGACATCTGCTCTTGGTTGCCCACTGCTCACATTTCAGATTATGTTAAAAAATTTTTGTTTGTGTGTATGTTTACTGTGGGTCCATGAGATTCCTCTTATTTTCTAGTGAACCAGGCAATACCTTTAAAATATGTTACTGTGCTTTATCTAGACTCCTTTGTGTTATAGTCGGTAGAGTACCTTCCAAGTATCTCTTGTGCCAGCTGGCTGGAAATGGAAGTCTCTGGTCATCTCTTCCATGTCTTGTGTATGGTTTTGGACAGAAGCATTGAACTTGCTCCAGTTGCCTGCTTCTACAGTCCCATTAATTCTATCTTCTTTTTACATCTAGCAAAAGATCAGAGTCCTCAAGTAAATCCCTTGGGAGGACAACTATCCTAAATGATAGCCCCTAGGTTTAAAGCCATCAATTCCAGAGAGAGTTCAAGTACACCCGGTAAGAGGTAGAGGCAATATATGCTCATTATTCTGCAATGAAACAAATAATCAATTGGTAGGAAAACCCAACAAAATGGCCATGTCTTAAACTTATACCATAACTTGTTCATTGCAGGCATTGCTCATTCTCAGCTTGAACTAATGTGATTTCCTCACGTTTTATGTTTAATATTTCTCATCTGTTTGACGAGAGAATAAATACCAGGTATTGTAGAGCCTTTTGGATGGGTTGTTTGAGACTGGATCTTACTGTCATCTGGCTAGAGTACGGTGGCATCTTTATAGCTCACGATAGCCTCCAACTCCTGGGCTCAAGTGATCCTCCTGCTTCAGCGTCCCAAGTAGCTGGAAGTACAGGTACATGCCACTGTGCCTGCCTAGTTATTATTACTACTATGATTTTTTGTAGAAATGAGGTTTTGCCCAGGCTTGTGTTGAACTCCTGGGCTCAAGGGATCCTCCCATCTTGGCCTCCCAAAAGGCTGGGATTACAGGTGTGAACTACTGCTCCTTGCCTGAGCCATGTACTTTTAACTTTTAGAGGCCTAGTAAAATTGAGTGGCTTTAATTTATGCTGATTTATGATAATCGAGAGTATCGTTACACATGAATTCAGCTAAAACTGAAAAACTCAAGCATTTCAGCTATATCTATCACATGTTCATTTTAGTGAATGATTTTTGAGGAGATGGTTAGAAATTTACCTTCCAACGTGTTCAGAATGGCTGGCCTCTTTTAAGCATTTAGCACCCTGTAATGACCACCCCTGCAGAGGGAAGTGTTTGACACCAGGTCAGTGCGGCTGGATGCACTATCGTGAATAATGTTGCACTAAGTTATTAATAATTAAAGGAGCTTTTCACCTCCTGCTGAGTTTTGTTTGTAATGTATGGATTATAAGCCCATGCTAAAAAATCTCAGAGAAAGTTAATTTCATTAAATGAGTAAAAGATAGTATTTTATTTTAATTCTCACTTGCGGAAGTTATGTCTGTGTATCTATTTCTACGCAGAAATTTTGTCGATGGGTGTGTTTTCTTTCTTCATGATAGTAAATGTCCTTCTTTGGGGGTTATAGGGAGATACTTCAAATTCCTGCTTGAACCATCTTTGAGAACTAGCTGGGCTGCCTTAAACAAGTCATGGGGCTCCTGTAGTTTCTCTTTATCTTTGAAATGGTTGGTATAGTCCTGGCTTCCAAGGTGTGGGTCGTGGGATCTCAATTGCCATGAAGTACATACCAGAGAGAGACTCCGCCCTATACAACATCCAATCAGGGGTGGAGGATAATTTTCTTTTCTATTCTACTTTTAATCCATGGGATCTTATCTCTTTAAGAGGAAAGTCCAGTTTGGACCTACTGTGTGCTCAGCTCCCCTCTTAGGCTGCTTTCTCCCTGCTTAAGAAAGAAAGAAAAGTTCTCAGGCTGAACACTTTTTCTCTTGTCGTGGTATAGAGCGAAAACGTAACATCATTGCTTTGGTTCTAGTGTGTTTCTCCCTATCCCCCAAACTTTTTATTTAAACATTTTCCAAACCTATGGAAAAAGAAGAAAGAAAAGCACGGTGAATATCACATACTGTTCATCCAGATTCACTAGGCATTAACGTTATACACCTGTCTTACTCAATTCTCTCCCCATCCATTTATGTTAAGACAGGGATCATACTCTGCTTAACTGTGGTGACGTGAATCATAAGCTCCAAGTTATTTTTAAAAGAAAGATTCAGAACTGAATTGATTTGTTAGAAGCCAAACATAGCCCCGTTTACTCATCCAAGTATAGCTGGGTTCACTATAAAACTGGGGTGGCTTTTTTTTTCCTTTTGTTTTGAGACTGTCTCACTCTGTCACCCTATGTAGAGTGCCATGTTGTCATCATAGCTCACAGCAACCTCAAATTCCTTATGCCTCAGCCTCCCAAGTAGTTGACACTACAGGCACCCACCAAAACGCCTGACTAATTTTTCTATTTTTAATAGAAATGGGGTCTTGCTCTTGCTCAGGCTGGTCTCAAACTTCTTAGTTCAAGGGATCCTCCCGCCTGGGCCTCCCAGTGCTAGCATCACAGGTGTGAACCACCACACCTGGCCTATAAAACTGTTTGATGCTGGTTCCGTGGGCTAATCATTTTTATATTTTATAGCAGTTATCTTAACAACAACGATCAAGAGAACTGTAACATGAGATACTCACTTTCTTCTGTTTTAATAATGATTAATAACTAGCTGTACCATTAATTACATTTACTGAGATCCATATTTGGAAACATCTCAAAGGAATCTTGCAGCCATTTTTATGTACCCAAGATATACCCAGAAAACAGAATAACTGCAAAAATGAGATCTTGAGGAGGCCAGTCCCCGGAGCTCAGAGGCTGTGTTCACCGGCAAGCCCAGTGGGATTCCTCCATAGGGCTTCTGTGCTCTTCTTTCATGCTGGATTTCTGTGTCCCTGCTGACCCAGCCCGGGAAGAGAAAACAAGGCTGCTCAGAGTGAGCACACCACAGCGGCAGGAAGTGGCAGGAGGCTGAGCAAGAAGACCCCACAAGGTGCCACTGAGAACCTTCCTCTGTGCTTGGTCATTTCAGTTCATCCTCATGCAGCCCAGTATGGTAGAGGAGGAAGCTGATGGTCCAAGTGGCGAAGCAACCTGCTCAGAGTCACTAGTACGCACCACTGGGATGTGAGCACAGGCCTGTCTGGCTCGAAAGTCTGTCTCTCCGGGTAGGGGTCGGGGAAGGTGGTGCAGATCTGGGATCATAGAGTATAGGGCACACACTGGACCTTCCAGAACACACGGGGGCCTCGTTGCTCAGATGCACACATTGCCATTGTGAGGGGTTAGCATGAGGCTCTTGGACATCTAGTAAAGGATAAATTGTGATAATGGTCTTCTAGCATTTTGCTGGTGGATTCTCTCCACCAGCTTAAACTAAGCAGAGTACCACAGTCCTTGGAAGCCCAGAAGGAGAGAGACTTCCTCATCTCATGCTCTGCCGTGTGCTTTTCATCAGCAAATGTTTGCTCCCTTGTCCCTTTCTGTGTGGGATGCCACCGAGGTCCTCCTGAACCTCTAGGCTCAGACAGTGGGGGTCCCTCCTGTATCTCAATGGTGGTCCTGACCCGACAGCCTTTCCACCAATGCCGTGTCCTCAGGGAGGGTCTGGTAAGCCACGGTGGGACCACCCACTGTCTCTTCCCAGGCTTCATCCTCTCTGCCACACAATTCCAGCTGCTGCTGAGCTTACCGAGTGTATCTGTGCGCATCCACAGTGCTGGCACAGTGCCAACTGGGCCCTGTCTTGTGGAGCTAGCACTCCAGTGGGAAGCACAGATGTTGAACAAGTGACCACCTAGTTAGTAATGATGTGGGAAGCACTGTCTATGGAGGAAAAGCCAGAGTCCTTACACTTGGGGTCATCGTGGCAGGAAAAGTGTGGTCATGCTCTGCAAACTCTTAGAAGTGTATCATGAGGTGGATGAACTTACAGGAAATAGGGCGGCAGAGTACAATAGAGCATCTCTGATCCCTGCGCAAATCCTTCAGCCTTCGTGTCCAAGGTCAGGTGCCACATCTTCCACAGAACTTCCCCTGGTGCCCCCTCTTAGTTCCCTCCAGGTGTAAGTCACCCTTTCACCCCTCTGAAGGGTGGGCACCTCTTCTGAGCACCTGCTGTGTGCCAGGCACAGTCGGGTGTGCAGCTGCTGCCCAGGCACAAGGCACATGTGTCCTGACCAGGAATGAGTGGCACAGCCAAGGGCAGGGTCAGGCTCCTGCAGGCATTAACTCATTTCCTCAGCCCGGCAACCCTGCAAAGTGGGTGTCACTACTATTCATTTTGCCAAGGAAGTAGCACAAGGGAGGTCAGCACAATACCCAGACATAAGATGCAAAGAGAATAATCAGGTATGGTGAGCTCTGTAGAGGCCGGATGGGAATGTGTAGCAGGGTCATGACTGGGACGTGGCCTGGGAGAGTCTGTGTGGTGATGAAGCTCAGAGCTCACGCTTGAGAGTCGGGCTTTGATTCTAGTCCCCAGTTCTACTCCTGATGAATGGTGGGACTTGAAGTAGATCACTGAACTTCTAGCCACTGTAAAAGAAGGACACTGATATCCCCCAGGATCATCTGGGCACACTTAGCAGAGCGCCTGGCAGGTGGTGAATTCAGGAAATGGCAACTCAGTGCCCTCTCATCTGTGATCTGACTGCGACGTGATTCTTTGTCAGACCGTAGCATCTTAGTGGCAGCGTCTGTGTTGGATCCAACCCCGTGTCCCTCCCCTAGGACCCTCCCTTGGGTCACGCATTTCTATTAGACACTCAGTGTAATATTTGTAGATTGCATGAGTGAGGAGCTGTCACCACATGGCAGGTATCTTTCTGCTGAGCACTGGATTGAGTCCTTTGACAAAAGCCTCCTAATGCAGCAGCTTCAGAGGAGCGTGTGCTTTTTTCTCTGAAGTGCCCAGCCAACACAGTCTGGCCGTGTCTGACTCTGCAGTATTGGCGGGTAAACGAGGCAAGCACAGCTTGATTTTTTATGGTTTAATGGAAGGGATTGAGCTTGCACTGCTGTCACTTCAGAAGAGTGTTGTTTTGACGTCTCAGCCGCCCAAATTGAGTGAACATGCCAGTGATAGGAGCTAAGCAGGGAAGACCCAGTCGTCAGGATTTAGGAGGCCAGATCCACCTGTTGCCCCACACTGTGAGTGGCTTCACTGAAGTCAGGTGGCCCCAGGTATCTGCATCTGAGGGGGTCTAACCGTGTCCTCTCTTTGTCTCCCTTCCCTCCCACTGTCCTCGCCCTGCAGAAATGGCATCAGCAGCTGCCGCATGCGGACTGAGAGTGAGCCATCATGTGGCTCCCCGGTGGTCAGCGGAGACCCCAAGGAGGATCACAACTATAGCAGTGCCAAGTCCTCCAACGCCCGGAGCACCTCCCCCGCCAGCGACTCTGTGTCCTCTTCCTCCTCCTCGGCCGATGACCACTACGAGTTTGCCACAAAGGGGAGCCAGGAGGGCAGCGAAGGCAGCGAGGGCAGCTTCCAGAGCCATGAGAGCCACAGCGAGACGGAAGAGGACGACAGGAAACGCAGCCAGAAGGAGCCCAAGGATGCTCTGGGGGACAGTGGCTATGCATCCCAGCACAAGAAGCGCCAGCACTTCGCCAAGGCCAGGAAGGTCCCCAGCGACACCCTGCCCCTCAAAAAGAGACGCACCGAAAAGCCCCCCGAGAGTGATGACGAGGAAATGAAAGAAGCAGCCGGGTCACTCCTGCACTTAGCAGGGATCCGGTCCTGTTTGAATAACATCACCAATCGGACGGCAAAGGGGCAGAAAGAGCAAAAGGAAACCACAAAAAATTAAAAACAAGTCACTGATTTGTTTTGAACTTACGGCCATTTGGTTTCAGCATGTCAGGAGATTTCTAATGATTTGTGGCAATATCAGCAATGTTTTTCTTTTTGTTCCTTTTTGTTTTGTTTTGGTTTGGTTTTCTTTCTTTTCTTTTCCTTTTGATTTTATTCTTTTTTTAATTTGCCCCCCTCTCCTTTGTTTTGGACCCTTAAGAATTTTATTTTTAAAGGAGATTGAAGCCATAGAACTCATATTGACACTCAGCTGTTTTACAAAAGCTTTTGATTATCCGAAGACATAACCGAAAAAGCCAAAATTGCCATTGCTTCCTCCAGCTTAGAAACATGTGGCTGAATCCACAGGGATGTCAACGGGAATGCCACAGGAATACACATTCAGCACCTAGAGGGCACGCGGTGCAAAGTCATCATCGCTCAGGCCCAACCCTTAGGTTTAAAAAGTCAGGATGTCCTCCACCCAGGTGGGTTCACTGAGTGAAGGCACATAAAGATGGGCGGAAGGAAGAACCCCTCGGCCCCCTAGGAGCAGACCCGAGTTCGTGGCTCCAGGCATCCAGTTGTGCCAGGAAAACCCCTGGCATTGTCACAAGCGAGCACAGGGGCCGGCCACCAGTCCTCTGTGCTTCCTACCACTGAAGCCTGGTATCATCTTAGAAGGTGGGCGCTGGACTGTTTGTATGCATCAGGTGTCAGTGACTAATGAGAAGAAATGGGGTAAATTTTTAGTGATGTTGCTAATCATTGGATTTTGTTCTATAAAATCAAGAAAATGTTCTAAAAGCCATAAGCCTGAAGGTTGGCCCTGTGTGCTCACACACACACACACACACACACACACACGACAGTGAGAAAACTGAAGCAGAAAATAAGCTACGTCTTCTAAACTGCCCAAGTGAAAAGCAACCAAGTCCAGGAAATTACAATAGCTGTTAAGGAAGGAAATAATGGTATAGATCATTTTCTGTTTTGCAAAACTATTCAATTCAAGTGGGAAAAAAACTGAAAGCTATGGAACCTGTCATTAGTATTATGGTATATTTTTTAAAGATTAAAGGCACATAGACGGACAAAAAAAGAATAAAAAGTAAAACATGGCAAAAAATAATATAACTCCTTACTGCCCTCAAAATGGAGTTTGCAATTAATATTAGGAGTCACCTTTGCAAAAATCATTGATTCCACATTCAGCCAGTGTAGCCAGCAGAAATTTCTGATCCACAACGCATGGATTCCTTTGAAGAAAAAAAAAAAAAAAGAAAAAGAAAAAAAAATCACAAAAACAAACTTTTTTATTCAAAAAAATAACAAAGTTCTTGTAAGGTAAATAATGTATTTAGCATGAAGCATGAATTATTTTCATATAAATATAGAAAATAGAGAAAAGGCTATGCCTCTAATTTTTAAGCCCTTAGGCTTAGAGGTTCTTTTGGTTTTCTTTCTTTTTTTCTTTTTTCATTTTTTTTTTTTGTTCTTTTTTCCCCCCTTTTCTTGTTTTGTTTTTGTTTTTCAGGTTATTTTGTTTTGGTTTTTTGAAGCAGGTGTTTAAGGTTTAACCTTCTTCAGGGACAAACTCTGACTGTTGGGGAACTTACTCTGCAATATAAAAATATCTTCATGCTCTGGTAGGGCTTGGATGGTTGAATTCTGTACCGCCTTGCCTGCACTTCAGCCCCGACCCTCTCTGATTCTCTGTTGAAAAGTGTGTCCTTTCTCTTTGTCTGTACATGTTTAACATGACGCAATAATTTGAGGGCAAACTTAGTAGTGAGTGTGTATGATAGAATCAAGAGAATTATGGGACGCTTACTTGAGAAAATCATTACCGTGATGTGGTTCTAGGGAAAAGGCAGTGAATAATTATGCAAATTAGCCAGAAGAAGGGGAAACACGCTAACGGGCCTTATTGGGTGAGGGTACGAGATAGGGTACACTTGAAGGAGGAAGTGACACACAGGTTGGGAAGGCCAGCCCTAGGTATTTTATTGCAACAGTGCCATTTTGCAGTAGAAAGGAGAGGCTGGCCATTGCTACCACCTCAGCACACTGACCAACCTGGAATTTAGACCACCTAGATTGTGAGAGCTAAATTTAGACAACCGGATGATGTCACACAGACCAGAAACTCCTGTTATCTTTGCCTGAAAAGGGGACAAAAAAAAAAAAAAAACTGGGGCGGGGGGGCATCCAAAGAGAAATTTCTAAAAGAATATGATCTTCCATCCAAATGGAGGGAAACTTTAAAACACAAGCAGAAACACCCACTACCATGGCTCAGGATATGAGGGTGGGGGAGAGGGAGGGAACTAAGGTGACCTAGAGTTTTTAAAAGGGGACAGTTGTGGGCCAAAGCTGAGCCCACCTGCCAGGGCCAGGTACTGCGAGAAGCTCTATCAGCCCGGACAGTGGGAATTAACTGGTGCATTTCCCATACGTACCTTCCCTATGGGTTGCTGGTGAGAGAACTGGAAAAGAATCTACACCGCTACAACAGGTCTGATTCATGACCAGAACCTGAATACTTCCAGCATTTTTGTTCAGGGTATGGATGGGAATGAAGATGTATTTTTGCAGTGCTCTTTTTCCCCCATCTCCTAAACATCTGACACCCTAAAAGCCATCCACAGCTGTGGGATCTGAGTGACACCTCGATTTGTGTCATCACCTGACCAAGCCCAAAAGACCACCACCTCAATCCCTCACCTTCACCCCTACCATCAAGCTAACCCAGACTTCTCTCCTGAAAGGCAGACGTCAATATCCAGGACTATTTCTGGCAGAGGACTTCTTCCAATTAAAACCCCCACAGTGGGCTGTCTCCCCTCATTTCATTTTCCTAAAGAGGTAAAGTCCTCTTTTAGAAAATAATAAAATGCAATGTGTGTGATTTACTTTTCTGATCTCTGAGAAATAGAGAAATATCTTATAAAAGTGTGTTCTTAACTCCAGAACCACTCTTTTTTGCATAAATACCTCATCGGGCAGCTTTCTAAGTGTTATTTTCCTGAGTCTCTCTTGGCACCTTTGCTGACTCTGCTGGAAGACTTGTTGGGGAACCTTTAGTGAGGGTAATTTTTTTCTATTTTTTCTTGTTTTTGGAGGCATACACATTATGCATAACCAAGACAATGGCTCAATTGTGTTTAACTTTGTATTTTGATTGTTGAGGAAAAAAAAAAGTATCAATGTGTATGTGGCTGTTTGTAGTGAATTCCTTGCAGAATGAGGTTGTCTGTGTCCTTAACAAGCCCAGGGGCAGGAGGCACCCTCTCTAATCCCCTCCTCCAAGAGCAGTAGAGAATTTAAGCACAAGCCTATTTGTGAAAGAATATTTTGCTTAAGTGTCATTCACTTCAGTCTTGGAATTCCTTCCCAAATGTCAGGTGTTCTTTTAGCTTCCAAATTAGCCTATGTATCCATTAGTCTTGACAGATCGCCTGAGCACCATTAAGGGGTCTGGTGTTTTTGCTTTCATTTCTCCTGCTGGGAGAAGTGGTGGTTCGTGTGTCATTCCAGTATCTCACATACTCACACGGGGCAGGGGGGAGGGGGAAATGGGAAACTATAGCAATATTTCAAGATGCTTTGGAAACCAACCGTGAACACATCTGCACCACGACGTCTACGAATACTGGCTATTGGCCCTCAGACACATTTAAGAGAAAGAGACCGTCACTCTTTTTTTCTTAAATGATATACACCTAGAAAGTTATTTTTAACCTATTATAATTGTCTTTTATCTTTATCTAGTACCATGTGGAGAGGGTTTGCATCATAGATTTTTCCCAGCCTTATAATATACCATAAGCTCCTATTCCCCTTCCCCCTCTCCAATCAGTATACTTTTAAGAGTTCTTTGGTAAAACCATCTATCTGAAACAAAACAAAACAAACCCACATTTAGATGGTGGTTCGAGAAAACCATAGCCAAGACAACTGTGGCAGTGTGGCAGGTTTCAATCTTATGGCTGAGTTTTTAAGAAGGAATGTACAGAGGCCTTTCCCAAGGACAGATTTCTTTTTTTTTTCCTGGTAGAGGCATTCAGTATGTCTAGCGCTTGCTGGCCACAGCAGTTACTACCACGGGCATTCTGGAAGTGGCTATTGTGTTGAAGGGGGCTCTTGCCTGAGTGACAGTTTCAGGCAGCGGGCTCTGGAGTGTAGACCACGTGGCTGGCTTTTGTACCCAGCTCAGAGTCCTGCAGCACCTCAGGACTGCTCAGCACCAAGTGCTACTGACTCAAGTTGCAATTATCCCACGGCATGTGTGGTGGGGGGGGAGGGGGTTTTTAACCTCTCACGGAAGGGCTCTTTGAGAAGGAATCAGAGTTTTGTACAAGTGACCTAAATGGGAGGGTTTTCTCTATGAGATTAGATTCAATTTGATGTGATTTCTCTTTCCCTTTAAACTATATTCTGGTTGGGACTTGTTTCTGGTGGATCACAGCTGCCCAGATGTTGCGATTTTCTTTTTATGTTTCTGTAGAGAAGTATTTTTCTTTCCTCTTTGGGATTTTTGCCACCAAAAGAAAACATTGGAACTCTGTGTCCCCTCTTGATTGTGACTTACCAGTGTTGACAGTTCAGTCCTTGGTGTCGTAGGTCCCAGCCCACCAATACTATATCAAACACTGTTATGCACATGATGCAGCACTGTGATCTAATTTAAATAATACTTTTTTATTATTTATACTACTATATAGAATATACATCAACACTTTTGCTATATAACCTAAGTGATAACCCTCTTTTAGTTACCTGCCAAACTCTGGACTTTGGTTTATATTGCAGTTAACACAGTTACAAAGTTGTAATGGTGTCTTTTTTTTTCCTTTGTAATGGAATGTGTAGATCAAAGTATATACATTGTGTGGTGTTCCTGTTTCTGAAGTTTCATGAGGATTTACACACGGCATTCAGTGTCCTGTATAGATCTGCCTACCTTTGTGAATTCACCTGTTAACCCCTCTGTGAGAGAGCACCAGCAATGGTGGTGAACTCCTGGTGTTTTCTCTCTCTCCTGCTGGTTATTCTTGAATTAAGCACAGACTCGTCAGCTTGGTTGCTTTATCATGAATAATGTGTGTGTCACCTTGTCACTCTTCCACAGTTGTGAACAAGTGCTAGCTTCACTGACCAAAAATTACGGAAGGAAAACACAATTTTTAAAACCACCCATCTTTTAACACCTGAAACCGATGCGTCTGGTGCTGAATCTCGTGGTATTTCTGAAATCAGACCCACGTGAACGATCGCTCCCGACTTCCTGTGAGACGCTCACCAGGACCCATCCTGTTTTGCTAGCCTTGAAATCAAGACTATTTATTTGGAGTATATACAAAGGTGTTTTTCTGCTGTATTTGATTTGCAGGAGTTGAGAACAGCCTTCTCTTCCTTTTGCAAATCATTGTTATTCCATATTGGATTCTCAAAGACTTCGATATGGTGAACCCGTCAAACCTAGAAATTGTATTTCATCCTTTCTTGACCGTGGCCTGGATTCCCCAGCCCCTTCCCACCTTTCTTTTTAGAAGAAACAGCACGCTTTCAGTTATTTAAACGTGCAGCATTTCTTGAGTATGTGTGTTGAGCTCACAGCTGATTCAGTAACCAGCTTCATTGCTGTATCATTCACACTCACTACTTAATACTGCCATGGTGAAAATGTGGAGGAAAAAAGACCCATCGGTGTCTGGGAAGCATATACACTTGTACATTTTTTAATACTCTGATTCTGTAACATTTCTGAGTTGAGTTTTTGTTTTACAGAAAAAAAAAAAAAGTGATAAAGCAATCAGAAGACCAAGAGGTTTACTATTGATGCTGGGGGTCATCTGACCTTGGCTGGCCAATAGACCTACACGGCCAAATTAATTTACCAGAGTAATAATTTTTCAAAAGCCAATTTTTTTTCCTGTATTTTCTGTACGAAACTGCCAATATCATGAATAGAAAGGGAGAAACCATAAAGGAGGAAGAAAGTGATGTTCAGTTACGTTTGTGTTAACCTAAAAAAACGACATGGAGGCGGGCGCAGTCAGCCGAACCTGATGGTGTTGCTTTGGAAGCACCCCTAATTGCATTTTGCATTCTTCGTATGTAATCATATTGCCAAAGACAAACTATTTCATCATTTATTGTAAATAACACTTTTCCCCAGACCTACCATAAAGTTTCTGTGATGTATTGTCTTCCAGTTGCAATAAAAATTACTGAGTTGCATCAATTGAAAAAACGCCACCTGGTGTTGTGTGCGTCTCCACATGCGGACACTAAGCAGTAATTTCTGTTTCTTACCTGCAGTAGGACGCGTGTGCCGTTTTTCACACTTCCTGTACCCATTCTCACGTATGCTTTCCTGTTGCTGGAAAAAAAACACATTTGTCTGCAAATACATAAAAGTGCATTCAGAGGCTGGGCTCACCTGGGGATCTCAAGAATTCCAGCTGTGGTATAAAGAACCAGTGGACAACTGGCTGCCCACCACGGGCCCTGGGGCTTGTAGTTAAAATGAAGCTTGCCTTTTATTTGGAAGTTGTCACACAAACTGAAATTGTACTTTCAGATATAGTCTGCCAACCTATCCCAGGTCCTGAGGGTTTCTCTTTTTTTTTTTCCTAGAGACAGAGTCATTTTGTCGCCCTCGGGAGATGCTGTGTTGTCATAGCTCACAGCAACCTCAGACTCCTGGGCTCAAGTGATTCTATTATCTCAGCCTCCCAAGTAGCTGGGACTACAGGCGCCCGCCACAACACCCAGCTATTTTTTTAAAGACGGGGTCTTGTTCTTGCTCAGGCTGCTCTCCAAACTGTGAGCTCAGGCAATCCTCCTGCCTCAGCCTCCCAGAGTGCTAGGATGACAGGCATGAGCCACCGCGCCTGGCCTAGTCCTCAGGGTTATGATGATATTCCTAGCCCTTCCAGGATCTATTCTATCACCACTCAAGTGCACACATCAGCCCACTGCTTGCAGGAGCACACACACCCCCCAAGAGCCAACAAGAAGCTCGTGGTAGAGAGGGGAGTGGAGAGAGAGGAGAGAACACACCACAGGGCACCGTCCCCATGATGAAGGAACAGAAAAATAATGTTCTCAGAGTTTTCTGGTTCCTTTTGTGATGGTTTTGGGTTTTAGGGTGCCCTGTCCACAGGTCCCACCAGTGGCAGTAAGCCAAGCAGAGTTGGCCTCAGCTACCACTGTGCTGGGTCCCCACATCTACAGGTGGCTTGGTTCCCTAGGATGTGCCTGTACGCCCATGACTGTGGTGGTGCTGTGAGGTCATGGACTGGTCTGTTCTGGTGAGCACACTGGGATAAAGTCTTCCCAGTGGAGGTTCTTGAAGTGGTCACCTAAGCATCCTCTGTTTGGCCCTTGTTGCTGCCTTCTCCGTTCTTACTGTTGGAATCACCTTCGGAGCTGTGGTATGTCCTCCCAGAGGACAAATCAGTATTTGAGGAGATTTGATTGGGAGGAAGAGCCAAAATTGTTCAGACCTAACCAAATCTGGTGGGTTGGGTGACTGGCCAAAATGGTTAATGCTTGAGACCAAATACAAGATTGGCTGCTGTAAAACACACATACAACTGTTCTCAATCAGTGATTCTCAAAGGAGATGGAAGAGAGACACTCATTTGATGATTGGAATACCTGAGGGAACCCTGTCAAAGTCCCATGAGTGCTCAGAGCAGCGACATTCCCTCCCCGCCTCCCCCCTCCCCAATGGTATCTCAGATGCTAAGAGCCACTTTGGGGCATCAGTGCAGGGCCTGGGTGGCTGAAGGGGAAATATGTTGTTGCCCCTGAGCAATCTCCCTTTGCTCTTGACTTCTGTGCCTGATGAAAGTCCAAACTAAAGAGCCACCATCCTTTTGGAAAGTTCCAAATGGGAGAAGGCATTTTCAGAGGGAGTCTGATACAATTAGGGAGATTCTGTGTATGAGCTGAAAGCTCAAGTTCTGTCACCCTACTTCCAGATCCCCCAGAAAATAAATGGTCCTATTTACACACAACATAAGTGTTTTGACCTTTTTTTTTTTTTTCATTAATACTAATATAAAACTAGGGGCTCATGAGCTGAATAAGGATAATTTCTCAAAGACTCAAGTATAAATGAATGAATCAGTTTATTAGATGTCTGGCCCTTCTTTGTTTTGTGTGACTAAACCTTTCCAGATTAGTGTTGTTGATATTGTTGTTTTAAATAATGCTCTTAACAGTAGTACCTTAATTTGACATCATTCTTGGGCACTTTTGGATAAAGTATCCTCAGTGACTTGAGAACTATTTTTCGTTACTTTATAATGACGTGCTTGGGGTTACATGTGAAATCCCCCTCAAAAACGGTAATTTATTTGAGAGGGACCCAGAATTCTATTTTTTCTCATCTGCTACCTATTTCAAACTGACTTCTAAAAACATACATAACATGGAGGAAGTGAAGCTTTGTGGGGAAATCTGAAAACAAGATACTTGGCTGATAGCGTTTCTTTATTAAATAGGTCCATTCTGTTAGAGACCCCTGTACCTAAACTCCACATTTGATGGAACAGGAGCCAACGCACAGGGAAGTTACGGGATTTGCTCGGGATAACACGGTTAGCTAGTAGCAGAGCAGGACTTGAAAGACGGGACATTTTCTGTGCTGTTGTTGCATCCAGCTATTTGATATCTAATTGTAATAATCAGATCTGTAGGATTTCGTGTCTGGTAATTCCCAACACCTACATCCTGTCTAGTGGGTGGCCTGCTGTTGCCAACTGTTCACCACGTTCAAGTTGCTTCCAGTTTCTCTTTTATAAGTAACACTTAGATGAACATCTGCAGGGATGTGGCAATTTATACAGTTTCAAATTTACATAGTTTCTTTTGGTAAAATAGCCTATTAGATTATTGATACAAAAGTATCATCAATAGTGTAGCTATTACAGAGGCTTTTCAATAGACGTTAAGTGCCGGCAGCAATGAATGCAAACCCCATTTCATGGCATTCTCATCGGTATTAGATGTGATCCTCCTCTTTAATTTTTGCTAGCAGACAAAAATAATACTTTTTTGCCATTTTAATTTCTTTCTTTCTTTCTTTCTTTCTTTTTTTTTGAGACAGTCTCACGCTGTGGCCCTGGGTAGAGTGCCATGGCGTCATAGCTCACAGCAACCTCAAACTCTTGGGCTCAAGCGATCCTCTTGACTCACTTTTTCTATTTTTAGTAGAGATGGGATCTTGCTTTTTGCTCAGGCTAGTCTCAAACCTTGATAGCTGTGAGCTCAAGCTATATACTTTACTCAACCTCCCAGAATGCTAAGATTACAGACAGGTGTAAGCCACCGCACCAGCCTTGCATTTTTAATGTCTAACAAAATCACATTTTTATTGGCCTTTTTTTCCCCCTGAATCATCTATAACTGACTTTCCATGAGTTCAAAAGAGAGAAATCAGATTCATTACCTTTTTTCACCAAGTTTGATGTGAATCAGTAGTTTGGTTACATTAATAGAAATAGTGGATCTAGGCCAGGTATAGTGGCCCATGCCTGTAATCCCATTACTTTGGGAGGCCAAGGTTGGAGGATCACTTGAGGCCAAAATTCAAGACCATCCTGGGCAACATAGTAAGACCCCATCTCTCCAAATATAAAAAATAAAAATTAGTCAGGCTCGATGGCATGCTCCTGTAGTTCTAAGCTACTTGGGAGGCTGGGGGAGGAGAATCACTTGAGATCCAGAGTTTGAGGCTGCAGTGGCTATGATCATGCTACTGTACTCTAACCTGGGCTACAGAGTGAGAGCATATTTCAAAGAAGGAAAGGAGTAAAGGGAAGGTGAGGGGAAGAGAAGGGAGAGGAAGGAAGAAGGAAGGGAGGGAGAGAAGGAAAGAAGGAAAGGAGGGAGGGAAGGAAGGGAGGGAGGAAGTAACAGTTTCTTCCAATTAGCCATTAAATGGTTCTTTCATATTCAGATACTGCTAATCATCCTTATATTGTGACAAAATCCTACTCCCTGAAACTTTTGCCTGAAGGTTCTTGGGCTAGCCTAAGAGGCCACAAAAAAAGGCAAACCTAAATCATGTTGTACATGGCAACCAGTTATACATTTGAAAACAACCATCATTTCTTCCATAAGTCTTTCCTAGAATAAATATTCCAATTTCTGCCTACTGTTTCTCTCTTGTGGACATCTTCCAGTTTGTGATCTGAACTGAGAACTGGTTCTAGAACTCCAGGTACTGTTTGGTGATGAAAACGATCATCTCCTACATTCTAGATTCTCTATTTCTATCAATGTCGTCAAAACACTGAGTCACACTGAGCTTGCTATTAACTAAAACAACGAAGTCCTAGCTGATGGGGTACTTCTCCAGATCCTCCAGATCACCGCACAGGACTTTATATTTATCTCTCCCTCCTTAGATATAGTCCATTGATCTAAGCCAGTTCAGATTGGCAGTAGGGTGGGGGTGGGGGGGTGAGGGTTTGGATTTTGTCATCCAAAAACCCCCAGGTATCATTCAGTTACAACTTTGAAAATGTCTTTTTTGGACAATAGAGCCTCGTGGTATGCTTCTGGAGACGCCCCTTGTAGGTCAACTGTCATGGCAGTCAGCACCCTTTGTAGCTAATCATTCAACTAGTTATGCATGCATCAAGTTTTCTGGCCATGTAGCCCACATTTCTCCATCCAATCAAAAGTTTGTCAAATACATATTTGATCCCCAGTTATAAATTCCTAGTCTTTCTTTATAAGAAAGGAAATAAAGTCACACTCTATGCTAATACAAATTTTGCAAATTTGAAATAAGGCAATGGAAAAGAATAATAAAGTTTCACTTATTATATAAAACTTAACATCCATCGATCCACGAATGGATTAATAAATTGTGGTATATGTATACCATGGAATACTATGCAGCCTTAAAGAAAGATGGAGGCTTTACCTCTTTCATGTTTACATGGATGGAGCTGGAACATATTCTTCTTAGTAAAGTATCCCAAGAATGGAAGAAAAAATACCCAATGTACACAGCCCTACTATGAAACTAATTTGGGACTCTCACATGAAAGCTATAACCCAGCTACAACTTAACAATAGGGGGAAGTGGGAAAGGGGGGGGTGGGTAGAGGGAGGGGAATCGGTGGGATCACACCTGTGGTGCATATTATAGGGGTATTTGCGAAACTTGGTAAATGTAGAATGTAAATGTTTTGGCACAGTAACTGAGATAACGCCGGAAAGGCTATGTTAACCACTGTGATAAAAATGTGTCAAATGGTTTATGAAGTGAGTGTATGATGCCCCATAATCATATCATTGTATACAGTTATGATTTAATAAAAAAATTAAAAAAAAAAAAACTTAACATAAATCCTACTTTATTCCTATGGGGGAATGAGTCTTGATTTATGCAAGTATTAAATTATATGAGGTCTTAAGATACATATCACTCACATAAAAAGAAACCACCATTCATTCGTTGAGTTACTTCCCTGCCAAGAGCTTACAACCCTTACTTATAATAATCCACCCAAGATTCTCACCCAGAAAGTGACATTGAGACTGTGCATCTATGGTGTGCAGACACTGTCTTCTGTTTACAACCTGGAAGTTTTGGCATAATGCTCAGTAGTATTTCTTCATTCTGAGTGCATGCCTATTTAGAGGACTGCCATACCCAGCATGTAGTTAGCCTCCAAATATAGCCAACTATATTTACTTAACAAAATACTCAGAAGTTGAATTTGGTTGCTTCCAGCACCTATTTATTTTTAAACACCTGGCCCTTTACCAAAGATGGCATATATCGTTAAACATCCAGAATTTCAGTAGCCTAAAGCAGTGGTTCAAAAGCATGAAAGGATAGAGAAGAAATTAAAGAAGAAATAAATCTCTTTTAGATTCCCTCCTTCACTGTCCCAGTCGACCTACCCTTGTTTCAGTAATTGCTATGTGACAATCTTGATAGGTACTGAAAATGCAAATTAAAAAATTTAAAAAAGTTGGCTCCTACCTTTAGGCATGATCGTGTCCAAAAATTTCAGCTGTGCTGATTAATGGCTGTCTCACTGGCAGCTGGTATATCCTTCCCCCAAACATCTCAGTAACTGTCGGTCTTTCTGGACATAGAATTTTGGTTGCAAAAATCAATCCAGCCTTTGTCTTCCTCTCTCCCCAGTCTCTCCTCATCTCACCTCTGTCAGCTGATGAGGAGTTGGACAAGAGCCTGTCTGCCATCTGCAGACATGGCCATCCCTCCAGTGGGTGAATTATTTCTTACAGAAGTAATCTTTGCTGCCTGGCACCAGCTCTGTGATAAAAAGATTCAGGGGCATTTCTTCCCTCCTGCACAAAGCTTGAAGTTATTAAGTTATACATAAGTATTTGACTCCCATCTCTGCCCTGCTCCCTGCTTTTTCTCCCCACCACTTAACCTTCATCACTCCCTTTTCAAAATTGCTTCAAGAGCGAAAAATTGAGAAGCCAAGCTCTTGCTTTCTCTTAATAACTCCCTACCACCATCATGGATGAACAAGGTGTGCAGGGAGAGGCACGAAGCATTCTGTCAATTACCAGGCTAGTCTTTTCCCCAAAACTCTTATTTGCTGGACCTACAAGGGTTCGTGGTGTCCAACCTCCTGCCTGAAGGTGGACCATGGCAGTAACTTCCATACTGATCTCAGAGAAGTGTGCTCACACATGCTGTTTTTGTATTGTTGAATAATACAAAAGGCATGACTTTTTGATGTTTAAACCATTTCTTTTAGCCTAAAAATTTCATCTAACCCATCAGGACAATTAGTAGGGAAACAGCTCTATGTTTTTCATCTTTATTGGTAATAACTAATTTCTCGGGGAGTGAAAAGTTTGATTTGGCAACTAAGAAAATACAGGAGGCATATATACTGGCATTCCTATTTAACTTTCTTTTATTTCCTTTAATTTTTTTTTTTTTTTCCTTTTTGCAGTTTTTGGCCCTGGGCTGGGTTTGAACCTGTCATCTCCAGCATATGGGGCCGGTGCCCTACTCCTTTGAGTCGCAGGTGCCGCCCATATTTTCTTTTTTTTTTCCACAATTTTTGCCAGATTTAATCATTTATAACACATTAGATTATCTCTAGCTTTACAAGTAGGGTTTATTTTCAAAGATTATCTGTATACAGAAGAAAATGTATGAATATACAGGTGGATGGAGTTTTACAAACTGAACACAAGTGAATCACCTACATCCAAATAAAGAAACATGTTGTTGCTGGCAACTTAGAAGCCCCTGGGGACTTTTAGAGGGATTGACTTTATTCATGGCTACAAAATCCTATCATTTCTAGAACTAAATGTATGGGCAAAGGGGATACTGTACTAGTAATGGATATGTATTGTTTTTAGCCTCCAAATAGTCATTTCTTCCCCCATGAGCATTGTAATTTGCCAATAGAAAATTATCTTTTTTTTTTTTTGAGACAGAGTCTCAGTTTGTCACCCTGGGTAAAATGCCACATATTTTCTTTAATTTTTTTTTTTTAATTTCAAGTTAACCTGGGGATACAAACAACTAGGTTACAATGTTTGCATTTGTTAGGTAGAGTCTCTCCAGTAATTGTGACCTGCACCCAAGAAGTGTGCCGTATACCCTTACATGGTGCCCATTAAGTGGGAGCCCACCAGTGCCCTCCCTGTTCCCCTCTCCCTCACCCTCCTCCTCCCAACTCCAACCAGAAACTGAATCCCTCTCTTATGTGGGTATGTATTAGATCATCCACCGGCTTCATATTTGTGTTGAGTACATTGGATATTTACTTTTCCATTCTTATGATACTTTACCAAGAAGGATGAGCTTCAGCTCCATCCAGGCCAATACAAAAGATGTAAAATCTCCAACTTTTTTATGGCTGAATAGTATTTCATGATATACTGAGTTAACTTTATTACACTGAAAGGTTAGAAGTCTTCATCTATATCTAAGGATGTGTAACTTCATAATAATATAAGTACATTGTACCTAATGTTCATCTTTAGTGTTTACAAGGTGTTGTAAAGGAGCCAACCTGTCCATCCCAAGCCAACCCCACTAAGAGCCCCCAGGCCATCCTAAATCACTCCTGCTCTGTCAGTTTCTCCAAAAGATCCAGCACCTAATTTGGTCAGTTACACCAGTGTTTTTCAACCTTTTTTATGTCATAACACATTGGAACTTAAACTTCCATGGCACACTTAAATGACATTGATCCAACGAAAGAGTGAAAAATACATATACTCACTGCACTTTGAACTTCTTTCAAAAATAGTTTAATTAATGATCTTTAAAAATTTTCGCATCACACCTAAGATCCTCCACAGCACAGCAGAAGGCTGCAGCGCACCAGTTGAAAAATTACTGAGATGATGCAGATTTGATCATTCTTCATCCTCCACCCCAACCACCGACTTCCTGGTCAAGCCCCATTCCCACTTGTCCAGAGGGTCACTATAGTTGCTGGCCTCCCGTGACCACGTATTCCTCCACAGAACCACGAGAATTACTGTTCTAAATCACCTCTGATTATATCATTTCTCAGACCCCCCCCTGCAGCGTGACCATCTTCAACCACTCCAGCCACCAAACTCTTCACGCTTCTTCTGGCTCTGCTTTCCTCTCTCTGAAACCTCAACTCACCCCTCTTTCCTCCTAAAAGCTCCCTCTCACTTCTGTAAGGCCCAAGTTACATTTTTCTCTTAACAAGTCCCAGACCACCAAAGCCTTAACTCTACTGGGGGCTTTCAGGGAATTCGGATTCTGAATACACCTGTTGGATCCCTTGCTAGAGGTGAGCTCCATAGAGGGAAACAGGCCTCAGGTCAGATTTAATGCTGCTTCCTTTGATCAGTGCTGCCCCTTGGTTTCTTAAGACAGTTCTATTTAATTCAGGATTATCCCGTTTTATCAGCTTGATGTTTACAGCATCCTGCTGTTCCCAGAACTGCTAGGTTGTTTTGTTCATAAAGCACAGTCCATGCAGGGCAGGTGTGGACCCAGAAGGGGGGTAACTTCTGTCACCTTGTGACCTCCACAATTGCCAGTGGGTATTGTTTGTTGGTCCACAGTTACTGAGAGGCTATTTAAAATAGAAAGTTAAACTGTTTCCTATTATTTTGCTATGGGAGCTATAGTGAAGCTGAGAACTCACTGATAGTCAATTCATTTTAGGAGAATTTGTTACTTGGTGAGGCAGGAAACCAAGTTTCGATTCTACCTCCATTACTAATTACCTGTGCAGTTTTGACAAAACCACGTAACTAAGGGTGACCTAGTTCTGAAGGCTGGCCGGTGAGTCAGCACCAGCCCCTGACAAATTTTCGGCAGTTGGCAAAGATGAGAATAGTTGAATGATGTAGGGAATTTTTCAAAAGCCTTAAATTATTCCATTGAAAGGGCTATCCTTTCATCTAAGATTACGTTCTGCCTGTTTCAGGGCTGAAATGTCCTGCCTGCCTTCTATAAAATTGTGGTGATCACTGATGAAGGTGTGTGTTTGTTTTCAACATCCTCAGTTGGCTGAACAGTAGTTGGCAATGATATGTTGTTCTCCCCAAATTTGTCTTTGATTCTGAGCCAGTGCTATCTCTCTGTCTCTTTTCCATAAGAAAGTTGCCTAGTATTCATGCTAGCCAAGCTGAAAAGCAAAGTCATTCTGTGGAAAGTGTTCTGTAAGAAAACATTGGTTTCCTTTTTCAGTTGGTGGATTAACTCCGAAGTCCAAAGCCCACGCTGTGTCATTGACAGACAAGAATTGCGGTGAGGTATGTTCTTGGAGGTGATATGAAAATCAGATTACCAACATACCTCCTCTTTCTCACGGGTCCCCCAATACCTTCAAAATGCATAGCATTCAGGCCTCCTCTCTACAAATCTGCATGAAGTTAAATTGACTCATTTATTTATTCAACAAGCACATACTGGGTGTGGACACTGGGGCCTGTGCATGCTTAGCCCTGGGCTTGCAGAATGACGTAAGACAGGATGTGCACCTGTGAGGGGCTTGCAGGCCAGCGAATGCCACGGTGCAGTGAGATGGGATTTCCACATGGCAGCCATTTACATACCATTGCCTCAAACCCGGCAGTGAGCCCTTTCCCGGGGAGTTTCCAGCTTTACATTTGGCTCTCCCATCTGAAGATGGCTCCCACATCCTACCTTACGCGGGGCCTCCTTGCCTGTGATTCAGATTCACGCAGATCTGCAACTCAGCACAGCCAACATGGCACTGTTGGCAGAGACCTTTAGCTGCTCATCCAGTGTCTAGTCACCCTTTTTTTCTTACCAGCAGAGCTATGATTTTGTTGTATGAGGCAGTGTGCCCACTGGGAAGACTATCTGCCCAGCTTCCCTTGCAGACGGAGACGGGTGGGAAGTAAAAGAGAGTTGTTGGGTGAGACTTGTTGGGCAGGGCTTTCTGGAAAGCTCTTTAAACGAGGACTGACTCAACTGGGAGGCACCTGTCTCTTGCCGTGACTGACGTTCCCTATGTTCCTTCCTACAATGTGAAATTCCAAAGTGAAAGCCAGAGGGTGGAAGCCATTTTGTAACCAGGAGAGAACCTCGAGGTGACCGTGAAAATGAAAACCAGCGGGGGAAGGATTATGGAGAAGAAAGTTAGCAGGAACCTGGAACCCTACTGACACCAAGAAACTGGCGTATCATTCCTGGGTCTCCTACCTCCAGACTTCTTTATCATAATGAAAAAAAAAAGCCTCAATCTTCTTTAAGTCATCGTCACCTCAAATCTGTTACTTGTAGTCAAACACAATTCCTAAGTCCCGACACTTCTCTTGGCTCCTGTCCCAGGTTCAGTTCTTTCCGGATTCCCTAATTTTTTTCATATCATTACTACTGTCCTTTCGGCCACCCAAACCATTCATTACCTATAGGGTCAGCAACTAACAACCACTTCCTGGCCAACAGCTGTTTTTGTAAAATGCAGTTTTAGGGACACTTCTTTTATGCTCACTCATTTAAATATTGTCTATGACTAGTTTTGCACAAAAACAACAGAGCTTTTGAGACAGAGACTATATGACTTACAAAGCCTAAAATATTTACCATCCAGCCTTGTACAGAAAAAGTTGGTAGAGCCCGGCATTCACCTAAAGTCCTGTACAATTTCTTTCATCCCTCACACTCCACATTTTGTCAGCAAGCCCTATTGATTCTACCTCTTAAGTATCTCTAAGTTCCATCCCCACAGCTGTAGTAATCTCTGTTCAGACTTTATTATTGTTCCTTTGAATCTGGGCAGTTAGACAACTTGTACTAATTGTTTTCTCTCTCACCACTTACGTCAGCTTCAACCAGGCAAGTAGAGACACTTTAAGGATATTAATCAGAACTCTCCAGAGAAATAGAACCAATAGGAGATAGATAGACAGATTGGTAGATGATAGATCATAGATAGAGAGTTAAGAGGAGATTTATTATGTACTTGGCTCATGTGATTTTGGCAGCCAAGATGTGACTCCGTGGTATGCCTCCTGTGAGCTGGAGAACAGGAAAGCCCGTGGTGAAATTCACTCCAACCCCACAGGCCTAAGATCTAGGATGGCGGACATTTTAAGGCCTGGAATATAAAGGCCTGAGGACCAGGAGTTCAGTGTCTGAGGGCAGGAGAAGATGGATGTCCCAGCACAAGCAAAGAGAGGGAAAGTTTGCCCTTCCTTTTTTTCTATTCCTGCCCCTACTGGATCAGATGATGCCCACACTGGTGAGGCCAGATCTCCTGTAATCAGTCCACTGATTCAAATGCTGATCTCTTCCGGAAACACCCTTACGGACACACCCAGAAACAATGTTTTACCAACTATCTGGGTATCCAGTCAAATTGGTCACATAAAATTAACCTTCATACTGGACTCTACACATTTAATGTAAAAGGAATTGAACCCAAGGAACTGGTTATATGGGCAATGAAGGAGCAGAGAAACCAAACAGGGGACGTCAAGGCAGGACAGAGCTTAGCACCAGCAAGAAGGCATCACCAGCCTGCAGTGGGAGGAGGAGGAAGGAGGCGGGTGAATGGGCAGTGGGGCTGCAGCAGGCAGGTGACAGGACGCAAAGTCCATCCATCACTGCTGCCCGCTAGAGAAACCCAGAGGGCAGGGAGCTGCTGAGAGAGCAGGAAGCACAGTCCCCTGGGGCCAGCCTGGCCAGCATGTGGAGCTGAGCCGGGCCACAGAGAAAGGGCTAGGAAGGAAACCGAGGGCAGCCCCGGGCCTGCCCATCTCCTCTTCATCCCCTCCACTGCCGCCAGGGACCACCCCCGTCACCCATCCGACTCTTCACCACTGCCTAAAATCCTCTGATGCCCCCTGTGCTCTGGCTGAGGTCCCCATTCCCTAGTGTGGCACCCGAGCCTTTTGCCCTGGTCCCTGCAAACTCTCCAGCCTGATCACCCACCCCTGCCGTGCCCACTCGGAGCTCCAGCTGCTTGGTAAATTGCAGTTCCTGAGATGTTCCTGGTGTCTCCTGTCCCTTTGCGTGGACCGTCCCCTCTGCCTTTATTGAACACTTCTGTGTCTTCCCTCTGCCCCTCTGTGTTCACCTTCCACACTTTCTACAAAGTAACTTGCAGTTCATGCCCGTACATTCCAGCACTTACCATGTTTCTTTGTGGCCGTTGCTTTCCTAGGCTGTGCCATGTTCTCTCAGAGGGCAGGCCTTTTGCCCTATACAGATGTTTATTGCCCCAGCCTGCCGTAGCATCTGGCATCCAGCAGTCACTCAGAATTTCTTGGATGGTCATATGGATGACACAAGTTGTTGCCAGATCCTAGCCAGTATGCTTTGCCTAAGAACTTGCCTACTCTTCAACCATGCCAAGACACAGGATTGCAGGGGAGCTGGAAATGCATTCGGAAGCATTTGAGAACACAGTATTCTTCCTGCCTAGGAGAGCTCTTAGGGGGGATGAGGCCTTGCTCCCCACCCTGCCTGGGATCTCAGGGATGAACAGGAGATGGTTTGGCTTGGTGTGTCCAGGCCACATCCATGGGCAGGCCCTCTATCTCTAGATGATGCTTTAGCTGTGGCCAGCAGGGTGAGGGAATCATCATCTTCCTACTGAACCCCACACCCAGAATATCACAGCTCCAAGGGCTCCCTACAGCATCTGGACCAAAAAGGACCAGAGATAATGGAAGCCCCTCTCACAGTCCCTGTGGGACTTCCCATGCCCTAGGCCAGCCGGTCCACCTGTCTGGCCTTCTGTCTATGTAAAGTAGAGGTGGGCAGAGCTTGGGTGAGCACATCCTTTGGCCGGGCCTTGGCTTCATGCTTGCCCATGTTCACTGGAGAAATCACATCACAAATGTCTCTCCACCAAGGCTTCTGGCACAGCTAAGAACACACACACAGCACAGAACCCTCAAATTATCTCTGGGGCTGGGAATGATTAATGTCCTTGTCTTGCTTTTAATGGCAGTCAGTCCTCTCCCCTGCTCTTTGCTGAGTGTCATTGAGAACGACTACGTTTTGTGCATGTGGCTGCTGGCCTTGGATGTGCAGCGTCTTCCAGGTGATGAGAGTCAGAGCATCTTATGCTGTTCTGTCCTCAGTCAACCACACAGTGTGCTCAGCTGGACACTTAACGTTCTTTCTGGTCTGTTCTTCTAGGAAATTCGGCCATTTAGCTAGTCAGAAAACAAAGTCAAGCCTAGTGCAAGGGCTCTAAGGAAGAGGGTGGGGAGGTCTCATCCTCTTGGTCTGTCCTACTGGCTGGCGTCTTTACTGACCCTAAGTTGTGGGGGCAACAAGGTTGGTAACAGAAAAACTAGGTTCCAGTCCCAGTTCTGCTCCTTATCAGCTGTGTGCGACCTTGGGCAGATCACTCACCATCTCTGAGGGTCTGTTTGCACCTCTGTAGAAGGAGATCCTAATAGTGCCCACCATGCAGGTTGTTAAGAGGATTAAATGAAATGATATATGAGAAAGGGGATTAATATAACACATGACACATCTAAGAGGCTCACTAAATGACTGCTTTTATTATTGCTATTATTGTTGTTTTATCCTTAGTAACCTCAGAACTACATAGTCCAGCCTCCGTATCTGTGTTGACACTGATCAATATAGCAGCCACTAGCCATATGTGACTGCTATAGAGCAGTTAAAATGTAGAGTCCCCCAAAATCATTTTATCATAAGGGGATTTGCAATACTAGATTGTTTATCTCAGTTCAATTTACACTTGCCAAAATGTCGAAACAACCCAAGTACCCATCAACCCATGAATGAATTAACAAGCTGTGTGGTAGTTGTAGACCATGGAATACGATTTGCCCATAAAAAAGATGGAGACTTTACATCTTTTGTATTAACATGAATAGAGGTGGAGAACATTTTCTTGTATTCAGTGTATTCAATACTAATGTGAAGCCAGCAGGTGAACTAACACAGGATCACACAAAAGATAACTCAATTTAATTCAAGTTGGGGAGATGAGAAAAGAGGAAGGGGTGAGAGAAAAGCAGGGAGAGGGGCTTGAGGTGCTCACTGGGCACAATGTAAGGGTGGATGGTGCACCTCCTGGGTGCAGGACACAACTACCATAGGGACCTTTCCTAGCAAAGGCAAACATTGTAACCCAGTCATTTGTACCCTCACATGAATCTGAATTTTTAAAAATGTAGAGTCCAAATTTAGATGTGCTCTAAGTGTAAGGTAGATGCTGGATTTCAAAGATTTACTATGAAAAGAGAGACAGTGAAATAGCTCATTAATACTTTTGTAGAATATATATTGAAATGATATTTTGGATCAGTTAGGTTAAATAAAATATATTATTTAAATTAATTGTGCCTGTCTCTCTTTACTGTTTTGAAATGGATACTAGAAAATTTTATATTTCATATGCAACTCTTTCTCTTGGACAGCTTGTTCTATATGGAGTCACTTTCAAAGATGTTTCATCAAATAGCCAAAAGTAGTCAACAACAAAAAGCAAGGAACATCCAAAAATTCCAGGAATTCCAATGTTTAACTTGTATCTCTCTCTCTCTTTTTTTTTTTAGATACAGTCTCACTCTGTTGCCCTCGGTAGAGTGCCGTAGCGTCACAGCTCACAGCAACCTCAAACTCTTGGACTTAAGCAAGGCTCTTGCTCAGCCTCCCAAGTAACTGGGACTACAGGCGCCTGCCACAAAACCCAGCTATTTTTTTGGTTGCAGTTGTTGTTGTTTAGCTCGCCCAGGCCGGGTTCAAACCCGCCGGCCTGGGTGTATGTGGCCAGTGCCCTACCCACTGAGCTACAGGCGTTGCCTAACTTGTGTCTCCGTATTTGTTTTTAAAGAGTTTATTTCCAGCATGTGACATGATTGCATTTTGTAGGACTTGTTTCATAAATAATGGTGCAGAGGGAACTTGTGTCTCTTTAAATAGAACAAACAAACCCAAACCAAAGTATCATTAAAGCTTTGTCATCTCATTCTTCCTCTTCTACCAATTTTCTGGCGCCCAGTGCTGTTTTGAAGTCTTTAATCCCGATCCCTTATGCCAAATGCAGGCAAATGACCTTTCCGCTCCCACCTAAGGAACACTTCTTTCCTCCCCACCTGGTCTGCCGGCTCCACTGTTGCACCCTCTCTAGATCCTTCCTCTCCTCTCCCTGCTCTCAGGCCTTGCTTTTCCTGTCCATTCTCTGAATTTGGCACCTGCCCCCACGGATTGAGTGAGGCAGGGCAAATTACTATTCCCCAAAGCGACAAAAGATTGGTGGATAAACCAGATTGCCAAAAGGTTCATTTAAAACAGGAGTCCTTTTCAGGGATCATGGGCTTCTTCAATCCAAGGAACCCTGACCACAGGACCACACTGTAGGTCCTGCAGGGTGTGCTTTGCACGATGCCAGGGACCGTATTCATACGGAGTCTACTAGGATGTGAATGAGCAGTCTGGTGGTTCCCAGTATAAGGGACCCTGAGAAGGTGTAAATTTGATGAGTTCAAACTTAGAAGCAAGCAGGTCTCAGGAGAGATTTCATCAAAGCCATGAAAAGGCCAGTGGAAGCTCCCTGCCTGCCAGCGGGGTCCCCTCAGCTGCCGTTGCTCCATGTTGGCAGGGCTGGAGAAACATCAGCACTGCCTGTTCTCTGGCTTTCTTGTATTTTTCCCTAGGCTCCAGGGGAATCCTTGCTGTTCTGATCATAAGGTTTTCCTCCAGCCTGGCCATATGACATTTGGTTTGGTTCCAGCTCCGTGACGTATCAATTTTTCCTCTCGAGAGTGCTGCCTGGGCCCTGTGACTCAATCTGGGGACTCACCAGTCTAATGGGTTGAATTGTGTCCTCCTCAAATATGTTGAAGTCCTAATTCCCAGTGTTTCCGAATAGGACCTCATTTGAGAATAGGGTCATTGCGGATGGAATTAGTTAAGACGGGGAGGTCATGTTGTCTTTATCAAAAGGAGATATTTGCACACAGACTCACAAACTAAGGAACTGAGGAAAACTGGGAGAGCAGTGTGGAACAGATCCTTCCCGAGACTCTTCAGAAGGGGAGTGACCCTGCAGTTACCTTGATCTTGGGCTTCTGGCCTGTAGCACCGTGGAGACAATAGCTTTCTGTTGTTCAAGCCACTCAGGTTTGTTATGGCTGTCCTGGCAAACTAGAACATCCCCTGACGACTGGGAGGCCTGACAGGTGGCTAATCTTGCTGCTATTATGGGCACACTTCCTAATTTCAATCTCGAAAAGAAACTTTATCTTAAAGTTTGGAGGGTAACCTGACAGCATTTTTTAAAAAATAAAAATGTTAAGTTCATGGGTTCATTTATTATAAGATTGACTCATAAATTCTTTTAAAGAAGCTTATTTCATTATGTACTCAGCCTGTTTCAAGAATTGATATAAAAGTCAATGAAGGGAGCCATTCAGTGAGTGGCGAGTACAATTTGAGGATATTGTTCATAATATCACGCAAGGACCCTGAGACACATTCCCTGTGACACATGACAAAATCTTCTCAAAGCTCAGAGGTAAGAATCAGTTTGGGTTCCACTATACTTTTTCCGAGGAAGAAGGGTGGGGTATCTGGCTCCCTTTTTTCTCAGGCTGCTTTAATGTTTTTCAGCTGAAAGATGGTGGGAACATCTCCTCTTTTCCCTTTTCACGTTTTCTTATCCTTTGCTTCATCACCACTGGCTTTATTGCTCCTTTAGTAGGACAATAAGCTCCTTTCATCTTCTTTGGAAGCAAACAAGATGTGAATCAGCACACCAAAATTAAGGTAAAAGACCCAAAGCAGGGATGTTTGGGGAGACAGGCTGGAAGGATAATTAGACCAAAAGCCTAGTCTTAAGACAAACAACAAAACCCAAAAGAAGTACAGTCCTTAGCCAACCCACCAGCACAGCAGGCGTGTGGCAGAAGGCGGGGATGGACTGAAGGAGACCAGAGCAGGGACGTTTGGGTTAACTGACTAAGCGCTGCGGCCAAGTACAAGGGATGTCACCTGCTTCTTCTCTGCAACTGTTTCATGTCCCTGCCGATGTGGAGCCAGGCCACGGTGCAGGGACCTGTTCTAACCATCCTGATTGCCCTTCTGCATCTGTAGCAACTAGCAAGACAGCTTCAGGAGCTTTGCAATCAGCCACGATTGCATTCTTCTTTTCTTTTTAAAGACAGTCTCACTTTGTCACCCTCAGTAGAGAACCCTGGCGTCATAGCTCACAGCAACCTCCAACTCTTGGACTTAAGCAATTCTCTTGCCTCAGCCCCCAGAGTAGCTGGGACTACAGGTGCCCACCAAAATGCCTGGCTATTTTTAGAGATGGGGTCTCACTCTGGCTCCTCTGGCTCAGGCTGGTCTCCAACCTGTGAGTTCAGGTGAGCCATGTGCCCGGCCTATTTGCCCAGTTCTGCTCCCAGCATCCTGAGGAATAACATGCGCTGCCCTGTCGGGAACTATTCCTCATGGGTGTCTACCTGGAGTAGGGTCACTGCATGCCCAAGCCTCCCTCCCATTTCTGTGGGGTTCCTCCAGTGGGGGCGGGGCACGGGGGGCAGTGGACCCCCCTGTCAAACTCCAGGGGAAGCACATCGCAGGCCCTGGGGTGAAAGATGCTTGCTCGGCAATGACACTTCTTGTTTCCTGGACTCTCCCTCCCCTGGGTAGGAGTCCTTTTTGACAGATAAAGGATTTGAGGTACTAGAGGAACAGAGGTCATCCTAGGAGTCAAAGGCCATCAGGGACCACAGCCCCAGAGATGCATCTACGGGATACTGACTGCAGCCCGAGACCTGCAGCAAGCACGCCGCACATACCAGGCTGCCTGATCTCCCTTTGGACGTGTGAGGTCACCAACGGTATTAGCTCCTTTCCTCACGGGAGGAGACTGAGGCACAGAGAGTTCAGCAACTTGCCCAAGAGAGTAGAGATGTGAATGGAACAGCAGGATTTGAACTCGGTTCCAAGAGCTCACTGCTTTGCAGCTGCTGTCAACTTGCCTTGCTGGTCACACAGAGGCCCCTCCAGGGCAACCTGGAGCTCCCTCTCTCTATGGTCTCCTCTCTCTCTCTTCTCTTCCCACACCCCTCTCTGATTTTATTAAGTGTCCTGGAGGAGCTTTGGCTTGGCATTGTTCTCTCAAAATTGACCTCTTATCGGAGCAGGACTCCCATGCTTTACTAAGCTGGCAATCTGGCACTTTATCCGTCTTTCTACGGAACCCCTGACCCCTAAGTTGAAAAGTAAATATGGTGGGAAGGAGACTGCTTATCCCCTTCTATAGCAACTTGAAGTCACTACACATTTTCCACACAGCAGAGCCTGTGTACTGAGGGCTTTGCCAGTGGTATTTGATTTACAGCTTTGCCATAGAGGATTGTTATTCCCATTTTACAGGTCATGAAGTTGAGATGTAAAAGGCTGAGAAAGTTCCCAAGGTTTCACAGCTATTAAGTGGCAGGACTAGGACTTGAACCCAGGTCTTTTGGTGCCCATCGAAAGAAAAGCAGCCCAGTCTTTTTTAAGGATGAGGAAGCAGTGAAGAATGCATCACCCCAGCTGTCTGCACTGCCTTGAGGCCAGTGTCAAGGAGCTTTCCACCCAGGTTCCAGCTCTTTCTCGCCTGCAGGCTCAGCACTGCCCTATCACTGCCCAGGGCCAAGGACAGATACAAAACCCCACAGGACTGTGTCCAGGGATCCTGGTTGAGGCCCTCCCCAAATCCCCCCATCGTTGCACAGTTCTAAAAGCTGCCCCCAGTGGCCGGGCACAGTGGCTCACACCTGTAATCCTAGTACTCTGGGAGGCCAATGTGGGAGGATTGCTTGAGCGCTGGCATTCAAGACCAGCCTGAGCAAGAGTGAGACTCCATCTCTACTAAAAATAGAAAAATTAGCAGGGCATGGTGGTGGGCATTTATTGTTCCAGCTACTTGGGAGGCTGAGGCAGGGGGATCGCTTGAACCCAGGAGTTTGAGGTTCCAGTGAGCTAGGCTGTCATGATACTCTAGCCTAGGTGACCCTGTCTCAAAAGAAAAAACAACCTTCCCCCTCAACCTCCATATTCAGGAGTAGCTAAGGAGTGGGAAGGAGCCCCAGTCGGGGATCCAGAGGTTTGGGTTTTCTCTAGGCACTGCCCCGGAGTCCCCCATGGAGGAGTGGCTCCTGGCTGGCACGTCTGCCCTTGGTGTGTACCCTTGGCTCACTGGTCTTCCCTCCCTAGAGGAGCGGGTGGGCAGGAGCCCTGGGCTGAGAGGATGGTGTGACCAGGACAATCCTGAGGTGAAGTAGGCACTGTGGGTGTCCTCCTAGGCCCCCCTTGTACTAACATTCCAGTACCTCCCAACAAGACCGCCAGTCATGCAACAGCCTCTGCAGGCGGCCAGGCTAGGCCAGGCGAGCAAGGGAGGAAATGTCCCACCCTCAGCAACCCTCAGCCAAGAACAGAGGAAAGCTGGAGTCTTGGGACACTTCTGCTACTTGAGCGTGGTCCAGAGACCAGCAGCATTACATCACTGGGAGCTTATTAGGAATGCAAAGTCTTGGGCCGCCCCCTGCCCCTTTGGATCAGAATCTGCAAGATGACAGGATCCCAGGAGATTCATGCGCAGGTGCAAGTTTGCGAAGCAGTGCCCCATGCTGTTGCCCAGAGGCCTGCAGAGTGATCAAATCCCCATTGCCGTAGCAGTGACCTATTCTTATGGCTTGGTGTTTCATGTCATTGGCTCAGTGCTTTCTGGGACCCCACCCACCCAGATTTGTTCCTCTCGGAACAACCTAAGCTCTGCAGCCTGTTTGGGACAAAGTAGTGGACCTACTGCAAAACCTGGTCCATTCCTTCTAAGCTATGCAATGCTGGATAGGTGAAATGGAGAAAATACTAGATTTACTGTTCAGGATGCCTTCAAGGATAAAACGAGAGAGGAGTTTGGCAGTGGCTGGCACCTAGAAGCCCTTCCACGTTAGCTACTGTTACTCTTCTGCTTCTGAAGTCCCGGGTGCCCTGTGAGTAGCCAAACATCCAGGTGACATAGAGATTCAAAAAGGGCTTTAGACTTGACAGGGGAGAAAAGGGCTTGAATCCAGCTGTGCCACCAATTGCTGATTTCACCTCCCTGAGCCTTAGTTTCTGTATCTGTAAAATGTGAATGCAAATACCAACCTCACAGGGCTTTTGTGAAGAAAAAATTAGACAATGTGTAGAAAGCTCCTGGCAGTGAGTCAGGTGTGCAGGGGTGGGGTACGGGTGGGGAGCATTCAGCAATCATTTGTGGAAGGGGAAGCAAGAGAGACAGTGTTCTGAACAATCTGATGGTGTGGTGGCGACTCCTCCTGCCCGGGACATGACCCTAGCATGACTCACTCCTCCTAAGCCTCAAACTTGGGCCTGGCCCTCTGCCCACTGTTACGGTCACCCCAGGGCCGCCTTGGCCTGAGCAAACAGGAAGAGTCAAGAGGCAGAAGGGTCTGGCCTGCTGCCACTCTGAATGGGCCTCCACTCCTTGTTCCATGCACAGCCAAGAAAGAGTATCATTCCAAGAATCTAAATCCTTCTCTGGGCAAGAGAACCAGAGCCGACGGGGCACTACTGTTGAGAGGATGAGGCAGGAGCATTGGGGGAGCTTCAGCAGAATGTGGTATTGTACTGAGAGGGGAGGTATGTTCTCAGGGAATCTCTCTCACCCCCAAGGATGGACGGAGAGTCTCTTTTGAGGGAGAATGAGGACACAGATTTGCTTGGCTCAGAAGCAGCCTTTAACATCAGCATGTGCTAGGTAAGCTTCAAAATCGCCATGAGTAGCTTTTACTTGGGAGGGACTGCAAAATTGAAACAAGATCAGTGATTTTTATATGCTGCTTTTAATTTTACAAAGGGTGTGTTTTATTAGTTTATTTGATCATATAATCCCCTATTTGATAAGCAAGGGAAACTTTCTCCACTTTCTTGAGCATATGGAAAATAGTTATAATAACTGGTTTTAGGGTGGCACCTGTGGCTCAAAGGAGTAGGCAGCCGGCCCCATATGCAGGAAGTGGCAGGTTCAAACCCAGCCCTGACCAAAAACTGTAAAAAATAAAATAAAATAAAATAACAGGTTTCACGTTCTTACCTGCTAATTATATTATCTGTGTCATGTCCAGATCCGCTACTATTGGTTGATTTTTCTCTTTATTGGGGTCACATTTTCCTGCTTCTTTGCATGCCCGGGAAATTTTCTTATTGGATACTACGTGCTGTGTTGTAGGGTACTGGATATTTTTGTTTCCCTTTAAATATTCTGGACTTTTGGTCTGGAGGGCAGTTAAAGTAATTGTTTTGAGGATTGCTTCTAAGCTTTGTTAGGTGGAACCAGAGTAGACATTAAGGTTACCTTTACTACAGGCAGTCCCCAAGTTACAAATATCCAACTTACATACAACACGCACTTACAAATGGAGGTTATTACAGGTAATAGGTAAATACACCTGTTCCAACGTACATACAAGTTCAACTTAAGAACAAACCTACAGAACCTATCTTGGTCATAACCCAGGGACTGGTTACCCTTCTGAGGACTCTACCTATGCCCCGTGTATGATGACATTTGGGGGCATAATAGATAAAGATGGGGGTCTCACTCTTGCTCAGGATGTCAGCTGGTGGGAACATGGACTCTTCCTAGCTCCGTTCAGCCTGCTCCTTTTTGTTGGTTGTTTCCTCACGTGCAATGCTCTGGCCAGTAGCCAATCAAGGGCATCCCCACAGATACTCAGCACCTTCTCCCTTGGTAGCTCTCTCCTCCCCCCACAGCACTCTTTTCTCAGGTTCTCTGCCTCGTGCCTTCTAGCTGCCTTGACTGCCCAAGTTCTCAGCTCTTCTTCTTGGCCCGGGAAGACCGTCAGGCTCTGTTTGTCTTCCCCCTCCCAGGGCTGTGGCCTTGGAAGTTACTTTGCCTTGTTTCCTTTCTCTCAGGGTTTATTTTCTGCACTACCTGTTTTCTAACAGCTGAAAAGTATTGCTTCATGTGTTTTCTGCAGGATTTGAGATATTTAAGGCAGGAGACTAAATCCAACCTCTATTATTTCATCATGGCTGAAATTATAATTTCCCACAAGTTTTTTAATTTTCAAAAAAATTTATTTTAATAACATATATAACATAAAATTTACCATTTTAACCATTTTAAAGTGTATAGTTCGATGGCATAGATTGCATTCCTTTTGCCATAGTTTTATGTGAAAAAATTGTTATTTTTCTTCTACCCATTAATAAGCACTTATTAAATGTTAAGTGCTGAAGTAGATATTATGGTTGCACTCATTTTACAGACAAGAACATGAACCTTAGGACGTAGCTTGCCTTCGGTGGTATTGTCAGGATCTCATCCTACAGAGCCAGGCTGTGAACTACATTAAGAAAGAATCCCAGGCTCAGCGCCCGTAGCTCAGTGGGTAGGGCGCCAGCCACATACACCAAAGCTGGTAGGTTTGAGCATGGCCCGGGCCTGCTAAACAACAATGACAACTGCAACCAAAAAAATAGCTGGCCATTGTGGCAGGTGTCTGTAGTCCCAGCTACATAGAAGAGAATCACTAGGCCCAAGATTTGAGGTTGCTGTGAGCTGTGATGCCATGGCACTCTACCAAGGCCACATAGTGAGACTCTGTGAGAAAGAAAGAAAGAGGAGGGAAGGGAGAAGAAAGAAAGGAAGGAAGGAAGGAAGAAAGGAAGGAAGGAAGGAAGGAAGGAAGGAAGGAAGGAAGGAAGGAAGGAAGGAAGGAAGGAAGGAAGGAAGGAAGGAAGGAAGGAAGGAAGGAAAGAAAGAAAGAGAAAAGAAAAGAAAGAGAAGGAGGGAAGGGAGGGAAAGAAAGAAAGAAAAGGAAAAGAAAGAAAGAAAGAAAGAAAGAAGAAAGAAAGAAAGAAAGAAAGAAAGAAAGAAAGAAAGAAAGAAAGAAAGAAAGAAAGAAAGAAAGAAAGAAAGAAAGAAAGAAAGAAAAAGAAAGAAGAAAGAAAGAAAGAAAAAAGAAAAGAAAGAGAAGGGCGGGAAAGAAAGAGGAGGGAAGTTAGCAGGGCGTTATGGCGGGCGCCTATAGTCCCAGCTACTCGGGAGGCTGAGGCAGGAGGATCACTTAAGCCCAGGAGTTGGAGGTTGCTGTGAGCTGTGTGAGGCCACAGCACTCTACCAAGGGCCATAAAGTGAGACTCTGTCTCTACAAAAAAAAAAAGAAAGAAAGAGGAGGGAAGGAAGAAAAGGAAGGAAAGAAAGAAAGAAAGAGGAGGGAAGGAAGGAAAGAAAGAATCCCAAATCTTCCTGCCTTCACTTGTCTGTAAGGACTTCCACTGGGTGGCTATTTCTTTTTTGTTTGTTTTCTTGAGACAGAGTCTCACTTTGTGGCCCTGGGTAGAGTGCTGTGGTGTCATAGCTCACAGCAACTTCAGACTCTTGGACTCAAGTGATCCTCTTGCCTCAGCCACCAGAGTAGCTGGGACTATAGGCACCTGCCAGAAGGCCCAGATATTTTTTATAGATGGGGGTCTCACTCTTGCTCAGAATGGTCTCAAACTCCTGAGCTCAGGCAATCCACCTGCCTCAACCTTCCAGAGTGCTAGAATTATAGATGTGGGCCACTGCACCTGGCTGGGTGGCTATTTCTTGACCTGGAGCAAACATTCCAAAAATCAGCACCTCAGTCCATGGCTGCAGGAGCCTTTTGGGCCAGATACCACAGGAACGCCGGGCATGGGGCCAGACCAGTATCTGAGTGGCACAGATGCTGCCACCTGTGAGGCAGGACAGGGCTGGGTCAGGCCTAGTGTACAGATCCAGGGAGACAGAGTATGCTAGGGGGTCTGCGGGCATCTGGTACAAGTGGGACCCGGAGACCACAATTCACAGTCATCCACTTGGAGGTAAATGTCAGCCTCATTTGCATCACTGGCTTATCTTAAATTACAATTACAAATCTTTGAAATCGCTTTTTAACTGCTGACCAGCTCTGAACAGGCACGTTAGCAGCCATTGATCCAGCACATCAGGGATTCTTGGCTTCAAGAAGCTGATCCCTTTTTGTAGGTGAATGAAACAAGATTTGTCTGGCAGTTTCTTTGCAAAGGCTGAGGGTCATTTACTCCCAGCCTTTCACGAGAAACCTCCAGAAGCCACGTTCCTTTGTATGGTTTTAGCTTGTGTCAGATGTGCCTTGGGTTTCACAAGTAAGTTTTTATTAATTATTTCTCGTTAGTGATCTATCAAGCTGGGAGCATATTTCACATGCCCCTTTTACAGATGGAATTATCAAGGCCAAAGGATATTCACTCGCTCAGCCTCTCCCATCAACTCAAGGCGTGTTCCTGAGCGGAGCTACTTCTCCCACCATGTAAGGACACTCTCAGCCCTGCAGGGATGGACAATGCTTCTTGGTCTTTGCTTCCTTCCTTTATCTGGAACTTGGAACCCAACATGCACTTGAAAAAACATAATCCATTGATTTCTTTTCATATAGCTGTAGTTTTCTGGCTTCCAAGCCATGTTAAGGGCTTTTTGTGCAATGCTATGTAGGGAGATGAGTAGGCCAACTACACCCCTCTGGATTCAGTACAGATTCAGCACAAATCTCAGCCCCAAAGAGATCCTAGACAAGAACAATCACCCAGTAGCTCTTTTTTCCTGGCAATAGAATAAGAGATATTCATTAGGTAAAAATAATGATTTTTTCAAAACAATCTGGGAAACCAGCTCTTCTGGTGAACTGAGGTTCATGAGGGTCTTGGTACTTTGGTGTGGTTTGGAGAGTTGAATCTGATTTTGTCTGTAGGGGATGATGAGGAATCTGAAGGGCTTTGGGGCATGGTGCTGAACAGTAGCCGTCAGCTGATGGGACAGAGCAGGTGCAGCTAGCAAGCCTCACCTGGAGTCAAGAAAGGGAACAAACCAGGGGACAGTGGTGTTCCCCAAATACTGGACACTCCGAGTCAGTCTGCAGAACAGCAACCTGACAGGTCCCATGCTCAGAATGGCCCCTACTTGGTTTAAAATATTATTCCCTACTGTCACCATCTTGAAATTATCAATCATTTCTGTCCTAGGTCCTTAAGACTAGATAGCCAGACTAGAGCAGGTTACTCATTAACTCCCCCTGCCATATGCCAAAGGTGTTTTCTGTAGCGACCATGGAATGAAACAAATAATAAATATGGCCAGAAGAGATATGTAGATGTTGAAATGTTCTTTTCTTGAACTTTCTATTTATAATATATGTAAAAACTGTTTTAGTAAAAGTTTTTTAAAAAACGAAAAAGGAAGAAAAGCTTAACTATGTATTCAATAGTTTATATATTTGCCTATCATGTGTAACTGCATCCTTTGTTTGTAGTCTGACTGTCATAGTCTATTTGGACTACAGTAACAAAATGCCAGAGACAGGCTAGCTATAAATAACAGAAATGTATTTCTTGTGATCTGGAGACTGGGAAGTGCAAGATCAAGGCACTGGTAGATTTGATGTCTGGTAAGGGCCCTCTCCCTGGCTCACAGATGGTGCCTTTCACTGTGTCCTCGCAAGGTGGAAGGGACAGGCATTTCTCAAGGGCCTTTTCAATAAGGATGTTAATCCCATTCACGAAGACTCCACCCTCATGACCTAATCACCTCCCGAAGGCGTCACCTTCTCTACCTCCTAATACGGTCCCCTTGAGGATAAGGATTCCAAATATATGAATTTTAGGGAGACATGTTCAGACCATAGTACTGCTATAATAGTGATTTGTGAAAATAATTGTCCAGGCGCTAACAATATTCAGTAATGTTTTATTTTCTTGACTAGTTTTAAATAATTTTAAAAGAAGAATAAATTTCAATCTCAGAGATCATATACAGATAACATTTCAGTAAAATATTTCAGACATGAACCAAAATGTATACTTTCAAAATAAAACTACTACAACTCACAGTTTGTAGTAGTTTTTAAATTTGGACATTAAGTGGTCACACAGAATGAAGTGATTCAAGTTTTCTATCTTTGTCATTGCAATCACTATACTGTCATTATTTATTTTAAGTCATTGTTTATTTCAAATTTCTGGTTAAACACAACCATCTGTAGTACCATGGTGAGTGGACAAACTGTGAACCAAGTAAATTTGAATGGTTTTAAGCCATCATGAACTTAATCTTGAAAAGGATCTAAGTAGCTGCCCCTCCAGCATCCCACATTAGGAATGACCTCATAACTGGGACTCCAAATTCATTCCCACGCAGAATGCAATTTATACTAAAGAATAACTAATAAAGATGCACTAATTTTAAGATTATATTTATTTTATTAAAACTTCATAGCAAGAGCAATTGGTTAGACATTAGACCAAAACTATGTTTTTGAAAAGTATTTTTGACACATGATGCTAATAAAAAACAGACCAACTTTAGGAGGTTTCTTTCTTGTTTTTAAATCCTCCACAGAGAAGGCACCCGCTGATTTCCTGCATCCAGACAGATGTATGACACTGCCAGGAGACGCCATCAAAAGTCACAAACCCTTAAACAATTTATTTTTATAATAGCCTACTCTGGGAGGCCGAGATGGGCAGATTACGTCAGTTCACAGGTTCGAGACCAGCCTGAGCCAGAGTGAGACCTCATCTCTAAAAAAATAGCCAGGTGTTGTGGCAGATGCCTATAGTCCCAGGTACTCAGGAGGCTGAGGCAAGAGAATCAGGTAAGCCCAAGAGTTTGAGGTTGCTGTGAGTTATGATGCCATGGCACTCTACCAAGGGCAAAAAAGTGAGACTCTGTCTCAAAAAAAAAAAAGCCTATATTTCTAAGAATTTGGAATTGCTTGTGGAAATATGATCTTTGGGCAAGATAATGTGGAAAATGCTGAAAATGCATGTCCTTTGACCTGGGAATTTTGCTTCAAAGATTTTACTCTAAATAGATCATCACAGGTATATTCAACGATTTAGAAGTAAGGATATTCGTCATAGTATTGCTTATGGGAAGGACAACTGGAGATAAATTGGTTAAAAAAATCATGGCACATCCATGCATTAGAATACGTAGCAGCCATGTAACCCAACGTTGTTTAACAGTATTTAGTGTTATGGAAAATTTTCCATGATATATTCTTTTTTTTTCTTTTTTGGCTGGGACTGGGTTTGAACCCACTACCTCTGGCATATGGGGCCAGCGCCCCACTCCTTTGAGCCACATGATATATTCTTTTTTTTTTCTTGTAGAGACAGAGTCTCACTTTATGGCCCTCGGTAGAGTGCCGTGCCATCACACAGCTCACAGCAACCTCCAACTCCTAGGCTTAAGCGATTCTCTTGCCTCAGCCTCCCGAGTAGCTGGGACTACAGGCGCCCGCCACAACGCCCAGCTATTTTTGTTTTTTTGGTTGCAGTTCAGCAGGGGCCGGGTTTGAACCCACCACCCTCGGTATATGGGGCCGGCGCCTTACCGACTGGGCCACAGGCGCCGCCCCACATGATATAGTCTTAAGTGAAATGATCAGGTTATAAAACACAATGTATCATATACCCCCCTCTTTAAAAAATATGCATATTATTCACTTTGCCAGGCCAAGGTGGGAGAGTCACTTCAGCTTAGGAGTTTAAGACCACCCTGAGCAAGAACGAGACCCTGTCTCTACTAAAAATAGAAAAATTAGCCGGGTGTAGTCCCAGATACTCAGGAGGCTGAAGCGGGAGGATTGCTTGAACCCAGGAATGTGAGGTTGCTGTGAGCTGGGCTGCTGCCAGGGCACTCTAGCTTGAGGCAACAGAGTAAGATTGTCTCAAAAAAAAAAAAAAAAAAAGCACTTTATTAGTACATGCTCCCAGCTGGAGCATAAAATAATTCTACATTTTTTGATTCTAAATCATAATGATTCCAAACTTCCTACCCCAAAGATCACAGAAAATGCATTCTTCTTCCAGTTCCCATCCAAGGATCATTCTGGGAAGCACTGGGGAGCACGTGGCAGTCTCACACACCCCACCTGCTTGCCGTCACTTCCTCTAGCCTTCCTTGCTTGGCTGCAGTAAGTGCCAAAGCCCTGTGGGTCTCCTTCAGCCGTCCTGGGGAGCGGCTCTCTTTCCTAGGCCACTTGCTCCTCAGCTGCCCTAAAGCAAATGTTTGCTGAACAATTGAGGGGATAACTCAGAATTAAGTGAAGTGAATGCCTTTGCATTTAAGGATTCTACATCCCTTTAGCCCAAAGCCCAAAGCCACCCTCACTCAGGGTCTGTGTTTGGAGCCAGCCTGGGAAGCCCCCTAGGGCGGTGACCAACCCTCCTCTAGACCCAAAGAGGTAAGGCAGCCCTTTCCTGCTCCTAGAAGTGACCTTCTAAGAGTGACCTTCCTGCTCCTAGAAGTGACCTTCACACCACCCAGGATGACTAACAGGGAGAAAGCCTATTTCCTTCAGAGGAAACACTTCCCCCACCCCCCATCCACCCATGCCTACCACCACCACACACATAGGGCACCCAGGGTTTGGTCTGACCTCTCCAACCTAGCAAAACAAAAACAGCAGTTGTCAACCCAATTCTCAATACCAATTGTAAATAACTATAAATAACACGACATG
Source organism: Nycticebus coucang (assembly GCF_027406575.1). Classification (NCBI taxonomy): domain Eukaryota; kingdom Metazoa; phylum Chordata; class Mammalia; order Primates; family Lorisidae; genus Nycticebus; species Nycticebus coucang. The sequence continues at coordinate 95,137,333 of NC_069788.1, forward strand.
CAGAACACCACCAGTCCAACTCAGATTTTTGTTCAGATAAAAATTACTTCTCCAACTCATGAAGGGTAAGGTCGTGCTAATGAAACAGCTCTGTTTGCATTACTAACCATCTCAGACCGACAGCTGTGGTCGTATTTATGGTGACCTTTTCCTCTCCATACAGTAGATATGTCCTTTTCATTTGTGTGATTGAAAGAGCCCAGATTGAGACAATGCAAGTCTTCCCCAAAGGAGAAATGATGTCTCTACCTCCAGAAACTAAGTATCATCAACACATTTTAAAACTTGTTACTCCAGTTACAAACTTCCACATGGAAAGGAGCATCCTCAGCAATTATTATTCTATCAGGCATGTGTTTGTGTGCCTTTATGGGCGTGTGTTTTAGGTATGCTTTAAAAACTGTTAGCATGTACACAAAAGCATAGTTCTGGCTAAATCAAGCCGATGAGATCATGGGCAATGTTCATTTCCTTCCATTTGCTTTTTGGGGTTTCTATTTGATGGATTTTAAGATTGGTTTAAAGGTGGAACAAAGCACATACCCAAAATTGCGTTTTAGTGTTTCATGTTGTTTTTAAGCCCCTAATATTTTGCTTTCTTTTCCCTTGATCTTTTTCCTAAAAACAAAACCAAAATTGTCTGATGAATTACGGATTTCAGTTAATTGTACCTTATTATGTATTATATGTATTACAAGTTTTATAGACAATTTCCATAAGCTGGCCTGATGCAAATTGGTAGATGGGAGCTGCCTAATCACAGAGAAGAGCCTGATTAAAAGAACAGGATTGAAAAGCCAAAGTGTTCATTTAAAATGGTGTGATTTGGAGTCTGAAAAGTTTTTTTTAAAAAAACATTCATTTTTTAGCAAGTAGTGAGTTGAAATGAGTGATATTTATTTAAAACTACACTAGAGTTTTGAAACCCTGGGGGCACCTTGATTAACTTGTCTGTAGTTTACTTTTTGGAGTCAAATCTGATTTTTTTAAAAAAAATATTAACTTGGATTTTAAAACTTGAAAGCAATTGTTTTTCTGTGTGCTTGAGCAGTTTCCCATCTGTCAGGTGGCAAATGGGCTGGTGCTTTTTAAAACATTTTTTAAATTTCAAATTACCAAAGCAATGCATATTCATTGATGAAAATATGATAAATACAAAAGAGCCCAAAGAGAAACATTAATCTATAATCTCACCCTGCTGTTCGTGAGAAAGCTGCTCATTTGGGATATGTACCTCCGGTGTAGCACACACACAAAAACAACACTCATGTGTATACATAGGCAGACGTACAGACATGTAAATGCACCCACCAAGACACATTCATATGTGTGCAATGATGGCTTTGCACAGGGCACACTACTTTGTAATCTGTATGTCCTTACTTCGTGATACATGTTTTAAACATATACATGGTATCTTTAGATATTCTAATGTAACATCTTTTTAATGGCTACATTGTGTTCCATCATGTTGTTGGATACTTAAATTATTTTAAATTCTTTGCTATGATAATGAATGCTTCAGTGTACATTTTTATATATAGTCCCTCTTTCCTTAAAATAATTTCCTTAGGTAAGGCCAGGTGCGGTAGCTCATGCCCTTAATCCCAGCACTCTGGGCTGAGGCCAGTGGATTGCCCTAGCTCAGGAATTTGAGAGCAAGACCCTGTCTCTATCAACAGTAGAAAAACTAGCCTGGCATTCTGGTGGGTTTCCTGTAGTCCCAGATACTTAGGAGGCTGAGGCAACAGGATTGCTCTAACCCAGATGTCTGAGGTTGCGGTGAGCTATGATGATGCCATAGAACTCTACCCAGGGTGACAGAGTGAGACTCAGTCTCATAATAATGATAATGATGATAATAATAATAATTTTCTTAAGTGGAATTGCTAAAACAAAGAAAATGTGTATTTCCAAAGTTGTTGGTACATATTGACAGATATCCCCCCAGAAAAGTTGTACCAACGTACACTTCTTCAAGCCAAATATAAGAGCACTGGTTTCCCATCCCCTCCTCTCATAATATTGCATATGCTAATATTTTTGAAATGTCTTTGGCTGATAGGCTAAAATGTTAAGATGTGATTCTGAGACATGTAGCGGCGTCCGGACCTCCATAAGAGCTGCGCATGATCAGTGATCTGCGCCCGCCCAGACCCTGGTAAGAGCTGCACCTGCCAGGCCTCCGCACGCCCTGGCCAGGAACTCCGGGAGCATAGCAACCCCACGTCCTCTGTTCTGTACCCTCCCTGCCTCCACACCAGCCTGTTCATCTGGCCAGGGATTCTGGTACCTGCATGCCCTCCAGAGCCCTCCTGCCTCTGTGCAGAGCACTTCTCCTGGCCAGAGATGGCTGGAGCCTTGGGCTCTCTGACCAAAGTATTGGGGGCCAGGCACTCCCAGAACCATGTGCACCTTCCCCTCCGCCGCCCTGTTGCTGGATCTGGGTGTCACACTCTGGAGTTGCTCCCACAACCAGAACTCCCTGGCTGGGGCAGCCCCAGAGGAGCTACACAGGGTCACTCCCTACAAAGGTCCAGCAACAATAGAGTGATCCCCCCGGGGTTTAATCTTGGAGAGGCACCTCCCCAACTCTGAGGACAGCTAGAGGCAATGGTGAAAAACAATCATGAGGAGAAACCAATGGATAAACTCTGGAAATATGAATAATCAGAGTAGATCAACTACCCCAAGGATCAATGGGGCAGACACAGCACAAGATCCCATGCACAAACAAATAGCTGAGATGTCAGAAATCGAATTTAGAATCTGGATAGCAAATAAGATCAAACTAGAATTCCAAGCAGTAACCCAAAAGATATCTCAAGAATTCAATGAATTCAAAGACCAAATGACCAAAGATTTTGATACATTTACACAAGAAGTTGCAGCTCTCAAAGATCTGAGAAACACAGTCAAATCCCTCAACAACAGAATAGAACAAGCAGAAGAAAGGATTTCTGACATTGAAGACAAAGCTTTTGAACGCTCCCAAACTCTCAAAGAGGAATAGAAATGGAGGGCAAAAACAGATCACTCTCTCAGAGAGCTCTGGGATAATTCGAAGAAAACCAACATTCATCTTAGAGGGATCCCTGAAAGTGACAAAGTGGCTTCACAAGGCACAGAGTCTCTTCTCCATGAGATTATGAAAGAGAACTTTCCAGACATGCCAAGAGATTCTGAAATTCAGATAGCACACAGTTTCAGAAATACAGCACGACTCAACCCAAATAAGACATCCCCTAGACACATCATAATCAACTTCACTAAAGTTAATATGAAGGAGAAAATTCTGAAAGCAGCCAGATGAAAGAAAACCATCACCTACAAGGGGAAGAATGTTAGATTAACTGCAGATCTCTCTGCTGAAAGCTTTCAAGCTAGAAGAGGATGGTCATCGACTTTTAATCTCCTAAAACAAAATAACTTTCAACCCAGGATCCCGTATCCAGCTAAACTGAGATTCATTTATGATGGAGAAATTAAGTACTTCAATGACATTCACATGTTGAAGAATTTGCCATAACTAAACCAGCTCTCCAGGATATTCTCAGACCTATCCTCCATAAAGACCAGCATAATCCTCCACCACAAAAGTAAACCCACCCAGAAAATTTTGATCAAATTCCAACTTCCACAGTCGCAAAAGGATTAAAAATGTCCACCAGACCCTTGAAAGGCTTATCAATATTCTCAATTAATGTGAATGGTTTAAATTGTCCTCTAAAGAGGCATAGGTTGGCTGACTGGATACAAAAACTCAAGCCCGATATCTGCTGCATACAAGAATCTCATCTTACATTAAAAGACAAATATAGACTCCAGGTGAAGGGATGGTCATCTATACTCCAGGCAAATGGAAAGCAGAAAAAAGCAGGCATTGCAATCCTATTTGCAGATGCAATAGGCTTTAAAACAACCAAAATAAGGAAGGATAAGGATGGACATTTCATATTTGTTAACAGCAATACTGAACATGATGAGATTTCAATCATTAATATTTATGCACCCAACCAGAATGCACCTCAATTTATAAGAGAAACTCTAACAGACTTGATTTTCTCCAGTTCCATAATAGTCGGAGATTTTAACACCCCTCTAGCAGTGCTGGATAGATCCTCTAAAAAGAAGCTAAGCAAAGAAATTTTAGATTTAAACTTAACCATTCAACATCTGGACTTAACAGACATCTACAGAACATTTCATCTGTACACATTCTGTAAACTGAATACACATTCTTCTCATCAGCCCATGGAACATACTCCAAAATCAACCACATCCTAGGCCACAAATCTAACCTTAGCAAATTTTTAAAAAATAGAAATTATTCCTTGCATCTTCTCAGACCATCATGGAATAAAAGTTGAACTCAATAACAACAGGAATCTGCATACCCATACACAAACATGGACGCTAAATAACCTTATGCTGAAGGATAGATTGGTTATAGATGAGATTAAGAAGAAATCACCAATTTTTGGAACAAAACAGCAATGAAGACACAAATTATCAGAACCTCTGGGATACCGCAAAGGCAGTCCTAAGAGGGAAATTTATAGCACTACGAGCCTTCCTCAAGAAAACGGAAAGGGAGGAAATTAATACCTTAATGGGACATCTCAATCAACTGGAGAAGGAAGAACATTCCAACCCCAAACACAGCAGAAGAAAAGAAATAACCAAAATGAGAGCAGAATTAAATTAAATTGAAAACAAAAGTATTATTCAACAGATCAGTAAATCCAAAAGTTGGTTTTTTGAAAAGATCAATAAAATAGATAAACCTTTGCCAACCTAACCAGGAAAAAAAGAGCAAAATCTCTAATCTCATCAATCAGAAATGACAAAGAAGAAATAACAACAGACCCCTCAGAAATTCAAAAAATCCTTAACAAATATTACAAGAAACTCTACTCTCAGAAATACGAAAATCTGAAAGAAATTGACCAATACTTGGAAGTACACCACCTACCAAGACTTAGCCAGAATGAAGTGGAAATGTTGAACAGGCCTATATCAAGTTCTGAAATAGCATCAACTATACAAAATCTCCCTAAAAAGAAAAGCCCAGGACCAGATGGCTTTACGTCAGAATTCTACCAAACCTTTAAAGAAGAACTAGTACCTATATTACTGAACCTCTTCCAAAATATAGAAAAAGAAGGAATACTACCTAACACATTCTATGAAGCTAACATCGCCTTGATCCCTAAACCAGGGAAAGACCCAACAAGAAAAGAAAATTATAGACCAATATCACTAATGAATATTGATTCAAAAATATTCAATAAGATCCTAACAAACAGAATCCAAGAACACATCAAAAAATTATACACCATGACCAAGTGGGGTTTATCCTAGGGTCTCCAGGCTGGTTCAACATACATAAATCTATAATATAATTCAGCACATAAACAAACTAAAAAATAAAGACCATATGATTCTCTCAATTGATTCAGAAAAAGCTTTTGGTAATATCCAGCATCCCTTCATGATCAGAAAACTTAAGAAAATTGGTATAGAAGGGACATTTCTTAAACTAATACAGGCCATCTACAGCACACCCACAGCCAATATCGTATTGAATGGAGTTAAATTGAAATTATTTCCACTTAGATCAGGAACCAGGCAAGGTTGCCCATTGTCTCCATTGCTCTTTAACATTGTAATGGAAGTTTTAGCCATTGCAATTAGGGAAGAAAAGGCGATCAAGGGTATCCACATTGGGTCAGAAGAGATCAAACTTTCACTCTTCGCAGATGATATGATCATATATCTGGAAAACACTAGGGATTCTACTACAAAACTTTCAGAAGTGATCAAGGAATACAGCAATGTCTCAGGCTACAAAATCAATACCCATAAATCTGTAGCCTCTATATATACCAACAATAACCAAGCTGAAAAAACAGTCAAGGACTCTATTCCTTTCACAGGAGTGCCAAAGAAGATGAAATATTTGGGAGTATACCTAACAAAGGACGTGAAAGATCTCTATAAAGAGGACTATGAAACTTTAATAAAAGAAATAGCTGAAGATGTTAAAAAATGGAAAAACATACCATGCTCATGGCTGGGAAGAATCAACATTGTTAAAATGTCTATAGTACCCAAAGCAATATATAATTTTAATGCAATTCCTATTAAAGCTCCATTGTCATATATTAAAGATCTTGAAAAAATAATACTTTGTTTTATATGGAATCAGAAAAAAAACCTCGAATAGCCAAAACATTACTCAGCAATAAAAACAAAGCAGGAGGAATCACGCTACCAGACCTGAGACTGTACTATAAATTGATAGTGATTAAAACAGCATGGTACTGGCACAGAAACAGAGAAGTAGGTGTCTGGAACAGAATGGAGAACCAAGAGATGAATCCAGCCACTTACCGTTATTCGATCTTTGATAAGCCAATTAAAAACATTCAGTGGGCAAAAGATTCCCTATTTAACAAATGGTGCTGGGTGAACTTGCTGGTGATCTGTAAAAGACTGAAACTGGACCCACACCTTTCACCATTAACTAAGATAGACTCTCACTGGATAAAAGATTTAAACTTAAGACATGAAACTATAAAAATACTTGAAGAAAATGTACGGAAAACTCTTGAAGGAATCAGCCTGGGTGAATACTTTATGAGGAGGACTCCCCAGGCAACTGAAGCAGTATCAAAAATACACTAGAGGGACCTGATCAAACTAAAAAGCTTCTGCACAGCCAAGTACATAGTAAGTAAAGCAAGCAGACAGCCCTCAGAATGGGAGAAAATATTTGCAGGTTATACCTCTGATAAAGGTTTAATAACCAGAATCCACAGAGAACTCAAACGCATTAGCAAGAAAAGAACAAGTGATCCCATCTCAGGGTGGGCAAGACAGATGCACGATCTACAAACACATGAAAAAAAGCTCATCATCCTTAATCATCAGATAAATGCAAATCAAAACTACTTTGAGATATCACCTAACCCCAGTAAGAGTAGCCCACATAACAAAATTCCAAAACCAGAGATGTTGGTGTGGATGTGGAGAAAAGCACTTCTACACTGCTGGTGGGAATGCACACTAATACGTTCCTTTTGGAAGGATGTTTGGCAAATACTTAGAGATCTAAAAATAGACCTGCCATTCAATCCTATAATTCCTCTACTAAGTATATACCCAGAAGACCAAAAATCACAATATAACAAAGACATCTGTACTAGAATGTTTATTGCAGCCCAATTCATAATTGCTAAGTCATGGAAGAAGCCCAAATGCCCATCGACCCATGAATGGACTAGCAAGTTGTGGTACATGTATACCATGGAATATTATGCAGCCTTAAAGAAAGATGGAGACTTTACCTCTTTCATGTTTACATGGATGGAGCCGGAACATATTCTTCTTAGCAAAGTATCTCAGGAATGGAAGAAAAAGTATCCAATGTACTCAGCCCTACTATGAAGCTAAATTATAGCTTTCACATGAAGGCTATAACCCAACTATAGCACAAGAATATGGGGAAAGGGCCAAGGCAGGGGAAGGGAGCGGGGAGGTTAGGGTGGAGGGAAGGTAATAGGTGGGGCCACACCTACGGTGCATCTTAGAATGAGTACAGGCGAAACTTACTAAATGCAGAATACAAATATCTACATACAATAACTAAGACGATGCCATGAAGGCTACGTTGAATAGTTTGATGAGAGTATTTCAGATTGTATATGAAACCAGCACACTGTACCCCTTGATTGCACTAATGTACATAGCTAGGATTTAACAATAAAAAAAAAAAAACCACATGTAGCTCTAATAACTGCGAGCTAAACAGTGAGCACACAAAGGCACAAGGAGATGTAAAGGTCATTGGAATCCAAGAAGGTGGGTGGGAGGGGGTGAGGGGTAAAAACCTAAAAGAAAAAAAAGTATTACTTACAAACGCTATTTAAAACATGTATAGTGCCTTTCAGAGCAACCACCAGCAAGGAGGCAACCCTGTGGCTGGCATCAAGTCCAGATGAGACGCAGAGTCATCTAAATGGCTGAAGGAGAACAGACCCTGCTGACATCCCCTGCAGCTCTACTCAGGTTCACTGAGAGCGCGGGCACATGGCCCGCACTGCTTCCATGACTCCATCTTTGAAATCACTGTGAGACCTGCAACTTGGTTCTTTTTTGCAAGATCATTTGACTCTCCAGGGCCCCTTGCTTCTCCTCTGCTTGTTCCTTGTTACACCCCCAACACCTCCAACAGCCGGCACCCAATTGATATTTGACGGATAAAAAGTAAAAAAAAAAAAAAAAGATGTGATTCTGAGTCATCAGCACTAGAAAGGAAATAACTACACAATCAGAGTACTGGGCAGTATCACATGGCAGCCTCCCAGCCTGTTGCTAATGCTGTCTCCCCACCCTGTAGCTAACTGTGCTACATATTTCTGCATGAAAGTACAATGCTGCGTGGGCAAAACCACAAAAAAGATGAATAACAAAGATACACACACACACACACACATATCCTGGTTTTGTTAAAATATGCATGTTTTATTTATACATATCTGCCCTACTCAAAAGATATAAAAATTATAAACCAAAATATTAACATTGGTTATCTCTGGGATGTAGGATTACAGATTTAAAATAAAATTTCTTCCTTTTACTTTCCAATGTCTTTACAGTGACCATCAGTTTTGAAAATATATATAGTCAAATAATAAATGTGATTTTTTTCCTAAGCAAGTAAGATTCATACTGGTGTTCTATCTAGGCGATAGCTTAGAACTTAGCAACTGCTATTGTTTATCTTTTCCTTCCCTTCTGGGGTCTCAGTCATCAGAATATCCAAGTACCGGTACCAGACTGCAATTAACCATCTGAAACAAATCTCTGGGCCCTAGTTTCCTCATCTTTAAAATAAAAAATTAGGGATGGTATTAGTTTTCCACTCAAGCAAGTGCCAATTCTGCCACAGTGGGGCCCTGTATTGGGAAAATTTGGAAGCTTAGTACAACATTGAAGCTGGAATATTGGAAAGACTTCAATAATTGACTAATTATAGCCTATTGTTCCACGACAACGCTCTTTATATGAAGTATCACAGGGCTGCGTAGACCCCAATCCACTTTCTCCACTTACCATCCATGTGAACTTGGGCAAATTAATTGATTTCTTTGCCTCAAGTTCCTCATCTATTAAATGGGAATACTACTACTTCTTACCTCCTAGAGGTTTGTAAAGATTAAAAGAGCTACTATGTACTTGATAATTATTTGTTGAATATGTCTTTGTCTCCCTCTAGATCAACTATGTACACCATCATGCCTCTTTGTGTCTCTAGTCGCTGAACACAGACTGTGCCTGAATTTTCAGCTGTGAACATTTTCCTCGGCCTTCCTCTTCTAGGGGAAAGATATAAGTAATAAAAATGCACATGGGCGGGGTTTGGAAATCAAAGGAAATTCTCCACAGACCCCGGAGGTCAGTCAAACTTCATCTAATCAATCTCCTCTGTCTTCTCAGGCAACTGTTAATGTGCAGATTACAGGAGGCCATTGCAGGAGCCTCACCAGGACACACAAACTCCAGAACAGAGCTTTCCGAGCTTTCAGGGCTTTGGGGTTGGGGGCCGGGAAGAAGAGAAGGCAAGGAATCAAGAGTTCTGATCTTGGCCTCTCCATGAGCTGGGGAACCTCTTCGTGCCTCTGTTTCCCTTCCTTCCTTCCTTCCCTCTTCCTCCTCCCCTTCTTCTTTCCTCCTCCTCCTTCTTATTCAACAGTTCTGTGTTTTCTTACAAAGTTGAAGATAAAATTACCACTCTTAGGTATAAATCTAAAAGAACTGAAAAACAGTACTTAAAAAATCCATGTATAAACTTACAAAGCATGCTACATGAAAGAAGCCAGACACAAGAAATCACAAATTATGTGGTTCCAATGACATAAAATGTCCAGAATAGATAAATCCATAGAGATGGAAACTGGACTGGTGGTTGCCAAGGACTGAGGGCAGAGGGACAGGGAGTAACTGCTTCATGGGGTAGAGTTTTCCTTTGGGGTGCTGGAAATGTTTTAGAACTATGTAGACATGGTCGTTGTACGCCATCATGAGTGTACGAAAAGCCAATGAACTGTTCACTTTAAAATGGTCCATTTTAGGTTATGTAAATTTCACTTAACTAAAAAGTACAAATTTAAAAGGTAGAGTATTGGGTAGGGAGAAAATAGAAAATATACAACTGGAGGGATGTTGGGTTTCAGAAACTGCTTTCCTTTCACCATGGATGGTCTCTCCTGGGACAGTGGTGAGCCTCGATCCTTCTGCTTGCACCCATATTCTGGATCAGGGTGGCTGAATCCAGGGTGCAGGGAGGGGAGCCTCAAGGCTGGAACAGGAGAAAGGTACCAGTGCCCCTGGCCTGGAGGTAAACTAACCTCAGGTGTGATGCCACCATTCTTTTTTTTTTTTTTTATTAAACCATAGCTGTGTACATTAGTATGATCGTGGGGCACCATACACTTGGTTCATAGATCGTTTGACACATTTTCATCACATTAGTTAACATAGCTTTTGTAGCATTTTCTTAGTTATTTTGCTAAGACCTTTACATTCCACATTTACTAGGATTCACATATACCCTTGTAAGATGCACCGCAGGTGTAATCCCATTAATCCCCCTCCCTCCCCCTCCCTCCCCACTCCCTCCCCTCCCTTTCCCCTTTCTCCCTATTCTTAGGTTATAACTGGGTTGTAGCTTTCATGTGAAGGTCCTACATTAGTTTCATAATAAGGGTGAGTACATTGGGTACTTTTTCTTCCATTCTTGAGACACTTTACTAAGAAGAATATGTTCCAGCTCCATCCATGTAAACATGAAAAAATCACACCATAACAAAGATATTTGTATCAGAATATTTATTGCAGCCCTATTCATAATTGCTAAGTCATGGAAAAAGCCCAAGTGCCCATCGATCCACGAATGGATTAATAAATTGTGGTATATGTACACCATGGAATATTATGCAGCCTTAAAGAAAGATGGAGACTTTACCTCTTTCATGTTTACATGGATGGAGATGCCACCATTCTTTCGCCCTGTGGGATTTTCTAGCCACTGTCTCAGCATTTCAGCCTCTGCCTCCGAGGTAATTAGTGTTATTTTCCTTTGGTTCAGCCCTAAGTAAAGACCATGCTTCCCTTCCTCACTAGTTTACAAGTTCAGACTTATTTCTAGGTATGCACATAACTAAGAAGATAAAATATTAAAAATATAATTAAATTCAAAATGTAACACATATGTTTACTTCTCTGTTTTATGCAATATAAATGTATTATATTTTATGGCAAATCAAATATAATAAAAAACAAACCTACGTATTGTTGCCTTCCGACAAAACAATTAGTATTCATCAGTGTCATTCTTACTGCGTGGGGAGTACAGGATGTCCTGACAAGTGAGATTTGGCCCCCATGCCCCTCCCTGTCACCTGCTAACTGAGAATTGGTGGAATTATTTCTAATCCCTAGGCCAGTGGGCTCAACCTGAGCCACTGCATATAGGAATCACCTGGAGCAGTTTAAAAAATACGAATGACCAGGTGATGGGAATGCATAGTCCAGGCCCCGAGTCCTGAGCACCTCAGTGACTCAAGCTCAGTCTCAGGCAGAGGTTTGTCATCATAGAAGGTAAATGAAGGAAAGGAAGCCCATGGAGAGGCTATGGATTGGATGGATCCAATGGATTCATCGGAGAATCCATTGCAGGGATTCTTAGAGCTCTTCTGCAAAGAGGGCCTTGTCTCGTGACTGAGCGGTGTTAGGCAGGCAGGCGGTTGCCACATCACTCTGCTCATAGGGTCTTCTGTGGATAATGAAAAAGGGTGGGGAGAAATGGAAATAGTTGTTCTGTTAAAAGGCTGATTGTGCAAGGAGAGTTTTAAAATTGGGAAGTGCTTTAAAGCTGATTCTAATAAATTAAAATGTAAGTGCCATTGCTGCCTTTCTTTTTAGAGACTGAAAATGTGATTCTGTGCTGTCATCCAAACTGGCTGTCCTCAGCTGGCTTCTTCTCCAAAACTGCTGCCATGGATGACCCCTGAGAAGGGACAAAGGGCACACATGTCACAAGGAGAGGTCTCTGGGCTGTGGCTTTTCTGCTTTGGTCCTTAAGGAGACTGGGGTATAAGGAGAAAGTGGGGACGTTTGACTCTGCAGAGGGGACTTCATTGGAGGTATGAATAATGGGAGGCTTGTGGGTTACAGATGATCTGAACTACTGTGTGGGAGAAGTCAGGACAAATCGTGTGACATGCCTGGCTTTCCTGTCCTCCTCTGAAAAGTGGGGGAGGAGATGGGGACATGGTCTGGGATAGATGACACCTGAGGCTCCATCTCAAAATGATATGTTTGAAAAGTAGGTCACTAACTGGCTGTTGGAAGGGAGAGGAAAGGAGACCTTTCCTGAGAGAACAGTGTTCAGGAGGGTTTGGAGAAAGAACAGGGGGGCTCAGGGGGATCTTGGGGGAACAAAGAGGCCTCAAGACAGAAGTGAGCCTGGGTATTTGGGCAGCTCTGCCTATCACCTTGAGGCTGCGACTGGGGTTAGGCAGAAAATGGCGCCAGTCGCGGCATCCTCATCCCGGCTTCACAGGGCCATTGCTGCTACCATGGTGATGGTCAGGCTGGGTGATGTGTGACTTTGTGCTGTGACCACCTCCTTCTTTGTTCTCCTCCAAATTGGAGGTACTATCTCTGGGGCTCTAAGAAAGGGCCCAAGTAGGGAATTTTTGTGCTTGTTTGACTCACCTTAGGAGCAAATCTCTTTCTCCCCTACCATCACTTCTACCCTGCAAGGGATCCAGTTTCCTGATTATAACTTCTGAGGCACTTGGATCCTATTTCTTGGGGAGGCAGAGACCAAAACCTTTGAAATATAAGATCCACTAAACGAGCACAGAATAAAGTTTGGTCTGTCCCTTTGTTCTGTCTCCGGCAGTCGTAGCAAGAGATGCTTTATAGGAAGAACACAGTGGTTGCCTTCTATGAAGTCAATTTCTAAAGGTTAGGGATGTGAACCGCTGTAACTTGCCCCGTAATAACTCATTCGGGCTCCATCATTCATGTGAGCGCCTCTAAACCCTTCTGGAACTTATTTATTCTTTCAGCCTTTATTGGATTGCAGAGGACAGAGGCAGCCCCTGAGACTTGTGGTTGAGTTGTGCCCTTATCCATCAGCGGTGGACTCCAATGGCGAAGGAATGTTCTCTGTAGAAAATTCTCTGTTAGGCTTCTTTCGTTGGCTCCACCACCAGAAAGCTATGACCCTGAGCAAAGCCATTCAATCTTTCTAAGTCTAGGTTTCCTAGTCTAGAAAAACAGAAGCAGGAGCATCTGGCGACCCCAAGTTCATGGGGTGGTTGCATTCTAGAGGCAGGGATTGTACCCTATTCATCACTGCACCCTCAGGGCCCAACATGGTCCCTGGCACAGCACAGTAATTCAGCAAATGGCTGTCAAGTAGAACAGATAAAAGGAGACAACATCAGTGGTGGTATTTCTATACCAGTGGGAATGCCTGGTGGCGAAGGAGAGAAAAAAAACTCAGACTAACTCGAGCAGACACAAGGAATTCCCAGCTCACATGACTGAGAAGTCCCAGGGAGAGCGGCTTTCCACTGTGGCTAGATTCCAAGGACTCTAGGAAACCACAAAGGCACAAAATAATTTTGCTTGTTTGGGGCCCACGCCTCTGCAGGGATGGGTGGGAGCTATATTTCAGTATAAAGACACCTGGGTTTTTTAATCCTGCCTGCCTTTCCAAATTAATTGACCTTTTTTCTAAGCTCTAGATTTCAACATTCTAAGAATATTTGCTTTGCATGAGGGGTGCTGGGTTCTGAACATTTGTGTCCCCTGAAATTCATACGTCAAAATCTTAACCCCCAAGGGGATGGTATTAGAAGGTGGGGCCTCTGGGAAGAGATTAAGTTGTGAGGGCAGGACCCTCATGAATGGGATTAATCCCCTTATAAAACAGGCCCAAGGGAGCACATTTGCACCTTCTGTTATGTGAGGACACAGCCAGAAGTGCCCTCTGTGAATCAGGAAACAGGTCCTTAGCAGGTGCCATATCTGTTGATGCATTAATCTTGAATCCCAACCTTCAGAACCATGAGGATAAATTTCTGTAATTTAGAAGTTACCCAGTCTATGGTATTTTGTTACAGCAGCCTAGATAAACTAAGATAGGATGGTTGAAAAGCTCCAAAGAGGTAAAAATATGAAAAATTACTACCTGTCTTTAAATGTAATTGAAATGCAGGGTGGGTGGCTGGGTATTATTTAGTAATAAATAAGCATGAAAGCCCAATTTGCTTTTTTGGGAATCCATTCTAAAGTGAAGAAGTCTATTCCCACGCTAACATAGATCTGCTATTTATTGAGTTCTTTACATGGATTATTTCATGTAATACTTACCTAACTAAAGTGATAGGTCCATTTTGCAGAGGAGGAAACTGAGGCTTTATGAAGTAAGTGACTTCACTGAGGTACACAGAGAGTGGGCCCTGAAGCCAGGAGGACTAAAACGCAGGTGTGACCACGGAGCCTGCCCATCACACCTGGGAGGCTCCCCTTGCTCTGGAGGTTCTCCTGGCCTGTCGTGACATGGATGTTCTGAATGGGACTCAGAGATTGTATGGTCACACTGCCCCATCTTGCTGAGTACCAGCAGAGCCAGGACTTTGTCCCAGCTTTCTGATTTTTGTTCTACATTGTCCAGCGCTCTTCAGAGGAAACCACAGAAATAGAAGCCAAAGAAATGCATAAAGGAGAGCCACGGAATTGCTGCAGAGGCCACAGAATGCAGCTAGGGTCACAGACGAAGGGCAATGCCCCAGTCATGCTGCTGAACTGGCCTCAGGGCATCCCCTCCACTAGATACAGCAGCTGGCATGGCCAACACTGCCGTCACTGCCGTGCCATCCCTAGCCCTAAGCCACTGTCCCCTTTCCCCCCCGGAATTCTACCTGTTCTTGCTTCCTTCTGTTGCTAACCCTGGATTCACAGTCTGGTTGGACACACGGGAGGGATGGAGCCTATGTCAAATGTGTCCATGTCCTAGCTGCAAGGGAGGCTGGGAAACCAAGGGTCTGGCAAGTGGGATGCAACAGTACCTCCCACCAATACTCCAAAATGTGCTGTTTCCCAAAACCTGAAAGGGAATTCAATGGTCGAAATGAATGTTCCTGAAACTCTGAATGAGAGTAAATGAGGAAATATTAGTTCACTGCCCTATGCCCAGCCAAGGAGCAAACAAGCAAATGCCATCCGTCCCTCGCCTGCTTCTGTGGCTCTTTTCATGAGTGCTCCACTGAATTTCCTGAAGACTGTTTTTCCCAGCTCAGCTCCTCTGGGAAGTGAATCCTCAGACGCTATAGTGGGTCTGACTCATGGGCATATGGCGCTGTGTCATTTTGTTGTAACATAAATAAAAATATTTTTACGTGCAAACTTAAGGGAGGGAAACTTTGAGAGCCCCCACACTCTATCAGCTGTGTCAAGCTGTGGAGGGAAGAATGTGCTTGGTGTCCAGACTGCCTCAGTGGGAGGCTCACCAGGCAGGCTGCCTTTCCTGGTGCCCCCCACCTACTCCAGCCCTGTCCCCAAGGCGACTTGGCTCGGCTTAGAAAGGAAAAGGCCTGAGGCTCCCAGATTTCCTGCACAGAATTCAGAATTGAGGTTCAAACCTTCTAGGCATCTGTAAGGATAGAGAACACCTGAGAAGGAGGAAACCCCAGCCCTGGGTTGGTTAAGGGGCCCCTCTCCCACGGTTAGGTGGTCTATGGATTCTGCTGCGGCTCATGCCCTAGTTGACATGATGTCATAGAGAATTTTCTTCTCCTTTCAATATTTTAAATAGATATGAAATGTGTGTGGCATTTACTATGTCAGAGGCCTCCTCCATCTGACATCTCATTTGCTGCTGCCACAGTCAGGCGGGCAGCATGAGCCCCCCATCCCATGGATGTGTGAATGTAGCTGAGAGGTGACGTGATTGCCCATCACATGGCTGGTTGGCATTACGAAGACTGAAACCCAGGTTACCTGACACCCCGGCCAGAGTTATTCTAGACCAGTGATTTTCAACCAGTGTGCTGTGCGAGGATCTTAGGTGCTTCATGAAAACTTTTAAAGATCCTTAATTAAATTATTTTCAAAAGAAGTTCAAAGCAAGTATCTTCTTTTCTTTACTCTTTTTTGGATCAACATAATTTAAGTGTGCCACGGAAGTATAACTATAGGTTCAAGTGTGCCGTGAGAAACAAAAGATTGAAAAAC
The DNA here is from genome assembly GCF_027406575.1 of Nycticebus coucang. Classification (NCBI taxonomy): domain Eukaryota; kingdom Metazoa; phylum Chordata; class Mammalia; order Primates; family Lorisidae; genus Nycticebus; species Nycticebus coucang. The sequence goes on from NC_069788.1 coordinate 95,153,653, forward strand.
ACTGTTCTGGACCAAACATTTTGAATCAGAGGGAGCCTTAGGGTCCCTCTCATTTTGCAGCTGAGAAAGCTGTGGTCCACACTGGCAAAATGACTTGCAAATGTTCCCACAGGTAGGTAGTGACTGAATAGAGGCCAGAACTGGCACAGGGCAGGGGAATCAGGAAAATCTGGGTTCAAGTTCTGCCTTTCCTTCCTCCCCAGCCAGTCCACCCCAGAGAAAGGCAACTGTCCGTTGAATGGCACTGCTTTAACAATCCAATGAACCAAAAGAATAAACTCCACGTGACACATGTCACCTCCTCTCTCCCCATCCATTCTGCACCCCTAGTCTGGGCTCCTGCTGCTGACCTGGACAACTGTCCCTGATAGTAGAGACACCCCAGTCTCCTGCCTTGCAGAGGCCTGTCAGTCAGTCCTCTCATTAAACACAAGGACTCTGATTAAGTTCCAGCCTGTAATCTTAAAAATGTCACATTTTGGGGAACTAATGGTTTTGCCCAGTCGCAGCCCATGAATCCATCCTCAAAACAGCCAGATAACTGAGATTTTCCTCCCATGTCTTGGGTGCCAAGATTTCATAAGCAGTGATTGCCATCTTTTTTTTTTTCCAGCTTCTCATTCTGGGGGATTATTTATGCACACATCCTGCAAATATATGTCCCCTGTATTGCCAGGGTGGCAACTTGAGTGTCCCTCCTCCCTCTCCGCTGCCCTCGATTTGGGCTCTGTGATATCTCATTATGTTTTAAAGAGTTATCTGCAAGGCAGGGCACCACAGATGCAATTAAATCTGCTTCTGTAGCAACATTGCTCTTAAGCAAAATATATTGATCGCCAAAGCTTTGGATCCACTTTAATCAAGTAATCTAAACAGGGCTTAAGCTTCAAAAGCAGAGTGATGTGCCCAGCTTCAAAGCGCTTACTTACACTGAATTAATTTATCCTGGATGTACTAATGCTCCCCGCGACCCTGTGGATTATAATGTTAGAGGTTGCAATCAGGGCTCTGATAATATCCACAAAGCCTGGCCTCTATTGACAGTCATGTAAAAAGGCACAAAGGGGAGGGGCAACAAAGGGATTGGGGTGGATAGAGCAGGACTGAAATGGCCCTGTCCACACAGGGCCCTGATGGGCAGCTGGAGGCCTCAGCTCTACCCCTGGCTCCCAGAACTAATTTGGGGGTGGGACTGGGAGGCTGCAGGGTCTGCTCTCAGAGGTGTCACATTAATAGGGGGAATTGCTTTAGGCAGCTCCAGCTGTGACTCTGAGGTGGAAACCGGAGGGACAGGGCCTGCCTGTCACAGACGGGATGGGAAATTGGACATCTGTTTCGGAGGCTGAGCAGCCAGTCACTGTTCTACTGGTAGCTACCTCTCCTCCCCATTCACTCAGACAACTGCTTCTCCTTGACCTTTGTCCCTGGTTTTGAGTGGGGCCCCTACCCACATCCCACAACCCAACTTGTTATTTATTCATTCAACAATGTATTGAGAACTCTGTACATGTCAGATATTACTCTAGGTCCTGGGCATGTAGCAGTGAAGATGATAGATGAAAGTCCCTGGCCTTGTGGGATTTGTTTTCTACTCCTGTGGGGTGAAGGGAGACTGGCACACTGTCCATTTTATTGATTTGTTTAGTTACAGTCTGATGGTGACATATGCTCCAGAGTTGTGGTCCCCAACCCCTCAGTCGGTGGCCTCGTGGGAGTCCGACTATGCAGCATTAGCACTTGAGCTCCACCTCCAGTCCCCACCCCCTCATTCCCACCACCCACCCCTATCTGTGGAAAAGATGTCTCCCACAAAACTGGTCCCTGGTGCCAAAAAGGCTGGGGACCACTGCTCTAGAAGCCAAAGGCAGGAGGCAGGGATCAAGAATATGTGAGTGTGCACAGAAAGTGGTATCAGTGAATTCAATTTTAAATCCACAAGTCCTCAGGAGGAGGGGACATTTGAGCAAAGACCTGAAGGCCGTATGGGAAGGGGCCACACAGACTTCTGGGGGAAGAGCAAGCACAGAAGCCCAGTGGCAGAGCCTGCCTGGAATGTTGGAGAAAAACAGGACGGGGGGAAGTCCGAGAGGAGTGGTTCAGGCCAATGATGTGAACCACAAGGCCAGGACCAAGGGGCAGGCAGCTCTCTTGTCACTGCAGGGAGCCTGAGTCAAATTTGACTCAGGACAAGGGAGCCCAGAGATGGGTGACGTGGTTGGAGTCCCTGAATCCTACTGAACCTAAAAACTTCACAACCCTCAGCATTTTCAGTTTATGTAATAGGAGCCAATAGATGTTCCTTTTTTGCATTGTTTTTTTCTAAGTAAATCTTGCAGTCATAAGTGTCCCACCTGTTGGCTGGGTGTGGTGGCTCATGCCTGTAATCCTAGCCTGGAAGGCCGAGGCAGGTGGATCGCCTGAGCTCAGGAGTTCCATACCAGCCTGAGCAAGAGCAAGACCCTGTCTCTACTAAAAATAGAAAAACTAGCCAGGCTTTATGGCAGACACCGGTAGTCCTAGCTACTTGGGAGGCTGAGGCAAGAGGATCACTTGAACCCAGGAGTTTGAGGTTGCTGTGAGCTATGATGCCATGGCCCTCTACCCAGGGTGACAGAGTAAGACTCTGTCTCAAAAATAAATAAATAAATAAAGTGCCACCTCTTAACACTGACTTCAGAGGTATGACACATAACCCAAGTATCCATTTTCTCTCTGTCATGCTGGAAGCCCAGTCTGATCCTCCTCTCCCTTACAAGTGGGGAGGGCTCCCCTTTCCCTCTGCCTCCAAAATGCACCTGTGTCAGCAGAGATGGAGGACGGCCGGACTCTGAACTCCTTCTAAATTCTATTTTGCCCTTTCCCACCCCATCTCCCTCCATTTGCTGGAACCTGTTGACCACTTCCTACCTAAAGTAGAAGAGACGCCTCATGTTTATGTAGGATCTGTATGTGCCAAATTTTACATATGTTGAATTTTCACATATGTCACTGTATTTTTGCAATTCTTGCACCTCTGGGAGGTAGGCATTGGCAGCTCTGACATTTATGTTATAGCCATGGCGGTAAACGGGCCAGCATCCCCATCCTTATGGTTGGAGCCCACGTTTCTAGATCTGACTCTTGGGTCTCTCTATCTCCTGTGCCCCAGATGTCAGCAGAGGCCTCGTGCCCTTTGAGATTCAAATGGAGTTGATTCCAGGGGTGCTCCGTGGGCAGCCACAGCAGCCCCGTTTCCTGCAGTCTCTTTGGAGATACATGGGTGTGGGGCGTGCGTTTCCCTATCTTCCCTCACTGCAGTTTCTCTTTCTCTCCCTGTTCCTGGATATCACCTAGGCGTGGCAAGCCCTCCCCTGCCCAGCATGTATTATTAACTCAAGGTGTTTGTATGTAGTAGGCTTTGCTGAAGGTTTACGATATCAGTGCAAATGCACTGTGAAGTTGAACACCACCCATCCCTCTGCTGGCATTTACTTGAGCATTTCCAACAAGAAGATACTTTGTGCCCTTTCTCCTCCTAGCCTTGTCACTGAGCCCCCACTCCCTTTTTCCAGGTCCCCTTCCTTTCCCACCTTTTTTTCTCCTCTTTCCCTCTTGATTCCCAGTCACTACTGCAAGAGGAAAAGATGAGTTCTCCAGCCCTGCTCAGCTCTGGGCTTCTCTGGAGGCTCTTTAACATGTTTTCTCATTGGTGGGAAGTTCTCCCCAAGCCCTGAGCTCTTCGTTTGAGTGGCACAGAGGAGCTTACTTGGATTTGCACTTTGGTCTTTCCCTTCTCCCAGCCACGCTGACTTCTTCTGGCTGGAGGTGTCCATTAGTGACACATTCACTAATGTTACAAATGTTTCCATCCCTTGTTAGAGGCCAAAGAAGTTGCTACACCCACTTTGACTTTGAGAACTAAACTCTTTCTCTTTGTTACATCCACTCTAATGATGAGAAAATGGATGGAATAATGCCTGATTTAGCACAGCTGTATCCAGCAGAATGAGAATTTGAATACAGGTGTGGGGATGGAAAAAATGTGCCATTTCTACTATAGCATCATGAATTCAATAAAAATTGCATCACTGTGTCTACGTAGATTCATCCGCACATACTGACTGCACTCTTATGTGGAAGCATCTACCGTTGGGGTGTGAGGATGGAAAATAAATGGTGGCTTCCCAGAAGGAATCTTCATCTTGTAGGAGACAGACAAAAGGCCTATATGTTAAAGCAGGAGTTCAGGAAGCTCAAGGAAGACAGGATAAAATACTCTGAAAAACCCTTTACCTGTTAAGGAAGCAGCACACTAGTGGTTATGAACTTGGACTCTGGTAACCCTGGGCGAGTTACTTGCTCTGTACTTCACTTCTTTTCCGTAGTAGAATGAAGGTAGCAATAGTGTCCCTCTCATTAGGCTCGTGACAGTTAAATGCACTAGTAGATGTAACATACTTAGAACAGTGCCTGGGGCATAGCGAGCACTCAATACATTTTAGCTATTGCTATGAGTGTGTGGTGGATATGGCCAACAATGGTTTCACTTGATAAATATCACTCTTCCTGATGGTCAAGGGTGGAAATTGAAGTGCAGAGGCAAAACGTCTACAGGGTCACAGACACAGTTTGTGACAGAGGTATGAGTAGAAAGCAGGTCTTGGGTGCTGGCCTGGCGTTGTTTCTACTACTGTATGTCCCAACTGAGTCATCTGCATAGGATAGAGGGCCAGGCAAGCTGTTTACAGAAAAGGTGGCTTGGATTTGATGGTGCAGACTGTATCAGGTAATGGGTGGTAAGGAAGGGTGATGTGACAAAAACGAGCAGTCATTCACCAAAACCCGTTCTTCTCCTTTTCCATGGTGACAGAGACCTGGCAGACACATGCTGCCCAGTGAGGGGCTACAGTCCCCAACTTCCCTCATGTTGGGGCAGTGGCCATATTAAAAGTTCTCAGCCATGGATTATGTGAGTAGAAGAGAATGACCCACCCCTTGTCTGGCACCTGAAGACACGTGGTGTAGCTCTTCCAAGTTCTTTCCCCCTTTTCTTGCTAGCTACAGTACTGTCCAGAAAGATTAGCAGACCCTAAGGTGGTTTTCCTCAAACTACCTGTGTTGAAGAACTCAATTTCCACCCAACTCGCACTCCAATCTATCAAGGACCAAACTTTTGGTCTACAATCTGTTCAAGGAGATGAGCCCACTGGTCATGGATTTGTATGTCATCAGAGTGTCAAACTGTGGTAAAGAGTCTGAAAGCTTACTCTCCATGTCACAACTCAATTCATGGTGGACTGTTACCAAGAAATGTGGGGACTAGTACTTGTCTGTGGTCCACACTTTCCGCAGCACTGCCCCAGGGGATACAGAGATAAAACAGAAGGTCCCAGGGTTCCCGATGGCTGCATCAAGCAGAATCTGCTAGTCTGGAATGTTCAAGTCAGATGCTTACATCAAAGAAAAAAAAACTATTCTTCAACCACTGAACCTTAACATTGCTGTCTAAGGGAGGCATGCTTTACCCTAATACAGAAGAGTAGGGAGGGACGCCATGGCTCATGTCTGTAATCCTAGCATTATGGGAGGCCAAAGTAGGAGGATTTCTGGAGCTTGGGAGTTCAAGACCAGCCTGAGCAAGAGCAAGACCCTGTAACAGCAACAATAACAACAACAACAGAAAAATAAAAAACCAGAAAAATTAGCCAGGTATGGTGTCACTCACCTGTAGTCCCAGTACTCAGGAGGCTGAGGCAGGAGGATTGCTTGAGCCCAGGAGCTCGAGGTTGCAGTGAGCTAAGATGATGATACGGCAATCTAGCCCAGGTAACAGAGAGAGACCTTGTCTCAAAAAAAACGAACTTCAACCCAAGTAAAATGACCCCCGCTACAGCCCAAACTGTTGACATGTTGGCTTTAATTGCTCTGACAGCATTATGCCTCTTTGTGATGTGCTGGGCACCCACTGCGTCCCACACACTGACAGATGATACAAGGCCACCAGTCCCCGCCTACAGATCCCTTGCTGGATGCCTTTAAATCTGTAGGTTCTTGGTATGTTTGGAATATTGGAGCCAAGTACATCTGTGTTCTGAAGCTCAAGTGAAATCATAGGTGTTGAAGTGCTTTGATGCAAAGGAGGGTAAGTGAAGCTTAGTCCATAAAGCAGAGACAATTGAGGTAAGGATTTAGGGTGACCCTCTGAGGCAGTGAGCAGGGCCTAAACTTGGAAGTGAGACTGAAATGCTTCTGACGTTAGAGTCACAAATTCCAGCTGAGTGACCTCGGGTGAGTCACGTGTTACCTTCTCTGTAAAGGAGGATTACTATGATGACATTGCAGGCTTGAAGGTCTCCAAAAAGGTACAGAAAGACCTGCATGCACCTGGGTGACAGCCAGGGCCCAGCAAGGAACAGATGGCACATTCAAGGTGGGCGACTGGAGGAGGAAAAATGGAGAGACCATTTACAAAGGTGCCAGAGGGATGGGGAGACTCATGAGCGACAGGGCAGTACGCAGCAAGCCATGGTGTGGGGGGTGGGGTGGGAGGAGCTGTGACGTGGCCTGGAGGGCAGAGGAGTGAGCAGGTGCCAGAGTGCAGAATCCAGGGACATCCAAGAAGCTTGACAGAGAGGGTCACCCAGTAGGGATGGAGGCTGGTGCCAGGACAGACGCTGCCAACCCCTGGTTAAACCCCTGTAGGGAGTGCGCTGGGGCATAGCTGTCCTGACCTTGTGGTCTTCCCACCCTCCTGACGCCTGTCTGCTGTTTACCCCCACTGGCCAAACTCCAGTGGAAGGCGTAGGTTCAAGAACCTTCCAGGCAGGTGGGGCCTCCAGGCTTAGAGAAGGGTGGGGGGAGCAGGAAAGAGGATTCGGTGGGGCCAATGATGATCCCTCTCAACCCAGCATTTAGAAGCTGTTCAACTTACAGATGTCCCCTTTCTAAAAAAAAAAAGAAAAAGAATTGATGGTCTTCGGATGTAACTGCAAGTGAGAAGGTCACGTGCTTCCTCCAAGGCACCACTTAGCTGAAAATTGGACCTCCCGAACGCCAGGCATGCAGGTCTGTTCTCACCTGGAGCAGGGCGGGTGAGCGAGTGGGCCCTTCCGTGCTGGCCTCTTGCCAGATCTTTTCCCACCTCTTTATTCCTCCTTCTCTGTTGTCCTTGTCAGGAAACCACCATCTGGCTGCAGCCCGCCTAAGGAAGGTATCGGTGAGTCAAGGACCTGGGGCACGTCCCCTGCTGCCTTAAGAGATGATTAGCGGCTGCTTGTCGGCAGATGTAGCTCAGTGGCATTTTAATATCCAAATGTCCCCCCCCACCTCACGAGCGAGGCCACGGACTATTGAAGGTGTTTCACACAGAGAGCCCTGATTGCTGTTGCAATAATTTCTTCAACAGCCATTAAAACACTTCTGAAAGTGTTATTACAGAACAAAAAAAAAAGAAGGGAAAATGGGGAAGAGGGAGGTGGACTTCCTTTCTATTTCCTGGAAAATATCAGTGTTCCCAGGGTGAGCTTTAGCTAATCGGATGGAATTTTAATATCAGCGTGTTTGTGGTTATTAGCACATTGTCAGTCCTGCCTCTCATCCTGGGCTCCACCTGGGGTGTGAGTGGGGGATGACCTGGTGTCCCTTGAGGGTTTTTAGCTGCCCCAACCCCCTGAGACAAAGTGTAGGCACAGCCCAGACTCATCAGCTCCCTCCCTCAGCAGAACAGCCAGTTCCCATCAGGGACTGTGCTTACCCCTTTGGGCCTCATATGAAAAGGAGGCCAGAATCTGTGGGTGCTCTTAATCAACTCAGTCAACAAGCATACATACAAGGGTCCACCACATGCCAGTCACATCTCCCGGGGCAGGGGCTGCAGCAGGGACTGTGGCAATGTATCCCCGTATACATTGTGACCAGCCAGACCAGATGTAAGTCAAGGGGCAGGAGCGCGTCCTGCTGGTCCCCCAGTGAGCCAAATAGTAACACTTTCTGTGAGTGGTTGGTCATTTTCAGGGCCTTGCTCAGGATAGTGAGTGTTAATTGGTCTGGAAGCATTTCAGGATTTTACCGATTGTTGTTGTCATGCTGACATGTGCCAGCAAAACAAAATAGAACCATCTCTCCCATATGGAGTTCACCTTCTTACGAGCGCTGAGAAATGATCAGCTTTTCTGCTCCACCCTTATTGTAGGGATGCTTTAATGTCTTGCCAAGAAATGGGCACAGCTGCATTTTCTGTGCCCCAGGCCTGGTTAGACTCTTTACAAATTAATGAGACAGAAGTTTCAGGCCACCAGGCTCAGGGGTTGTTTTGGGCAACCCTTTGTTCAAGGCAAGGCTAAGCAGCACTTGAGAGTGTCTGCACCATGTCTGCCGGAGGTTTATCTAGACAGCTGTCACAAGCACTCTCTCCGCCAGTCCTAAAGGGATGAGTGAAGAGGGTTTGCCCACATACACAGGGACACAGCTCTCCCCAGTCCCAGTGGGGTGAGTGAAGAGGGTTTGCCCACATATACAGGGACATAGCTCTCCCCAGTCCCAGTGGGGTGAGTGAAGAGGGTTTGCCCACATATTCAGGGACACAGGGCAATGACCTCAAAAGGGAGATGTATTATGTCCTCATCTGAAGCCTCTCTTAGGATCAAAATAATGGCTCTCATCCAACCGCAACTTTCTGTCTTCACTTGCTCCACAGAGGGGCTGGCTCTCTCAAACAGATCCCTTTCTGGCTGGGAAGCTCATTCTCATCACTATACACAGAGTCTGGTAGCACCTCACTTTGGAATAATGGTCACAGATTATAAATACACTTTCATTCCTGGAAAGGAAGACCTATTACCTGGTTACTGTTAATGTCCCTGGTCCATAAAAAGAAATTTGCAAGCACTACTTAGAGCCATCATCCATCAACCAAGCCTAGATTTCTGGGAATCTTCTGTTCTGAGGATTGCTAGTGCTACCAAGAAAGTAAAAATACCCAGAAAAGATGGGAGGAAGTGCAGAATGCAGGTAATCAGCTACAAAGATAGAAGCAGCAGCATTCTTTTTCTTTTTCCTCAGGGTAACAAAGAGAGATTTTTATTTAAGAAGAACAAAGAGAAAGTTTAGAGCATTTCCAAAGAGAGTTGGAAGTGGGTCCCTCTAACGAAGGAGAAAAAGTGAGAGGGACCAGCATTATTGTACCTTAAAATTACCAAAGGGGGTTCAGCGCCCGTAGCACAGTGGTTACGGTGCCAGCCACATGCACCGAGGCTGGTGGGTTGAAACCTGGCCCCAGCCAGCTAAACAGCAATGACAACTACAATGAGAAAATAGCCGGGCATTGTTGCAGGTGCCTGTAGTCCCAGCTACTTGGGAGGCTGAGGCAAGAGAACTGCTTAAGCCCAAGAGTTTGAGGTTGCTGTGAACTGTGATGCCATAACACTCTACTGAGGGCGACATAATGAGACTCTGTCTCAAAAAGAAAAAAAAAATTTACCAAAGGGAAGTATGGATGCCAACTATGCTCTTCTGGGTGACTCTTAGATCAAGTCTGCTGAGCGTTTTCTTAAGCTCCATATGTGATAAGATGCTAGTGAAAAGAAAAGCACATTTCAGCAAATCTAGTGCGATTCCATTTGTATGAAAAGGAAGATATATACAAATTCACAGTATGACACAAGGGGTTATGTGCACACACACACACACGACTGTACAGAGATGTTGGAAGAAAACATATTTTAGTGATTTCCTACAGATTTCAGAGGAAGAAAAAGCTTTCCAGTCTCTGAGACAAAATGTATTATAAAACTCATCAAGTTTCCCCTTTTCCTTCCTCTGCTGGGGGTCATAATTAAATCTGTATTTCTGTTTAATAGTGGTTACTGGCTCTACTTAAACCAATGGTTCTCAACCTTGGTTGCAAATTAAAATCGCTTTCAAAAATCCCAATCCCTAGGCCACAGATTAAGTCAGAATCTCTGGAAAATGGGATGCAGACATTCATTTTTAAAGCTCCCTGAGTGATTTGAAGGGGCATCTGGGGCTGAGAACCACCTTTTCAGACTGCATATCTGAATTCTGACTTTCTCCTGTCCCTCCACCTGCTAAAAACTCATCTTTATTTACATTTTCATTGGGTCTGATTTTTGTATGCATGTAATTTTTCAATTTGGTTTTGTGTATTCTTATACATGAGAATACACAAGCCCTCTCTGGAACAAAGTATAATGTAGACAAAAATGATAAACTTGCGTTTAAACCACATGAAAATCGGGCTGGAGCTATGTGATTTCTGTTGGGAAGAATATAGGGCAGCCACTATAGAGGATGGGGGGCACTGAAGTCTGCCCCAAAGGAAAGCTCACTTCGCAAGATTGAAGAAAGATGAACTTTTGGACTAGTATCCACCATGAAAGATACCTTATTTGTGGATAGAAGCCAGGGAGTGTGCACAATTCAAATTCTGCAAAGAGGTAAGTTTGAGAAATGTATCAGTGTATTTTCTTCCTTATCATCTGCACAAAACTTGGCCTGTTAAATAAAGCTTGCACAGGGGACCAAGAAAAGACAGATCTGGTTCCCTCCTTGGGGCAGCAGGGGCAGAGGACGGATTTCTCTATCACATTTAGCTAAGATGAAGGTGATTGAGATAACTATCTCACATCGCAATCATGGTCACTGTTTCTTGGGTGGCTGCCCGATGGGGCTAGTCCCAGGGTAGAGGAGGAGAATGGACTGTTTCTCCCACTCCTAACCAAAGCCTTGTGCTGGAAGAAGAGCAGGAGCGGGAGCTGTGGTGGAGTGGATTGGGGCATTCGAGAGACGTGCAGCCTCACACTAAAAGGGAGGGCTTGGAAAGTGGGACTTGGGTAGGTGGGGAGTTTGGGGGGTTAACAAGTGGGGTGCTTGGAGAGAAGGTCAAGGAAAAAAGATTCCTCAAAGGGAGATGAAACCACCAATGAATAACCTGAGCTACTATGAACTTCAGCCCAAGGGCATCAACCCTCACCTGGCTCAGGTGGAGTCTTCACCCTCAAAAATGTGGTACCTCAGTATCTTCAGTCACAAGCAAATAGTCCAACAGCTACTAGAGAAAGAGAAACAGGGTCTCTTGTGAGCACCCAGGACTCTGCCCACGTGGTTGCACACCCCTGATGGTCCTTCCCAGTCTTGCATTGGGTTAGGAGTGGCCACTTGGCATACACTAGTGGGAACAGAAGCTTCTGGAATCTGCAGGGCTGACGTCAGCTGTCTTACTGCCCAGGAGATTATACAAGAGAACTTAAAAATAGCATTTTCTATAATTGCTTGAGTCTCTGGGTGTTTAGTAACCATGTCTGGCGTCTATGCCCAAGACAGACTGGCTGTGGGGACAGGCATTGTTAAAAGAAAATCATTAGCTTAATAGGCTTGATGAAAAGGACGGTGAGATGGGAATTTCCTTTTGCAATATGTTCTCGACTTAAAGCAATCCCTGCAACCAGGAGACTGTAGTAATTATTGACTAAAATGCCCCAATAAGTCTTGCGTTGTTTTGTTTTCTTGTGGACCTAATAAACATTACCTCTGATAACTGCTTCAAGTTCCAGAATTTGCAGTGTCAGATGAGACTACATGTGAACTAGCTCTTGAATCATTTCTTCCCTGATTTATTTTATCATTTGTTTAGTGCTCCAGTGAGTAGATACACTCATATGTACACATGTGCACACACCTGCCTACACATGCACACATATGTGCACCCAAACAGGCACACATACACAAACACACACACACACACACACACGATGCACGCGTTTGGCCGCCTTCCAAGGGAAAGAGATGGCAGCTGATGAACTGAAGGCATATGTGGTAGTGAAGGCAGTTAGGAATGCCTACTAAAGAGTACAGGCAACACACTAAAGAGTATCAGGCAAGAATAAGAATGCAACCCAAGAAAAATATGCCTTGCACCAGGGAGCAAGGGCCAGTGAAACTGCTGCAGAAGAGTTGAAAAGCAAGTCCTTCCAAATTTTACCTCTAGTGGATTAAAGAAGGCCAGACCTTCTTTGTCAGTCACTCTCCCCATGCCTCCACCAAGAGGTAAGAGTTCATTTTCCCTTTCCTGATCATCGTGGGACTGCCTTAGCCAGGTGAAAGTGGCAACATGCTACTTCTGAGCCTGAGCCCTCAGTGGTCTGGCAGTGTCTTTGTTCAGGTTTATGGAACAAAATAACAGGAGTTGGTTGGTGTTTAAACAATAGAAATTTATTGCACACAGTTCTGGAGGCTAGGAAGTCCAAGATCAAGACACCAGCAGATTCTGTGCCTGGGAGGGCCTCCTGGTTCATAGATGGCACCTTCTCATTGTGTCCTCACATGGTGGAACATACAAAGGAGCAACTCTTTTATAAGGTTACTAATCCCCTTCATGAGATCTAATCACTTCCCCAAAGGCCTCACCTCTACTACTATCACATTGAGGAATAGGTTTCAACATATAATTTTTTTTTTTGAGACAGAGTCTCACTATGTCACCCTCAGTAGAATGCTGTGGCGTCACAGCTCACAGCAACCGCAAACTCTTGGGCTTAAGCAATTCTCTTGCCTCAGCCTCCCAAGTAGCTGAGATTACAGGCACCTGCCACAGTGACCAGCTATTTTTTTTTTTTTATTGTAGTTGTCATTGTTTTTTAGCAGGCATGGGCTGGGTTCAAACCCGCCAGCCCTGGTATATGTGGCCAGTGCCTTAACCACTGAGCTATGGGTGTTGAGCCTCAACATATGAATTTTGAGAGAACACAAACATTCGGACTATAGCAAGCAGCTCCACTTTCTCCTTTTTGGGAGCTCTGAACTGCCAGGTAGAAAGTCCAGCCACCTAGCTGGAGAGGCCCAGTGGGAAGGAGAGGACCCAAAGCTCTATTGGAGAAGGAGGGAGACCCAGCATTCCAGTGCTGAGCACCCAGAGCATGCTTAGCCCAGCTGCCATCTGGCTATAAACACAACAGAGATTTACCAAAGCAACCACCAGAAGAGCCACCTGGTCAACCCTCAGAATTGACAGAGAGAAACATAGCGTGATCGATATAGTTTTAAGATGCTAGATATGGGGGTGGTTTTTTGCATAGACAGGGATGACCAAAACACTGTTCAAGCAGAAACACAGAGCACACAGGGTAAGAGATGGCACTGTCCAGCCCAGCACATGCTCTGACGTTGACTGCACCCTTCCTTGATTTTCCAGGTGTTGCCTTTTCTCGGTGAATGGAATTAACAGTGATGAGAGACAGTCCATTCCCAGGAGGAGAGGCCTCTCGTTCAAAACTGACATCTCTTTGGATTAACTGGGTGGCACATCCCAAGGAGGACTCAGGCCACCAGCATTAGGTGGGCAGCCACACGCAGCGGTGGGCAGGCAAGACAGAGACACACAGGTCGTGCTGACAGACGGCCTTGGCCATGCAGGAGAAGCAAAGGTGCCAGATTCTAAGTAAATAGGCACAAAGAGAGTCATGGAAGATAGGCGATCATTTTAACCAGCTTTAGACCATCATTTATGATGCTGGCCAGTGTCTAAGACACAATTGTGTGACCCTTATTCCAATTCTGCCTCAGAGAGAAGGGAAGCTAAGCTAGCGTTTCCAGAGCAGGGACTATGAGCCCAAAGCTCTCTGACTCACTATCTGCTGCATATCTACAGAGAGATGTCAGACCACCCAGGCTGGCTTTCAATTTCTCTTAATCCTTGATAAAATTTGAGCCTGAGTCTCTTGTTATAATTATTTTAATTAAGCCCCCTTTTCATTCAAGATCGACAAAATATGTCAAAAATAATATAAGGAAAAATTGGAAGAATCTGTTTCAACTATTTATTACCCTTGGTAGAACTGGAAATATAGCAACATAAATGTCCAACAAATAAATTTTCCTCCTTCAAATATGAATGCACCATGAGGTATTTAAAATGTCCTTTCTCCTTGGTTTTCTGATTCACATTTCACCCTGACATCTGAGCAGCTTCCACACAAGATCATAGTAAACTGCTCCCTTCTTAATAAGTCGGGATTTAAGGCATCAATTGTGTTTGAACACACCAAAAGCTTGCAGACAGAGGGAGAAGATAAAGAGAGTGTGACTTTTAAGTATTTGGTTATTGTTGGTCTATAGAAGAAATCAGCTCCTGTCACTTAAAGGCAAATAAAGGTGATTCTGAGGAAGTGTTCATGAGGAATGACCTGTTGTTTTCTGTGTCTACTGAAAAAGACTTAAACTGCTGAGAGATAAAAGGATTTCTCATCTCTGAGAATTGTTAAGTGCTAGAAACAGCTTGAGCAGTGATGAAATGCTTTTGCATGTGTGTTTTTTCTAGAATGAGTTTGAGCATGACAATGTTTGAAGACATGAAGTCTCAGCTTCATTATTCTTGCTACACTTATTATTGAGTCATGATTCATTTATTTTTAAAATGAGCTAAAAATAAAGCCAGGACATGGTTCCAACACTGTTTAGATTGAAAGTTTTTTTGCAGTGTGTTTTTTTTTTTTTAGTAAATCACTGCAGCAATTTAAAAAAATACTCTCTAAATATTAGAGCTCATATATTGACAATGTTCCCCCCCGAATTTCTCTAACTTTAAATATTCTGCTTTTAGAAGACATGATTAGTGTAAAATATGTACCATACCATGTATGTGTATACACACACACACAATATTAAAATATATATGGAGCAAACAGTCAGGATGGAAATACAAGAGATTACCCTACTTTTTAATAATGTTTTACCTTCATTCATGCCAAGATTCGCTGGAGCAGAGTCCTTCCTCATCTCAGAAGTCCACATTGCTTTGAACAACAGAAAGTAAACAGTAAAAACATATGCCAAACCCAAGTCGAAATTTTTAACTGTGCTCATGTGGATTGGCCTGATCATTTTCACTCCTGTCCCGCACCATGAGAAGAATCTTCCCTAAGTAGTGGCTGATCTTTCAGCCTAGGTCTTGGCAAAAGATTTATGTCAGGTATAAACCAAACCTGAAGTCCAAAGTCAAGCCACCACAGCCAACTCATAAAACTTTGAATGAGAAATAAGTATTTGTTGTTGTAAGTCACTGAGATTTGATGGGATTTTTGTTACACAGCTTTAACTCAGCAATAGCTGACTAATGTAAGTATTTATAGATGATTTTAAAATTCACTTATTTTTATATATCTATAATTTCAACTTTTCTTCAATGATTACATGTTATTTGTTCAGCAAATAGTTATGTAGTGAGCACCTATTGTATGCTAGATATTGGGAATAAGGTAATAAGGAAAAATGTATACACCTTCCTTCAGTGAAACTTGAAGTCTATCAAATGTAAAACTGTACAAATGTAAAACTGCAACTGTGATGTGTTGCACATGGGGAATTTGTGGGGCTAGAAGTATAGAAAGCAGAAATGTAAAATTATAGGCAGAAATATATCAAGAAAGGCCCTACTGAGGATGTAATGACCAAGAAGATATTGAAAATGACTAAGAGTTAACTAGGTAAAATGGTAGTAATAAAACATAATATTTGGTAAAAATAGCATTTTTTTTTCTGATATTGGCTGCCATACCTGAGCAGATTATACTTAGCCTAAGGACCAAATTACCATTGAACTTGATTTTAACACTCTCTCTATATAGCAGGGACATCTAGCCTTCCATCTAACTTCAAGATCCTCCCCTCATAGTCTGGAGCTGTTATTGAGACGTGACTGCCCAACCAGGGAGGACTCATTTTCCAGACTCTAGGTGTCCAGCTATCATTGTTCTTGTCAACAGGAGGAAGTCCCAATGATGGGCATTCTTTCAAGGATAGGTTTGTTAAGAAGCAGGTGTGGCTTCTCCATACAGGCTTACTCCCTTGCACCAGTGGATGAAGATAACAACAATGAGTTATTCAGATGGTGGAGCCACAGAGGGAAGGAGTCTGGCCCCTGAATGACCACACGGGAGAAAGCTGTTCTCCAACCAAGGACATCCGCCTTGGAACACCTGTTTATTGTCGTGTGAACAAGACATAAACTATCATGTCAAGGGACTGAAATCTGGGTGCCTATTTGTTATAGCAGCTGTGTCATCCTGATTAATAAAACATATATTTTTATTATAGTGCTTTCCTGGCTTACACATGTACCCATTAACTGGATGAAATATTTCCTCTGTGTAGATTGTACTCTGGGCCAAATTTTCTTTTCTTCTCCATCTGGTAGAAAGGACCTGTATTGAATGGGTACTGCATAACACCATACGTGGTGAGTTCTGTGGAACTGCTTGCTTTTATATACCATTCATTTTGTTTACTTTTCTTCATTTATGAGTTCTTATGGGTGGTGCTGATATTTTCAGCATGACAAATGTTTTGCACAAATCAGAAGTGCTCTCCTGCAACTTGAAACACATTTGGCTCGAAAGAAGTACCATATTCACTCATATAAATCTAAGAGGCCATGTTTGTAAGGGTGGCGGTCAGACTGAGGAGCCTGATTGGGAAGGCAATAGGGAGCCATTGGAAGATCTCTAGAAGGAGAATGATATGACTGAAGAGATGTTTTAGGAAGATGAATCTGATAGTAGCACACAGAGAAAACAGGAAAGGAAATAGCTCAGAGGCATAAGCGTCAACTGTTGAAACAATTCAGCCATGAAATGAAGGGACTTGGTCTGGGATGGTGCCAGTGGCAATAGAAGGAAACAGGTGAATAAATGAGGCTGAAGAAATGAAAGAGCAGCGCTGGACCACTGTTCATAGCTCATCAACTACTCTTACCAAACCTCAGAGTGTCTATGTGCCAGTTTATCCAGATGATTCCAACAACCCATCAACCCTGTAAAAATGACAATACTGACCAGATTATTAAAGTTATGGTACTATGTTTTAAAGAATGTCCATAAGGAAAAAAAGGAATACTTTCTCCAATATATAGGTATGAGACAAAGGAATGATTTTTCCAAGATCATCGCCAGTAGCCAACTACTCCCTGGGAAGGAAAGGATTGCACCTCTTAGTCGGGGGGAAATGATTTAAATGTATTTTTATGCTGTTAGAAAAATAAAACTGAGAGAATAGCATGAGAGGAAAGAGAATGCCTGAATACGTCTTTCAGAAGCATTAGAAAGTCATTTCTAAGTATGTTTTGCGAGAGGAATAGTCCGACTGCCAGGGTTGAGTCCTGCTAGCTGTGGGACTTTAGGCAACTCAGTTAACTTGCTTGTGTTCAGTTTGCTCAACTGTAAAACAGCTGAAAACTGTAGATCTTACACCACTGACTCACTGGGAGTATTAAGTAAGGAAATTCACATAAAGTACTTATTAGCATTGTGCCTGGTACAAATCAATCACTCTGTAAATATTTGTCACCACATTTTAAGCAAAGGCAAAGGTCTCCATGAAGAAAGATGTAAAGTTTCGAAACAACCTGGCCTTTGGTGGGTGCAAAGAGGTATATCAGATATCTTTGTAGGATGAGGGTTAGCCAACTATAACCCACAGGCCAAGTCCGGCCTGCCCACTGCCTGTGTTTGTAAAAGAAATAACACAGTCACACTCATTTCTTTGTCTATGGCTGCTTTTGTGCTACAGTAGCAGAACTGAGTAGCATTAGAAAGATCAGCTGGCCTGCAAAGGCACCTGTGGATCAGTGAGCAGGGCGCCGGCCCCATATACCGAGGGTGGCAGGTTCAAACCCAGCCCCGGCCAAACTGCAACAAAAAAATAGCCAGGTGTTGTGGCGGGCACCTGTAGTCCCAGCTACTTGGGAGGCTGAGGCAGGAGAATCGCCTAAGCCCAGGAGTTGGAGGTTGCTGTGAGCTGTGTGACGTCACGGCACTCTACCCAGGGCAATAAAGTGAAACTCTGTCTCTACAAAAAAAAAAAATTAAAAAAAAAAAAAAAGAAAGATCAGCTGGCCTGCAAAGGCTGAAATATTTTCTGTGAAGCAGCAGCTATTTAGTTCCCTAGGGCTGCTGTAACAAAGTACCACAGTCTGGATGGCTTAAAACGAAATGCATTGTCTCACAGTTATGGAAGCTGGAAGTCCAAGATCAAGGTGCCTGCAGGGCTGTGTCCTTCTGCAGGCTAAAGAATCTGTTCCATGCCTTTCCCCTAGTTTCTGAAGATGTGTTGGCTACCTTTGGCGGTCCTTATCTTATACAAGCATTACCCTAATCTGTGTCTTGGTGACGTTCCCCTCATGTGCTGCATCCAAATTCCTCCTTTTATTAGGATATCAGTCATATTGGCTGAGGGGCCCACTCTATTTCAGTATGACCACATCTTAACTATGTCTACAATGACCCTATTCCCAAATAAATTCCCAAATAAAGACACATTCTGAGACTCTGGGTGTTAGAACTACAACATGTGAATGTTGGAGAGTTAAAATTCAACCCATAACAGGCCCTTTACAAAAATAAGCTTGCAAACTCTTGCTGTGGTGAAATCATGCAATTTTATCACTCATCCTGTGAGCTGGATTTGACCCCAAGGTGCAGAAATTGCATTTGGAGAGGCTGTCTGAAGTCTCACTGCTGGTAGGTAGGGTTGCTGAGCTTTAGAGTGAGGCAGTCAGACCATTAGCTTCTATGCTCACACAGGCAGTTGATATAGAATAAGATTGGCCATTCCCTGCTCAGAAACTTCTTGTCACTTTCCTTACTCTTAGAGCAAACCTCACTCAGACCAATAAGGCTCTATGTGTGATCTGGTCTTTGCCTTCCTCTCTGACCTGGCCACCTGCCCTTCTTTCCTGCCCACTTGGCTGCAGAAACACTCTTCCTTCTGTTCTCTAAACTTACACACTCATTTGTGCCTTGAGCTCCATGTTAAATCTCTCCTCTTCTGGAATATTCTTCCTGCTGACTTCTTCTTGTCATTTCAATGTCACCTTAAATATCAGCCCCTCGGAGAGCTTTTGCCAACTACCTAATCTAATGCAGCTGTCTCTACCTCCCTCATCCCTAACTCATCACCTTATTTTCATTCTGTCAGAGTGTTTATTTCTCTCTCATCACTTTGCTTATTGTCAACCTCCCTGCGAGAGTGTATGCCCCCTGAGAGAGCACCTTGCCAGCCTCACCAGCTGCAGTATCTGCAGCCTCTAAAACAGTTTCTGCATTTAGTAGGAGCTCAAAAATTATCTGTATGTCATCGAATGACTGAGATAGTGACTAGTGATGAAAACATTTACTGAATTACCATGAAAATAAACTCTCTGTCCTCAGAAGATTTTATTCAATGAAAGGTGTTCCCTCCCATGGTTGCATTTGATTAAAAAATATATTTTCACAATTATGCCTGAATTTTTCCAATCTGTGTTTTACATCAGACAACTAGACTCTAGGAAAATGTAAAGTTCCTAATAAAGGGGGAGACATACCCAAACATGTTTAAAATCATCTCTGGGAGCAGTACAACCCTAAATTCAAGTCATGAGCTTCAGACATGATTCTCTTGGCTTCTAATTAGCCTCTTCCCTCTTTTTTAAGTCACAGCGTCTTGGTGCATCTATCACAGCATTTTATACACTTTTGAAAGTCTGACTCAAAGATTAGGAGAAACCTTGTTTGTGTGTGGCTGAAAAGTCCAAAATACATTGTGTGTCACCGCCTCTGGGAAACCTTTTCTGATTTTTCCCAGGCAGAATGGAATTGTTTCTTTCTCTGCTCTCATAGTGCTGTTCATTAGACTCTATAACTTTAGTGTCCAGCACCAATGAGATACTTCATAGGCACTGTTTCAGTCCATTTTCTTCTGCTATAACAGAATACCATAGACAGGGTAATTTATAAAGAAAATAATTTATTTCATGCAGTTCTGGAGGCTGGGAAGTCCAAGAGCATGGCACCAGCTTCTGGTGAGGGCCTTTTTGTGATATCATAACATGGTGGAACAGTCAGCTAGAGAAAATCAGTGGAACTCATCCTTTCATCAGGAGCTCACTCCCAAGATGACTAACCCACTCTGTAGATAACAACATTAATCCATTCATGAGAGCAGATATCTCAAGGCTTCATCACCTCTTAAAGCCCTCACCTCTTAATACTATTATAATGGCAACTATATTTTCAACACATGAACTTTGGGAGGATATATTCAAACCATAGCAGGCCCTCAATTAAATGGATGCATAAATGAATACAATGAAAACTATGTAAGAAAAATCTGCAAGAATTAGGACAGCTTTAGAAATTATCTGGGCAATGTTTTCCAGAATTTAGTTATTTGCATCTCCCATCACAATTTTTGATACCTTATTAATCATTAAATTTTTTAAAAAATCTTTCTACTGGTAGTTTAATATATTTATATTCTATGAAAAATGTGCAGCATAATCATAAATGGAAAATTGGCATGGCATGCCATAATTAGAAAGCAACACAAACCATTTTGAAAACCAGTGAAAGATAGTGTCCTAAACATCTAATGGTTACGGCCTGACCTGTGTTCCTAAAATCCATATTGAACCTCTAACCCCCAGGATCTCAGAATGTGACTATGTTTGAATACAGGGCCTTTAAAGAGGTAATTAAGTTAAAATGGGGTTGTTAGGGTGGACCCTAATTCAATATAACTAATACCTTTATGAGAAGAGAAGACTGGGACAGGGGAAGGGAGCTTGTAGGCACAGAGAAAAGACCACATGAGGACACAGCAGGAAGGTGGCCATCTGTTAAGCCAGGAGACAGGCTTCAGGAGAAACCTGCCAACACCTTCATCTTGGGTTTCTGTCCTCCAGAACTGTAAGAAAATAAATTTCTGTTTAAACCAGCCAGTCTCTAGTATTTTATTGTGGCAGCCCTAACAAACAAATACACTGAGTATTATTGCCTGCTGGAAAATGCTGAGTCCAAAGTTCCCTCTGTTTTGATTGAAAAGCAGGATTATAAGAACAAGAGAAGTGTTACAGACCCACTATCACCTATAGAGACTTTCTTCTTGACAAAATCAGAATAATTAGATAGAATTTTTAAAGGGAACAATTTTTCTCCTGTGAGATTGATAATCATTCAGGCTGGAATACAGCATTATTTAAAAAAATTTTTTTCTGTGTCTTAAATGTTTATTTCTCACTCACGCTCCGTGTTCTGCACAAATTGTCAGGAGCTGTCCTCACTCAACCGCTCAGGGGACTAGGCTGATGAAGGCTGCACCATCTTGGAGCAGTGGTCTGGGCGCACCATCCGGCACACAGACCCACTCTTTGTCACCATGTGTCAGGAAGAGAGAGTTTGGAAAATCGCACATGGGCTTCCCACGGTCTTGGACAGGAAGTGACGTAGTAATTTCCATTCTCATTTCATTGGTCAGAACTAGTCACGTGGCCTCACCTACTAGCAAGAGGGCTATGTGAGTGAGTAAATGGATTCTTTGGGGTGTGTTTCTGTCTTTTTCACAAGATCTGACGCTATTTAATAGTATATTCCTATACTTTCAAAATCTTGAGCCTATCTCAAGATTGCAATCTATACTGAAGTGGACAATGTAAGCCCTTCCTTGCTATTGCATACCCTCTTCTGCAGCCAGGTCTCCCATCTCTGAGGCCTGTACTTAAGGCTCTCTCCACTCAACCCTGTGAGCGCACAATGGTAGCAGCTAGAATAATTTGGATGTCTATTTTTGGTGCAAGAACCTTTCATTGTTCATTTCAAGTAAGATCATAACTGGGGAAATATTCTAAAGGCCAATACTGGTATTGAAGAACGCGAGGGCAACTTGTTCCATTTAACATTTCATCCGGAACATGCGGAGACCTTTCCTACTCATGTTGGAAGCGACTACATCTGCGAAATCAATGAAAAAGTATGATTGCTCAGTGTTGTCTGGTTAGCATCCAATTATGTACAGTGTATTTATTTTAAATTTAGAAGACGCACACAAGAGATTTCCAGGAACAAAATGAGAAGAAATTGGCAGTGCACTGAATGGAAAAAATTAATGACTTGAATTACACAGCCTGCGAATTGAAGCTGACGAGACGGGGAGAGAGAGGGAGAAAGGAGGCTGCAGTTATTCACATTGAGCCATGCCGATAGTCCTGAGCAGTGCTGGAAACGCAGTCACCCTCTACTTGGTTGTCACATCTTTTGTCTTCATGGCAAGGTGGGGTTTTGCGGGTCACAACTGTGTCGGTTTTGGGAGTGCAAAAGTAATGCCCCCAAACAGACTTCAACAGCGAGCCTCCTTTTGGAGACTAGATTCAATGCTGAAGTTTGAAGTTTGATCACTTTGTTGGCCTTACTGGTTCAGAGGGAGGAGGAGAAGGTGTGCAAGGGCATGAGTGAGGGAGTGAGGACTGTGGCTTCAGCATCTCTGCACATAGTCCCTGACGTCTGGAGTCAGCATTAGTTGAGCTCCTGCTCTGTGCTGGTGTCTGTTACATGCCAGGGACTGTCACACACAATGCCCCATTTATTCCTTTTGAGTATCCCTTGTGTTAGAGAC
This sequence comes from Nycticebus coucang, assembly GCF_027406575.1. Lineage (NCBI taxonomy): Eukaryota > Metazoa > Chordata > Mammalia > Primates > Lorisidae > Nycticebus > Nycticebus coucang. The sequence continues at coordinate 95,176,069 of NC_069788.1, forward strand.
ACAGAAACTGAGGTAAGGAAGGTTGATTATTTTGATCCAGGTCATGTGCATCGTGGGTGAATTGTGTCCCTCCAAATTCACATATCGAAGCTCTTGCCCCAAGTGCACATATCTCAGACTGTAGCCTCATTTGAGAATAGGGGTGTTGTAGAGGGAATTAGTAAAGAGGAGGTCATTCCAGAGCAGAGTAGGCCCTAAATCCAACATGACTGGTGTCCTGATTAGAAAGGGGAGACTGGGCACAGCCCCCACACAGGGAGAAAGTGTCTGCACATGAAGGCAGAGATCGGGGTGATGCTCCTACAAGCCCAGGAACACCAAACATGGCCAGAAAACCCCCAGAAGCTGAGAGAGAGGCCTGGAAGAGATTCTCCCCCACAGCCCTCAGAAGGAAGCAACCCTGCTGAAATCATGATCTCGAACTTTCAGCCTTCAGACCCACAAGGAAATCCATTTCTGTGTGTAATCCATTTTGCTGCAGGACTTGTGGCCGCCTGAGCAGATGACTATCACATGGTTCTGAAGCAGCAGGCACCCGTTTCCTCTGTGTCTAAGTCCTGTACATGCAGCCAGGTCCTGCTTGGGCACCTGCTGTCTTTCTAGCACCTGGCCCACCTGACATCCCAGCATTTCTCCTTATTTTATAAAAGGAGGAATCCAAGGCCCAGTGGTTACACTGTTTTGTCCAAGGATGCATGGCCAACTATTTATGAGCAGGAAAAGGTCCTTCTGCATTTTTTTTCCTACACTCTGTCACAATCCACAATGCCACTCAAATTTCACAGTATTCTGGGCCAGCTTCTTGGGTTCTGGTACCTCAGGAGCAGAAAGTGGGAAATGAATGTTCCTGACCTGGCAGTGCCTAAAACCTTTTCCAAGGGAAGGTGTGGGGAAGAAGTTTATATTTCTAACTTTCGATCTGACCTTGGGATGCCACACTCAGCGGGGTGGCTAATGGAGATCAGGGACCTAACAAAGTGGACCAGTTCTCCCTCCATGGGAATTCCTGTTTATGGAGTACCTTCTCTGTGCCAGGCCATGTGGCAGGGCCAAACATGCCTTTCACCATTTGTTCTGCCCCATGAGTTGAGTCTTACTATTTCTGCTGTACAGATGAGAAAACTGAGGCTCAGAGAGGGTAAGAAACTTACCCAAAGTTGTGCAAATTGTGTGGTATGAGGATTTGAACCCCAACCTTGAAGACTCCAAAAGCTAATCTGTTCCCACCATGTACACTGTCCTGCCTGAATCCCTTGGAAATGCCACCTGCTAAACCCTCTCTCAGGCTCGTTGGCCACCTTGCCCTCTCAGTGCCCACCCATCTTTCCCATGGTCCCCTCTGGGTTCCAGTAAGTGGCAGTTTCACAGATGAATAGTACCATAGACCATAGATACCATATTCCAGGGCTACCATGGAGGATTTGTAAAAGGCAAATGACAAACCAGTTTGTGTCACTTTGATGACCATCACTACCTCCAAAAGAGGGGCTTGGCTGGGGAAAGGATTTCCTTGGAGAGTACTATCCCTGGGAAGAAAGGGGTGGGCGTTTCACTCTGACCTCTAATCTGTTGGAGAGGCTCCTGGGCATAGTTTCAAGGCTCATAGAGAGCCTCTTGGAGCTTGGGAAGATAGGGTGGACTGGTGTCCACCTAATGCCTAAGAGGGCTGGCAAAGGAGTGCTGAGCTATGAGAAGTGTCTTAGTCTGTTCTCAGATGGGCCATGATAACAAAACAACACAGATTGGGTGGCTACAGAAACACAACAAATACATTTCTCACAGTTCTGGAGGGCTGATGTCTGCCGAGAGCTGAGAGCCCTCTTCATACATGACCATCTTTTTGCTTCCATCCTTACGTGGTGGAAGCGGGAGAAACAAGCTGTCTCAGGACTTTTGTAAGGGCACTAATCCCATTCAAAAGGGAGTCACCCTCATGACCTAATCACCTCCCAAAGGCCCCACCTTTAATACCCTCACTTTAGGGTTAGATGTCAATATATGAGTTTTGGGGGGACACAAACATTCAGTCCAGAGCAAGAAGTAACTCTGCCATATGGGCCCCAGGTGGACCCAGGGGGCAGGCCAGGTTAGATGAACCGTGTGTTCTACTCTCCCATCTCTCACAGTGAACTCCGTTGCACTGGCTGTAGTTCACCAAGTGTGGGGGCTCCCTCTGCTCCCAGTTTCTCCTATAACATCTTTCCTCTCCCTTCTCCCTCCACCCCACCAACTCCAACTACCCCACCAATATGGGAAGATACGGCAGTTTTTCTGGGACTTCAAAAACCTGGTCAGTTTACCCCCCTGGACTCCCTGGCATCAGAGCTTCCCTCTTTGGATGGCTCCCGTATTGGGTATTCTCCGTGTGAATCAGGTAAAGGGCAGGTCCTAGCTCACCACTTGCCCCCAGAGCCCCCACAGTGGTAGTATTTATTCAATGAACAGATGGATAGGAGTCTCCAGGGACTCCCATATAGGGTCATTTGGGGGTCAGTCACACTCTTGGGGGCTGTGGACTCATCAGTCTCTGTCCAGCCCTGCCTCCAAGCCAGGTAATGGGTGGGCTGCTGGCAAAGAGGGAGGAGGGGGAAGGCTGAGGGGTGGAAGATTCATGGAGGCATAGTCCAAGGCCACTTGGAGAGGCTGAGGGCACCACTCAGTTGCTCTTTGTCATCCCTATTGCCTGCCCTGGTCATCAACATCAGCCTTGCCACAGAGCGTGGGCAAGGGACAGTCATTTATTTCATGGGTGTCTCATGATTGGGAAGTAATTAAGAAACACAATGTTGCCAGTAAAAGAATAACCCAGTGGCGTGAAAAGGACAGCTGGTTTGCTCTTCCATGGTCTGAATTCAAGTCCCACTTGTCCCATTTAGGGACTGACCACCCAGTAGAGGTTTTGGCCCTTCCCTAAAAGTCCATTTCTTCGTGGGTAAGACAGGCTTCACCACGTACTCCCCCCTTCCTGGCTTGGTGTGAGAATTGAGTGCAGTTACACACGTGGAGGAGCCATGCTGCTGCTGAGCTGTGTGAGGGAGCTGGAGCTGTTCATACTTTCCGGGCCAATGCTGTGAACAAGGCAGCACAGGCTTGCAGGTGTGTTCTGAGAGGACAGTGTGTCAGATGTTGTGACTGTGTGTTCAGCCCCTCCACCTCGGTGAGCTGCATTCATTCTAGACCTGGCTCTCTGGTTCTTGGGAGACACCAAGATAAAAATACAGTTTCTGCCTGGGAGGGATTTATAATTAAGTAAGGGAGTTAAGACATTTAATAGCTACTTAAAGGTACTAATGCATGACCCTGGTGTCAGCCATGATCTCTCAGCCCCTTAAAATCTAAGTAAGATTTACTTTATGTTCTCAGGCTATAGTCCCTGCAAGTATAAAACCATCCCCAACAGTTGTGAGAAATCCTGGGAGGATTGGAGCCCTGTAGTGACCCCGCTGCCTCTGCCTACAGATTAAGGATTGGCTCACCATCCCTCTTTACCATTCAGTGACCCAGTCTCTTCTTGGACTCCCAGCAAAAATCCCACTTGGACAAAGGGTGTGAGACTTTACTGGAGGTTGGTGGGGAAGAGGACACAAAGGGGTTTCCATCGTAAACACGCAACAACTATGAATTGAATAGTCCCATCACAAAGTCACCTGGCCACCCTGACACTAGGGATGTCGCCCGCATGGTGCCCCAGATGCATCCATTGTGCTCAATCTGGATTTCCTTTGTGTCTCTCATTGTCCTTCCTCACCCCCTTCCCCGTGGATTATCTCTAGAGATCCAGATCTTTCTCCCTCCTTTCTGCACAGCAGTTCTCTCACTGCTCTCTTCCCACATTCACTTCCAGCATCCCCTCTGCAGCTTCTAACTCATCAGGGTTGGGAGGGACTTCTGGATTCCTGGAGCTGAGTGTTTGCAGCAACCACATGTCTCCATCACATGGGGCTGGGACCTTCAGAGGCAGATCCCAGCAGGGGGATCCTGGGACAAAGGAGGAAAGCCTGGGGGCCTGCCACATTCAAAAGAGCAGAGACCCAGTGTTTCCGCCTCAGCCCCACACTGACACAGAGAGTTTTTTGTTTGTTTTACTTGTCATTGATGTATAACATACATACAGAGAAATGCACCTGCCATGAGCGTGAAGCACAGTGAATTCTCCTAGATGAATATTGCCGTGTAACCAGCTCCCAGACCAAGAAGTAGAGCTTGCCAACACCCCCCCCCAGCCACTCTCCCCAAACTGTAAGGTGACTGCTCACTGTGTAAATTTGTTTTAATGGGTTTTGTACTTTAATGGAATCCTATAGCCTATAATCCTTTGTGTCTGGCATCTTTTGTTCAACATTTGTGAAATGCACCCACATTTTTGGGTTGTAGTTGTAGATATTTCACCCCCTTTATAGTTTTTACTCTGTGAATATGCCACAGTTTCTTTTCTAGTCTTTTGTTGGTAGGTGTTTCCAGTTGACAGCCACAAAGCAGCATTTGTTTTTGAACCAGATATTTGTAGAGTCAGTTACCACCCTGAAAGAGAGGCTGGACACAAAAGGGAGCCATTCATTCATTCAGCAGACATCTGTGGAATACCTCCAGTGTGTCAGGCATGTAGATAAACCCTGGAACAGGACAGGGGGCAAAGAAGACATGTCCCAGCCTTCGTGGAGCTTACTGTCTGTAAGGGAGATGGGGTGCAGACAGACAGTTAGGATACAGCCAGATCTCCATCAAGGGTGGAGAGAAGCTCAGGGAAGTGTGGGCTTGAAGCTTCAGAAAAGGAGGCTACAGTGTGTGCAGGTAGAAGGAACAGCTTGTGCAAATGACACATTTGCAAAACTTGAATGTTTCTGTTCCTGGAGTGGGCAGGGGGTGAGACCGGCTGCAGAAGCAGGCAGGGGCTGGATCTTGAAAGGCCCAAAGAGCCATTTTAAGGAGTTGGGGCTTTTCTTGAGGACAAAGGCTCCCCCTAACTAGAGGAGTGGCATGAACTGCCTTGCCTTTTAGAAGCGCCTTTTGGCTGGAGTGTGGATGTTGGCAGGGAGCACCCTGGAGGCAGGGTTCAGGCAGGGTGGTGCTTGGCCAGGGCAGAGCTGGGGAGCCTGAGCACCCCTTGATTCTGCCTGCAGATGCGGACCTCAGAGCGCTTCCTACTGGGGGATTTGTTTGCCATTAACTATGTCAAAGGGCCCTTCCCAGGATACGTTGCTTGGGGAATCCTACTTGTAAACCTCCATTACCTTGGCTTGAATCCAGTCTATTTAAATCCAGAGCCTATGATCTGAAATGCTGCACTACATGGCTTCTGTCTTCTTAAGTCGTCATTTTCCTGAGTTCTATCTGAAATGCAAGAGGAGGCGAGCGCAGGTGGGGTGGGGTGGGAGACCCTCTTACCACGTTCAGCATGCTCTGCTCTCACCAGCCCATTTCCTGGTGAAGAACAAACTTCTTCACAAAGCAATTGCCCATAGAGTTGAAATTTCCTATGTTCACAGCCTTATTATTTCCAGAGATTCATTTTTATCCTTTCACCTCTGATTTAATTTTTCTGTCTAGCGACTCTACAGCAAGCTCCCATTAGCACCGAAAGCTGTCTACCCACCCGGTTGGGCTTGACTCAGGCACCAGATGTGCCCTAGTTTATCCACGTGGTTCCAGGCGCTCACGTGTTCCTCCAGGTCCCATGCGCAGGCCTCTGGGATGCCGGTGATGGTATCCTGATTTCCCCTCCGGGAGCTCCACCGCCACCAGCACCCCCTTGCCGACTCTGCGCACTCTGTCTGCTATAATTAAACAAACAGGGTTATTTGTGACATCCCGGTTTACACATCAACAAGTTATTTTCTCTGATTTTGCTATGGATGGATTTGCTCTGCTTACATTAAACAAAAACAGCTCACCAAAAATGCAGAACAAGCAAGGCAGAGGAAACGTGGCCCGGCAGCTGCCTCCTTCTGCACGAGGCAAGATCAAGTCTTCCCTTTCCTGGACTCCGTGCCTCGGAGAAGCCGAGCTAGGTGACTCAGAGGCGGCCACGGCCAGAGACCTCAGACCCAGAAACGGTCTCTGAAGGTCAGAACCTTCAATGGGAAGAGAGGGCTCAAGAAACACAGGAAGGTCAAAGGGGAGTTTATTGTGGAACATTCCTGCCCACACAGCATGGGAAGGTAGTGGAAGTATAAAAGTAGGGTTCCCCAAGCAAATGTCTCCTGCAAAGGGCCCTTTGTCTGGTTAACGTAAATGAATCCCCCGGTAGGCAGCGTCGTGAGGTCCATGTGTGCAGGAAGAATCCTGGCTCAGGCTCCCCAGCTCTGCCTGGGTTAAGCACGGCCCCCGTCTGAATCCTGCCTCCAGGGTTCCTGAAGGCGGCACCCACACCCCAGCCTGAGGGGCTTCCAAAAGGCAAAGTGGTTCATGCCACTCCTCTAGTTAGGGGGAGCCTTTGTCCTCAAGAAACGCCCCCGAATGGGCCTGGCGCGGTGCCTCACTCCTGCAATCCTGGCACTCTGGGAGGCCTAGGCAGGTGGATAGCCTGAACTCACCAGTTCGAGACCAGTCTGAGCAAGGGGGAAACCCCAGTCTTTAAAAAACTAGCTAGGGTTGTGGTGGGTGCCTGGAGTCCCAGCTACCAGGGAAGCTGAGGCAAGAGGATCGCTTGAGCCCATAAAGTTTGAGGTTGCTATGAGCTATGACGCCACGGCACTCTACTGAGGCCACAAAGTGAGACTCTGTCTCAAAAAAAGAAAAGAAAAGAAAAGAGGGGAGAGAAAGGGAGGGGAGAGAAGAAAAAAGAAAAGAGCCCCAGTTCCCTAAAATGGCTTTCTGGGTCCTTCAAGATCCAGCCCCTGCCAACCGCTGCAGCTGGCCTCACCCACTGCCCACCACTTTTTTTTCTTTTTGGCCTGGGCTGGGTTTGAACCCACCACCCTCGGCTTATGGGGCTAGTGCCCTACTCCTTGAGCCACAGGCACCGCCCCCACCACTTTCTCTAGGGTGCAAGTCTCCCTTCTTCCAGGGATCCAGTTATAGCTGAAGTCATTAACCCTTGGGATTTTCGGTTATGGGCACCAATAACCCACTTTTAAAATTTAAGCTTATATAAATTTAGCTTCATTTTTCATTTTGTCAACATGAATTCTGTCTAATATAGTTGGCAACACCAGAATTTTTTTTTTACACTTTATGAAATATACATACGAGTGTCAGAGAATGAGTGTTTCATGACCAAGAGGGTTAAGAGAAGGCTGTTCCTGGGCACATTTGCCTGGTATTTCCACTGAAATGATCTGGCTCCTTCCTGTACTATCTATCCCTCCTTCCCTCTTCCCCCAGCCCTTTTTTTAACTTAAGAAAAGTTTCGGGGGTTTCTTCCTCATCAAGAGGCTTCCTTGAAAGACATTTTCAGAATCAAAAATGACCTCTTCTGGGTAATCAGAAACAGGTACAACAGGCTTCCCTCCACTGGGTCCCAGCTTGTGCTGTATGATAACTTCCCCCAAAGAGAAAAATCAATGTGTTGATGGGCAGATTTACTCACTCTGGGCAGTGGTTCTCAACGCCTGTTCCCAGGGCTGCAGCAACAGCATCAACTGAGAACTTAGAAACACAGACTCACTGAGTCTCTATTTTTATTTTTACAAATCCATCTATTTTTGATGCTCACCGGAATTTGAGAACCCCTGGCACAGGGGGTTCCTTTTTCCTGGTTATTAGAGGCACAGCTGTGGTAACAGAATGTAACCCAAACTCTGTATAATAATTTAAAGAGGATTATTCTGAGCCAAGTATGAGGACAATGGGCCAGAGCCACACCCAAGAAGGCTTAAGCAAGTGGTTTCATGTGGTTGGGTTATAATTTGGTTTTGTACATTTCAGGGAGACAGGAATTACACATTAAGTCATAAGGTATACATTGGTTTGGCCTAAAAAGGTGAGATATTTCTAAAGGGGGGAGGAGCTTACAGGTTATAATGGTTTTAAAGATTCTTTGATTTGTTATTGGTTAAAGAAATGAAGTTTCATCTAAATGCTTGGAATTTTTTAAATTAAGACAAAGAATCTGAGAGTCAGAGACATGCCACTAGCCTTATCCTCAGACTCAGAAGATCTTTCTGATAAATTGAGAACCTGCCGGGGTGGTTCAAGCTTTGTCTTGCATAGCCTTAGGACTGGTAACGAGTTAGGATGGATTATCTCTAGGAAGGAAAGGGGGCATGATGAGGCCTGTCTGCCCTACCTTCTCCTGGCCAGCAATTCAGCTTTAGGGTATGTCTGGGGTCCCCTTGGCCAAGAGGGGGGCTTGGAGGTGAGCTTAAGATTAAATTGTTACAAGGCAGTTAAAATCAAATCCCAGTTACCTTTGCAGAGCCACTGTGAGCTTAAACATTTGCTTTTTCACTCTGAGGATAGATAGAAGGGATTGAACAAACCTGGTAGTGGGCTCTGGCTGCTTTCCATTGTGCAGGAACCAGACCACTGTGATCTAAAATAAAATCACAAGCCCCCAGCTGATTGAATGGACTCCCACTTGGCCAAAGTGACTCCAGAAATACCCTAAGGCTGAGTTGCTGGCCATGAGAAGAGAGGAGAACTGATATCTCTACAATGTTAAGTCCATAATGAGGGGACATAGAATATCTCTCCATTTATTTAGCGTTCCTTAGTAAATGTTTTATTAGAGTTTTCCTCATATAGACTTTGCATTTCTTATTTTGTTTGACTATTACTTGGTATTTTATAATAATATTTTTCATTATTGTTAATAGGGTGTGTTCTAGTAGATTTTCTAACTGGTTATGGCTAGAGTAAAGGAAAGCTAGCTATTGAATATTGTTCACCTGGTATCTTACTGTCTTACTGACTTCCATTATTGCTGGATTGTCTTGGAGTTTTTAGATTTCCCGATTTTGGGTGAATTGTCTTGGATTTTTAGGTAGACTATCACATCCATATTGTTTATATTTGAAGACAAGATCTGGCTTTATTAACCAAGTGTACTTTTCTCTTTTTTTTCTCTTTCTATTCTTTAACTTCTTATGTTTATTCAATCCTTGCTTAGACTGTCTTTAGGTTTACTCTGTTGTTCTTGTTTCTGGCTTTGGTGTCAAATGACTTATTAATTTCTTTCCAATCTTACTTTTCTGACAAATGAGTTGGAAGCTATGACTTTTCTTTTGAGTACTGCTTTGACTACACACCATAGGTTTTGTTATGTAGTGTTCTCATTTTTAATCATTTCGTTTATTCAACTTTTTTTTACCCCTGAGAGATATTTAGAAGAGTGTTTTTAATTTTCTAAGTGGTTAGATTTCTTAGGTTGCCTTTTTATTAATTCCATTTATAACCAAAGAATGTACAGGCAGTCCCTGGGTTATGAACAAGGTGTGTTCTTAAGTTGAATTTGTATGTAAGTTGGAATAGGTACATTTATCTAATACCGGTACTAGCCTCTGCCCCTAAGTGGGAGTCATATGTCAATTGGATATTTGTAACTTGGGGACTGCTTGTAGCTTTGTAAATTCTTTTATCCTTGCTTGTTTGTTTTTTAAAAATGCTTGATATGTTTTAAATATTATGCTTTATATATTATTAAGTTGCAAAAAGGCTTAAGGTTTTTACAACGAATGTTTTGTATCTTTTATTAATATAGCCTTTTTCTGATTAATTAGTATCTGATAAAACACTGTCACATCTATTTTCTTTTTGTTAGCATTCATATATATAGATATAGATATTTTTTCCCATCAGTAACTTGAACCTTTCTTATTTTTTTAAGGTAAGATTCTTATAAATAGCATATAACCTAATTCTTTTTAGTATCTCTCTCTTAATATTTGTGGCTACCTTTACTGATATATTTGGTCATAATCCTGCCAAATTTCATCATTAGCTGGATTGACGCTTTTCTTTTTTCCTTTCTTTTTTTAGTGGTTTGAAAAATATACATTCTGTTTTTATTCTTTCTTCAAGCATGTTTTTAAACATTGTATTCAACATATTTATAGGTATACATTACTATCAATGTTGAGAATTAAGTATCTATTACCATCTTGAGACTTTATCACGTCTTTCTTCCCTCCCATGCACCAACTCTTTCAACCTACTCTCAAGTTTTGTTGAAATCTTCTGGAATTTAACAGATGGAATTCTTTCTTAACAGTTTCTTAAGCTTCATAACCATGTTTTCAGTGGTCATTTGGAATCAAGCTCTCTATTAATAGCTTCTTTGCCCACCATTGTTGTTTGTATTCTCGTTTCCTCTTTCTTCAATTCACTTTTCTTGTTATTGGAGTATATCCTCTAGAGTCTTTCAAAAAGGGTTCATGGAGAGAAATTTTCTGAGCTATTGTCCCTCTAACTATAATTTCAATTTTTCACTTAAATCACTTCTATTTTTTGCCTGAACTCAGAATTCTAGATTCAAATTTATTTTTTCTGCAGAACTTTATGGTACCCTGTTTTATAGAATTTTGTACTTACTGCATTTGAAAAGTTTTGTGTTCATTTGTTTCTTCTTCCCTTGAAGTTAAACTAAGGTTATTTTTTCCTCTCTGAAATTATTTTTCTTTTTTTTTATTCTTTATTTCTTTACTTTATCAGTATGTCTGGTGCTGAATCCTCCTCACCTCCCTCCTGCATTTGCTTGTTCCTTGGGGGGCCCTTTTGTATGAAGAGTTGAGAATTTGTTTTAGCTTTAAAAGTTTTTTGTGTCATTCATGTCATTATTTTCTCTACCCATTCACCTTCTGTGCATAATTTGAGGTGGAGATTGGAACTCCTTGTTCTGTCTTTTCGTATTCTCTTTTTCTTTTTTTTTTTTTTGTTTTTGGCCGAGTTTGGGTTTGAACCCGCCACCTCTGGCATATGGGACCGGCGCCTTACTCCTTGAGCCACAGGCGCCGCCCTGTATTCTCTTTTTCAACTTTTGGAGGTTTGCACTGTGTTCTGGGTAGATCATTTGCTTCAGTATTCCAGTTTGTTAATGCACTCTTCAGTTATATATGTTTTATTCATCAAAGTTGACCATAGGGGTATTTTTTTAATTTGAAAAAGTTATAAACCATAGAAAATTGTGAAGGATAACATAAACACCCATTTACTGATTATTCAGAAATAACAAACATTAACATTTTATCTAATTTCTTTTCTTCTGAATAAAATAAATAAAACATTACTGATAAAATTGTAGTCTCTTTTGTCCCCTCTTTACTATTTATCCATTGTCCCCAAAGGAATTACTATCATAAATGTTATGTATGTGTTTCCATTTATTTTGGCTACAGCGTAAATACATATTTATATTCCATTACTCTTCAGTTTTTCAGAGTTTTTTTAAAAAAACATTTTAAGGTAAATTATATCACATTGGATGTATCTTTCTGAAGCTAACTTTTTTCACTCTCCATAGGGAGATTTAACTTAGGTTGTACTGTATCTAGTTCATTCATTTTAACTATCACGTAATAGGCCATTATAGGACTATGTGCATTGCATTTATCTAACCCACTAATAGCAGACGTTGAAGTTGTTTCTAAGTCTCTTGTCATTAGAAGTGGCATAGTAGAGAATTCAGTGTGCATGCCTGCTTGTGTGAGCATTTCTCTAAGGCTTATGCCTGGGGAAGGAAATGTTGACTCAAATAAAGTGTAATTTTTTAATTAAAAAAAATTCTTTTGAGACAGAGTCTCTGTACAGTGCTGTGACATCACAGCTCACAGCAACCTCAAACTCTTGGGCTCAAGCTACTCTCTTGCCTCAGCCTCTCAAGTAGCTGGGACTACAGGAACCCCCCACAATGCCCGGCTGGTCTTGCACTCCTGGTCTCAAGTGATCTTCTTGCCTCAGCCTTCCAAAGGAATTACAGGTGTGAGCCATCAAACCTGGCCTGGTGCTCTTTTAAATATTTGAGTTCTGGTGGTGCCTGTGGCTCAAGGAGTAGGGCGCCGGTCCCATATGCTGGAGGTGGCGGGTTCAAACCTAGCCCCGGCCAAAAACAAACAAACAAACAAACAAAATAAATAAATAAATATTTGAGTTCTAACCAGTAGAGGTATCTATAATGCAAATAATTTTTCTTAATTCACCTATCACATTATATCTAAGGTAAATTATGAAAATGTTTATGGACGAGATGCTTACTAAATGTCTAATCACGGAGTCCAGTTAAACATATTAGGTAACATTCATCTGATACTGACTAGTCTGTGTGCTATGGCATAAAGGAGATAGGAAAAGGAGAGGCATTTCAAAAAAAGAGATTGTTTATTCTATCAGAACCCTAGATTAGTGCCATTATGGGGGCTGACATAATCCCCCAACATTCATACACTGAAGTCCTAACTCCCATACCTCAGAATGTGACTGTGTTTGGAGGGGGCGTCTTTAAGTTAAAATGGGGCCATTAGGGTGGACCCTAACCCAATATGACTGGTCTCCCTATGAGAAGAGGAGACGAGGACACAGGCACACACAGAGGCAGACCATGTGCAGACACAGGCAGAAGGTGCCATCTGCAAGCCACGGAGAGAGGCCTCCAAAGACATTACCCCACCAACACCTTGATGTCAGGCTAGCCTCCAGAATCATGAGAAAATAATTTCTGATGTGAAAGCCACCCAGTCCGTGGTGTTTGTTCTGCAGTCCTTGCCATTCAATACAAGCATCAAGATTAGAAACAGCAGGGAGAGGAGGAAGAGCTGGGGCCTGGAGAACCAGACTCATGGGGCTCTCTGACAAAGGGAGACCCTCAGAGGAGCCTCATGGCAGGAAGAGACAGGCAAGGTCCCTGGCGTCCTCAGCCACCACCAGTGGACAGGAGGTCTCTTGCTTGCAACACAAGCCCCATGCATAGGTCTCTCCCTTGCCCCACACGAACAGCAGAGCCAGGTGTCTTTACCCAGCACCTGCATGTCTGGCCAAATGCACAGGGAATTCCATGTGGCTAAGGAGTCCCAGCCAGAGCAATCTGGGCAAGTAGGATGAGAATCACCAAAACTTTTAGAAAAACTAACAGAACAAAAATGAAGCATCAACTCCACTTCCAGAAAAATTTACATTTGAAGAAGCAGAATTTATATAATGGGGAAGGGGCTAGATGTGGGGGTGGGGATACCTTATATTATAATAAATATAATTATTATCATCAGAGATATTTGAAACAGCAGCATATTGGAATATATAGATGGGATGGATAGATAGATGGATAGGTGGGTTCATGGATGGAGAGATATATGGCTAGATAGAGAAAAACTTCTATAAAAGTGAAATCAGAATTTGTGAAAATTAAAATTGCCCAGCTATTTTTTTGTTGTAATTGTCATTGTTGTTTAGCAATCCTGGGCAGCATAGTGAGACCCCATCTCTAAAAGAAATAAAAAATTAGCCAGGCATGATGGCTCACACCTACAGTCCCAGCTACTTGGGAGGCTGAGACAGAAGGATCACTTGAGCCCAGGAGCTGGAGGCTGCAGTGAGCTATGATGACATCACTGCACTCTAGTCCATGAAACAGAATAAGACCCTGTCTCCAAGAAAAAAAAAAAAAGAATTAGTACCCAGTATATAGTGGAAAAAACAGATGAACAGAGAAGTGATAGCTGGAGTGCTAGTAACTTCTTGATCTGGGCACTGGTGAAGTGGCTATGTCCAGTGGGTAAGAATGCATTGATCTATATTATGCTTATGATATGTGTATATTTCTATATGGATATTATACTTCAATAAAAATTAAGAGAACCTGTTGAGCTGGCAATATAGAAGCACAGTGCCTCTGAGTATTGGTTACTCGGTCAGACTGCATTTTTTGAAGACAGTTATGAATTATGTGCTACGTGGTAATTTATTTCAATGGTCTGGTGGTTTTCAATTCTGGCCACACATTAGAATTGTCTGGAGATGTGTTTTAAAAAATACTGCTGTCCAGCCCTGCTCCAGATCAGCTGAGTCAGACTCTCCTGGGATAGGGCCCACCACCAGGATTTCTTCTACAAAGCTCCCAGTGATTCTAACCTGAGCCACTGAGAGCACCATCAACCTAGAAATGGAATTATTTGAATTTCCTCTGCTGTGTTCAGATTTGACCTCTGATTTTCGGGTTTTTTTTCTCTGTTTACATCAACTGATTTATTTTGTGATAATATTAATAAAAAATGCACATATAGGGAAGATACATTATATTATATTTATATGCTTTATCTTCAAAATTCCTACAGGAAAATAATATAATTTTTTACTACAAATACAAAACTTTTTAGTATCTACCCACCTCCTTTTTAAAATATAAATCATTGAAACAACCCCTTTAATAAGGCAATTTTTGTAAATTCAGGAATGTGATTGTTGTGTTGTAACAGGACAAGGAGAATATCTCCTTAGGATGCATTCTTAAGTATAAGCTTGTTGGTTCAAATGGATATTTTATCTTACAGCTTCTGGTGTTGCTAAACTGCCCACTGGGACTCCCACTGATAACCTAAGGGTAAGGGTGTTTCCCCCCTTCACCTCCTCTTTTTTTAAAGGAAAAATATGTTCATTAAAACAATCCCAATTCTACATAAAATATTAAGAAGATAATTAAACCCCCCTGAAATTCTGCCATCTAGATAATCATTCCTAACATGTTGGTGACCCACAATCTTGGGTTAGAGACAGATTTATAGGATATAAATGCAGGTGGTGGGTCGGACTCCTAGCTCCCCTCCTTCTGAGCCACTGTGGTCAGTACAGTGACTTGAGCATGGTGCCAAGATTACTGTTATGATTAAAGACTAGGAATATGAGCATTTCGGAAGATATTTACATATACACACAATTAATATGCATACACACAATTTTTTTTTTTGTAATAGATTAAACAAAGTGATCTTTGAAAATAAATTCAACTGGGTTTTACATCAAATGGATTAGGAGACAAGCAGCCCCCGCCTGTTTCTCTTTCCCCGCCTGTCCCTTCATCACCTCCAATCTGTGTTCACCTCTCACCAGAAACAGAGAGGAAAGCAATCGACCTTTCATGGGACCCTGAGGCAGTGGATCTTCAAGACACAGGAAGAGACTAAAGGATTGGGAATGTCTCAGGGAATGTTTTCTGCAGGTTACTCGCACTGAACATAAACATGGAAAATCAAATTCATTATCTCCCCCCCACCGCCCTCGCTTAGTGTAGGTGTTAGTCACGGATGTTTCTCAGGCTCCTAAATGGGAGCTTGTGGTCGCACCACCTTGTTTCCCCCCTAAGCAGAATCTGGCCACCTAGCCCCAGATGACCCTGCTTCAGAGATTCCTTTCCTACCTGGCTGCTCCCCTCCAGGCCATAGTCTGTCAGCTGAGGCTCACCCCCCTCTGACCATCCTGCTCCATGTGCCCCTAGAGCTAACTGCTACAACTGGTCTGGTCCTGCCCTAAAGCCTCCTCAGACTCCCCACAGGCCCCAAGATTGAGTTGAAGTCCCAGCTGATGGTCAAGGCCCTAGATAGTCTGGGGTCATTTCCTTTTCTTTCTTTCTTTCCTTGTTCTTTTTTTTTTTTTTTAGATAGGATCTCTGTCTATGGGACTGGAGTGCAGTGGTGTGATCATAGCTCACTTCTGCCTCCAACTCCTGGGCTCAAGTGATCCTCCTGCCTCAGCCTCCTGAGTAGCTAGGAGCTAGGAGTACAGGTGTCCACCCCCAGGCCCTGCTAATTTATTTTTTTAAGATAGGGATCTCACACTACCTAGGCTTGTCTTGAACTCCTGGCCCAAGTGATCCTCCCATCTCAGCCTTCCAGAGTGCTGGGATTACAGGCGTCAACCACTGTGCCCAGCTCCTTCCCTCCATTATTGTTCCATTATACTGACTTGCCATCTCCACAGAACTGCACCCACATCAGATTCTAGGGACAACTCTTGTCCTGTGTGTCAGGCCAGTGGTCTCTTTGAGATGGTTCTTCAAGTCTCTCAGCTCAGCAATGAAGGGTGAAGGTCTCCACTTCCTTCCTGCTGTCTCTCCCAGTCTCCAGGAGCGGTTCTCTTGGGGCCCGCATTTGGCAAGGGATGCAAGTTTGCCTCAGTAATCCAAAGTGCTGGCTGGGCACAGTGGCTCATGCCTCTAATCCCAGTGCTTTGGGAGGCCAAGGTGGGAGGATTTCTTGAGGACAGAAATTTGAGATCAGCCAGGACAACATAGAAAGACTCTGTTTCTAAAAATAAAAATATGAAAAAATTATCCGGATGTGATGGCTCACACTTATAATCCCAGCTACTTGGGGGCCTGAGGCAAGGAGGGATCACTTGAATCCAGGGGTTCCAGCCTGGGTGACAGAGTGAGACCCTATCTCCATTTTAAAAACATTAATTTATGTTAAATTAAATTAGAAAAGGATTGTCTCTTTAAAAAAAGAAATCCAAAGTGCTCTTTTCTCCTACGAACTCCCTGTGATCCTTTTCTATTGCTGCTGTAACAGAGACACAAACTTGGCTGCTTAATTTAAACAGCCCACATTTATTACTTTACATTTCTGCAGAGCAGAAATTTAAAAAGATCTCACCAGGCTCAAATCAAAATATCAGCAGGGCTGTATTCCTCTCTGGAAGTTCTAGGGGAGAATCCATCTCCTTGCCCTTTCCTGCTCTGGAAGCTGCCCACACGCCTTGGCTGTGCCTCCCCACCAGGTCTGTCTGTGGAACCTGCAATCTTGCATCTCCCTGGCCATTTCCCCTGGTCACATTTCCCTCTATGACAACAGCCAGGAATGGTTCTCCGGTTTTAAGGACTTGTGTGATTAGATTGAGTCCACTTGAATAATCCAGGATAATCTCCCTGTCTTAAACTCCTTAACTTTAATCACATCCGCAAAGTCCCTTTTGCTATATAAGGAGACATAGTCACAGGTTTCAGGGATTAAGACATGGACATCTTTGCAGGGAGGGAAGGCATGATTCTATCATAACCCATTGCTTCCAGGAAGCTTCCTTCAGATTTCCAGCGTTACGTAGGCTGGAGGAGGGCAACGGGGTGAACAGTGGTACGACAGGCTCTGCCATGTTTCAGCAAAGCCTTCAGGGGCTTGTCTGAAGTTCTCTTTAGAATATGGGGTATGCATTACCTGTTGCCTTCAGCATGAAGGCTTTTAAACCAGAATGCCAACCACCCAGAAGTCATATTCCACACACCAGCTGTGTGTATGTTCCTCTCCTGCAGATCCCTAAGGCAAGATCTGTTTCTTATGGTACCTAGAGTCAGTGAGCCTTC
This sequence comes from Nycticebus coucang, assembly GCF_027406575.1. Classification (NCBI taxonomy): domain Eukaryota; kingdom Metazoa; phylum Chordata; class Mammalia; order Primates; family Lorisidae; genus Nycticebus; species Nycticebus coucang. The sequence goes on from NC_069788.1 coordinate 95,193,287, forward strand.
TGGAAGTTTGCTGCTTGTAGAATAGAAGAGAAAAAATCAGTTGTATAATTTATTACTTAAAGGAATTAGGGATATGTGACAAGTGTCAAAACTGTTGAATACAGTGGCTTAATCGGTGGCCTATAGACAAAAAAGATAGGTGGCCTATAGACAAATACTAGGCCACATTAACTTGCCAAGAAGGGAAAAGGACCTGTGACCCTCCTAGATTGATGGTGTTATCTTTGTTATTTCAATTAAAGCGTCATATGTGGGAGGGCATTCCTAATGGAATTCCAGTCACCCTATTCTTTGCTCCATGGTCCAACTCAGTTTGCTGGGGACACAGTCTCCTGCTTCTGGTGCTGCTTTAGAGCTACAGCATTAAATTAATTCTAATTCTCCTCTTAAACTACAGCAAAGTTTAGTGAAGGAACAATAAATAGGCCTAATAAAAGAGGTGGAATAAAGTTGGTTGGTTGAATGTTTTGTTGGATTTTTTTGTTTTATCTCCAGCATCTTGTAACTGGGCCTCTGGGCCACGTTTCAATTCCCTTTTAAATGCCAATACACAGATAATGAGCAACTGTTCATATCTGAGAGTTTCAGATAGACACAGGCCCTTGAAGTTCAGATGGGGAAAGTGAAATGGAAAAAGTACCCCTAAGCCTGCAAGTTGGCCTTTGGGCCGTCTGTCCCAAGGATGCAGAGCTGAGTGTGAAAAATGTTAATCCCTGGAGGGCCTGGAGCAGCAGAAGTAAGATTTCCAGGGCCCTGGTCCCCGAAATGCTGTTAGGATGCTGCACCCAGCGATTTGAAGGTAATAAAACTGATTCAATTCCACAAGTGGAGACAGGGAGAGTCAGTAAAGGGAGGTAATCAAGAGCTTGTGCTTGGAGGCAGGACAGATGTGGGCGGGATCCCAGGCTCTCAGTGGCTCCTTCACTCTAAGACCCAGAGAGAGTTACTCTTCCCACTTCAGCATCTGTGGTGAGGTGGACAGTGTCCCATCAGAATCCACATCCACCCAGAACCTCAGGATGTGACCCTATTTGGAAACAGGAACTTTGCAGATGTGATTAGTTAAAATGAGATCATATTGAACTAGGGTGGACCCTAAATCCAATGACTAGAAGAAGAGAAAAAAAGAGGGCAACTCAGATAGAGTCACAGACACTCACTGGGAAAAAGGCCATCAGAATCAGAGAGTGATGCAGCTACAAGCCAAGGAACGCCAAGGACTGGTGACAGCCCCCAGAAGCTGGAAGAGGCGAGGTTCCACTCGCCTTTGTCTCTTCCAGACAAACCTGGTGGGGAGGTGTGTGGGCAGCTTCTAGAGCAGGAAAGGGCAAGGAAGTGGATTCTCCCCTTGACTCTCCCTTAGAGCCTCTACAGGGAATGTGGCCTTCCTGACACCTTGACTTTAGACTTCCAGCCGTCAAAACTGTGAGACAATATATGTTCCCATTATTTTAATCAACCTCATGTGTGGAAATTTGCTCCAGCAGCCCTGGGAAACTAATACAGAATGTTCAGTTATAAATTGAGGAAGAGAAGCTGACACCATGTGCCTTCCCGGGACCCTGCAGGTGGCTCAGAGCTCACAGAGCTTGTGGCACTGACTGGCAGACGTGGGCTCATGGTGCAGACACCGCACACAGTGGCACTCAGTAAACAGTAACCCAGAAGCCCGCAGCCACAGCGTGGCATGGTTAGCTGCCTGGCCTGGGCCTGGCTGCAGGGGCCAGCCGGCTTACATTCTGTGGGAGACTCTGACAATAAACACATAAATTACATAAATATAATTTGGGACAGGTAGTGATTAGTGCTGAAAAGGAAAATTAGACAAAGTAAGGAGATAGAGACGAACAGAGAGCAGGGTCCAAGCTGTATTTAAATAGGATAGTCAGAAAACAGGCCTGAGAAGGTGCCAAGTCGGTGGTACATGGGGAGACCTCCACCAGTGTGAGCTGGTATTATGCACGCCATGACTTTGATCACGATTAGGAAACAGGCAAGTATGATGTAGGAAGTGTGGTTCAAGTCCAGCTTTTGGGAAAGAACAATGGCAGGGCCTTTCCTGAGTCTCCTTGAAAATGAAGACAGTTTGCCTGGGCCTCAGAGGTTTCCCAGGATGTGGGACTTTCAGTGCCATAAGGGGATAGCCCAGGCTCCACAGCCACAGGAGGCCACCCTGGCACTATTGTCTCATGAAGCACTGAGGGGGATAGACAAGATGGCCCCTGAGGGTAATCACAGCCTGCGCTGCCTAGGTGCATAACAGCACCTGCTCCTCACGTCCGGGGCGTAGGCCTTAGCAGGGGAAGTGAGGGGAGTTTGCCACCACATGCCTGTCTGTTCTGTTTGGGGGCCAATAGAAGCTGCTGTAGAGATCAGAAAGGGCCTCTGCGTTGTTTTATGAAACAGCTCCTTGGAAGGAATCTGGAGAAGGAAAACCAGATCCCTTTGGCACCTTTTACCCCTAGAGAGGATGGCCAGATGGCTGATTCTGGGAAAGTGATCAAACTTCTCTGAGCCTCAGGTTACTTCTCTGCAAAAAGAGATAATGACACTTACCTCTTAAGCAATCTCTCTTTGGTAGGGGGCTTGAATAAAATAAATCATTTACTTAACAAATATTTATCAAACAGCCATAAAGTGCCAGATGTTCATTATACTAGCTGGATACATGGGTTAAACAAAATATACTTATCATGTCCTCCAGCACAATAGTCTAGTGGGGAGAGCAGATTCAAACAAGTAAATTATGAACCGGAGTTAATGCAACAAAGAAAAAAATGGGGAGAAAGCAGGGACTGCCTATTTTGAACTGAGTTCAGGAAAAGCCTCTCCAAGAACTCAAAGGTGAGAAAGAGCCAGCTGTTGCTATTTTTAGTGGGAACCCATTATATGTGCAGATTAATGGAAGGACAAGGACTTCTTTATAATATTGGTTTTTCCTACCCCAGAATAAGGCAAGCTTTTCCATTAATTCAGATTTCCTTTATGCTAACGGGGTTCTGTTCGTCATGTTTTTTGTTTTTAGCAATTCACTAGTTCATTCATGTAAAAAAAAAAAAAAGAAGAAGAAGAATCAAATACTCCCACCACCCGTGGACGCCCCCTGCAGGCCTCCCCTAAATATCGCAAGACCTTGCTTTCTCTATCCTGGACGATTAATTCCAATGTCTACTCTGAATAATGTTTACTTTTTATTTTTTTTATTTTATTTTGAGACAGAGTCTCACTATGTCACCGTCGGTAGAATGCCGTGTCATCACAGCTCACAGCAACCTCAAACTCTTGGGCTTAAGCAATTCTCTTGCCTCAGCCTCCCAAGTACCCTGTTTCCCGGAAAATAAGACATCCTCTGAAAATAAGACCTACTTACAGGAAAGATAAGACGTCCCCTGAAAATAAGACCTAGCGCATCTTTGGGAGCACACTGTCTTATTTTCGGGGAAACAGGGTAGCTGGAACTACAAGCACCTGCCACAACGCCCGGCTATTTTTTGTTGCAGTTGTCATTGTTTGACAGGCTCCAACCCGCCAGCCCTGGTGTATGTAGCTGGTGCCCTAGCCGCTGAACTGCAGGCACGGAGCCACTTTTGCTTTTTTTTCTTTTTAAAACTTCTTTTAAGAGCAATTTTAGGTTGGCAGCAAAATTAAGAGGAAGGTATAGAGTCTCTCTTATACCCCCCGCCCCCACAAATGCTTAGTCTGCTCACCCATTGTCAACATTCCCCACCAGAGTGGTGTATTTTTAATAGCTGATGAACCTACATTGACACATCATTGTCACCCAAAGTCTTTAGATGACATTAGGGTTCGCTTTTGGTGCATACATTTTACGGGTTTGAGCAAATATATAAATGACATGTATCCATTATTACAGATTATTTATTTGTTTGTTTGTTTATTTCTTTGAGACAGTGTCTCATTCTGTTGCCCTGGGTACAGTGCCGTGGTGTCATAGCTCATAGCAACCTCAAACTCTTGGGCTCAGGCAATCCTCTTGCCTCAGTCTCCCAAGTAGCTGGAACTACTGGCATGCACCAGCAGGCTTAATGTAATTTCCCTTGATTTAAAAATCCTCTGGGCTCCTCCTAGTCATCCCCCCGCCCCCCACCCCCCGCCTCTGGCCATAATTGATCTTTTTACTGTCTTCATGGTTTTGCCTTTTCCAAAATGTTATATAGTTGGAATAAGACAATGTGAAGCCTTTTCAGATTGGCATCTTTCACTGAGTAATACACAGTCAAGTTTCCTTCAGATGACAGCTCATTTCTTTTTACATTGTCTAGATGTTCTACAGTTTATCCAGTCACCAATAAAAGGAATGTTGGTTGCTCCCAAGGTTTGGTGATTATAAACAAAGCTGCTATAAACATCTACGTGAAGGTTTTTTGACATACATTTTGAACTCTTTCAGGTAAATATTACGGCAGTGTTTTTGAACCTTTTTTTTTTTTTTTTAATCTCACAGCACACTGGAGCCTATAGCTAAACTTCTGTGACACAAATTATGTCGATCAAAAAAAGTTAAAAAAGGGCGGCGCCTGTGGCTCAGTTGGTAAGGTGCCGGCCCCATGTACCGAGGGTGGCGGGTTCAAGCCCGGCCCCGGCCAAACTGCAACCAAAAAATAGCCGGGCGTTGTGGCGGGCGCCTGTAGTCCCAGCTACTTGGGAGGCTGAGGCAAGAGAATCGCTTAAGCCCAGGAGTTGGAGGTTGCTGTGAGCCGTGTGAGGCCACGGCACTCTACCCGAGGGCCATAAAGTGGGACTCTGTCTCTACAAAAAAAAAAAAAAAAGTAAAAAAAAAGGATACACTTACTGTGCTTTGAATTTCTTTTGAAAATAATTTAATTAATTATCTTTAAATTTTTTGTAGCACACTGGTTGAAAATCACTGTATTAAGGAGTGTGATTGTTGGATCATGTGGTAAGAATATGTTTAGTTTTATAACTAACCACCAAACTGTTGTTTCAAAGTGGCTGCACCATTCCCACCAGCAATGAATGAGAGTCCCCTTTGTTCCACATCCTCATCTACCTTTCGTATTGTCAGTGTTCTGGATTTCAGCCATGGTAATAGGTGTGTAGTGAAATTTCATATTCTTTTAAGTTGCATCTTCCCATAGCACAGGCTGTGGAGTATCTTTTTATGTGCTTATTTACCATCTATGTATTTTCTTTGGTCAGGTGTCTGTTGAGATCTTCAGTCCATGATGTAATTGGATTGTTTTCTTCTTCTTTTTTGTTTGTTTTTTTATAAAAAAAAAAAATTTATCTTTATTTTTGCTTATCAGTGTAATATGTTGATTTTTTAAAATTAAATCATAGCTGTGTACATTACTGCGATCATGGGGCACCATACACTGGTTTTATAAACAGTTTGACACATTTTCATCACACTGGTTAACATAGCCTTCCTGGCATTTTCTTAGTTATTGCGTTAAGACATTTATATTCTACACTTACTAAGTTTCACATGTACCCTTATAAGATGCACCACAGGTGTAATCCCACCAATCACCCTCCCTCGGCCCATCCTCACCTCTTCCCTCTCCTCCCCCCCTTCCCTCTCCCCCTTCCCCATATTCTTAGGTTATAACTGGGTTATAGCTTTCATATGAAAGCCAAAAATTAGTTTCATAGTAGGGCTGAGTACATTGGATACTTTTTCTTCCATTCTTGAGGTACTTTACTAAGAAGAATATGTTCCAGCTCCATCCATGTAAACATGAAAGAGGTAAAGTCTCCATCTTTCTTTAAGGCTGCATAATATTCCATGTTGTACATATACCACAATTTATTAATCCATTTGTGGATCGATGGGCACTTGGGCTTTTTCCATGACTTAGCAATTATGAATAGGGCTGCAGTAAACATTCTGGTACAAATCTCTTTGTTATAATGTGATTTTTGGTCTTCTGGGTATATACCTAGTAGAGGAATTATAGGATTGAATGGCAGATCTATTTTTAGGTCTCTAAGTGTTCTCCAAACATATTTCCAAAAGAAATGTATTAACTTACATTCCCACCAGCAGTGTAGAAGTGTTCCCTTTTCTCCACAACCATGCCAACATCTCTGGTCTTGGAATTTTGTGATATGGGCTAATCTTACTGGAGTTAGATGATATCTCAAAGTCGTTTTGATTTGTGTTTCTCTGATGATTAAAGATGATGAGCGTTTTTCATATGTCTGTAGGCTGTGCACCTGTCTTCTTCAGGGAAGTTTCTCTTCAAATCCCTTGCCCAGCCTGTGATGGGATCACTTGTTCTTTTCTTCATTATACGTTTGAGTTCTCTGTGGATTCTGGTTATTAAACCTTTGTCAGAGACATAACCTGCAAATATCTTCTCCCATTCTGAGGGCTGTCTGCTTGCTTTATTTACTGTGTTCTTGGCTGTGCAGAAGCTTTTTAGTTTGATCAGGTACAGTAATGTATTTTTGAAGCTGCTTCAATTGCCCGGGGGGGTCCTCCTCATGAAATACTCACCCAGACCGATTTCTTCAAGGGTTTTCCCTGAACTCTCTTCTAGTATTTTTGTAGTTTCATGTCTTAAGTTTAAATCTTTAATCCAGTGAGAGTCTATCTTAGTTAATGGTGAAAGGCATGGGTCCAGTTTCAGTCTTCTACAGGTCACTAGCCAGTTCACCCAGCACCATTTGTTAAATAGGGAATCTTTTCACCACTGAATGTTTTTAATTGGCTTGTCAAAGATCAAATAACGTTAAGTAGCTAGACTCCCATCTCTTGGTTCTCTATTCTGTTCCAGACATCTACTTCTCTGTTTTTGTGCCAGTACCATGCTGTTCTGATCACTATAGATTTATAGTATAGTCTGAGGTCAGGTAGCGTGATTCCTCCTGCTTTGTTTTTATTTCTGAGTAATGTCTTGGCTATTCGAGTTTTTTTCTGATTCCATATAAAATGAAGTATTATTTTTTCAAGATCTTTAAAGTATGACAGTGGAGCTTTAATAGGGATTGCATTAAAATTGTATATTGCTTTGGGTAGTATGGACATTTTAACAATGTTGATTCTTCCCAGCCATGAGCATGGTATGTTTTTCCATTTGTTAACATCTTCAGCTATTTCTTTTCTTAGAGTTTCATTGTTCTGTTTATAGAGATCTTTCATGTTCTCTGTTAGATAAACTCCCAAATATTTCATCTTCTTTGGCACTACTCTGAATGGAATAGTGTCCTTAACTGTTTTTTCAGCTTGACTATTGTTGGTATATATAAAGGCTACCGATTTATGAATGTTGATTTTGTAACCTGAGATGCTGCTGTATTCCTTGATCATTTTTTTATTTATTATTTTTTTATTAAATCATATCTATGTACATTGATATGATCATGGGGCATCATACACTAGTTTCATAGACTGTTTGAACATTATTATCACAATGGTTAACATAGCCTTCCTGGCATTTTCTTAATTATTGTCCTAAGACATTTACATTCCACATTTACTAAGTTTCGCATATACACTTGTAAGATGCACCACAAGTGTAATCCCACCAATCACCCTCCCTCTACCCACCTGCCCCCTCCCTTCCCTCCCTTTTCCCCTTCCCCCTATTCTTAGATTGTAACTGGGTTATAGCTTTCATGTGTAAGCCCTAAATTATTTTCATAGTAGAGCTGAGTACATTGGGTACTTTTTCTTCCATTCTTGAGGTACTTTACTAAGAAGAATATGTTCTAGTTCCATCCATGTAAACATGAAAGAGGTAAAGTCTCCATCTTTCTTTAAGGCTGCATAATATTCCATGGTGTACATATACCACAATTTATTAATCCATTCGTAGATCGATGGGCACTTGGGCCTTTTCCATGACTTAGCAATTATGAATAGGGCTGCAATAAACATTCTGGTACAAATATCTTTGTTATGATGTGATTTTTGGTCTTCTGGGTATATGCCCAGCAGAGGAATTACAGGATTGAATGGCAGATCTATTTTTGTTTATTTATTTATTTATTTTTTTACTGTTATTTGCATTTATTTTATGTTGCATCTATTCCCATGCCATAAGTTTTTGTTTCTTCAGTTTCTTCTGGGATATCTTTTTCTTCTGTGCTACCTCTTCTTCTGGTTTGGGAACAATCTGTTCCTTTTCAGTAAGGATCATCTCAATGTGGCAGGGGGAGCTCATGTATGGGTTAATGTGACCATGAGCTCTGTAAGTTCGGCGACGCATCTTGGGTGCTTTGTTCACTTGGATATGCTCAATGACCAGAGAATCTACATCTAAACCCTTAAGTTCAGCATTACTCTCTGCATTTTTAAGCATATGCAGCAAAAATTCAGCACTCTTTTTGGGCCACCGACCCTGTGTCCAGCCCCACTGTTTGGCCTGGGCACACCTACCAACTCCACCATTATAACGTTGGAATGGTACACATTGTTTCTTTAAGGTGACATCCTTCAGATACTTGGTGGCTTTTTGTATATGCATACCCTTGATGGCCTGGGCAGTTTCACGTGTGTTCTTAAAGTGAACACGAAGATTTGAGCCTCTTGACTTGCATGACTCTGTGGGGTTTTCTGGGTCAAGTGAATTCCGAACCATTTTCACAGATCACCTCAGGCCGCTTAGGGGAAGAGCCAGATCTATTTTTAGATCTCTAAGTGTTCTCCATATATCTTTCCAAAAGGAATGTATTAATTTACATTCCCACCAGCAGTGCAAAAGTGTTCCCTTTTCTCCACATGCACGCCAACTACTCTGGTCTTGAGATTTTGTGATATAGGCTAGTCTCACTGGAGTTAGATGGTACCTCAAAGTAGTTTTGATTTGCATTTCTCTGATAATTAAAGATGATGAGCATTTTTCCATATGTCTGAAGGCCGCGCGCCTGTCTTCTTCAGAGAAGTTCTCTTCAAATCCCTTGCCCAGCCTGCGATGGGATCCCTTGTTCTTTTCTTGCTAATGCGTTTGAGTTCTCTGTGGATTCTGGTTATTAAACCTTTGTCAGAGACATAATCTGCAAATATCTTTTCCCATTCTGAGGGCTGTTTACTTGCTTTACTTACTGTGTTCTTGGCTGTGCAGAAGCATTTTAGTTTGATCAAGTCCCAGTAGTGTATTTTTAAAGCTGCTTCAATTGCCCAGGGGGGTCCTCCTCATAAAATACTCACCCAGACAGATTTCTTCAAGGGTTTTCCCTGAACTCTCTTCTAGTATTTTTATAGTTTCATGTCTTAAGTTTAAGTCTTTAATCCAGTGAGAGTCTATCTTAGTTAATGGTGAAAGGTGTGGGTCCAGTTTCAGTCTTCTGCAGGTTGCCAGCCAGTTCACCCAGCACCATTTGTTAAATAGGGAATCTTTTCCCCACTGAATGTTTTTAATTGGCTTGTCAAAGATTAAATAATGGTAAGTAGCTGGATTCATCTCTTGGTTCTCTATTCTGTTCCAGACATCTACTTCTCTGTTTTTGTGCCAATACCATGCTGTTTTGATCACTATCAATTTGTAGTAAAGTCTGAGGTCTGGTAGCGTGATTCCTCCTGCTATGTTTTTATTTCTGAGTAATGTCTTGGCTATTCGAGGTTTTTTCTGATTCCATATAAAATGAAGTATTGTTGTTTCAAGATCACTTCTAAGAGTTTTGAGTAGAATCCCTGGTGTTTTCCAGATATACAATCATATCATCTGAGAAGAGCGAAAGTTTGATCTCTTCTGACCCTATATGGATACCCTTGATTGCCTTTTCTTCCCTAATTTCAATGGCTAAAATTTCCATTACAATGTTAAGGAGCAGTGGGGAAAATGGGCAGCCTTGTCTGGCTCCTGATCTGAGTGGAAATGATTTCAATTTAACTCCATTCAATACGATATTGGGCGTGGGTTTGATGTAGATGGCCTCTATCAGTTTAAGAAATGTCCCTTCTATACCAATTTTCTTAAGTGTTCTGATCATGAAGGGATGCTGGATATTATCAAAAGCTTTCTCTGCATCAATTGAGAGAATCATATGATCTTTGTTTCTTAATTTGTTTATGTGCTGAATTATACTTATAGATTTATGTATATTGAACCAGCCTCGAGACCCTGGGATAAAACTGACTTGGTCATGATGTATAATTTGCTTGATGTGTTGCTGGATTCTGTTTGTTCGGATCTTGTTGATTATTTTTGCATCAATATTCATTCGTGATATTGGTCTATAATTTTTTTTTCTTGTTGGGTCTTTTCCTGGTTTGGGGATCAGGGTGATGTTTGCTTCATAGAACGTGTTGGGTAGTCTTCCTTCTTTTTCTACCTTTTGGAACAGGTTGAGTAATATAGGCCCTAGTTCCTCTTTAAAGGTTTGGTATAATTCTGACATGAAGCCATCTGGTCCCAGGCTTTTCTTTTTAGGGCAATTTCGTATGGTTGATGCTATTTCAGAACTTGATATGGGCCTGTTCAACATTTCCACTTGATTCTGGCTAAGTCTTGGAAGGTGACGTGCTTCCAAGTATTGGTCAATTTCCTTCAGATTTTCATATTTCTGAGAATAAAGTTTCTTGTAATATTCATTAAGGATTTTTTAAATTTCTGAGGTGTCTGTTGTTATTTTGTCTTTATCGTTTCTGATTGATGAGATTAGAGATTTTACTCTTTTTTTCTGATTAGGTTGGCCAGAGGTTTATCTATTTTATTGACCTTTTCAAAAAACCAACTTTTTGATTTATTGATCTGTTGTATAATTCTTTTGTTTTTAATTTCATTTAATTCTGCTCTATTTTTGGTTATTTCTTTTCTTCTACTGGGTTTGGGGTTGGAATGTTCTTCCTATTCCAGTTGCTTGAGATGTCCCATTAAGTTGTTAACTTCCTTTCTTTCTGTTCTTTGAGGAAGGCTTGCAGTGCTATAAATTTCCCTCTTAGGACTGCCTTTGTGGTGTCCCAGAGGTTCTGATAATTTGTGTCTTCATTGTCGCTTTGTTCCAGAAGTTTGGCAATTTCCTTCTTAATCTCATCTCTGACCCAGCTATAACATAAGGTTATTTAACTTTCATGTTTTTGTATGAGTATGCGTATTCCTGTTGTTACTGAGTTCAACTTTTATTCCATGGTGGTCTGAGAAGATGCAAGGAATAATTTCTATTCCTTTAAATTTACTGAGGTTAGACTTTGACCTAAGATGTGATCGATTTTGGAGTTTGTTCCATGAGCTGATGAGATGTATGTGTATTCAGTTTTGTTGGGATGAAATGTTCTGTAGATGTCTGCTAAATCCAAAAGTTAGATGGTTAGGTTTAAATCTAAAATTTCTTTGCTCAGTTTCTTATTGGAGGGTCTATCTATCCAACACTGCCAAAGGAGTGTTGAAATCTTCGACTATTATGGAGCTGGAGGAAATCAAGTTGCTCATGTCTGTTAGAGTTTCTCTTATAAATTGAGGCACATTCTGCTTGGATGCATAAATATTCATAATTGAAATCTAATCATATTGAGTATTACCCTTAACAAATATGAAGTGACCATTCCTATCCTTCCTTATTTCTGTTGGTTTAAAGCTTATTGTGTCTGGTAATAGAATTGGAACACCTGCTTTCTTCTGACCACCGTTTGCCTGAAATATGGATGACCATCCTTTCACCCTGAGTCCATATTTATCTTTTAAGGTAAGATGTGACTCTTATATGCAGCAAATATCTGGCCTGAGTTTTTGTATCCAGTCAGCCAATCTGTGCCTCTTTAGGGGACAGTTTAAGCCATTCACATTAATGGAGAATATTGATAAGTCTGATAAAATTTGGGGTATCAAGTTTTTCGAAAGTCCAGTGGACATTTTTAATCCTTGCACCATTGTGGAAGTTGGAGTTTGATCAAAAGTTTCTGAGTAAGTTTACTTTTGTAGTAGAGGATTGGGGTGGTCATTATGGAGGATAGGTCTGAGAATACCCTGAAGAGCTGGTTTGGTTATGGCAAATTTCTTCAACATAAGAATGTCATTAAAGTATGTAATTTCTCCATTATAAATGAAACTCAGTTTAGCTGAATACAGGATCCGGGGTTGAAAGTTATTTTGTTTTAGGAGATTAAAAGTCAATGATCACCCTCTTCTGGCTTGAAAAGTTTCAGCAGGGATATCTGCAGTCATTCTAATATTCTTCCCTTTGTAGGTAATGGATTTCTTACATCTGGCTGCTTTCAGACTTTTTCCTTCATATTAAGTTTAGTGAAGTTAATTATGATATGCCTGGGGAAAGTCTTATTCATGTTGAGTCGTGCTGGGGTCCTGAAACTGTCTGCTATATGAATTTCAGAATCTCTTGGCATGTCTGGAAAATTCTCTTTCATCATTTCATGGAGAAGGGCCTCTGTGCCTTGCGAGGCCACTTCATCACTTTCAGGGATTCCAATGAGGTGGATATTAGCCTTCTTTGAATTATCTCAGAGCTCTCTGAGAGAATGATTCGATTTTGTTCTCCATTTCTCTTCCTCTTTGAGAATTTGGGAGCATTCAAAAGCTTTGTCTTCGATGTCAGAAATCCTTTCTTCTGCTTGCTCCACTCTGTTACTGAGGGATTCTACTCTATTTTTCAGATCTTTGAGGGCTGAAAATTCTTCCTTCAGTGCATTAAAATCTTTGGTGGTTTTGTCTTTAAATTCGTTAAATTCTTTTTTTTTTTTGTAGAGACAGAGTCTCACTTTATGGCCCTCGGTAGAGTGCCGTGGCCTCACACAGCTCACATCAACCTCCAACTCCTGGGCTTAAGCAATCCTCCTGCCTCAGCCTCCCTAGTAGCTGGGACTACAGGTGCCCGCCACAACGCCCGGCTATTAAATTCGTTAAATTCTTGAGACAACTTTTTAATTTCTCCTTGAATTTCTAATTCTGACTTTTGAATTGGTCTTCGAATTTCTAATTCCAAATTTTCCTCCATTCTATTAATCCTGTTTGCAATCCAAATTCTGAATTCAATTTCTGACATCTCAGCCAGCTGTTTATGAATGAGATCTTCGGTTACAGCTGCCACATCTTTCCTTGGGGGGTTTAATCTATGCTGATTATTCATGTTAGCAGAGTTTTCCCACTGATTCCACCCCATGATTGTTTTATACTGTTTGATTTTTTCCCCTGGAGCTTTGTCGAGAACCCATACAGTGCTTCACCTGAGAAACTGGGGACCTGTTTGGTGTGGCGGGGCTAAGTGGTTCTGTCTTGTTTTTAGCTGGTCTCTGTCTGACCCTAGTGAAACAGTTACTCTGGGTTGAAGTCTCATCTGTGGAGAAATACCAGCAATTAAGTCACTCCACCCCCAACAGGCAACAATTGGAAAAGGAAAATCAAACCTTCCTACAACCACACACCCAGGGCACCACTTGAATAGTCCTCGGGCGATTGGCTCAGTTCAAAAGGTCCAAATCAATTGTTTCATTCAGCACCTGTCTCAGGTGGGAGAGCTTAAAATGTCTCTGGCAACTGGATCACAGGGGTCTGTTGACAACTCAAATATGACTTGCTCCAGTGCTCCGTGAAGTCAGGAGGACCCACCCAGCAAATAGATTAGTCTGGGAAGGTTGATGCCTTCTTCCCCACCTTGCACCTTTGTCACACCCAGTCACTGATAGCCCCTCAGGGCTATGACCCAGTTGCCTCCAGTGAGCAGATACTCCAGGGGTTTGGACCTGCCTGAATCACAAGGAAATCTATATCTGCTCAGCCAGGCCCCTGCTCTCTGTCTTTATCCAGCAGGGAGAGGTGAGGCCTAACAACCTCGGGCGCTTGATGGATGCTGGGGGGTATTCACTCAGTTCCAGCCCCGCCCCTGATTGATGTTACTGACAGAACACAACAACTTTGTGGGAATTTGTTTCTGTGCCTGCTAAATTTCCCCACAGAAGAGAAGCTGTTTTGAGTTTCCAGAACCTGTGCCTCAGGCCCTGTCTTTACTCCTTCAGGTTTGTATTCGCAGCACAGTTAGCTGTCAGCTCTGGCCTCCTGCCTTCCTTTGTCTATAGGCTGATGATCCCCTGAGGGCTAGGTACATCTTAGGCTCAGTAAAGCAGTCCTCTGGGTCAGGCCCGCCCTGGGAATTTCCCGGCTCTGCACATGCATTTTCTAGTCCCCACGCTCCACCCAGGCCTGTACTGCCTCGGAGAAACCCTTTACTTATGGGGCCTGTGTTTCAGTCCCAGATCTGTTCTGCGGTGGTTGCCATCTGAGAAGATGCCCAGTCTCCTCTGGTTGCCCAGGGAGGTGAGGGGTGTGGCTTCGGAATATCCAGGAGTGAGCCCTCTTGTTGCCAAAAACGGCTGCTGCTCTGCGCCTCGGGGTATTGCCACTCCAGTGTGATTCCCTCTCAGCTGACCATCCTCTCCTCACTCCCCTGTCGCAGAATCAGCACTGACCAGCTGCAGTCCAGGCCTTGTCCACACCCTTAGAGAAGTCACACAAGAATCTGGACTCCTGAGGGACAGGCCTCCAGACCTCAGAGTGAGAGTGGAGGGGAGTGTTGGGGGCTCAGAATTGCAGGTAGAGAATATATAAATTTTTATATAGTTTTATGACTGGCAGGAGAACGCCGTGGCACTCAAGTAAGGGAGGTCCAGTTTTTAGAGGGTCTCTCCTGTGGAGTGTGGTGGGAGGACCTTTGAACTCTGCTCGTTTGTTTGTGGGGCACTCTGAGCTGTTCTCATGGGGGAGGGGACTCCCATCCACTTGGTGATGGGTTTTGTACCTTTTGTCTGTATCCTTGGGGTCGCAGCTTGTCTCAGAGGGGTTGATGTGTGTTCTTCAACTTTCTCTCTTGGTGTAGCTCAAATCCACCAGGTTACTTGCTAAATTTCTGTCCTTTAACTCTGACGGGAGCCTCTGTGGAAAGCTGGCTTTAGTCTGCCATCTTATCTCCACCTCTGAAAATAGTTTGTTTGGAGTTGAAGCTTGCCTCAGCAGGGAAGACAAGCAATTATCTATCTCATCTCTCAGCTTGGCTCCCCTCCTGAAGCTTTGGTGGGTTCTCTCTGGTCGTTATCTCTCCCTCTGGGCTGGAGCTTCTATTGAGTGCTGGCTCCAATCAGCCATTGTCCCCCATTCCCCCTTGTTCTGATGACTTGGGCGAGGTGGGCTACACGTCTGTCCCTTCCGCCATCATGCTCTGCCTGATTGTTTTCTTCTTGTTGAATTTTAGGAGTTGTTTGCATAGTCCTTTATTGCATATTTTCTCTCAGTCTGTGCCTTGTCTTTTCATTCTTGTGATAGTGTTTTTTGCAGAGGAGAATTTTTTACTTTTAATGAAGTCCAGCTTAACAGCCAGTTTATGGATCATACCTTTAGTATCATATCTAAAAAGGCATTGACAAACCCAGGATCACCTAGATTTTCTCCTATGCTGTTTTCTACTTTATAGTTTTGTGTTTTACATTTAGGCCTATGATACATTTAAAATTAATTTTTGTGACTGGTGAAATATTGTCTATCTTTAGATTCATTTTTGCACGTGGATATCCCTTATTCCAGCAATATTTGTTAAAAAAGACTGTCTTTCCTCCATTATATTGCCTTTGCTCCTTTGTCAAAGATCAGTTGACTTTATGTATGTGGGTCTGTTTTTGGTCTCTTTGTTCTGTTCCATGGATCTATTTGTATGTTCACTCATTAATACCATTGTCTGAATTACTGTAGCTGTACAATACAAGGTCAATTAAGTTCTCAAACTCATCCTAGAAAAAGGTGCTACATGCCTCATTGCTGAGTATCGCTACAGTCACCTTCAAAGTACTTACCTTGGGAAGCTATGGGCTGAAGCCACCTAATCTACCCTTCAACGCACTTTTTCTAGAATGAGTTTTTGAACTTAATTGTCAGCTCTAATGGCCATTGCAGAAACAGTTCCAAAATTGCTTTGAAGTGTGGGCTAGATGCTGGCATTGGTGCATAGCTTGCCAAGCAGAGTACTTCAAAGGTGACAATAGTGATATTCAGCAAAGAGGCAAGTAGCATTTTTTCTATGATGAGTTTGTGAACTTAGTCACATCTCAAAGGAGGGGGTCAGGGACTGACCCTACTAATGGTTTTCTGTATATTTGTTTATGCAGGACAACAGAACATGCAAAAACAAATCATCAGTGGGGATAGTCCCTGATCCCCACATTGGTACACAACTGTTATTGGCTGGCCTCATAAATCTTGAAGTCAGGTACTGTCAGCCATCCAACTTTATCCCTTCACTACTGTGTTGGTTATTCTGGGTCCTTTGCCTCTACATGTAAACTTTAGAATCATTTTGTGGTTATCTACAAAACAACTTGCTGGGAATTTGATTGATATTGCATTGAATATATGGTTTAACTTAGGAACAGTTGACATCATGACAAATTAAGTCTTTTTATCCATGACCATGGGATACCTTCCCGTTTATTTATTCTTCTATTTCTTTCATCAGAATTTTGTAGTTTTCTTCACATAGACCTCAAATATATTTTGTTAGATTTATACTTGGGTACTTTATTTTTAGTGGTGCTAAAAGTGTATTTATAATTATAAGTTGTATCATGTTTTTAATTTTAAAGTCTACTTGTTAATTGCTGGGATATTTATAAACTAGTTTATAGTTTTGTGTTTTACATTTAGGCCTATGATACGTTTAAAATTATTATTATTTTTTTCATTTTCCCA
Organism: Nycticebus coucang; assembly: GCF_027406575.1. Classification (NCBI taxonomy): domain Eukaryota; kingdom Metazoa; phylum Chordata; class Mammalia; order Primates; family Lorisidae; genus Nycticebus; species Nycticebus coucang. The sequence continues at coordinate 95,209,900 of NC_069788.1, forward strand.
TAGCACATGTTGTGGAGCATCTTTTTATGTGCTTATTTACCATCTGTGTGTATTTTATAGGTATATAGGAAAGCAATTGACTTTTGTGTATTAACTTTGTGTCCTGCAATGTTGCTATATTTATGAATTCTGGGGTTTTTCTTTTGTCAGTTCTTTTGAATTTCCTACATAGACAATCGAGTCATCTGCAAACAGAGAGACATTTATTTCTTCCTTCTTGATCAATATACCTTTTATTTTCTTTCCTAATCTCATTGAATTAGCTAGGACTTCCAGTACAATGTTAGAAAGGAATGATAAGAGACAACACCTTCACCTTCTTCCTGATCTTAGTGTGAAAGCTTCTATTTTCTCACCATTAAATATGCTAGCTGCAGGATTTTTGTAGATATCAAGTTGAGGTAGTTCTTTATTCCTCATTTACTGAGAGTTTTTATCTTGAATAGATATTGGATTTTGTCACATTTTTTTTCGCCTCTATTGATAGGATCATGTGATTTTTTTCTTCTTTAGTCTGTTTATATGATAGATTACATTAACTAACCTCAAAATATTGAACCTGCCTTGCAGATCTGGGTTAAGTCCCACTTGGTTGTAGCATATAATTCTTTTAATAGATTGTTGAATTTGATTTGATAATGTTTTATTGAGATTTTCACATCTGTTTTTATGAGAGATACTGATCTGCAGTTTTCTTGTAACGGCTTATCTTGTTTTGGTATTAGGGTGATGTTGGCCTAGAATAAGTTAGAAAGTATTCCCTAAGGTGGCGCCTGTGGCTCAAGGAGTAAGGCGCCAGTCCCATATGCCAGAGGTGGTGGGTTCAAACCCAGTCCTGGCCAAAAAAACACACACACACACACAAAAAAGAAAGTATTCCCTCTGCTTATAAATTCTGAAAGAGATTGGGACAATTTCTTTTGTATAAATTTGTATAATTTCTTCCTTAAATGTTTATTAGAATTCTCCAGTGAATCCATCTGGGCCTAGTGCTTTCTATTTTGGAAGGTATTAATTATTTATTTGATATCTTTAATGGATATAGACCTATTTGCATTGTCTGTTTTTTCTTCTGTGGGTTTTGGCAGATTATATCTTTGAAGAAATTGGTCCATTTCTTCTAGGTCATCAAATTTATGGACATAGATATTATTGCCTTATTATCCTTTAAAGGTCCATGGGATCTGTAGTGATGTTTTCTCTTTGATTTTTTGTATTAGTAAATTGTATTTTCTCTCTTTTTTTCTTAGTCTGGCTAAAGGTTTATCAATTTTATTGATCTTTTCAAAGAACTGGCCTTTGAAGTCATTGATGTCCTCTATTGATTTTATGATTTCTGCTGTAATTATCATCATTATTATTTCTTTTCATATGCTTACTTCTGATTTAATTGGCTCTTCTTTTTCTTTCTTTTTTTTTTTTTTTATTGTTGGGGATTCATTGAGGGTACAATAAGCCAGTTACACTGATTGCAATTGTTAGGTAAAGTCCCTCTTGCAATCATGTCTTGCCCCCATAGAGTGTGACACACACTAAGGCCCCACCCTCCTCCCTCCCTCCCTCTTTCTGCTCCCCCCCATAAACTTAATTGTCATTAATTGTCCTCATATCAAGATTGAGTACATAGGATTCATGCTTCTCCATTTTTGTGATGCTTTACTAAGAATAATGTTTTCCACGTCCATCCAGGTTAATACGAAAGATGTAAAGTCTCCATTTTTTTTAAAGGCTGAATAGTATTCCATGGTATACATATACCACAGCTTGTTAATCCATTCCTGGGTTGGTGGGCATTTAGGCTGTTTCCACATTTTCGCAACGGTAAATTGAGCTGCAATAAACAGTCTAGTACAAGTGTCCTTATGATAAAAGGATTTTTTTCCTTCTGGGTAGATGCCCAGTAATGGGATTGCAGGATCGAATGGGAGGTCTAGGTTGAGTGTTTGAGGTTTCTCCATACTTCCTTCCAGAAAGGTTGTACTAGTTTGCAGTCCCACCAGCAGTGTAAAAGTGTTCCCTTCTCTCCACATCCACGCCAGCATCTGCAGTTTTGAGATTTTGTGATGTGGGCCATTCTCACTGGGGTTAGATGATATCTCAGGGTTGTTTTGATTTGCATTTCTCTAATATATAGAGATGATGAACATTTTTTCATGTGTTTGTTACCCATTCGTCTGTCATCTTTAGAGAAAGTTCTATTCATGTCTCTTGCCCATTGATATAAGGGATTGTTGGCTTTTTTCATGTGGATTAATTTGAGTTCTCTATAGATCCTGGTTATCAAGCTTTTGTCTGACTGAAAATATGCAAATATCCTTTCCCATTGTGTAGGTTGTCTCTTTGCTTTGGTTATTGTGTCCTTAGCTGTACAGAAGCTTTTCAGTTTAATGAAGTCCCATTTGTTTATTTTTGTTGTTGTTGCAATTGCCATGGCAGTCTTCTTCATGAAGTCTTCCCCCAGGCCAATATCTTCCAGTGTTTTTCCTATGCTTTCTTGGAGGATTTTTATTGTTTCATGCCTTAAATTTAAGTCCTTTATCCATCTTGAATCAATTTTTGTGAGTGGGGAAAGGTGTGGGTCCAGTTTCAGTCTTTTACATATAGACATCCAGTTCTCCCAACACCATTTATTGAATAGGGAGTCTTTCCCCCAAGGTAAGTTCTTGTATGGTTTATCAAAGATTAGGTGGTTGTAAGATGTTAGTTTCATTTCTTGGTGTTCAATTCGATTCCAAGTGTCTATGTCTCTGTTTTTGTGCCAGTACCATGCTGTCTTGAGCATTATGGCTTTGTAGTACAGACTAAAATCTGGTATGCTGATGCCCCCAGCTTTATTTTTGTTGCTAAGAACTGCCTTAGCTATACGGGTTTTTTTCCGGTTCCATACAAAACACAGAATCATTTTTTCCAAATCTTGAAAGTACGATGTAGGTACTTTGATAGGAATGGCATTGAATAGGTAGATTGCTTTGGGAAGTATAGACATTTTAACAATGTTAATTCTTCTGATCCATGAGCATGGTATGCTCTTCCATTTGTTAATATCCTCTGCTATTTCCTTTCTGAGGATTTCATAGTTTTCTTTATAGAGGTCCTTCACCTCCTTCGTTAGGTATATTCCTAGGTATTTCATTTTCTTTGAAAGTATGGTGAAGGGAGTTGTGTCTTTAATTAGCTTCTCATCTTGACTGTTATTGGTGTATACAAAGGCTACTGACTTGTGGACATTGATTTTATATCCTAAAACATTACTGTATTTTTTAATGACTTCTAGGAGTGTTGTGGTTGAGTCTCTGGGGTTCTCTAAGTATAAGATCATGTCGTCAGCAAAGAGGGAGAGTTTGACCTCCTCTGCTCCCATTTGGATTCCCTTTATTTCCTTGTCTTGCCTAATTGTATTGGCTAGAACTTCCAGCACTATGTTGAATAGTAAAGGTGACAGAGGACAACCTTGTCTGGTTCCAGTTCTAAGAGGAAAAGCTTTCACTTTTACTCCATTCAGTAAAATATTGGCTGTGGGTTTGTCATAGATAGCTTCAGTCAGTTTTAGAAATGTGCCACCTATGCCTATACTCTTCAGTGTTCTAATTAGAAAAGGATGCTGGATTTTATCAAAAGCTTTTTCTGCATCTATTGAGAGGATCATATGATCTTTATTTTTGCCTCTGTTAATATGGTGGATAACGTTTATGGACTTGCGTATGTTAAACCAGCCTTGCATCCCTGGGATGAAGCCTACTTGATCATGATGAATGACTTTTTTGATGATAAGCTGTAATCTATTGGCTAGGATTTTGTTGAGAATTTTTCCATCTATATTCATGAGTGAGATTGGTCTGAAATTCTCCTTTTTGCTTGGGTCTTTTCCTGGTTTTGGTATCAGGGTGATGTTTGCTTCATAGAATGTGTTGGGGAAGATTCCTTCTTCCTTAGTTTTTTGGAATAATTTCTGCAGTACAGGAATAAGCTCTTCATTGAAGGTTTGATAGAATTCTGGAGTGAAGCCATCTGGACCAGGGCATTTTTTAGTTGGAAGCTTTTTTATTGTTTCTTTGATCTCAGTGCTTGAAATTGGTCTGTTCAGGAGGTCTATTTCTTCCTGGCTAAGTCTAGGGAGAGGGTGTGATTCCAAATATTGATCCATTTCCTTCACATTGTGAAATTTCTGGGCATAGAGTTTCTGGTAGTATTCAGAGATGATCTCTTGTATCTCTGTAGGATCAGTTGTTATTTCCCCTTTATCGTTTCTGATTGAGGTTATTAGAGATTTTACTTTTCTATTTCTCGTTAGTCTGGCCAATGGTTTATGTATTTTATTTATTTTTTCAAAAAACCAACTCCTTGTTTCATTAATTTTCTGAATGATTCTTTTGTTTTCAATTTCATTGATCTCTGATTTGATTTTGGATATTTCTTTTCTTCTACTGAGTTTAGGCTTAGATTGTTCTTCTTTTTCCAATTCCATAAGATCTCTTGTGAGATTGTTGATGTGCTCTCTTTCTGTTTTTCGAATGTAGGCATCTAAAGCGATGAATTTTCCTCTCAAAACTGCTTTTGCAGTATCCCAGAGGTTTTGGTAGCTTGTGTCTTCATTGTTGTTATGCTCAAGGACGTTAATGATTTCCTGTTTTATTTCTTCCTTCACCCATCTGTTATTCAACAGAAGATTGTTTAATTTCCATGCCTTTGGGTGGGCTTGAGCATTTTTGTTAGAGTTGAGTTCCACCTTTAGTGCCTTATGGTCTGAGAAGATACAAGGTAAAATTTCAATTCTTTTGATTCTGTTGATATTTGTTTTGTGTCCCAGGATATGATCAATTTTGGAGAATGTTCTATGGGGTGATGAGAAGAATGTATATTCTTTATCTTTGGGGTGGAGTGTTCTATATACGTCTATCAAGCATAATTGTTCTAGGGTCTCATTTAAATCTCTTACATCTTTGTTTAATTTCTGTTTAGAGGATCTGTCCAGCTCTGTTAGAGGTGTGTTAAAGTCCCCTGTTATGATGGTATTATCAGATATCATATTGCTCAGACTGAGTAAGGTCTGCTTCAAGAATCTGGGAGCATTTAAATTGGGTGCATAAATATTTAGAATTGAAATGTCTTCTTGTTGTAGTTTTCCCTTGACCAATATAAAGTAACCATCTTTGTCTTTTTTGACTTTAGTTGCTTTAAATCCACATGTATCTGAAAATAAGATTGCAACTCCTCTTTTCTTCTGAATTCCATTTGCCTGAACAATTGTCTTCCAACCCTTGACTCGGAGCTTTAATTTGTCTTTTGAAGCCAGGTGTGTTTCTTGCAGACAGCAAATGGATGGCTTGTGTTTTTTAATCCAGTCAGCCAATCTATGTCTCTTCAGTGGGGAATTCAAGCCATTAACATTTATTGAGATAATTGATAAGTGTGGTAGTATTCTATTCGTCTTATTTGGTGAGAGTCCATTGCTTAGTTTTATCTTTTGCATCAGTGTGGAGGTTAGGCTCTGTCTTTTGATTTTTGAGTTCTTACTTTGCTGCTGATCCATTGTGGTGGTCAGTGTGCAGAACAGGTTGAAGTATTTCCTGTAGAGCTGGTCTTGTTGTGGCAAATTTCCTCAATGTTTGTATATCTGTAAATGATTTGATTTCTCCGTCAATTTTGAAGCTTAGCTTAGCAGGGTACAGAATTCTGGGCTGAAAATTGTTCTGTTTAAGTAGATTAAAGGTAGATGACCATTGTCTTCTTGCTTGGAAAGTTTCATTAGAGAAGTCTGCGGTAACTCTGATGGATTTGCCCCTGTAGGTCAACTGGCGCTTACTCCTGGCAGCTTGCAGAATCTTTTCTTTTGTCTTGACTTTGGACAGGTTCATCACAATGTGTCTTGGAGAAGCTCGGTTAGAGTTGAGGCGACCCGGGGTCCGATATCCCTCTGAAAGCAGTGTGTCAGAATCTTTGGTGATGTTTGGGAAATTTTCTTTTATAATATTCTCTAGTATGGCTTCCATTCCTCTGGGGCATTCTTCTTCCCCTTCTGGAATTCCTATAACTCATATGTTGGAACGCTTCATAAAGTCTCATAATTCTGACAGTGAACGTTCTGCTTTCTCTCTCTTCTTTTCTGCCTCTTTTACTGTCTGAGTTATCTCAAGAACTTTGTCTTCTACCTCTGAAATTCTTTCTTCTGCATGGTCTAACCTGTTGCTGATACTTTCCATTGCATCTTTAAGTTCCCTAATTGACTGTTTCAGTTCCTTCAGGTCTGCTATATCCTTTTTATATTCTTCATATCGTTCATCTCTTATTTGATTCTGTTTTTGGATTTCCTTTTGGTTATTTTCCACTTTATTAGCAATTTCCTTCATTGTTTCCATCATTTCTTTCATTGTTTTCAACATGTGTATTCTAAATTCCCTTTCTGTCATTCCTAACATTTCTATACTGGTGGAATCTTCTGCAGTAGCTACCTCATGGTCCCTTGGTGGGGTTGTTCTAGACTGGTTCTTCATGTTGCCTGGAGTTTTCTGCTGATTCTTTCTCATGAGTGATTTCTTTTATCTGTTTCCTTGCCCTAATTTTCCTTTCACTTCCTCTTGCTCTTTAAGTTCTTGTGCCTGTGGACTAAGGGTTACAGGACCAGAAGGGTGAGAAGGTTGAAGAGCAAAAAAAAAGGGGATGAAAGAAAGGAGGACCGAGTGATAAGAAAAAAAGAAAGATAGAGAAAGGAGGGGGTGGGTATTAGGAATATTGACAAAAAGAAGAGAGGCACAGAAAGAGGGAGGCAGGGCAATATAGGTGTACAGTAGGGTACTTTGACACAACCTTAAAAAACCCCACCTTCTGGGGGTGCCCAGTTGCGTGGTTCCCTTGAGGTCAGCAGCTCTTTACTAACCTGGTCAGACACAGTACCCCACCTCCACCAAGTAGAGAGGAAAGACAAAAATGCTATAAATCAAACCAAAACAAGCAAACAGAAAACTTTACAGGGATAAAATTGGGTGAAAAACCAAATTATATTGGTAGAAACACTAGCAAAAATGAAGTTGAAGTTATTAAAAAAGGCAGCAATGGGAAATTATAATTAAACTAGGAAAATTGAGAAAGAAAAAGGGATCTGTGCGGAAAAGATTGAAATTAAAAAAACAAAAGAACATCAGCAACGTCAAAATAAACAAACAAAAAAAAAACAACCAAACAAAAAAAAAAAAGAAAGAAAAAATACACAACCAAAAACAAAGCAGTTTGTATATGTTATTGAATATTGTCTGGGTACCACGTGGTCTTCTGGGGTATGAGATGTTAGTCACAGTTCTGATACGACTGGAGGCTGCTGATTTCTCAGACCCCAGCAGGTAGACACCCTAAATCTCTCTTCAGCCTACTTAAAAGGCACTTTGAACTTGTAAACTTGCTGAGCAGAAGCTTTCCCAGCTTTCTTGCTGGAATCGCTGCTGAAGTGGCTATCCACTTACCCAGTGTGCCAAAACTGGTCTTACTCTGCCCCTGAGGGTTAGGGCTGCAAGGCGGCTCAGACCCCACCCTTAGGCTACTTGGTTGCTGGGTTACCAGCTCCCACCCGTTTCTAGCTCTGCGACCCTGAGGGCGGAGCTTGCCGGGGCAGATCACTGACAATGGATCCGTGTGACCCACCACCAAACACTATTAGCTCTGTCTGGCTCAGCGGCTCAGACTGGGGCCCTAGACAACGGCCAAAGTTCTCCGCAGTCCCGCTCAGGCCTTCCCCAGGGCAGTTCAACTCAGTGCCAAGTCCAAGGACATCAAAACAGTTCACAGGTAAGGCCTTTCTGGTTTGCAGTCTCGCTGCTACTGAACTTACAGTTGTGGGCGGGTTTAGACGGATTGAACACACGCGACCACTTGCCGGTTTTCCACGGTTTTAGTCCTCTTCTTGGGGTCCAGAAGTCTCTCGCTTTCTCCCTGTATCCTCTCAGGGGTGATGATAGGCAGATCCCACCAGCCAGAGATGCCTGGAGTCCTATCTCCCCAGACTCACGGTGCCCAGATGCAAGGAAGCTGTTACTCGGCTGCCATCTTGCTCCGCCCTCCGGCTCTTCTTTTTCTTTATAAGGTGAAAACTTAGAGTATTGATTTCAGATTGTTCTTCTTTTCTTTCTTTTTCTTTTTTGTTCTTCTTTTCTAATAAATGCATTTATATTTTCCTCTAAGCAGAACTTTTGCTGTATTCCACAAATTTTCAGAAATTGTGTTTTCATTTTTATTTAGTTAAACATATTTTTAATTCCTCTTGATATTTATTCTTTGATCTCTTTGCTATTTAGAAGTGTGTTGTTTAATCTACCTTTATTTTGGGATTTTCCAGTTTTTTCTTTCTTATTGACTTCTAGTTTAATTCCATTGTAGTCTGAGAGCAGACATTGTTTGATTTCTATTTTGAAAAATACTTAAGTTAAGTGTGTTTTATAGCTGAGAATGTACTCTATCTTAGTGAATGATCCTTATGATCTTGAGAAGAATTGTATAGTCTGCTGCTGTTGGATGAAATAGTCTATAGATATTCATCATATCCAATTGATTGATTGTATTGTTGAGTTTAATTATGTCCTTACTGATTTTCTACCCACTGGATTTTCTGCCCATAATGGTTCTTTCCATTATGATAAAGGAGTGTTGAAGTCTTCAACTATAATATAGATTATCCATTTCTTGTTGTAGTTCTATCAGTTTTTGTCTCATGTATTTTGATGTTGTGTTGTTAGGCATACACACATTAAGGATTATTACGTCCTCTTGTAGAATTGACCCTTTCATCATTATATAATGACCTAATAGCTTTCCTTGCTTTGAAGTCTACATTGTCTGAAACTAATGTAGCTACTTTTTTTAAATTAGTTTTACTATGCTATATTTTTCTCAATCCATTTACTTTTAAATCTATTTGTGTCTTTATCTGTGAAGTGAGATTCCTGTTGGTAACATAGAGTTTGGGCGTGTTTTTTGATCCACTCTGACAATCTCTGTCTTTTCATGGAAGTATAGATTATTTACATTCAAAATGATTATTGATAGAGTTGGATCAATATTCACCACATGTATTACTGTTTTCTATTTGTTGCCCTTATCCATTGTTTCTATTTTTATCTTCCACTTTTTTCTCTTGTGGTTTAATTGAGCATTTTTATCATTCCATTTTTTCTCCTTTCTTAGCATATCAATGGTATTGCTTTTTCTCTTACTTTACTTTTTTTGAGACACTGTTGCCTTGCCAGAGTGCTATGGCATCAGCCAAGTTCACAGCAACCTCAAATTCCTGGGTTCAAGCAATCTTCCTGCCCCAGCCCTCCAAGTAACTGGGACTATAGGTACCACCACAATGCCGCAGGCTGCGGCTAGAGGGCCCAGACCCCGCCCGAGAGTCGGTCCTTGAGTCCTGGTCTCCGCGGGGACAGGGAGGGGATTTCCCCGTCACCCACCCCGCCCCGGCTGCCTGGATTCCAACCCCTGCACCCTTGGGAAACCAACTAACGACCCCACCCTAAACAGTCCAAAGTCTGGAAACATGCTCTGTTCAACTTGAGAGATCCGGGAACTTAATTGCTTTTTGGGGGTTGGGTGGGCTTACTTTAAAAAGTAATATTAACACAACTGTTTTCTTTTTTCCCCACTGATCCTTCCCATTTACCCTCTCCCGCCGACTCTATCCGGGCGGGAATCGTTTCCACGATGAAATGAGTGAAAACCTGAGTGATCCTGTGTCTCCCGTGGTGCGAGTGAGTCGCTGCCGCTGAAGGCCGATACTAATCTTTTGTTAAGAGATAAAGCAGGTTTCTTCTCCCAATTTGTGGCACTCTTTTAGTTTCTTTATAGTATATTCTTATGGAAAGAATTTATGATTTTATTTATTTTTTTTTAGAATTTATGATTTTAATCTAATCTAACCCATCACTCTTCCTTTATGGCCTGTACTTTGTTTAAAAGATCCTTCTTAATACTAAGGTCATGTGGATATTCTTCTATAGTACAGGTTTGTTTGTTTTTTTTTAACCATTTTTATGCCATGGACCCTTTATCATATTTTTAAATGTATAAAATGAAAGTCATAGAATTACAAAGAAAATGAACGATGTGAAATGTAGTTATCAGAATATTAAAAATGATTATAATAAATGAGTTTTTTTATGTGTTAAATAATAGGATTTAGCACAGTATCTAATAACTGCTGTGAATTTCCAAGTTCTGATGAGCATAAATAATGAGATACCTGTAATAATTGTAATGTGATATAGAGAATCTGTATTTCTATTAGTGACAAGTTTCAGATACTGCAAGACTACCATGTTCATAATTGAATCTCTGATTTTAAATTAGGGGTTAGCAAAAATAAATATTAATTTTTTCCCATACATGTTTATGAACCTACCGAATCCTACTCACCAACCCATTGGTGGTCTGTGGATCCCACTGAAAAACCCCTACAAGTAGCCTTTTCTAAAACTTTAAGCTTTTTTTCTTTCACATTTTGGTCTTTTATCAATGAGAATCTGTTCCTTTATAGTGTATATATTTTCCTTTCCTCATTTTTATTGACTAATTTATCCCTTTCCTTTTCATCTGCACTGTGTTTGCTTGAATCACACTTACCTGTAATAAGTCCATCTCTTCATAGGCTCTTTATCTTATTCTACTGATGTAGTTACTGTTCTATGTAAACACCTCATTGTCTTAATTACTATGACTGTGAAGTAAGTCTTTGTTGGCTCTTCTTGGTCCTTCATTGTTCTCTCACATTTATTTTAAAAGAGCTTGTCACATTCCATGAAAAAAGCCTATTGGAATGTTGATTGGAACTGAATTGAATCTATAAATCATTTATTTGTATCTTTTGATCAAATTTTATATATATATATTTTGATGAAAAACTTATATATCTTTTGTGAGATCTACTGTGGGGTTTGTGTTCTCTCTCTTTTCTGTCTCTCTGTTTCTCTCCTGCCCCTACCTATTTGCTGGTGCTTCAAATGGAAAATGGTTTTTTAATTTTATTTTCTAATTCCTTGTTGCTGATGTATAGATAAATCAATTGCTTTTCAATATTGATCTTTTATCCCTTAATCTTAATAAACTCATTTATTCTAATAATTTTTTTTTTTTTTTTGAGACAGAGTCTCACTATGTTACCCTGGGTACAGTGCGATGGTGTCACAGCTCACAGCAACCTCAAGCTCCTGGGCTTAAGCGATTCTCTTGCCTCAGCCTCCCAAGTATCTGGGACCACAGGTGCCCTCCACAATGACTGGCTATTTTTTGGTTGGAGCTGTCATTGTTGTTCGGCAGGTCCGGGCTGGGTTCACACCTGCACCCTAGCCCCTAAGCTACAGGCATGGAGCCTAATTCTAATATTTTATCTGTAGGACCCCAGTATTTTTCTGTGAAAATAATCTTACCACCTTTGATTAATGTCTGTTTTGCTTTTTTGATTCCAATTCTTATATCTTTTCTTTTTCTTGTTTTATTGCACCAGCTAGTACCTTCAGTATAATGTTACCAGCATCATTGTTCTCAGTCCCCTAGTCAACAGAAATGGACATAAGACCAATAAAGGAATTTGTACAGGCAATGCTTTATGCCGGAGGAGTTTTTGGTCAAACAATGGTGAGACAGTGCTGGTTAAGGAGTAACCAGACTGGCACTCTGAACAAAGTTCTGGGGAACTTTTAAAGGGTAGAGAGAGAAAGTTTGATGCTAGCATCAAAATCATAGCATGTAGAGGTAGAGTTTTATTGGTAGCTGTCCATTGACAGATCGTGCTTCTTTATACATCACGTGTCTCATTAGCACGTGATGTTAAATTTCTGTCCTTGGGCATGACTTCTAGCATTAAAATGAGGTTTATGAGTGGTCAACTTGGGGCTTTGTCTTGGCAGTAACCAGTTTGTGCTGGCTATGACTGGGACCAGTAGAATCCTACTGTGATAATGGTTGTCACATCCTGTTAAAAAAAAAAAAAAGTGGAGCTACTTTGTATTGGAGCTGAGTGTCAATAATTTTCAAAGCTTTTGCTCAATATTATAAGCAGACTTAAGTTTTGGCTCAAGGCTCAGGCAAGGAACTGAAGTTCACCCCTTATACTATCTCAATAGTATTGAATAAAAGTAAGGATTAACGTTTATGGGCTTTTGGTAGATATTCTGTGTTAAGTTAAAATTTTTTTTATTTCTATTTCTAATTGACTAATTAAAAAAATAGTTGTTAGATGTTATTGGGTTTTTTTTTCTTATTTTTTATTTATTTATTTATTTATGTTTTATTAAATCATAGCTGTGTACATTGATATGATCATGGGGCATCATTCACCAGCTTTACAGACCGTTTACCAAGTTTCACATATACCCTTGTAAGATGCACCACTGGTGTAATCCCACCAATCCCCTTCCCTCTACCCACCTCTCCCCCTCCCTCCCCTCCCTTTCCCCCTTCCCCCTATTCTTAGGTTGTAACTGGGTTATAGCTTTCATGTGCAAACCCTAAATTAGTTTCATAGTAGGGCTGAGTACATTGGGTACTTTTTCTTCCATTCTTGAGATACTTTACTAAGAAGAATATGTTCCAGCTCCATCCATGTAAACATGAAAGAGGTAAAGTCTCCATCTTTCTTTAAGGCTGCATAATATTCCATCGTGTACATGTACCACAATTTATTAATCCATTCATGGATCGATGGGCACTTGGGCTTCTTCCATGACTTAGCAATTATGAATTGAGCTGCAATAAACATTCTGGTACAAATATCTTTGTTATGATGTCCTTTTTGGTCTTCTGGGTATATGCCCAGTAGAGGGATTACAGCATTGAATGGCAGATCTATTTTTAGATCTCTAAGTGTTCTGCATATCTCTTTCCAAAAGGAATGTATTAATTTGCATTCCCACCAGCAGTGCAAAAGTGTTCCCTTTTCTCCACATCTGCGCCAACATCTCTGGTCTTGGGATTTTGTGATATAGGCTAGTCTCACTGGAGTTAGATGGTATCTCAAAGTAGTTTTGATTTGCATTTCTCTGATGATTAAAGATGACGAGCATTTTTTCATATGTCTGTAGGCCATGCGCCTGTCTTCTTCAGAGAAGTTTCTCTTCAAATCCCTTGCCCAGCCTGGATGGGATCCCTTGTTCTATTCTTGCTAATGCGTTTGAGTTCTCTGTGGATTCTGGTTATTAAACCTTTGTCAGAGACATAACCTGCAAATATCTTCTCCCATTCTGAGGGCTGTTTGCTTGCTTAACTTACTGTGTTCTTGGCTGTGCAGAAGCTTTTTAGTTTGATCAAGTCCCAGTAGTGTATTTTTGAAACTGCTTCAATTGCCCGGGGGGTTCTCCTCATGAAATACTCACCCAGACCAATTTCTTCAAGGGTTTTCCCTGAACTCTCTTCTAGTATTTTTATAGTTTCATGTCTTAAGTTCAAATCTTTGATCCAGTGAGAGTCTATCTTAGTTAATGGTGAAAGGTGTGGGTCCAGTTTCAGTCTTCTGCAGGTTGCCAGCCAGTTCACCCAGCACCATTTGTTAAATAGGGAATCTTTTCCCCACTGAATGTTTTTAATTGGCTTGTCAAAGATTAAATAACGGTAACTAGCTGGATTCATCTCTTGGTTCTCTATTCTGTTCCAGACATCTACTTCTCTGTTTTTGCGCCAATACCATGCTGTTTTGATCACTATTGATTTGTAGTATAGTCTGAGGTCTGGTAGCGTAATTCCTCCTGCTTTGTTTTTATTTCTGAGTAATGTCTTGGCTATTCGAGGTTTTTTCTGATTCCATATAAAACGAAGTATTGTTTTTTCAAGATCTTTAAAGTATGACAGTGGAGCTTTAATAGAGATTGCATTGAAATTATATATTGCTTTGGGTAGTATAGACATTTTAACAATATTGATTCTTCCCAGCCATGAGCATGGTATGTTTTTCCATTTGTTAATATTTTCAGCTATTTCTTTTCTTAGAGTTTCATAGTTCTCTTTATAGAGATCTTTCATGTCCTTTGTTAGATAAATTCCCAAATATTTCATCTTCTTTGGCACTACTGTGAATGGGATAGAGTCCTTAACTGTTTTTTCAACTTGACTGTTGTTGGTATATATAAAGGCTACCGATTTATGAATGTTGATTTTGTAACCTGAGACGCTACTGTATTCCTTGATCACTTCTAAAAGTTTTGTAGTAGAGTCCCTAGTGTTTTCCAGATATACTATCATATCATCTGCGAAGAGTGAAAGTTTGATCTCTTCTGACCCTATATGGATACCCTTGATCACCTTTTCTTCCCTAATTGCAGTGGCTAAAACTTCCATTACAATGTTAAAAAGCAATGGAGACAATGGGTAGCTTTGTCTGGTTCCTGATCTGAGTGGAAATGATTTCAATTTAACTCCATTCAATATGATATTGGCTGTGGGTTTGCTGTAGATGGCCTCTATCAGTTTAAGAAATGTCCCTTCTATACCAATTTTCTTAAGTGTTCTGATCATGAAGGGATGCTGGATATTATCAAAAGCTTTTTCTGCATCGATTGAGAGAATCATATGGTCTTTGTTTTTTAATTTGTTTATGGGCTGGATTACATTTATATATTTACGTATATTGAACCAGCCTTGAGATCCTGGGATAAAACCGACTTGGTCATGATGTAATTTGTTTGATGTGTTGCTGGATTCTGTTTGTTAGGATCTTGTTGAATATTTTTGCATGTATATTCATTAGTGATATTGGTCTATAATTTTCTTTTCTTGTTGGGTCTTTTCCTGGTTTAGGGATCAGAGTGATGTTTGCTTCATAGAACGTGTTGGGTAGTCTTCCTTCTTTTTCTAACTTTTGGAACAGGTTGAGTAATATAGGTACTAATTCCTCTTTAAAGGTTTGGTAGAATTCAGATGTGAAACCATCTGGTCCTGGGCTTTTTTTTTTAGGGAGGTTTTGTATGGTTGATGCTATTTCCGAACTTGATATGGGCCTGTTCAACATTTCCACTTGATTCTGGCTAAGTCTTGGAAGGTGATGTGCTTCCAAGTATGGGTCAATTTCCTTCAGATTTTCATATTTCTGAGAATAAAGTTTCTTGTAATATTCATTAAGCATTTTTTGAATTTCTGAGGAGTCTGTTGTTATTTCGTCTTTATTGTTTCTTATTGATGAAATTTGAGATTTTGGTCTTTTTTCTCCTGGTTAGGTTAGCCAAAGGTTTATCTATTTTAGTGACCTTTTCAAAAAAAACAACTTTTTGATTTATTGATACGTTGTATAATTTTTTTTTCAATTTTATTTAATTCTGCTCTAATTTTGGTTATTTCTTTTCTTATACTGGGTTTGGGATTGGAATGTTCTTCCTATTCCAGTTGCTTGAGATGTCCCATTAAGTTGTTAACTTCCTCTCTTTCCGTTCTCTTGAGGAAGGCTTGTAGTGCTATAAATTTCCCTCTTTCCCTGCCTTTGCAGTATCCCAGAGGTTCTGATAATTTGTGTCTTCATTGTTGTTTTGTTCCAAATATTTGGTAATTTCCTTCTTAATCTCATCTATGACCCAGCTATCATTCAGCATAAGGTTATTTAACTTCCATGTTTTTGTATGAGTATGCAGATTCCTGTTGTTACTAAGTTCAACTTTTATTCCATGGTGGTCCGAGAAGATGCAAAGAATAATTTCTATTTCTTTAAATTTACTGAGGTTAGACTTGTGGCCTAAGATGTGATCGATTTTGGAGTAAGTTCCATGGGCTGATGAGAACTATGTGTATTCAGTTGTTGGGATGAAATGTTCTGTAGATGTCTGCTAAATCCAAATGTTGGATGGTTAAGTTTAAATCTAAGATTTCTTTGCTCAGCTTCTTGTTGGAGGATCAATCCAACACTGCCAGAGGAATGTTGAAATCTCCGACGATCATGGAGCTGGAGGAAATCAAGTTGCTCATGTCTGTTAGAGTTTCTCTTATAAATTGAGGTGCATTCTGGTTGGGTGCATAGATATTAATAATTGAGATCTGATCATATTGAGTATTACCCTTAACAAATATGAAGTGACCATTCTTGTCCTTCCTTACTTTTGTTGGTTTAAAGCCTATGGTATCTGCAAATAAAATTGCAACACCTGCTTTTTTCTGATTACCATTTGCCTGAAATATGGACAACCATCCTTTCACCCTGAGTCTGTATTTGTCTTTTAAGTTAAGATGTGACTCTTGTATGCAACAAATATCTGGCCTGAGTTTTTGTATCAGCTAACCTATGCCTCTTTAGAGGACAGTTTAAGCCGTTCACATTAATGGAGAATATTGATAAGTGTGGTGAAGTTTTGGGTATTGAGTTTTTCAAAAGTCCAGTGGGCATTTTTAATCCTTTCGCCAGTGTGGAAATTGGAGTTTGATCCAAAGTTTCTGAGTGAGTTTACTTTTGTGGTATAGATTGTGTTGGTCATTATGGAGGATAGGTCTGAGAGTATCCTGAAGAGCTGGTTTTGTTATGGCAAATTTCTTCAACATATGAATGTCATTAAAGTATTTAATTCCTCCATCATAAATGAAACTCAGTTTAGCTGGATACAAGATCTGGGGTTGAAAGTTATTTTGCTTTAGGAGATTAAAAGTCGGTGACCACCCTCTTCTGGCTTGAAAAGTTTCAGCAGAGAGATCTGCAGTCATTCTAATATTCTTCCCTTTGAAGGTAATGGTTTTCTTTCTCCTGGCAGCTTTGAGGATTTTCTCCTTCATATTAACTTTAGTGAAGTTAATTATGATATGCCTGGGGGATGTCTTATTGGGGTTGAATCGTGCTGGGGTTCTGAAGCTGTCTGCTATCTGAATTTCAGAATCTCTAGGCATGTCTGGAAAATTCTCTTTCATAATTTTATGCAGAAGGGCCTCTGTGCCCAGTGAGGCCACTTCATCTGTTTCTGGAACCCCTATGATTCGGATATTCACCTTCTTCGAATTATCCCAGAGCTCTTGGAGAGAATGATCCGTTTTTGCTCTCCATTTCTCTTCCTCTTTGAGAGTTTGGGAGCGTTGAAAGGTTTTATCTTCGATGTCAGAAATCCTTTCTTCTGCTTGCTCCATTCTGTTGCTGAGGGATTCTACTGTATTTTTCATATCTTTGAGGGCTGCAAATTCTTGCTTCAGTGTGTCTAAGTCTTTGGTGGTTTTGTCTTTAAATTCGTTAAAGTCTTGAGACAGCTTTTGAATTTCTTCTCGAATTCCTAATTCCACTTTGTTAATCTTGTCTGAAATCCAAATTCTGAATTCGATTTCTGACATCTCAGCCAGTTGTTTATGAATGGGATCTTCAATTGCATCTGCCATATCTTTCCTTGGGGGGGTTGATCTATTCTGGTTATTCATGTTACCAGAGTTTTTCCGCTGATTCCGTCCCATGGTTGTTTTACTCCCTCTGATTTTTTCCCCTGGGGCTTTGTTGAGGGCCTGTATAAGTGTTGTGGCCTGAGAAACTGGGGCCCTGTCTGGTGTGGTGGGGCTAAGTGGTTCTGTCTTGTTTTCAGCTGATTTCTGTTCCACCCTAGTGAAACAGATACTCTGGATTGAAGTCTCAGCTGTGGAGAAATATCAGCAATTAAGTCACCCCACCCCCCACCGGCAAACAATTGGAGAAGAAAAATCAAAACTTCACCGTGCACCCAGGGCACCACCTGATTTGTCCTGAGGTGATTGGTTCAGTTCAAAAGGGTCCTAATCAATTGTCTCTGTCTGCACCTGTCTCGGGTGAGAGAGTTTAAGAGGTCTCTGGGAATTGGATCACAGGGGTCTGGTGATTACTCTGGTGTGGCTTGCTCCAGTGCTGCGTGGAGTCAGGAGAAGCCACCCAGCCAATAAATCAATCTGGGAAGGTTGCTGCCTCCTTCCCCACCTTGCACCACTTCACATCCGGTCACTGATAGCCTTGCAGTTGGCTGACCCAGTTGCCTGTAGTGAATCGGTACTCCGAGAGTTTGTACATGCCTGAATCAGAAGGAAGTCTGCCAGGCCGCTGCACTCTGCCTCTCTCCAGCAGGAGGAGGTGAGGCCTGACAACCTTGGGTGCTTGATGAAGGTTGAGGGGTTTTCACTCAGGTCCAGTCTCGCCCCTGATTAATGTTACTAACAGAACAGAACAACTCTGCAGTTCTCCTGCAGAAGAGAAGCTGAATTGAGCTCCAAATCAGCTTGTCTTTGGTCCTGTATTGTCTATAGGCTGACGATCCCCTGAGGGCCAGGTGCGTCTTAGGTTTAGTAAAGCGGACCTCTGGGTCAGCCCCACCCTGGGAGTTTCCCTGGTTT
This sequence comes from Nycticebus coucang, assembly GCF_027406575.1. Lineage (NCBI taxonomy): Eukaryota > Metazoa > Chordata > Mammalia > Primates > Lorisidae > Nycticebus > Nycticebus coucang. Next base: position 95,228,176 of record NC_069788.1, read on the forward strand.
GCAAGTTGGAGTTGCCTCAGGCAAACTCAGAGTCTCCGGTTGCCCAGGGAGACAGGGGGTGTGGCTTCAGAATATTCGGCAGTGAGCCGTATTGCTAGCAAAAGAGGGCCGCTGCTTTATGGCTCAGGCAACGGCTGCTCCGGTGTAGCTCCCCTCCGTCCTCTCTCCGCTCCTGTAGCCCAGAGTCTGCACCGACAGGCTGCAGCCCAGCACTGTCTACACCCCTCAAACAATCACCGAAGAGTCTGGACCCCTGGGGGACAGGCCTCCAGACCTTGGAGCGACAGCAGAGGGGAGTGCGGGGAGTACCGGGACTGGCCTCCAGACCCCAGTGTGAGCGAAGGGGAGCGCTGGGAGCTCAGAATTCCAGGTAGAGACTATATACAGTTTATACAGTTTTATGCCTGGCAGGAGGACGCCATGGCACCCTAGTAGGGGAGGTAGGTCCAGTTTTTAGGGGGTCTCTCCCATGGAGTGTAGTGGGAGGACCTTTGAACTCTGACTGGTTGTTTGTGGGGCACTCTGAGCCGTTCCCATGGGGGAGGGGACTCCTGTCCACTTGGTGATGGATTTTGTACCTTTTGTTTGTATCCTTGATGTCGCAGCTCGCCTCAGTGGGGTTGATGTGTGTTCTACAACCTTCTCTCTTAGTGCAGCTCAAATCCACCAGGTTACTTGCTGAATTTTTGTCCTTTAACTCTCCTTCTGGACGGGAGCCTCTGTGGAAAGCTGGCTTCAGTCAGCCATCTTGTCTCCTCCCCCACCCCCATGTTATTGGTTTTGTTTTGTTTTTTTGTCTTCAAGGTGATAAATAAGAGAGCATGTGTATATGTCAGTGGAAAAGGCCCACTGAGGAAAAAGACATTGAAGATGTAAAAGAGAAGAAATAACCAAAACATAGAAGTTCCCAAGAAGGCTGAGGGTGAATTTTTATATATTTCTTTAAAGATATAAAGTCATTAACATAATGCACAGTCTACTAGTTTCCATGCATAAAGAAATTACCACAGGGCAGCACCTGTGGCTCAGTGAGCAGGGCGCCGGCCCCATATACCGAGGGTGGTGGGTTCAAACCCGGCCCCAGCCAAACTGCAACAAAAAAATAGCCGGGCGTTGTGGCGAGCACCTGTAGTCCCAGCTACTCGGGAGGCTGAGGCAGGAGAATCGCCTAAGCCCAAGAGCTGGAGGTTGCTGTGAGCTGTGTGACGCCATGGCACTCTACCGAGGGTGATAAAGTGAAACTCTGTCTCTACAAAAAAAAAAAAAAAGAAAGAAAGAAATTACCACAAACTTAGTTCCTTATTATAACACAAATTTATTCTCTTACAGTTCTAGAGATCTGAAGTGTAAGATCAGTTTCACTCAGCTAAAGTCAAAGTATAAGCAGTACTGCATTCTTTCTGGTGGCTCCCCAGGAGAACTGCTTTTTACCTCTTCGTGCTTGGGGTTTGCTAACAATCCTTGGCTTGTAGCCCCTTCTTCTATCTTCAAAACTGGTAGGTAGCATAGCATCTTCAAATCTTTCTCTGTTTCTATTACGCCCTCTACGTAAGGACCTTGGTCAATGATTAGACCAACCATATAATACAGGACACTCTCTCCATATGAAAATCCTTAATTTATAGGAAGTGTGTGCATGTAGTCCCAGATACTCTGGAGGCTGAAGGTCAAAGTGAAAGGCTTGCTCGAGGTGATAGTGCAGTGATCACACCTGTGAACAGTCACTGCATTCTACCCTGGGGAACATAGCAAGACCTCATTCTTTAAAAAAGAAAAAAATCCCTATTTAATCCCATCTGCAAAGTCCTTTTTGCCATATAAGATAATATTCTCATCTTCCAGGGTTTAGGATGTGGACACCTTTGGGCTTCCTTATCCAGCCTGCCACACTCAGCACACATTGTATTAAACCATATTGTGTTAGTTTTGCAGTTCAAAAAAGGCTCAGTATTAGAATTCCATGTGATTCCACCTAAAGGTTCTCAACATATAGGAGTTAACTCTTAATCCTAATAACAAAAGAGGAGATGATTTACCATAAATTGTCAGCTCCCTGCCTGTCTCTGTTGTTTTAGGAACAGTGTGTTGGGGGCGGTACCTGTGGCTCAAGGAACAGTGTGTTGGGCAATTTCCAATTGATTGTATGTGTTATCAGAGCCTCAGGTCTTTAGTGCTTCTTGTACTTTAGTACTTCCTGTGTCACTGCTTCTGAAAAACAGGTAGGTCCCCCACTCTGGAAGGTACTAACTCCCTGTTGTCTTGGAAGATTACAGATAAAGAACTGCAGAAAGAGACTCTTCCCTAAGATAATGATATTCCTCTGCCCAGTTATAAGACCCTTTACTTCACAGCACCAGCTCTCTCTTGAGGAAAAAGCAGCTCCCAAGGCCTTCCATGTTGCAAATGTGTTTGATGCAGTAGCAAGGTCGGTGTCCCTGCCACCTTACTATGTATTAGAGCCTGTAGCCGAAGGAAAATAAAACCAGTGATACTGATTTTGATATTTTATTTACCGTGGATCTTTTTGTGTTCATTGTGAATTTTTTTAACATTGCACTAAACTATTATTTGTCCTGATTGCCAAGTTTTTTGGCATACCTTTAAATTTCACGCAAGACTTCATTCACCTCTCCCAAATTCCTGCCCTGGTTTGTGGGTCTGTACTTGTAGGTGTTTTCTCCAATGATAGTTTTGGAGGGCCATTCCTGGCAAAAAGTTCAAACCTAGTCTGTAAAGGAAAGCAGAAGGCAGGTAGATTTTACTGAGATAACCAGAAAGGAATGCTACCCCATAACCTCTAAAATGCCCCTTGTTCAAGTGACTCTCTTTGCTGCCAATGGCCTTCTCCAAGTGAGACAAAATAAACTAATTTCATACCTATTCAGTCCAATAAAGCTCATTGTCCTACCTCTACCTCCAGTGATAAGAGACAGGAACAGTTCATTTTCCATTGCTAAGCAACTGCAAAAACAGAGCCTGGCATGTGTGCCCAGACTAACTGGGTAATAGGGATCACTGTCTGAAGTTCTTGTTTGCATTTTGAAGTCAGCAATAATTGCAGTTCTCTATCAGTGTTCATTAAGATGGTTTATGGCTGGACTAACTCCAGTCTCCACTCTCCGTGTGAACGTGTTGTCCTCCCAGGGAAAGAAGTATTTGGCAATAAAAATCTGTGCTGATTTCCTCAACCTTTCCCCTGGATGGGCTGAAAAACTGTGGTCCCATGGAAAGCACATATAATGAGAATAAGATGGAATCTGTCAGGCTAGGGCAGATGTGACACAGCTGGTCTGGTTGGTTGAAGTCCTGCCTGACTTTTACTCTCTGCCTCCCATTCTTACTGTTTTGTAAATTTAGCTCCCACCCTAAAGATGCATCTCTAGAGTAGTTTAGGTGGTTTGATTTAGGAGATTAACTTCTCCATTGAAATGTTGTTTTGGATTCGGGTTTATACTGATTATTGTTTACTGTGGGTCATGGGTTCCGCTGATTATTGTTTAAGACATGGGTTAAAGTGGTCTTCACTTTGAACTTAAATATATAAAACTGTAATTTTGGAAATGGAGGATCAGAACAGTCTTGGAGAGGCTACTCTCACTATTCTCTAGAATCCCAGCCTTCTGACAAAGTTTGGTGGACTTGTCCCATCTCTGCATATTGGCTGACAGCGAATACGCTTCCTCTGCTAACACCATCCACAGCTCCCCAGCCAGGGAGAACAGGCACCTGTCAAAGGTTCTGGGAGAGAGGGATGGAGAGGAAGGCTCTGGGAGAGAGGGGTGGAGAGGAAGGTTCTGGGAGAGAGGAAGGCTCTGGGAGAGAGGGGTGGAGAGGAAGGCTCTGGGAGAGAGGAAGGCTCTGGGAGAGAGGGGTGGAGAGGAAGGCTCTGGGAGAGAGGGGTGGAGAGGAAGGCCCTGGAAGAGAGGAAGGCTCTGGGGGAGAGGGGTGGAGAGGAAGGCTCTGGGAGAGAGGAAGGCTCTGGGAGAGAGGGGTGGAGAGGAAGGCTCTGGGAGAGAGGGGTGGAGAGGGAGGTTCTGGGAGAGAGTGGTGGAGAGGAAGGCTCTGGGGGAGAGGGGTGGAGAGGAAGGCTCTGGGAGAGAGGAAGGCTCTGGGAGAGATGGGTGGAGAGGAAGGCTCTGGGAGAGAGGAAGGCTCTGGGAGAGAGGGGTGGAGAGGAAGGCTCTGGGAGAGAGGGGTGGAGAGGAAGGCTCTGGGAGAGAGGGGTGGAGAGGGAGGTTCTGGGAGAGAGTGGTGGAGAGGAAGGCTCTGGTGGAGAGGGGTGGAGAGGAAGGCTCTGGGAGAGATGGGTGGAGAGGAAGGCTCTGGGAGAGAGGAAGGCTCTGGGAGAGAGGGGTGGAGAGGAAGGCTCTGGGAGAGAGGGGTGGAGAGGAAGGCTCTGGGAGAGAGGGGTGGAGAGGGAGGCTCTGGGAGAGAGGGGTGGAGAGGGAGGTTCTGGGAGAGAGTGGTGGAGAGGAAGGCTCTGGGGGAGAGGGGTGGAGAGGAAGGCTCTGGGAGAGATGGGTGGAGAGGAAGGCTCTGGGAGAGAGGAAGGCTCTGGGAGAGAGGGGTGGAGAGGAAGGCTCTGGGAGAGAGGGGTGGAGAGGAAGGCTCTGGGAGAGAGGGGTGGAGAGGGAGGCTCTGGGAGAGAGGGGTGGAGAGGGAGGTTCTGGGAGAGAGTGGTGGAGAGGAAGGCTCTGGGGGAGAGGGGTGGAGAGGAAGGCTCTGGGAGAGATTGGTGGAGAGGAAGGCTCTGGGAGAGAGGAAGGCTCTGGGAGAGAGGGGTGGAGAGGAAGGCTCTGGGAGAGAGGGGTGGAGAGGAAGGCTCTGGGAGAGAGGGGTGGAGAGGGAGGTTCTGGGAGAGAGTGGTGGAGAGGAAGGCTCTGCGGGAGAGGGGTGGAGAGGAAGGCTCTGGGAGAGAGGAAGGCTCTGGGAGAGAGGAAGGCTCTGGGAGAGAGGGTTGGAGTGGAAGGCTCTGGGAGAGAGGGGTGGAGAGGAAGGCCCTGGAAGAGAGGAAGGCTCTGGGGGAGAGGGGTGGAGAGGAAGGTTCTGGGAGAGAGGAAGGCTCTGGGAGAGAGGAAGGCTCTGGGGGAGAGGGGTGGAGAGGAAGGCTCTGGGAGAGAGGAAGGCTCTGGGAGAGAGGGGTGGAGAGGAAGGCTCTGGGGGAGAGGGGTGGAGAGGAAGGTTCTGGGAGAGAGGAAGGCTCTGGGAGAGAGGGTTGGAGAGGAAGGCTCTGGGAGAGAGGGTTGGAGAGGAAGGCTCTGGGAGAGAGGGGTGGAGAGGAAGGCTCTGGGAGAGAGGGGTGGAGAGGAAGGCCCTGGAAGAGAGGAAGGCTCTGGGGGAGAGGGGTGGAGAGGAAGGTTCTGGGAGAGAGGAAGGCTCTGGGAGAGAGGAAGGCTCTGGGAGAGAGGAAGGCTCTGGGGGAGAGGGGTGGAGAGGAAGGCTCTGGGAGAGAGGAAGGCTCTGGGAGAGAGGGGTGGAGAGGAAGGCTCTGGGGGAGAGGGGTGGAGAGGAAGGCTCTGGGGGAGAGGGGTGGAGAGGGAGGTTCTGGGAGAGAGTGGTGGAGAGGAAGGCTCTGGGGGAGAGGGGTGGAGAGGAAGGCTCTGGGAGAGATGGGTGGAGAGGAAGGCTCTGGGAGAGAGGGGTGGAGAGGAAGGCTCTGGGAGAGAGGGGTGGAGAGGAAGGCTCTGGGAGAGAGGGGTGGAGAGGGAGGTTCTGGGAGAGAGTGGTGGAGAGGAAGGCTCTGCGGGAGAGGGGTGGAGAGGAAGGCTCTGGGAGAGAGGAAGGCTCTGGGAGAGAGGGGTGGAGAGGAAGGCTCTGGGAGAGAGGAAGGCTCTGGGAGAGAGGGTTGGAGAGGAAGGCTCTGGGAGAGAGGGGTGGAGAGGAAGGCCCTGGAAGAGAGGAAGGCTCTGGGGGAGAGGGGTGGAGAGGAAGGCTCTGGGAGAGAGGGGTGGAGAGGAAGGCTCTTGGGGAGAGGGGTGGAGAGGAAGGCTCTGGGGGAGAGGGGTGGAGAGGGAGGTTCTGGGAGAGAGTGGTGGAGAGGAAGGCTCTGGGGGAGAGGGGTGGAGAGGAAGGCTCTGGGAGAGATGGGTGGAGAGGAAGGCTCTGGGAGAGAGGAAGGCTCTGGGAGAGAGGGGTGGAGAGGAAGGCTCTGGGAGAGAGGGGTGGAGAGGAAGGCTCTGGGAGAGAGGGGTGGAGAGGGAGGCTCTGGGAGAGAGGGGTGGAGAGGGAGGTTCTGGGAGAGAGTGGTGGAGAGGAAGGCTCTGGGGGAGAGGGGTGGAGAGGAAGGCTCTGGGAGAGATGGGTGGAGAGGAAGGCTCTGGGAGAGAGGAAGGCTCTGGGAGAGAGGGGTGGAGAGGAAGGCTCTGGGAGAGAGGGGTGGAGAGGAAGGCTCTGGGAGAGAGGGGTGGAGAGGGAGGTTCTGGGAGAGAGTGGTGGAGAGGAAGGCTCTGCGGGAGAGGGGTGGAGAGGAAGGCTCTGGGAGAGAGGAAGGCTCTGGGAGAGAGGAAGGCTCTGGGAGAGAGGGTTGGAGTGGAAGGCTCTGGGAGAGAGGGGTGGAGAGGAAGGCCCTGGAAGAGAGGAAGGCTCTGGGGGAGAGGGGTGGAGAGGAAGGTTCTGGGAGAGAGGAAGGCTCTGGGGGAGAGGGGTGGAGAGGAAGGCTCTGGGAGAGAGGAAGGCTCTGGGAGAGAGGGGTGGAGAGGAAGGCTCTGGGGGAGAGGGGTGGAGAGGAAGGTTCTGGGAGAGAGGAAGGCTCTGGGAGAGAGGGTTGGAGAGGAAGGCTCTGGGAGAGAGGGTTGGAGAGGAGGGCTCTGGGAGAGAGGGGTGGAGAGGAAGGCTCTGGGAGAGAGGGGTGGAGAGGAAGGCCCTGGAAGAGAGGAAGGCTCTGGGGGAGAGGGGTGGAGAGGAAGGTTCTGGGAGAGAGGAAGGCTCTGGGAGAGAGGAAGGCTCTGGGAGAGAGGAAGGCTCTGGGGGAGAGGGGTGGAGAGGAAGGCTCTGGGAGAGAGGAAGGCTCTGGGAGAGAGGGGTGGAGAGGAAGGCTCTGGGGGAGAGGGGTGGAGAGGAAGGCTCTGGGGGAGAGGGGTGGAGAGGGAGGTTCTGGGAGAGAGTGGTGGAGAGGAAGGCTCTGGGGGAGAGGGGTGGAGAGGAAGGCTCTGGGAGAGAGGGGTGGAGAGGAAGGCTCTGGGAGAGAGGGTTGGAGAGGAAGGCTCTGGGAGAGAGGGTTGGAGAGGAAGGCTCTGGGAGAGAGGGGTGGAGAGGAAGGCTCTGGAAGAGAGGGGTGGAGAGGAAGGCTCTGGGAGAGAGGGGTGGAGAGGGAGGTTCTGGGAGAGAGGAAGGCTCTGGGAGAGAGGAAGGCTCTGGGGGAGAGGGGTGGAGAGGAAGGCTCTGGGAGAGAGGAAGGCTCTGGGAGAGAGGGGTGGAGAGGAAGGTTCTGGGAGAGAGGAAGGCTCTGGGAGAGAGGAAGGCTCTGGGGGAGAGGGGTGGAGAGGAAGGCTCTGGGAGAGAGGAAGGCTCTGGGAGAGAGGGGTGGAGAGGAAGGCTCTGGGGGAGAGGGGTGGAGAGGAAGGCCCTGGAAGAGAGGAAGGCTCTGGGGGAGAGGGGTGGAGAGGAAGGTTCTGGGAGAGAGGAAGGCTCTGGGAGAGAGGAAGGCTCTGGGAGAGAGGGGTGGAGAGGAAGGCTCTGGGAGAGAGGGGTGGAGAGGAAGGCTCTGGGAGAGAGGGGTGGAGAGGGAGGCTCTGGGAGAGAGGGGTGGAGAGGGAGGTTCTGGGAGAGAGTGGTGGAGAGGAAGGCTCTGGGGGAGAGGGGTGGAGAGGAAGGCTCTGGGAGAGATGGGTGGAGAGGAAGGCTCTGGGAGAGAGGAAGGCTCTGGGAGAGAGGGGTGGAGAGGAAGGCTCTGGGAGAGAGGGGTGGAGAGGAAGGCTCTGGGAGAGAGGGGTGGAGAGGGAGGTTCTGGGAGAGAGTGGTGGAGAGGAAGGCTCTGCGGGAGAGGGGTGGAGAGGAAGGCTCTGGGAGAGAGGAAGGCTCTGGGAGAGAGGAAGGCTCTGGGAGAGAGGGTTGGAGTGGAAGGCTCTGGGAGAGAGGGGTGGAGAGGAAGGCCCTGGAAGAGAGGAAGGCTCTGGGGGAGAGGGGTGGAGAGGAAGGTTCTGGGAGAGAGGAAGGCTCTGGGGGAGAGGGGTGGAGAGGAAGGCTCTGGGAGAGAGGAAGGCTCTGGGAGAGAGGGGTGGAGAGGAAGGCTCTGGGGGAGAGGGGTGGAGAGGAAGGTTCTGGGAGAGAGGAAGGCTCTGGGAGAGAGGGTTGGAGAGGAAGGCTCTGGGAGAGAGGGTTGGAGAGGAAGGCTCTGGGAGAGAGGGGTGGAGAGGAAGGCTCTGGGAGAGAGGGGTGGAGAGGAAGGCCCTGGAAGAGAGGAAGGCTCTGGGGGAGAGGGGTGGAGAGGAAGGTTCTGGGAGAGAGGAAGGCTCTGGGAGAGAGGAAGGCTCTGGGAGAGAGGAAGGCTCTGGGGGAGAGGGGTGGAGAGGAAGGCTCTGGGAGAGAGGAAGGCTCTGGGAGAGAGGGGTGGAGAGGAAGGCTCTGGGGGAGAGGGGGGAGAGGAAGGCTCTGGGGGAGAGGGGTGGAGAGGGAGGTTCTGGGAGAGAGTGGTGGAGAGGAAGGCTCTGGGGGAGAGGGGTGGAGAGGAAGGCTCTGGGAGAGAGGGGTGGAGAGGAAGGCTCTGGGAGAGAGGGGTGGAGAGGAAGGCTCTGGGAGAGAGGGGTGGAGAGGAAGGCTCTGGGAGAGAGGGGTGGAGAGGGAGGTTCTGGGAGAGAGTGGTGGAGAGGAAGGCTCTGCGGGAGGGGGTGGAGAGGAAGGCTCTGGGAGAGAGGAAGGCTCTGGGAGAGAGGGGTGGAGAGGAAGGCTCTGGGAGAGAGGAAGGCTCTGGGAGAGAGGGTTGGAGAGGAAGGCTCTGGGAGAGAGGGGTGGAGAGGAAGGCCCTGGAAGAGAGGAAGGCTCTGGGGGAGAGGGGTGGAGAGGAAGGTTCTGGGAGAGAGGAAGGCTCTGGGAGAGAGGAAGGCTCTGGGGGAGAGGGGTGGAGAGGAAGGCTCTGGGAGAGAGGAAGGCTCTGGGAGAGAGGGGTGGAGAGGAAGGCTCTGGGGGAGAGGGGTGGAGAGGAAGGTTCTGGGAGAGAGGAAGGCTCTGGGAGAGAGGGTTGGAGAGGAAGGCTCTGGGAGAGAGGGTTGGAGAGGAAGGCTCTGGGAGAGAGGGGTGGAGAGGAAGGCTCTGGAAGAGAGGGGTGGAGAGGAAGGCTCTGGGAGAGAGGGGTGGAGAGGGAGGCTCTGGGAGAGAGGGGTGGAGAGGAAGGCTCTGGGAGAGAGGGGTGGAGAGGGAGGTTCTGGGAGAGAGTGGTGGAGAGGAAGGCTCTGGGGGAGAGGGGTGGAGAGGAAGGCTCTGGGAGAGAGGAAGGCTCTGGGAGAGATGGGTGGAGAGGAAGGGTCTGGGAGAGAGGGGTGGAGAGGAAGGCTCTGGGAGAGAGGGGTGGAGAGGGAGGTTCTAGGAGAGAGGGGTGGAGAGGGAGGTTCTGGGAGAGAGTGGTGGAGAGGAAGGCTCTGGGGGCGAGGGGTGGAGAGGAAGGCTCTGGGAGAGAGGGGTGGAGAGGAAGGCTCTGGGAGAGAGCGTTGGAGAGGAAGGCTCTGGGAGAGAGGGGTGGAGAGGGAGGTTCTGGGAGAGAGTGGTGGAGAGGAAGGCTCTGGTGGAGAGGGGTGGAGAGGAAGGCTCTGGGAGAGAGGGATGGAGAGGAAGGCTCTGGGAGAGAGGGGTGGAGAGGGAGGTTCTGGGAGAGAGTGGTGGAGAGGAAGGCTCTGGGGGAGAGGGGTGGAGAGGAAGGCTCTGGGAGAGAGGAAGGCTCTGGGAGAGATGGGTGGAGAGGAAGGCTCTGGGAGAGAGGAAGGCTCTGGGAGAGAGGGGTGGAGAGGAAGGCTCTGGGAGAGAGGGGTGGAGAGGAAGGGTCTGGGAGAGAGGGGTGGAGAGGGAGGTTCTGGGAGAGAGTGGTGGAGAGGAAGGCTCTGGGGGAGAGGGGTGGAGAGGAAGGCTCTGGGAGAGAGGGGTGGAGAGGAAGGCTCTGGGAGAGAGGGGTGGAGAGGAAGGCTCTGGGAGAGAGGGGTGGAGAGTGAGGTTCTGGGAGAGAGTGGTGGAGAGGAAGGCTCTGGGGGAGAGGGGTGGAGAGGAAGGCTCTGGGAGAGATGGGTGGAGAGGGAGGCTCTGGGAGAGAGGGGTGGAGAGGAAGGCTCTGGGAGAGAGGGGTGGAGAGGAAGGCTCTGGGAGAGAGGGGTGGAGAGGGAGGTTCTGGGAGAGAGTGGTGGAGAGGAAGGCTCTGGGGGAGAGGGGTGGAGAGGAAGCTCTGGGAGAGAGGAAGGCTCTGGGAGAGATGGGTGGAGAGGAAGGCTCTGGGAGAGAGGAAGGCTCTGGGAGAGAGGGGTGGAGAGGAAGGCTCTGGGAGAGAGGGGTGGAGAGGGAGGTTCTGGGAGAGAGGTGTGGAGAGGGAGGCTCTGGGAGAGAGTGGTGGAGGGGAAGGCTCTGGGGGAGAGGGGTGGAGAGGAAGGCTCTGGGAGAGAGGGGTGGAGAGGAAGGCTCTGGGAGAGAGGGGTGGAGAGGGAGGTTCTGGGAGAGAGTGGTGGAGAGGAAGGCTCTGGGGGAGAGGGGTGGAGAGGAAGGCTCTGGGAGAGAGGAAGGCTCTGGGAGAGATGGGTGGAGAGGAAGGCTCTGGGAGAGAGGAAAGCTCTGGGAGAGAGGGGTGGAGAGGAAGGCTCTGGGAGAGAGGAAAGCTCTGGGAGAGATGGGTGGAGAGGAAGGCTCTGGGAGAGAGGAAGGCTCTGGGAGAGATGGGTGGAGAGGAAGGCTCTGGGAGAGAGGAAAGCTCTGGGAGAGAGGAAGGCTCTGGGAGAGAGGGGTGGAGAGGAAGGCTCTGGGAGAGAGGGGTGGAGAGGAAGGGTCTGGGAGAGAGGGGTGGAGAGGGAGGTTCTGGGAGAGAGTGGTGGAGAGGAAGGCTCTGGAGGAGAGGGGTGGAGAGGAAGGCTCTGGGAGAGAGGGGCGGAGAGGAAGGCTCTGGGAGAGAGGGGTGGAGAGGAAGGCTCTGGGAGAGAGGGGTGGAGAGGGAGGTTCTGGGAGAGAGTGGTGGAGAGGAAGGCTCTGGAGGAGAGGGGTGGAGAGGAAGGCTCTGGGAGAGAGGGGCGGAGAGGAAGGCTCTGGGAGAGAGGGGTGGAGAGGAAGGCTCTGGGAGAGAGGGGTGGAGAGGGAGGTTCTGGGAGAGAGTGGTGGAGAGGAAGGCTCTGGGGGAGAGGGGTGGAGAGGAAGGCTCTGGGAGAGAGGAAGGCTCTGGGAGAGAGGGGTGGAGAGGGAGGTTCTGCTCTCCTCGAGCTGAAAGTGGGCCAGTGGAATGGGCGTCTGTTCGGGGAAGCGAGCTGCTCTGTTCCCTGGGCGGGGAGCACGATCCCATTTCCCCGACGCCAGCCCTGAAGTTTAGAAAGAGCCTCTTTCCTGGACTCGGTGCCAGACACAGGCGCTGCCCGGGACGTGCTGAGCTCCTGCCTCCCTGGCCCGGGAATGGGTCACACAGTGGCCTCGGTGTAATGGCAGAAAGCAGAGCCAGCTCCAAAGAGCCGCCCTCGGATGCATTTCCCAGGTGTCACTCACGCGGCGGCGGAAAGCTGCCAGCCCCGGCCCGGGCAGGCCTGCCGCCTTGGGGATCCCTCCCTTACCCCCAGCCTGCTCTGAAAACTAAACCAGAAAACCGCTTAAAGCGACGCATAAGAACGTCGTTTTCCTTTTGAGACCGCACTCCGAGGCCCCGTCCCCTCTCAGCGCTCCTCGGAGCCGAGAGTGGCGCCCGCCAGGCGTCGTGTTCTCCCTGCTCGCTGCGCAGCTTTTCTCGAGGCCGTCCCGGAATCCAGCCCGCGCGCGCCCCCTGGTGCTCACGGCGCCCAACGCCACGCCGAGCTGCGTCTGGAGCGGGACTGGAGAAAGAACGTTGGAGGGACAGGGCGGCAAGGTCCAACTCCGGGTCGGGTAACAGAAAGCAGCACTTGCAGTCCTGGTTCCGTGGATGACTTGAGAAATGGAAGTGTAGAACCAATTTACACTTGAGTTCTCGCTCATGTTTTCCTCTGACTTTAATCTCTCCTCCCCTGCTTACTAGGGAGCAAGATGCTGTTTGTGCCTCTGTCTTAGGAGAAGGGGAATGAGGCCCCGGCAGTCAAAATACCTATCTCACTGAGAAACTGTAGAAAGACTGTCTTATGTTGATGTGTGCAGAAGCCTCATCATCACAAACCAAGAAACTCGGACAGTCCAAGTTATCTTGCTACTGTTGTAAAATGTGTACTCACATCTCTTGGGTACAGAGACACCCTAGGGTTGTGGGCCCTAAACTCCTGGCCGTAGGCAGGTGTCAGTCTGTGGCCTGTTAGGAGTGGGCTTCCTAAGGAGGTGAGCAGGGCCAACAGACCGAAGCTTCATCTCTATTTACAGCTGCTCCCCCTCGCTGGTGTTACTGCCTGCCCTCTGCCTGCTGTCACATCAGCAGTGGCATTAGAGCAAACCCTACTGTAAACTGCACATGTGAAAGATCTAGGTTGTGCGCTCATTATGTAAATCTAATGCCTGATGATCTGAGGTGGAGATGTAATGCCCTTGAATCATGCCAAAACCATCCTCCCCACCTCCTGTCCATAGAAAAATTAAAAATTGTCCTCCGTGAAACCAGTCCCTGATACCAAAAAGGCTGGATTCTATTGCCCTGGGACAATGATTCCCAAATAACAGACAAACTTTAGAGGGTTGAGAAATCTGAGCAACAAATTCTTTGTATTCTGGTAATTCTGTTTTTCTCTCTGAAAAGTAGGCAGAAAAGAATTCAAGTAAATCTGCTGTTAGGATAAGCCAAGGCAGGACGGACACAGGAGTATGAGGTTGGTGTCAACAGTCCTGGAAGCCTTTAAAAAGAAATTGACATCCACTTGCCTAGGATAACCAGGAGGCATGCCTACTTCAAAGCTTGATCCCTCAATGAAATGGTCACTTAAATAACCTTCCCAAGTTGACTGTCTTGATTTAAGCATCAAGACCAGGGATGGCAAATTGGTTTTACACTCCATACCAATTTTAGTCAACTGAAGAGGTTCCATTTGAGGAAAGGAATCGTGATTGATTAGTGCCACGAGTACAGAACAGAGAAGTGGTGGCATACATGTCAATAGGGCAGGAAGACAAGGGAGTGTATTATATGGAAGAGCACTTAGCCATTGTATGGTTTGATGCTGTTGGTCATTCTTGTATTCAGGGACTGTACTGATGGTGTGGCTTTTCCAACTTCTCGTACTGCTGTTCCCGTCTTACCTTTCCTTAGTTGGTAGAGCTTCTCAGCTGACCTGAAATGGAATGTGGTCATAACAACAATGGAGGTGAAAATGCATCTGCTTCTTACATTTCCTGAGATTATAGGGCAATGGCTTGATAATTGAATGTTGACTATATGCCTAGGAGGCTTGTCATTGCTGGAGGCATGCAGAGAGCAGGTACAAAAAGTTTCTAAATTTACACTGTTCTTAGTTACTCAAACCTTGGGAAGCAAATAGAGAACAACATTGTTGCCTGTACGTCACAATCTCTGGTGACAGAGGAAGGAGAGGTGGACAGAAAGTGAGGCTGTCATCTCCCTCTGACCCTGGGGACCCTCACACAGCCATGTACCAGAAAGAGGAGGCTGCCGAGGGACTGGCTGGACTCTGAAGCCATGCAGTGTGTCCAGAGAGCACCCACAGGCTGCTACAGAGCACCAGCAAGTCCTCCTGTTTCCTCCAAACTGTACCTTTAACCTTTCCACTTTTCTTTTTTTTTTTTTTTAATGGGGTACAATTTATCCCTGTGTTTTTATTTTATTTATTTATTTATTTTTTATTATTAAATCATAGCTGTGTACATTAATGCGATCATGGGGCACCATACACTGGTTTTATATACCATTTGACATATTTTCATCCCACTGGTTAACATAGAACCTTTCCACTTTTCTTCATTACCACTGCCCCCATTCCAGTCCTGGCCACAGTTGCTTCTCCCGAGGCAATGCACTGGCCTCCTACAGCCCTCCCTGCATCCCACCTCCCACCTCTTGGCCTACCCTGGTCCACTCTACAAACAAGTCAGCAGCATAACCTTTTGAACACAAATGACTCCATCATCACATGCTTTGCTCTCTCCTGGGGCTTCCCCTTTACCTACTAAATCCTGCATGATGGAGCCCCAGCTTTCCTCTCCAGCACACCATCCCCTGTACCCTCGAGCTGTCACACTGGCCCATATGTGGCCCCTCAAAGTGACTACTTTGGCCCTGGGAGCCTTACACAAGCCTTTCTCGTCTAAACCTTTCTCTGTCTCTCTCCTTTCTTCCTTTGCTTTGCTGACTCATGCCTCCATCTCTCAGCTGGGCTGTCACCTTCTCAGGGAACCCATGCTAGGTTAGGTCTCTCTTGTTTTAGGCTCACATAGCACCTTATACTCTCCTAAGTCACACCTATTACAATTGAAGCTAATGATTTAGAAAAACCTCCCTAATAGTCTGGAAGGCTCCTGAGAGGACGTCTGGTTGGAACTTTATTTGCTGCAGTATCTCAAGGACTTAGCACAGCCTCTACCACATCTCCTGGCATGCTGTAGATATTTAATATTTATTGAATAATTTCTAAATGGAGGGAGAGAGGGGTAGATGATGGATGAATGAGTTGGATGGGACTTTCTGAGATTAAAGTTGCTTTCTACTCCTTGCCGATCATGGTGAAAGATATCAAGACTATGGATTTGGTACATCAGGGGAGGGTGAAAGCGCGGAAGGAAGTAGGATTGACCATGGATACAGAGAGGGCAGTTCAAGAGCATAAGTTCTTTCCCCAGTCATCTGAGGTTTGCCTTTCTAAGACTTTCAGAGACAAGTGTCTCAAATTACGTTTCCCACAAATATTTAATCAAGAAAATTCCAAATGAGAGCATAATAGATCAGAGGGAAGGAAATCAAACTTGGAGCACACATTCACATTGCTGGGAAAGCTGTATAAAAATAGGTCACATTTCTGAGCTTTTGTGGTTGCTTTTGAGCCATTCTAGCCTGCACAACAACCTAATTGCCAACAATATGTTGCTTTGCCATGGGACCATCTGAAATCTAAGAAAGCAGAGGAGTCTAGCAGTTTCACAAGCCACGTTTTTTTTTTAAGGCAGACTCCAAAGACTTCAACCCACTAATTGCTTATGGAAATTACTACCTCATGTATCAGTTGCAACACAAGGGGAAGTGGAATGTAATACTGTTTTCAGTTCCCTGGATCTATTCAGGCATCTTGGGTCTGTGTTGCCAACTTTTTTGGTGGAGAGAAGGTTATGGAGCAGGACTTGAATGAGGTTAGCAGCAGAAAAAGCCCAGCAGGGTCTTCCAAAGACTAAACTTGAGGACCTGGTTTCCCAGACCCTGTGCTGAGGCCTAGGCCCTTTCTCCAGATATGGGAGTGCACTCTGCATTCATTTCTCAATTGAGCATACCGGGTGGGGGGTCTGGGGGGGAGGTATAGGCTCCATGCTGCCATTGAACCCACCCAAAGGTGGGCTGATGGACATGAACAGCAGAAGACTTAGGGACATGATATCTGTAGCCACTCCCTGCAAGATTCATGTGGATGAGGGAGCGTCTTTCTTGAGGTTACTGCGGAGGACAGCTTGGCTGGGACAGCTGCCCTATTTCATGTTCCCACAGCACCCTGCATACCCCTACCCAGCATGGTACTCAGCAATCCCAGGCAGGGAGTTCTAACATCTGCCCAGTCAAAGTGTGCCCCAGTGCCTGGCACTGTGTCTGGACTCTAGACGCTGATGAATAGTTGTTTGCTAATGAGGAAAACACATATATATGCAGCTTCATGTATACAGACAGGGGCTGAATGTCAAACCAAACTTTCTAATCATTAAAACTGCCTAATGAGGAAGTGGGCTGGCTTGAAAAATACCAGCCCAGGTCAATAGCTCATCAGCATAAATTCAAGTGTTATTGGGGTAACCCGAAAGCATTTGTTGGTGGGAGACAGCATTACAGAGATGTTGGGTCCATGGGCTCTGGGGTCTGACACCTGATGTGAGTCCTGGCTCAGCCACTTATGGCTGTGAGGTTTCGAGGCATTTTACCTCAATGTCCACAACTTTAAAACGCGGGTAATAAACCAGTTTGAGTTCCCCCAAAGAAGAGCCCTGAGACATGTATGTGAGTGCTCACCTCCATGAGCTCCATGAGGGAGGGAGTTGTCAAGACCACAGTCACTCAATAAATTATTTTTAATTAATATATGAGCTGAACAAAATATTATTCAAAAACTGCTCAACACTTTACTGAAAAATAAAGTGTCAAATGCTGCTATTACTATCACTATTCATTTCTCTTTACTAATAGGCGATGATACTTTTCAAGAGGAACAGGAATCAAATTTGGGGTAAATTTGTAACATTTAGGCTTGTGTATTTTCTTGGAAGACTCATTGTTTTGATCCTGACCTTAACTTACAGAAATAAAACTCTAGTGATTTAGGCCAGACTTTCAGATATCTGGGCACACTAAACTTTCTGGTCTGAAACCACTCTTTCTGAAGTCACTGTCTTTAATACTCCCTGACATGTGTCCTGATAGTTTTCTGAGTTGAACTGACAGTTTTAAAGCAGGAACAATGGGACTGTGTCAGGGAAAATTACCTGGTGACCCCAGATGTTCTAAAATGGTGGTTTAACAGGGTGACATGAAAAAAAGTGCAGAAAGTTGTGTGCAGACACCCCACGCCTTTGAGCTCAAACCCTAGCCCAAGGTGTAAAAAGAAATGTTTTTCATCCAGTAAATCTGCTCTTTGACCCATCTAGGCCAGCTTCAGCTACACCAACCATCACATGTGCTCTGAATGAAGGCAAAGCCCCACGAGCAGAGAGAAACAGCAAAGCAAGTGACAAGTGGGAAGGACATCTTATGTCTCGCTAGACAATGTTCATAGCTTTTTGAAATTTTCAGTCTTGACCTGGATATGTTTACTAAAAGAAATTTCTTCTCTATGAGGGAGGAAGGCAGGAGATTCTCCAAGGGGAGGCCCTTGTCCCCAGGAGAGGGAAAATAAAAAGTGATGGCTTAGAGGGAAGTAGGTGGGACCACCCACAGCCACCTTGACCTGTCTTCTCTCAGTTTTAGAATTCCCAGGCGATAGATAGATCTCTTTCTTCAGGGGCAGAGGCTTGGGTATGAGCCTGTTCTAGCAGCTTCTTTCTGGTTTTAACAATTGCCCAGCTAGTGTTTTCATGCTCTGTGTGTCAACACCTAACCAAATGGCCTCCCTGAAGACTGAAGATTCTAATTTTCAGGCATTTGATTTCAGGCCTGGAGAGATGGGTGTCAGAAGTCAGCTGTCTATTTTTCTGTGGCATAAGTTATGCAGCTCCCTACTGACCAAAACAAACCCACCTGGCTCACACTGGCAAGGTGCAGCATAAGTAAGGATTTTAAAAACACATTTGCATGAGCTGGCCTGTTGATATTAATGCATTCGGGAAGCAGAAGGTGGCTCCCAGGATGGCTATGTCAAATCTAGCATTCAAATATTTAGTGGCCGAGTAATTACTGTAATAATTAATTTCCGTTGCTTAATCTAGCAATCAGGCATGTTGTTATACACATGGGAAAATGCTGGTCCCTGTAGGTGAAGGGGTGTGTGTGTGTGTGTATAAAATACAGAGCAGCAATTGCTATTTAGTTAAGATTTGGAGATCAGTGTATAGAATAAATAGGATGCATTTAGTTTGTAGTCACAGCTTGAAGAGAAAAGCAGAAAGGTAAACAAAGATGGCCCCAAACTTTGAATGCCATCTTGATGAGAACTTTTCCAAAATCAGGTTTGATCAAATGTTGTATGTAATATGCCACTTTGTAAATGAAAATTTGAAAGTAGCTAATCTTATCCAAATCCTGCCCTGGGTTTTCTACAGCCATTTGCTCAGTAGAAAAATACTATCATTTCAAAATATAATCAACAGAAAAATACTAATGGGATATTTTAGATTTTTTTTCACATGAAGTCTTTGAAGTCTACTTTGAAATCTTACAGCAAATCTACTTACAAGAAATCTCAGTTCGCTTAAGACTTCAGTTCCTTGATCTCACTAGCCGCTCCACGCTCACATGAGACCAGTGGCCTCCATCTGGGCCAGTGCAGAGACACAAGGTACTGAACAGTTTCACCTCTGGGAAGCCATCACTGAAACAAAGATGATAACGATGTCATAAAAGAAACTAATAGTGTTGATTTATGTGTCCAAGGATGTTTGACTCAACTGAAGCATTTTTTGGACACTCTGATAGGGACCATATTGTTCTCATCCTTAAAACTCCCTTTTTTGTTCATATTGTGTGTTTTCATTAATTTTTATCTTCCCAGGGTGGAGTCCATTGTGAGGACCTAGTAAATGTTGAGTGGGTGCCCAGCTCCACGTGGTGGAAGAGGTGGAGAAGGAGTTGAAATTGACTCAGAACCCAAGGACTTCCCGGGAAGAAGAGGCCACACGGACACAAAACGACGGGCGAGCACGATGTTAAGTCTGATGAAATGCCAAAGTGAAAGGGAACGACAGGCCAATGCTAGCTGTATTTACTAGGGCTAAACTCTAAGGAACAAGCAGGTCCTTAAAGGCCGGCTGCCTGACTTGGTTCTGGGCGGGTCACAGGCAGGTCATTTGGAGAAGGGGAAACTCACTACCCTGCGCGTTCTCCCTCCTGCGCATGCGTCGAGCTGTTCAGGGCTGGCCCAAAGTCCAAGCTGTTGTGCCTCAAAAGCAAGCAAATTTGCCTAATTTTCTGAAAGCTTCCATTTTCCTTTTTTGTCTTTTTTTTTTTTTAGACTTTTCTTTCCTCACCCCCTACGGAAAGTCACGAGTGCTGTGTCCAGATTTCGAGTATCTCAGTTTTGTAGTAGGGTTTCACGGTTTTGGCCCACAGGAGAGTGGGGGGGCTATGTGACTAGTTCTGGCCAATGAGCCGAGTGGAAGCGAGGTGAGTCCTGGGCCAAGATTCTCCTGTCGTCGCAGGAGGCTGCAGAGCTCTTGGAAGACTGATTGAGGTGGGGGCTGTTGGATGAGCCTGAGCCCTTGAGTCGCTACCATGACTAGAGTATTTTTGCTGACTCACAATGGACACGTCATGGGAGACAGAAACAACACGTCACTGTGGTTTTAAACCCCATTCCTGAAATGTTGCTACATGATTTGTCCATAGCTCACCTCATGTAGCACCTCTATCCAGAGAAGACACAATCTTGGGATGAGTGAACTTGAAAGAGCGTCAGGAGAGTAATACTTCTCAGGAGACCCTGAAATGCCCTGTCCCCTCTGGTTACCAAAGATGTTAGGGCCCACTCACTTCCAGTGCCCACCCTATTGTTCAGCCCATCCAGGGAGGGCAGGAAGAGTTGGCGCTCAGTGACAGGGTGTTGGAAGCGAGGGTGAAGGAGACACACAGACCTGTCTCATGGAGAAACAGGACAGAGATCTGGGCTGGGCTGGCTTGAAGCCAAGGAGTGTCTTGCAGAACCATGGACCTGCTGCCCAGACGTCCCTCTCCCTCCACAACCCTATAGCTGCATGCTGCTTTCCAGGCCCTCCCTTCTTTTCCTTCACCACTTCCAGATTTTCCTTCAGTCAGATTTTTCCTTTATAGGTAAGCAATGGGTCTCATACCTTCAGTCAGACATTTAACAAACATGCATAGAAGGCCTCCCTCCTATGTGCTCCTTTGTAGGAGGATGTATGCCTGTTCTTAAGGAGTTCCACCCAGTGGGGACAGAGGAAAGGAAAGCTAAAAGCTCCTGAGATGGGTTTTAAATGCTAGGCTAGACAGTCCAGGGGAGGTTAAAGGAGCCCCTCTCCCAGCCTGAGAAGTCAGGGAGAGCTTCCCAGAGAAGGTAAGGCGGAGTTAAGGAAGAGGCCCTCCAGGCCAGACAAAGACATCAAAATTGCAAAGCAGCAAAGCCAAGAAAGCTGAGATGGGCTTATTAGAAGCATAACAAGGCTGGGTGTCGTGGCTCATGTCTGGAATCCCAGCAGTTTGGGAGCTGGCCAGGAGTTTGAGACCAACCTGGACAAAATAGTGAGACCCTGTGCCTGTAGACGCATGTGCCTGTCGTCCCACCTACTTGGGTGGCAGAGGCAGGAGAATCACTTGAGCCCAGGAGTTAAAAAGGCTGCAGTGAGCTATGATTGTGCCACTGCACTCTAGCTCAGCCAACAGAGCCAGACCTTGTCTCCAAAGAAATACAAAGAAACCAAAAAGAAAGCATAACATAACGGATGAATGCACACCATCAGATAGGATGCTAAGATGGAGAAGGCAGGGCCAGCCCACCAAGGGCCTGGTCACCATGGCAATGGTGAGGCATACAACAGGCCAGTGAGGAGCTGCTGCAGGGATTTAAGCAAAGGGCTACCTAGATCAGCCTCATGTGTAGTTGGGGAGGGGAAAGTAGTTATTTGTGAGCTGGCCACACAGAAAGACTTTGTGTGTGCTTATTTTTGTGTTTGAGTGTTTATTTATGTTAAGCAGAACTTCCTGACTGGTGATATGGAAAGAGAGGCCCTGGAACAAAGGACAGAATAAGGGAGGAGAGCAGTGGGTGATAGAATTATTTTGTAAATTGTGGGCACTTTTTTTTTTTAATCTGGATAAGGGGCAAAGGAGCAGAGGGAGAATGGGATGATGGAGGCAGAGAAACCATAAGATGTACAGAGCTAGAGGGAGACAGAAGTTAGCTAAGTATGGGAGAAATATCCCAAAGTGAGAATGGTTAAGGGACTTCCAAAAATGGGGATGTCCAGTATGAAACTGTAAAATAATCACCTGTACCACACTGCAATGTGACCCCTCCACACCCCACTCATTCTTACCAAAAGTGACTTCCATGTTGATGTAGGTCAGAGAGAAGAGACATCCAGGAGGCATGAGATCCAAAGTGGGGCCAGAGGAGTCAGAAGAAGTGAGAAATGGAGGGTCTGCAGGATGGAGATGGGACCCCACCGAGGATCGCAGTGGGGTTTGTCAGACTTGAAATGGGGCTTGAGTCAAATTTCTTTAATGTGATCAAGGAATGTTTGTGGGGGGAATAGCCACTTAGACTATAATACTCTGAGAAAAAGCAAGGTAAAATATTGTCCATATTTCCTTTAAAGTACCTTTATGGAGACATCAGAGGTACATGTGTACTAAGTTAACTTTAAATGATGTCTAAGGTAGGGGTAAGCTTCAACAATTGCTTTCTGAATCTTCCCCAGAGCATTTATTGATTAAGAACTACTGAAAAGACTTTTTTTATTGTTGGTGAGATGAATAGTGCTAATGGATGGCTAGAAAGGTACATACAGGTGTATCTCCACACTTCCAAGCATCACAATCGAATGCCTTAGGTTTAGCACTTTGTTCTATCCTCTCCTTCCCTCCCTTGAGCACCCATAGACAAACACATTTAACAAAGGATTCCACGACCTGATTAGGTAAAAATGTTAGTTGACTCTGCCATCAGGACATTGTTGCATTTGCTTCAGATGAATCCAAATTAACCAGAGTACACTGCTGTAACAAAGAGATGACAACCCCTTCGCCTCTTGCCCCCCTGGCCAATAATGATGGTTTGAACAAGAGAGCTTAGTCCTCACTCAAACATCTCTAGGTGAAAGATGATCCTGGTTAATGGAGTAGCTTTGCTCCACAAAATGATTCAGGGATCCAAGTTCCTTCATCTTGTTGCTTTAGGTCATTGCCCTTGTTTATAGTCAGAGCTGCCTTACAGACATTTCCATTTTCCTGCATGTAAGAAGGGGAAAGAAGGAAACTCAGGAGCACTTGGCTTATGTTGTGAGCTGGAGTACAAGTTTTAACTTGTCTTTTAAGTTAAGTATAAGTTGGGCTATCTCCCGGCAGATTGCTTGTGTTTGCATAGATCCTTTCTGCTCACATCCTGTTGGCTCAGACTTCACTAATGATCCAGCCTGGGTGGAAGAAGACTAGGAGGTGAGGTCCCTGACTCAACAACGTCTGCCTTAGGTTCTGTTATCATGAAAGAAGGGCAGAGTGGATTTGGGGCGCTCTTTGCCTCAGAACCCTTCACTAAGGTCCTCGAGGGAGGGCTTAGAAGGGTAGAGAGTAGAGACCTCACAACAACAGGCTGAATCTAGTTTTTGTGCCTACTTATTGATAGATAAGAACAGGCTGAATCTAGTTTTTGTACCTACTTATTGATAGATAGATACTTGTATGCATGCAGACTTTGGCTCAGAACCACTTTCACAGTTACATACTTGACGGAAAGATTGTAGAGGAGACTTGGCAGCTCCCAAGGATGGAATGCTTAGCTCCATGGAGGAGCTTGTTAGAAATGCAGGTGTGAGGCCCAACCCCAGGCCCACTGAGTCAGTCTTTTAACACATCCCCAGGTGATGCATGGAGAATCAGTCTCCTGGCATCTTTACACGCTCTTGACTTTGATCTCTTACATAGATTGTTTCCCACTGACTTTTACAACTGGAAGCGCCCAGACAGCACCTATGACAATGCTTTTCAAGCTGACTAAGAACCCACTAGTGAATAGTGATGTCATTTTAGTAGATCACACCTAGCATTGAAAGAAAGGTAGAAAAGACATAGTATAGAATTAAAAAATAGAGGGCAATATATCAGTGTACACAGCTATGATTTAATAAAAAATAAATAAAGAAAAAATAGAGGGCATCACATTAATTAAGGTCAAGTGTTGTTTTCCATTATACGGAGGTGTGACAATTAAGTTCAAAAACTTATCCTAGAAAAAGTGCTATATACCATATTGCTGAATATCACTATATCACCTTCTAAGTGCTTCCCTTGAGAAGCTGTGCACTGATGTCAGCTCCTAGTCCACCCTTCACAGTAATTTTGGAACTCTTTTTCTGGAATGGCCATCAGAGCTGTCATATTGCAGAATTTGTTTACTGACTAAAAAAACCCCTCAGAGACAGTGCCATGTAAACTCACATATTGTCAGGATACAAGAGCCACATCTTCCTTATGCAAAGATTTTCAGTTAAGATTTTCCTGTTTCTGTATTCGTGTTTATTTGACCTTCTATGCTTCTCACAGTCGGCCAATGATTTTGACACAAAATTTGACCAATTTTTGTAATGTTTTCATCAGTTCTGCTCATTACTGGACTCTCTTCATCAATGATGCTTTTTCTCCCCTCAGAAAAATGTTTACTCCTTTTGTACACTGCCATTTTCTTCATGGCATTATCCCCATAAACTTTGACTAACTTGTCCCTGATTTCACTTCCACTCTTGCCAAGTTTAGCAAGAAATTCAATGCTTATTTGTTGCTCTAATTCCAGGTATGACATTCTCATGCCTGCACCCCCAAACACACAGCAACAATAATGAATGGCGTTCAGCATGACACCACCACACATCAAGATGAACCCAGCTGTGAGACACTGATATACCAAGGTTACAAAACCTTACCAAGTTGTTTGTACAGTGCTGCCAACTTGAGCATACAGTGGTGAGCTTGGGGACTTAATTGTCACAGTGAGTGTGTGTGTATGTAGGGATGTAAAATACAACTCTTATTGTAAGTCATTGTCAAAAACCAGTTAAGGTGTTTGAAAGCCAAGGAGGTAGAAGATTGCAACCCGGAGTTTGTAGAGTTGGCAGCAAACAGCTGCGGGGTGGAGTGCCACCTCTGGATAGTGTGGGTCTGGCCTCATTTTATCAAATGCAAACCCTTGCTCTCCCCAGTTGTGGTGGTGGTTACCAGACATGCTGGGAACAAATCCCTGAAACGCCTTCCCTTCCCCTTACTACTACCCCTTTCTTTTTATTGACAGAAGAATGGTTTGCCCAGGGCTTCCCATGGGCAAATCTAATTCTTCGGTTCTCAGTTTCCCTATTTGTAAAAGAAGGCATGATGCCTCGAAGACCTCTAAGGGGCTCTTACGCTCCGCAGTGCGCATAAGCGAATGTGTCCAGAAGGCACGTGGACCAGGGGAGAGGGGACTGCCCCCACATCTGGCCTCGGACCCTGCCTGTGCCCGGGTCCCAGTTGCAGCCCCTGGGGCGTGGCAGGGAAGGGTACCGGTCGGGTCCTGCCTGCGCAGGGCGCCCCTGGGCCCGCAGCCTCTCCAGCGGGCGGTGCGGCGGCGCCACCGTGTGGCCGCGCGACATCAAAGCGCCGCGGCTCGGCGGGCTCCGGGTACCTGAGCCTCTGAGCCCAGACGGGAAGGCGGGGAGGGCCTGGGGAGCCACTCGCCGGGGGCCAGGGCAATGGAGAGGGCATCTCGACCAGCACCCCAACCCCATCTTTTCTTGCACTGCCCCACCCCTGGCGGAGCTGTTCCCGTCACAAGGTACCGAGTGGCCTGGGAAGGGGCGATGCCCCTCCCTGCGCCCGGGTGAGCGGTTCTCCTAGACCAGGCCGGGCCTGACTCCCGAGTGGGGACATCAGGACCAGGTGGCCCCCGGTGCGCTGCACGCACGAATCCTAGCGGCATAGTCCCGGTCGCCAGCCCCGTATCTCAGTGGGTAGAGCGCTCTGCTCTTGCCAAAACTCCGAGCTCAGAGTGTCGCTGGGGCCGCGAGGACTTTTGGCACCGCGGTGGCGGGCTGCCCGTTTCCTCTTCCCGCTCCCCGCATCCTGGGTCCGGGTTCGGGGGGGAGGGAAGAACCGGCATCTCCCGAGGACGGTGCCCAGGTGGACGTGGGAAGAGTGACGGGCAGCAAGGAGTCGCCGGACGCGGGCATCAGCGGCCGCGCAGTGTCCCAGGGTCGGCGAGTCCCGGAACCACCCGAGGCTGCGCCCCCCCCCCAGCACTAACACTCTCCGACCGAGTTATCCAGAGCCTTTTCAGGGTTGATGAAATAGCCAACATAATTCAGCCACATCTCGTAAGTCCCTCGTTCTCTTCTCCGCCCCTACTTTAATCTCTCACTTACTGATGCTCTCCCAGGGTCAGGCACGGTGCTAACTCCACTTGGAAAAGAACAGTCGTCTGGCAATTTAGAGCTGAGGAAAACGAGGCTAGAGAGACTAAGTGATTTGCCCCAGGTTAATAAGTAACAGACTGAAACCCAGGGCTGTCTCCCAAACCCCCACCGCCTGGGGGTCCCTTTTGTTCTTCCTCCCCTCCCCGTCTTCCCAGACCCCAGAACTCCCGTCTCCTCAGAGGAGGGGTATCCGTCCTGTCTGGACAATTTCAAGTCTCTCCGGGGAAGGAGGAGACAGAGGAGAAGCTTCCGCTGCGAGCCTGACATTAATTATCCGGCTGGCTGGGAGGAATCTGCGGTGCTCGTGGGGATAGTGTTCATGATTAAATCTGGACTTAATCTGATGCAAGTTACTTCCAACTTTCCGAATCCACAGCCAATGATTTCAAAGCACTCGTCAAGCCTAAGCAGAACTCGAGAATTCACAAATTTAGTGTTTACAAAAATTTAAGATGTGAACATTATTAGCCTCAGTGTCCATGTAAGGAAACCGAAGCACAGGTCACACAAAGAGCAAATGGCAGAACCAGGATGCACACTCCACTTTCC
The DNA here is from genome assembly GCF_027406575.1 of Nycticebus coucang. Classification (NCBI taxonomy): domain Eukaryota; kingdom Metazoa; phylum Chordata; class Mammalia; order Primates; family Lorisidae; genus Nycticebus; species Nycticebus coucang. The sequence goes on from NC_069788.1 coordinate 95,253,811, forward strand.
AGATTCCAGAGGCCCTTCCAACCACTCTGCTGTGAAGATATCCAGAGCCCCTCTTAGGGGTTTTCTGGAGCCCAGACTGTGCGAAGGTATACCCTTAAGGAAATAGAGTTTTTGCAAATGTTCTATCAAAGTCCTTAGGGCTAGGTACAATGGCTCATACCTGTAATTCCAGCACTCTAGGAGGCCAAGGCAGGAGCATCCTTTTAGCACAGGAGTTTGAGACCAGCCTGGGCAAGAGCAAGATTGTCACTACTAAAAATAGAAAAAAATAGCTAGACCTTGGGGCTGGTGCATGGGGTCCCAGCTACTCAGAAGGCTGAGGCAGGAAGATCCCTTGAAGCCAGGGGTTTGAGGTTGCTATGAGCTTAGGCTGAGGCCATGACACCTTAGCCTAGGCAACAGAGTGAACACTCTGCCTCAAAAAAACAAACAACAACAACAACAACAACAAAAAGACCTTGGCTTTATAGAACCAGGAGAATTTCTTCACACTGTCAAGAAGGGGGAAAAAAAAACCTCAAAAAGTAATCCTCCTTTTTGTCTGTTTCAGAGAATTCTCCACCCGAGGAAGATGTTCTCTATGCCTAGAAGTAACATCATTTTGTCATACAAAAACAGAGAGACCAATGCAGAGTCCTTACTATATTCTCCTAAACATTTTGTAGTTTTCATTCTGCATGGGACTATGTTTTGAGAAAAGATAACCACTCTTTTATAGCTTTTAAAACAATGAAAGCAAATAAACCAGACTTTTTGTGTGTTCATGTGTCCCATACCATGGATAGTTAGGTTGGATGGCAGCGTCTGTTTTCCAGAAGTAGCCATCACAATTCATCACATCCCACATGCTCATCCTAACACATTAACTGCCGTGTGAGTTGTATTTAACTCATACTAGTTTTGAGTCCAGGGCCTTGTGAAGCTGTGAAACCCCTGCCCATTGTTTTTACTGTCAATCCACACGTTTCTCCCACTTCCTGTTGCCCTGCTCCAGCTAGCCTGCCCAAGCATGCCATGTATTGCAGTGTTCTCCAACATTTCCTCTTGAATGTTTGCCTGGCAGCTCTTTGAACAAAATCAGTATAATTGTATCTGACAATATGACATTGTCACACATACTTGGGGTATGATTCAGAGGTCATCTTCCAGGGCCACCAAAGGTCCACTCTAGACACAACTAAATACTTGTGGAAAACAAAAGACTCAATTTTCAGAAACAAATTCAGTAAGTGTATTGTGAGTCACATGCAATTCACATGTGTAAACATGGATTCTAGTGCCGCATGAGCGGCATATAACTCACACGCAGAAAACAATAAAAACTAAAAGAGTTTCCATTAATTAAAAAGGATCGTTTTGTTTTTGAAGTTTTTATTTTATCTTCATAATGAAACACCCTGGCCCCAAGGAAAAATAATTTTTTCCAGTGCAGTAGTCATTGCATTAAAATGTAGCTGTGACAGTCTTGAATCTGGGTGAACCTGGGCTGACTTCTTTATGTCGTCTCCTTTTAAACTCAGATGAACCTTTATGACTGCCTTGGCCAGCTGATTGTGGCAGAAGTAATAATTGTATCATTAAAATTCTGGATTATAAAAAGGCCATGCACATCTGCCTTGTTCTGTGGGGACACTTGCTCCTGGAATTCAGCCGCCATGCTGTGAAGAAGCCAAGTGGACACATGGAGAGGCCGCATGTGGGGAATCTGGCCAACAGCCCCTGCTGAGGTCCCAGACAATTGCCAGCCTCAGTCCCCAGACATGGGAGCAAGGGAGTCTTCAGATGATTCTGCTCCCAGCTTTCCAGCCATCCAGCCAATGCTGTGTGGAACAGAGATGAGCTGTCCCGGCTAAGCTCTGTCCAAACTGAAGATTCATGAACAGAATAGTGATTATTGTTGGTTTAAGCCACTAAGTTTGGGAAGTTTGTTATTTGGCAGTAAGATGACTGACACAGGGTCTTGCACTTCTTACTGTGAACTGTTCAGCAGACACCTGGTCTTTTCAGAAATGAACCATGGCTAGCACCTGCCTGGCTGGCGTCCCTGAGCTACACACACACCTGCCGCTGACTTGGAGGGGCCACTCATTTCACCTGTGCGCACAGTGGCGCAATCTGCACAAAATGGCTCACAGCTGTCCTGGTCATTTCTCTAAAAGAAAACCAAGAAGTCGCTGTTCACCTTTACTGAAGAAACCCTTTCTGAAGGACTGTCCAAGTTGATAAATTAGATTCATAGATATGCTGAAAGGTTGGTCAAGAGTAATAACAATGGAACCATCGTGAGTATGTACCGAGCATTAACATGTGCTAGGGACCACCAGATTCACGTAGACCTTGGTTTTTTCCAATAAAATGGAAATAAAATGTTTTGTTTTGTCAGTGAGCAGTGTGTTCTGGTTTCTATGTTAGTGATGCTCCAAATCAGAATTTGGAGGCTGGTAAAGGAGAGGATAGAATGTCTTAACTTGAAAGCTTTGTCATGTTGTCATCACTGGTGTGAAGAAGATTCCTGCCAACGTATCTTCTCTGAGCCAAGGGTGGCATTTGTCATACACTGGGGGGCATGTGTGTCAGTGTCATCTAATGATGCCATCATACCATGCTTTGTCAAATATCCCTTTTCAAACTGCATTGGGGAGTGACGGAAAATACCGTGTGAATGATCTGCATTGTGACATTAGATACTGACAAAGTCTTGTTCATTAACCTTGCTTTTCTCCTGCAGTTTTGAAAGAATGTTGGCCTGGCAGTGTCTCTTCTCTTTCAATACCACATTCAACTCACTCATTTAAACCTTCCTGTTATGTCTGTGGTAAAGCCACATGGGACAGCTGAAACCTGGGATTCAGGTGACCCCAGGGCTCTGTGTCTCAGTGTCTTATCTAAGTGTTGGCATCATTGTCTGCCTCCTGCTGCTCAGCATCCTCTCAGCACCAGGAAACGTAGTGGTGGATAGGCCTAGTCTCACATGTGACATGTCGGTGTCGCTCGGCCGCTGGCCAGCAGGGACGAACACACCAACACAGACAGCTTTCAGCAAGTTTATTATCGGGGACAAGCAGCTTGTCCGGGGAGAGCAGGATGGAAAAGCCCTAACCTTGTCCCGGGAGAGCAGGATGGAAAAGCCCTCTAACCTTGTTTACAGCACTCTGTATATATACTCTAGGACACATCCTGTTATTGCGGTTTCTTGACCTAGGTATCTCTCCAATGAGCGCAAAGGGCCTGGGCGGCAAGGTTGTTGCCAGGGCGCAGCCTGCAAGCAGGTTTCCTGAAGTACGCCTCCGCCATCCTGTTTTTGTGCCTGATCGATACATTGTATAAGGGCCCTCCACATCTCCCCCTTTTTATTTATTTATTGCGAGTTGTGACCATGCCTGTCTTAGGTTGTCCCCCTGTCCGAGTATAGTCTTACCCGTCATGGAGGGTACAGGCAGCGGTGGCCTGTCCTCTGTCTTAGGTTGATCTACATCGGGGGGGATCTTACCCGTCATTAGCTACTGGTCCAACATGCTAATCTAGATTTGGGGGGAACCTCCTGCTTGGAGGGCGAGGAGGGCCTCCTGGACAATGACGCGGTCTCGTTGTTGTCTTTGGCAGAGGGTAAGGAGAAGTTTGATGCAAAAGACTATGGCAACTAGAAGTATAATACTTAAAGCCGTGGTGCCGGCCCAATTGCAGGCATGGGAGAGCAAACTAGTTACTTTTCCTAGAATATCGCGAGCGGTAATTACTTGTACTCGAGTGCTATTGATACTAACAATATGATTCAACATTTGGCGGGTGAGGTTTTCAAATTCCGCATCCCATCTCCCCAGAAGGTAACGGGATAGTTGTAAGGAAGCATTAGGCAGGGTACCATTAGGTTCAAAAATTGTGGGGGTAACACACAGGAACTAAACAACCAAAGGAGAGGCATCGCTCCACATCATCCACCCGCTGCTGCAAAATGTCCACTCCCTAATCGACCAACAACAGTCCAGCATGAAGGCGTCCGGCTGCGGCGGCCCGGGTGCTCAGGGCCTCCGCAACTGAGGCGGACAATTGGTTGACAGCAGTAGCGGTGGGGACCGCGGTGGCAAGGGCTGCAGTCGCGGTGGCGGCGGCTGCGAGGGCTGTGGCGATGGCTGTGACAAGGGCCGCGGTGACTCCGAAGTCGCGCTTCGATGTGGCTCCATGGGCACGGCTTCATCGTGTGAGGGGTTCACTGGACGGGTGAGTCTTTCCGGGACCCACACCGGGGAGCTCTGGTCCTGTGGAGAAACACAAACTGCACCTCGGTTCCAGATGAGAACCGGGTCTGGGCCAGGCCATTGGCCGGTAAGGACATCCTTCCAGCGCACTTGCACTGGGGAGCTGGTTCGGCGACCAAGGCAGTGGCGGTCTGCTGCTGTTTGCCCTTTGGCATCCAAAGTTAAAAAATTAAAAAATGAAGAAGATTGTGTTGAACGAGGACAGGCAACGAACTGCTGTTTTCACTCAGACTCAAGACAGATACAACAAAAGGGGTCACGAACACCAGACAGTACACACACTTAACAAAAGACTAACACCTGCCACTATGGTCGTGGCCAATGACCCGTGTACACAATCCCCCGCTCTGATGGCGGGCCCTCGCTTTTGTCGCGAGCTGGATCCCTTTTCCTCCCCCACTCTGATCGCGGGACCTCGCTTTTGTCGCGAGCTGGATCCCTTTTCCTGGATCCCTTTTCCTCCCCCGCTTTGAACGCGGGCCCTCGCTTTTGTCGCGAGCCGGATCCCTTTTCCTGGATCCCTTTTCCTCCCCCGCTTTGAACGCGGGCCCTCGCTTTTGTCGCGAGCTGGATCCCTTCTCCTCCCTTGCAAGCTCTGCGGCTACCACAGAAGTCTCCCCCACCACTTATCTACCTGGTGGGGCTACCCGGACAAACCCGGCACAGGGGGCGGCTTACCTGTCAGCTGAAAGCAGTCTCGAGAGGGGATCCTGAAGTTCCCGGGTTTCGGCACCAGTTGTCGGTGTCGCTTGGCCGCTGGCCAGCAGGGACGAACACACCAACACAGACAGCTTTCAGCAAGTTTATTATCGGGGGCAAGCAGCTTGTCCGGGGAGAGCAGGATGGAAAAGCCCTAACCTTGTCCGGGGAGAGCAGGATGGAAAAGCCCTCTAACCTTGTTTACAGCACTCTGTATATATACTCTAGGACACATCCTGTTATTGAGGTTTCTTGACCTAAGTATCTCTCCAATGTGACCTAAGTATCTCTCCAATGAGCGCAAAGGGCACGGGCGGCAAGGTTGTTGCCAGGGCGCAGCCTGCAAGCAGGTTTCCTGAAGTACGCCTCCGCCATCCTGTTTTTGTGCCTGATCGATACATTGTATAAGGGCCCTCCACAGTGACAGTTTTGTGAAAAGGCATAAATAACTGATACAGTGTGTTTATCAAGTCTGTGTTATGGAACAAACATTTTATCTAGTTCTGTGACAGTTCCAAGGGAAATTTAAGGCTTGATCTCTGCCCTTGACTTAATGCTTTGACTGCACAAGTAAAATAGAAACTTATGAAAAACCTACAAAACAGTTGAATTTGGAGTATGTCTTATGCCTAGACTCAAATGTCCATGAGTAGGAATTAGAGGAAAATTATGTTCAAGATTAGAAAAAAAGCAACTTTCCATTCTCCAAAGCACAAAGAATCTGACAGGATTGTCGTGAAACTCAACTCTTGATCTTGAAGGCCTTGATCATCCACAGTCTTAAGAAGCAGCCCTTGAATAGGACAGTTCAACTAGGGTCCAAGTGGAAGATCAATGGGAAACCACTGCTCATCTCCTCTTAGCTGTTCCAAAATTACTGACAAGGCAGAACTGAGGTCATTCTTACTTGGCTCTGGTGCTAAAATTAGTGAAGTGGTCTAAAGACCATTTCCCCCCAAGCAAAACATTTGAGAGAGCTCTAGGATACTATGCCATATTACTACAGAAAAATCATTTGACAAAATTCAACACTCTTTTATAATAAAAAGACTCAAAAAGGACTTCCTCAACCTGATAAAAGACATCTATGAAAACCCCATAGCTAACACCACACGTAATAGTGAAAGATGGGATTCTTTTCCTCTTAAGCTCAGGAACATGAGAAGGATATACATTCTTTCCACCTCTATTCAACATTGTACTGGACGGTCTGTGAGGGTAATCAGTTAAGAAATAAACTAAAAGAGGGAGGAGAGAGCAAGATGATGGCCGAGTAACAGCTTCTTCGCATCTAGGCACCGTGAGTCTGGGGAGATAGGACTCCAGGCATCTCTGGCTGGTGAGATCTGCCTATTATCATCCCTGTGAGGATACAGGGAGTCAGCGAGAGACTTCTGGACCCCAAGAGGAGGACAAAAACAGTGGAAAACTGGCAAGCTGTCACGTGTGTTCAATTGGTCTAAACCTGCCGGCAACTGTAAGTACAGTAGCAGCGAGACTGCAAACCGGAAAGGCCTTACCTGTGAACTGTTTTGGTGTCTTTGGACTTGGCACTCAGTTGAACTGCCTTGGGGAGAGCTTGAGCAGGAGTGTGGAGAACTTTGGCTGTTGTCTAGGGCCCCAGTCTGAGCTGCTGAGCCAGAAGGAGCTAATAGTGTTTGGCTATGGGCCACAGGGAGCCATTGGGAGAGAACTGCCCCGGCAAGCTCCGCTCTCAGGGTCCCAGAGCAAGAATCTGGCGGGAGCTGGTAACCAAGTGACTGAGTAGCCTGAGGGTGGGGACTGAGCTGCCTTACAGCCCTAACCCTCAGGGGCAGAGTGAGACTCATTTTGGCACATGGGGTAAGTGGATAGCCACTTCAGCAGTGATTCCAGCGACAATCACTTTCCTGGGAAAGCTTCTGCTCAGCAAGGTTACAAGTTTAAAGTGCCTTTTAAGATGGCTGAAGAGAGATTTAGGGTGTCTACCCAGTGGGGTTTGAGAAATCAGCGGCCTCCAGTTGTATCAGCACTGTGATTAAGATCTGATACCCCAGAAGACCATGTGTTGCCCAGACAATATTTAAAAACATATATATACTGCTTTGTTTTTGGTTGTTTTTTTGTTTTTGTTTTTGTTTGTTTCTTTGGTTGTTTTTTTGTTTATTTTGACGTTGTTGATGTTGTTTTATTAATTTCAACCTTTTCCGTACAGATTTTTTTCTTTCTCAATTTTTCTAGTTTAATTACAATTTCCCATTGCTGCCTTGTTCAATAACCAGAACTTCATTTTTGCTGGTGTTTCTACCCCTATTATTTGGTTTTTCACCCAATTTTATCCCGTAAAGTTTTCTGCTTGCTTGTTTTGGTTTGGTTTATAGCATTTTTGTCTTTCCTCTCTACTTGGTGGAGGTGTGGCACTGTGTCTGATCAGGTTAGCAAAGAGCTGCTGACCTCAAGGGAACCACCCAACTGGGCACCCCCAGAAGGTGGGGTTTTCTTAAGGTTGTGTCAAAGTACCCTACTGTACACCTATATTGCTCTGTCTCCCTCTTTCTGTGCCTCTCTTCTTTTTGTCAATATTCCTTATCCCCACCCCCTCTCCTTTCTCTATTTTCTTTTTGCTCATTCCTCCTCTCTTTCATCCCTTCTTCCTCTTCAACCTTCTCATCCTTCTGGTCCTGTACCAAAAGGACTCATTGAAACCTCAGTCCACAGGCACGGGGACTTAAAGAGCAAGAGGAAGTGAAAGGAAAATTAGGGCAAGGAAACAGATAAAAGAAATCACTCATGACAAACAATCAGCAGAAAACTCGAGGCAACATGAAGAACCAGTTCAGAACAACTCCGCCAAGGGACCACGAGGTAGCTACTGCAGAGGATTCCACCTACACAGAAATGTTAGGAATGATGGAAAGGGAATTTAGAATACACATGATGAAAACAATGAAAGAAATGATGGAAACAATGAAGGAAACTGCTAATAAAGTGGAAAATAACCAAAAGGAAATCCAAAAACAGAATCAAATAAGAGATGAATGATATGAAGAATATAGAAAGGATATAGCAGAGCTGAAGGAACTGAAACAGTCAATTAGGGAACTTAAAGATGCAATGGAAAGTATCGGCAACAGGTTAGACCATGCAGAAGAAAGAATTTCAGAGGTAGAAGACAAAGTTCTTGAGATAACTCAGATAATAAAAGAGGCAGAAAAGAAGAGAGAGAAAGCAGAACGTTCACTGTCAGAATTATGGGACTTTATGAAGCGTTCCAACATACGAGTTATAGGAATCCCAGAAGGGGAAGAAGAATGCCCCAGAGGAATGGAAGCCATACTAGAGAATATTATAAAAGAAAATTTCTCAAATACCACCAAAGATTCTGACACCCTGCTTTCAGAGAGATATCGGACCTCAGGTCACCTAAACTCGAACCGAGCTTCTCCAAGACACGTTGTGCTGAACCTGTCCAAAGTCAAAACAAAAGAAAAGATTCTGCAAGCTGCCAGGAGTAGACGCCAGTTGACCTACAGGGGCAAATCCATCAGAGTGACCGCAGACTTCTCTAATGAAACTTTCCAAGCAAGAAGACAATGGTCATCTACCTTTAATATACTTAAACAGAACAATTTCCAGCCCAGAATTCTGTACCCTGCTAAGCTAACCTTTAAAATTGACAAAGAAATCAAATCATTTATGGATATACAAACATTGAGGAAATTCACCACAACAAGACCAGCTCTACAGGAAATACTTCAACCTGTTCTGCACACTGACCACCACAATGGATCAGCAGCAAAGTAAGAACTCAGAAATCAAAGGACAGAACCTAACCTCCATACTGATGCAAAAGATAAAACTAAGCAATGGACTCTCACCAAATAAGACGAATAGACTACTACCACACTTATCATATCTCAATAAATGTTAATGGCTTGAATTCCCCACTGAAGAGACATAGATTGGTTGACTGGATTAAAAAACACAAGCCATCCATTTGCTGTCTACAAGAAACACACCTGGCTTCAAAAGACAAATTAAAGCTCCAAGTCAAGGGTTGGAAGACAATTTTTCAGGCAAATGGAATTCAGAAGAAAAGAGGAGTTGCGATCTTATTTTCAGATTCATGTGGATTTAAAGTAACTAAAGTCAAAAAAGACAAAGATGGTCACTTTATATTGGTCAAGGAAAAAATACAACAAGAAGACGTTTCAATTCTAAATATTTATGCACCCAATTTAAATGCTCCCAGATTCTTGAAACAGACCTTACTCAGTCTGAGCAATATTATATCTAATAATACCATAATAGGGAACTTTAACACTCCTCTTACAGAGCTGGACAGATCCTCTAAACAGAATTAAACAAAGATATAAGAGATTTAAATGAGACCCTAGAACAACACTGCTTGATAGACACATATAGAACACTCCATCCCAAAGATAAAGAATATACATTCTTCTCATCACCCCATGGAACATTCTCCAAAATTGATCATATCCTGGGACACAAAACAAATATCAACAGAATGAAAAGAATTGAAATTTTACCTTGTATCTTCTCAGACCATAAGGCACTAAAGGTGGAACTCAACTCTAACAAAACACTCGACCCCACCCAAAGGCGTGGAAATTAAACAATCTTCTGTTGAATAACAGATGGGTGCAGGAAGAAATAAAACAGGAAATCATTAAGTTCCTTGAGCATATCAACAATGAAGACACAAGCTACAAAAACCTGTGGGATACTGCAAAAGCAGTTTTGAGAGGAAAATTTATCACTTTAGATGCCTACATTCGAAAAACAGAAAGAGAGCGCATCAACAAACTCACAAGCCATCTTGTGCAATTGGAAAAAGAAGAACAATCTAAGCCTAAACTCAGTAGAAGAAAAGAAATATCCAAAATCAAATCAGAGATCAATGACATTGAAAACAAAAGAATCATTCAGAAAATTAATGAAACAAAGGGTTGGTTTTTTGAAAAAATTAATAAAATAGATAAACCATTGGCCAGACTAACGAGAAATAGAAAAGTAAAGTCTCTAGTAACCTCAATCAGAAATGATAAAGGGGAAATAACAACTGATCCCACAGAGATACAAGAGATCATCTCTGAATACTACCAGAAACTCTATGCCCAGAAATTTGACAATGTAAAGGAAATGGATCAATATTTGGAATCACACCCTCTCCATAGACTTAGCCAGGAAGAAATAGAGCTCCTGAACAGACCAATTTCAAGCACTGAGATCAAAGAAACAATAAAAAAGCTTCTAACCAAAAGATGCCCTGGTCCAGATGGCTTCACACCAGAATTCTATCAAACCTTCAAGGAAGAGCTTATTCCTGTACTGCAGAAATTATTCCAAAAAATTGAGGAAGAAGGAATCTTCCCCAACACATTCTATGAAGCAAACATCACCTTGATACCAAAACCAGGAAAAGACCCAAACAAAAAGGAGAATTTCAGACCAATCTCATTCATGAATATAGATGCAAAAATTCTCAACAAAATCCTAGCCAATAGATTACAGCTTATCATCAAAAAAGTCATTCATCATGATCAAGTAGGTTTCTTCCCAGGGATGCAAGGCTGGTTTAACATACGCAAGTCCATAAACATTATCCACCATATCAACAGAGGCAAAAATAAAGATCATATGATCCTCTCAATAGATGCAGAAAAAGCATTTGATAAAATCCAGCATCCTTTTCTAATTAGAACACTGAAGAGTATAGGCATAGGTGGCACATTTCTAAAACTGAATGAAGCTATCTATGACAAACTCACAGCTAATATTTTACTGAATGGAGTAAAACTGAAAGCTTTTCCTCTTAGAACTGGAACCAGACAAGGTTGTCCTCTGTCACCTTTACTGTTCAACATAGTGCTGGAAGTTCTAGCCAATACAATTAGGCAAGACAAGGAAATAAAGGGAATCCAAATGGGAGCAGAGGAGGTCAAACTCTCCCTCTTTGCTGACGACATGATCTTATACTTAGAGAACTCCAAAGACTCAACCACAAGACTCCTAGAAGTCATCAAATAGTACAGTAATGTTTCAGGATATAAAATCAATGTCCACAAGTCAGTAGCCTTTGTATACACCAATAACAGTCAAGATGAGAAGCTAATTAAGGACACAACTCCCTTCACCATACTTTCAAAGAAAATGAAATACCTAGGAATATACCTAACGAAGCAGGTGAAGGACCTCTATAAAGAAAATTATAAAATCCTCAGAAAGGAAATAGCAGAGGATATTAACAAATGGAAGAACATACCATGCTCATGGATGGGAAGAATCAACATTGTTAAAATCTCTATACTTCCCAAAGCAATCTACCTATTCAATGCCATTCCTATCAAAATACCAACATCGTACTTTCAAGATTTGGAAACAATTATTCTGCGTTTTGTATGGAACCGGAAAAAAACCCCGTATAGCTAAGGCAGTTCTTTGTAATAACAAGAAAGCTGGGGGCATTAGCATACCAGATTTTAGTCTGTACTACAAAGCCATAGCACAAAAACAGAGACATAGACACTTGGAATCGAATTGAAAACCAAGAAATGAAACTAACATCTTACAACCACCTAATCTTCAATAAACCAAACAAGAACATACCTTGGGGGAAAGACTCCCTATTCAATAAATGGTGTTGGGAGAACTGGATGTCTACATGTAAAAGACTGAAACTGGACCCACACCTTTCCCCACTCACAAAAATTGATTCAAGATGGATAAAGGTCTTAAATTTAAGGCATGAAACAATAAAAATCCTCCAAGAAAGCATGGGAAAAACACTGGAAGATATTGGCCTGGGGAAAGACTTCATGAAGAAGGCTGCCGTGGCAATTGCAACAACCACAAAAATAAACAAATGGGACTTCATTAAACTGAAAAGCTTCTGTACAGCTAAGGGGACAATAATCAAAGCAAAGAGACAACCTACACAATGGGAAAGGATATTTGCATATTTTCAATCAGACAAAAGCTTGATAACCAGGATCTATAGAGAACTCAAATTAATCCACATGAAAAAAGCCAACAATCCCATATATCAATGGGCAAGAGACATGAATAGAACCTTCTCTAAAGATGACAGACGAATGGCTAACAAACACATGAAAAAATGTTCATCATCTCTATATATTAGAGAAATGCAAATCAAAACAACCCTGAGATATCATCTAACTGCAGTGAGAATGGCCCACATCGGAGAATCTCAAAACTGCAGATGCTGGCGTGGATGTGGAGAGAAGGGAACACTTTTACACTGCTGGTGGGACTGCAAACTAGTACAACCTTTCTGGAAGGAAGTATGGAGAAACCTCAAAGCACTCAAGCTAGACCTCCCATTTGATCCTGCAATCCCATTACTGGGCATCTACCCAGAAGGAAAAAAATCCTTTTATCATAAGGACACTTGTACTAGACTGTTTATTTATTACAGCTCAATTTACAATTGCCAAAATGTGGAAACAGCCTAAATGCCCACCAACCCAGGAATGGATTAACAAGCTGTGGTATATGTATACCATGGAATACTATTCAGCTATAAAAAAAAAATGGAGACTTTACATCCTTCGTATTAACCTGGATGGAAGTGGAAGACATTATTCTTAGTAAAGCATCACAAGAATGGAGAAGCATGAATCCTATGTACTCAATTTTCATATGAGGACAATTAATGACAATTAAGGTTATGGGGTGGGAGGAAAAGCAGAAAGAGGGATGGAGGGAGGGGGTTGGGGCCTTGGTGTGTGCCACACCTTTTGGAGGCAAGACAGGATTGCAAGAGGGACTTTACCTAACAAATGCGATCAGTGTAACCTGGCTCTTTGTGCCCTCAATGAATCCCCAACAATAAAAAAAAAAGAAAGAAACTAAAAGAAATCAAATGTATCCAGGCTGGAAAGAAAGAAGAGACATGACATGATCGTGCATACAGATAATGCTAAGGAGTCCACTAAAAACCTGTCAGAACTAACAAACAAGTTCAGCAAAGTTGCAGAGAACAAAATCAACATCCAAAAATCTATATACTGGCAATGAACAATGAAAATAATTTTGGGAAAACAATTTCTATTTTCAATAGCATAAAAAAAGAATAAAATATTTAGGAATAAATTAAAAGAAATGTAAACCTTATATCCTAGAATCTATGAATCATTGTTTAAAGAAAATAAAGTGGATATAAACTAATAAGGAAATATCCCAAGTTCATGTATTGGAAGAGCTAATATTGTTAAGATGGCAGGTATTCCCTAAACTGATCTACAGATTCAACACATTCCCTATCAAAATCCCAGATGCATTTTTGCAGATATTGAGAAGCTGATCCTAAAATTAATATGGAAATAAAAAGGAAAGAGAATAGTCAAAACAATCTTTAAAAAGAAGAGGGGTGGCGCCTGTGGCTGAAAGGAGTAGGGCGCTGGCCCCACATGCCGGAGGTGGCGGGTTCAAACCCAGCCCCAGCCAAAAACTGCAAAAAAAAAAAAAAAACAAAAAGAGGAGGAACGTTGGAGGACGCCCTTCTCCTGATTTTGGAATGAACTACAGTGCCACCATGATCAAGACAATGTGGTGTTGTCTATATGAGGATAGACAGACAGATCAGAAGTGTCCAGTCCAGAAATTGACTCCCATATTTACCAATTAAGTTTTAAGATGAGTGCCAAGAAAAGAAAATTCAACGGGGAAAGAGAAGTCTTTTAAACAAATAGTGCTGGGATAACTGGAAATCCACATGCAAAAGAGTGAATCAGTATCTCATTCAGTATATGTGCACAAATTAATTCAAAATATGTTGATAGTATAGACCTAAATGTAATTAAGAACTAAAACTCAGAAATTCTTAGGAAAACGTAAATCTTTGTGACTTTGAGTTAATTATGACACCAAAAGCACAAGTGACAAAGAGAAAGAGAGATTGTTTGGTCTTTGTCAAATTTAACATTTGGGATGAAAAGGACACCATCAAGAGAATGAAAAGACAACCCACAGAATGGTAGGAAATAGTGTTCAAATCATATATTTAGTAAGGGACTTGTGCCTAGAATATATTTTAAAACCTCTTACAACTAAACAATAAAAAGGACAACACAATTTAAAAGTACACAAAGGCTCTCAAGAGACATTTTTTCAAAGAAGATGTACAGATGACCAGTAATCAAAGACGCTCACCAACATTAGTTATCCAGAAAATGCAAATCGAAACTACAGTGAATTACCATCATACCTCATGCTCTCCCGGATGGCTATAATGAAAAATCAGATAACGAGTGTTAACAAGGATGTAGAGAAACTGGAATCATCGTACACTGCTGGCAGAAATGGAAAATGATGCAGCCACTTTGGAAAACAGCCTTACAATTCCTCAAAAGGTTAAACATAGTTACTGAGTTAACACACGACCCAGCAATTAGACTCTTTGCTATATACCCAAGAAAAATGACAACATATGTTCATATAAAAATATGTACAATGAATATTCATAGCAGCTTTCTTCATATGAGAAAAAAAAGTAGAAACATCCACCAAAAGATGAATAGATAAATAAAATGTGGCGTATGTACAAAGGAATGTTAATTCAGACATAAAAAGAAATGAAGTGCTGGGAGGTGCCTGTAGCTCAGTGAGTAGGGCGCCGGCCCCATATGCCGAGGGTGGCGGGTTCAAACCCAGCCCCGGCCAAACTGCAACAAAAAAATAGCCGGGCGTTGTGGCGGGCGCCTGTAGTCCCAGCTGCTCGGGAGGCTGAGGCAGGAGAATCGTGGAAGCCCAAGAGTAGAGGTTGCTGTGAGCCGTGTGACGCCACGGCACTCTACCCAAGGGTGGTACAGTGAGACTCTGTCTCTACAAAAAAAAAAAAAAAAAGAAAAGAAATGAAGAGCTGATACATACTATGATATGGAGGAATCTAGAAAACATTATGCTAAATGAGAGAAGGTGGCAACAATTCCATTCCCATGAAATATTCAGAATAGCGGTGTCTATAGAGACAGAAAGACTGGGGGTGATAACTAACGGGTATGGGTTTTCTTAAGGAGGTGATGTCCTAAAATTCATGGTGGTGATACTAAGAATCACTGAACTGCAAAATTTAAATTGGTAAATTGTACAGTATGTGAATAAAGTTGCTAATGTTAATAAATTGTTAAAAAAAATACCAAGGATCTTACAAGAGGAAAGCAAATGAAATATATACTTTAATCATAAGACCCAGGATGATTTTAGAAATGTTGCAAAGTGTCATCTTGTAACTCAGAGAATTAGATGTAATACCCATTTTGTAGATGAAGAAGTTAAGTCTTAGGGAATTTCATTAGTTGCCCAAGGTTACCTAGTAAAGTAAATGTCAAGAGCTGCACTCAGGTACAGAGTTGACATACCACTGTAACATCAACGGTAGGGAAAGTGAATTCTCTGCCTAAGGAAATTGCCTGGGGAAATTGGAGTAGCATTTATCTTTTTAATACATGGAGAGTTGTTCTAACATGGGCACAATGGGCATAAGGGATTCTAAGAGATGCTGTCCTCCTTTGGAACCTGGGCAGATATCTCTGCCTACTTTTGCATTTTGTCCAGGGTGGGTACAAAGTGTACTATAAATAGGCTGTGGCATCCCAGGCCTATGCCCAGATGGCCCAAGTCCAGTAAAAACAGGAAAGCTCTGAGCCAGTCCGCAAGGCCTGGAGCTTATTTGTCTTGTGTGACTATGATTCACGACCAATTCACTTTCCTAGCCCCTAGGCTCTGGGAACGTCACCTTCAAGTGGGCTGGTTTATATACCCCATGATTGCATTTTCTGTATATTTGCCCTCCAACTGATGCTGAGCCAAGAAAAGTTGGTTTTGAATGGAAGCTGTACCCTTGGCTCAGTATCATTAGTCAAGAGACCCTGGGTTTCTCACAATCTTTAAAAACATTTTTTAATTTAAAGAGGTTCTCAATGTGCCACAAGTTTAATTAAACCCTGCACTGCCCTCTCTATTAATTTATATTTTATGAATTCTGTTTTATGGACAAGAAGCCCAGATGCACAAACATTGTGCCTTCTGCTGGGTAACATAACAGCCACAAGATCTAAGATTCCGTACTCTTACCCCTGATCTAAGATTCTGTACAATTAACCCCGTAGGTCTGCACCCCTCACAGCTGTGTCTTCCACCCACCAGGTGGTCCTGACACCACCATGGAGGATATCCACTCTGGGAGTGTCTAGAGCTTCCAGAGCACCATCTCCTATATTCTCACTTTTTATTTTAATTCTCAACACAATCCTGAATTTATATTTACTTTTGTTATTATTTATACTTATTATATTTACATTTACATACACACTCCTTTTCTTTTGTGTCCACAAACGGGAACGCACTCTGCACACAGTCTTGTAGCTTATTTTAGTCCCTTATCTTACAGATAACTCACATTAACTCAGACAGATCTATTTCATTTTCTTTCACAATTGCATAATATTTCATGCTATGGATAGTCCTAAATTTTTCCAGCCAGGCCCCATAGCTGCCTGGGGTCAATTAGATTGTTTACAAATTTAGGCTATTATAAAGAATGCTGGAAACAACGTCCTTGCACATGCATTTTTAAGTTTATTGCTATGATGAATTCTTAGAAGCAGAACTGATGAATTCCTAGAAGAAACTGCTAAATCCAAGAGAAAATATATTTTCCTCTTGATGGAGCTTGCCAAATTATCTTGCATCAATGTGAACCATCAGGCTGAGAGTGCCTGCTTCCCCTAATGGATGGATAAATGTGACATCATTTTCAGCTTTTACTAGGAAGTGTCATAGGCCGAATAATGACTCCTAAAGATATCAAGTCCTAAACGTGGAGCCTCTAAATGTTACATTATATGGAACAAGAATCTTTTCAGATGTGATGAAATTGGGTCTTTTGAGATGGGGAAATTATCCAAATGGTCCCAATGTAATCACCAGTGTTTTCATAAAAGGGAGATAGAGGGAGATGTGATGACAGATAGAAGAGAAGGCCACGTGCTGGGAGCAGAGGGAAGCAGTGAAAGAGAGAAGATGTCACACTGCTGGCTTAAATGCTGGAAAAGGGGGCCATGAGTCAAGGACTGCAGCTGGGAGGACCTCCCCAGGAAGCACAGACTGCACAACACTCACACCCAGATCTCAACCCAAAAGATCACTTTGGACTTTAAGAGAATACTGTACATGCCTGTGGTTTTAAGCCACTGAGTTGATAACAATTTGTTATCAACAATAACAGTAAAAAATCCATGACAGAAGGTGGGATCTGCGCATCCTTGTCCCAACCTCCTCAACCATCGGCAGGGGTCCTCAAACTGTGGCCCACGGGCCACATGAGGCAGTGTGAATTGTATTTGTCCCTGTTTTGTTTTTTTACTTCAAAATAAGATACGTGCAGTGTGCAAAGGAATTTGTTCATAGTTTGTTTTTTTTAACTATAGTCCGGCCATCCAATGGTCTGAGGGACAGTGCACTGGCCCCCTTTTTAAAAATTTTGAGGACCCCTGATAAAGCAATCCCCCTCTGGCCCCAGGCCTATACCCCTCACAGAGCAGAATAAAAGCCTTGCTGCTTATTGCCTCTACACTCTTAGGAGGGTGGATTGCAAGCAGCTTGTTAAAATCCTCCTCCAACATGTAGAGATTTCCTGAGAAGATACCAACAAGTAACATTTTCTCCATCTCACTGTATTTCTAGTGGTATTTGGTACCCCTTATAGATTTCTAGATTTGACCTCATCTGTACAAAAACATGGGATTTTTGCAGCACTAATTTTGTGATCCCCATGTAGCAAAGCAATAAGGATCCACCATTGCCAGGGAGGATATGAGTGGAAAGGGCCCAATCCTGTATAAATGGTCTCTGGGAGCTGAGTGGTCTTTCAGTTGGAATTCTCTTGGTCTCTAGGGTATGGAAGATCAACCTTCACGAGGATTTCTGTGGACTGGTTGGGAAGAGGTGTGGGTTGGGAGGAATCAAATCTAAAATCTGATATATGCATTCAAAGGTTCAAAGCAGTCATGGGGGCTCCCTGAGGAAAGAAAAGAAGTAAATTGCTGGGCAAATAAATTCCTTCTCAAATAAATCCCCTTAGGGCAGATGAGTGGCGGAAGGTGCCTGCATTTTGGAAACAGATGAGACTGCTTGATTAAAGTTCACCTTGGCCAATTTTAGATGTCAAGAACGAACACACACACATATCTCAGCCCCAGTCTGCTGGTTCTGGCATACCACACCCTGCTGGGTCCAGTAGATGAGAATTCAGGGAATTTGCTCTCTGAACCACCTGTTAAAATAATCCTGGGCACCTCTACATCCCCCTTTGTGGCAAACAGATCAGGCCGTGCTGCTGGCTGACAGTCTAATTATCGCAACCATCAGAAATTTCATCTGTGTCTTTAATCTACCTTGATAATCCAGTGGTTTGTCATTTCCAGGCCTCTTAATTGGCTGCATGATTGACACAATGGTGGAGGTTTTTATTTTAAGAATTGAGGAGAGCCTATGCCTTCAAAATTAGCTCTGTTATATGAAGCCAGAGACCTGGTTTGCACCCAACATGGGCTAGAATCTTATTTTTGCAATCGCTCTGATCCTAGGTAGTTAGCAAGAATGACAGGGAGAGAAAACCAAGCAACTTGCCATGTATCTTATTTGCCATTCACTAAATGTTTTTTCAGCCCTGGTTGACCTGATAATCCCTTCCAAAAACACTGTAAACAGGCCTATGAGTTTCTTGGACAGATGTGCCTTGACACCATGTTTTATGTGGACTTTGTCTTAGGATTGTCATGTCTGCAAGTGACAGAAGTCTAATAAAAAAATGTTTTTTTCTTCATATAACTTTGAAGTCCTATAGTTGAGCTATTTGCAATCTTACCTAGATGTGGATGTTAACAGCCCAGACAGGGCTCTGGCATTCCCTTTCCAACTCTCACTTCTGCCTTCCTTCTGGAAAGTTCTCTGTATGGGGTGGGAAAGATAGCTCTTGGCAGAATCAGTCTTGCATGAACCTAAAACCCACCATGCCAGACGGTGAACACATGTTTCTCTCAGGGTTCATATTAGCCTAGCATCCGCAGAAGGCTGTGTTTGATCCTGCTGGTGTCAAGTCTTCCCAATCACTGCAGAAGGGAGTGGAATTCTATGATTGGCCAGGCCTGGGTCATGTGACCAGAAAAATGAAGAAGGCCTGTCATTGGCTGTCCCATCAGAATCCCGTGCAAGAGGGGTAGTGCCTTTCCACAGGGACAGAGGAAGACAGACCAAGAAAACCGTAGTGTTCCACAGACACCAGAATGGAAAATATTTGAATTGAGTGCCTCACTACATCCCGTGTCTGCTTTTTTTCTTTCTGAATCGCCTTTCTTCCTCTGTCAGGACAGCTGGTTATGACCCTGGAAATGGTGGCCCTGGACCAGAGGAAGCTGGTTCACATTCCCCTTCTCAGGGCTGGGCACTGGAAGGGGAAAGATTGCTCTGCCACCAGACACTGAGGCCTCCCTGACCTGAAGTGGTTCTTGCCTCCTTGGGAGGATGGAGATGGCAGGGCTCCTCTGACAGGAGTTCACGGAGGAAGGGGAGAAGCCTGAAGCCCAGGGGTGGCCTCCTGCTGACCAGTGACCCCTGCCAGGACTGCCTTCCTGCTGCCTCCTTGTCCTGGCCCCAGCCTCAGCTAGAAAGTCTAAGCCTATGAAAGTTTGGTTTCTTTCTCATTTCAGATCTTTGGTAAGCTTCAGAGAGAACCATTTCCTCATCTGAATTTTCTACCCTTTCTAGGAGTGACCCTCTCCCTGTCTGGGGTATTTCATGAACTCTTAAACTGGAGGAGAGAAGAGAGGCCTTTGGAGGCTTGTTTTCAACGAAAATTAGCCCTAATGTGATTGTTGCCTGCTGCATTTCTAAAACTTCAAAGAACACTTGGTTCTCAGTCATTTAAAGCTTACTGGTCCACTTGCCCATATGAGGTGGGACTCCTAGCCACAGCATTAAGAAGTCTTTGAGATCTCAGCTTGAACTCAAGGGGGTGGGGGCACTCACTCAGTTTCTCTGCTTGGCTGATTCCATTGCTAGACAGCTCCAATGTTAGATTGCTCTTCGTATTTGGAAAACAAATCTGCTTGTGTGGTTTTAATTCTGGCACACACAATTTGCCTCACCTTCCTCTGTGGCCATTTAAAGATGGGAAGACTGCTTTTATGTTCCCTCTTCTTTCTCATTTAGCTAATCTGTATTGAACACTTCCTTTGTTCAGTGCTGTGCTAAACTGCTTGACATGCATATGCTCACTTAATTGTCACAACAACCTATGATGTAGGCAGCATTATAGATCCCCTTTTTGTAAGTGAAGAAACTGAAGCAGAAGTGGGCTGGAGGAAGAGGACAAGCATTATTTGTGAACAGTGAAGAGGAGATATGGTGACCAACCTATAAAGACTAGACCTGAGGCCTACCAAGAGGGGAGAGCTGAATTGTTCCAGCCTAAGAAGAAGGCCCAGTTCTGCAGTGATCAGAGGCAGAGTCTTCAGAGATGTGTGTTTTATTCTAGACACATGCCAAAGAATCAGGTGAAGTACCTCACCTCAGTCTCACTCTTTGAGAAATGGACATACCCTTTGGCTCTATCCACTTTACAGAAAAGCTATGAAAACCTAATCAGCTACTAGAAGACGAATTTGAGAGCCCTTGAGGAAAAAAAGAAGGTAATAGAAAAAAAAAATCCAATTTTACTCTTAGCCCATATGGGCCAGTTTGGAATGGCAACCTAGACTTCTGAGCCCTGTAGGGTCAGCCAGAAGCCTGTGGCATGTTGAGTACATTCTAGGAAATCCCACGAAGTGGGAATGATAATGGGCTAAGAGAAAGGACCACTTTGTCAAATGAAAAAAAAACAAAAAACCTTTTCTCTACATTTGAGTAAATAAATATGTTTTGCTATCATTGGCTTTATTGAGGATTCCCTGAGTGTTGATTCGAGGATGGTTTGTTGTGATTTAATCTATGTGGCTGGAACAGTTAATATCTAGGCTCATTGGTGTATTTGTTCCCTCTTTTTCCACTGGGCAAATTTAGCTTGCCTTAATTTAACCACTTAGTGCAGCATGTGTACACACTGATCTTTCCCAAGCATTTCTTTCATCATGGTATTCCATGGCTTTTTACCTGCAGGATACAGTACAGTCTCCTCAACTCAGCCTCTATGATCTTTTCCTACTCTGCCTCCCACCCCATGTTATCTCCCACTTCTCTCCCATAGGAGCCTTTTTTTCTAAATGATTTTTTAAATTTTCAAAATATTAGGGGGCACACTTTTTGTTTACATATTTTGTTTTTGTACAGATTGAGTCAAAGTTATATATGTAAGTTACACTTCACCTAGATAGTGTGCACCGTACCTAATAGCTGTGAATTTACCCATCCCTTTCTCTCCCTTCTCCCTAGCTCTATTTCATAGAAATTTACTTCCATATGTGCACTTAAGTGGTGATCAATTAGTTGCAATTTGGTATTGGGTACATGTGTTTGTTTCTCCATTCTTATCATGTTTCACTTCGAAGAATGGTTTCCAGTTCCTGCAGGATGCCCAAAAAGATACTAGATCTCCGCGTAGCTAAAGGCATGGCAACTAAAGCAAACAGACAACTTTCAGAATTGGAGAAGATATTTGCATGTTACAAACATGACAAAGAGCTGATAAAGAGAGTCTACAGAGAACTCAAATTAATCAACAAGAAAAGAGCAAACAGCCCCATTTATAAGTAGGCAAGAGACATGAACAGAGCTGAAGAAGACAAACGAATGGTAAACAAACACATGAAAATATGCTCAATATCCCTGATCATCAGAGAAATGCAAATCAAAACCTCTTTGCAATATCACCTTACCCCAGTGAGAATAGTCCACATCACAAAGTCCCCAGACTGCAGATGCTGGCATGGATGTGGGGTGAAGGGAACATTTTTACACTGCAGTGGGATTGCAAACTAACATAGCCTCTTTGGAAAGAAGTATGGAGAATCCTCAAAGAGCTCAAATTAGACCTTCCATTTGATCCCATAATCCCATTACTAGGCATCTACCCAAAAGAAAAAAAAATCATTTTACCATAAGGACATTTGCACTGGAATATTTTTTGGAGCTCAAGTTATAATTGCCAAGATGTGAAATCAACCCAAGTGCCCATTAACCCATGAATGGAATAATAAACTGTGGTATATGCATACTACCAAATACTATGGAGCCATTAAAAAAGATGAAGACTTTACATCTTTTGTATCAGCCTGGATGGAGTTGAAGAACATTCTCTTTAGTAAAGTAACACAAGAATGGAAAAGCAAGAATCCAGTGTAGTCAGTACTAATATTGATACCAATAGATAAATAACCACACATTCACATGAGAGAAAAACATAAATTCAAGTAGTAGGGGAGGAGATGGGGGAGAGGAGAGGTAGGAGAGGGATTGGGACGCTCTCACCTAATGGGCACAATATAAGGGTATATGGCTTGCTCCCTGGGTGAAAGGCTCAATTACAACTTGGACTTTACCTAACAAATTCAAACAATGTTACCTAGTCATTTGTACCTTCATATTAATCTGAAATAATTTTTTAAAAAGATATTAGATGTCCATTGTTTTTATAGCTAGTAGTACTCCGTAGTATGCATATACTACATTTATTAATCTGTTCATGTAGGGAGTGGTAGGCCCTTGGGTTGTTTCCATTTCTTTGTAATTGTGAATTGTGCTGCTGTAAATATTTGAGTGCAGGCATCTTTTTTATAACATGACCTTTTATCCATAGGGACGTTTTTATTTCAGGCGATCTTCTTCATGAAATAATTTCCTTGCCTCTGAAATCTCAAGTCATTGATCTACAGCTGCCAGTATGTCAGAAGAGGAAGAGAAAGGTCTTTGGATATCACCTCTACTGCATACTAGCAACCCTGGGTCATTAGGATGAAGTTGTCAGTTATGATTGGGATCTGCTCCATAAAAAGGAAAACCAACAATAACAGAACTTAAACAAGATAGAAGTTTGTTTTGCACTCATTTAAAAGAAGTCTAGAGGCAAGCAATCCAAGACTAATATGCTGTGATTCCATGGGGTCTTGGAACTCCTAAGTTTCCTTCTCCCTTTTTCGGCATGTGATTTCCATCCATCCTCAAGGTCAACTCATGACCCCAAATAGTTGCCCCCCATTATATTTGAGTTCTAGGCCAGCTGCAGAAGGAAATAAAAGAGGACTAAAGAGCAAGTGAGGTAACCAGCCTTCTGGGATGTCCCACAAAAAAATATTTGCTTACATTTATTGGCCAGAAGTAGTGATCATGGCCACACTTAGCTGGGGGGTCGGGAAATGTAGTTCTTAAGTGAAATGCTTTGAATCAAATGAGTGTTATGTTGTTGGGGAAGAAGAGACTTAATATTATGTAGCAAATAATCATTTTTATTCAGATGTAACTCACATACCATATAGTTTGCTCATTTAAAGTGACTTTTAGTATAATCATATAATTGTGCATTCATTGCCCAATCAACTTTATAACATTTGTCATTATCCCCCCCACAAAAAATCCCACCTCACCCATCCCTTCTACTTCTCCATCTTCTACAGTCCTAGGTAACAGCTAATCTACTTTCTGTTTCTACATTTGCTTATTCTGGGCACTTTATATAAATAGAAGTGTGACTGGCTTCTTCCACTGAGCCTGACTTCTTCAAAGCTCATCCAAGTAGTAGCATGCATCAGTAAGTACTTCATTCCTTTGCTCTGCCCAATAGCATTCCATTGTATGATCTGCCATATTCATTTATCAGTTGGTAAATACAGCACATTAGGGCTGTATCTACCTTTGGAATGTTATGAATAATGCTGCTATAACGTTTCTGCACAAGTTTTCATGTGAATGCGTTTTCATTTCTCTTGGATTTGTTTATAGCTAGGAGTGGGATTGCTGGATCATATGATATTTCTGTGCTTGACCTTTTGAGGAACTGTCAGACTGTTCTTTCAAAGGAACTATAGCTTTTTACACTCCCACCAGTGATGTATGAGGGTTAAATTTCTCCATGTCGTTGCCCACGCTTACAGTTTTGTTCTTTTTATTACAGTGGCTATGAAGTAGTATCTCATTGTGGTTCTGTTTTTCATTTCTCTAATGACACATGATGGTGAAACTCTTTGCTCATTAAGGATTTGTTTATCTTCTTTGAAGAAATACCTGTTCAGATCCTTTACCCATTTTTAATTGGGTTATTAATCTTTCTATTATTGAGTTTTAAGAATTCTTTATACACTATGTATTCTGGTGTTCTGATACAGGTTTGCTATCAGATATATGATTTGCAAATGTTTTCTCTCATTTTGAATTGTACTTTCACTTTCTCTTTTATTCTTTAAATTCTTTATTATTTTTATGGGTACATAATAGTTGTATATATTTATAGGGTACATGTGATGTTTTGATATAGGCATACAATGTGAATTAATTAAATCAGGGTAAGGGGGTATCCATTACCTAAGGTATTTATCATTTCTTTGTGTTAGGAACATTTCAATTCTACTCTCTCTTATTTTAAAATACAGTGGAACCTTCGTAGTTGACCACCTCCCTACAGTGACCACCTCTTTAAGTTGACCTAAGTTTCATAGACTGGACATGTGCCACATGCATGTCTGTAGAATAGGCCTAGTTCCTTATGTTGACCATCTCTGTATATTGACCAGTTTGTTACAGTACCTTGGGTGGTCAACTTATAGAGGTTCTACTGTATACTCTTATTATTGATTATAATCACTTTGTTGTATTATCAAATATTGTTCATTCTAGTAACTAACTATATTTTTGAACCCATTAACATCCCAACCTAATGCTACCACCCTCCCAACTACCATTCCCAATCTCTAGTAACTATCACCCCACTCTCTGTGTATATGAGATCTATTGTTTTTATTGTATTTTTTTTTTTGAAGCAGAGTCTCACTATGTTGCCCTCAGTAGAGTGCTGTGGCGTCACAGCTCATAGCAATCTCTAACTCTTGGGCTTAAGTGATTCTCTTGCCTGAGCCTCCCACGTAGTTGGGACTACAGGTGCCCGCTACAACGCCCGGCTATTTTTTGTTGCAGTTGTCATTGTTGTTTAGCTGGCCCAGGCTGGGTTCGAACCTGCCAGCCTTGGTGTATGTGGCTGGTGCAGTAACCACTGTACTACAGGTGCCGAGCCAGAGCTATTATTTTTAATATTTAGCTCCCACATGTGGGTGATAACATGCAATACTTGTCTTTCTGTGCTTAGCTTATTCCACTTAACATAATGTTCTCTTGTTCCATCCATGTTGTTGGAAATAGCAGGATTTCCTTCTTTTTATGGCTATGTAATATCCCATTGTATATATGTACTGCAGTTTCTTTATCCATTCATCTGTTGATGGACACTTAGGTTGATTCCCAATCTTGGCTATTGTAAATTGTAGTACAATAAACATAGGAATGCAGATGTTGTTTCAATATACTAAGTTTCCATCCTTTGGACACATGGGATTGCTGAGTCATATGGTTCCATGGGTTGTATGGTTTTTTGAGGAACCTCCATACGGTTTTCCATAATGGTTTCACTAACTTACATTCCCACCAATATTCCCCTTCTCCACATCCTTTCCAACTTGGATGCCCTTTATTATTTTTTCTTGTCTCATTGCTTTATCTATAACTTCCATTACTATGTTGAATAACAGTGGTGAAACTGGGCATCCTTGTCTTGTTCCAGATCTAAGAGAAAAGACTTTCAGTTTTTCCCTATTCATTTCCCTATTGAATATGATACTAGCTGTGAGTCTGTCGTATACTGCTTTTATTTGTTGAGGTAAGTTCCTTCTATAATTAGCTTTTTGAGAGTTTTTATTATGAAGAGACGTTAAATTTTATCAAATACTTTTCCAGCATCGGTTGAAATGACCATATGGTTTCGTTCTTCATCCTGTTGATATAATGTATCACATTGGTTGATTTTCATATTCTATGCCATCCTTATATGCCTAGGATGAATCTCACTTGACTGGGATGAATAATCTTTTTAATGTGTTGTCAAATTAAGTTTGCTACTTTGTTAAGGATTTTTGCATCTATATTCATCAGAGATATTAGTGTGTAGTTTTTTTTTTTTTTTTGGTGTTGTTGTATCTTTGTCTGATTTTAATATCAGGGTGATACAAACTTCATAGAATGAGTTTGAGAGTACGCTCTCCTCCTCAGATTTTTGGACTAGTTTAAGTAGGGTCGATATTACTATATTTTGCTGTGTATGATGCTCACTTTTTTGCCCAAAGTTTTAAGGGAAAAATAAGGATGCATATTATACATGAGTAGTACTATTTGTTACTAGTACATAAATTTTTTTCACCTTGTATCTGTTCTTGTGTTCTGTAATTATTTGTTACATAACATTTCTTTTCCCATAATATGTTAAAAATGCTAAAATTCCTTTATAATACAAAAAAGCTAAAAACCTAAATATATGCTAATAAAAAATTGAATTAAAAAATTAATACAAAAGATTTTTTTATCCTGAAAGTTTGGGCCTAAAACATGGGTGTATATTATACATGGGAGTTCATTATGCATGGGAGTGCATTATACATGGGACAACATTATACATGGCAAAATACCTATATAATTCTTTATAGAATTCAGTCTGAAGCCAGTGGGTCCTGGGCTTTTCTTTGATGGGACACATTTTATAACGGCTTCTATTTTGTTACTTCTTGTTGGCTAATTCAGGTTTTGAATTTCTTTCTGGTTCAGTCTTCCTGTTTCAATTACATCAATAGGATATTCTGTATTTGTGTACTTACTGTTACCAGTGAGTTGTGTACATTCAGATTATTTCTTATTATTCGTTAATGTCCTTTTCTTTCACCTCAAAGAACCCCTTTAAGCATTTCTTGTAGGACAGGTCTGGTGTTGATGAAATCCATCAGCTTTTGTTTGTCTGGGAATTTCTTTGTTTCTTCTTTAAGTTTGAAAGGTATTTTTATAGGATATAATATATTAGGATTAGGGTGTTTTGGTTTTTTTTTTCCTCCAGCACTTCAAATATGTCATACCATTCTCTCCTGGTTTGTAAGGTTTCCACTGAGAAGTCTCCAGTAAGACATAATAGAACTCCTTTATATGTTTTTGTTTTTCTTGCATCACTTAGAACCTTTTCATTGTCTGTAACTTTCCGGAGCTTGGTTATTAACATATTGACTGCCACACTAGGAAAAAAAAGTTTTTCCTTGGAGCCACACTTATAATGTGACTCACAGCATACTTATCAAATTAGTTTCTGAGAATCGAGTCTTTTGTCATTTCACAAGCATTTAATTGGGTCTGGAATAGACCTTGGGTGGTCCCAGATGATGACCTCTGAATCATACTTCCTAAGTACGTACAACAATGTCACTGCATACTATTGTATCAATTTCATTCAAAGAGCTTCCAGGCACACGTTCATGGGGAAATGTGCAATTGGTAGTTACGGTAATCAGAGAACACAGAATAGCATGTGTGGCACCCCTGGGCAGCCAAGTGGAGCAGAGTGAGAGGAGGTGGGGAAGATGTGCCAATGGACAATGAAAACAATGAACAGAGGTCTCACAACTTCTTGAGGCCCTGGGCTCAAAACTAGCATGACTTAAATACAACTCACTTGGCAGTTAGTGTGTTAAATGCCTTGAAGTATTCTTGTTTGGGTTAAATCTGCTTGTGTTCTTTGACCTTCTTGTACCTGAATATTATTATATCTTTCTCTAGGTTTTGAAAGTTCTCCCTTATTATTTCTTTGAATAAACTTTTTATCTCAATGTCTCTCTCTACCTCCTCTTTAAAGCCAATAACTCCTAGATTTGCCATTTTTAGACTATTTGCTATATCTTATAGGAATGCTTCATTCTCTTTTAGTATCTTTTTCTTTTCTTACTGTGTACCTTCAAATAGTCTGTCCTCATGCTCACTAATTCTTTCTTCTGCCTGATCAGAGACTCTGATGCATTTCTCAGTTTATCAGTTGAATTTTTCAGCTCCAGGATTTATGCTTGAAGTTTTTTTTTTTGTTTGTTTGTTTTTTAATTACTTTGGAGTCTTTGTTAAGCTTCTCTTTCTAGGCTTCTGAATTCCATCTCTGTTGTCTTGAAGTGCATTGAGCTTCTTCAGGACAGCTATTGAAATCAGTCACTGTAAGTTATTTAGTTTTCTTGCTGGAGTCATGTTTTCCTGGGTACTCTTGATGCTTGTGGATATTTGGTGATGTCTAAGCATTGAAGAGTTAGGTATTTACTTTTATCTTCATAGTCTGGGCTTGTTTGTACCAATCCTTCTTGAGAAGGCTTTCTAGACATTTAAAGGGAATTGAGTGTTGTGATTTAAGTCTTCAGTCACTGCAGTTATATCAGCATCAGACATGCCCCAGGCCCAGTAATTCTTTGGCTCTTTCAGACTCCTGGTGGTACCACCTTGGTGGACTTGGGTAAGCTACAGGAGAATTCCCTGAATTACCAGACAAAGTCTCTCATTCTCTTCCCTCACTCTCTGTGCTACTCTGCTGGAGTTGAGGGAGGAGTGACATGGGCACTCTCTTATGGCCACTACTACCAGGTGACACCTATAGCTGGCCCAATCTCATCTAAAGCCTGTTCACTGTTCACACCGTGATCACTGTTGCCTGCATACCACTGATATTTATTCAAAGCCTGAGGGCTCTTTACTTAGCAGGTGGTAAATCTTGCCAGGACTCTGTCCTTCCCTTCAGGGTAGCATTTTTTCTTCTAGCACAGGCTGAGTCTACAAATGCTGTCCAGGAACTAAGGCCTAGAATCATGGGCATAGGTACCATGGCTGAACTGGTACCCAAGTTGCAAAACAGTCTTCTGAACTTTTCCCTTTTCTTTCTCCAAGTGGAAGAAGACTCCCTTAGCCACCCTACCTACAGTTGGAGGAGGGGTGATACAGGCTTTGGCTTAGTTGCTGCCACTGGTGTGTCACTGGGTCAGGTTCACCCCAAGTCCATTGGTTCCAATCCAGCACAGCCACAGGAATTGACCAAGGGCTGCAGCATTTGTGGCCTGACTGCTGTAAGAATTTATTCCAGTCCCCAGGATGCATTTTTTCAGCCAGTCATGGGGCTAGCCACAACTAAGGTTTCAGGGAAGAAGATTTCCCTCTGGCCACTGTGGTCCCTCCATGGGCACCAGAAGAATTCTGCCCTGTGCTGTGTGCCCTGTGACAGGGCAGCCCTGAGTCCCAATGCAAAGTCCCACAATCACTTCACTCTTCCTTCCCCCAGCACACAGATTCTCTCTCCACTTGCCTCACTGGTGTGGCACTTCTGGAGGATGGGGGAGGGGTGACATAGGCAATGCAAGATCTCTAACCTCGTCTGTGCCTTTTTTTTTTTTTTTGATAATTTCTAAAATCAGGTACCGTGGTTTCTCACCTGATTTTTTGTTCTTCTGAAGGTACTTCCTTGTGTGGATAGTTGAATTAGGTGTTCCAGCAGAGGGATGATGGCTACAGGTTTCCATTTGGCCATTGAGCTCTGCTCCCCGCTCACCCCACCATCCCAATTTTCAAGGTTTCCTTTGAAGTGCAAATGTTTTTAATTTTGATGATATCCAATTGATCTATCTTCTTATGCCTTGTGATATTTTCTTTTTATTGTTTGGGGTTCATTGAGGGTACAAAGAGTTAAGTTACACTGATTGCATTTGTTAAAGTCCTTCTCATAATCGCGTCCTACCCCCAAGAGGTGTGCCATACACCATGACCACTCATCCCCTTCCCTTCATTCCTCTCCCTACTCCCTCATTCCCTTACCACCCATCTTATGTTAGATCATCTACTGCTTTCATAGAATTGAGTACATAGGATTCTTGCTTCTTGATTCTTGTGATGCTTTACTAAGAATGTGTTCCACCTCAATCCAGGTTAATACAAAGATATAAAGTCTCCATCTCTTTTAATGGCTTGTGGTTTTGATGTCATATACAAGAAACTATTGTTTTTATAATCCAAGATCATAGATGTTTATACCTTTGTTTTTCATGTAAAAGATTTATAGTTTTAGCCTTTAACATGAGGTCTTTTATCTATTTAGAGTTAATTTTGTATCAAGTGTGAAGTATGGGTTCAACTTCATTCTCGTTTTAAATTATTTTTTATTTTTTTTATTGTTGGGGATTCATTGAGGGTACAATAAGCCAGGTTACACTGATTGCAATTGTTAGGTAAAGTCCCTCTTGCAATCATATCTTGCCCCCATAAAGTGTGACACACACCAAGGCCCCATCCCCTCGCTCCATCCCTCTTTCTGCTTTCCCTCCCCCCATAACCTTAATTGTCATTAATTGTCCTCATATCAAAATTGAGTACATAGGATTCATGCTTCTCCATTCTTGTGATGCTTTACTAAGAATAATGTCTTCCACTTCCATCCAGGTTAATACGAAGGATGTAAAGTCTCCATTTTTTTTTTTTTATAGCTGAATAGTATTCCATGGTATACATATACCACAGCTTGGTAATTCATTCCTGGGTTGGTGGGCATTTAGGCTGTTTCCACATTTTGGCGATTGTAAATTGAGCTGCAATAAACAGTCTAGTACAAGTGTCCTTATGATAAAAGGATTTTTTTCCTTCTGGGTAGATGCCCAGTAATGGGATTGCAGGATCAAATGGGAGGTCTAGCTTGAGTGCTTTGAGGTTTCTCCATACTTCCTTCCAGAAAGGTTGTACTAGTTTGCAGTCCCACCAGCAGTGTAAAAGTGTTCCCTTCTCTCCACATCCACGCCAGCATCTGCAGTTTTGAGATTCTCCGATGTGGGCCATTCTCACTGCAGTTAGATGATATCTCAGGGTTGTTTTGATTTGCATTTCTCTAATATATAGAGATGATGAACATTTTTTCATGTGTTTGTTACCCATTCGTCTGTCATCTTTAGAGAAGGTTCTATTCATGTCTCTTGCCCATTGATATGTGGGATTGTTGGCTTTTTTCATGTGGATTAATTTGAGTTCTCGATAGATCCTAGTTATCAAGCTTTTTTTGTCTAATTGAAAATATGCAAATATCCTTTCCCATTGTGTAGGTTGTCTCTTTGCTTTGGTTATTGTCTCCTTAGCTGTACAGAAGCTTTTCAGTTTAATGAAGTCCCATTTGTTTATTTTTGTTGTTGTTGCAATTGCCACGGCTGTCTTCTTCATGAAGTCTTTCCCCAGGCCAATGTCTTCCAGTGTTTTTCCTATTGTTTCTTTGAGGATTTTTATTGTTTCATGCCTTAAATTTAAGTCCTTTATCCATCTTGAATCAATTTTTGTGAGTGGGGAAAGGTGTGGGTCCAGTTTCAGTCTTTTACATGTAGACATCCAGTTCTCCCAACACCACTTATTGAATATGGAGTCTTTACCCCAAGGTATGTTCTTGTTTGGTTTATCAAAGATTAGGTGGTTATAAGATGTTAGTTTCATTTCTTGGTTTTCAATTTGATTCCAAGTGTCTATGTCTCTGTTTTTGTGCCAGTACCATGCTGTCTTTACCACTATGGCTTTGTAGTACAGACTAAAATCTGGTATGCTGATGCCCCCAGCTTTCTTTTTACTACTAAGAACTGCCTTAGCTATACGGGGTTTTTTTCCAGTTCCATACAAAACGCAGAATCATTGTTTCCAAATCTTGAAAGTACGATGTTGGTATTTTGATAGGAATGGCATTGAATAGGTAGATTGCTTTGGGAAGTATAGACATTTTAACAATGTTGATTCTTCCCATCCATGAGCATGGTATGTTCTTCCATTTGTTAATATCCTCTGCTATTTCCTTTCTGAGGATTTCATAATTTTCTTTATAGAGGTCCTTCACCTCCTTCGTTAGGTATATTCCTAGGTATTTCATTTTCTTTGAAACTATGGTGAAGGGAGTTGTGTCCTTAATTAGCTTCTCATCTTGATTGTTATTGGTGTATACAAAGGCTACTGACTTGTGGACATTGATTTTATATCCTGAAACATTACTGTACAGTTTGATGACTTCTAGGAGTCTTGTGGTTGAGTCTTTGGGGTTCTCTAAGTATAAGATCATGTCGTCAGCAAAGAGGGAGAGTTTGACCTCCTCTGCTCCCATTTGGATTCCCCTTATTTCCTTGTCTTGCCTAATTGTATTGACTAGAACTTCCAGGACCATGTTGAACAGTAAAGGTGACAGAGGACAACCTTGTCTGGTTCCAGTTCTAAGAGGAAAAGCTTTTAGTTTTACTCCATTCAGTAAAATATTAGCTGTGGGTTTGTCATAGATAGCTTCAATCATTAGAAATGTGCCACCTATGCCTATACTCTTCAGTGTTCTAATTAGAAAAGGATGCTGGATTTTATCAAATGCTTTTTCTGCATCTATTGAGAGGATCATATGATCTTTATTTTTGCCTCTGTTGATATGGTGGATAACGTTTATGGACTTGTGTATGTTAAACCAGCCTTGCATCCCTGGGATGAAGCCTACTTGATCATGATGAATGACTTTTTTGATGATGAGCTGTAATCTATTGGCTAGGATTTTGTTGAGAATTTTTGCGTCTATATTCATGAGTGAGATTGGTCTGAAATTCTCCTTTTTGTTTGGGTCTTTTCCTGGTTTTGGTATCAGGGTGATGTTTGCTTCATAGAATGTGTTGGGGAAGATTCCTTCTTCCTCAATTTTTTGGAATAATTTCTGCAGTACAGGAATAAACTCTTCCTTGAAGGTTTGATAGAATTCTGGTGTGAAACCATCTGGACCAGGGCATTTTTTTGGTTGGAAGATTTTTTATTGTTTCCTTGATCTCAGTGCTTGAAATTGGTCTGTTCAGGAGCTCTATTTCTTCCTGGCTCTAGGGAGAGGGTGTGATTCCAAATATTGATCCATTTCCTTCACACTGTCAAATTTCTGGGCATAGAGTTTCTGGTAGTATTCAGAGATGATCTCTTGTATGTCTGTGGGATCAGTTGTTATTTCCCCTTTATCATTTCTGATTGAGGTTACTAGAGATATTACTTTTCTATTTCTCATTAGTCTGGCCAATGGTTTATCTATTTTATTAATTTTTTCAAAAAACCAACTCCTTGTTTCATTAATTTTCTGAATGATTCTTTCATTTTCAATTTCATTGCTCTCTGATTTGATTTTGGATATTTCTTTTCTTCTACTGAGTTTAGGCTTAGATTGTTCTTTTTCCAATTGCACAAGATGGCTTGTGAGTTTGTTGATGCGCTCTCTTTCTGTTTTTCGAATGTAGGCATCTAAAGCGATGAATTTTCCCTCAAAACTGCTTTTGCAGTATCCCACAGATTTTGGTAGCTTGTGTCTTTATTGTTGTTATGCTCAAGGAAGTTAATGATTTCCTGTTTTATTTCTTCCTGCACCCATCTGTTATTCAACAGAAGATTGTTTAATTTCCACGCCTTTGGGTGGGGTCGAGCATTTTTGTTAGAGTTGAGTTCCACCTTTAGTTCGTTATGGTCTGAGAAGATACAAGGTAAAATTTCAATTCTTTTGATTCTGTTGATATTTGTTTTGTGTCCCAGGATATGATCAATTTTGGAGAATGTTCCATGGGGTGATGAGAAGAATGTATATTCTTTATCTTTGGGATGGAGTGTTCTATATGCGTCTATCAAGCACAGTTGTTCTAGGGTCTCATTTAAATCTCTTATATCTTTGTTTAATTTCTGTTTAGAGGATCTATCCAGCTCTGTAAGAGGAGTGTTAAAGTTCTCTGTTATTATGGTATTATCAGATATCATATTGCTCAGACTGAGTAAGGTCCGTTTCAAGAATCTGGGAGCATTTAAATTGGGTGCATAAATATTTAGAATTGAAACATCTTTTTGTTGTATTTTTCCCTTGACCAATATAAAGTGACCATCTTTGTCTTTTTTGACTTTAGTTACTTTAAATCCACATGATTCTGAAAATAAGATTGCAACTCCTCTTTTCTTCTGAATTCCATTTGCCTGAAAAATTGTCTTCCAACCCTTGACTTGGAGCTTTAATTTGTCTTTTGAAGCCAGATGTGTTTCTTGTGGACAGCAAATGGATGGCTTGTGTTTTTTAATCCAGTCAACCAATCTATGTCTCTTCAGTGGGGAATTCAAGCCATTAACATTTATTGAGATAATTGATAAGTGTGGTAGTAGTCTATTTATCTTATTTTGTGAGAGTTCATTGCTTAGTTTTATCTTTTGCATCAGTATGGAGGTTAGTTTCTGTCCTTTAATTTCTGAGTTCTTACTTTGCTGCTGATCCATTGTAGTGATCAGTGTGCAGAACAGGTTGAAGTATTTCCTGTAGAGCTGGTCTTGTTGTGACGAATTTCCTCAATGTTTGTATATCCATAAATGTTTTGATTTCTCCATCAATTTTTAAGCTTAGCTTAGCAGGATACAGAATTCTGGGCTGGAAATTCTTCTGTTTAAGTAGATTAAAGGTAGATGACCATTGTCTTCTTGCTTGGAAAGTTTCATTAGAGAAGTCTGCGGTCACTCTGATGGATTTGCCCCTGTAGGTCAACTGGCGCTTACACCTGGCAGCTTGTAGAATCTTTTCTTTTGTCTTGACTTGGACAGGTTCATCACAATGTGTCTTGGAGAAGCTCGGTTAGAGTTGAGGCAACCTGGGGTCCGATATCCCTCAGAGAGCAGTGTGTCAGAATCTTTGGTGATATTTGGGAAATTTTCTTTTATAGTATTCTCTAGTATGGCTTCCATTCCTCTGGGCATTCTTCTTCCCCTTCTGGGATTCCTGTAACTAGTATGTTGGAACGCTTCATAAAGTCCCATAATTCTGACAGTGAACGTTCTGCTTTCTCTCTTCTTTTCTGCCTCTTTTACTATCTGAGTTATCTCAAGAACTTTGTCTTCTACCTCTGAAATTCTTTCTTCTGCATGGTCTAACCTGTTGCTGATACTTTCCATTGCATCTTTAAGTTCCCTAATTGACTGTTTCATTTCCTTCAGCTCTGCTATATCCTTTGTATATTCTTCATATCATTCATCTCTTATTTGATTCTGTTTTTGGATTTCCTTTTGGTTATTTTCCACTTTATTAGCAGTTTCCTTCATTGTTTCCATCATTTCTTTCATTGTTTTCATCATGTGTATTCTAAATTCCCTTTCTGTCATTCTAACATTTCTGTATAGGTGGAATCCTCTGCAGTAGCTACCTCATGGTCCCTTGGCGGGGTTGTTCTGGACTGGTTCTTCATGTTGCCTGGAGTTTTCTGCTGATTGTTCCTCAAGAGTGATTACTTTTATCTGTTTCCTTGCCCTAATTTTCCTTTCACTTCCTCTTGCTCTTTAAGTTCTTGTGCCTGTGGAAGTTGCGGGCGTGTTTAGACCAACAGAACACACACGACCACTTGCCGCTTTTCCACTGTTTTAGTCCTCCTCTTGGGGTCTAGAAGTCTCTTGCTGACTCCCTGTATCCTCACAGGGGTGATGATAGGCAGATCCCACCAGCCAGAGATGCCTGGAGTCCTATCTCCTCAGACTCACTGTGCCCAGATGCAAGGAAGCTGTTACCCGGCCTCCATCTTGCTCCCCTCCGAAAAGTAGGTTTTTGAAAAGCCTCACTTGCATTTTTAAAATAGGCAAAGACCAAGAAGTCCACGGGAGGCAGCTGGGAAGTCCAGGGGTGGCTGCAAACTCAACCAGCAGAGGAGCAGTGAGAGAGACCTAAATTATTTTTTTAATTTTAAAATATTAATGGGGTACAAGGGTGGCACTTGTGGCTCATAGGAGTAGGGCTCTGGCCCCATATACCAGAGATGGTGGGTTCAAACCCATAGGAATGCTTCAAAAACTGCAAAAAAAGAAAAGAAAAGAAAAGAAAAATATTAATGGGGTACATGGATCATTTTTGTACTGCTTGTATCATAGCTGTAAGTGTGCCCATCATCCAAATAATGTTCATTGTACCTGTTAGGTGGCTTTGTTCACCTGCCCTCTACACTCTTCCATTGTGCTTGATTTCCACTTAGTTCAACTTCCCTCTGTGCACACGTGTGCTCATCAGTTCTGGTTTAATAGCAAATAAATAGGTGTGGTGGTGGTTCTTGCATTCCTGAGAGTCTTCACTTAGGATAATGTTCTCCATTTCCATACATCCATGCAAAAGGTATGAATTAATTCTTTTTATAGCTGAGTAGTACTCCATGTTATACATATACCATGCTTTGTTAATCCACTCATGAATTGATGGCCACTTGAATTGATTCCACATCTTTGCGGTTGTGAATTGTACTGTAGTAAACATTCAATGACAGGTATCTTTTTGATAAAATGACTTCTTTGAGTAGACACCCAGTAGTAAGATCACTACTACTGATCTACTTTTAGTTCTTTGAGGAATCTCCATACTGCTTTCCATAGAGGTTGTACTAATTTACAGTCCCATGAACACCTTAGCATTCCTTTCTTTCCACATTCACACCAGCATCTATTGTTTTTTGGACTTTTTAATAATAGCTATTCTAATAGTGGTAAAGCAAGACATTATTGTGGTTTTAATTTGCATTTCTGTGATGATTGGTAATATTGAGAATTTTTTCATATGCTTATTGGCCATTTGTCTATCTTATTTTGAAAAGCCTCTGTTCGTGCCATTTGTTCACTTCTTAATGGGATTGTTTGTTTGTTTCTTGCTGATTTGTCTGAGTTCTTTGTAAATTCTGGATATTAGTCCTTTATCAGATGTATAGTTTGTGAATATCTTCTCCCACTCTGTAGGTTGTCTATTTGCTCTGTTGATTATTTTCTTAGCTGTGCAGAAGCTTTTCGATTTAATAAAGTTCTATTTATTTATATTTGTTGTTGCTATATTTGCCATTGAGGTCTTACTTATGAATTTTTTGCCTAAGCTGATGTCTAGAGGAGTTTTCCCTATGTTTTCTTCTGGAATTCTTATGGCATCATGCCTTACATTTAAGTCTTTTATCTATCTTGAATTAACTTTTGTGAGTGGTGAGAGATACGAATCCTGTTTCATTCTTGTATATGTAGCTATTCAACTTTCCTAGCACCATTTATTAAATAGGGCTTCTTTTCCAACTTTATTCTTTTTCGTGCAGATATTGAGTTGTCCCAGCACTATTTTTTGAAAAGACTATTCTTTCCTCCAGTGAACTGTCATGGCACCCTTGTGAAGCAGCTGGCCCCTTCTGTCATTGTGCACTTCTCAGCTATTCTGTCTACAAATGAAAGTACCACTCTGGCCTAGGCTGGTTTGATCATGAAAGGGTGCTGACGCACATGCCTATGAGCCATTTGTATATCTTTTTGAGAGACACATCTGTTTGAGTCCTTTGCTTGGTTTTGAATTGGGTTGTTTGCTTTTTTGTCGTTGTTGAGTTGTACAAATTCTGTATATATTTTAGATAATAATCTCTCACCAGATGTATGATTTACAAGTATTTCTTCCCACTGAGTGGGTTGCCTTTTCACTCTGTTGATTGTGTCCTTTGGTTGTAGTTCAGCCAGGGCTGGGTTTGAACCCGCCACCCTCGGTATACGGGGCCGGGGCCTTACTGACTGAGCCACAGGCACCACCCTTGATTGCACAGAAATTTTTAATTTTGATGTAGTCCAATTTATCTATTTTTTTTGTTTCATTTATTATGCTTTTGGGGTCATATCCAATAAATCATTACCAAAGAGCTGTATTGTGTTTTGAATGACTTTTAATTTCCAAATTTCACTTCAGTCCCCATGGGGCCCGACCCCTATGTTTCAGAATCTTAATTTCCTTATTTCCATGTTTATTATTTTAATAAACTATCACCTTTTAAGGTGACCTAGACCTGTCTTTGATCTTTTTAAAACAAAATATGCAACTAAGGCATCCTTCATCTACCAAATAAAAATGCTATTGCTGTGTAATGGGACAGTATTTTTTAAAAACCTTCCTTGAAGCTCTTAAATACATACTCTAAGAACTGATATAATCAAATGAGCATAAGAAATGCTTTCTAAAAGTCTTCCTTTATAGGTTCAAAATGCACATTACCACATTAAAGGCTCTGAGAAATCTTGTGATAAACAAGCAAGTCTAATTTTTGTCCACTGGCTAAATAAACAAGCTCATTTACTCCAGGGAAGACCTATTTTCCTCAGCATACCCATTAACATGGCCAGGAAGAGTTTCTCTAAACACTGCTGGAAAGCTAAATTGTAAGAAAATTGAGAGTTGAATGAGTTAATACTCATGCAGCTGGAATGTTGACTAAGCATTACTCCTGATCTAAGAAAACACACCTTTATTTTTTGTCTCCCACATCTCTTTAAACTTTATTCAGTAGTGGTAACTTCTACATACTCTAGCAGGTCCCCTGACTATTCTTCTCACGTTTGAATAATTACTATCTTGACAATAAGTCTCAGAGTCTAAACCACTGTATAGCATCTCTCTGGCATGGCCACCTCTGAGGTGAGGGAAGAATCTCTCACCTCTACTCTGACCATTTCTGTGAGTCAGCAAATCCTAGCATAGTAGCCATGTTCTGGAACCTTGTCAGAGCATTTAATCATCTTTTTCTCCTGTTTGGGACTCCCTGGGTAGGGCTAATATTCCATCTTCCATCCCAGTCCATGTATGATTATCAGGCATGAGTCAGGCTCCAGTTGTCTGGGGCACTACATTTCAAATCCCTGGGTTTAAGATCATAAGGTGGCCCCCAGATCCACCCTTCCCCATGAGGCAACAAAGAAATCTCCTCACCTCTTTGCTCATTCCAATTCCAATGCTTGGTCTGCTGAGAGGGTATAGTAGATCATCAGTGCTGAGACCGTCTCCTTTGCCAATCAGCATGGGAAAGTGTCATTCTTATACTACCTTTGTAATCTATCATATGAGCTCATCAGTTGACTGATACTGGAAAAGTATTGTTCTAACATCTAGTCACATGTGTAAAACCTCTAGTCTTGCCTTATATAAAAGAGATGCTCAGAACATGACCTTTTTTCCTCCCTTTGTCTCTAAATCTAAACCTCCCCCCATCTTCCTTGAAGCAGCTCCAATAATTGCTCCTCCAGAAAGTCTTTCAGACTAATCATCCAAGAGCAACTGTCTCTGTAGAGGCAGTTGCAGAGATTCCTTTGCTGGGACTTACTTGCGATCTGGAGGACGATGGCTGTAGTCAAACCCACTGAGACTCAGAAAGGAGATATGACATTAGTGAGTTCACATGGCTAATTGATGTAAAAACCCAAGACAGAACCAGGTCTCTTCACTCCAAATGAGCCTTCAAATTGAAAGCAAACCAGTAAAGCCAGCAGTGAGAGGAGGAACCCATTAATTCTCCTGACATTTACTGAA
Source organism: Nycticebus coucang (assembly GCF_027406575.1). Taxonomy (NCBI): domain Eukaryota; kingdom Metazoa; phylum Chordata; class Mammalia; order Primates; family Lorisidae; genus Nycticebus; species Nycticebus coucang. Next base: position 95,293,156 of record NC_069788.1, read on the forward strand.
GCATTTTTCCCCATCTCAGTTTACAAGTGGAGCTGCCCAGTAGAGCTTGCAATTCACCCTCACTGTGGTTCACTCACTCACTTTGTTGTAACAAAACACATTCATCTCCATATCCTTAAAGATGCAGAAGAGACTTGGGAGGGTATATAACTAATACACACTTGAGTCCCTGCCACCAACAGGAAGCTGTCATACGGTTCAGGTGTTTCTCAGACTCTTGGGTAACACAATTCATACAGCATCTCACTGGGGCTGGTCTTTACTGTCCATTCTGGAAGGTTATGTTGTGTGTCACTCTGAAGTCCCTTTCAGCATCTGGTGTGCTGATAGCCTTTCATACCATCAAGGCCTTGCTTACCATATTTGGCCTTGAAAGAGACCTCTGATCTTTGGGGCCTAGGCTCCAAGCTGGAAGCAGATGCTGATTATGCTGATTATATGGAAAGGAGATGCCCCTCCCCAAGGAGAGTAAAGTCACTGCACAGCATCTTACAACTAATGATGGGGACCAGCCCTGAAGTGAAGTCTCTAAATCTAAAGAGTGGAGAAAGTTTCCACTGAGGAACACACTATTGGAGAAATCTTTAGCTAAGGATTAAGCCTCTGAATCTGAGCAGGGCCAGAATTATATATATGCATGATAAACTGGATTACTGGTCAGTAGCTATCACACTCCTCCCCTCCCAGTGTGGATGAAGTATGTATGCCTGTCCCGTCGACATTGGACTTGACCATGGGACTTGCTTTAGCAGCTACAATGGGAACAGAGGCATTCAATATACTTGTGTTATTGTGTGTCTGCTATCTGCCATGAGAAAACACAGCCTGGTTAGCCACTTATCCAAAGACAATGAGGAATTTATGTGACCCCCCTTTCTATGTTTGCTTTACCAGTGTCCTCTTAGTCGAAGGCTTGTTTGGGAGTAAGGAGAACTGGTTCTAGCTTGGGTTTTCATATCAACTACCTATGTGATCTCACCAAAGTCACATCTCTTCTTTGGATCTTTGTGGGTTTGATCATATATTAGCAGACTTGAAACTAGTATGGATCCATCCAAGCTCAGACAATTGATGATAAGCCCAATAGAACCACAGCTGACCTGCAGAAATGTAAAGCAAGAAAATAAACACATTATAGTAAGCCATCAGGTTTATAACTCATGCTGAGATGGAATTCAGATGGAATTCTATCTCTGTATGAGATAGAGCAGGTTCCTATGATTTGACACATATTGCACTATTTCCAACTGAAAAAATAAGAAACTTTTATCTTGATAATGGATGCATTCTAGTCACTGCAAGAACAAAGAGTCACTCACTGAGCAGCATAGGCTACAGTCCTGAAAAATCTAGGGTGAGTCTGTCAGGTTCATGTTTCCTGGTTCCAGTACTGCAGAATGATTACTAAGACTTGGTCAATGGAATAGATGAGCAGGCCAAACAAGTGTAAACAAGTCAAGCACCAAGATTTGTTAAGCACAGTATGTTCCAAAAAGGGAACTGGTCTATCTCCCCCAGTAGAGACGACCCTGAGTTTTTAGCACACACATTATATGAGGAATTGACTGCTCTTCCTCTGTCTTTTTTTTTTTTTTTTTTTTTTAGAGACAGAGTCTCACTGTACCACCCTCGGGTAGAGTGCCATGATGTCACACGGCTCATAGCAACCTCTAACTCCTGGGCTTATGCGATTCTCTTGCCTCAGCCTCCAGAGCAGCTGGGACTACAGGCGCCCATCACAAAGCCCGGCTATTTTATTTTTTGTTGCAGTTTGGCCAGGGCTGGGTTTGAACCTGCCACCTTCGGGATATGGGGCCAGCGCCCTACTCACTGAGCCACAGGCACCGCTCTTTTTTTTTTTTTTTTGAGACAGAGTCTCAAGCTGTCACACTGAGTAGATTGCTGTGGCGTCACAGCTCACAGCAACCTCAAACTCTTAGGCTCAAGTGATCCTCTTGCCTCAGACTCCCAAGTAGCTGGCTACAGGTGCCCACCACAACACCCAGCTATTTTTTTGTTGCAGTTGTCATTGCTGTTTTAGCTGGCTGGGGCCAGGTTCATACCTGCCACCCTCGGTGTGTGTGGCCAGTGCCCTGCCAACTGAACTACAGGTGCTGCCTGCTCCTCGTCTCTTTAGGTGGAGTTTTCATGTCCTGCTCTTGGATGATTGACAGATTTCCTTGCATAACTCTCTTAGTCTGTACACATACATCCTTCCTGAGTCCTTCATGAAAGCCCATGGGGAAGGGTATCAAAACTAAAATGCGAATTAGATGATAGTGAACCTCAAGTCAGTTGAGGATGATTGAAACCTCCTACTGTGCATGCTCTAAGCTTTTACCTTATCTCCAGTTTGTGGTTCTCTACCTCTTTCTGGTTGGTAAGTTCTTACATTCTCCTACCATAGACAAAACATCTGTTCCTCTTCCTTATCTTTCCCTAACAAGTCTAGAACCCACTGTGCTATGGAATATTAGACATCTGGATAGAGACATAGGTTTCAAGCATTAGAAATTCATCACGTCCAGCTCATCAAACACATCCTGCACATCTGTTGCATGCAGGACACTGTGTGGTGATAAGCAAAAGGTTTTTTTTTTTTTATTGTTGGGGATTCATTGAGGGTACAATAAGCCAGGTTACACTGATTGCAATTGTTAGCTAAAGTCCCTCTTGCAATCATGTCTTGCCCCCATAAAGTGTGACACACACCAAGGCCCCACCCCCCTCCTTCCCTCCCTCTTTCTGCTTCCCCCCCATAACCTTAATTGTCATTAATTGTCCTCATATCAAAATTGAGTACATAGGATTCATGCTTCTCCATTCTTGTGATGCTTTACTAAGAATAATGTCTTCCACTTCCATCCAGGTTAATACAAAGGATGTAAAGTCTCCATTTTTTTTAGATCTCTAAGTGTTCTCCATATATCTTTCCAAAAGAAATGTATTAGTTTGCATTCCCACCAGCAGTGCAAAAGTGTTCCCTTTTCTCCACATCCACGCCAACATCTCTGGTCTTGAGATTTTGTGATATAGGCTAGTCTCCCTGGAGTTAGATGATATCTCAAAGTAGTTTTGATTTGCATTTCTCTGATGATTAAAGATGATGAGCATTTTTTCATATGTCTGAAAGCCGCTCGCCTGTCTTCTTCGGAGAAGTTTCTTTTCAATTCTCTTGCCCAGCCTGTGATGGTATCCCTTGTTCTTTTCTTGCTAATGCGTTTGAGTTCTCTGTGGATTCTGATTATTCAATCCTGTAATTCCTCTGCTGGGCATATACCCAGAAGACCAAAAACCACATCATAACAAAGATATTTGTACCAGAATCTTTATTGCAGCCCTATTCATAATTGCTAAGTCATGGAAGAAACCCAAGTGCCCATCGATCCACGAATGGATTAACAAATTGTGATATATGTACACCATGGAATACTATGCAGCCTTGAAGAAAGATGGAGACCTCACATCCTTCATGTTTACATGGATGGAGCTGGAACATATTCTTCTCAGTAAAGTGTCTCAAGAATGGAAGAAAAAATATCCAATGTATTCACCCCTACTATGAAACTAACTTAGGACCTTCACACGAAAGCTATAACCAAGTTACAACCTAAGAACAGGGGGAAGGGGGAAAGCGTGGGGAGGGAGAGGGGAGGGGTAGAGGGAGGAGGATTGAAAGGATCACACCTGTGGTGCATCTTACAAAGGTACATGTGAGCCTTGGCAAATGTGGAATGTAAATGTCTTGGCAAAGTAACTAGGAAAATGCCAGGAGGGCTGTGTCAACTAATGAGATGAAAATGTGTCAAATATTCTATGAAACAAGTGTATGGTGCCCCATGATCATATTGATGTACACAGCTATGATTTAATAAAAAAATAAATTAATTAAAAAAATAAAAGAACTAAAGTCTCCATTTTTTTTTTAATGGCTGAATAGTATCCCATGGTATACATATACCACAGCTTGTTAATCCATTCCTGGGTTGGTGGGCATTTAAGCTGTTTCCACATTTTGGCGATTGTAAATTGAGCTGCAATAAATAGTCTAGTACAGGTGTCCTTATGATAAAAGGATTTTTTTCCTTCTGGGTAGATGCCCAGTAATGGGATTGCAGGATCAAATGGGAGGTCTAGCTTGAGTGCTTTGAGGTTTCTCCATATTTCCTTCCAGAAAGGTTGTAGTAGTTTGCAGTCCCACCAGCAGTGTAAAAGTGTTCCCTTCTCTCCACATTTTGTCTTTATTTTTATGTTTCGGATTAATATGAGGGTATAAATGTTTAGGTTACATTGTCTTCATTTCTAAGGTAAAGTTCAAGTTGTAGTTGAGCCCTTCAACCAGGGGGTGTGCTGAACACCCTCACATTGTGCACATTAGGTGAGATCCCACCAATCGCCCTCCCTCCTGCCTCTCCCCGGCCCCTTGCTGTACTAAATTGGTGTTTTTTCTTCTGTGTGGGTCTATAGTTGTTTATACATTGGTTTCATATAAGTATGGAGTGCATCAGATACTTTCTTTTTTTTTTTAGCAAGGGGGTATTTAAAGTCCTTTTTTTTTTTTTTTATTCTTCCCCCAAAAGGTACTTTTATTCCTGCTTCAAGACATTTGCTCTTATAGTTCCCTGTGCCTGGAATGATCTTAATTGAGATAATCACATGGTTGCTTTCTTATCATTCAGTCCTCAGCCCGAATATTATTGCTTACTTGGACAAGCTTTCTCTAATCACTCTAACCAGAATAGCCACCCCCTGCCCTGATTCAGTCACCAGCATATCGACTTGGTTTCTCTTCATAGCACTTACCACTACTAATATATATTTATTTATTTGCTTGTTTGTAATCTCTCTCCTCCCACTGAAAAGTAAGCTCCACAAGAACAGAATACCACCTGTTTTATTCACCATACTATCCTCAGTTCCTAAAACACATAGGAAAATACTCTTTCAACAAATGACCAAGGTGCTTACAGTGAAGCAAGAAGGGAGGGTGAAAAGAAAAAAGATGTGTATCCAGGACCTAAATTCCTGTCATAAAGACATGCAATGTCATCTCTTGGAAAAGCTTGGATTCTAGAGTTATTCTTGCTCTACCATTAACCACCCTGTAACCTTGGGCAAGTTATTTGAATGGCTCAAGATATCAGTTTGGCTGCTGTAACAAAGAAGGCCACAGTAGTGTAATAGCTTACACAATATAGTTTTTTATTCCTTTCCCTGTAAAGTCCAGAGAGGCAATCTGAGGCTGGAATGGGGGCTCCACAAGCATCAGGGGCCCAGGCTTCTTCTTTCTTGTTGCCTTACCATCCTTAAATGAGTCTTTCATCTTGTGACCCAAACAAGTGCTCTGGCTCCTTTTATGTCTACACTCCAGCCGGCAGAGAGGAAGAATGAGGGCCGGCCCCTGCCTTTAAGGGTTTGGAAATTGCATTCTCACTCCTGTTCACCTCCCATTGACTAGAACTTAGTCACATGGCCACACCTGACTGCAAAGGAGTCTGGGAAAGGAGTCTTCAGGTGGTAGTCATACTCTCAACCCAAAACTTCTATCATCCTAGAAGAGGAAAATGCATCAGTAGCAGTCTCTGCCACATTATTTAACAGCGCTCAACCTGCCACTGTCCCTCACCCAACCCGGTTTCCTCAGCTGTAAAACATACATCTTGCTAGGTTACAATCAAATGAGATGAGTTATTTGAAATATTTCATAAGTTCCAAAGGTCTACTGAGGTATTAGTTACTAATTGCAAATGATATTTTGGAATCATAGAGCAAGGAGAGATTAATTCTAGTTGGAATGTCAGAGAAGGTGTTTATTGAGCAAATAGTTTTAAAGCTGGACATCGAAGTATTGATGTACGTGTGTTAAGGGAAAGAATAAAGGTGTGTGGGAATGGAAAGCATCCCAGGTAAAGGGAAAAGTCAAATCAATGGTAATAAGATGAGAATTTCTGTGCACATGTAAGACACTACATGGGGTACAGTTAGAGTACAAGGGCAAGGGAAGGAGGGTGGATCAGGTAGGGAGGGCCTGATGCCACCAGCAAACCTTGGGAGGGCTTCAGGTGGGGCGTGGGAAGCCAGTGTGGCCTCTAAGCGGGCATAGGATGTGATTGTCTCCACAGCAGTGCCTGTGGCCTGGAGGAACGCAATCTTGGAGATCAGGAAGCCATTTAGGAGGCCTTTGGGATTCCCAATGAGCTGAGCAAGGCCTCAGAACCAGAACTTAGTGAATAGCAAGGGATAATGGATTTGGGAACTATTTCACAGGTAGAATCAATGGGCTTGGCTGCATATTGAATGGAGGAAGGAGTAGGTACTGATAGGAGATTTTGCAAACTACCATTGACCAGGAAAAGAGACCCCAGAGAGAGGAAAATTTAGGGGGAAGTATAAATTCAGAGTGGTCTCCAATGTTAGTCTGAGTACTTGCCAGTTTTGAAACTGGGAAATTTGGGGTCTGCTTATGACATTGATGACAAAGAGCCAAAGAATTTACTAAAATGATAAAGATGTTTAATTAGAAGTATGGTTGCATCTCAGGGTATGACCTAATGTCTAACAAATCAGACAAGGCAATTGAAATTCGGTTAACGAATAAGCTCTTCTCCTTTCTAGGGCCTGAGCTTTTATAACTCACTCTACATACCCAAGCAAGACTGGGCTGTGTCTTTCTTTGGTATGTGGAGAGTAATGGCAAGAAGCCCTGCAGAATTGGGAGTGCATCTAAGGAGAGGTTGGAGAAACATTTGGCCATTTCTTTTCCTTTCTGCTCATACATCTCCCTTTGGTCTGAAGACAGTCAGAACTTGACCTTGCGTCCATCTGTGAGAAAACTGTCCAAATTTTGTTCACAGTGACATTAACAGGTTAAAAATACCATCTTGAGCTGAATCACAACTCAAAAATAAAAACAGGGAAGTAAGGGGTGAATTCAATTCCTTTCAAAATTTTCCATCATTGCCAAAAGATTGATTATGAAAGATGTTTAAACTGTGTTTTAACAACCCCTTGGGAGTTCTCATGGAAAGCAGAAGGTTCTGGATGGGCATGGAGACCAAAGATTTCCCCTCAGCCCTGTATAAACGCTGGCTCTACCATTTCACCTCGCAAAACTCATAGTGACTGCCACTTGGTTCTGGGTAATTCATCTTGGCTTGATGTGACCAAGGGGGCAGAATTCCCCAATTACTCTTGCTATTATTATTATAGTTACTATTACCATTGTTGTTATTTTCCCTCTATATTCAGAGACCCATGTGGTCCAGGATAAGAATGATGTGACATTCATGGTCCAATATAAAAATATAATTTAAATGTAACTAAAATTTTATATTTGTATCTCTTAGAGAACATCAAAGGTATAGTCCAATCATAATTTATCACATCTCTTTCTATCTCTAATTATGGAATTAGTATAGAGTCTTTCCTAATATGATAAAATATTCCTTTTTAAGAAGGGAGTCAGAAGGGTTTAATAGGCAGGTAGAGAAGAAGAAATCTTGAAATAATCATGCTTTAAGAATTTTTCTGGCCACTTAATCATATATTATAATTTATTATTTTATTAATATTTAAAGTTAATAACAATAGCCAACATGTATGTAGTACTTTGTCATTTTCAAAGTGCTTTATATTCGTTACTCCTTTAATGCTCACAAGAAGAAAGGAATTATGATTATTGTGCATTTTGTAGATGAGTAAACTGGGACCAAGGGAAATTAAATGAATCTTTTAAAGTTACAGAGCTGGGAAAGAGATTCTGGATTCTCCTTAGGGGCCTCTATAACAAGCCTGGTATGTCTCATTTTCCCCACCCTGAACCTGGCTTCAGATGCTCTGCTTCTTAGGGGACCTGGGAATTCCATCAATCCGTCAATGGGTCTGCAGCAAACTTCCGGTGAGCCATCAAACCTGGGACTACAATAAGATGAGGGAGGTGTTTAGGACCCTATCTGTCTCTCTCTCCTTCCTGTCCCTGGATAACTCAGCCACCATGTTGTAAGAAAGCCCAAGCCACTCACCTCAAGCCATGTAAATAAATAAGTCCTCAGATGCTTCCAGTCACCATCTTTGATGTTTTCCAGTTGAGGGCCCAGACATCATGGATTAGAAACAAGCTGTCTCATTACACCTGTTTCAAATTCCTGATGCCCCCAAATGACAAATAATATTACTGTTGTTTTAAACCATTACGTTTTGGATTAATTTGTATCCCAGAAACAGATAACTAACAAACCATCATACTTTCACACTTTCATGCTGCCTTTGTCTTCCAGACTGAAGAGTCCTTGCTTGTTAAATCTGTCTTCATACAGATTAGTACCACCTAGAAATTTACATATCACATGTTTTGACCTGCAGGATGAGACTAGTTCTCACACATGAGGACCATTATGAGGCCACATAAGGCTTATGAGAACAACCTCATGTTTGTGACAGAGCCACAGGGTAAGGGTGGGGGAACTTAGGAAGATGAAAGAAAGGGAATGAAGGAATAATAGGAGGAAAGAGCTAGAAAGAGGAAAGGAGGGGTAGGCATGCAGGAGAGAGGTATATGGCTGAGGTGGCTGGTGGTTCATCCCAGATGCCCTAGGATTGCTCAATTATATTGCGGACTCACTCCCGGGGAGGTTCCAGATGACCTTGTCTCTGTGGGAACCAGATGAGTCATACACACCGCTAGTCAGGGTGTGGGAAGGGGTCTGCCTGTCCACATACTGGCTGGGGACACCAGCTGGACATTGTCAAGTCCAAGTTTGTTTGAACCACCACTTCTTTTTTTTTTTTTTTTTTTATTGTTGGGGATTCATTGAGGGTACAATAAGCCAGTTGAACCACCACTTCTTGCCTGGCTCTGTGCAAAGCTTTGGAAATGTGAGATCCCATAAGTCCCTGCCCTAAAGGAGTCAGAGTCCATTTGAGAGATAAAGTTTAAAACGGTCTGCCACTCTGTCTTTTCCAAGAGAGACCTCAGTTAAAATGTGGGTGGAAGTTCTGAAATACTAAGTGTGCATGTGTTGGGGCATGGAGAGTGGTATAGGAAGGAGGAACCTTACTGTATGGATTTAATTAGAACTGCTTTTAAGCACTTGGCTGATGTTAATTAACCATCTGGGACTGATTTGATGGTTGACTCCAGGGACTTTGGTAAATAAAATGAAAATAAATATTTCTAGATTAGGCGTGTTTCAAATCTGATGGTTGAACTTTAGTTAGGACACTTTCAGTTGAAAGTCTATAACTAGTTCAAACTGGCTTGGGTAAGAAGAATTTATTGGTAGATGTATCTGAGGAGTCCATAGGTTTTAGTCTCAGACGTACTCAGATTTCTCTCCATCTTTAAACTCTGTCTCCCACCAGGTTGTCTCCCCCCTTATGCTCCCTGTGGTGGGTCCTAGCAGCTCTAAACCCTCCCTTCATGGTGACAAGATGACTACCCAGTGCCAGCCCTGCATCCTCTCAGTCATCCTCTTTAACCCAGCATGCCTAGCTGAAGTCTTTGATTGGTCATGTGCCCAATGCTGAAAATTTCACTCTGACCAGAGTGTAGGACTACCACAGAACTGGAGCAGTGGAGATGGGGTGACCAACCAAACCACATATACTTGGGGATGTTTGGACTGCCACACTGTACAAGATACTGTAAAGAGTAAATAAGATAATATATGCAAAGGTCCTGGAATGCAATAAGAGCTCATCCTATGTTAGCTAACATCCCTATGAGATTTCATCCTATGAAATAGAACTTTCATCAAAAAAGAGGAATGAGTGTTGGGAATAAAATTTAAATGGCTCCACAATGAGGCCATGGGACATCTCAGAGGCAACAAAAGTTGGGTCGATGTGGTTCTGGAGTCAATTTCAAATCTGGCCTCCACTACTATTGTAGGGAGCCTTACGGGCCACCTCCAGCCCCCCAAAAGTGTTTACTCTCCCATTATAGAGCAATTGTGACAGTTCTGAAGGTATACTACTCATGTCACCTTTCAAGAAATACCTGCCATTTAGCTGTAGGGACTGCAGTTGGCTACAGAGGTAAAGCCATGCCCTTCAAAGGCATCTGCAGCCAATGACTGAGCTCAGCAAGGGTACTGGAATTGGCCATCTCTGCCTAGTGTGGCACTCTTCTACTGGACAATCTTTGCTCTGAATCTCCCTTTGAGTCAGCCGAGACTTTGTCAGATCTGCTTTGCAACCAAAGCTTGATCCCTGAATCACTGTGTGGAAGATCTTCAGGAATTCCCACAGTGGACTTTTAGGTAAGTAAAAGAGTTATCCTTGGTGGTGTTTTTCGGCATTGCAGGCAGAGTTCTTTATATTTTCTACTCTTATAAATACAGTTCAAAAAAAAAGAAAATATTAATCAAAAGTGTTTACAGAAAGAGCTTGGCTACCTTTAGGGGTTGCCCTTAACAAAAGCATAGAGCTACTCTGAAAATCCAGCTTTATTTGGTGTCTTAAATAATATTTTTATAAACATGGTACACACATGTGGAAAAGTGTATAAAACATGAATGCACAAGATCAGTGACTTATTACAAAACAAAACACTCTTGTACCCAGCACCCAGGTCTAGAAAGGGAACATTTTACGAACCCTAGAAGTCTCCTCCTTCCTGACGCCCAAATTCTTGACAAATTTTACATTCTAAGGTTTATAGAAGACAAAGTGTAGATCCTTTTGTCAATGGACTGACAGGTCATTAAAAATAGCAAGAAACTTCCTTTTAATGATTTTGTGTGTTTGCTTTAAGTTTAAAGGGAAAGTTTTATCTTTAGGATGTTTTCAAATCCCAGAACATTTTTTAAGTACTGGATAAAGAGAGAGAGAGGAAAAAGGAAGAAGTTAAATTTTGTTCTACTCTTGTTCAGGAGTTGGATCTTGATAAACAAAGAACGTAATTAAAATGGATTACAGATTATTGAACACAAACAACAGCAAAATGATTGCAGCGTGGGCAAGCCAGTAATTAAAGCTTTAAAAGTGGGAAAAGTCACCATCACTTACAATGTTTATTTGTCAAGGGTAGTAACAAATATTGACATGAAAGCTTTTTTTCTTTTATTTTCTTCTTAGCACTAGGCTCTCAGCAATTAGTGGGGCATATTCCAGAATCAATATGGCCTCAGGTCTGAAGCAGTAAGATCCATACATTTTAAAATTAGTTGGCATAATAGCAGAGTGGCTCCATAAAGCAGACTTGTTTGCAACATCATTCAATTAGTGCGTGTTAGAAGATAAAGAGAAACAAGCCAGAAACAGCATCTTCTTAAATTAGTTTTATCTCAAAGATATTCTCATGATAACCATTAGGGAGAGACTTCTTAATGGCAAAGGATTTTATATTTTATATTTAGCATTGAATAAATGTAATCTACAAAGTGGAATGTTTCTTTGGTGGAATGTGATTAAAGTGGAATGTGATTAAAGGTGTGAGCTCTGAGGTGAAACTGCCTGGATGTAAATGATAACTCTGCCATCTTCTAACGGGGTGACTTTGGGCAAGTTGTTCAACCTTTGTCTCAGTTACTTCATTTTTAAAATGAGAATAACAATCCTATCTACTGTACAAGGTACTGTCAAGAGTAAATAAGATAATATATGCAAAGGTCTTGGCATGCAATAAGAGCTCATCCTATTTTAGCTGCTGCATGAGGCAGGATATGCTGGGTATGATGCAGTAACATGTAAGCCCCTGACTCCTAGTGGCTCCACTCAATGAACTTGATTTCTCATTAAAGCTGTGTCCCCATCATGGCTTAATGGAGTGAGGGGTGGAAGAGTGGTGGGCCTCAAGGACCTACCACTTCAGAGCTATACCAAATAGATACCTATACAGAAGTAGGGGAAGAGAGACAAGAGAAACCCACTCAGGATTTTCATTGCCACAACCCAGAAGTGATGAATATGTCTTCCAATGCATCTAACTGTGCAAAACTAGTCTACTGAGCATCCCGTAACCTGGAGAATGTTAGAAGCAGGTAGAAAGTTGAGTGAGCACATTATCACTGCTATATACCACCACCACCACCACCATAATTAATGTTAGAAGTTCTGTAAGGGTTTTTACTGTGTTAAATTTGGAGAATGGATTTTGACCTGTGATACAATTGAGTCACCAATGCAATCATTCCACAGCTATTTTTTTTACTTTTTTTTTTATTAAATCATAGCTGTGTACATTAATGCGATCATGGGGTACAATGTGCTGGTTTTACATACAATTTGAAATGCTTTCATCAAACTGGTCAACATAGCCTTCATGGCATTTTCTTAGTTATTGTGTTAAGACATTCATATTCTATACCTAGTAAATTTCACATGTACCCTTATAAGATGCACCCTAGGTGTGGTTATTTTTGAATACCTGTAATGAAGCAATACTGTTCCAGGTATGAGACACAGGGATGAACTTGACCGGATAAAGTCTTTTTGACCTTACAGTATGAATAAGTCAACCAGATAAAATCACTTAGCATTCAGTTCTAGCAGTGGTGAGTTAGTGGTTTGGGGAGAGTAGTGTTGGGCTGAGACATGAATAACAAGAAGGAGCCAGACAGAGGGAGATCTGCAGAAGTTTTCTGGGCAGAGGGGAATGAGGTGGGTTTCATGGGTGGGAAACAAGGGCAGGGTGGCCAAAGCATAGAGAATGAAGTGGTGGTGACAGGAGGGTGGGTGACAGAAGGAGGCAGTCCCTGGCCAGCTGCACAGGCCGTGGGAAGAGGTTTGGAATTCAGTTGAGGGAAGCTACTGGAGCATTTTAAGCAGGTTGAGGGAAATACGCTGACTTGCTTTTCAAAGTCTCTGTGGCTACTCCTGGAGGAAAGAATGGAAAAGGTAAGAATGGGCGCAGGTGGGCCAACAAGGAGGCTGATTAGGTTTTCCAGGTGAGAGGTGGTGGCTTTGGGGCAGGTTAGGGGCAACAGAGAGAAGTGGTCAGATTCAGGGGACACCCTGGAGGCAGAGCAGGTGATAATGTAGCCAGCTTCGTGACCCTCGATCCTCCCTACCAATCACCCAGCATCTGCAGCCAATCTAGGAATTCGATAAAACTTTCCATTCTGGGAGCAGCGCCTGGGGCTCAGTGGAGTAAGGTGCCAGCCCCATATGCTGGAGGTGGCAGGTTCAAACCCAGCCCCGGCCAAAAACTGCAAAAAAACCCCAAACAAACAAACAAAAAAATTTCCATCCTTGGGAGGGCCAGGGAAAGAGGTGATCCCCTTAACCCTTTTACTTCTTAGAGATCTCTCATAGGCCCTTGAACTAACTTTGCCAAGGTCTTCACAAATCTCACCCTACAGTGAAAGACAAGTCAGGTCAATGCTTGTTGAATGAATAAAGTTACCCAGTGCAAATCTCTCTTTTTAGGTTTGCAGCCCCCAACCTTTTAACTTGCCTACTTGATTGCACTGCGAGGAGATCCAGAAGCTTTGTGTAGATTGGAATTTTTTAAATCACATGCCTCTTAAAAGTTTTCATGCTTTTCAACCAAGCACTGGTTTTATTGATGTGTTCAGCGTCCTAGAAGGGCCCTAACCTGGAGGCCAGGGGTCGTGGCTGGGGTCTGCACTCTCACCTGCTGTGAGGCTTGGATGGCCTACCTGATTTCCCTGCGACAGCTCATGCCCCACACATAAAATAAAAGTTCCTGATCTCAAGTGTTTTATAGGGAGTTAGTGTAGATAGATGACCATTAACATTATGTCCCATTGTAACCCTGTGAGTTTTCCAGGCTTCCTAAGAGGAGGTTGTTGTAGTCTGGAATGCCTGCTGTTTACAGACCTGGAAGCTGGTTCTCGCCTTTGATTTGCCTATCCAAGCAGTAAAATACCCATGAACACATGTGTCAGTGAGTTTGTACCCAAGAAGGGTTATAAATAACTCTTCTCTCTGGGGCTGTAATAAGGATTAATGAGACTTAATGAGGTCTATAAGGTCTTGCCAAACAGGGATCAAGCAATCAGGAAATTTTATGATTCACAGGATAAATCATGTTCACTAGGAGTGATCTCTTTGGACAGCCTGGGCAAAGGGCAGTGGCCCGGTCCTACCATGAACCAAGAATGCTGATATGATGGTGGCTAAAGCCCAGAGCCGTCAAATGAAGGGAGAGGGGGCTGACACCAAGGACTGCTGGTCAGGTGAAGGTCAGGCCCAGAAGATGGGCTCTGGTCAAGGGAGAAGTGAGGTGCACCCCTGATGTCTGCAGAGGTCTGCTGCAGACCAGCACCGGATGCACTGGGGTAGAAAGGGGAAGGGGGTCAAGAACAAGATGGGCTGACCTGCCTGGGAATGAGAGATTGGCACCATCTGGAAAATGGGAACAAGAAGACCATCATCATGGGTTCTCATGAGGATTAAAGGAGTGTCACCTGCCTTTGGGGCTGCAAGCACCACAATTTGAATGTATTCATTCAGCTGGCATTGAGCTGACTTGCTTTTCACTGTGTGGTGAGATCTGCAAACATCTACTCATAACTTTTGTACAGAGACCTGTGGGAGGTCTCGGAAGGGCAAGGGTTTCCATGCCCACCCAATGATGGAAAGTTTCAGTGGATTCTTAGATCAGCTGATCCAGGCTGAGGGTGCAGGTAAGGGGCCTTGTGAAGGTGACTGCATCACCAGGTGAAGGTGACTGCATCAACCCCCTGCTTTGCCTTCAAAATGTCCCCCAAATCTAACCTCTTCTCAACACAAGTGATTACATCAAGCAGGAACATCTGTAACTCAGCACAGAGGAGCCCCTATTTCGGTTCCTGGCTAAAGAGAATCTCTGAGAACTGCCTAAGCTAGAGGGTTACAGCAGCTTCTGAGAATGAATCCTAACAAGAAAATCCCTCTGCCTGAGTTGCAAGCCAAATAGTTGGGAAAAGGATATGATAAAAAAAAAATAAGTTATGGAATTTTTAATTTTATTCATTCATCAAACATTAATTAATCACCTAAAGAGGGAATTATAGTGGCTGAATTCAATCTGTAAGCAATTTTTTATTTTAGGCATTGTTCCCCTGGATATTTAAATTTGAATGTCATTAGATTTGGCATTTGCTTTCCAATATGCCATAGTCCTCACCACTCCCAAGTGCCTTGCACCTGGTCTACCTCAGTTATTTAAATTACTTGCCTGAACTAAAGTACTCTGAAATCACTGGCATATGCCTCCTACCTTATCAACAGTGGACTGGAGCCAGCTCACACTGACAAGTGAGCTGACTGTTACATTTCAAATTTTTTCAGACAGTTCATATCCCATTGGTAGCTTGAAGTGAGTCATGGAGGAAATATTTACACCACAGAAAGTAACACATGCCACAAATCAAGACTTTTTATTCCCCCAGGGAAAAAGGCCTATTGACACATTAAGTACAGTTTAAAAAACTGGGCTAAGGGTTACTAGATGAGTGGGGAGAAAAAAGAGAGATGCAAAGATAGATCTATTTCTTGCCTTTGAGATTATGACCTTTTAAAATATTCAATTCAAATAATTGCAAACTGCTTCTGCTTAAAAGCCATTCTATCATGTTCTGTGCTGAACAGTGGAATTCAACTGTGGTGGCAGAATATTGGCATGACATGGAAGCTTAAAAAAACACCAATGTCTGGGACCTACCCCCAGGGCTTCTACTTTAACTGTGCTGGCTGCAGGCTGGCACCACGGCACTTGAAGCTCCCTAGGTGGTTCTGCAGCATAGCCAGAAGCAAATCTGTCCCAATATTATGAATACAAAGCCAGTTCACAAGGTGCTTTCACAAATCTCAGTCTTTGTATAGTCAGGAGAGACTAACTGCTATAATAACCCCCAACTGTCACTGATGAACATGGTACGTGTGGTGTATGTTAGAAAGAACACAAGTTTTGGTGCCAGATGAAGTTCTGAGTTTATACTTACCTCATCTATTAAAGGGGGGCACTATGACAATCATCATGGGGGTTTCCCGAGGATTAAAGGAAGGTTGGAGGCTACTAGCAACAGAATACTCAATTTTAAAAGGTTTATTATTTAACCTAATTTCAATTTTAGGAGTAAGGCAGTTCCTGGGTTGGCTCACTAGCTCAGCAATATTATCAAAAGCTCAGCCTCCGTCCACATTTCTGCCCTGCCATCTCCAGGGTCTTTGACTTTGGACTTAGGCTCACTCCCTCATGTTCACGGAATGGCTGCCACAGTACCAGGTGTTGCCTGTAGGCAATGTCCAGTGAAAGAAGAAAACACCTCTTCTCATTTGCCACAGGATATTGAGATATAAAACTCTTCCCAGAAGTTCCCAATCATCTTCTATTTGGATTTCATTGGCCAAGATAGTGGTTACATAATCTAGCTACAGGGGAGCCTAAGGAAGTAGGTTTCTAGTACTTTCAGCTTTTACCATGGTAGGTGACCCTGCAGTCAGGATGGAAGAGGCAGGTAGGGGCTATTGGAGAAGTATATTAAAGGACTCCACACAGGAAGGCGGAGCAAGATGGCAGCCGAGTAATAGCTTCCTTGCATCTGGGCACTGTGAGTCTGGGGAGATAGGACTCCAGGCATCTCTGGCTGGTGGGAACTGCCTATCATCACTCCTATGAGGATACAGGGAGTCAGCGAGAGACTTCTGGACCCCAAGAGGAGGACTAAAACCGTGGAAAACCGGCAAGTGGTCGCGTGTGTTCAATCCGTCTAAACCCGCCCACAACTGGAAGTTCAGTAGCAGCGAGACTGCAAACCAGAAAGGCCTTACCTGTGAACTGTTTTGATGTCCTTGGACTTGGCACTGAGTTGAACTGCCTTGGGGAAGGCCTGAGCGGGAGTGCGAGAACTTTGGCCGTTGTCTAAGGCCCCAGTCTGAGCCGCTGAGCCAGACGGAGCTAATAGTGTTTGGCGGTGGGTCACACGGATCCATTGTCAGTGATCTGCCCCGACAAGCTCCGCCCTCAGGGTCGCAGAGCTAGAAACAGGTGGGAGCTGGTAACCCAGCAACCAAGTAGCCTAAGGGTGGGGTCTGAGCCGCCTTGCAGCCCTAACCCTCAGGGGCAGAGTGAGACCGGTTTTGGCACACTGAGTAAGTGGATAGCCACTTCAGCAGCGATTCCAGCAAGAAAGCTGGGAAAGCTTCTGCTCAGAAAGTTTACAAGTTCAAAGTGCCTTTTAAGTAGGCTGAAGAGAGATTTAGGGTGTCTACCTGCTGGGGTTTGAGTAATCAGCAGCCTCCAGTCGTATCAGAACTGTGACTAACATCTCATACCCCAGAAGACCACATGTTGCCCAGACAATATTCAATAACATATACAAACTGCTTTGTTTTTGGTTGTGTATTTTTATCTTTTTTTTTTGTTTGGTTGGGTTTTTTTTGTTTATTTTGACGTTGTTGATGTTCTTTTCTTTTTTAATTTCAATCTTTTCCATACAGATCCCTTTTTCTTTCTCAATTTTTCTATTTTAATTATAATTTCCCATTGCTGCCTTTTTAAATAACTAGAACTTCATTTTTGCTAGTGTTTCTACCACTATCATTTGGTTTTTCACCCAATTTTATCCCCGTAAAGTTTTCTGTTTGCTTGTTTTGGTTTGATTTATAGCATTTTTGTCTTTCCTCTCTACTTGTTGGAGGTGGGGTACTGTGTCTGATCAGGTTAGCAAAGAGCCGCTGACCTCAAGGGAACCACCCAACTGGGCACCCCCAGAAGGTGGGGTTTTTTAAGGCTGTGTCAAAGTACCCTACTGTACACCTATATTGCCCTATCTCCCTCTTTCTGTGCCTCTCTTCTTCTTGTCAATATTCCTTATACCCACCCCCTCTCCTTTCTCTATCTTTGTTTTTTTTCTTATCACTCGGTCCTTCTTTCTTTCATCCCTTTTTTGCTCTTCAACCTTCTCACCCTTCTGGTCCTGTAACCCTTAGTCCACAGGCACAAGAACTTAAAGAGCAAGAGGAAGTGAAAGGAAAATTAGGGCAAGGAAACAGATAAAAGAAATCACTCATGAGGAAGAATCAGCAGAAAACTCCAGGCAACATGAAGAACCAGTCTAGAACAACCCCACCAAGGGACCATGAGGTAGCTACTGCAGATGATTCCACCTGTAAAGAAATGTTAGGAATGACAGAAAGGGAATTTAGAATACACATGTTGAAAACAATGAAAGAAATGATGGAAACAATGAAGGAAATTGCTAATAAAGTGGAAAATAACCAAAAGGAAATCCAAAAACAGAATCAAATAAGAGATGAACGATATGAAGAATATAAAAAGGATATAGCAGACCTGAAGGAACTGAAACAGTCAATTAGGGAACTTAAAGATACAATGGAAAGTATCAGCAACAGGTTAGACCATGCAGAAGAAAGAATTTCAGAGGTAGAAGACAAAGTTCTTGAGATAACTCAGACAGTAAAAGAGGCAGAAAAGAAGAGAGAGAAAGCAGAACGTTCACTGTCAGAATTATGGGACTTTATGAAGCGTTCCAACATACGAGTTATAGGAATTCCAGAAGGGGAAGAAGAATGCCCCAGAGGAATGGAAGCCATACTAGAGAATATTATAAAAGAAAATTTCCCAAACATCACCAAAGATTCTGACACACTGCTTTCAGAGGGATATCGGACCCCGGGTCGCCTCAACTCTAACCGAGCTTCTCCAAGACACATTGTGATGAACCTGTCCAAAGTCAAGACAAAAGAAAAGATTCTGCAAGCTGCCAGGAGTAAGCGCCAGTTGACCTACAGGGGAAAATCCATCAGAGTAACCGCAGACTTCTCTAATGAAACTTTCCAAGCAAGAAGACAATGGTCATCTACCTTTAATCTACTTAAACAGAACAATTTTCAGCCCAGAATTCTGTACCCTGCTAAGCTAAGCTTCAAAATTGACGGAGAAATCAAATCATTTACGGATATACAAACATTGAGGAAATTCGCCACAACAAGACCAGCTCTACAGGAAATACTTCAACCTGTTCTGCACACTGACCACCACAATGCATCAGCAGCAAAGTAAGAACTCAGAAATCAAAGGACAGAACCTAACCTCCACACTGATGCAAAAGATAAAACTAAGCAATGGACTCTCACCAAATAAGACGAATAGAATACTACCACACTTATCCATTATCTCAATAAATGTTAATGGCTTGAATTCCCCACTGAAGAGACATAGATTGGCTGACTGGATTAAAAAACACAAGCCATCCATTTGCTGTCTGCAAGAAAAACACCTGGCTTCAAAAGACAAATTAAAGCTCCGAGTCAAGGGTTGGAAGACAATTTTTCAGGCAAATGGAATTCAGAAGAAAAGAGGAGTTGCAATCTTATTTTCAGATACATGTGGATTTAAAGCAACTAAAGTCAAAAAAGACAAAGATGGTCACTTTATATTGGTCAAGGGAAAACTACAACAAGAAGACATTTCAATTCTAAATATTTATGCACCCAATTTAAATGCTCCCAGATTCTTGAAGCAGACCTTACTCAGTCTGAGCAATATGATATCTGATAATACCATCATAACAGGGGACTTTAACACACCTGTTACAGAGCTGGACAGATCCTCTAAACAGAAATTAAACAAAGATGTAAGAGATTTAAATGAGACCCTAGAACAACTATGCTTGATAGACGCATATAGAACAATCCACCCCAAAGATAAAGAATATACATTCTTCTCATCACCCCATGGAACATTCTCCAAAATTGATCATATCCTGGGACACAAAACAAATATCAACAGAATCAAAAGAATTGAAATTTTACCTTGTATCTTTTCAGACCATAAGGCACTAAAGATGGAACTCAACTCTAACAAAAATGCTCAACCCCACCCAAAGGCATGGAAATTAAACAATCTTCTGTTGAATAACAGATGGATGAAGGAAGAAATAAAACAGGAAATCATTAACTTCCTTGAGCATAACAACAATGAAGACACAAGCTACCAAAACCTGTGGGATACTGCAAAAGCAGTTTTGAGAGGAAAATTCATCGCTTTAGATGCCTACATTCAAAAAACAGAAAGAGAGCACATCAACAATCTCACAAGAGATCTTATGGAATTGGAAAAAGAAGAACAATCTAAGCCTAAACTCAGTAGAAGAAAAGAAATATCCAAAATCAAATCAGAGATCAATGAAATTGAAAACAAAAGAATCATTCAGAAAATTAATGAAACAAGGAGTTGGTTTTTTGAAAAAATAAATAAAATACATAAACCATTGGCCAGACTAACGAGAAATAGAAAAGTAAAATCTCTAATAACCTCAATCAGAAATGATAAAGGGGAAATAACAACTGATCCCACAGAGATACAAGAGATCATCTCTGAATACTACCAGAAACTCTATGCCCAGAAATTTGACAATGTGAAGGAAATGGATCAATATTTGGAATCACACCCTCTCCCTAGACTTAGCCAGGAAGAAATAGACCTCCTGAACAGACCAATTTCAAGCACTGAGATCAAAGAAACAATAAAAAAGCTTCCAACTAAAAAATGCCCTGGTCCAGATGTCTTCACTCCAGAATTCTATCAAACCTTCAAGGAAGAGCTTATTCCTGTACTGCAGAAATTATTCCAAAAAACTGAGGAAGAAGGAATCTTCCCCAACACATTCTATGAAGCAAACATCACCCTGATACTAAAACCAGGAAAAGACCCAAGCAAAAAGGAGAATTTCAGACCAATCTCACTCATGAATATAGATGGAAAAATTCTCAACAAAATCCTAGCCAATAGATTACAGCTCATCATCAAAAAAGTCATTCATCATGATCAAGTAGGCTTCATCCCAGGGATGCAAGGCTGGTTTAACATACGCAAGTCCATAAATGTTATCCACCATATTAACAGAGGCAAAAATAAAGATCACATGATCCTCTCAATAGATGCAGAAAAAGCATTTGATAAAATCCAGCATCCTTTTCTAATTAGAACACTGAAGAGTATAGGCATAGGTGGCACATTTCTAAAACTGATTGAAGCTATCTATGACAAACCCACAGCCAATATTTTACTGAATGGAGTAAAACTGAAAGCTTTTCCTCTTAGAACTGGAACCAGACAAGATTGTCCTCTGTCACCTTTACTATTCAACATGGTGCTGGAAGTTCTAGCCAATACAATTAGGCAAGACAAGGAAATAAAGGGAATCCAAATGGGAGCAGAGGAGGTCAAACTCTCCCTCTTTGCTGACGACATGATCTTATACTTAGAGAACCCCAAAGACTCAACCACAAGACTCCTAGAAGTCATCAAAAAATACAGTAATGTTTCAGGATGTAAAATCAATGTCCACAATTCAGTAGCCTTTGAATATGCCAATAACAGTCAAGATGAGAAGCTAATTAAGGACACAACTCCCTTCACCATAGTTTCAAAGAAAATGAAATACCTAGGAATATACCTAACGAAGGAGGTGAAGGACCTCTGTAAAGAAAACTATGAAATCCTCAGAAAGGAAATAGCAGAGGATATTAACAAATGGAAGAACATACCATGCTCATGGATGGGAAGAATTAACATTGTTATAATGTCTATACTTCCCAAAGCAATCTACCTATTCAATGCCATTCCTATCAAAGTACCTACATCGTACTTTCAAGATTTGGAAAAAATGATTCTGTGTTTTGTATGGAACCGGAAAAAAACCCGTATAGCTAAGGCAGTTCTTAGCAACAAAAATAAAGCTGGGGGCATCAGCATACCAGATTTTAGTCTGTACTACAAAGCCATAGTGCTCAAGACAGCATGGTACTGGCACAAAAACAGAAACATAGACACTTGGAATCGAATTGAACACCAAGAAATGAAACTAACATCTTACAACCACCTAATCTTCGATAAACCAAACAAGAACTTACCTTGGGGGAAAGACTCCCTATTCAATAAATGGTGTTGGGAGAACTGGATGTCTACATGTAAAAGACTGAAACTGGACCCACACCTTTCCCCACTCACAAAAATTGATTCAAGATGGATAAAGGACTTAAATTTAAGGCATGAAACAATAAAAATCCTCCAAGAAAGCATAGGAAAAACACTGGAAGATATTGGCCTAGGGGAAGACTTCATGAAGAAGACTGCCATGACAATGGCAACAACAACAAAAATAAACAAATGGGACTTCATTAAACTGAAAAGCTTCTGTACAGCTAAGGACACAATAACCAAAGCAAAGAGACAACCTACACAATGGGAAAGGATATTTGCATATTTTCAATCAGACAAAAGCTTGATAACCAGGATCTATAGAGAGCTCAAATTAATCCACATGAAAAAAGCCAACAATCCCTTATATCAATGGGCAAGAGACATGAATAGAACTTTCTCTAAAGACGACAGACGAATGGCTAACAAACACATGAAAAAATGTTCATCATCTCTATATATTAGAGAAATGCAAATCAAAACAACCCTGAGATATCATCTAACCCCAGTGAGAATGGTCCACATCACAAAATCTCAAAACTGCAGATGCTGGCGTGGATGTGGAGAGAAGGGAACACTTTTACACTGCTGGTGGGACTGCAAACTAGTACAACCTTTCTGGAAGGAAGCATGGAGAAACCTCAAAGCACACAAGCTAGACCTCCCATTCGATCCTGCAATCCCATTACTGGGCATCTACCCAGAAGGAAAAAAATCCTTTTATCATAAGGACACTTGTACTAGACTGTTTATTGCAGCTCAATTTACCGTTGCCAAAATGTGGAAACAGCCTAAATGCCCACCAACCCAGGAATGGATTAACAAGCTGTGGTATATGTATACCATGGAATACTATTCAGCCATTAAAAAAAATGGTGACTTTACATCCTTCGTATTAACCTGGATGGAATTGGAAGACATTATTCTTAGTAAAGCGTCACAAAAATGGAAAAGCATGAATCCTATGTACTCAATCTTGATATGAGGACAATTAATGACAATTAAGGTTATGGGGGGGGAAGCAGAAAGAGGGATGGAGGGAGGAGGGTGCGGCCTTAGTGTGTGTCACATTTTATGGGGGCAAGACATGATTGCAAGAGGGACTTTACCTAACAATTGCAATCAGTGTAACTGGCTTATTGTACCCTCAATGAATCCCCAACAATAAAAAAAAAAAAAAAGGACTCCACACAATGCTAGCCACACACAGAGCTCAGTATAAGAGTATTTTAGCTGTTCATCTCTTTATCCTCTCATTCCACCATTACAAACCCAGCACATCATTCCTTACCTTCAATAATTTTATATCATCCCCTGGACCGTCCCCTCTCCAAAGACCACAGATGCAGCATGGCTGTTCAGCTAATAAAAGCCAGCAGGTGTATGACTCTCTTTAGACTCTCTGGACTATAAATATCTGTGGGTGTTTGGCTTCTTCTCTTCCCTTGAGTGAAGCTAAGAAGTGGGGAATAACGCCAGGTAGTTTTGCTTCAATAAAAGATATCCAGACTTCACTGATCTTCCAGCATTCAAGCTATTGGATGTTTTTGTAACACAGATGCCCAGGGCAGGTTCACCATCTGTAGAATCCCTACCTGCCAAGGTGACTATTGTGCTCATTATTGAAATCCCATGGAGCAGTAATGAACCATTCTCCAGGGAAGTCACACACCCCCAGTCAACAACATATAGGTCAAATCCCATTAGGGGCAACTCCAGGGCACCTTTCAGCATCTTTTGTTACAAGGAAATCAGTTCCTTTGGAATATAGCTTGATATGAATCGGCTTAGGGCTAAGAATCAAAATGCTATGCCACATGCACTTTTAAACCATACTTTTTGAAGTTATAAAATAATAGAATCACATTACAGAAAACATGAGACATAGAGAAAAGACAAAATCAAGCCTCCAACAATTCCATCAACAAAAACAACCTCTGGGGTCATTTTGGTATAATTCCTTCTTAACATTTTCCCTATAATCAAGTGTTTTACACAGTTATAATCATACACATTATTTTTATTTTACATTTTCAACTTAAATTTAAGAAGTCTACCAGGTAGGTATTATTAATACAATACCAGACTCAGTATTCAATGGAGAATAAGACAGGCAATGACAGACAGACCATGAGGACAATGCAATATGATGAAGGAATGGAAATGTATGGTGGGGGAATAAAGACCCACTAGAGAAACCCCCAACCTGGACTTGCAGGAGGTGCTCAAGGACAGCTTCTTGGAGGAGGTTCTGTAACCTTAGACCAAAAGATGCATAGCTGTGAGCTTAGTAAAGAGGAACCCGGAGGAGGAGTGCTCTCTGCAGAGCAAAGAGTGCTTCTCATGGCTTGTGCAAGACCCACACCAGCAAGTACACAGTGTCTAGAGCAGTCGTGAGAGCACTTGAGCATGGTGGGAGCATGAACTCTCCTTATGGACTGAACTTTGTCCCTCCCAAATTCATATGTTGATGTGCTAACCTCCAGTGTGATTGTATTTGAAGATAGTGCCTTTCAGGAGATAATTAAGGTTAAAGGAGGTCACAGGGTGAGGCCCCAGTTCAACAAGACTGGAAAGAGGAAGAGATACCAGACATTTTCCTCTCTCCATATGTGTGTGCAGAGGATAGATACTATGTCAATACAACTAGAAGGTGACTGCCCACAAGCCAGAAAGAAAGGCCTTAGCTGAAGCCAACCCTGCTGGCAGCTTGGTCTTAGACTTCCAGCCTCCTGAATTATACATGTCTGTTGTTTAAGCCACTCTTGGTCTGTGGCATCTTTTTATGGCAGCCCCCCACTCCTGGTACCAAAATGTGCACCAGTGAAACAGAATCAATGAGACATATAATCTTTAGGTAGATAGATAATTAATTATAAGCAATTATGGAAATCGGTGAACTAAAAATCTGAACAGCTAATGTCTTACCTCAAATGCCATCAGCAGGATAATTCTGTTACCTGGGAGAAGGTCAGCCTTTTGTTTTTTTCAGGGCTTTGACTGGTTGAGGTCCACTCACAATATGGAAGGCAACCTCCTTTATTTAGTCCACGAATTTAAATATTAATCATACCCAAAAAAAAACACCTTCACAGAAACACCCAGAGAAACGTTTGATCAACTATGTAGATACTCCATGGCCTAGCCACGATGACATATAAAATTAATGGGAGTTTGGCAGAGGCCAGAGATCATTGTGAGCTGACCTATTAGAAAAAAATAAGTAGTTTTTTTTTTTTTATTTCAGAGAAGAGGCACTGAATGGTTTTAATAAGGGAATGTCACACTTAGTGTGTTCATTTTAAGAACAATCATTGAGGCTACAGTGTGGGAAACACACCCAGGAGTGCCCTGTACAGTTAGGCAGGCTGGGGAGTGCACAACTGTGGTGCAGGCTCCATTCCCATCCTAGTCCACGAGAATGGCATCTCCTGGAGTTGTGCAGGGTATAATCTATAGCTCATACACAGTGGTCCTGAACACATTAGAAGCAGTAAGACTTCAGGCAAGAAAATCAGTGAGGGAGCCATGGAAGTCTTCTAGGTCTTGAAGGGTTTCAGATATTGCACATAGTCATCATTTGATGGCTCCCTCCTTAGCATAAACCATGATTTACTTAACCATTTTCCCAATGTAGTATACAAGCATATTTTTGCCACAGTGGTTTTAGATGTAAACAAATTTACTCTGTATTTAAATGCTTCCTATATGACCATAAAATTTATCATCTCTTTGGGACCCTTTTGAGAGTAAAGGGGCTATAAATACATGGAGAGAACAGGCATAATCCATGGCTATTCTGGGCACACAAGGATGGCTACCTTCCCTATCCCATTCTTTCCCTGGATATCAAGGCTTCTCTCCAGAGAGTTTCATTTCTAGGAGATTCAGGAGCCAACTGCACACAATGTACTTACCTAATGTCAAAAAGCCCTTCAGTTTCTTTCTGTAGATTGAAACCCTATAATTTTTATGCTTCAGCAAAGTAAATTGCACTGTCTACATTTATTTATATTCCCTTCACATTGTCAGTAGCAAGAGATAGCTGAGAACATTACATTCTACTCCCACTTAAGTTGCTATGATTTCACAAGGGATTTTTATTTTTGTTTTTGTTTTTATCTCCGGGTGAATGTAGTCTCTCCTGAAGCTTTGAAGCAAGACTTCCAGATGTAAAAGAGCAGAGGGGAAAGAATAAATAATGTTCTGTTTTTGAAGGAAAATGGAAGAAAGAAGTGAGATGCCAAATTATCAAAACTATATGACTGCCATATTTAATATCTTTTAACTAAGAATGATTCAATGTTCCTCCTTCTTGCGTTAGGATATCTATTCTCTGCCTGTCCATTTGCCTTTGGCTCCAATGGAATGATCCAGAAAAAGATTCAGGAGACTTCAATTTTGTGGCAATTCTTGTCAATGAAAGGTAGCAGCATTTCTTTATAAACTTGGATGGTCTACTAAAAGGAGCTCCAACTTGAAGTAAAGAGAAACTACCCTCTAAAAGAATGTGGCAGAGGTTGCTACAGCTCACTAAAGTATGCTTTATACTTTCTCCTGGACAGCTAAGCTATATTTCCCATCCTCCCTTGGAGTTAGGTATGGCTACTTAACTAAATTCTGGCTAATGATATGTGAACTAAAATGATGACTTTCAGGCATGATGCATATAAACCTCCCTCGAGCAATCCTTGCTCCCTTTCTCCATCTGCCTGCTGAATGGAGAAGATGCTGAGATTCTAAGGTGGCTGAAGCCACAAGATGGAAGGAACCTGGGACCCTGTATGACTGCATGTAAGAAAGTACCTGAGTATCTCCTACTTAGTCCACATGGGAGCTACATATTAGTGAGAAATAAACTTAGTATATGGAGTAACTGAGATATGAAGAGTTATTTTTTTATAGAGAGTTTTGCCTATGATGGACAAATACACAGGTAGCCACTCTGTTTACTCAGTCAAAGAGATCTGAGAAAGAACAATAGCAAAGAGAATCTATGAAAGGGATTTTCTGGGGTTGTCTTATGTGCCAATTTTGCTACCTCAGAAAAGAGAGTAATTTAGTAGAGAAAGCTCCAACCACAACTGCCTGCAGCTACAGCTGCATCTACTTCCTTAAGGGAGTGGCATGGTTTTCCTCCAGACTAAAAGAAAATTCAGCAAAATTCTTCATGAGCCATTTGGCAGTGAAAAGACAGTCTTCAGGGCATAACCTTAAAGGCATAACATAAAGAGAACTAAAATTTCTCTTCATAATACAAAACAAATGAGGGAGTTTGGAGGAGGCCTCAGGAAGGAGTGAGGGAGAGATGGCTGTAAGCAAGACAGCAGAGACATACCAAGAAAGAAGAGTGATTTCTTGCAGGAAGGGCCAAGAGGCCTTTCAGGATAGTGTTCTAGTATCCTATTTTTAGGTTATCTACCATGCCTGCTATAGCATAAACCTCTCTGCTACTTCCCAAATGATCAGCAAAGCTTTAGGAAGTCACAGAGGTAAGTTCCAGCCAAGTGAGCCCAAAGTGAGATGTGAGTCTTATAGAGTCATTGAGACATGGACCCAACTTGGAGGTAAACAGGTGAAAACCCCCTTCCCCCAAATATACCAGAGAAAGAGGGACTCTTGGAGGAGAGTAGTGTTGCCCTTGAAGCTCCTTGAGGAAGGTAAAGGAGATTTTATAAAAGGAACCTTCCCACCAAGTTAGGAAGCCTCCTCTCCCTGAAAAGCTCCCCTAAGGACTAACTAGACAGTAGTTTTTATAAGCACACCAGATGGAGGAAGAAGGGCCACGAAAAGGCATATGATAAATGGGATGGACTCCCCAGGGCAGAGGTCGCTTTTGGCCAAGGGGTCAGGAAACTCCATCGGGAGCCAAGTGAGTGTGCATGCAGCATGAAAGGTTGTCCCTATCCCAGTGTCAGGCTGTCCTTGAGTGCAATGAATGGCTTCCTGGCTGAAGGGAGGAAAGATTTCTGCTCAGTGTGCCTATCGTCTTATCACGAGGAGCAGAGTCATCTTGGCTGAAATTAAATCAGGCCTTTCAACTCCTGGCCCACAAAGCCATCTGGGCATGAACTGGCCACAGGTGCTAATGCAGTTAGGATGGCAAGCTGGTGCTCAGCCACCTGCCTCCTGACTCATAGGCTGCACTGCCCTCCAGGTGACCCCTTGCTGTTCTCTCTGAATGTCTGCAGCTTGCTCCCTTGGCAATTTACCAGCCAGAGAGGAAAATTCCTAAGATAATTAGTTGAAAGAATATCACAACTCATGAATCACTAAATTCAATATTGTTCCTGCCCCATTTGGTTGATTGAAGGTGCCTGTGACTTTCTGGATGAGCTGTCAGCTCAGCGAATGTCCACAGAGCCCCTATGATAGAACTGAGCCCTTGGGGTATGTTCCACAAATTATATCTTCTCTTTTTCTCCTTCTTCTTAATACCATTATTGTAACCATCTCTGTTTCTATTACTGATATATCCAACTCTTTGCAGAATCAGGCCTGCCTTCTTACTGCCTTGGCCTTCGTGGTTAGCTCTGTTGCTTTCCTTCCAGGATGTCAGTATATCTTAATGCTGAAGAAAGCCAGACTCCCTCGGGATGGCCGTCATGCCCCTGGGATGCCTAATGCAATAATGAGCCTCAGTTTAGGAAACAGAACTCTCTGGAGGAGAGAATCTATGCTTTTGGCAGATAAAGAAAACTAGAGGGCTTTCCTTAAACACAGAGCAAGCCTCATGATCTGGTCAGAAGGCTGTAAGTTTGCAATGTTTGCTATAAAGTATAAGTGAGGAAAGAGCCAAGCATAAAGGGATGGATTCATAACAGAGTCAGCTTAAAAGAAAAAATTTTTTCTCTAATTACCAGATAAACCTGTGATTTTAAGATGATTTTCACTAATTCTCAACATTGGTCATACTAATAGGGTGTTGGAGAAACCAGCACCCTGAAAATACCAATGGATACAAACAAAAAAAGCCCAGGACCTTGGGCCAAAGGACCAGAAAAAAGGCCAGGCTATCCAGAAAGAAAACTTCTAATAAAATAACCAATTTATTGCCAAACAGAACAGAAAAATATGGCCTTATCCCCACTCCTGACTAAAGGCCAAGTGGGGAGTTTTGGACTTTAACCAACTATAGTTTTATGCTCCTACACTCTGCCCTCCTTATAGATAAAATGTAAGATGTTCAGTTATAGCCATAGCTTCCTTTAAAAAAAAAGAATCTATTCTGTTTGTCAGAATCTAATTACTGTTATTTCATCATTTCTCCCTCATTTGTCTCCGTGAAGGGGGCAAAAGGGGCCACCTGCCTGGGCCCCAGAGCAATAGTCCCTCCTGCTGTAAAGAGTGATGTCAAGAGTGGGGGCTTTTGTTTTACTGGTGGCTCTTGCCAGTTTTCAAACTGGCCTTGGTGGAGTCTCCTGCCCCATGGTCTTATCCTCAGGATGGTATTTTCAGAGAAGCCAAGTTACTTACACTCTTTGAGAGCTTCACTTCCCTAATCTGTAAATGGCATTAGCAATTCCTATCCTGTAAGCTTTTCCATAAAGATAAGAGATAATATATACCATGGTACTATCTATGATTCATAAATGCTTATCTGTAGTAGAAGTCATATGAGGGAAGTGATAGCTAATCCAGAGTGTATTATATTCAAGAGGAACTGATTCTACCTACCTCACAAGATGCCCACCAATTGACAAACCAGAGTGCAAATGATAAGAAATATGACTACCTATGTGTAGCCTGGGACATAAAAGTCACGCAGCATCCTTTCCACTTTAGGAAATGCTGCAAGTCTGTATGGGAGTCAGCAGGTGTGCAAATACATGTAAAGGGAAATGGTGATGCACCACTCTATAGCGCAAAGCCTCTGTCTCCATTGCAGGGATAAAGACGTGTGTGCTAACCAGCCAGTGCTGGACAAAGTTCCTTTCTTCCTTGTACTTCATTCCACATCTCACAGAGACCCTGGCCTTCCATGAAAGCATCCCTCCTTTCATGCTGTTGAGTAGCAGCCTGCTCCAACGACACATGGGTCCTGAAAGTGAACCCGGGCCACCTCCGTTGCACTAGTTGTTTCCAGACCTCCTTGGTAGCGCCTTCAGGTGGGGGAACTTCTGTAGGTAACTATTGTCATCTGTTGGATGTTGGCTTTTAAGAACTTTGATTCTCATGATGTAACCTTGACTTTGAGCCCAGGTTCTGTGGGCTCTTGATTCCAGAGTTCTGCATGCTGAGTGTAGAACGCCTGAAATTATTCCCATCCCTCTGATGTGGAGGTGGCTCTGTGCCCGGGAGGGAGATGGAGGCAGATGCAGGATGCTAAGGAATGAGGCCTTTGCTCCTCTTGCCTCTTAGTGCCATGCGCACTCCATGTTAAACATTTTCAGCTTTTCTTTGCCATCACTGACTGCCGGGAGCCAAAACATATCACAAGAATGCCCCTTGCTATCTTGATTTTACGAGCAAACTATTCTCAGTAATTCAACCATAAACAGCAATGGTACTTTCCCCTTGCATATCTCCTCAAAAATGCACCCCCCGCCTTAGGGTTCTCCTAGTAATTTTCCAGAAACTAGCCCCCTCCCCGCCCTGTTAGGAACAGCCCTTAGTTACTTCCTCGTTTGAATGCTTATAAGCCCAGCTGAAAAATAAACTCTTCGGAGCTTGATCAGACTCTTGAATTGCTCTCATTCTTTCGTGTCTCTTGTCCCCTCATTCAACTGACCCCTTTGTTTCCCAGGTCCCCGCTGAATTCCCCACGGGCTGGGGCAATTGGCGCCCGACGTGGGGCAAGGGTACGGGGGTGTCATCGAACGTTGCTGCCAGTAAAGATACCCTTATCATTGGATTGCCGCAACACCGAGGTTGTGAGTGAAAATCCGCACTGTGATCGCCGCGCCACAAGAAGGACGTGAGTGAAGATCCGCACCGCGATTGCCGCAGAATTGCCCACCTGCAAGTCTGATCCGTCAAGGTAAGAAAAAGCAACGAGTTTATGGGACAAACGTTAAGTAAACATAACTTGTTTATTCAGGGACTCAAGGAGTCCCTCAAGACACAAGGAATTCGGGTAAAGAAAAAGGATCTCTATAAATTTTTTGTTTTTATTGGTGATATCTGTCCTTGGTTCCCCCAAGAAGGCACTATTGATGTTCTGAGATGGACTAGAGTCGGTGATTGTCTAAAAGATTATTATAGAACATTCGGCCCCGAAAAAATCCCCGTTCACGCATTTTCCTACTGGAACTTGATCTATGATATTTTAAAAACTTACAATCAATGGCCTGATATCCAAGAAGTTGTTAAAGAAGGAGAGAAGGCGCTTAAAGAACACTCCAGACCGCCCTCAGCCTGCCCTTCTGTTTCTGTTCCTATGCCTGAGCCTGAAAAACGGGGGTTCCCTGTCCAGCCCTGAGTGGGAAAATCCTGTATCAATGTTACATCTCATAAATGCCTCTCATTTGTAAAATGTAATAATTTAGTTGTTTAAATTGTTGGGGAAACTGAATCTTTGTCTTAGGGTAAGATTCTTACCTTTTAAACCTTCTAGTTATCAGTTTGGCTGAGTGAATGGGTGACTTCATGGTAAACTGGGATCCTGTTTTGTGGAAAGTGAGTTTTTAAGAGTAAGAGAAATTAGACAGGAGAATGGCATTGTGTAAAGAAAGAATCTTGTATGATAAATTTTGTCCTGAAACAGAATGGTTGTGTAAGAAAGTGAAAGGCAGGGCAAAAGTTAAAGAAAGTTTAGAATGTTTGTAGATGGTCTGTGCAGGTTAAATGAAGTTCATAAAAGAGACTTTGTGAAAGAATTTACATGTGATCCAGTTGACTATGTATTTCCTTTAAAATCTTTTGGCTGGTAATTTTCTTTAAACAAATGTTTTAGGCCTTTGATATTTAACAAACCTTCCAAAATAAAAACTCTAAATCTGGGGCTATCAGGTTTGTCCCCCAAAACCCGCCCCCTCAAGTCCAAGCCTCCTCTCCCTCTCCCAAGCAACTGCCGGCAGCGCAGGACTGGACCTCTGTTCCTCCACCAGCGCAATACTAACACCTGAAATGGGCATCCAAATCCTCCCTACTGGGGTTTATGGTCCCTTGCCCCCCAACACTTTCGGACTTCTTCTTGGCCATGCCAGTACCACCCTGCAAGGCCTCACTATTCCCCCCGCATCATTGATAATGATTACGCTGGAGAAATTAAAATACTTGCTTCCGCCTCCCTCAGCCCTATAACCATTCACCCAGGCCAAAGAATAGCTCAGCTAATATTACTTCCCCTCTTACCCTCCAACCATCCTTATTCTCTAAAAACCTGGGGTACTTATAACCTCGGTTCCTCTGACGCTTATTGGGTCAGACAAATCACACAAGAAAAACCCCTCCTTAAGCTACAATTAAATGGCAAAACTTTTGAAGGATTACTTGACACTGGGGCAGACGCCACAGTAATCGCCAGTAAATACTGGCCCCCTTCCTGGCCGCTCACTACTTCCCTAACCCATCTCCGGGGTATTGGCCAAACCTCCAACCCCCAACAGAGTGCTGAAATCCTCAAATGGACAGATGAGGAAGGCAACACTGGTACTGTCCAACCTTATGTTGTGCCTGGCCTCCCAGTCAATCTCTGGGGCAGAGACATCCTGGCCCAACTAAGACTAATTATGTGCAGTCCAAATATGAAAGAAAATGCAGCCAGATGGCTGCCTGAAAGATTAGTAAAACAAATTGATAACAATTCTAAAATCCAGGGAGAAAAACCTCCCTGAGATTATCTTTCTCCTTTCCCTTCCAGAACCACGGACTTCCATCCATGATGCTGCCTTATTTCCTGATCTTCTGCCTCCCAGCACTGGGCCAACCTGTTCCAGCCATTACTAAGCCCTTCGCTTGGCGCTTCTATTTAACCAAAAACTCGACTGATGAAAACACAGATTGACAAACTTCATAAGCTTAACTTAGATTTACAAAAACAAAAATTTTCTTCTGAGGCAAACAAGTGGTGGAAATCCTCCATGTACTCCTTACTCATGCCCCTTGCAGGTCCCCTTATTACCTTGCTATTCATAATCACCCTTGGACCCATTATTCTTAACAAAATCATGAATTTTATCAAATCACAGATTGACTCCCTGGCATCAAAACCCATTCAAGTCCATTATCATAGACTCGACCTTGCAGACCGGGGCCTTGCCGAGCCTAACAACGAAGATATTCCTCCGGGAACCGCGTAAGCACTCAGAGCTATGCACGTTGACTCACCATCATATGTGAGTACAACCTGGGTACCTTTTTACGGGGTGCAATAAAGACACTGCAGAGGGAAGGCATAAACAGCCTCTCTGAGTCCCTTGGAAGCAAACCTGATTTGCATAGAGGTTAGCGTCGTAAAAATTTCTCCTCTCCTCACCAAAAGACGCTCAAACTTATCATGCGGTCATTATGCCCGTGGGAGGAATCAGGTCAATACTTCCCCCCAAAAGGTTAATGCCCTCTCTTCTACACTGACAACTGACAGACCCCAACAATTTAAAAAACTAAAAGGGAGGAGATGCCGGGAACCAAAACATATCACAAGAATGCCCCTTGCTATCTTGATTTTACGAGCAAACTATTCTCAGTAATTCAACCGTAAACAGCAACGGTACTTTCCCCTTGCATATCTCCTCAAAAATGCACCCCCCGCCTTAGGGTCCTTCTCCTAGTAATTTTCCAGAAACTAGCCCCCTCCCCGTCCTGTTAGGAACAGCCCTTAGTTACTTCCTCGTTTGTGTGCTTATAAGTCCAGCTGAAAAATAAACTCTTCGGAGCTTGATCAGACTCTTGACTTGCTCTCATTCTTTCGTGTCTCTTGTCCCCTCATTCGACTGACCCCTTTGTTTCCCAGGTCCCCGTTGAATTCCCCGCAGGCCGGGGCAACTGACTCCAAAGTACTTATTTTTATCCTCAGCTTCTAGTAGTGGCTGAAGCTGGCTTGTATAAATTCATGAAAGTTGATTATTAAATATTTAGAAAATTTGCAAAGTGGTTTTTAAACTATTGCTAACCTGAAATAGGGTATCATAGCCACATTTACACAATGGAAGTCAGCAAATGCTACAAATTGGGGCTTTTTTCCTCCCAGAGAACAAGTTTATCAGTAGACCGCTAGATGATTTTTCTCCTGAACTTGAGGATTGCCAACTGCCCGGTGGACATCTGCACACAGATGACCTGTGGACACCTCGAATGCAGTGGGCTCCAAACTGAACTCAATTTTTCCCCCATTGACACTGTTATTTACATTTTCTGTTTCAATCAGTGGTACCAACAGACCAGGAAATTCAATGTCAAGGAAATTAGGTAATGAAGGCTGTGTCCTGAGTTCAGGTGGAGGGCTGACTTCAGAGACAGGGGAGAATGCCCCCTTCTCTACAACTGGAGGCAGGAATGGCCACATGGATGGTTGGGGGCCGAGTTCACACACAAGTGCTCCGAAGCTTGAGGGCACAAGTTCCCTTTCTCAGCAGTAAAGTAAAGCTAGAGACGGTGGGAGACAAGATGGCGGACTGAAGCCAGCTTTCAACAAAGGCTCCCGTCCAGAAGGAGAGTTAAGGGACAGGAATTTAGTAAGTATCCTGGTGGACTTGAGCCTCACCAAGAGAGAAGGCTGAAGAACGCACATCAACACCGCTGAGGCAAGTTGTGATCACAAGGACGCAAACAAAAGAACGCTCACTTCTGGATATTCTGAGGCCACACCCCCTGTCTCCCTGGGCAACCAGAGGAGGCCACCGGTGACACGGCTCACAAACCCGGAAGCCTCCAGGGCGGGGCCGACCCAGAGAGGTGTTCAGACGCAATTCTCCAGCAGCAAAGACGTTTGAACTCAAAACAGCCTGTCTCCTGTAGGCGACAACAGGAACAGAGACAGAACCTCACAAAGTTGTCTGTTCTGTTCTGTTCTGTTAGCAGCATCCATCAGGGACGGGGCTAAGCCTGAGTGAACACCTCCTTGCCATCACCTGCATCAAACACTCAAAGATGTCAGGCCCCATCTCCTCCTGCTAGATAGCAGCAGTCTGCGGGGGCCTGGCAGACTTCCTTGCGATTCAGGCAGGTGCAAACCCCTGGAGTGTCTGTTCACTGCAGGCAACTGGGTTAGCCATCTGCAGAGATACCAGTGACTGGGTCCGACGGAGGGGCAAAGTGGGGAAGGAGATGTCAACCTTCCCAGACTGCTCTGTTTGCTGGGTGGCTCCTCCTGACTCCACGCTGCACTGGGGTGAGCTGTGTCAGAGGAGTCACCAGGCCCCTGTGATCCAGTTCCCAGAGACCTCTTGAACCCTTCCACCCGAGACAAGTGCCGATTGAGACAGTTGATTCGGACCTTTTGAACTGGGCTAATAGACTGAGGACTTTTCAGGCGGTGCCCTGGGTGTGTGATTGTAGGAAGGTTTGATTCTCCTTTTCCAAGGGGCCAGAGGTGGGCAGGCGGGGTGACTTAATTGCTGATTTTTCCACACAGCTGAGACTTCAAGCCAGAGCAGAAGTTGCAATAGGATCAAACAGAAACCAGCTGAAAACAAGACAGAACCACTTTGCTCCACCATACCAGACAGGGCCCCAGTTTCTCAGGCCACAACACTGTACGGGCCCTCGATAAAACCCCAGGGGAAAAACCAAAGGGAGTAAACCATGGGGCGGAATCAGCGGAAAAACTCTGGTAACATGAATAACCAGAATAGATCAACCCCCCCAAGAAAAGATATGGCAGATGTGATTGAAGATCCCATTCATAAACAACTGGCTGAGATGTCAGAAGTCGAATTCAGAATTTGGTTTGCAGACAAGATTAATAAAATGGAATTAGGAATTCGAGGAGAAGTTCAAAAATTGTCTCAAGAATTTAACGAATTTAAAGACAAAACCACCAAAGACTTAGACACACTGAAACAAGAACTTACAGCCCTCAAAGATATGAAAAATACAGTAGAATCCCTCAGTAACAGAATGGAGCAAGCAGAAGAAAGGATTTCTGACATTGAAGATAAAGTCTTCGAACGCTCCCAATCTCTCAAAGAGGAAGAGAAATGGAGAGTAAAAACAGATCACTCACTCAGAGAGCTCTCAGATAATTTGAAAAAAAACAACATAAGGGTTATAGGAATTTCGGAGAATGATGAAGTGGCTGCCAAGGACACAGAGGCCCTTCTACATGAAATTATGAAAGAAAATTTTCCAGACATGCCTAGAGAATCTGAAATTCAGATAGCAGACAGCTTCAGAACCCCAGCACGATTCAACCCCAATAAGCCATCTCCCAGACATATCATAATTAGCTTCACTAAAGTTAACATGAAAGAGAAGATTCTCAAAGCAGCCCGGCGAAAGAAAACTATAACGTACAAAGGTAAGAATATTAGAATAACTGCAGATCTCTCTGCTGAAACTTTTCAAGCAAGAAGAGGCTGGTCATCAACTTTTAATCTCCTAAAGCAAAAAAACTTTCAACCCAGGATCTTGTATCCAGCTAAACTGAGTTTCATCTATGATGGAGAAATTAAATACTTTAATGACATTCATATGTTGAAAATATTTGCCATAAGTAAACCAGCTCTTCAGGATGTTCTCAGACCTATCCTCCACAATGACCAACCCAATCCTATACCACAAAAGTAAACTCACTCAGAAACTTCGGATCAAACTCCAACTTCCACACTGGCGAAAGGATTAAAAATGTCCACTGGACCTTTGAAAAACTCGATACCCAAAATTCCACCAGACTTATCAATACTCTCCATCAATGTGAATGGCTTAAACTGTCCTCTAAAGAGGCATAGGTTAGCTGACTGGATACAAAAACTCAAGCCAGATATTTGTTGCATACAAGAGTCACATCTCAACTTAAAAGACAAATACAGACTCAGGGTGAAAGGATGGTCATCCATATTTCAGGCAAATGGTAATCAGAAAAAAGCAGGTGTTGCAATTTTATTTGCAGATACAGTAGGCATTAAACCATCAAAAGTAAGGAAGGACAAGAATGGTCACTTCATATTTGTTAAAGGTAATACTCAATATGACGAGATCTCAATTATTAATATCTATGCACCCAACCAGAATGCACCTCAATTTATAAGAGAAACTCTAACAGACATGAGTAACTTGATTTCCTCCAGCTCCATAATCGTTGGAGATTTCAACACTCCCTTGGCAGTGTTGGATCGATCCTCCAGAAAGAAGCTGAGCAAAGAAATCTTAGATTTAAACCTAACCATCCAATATTTAGATTTAGCAGACATCTACAGAACATTTCATCCCAACAAAACTGAATACACATACTTCTCATCAGCCCACGGAACTTACTCCAAAATTGATCACATTTTAGGTCACAAGTCTAACCTCAGTAAATTTAAAGGAATAGAAATTATTCCATGCATCTTCTCGGACCATCATGGAATAAAACTTGAATTGAGTAACAACAGGAATCTGCATACCCATACAAAAACATGGAAGTTAAATAACCTTATGCTGAATGATAGCTGGGTCAGAGATGAGATTAAGAAAGAAATCACCAATTTTTTGGAACAAAATGACAATGAAGACACAAACTATCAGAACCTCTGGGACACTGCAAAGGCAGTTCTAAGAGGGAAATTTATAGCACTGCAAGCCTTCCTCAAGAGAACGGAAAGAGAGGAAGTTAACAACTTAATGGGACATCTCACGCAACTGGAAAAGGAAGAACATTCCAACCCCAAACCCAGTAGAAGAAAAGAAATAACCAAAATTAGAGCAGAATTAAATGAAATTGAAAACAAAAGAATAATACAACAGATCAATAAATCAAAAAGCTGGTTTTTTGAAAAGGTCAATAAAATAGATAAACCTCTGGCCAACCTAATCAGGAAAAAAAGAGTAAAATCTCTAATATCATCAATCAGAAACAACAAAGACGAAATAACCACAGACTCATCAGAAATCCAAAAAATCCTTAATGAATATTACAAGAAACTTTATTCTCAGAAATATGAAAATCTGAAGGAAATAGACCGATACTTGGAAGCACGCCACCTTCCAAGACTTAACCAGAATCAAGTGGAAATGTTGAACAGACCCATATCAAGTTCAGAAATAGCATCAACTATACAAAACCTCCCTAAAAAGAAAAGCCCGGGACCAGATGGTTTCACGTCAGAATTCTACCAAACCTTTAAAGAGGAATTAGTACCTATATTACTCAACCTGTTCCAAAATGTAGAAAAAGAAGGAAGACTACCCAACACGTTCTATGAAGCAAATATCACCCTGATCCCCAAACCAGGAAAAGACCCAACAAGAAAAGAAAATTATAGACCAATATCACTAATGAATATAGATGCAAAAATATTCAACAAGATCCTAACAAACAGAATCCAACAACACATCAAACAAATTATACATCATGACCAAGTTGGTTTTATCCCAGGGTCTCAAGGCTGGTTCAATATACGTAAATCTATAAATGTAATTCAGCACATAAACAAATTAAAAAACAAAGACCATATGATTCTCTCAATTGATGCAGAAAAAGCTTTTGATAATATCCAGCATCCCTTCATGATCAGAACACTCAAGAAAATTGGTCTAGAAGGGACTTTTCTTAAACTGATAGAGGCTATCTACAGCAAACCCACAGCCAATATCATATTGAATGGAGTTAAATTGGAATCATTTCCACTCAGATCAGGAACCAGACAAGGCTGCCCATTGTCTCCATTGCTTTTCAACATTGTAATGGAAGTTTTAGCCACCGCAATTAGGGAAGAAAAGGCGATCAAGGGATCCATATAGGGTCAGAAGAGATCAAACTCTCGCTCTTCGCAGATGATATGATTGTGTATCTGGAAAACACTAGGGACTCTACTACAAAACTCCTAGAAGTGATCAAGGAATACAGCAACGTCTCAGGTTACAAAATCAACATTCATAAATCGGTAGCCTTTATATACACCAACAACAGTCAAATTGAAAAAGCAGTTAAGGACTCTATCCCATTCACAGTAGTGCCAAAGAAGATGAAATATTTGGGAATTTACCTAACAAAAGACGTGAAAGATCTCTATAAAGAGAACTATGAAACTCTAAGAAAAGAAATAGCTGAAAATGTTAACAAATGGAAAAACATACCATGCTCATGGCTAGGAAGAATCAACATTATCAAAATGTCCATACTACCCAAAGCAATATATAATTTCAATGCACTCCCTATTAAAGCTCCACTGTCATATTTTAAAGATCTTGAAAAAACATTACTTCGTTTTATATGGAATCAGAAAAAACCTCGAATAGCCAAGACATTACTCAGAAATAAAAACAAAACAGGAGGAATCACACTACCAGACCTCAGACTTTACTACAAATCGATAGTGATCAAAACAGCATGGCATTGGCACAAAAACAGAGAAGTAGATATCTGGAATAGAATAGGAACCAAGAGATGAATCCAGCTACTTACTGCTATTTGATTTTTGACAAGCCAATTAAAAACATTCAGTGGGGAAAAGATTCCCTATTTAACAAATAGTGCTGGGTGAACTGGCTGGCAACCTGCAGAAGACTGAAATTGGACCCACACCTTTCACCATTAACTAAGATAGACTCTCATTGGATTAAAGATTTAAACTTAAGACATGAAACTATAAAAATACTAGAGGAGAATGCAGGGAAAACCCTTGAAGAAATTGGTCTGGGTGAGTATTTCATGAGGAGAACCCCCCGGGCAATTGAAGCAGCTTCAAAAATACACTACTGGGACTTGATCAAACTAAAAAGCTTCTGCACAGCTAAGAACACAGTAAGCAGAGCAAGCAGACAGCCCTCCGAATGGGAGAAGATATTTGCAGGGTATAACTCTGACAAAGGTTTAATAACCAGAATCCACAGAGAACTCAAACGCATCAGCAAGAAAAAAACAAGGGATCCCATCGCAGGCTGGGCAAGGGATTTGAAGAGAAACTTCTCTGAAGAAGACAGGCGCACGGCCTTCAGACATATGAAAAAATGCTCATCATCTTTAATCATCAGAGAAATGCAAATCAAAACTACTTTGAGATATCATCTAACTCCAATGAGACTAGCCTATATCACAAAATCTCAAGACCAGAGATGTTGGCGTGGATGCGGAGAAAAGGGAACACTTCTGCACTGCTGGTGGGAATGCAAATTAATACATTCCTTTTGGAAAGATATATGGAGAACACTCAGAGATCTAAAAATAGATCTGCCATTCAATCCTGTAATTCCTCTGCTGGCATATACCCAGAAGACCAAAAATCACAACATAACAAAGATATTAGTACCAGAATGTTTATTGCAGCCCAATTCATAATAGCTAAGTCATGGAAAAAGCCCAAGTGCCCATCGATCCACGAATGGATCAATAAATTGTGGTATATGTATACCATGGAATACTATGCAGCCTTAAAGAAAGATGGAGACTTTACCTCTTTCATGTTTACATGGATGGAGCTGGAACATATTCTTCTTAGTAAAGTATCCCAAGAATGGAAGAAAAAATACCCAATGTACACAGCCCTACTATGAAACTAATTTGGGACTCTCACATGAAAGCTATAACCCAGCTACAACTTAACAATAGGGGGAAGTGGGAAAGGGGGGGGTGGGTAGAGGGAGGGGGATCGGTGGGATCACACCTGTGGTGCATATTACAGGGGAATTTGCGAAACTTGGTAAATGTAGAATGTAAATGTTTTGGCACAGTAACTGAGATAACGCCGGAAAGGCTATGTTAACCACTGTGATAAAAATGTGTCAAATGGTTTATGAAGTGAGAGTATGATGCCCCATAATCATATCATTGTATACAGTTATGATTTAATAAAAAAATTAAAAAAAAATAAAGTAAAACTAGAGATAATTTTACCTCTAAGGGGCAGCGGGTAAAGAGGGCTTCTGCACTTGCTCAAAAAGGAGAATGAGACTGGTCTCATGCCTGTAATCCCAGCACTCTGGGAGGCCAAGGTGGTTGGATTGCTTGAGCAAGATTGACAGTGGGAGGCTGTTTCCCTGGAGTTGGGGCAGGAGGGGTAAGGGCTATGGGGTACAGAGGACATGGAGGGGAGGAGAACAGTGGTGATGGGGGCTGGGAAAAGTCTGGTCACTCTTTCTGGACCATTCTATGAAAGAAAAATAGACTTCCGTCTTGTTTGTGCCACTAAATCCTGCGGTCCTTTGTTACAGCAGCTAAGCCTTTGCCATAACAACTCAACTCACCCGCACATAAAATAAAAATATTTTTATTTTTTTCAGTATTTTATTTTTTCAGTATCCTGTCTTATTTTTTTTAATTTTTTTTTTATTGTTGGGGATTCATTGAGGGTACAATAAGCCAGGTTACACTGATTGCAATTGTTAGGTATTCTGTCTTGCTTCTTTCTTCTGAGTCTCAGACATTGAGCTATACTTCTATTTGCTGAGATTAATTCCTCCCCCATGCTCTCCAACACTTCCCCTCTGTAACCTTGCTTGATGGGGAGGATCCTTCTCTCTATATGCCCTCTTTTTGCTGGCTGTGTTTTCTCAACCTGTACATGTGGTTCCTCCCACATCTCATACCTTCCAAGAAAACCCACTAGGATGTTTAGATTTCTTCTCTCATCCTTTCTCTCTCCTCCTTCTCTGCCAAGATTCCTACAGAAGCTGTTGATGGGTACTGTCTCCATTTTGTCATTTCCTTTTTCCTCCCCGGCCCCCTGAAATTTCGCTTTTGTTGTCACCATTCTTACTAGAGTTCCATGTTCATATTTTTCGATCCAAAGGGAGATTTTTTCAGTCCAGCCCCTGTGTGTTCTCTCAGCTATGGTAGACCAGACACCGTGGGAGTGGTCCACTCCCTCTAATGTATGTTCCAGCCCCTTCCCTGGCTCTTTTCCAGTGCCTTCTCCTTAAATGTAGGTATTTGCACTCAAGCATTCTGTCCTTACCCTTCCTCCTTCCTATACACACTTGACTTGGGCAAACCAATGACTCCCTTGCAGTCTTGACTCCAGGATGACACACCAAATTGTGACTTCTAACCTTTCTTCTGAACTCTGACCATGTATCCAACTGATGACTTGACACCTTGGACATCCTGTGAGCACTCTCACTCTAACTGTCCCAAATGAACCTATTCTCTCCTCCTTTCCAAACTGCCTCCTTTGCCTCTTCTTCTACATCTTCTGCTTGTTGGCCAGTGCCACCACCACTTCCCCAATCGCCCAGACTGGACTTAAGAGTAGTCATGTGCCCTCCCTCACCCTCCACAACAACTCAAGGATGAATTCACCAGGTTTTCCTGCCTTTAGGTTTACTCCTCTCAAACTCCTTTCATATCACTGTCCTTCCAAAGTGAACATTGTTATCAGATCATTCCCCCACTTAAAGCCCTCCTGTGATATCTATTGTCAATAA
Organism: Nycticebus coucang; assembly: GCF_027406575.1. NCBI lineage: Eukaryota > Metazoa > Chordata > Mammalia > Primates > Lorisidae > Nycticebus > Nycticebus coucang. Next base: position 95,335,496 of record NC_069788.1, read on the forward strand.
AATAAGCTCCAGCCTTCCCTCATGTCATGGCTCTTTAGTCCCCACCTCAGCCTCAATACTCCATCCCTGACTGTATCCATCCCTGTATTCTAGAATGCTCCCCATATTCACTAGGCTCGCTCTTGCCTCTCATTCAGACTCTGTGTCTGTCCCTCCAGGAAGCCTCCCTGCAGCACTGGTCTGCCCCTTTCCTCTCGTGCGCCTAAAATCTCTGTGCATGTCTCTGTTGAATACATCCCATAATATTCTGAAATATGTATTTTACTGGCCTACTGTGAATATTTGCCACCTAGCATTCGAACCTCTTTCCTATGCTCGAGGAGCCCCCGCTTCTAATAAGCAGTGCCTACTTCACCCTAATGAAATAGAAAAATGCCAAATACTTTCTCGCCCAGTCTTCCTTCCAGATAACCTGAGAGTTCTGATGGTCTCTGCCAGAGAATCTTTCCTGGGCTTGACCCAGACATGTATGGCATGGAGAAGCAGGAACCCTGGGGATTACATTCTGGCAAGCGTGGCTGCAGTAGTGGCCACTGCTCCTGTGACTGCATCTGGGAGCCCATGTTGGTGGTACCAGTGGGACAAGTTGTGGTTACACCCAGTGGTATCTTCACAGACTCAGCCCTCGGGAGTGATTTTAAGTGTTTGTCCTGGTTGTCAAGACCTGTTGTCCAGCACCCCCCCCAGATTCTGTGCTGAATCTGCAACCCCCCCCATACCTTTTTTACAGTGGTCATGTCTTTTTATTGAGGTATAATTCACAAACCATAAAATTTACCCATTATAAGAATATGATTCAGTGAGTTTTAGTAAATTCATACAATTGTGCAACCGTCACCATAATTGAGTTTTAGAACGCTTCTATCACCCCCTCCAAAGTTCATTCTTGCCCATTTGCTGTCTATTCCCATTCACATCTCTAGTCTCAAGCAACAACAATCTGCTTTCCGACTCTCTAATTTTCTAGAAATCTCATATAAATGGAATCAAACATGTAGCCTTTTCTGTCTGTCCTTTTCTATGATATTTCATAATTTTTTAGGTTCATTCATATCAATACATGTATCCCTAGTTTGTTCCTTTTTTACTGCTGTATGCGGATATGCCATATTTTATTGATCCATTTGCCAGCCAATGTTTGTTTCATAAACCTCCTTTCTATTTAACTCAGCCAGAAATGTGTTCTGTAGCTACCACAAGCCTTGACTATGTTCCTTCCTGCTGAGACTGTGAGCTCCTGAACAGCAGAACAGTCTTCATGGCCCTTGGGTCCACAGTCCCCAGCACAGTGGTCATTCAGTAATTGGTGTATAGTGTGACATTATCTAGGCCCAACTCAAGGTGACATTATACATTTTAGTATTTTTGCCCTTTTGCTTCCAAGGAGACAACAATCAGAGCAGATGATAATTCTGCGTCTTGCAGGCACAGATGCTCTCCTGTTCAAGGAAATGTCTAGCCCTGTTACCACCACTCTCCCACCACCCCTGTCTCCTCTGCTGTGGCAATCACTTTCTCTCTGCATGACCTGGACTCATCAGAAGCCAACAGGTGATCTCTTGCCTCAGCTATGCTGTCTTCTCCTTGTAACTGGGATAGGGAGGTTGCGATGCCCTTCCTTGTGGGGCCTGGCTAATGTACCTTATGCAGTATGTATGCTCTGCACGTACCTGAACTTCCCAAGCGGTGCCCTGCTTGTGCATTCATGAGCAAGTGCTCAAGAGAATGTCATTTCGTCAAATGGAGTTGAACCATAACTCTGCTTTATGAGGGATTACAGGCTGCTTTTTCTTTCTTTGTAAATGTGCCAGCCTAAAAAATGCTATGTTTTGTCAGAGACAGTTGATTAAACACCTTTGAGTAACTATCAGCGTAAACCGCAAGATCATTAATTTATGCTGTAAAAAGAATAACTGGAGAAGTGTGACTTAGACTGATGTCATTCCTTTCTTCATTTGAAACCATAACATTCACATCTTTGGAAAAAATAATGTGAAAAATCACCCTAATGGATCAATGTTTTCCAGAGTGACATCAATGATGTTGCTTTGGTGCTCATCTATTTAAAGACTCAAAGTAGATATTTTAGGCTTAAACAGCAGGTGTTCTGAAATGAAAATGCTTCGAGTTTGAGGGGGTGAAAAGCCTTTGATCTTTTCCTTGTCTCCTTTTCCTTCCCATTCTCTCTTCCTTCTTATTTCCTCATCACCCACCACAATCTTGCCATTACTATGTAGTTTTGAAATAACTTCTGCATCTTGTTAATATCATGGCCTGCATTTTGAGATCAAGGGATTACATCTCCTGGTAGAGTTTGGTGAGTTTGTTTTAAATACTGAATCTTAAAGAAACACCAACTAGTGAATTTTCAAACAAATAAAGAATTTAGGAAGAAAAACTTTTTTTCTTTCCTTCTTAAAGCATAGAGGGTGAATTTACTAAGTTAAACCAAGGGGTAATGAAGTAGAATGTGTTTATACCATGTTGATTATAAAAATGCCTCATCCTTTTCTTTCAGAATTCTAAAATCTGTACAGCATCTATAGTGGCAGGCTTTAAATCTATTTCTTAAAACACTTTCCTATGGACTCCACTGTATATTCTACTCTCCATAAATAAAACCTGGGACCAATCAATTTTCATGATAACAATTATATCATACTTCATATTATACAAAGCTCCTTCCCCTTCTCTCCTCCTTCTTATTTTTGATTATTTTTCATTTGATTCTCACAATAACATTAGGAAGGACAGGTTCCTATTTTGCAGGTGAGGAAATAGTCCCAGATATTTCTGGAAGGAATGGGCCAGAATTGCATAGATTCTATAGATAATTTGATTTGGTACACAATCACCTCGCATTATGTGCTCAGAGCTAAGGACACAAAGGTGAATTAAATACAACGTCTGCCTTTAAGTTCAAAGTCTAGTAATTATGGAGCCAGGAATTTAATTCGGGCCTGATGATTGTAAATCCTTCTCTCCACTGTCTCAGATCTAAGGTAGGGCCAGCCTTAGGTAAAAATCTTCAGGTCTGAGAAATTTGTTTCCACTAAGCACCCTCTTCTCTTAACCTCTTCTTACCCTGCTTCCTCTCCGGCACCTAACACCTTTGTGCTTCCCAAGGCTGTCTCTCGAATTTGCCTTCCAAATTCCCTAAATATTATCCTTCCTCCTCTCCTCACCAAAACTCATCCTGCCTGGGTTTCACTCCTGCTATGTTCAATTTGCAGCTACCAAACTCAAGAATTATTTTCCAGCTTTTTGATCAAACCTACAGTGATAGGATTGTTTATAGCATGGCCCATAGGGTTTCTATGAGAAAAATTGTAAGAGGTGTCCCTCCCTAGGGGAGTCATAACCCCACACCAGGCTGCACAGCTTATCAATCAGAGCCCACCTTCACCCCCTTAGCCAAGCACCCTTATGCAGGACACAACCCACAGAGCAAGACAGGGCAGCCTGCGCTGTCAGAAGTGGTTTTTGCATTGCCATGGGTGGTGGTGTGAATAGCACTGTGCTCACTGTCCATGGTCCTGAACAATTGCAGCACGCAAGGACATTGAGTCTTCTTACCTGGGTCCCCAGTGATTCTTGCTGAATGCTCCCAACATCCATAGATTTTCTTTGTTTTATTTTTTCTTCTCTCTAAAAAGTTTGCCCTTATTATGAGAGAAATAGAATGATTCATATATCACAATTATGGAAGAGAGTGGATTCAGGCAGCCTGGGCTTGAATCTTAGACCTATACTTTCCGAGATCTTAGGCAAGCTACCTTAGCCTCTCTGGACTTTAGTTTCTTTATTTTTAAAGTGGGGATGAGAGTAATAAGTAGCTCATAGGATTTCTGTGAGTTTTAAATGAGATAATGTATACAAAGTGCTTTGATAATGTGTTCTCTGTAGGAAAAAAATCAGCAATACTTTCCAGAAGTAGTAAAAGTAACAGTTCTGAATATAATAATTAACGTGATTTCAGGAGTCATATCATGTTTTCAATAGGAAATTTATTTATCACCAGGAAGTCAAAGAAATATATGCTCCTTCTCCACCTGTAATAGAGTTAGGAAAGCAAAAACAAAAGCTAAAAAGGAAAGTTAGGAAAGCAAAAACAAAAGCTAAAAAGGAACATCAAGGTAACTCAGAGACAGTAATGGCAGGAAGCAGCTGTCAACTCCTAGGGCTGGGTCAACAAATGAAAGAGGTTAATGTCTTCAGAACCTTGAAGATTGGAAGAGGAATGCCTCCTGCCCCTTAATATAAGGAATTGATGAGTAGCAATAGCTTGAAATACTATCAGTCTTATAGACCAAGAAAGAAGGGCCCTGCACATGGCTTAATTGTACTATCTCCTCTGTGCTATGCAATGTATCTTACAGCAATCCTATTTTATATGGAAAAACTATTAAGAAAAAGTATTCAAATGTTTGGGAAAGGCAAAGATGTTGCATACCCTTTAACTTCATATTGGATCTTTGTCCACTGTCTAACAAATACTCGCAAGGAATGCCTAATTCTCTAGGAAAATGTACCTTTGTTTAACTATTTACTGTTCATTATTAATTAGGGCTTAGGCTGTGCAAACTTCTACCTTAGCTCGAGAGAGATCAATAAACTGAAAATAATTTTGTTCAGTAGATAAGCAAATTATTTCTGTCCAGTAGAAAAGATAACACCAAAGATTACAGTTTTGTTGCCCTGTACAACATTCACCAGTTTTAAATCTTACTTAGCAATTTCATTACAGCACTCTTTCCCCGGCAGACTAAGTATCTATTTCTAAATATCTTGGATAAATACCTATTTTCAAATGCTCTTTGAGTAGCTATACTACCATGCAGATTCCTTCCTTAGTGAGTTAAATAAGTCTTTTACACGTGATCACTGTCTGCATGTATGAGAATTATGGTTTTAAAAATTACATTTTGACAAGAGCCAGGATCAGAAAGGATGCTTTATTTGGCCAAAGTCACACAGTAGAAAGTAGTGGGTCAGATTGTCACTTGAGTCTGGCTGACCCCAAAGTCACAATATGGTCTCTTGGTGCCTATACTCCAGAAAGATCTGTTTTATAGAAATTATACAAGGAATGATAAGGAATTACTGCCAAGCTCCTGCTAGAATTTGACAAAATTGAGGATCAGCTGGAGAGATAAGCCAGTCTGAAATACACGTGCAGAGTTATAGACTGAGACAGATCAGAAAAGGTCAAGGGCTTATGTAAAGCAGGGAAGATCATGAAAATGGTAATGAGAGTGTGAGAAGGATAGCAATACTGTTGAAAAGATGACTTTTAAGACAAACACTGGGTTTCAACTATTTGAGTCCTGGACTGATAGCCAGTGGCCATTCCTAAGCCCAGGCAAACAACCCACCTTCTTTCCCTCTCCTTTCCTCAGCCTCAGCCATGGGCTCCGCTGGCAGGAAATGCAAGGTGGCCTGTCCAGGCTGTCTTTGACAAATTCTTAAGGCACTTTATCAAAGTCAAGAGGAAAGGTGCTATTTGGGAGGAAAAAGAAACAGCAACTGCTATTATTTAAATTTTTTAGTACCCAGAATTTAGCCTTCAGCCAACTTAACAAATACCATATTAAGACTTGCTGGGTACGAGGCACTGTTGGGAACATGGAAAAAAAATTCTTGGAAGGAATCTTAGAGGCCACCATGATCAATGTGCCCACTCGTGCAGTCAACATTTTTATTGAGCTTTTTCTGTGTGCTGCTTTCTGTTCCAGCCCTGGAAACAGCAGTGGGCAAGAATGACGAGGCCCTTGGCTTCATGGGACTCATAAACTCCAGTGAGAGACAGATAATAAAACAATAAACACAGAATGTCATTTCAGGAGTGATCATGCCATGAAGAAAATAGATCAGGTTCAGAAGAAAGAGTTAAGCTGGCAACAGGGCGTGACTGTAGAGCAGTTCCTCTGTGGAACAGAATGAAATGAAGGAGGTGACTGTTCGAGAATCTGAGGGAAGGGTGCACCTGGCTGAGGGAATAGTGGTCCCAAAGGCTCTGAGAAGGGAATGAATCTGGTGTTTAAAGAACAGCAAGCAGCCAGTGTGGCTGGATTCTGCTCACCAAGGGAGCAATCAGTCGGAGGTGTGGTCAGTGGGGCAGGCGGGGGCCAGGGCACCCGTGTTGGCCCGAGCAGGACATTCGAGTTCATTGCAGCCATCTCATCCTGCTCCACTGGTTCCAGCCACTCAGCAAACGAGGACCTGGTGCCCCCTCCTTTATTAAATAAGCACCCAGTGACTGCATACGGCTCTGCCCTGGCTCCTCTGGAAGGTCTATGAAGATGAGAGAGGAAGGGCGTTCATTCTCGAGGGCCTCAGCACACAGCAGTCTCCTCCAGTGTGCTCAGGGAAACAAAGGCACAGTGTTCAGACTACCACTAGAGTTCCCGGCCTCTCTTCCTCTGCTCATGGAGCCACCGTGCATTTGTTCCTCAGTTAGGATCCTCATTTCAAGTTAGTCACTGAGTGCTACTGATTGTACATCTTAAATAGCCTCTTCTGTTTAGCCATACCTGAAGCAGTATTACTGTCTCAGGCCTGGACCATTACAGCAGCTTCTGACTGCTCTCCCTGCCCCTGGCCCACCTCACCTCCAATCCCTGTTCCACGCTGGGGCCTGATTCATCTCCTTAGACACAAGTCCAGTCAAGTCTGCCTCACTTAGAAAAAAACATCAAGGGACCTCACATCGCCCAAGGCTCACTAAAGCACAGATTCCTCTAGACCAGTGGTTCTCAACCTTCATAATGCCACAACCCTTTAATACAGTTCCTATGGGTCATGACCCACAGATTGAGAACTGCTGCTCTAAACCCTTCATCCCTGGGCCTCAGGCCTGAGTTGATACCCAATCTCCATGCCCCAGACTCGGCAGCCGCACTAGGCTCTTACCACTTCCTAACATGTTGAGCATCTGCTCCTCGCTCCTCCTGGAAGGCCCACCTGGTGGCTATGAACTCCTGCTCTTTATCTGTCATGACTCAATGCCAAATGACCTCCCCTGAAACCTTCAACTTTCTCTCCAAGCAGAGTTAGTCACTTTCTGAAATCTCACCCATAGCACACATTTATATTATTAATTCATTATATGGTTTCCATTCATTTATTCTGACTCACTTGTTACACAGCGAGTCATTGAATAGAAACAGACAAGCTATTGATATTTGTATCACCAGGTACACAGTAGATGGTGTCTGTCTAATGAATAAATCTGGTGTTTCCCAAACGCCTTATAAGACCCTTAATAGGAATGTTAATAAAAATGTCCATGCACATAATTTTAGCAAAACAATAGCTTAAATATAGTCAAATTTATAACACATATATATGTAGTGGGATCCCTTTTGTAGTTTAAAAAAAATCAGATACACATTTACATGTAAAATATTTTCTGAGAGACACCGGTAACAGTGTCATATCTGGGGAGGAAGACTGAGGCATTAAAGAGGGGGAAAGAGAATTTTCACTTTTTCTCTTTATCATCCTGTACTATTTGATGTCTTACTTCTACTTTCATATTCAATCTAGTCTAGAGATATTGTATTCTCATTGTGTATATATGATGAATGAAAGCTCTGGCAGTAAAGGAACTTGTCCAAGTTCACACAGCCAGTAAATGACAAAGCCAAGATTTAAATCAGGCTGGTGTGACCCAAAGCATCCTGGCAGTGTGCTCCCTGTCACAGAAGCAGGACTGTACTCCTTGGAAAGCCCAGGGTGGAGGGAGAGGAGAGACAGATATGGCTTTAGTGTGGGAGGAATTGGGTGTATATGGGACCAAAGCTTGGAGACATAGAAGTGAAGTCCACTGGCCAGAGCTGGGGCCTAGGCTCAACTGGTCTATTTGTGAGCCTGGCCATAGGGGGCCCCCAAGCTCCCTTGATGGGGAAAGAGCTATACTCAAGGCACTCAGTGGGGAGGACTGCCCAGATCCCCACCCTCCTGAAGCTCACAATCTAGTGAGGTCAAACAATATCACACAAGTAAACACCCAAGAAAATAATGACGCCTGCAGTGAGGGTCACAACCTGCATATGAAAGAGGTACCTTACCTGTGGGTGGGAGAGCAGAGGTCAGGGGCCAGGGACCCTTTCTCAATTGCATTGCTTTCACATTGCTGCTGTGACAAATTATCACAAACTCAGTAGCTTAAAATAACATAAATTCATTCCCTTATATTTCTGAAGGTCAGAAATTCAAAATGGGTCTCATGGAGCCAAAATTGAAGTCTGAGCAGGGCTCAGGGGAGAATCTATTCCTTGTCTTTTGCAGCTTCTACAGCAGGGGTCCTCAAACTATGGCCCACAGGCCACATGAGGCAGTGTGATTGTATTTGTTCCCATTTTTTTTTCACTTCAAAATAAGATATGTGCAGTGTGCATAGAAATTTGTTCATAGATTTGTTTTTAAACTATAGTCCGGCCCTCCAACTGTCTGAGGGACAGTGAACTGGCCCCCTGTTTAAAAAGTTTGAGGACCTCTGTTCTAGAGGCTGCCTGCATTCCTTACAACATCAAAATTGGCAATCTCATTGCCATATCTCTGATTCTAACTCTTCTTTACCTTGTAAGACCCTTGAGGTTCCACTGGGCCCACGCAGGTAACCCAGAATCATCTTCCCAACTCAAAATCCTTAATCACATCTGCGAAGTCCCTTTTATCATGCAAGGTATTCACAGGTCAAGGGATGAGGACATCTTTGGGGGCCTACCATTACCCTGTCACACTGAGGGGCCTACAATTACTCTGTCACCTCTGAAGCATAAATGGAAGACGAGGGATTTAATTGAGCAAAGTGATTGAAGGAGTATGGGAGAACATTCCAGAAGAGGAAACAGCTTGAGAGAGGAGAACTTTGAAGAAAACAGATATGGCTAGAGGGCAGAGGGCAGGGAACAGGGAGTGAGGAAGGAAAATGTGAGTGAGACTCGCGAGACAAGATGGCGGACTGAAGCCAGCTTTCAACAAAGGCTCCCGTCCAGAAGGAGAGTTAAGGGATAGGAATTTAGTAAGTATCCTGGTGGACTTGAGCCTCACCAAGAGAGAAGGCTGAAGAACGCACATCAACACCGCTGAGGCAAGTTGTGATCAGAAGGACGCAAACAAAAGGTACAAAATCCACCACCAAGCGGACGGGAGTCCCCCTCCCCCATGAGACCGGCTCTAGAGCCCCAAAATTGAACAAGTGGGCAGAAATTAAAGGCCCTCCCACTACACTCCACGGGAGAGACCTTCTAAAAACTGGACCTACCTCCCCTACTGGGGTGCCGTGGCGTTCTCCTGCCGGACATAGGGCTGAATAAAACTTTGGGAATCCTTTGCCGGCAACCCTGAATCCCCGGAGCTCCCCTCCCGCCCACTGAGGTCTGGAGGCCTGTCCCCCAGGACTTCGGATCCGTGGGTGATTTCTCAAGGGGAGTGGACAGTCCCCGAGTTGCGACTGGTCAGCATTGACTCTGAGGCGCGCCGAGTGAGGAGAGGGCACCGGGCTGAGGGGGAGTCACGCCTCGTGGCACTTCCCTGCGGTGCAGTGCACCAACCCTCCCCGGGCATAGGGAGCCCAAGACTGAATAAGACTCTGGCCTCCCCGCTGAGAGCTGAGAACCCCTACTCTCACTCGGGGTCTGAGGGCCTATCCCCCCGGAGTTCGGATCCTTGGGTGATTTCTCGAGGGGAGTGCACAGTGCCTGAGCTGCGTCAGGTCAGCGCTGACTCCGGGACACGTGAGCGAGGAGAGGGCACTCTGCTGAGGGGAAATCAAGCCTTGGCGGCACTTCCCTGCGGTGCAGTGCAGGAGCCCTCCCCGGACCGTAGTGTTGCGTAAAACTGAATGAAACTCTAGCTTCCCCCCGCCCCACTCCCAATCGGGGTCTGGGGGCCCATCCCCCAAGAGTTCTGATTCTTGGGGGATCTCTTAAGGGGTGTGGACCCAGCACAAACTGCGGCCGCTCAGTGCTAACTCTGGGGCACGGGACAGAGGAGAAAAGGGTCGCCTGAGTGCCCACACCAGAGAAGCAGTTCCCTGGAGGTAGATCACCAGCCGTTTTTTCTTTAACGGCAGAACGCTCACTTCTGGATATTCTGAGGCCACACCCCCTGTCTCCCTGGGCAACCAGAGGAGGCCACCGGTGACACGGCTCACAAACCCAGAAGCCTCCAGGCGGGGCCGACCCAGAGAGGTGTTCAGACGCAATTCTCCAACAGCAAAGACGTTTGAACTCAAAACAGCCCGTCTCCTGTAGGCGACGACAGGAACAGAGACAGAACCTCACAAAGTTGTCTGTTCTGTTCTGTTCTGTTAGCAGCATCCATCAGGGACGGGGCTAAGCCTGAGTGAACACCTCCTTCCCATCACCTGCATCAAACACTCAAAGATGTCAGGCCCCATCTCCTCCTGCTAGATAGCGGCAGTCTGCGGGGGCCTGGCAGACTTCCTTGCGATTCAGGCAGGTGCAAACCCCTGGAGTGTCTGTTCACTGCAGGCAACTGGGTTAGCCATCTGCAGAGATACCAGTGACTGGGTCCGACGGAGGGGCAAAGTGGGGAAGGAGACGTCAACCTTCCCAGACTGCTCTGTTTGCTGGGTGGATCCTCCTGACTCCACGCTGCACTGGGGTGAGCTGTGTCAGAGGGGTCAGCAGGCCCCTGTGATCCAGTTCCCAGAGACCTCTTGAACCCTTCCACCCGAGACAAGTGCTGATAGAGACAGTTGATTCGGACCTTTTGAACTGGGCTAATAGACTGAGGACTTTTCAGGCGGTGCCCTGGGTGTGTGATTGTAGGAAGGTTTGATTCTCCTTTTCCAAGGGGCCAGAGGTGGGCAGGCGGGGTGACTTAATTGCTGATTTTTCCACACAGCTGAGACTTCAAGCCAGAGTAGAAGTTGCAATAGGATCAAACAGAAACCAGCTGAAAACAAGACAGAACCACTTTGCTCCACCACACCAGACAGGGCCCCAGTTTCTCAGGCCACAACACTGTACGGGCCCTCGATAAAACCCCAGGGGAAAAACCAAAGGGAGTAAACCATGGGGCGGAATCAGTGGAAAAACTCTGGTAACATGAATAACCAGAATAGATCAACCCCCCAAGAAAAGATATGGCAGATGTGATTGAAGATCCCATTCATAAACAACTGGCTGAGATGTCAGAAGTCGAATTCAGAATTTGGTTTGCAGACAAGATTAATAAAATGGAATTAGGAATTCGAGGAGAAATTCAAAAACTGTCTCAAGAATTTAACGAATTTAAAGACAAAACCACCAAAGACTTAGACACACTGAAACAAGAACTTACAGCCCTCAAAGATATGAAAAATACAGTAGAATCCCTCAGTAACAGAATGGAGCAAGCAGAAGAAAGGATTTCTGACATTGAAGATAAAGTCTTCGAACGCTCCCAATCTCTCAAAGAGGAAGAGAAATGGAGAGCAAAAACGGATCACTCACTCAGAGAGCTCTCAGATAATTCGAAAAAAAACAACATAAGGGTTATAGGAATTTCGGAGACTGATGAAGTGGCTGCCAAGGGCACAGAGGCCCTTCTACATGAAATTATGAAAGAAAATTTTCCAGACATGCCTAGAGAATCTGAAATTCAGATAGCAGACAGCTTCAGAACCCCAGCACGATTCAACCCCAATAAGCCATCTCCCAGACATATCATAATTAGCTTCACTAAAGTTAACATGAAAGAGAAGATTCTCAAAGCAGCCCGGCGAAAGAAAACTATAACGTACAAAGGTAAGAATATTAGAATAACTGCAGATCTCTCTGCTGAAACTTTTCAAGCAAGAAGAGGCTGGTCATCAACTTTTAATCTCCTAAAGCAAAAAAACTTTCAACCCAGGATCTTGTATCCAGCTAAACTGAGTTTCATCTATGATGGAGAAATTAAATACTTCAATGACATTCATATGTTGAAAATATTTGCCATAAGTAAACCAGCTCTTCAGGATGTTCTCAGACCTATCCTCCACAATGACCAACCCAATCCTATACCACAAAAGTAAACTCACTCAGAAACTTCGGATCAAACCCCAACTTCCACACTGGCGAAAGGATTAAAAATGTCCACTGGACCTTTGAAAAACTCGATACCCAAAATTCCACCAGACTTATCAATACTCTCCATCAATGTGAATGGCTTAAACTGTCCTCTAAAGAGGCATAGGTTAGCTGACTGGATACAAAAACTTAAGCCAGATATTTGTTGCATACAAGAGTCACATCTCAACTTAAAAGACAAATACAGACTCAGGGTGAAAGGATGGTCATCCATATTTCAGGCAAATGGTAATCAGAAAAAAGCAGGTGTTGCAATTTTATTTGCAGATACAGTAGGCTTTAAACCATCAAAAGTAAGGAAGGACAAGAATGGTCACTTCATATTTGTCAAGGGTAATACTCAATATGACGAGATCTCAATTATTAATATCTATGCACCCAACCAGAATGCACCTCAATTTATAAGAGAAACTCTAACAGACATGAGTAACTTGATTTCCTCCAGCTCCATAATCGTTGGAGATTTCAACACTCCCTTAGCAGTGTTGGATCGATCCTCCAGAAAGAAGCTGAGCAAAGAAATCTTAGATTTAAACCTAACCATCCAATATTTAGATTTAGCAGACATCTACAGAACATTTCATCCCAACAAAACTGAATACACATACTTCTCATCAGCCCACAGAACTTACTCCAAAATTGATCACATTTTAGGTCACAAGTCTAACCTCAGTAAATTTAAAGGAATAGAAATTATTCCATGCATCTTCTCGGACCATCATGGAATAAAACTTGAATTGAGTAACAACAGGAATCTGCATACCCATACAAAAACATGGAAGTTAAATAACCTTATGCTGAATGATAGCTGGGTCAGAGATGAGATTAAGAAAGAAATCACCAATTTTTTGGAACAAAATGACAATGAAGACACAAACTATCAGAACCTCTGGGACACTGCAAAGGCAGTTCTAAGAGGGAAATTTATAGCACTGCAAGCCTTCCTCAAGAGAACGGAAAGAGAGGAAGTTAACAACTTAATGGGACATCTCACGCAACTGGAAAAGGAAGAACATTCCAACCCCAAACCCAGTAGAAGAAAAGAAATAACCAAAATTAGAGCAGAATTAAATGAAATTGAAAACAAAAGAATAATACAACAGATCAATAAATCAAAAAGCTGGTTTTTTGAAAAGGTCAATAAAATAGATAAACCTCTGGCCAACCTAATCAGGAAAAAAAGAGTAAAATCTCTAATATCATCAATCAGAAACAACAAAGACGAAATAACCACAGACTCATCAGAAATCCAAAAAATCCTTAATGAATATTACAAGAAACTTTATTCTCAGAAATATGAAAATCTGAAGGAAATAGACCGATACTTGGAAGCACGCCACCTTCCAAGACTTAACCAGAATCAAGTGGAAATGTTGAACAGACCCATATCAAGTTCAGAAATAGCATCAACTATACAAAACCTCCCTAAAAAGAAAAGCCCGGGACCAGATGGTTTCACGTCAGAATTCTACCAAACCTTTAAAGAGGAATTAGTACCTATATTACTCAACCTGTTCCAAAATGTAGAAAAAGAAGGAAGACTACCCAACACGTTCTATGAAGCAAATATCACCCTGATCCCCAAACCAGGAAAAGACCCAACAAGAAAAGAAAATTATAGACCAATATCACTAATGAATATAGATGCAAAAATATTCAACAAGATCCTAACAAACAGAATCCAGCAACACATCAAACAAATTATACATCATGACCAAGTTGGTTTTATCCCAGGGTCTCAAGGCTGGTTCAATATACGTAAATCTATAAATGTAATTCAGCACATAAACAAATTAAAAAACAAAGACCATATGATTCTCTCAATTGATGCAGAAAAAGCTTTTGATAATATCCAGCATCCCTTCATGATCAGAACACTCAAGAAAATTGGTCTAGAAGGGACTTTTCTTAAACTGATAGAGGCTATCTACAGCAAACCCACAGCCAATATCATATTGAATGGAGTTAAATTGGAATCATTTCCACTCAGATCAGGAACCAGACAAGGCTGCCCATTGTCTCCATTGCTTTTCAACATTGTAATGGAAGTTTTAGCCACCGCAATTAGGGAAGAAAAGGCGATCAAGGGTATCCATATAGGGTCAGAAGAGATCAAACTCTCGCTCTTCGCAGATGATATGATTGTGTATCTGGAAAACACTAGGGATTCTACTACAAAACTCCTAGAAGTGATCAAGGAATACAGCAGTGTCTCAGGTTACAAAATCAACATTCATAAATCGGTAGCCTTTATATACACCAACAACAGTCAAATTGAAAAAACAGTTAAGGACTCTATCCCATTCACAGTAGTGCCAAAGAAGATGAAATATTTGGGAATTTACCTAACAAAAGACGTGAAAGATCTCTATAAAGAGAACTATGAAACTCTAAGAAAAGAAATAGCTGAAAATGTTAACAAATGGAAAAACATACCATGCTCATGGCTAGGAAGAATCAACATTATCAAAATGTCCATACTACCCAAAGCAATATATAATTTCAATGCACTCCCTATTAAAGCTCCACTGTCATATTTTAAAGATCTTGAAAAAACATTACTTCATTTTATATGGAATCAGAAAAAACCTCGAATAGCCAAGACATTACTCAGAAATAAAAACAAAACAGGAGGAATCACACTACCAGACCTCAGACTTTACTACAAATTGATAGTGATCAAAACAGCATGGTATTGGCACAAAAACAGAGAAGTAGATATCTGGAATAGAATAGAGAAGCAAGAGATGAATCCAGCTACTTACCGCTATTTGATTTTTGACAAGCCAATTAAAAACATTCAGTGGGGAAAAGATTCCCTATTTAACAAATGGTGCTGGGTGAACTGGCTGGCAACCTGCAGAAGACTGAAATTGGACCCACACCTTTCACCATTAACTAAGATAGACTCTCATTGGATTAAAGATTTAAACTTAAGACATGAAACTATAAAAATACTAGAGGAGAATGCAGGGAAAACCCTTGAAGAAATTGGTCTGGGTGAGCATTTCATGAGGAGAACCCCCCGGACAATTGAAGCAGCTTCAAAAATACACTACTGGGACTTGATCAAACTAAAAAGCTTCTGCACAGCTAAGAACACAGTAAGCAGAGCAAGCAGACAGCCCTCCGAATGGGAGAAGATATTTGCAGGGTATAACTCTGACAAAGGTTTAATAACCAGAATCCACAGAGAACTCAAACGCATCAGCAAGAAAAAAACAAGGGATCCCATCGCAGGCTGGGCAAGGGATTTGAAGAGAAACTTCTCTGAAGAAGACAGGCGCACGGCCTTCAGACATATGAAAAAATGCTCATCATCTTTAATCATCAGAGAAATGCAAATCAAAACTACTTTGAGATATCATCTAACTCCAATGAGACTAGCCTATATCACAAAATCTCAAGACCAGAGATGTTGGCGTGGATGCGGAGAAAAGGGAACACTTCTGCACTGCTGGTGGGAATGCAAATTAATACATTCCTTTTGGAAAGATATATGGAGAACACTCAGAGATCTAAAAATAGATCTGCCATTCAATCCTGTAATTCCTCTGCTGGGCATATACCCAGAAGACCAAAAATCACAACATAACAAAGATATTTGTACCAGAATGTTTATTGCAGCCCAATTCATAATAGCTAAGTCATGGAAAAAGCCCAAGTGCCCATCGATCCACGAATGGATTAATAAATTGTGGTATATGTATACCATGGAATACTATGCAGCCTTAAAGAAAGATGGAGACTTTACCTCTTTCATGTTTACATGGATGGAGCTGGAACATATTCTTCTTAGTAAAGTATCCCAAGAATGGAAGAAAAAATACCCAATGTACACAGCCCTACTATGAAACTAATTTGGGGCTCTCACATGAAAGCTATAACCCAGCTACAACTTAACAATAGGGGGAAGTGGGAAAGGGGGGGGTGGGTAGAGGGAGGGGAATCGGTGGGATCACACCTGTGGTGCATATTACATGGGTATTTGCGAAACTTGGTAAATGTAGAATGTAAATGTTTTGGCACAGTAACTGAGATAATGCCGGAAAGGCTATGTTAACCACTGTGATAAAAATGTGTCAAATGGTTTATGAAGTGAGTGTATGATGCCCCATAATCATATCAGTATACAGTTATGATTTAATAAAAAAATTTAAAAAAAAATGCAACACAAAAAAAAAAAAAAAGAAAAGAAAATGTGAGTGAGTGGGGGTGGGAGAGCTTCCAAGGCCTTAGAAAGGACTTTGGCCTTGGTCTCTCCTCTGAGAAGAGCACGGGTACAATTAGATGTGTCTTTTGGACACAGGGAGGCAGGTGGATGCTAGAAACCACCTAGGCTGTCACTTAGTCTCCTGGCCCGGGAATGAGGAGAACTTTGGCCGTTGTCTAGGGCCCCAGTCTGAGCTGCTGAGCCAGATGGAGCTAATAGTGTTTGGCTGTGGGCCACAGGGAGCCATTGTGAGTGATCTGCCCTGGCAAGCTCCGCCCTCAGGGTCGCAGAGCTAGAATTGGGTGGGAGCTGGTAACCCAGCACCTAGTAGCCTAAGGGTGGGGTCTGAGCCACCTTGCAGCCCTAACCCTCAGGGGCAGAGTGAGACCGGTTTTGGCACACTGGGTAAGTGGATAGCCACTTCAGCAGTGATTCCAGCGACAAGCACTTTCCTGGGAAGGCTTCTGCTAAGCAAGTTTACAAGTTTGAAGTGCCTTTTAAGTGGGCTGAAGAGAGATTTAGGGTGTCTACCTGCTGGGGTTTGAGAAATAAGCAGCCTCCAGTCATATCAGAATTATGATTAACATCTCATACCCCAGAAGACCACATGTTGCCCAGACAATATTCAACAACATATACATACTGCTTTGTTTTTGGTTGTGTTTGTTTTTTTTTTTTGGTTGTTTTTTTGTTTATTTTGATGTTGTTGATGTTGTTTTGTTTTTTAATTTCAACCTTTTCCATACAGATCTTTTTTCTTTCTCAATTTTTCTAGTTTAATTATAATTTCCCATTGCTGCCTTTTTTAATAACTAGAACTTCATTTTTGCTACTGTTTTTACCGCTATTATTTGGTTTTTCAGCCAATTTTATCCTGTAAAGTTTTCTGTTAGCTTGTTTTGGTTTGATTTATAGCATTTTTGTCTTTCCTCTCTACTTGGTGGAGGTGGGGTACTGTGTCTGATCAGGTTAGCAAACAGCTGCTGACCTCAAGGGAACCACACAACTGGGCACCCCAAGAAAGTGGTTTCTTTTTTAAGGTTGTGTCATAGTACCCTACTGTACACCTATATTGCTCTGTCTCCCTATTTCTGTGCCTCTCTGCTTTTTGTCAATATTCCTTTTACCCATCCCCTCTCCGTTCTCTATTTTTTTTTCTTCTTTTCACTTGGTCCTCCTTTCTTTCATCCCTTTCTTGCTCTTCAACCTTCTCACCCTTCTGGTCCTGTACCAAAAGGACTCATCTAACCCTTAGTCCACAGGCACGAGAACTTAAAGAGAAGAGGAAGTGAAAGGAAAATTAGGGCAAGGAAACAGACAAAACAAATCACTCAACACGAAGAATTAGCAGAAAACTCCAGGCAACATGAAGAACCAGTCCAGAACAACCCCGCCAAAGGACCATGAGGTAGCTACTGCAGAGGATTCCACCTGTAAAGAAATGTTAGGAATGACAGAAAGGGAATTTAGAATACACATGATAAAAAACAATGAAAGAAATGATGGAAACAATGAAGGAAACTGCTAATAAACTGGAAAATAACCAAAAGGAAATCCAAAAACAGAATCAAATAAGAGATGAATGATATGAAGAATATAGAAAGGATATAGCAGAGCTGAAGGAACTGAAACAGTCAATTAGGGAACTTAAAGATGCAATGAAAAGTATCAGCAACAGGTTAGACCATGCAGAAGAAAGAATTTCAGAGGTAGAAGACAAAGTTCTTGAGATAACTCAGATAGTAAAAGAGGCAGAAAAGAAGAGAGAGAAAGCAGAATGTTCACTGTCAGAATTATGGGACTTTATGAAGCGTTCCAACATACAAGTTATAGGAATCCCAGAAGGGGAAGAAGAATGCACCAGAGGAATGGAAGCCATACTAGAGAATATTATAAAAGAAAATTTCCCAAATATCACCAAAGATTCTGACACACTGCTTTCAGAGGAATATTGGACCCCAGGTCGCCTCAACTCTAACCGAGCTTCTCCAAGACACATTGTGATGAACCTGTCCAAAGTCAACACAAAGTCAGGATTAAGCGCCATTTGACCTACAGGGGCAAATCCATCAGAGTGACCGCAGATTTCTCTAATGAAACTTTCCAAGCAAGAAGACAATGGTCATCTACCTTTAATCTACTTAAACAGAACAATTTCCAGCCCAGAATTCTGTACCCTGTTAAGCTAAGCTTCAAAATTGATGGAGGAATCAAATCATTTACGGATATACAAACATTGAGAAAATTCGCCACAACAAGACCAGCTCTACAGGAAATACTTCAACCTGTTCTGCACACTGACCACCACAATGGATCAGCAGCAAAGTAAGAACTCAGAAATTAAAGGACAGAACCTAACCTCCACACTGATGCAAAAGATAAAACTAAGCAATGGACTCTCACAAAATAAGACGAATAGAATACTACCACACTTATCAATTATCTCCATAAATGTTAATGGCTTGAATTCCCCACTGAAGAGACATAGATTGGCTGACTGGATTAAAAAACACAAGCCATGGGCGGCACCTGTGCCTCAGTCGGTGAGGCACCGGCCCCATATACCGAGGGTGGCGGGTTCAAGCCTGGCCCCGCCTGAACTGCAACCAAAAAATAGCCGGGCATTGTGGCAGGTGCCTGTAGTCCCAGCTGCTTGGGAGGCTGCGGCAGGAGAATCGCTTAAGCCCAGAAGTTGGAGGTTGCTGTGAGCTGTGTGAGACCACGGCACTCTACCGAGGGCCAGAAAGTGAGACTCTGCCTCTCCAAAAAAAAAAAAAAAAAAAAAAACACAAGCCATCCATTTGCTGTCTGCAAGAAACACAACTGGCTTCAAAAGACAAATTAAAGCTCCGAGTCAAGGGTTGGAAGACAATTTTTCAGGCAAATGGAATTCAGAAGAAAAGAGGAGTTGCAATCTTATTTTCAGATTCATGTGGATTTAAAGCAACTAAAGTCAAAAAAGACAAAGATGGCCACTTTATATTGGTCAAGGGAAAAATACAACAAGAAGATGTTTCAATTCTAAATATTTATGCACCCAATTTAAATGCTCCCAGATTCTTGAAACAGAACTTACTCAGTCTAAGCAATATGATATCTGATAATACCATAATAAAAGGGAACTTTAACACTCCTCTTACAGAGCTGGACAGATCCTCTGAACAGAAATTAAACAAAGATATAAGAGATTTAAATGAGACCCTAGAACAACTGTGCTTGATAGACGCATATAGAACACTCCATCCCAAAGATAAAGAATATACATTCTTCTCATCACCCCATGGAACATTCTCCAAAATTGATCATATCCTGGGACACAAAACAAATATCAACAGAATCAAAAGAATTGAAATTTTACCTTGTATCTTCTCAGACCATAAGGTACTAAAGGTGGAACTCAACTCTAACAAAAACGCTCTACCCCACACAAAGGCATGGAAATTAAACAATCTTTTGTTGAATAACAGATGGGTGCAGGAAGAAATAGAGCAGGAAATCATTAACTTCCTTGAGCATAACAACAATGAAGACACAAGCTACCAAAACCTCTGGGATACTGCAAAAGCAGTTTTGAGAGGAAAATTCATCGCTTTAGATACCTACATTCGAAAAACAGAAACAGAGTGCATCAACAAACTCACAAGCCATCCTGTGCAATTGGAAAAAGAAGAACAATCTAAGCCTAAACTCAGTAGAAGAAAAGAAATATCCAAAATCAAATCAGAGAGCAATGAAATTGAAAACAAAAGAATCATTCAGAAAATTAATGAAACAAGAAGTTGGTTTTTTGAAAAAATTAATAAAATAGATAAACCATTGGCCAGACTAACAAGAAATAGAAAAGTAAAATCTCTAGTAACCTCAATCAGAAATGATAAAGGGGAAATAACAACTGATCCCACAGAGATACAACAGATCACCTCTGAATACTACCAGAAACTCTATGCCCAGAAATTTGACAATGCGAAGGAAATGGATCAATATTTGGAATCACACCCTCTCCCTAGACTTAGCCAGGAAGAAGTAGAGCTCCTGAACAGACCAATTTCAAGCACTGAGATCAAAGAAACAATAAAAAAGCTTCCAACCAAAAAATGCCCTGGTCCAGATGGCTTCCCTCCAGAATTCTATCAAACCTTCAAGGAAGAGCTTATTCCTGTACTGCAGAAATTATTCCAAAAAACTGAGGAAGAAGGAATCTTCCCCAACACATTCTATGAAGCAAACATCAACCTGATACCAAAACCAGGAAAAGACCCAACCAAAAAGGAGAATTTTAGACCAATCTCACACATCAATATAGATGCAAAAATTCTCAACAAAATCCTAGCCAATAGATTACAGCTTATCATCAAAAAAGTCATTCATCATGATCAAGTAGGCTTCATCCCAGGGATGCAAGGCTGGTTTAACATACGCAAGTCCATAAACATTATCCACCATATTAACAGAGGCAAAAATAAAGATCACATGATCCTCTCAATAGATGCAGAAAAAGCATTTGATAAAATCCAGCATCCTTTTCTAATTAGAACACTGAAGAGTATAGGCATGGGTGGCACATTTCTGAAACTGATTGAACCTATCTATGACAAACCCACAGCTACTATTTTACTGAATGGAGTAAAACTGAAAGCTTTTCCTCTTAGAACTGGAACCAGACAAGGTTGTCCTCTGTCACCTTTACTATTCAACATGGTGCTGGAAGTTCTAGCCAATACAATTAGGCAAGACAAGGAAATAAAGGGAATCCAAATGGGAGCAGAGGAGGTCAAACTCTCCCTCTTTGCTGATGACATGATCTTATACTTAGAGAACCCCAAACACTGAACCACAAGACTCCTAGAAGTCATCAAAAAATACAGTAATGTTTCAGGATGTAAAATCAATGTCCACAATTCAGTAGCCTTTGTATATGCCAATAACAGTCAAGATGAGAAGATAATTAAGGACACAACTCCCTTCACCATAGTTTCAAAGAAAATGAAATACCTAGGAATATACCTAACAAAGGAGGTGAAGGACCTCCATAAAGAAAATTATGAAATCCTCAGAAAGGAAATAGCAGAAGATATTAACAAATGGAAGAACATACCATGCTCATGGATGGGAAGAATCAACATTGTTAAAAGTCTATACTTCCCAAAGCAATCTACCTATTCAATGCCATTCCTATCAAAATACCAACATCGTACTTTCAAGATTTGGAGAAAATGATTCTGCATTTTGTATGGAACCAGAAAAAAAACCATACAGCTAAGGCAGTACTTAGTAATAAAAATAAAGCTGGGGCTGGGAGGCGGAGCAAGATGGCGGCCGAGTAACAGCTTCCTTGCATATGGGCACCGTGTGTCTGGGGAGATAGGACTCCAGGCATCTCTGGCTGGTGGGAACTGCCTATCATCACTCCTATGAGGATACAGGGAGTCAGCAAGAGACTTCTGGACCCCAAGAGGAGGACTAAAACAGTGGAAAACCGGCAAGTGGTCGCGTGTGTTCAATCTGTCTAAACTCGCCCACAACTGTAAGTTCAGTAGCAGTGAGACTGCAAACCACAAAGGCCTTACCTGTGAACTGTTTTGATGTCCTTGGGCTTGGCACTGAGTTGAACTGCCTTGGGGAAGGCCTGAGCGGGAGTGCGGAGAACATTGGCCGTTGTCTAGGGCCCCAGTCTGAGCTGCTGAGCCAGACGGCGCTAATAGTGTTTGGCGGTGGGTCACACGGAACCATTGTCAGTGATCTGCCCCGGCAAGCTCCGCCCTCAGGGTCTCAGAGCTAGAAACGTGTGGGAGCTGGTAACCCAGCAACCAAGTAGCCTAAGGGTGGGGTCTGAGCCGCCTTGCAGCCCTAACCCTCAGGGGCAGAGTGAGACCGGTTTTGGCACACTGGGTAAGTGGATAGCCACTTCAGCAGTGATTCCAGCAAGAAAGCTGGGAAAGCTTCTGATCAGCAAGTTTACAAGTTCAAAGTGCCTTTTAAGTGGGCTGAAGAGAGATTTAGGGTGTCTACCTGCTGGGGTTTGAGAAATCAGCAGCCTCCAGTCGTATCAGAACTGTGATTAACATCTCATACCCCAGAAGACCACGTGTTGCCCAGACAATATTCAATAACATATACAAACTGCTTTGTTTTTGGTTGTGTATTTTTATCTTTTTTTTTTGTTTGGTTGGGTTTTTTTTGTTTATTTTGACGTTGTTGATGTTCTTTTCTTTTTTAATTTCAATCTTTTCCATACAGATCCCTTTTTCTTTCTCAATTTTTCTATTTTAATTATAATTTCCCATTGCTGCCTTTTTAAATAACTAGAACTTCATTTTTGCTAGTGTTTCTACCACTATCATTTGGTTTTTCACCCAATTTTATCCCCGTAAAGTTTTCTGTTTGCTTGTTTTGGTTTGATTTATAGCATTTTTGTCTTTCCTCTCTACTTGTTGGAGGTGGGGTACTGTGTCTGATCAGGTTAGCAAAGAGCCGCTGACCTCAAGGGAACCACCCAACTGGGCACCCCCAGAGGGGGGGTTTTTTAAGGCTGTGTCAAAGTACCCTACTGTACACCTATATTGCCCTATCTCCCTCTTTCTGTGCCTCTCTTCTTCTTGTCAATATTCCTTATACCCACCCCCTCTCCTTTCTCTATCTTTGTTTTTTTTCTTATCACTCGGTCCTTCTTTCTTTCATCCCTTTTTTGCTCTTCAACCTTCTCACCCTTCTGGTCCTGTAACCCTTAGTCCACAGGCACAAGAACTTAAAGAGCAAGAGGAAGTGAAAGGAAAATTAGGGCAAGGAAACAGATAAAAGAAATCACTCATGAGGAAGAATCAGCAGAAAACTCCAGGCAACATGAAGAACCAGTCTAGAACAACCCCACCAAGGGACCATGAGGTAGCTACTGCAGATGATTCCACCTGTAAAGAAATGTTAGGAATGACAGAAAGGGAATTTAGAATACACATGTTGAAAACAATGAAAGAAATGATGGAAACAATGAAGGAAATTGCTAATAAAGTGGGAAATAACCTAAAGGAAATCCAAAAACAGAATCAAATAAGAGATGAACGATATGAAGAATATAGAAAGGATATAGCAGAGCTGAAGGAACTGAAACAGTCAATTAGGGAACTTAAAGATGCAATGAAAAGTATCAGCAACAGGTTAGACCATGCAGAAGAAAGAATTTCAGAGGTAGAAGACAAAGTTCTTGAGATAACTCAGACAGTAAAAGAGGCAGAAAAGAAGAGAGAGAAAGCAGAACGTTCACTGTCAGAATTATGGGACTTTATGAAGCGTTCCAACACACGAGTTATAGGAATTCCAGAAGGGGAAGAAGAATGCCCCAGAGGAATGGAAGCCATACTAGAGAATATTATAAAAGAAAATTTCCCAAACATCACCAAAGATTCTGACACACTGCTTTCAGAGGATATCGGACTCCAGGTCACCTCAACTCTAACCGAGCTTCTCCAAGATACGTTGTGATGAACCTGTCCAAAGTCAAGGCAAAAGAAAAGATTCTGCAAGCTGCCAGGAGTAAGCGCCAGTTGACCTACAGGGACAAATCCATCAGAGTGACCGCAGACTTCTCTAATGAAACTTTCAAAGCAAGAAGACAATGGTCATCTACCTTTAATCTACTTAAACAGAACAATTTTCAGCCCAGAATTCTGTACCCTGTTAAGCTAAGCTTCAAAATTGACGGAGAAATCAAATCATTTACGGATATACAAACATTGAGGAAATTCGCCACAACAAGACCAGCTCTACAGGAAATACTTCAACCTGTTCTGCACACTGACCACCACAATGGATCAGCAGCAAAGTAAGAACTCAGAAATCAAAGGACAGAACCTAACCTCCACACTGATGCAAAAGATGAAACTAAGCAATGGACTCTCACCAAATAAGACGAATAGAATACTACCACACTTATCAATTATCTCAATAAATGTTAATGGCTTGAATTCCCCCCTGAAGAGACATAGATTGGCTGACTGGATTAAAAAACACAAGCCATCCATTTTCTGTCTGCAAGAAAAACACCTGCCTTCAAAAGACAAATTAAAGCTCCGAGTCAAGGGTTGGAAGACAATTTTTCAGGCAAATGGAATTCAGAAGAAAAGAGGAGTTGCAATCTTATTTTCAGATTCATGTGGATTTAAAGCAACTAAAGTCAAAAAAAACAAAGATGGTCACTTTATATTGGTCAAGGGAAAACTACAACAAGAAGACGTTTCAATTCTAAATATTTATGCACCCAATTTAAATGCTCCCAGATTCTTGAATCAGACCTTACTCAGTCTGAGCAATATGATATCTGATAATACCATCATAACAGGGGACTTTAACACACCTCTTACAGAGCTGGACAGATCCTCTAAACAGAAATTAAACAAAGATGTAAGAGATTTAAATGAGACCCTAGAACAACTATGCTTGATAGACGCATATTGAACACTCCACCCCAAAGATAAAGAATATACATTCTTCTCATCACCCCATGGAACATTCTCCAAAATTGATCATATCCTGGGACACAAAACAAATATCAACAGAATGAAAAGAATTGAAATTTTACCTTGTATCTTCTCAGACCATAAGGCACTAAAGGTGGAACTCAACTCTAACAAAAATGCTCGACCCCACCCAAAGGCATGGAAATTAAACAATCTTCTGTTGAATAACAGATGGGTGCAGGAAGAAATAAAACAGGAAATCATTAAGTTCCTTGAGCATAACAACAATGAAGACACAAGCTACCAAAACCTGTGGGATACTGCAAAAGCAGTTTTGAGAGGAAAATTCATCGCTTTAGATGCCTACATTCGAAAAACAGAAAGAGAGCACATCACCAATCTCACAAGAGATCTTATGGAATTGGAAAAAGAAGAACAATCTAAGCCTAAACTCAGTAGAAGAAAAGAAATATCCAAAATCAAATCAGAGATCAATGATACTGAAAACAAAAGAATCATTCAGAAAATTAATGAAACAAGGAGTTGGTTTTTTGAAAAAATAAATAAAATAGATAAACCATTGGCCAGACTAACTAGAAATAGAAAAGTAAAATCTCTAGTAACCTCAATCAGAAACGATAAAGGGGAAATAACAACTGATCCCACAGAGATACAAGAGATCATCTCTGAATACTACCAGAAACTCTATGCCCAGAAATTTGACAATGTGAAGGAAATGGATCAATATTTGGAATCACACCCTCTCCCTAGACTTAGCCAGGAAGAAATAGAGCTCCTGAACAGACCAATTTCAAGCACTGAGATCAAAGAAACAATAAAAAAGCTACCAACTAAAAAATGCCCTGGTCCAGATGGCTTCCCTCCAGAATTCTATGAAACCTTCAAGGAAGAGCTTATTCCTGTACTTCAGAAATTATTCCAAAAAACTGAGGAAGAAGGAATCTTCCCCAACACATTCTATGAAGCAAACATCACCCTGATGCCAAAACCAGGAAAAGACCCAAACAAAAAGGAGAATTTCAGACCAATCTCACTCATGAATATAGATGCAAAAATTCTCAACAAAATCCTAGCCAATAGATTACAGCTTATCATCAAAAAAGTCATTCATCATGATCAAGTAGGCTTCATCCCAGGGATGCAAGGCTGGTTTAACATAAGCAAGTCCATAAACGTTATCCACCATATTAACAGAGGCAAAAATAAAGATCACATCATCCTCTCAATAGATGCAGAAAAATCATTTGATAAAATCCAGCATCCTTTTCTAATTAGAACACTGAAGAGTATTGGCATAGGTGGCACATTTCTAAAACTGATTGAAGCTATCTATGACAAACCCACAGCCAATGTTTTATGAATGGAGTAAAAGTGAAAGCTTTTCCTCTTAGAACTGGAACCAGACAAGGTTGTCCTCTGTCACCTTTACTATTTAACATAGTGCTGGAAGTTCTAGCCAATAAAATTAGGCAAAACAAGGAAATAAAGGGAATCCAAATGGGAGCAGAGGAGGTCAAACTCTCCCTCTTTGCTGATGACATGATCTTATACTTAGAGAACCCCAAAGACTCAACCACAAGACTCCTAGAAGTCATCAAAAAATACAGTAATGTTTCAGGATATAAAATCAATGTCCACAAGTCAGTAGCCTTTGTATACACCAGTAACAGTCAAGATGAGAAGCTAATTAAGGACACAACTCCCTTCACCATACTTTCAAAAAAATGAAATGCCTAGGAATATACCTAACGAAGGAGGTGAAGGACCTCTATAAAGAAAACTATGAAATCCTCAGAAAGGAAATAGCAGAGGATATTAACAAATGGAAGAACATACCATGCTCATGGATGGGAAGAATTAACGTTGTTAAAATGTCTATACTTCCCAAAGCAATCTACCTATTCAATGCCATTCCTATCAAAGTACCTACATCGTACTTTCAAGATTTGGAAAAAATGATTCTGCGTTTTGTATGGAACCGGAAAAAACCCCGTATAGCTAAGGCAGTTCTTAGTAATAACAAGAAAGCTGGGTGCATCAGCATGCCAGATTTTAGTCTGTACTACAAAGCCATAGTGGTCAAGACAGCATGGTACTGGCACAAAAACAGAGACATAGACACTTGGAATCGAATTGAAAACCAAGAAATGAAACTAACATCTTACAACCACCTAATCTTCGATAAACCGAACAAGAACTTACCTTGGGGGAAAGACTCCCTATTCAATAAATGGTGTTGGGAGAACTGGATGTCTATATGTAAAAGACTGAAACTGGACCCACACCTTTCCCCACTCACAAAAATTGATTCAAGATGGATAAAGGACTTAAATTTAAGGCATGAAACAATAAAAATCCTCAAAGAAAGCATAGGAAAAACACTGGAAGATATTGGCCTGGGGAAAGACTTCATGAAGAAGACTGCCATGGCAATTGCAACAACAACAAAAATAAACAAATGGGACTTCATTAAACTGAAAAGCTTCTGTACAGCTAAGGAGACAATAACCAAAGCAAAGAGACAACCTACACAATGGGAAAGGATATTT
The DNA here is from genome assembly GCF_027406575.1 of Nycticebus coucang. Taxonomy (NCBI): domain Eukaryota; kingdom Metazoa; phylum Chordata; class Mammalia; order Primates; family Lorisidae; genus Nycticebus; species Nycticebus coucang. The sequence continues at coordinate 95,362,815 of NC_069788.1, forward strand.
ACATATTTTCAATCAGAGAAAAGCTTGATAACTAGGATCTATCGAGAACTCAAATTAATCCACATGAAAAAAGCCAACAGTCCCATATATCAATGGGCAAGAGACATGAATAGAACCTTCCCTAAAGATGACAGATGAATGGCTAACAAACACATGAAAAAATGTTCATCATCTCTATATCTTAGAGAAATGCAAATCAAAACAACCCTGAGATATCATCTAACCCCAGTGAAAATGGCCCACATCACAAAATCTCAAAACTGCAGATGCTGGCGTGGATGTGGAGAGAAGGGAACACTTTTACACTGCTGGTGGGACTGCAAACTAGTACAACCTTTCTGGAAGGAAGTATTGAGAAACTTCAAAGCACTCAAGCTAGACCTCCCATTTGACATTCGAAAACAGACCCATTACTGGGCAATCCCATTACTTGGCATCTGCCCAGAAGGAAAAAAATCCTTTTATCATAAGGACATTTGTACTAGACTGTTTACTGCAGCTCAATTTACAATCGCCAAAATGTGTAAACAGCCTAAATGCCCACCAACGCAAGAGTGGATTAACAAACTGTGGTATATTTATACCGTGGAATACTATTCAGCTATTAAAAAAAATGGATACGGGCGGCTCCTGTGGCTCAGTGAGTAGGGCACCGGCCCCATATGCCGAGGGTGGTGGGTTCAAACCCAGCCCCGGCCAAACTGCAACAAAAAAATAGCTGGGCGTTGTTGCGGGCGCCTGTAGTCCCAGCTGCTGGGGAGGCTGAGGCCAGAGAATCGCGTAAGCCCAAGAGTTAGAGGTTGCTGTGAGCCGTGTGACGCCACGGCACTCTACCCGAGGGCGGTACAGTGAGACTCTGTCTCTACAAAAAAAAAATTAAAAAAAAAAAATGGATACTTTACATCCTTCGTATTAACCTGGATGGAAGTGGAAGACATTATTCTTAGTAAAGCATCACAAGAATGGAGAAGCATGAATCCTATGTACTCAATTTTGATATGAGGACAATTAATGACAATTAAGGTTATGGGGGGTGAGGAAAAGCAGAAAGAGGGACAGAGTGAGGGGGGTGGGGCTTTGGTGTGTGTCACACTTTATGTGGGCAAGACATGATTGCAAGAGGGACATTGCCTAACAATTGCAATCAATGTAACCTGGCTTATTGTACCCTCAATGAATCCCCAACAATAAGGAAAAAAAAGAAAGTCTCCTGGCCCTTCCAGGTAGCACATAAAAATTATGTTCACCTTGCCTAGAAGCTATGAAGTTAATTTTAATATGGAAAATTCTAAACATATACAAAATTAGAGAGAATGGTTAACTGAAGTTCATGTATCCCTTGTCTAGCTGTAATAGCTGGTTAATTCATGGCCCATCTTACAGCATTTATATTTCCCTGTCCCAGTATATTTTGAAGCAAATCCCAAGTATCCTGTATTGCATATCCCATATTGATATTCTATTTTCTTTTCTTTTTTATCTTAGTTTATTTTTTATTGAATCATAGCTGTGTATATTAATGCAATCATGGGGCACCATACACTGCTTTTTTAATTATTGTTAGATCATAGCTGTGTACATTAGTATACACTGGTTTTATGTAGCATTTGACATATTTTCATCACACTGGTGAATATATCCTTCCTGGCATTTTCTTAGTTGTTGTGTTAAGACATTTATATTCTACATTTAGTAAGTTTCATATGTATCCTTGTAAGATGCACCATAGATGTGATCCCACCAATCACTCTCCGTCCGCCCATCCTCCCCCATTCCCTCCCCTCCCTCTCCCCCTTCCCCATATTCTTAGGTTTTAACTGGGTTATAGCTTTCATATGAAAGCCATAAATTAGTTTCATAGTAGGGCTGAGTACATTGGATACTTTTTCTTCCATTCTTGAGATACTTTACTAAGAATATGTTCCAGCTCCATCCATGTAAACATGAAAGGTAAAGTTTCCATCTTTCTTTAATGCTGCGTAATATTCCCTGGTGTACATATACCACAATTTATTAATCCATTCATAGATTGATGGGCACTTGGGCTTTTTCCATGACTCAGCAATTATGAATTGGGCTGCAATAAATATTCTGGTACAAGTGTCTTTGTTATGCTGTGATTTTTGGTCTTCTGGGTATATACCTAGTAGAGGAATTGTAGGATCGAATGCCAGGCCTACTTTTAGATCTCTAAGTGTTCTCCAAACATCTTTCCAAAAGGAACGTATTAGTTTGCATTCCCACCAGCAGTGTAGAAGTGTTCCCTTTTCACATCCATGCCAACATTTCTGGTCTTGGGATTTTGTGATATGGGCTAATCTTACTGGACTTAGATGATATCTCAAAGTAGTTTTGATTTGCATTTCTCTGATGATTAAGGATGATGAGCATTTTTTCATATGTCTGTAGGCCATGTGCCTGTCTTCTTCAGAGAGGTTTCTCTTCAAGTCCCTTTCCCAGCCTGAGATGGGATCACTTGTTCTTTTCTTGCTATACATTTGAGTTCTCTGTGGATTCTGGTTATTAAACCTTTGTCGGAGACAAAGGTTTAATATCTTCTCCCATTCTGAGGGCTGTTTGCTTTCTTTACTTAATGTGTTTTTGGCTGTGCAGAAGCTTTTTCGTTTGCTCAGATTCCAGTAGTGTATTTTTGAAGCTGCTTCAATTGCCTCGGGGGTCTCCTCATAAAATATTCACCCAAACCAATTTCTTCAAGAGTTTTCCCTGCACTTTCTTCTAGTATTTTTATAGTTTCATGTCTGAAATTTAAATCTTTAATCCAGTGAGAGTCTATCTTAGTTAATGGTGAAAGGCGTGAGTCCAGTTTCAGTCTTCTACAGGTCACCAGCCAGTTCACACAGCACCATTTGTTAAATAGAGAATCTTTTCCCCACTGAATGTTTTTAATTGGCTTGCCAAAGATCAAATAACAGTAAGTAGCTGGGTTCATCTCTTGGTTCTCTGTTCTGTTCCATACATCTACCTTTCTGTTTTTGTGCCAGTACCATGCTGTTTTGATCACCATCAATTTATAGTGTAGTCTGAGGTCTGGTAGTGTGATTCCTCCTGCTTTGTTTTTATTTCTGAACAATGTCTTGGGTATTCGAGGTTTTTTCTGGTTCCATATAAAACGAAGTACTATTTTTTCAATATCTTTAAAGTATGACAGTGGAGCTTTAATAGGGATTGCATTAAAATTGTATATTGCTTTGGGTAGTATGGACATTTTAACAATGTTGATTCTTCCCAGCCATGAGCATGGTATGTTTTTCCATTTCTTAACATTTTCAGCTATTTCTTTTCTTAGAGTTTCATAGTTCTCTTTATAGAGATCTTTCATGTCCTTTGTTAGATAAACTCCCAAATATTTCATCTTCTTTGGCCTACTGTGAATGGAATAGAGTCCTTGACTGTTTATTCAGCTTGACTATTGTTGGTATATATAAAGCTACTGATTTATCAATGTTCATTTTGTAACCCGAGACACTGCTGTATTCCTTGATCTTTTCTAAGAGTTTTGTAGTAGAATCCCTGGTGTTTTCCAGAGATACAATCGTATCATCTGTGAAGAGTGAAAGTTTGATCTCTTCTGACCCCATATGGATACCCTTGATTGCCTTTTCTTCCCTAATTGCGATGGCTAAAACTTCCATTACAATGTTAAAGAGCAGTGGAGACAATGGGCAACCTTGCCTGGTTCCTAATCTGAGTGGAAATGATTTCAATTTAACTCCTTTCAATAGGATATGGCTGTGGGTTTGCTGTAGATGGCCTCTATCAGTTTAAGAAATGTCCCTTCTATACCAATTTTCTTAAGTGTTCTGATCATGAAGGGATGCTGGATATTATCAAAAGCTTTTTCTGCATCAAGTGAGAGAATCATGGTCTTTGTTTTTTAATTTGTTTATGTGCTGAATTATATTTATAGATTTATGTATATTGAACCAGCCTTGAGACCTTGGGATAAAAACCACTTGGTCATGATGTATAATTTGTTTGATGTGTTGCTCTATTCTGTTTGTTAGGATCTTGTTGAGTATTTTGCATCTATATTCATTAGTGATATTGGTCTATAATTTTCTTTTCTTGTTGGGTCTTTTCCTGGTTTGGGGGTCAGGGTGATGTTTGCTTCATAGAACGTGTTGGGTAGTATTCCTTCTTTTTCTATATTTTGGAACAGATTGAGTAATATAGGTACTAGTTCCTCTTTAAAGGTTTGGTATAATTCTGACATGAAGCCATCTGTTCCTGGGCTTTTCTTTTTAGGGAGATTTTGTATGGTTGATGCTATTTCAGAACTTGGTATAGGCCTGTTCACCATTTCCACTTGATTCTGGCTAAGTCTTGGCCAAGTATTGGTCAATTTCCTTCAGATTTTCATATTTCTGAGAATAAAGTTTCTTGTAATATTCATTAACGATTTTTTGAATTTCTGAGGAGTCTGTTGTTATTTTGTCTTTGCCATTTCTGATTGATGAAATCAGAGATTTTACCCTTTTTTTCCTGGTTAGGGTTAGCCAAAGGTTTGTCTATTTTATTGACCTTTTCAAAAAACCAAGTTCTTGATTTATTGATCTGTTGTATAATTCTTTTGTTTTCAATTACATTTAATTCTGCTCTAATTTTTGTTATTTCTTTTCTTCTACTGGGTTTGGGGTTGGAATGTTCTTCCTTTTCCAGTTGCTTGAGATGTCCCATTAAGTTGTTAACTTCCTCTCTTTCCGTTCTCTTGAGGAAGGCTTGCAGTGCTATAAATTTCCCTCTTAGGACTGCCTTTTCGGTATCCCAGAGGTTCTGATAATTTGTGTCTTCATTGTCATTTTGTTCCAAATATTTGGTAATTTCCTTCTTAATCTCAAATATGACCCAGCTATCATTCAGCATAAGGTTATTTAACTTCCATGTTTTTGCATGAGTATGCAGATTCCTGTTGTTACTGAGTTCAACTTTTATTCCATGGTGGTCCGAGAAGATGCAAGTAATCATTTATATTCCTTTAAATTTACTGAGTTTAGACTTATGACCTAAGATGTGATCAATTTTGGAGCATATTCTGTGGGCTGATGAGAAGTATGTGTATTCAGTTTTTTGGAATGAAATGTTCTGTAGATGTCTGTTAAATTCAAATGTTGGATGGTTAGGTTTAAATCTAAAATTTCTTTGCTCAGCTTCTTCTTGGAAAATCTATCCAACACTGCCAAAGGAGTATTAAAGTCTCCTACTATTATGGAGCTTGAGGTAATCAAGTTGCTCATGTCTGTTAGAGTTTCTCTTATAAATTGAGGCTCATTCTGGTTGGGTGCATAAATATTAATAATTGAAATCTCATCATATTGAGTATTACCCTTAAGAAATATGAAGTGACCATTCTTATCCTTCCTTACTTTTGTTGGTTTAAAGCCTATTGTATCTGCAAATAGAATTACAACACCTGCTTTTTTCTGATTTCCATTTGCCTGAAATATAGATGACCATCCCTTCACCTTGTGTATATTTATCTTTTAAGGTAAGATGAGGTTCTTGTATGTAGCAGATATCTGGCCTGAGCTTTTGTATCCACTCAGCCAATCTGTGCCTCTTTAGAGGACAGTTTAAGCCATACACATGCCTGGTAAAATTTTGGGTATCGAGTTTTTCAAAAGTCCAGTGGACATTTTTTATCCCTTCACCATTGTGGAGGTTGTAGTTTGATGAAAAGTTTCTCAGTTAGTTTGCTTTTGTGGTAGAGGATTGTGGAGGATAGGTTTGAGAATATCCTGAAGAGCTTGTTTAGTTATGGCAAGTTTCTTCAACATGTGAATGTCATTAAAGTATTTAATTTCTCCATTATAAATGAAACTCAGTTTAGCTGGGTACAGGATCTGGGGTTGGAAGTTATTTTGCTTTAGGGATTAAAAGTCAATGACCGGGCAGCGCCTGTAGCTCAGCAGGTAGGGTGCCGGCCCCATATGCTGAGGGTGGCGGGTTCCAACCCAGCCCCGGCCAAACTGCAACAACAACAAAAAAAATAGCTGGGTATTGTGGCTGGCGCCTGTAGTCCCATCTACTTGGGAGGCTGAGTCAAGAGAATCACCTAAGCCCAATGATTTGGAGGTTGTTGTGAGCTGTGTGACGCCATGGCACTCTACTGAGGGCGATCAGGTGAGACTCTGTCTCTACAAAAAAAAAAAAAAAGTCGATGACCACCCTCTTCTGGCTTGAAAGGTTTCAGCAGAGAGATCTGCAGTCATTCTAATGTTCTTCCCTTTGTAGGTTATGGATTTCTTACATCTGGCTGCTTTCAGAATTTTTTCCTTCATATTAACTTTAGTGAAGTTAATTATGATGTGCCTGGGGGGTGTCTTACTTGGGTTGAGTCATGCTGGGGTTCTGAAACTGTCTGCTATCTGAATTTCAGAATCTCTTGGCATGTCTAGAAAATTCTCTTTCATAATTTCATAGAGAAGAGCCTCTGTGCCTTGTGAAGCCACTTCATCACTTTCAGAGATTCCTGTGAGGCGAATATTAGATTTCTTCAAATTATCCCAGAGCTCTCTGAGAGAATGATCCATTTTTGCTCTCCATTTCTCTTCCTCTTTGAGAGTTTGGGAGCATTCAAAAGCTTTGTCTTCAATGTCAGAAATCCTTTCTTCTGCTTGCTCCACTCTGTTACTGAGGGATTCTACTGTATTTTTCAGATCTTTGAGGGCTGCAAATTCTTGCCTCAATGTGTCAAAATCTTTGTTGATTTTGTCTTTAAATTCATTGAATTCTTGAGACAACTTTTGAATTGCTCCTCTAATTTCTTAATTCCAACTTTTCCTCTACTCTATTAATCTTATTTGCAATCCAAGTTCTGATTTCAATTTCTGACATCTCGCCCATCTGTTTATGAATGGGATCTTCAGTTCTGTGTGCCATACCTTTCCTTGGGGGGGTTGATCTACTCTGGTTGTTCATGTTTCCAGAGTTTTTCTGCCGGTTCCACCCCATGATTGTTTTACATGATTGTTTTACATGATTGTTCTCTTTATCTGCTCACTAGATGAGCAGATAAAGAGAAGTTGGGTTGGGGGCTTCAGAAATAGTGATTAACCAGCCCTTTGCCCAAAAGGTGGAACTGGGGTCTGTACTTTTTCCCCTGGAGCTTTGCCAAGGACCCACACAGTTCTATGGCCTGGGAAACTGGGGGCCTGCTTGGTGTGGTGGGGCTAAGTGGCTCTGTCTTGTTTTCAGCTGGTCTCTGCCCTACCCTAGTGAATCAGTTACTCTGGGTTGAAGTCTCAGCTGTGGAGAAATACCAGTCATCCCAGCCCCCACAGGCAACAATTGGAAAAGGAAAATCAAACCTTCCTACAACCACATACCCAGGGTACCACTTGGATAGTCCTCAGGCAATTGGTCCAGTTCAAGAGGTCCAAATCAATTGTCTCAGTCAGCACCTGTCTCAGGTGGGAGTGTTTAAAAGTTCTCTGGCAACTAGATCGCAGGGGTCTGCTGGCAACTCAAATATGACTCGCTCTGGTGCTCCATGAGGTCAGGAGGACCCACCCAGCAAATAGATTAGTCTGGGAAGGTTGATGCCTCCTTCCCCACCTAGAACCTCTGTCATACCCAGTCACTGATAACCCCACAGGGCTGTGACCCAGTTGCCTCAAATAAGCAGATACTCCAAGGGTTTGCACCTGCCTGAATCACAGGGAGATCTATGTCTCCTCATCCAGGCCGCTGCTCTCTGCCACTATTCGGCAGTGGGAGGTGAGGTCTGTCATCCTTGGGTGCTTAATGGAGGCTGGAGCTGTTCACTCAGTTCCAGCCTTGCCCCTGACTGATGCTACTGACAGAACAGACCAACTATGCAGAATTTGTTTCTGTCCCAGCTATATTCCCTCGCAGAAGAGAGGCTGTTGGAGTTCACAGAACCTGCACCTCAGGCCCTGTCTGTGCTTCTGCCCAGTCTCACTGCCTTTTGTATTCCAGTGGCACACAGTTACCTGTTAGTTCCAGCCTCTGCATGCCTCCTTTGTCTGGGCTAATGATCCCCTGTGCGCTGGGTGCGTCCCAGGGTCAGTAAAGCAGTCCTCTGGGTCAGCCCGCCCTGGGAATCTGCCGGCTCTGCGCATGGTTTTTGTAGTCCCTGCACTCCACCCAGGCCTGTACCAACTCAAACAAACCCTTTACTCATGGGGCCTGCGCTTCCATCCCAGATCTGTTCCACCAGTGGCTACCACCAGAGAGGATGCCCAGCTTCCTCTTGTTGCCCAGAGAGACAGGGAGTGTGACTCCAGAATATACAGGGGTGAGCCCTATTGTTGCCAAAAACAGCTGCTGCTCTGTGCCTTGGGACACCTCTGCTCCTGTGTGGTTCCCTCTCAGCCAACCATCCTCTCCTCACTCCTGTGCTGCAGAATCAGCACTGACCAGCAGCAGTCCATGCCCTGTCCACACGTCTCAAGAAAATACCCAAGAATCTAGACTCCTGGGGGACAGGCTTCCAAACCTCAGAGTGAGAGTGGAGGGGAGTGCTGGGAGCTCAGAACTGCAAGTAGAGAATATATATAATTTTATACAGTTTTATGCCTGGCAAGAGAGTGCCATGGCACCCTACTAGGGGAAGTAGGTCCAGTTTTTAGAGGGTCTCTCCCGTGGAATATAATGAGAGGACTTTTGAACTCTGCCCCCTAGTTTGTATTGAGTACTCTGAGCTGTTCTCATGGGGGAGGGGATTCCCGTCTGCTTGGCGATGGATTTTGTACCTTTTGTTTGTATCCTTGGGGTCACAGCTCGCCTCAGCAGGGTTGATGTGCATTCTTCAACCTTCCCTCTTGGCTCAGCTCTAATCCACCAGGTTATTTGCTAAATTTCTGTCCTTTAACTCTCCTTCTGGACAGGAGCCTCTGTGGAAAGCTGGCTTAAGTCAGCCATCCTGCCTCCACCCTCTTGATATCCTATTTTCAACTTGCATCTGTGTTTGTGTAAGAACACCTGTAGTGGATCAGTACATTTTGTGTAAGGAATGAATGAATAATTATATTTTATCTATGCTCCAGATTCCAAAGCACTTTCCTCTCAGGCCAAAGGATTAGTCTGCTTGTGTATGCAAAGTTTAATCTAGCCCCGCTAGAGCCTTCTCTTGCCAAGCTGTCAGCATCTCTGCTGCAGGTGGCAGGGCTTAGAGGAAATGCAACCCATTTTCCAGAAGGGGCAATAGGTTCCTGCTTCTGTTTAGCTCACAGACCAGAAGAAGGCCCAGAGCAATTCTCCACCCAGAAGCTCTCTGGCCACAAGGGGACAAGGTATTTTCAAAATTGCAAAAGATCAAACAACCCACTGTGCTGACTCAGCTCATGTCAAGGACAACTGCAGTTAGACTTTCTCCTTCCCAAATGCGCTTAGCATTGCAGGGCATGTGGGGGTGGAGAGGCCTCTAATTACACCTTTCTTACAGTCTCTTGGTTCTGTGACTATTTCAAGGAAGAGCAGAATGATGTTGACTCCCCCCTCAAAATGAAGACACTGTCTCCTCTTTGTCCCTGTCTCCAGAAAAGCCTTCTTTGCTGATGTTCTGCTCTTGTTCTCTATTGCTATGCAACAAAACTCCCAAATGCAGCAGCTTAAATAGCAATCATCTTGTTATATTCATGACCTATGGTGGAATTTGAATGGGGCTCAGCTGGGCATTTCTGCACCATATGGCATCCTGTTGGTGCCTGATTTGTCCTGGAGGGTCTCAGAAGGCTTCATCCACCTGTCTGGGGCTTAGTAGGCATGGGTGGACCCCAGCCTTTTCCACCTCATCTCAGGTCCTCTCACACGGTCTCCCCAGCAGAACAGTCAGATATCTTCCATCTTGACTTTGGGCTCTAAAATCATGTTTCCAGAAACAGAAAGTGGGAGCTGCCATCCCTTCAGGCCTGGAAACTGTCACCATATCACTGATTCTACTGTTCTCCTATTCTGTTGGTCAAAGCAATCAACAGCCTTGACCCAGAATCAAGGAAAAGGACACAGAGCTACCTCTTCATGGAAGAAATATTAAAGAACACGTGGTCACCTTTAATCCTCCATGAGTAAGGAGAGGAGGGCATGGATCCTTTGTGATCCCAAGGAAACACAATGTCCCAACTTGCAATGCTGTGCCAGGAGAGCTTCAAGTGGCAGCACCACATTCAGCATTCTGAAACCAAACTGCAGTCCTATTCTAGAGAAGTCCCTTAAGTGCTTATGGACCTTACATGTCCACTGCCTTGAAAGTAAGAGCATAAATTGCTACAGGCAAAGAGTTAAAATAATAAATTACAGATGCTCTGAAGCTAAAAACAATGGCTTTTCTGGCTTCTATAAAACAAATCTGGTGAATCAAATTGATTTGAAGCTCTAGTCTAGACTAACTCTGTTGGAAGTGCTTCTATCCTTATAGAATTGGCCTCTGTGCCATTTCTCTCTCTTTGACCTGAACTCTGTGGTCAAAGACCCCGTAGTGGCAGGAAAGGCTTTGTAAGCAGCACGCTGGGCTGGGAGCCTGGCCTTCTCTCATGGGCTTCTATGGTGTGACCTTGGGCAAGTCACTTAACATCTCACCACATTTAATGTAAATTTCAAATGATAATAGAAATACCCCTCAATTAGTTATTTCTATTTTTATAAGAATTAAAAACTGAGCATGAAGCATTTAATTCAGTGTCTGAAACACATAACAGGTGCTTAAATATTAATTTAGTTTCCTTATTTCTCTCCCCTCTGAACTCATTCTTTCCTTCATTGTTTTCTTTTTCTCTCTCCTCTGCTTCTCTTTCTCCCCCTTATCCTTTCTCCTCTCATCTTTTTTATCTCTCTCTCTTTTTCATCTATAATAAATAATATATTTTCCTGTGCAAATGCTGCTTCAGGAAAAGTAGCATTTGCTCCTTCTAAGCCTCCTTTATGCTCTTCTGTCTCCCCACATTTCTTCACGTGGTCTCCTTTTCCTAGAATACCCTTCACCCTCTTTCCATTGCTTCAAAACCTCAGAGTCCTTCCTAGTTTCCACACCACTTCCTCTGTGAAGTATTTCCTGTTCACCCCAATTAGAAACCATCTCCTCTTCTGTGAACACCCATAGTTCAGACACAACTATGGGTGTTCACAGAATATAAGCCTTGTCTCTTGCTTCCTGGGCATAAGCAAGAGACAAGGCTTATATTCCTGATTTTGCCGTTAAATAGCTATGTCATCCTAGGCGAGTCATTCACCCTCCTTGGGTTTTTATATTCTCCATCTATAAAGCAAGACTAAAAAACTAGATAATTCTCTAATTGGGGTTCTTTCTGCTTTTGTGACAAAAATGCTACTCAAATTATCTTAAATAAAAAGAATTAGGCAGGGTGCAGCCACTCATGCCTCTAATCCTAGCCCGTTGGGTGGTGGAGGAGGGAGAATTGCTTGAGGCTAGGAGTTCAAGGCCAGGCTGAACAAGAGCAAAACCTTATCTCTACTAAAAAATAGAGACAATTAGCCAGGCATGGTGGAACATGCTATAGTCCCAAATACTCAGGAGGCTGAGACAGGAGGATCACTAGAGACCAGGAGTTTGAGGTTGCCAGTGAGCTATGATGATGATACTGCATTCCAGCCCCAGTAACAATGTGAGAAAAGAGGGGAATTTATTGTGTTATATAACTAAAAGACCAAGGTTAGAGTCAAAATCAGTTGGATCCAGGAGCACAAATTATCATCAATAGTAAGTCTCTCTCTCTTCCTCTTTTTTCTTCTGTGTTAGTTTTATTTTCAGGTAGGTCTTTATCAATCAATGACAAAGATACCACCTGTAGCTCTAGATTTGTATTCTACCAGCTTGGTAATAAAAATAATTAGCTTCTACCCAGTAATGTCAGCAAAACTCCCAGTGCTAACTTTCCTTAGGCTTCAGTGAAGGGCATGAGCTCACCCATGAACCTCACACAGTGACCAGAAGAATAAATATTCTAATTTGTGTAGTCTTCATACATACCTACCCCTAGAGCTGGGGAGTAGCCAGTCCCGCTAAAACACATCTGCTGATAGTGAAGATATAGTTCTCTGAAGAGAAGCCTGGGAGTGAAAGGAAGGGGCAGCAGATGCCAAAAAGGCAAAAAGAGGTGTCCACTACAATCCAGCCCTTGAATGCTCTTCTCCCACACGCATTTCCTTCCCCCAACCCAGCTTCAAAGGGACCCTGCCAAACATAATGCAGCTTGCTCAAAGTGCCACACTCAACTCAGGCATCTCACCTTCCAAAAAGAGACATCACAAAGTCTGGTCTAGTTACTGCTCCCACTATAAATCCAGGCTTTCTTCCTGGTATGTATTCCTCTCCATCAGATTCAGTGTGGCTCTTCATGATGTGCAGCCTTTGAATAAATAACTTTGTGAACTACAAATAAAATCCTAAGCCCCTCAATAACTGAACAGACCTCTCTTGGCCATGGGAACCCCATAGAAACCTTAAAACTGATTCCCAGCCATGACGGAAGGGGAGGTATAAAGCACAATTACATGGGTGCATATTTTCTCTTTTCATAAATATTCATGACTCTTCCTCTAGCTTGTTAAATATGTATATTTAGCCACCCCACTAAGTATAAAATCCTATTCCCTTTGTCCCTCCCTTGAACTATGTTTTCCTGGCTCGAGTCCTATTTCCCAGCCTGTCAGAATGGCCACTGTGGACTGTAAACCCCTTACAAGAAATAAAGTTTTCATTTTCTAAATTATAAATCTCATTATTTTTTTAGTTAACAACATTTCACCACCTATCAGCTTACCCAATATGTACTAGTGGAGAAAGAAAAAAAAACACACTGGATAATTGCTATTAAAACATTCATTTGAAACAGAGAAACAATAAATAGTGGATATTAATCCATAACATAGACCATATCCTGTCAGAGATGGATAGCAAAGGCCCTTGCCCTGGCAGGAGGATGATTCTTGACTACCCAGTCCTGCTTTCTTGGATTTTGTATTCTTTGGTGCTCTCTTAGACATAGAAGAGATGAGCATTGGGTGAATGGCCCTTCTGGGAATATAGCTCATTACTGTTTAGTGTAAGTTCTGTATAAGTGTAAGTTACTATTAGTGTAGGTTCAGGAATATCAGTTAGAAATGCACTCATCCCCAAATAACAGACACCTGGCTAACAGCAATTTAAATAAGCTTTTTTTACTTACACAATCATTTATCTAGAGTAAATGTCTAGATAGTCACCAGCATGAAATTAGTGGCTCATCAAAAATCGAAGGTCAATGGACTGTAATACTATTGGCCTGTTTGAGTAGACAGATGTCACAGCTGTAGCCATCATGTCTGCTTTCAAGGAAGGAAGAAGACAGAAGGGCCAGCTCCAGCATATGTCCTCTCTTATCATGAAATGCAAAAAGCCTCCCAGAAGCCTTGTTAGATCTCAATGGACAGAATTATGGCACTCGCCCAATGCAAGAAGCAAGGTTGATGAAGCTAGTAGTCCATCCATTGTTCCCCAAAGCAGAATTGAGATTGGATTAGTAAGAAAAGACTAAAAATAGCCCTAGGGATTGGGTGTGTGTGTGTGTGTGTGTGTGAAGGATGATTTTCTAAAGGAAATTTAGGAATCAATTACCTATAAAGAGGGGAAGGGAAGAAAAATTACTGTTTGTGATTTCAAATAGATTTTTTGGCTCTGAAAACTTGGGGCCCTAAAGGATAAAATAATTGTCTCTGGACATAAATAAAGTGATAATAATAATATGTCAGAGGAGTTTGGAAAAGTGAAGTCAATGGCAACTTATTTTTTAAAAGAACACCTACCTGAGATAACAGGCATAGGTAACATACGATTTTATCAGTGATTTGGTGAAATAGGAGACTTGAAGAATATTTTTTGTCATCTCTAGTATTGGGTAGTATTTCTCATGGGTACACCAAAGAATCAGGGCATGGGAGGCGCTAGAGTTCTGTTTCTAATTTATGTAACGGGGGCTAAATGTGCCAGAGCCTCATCTGTGTCCTGCCTAACCTGGGCCCAGTTAATATCACTGGGTCCAGGGATAAGAAGGCTTAGAAGAGATTTTTAGATGACTCATTCAAAGCAAAGTTTCATTATTACCAGGCCAGATTAGTTGGTTCACTCAACCAACATAAGCCTAAAGGCCCCTGGCCAGGGGCTCCTGGTGGTGACCTTAAGGGTGTCTTCAGGGATGGGCGGTGATACAAAGTGGGTTGCAATTCTGGGGCAGAGGAGCATTCCAGGGAGTGGAAAGAAAATACTGCTGTTCCAGCCATACCCCAAGGGAACAAATCTAATAGAATAGACATCTTCACTGGAAACGAAGTTAAATTTTGGAGCAGTGGCTAAAATAGGCTTCCTCTCTTTCCATTCTCACCATCTGCACCCCCACCTAACCTGAACTAATAATAGAAATGATTAAGGGGCAAGTCTACTATACAAAACAGAATGAACCCACTTAACAATAACCACACTGATTCTGTAAGAGGACACATGGCTGTGTCTTTGACCGTTGGCTCATCTGGAAAAAAAAAAAAAGCATCAAGCAGAGGAGTGTCACTCAGGCAGTTTCTAGACCCCAGGGCCCTTTAAATTTATCAACCCACAGGGAGGGAACAGAAATCCTTTTTAGGACGTATACCCAGGATTTTAATCTGTTTTCAATTTTTAACCTTTAGAAGGGAAGATGAGACCCTGCAAACTAAAAGGAGCCATTATCTTTGCTAAAGTAATTTTCAGCTCTGGGAGAGAGAGTCCGATTTAGCTTTTTAGGGTTTGAGTTTTTTTCTTTTTTAATTCCTTGCAAATGAGAGCAAGTGATGACAAGGAGGGTTGGGAACCTGGGGAAACAGATGCGAGGGTGGAGGGCCAGGTATGTCAACGGGGCTCCCTTGAAGCACACACTGTGACCTCGCTGCCCCCAACTCCCTCAGCCTGGCTGCAAAATATGCTTCTCATCCTCCCCTCTTTAATTCACCCTCTTTAATTCACCCTCCTGGTTCTCAGAACTCCATTCCTATGCTTAAAAAACCCAGTGAACGCTGAACTATCTTCAGAAAGAAATGCAGACTCTAAAGCAATGATACATAAGGCCTTCTGAGCACCTCGTGGATTCAGCCTCTTTCCAGTGGCCATTGTCTTGTATGGCCCCTGATGCACGCATTCAGCTGCAATTGTCCAGCAAAATGTCCACCAGCTACACCAGTCATACCTCCTGTGCATGACCCATGCTAACACTTCCCAGTTTGTACATTCAAGCCATTCCCTTTGCCAAGGATAATCTTTCCCATTCCACCAGCTTGGAGAACAGGTACTTCCTCCTAAATCTCCTATTGAAATGTAAAAATGTTTCCCCAGCCCCTCCTGACACTCACACTCTCTACCCACACACCTCCAGGCAGAATGATTTGGGGTTACCATCCCATCTAATGCATTTCTCAGCTGTAGCAGCTTCTGCATCATATCGTTTATCTACACACTGATATGCTATAAAGAGATAATTGGGTTCCTAAGGAAATTTGCTTTATCGAAATTGAATTATAAAACCAATTGATTCAGTGAGAGATAAAAGGGGTTGAGGTTAGGGCCTTCGAGGCTCACAACAACAAAGTTAGTTTTCCTGTAGGAATTTCAATAATAAAGGTGTTTTGTAGCTATCAGAGTATTTAATTGCAAGCTAAAATATCAAATTACTTGATCAAGAAAGACAAATATCTCATTTGTTTCACAAGCCACACACCCATGAGCCTTCTAAACCTCAATCATCTTTGGCCTTGACCCTGTGACTTTCCTGGCATCACAATCTGTAACACATGGTCACAAAAGGACACAAGTATGAACAAGAATACAAAGGAAGCATCAGATAATACCACTGTGAGTCCTGGGAACTGCTATCTGCTCATCAAGGACTAATCCCTAGTGACAAGCTTGTTGAGACCAATGACAATCAGAGTAATGCAAATTGTGCTTGTTAATTCATTCACCTTATGGTCAATATCCAATTTAATTAAGATAACTCTCGTGGTAGGAGAAAGACCTCTACTTATTAACTTATTACCTTCCTTTAGATGGGAGGACACCAAAAGCAGGGATGGTGTCTTATCAATCTTGTCACCCTAAGATTGTTGAATTAGTAATAGATGTGCTGCCTTACCCAGATATTAGCTTTAGTCTTATTTTAACTAGGGCTTGTGATTTCAAATAGTGTGCCATGAAAAATTTCAAAGATCGTTAATTAAATTATTTTTGAAAAGAGTTCAAAGCACAGTAAATATATGCTTTCTTTCTTTTTTTTATCAACATAATTTAAGTATGCTGCAAAAGTTTAAGTAAAGGTTCAAGCATGCCGTGAGATAAAAAAGGTTGAAAAACACTGGTCTAGATCTTTTCAGCATGAGTTGGATAAATATCTCCCATCTGTCACCCCAAACTTCTATATACTGATAACAAGATTTTATTGTCATTGTCTGAGTGACTTTAATAGATAATTAGCCCTTTAATGATAAAATATGAATACTTATTGAGAGCCATGCTAAGCTCTTTATGTGAATTATCTCATCTTAGGTCAGTTTTTGTCCCTTGGACAAATAACCACTGTCCCATGACATAAAATAACCACTCCAAAATACAACTTCTTATGTTGAGTAAATGCCCCCAATTTTTAACTAATTCATAGTTTTCCACTCCAAACAGAAAGTTGATTCATTTATTGCATATTCACTAATTTTGCGATTAGTTTATCTGGCAGGATTTAATGGCTTAGTACCAGACTTTCAATGGGTGCTTTCCTTTTATGGCTGAGATGGCGCTAATTTGAACACTTTTACCTAATATAACCATAGCTCTCTCTTTTTCTCTTTTTAGAGACAGGGTCTCATTTTATCGCCCTGGGCAGAGTGCTGTGGCATCACAGCTCAAAGCAACCTACAACTCCCAGGCTTAGGTAATTCTCTTGCCTCGGCCTCCTGAGTAGCTGGGACTACAGGCACCTGCCACAATGCCCGGCTATTTTTTTGTTGCAGTTTGGCCAGGGCTGGGCTCGAACCCACCACCCTCGGTATATGGGGCCGGTGCCCTACCCACTAAGCCACAGGCACCAGTAGCAGAAAGCCAAAGCCCTAAACCATACATTTGTCCAGTGGAGTGTGGGACCAGAGATATTTTCTGAAAGAACTCTTATCCAGGAGCACTTATAAGGTATGATGAGGCAGAATGGCTCCATTTTTACAAGAAAAGATGCCAACCCTCCTCAAGAGTTGGAGCACACGACTCCACACTTAATCCAGACCCTAACACATGTTCTCCAGCACCCATTTTGATTCCTATCAAAAGCCTAGTATGTAGAAATTGTGTTTAATTTATAAAAAATCCCTTGGAGGAGCATTGTATACATAGTCTTTTAGATTACAGATAAGGAATTTTGGAATGAGGCATCATATGTAATTAATTATTCGGGGGGGTTTCAGACAAGACATTTAACCTCTTTGCACCCTAGTTTCCCTGCTGGGACCGTGGAGTAGTTGGTCTGGGAAACCCCAAAGTGCTTTTCAATGCTAACATTTCCTGAAGTCTTCTCCGCTCTGCCCACATGTGCCGATGACAATGAATCAATGAATCACATCAAAAGCAATGAAAGATCCAAGTGTTATTTCCCCACTCGATCTAGGAATGCACTAAAGTTTGTGACATCTTTGGTTCAATGATGAATGGGTCATGAATGCCTCCCTACTTTCCACAATCCCTTTCCCTATCACAACCAATTCCCATTTGGAAATTCAAGTGGTTCTAAGGAAGCCAACTCCACCTCAGATGAGTGGAGAGACTCACATTCCACGTAAAGGAAGATCATGGCTTGGACTTGGGTGATGTGAAGGGAGATGGACTCAAGAAGTACTTTTGATGGTTTGGAAATGGAAGATGAAGGAGAGAGATGAATAAAGAAGAAAACCCATTTCGATTTGAGTTAGGGGGAGAGGGAATGCGGGGGATGGGGGTGGGGTGCTTCCCACTGAATAGGCACAATGTAGGGGTGTATGGCACATGTTTTTGGTGCAGGACATAACTACAAAAGGAACTCTACCTAACAAATTCAAGTATCATGATTTGGTTGTTCATATCCTCATATTAACCTGGAAAAAAAAAAAGAAAAAAAAAAGAACTGCTAGATTTCTGGCCTCAGCAACTTGGTGGATGATGAAAGTAGTTGCTGAAAGAAAAGACCAGGGAAGGACAGGTTGCAGGGGGTATAGAATTAAGAGCTCAATTTTGAATCAGTTAAACTTCAGCTTCAGGTGGAAAGGTCAAGAAATATGGATGTACAGGTCTGGAGTACGGAGGACAGGTCTGGGCTGAAGGTATAAGTTTTGGAATCATATAGCATACAGCATATAGATTGTAATTAAAGCCTCAGGGCTGGATAAAATTCCTAAGGGAATTTTAGGGAAAGCACATAGGCTGCCCTCCCATTTCCTATACCCATTAGATTTTTATTCTAGTCTTTGCCCTCTGCTGGTTGTCCCCACAATTACCTTTAATCAATCAATCGATTATGAATAAACTGAAAATATTTCCTTAATGAGTGTTTTCAAATCTGACATCTTACCCCGTGTTTCTCTGTGTTGCAACACTGTCTTAGACAACAATGGGAATTTAATGAGGATTAAATCAAGTGTTTTCTGGAATCCGGTGCCTTCTCCAAAGAGTCATTCTTACATGACCACTCCAGCCCATGAGCCAGCAGAATAGTCAGTACTGTGAGCCACACTGTCGCAGTTTGACGCTATCATATACATCTGTTCCTATTCCCCAGTGCCCAGTTAATTAAAAGCTCCTGGAGGGGAGTGAGCATAACCTGCTCCTTTTTGAATCCACCATAGCCCCTAGGGAGTGTCAAGTCAGCACAGATTTGCTAACCGACCAGATGGCCATTCTTAAGCTGGGGTCTTAGTGGCATTGAAGAGTGGATAAGGAATGTATGAGCTAAGGCTGTGGCCTGGCTTTTGCCCCAAAAAGAGATTTATTGGCTCATGATATAAAAACCCAGGAAAAGTAAGGGTGGGATTGACTCTATGGGACAGCTGGAACCAACTCAAGAGGGGGTCTCCTCCCCTCCAGTTTCCACTCCTTGCTGAGTGTTAGCCTAAGGTAGATCACTCATCTGTTTATACCTGCATCACACTGAATACTCTCACAAATCATCTCATTTATTTACTTTGTTACCTGCCTCCCTACTTCCCACGCCCCATCATGTCAACTCCCTAGAGAGATGAATTGCATCTGTCTACTTTCCTAGCTCTCAGGATAGTGACTTTTTCTATTACAGTGGAGGCCTTGTAAGTATTCTAGGAAGAATGAATGAATAGATTCTTTGTGCAATAGGCAAAGATTCTCAGTTTGGTCATCTCTGAGTCCAGTCACTGGGTCCGGGGGTTTGAAGTACAATGATGGGTTCATCTTGAGTCATACCCTGTGTCTGGGAGTTGGAAGGAGGCATTGCACCAGAAGTAGAATAGAAAGAACCCACAAGCAGGGAGGAGGGCCTTGGCCCACATTAAGGGTAAATGCATTCCTTAGACCCTGCTGAATTTAAGGTACTCTTGGTCCTGAGCGCCCCTTGGAAATATGTGAGCATTGTGCCCTCCAGCCTCCTAGCTTCTGAGTTACAGTGAGGTGGACATACTTTTAAGACACACTCTCTGAGCAACATATTTCTTTTTTTTTTTAATTTATTTATTTTTATTGTTAAATCATAGCTATGTACATGAGCAACATAGTTCAATCTCGAGTGCAGTGATTCTCTAAACCAAAATTCAAAATGCCCAGTCTGAAAAATATAGGATTAACAGGATAAGGCATTTAAATTAGGCTCATCCCAAAAATTGTATGATGGATGTTGATTGGGCCTGTAGGTGTCCACTCCACGTTAGTGGAGGAAGCCATTCGCGATTTGAGTCTTGAGCCCATGAATGGCATTTACACTGATGAGGACTGGCATTAGCTCACCTACATGCTTCCCACACTTGCTTGCCTCTGGTATCCAGCGATGAGTCCAATTTCCCTTAACCACTTGGAAAAGTGGCACATTATAGGGAACAAATGCCCCTTCCCACAGCAGGAGCAACACCTGCCTAATGAGTCAGCAGTTACGCAGATGGTGAGATAGAGAAGCCAGGCAGGGGAGGATCTGGAGGCTGCTTGTCCTGAATAACAATCAGTGCCAGAGCCATCCTTTCCTCTCTAGTCCTGCTGGGCTGACCATGTGGCTTTCCACACAAATGTAGGTCACTTAAAATGCTGTCAGCAAGCTGCTGTTTCTTATTGCCACGACACTGGAAAAACTACAGTGACTAGGAGAAATTATTTCCAAGCTGGTGCTTCTCACTTAAAATAGAGAATCCAGATTTTTAAAAGCTGCAGTCTACACTCAGAGACGTGATTATCCTGCGTTGCTGAAATAGCCACCAAGTCTGTATGTGTGTGTGTTGGGGAAAGGAGATGGTAGGAGGGAAGGAACGACAGGGAGGCCCTGTCTTAAAGGCAAGAGTTAAAATTTTGCAATTTAGTCTTGAAGGTATTTTAAAACATTATAATACTTTCTAGAAAGAATTAAAATATGATCATTTATGCCAAGATCTGGAAACAGTGGCCCTTTAGTTTGGCCAAGAAAGAAAAATATCTGTTCTACCGACTGAATTTGCCATTTTGCAAAAGTACTTCTGTTTAATTCATGAAATTTAATCACAGTCGTGCTGGGCTTTATTGCTTCCCATTAATGCTTCCTTTGAAGATGAGTGGAAAGAGCAAGGGTTAAGGGGAAAGAAAGATTCTTTCCAAAGTACTGTAAGACTTAATTTGGACTTCATTAAATCTCATTAGTTCACTAAGACAGAATTTATGAGACTTTGGACAGAGAGTAGGCTGGTATTTATCTTGGTTTAATCTATGAAAAAGTGATTCATTTTTTCCTCTCGGCAGGTGAATGATACAAATAAGGAAGAAGATTCTCTAGGGAAGAATCTATGTACGTGATAAAATAAATATTCATTAGGCACTTTCTTTTACATGCAAGTTCTATGCTAATCTTAACGGTGTTAATATTTTCATTAAAGAAAGTGGATAGAACCTATCACTCGACAACACTGCCCCATTTTGCTCATAATTACTGTTGCTTACTTATTCATTCTCTACCCCCTTCCAAAAAGGATTTAAGCCAGCCTACAAAGAAAAAGAGCATATTTATAAAAGTAAAGTGTTTGTCTGATTACTATATCACATAGAAATGTTGAAACAGATTTTCACTAAATTTGGAAGCTATTTTGGGGATAGTCTATCTTAAAATGTGTGGTGAATATAAAATTCATTTTGAAGAGTTCTGGGAAGTGCTGTAAAAAGGTAGCGCAGAAATGTTATTAGAAAGCCTAAAATAATAGTGACTTCCACAAGGTACAAGTTTAGTTTGGACTTACCTAAAGGGAGCCTGTAACTAGGCAAGCTAGAATTGATAGGGTAACTCTCCAGGACCCAGGTATTCATTTTTTTTTTTTCATGTTTTTGTTGCATCATCCTGGTGCTGGATTTGGGGGCTCCTCATGGTCCAAGACAGCCATGATGTTCCAGTATCCTACCCAATCCATAAGTAGATGAAGAGAGCAAAGACAAGAGGGTCTCCCTCCAATGGATGGGTCACGCTTTAATCAACCTGCCTAGAAATCCTGCACAAAACTTTTAAGTTGGTTCATTGGCCAAAACTTACTCACATGGCCACCATTACTGTAAGGGAGCTTTTGTTAATCAGGAGAAAGAAGACTATGGATACAGGTGGAACCAGCTGGCCCCTGCCATCCTCCCGAGCAGCTCAAATTGTGGTAGCGTCAGAGAGAGATAAATAGAAAGTTAGGAGCAAAGAAAGTAAAGGAAAATTTGCAGTTCCTATGATCAAATCACAGGTTTGACTTTGAGCTTCTCAATTGCCAGGACAAAAGGGAAAGAATTATTTTTACCGAAGAAGCAAAGGTATCAATTTCTCCAACGCTTATCCCAGAATTAAATTCCATAACGTCTCTCTCACTGGGACCACATGTAAGAAAAACAACCACACAGTCTGAATTTCTAAAATGACTCTTATTATCAACTATTCTCTCCTACTGTTCACCGTGACATGTACTCATCCATGTGTGTCCAATTTCTGGGTCAGAAAACATGGTGACCATGGGTGTTGGAAACAGAGAAAACTGAATGTTTTTGGTAAGTTTGCAGGGAATGTGGGAAGTGGTTCTGTGAGAATCAATGGACAGGCTGAAGCAGAAATGTTAGGATGAGCGGAAATGTCAGGATGGTGCCCTCCATGTCAGGCCTTTGTTTTACAGACCCAGGGGCCTTTGGTACAGGCATAATTAGGTCCTGAACTGACTCAGCCTAATGGAAATGCACAGAGAAGCACCAAAGAGTAAGAAAATGGTTAGGAAGACCATGGATGCCCTCACGGCACCACCCATGTGTTCAGGAAGCCAGATCATCAGAAGCCATACTTTGGATCTGTCATGAGAAATTGCTACCACAGGGATCAAACCCCTATAATTAGTTCATTTTTCTCCCAACAGTAGATCTACATGGAAATCCAAAGTTTGCTTTGAAAACAAGGAATTACAGAAAGTTAAGTGATACACTGAACATTTAAGGGCATCAAACTAAGACCACCTATTGCCACACAGATGGGATCGTTTTGTCCAGAAACTGGAAATCATAGAAATCTTCTGGCTGAGAGTCCACTTCCCTGCATAGTGTCTGAACAGACATGCCCAATATTTGCCCCTCTGCTCCTTCCTTCTAGGCTCTAGTGGCCGCCCAAACCTGTTTTGGGTCACAGCATTCTTGAATGGTGTTACTATAATCAATCAGCGTAACCCATGTCCTGCTGACTTGAGAAAGGTTGGGTTCTCCAGGTGACCTTTCAATTCTTCATTCTTCTTCACCTAGTGTATCTCTGTTGGGTAACTCTGAGGGCACTGCAGGGTTTTGTGGGGGCATCTTACCGTTCCCAAATACAGATCTTCAGACGACCTCCTATAAAGTCGTCTTTGGTAGAGCATAGCATAAGAATCTGGTGGCTGCCATTTATTGAGGGCCCACTGACCTAGGCACTGAGCTGGATGAGTTTTTTAGGTATTAAATCCACGCAGCAAATCTGGTGGAAGATATTATTATTGCCATCTTACATGTAAGAAAACGGAAACTTGTGAAGTGTATTTGCTTCCTAGGACTGCCATCACCAATTACCACAAACTCGGTTTAAACCACAGAAATGTATTTGCTCACGTTTCTTGTCTAGAAGCAAAATCAGGCTTCGGTAGGGCTGCCTTCCCTCCAAAGGCTCTGTGGGGCATCTATCCCTTGCCCCTTCCAGTTTCTGCTGTAGTTAGTTCACTCTATGTCCTCTTACATCTTCACATCACCTTCTCCTCTGTGTGTCTTCTCTTTTTTTTTTTCCTACCCAGATAATCCAAGATGTTCTCATCTCAAGATCTTTAACGTTAGCACATCTTCAAAGACCCATTTTCCAAATAAGGTCATGTTCACAGGTTCCTGGGATTAGGATGTAGACACACCTTTTTGGAGGCCACAATTCAGTCCATTGCAGAAAAGTTGGATCTTGATCCAGACACTTAGGGCTACACAGAACAGATGTGAATGGGAGTGTGAAGGTAGCACCTGCTCTTTAGAGAATAAGCCTAAATCCTATGAGCCTTAAAAATAGCACATACTCAGCCTCATACAAACCCAATGGCCAAGTGCCCCTGCTTATACACTATCATTCTCCCACTGAAAAAGAAATGACAGAGGGCAATAAGGGTGAGTTTTTTGTTAAGCACAACTGTCTGGTGCCCAGGTAGACTCCTAACCAGAGCTGCCTCCTCGTTGGAGGGACTGGCAGGGAACCACATTGAGAATCACATCACCGGTGAGTTAAAGAAAGAGGATTGCAAAGCAGCTCTTTGAATAATAAGAGCTGAGGCTAGAATGTGGTTCTACTTCATCAGCCACCTGTTCCTTTGACCTCTGCCACACAGGAGATACTACGAGAGGTCACGTCACAGGCAGGTGTGTCAAAGAGCACAGCCCAGCAGGTGTGGCAGCACACTGGCTGTAGGTGTGCCTCCTAACACACTTGCCATGTGTCAGGCCCTGTGCTGTGTGCTGGGGGTACAAGTACAATTCAGCCCTGTCTCTGCTGCCAAGGCGATTTAGGGGAGAGGGCAAACCAATGATCAAATGAGCATGTGTGGTAGGACCCAAGTGTTGCAGGGATACAAACCTCAACACAGAGGAAGGAGGGATTCATTTCCAGCAGGAGCCCAACTCAGGGATGTTTTCACAAGGAATTACTGGGTTCTTTACCCAAGATTGTATATAGCCAGTAGTCAAGGCAGCCAGAATAGGAGCTGGACTCCAAAAAATCCCCAGTGTTATTTCTATTAAATAAAGACATCCATGCAGGGGCATGATTAATGAGGTAGAAATGTGCACCCCAGAGGGTCTCACCTGGCTGAATTTAGAACACAGAACTCTTCGAGGGGTGAAGGTAATATTTGTCTAAGTCTCCCTTCCTAAAATATCACCTGCTCATCTGGCTGCTGAAGATGGAAGACAGATTAGAAAATATTTGAGAATTCTCTTTCAGAACACATCCTAAACTATTGATTTGCAGTTTCCCTGCCTGACAGAAGCAGATATCAGATGGTCATTATTTGTTTATTTTCTTTAAGAAGTATTTTAGTTTGGGGTCTTCCTCCAGAAACTTAACCTTTAACATTTATATTGAATGAACTTCTCTTAATCATAGTAAGATGACTTCTCATACTCTTTAGGGTAAAGGCAGTGTCTTCTCAGCTCTGTAGCCCCACTCCCACCAGGTCTAGCCAAGCTTTCTGCAAGGAGTGGGTGGGCAACAGAATTTTCTTGACTCAGATGGAGCTCTGTGTCTATATGTTATTGAGAACCCAAACCAATAAGAATTCAAGTCATGTTCATTTTATCCTAAGTTCAAAGCAGTAAGCCCGCAGATGACATAATTTGGTGAGTAATTATTATCTGAATGAAAGATTGCTTCACATACTATTCTAAATTTATTTTAGGCTGCTGAAAATAATAGGTTCCAAATGATAACCTAGTTAACACCACGACCTCCCACGAAAAAGCTAAATGTCTTAAAGGAGCGAACCACATATGCAGCTTGCTGAGAGCTAAGAGATGTGCCAGGATAATTTTGTCTTAATAATAACTTTCTTTCTCCTGATATTTTCTTCCATTGCTCTTTTCCTCATGTGAGCAGTCAGACTATCCCAGGAGAGCTGTGGCAATACTCCAGCAGCCTTCTTCTGGCTTTGGTTCCTAAAAGTCTGGAGCTCGAGTTAGGATGCCGTTGAAGAAGACTCAGCCAAACTCTGGAAGAAGAGATACTTTCCCTAAAGATCAAGCAAGTATTCCCTGGTTGGTGGGAGGGGAAAATGGAGGGCAGTGATGAGGCTACAGGTGCTGAGAGGTTCTTACACTGGGGCCCCACAGAAGACTCAGAAAGACACCAGGAGATGGCTGTTTTGTGGGGCTAAGCAGGTACATTTTTGTGACCTCATTGTAGTGGTGAGAGTACCCAGACCCAAAGGACCTCTGTGCATAGGAAGAGACAATCTAGTGACAACCTACACAGACTATCACTGTAGCACCTCTTAGTAAAAGACCACAGACGATCTTTTTGGCACAGCAATTGAAATATCGACTTGTACTATTATAAAAATGTGTATGTTTGTTTGCGGAGGGTTTGCTGAACACATAGAGCTGAACTTCCCCAAGTTAATAAGATAAAATTCCTCCATACTACTCAGAACTGGGAAAGAGATAGGAAATCACTCAGGCTTAGTCCTGCTGGGCACTTCACGCAGGACCATTAGACCCTGAACCTCTACTGCTACACACTCATTCTAAGAAACGGTCTTTTTTATACTAAATGCAAAATCAAACATTTAGTAAGAAGAATGTTGAGTGGTGAGACCAGCCTGGGCAATATAAGGGAGACCTTGTGTCTACAAAACCATTTTTCTTTAAATTAAAGAATGTTCACTGGAGCACTAGTTCACAGTAGTAAATATACTGGAAAATTACCAAACCCTCCATTTACAGGGCTAAATCAATAATGGGAAGATGAAAGCTCTCCTAACCAGCCTTACTGACCTGAACTTCTTTTCTTCCATAAAACCTGATTACCAAGGTCAGGGCCCTGCCAGCAGGATGCGTGCTCTGCTGTTGGGGGTATCTGATACTCCAGCTCCCACCAGCTGAGATGTGTATTTAGTCAGCGTCTGTTGGAATTGTCCCCAGAGCAGTTTATGGCAACCGTATATGTTAATTTTATCTTATAGTTTAACTAAATATTATGCAAACTGATGCAATATGAGAGCAGAGAGAAAGTGTGTTTCTATGAAAACTATGTTAAATGCCTAGGAAAAACTTCATACATGGAAAGTCGTCAAAGAATTGTTGTGGAAGGAGATATGAGTGAGACAACTGTAAGTGAGTGAGAAAAAAATATGAAGATTTGCACCAGGGTTGTTTGCCTGTATCTCCCTGCACATTGAAGACAGAAACTGGAGTGGTAGATGGTGCTATCATGGGTGTGGTGGAGGTAAGATAAAGGGCTGAAACTCCAGCTAGCAGAAGTCCTGTGCTCTGTGCAAACGACGGGGGAATGAATATGCATTTATGTTTTGGTTCAAATTAAAATGTGTAAATATGTATGTAACATTTTCCAGCATTCTCATCAGCCTTTTCTAGCAATTAAGCAGCTGCTGAGGGGGATAAGAGAGACCACTGCACAGGCACAGAATGAAATGTTCATCAGCTGTCCAAACAAAATGCTAGAGAAATTTTGACATGAAAAGACCTTCACAATATATTGTTAAATGAAAAAAATAATAATAATCTCGGTCTTGTAAAAAAAAAAAAAACTGTGTGTCAAAATAAATCCTTTTATATGTCTGAGTGGTAGAAATATGAGTTATTTTTGTCTCTTATGGGATTTTCTTATTTTGTTATACGGCTATAATACATATTTTGTGGAACAAAGAAAATTACCAAAAAAAAAAAAATAGTACATGTTGGCTAGAAAAAAATATATCTGTCCCCAGGGAACCCAGAGAGTGGGAGGTTGGGAACACTGCAGGTTGGGGCAAGAGTTCCCTGTGAGGATCCCAGGGAGCCCCAGCCCTGGCCCAGTGGCCTTGTTCCCACCCCCTGGATAGCTTCAGGTATTCATTTTTCATAGTCTTTGCTCATGAATCTGGAACTGGCCAGGCCTGCTTGGATCATTCAGAGTGCCTCATGCGGTGACAGTCCGATGGTGCCATCAGACTGTCAGAATGGCTGGGGCTATTCAAGGACTTCTTTACTCACCCTCTGGCCCCTGGGCTGGAAGCTGGAATAGCTGGAGCCCCTTGGATACCTCCTCTTCCTCTCACTCTTCCTCTTCTCTGTGACAACACCCCATCCTTCTCTTCATATTGATTGGTCATTGTCATTGTTTACTCTCCCCTCTTTCCTAAAATATCAACTCCCATCTAAAAGTATGAAAATGTCTACAAATGTGAGAAAAGAAAATCAGATACAAAGCAGGAATTCATACCAGGAGAATAATCTATATGTTGTTTGCTAAATTAAGCATCATATGTCAGCACGTATAGCTACTTAGAGAGGAGAGCTCCACATTGGCCCCAACCTGTGTGGCAGGAATCTAGGAGCAGGTGGCATCTGCAATGGGTGGTCAATGACGTTTGGGCACAGACTGACCTGCTGCATGTGCCTCAGTCAGGGTCAGTGTGTGGGTCAGCTTGGACCTCTGTGACAAAGTGGTGTAAAATGACAGAAATTTATTGTCTCACAGTTCTGGAACCTAGAGGTGTGAGATCAAGGCGTTGACAGGGTTTCCTGGAGGAGGGAGAGAATCTGCTCCCTGCTCCTCCTCTGCCTTCTGATGGCTACTGGAAATCTTTGCTGTTCCTTGGCTGTGGCAACATAACTCCATACTAGGGGTTAGGACTTCAATATATGAATATTTGGGGGGCACAAATTATAGAACCTATAACGGCCTCGTATAGAGTGTGGACCCACTGGACCAGCCACACTTCGCCTGGGACTTGGCCATCTCCGCATCTATAGAGGGGGCCAGCCTGCCTGTTTGGCTTATTCAGAAAGGTTCCCTCAGTGCCTCCTCTACAAGGGGAGAACACGGGAAAGAGCAGAGCAGGAGGCTGTCCTCATGAGTGCCACATTCCTGTAACTGCAGAACTTGGTCTCAGCAGCCACCAGAGGAAGAAGAGCTTTCAGGCAGAAACTTCCCACCCTTCAGGGCAGGTCATCTTCAAGCCCAATCCAGGAAGGCAGCTCCCTGGGTTCCTCTGGCTCTGCTGGCTCCAGTCGTTCTTCCCTGGGGGAGCCCTCCCCAACGGCCCCCTAATAATCCCAGGCCGCCCCCACAGAGGTCTGCCTGCGTCTCCTCACATTCACTGCACGATTGGTCACAGCCTGTCTGCTCCCCCTCTGGAGTTCAGGTCAGGCTACCAGCAGTAGGGACCATGTCTCAGTTACTGCAGTGTCCCCTGTGCCTCGCCCAGAGCCTCACCCCTAACTAGGCCAGAGGTCCACACGCCATGACCCCTGGGCCAAATCCTTCCCAACCACCACCTAGTCTTAGTCTGTGAGCTTAGAATGGTTTTTACATTTTTAAATGGGTTGGGGTGGAAATTCTTAAAAAGAATATTTCATGACCTGTAAAAGTGATATGAAATGCAAATTTCAGTGTCCATCAATAAAGTTGTATTGGAACACAGCAATACTCATTCATTTCTATATTATCTGTGGCTTCTCTGGCACTACAACAGCAGAGTTGAACAGGTACGATGGAGACCATCTGCCCCACAAAGCAAAAAATATTTACAGTCTGGCCCTGTATAGAAAATGTGTGCCAACCGCTCTACTAGACACTCACGATATTGCTGTTGATTGATGATAAAACAATTAGATAAACGTCTCCAGTGCCCACACAGCTTAAGCTGCCTTGTGCTGTTAGCTATTTTTATATATAAAATTCTAAAGGCAAGGTCTGGGTCTTCTTTTTTGGCTCCTCCACAGAGTCAGAAGGTCTTAGAAAATGTCAGACACCAGGAAGCAGCGATGTGCTGGAAAAGCCCTGAAACTCCAGCACTCCTTCATCACCGGTCAGTGGCGTCCTTGACCCTTGGCCTGAAGGTTAGTCTCTGCCTGCTGTGGAAGGTTCTCTCAGCTGGGAGGCCATTCCCCCACGTGTGGTGAGAGGAGATGTGAGGCCTGCCGACCTGCTGACGCCCGGGAGGACACAGCCAGGTCAGCAGTTGAGCAAAGAATTTGACTTTCCCTTGGGCACAAAGGAGAAAGTGCAGAATGTAGGTGCCCACAGGACTGCGTTTAAAGCTAATCTGTGATTCCTTCTCACTCTGTGACTTTCACACAAGCTGCTGAGCCTCTGTTTCTCCTCTGTAAAGTAGAGACAATACGGCTGTCCCAGGAACTCAGAAAGATGCTGCATGTGTAAAAGGATGTTGAGAGATGTTTTTCCAGGAATTGAAACCAATATTCAGTCATTCAGTAACGATCAATTGAATAATTATTATGCTATGCACCAGGTACTGTTCTAGATTTGTAGGCTATATCAGTGCTATAACTGAGTGTTTGGGTTCCCCCAACTGAAGATTCATGTGTTGTGATTCCTGTGTTGTTATCCCCGAGGCTGGCACAGAGTTAAAAAAAGAAAAAAAAAAAGATTCATGTGTTGAAATCTAATCCCCATGTGATGCTGTTAGGTGGGGCTGTTAGGAGATGATTAGGTCATTAGGGGGGAGTTCCCATGAGTGGGATTAGTGCCCTCATAAAAGAAAACCCAGAGAGACCTTCTCCCCTTCTACCAGAGGGGACACAACAAAAAGATGGCCATCTATGAACAAGGAAATTGGCACTCACTAGACGCTGGATTTGCCAGAGCCTTCACTGTGGATGTCTCCGCCTCCAGACCCATGGGAAATAAATGTCTGTTGTTTCAGCCACTCAGTCTGTGATATTCTGTCATAGCAGCCCAAACGGGTAAGACAATTTATGGACAAAACAGAGAAAGCACCTTCTCTCAAGCTGCTTATATTTTGGCAGGGGAGATAGAAAATAAACAACAAAACAAACAAGTAAATTGTATAGTATGTTAGCAGCTGATAAATAGCATGGGGGAAAAAAGAAAAAAGTAGGGCAAGGCATGAGTTTTGGGGAGTGCCACCATCAGGGCACAGTTTGCAATATTAAATAGAGCAATCGGCGTGGACTCAAGAAGAAGGGGAATCAGAGATACACATATGTTTTTCAAATAAAGAGGTGTTCGACCCTGGGTAAATTACATACTTCCACTCAGGCTGTGTTTCCTCATCTCCAGCTAGAAAAGCTGCTTCTCAGGATTCTCGTGAGTTTTATAGGAAACTGGATCTGTAAAAGCACAAAGCTTAACATAGAGTGGGTGCTGAACAAATGGATATTATGAGGAGAACAAGAGTGGTTTTTCTTTTTGGTGGAGGGTTGCACATTAAAGAAAGAAATATCATGAATCAGGGCACCTCCTCATACCACCTGGGTAGCCTCTGAGAGTTTAGTCAGTTTGTGCCACAGAAATCTCCAGGCAAGCACCAGGAACCTGCATAAAATATCAGATACTGGGGACACCAAAGTCTTTTCCAATGTTTACCTCCTAAATCAGAAGACTACCTTGACTCTAGGTGTGTGTGTGTGGTGGTGGTGTTGTGCTGAGAAAGTAAATTGGAAGCATTGCTAGCTCAAATCAAAGTGCTGCCTATAAGAGGTCCACATTCACCCACCCACTCCGTTGGTATAGAACTGGCTACATGATTTGTAGGGCTCTATACAAACTAAAAATATGGAGGTCCTTGTTTAAAAAGCAAGTGGAAATTGGGCGGCACCTGTGGCTCAGTGAGTAGGGCGCTGGCCCCATATGCCGAGGGTGGCGGGTTCAAACCGAGCCCCAGCCAAACTGCAGCAAAAAAATAGCCGGGCGTTGTGGCAGGCGCCTGTAGTCCCAGCTGCTCGGGAGGCTGAGGCAAGAGAATCGTGTAAGCCCAAGAGTTAGAGGTTGCTGTGAGCCGTGTGACGCCACGGCACTCTACCCGAGGGCGGTACAGTGAGACTCTGTCTCTACAAAAAAAAAAAAAAAAAGCAGGTGGAAATTGCCTGCTTTAAAGGTACTAAATATAAAGCTTTTTTCTTTTTCCCATGGTTGCTCTCAAATTGTCATGGTGTCTTTTATTCACTATTTAATGCCATTTTAAGTAAATACAAATTAAAATAGGATAATGTTAGCATGAATTTTACTATTTGTCTTTATACTGTGCAATGCCAGCTTTTGAATGCAAATATAAGAGCATTTAACTCGTGTGAAATCATCAAAGTTACACAATTTATATTTCATTGCTCATACGCACATCTATATTTCATTCTTACCAAAAGTGAAAACACTGCATCAAATGAACTCAAACGGTTTTAGTTTACTTCTGGATACAAAAGCACTCTACCAACACCTTCTATCTTCAGTTTAAGGCAGCGATTCTCAACCTGTGGGTTGTGACCCCTTTGGACTGTATTATAGGTTCACGGCATAAGGAAGGTTGAGAACCACTGGTTTAAGGTAAGAAGAAAAACTAGGGTTTTCCCCTATTTCCCTTTTCCTCTAAGTCATTATAGGGAAGTTCAAACTTTCCCTCTGAAGGATCAAGTCTAAGTCTCTTGAAATGGATTGGCAACAGATAGGTTAACGACAGTTCGATGAAAATACTTCAAACTCCCAACACCATTTATTGAATAGGGAGTTTTTCCCCCAAGGCACAAAATCTCAAAACTGCAGATGCTGGCGTGGATGTGGAGAGAAGGGAACACTTTTACATTTCTGGTGGGACTGCAAACTAGTACAACCTTTCTGGAAGGAAGTATGGAGAAACCTCAAAGCACTCAACCTAGACCTCCCATTCGATCCTGCAATCCCATTACTGGGCATCTACCCAGAAGGAAAAAAATCCTTTTATCATAAGGACACTTGTACTAGACTGTTTATTGCAGCTCAATTTACAATCGCCAAAATGTGGAAACAGCCTAAATGCCCACCAACCCAGGAATGGATTAACAAGCTGTGGTATATGTATACCATGGAATACTATTCAGCCATTAAAAAAAATGGAGACTTTACATCCTTCGTATTAACCTGGATGGAAGTGGAAGACATTATTCTTAGTAAAGCATCACAAAAATGGAGAAGCATGAATCCTATGTACTCAATCTTGATATGAGGACAATTAATGACAATTAAGGTCATGGGGGGGAAGCAGAAAGAGGGATGGAGGGAGGGGGGTGGGGCCTTAGTGTGTGTCACACTTTATGGGGGCAAGACATGATTGCAAGAGGGACTTTACCTAACAATTGTAATCAGTGTAACTGGCTTATTGTACCCTCAATGAATCCCCAACAATAAAAAAAAAAAAGAAAGAAAATACTTCAAACTGTATATAAAACCAGCACATTGTACCTCATGATTGCATTATTGTACACAGCTATGATTTAGTTAGAAAAAAATAGATAGATTAACAAGAAAAAAAAGGTATCTCATTTTTTAATGGGCATTAGCATGAGGGAATCACAGGAGAATGGTTACCCAATAAATAACCCAATGAAGACCAGATGCTTACACATCTATTTTCATAGGAGAAAGGGAGGTGGGGGAAATATAACAATTTTTGAGAGGTAGTAAATAATTTTAGGGGGAATGATTGGGCCCAATGCTCAGCAAATGGTTAGTAAAAAATTATCTTGAGGCCCGGCACCTGTGGCTCAAGCAGCTAAGGTACCAGCCACATAACACCTGAGCTGGTGGGTTCTAATCCAGCCTGGGCCTGCCAAACAACAATGATAGCTACAACCAAAAAAAATAGCCAGGCATTGTGGCGTGTTCCTATAATCACAGCTACTTAGGAGGTGGAGGCAGGAGAATCGCTTGAGCCCAGGAGTTGAAGGTTGCTGTGAGCTGTGATGCCATAGCACTCTACCCAGGGTGACAGCTTGAGGCTCTGTCTCAAAAAAAAAAAAAAAATTATCTTGAGAATTGAATGAGACCAAAGAACAGTTTGTCTGGGCTCTGGGTTTGGCGTTTAATTTTCAATCTCTTCCTCTGTAATAGAAGTTCTAATCTTAGGAGACAAAAGGCAATTGTGTTTCTCTTTGGTACGCCTAATTTCCAAGTAGATAAGGGAATTTCAGAAACCAGACCATCCTGTGCTTTAGGAGAGTTTGAGAGGATTGAGAGACAGGTGTGGGGGTGGGCAGTCAAAGAGACCTTGAAGCTACACCTTTAGTTCAGTAAATCAAAGCACCAGATTTGGGGGTATAGTTTTCTGAACCCCCATATCATTGTTTTCAATGTAAGTGATAGGTGAGTTTTATTGCTGCTGTAACAAATTGCCACATACTCAGTGGCTTAAAATGACACTCATTTATTATATCATGGTTCTTCATGTCAGAAGTCCGGGAATAGTGGGGCTCAACTGGGCCCCCTCTTAGAGTCTCACAAGGCTGAAACCAAGGTAACAGCGAGGCTGAATTCCTGTCTTCCTTTCTTGAATCTCTGGTAGTGCTCTGCTTCCAAGATCATGCAGGCAGTTGGAAGAATTCGGTTCTGTTACAGGACCAAGGCTCCTGACTCCTTGCTTGCTGTCACATGGGTTATTCTCGGCAACTAGAGACTGCCTGTCTTCCTTGGCTCAGAGCTTCTTTCCTCCCTATTCAAAGCCAGAAATGGCAGGTCAAATCCTTCTCAGTTTGAAACCCCCTAACTTCTGCTTCTGCATCTCCCTGACTCCAGCTGGAGAAAGTTCTCTGCTTTAAAAGACTCATGAGATTAAACTGGGCCCACCCAGATCATCTAGGATAATCTGCCCATCTTAAGGTCTTAGCCTTTTTCCCAATGTAAGATAACATATTCACAGGATCCAGAGATTAGAATGCAGATATCTCTGGAGGCCATTTTCCTGTTTGCCACAGTAGGATGTGGTTCCTCAGTCATTACCATTGTCTTCTTTGTATGTTTAAGCAAGTTCTGGTTTTACCAGAAAATGTGGCATCTTGGGCTCTAAGTGCACCTGCCTGCTCAGCTATAGGTGTAATGTGCTTCCTTCTGCTTATTTTGAGTGTCTCTGAACTCCCACATGTCGTGGGTCCACCAGAATTCAGGGCTCAGGGGCACCATAAACTCAATGAGCAAATAGATGGCAAAGAATGGGGTAAGTGAATATTACATGTCACTCCTCTTGTTTGTGCACATGCTCCATTGTCCTGTTCCATTTCATTGACAAAGTATAAATTCAAAGACAACAGTATTAAGAATTTAAACCAAGTACGGGCATCTTCTGAATATGGGGCTCTGTGCAAGAGCACAGGTCACTTGCCCATGAAGACAGCCCTGCCCACACACCCAAGGCCTCCTTGCTGGAGCCTAGCTTCTCCTTGCTTGGGTACTAAGAGGTTTTCCCAGAGACATCCTGGCTGTTGTGACTTTGCTTGAGTACACTCTGCTCAGTGGCAGTCCTGGGCATCACCAGGTGATGCTGGCTCAGAGGACAGCAAGGTGAGCAGGTGGGCTCACTGGATGGACCAGACCCTGGGCTGGAGGCCAGAGCAGAGGCTCAGGTGGGAGTGAATGAGACTAGCAGGCTTGAGTGTTACCCAAAGGGCTTGCTCTTAGTTTAAGGCCATTCTATCTAGTTTTCCTAGTTCCAAGGGCATATTTGAAGATTTTAGCTCCTAAGATGGTGATAATAATGATAACACCATTGAATATTTGCGAACATGCTAAGCATGTTCTTGAGTACCTATTCTGTGTCAGGCACTGTGCTAAGTGCTAAGCATACATGGTGAACAGGATACCCAAGGTTGCTGCCATCAGGGAGCTTACATGTTAGTGGACAAAAAACATGCTAATACATAAATAGTATAAAGGTAATGGAGAATTAGAAAGTAAGGTAGAGGGCTCAGGAGAGTTGGTGCTTATTTTAATAGGGTCATCCAAGCACAGTATTAAGAGGCAAGGCCTGAATTTAGTGAGGTACTGACAAGCTCATAGAGGGGGAATGTGGGCTCAAAGGTACCCATGCCCAGATGCTCTGGGCTACAAAGTAGGGGACATGGCATGTGACCACGGCAATGGCAAAGCCTCCACTCTCTCCATCATCCCCCACTGCATTGCAGCCTGTGTGATTCCTCCCTAAAGATGCACATATTGTATTTGAATTGTTTGTCCAGTTTATCCAGTAAATTCTTGATTCTCCACTGGACAGGGAGCACCTCTCATCTTGGGACAGAACCACAGTGTCCTGAGGGTGCTTTTAAAAACCTGCAGGGAACACAACATTTTGACAGTTTGAGCTTGCTTTTTTGGCTTTCCTGGAAAATAAAAACATGTCTGAGACTGCCAGAGCTGCTCCTGCTATCCGCACACCTGCAGAGAAAACACCTGTTAGGAAAAAAGAGGCACAGCTGCTGGCAACTGCCCCCAGTCCCAACTCATCACTGAGGCTGTGGCTTCTTCCAAGGTCACCGTGGCATTTCCCTGGCAGCACTCATGGAGGTGCCAGTGTCACATGCTATGATGTGGAGACTAACTACAGCTGTCTCAAGTTGGGTCTCAAGAGCCTGGTGGTCAAGGGCATGCTGGTGCAGACCAAGGGCATTGGTGCCTCAGGCTCCTTCAGACTTGAAGGTGGCTTCCTTGGAATCTAAACCCAAGGCCAAGAAGGGATGCTAAGAAGACCTGGAGTAAACAAAGAAGCTGGTGGTGGCCACTGGAAGAACAACAACAAAAAAAAGGTGGCCAAGAGCCCAAGAAAGGTAAAAGCAGCCAAACTGAAAAGGGCTGCCAAGACTCCTACCAAGGTCAGACCCCATAAACAAAAGGCAGCTGAGGCTAAATATGCCAAACCAAAGGCTACAGAGATAATGAAGGTGGCCCCAAAGAACTGAAGTCCTAGCTGGACGTCCTGCTGTGAAAATCTCAAAGGCTCTGACAGTACCCCAGGCCTCCTTCTTGCAAGGGAGCCTTGGCTGCTGATACTGAGGCTATTTGTTGCTTCAGGCTTCAACTCTGAGAGCAATGGCTCCTGGTTTTATTAACAATCCCCTGAGAAGCTTGTTTGAAATGCATGTCCTGGGGTCCACTCTGATTCTCCAGGGCTATGAGGGGACCCAGACATTTGCATTTAAACAAGCACTGCAGCTCATTCTGTTGTTGGGGATATTATGAAACACCCTTTGAGACATAGGCTCTGACAGAGGGGATCAACAAAAATCCATTGTCTCAAGAAGGGGCAATGATGATACTTGACCTCTACACAGGAGGGTGTGGTCCCTCTCTTTAGGGCCTCTGTTTTAATTGCAACCTCTCCCAGAGTGCCCATCACTAGCATAGCCTCCAATCACCTTGGCCCTAATGGAGATTCTGACATAGTCCAAAAATACAGGGTCATGTGCCACATAACAACGTTTCAATGATGGATCATATATATAACAGTGGTCCCATAAAAATGATATTCTTACTGTATCTTTTCTATGTCTACCTATGTTTAGATGCACAGATACCTCTGTGTTACAGCTGCCTACAGTATTCAGTACTGTAACATCCCACATAGGTATATAGCCTAGGTGCAAAAGGACATACCATATAGCCTTGCAAAAGGATATACCATATAGCCTGGGTGTGTAATGGTTATATGTGTGTCACCTGGGTTTGTGTAAGTGTAACCTATGATGTTCACACAATGTCAAAATCACATAATGACACATTCTTCAAAGGTGTCCTAGTCATTGAATAACACATGGCTGTATATGAAATGTGTCTGTCACCCCTTCCCCTCTGTACTCTCCTCCCACTTGTCTCCCACTCCTAAAGTATTTCTTCAAACGCGATACAGTGAAACAGCAATACATCAACCCAGGGAAGGACCTAAGATCACTGAAGTCTTTTTTTTTTTTTTTTTTGTAGAGACAGAGTCTCACTGTACCGCCCTCGGTAGAGTGCCGTGGCGTCACACGGCTCACAGCAACCTCTAACTCTTGGGCTTACCCGATTCTCTTGCCTCAGCCTCCCAAGCAGCTGCTACTGTAACAAATTGTCATAAACTTTGTGGTTTAAAACAACAGGAATTCAATGTGTTACATGTGTGTAGGTTAGAAGTGCAGTGCAAGATTAAAACCAATGTGTCAGCAGGACTGTGTTCCTTCCGGAGGTTCTCAAACAGAATCTGTGTCCTTGGCTTTTCCAGCATTCTTTGGCTTCTGAGGCCCTCCTCCACCTTTAAGGCCTGCAATAGTAAGCCAAGTCTGCTGGGGGGGACTAATGCAGCCTCACATGAACCTACTCCCTTCTTTCTCCTCCTAAAACAAAGACCACAAAGGACCTGGTTAGCCCCACCCCCAAAATTCGCATGGAAGGACCTTAACCCACCAAAGCCCTCCGGGCAAGCTGTAGAATTTGCCCACACTCTACAGCCCCATATAAAAGGAATCTCCAACTGCCCCCAAACGCAGACGCCATCTTTGCTCCTGCCCAGGTATGTGTCTGTCCTCTTTTGATAAATCTGGCCTGAACCTTTCCACTCCCGGTATCATCTCTGGATGCCACTGGACCACCTTTCAAATTCCTTCTCACTTGACATGGGTCTCATTTCCTCTTCTGCCTCCTTCTCCCACTTTTAAGGATCCTTAAGGGACATTGGGTCCAACTGGATAACCCAGAACAATCTTTCTATTGGCTGTTTATCAACCTTAATCCCTTCTGCAACCCTTTTGCCAAGTAATGTAACACATCCACAGGTTCTGGGGATTAGGACCTTGGGTGTCTTTGGGGATGGAGCATTATTCTGCCTGTCCCATTCATCTATTCAACACCTCCATGGATGCTCCAATTAGCCTCTGGAATTGATGGAGCTGGATAAAAGCAGCCAAGCAATTGCTCACAAAGTAACAGTGATCAATTAAACAGCTTGGTGTACCCTTGACTGATCTGACAATAAGACCCTACCATCTGCTTCAGTCTTCTTCAGGAAATAGACCCTTCTTCAGGAAATATGGCCTCGGAGACCTGTGAGTTATCTGAAGCCATTTGCTAAACACCAGGAAGAAAATCCCCCACACTTTTGGCTTCATGGCTTCCCAGACATGACAGCCTGTCAGCATGATGACAATGAGAATGTCAACTTGAACTGCAAAATTTTATTTTAAACAATTTTTAAAATAGTTTTTTTTTTTTTTAAGTTATGTAGGCAGGGATATGGCAAAGCTTTCAAACAGCACAAACTAAAGGATGGAAGCACAGTCGAAAGGAAGTCTCTCTCCTGTCCTTGCCCACCAGTCCCTTAATTACTCACCTCAAGAACAAGAATAACAACCTCAACAGTAGCTACCACTTAAGAGCACCTGCTAGAGGCTCCAGATACACCATCCCAGTGAATCATCATGACTCTCAAAAGTGGGTAATTGTGATGGTTGTACAGTCTCCACTTAGTTAAATGGCACCTCTGTTTTCCAGAATTTTATTTTCTGTGTGGTCTCAGGTTAGAGTTAGCCAAAAGAGGAGCTAGTGTGGGATGTGGATGGTGGAGGGGAAGCAGCAGCCAAAATCCAAAAGGCTTTGCTGCCATGTGGAGCAGAGAGGCCTTGTTGATCCCAGCTGGTCCTCCCCCTCATCTGCTCAACATTCAACTTCAGGCCCTACTCAAGTCCAGATCTTGGGCTGAGGACCCACAGAGGTGGTGGGTAGATACCCTGTTTCCCCAAAAATAAGACATCCTTCGAAAATAAGACCTACTTACAGGAAAGATAAGACATCCCCTGAAAATAAGACCTAGCGCATCTTTGGGAGCACACCTTAAAATAAGACACAGTCTTATTTTTGGGGAAACAGGGTAGTCCCCCGCTGTGGTCCCACTCAGCTAGACAAACCTGTCTTCTCAGATTTCCCTGTAAGCTCCAACTTGTACACTAGCCCTGATGTTTTGGGAAGTTAATTAGTAATGTCCTTCCTGGTCTCCAAATCCTTCTTCCAACTTTCATTCTTCATTTCCCAGTTTCTCCCACAACGGTGCAGAGCCTAATTCCCATCAACAATCCCTAGCCCACATGTGTCATACAGGTTCTGCTTCCTTGATTGAACTTGGACTGATGCACTAACTACAGATTGAGTATCCCTAATCTGAAAATCCAAAATACGAGATGCTCCAAAACCTGAAACTGTTTGAGCACCTACATGATGCTCAAGGGAAATGCTCACTGGGGCATTTGGGATTTCTGGAGAAAGGATGCTCCACTGGCAAAGTATAATGCAAATATTCCAAAATCCAAAAAAAATCCAAGACAGGGTCTCGCTCTGCCAGCCAGACTAGAGTGCATCTCTTCTTAAGACCTTGAAAGAGAAGGCAAGGCAGCAAGAGAAAAAGGCATCAGCCTCCCACCAATCATCAGATGAAGCAGCCCTGGTGATCACAAAGTGTCACATGTCAGGGCCCAATTGTTCTCACATCCATGGGATTCATAAATTCGTTTAGCAAATACTTACTGA
The DNA here is from genome assembly GCF_027406575.1 of Nycticebus coucang. Taxonomy (NCBI): domain Eukaryota; kingdom Metazoa; phylum Chordata; class Mammalia; order Primates; family Lorisidae; genus Nycticebus; species Nycticebus coucang. Next base: position 95,402,516 of record NC_069788.1, read on the forward strand.
GAATGTACTATGTAGTACTATGGTCCCCAACACCCAGGTTGCAGACTGGTACTGGTTTGTAGCCTATTGGAACTGGGCTGCATCACAGGAGGCGAGTAAGTGAAGCTTCATCTGTATTTACAGCCACTCCCCATTGCCGTATTGCCTCCTGAGCTCCACCTCCTGTCACATCGTGGCTAGATTCTCATAGGAGCATGAACCCTATAAACTGCTCACGTGAGAAATCTAGGTTGCATACTCCTTATGATAATCTAATGCTTAATGATTGAGGTGGAGCTGTAATGCACTTGAATCATCCCAAAACCATCCCCCAATTTTTCCATGGAAAAATCGTCTTCCATGAAACTAGTCCCTGGTGCCAAAAAGATTGGGCACTGCTGATATAATAGGCACTGAAGATACAGTAATGTGTTGGTCTGCGTCTTCTGAGGAGTACCCTCTAACTTAGAATGAGCTCAGCAAGAGATTTATTAGAAAGATGTTGTTGAGGAAAATGGGGAGGGAATTAAAGAGAGGCTGGTAACACAGGTCTGAGCCCTGGTGAAGGAGAGAGGGAAGAGCAAGAGTCAGCTTCATGTGTCAACTTGGCTGGGCCATGATGCCCACATATTTGGTTAAAAATTATTTTAGATGTTTCTCTGAAGGTATTTTTTAGATGAGAGTAATATTAAATCAGGAGCTTGAATAAAACAGATTATTCACATAGTATCAGTGAGCCTCATCTAATCAGTGGAAGGACTTAATAGAACAATAACTAACCTCCCCACACAACCACACATCTTTCTGGTTCTGTTTCTCTGGAAAAACCTAACTCACACAGGAAGGAAGGAAATTTGGGTGGAAGTGTCATAGACTAAAGTGCAGTTCTAAGAGAGTTTGGCAAGGTCACTGGGGAGTCCTCAAGCCAAAGTCACCATCAGGGAAGGCGTGCTGCTCCTGAGAACTGCCCTTCCTTTTTAGTATCCACACCAGCCTCTGGCAGTCATTGGGCAACAGCAACTCCAGGGAACATAGTCTTGACCTTGGTAAAGCACAGTGATGGATTTCAGAGCACAGCAGCTGGGCTTTTGGTTAATTATGCTCCTCACAGTTAGAGATTTGAGGGACACATTGTTACAGCTGCCAAGCAGACAAAAATTCCTGCTTTCATAGACATTCCATTCTAGCAAAAAGATAATTGCCAAGTGCTAAGGAGAAGAATAAAGGGGAGAAGAAGAGTTGGGGGTGGATTATTTGAGAGCAGCTTCATAGGAACAGTAGTAATAGATTTCTAACTGCAGAATATCTTACACATAGTAGATATTAGCTTAATGAATGAAACATTTAAACTCAGAAATCAGTTCATTTGAAAGGCTTCCTTTGAGCTCCTACCTCTGCCAGGCATTGTTAGAGGCCCTAGAGATACAAAGATGAGAAAAGCATATTTCCTACCCTCAAGTGAAGAGCCTAATACGATAGATAGGTAGGTATAGGACTAATGACATCTATGTCAACTCCACACAGTCATTTCAATTCTAACTCCTCCCTCCAAGGACATTGGCCTGTGTCTTACTTGTATCTCTTCTTCATGATTCTAATTGTCATGTAATTTCTCAAGGAATTGGGGAATGTCAATGGGAAATGTTTTAATGCAAAGTCTAAATGCAAATCAAATTTGGATTTGCATAAATTCACATACGTCTAAGGCATTTTAAGAATCACGATGAAACAGGCAGCTTTGAGGAGTGCCCTAATGCCAAACAATTCTCCTTGAGCAATAATACAGAAAATGGTCTTTAAAAAGGGACCAGGTACCAACCTTTTTGTTGGGTGCAAAGGTTTTTAACATGACTCAGATGCTGTCTGAAAGCTTCTCCTTGGGTGAAGGGCACACTTACAACTTTGACCTGACATATACAAAACAAATTATGTAACCAAAATATGTGTACCCCTGGCGGCGCCTGTGGCTCAAAGGAGTAGGGCATCGGCCCCATATGCCAGAGGTGGCGGGTTCAAACCCAGCCCTGCCCAAAAACTGCAAAAAAAATAAATAAATAAAAATAAATAAATAAATAAATAAAATATGTGTACCCCTGTAATATTCTGAAATTTAAAAAGATTTTTTAACCCTTCTCCTCAATAAAAATAAAAATAAAGTAAACCTGAAACAATAAAAAGAAATAAATAAAAGCCTCACCTAGCAATATTGTGACATCATTTTCTGGCACATCATAGAGAAAGCCTTTTAGTCTAGTTAGTCTACAGCAAAGTATTTTCATAAATAACCCATCTCTGCAGAGGCAGGCCACTCAAAAGGTAATTGTTTTATATCTGTTCTTCAGAAATATGGTGAGGTTATTCAAGATGATAGGGAAGATAGAAGCCTCATGCTTCTAAAAATGATATGTGTGGGCAACAGATGAGAAAAATTGTGTTACAGCTCCCAAAATTTGCAGCTTCTTCTTTCATGATGCCCCAGGAGGAAGACGAGGCCCTTCACAGCAGTTGCTAGCACTGTCTGGTTGGCCTAAACTTGAAAAGAAACAATCTTATTAAGGAATAAAACACCATCTGATTTAACAGAAACAATTGCCAACATCTTACCTCTAGGAAAATATTTTTATTTAGATTGGCAGCCACATAATTTAGTTAAAACCCATAGATGCTTTTTCTAATGAAATTAAATCCAGGAAATAAAGGTAATTAAAGGCTGCAATGGCCAGATATTTAGCAACTGGTCAACTTGGATACAGAATAACATCACTAAATTACCAAATCCCATCCAGTGACTGGGAACTCTTACAGGTGGCCAGAGTGGATGTCAATTCTATCTTTATTAGCCACCTGCCATGCTAATAGATATAATTGGCAGCCCCAGTCTTGGCTTTACACCCATGTGCTGGCATTTAAAATTGAGAGTTAAGGGAAACAATGTACTCCCAAATAATCCCTGGGCCAACAAAAAAATAAAGATGGAAATCAAAATTTTTTTGAAATGAATGAAAATAAAAACACAAAGCAGCAAAACCTGTGGGATAAATCAAAAGCAGTGCTAAGAGGGAATTTTATAGCATTAAATGCCTATATCAGAAAAGTAGAAATATCACAAATTAACTACCTAATATCACAGCTCAAAAACTAGAAAAATAAGAACAATCTAAACCCAGAGTTAGCAGGAGCAAAGAAATAATAAAGATCAGAGAGTAACTAAATGAAATAGAGACCAAAAAATAATACAAAGGATCAACAAAACAAAAATATGGTTCTTTGAAAAGATCAGCAAAATCGATAGAACACTAGTTAGACTAATAAAGACGAGAGAAAATCCAAAGAAACATAATCAGAAATGAAAAAGAAGACAGTACAACTGATACCACAGAAATACACAGATATTTAGAGACTATTATAAACAATATGCTCAAAAATTGGAAAACCTGGAGGAAATTGATGAATTCCTAAAAACATACAACCTCCCAAGATCAAACCAAGAAGAAATAGAACTCTTGAATAGACCTTAACATGTAGTGAGATCAAGTGAGTAATAAAAAATCTCCCAACAACAAAAATCTCAGGACCAGATGGATTCAAAGAAGAATTCTATCACACATACATGAAAGAATGGTGCCAATCCTACTGAAATTATTCCAAAAGGTCAAGAAGGAGAGAATCCTCTCTAACTCATTTCACCAAGCCAGTATTACCCTGATACCAAAGCCAGGAAAGGAAGCAAAAACAACAACAAACAAAACAAAACAAAACAAACCACTACAGACCAGTATATCTGATGAACATAGATGCAAAAATCCTCAGAATCAATAAACTGAATCTAACAGCACATCAATGATAATTCAACGTGATCAAGCAGGTTTTATCCCAGGGATGCAGGATGGTTCTTCATATGGAAGTCAATAAATATAATTGATCACATAACAGAATTAAAAGCAAAAAGCATGTATCTTCCTAATAGATGCAGAAAACACATATGATACAATCCAGCATCCCTTCATGATAAAAACCCTCAAAAAACTTGGCAGAGAAGGAATACACCTCAAAATAATGAAAGCCATATATGACAAACCCATAGCTAACAATACTGAATGGAGTAAAAATTGAAAGCATTTCTCCTGAGAACGGGAACAAGGCAAGGATGCACAGTGTCTCCATTTATGTTCAACATGTCACTGGAAATCCTAGCCAAAGCAATCAAGCAAGAGAAAAAAATAAAAGGCATCCCAATTGGAAAAGAGGAAGACAAATTATCTGTTCCGATGATATGATATTATATGTAGAAAAATCCAAAAGATGACTAAATTTGATAAACGAATTTAGCAGTCTCGGGTTATAAAATCAATGTACAAATATCAATAGCATTTCTATAAACCAACAACAACCAAGCTGAGAACAAATTAGGAACTCCACTCCATTAACAATAGCTCCCCCCACAACAAACAAATACCTAGGAATAAATTTAACCAAGGAAGTGAAAGATCTGTGCAAGTAGAACTACAAATCACTGATGAAAGAAATCATAAATAACACAAGCAAATGAAAATATATTCCATACTCATGGATTAGAAGAATCAATCTTGTTAAAATAACTATTCTGCTCAAAGTGATCTATAGATTCAATGCAATTCCTGTCAAAATAATGCCATTTTCACAGAATTAGAAAGAACAATTCTAAAATTCAAAAGGAATTAAAAAAGAACCCAAATAGCCAAAGCGATCCTAACCAAAAAGAACAAAGCTAGAGGCATCACACGGCCTGACTTCAAATTATATTACATATGGTAGTAACCACAGCATGCATGGTACGGGTATTAAAATGAACACATAGATCAATGGAACCGAATAGAAACCAAGAAATAAAGCCACACACTTACAGCCTACCAATCTTTGACAAAATCAACAAGAACATGCAGTGGGGAAAGATGCCCATTTTAATAAATGGTTCTGAGAAAATTGGGTAGCCATATGCAGAAAAATTATCTCTCACCATATACAAAAATTAACTTAAGACAGATTAAAGACTTAAATATAAGGCCTAAAGCAATAAAAACCCAGAAGAAAACCTACAAAAAAGTCTTCTGGACATTGGCCTAGGCTATATACTAAATATGACTAAAACCCCCAAAACCATAATGAAAACATAAATAGGCAAATGGGACCTAATTCAACTAAAAAGCTTTTGCACACTAAAAGGAATAATCAAAAGTGTCAAAGACAACCCACAGAATGGGAGAAAATATTCACAAACTATATGTCTGACAAAGGACTAATATCCAGAATCTACAAGTAACCCAAACAACTCAGCAAGAAAAACAAACAAACAACCCCCCTTAAACACTGGGCAAATGACACAAACAACCATTTTTCAAAAGAAGATATACAAATGGCCAAGAAACATGAAAAAATGTTCAACATAATTAATCATCAGAAAAATGCAAATTAAAAGCACATTGAGATACCATTTTACTCCAATTAGAATGGCCATTTTTAATAGGTAAAAAATCAATATGTGTTGATATGAATGTTGGTGGGAATGTAAATTAATACAACCTCTACCAGAATGGATATTTCTCAAAGAACAAGATTTACCATTTGATCCTGCAATCCTACTATTAGGTACCTACCCAGAGAAAAAGAAATCACATTATCAAAAAGATACCTGTACTTATATGTTTATCACAGCACAATTCATAAATGCAAAGAGATGGAATCAATTTAAGGAGCACATCAACTGATGAATGGAGTGAGAAAATGTGGTACATAAACCATGGAGTACTACTCAGCAATAAGAAAGAATGAAATAATGGTCTTTGCAACAACATGTATAGAATTGGAGATCATTATCCTGAATGAAGTAAGTCAGGAACAGAAAAACGAATGCCCCATGTTCTCAATGATAATTGGAAGCTAAATTGTGGCTATACAATGGCTCACAGAGTGGTATTATAACCAGCTCCATGAATGAAAATGTAGTTCTTTGTTTCAAGGTCTCTAAGATTTGCTAATCAGAATTTTGTAACTCTCTGTTTCACTGATCTATTCCCTTTTGAGTTCATTTTCAGATACCACAGAACCTCCTTGCAGCCATAAGGTAAATACCAGGCCTTATACCACCTGACTATTCAGAGAAGTCGAGATAAGCATCATCACCACAAATATTGCCCAAGGACCCACTGAGCAACCTACTCCCTACCACCCACATGCACATAAGACAAAAGGTGACCAATATCAATGCCTAGCTTATTATACTACTAAAATCTCCACCCTGGTAGGGGCTTGTCCATCATTTTTGATCATACAGTTGTGTGTTCCAAAATGATTTCTCCCTGCACTCGAGTACCCTGCATTCTACCCTGAACACGTAATGATGCTCACTCACTTCATATATTATTCATTTCACTTCTAGAAAAAACCTGACCCCGCTGGTCAGGGAGGCAGATTTGAGGCAGTCCTCATGCCTTCCTGCTGACATCTCCACAATAAACTCCTTTCTTCCTGACAATCCTTGTCATCTCAGTAATTGGCTTTCTGTGTGGGGAGCAACTAAACCTAGGGTGGGGGGAAAATTTGCAGCTTTGTTATTAACATATGACAATTAAATTTGCAAATTTATCCTAGAAAAAGTACTACATACCTTACTGTTGACTATCACTATGATTACCTTCAAAGTACTTCCCTTGAGCAGCTAGGGACCAATGCCTGCACCTAGCCCACCCTCCAAAGCAACTTTGGAACTCTTTTTCTGGAATGGCCATCAGAGCCATCATCATATTACCCTTGATGTCTTGAATGTTATCAAAATGTCTTCCTTGCAATATTTTCTTTATCTTTGAGTAAAGAAAAAAAGCCACTGGGGGCCAGGTGAATAGAGGGGGTGTTCCAATATAGTTATTTGTTTACTAGCAAAAAACTCCCTCACAGATGGTGCCATGTGAGCTGGTGCATTGTTGTGATGCAAGATTCATAAGTTATTGGCAAAAAGTTCACATTATTTTTGTCTAACTTTTTCACACAGCATTTTCAGCACTTTCAAATAGTTAACTGTTTGTCCAGTTGGCACAAATTCACAATGAGTAATCCCTCTGATATCAAAAAAGATTAGCAACATTATTTTGACTGTTGATTTGGACTGACAGAACATTTTTGGTCAGGGAAAATTGCACTTTGACTCTTTCTTTCAGGGTCGTATTGGTACAGCATGCTTCATTGGCAGTGATAACATGGCCCAAAATATCATCTTGCTTCTCCAAAGGTCTTGGCAAACTTCGATTCTCCCTTGCTTTTGTTCATCGGTGAGCAGCTTCATGACAATTTTTGTACACACATTTCCCATGCCAAGATTTTCAGTTAAGATTTTCCTTTTTCCTGTTTCTCTATCAATGTTTAATTGGTCTGCTATGCTTCTCACAGTCAGCTGATAATTTTGATGCACAATTTGATGAATTTTGGCAATGTTTTCATCAGTTCTGCTTGTTACTGGCTGCCCTGATCACTCTTCCTTAGTGACACTTTCTCTCCTTTCAGAAAAACACATAATCCATTTGTACATTGCCATTTTCTTCATGGCATTATCTCCATAAACCTAGACTAACATGTTTCTGATTTTATTTCCACTCTTGCCAAGTTCAACAAGAAATTTAATGTTTGTTCATTGCTTTAATTTAAGCTCTGACATTCTCACAAAAGCACACAACAATAATGGCATCACTCAGCAAGACACTTCCACACATCGACACGAACACAGCCATGAGACACTGATATACCAAGGTTATAAAACCTTACGAAGCTGTTTGTACAGAGCTGCTAACATAAGTGCACAGTGGCAAGTTTGAGAACTTAATTGTCAGACCTCATAAAGGACATTGGAGACTCAAAAAGGGAGAGGACAAGAAAAGGGATGAAAAATCACCTATGGGATACAATGTACACTACTCGAGTGATGGGTACACCAAAAGTCCAGACTCCATCACTATACAATTTATACATGTAACTTATACCTCTTAAATTTATAAGATAAAAGGAAATAAAATAAATTTAAAATAAGAATTTGTCAGGGGACAGAAACGAATCTCCTTCTACAGTGGGATAGGCCACAGCCCTGCTGCACCTCTGGTTCTTGGTCACTGAACTCACTCAGTGTTCTAGAGAGGGATGAAGGACAGTGACAAGAAGAATTACTTATTACCATGGGGATAGGAAGTGTATCAATGACTTTTAAAAATGATTATATGTGTTCAATGCCTGTTGTCTTTTGTATATTGTGCTAGCCCTTCTGGATACTCTGATAAATAAATTAAGACATGGTCCCTACTCTCACAGGGCTTATGGTATAGTGAAGGAGACAAGCATTCATCAGAGAAACACACAATGACATGTAAAATCCAACTGTAATAAGGCCTCTCCTTTGGAAGAAGAAAATGGTGCTAGGAAAGAAAAGAGTAATTGAATTAAACTCATGTTAGGAGGTCAGTGCAGGCTTCCCCGATGAAGAGACATTGAGCTCAAGGAAAGACAAAAAGATGTTACTGGGTCGTGGGGTATGGCACACCTCTTAAGGGCAGGACACAATTACAAGAGGGACATTACCTAACAAATGCAATCAGTGTAACCTAATTCTTTGTACCCTCAATGAATCACAAACAATTAAAAAAAAAAAAAAAAAAGGATGTTACTGGATGATGAGGAAGTGACTGCCTGTCACTGGCCAGCCAATATGCAGAGACAGGGTCCAACTAGCTTTTTTGTCAGAAGTCCAGCAATTCTGGATAACAGTAAGAATAGTGTCTCAATTCTGTTTTGCCTCAGTTACAAATCTAATAATTTTTATAATGAAATACAAGGTAACAAACCTAGAAAATTTTAACTTTATCTGATAGGAAGCAACATCAAAGTACTCTTCATTCTAACAATGCAAAATGTTTAAACAACAGAAAGGTAATTTTCACTTGAACAAAATATCTAAGAGAATCGTCAAAGAAAACATCACATTACCAAAGTAACTTTTACCCTACTAATATCACATCTACTGTCTATGTGTGACTACTTCCTCCAAGTCTCCTGAGATAAATACCCTCAAAATCATGGTGAACCCTTAACCAGATAATCACAGGGTGGGAAGAACATGAGCTAAGCAGAGTAGGTCAGCTATCCTGCTTCAGCCTAGCTTCTTAGACTTCCTCTTATAGGCCCACTTCTCTGGCTTCAAAAATACATGATGCGCATAGTAGTTAAAGTTAGTGCTGAGTTGCCTTGAAAAAGGACCCTCGAAACATATTGACTCAAGTGATAACAATTTGTTTCTGTTTGTGCTAACCATCTAGAGGGAATAGGCACCTCTGCTCCATTAGGTCATTCAGAGAGCCAGGCTTCTTCCATCCTGTCGTATCCCTGATCCACATAGTCAAAGCTGGTTCACCACCAAAACCACATCACATTTCAGTACAAGAAAAGGGATTAAAAAGGAAGTAGTTAGCAAGCCTCATTGAAAAGAACATAATCACAGAGCCAGATCCAGTTGCAAGAGAGGCTGGGAAATGTGGCCTTGAGCAGGATTCCATGGGCTCTGACAAACCTTATTCTGATGTGGGAACACACTCTACGCTAAAAGGGAGATGGAAAGTATAGGCACTAACATACTGTCTCTGTCTTGAGCAAACATTTCTCTGCATGCAATTATATTGCCGTTGAACTAACAAATAATAAAGATCTGTTCCTGCTTTGGTTCAGTTAACATGACTACAACTTGAACACCATTTAGTATTTTATAAGCTTCCTGGAAGCGTTCTTGTTGCAACTTATATCCTTGCAGATCAAGAATGAAATACAGGAAAGGAGCTCCCCCCCTAATCTTGCCATCTCTGGAGTTTTTATTTTGTCAACCACTGTGCAATGGGTGCTTTACAGACATTACCTCATTTGAACCTTGTAACAACACATTTTACAGAGAAGGAACAAGGGCAGAGAAATTAAGATCACGTTAGGTCACATAATTGGCATATAGGGAATTAGAACTCAAATCTAATTCCAAATTCCATGCTTTTAGCAAGCACACTATTACAAATGTCTCCCTAAAAATTGTGACTCCAATAGAAAATGATATCATTGGACATGTAACTGAATAGATTCTTTCTTTTTGATGTCCCTAGACATATTCTGGGTTTTTGTTTTGTTTTGCTTTTTGAGACAGAGTCTCACTATTGTGCCCTTGGTAGAGTGTCATGGCATCATAGCTCACAGCAACCTCTCAAACTCTTGAGTTCAAGAAATCCTCATACCTCAGCCTCCCAAGTAGCTGGGACTACAAATGCCCACCACAATACCCATCTGAGACGAAGTCTCGCTCTGGCTTAGGCTGGTCTCAAACTCCTGAGCTCAAGCAATCCACCTGCCTCAACCTCCCAGAGTGCTAGAATTACAGGCATGAGCCACCGTGCCCAGCTGCAATATCCTGATTTAGACACCTTACTTTTAGTTTCTTTCCTCCATCCTCCCACTCATTCCCTTTCATCATGTAAGTGGTTGGGTTTATAAGTTACCCCACATACCCGTGTTACACCACATGCTGGACATGTACACCAATTTTTCAAAGAATGAAACTCATAACAGACTACTTCAGAGTTACACTAAAAGGAAGTTGAATGTTTTCCCAGTTATTCAAAAGTCCTTGACTTTACTTATACCATAAACATTCACATCATCTTCATTAGGCACAGTGTTGGCGTGAGCTACTATGACAATTGGTTCCGCCCGGACCCTGCCCTCCAGACCCTCCTGGTCTTGTGGTGGAAGGAAACACATAACCAAGTGATCACAGCAGGCTGTAACAGCAGTTATGTGTGCAGCGCAGTGGTCACGGGGGCCGTGAGGACTGCATGAGAGCATGGTCAGAGATGAGGCAGGAGCAGCTTCACAGACATGATGACATTTAGGAGAAGTCTAGAACAGTGAAAAGGGCTCGAACAGGAGATATAGGCAAGGAAGGACTAAGAGCAGATGGAAGAGCGTTTGGTGAAAGAAGCACAGGGGTTTAACACAATGTACTGTAGGAGGGAGGAGAAAACTTCCCCTTTCCCCTGAAAGTTCACCGAAAGATTAATTTACAATTAAGGCTGATTAATAAGAAGAGGTATATTTACCAAACATGGGATGAGAATCACAGAGGGATTTCCAAATATCCCAGTGGGATCCAGATATTTTTATACCTGCGTTTTAGAGGGGAAAGGAGATGAGGAGTATAAGTAATCCTGTTTAGGGGCAATAAACAGAATTGCTAGGAGAAAGAATAGATACTTAGGAGAATGGATGGATGGGAGAAACAGATAGACCTGGAAATCAACCTGAAAAACAGGTATTATATTTAAAATTATTTGGGTTAGTCCTAGTTGCATTCTTTTTTTTTTCTTTTTGAGACAAAGTCTCACTTTGTCATCCTCGGTAGAGTGCCAAGACATCATAGCTGACAACAACCTCAAACTCTTGGGCTCAAGTGATTCTCTTGTCTCAGCCTCCCGAGTAGCTGGGACTACAGTCAGCCACCACAATGCCCAGCTCTGTTTTTTAGAGATGGAGTCTCTCTCTGGTTCAGGATGGTCTCGAACCTGTGAGCTCAGGCAATCCACCCGCCTCAGCCTCCCAGAGTGCTAGGATTACAGGATTGAGCCACCACACCCACATTCTTGATCTCTTTCCTGCAATATATTGAGATAGGGAGGGTCAAGTATTCTTTTGTTGGATCTGTGATAAGTATGTCTGATTATGTAGCCCTTGCCAAAGGCCTGTTCATCTCTAAGGGCCTTTAATTAAAAATACTGTTTACACTGAGGAATCATATTTTGGGGCAAAATTTTCTGAGCTCCTTCAGTATATATGTTCAAGTTTAATAGGCACTGCCAAAAATTTCCTAAATTAGTTTACATTCCCACCAGTAACAAAAGAAAGTTGCTATTGTTCCGCATTCTAGCCCATGTTTGATGTTGCACCATTTAGAAGTATAGTGGCATCTCACTATTATTAAAATTCACATTTTTATAGTGACGAAAAGATGTGAAATACCTTTTTGATGTTTATTGATCATTTTGTTTTTGTTTTTGTTTTGTGCCCATTTTATCTATTTTTGTCGACTTACAGCCTAGTTACAAGTATTTTTGTGGTATATATATATATATATACACACATCTTTTTCAGTTAGTAATTTGGTTTTTTTTTAACTCTTCTGGTGTTTTTTTGTTTGTTTGTTTTTGCTTGAGTTTTTAATTTTAATGACATTCATCAATTTGTAAAAGTTAAAGTTTTTCTATGTTTTATTGAAGAATCCTTTGCCTCCCCCAAGGTCTCATACAGACATTTTTCTACTTTTTTCCCTGCATCCTCAATTGTTTTAATCTTCACATTTAGTTCTATGATCTACCATGAAATAATTTTTGTGCATGGTAGGAAATAGGAATCAAGGTTCATATTTTTTTTTTCCTATATGGCTATTCCATTGATCCAGAAACAATTATGGAAAAAACTAGGCCTTCCCCACTAAATGGTCCTAGGGTGTCGGGGCTGATCCGGACATGCCCCAGGATGAGAGCCAGCATTGGCGATGAGAGGAAGTCATTCTGAACCTAACTGGTAAACAACTTTGAGGAAGTCCTCCTGATTGGCCTGTGTAGGTGCATGCTGCGCTCGTGCTGTATGCCTGCTCCCGCTTTGGACTGTAACATGTGCATTTCCCGAACACGTGTACTCTACTCTGATTGGCTTAGGAAAGGTATATAAGGCTGCACAACGGTTCCGTGCAGAGAGGTTCCTAGTTCCCATTCCCTTTCCTGTTCTGTCCTTTGAGCTTGCTGCATAAAAGTTACCTTTGACTCTTCGTTGGTGTCCTCGTCTCTGCTGGTCGGCAGCGCTGCGACACCGGTGCCGAAACCCGGGAACCTCACGCGCCTTGGCAGTACAGCAGCTGGGTAAGTCAAGTGCCTGCGATCAAAGCGGGGGCCCGCGACAAGAGCGGGGAAATCAGCGCTGGGTGACCACTCGTCGTGGTGGGATGATACTGTCTCCTTAATGTGTATGCTTGTGTGAGTGACTTTGTGTGTTTTGTGTTTGTCCCTGTTGTCTCTGTCCGCCTTTGCCGCCCCATTGCCACTTGGAAGATTCAAGGGGAGTGTGCACAGAGACCCTTTGCGCCTTTTAAGTGATAGTGTGGTGGCAGAAAACCATGGGTAACGAAGCTTGCTGCTTAAGGCTGCAAGCCCCTTTGCAAGCCTTATTAAAACGTAATGGGACTCCACTGAAGGATAAAACCGCAAAGGTATTTGTACAAACTGTGGGTGATGCTTCCCCCTGGTTCTTGGAGCGAGGCCAATTGATCTCGGGGGACTGGGAACGCCTTGGTCAAGACCTTAGGCGTCAGGAAGCATTCGAGCCCCTACCTACCGGGACCATGGCTATCTGGACCCTGGTAAGAGGGTGCCTTGCCAGTCCCCTGACCGGATGCCAGGAAGCTCTGGCCGAGGGGGAGAAAGCTTTGGAAAGTATTCAGGAGGAACTGACGCGCTCTTCCCAGGCCCGTACCCCGGACCTCCCGCGCGAGACAGAGGCCGAGGACAGTTCAGGGCACAAGAGAGAAAAGGATGAGGCTGCCCGACCGCCAAAGCAGAGGTCTAAGAATAGGAGGGCGCCGCCAGAGAGCTTTTTGGGTTCCTCCTCTGAAGAGAATGGCCCTGATGAGAAACTCTTTCATCAGATGCAAAGGCTAGTTATGGGGGAGGGCTGCTGCCCCACTGCCCCCCCTCCTTACAATCCCGCCTTCTTCGCCCCTTACGGGCCTTGGTCACACCCAGATACCTTCGGCCCTTGTCGAGGCCGGAGCCACCACAGACCCAGGTGGGATCACCCCCCCACGCGGCACCGCCGCTCACCCAGCTCATCCTCGCACTCCGACTCCCCTGAGAGAGGACCCAGAAGGGAACAGAAGCAGCGTTCCCACGCCTGGTTCCTGGGGCCTCTTGCCTTCCCTGTGTTTGAGGATGCCCAGCAGCAGAGGTATCATCAACCCCTAGACTTCAAACTAGTTAAGCAATTAAAGGAGGCAGTGTCCACGTATGGGGTTCAAGCTGCTTTCACTGTGGCCATAGTTGAGTCTCTCGGGCAGAACCTAACACCCCTCGACTGGACTAATGTAGCCCGGGCCTGCCTCACTGGGGGGCAGTACTTACTTTTCAAGTCAGCCTGGCAAGAATACAGCCAGGACGTAGCCCATGCCAACCACGCTGCGGGAAACCCGTGGGGATTGGACATGCTCATGGGGCTTGGCAATTATGAGGGACAGAACAATCAAACAGGGTACCCTGCCCCAGTTTACATGCAAATAGCAGCCAGCGCCATAAAGGCCTGGAAGACCCTTCAGGGCGCAGGTGACCTGCAGGGTCAACTTACTAAGGTTATCCAAGGATCCAATGAGCCTTACACAGACTTTGTGGCCTGTCTTATGCAGACAGCTGCTCGTGTGTTCGGCTCAGCAGACCAGGCCATGCCCCTCTTAAAACCCCTTGCATATGAACAAGCAAATAAATGGTGTAGGGAGGCAATTAGACCTTGGAAATCAAAGGGTCTTGATGCATGGATACAAGTCTGCAGAGACATAAATGAAAGCACTGTCCAGGGCCAGGTTATGGCTGCTGCCATCGTTAGCAGCATGCGCCAAGCCCAAGGGAAAAGCCATTCCTCCGGACAGCATCTATGTTACCATTGCAACCAGGCAGGTCATTTTAAGAGGGACTGCCCCCAACGAGAAGGGCGACTATCTGGTAACCCATCCCAACCCAGAGGCCCTACGCAGCTATGCCCTCGATGCCGCAAAGGCAGGCACTGGGCCTCTGAGTGCAGATCCATACGAGACATAGATGGAAACCCCATTACCCCTCACCAGCCAAAAAACGGGCCGCGGGGCCCACTACCCCGGGGCCCGCAAATGTACGGGGTAGTCCAACAACTCCCTCGCCTCATCCCCACCACGCAGTCAGAGACACCCCCTCAGCCTCTGTCCCAGCCAGAAGGGCCACCCCTGGCTCTGCAGGACTGTACGTCTGTGCCTCCGCCAGACTCGTACTAACCCCTGAAATGGGCGTTCAGCCCCTTGAGTCGGACTCCCAAGGACCCCTCCCTCTTAATACAGTGGGCTTGCTGTTGAGACGCAGCTCCACTGCCCTCTCGGGCCTTGTAGTCCACCCTGGGGTCATAGACTCAGACTACACGGGTGTTGTAAAAATCCTTGTATCTTCCCCCCGGGGAATAGTAGCTATCTCCCCTGGGGACAGAATAGCCCAAATACTTGTTCTCCCCAGCTGCCACAAGGCTTACCCCAGTGCCGGCGCGTCCCGAGGACAGAAAGGATTTGGCTCCTCTGGACAGCCATTTGTAGGAGCTACCTTTGAACTTGCTGACAGGCCTCAGTGGACTTTAAAAGTAAATGGCAAGGAGTTTTTAGGCCTATTAGACACATAAGACAATCAGATTGGCCCCCCAAATGGCCGTTGCAGCAGAGCAGCCTTACCCTCCAAGGTTTAGGACTTGCCACGTCTCCAGACATTAGTGCGGCCTCCCTTTCCTGGACTGACTCAGAAGGCCACTCAGGAATTTTCCAACCATATGTTCTAAATATCCCCATCAGCCTATGGGGAAGAGATATCTTACAACAGATGTCCTTCAAACTCACATCAGACACCTTCTATAGTGAGACCGCCCAAAAACTCATGACAAAGGCAGGCTATTCCGGAACGGGCGGGATAGGAAAGAACCAGGAAGGAAAGTCACAGCCCATCCATGTTGAGCATTGTCCTGAAAGGGGGATAGGAGGACCAGGACTGGGTTTTTCCTAGGGGCCACTGAGAACACTCAAAGGGGGAAGCAACTGTCCCCAAAACCCCCCCTTCAAATTACATGGAAAACAGACAAACCTGTGTGGGTAGCTCAGTGGCCCCTCTCTAAAGAAAAGCTCGCTGCCACCCACATCCTAGTGCAGGAACAAATTGCCGCAGAACATCTTAAACCATCCACCTCACCCTGGAATACCCCTATCTTTGTAATCAAAAAGAAATCAGGGAAATGGAGACTACTCCATGACCTGCGTGCTGTCAATAATCAGATGCAGCTAATGGGCCAAGTCCAGCTTGGACTCCCCATCCTTTCTGCCTTACCAAAGAATTGGCCTTCCCTAGTGATAGACATAAAGGATTGTTTCTTTTCTATCCCTTTGCACTCCCAGGACACTCGACATTTTGCCTTTACCTTGCCAGCCATCAATCACTCTCAGCCTGACGGCAGGTTTGAGTGGCAGGTACTGCCACAGGGTATGGCAAACAGCCCCACCATGTGCCAATTGTACATGGCCCAGGCCCTGACACCTGTCCGAGCACTGTTCCCTGAAGCAGAAATCTACCATTATATGGATGATGTCTTAGTCTGTGCTCCTCAACAAGAGCAATTGATAGAGATCTTGCCTTGCCTTACCCAACATCTGGCTGCAGCCAACTTAACCATTGCCTGAAAAGATCCAACTCTCAAACTGCCAGGAATTCCTGGGCGTCAAACTCGACCTTACCATCATTACCCCCCTAAAATTAACCCTCCGCACAGATCACCTTTCCACCCTTAATGATTTTCAGAAACTACTAGGTGATATCAACTGGATCCGCCCTTATCTAAGGCTAACCAATCAAGAACTTCAACCACTGTACCAAATACTTACTGGAGACCCGGACCTTACGTCCCCCAGAGCCCTCACTCCTGAGGCTCGACAAGCTCTCCAGTTGGTACAAGATCGAATGGCCTCAGCCCAAGTCCATCGTATAAACCTTAATGCCCCATTGTACTTGTGCATATTCCCAGACCCCCGAGCACCCTCTGCAGCGTTCTGGCAGGAGGGCCCAATAATCTGGATTTACCTATCACAGTCCCCAAACAAAGTTTTACCTTGGTATCCCGAGGCTATAGCCCAATTGATTCTTAAAAGCATCAAATTGGGCCTCCAAACGTTTGCAAAACAACCTAACTATATCTGTACCCCTTACCAACCCGCCCAGTTAGAGTACCTCTCTTCTACAAATGATACTTGGGCTATCGTAATCACCACTACCACAGCTCACTTCGATAATCATTACCCCCATAATCCATTAATCCGGTTCTGCCTCAACAACCCCCTTATTTTCCCCAGAATCACAAAACCCACCCCTATCCCCAAAGCCATGGTCATCTTCACAGATGGCTCCAGAACAGGCCAAGCCTCAATTATTACCCCTCAGCAGCAAATTGTACACCAGTTTCCAACCAACTCCACCCAAGAGACAGAATTACTGGCTGTACTACAAGTTTTCCATATGTTCCCTCACACCCCCTTTAACCTCCTGTCTGACAGTGCGTACGTTGTCCAGGCAGTTCAAGTAATTGAGAATGTTGGTATCATCTCTACCCGGTCAACGGTCCAAAAGGCCTTAAGCAACCTGCAACAACTCATCTGGCAGAGACAGCAGCCATTCTTCATAGGCCACATCCGAGCCCATTCTGGTCTCCCTGGCCCGCTGGCTCAAGGCAATGCTGCCGTGGATGCCCTTACTCACCAAGAAGTAACCGCCCTTGTATTGGACCCCCTAAAACAAGCCCAACATTTCCATAGTCTGTTTCATGTCAATTCTAATACCCTTCGCCACCGATACCAAATTACCAGAGAGCAAGCCCGGGAAATTGTCAAACAGTGTTCAACCTGTATTACCCACCACCCAGCCCCATGTCTGGGAGTTAACCCCCGAGGCCTCCTCCCAAACCATATCTGGCAAATGGATGTGACCCATGTCCCCAAATTTGGAACCCAAAAATTTGTACATGTCTCTATTGACACGTATTCTGGAATCATCTTCGCCTCCGCCCATACTGGCGAAAAGGCAAAAGATGTAATCAGCCATTGCCTGCAAGCCTTTGCTGCCTGGGGAACTCCTAAACAAATCAAAACAGATAATGGCCCTGCATACTGCTCCTCTCAGTTTCAACAATTTGCATCCACCTTTTCCATCTCCCTAATTCATGGAATTCCCTACAACCCTCAAGGGCAAGGCATCATAGAACGAGCCCATTTAACTCTAAAAACTCAATTAATTAAACAAAAAGGGGGAGCTGTCTCCTCACATCACTCCCCGAAGGACAAACTAAATACCATTCTTTTCATTTTAAATTTTTTAACTTTGGACTCCAAGGGCCAGGCGGCCACGGACCGCCACTGCCTCAGCCGTCAGACCGGCTCCCCAGTGCAAGTTCGCTGGAAGGATGTTCTCACCGGGCAGTGGCGTGGCCCAGACCCGGTTCTCACCTGGAACCAAGGTGCGGTTTGTGTTTTTCCACAGGACCAACCAACCCCGGTGTGGGTCCCGGACCGTCTCGTCTGCCCGGTGAATCCACCTCGTGAGGATGCCACACCCATGGAAAACCGTGAGCCCCCTCCTCATCCTCTCCCTGATGACTCTCCTCTGCCCCACCAGCCAGCGGCGTCTGTTATGGACACTGGTGAGGGCCTGGCCGTACCCAATGCCGCTGCAGCTTTGGCCACTTCAATCTCCACAGCCACCAAGTTGAACGAACTAGCCGAAAACACAGCCACTGCCCTCTGTACACAGGATGCCATCAATGCCCATTAAGGGATTGCTACAGGTTGCTAACTTGACAAAACACTGGGCAGACCTAATATGCCTAGCAGTACTCCTAGGCTTGGGAGGACTCCTAAAGTGCTTCCTTAAGGCGCGCAAAGAGCGGCAGCGCCGACTTACTGTCTTGACACAAGCCATGCTGGCTCTGGAAGCTGGTGACTCTCCCCACATTTGGCTCAACATGCTAGACCGGTAGTCAACGACGGGTAAGCATTCCTGGCTGTCGGCACCAACCTAAGACAGACCCCAGGCCATGCTGCCTAGGAGGTCAATGACGGGTAAGGGCACGACAGGCTAGGAGCAACCTAAGACAGGCACGGTCTCTGGTTTTTCTGTATTTATACAGAAAGGGGGAGATGTCGGGGCTGATCCGGACATGCCCCAGGATGAGAGCCAGCATTGGCGATGAGAGGAAGTCACTCTGAACCTAACTGGTAAACAACTTTGAGGAAGTCCTCCTGATTGGCCTGTGTAGGTGCATGCTGCGCTCGTGCTGTATGCCTGCTCCCGCTTTGGACTGTAACATGTGCATTTCCCGAACACGTGTACTCTACTCTGATTGGCTTAGGAAAGGTATATAAGGCTGCACAACGGTTCCGTGCAGAGAGGTTCCTAGTTCCCATTCCCTTTCCTGTTCTGTCCTTTGAGCTTGCTGCATAAAAGTTACCTTTGACTCTTCGTTGGTGTCCTCGTCTCTGCTGGTCGGCGGCGCTGCGACACCGACACTAGGGCTTTTGTTATAAATCAGGTGTCATTATCGTATGTATATATAAATTACTTATCAAGCTATACAATTAATATCTGCATGCTTTACTGAAATTATTCCTTAATTTCAAAAGCACTCTTTAAGTCCAGAGGTGTGAAATCACCTAGCAAGTTTGGGGATTGGACTCACTAGAGTGTGTAGTGTTTAGGTGACATGGAAGGAGATTCATCTATTTTAAAAGAGCTAGGAATACACCTGCCATGGGGTGCACAGAGGTCTCCACTCAAGGGATAGTGCCCTCCTCATGCTATCTGTGCTTTCCTGCAGGAAAAAAAGACTCTAAAGCAAGGTAAAGGAAAAGAGTAGTGACAATTGCTATTTTCTTAGAGAGGGACTCTCTGACACTTGGCCATAACCTGAAGGAACTGAGGAAGTGAGCCCTGAGGATGTCTGGGCCTGGAATAGTGCAGATACAGAGTGGCTGGGGTGGTGATGAGCTGGGGGTGCTCTATAAAGAGTGAGCTTGGAGAGATAGCAAGCGTCTGATTGCAAAGCATCTCTTAGACCAAGGTAAGGACCTGGGATTTAATTTTGCCTGCAATGGGACACAAGGGGGCTGGGAGTGGGGAGAGGATTGATCGAGGGAGTGATATGGTTCAACTCGGGCTCGCCAGAGCACATGGAAGCAGGAAGACAAGTTAGTACAAGACGGGAAACATCAGCAGATGTGTGGCCATGACTTACGGGGGAGTCATAGAAGCCAGCGTGTGACTTGCTCTGATACACTTTCCAGAAAGATCACTCTAGCAGCTGTGGAGAGTGGCCTGGAGGTAGAGGATGGGCTGGGGAGAGACCTTAGCAAGAAAGCCAGGTGGGTGACCATGGGTATACTTCAGAATCTTCCTCAGGATCCACATGCCAAGCATCTATCAGTGGTTTATTCTAGATAGGCAGGAATGCTGGTATTTGGGAGATCTGGTTAACGGGAAGCCCAGTGACAGAGAGCTTTCTCCATGGAAACCACACAAAAAATAATAGCACTCTTCTCGGTTCCTTCTTACCATGTTTTACATGGAGCAAAAATGAACAGCTGTCTTCAAGATAAACTTTTTTTTTCCCATTTCTCCAAACGAAATGGCAGCCAGAGCTGAGCAAAGCAGAACTGGGAGGTATGGCTGCTATTTTCGGTTTAGTTGGGTTTCTCGGTTCATAGTCACTGCTGTGTTGGGAACAGGAGCTAGTCTGTGGTCACAGAAATGAAGCCCAGCTGCGAGAGAGGCTAACCAAAGAAGCAGGCAGGGAAAACGGGTCATCATCACAGCATCTCATCTGAATCTCATTCCAGCATGTCAAAACAACTTAGGAAAATAGAGAGACTAAGTTCCCTGGAGAGCCAACTGGAACTTTCCTATCAGCAAAGCTTGTCTATATTCTGCTGGAACTGCTCGCTGAAGAATCATGGAGGGGACATGGAGCCACTTCCAAATGCTGCCCCAGCACCCTAAAGAAGGCTTCTGTAGAGTTTACTCCTAGGAATGCAATCATGCAAAGGAATATAGTACTAACTCTTCTTTTATGCTTTTCTTGGGGCTGCAGGGATAGGTTTTAAACATTGAATAAATGTAAGCAAACCGGAATATTGCTTGTCACACTCAAAAGCTAGAGAAATAACAATAAAGGCAACCCCTCTGATTTCAGAAGCAGCAAATGGTGGAATAGTCAGAAGAATAAAACAGGGAATTTGAAGTTGGACAAATGTGGGTTCAAATCTTGGCCCCACTACTTATCAGCTGAACGACATTGAGAAGTTATTAAACCTCTCTAATCATACCTTTCTTTCTGTACATTAGAGATAATAGCCTTACCTTTTGTGAGATACTGGTTTTGGGCAGGATACTTTTTATAAGGGTTATTGTGAATATTAAACTAAAAAGTGCACCTAAAATGTTGGGCACATGGTAGATAGATTGTGAAGGAAAGATAGTTGTATAACATATTACTGTCTGCACAATGCTTTCATATCAGTAATTGTAGGTAATAATAATAAGACCTGTGAGGGGCTTCCCACTTGGGTCCCCCGCTTCACAAAAGAAGAGGGAAACAAAAGAGAGGTTCTGTTCCTTTTTCTGTTCTGTTCTCCTCAGAACCTCTCTTTTGTTTCCCTCTCTTTTGCTCATAATCTTTCCATCAATAAACTCTATCTTGTTGCTTAAAAAATAAAATAATAATAAGACCTGTTGGAAACATAAAATAAAATGTCCACTTTGGATACTTCTGGATGACCAAGTCTGCCACCTGGTCCTCCAAAGGCCCATCATCACAGAACTACCCCCTTATACGCAGCTGGAAACCAACCTAGGAGGCATTCCCAGGCATCTCCAAATGCCCAAAGATCTTCAGAGGAAATGATGGATGTCTGAGAACCGTCATCATTATTTCAAGGGTAGAACAACAAAGAGTTTTCCTCTGTAAACCTATATAGACTATCTAAAAAATCCAGCGCTATTGCTTTTGTCTGGAATTAAGACGGCCCAGGATGTTATCTCACATTGAAGGGAAGCACAGATCCTTTGCCATAGGCCACGTTGATGATTAAAATGGGCAAAATGAATTAAACACTCTATTCAGACGAAATCTTTCTTGCGGAACCCAGACATCGGCTGAAGCCTTCCTGCTCCTCTGAGATCTGAGGAAACCTGGCTGAAGTCTTTCGATTTCATAGCTTGAAAAACTCTGAAGCCTTCCCTCTCAGGCATTTACAGAGCTGAGGGATGTGGTTCCCGGGGTGACCACGCAAGTCCCAGGGTGACCTCCCCCGCTGACCCTGTGAACACGCATGTCCCAGGGTGACCTCCCCCGCTGACCCTGTGACCACGCGTGTCCCAGGGTGACCTCCCCCGCTGACCCTGTGAACACGCATGTCCCAGGGTGACCTCCCCCGCTGACCCTGTGAACACGCATGTCCCAGGGTGACCTCCCCGCTGACCCTGCGAACACGCATGTCCCAGGGTGACCTCCCCCACTGACCCTGCGAACACACATGTCCCAGGGTGACCTCCCCCTCTGACCCTGTGAACATGCATGTCCCAGGGTGACCTCCCCCTCTGATCCTGTGAACACGCATGTCCCAGGGTGACCTCCCCCTCTGACCCTGTGAACACGCATGCTGTCCCGTGTTTCACCCTACTTCAGTCTGGGGCTTTGCTGCCATCCACACACGCACCATGCACTCACACTGTGATGTTTGGGAGTCACAGGGATGGGGTCACAGGCGAAGACACCCCCTCCCACTGACTTCACACTAGAACCCTCTGTCTTTTCTGGCTCTCTCCTCCCTCCTTTCCTTTCTCCTTTCTCCCCTGTCTCAGCAAGGCAGTCTAGCCAACATCTTTTTATCTACAGCATGATGCTCCTTCCCCCACATAATATATAGCTCTCTTCCTCTGATGAACTGCAATGAATAAAAACGTTTTACCATCTTACTGAATTTAATATAAATTTCTGAGGAAAACCACCAAGAAAGTGGTCTTTGCTAACAAAAAATATAGGTACCCTTAGTCTAGGGCAGTGATTCAGTGAAAAGTGGGTACTGCCTGCCATTTGCTAGAAAGGCGTGGTTTCAGCCCTGCCCCCACCCACCCATGGAAACAGAAACTCAGGGTGGGATCCAGCAGTCCACATTTTAACAACCCATCCAGGTAACTCTGATGTGTGAGAAGCAGTGATCCAGAAGGAAGATTTCAGCTATAACTAGATGAGGCCATCAGACCCGAATGTCCATAGAAACCAGTCAATAATATAAAGTATTTGAGGCTGAAAAGAATGTGAGGAGGACTTGAGGGAACAGAGGCAGGTTTTTGCCATATGTAAAGGAAGGTCGAAGGTGGTCAGGTTTTTCTGTCTTTTCAAGAGAAGACAGAAATGTGAATTTTTATGTACACTCTCCAGATGTTTAAATGTGAGCAACCAATTCATCTGTGGCCCTTCTGGGTTAATTCAAAGGCTTGCGGATGCACCATCTCCCCCTTTCAGTTGAGAATTACAAGGTTCCAAGCCACACTCCTGAACCTGCTGCTTCCAGTTCAATTTGCAAAGCACAATTAGGAACGGTGAGAAAGAAATGGAGACTCTCATTTAACGTGGATTTCATGCCAGACGTTAACATGGGTGTTTAAGTTCATACAGGGCTACTGCGTAGGAAGCCTATATAACGGCAGTGAAATGGCAATTGGACTTAATGTGAGGTATTGTTTCTGGGCAGCCTTTTTATTTCCATCTGTATTTTCTCAGAAAGCCACCAGGGAATCTGTTTTGTCACCCACACGGCATTCAAAGCAGGACCTATAGAATATATGCAGTGTTCTGTGGCTGCCATGGCAACCATTAATCTCCCCCTTAATTCCTTTTCTTTTCTAAAAATAAAACGCCCTTTCTCAGAGTATCTGTTTCTGTTTTTTATTTAAATCTCACTCTGGGTGAGCAGCTCTAGCTGCCTTTGACCTGAGCATTGCTTTTGTTTTGCATGAGAAGAGACATTGATCACAGACACCTGGACCTGACTGTCAGCCATCTCTGAGCATGAAGCTAGAAGGCTAATGAGACCCACAGGCACGGGGAGCTGGGAAACAACCCCAGTGATTTCATAGAAGGGGGTCATGGTCCCATCCTACGGCACAGATGCCACTTGGAACAATGTTTTTCCAGCTCATTATCTCATCTGCTGCTTCCAAAGAACTGTATTTCCTGTACAGAAAATAAAAGTCTGAGAGATGAAGAGATGGGCGGAGGGCCCAATGCCCAGCTGCTCTGATGAGAGATAAAGCTTGGTCCCCCAGCTCCTTTGATCTGTAACTAGACAATGCCTCTTTCCTGGTTCCTTGACATTGTCGGAAGCTGCTTTCCTTTGCCTAAAGAGAAGTCTTGATGATCCACTTCTGAGACATTAAAAAAAAAAAAAAAAAAGAGCTGGAAGGAAAGGAAATGTGGAGCACTGGCCCAAATTCTGCAGTCCTTTGTACATCAAAGACCATGCCTTGATCAATAGGTCCACTAAAAGTGATTGCTTAGGACTTCTGAACCGAAGGGGACACGCTCTATAGAATGTGTTCTTTCTGAGATCGTTTGCCATGCTGAGATCCTATAAAGATGGATCTCATCATGAGATAAGACAAGAAAATCAATCTGCGCAAGATGAAATAAGGCAAATAGGTATGGTCCCTATTGAGATGAGATGAAATGAGATGGATCTCATCATGAGATAAGACAAGAAAATCGATTTAATAAAAAAAAAAAAAAAGACAAGAAAATCAATCTGCCCAAGACGAAATAAGGCAAATAGGTATGGTCCCTCATGAGTCTACACCCAGGCTAGACCACACTCCCATGTTCAAGCAGATGAGCAAAGATGTTTGTAAGTCACGGAGGCTTCACCAGCTCTCTGCAAGAGCATGTGCTTGGGCTGCTTGCCCTCCAGGTAGGAGCTGGGCCACCCACTACCCTCACTCTCCACCCCTGCTATGACCAGCCTGCTCCTTGACAATCTGAGCTTCTCTATTAAACTGTAGTGATGAAAAAGACATGTTCTTTCCTATCAAACTAAGTGGCCAAAGCAGGAACCATGACTTGGCTCACACTAGCTTGTGTTTGGGGGACAGATCTTTTTCAAAGGGAAATCTTAAAATTTTCCCATCTTATGGGGTTGGGTGAAATCATTTTTTCTCTTCCTCTTGCAATTTCAAGTTTTGTCCAATATTCTCTACTACAATGTTGTTCTCTTGGATGGTGGGCCTTTGGCGCAATGAATCTGGAGCCTGAGCTCTGTGGTGTTTTACTGAAGGAATGTCAATTGTAACAACCCTGACTGTGCCAGCCAGTTGAGACTGAAAACAGATGATTAAGAATTGGCCCTTTGGTCCAGCCTGCCGCCAAGAAATCCAGGGCAGAGCTTGGAGTTCAGGCCTGTATCTTCAGATAAAAAGTTGCTCACAGAGAAGGGCACTGAAGTGGATGTTAGAGGCACTGCTGGGTTTTACCACAAGGAGGAGGAAAATGTTCAAGGGAGGGACTTCACTGTCGGGGGGACACCAGCATGGAGAGGGAAGGCACCCTGCTCTAACCACTTCTCCTGAACTTCATGGTCCCAGCCCTAAAGGCTCAATCACGGGCTGAGCACAGGGACCCCAGCTTTCATGACACGTTCTCTAAGGTTTTGGTTTTCTCATTACAGGCTTCTTCATTTTCATGTTAATATTTGATCTAAAAAGCAGTTATTGACCCAAACAAATAAAAAGCAGGGTCTCAAAAGGGACATTTGTACCTCTATGTTCATAAGCAGCATTATTCACAGCTGCCAAAAGGCAAAGCAATGCAAGTGTCTGTTGACAGATAAATGGATAAACAAAATATGTGCACACGTAAAGTGGACCGTTATTCAGCCTTAAAAAGGAAGGGAATTCTGACATATGCTACATACAACATAAATAATCCTTGAGGATACTACATTAAGTAAAATAAGCCAGTCACAAAAAGGGAAATGTATGATTCCACTTACATGAGATACCCAGACTGGTCAAATTCATAAAGAGAGAAGGGGAGGGAAGAGAGAATGGGAGTTACTATTTTCAGTTTTATATACTTAACATTGCTCAACTGCACACTTAAAAATAGTTAAAATAGTAAATTCTTTATGTGCATTTTGCCACAATTAAAAAAAAAAAAACAGGCAAAAATTAACACACGTTGAATGATTCCCTTTCTTTCTCCTGTTGTTTCACTGAGATTCGTTGAAAACCTGTGTCCTCATCCCAGAGCTGCTACTCACAAGTTTTGTGACCCTGGGCAACTCAGGAAAACTTTCTAAATCTAACTTTCTGCACCAGCAATTGGGAATAATAATAGAGACTCTGGAGGATACTGTGAGAAAGGGTTTTATGAATTAAAATGGGCAAGATATAAAGACTCTAATAAAGCATGAATCCTATGTACTCAATTTTGATATGAGGACAATTAATGACAATTAAGGTTTTGGGGGGGGAGCAGAAAGAGGGACGGAGGGAGGGGGGGTGGGACCTTGGTGTGTGTCACATTTTATGGGGGCAAGACATGATTGCAAGAGGGACTTTACCTAACAATTGCAATCAGTGTAACCTGGCTTATTGTACCCTCAATGAATCCCCAACAATAAAAAAAAAAAGACTCTAATAAAGCCATTACAGCCAACATGACACCTGGAGCGAGGTCTTGCACCTATCAAGGACTTGAACGTCAGGAATGAATGGGTGAGTAGACGAAGAAATGTGCCCTGATGTGCCCAAATGTGCAATTGATGCACTTGATTGAGATGTAACAGTGAGGTCAGGGAAACTGGCCTTCAGGCTCACCGCCAAGTTTTGTGTCTTCCTGTCCTGTTGGGTCGCATTCTCTCCTTCCCAGAAAGCAGGGTGGAGCCTTACACTCAGACGTTGATCCACAGAGCTCTTGCAGGGTTATCTGCACTTCTATAAGGAACACTGGGAAACCAGAACATTCAACCCAGAAGAACAAGCATCAGTTACAGAAGTGGAACTAGTACCATATGGAAGCTGTGTCAGCGACCAGGGGCAGAGGGAGAGGAAAGAGTCTTCTGGCAATGTCTCCATCACAGCACGGAGCAAGAAAATCCAAAGTCTTCGTATTTGGAATCACACTGCCGTTTTGGAGAGACACAGCACAGAACTAGACTTGAGACCGACCACCTGGAATTGGTTCTAGCTCTGCCCATTAGCGGTTGTGTGACCTTCACGTGTATTTAATAACCACTCTGGGCTCCAGCTTTTTCAACTTTAAAATAGGATGATGGCAATAGCACCCACTATTCACCAGTTTGTTGTAAGGATTAAATCAGTTCCTTCATCCAGTGAGTATTTAGAGAGTGCTTGACATACAGAAAGTGCTATGTAAATATTTGGTAAATAAAACCTTGAACAATTTTCAAGCCCTAGATCTATTTATTCCCTAGCTTTTCTGTTTGATCTTCTCCCCATTCCGCCTGTCGCCCTGATTTCCTGCATGGAGAATGTACTCCCCACCCATGCCCTGGCCACAAACAGATAAGTCTTTGAGACTAGATGCTCATAAAACTGGCTTTCAGACCTCATTTTCTAGTTAGTTGCCTAATTTAGAGACCTTGTCAATTTGCATTACATAGAAATAATACAATTTGACTTCAAAGCTACTTAGAACCGTGCCCTGCAGCTCCTCTCTGAAACTTACAAAGTGGGTTGGAGCAATTGTAAATCATTTGACAGCATGAAACTTCTCCTTTGCAATTCTCCTGCGATATAAGAGAGCTAAGACAATTTCAGAATAACTGTATAGAAACAAAATGGTCCAAAAATGTATTGTTTTCTACCCACAGATGGAAGCTGAGGGGAAGTGAATCTTTCGCCGGGGTGGTTTGGATTATTCTGTTGCTACTGATGTTCTTTTTCTTTCTTTACTTTCTCCATCTTCTTTTCTTATTTGTTATCTAATAAATCCCTGTTCAAGTTTGGGTGAAATAGTTAAAATGCACAAATATAACCTGCACCCAGATTAAAAAACAACAACAGTATGAGCCCCCTAGAAACCCTGTGGTCACAACCTTACTCTCCTTGCTGCGCAGAATTCCAGGATGTGATTGTACCCCAATCTATTTATCCAACCTGTGGACAGACGTTTGTGTGGTTTCCAGGTTGGGACTATTTTGTACATGTCTTTTGGAGAATGTGTGGAATCCATTTTTTTTTTTTTTTGTACAGCCATTTCTTCTGCCCTCTTTCTTTTTTTTTGTTTTTTTTTTTTTTAGAGACAGAGTCTCACTTTATGGCCCTTGGTAGAGTGCCGTGGCATCACACAGCTCACAGCAACCTCCAGCTCCTGGGCTTAAGCGATTCTCTTGCCTCAGCCTCCCGAGTAGCTGGGACTACAGGCGCCCGCCACAACGCCCGGCTATTTTTTTGTTGCAGTTTGGCTGGGGCTGGGTTTGAACCCGCCACCCTCGGCATATGGGGCCGGCGCCCCACTCACTGAGCCACAGGCACCGCCCTCATCTGCCCTCTTTCTAATAAGCCTTCCTTCCCTTGTCAAATTGAACCAGGAGCACAGTTGAACAGAATGCTATATTGTTATGGTTACATATATATGTGAGAGAACCAGACCCACGCCATATTTGAGAGAACTAGACCAACGCCATCTTAAGGGTTCAGCCATTTTGTCTAAAACTGATGAGTCACCATGAATTGCTGGTTTTTGTACCTTGAGTCATCCACGTCCAATTAGAAACTGCCTCCTGGAATGGGCCATATGGCAGGACCAGTGGCAACCAATCCAGAAGCGATCCCTTTGTTTAACTTGTATACGCCTACTTTGCCGTGCTATCCTATAAAAATATCCCTGTTCCAGAGCTCGGGGCTCCTGGCTCGGATCTGTTGTAACAGAGACCCCGGGAGTCCAAGCAGAGCTTGCAATAAAATGGCTCTTTTGCTTTTGCATCAGACTCAGCTCCCTGGTGGTCTTTGTGGGGGATTTTGAGAACTGGGCACAACATATGCTTATCAAGATATACAAAATAAACACAATAGGTACATTTGTGTACATTTTGTAAGCCTTCACATACATAAATATTTTTAATTATTGAGCTTTTGCTGTGGAACTGGTAACCCCAGTAACTTCATGGGTTTCAATAACAAATATGCGCTTTTACTCCCATTATACCGGCCCCAGTTTGGCCATGTCTCTCTTCAACTCCGCCAGGTTTGGTTGGAATGTGATGGGTTTATCTGGGCTCAGTAGGGCCCAACACCATGTGGCTTCTTATTCTACTACCCAGGCAAAGCCACTATCTATAATCATAGTAGAGAATACGAATCCAGGAAGGGCAACATTAAACCACAAGAACATGAGTAAAGCCTGCTCAGATCCGGCCTGCTTCACACTCCTTTGGGCAAAGAAAGTCACACAGCCAAGACAAAAGTCAGTGGAGAAGTGTGTGCTACCTCTAGGGAAACATGCCAAGATGAAGAAGCAATGAATTACTGTAAACAAATAATGTAATCTACCATACATAGAGGTAGATTCTATGTTCTGGAGGAACAGGAAGGGAGATGGGAAGAAGAAATGGTGAATTAGTAAGGTGTTAGCTAGAATTGTGATAAAATTTCATAGAAGACTTGAGGCAAATATGACAGTTGTGGATGATGGAAATAGTACCAATGTTGGTTTGATTATTCTTGGTACTTGCTTTCTATTTCATTGGAAATTATGGATTGATGAAGGGTGAGATTAGATGGAGTTAGAAGGGTGTAGTTAGGAGGCAATCACAGAAATCCAGGTAAAATGATGAAAACCTACACTGTAACCCTAGGAACAGAAAGGGTGTAATGGAATTATTGAAAAGCTAGAATAGACCAGAGTTCTGATGATCAATCAACTGACGTGTGAAACAGGAATGAGACATTCTTGATAAATTCGGAGATGAATTAAGAGTGGCTGCAACAGCCCAGGTGCCAGGGCAGAGAGTAACTATTCTCCCTCCCACAGCACACAGCAGGACAGGTCATGGGCTGGGTGGGCCAAGAGGAGGTGATGCCTCTTATTTCAAGGTTGGTAACTTGAATATTACTATTTTTACCTTTTCCTCATCATTTGTTTACTTATTTGTTCCTTTGTTCTTTCTTACTACTGGTTTGCAAATCGGGAGTACATCCACCTAGCTTTAGCAGTTTGTTTTGTTTTTTAACAAGTCCGCTCACTTGAGGGTTTTATATCTGCAAAGATAGAGCCAACAAAACAATACCGTAGGCTGGTCAGAAATGGGTTGCTCTGAAAAAGAAAATGTCCACCGTGAAAGCTCCGTGACTGACCAGCACATACTTACTGCAGACTTCTTAACTTTGCGGGAAGATTTAATTTGCCATCATTAATTACATTTATTAACTTACTTAATTTGGACCTGGAGCTTCCTCCAGAGAGATGCCCCATAGAAGCCTGCTAGATAGCAAAACAAGCCATAATTTGCCTGCCATCTGAGTACTCTTTTGAAGTTCATATTTGAAACCCCTGCTCATTTTTCTCTGCCATTTCACTATCTCACCTTCAATCATTCTGGAGGAAGTCCTACAATCACCTCTGGGACTTCCCAAAGGGAAATTTAATTAAGCCATTCAAAATTTAACCTCCAAATTGTTACAAACAATCATGATGCGATGACAAACGGAAAACAGCTAGAGTCTGTTGTACGTATATACGTAGATCCCAAGGTCCAAAAGGATGACTTTTTCTGGTTGAAAGCAAGCCTGATATTACATCCAGGTCATGTCTTAGCTCCTCCCCACTCAGTTATGCTTGAGGAAGAGACTGGAAGCTAATAGCTAATTCCCTACCTGCCCCCACCATGCCAGCCCTTTCTACAACTCACCCCCACTTGGCTCTCCGGGGTCGTGTTTCCAGCAGTGAAGTGCTTTGATCTTACTTCATTTTCAAGCAGTCCTAGAAGAAATGGCAATGCTGAAATCACCTGGCCCTAGCCGGCTGTTCCACTCCAACAGTGCGGAGAGAGAACATAAGGGAAGGAGCGCTGGGCTTGCAGACCCAGTCTCTCCTTCCATGTTGTGTTCTGGACAAATCACATAACCTTGCAGAAGTTCAGCTACTTCGTCTATAAAATGGGAAGAATGATACCCATAATATGGATTTTCTCATGAGAATAACATTAAATGAAGTAGGCGAGAGTGCTGATGTTTATTAGAGCAGAGCTTTTCAGACTCTGCTCTAATAAACAACATTAGCATATACAATTGCATAGGGGTGGAATACAGACCCTGGCTCTGCAGGGGACAGCAGCACTGCCAGTCCATAGATCATAACTGGATCAGTAAGCTGTTTACGGTGCTGTCCACTACAGCGGCCACTGGCCACATATGGTCATTTAAATTTAAATTAATTAAAATTGAACAAAATTTAAAATTCAGTTTGTTGATTGCAGAAGCCACATTTTTGTATCCACCCGTGGCTAGTGACTACCATACTGGACAGCACAGATACAGAATATTTCCATTAGTGCAGAAAATTCTACTGTACTGTACTGCATGAAGCACTATAGAGATGTTCAAAAAGTCATTCCATAACTATCAAACAGCATTTACTGAGCACTTTCTCATATGTATTTTTAGGCACTAGTGATATAACACTGAGCAAAACAAAGTCCTTGTCCTCATGGAGCTCACCTTCTTGCCATTACTGATTTGAATAAATAAGAGATTAGTATTAAATGGGCTTGGAGATGGGGGTTCTCTCATAAGTAGAGTCTAACTTTATCCGATGACGGCCTCACAGCAAAGCTCAGTAGTTCAGTTCATCACATCCCCTAGAGCAGACCCATTCAAATAATTATAAGTGAAGAATTAGTCTAAAGACTGTATTAAAGGTTTCTAAAGGGAAGTGTATATTGCATAGCACAGAATACTTTTAATGTTATTTTTCTTTGACCTTTTTGAAATCACAAAAGTAATGAATAGAAAATAGGATTTTTGCCTGCTTCCCATTCTCAGCCACGCTGCCCAAAACAGCCCGTACAATCATTCTTCCTAAGTCTCTCTCTTTGTGGTCACGTACTGCAGAGATCTGCCCGTATTTCTTCTCTTATTATTCAGAGATATTTATGTCTGCCCAATTCCTCAAGCTTGCATCCCTATACCTTTTATTTCTGTGAGTTCTACCACAGCTTTAATAAGGGGTGAAGCCCACTGCCCTCACATTGTTGCTAATAAAATATTGGTGGTAAGCTGTAACAGGCCCTTACCAACTCATAAAAGCCAGTGGTATGTATCTCTTCCCAACTTTGCCTTCAGTGGCCTTATATCGGAAAGCTTGAAATTCATCATGGAGGAAATATTTACACCACAGAAACTGGCATATGCTGCAAACTTTTTTTTCCTGGAGGACTGATTGTTAAACATTTACTAGCACACCCCTAGGTGTAGAGATGGTACAGAGATGACATGGTACCTGATGTATTTAGAACTTATTTGGAGGTCTCTGTTTCATTTTGCAGTCCCGATGCTTCTTCCTTTTTGTTTTCTACTGTGGGGTCTGATCTGGGAAACTGGCCTCCTTATTTGAGGGGACTCTGCCTGGCAAGATAGAGAAGTAGTTACTCTGGCAATTCAAAGAACACCATTCTGTAGCTTAACACAGAGTAGACCTCTGTGCAATGAGGGCATCCGGGAGGATGAACTAAGGCCCTCCCCTCCACCTGGCTGACAAGCTGCCCAAGGACTGCGCCTGACACTCACTTGCCTACAGTTGTGCTTCCTTCGCTTTGTGAGCAGAACAGCTGGACTCAGTTTTCTCTATGACTATTAATCTGAAAATCAAAGATATGCAGAAGGGATAAGGGGAAACCAGACTCACCTTTGGTATCTCACAACTGCCCTTGGTGGGCTGCAACCACATGGGCACCCTCTGGAACTATGCAACACCTAGAACTTGTTCAGAGCCTCCTCTGCTCAGAGCCAGATGGAGGGGGACGGAGGAATTAAATGCAATGATGTAAAAGTTATTTCAGGGACTGGAAAGAACCTCTGGGTAAGGCAGCCTGTAGGTGAGCTCCTCCTTGGCTCCTAGCTTCTCTTTGCTGTGGCCTGAGCCTGCTCTGTGGGGAAACCATGGGCACCGCCTCATAAGAGACTCCCAGCTCCACCACTATCATGTCTGCACTTCTGTTTTCTGTTTCTTCTGAAGTCTGACTTGACCTTCAGTGAAGGGTCTTTTGCCTTGGATCAAAACCCTAGAAGTGGTGAGGGAGAAAGAGCAGAAGCTCCCACAGTGATTTATCCTTAGTTTGAGCAGGGCCCCAGGCTCAGCCCACCCACACCAGCACTGGATGTTAGGCTCTGCCGTAACCCTTCCAGCCCTGCACCCTAAGGCCACAAGGCCTGGGGCAGCTCCTGAGGACTGGGCTTTGCCACATCCAAGAGGGAGCCTCTATGGGTAGTACGCCCTTCCCCTGTTGTGCTCAGCTCACTCTTGTGCTCCTTTGTTCCATTCGGATCAATTGTGGGCTTCCTCTCCCCTAATTATAAATCTATAAGTGTCGATTTTGCAATGAGTTCATACCTAAATTGAATGTGAATCTTTTTCACATTGTAGTTTGTTTTTTATTTTTTATTATCCTTTTTTTTTTTTTTTAAACAGTCTCACTCTGTCACCCTGGTGATGAGTGCTGGTGATGAGTGCTGTGGCTTCAGCCTAGCTCAGAGCAACCTCAAACTCTTGGGGTCAAGCAATCCTCATGCCTCAGATTCATGAGTAACTGAAACTATAGGTGCCTGCCATGACACCCAGCTAATTTTCCTATTTTTAGTGGAGGTCTCACTCTTGCTCAGGCTGGTCTCGAAATCTTGAGTTCAACCGATCTTCCCATCTAGGCCTTCCAGAGTGCTAGGATTATAGGCGTGAGCCACTGTGTACAGCCTCAGTTTGGTTTTTGATAGTTTGATTAAATTAGACAGCCAACTCAGGTAAATCACCTTGCTTTAAGGGTGGCATTTAGGATTACCGGGGGAAAAATGTCTTTATAAGGTGGCCTGCTTAAAGATGTAGCACATCAACTAGAAATTTCAAGTGAGATATTCTGGGTTTAAAAATATGGAGCAGGGTTCCCGGATGGCCCCCATATCTGGTAGTTTCTCCTCCCTTTCCTTACTCTCAGCTGACAACCTTGTTTATTTCACTGAAGTGATAGGAGCAATGAGAAGAGAATGTCATCTGGTCCCACTGACACATCTTCCCAGATAGCGGTACCTATGCCCTTATGCTGCCCTTCACCTGGAGCTGTCTCTCTAAAGCCAAACCCAACACTGGAATGTTTTGGTCCTGCAATGACTGTCTCTTTCTGGCATCACTGAGTTTCCTCCTTGGAGGACAGTTCTCCAAGTGGCCTTGGACCAATCCACCTCTCCTGCTTTCTTGCTTGTAGTTCTCAAACATAACAGTAGAATGTGCTAGGAATGCAGCATCTTGAGATAGGAGGGACCTGCCTGAAACAACTTAGGCTTTGTTCTCTCCCCGTGAAGCAGGATATGCTTCAAAGCTTGGCCCAGTTGAGTCCCTGGGGTTTTCTAGGTATAAGATCACATCATCCATGAAGAGTGAGAGTTTGATCTCCTCTCGCCCCATTCGGATACCCTTGATCACCTTCTTTTGCCTGATGATGATGGCTGAGACTTCCATTACTATGTTGAATAGCAGTGGAGACAATGGGCATCTTGCCTAGTTCCAGATCTGAGTGGAAATGTTTTCAATTTTATTCCGTTCAGTATGATATTAGCTGTAGGTTTGCCGTAGATGGCCTCTATCCGTTTAAGAAATGTCCTGTGTAAGCCTTGGAGACTTGACATCTTTTATGTTTACCTGGATGGAAATGAAATACATTCTTTTTAGTAAAGTATCTCAAGAATGGGAGGAAAAAGTATCCAATGTACTCAATACTGTTATGAAATCAATATACAATCACCTACACATTCATACAAAGTATAATACACAACTATAGTCCAGAAAGAAGGAGGGAAGGAGAGGGCAGGAGCAGGGAGGATATTTGGTGGGACCTCATCTGCTGTGCACAATGCAACGGTA
Source organism: Nycticebus coucang (assembly GCF_027406575.1). Taxonomy (NCBI): domain Eukaryota; kingdom Metazoa; phylum Chordata; class Mammalia; order Primates; family Lorisidae; genus Nycticebus; species Nycticebus coucang. The sequence continues at coordinate 95,437,541 of NC_069788.1, forward strand.
CATTTCAAATCTATTAAGAGTAAAGTATAAATGTCTGACCACAACAAATAAGTAAGTGAGGTAATGGTTATGTTAATCAGTTTGATGTAAGCATTTCACATTGTATATCAAATCAGCACACTGTACCCCATAAATGTACACAGTTATGATTTAATTAAAGAAATAAATGGGGCATAAAGAATAAAAAGAAAAAAGCTTGGCCCAGTGAGCCAGTGAGTCATATTGCCCCCAGGATATAAAACTCAGGGCAGGCTGCCTTCCAAGTTTCCTCAGCTGTGGTTCAAAGTGCAGCACAGACCGTCAAGATGCCATCCACTCTGAGCAGTGATCTTGAGCCTTGGGTGACCAGCTCCCAATGGGTCCAAGCCTTCTTCTCTCCCTTGCTGTCTATCTGTAAGTAATCAATCTCCTTCACATAACTTCCTGTGAGTTTGTTCTGCCTCACTGGATTCAGACTAGTAGGTAACAGTGTGTGATGGACCTACCCAATGGCCCAGGCTGCAGTGGGCATAAGTGCATGTACTCCTGGCTTCTGGTGGCCTAATGATCGTCTTGTCTGTTTTCCATATAGTGGGAGTCCTTTCTTGACTGGTGGTTAATGAATTGATTCACACCTCTCTCCATTGGATGGTTCTGATCAGCATACAAACATGAAGTATCCTGCCTACCTAAAAACAGAGCAAAACAGAGAAATAGAAATAAAAACCTCCCTTGACCTAACATGTACAGTCCAGATACTGCTCATTTTTCTCTTCTTTTTACAGAAAGATACCTTGAAGGGGTTGTTTACTCTCACTGGTTCTGGTCCTCTCCTTTTAGCATTTCTTGATCCCATTCAAGTCAGATTTCCATCCCTATCACTCCAGTTCTAAATCCAATGGTCAAATGTGAGTTCTCCTCTTACTCCACCAATAGATTCACGTGACACTGCTGAGCACCTTCCTTTGTGAAACAGACATCACTAGGCTGCCAGCACCCCACTCCCTTTCTTGACTTCCTTCTGACCTGCTGGCCACTCCTCAGCCCCAGTCTTCTTTCTGCATTCTCATGTCTCCTAATCTTCAAAGTTTGAAGGATATAGTCAATGGACATCTTATCTTCTCTGCCCACATTACCTCCCTAGGTAATCTCATCCCAGTCTAATGACTTTCAATCCCATCTATTCACTGACAATTCCTAGACGTGCCAGCCTGGACATCTCTTCTGGACCTGCCTTCTTAACATGTCCATTTGGATAACTGAACGCCATGGAGACGTCTATAACTCCTTTCTTTCTCTCACATTCAAAGTTCATTCCATCAGCAAATCCCTGGGAGCTCTACTTCCAAAATACTGTATATCCAGAGTCTGCTCTCCTCTCCCTGACTCCACTGACTCCACTGCTGCCACCCAGGCCAAGCCATCACTCTCACCACTCACTCTGTCTTCCTAGCCTTGGGCCCTGACAGTGATACAGAGTGATACTTAAAAAACCAGGTCAGATCATGTCATTCCTCTTCTCAGAACCTCACATCCCTTTCTCCTTCTCTCAGCTAGAATACAAAGTCCCCACCACGGCCATCAAGAACCCCATGATCTGGGCTGAAGGCATTTCTGGCTCATCTCATTTCACTCTTTCCCCCATCCTCCTCAGCTCAGGCTGCCAGAACAAAGGACCACAGACCAGGGGGCTTAAACAGTAGGCATTTATTTTCTCACAGTTCTGAAGGCTGAAAGTCCAAGATCAGAGTGTCAGCAGATATGGTTTCTTCTGACATTTCTCTTCCTGGCTTGCAGATGACCACCTTCTTGCCATGTCCTCACGTGGTCTGTCCCCTGTGTATGCACATGCCTGTGTCCAAATTTCTTCTTCTTGTAAGGACATCAATTATATCTGATTGGGGTCCATCCTAAAGACCTATTTTAATTTAATTTCCTCTTTAAGGACTATATCTCCAAAAACACCACAACTCAACCGCCTCTCTCCACTCCAGCCATACTGGTCTCCGTACTGTTACTCTGTCGGGCCAAGCTCTCCCTGCCCCTGGGTCTTTGAACTTGCTGGACCTCTTTCATCTGGATATTCCCACAGCTCCCTCCTCCTTTGCCTTCATGTCAAATGGGAGCACCCCTACATCACAGGCTCTGGAGCCAGACTGCCTGGGATGTACCTGCTGCGTGAAACCCCAAGTGAGGAACTTCATTTCTCTGTGCTTACATTTTTCTATCATGAAAAGGAAATAATAACAGTACTTTCTCCATAGGATCAGAACAAGGACTAAATTAGATCACATATGCAAAGCACTTAGAAGAGTGTCTGGTACATAAGAGATACTCAAAATATTTTAACTGTTGAAATTGTGACGCAATTGTTGGGGTTGTCAAATATTCTGTTTGACCAACGGGTTATTGTGCCCAGCAACATCCCTGAAGATTAGTTACTGGAAGGTCACTGAGGTGATAGGTTGTGAACAGAGACACACAGATGACAAGAGCTAATAGGAAATAAGGCTCAAATGTCACCTTACCTTTCTCTCTTCCACACATACACTGTTATTCTCTTCCCTATTCTGATAGGGCATTTATTACCCCATGATAAAATTTGTTTATGATCTGCCTTTATTGTCAATTTGCTACCTGACTATAAGCTCCATAAGGGCTGGAAATTTGACTGTTGTGTTTGCTAGTTTATCTCCAGAGCCTAGAATGAGGGCTAGCAATAAACTTTTGCTAAGCAAAGGAATGAGTGAATGAATGCATATACTGTTCTGGGCTCAGGCTCACAGGTCCGGTCCCCAGGGTAAGTAAAAAAATCAAAAAAGCCCCCCAAAGCATTTTTTCAAACAAATACTCTGTGACCTGTTGGGAGAAGGGTCATGTGTAGTGATATTTGGGGCCATGAGCACAGCCCCCTTCAGAATAGATCACTGGGATATGGTAGGGGTACAATGACCACTTCAGTGACATGCGCAGAGTGTGATAATTGAACCAACAACAGCAGCTGTACCAGTGGCAACTCCACATTGAGGTAACACCCAGACTCAGCGGAGGGTGAAGGTGGTGGCAGTGGCAGTACCTTGCGGGGGGAGGGATGTGGCACAGGCAACCTCTGTAGCTGATGCCATCGTCTTCAGCTGGCACATCACAGTGGAACGGACGGCTCCCCTGGATGGCGGCAGCAGCATCCTGGGTGGCAGGTGCAACCACATCATGGCAGCATCTGGAGCTTTTGAGTGGGCACCAGACCCCTTAGCAGCAGGGCTGATGGGAAAGCCCAGGAGGGCATGCTCTTGGCACTGCCCTTAGGAGGCCACTAACCCCCAAACTCCTCAAGCAGGGGACTCTGCCACACGCACCCCAGGGAAGAAAATCCCAACAGCTGACACACAGAACCCAGGAGTGGTGTTTTCACCAGCATTCGGGAACACTTCAGTGGATCCATAGGAACAGTAGGAGGACATCTTGGTGACAGTTGCAGACCCCATAATGTGGAGGGGCAAGAGCCAAAGAAAGACTCTTTGTTTTTGTTAACAGGACTCCAGTGTGGACTGAGAAAACATGGATTAGCATCATGCAGGCATCACCTGTGGTCCTTAAGCAGATTCACGTCTTGGTCTGCTCTCCCCAGCACAGCAGGGAGGAAACCTGAAAAGGCCATTAGGTTCTGCTTACAAGAAGCATTGGCCAAGGTTAGAAGGTGGAAAGAAAGTGGAAGCTGTTCTCCTACCTCCATCAGTGGTTAATTATTGGAGAATCCAGGGATACAGTTCCTCCTGGGGTGGCAGCCACTTTCTGCATTTTCTGGGTTCTGGGTAATATCATTCCACCTTCATTTTCCTTCCCTAGCCCTTTGAATAATTTTGTGACCTAATTCCTACCTTAAATACTCCTTTGCCTAAATATTTACAGCAGTTTTTCTTCTAGCTGATGCACACCCACACCTTCTATTTCTATAATGGTTTATGGTTCCTAAAAAGCTTTTGAATTGTCTCATTGAAATTCCAATAGCATTTCCTAAGTCTCAGTTTTTTCATGTATAAAATGGGAGCAAAGAAACCCCATTTACAGGGTTACTGACAGAGTTAAGTAAGGATTAATCCTAGCTCAGGGTTTAGCCCAGATTTTAGCCTTGGAGCCCAACTGGCAGAACAAGATCACCCCTAGTACTGTGATCACATTAAAAATGAAGACTAGGGCCATGAAAACAGTCCGGGGGGAAAAACTGAACTGTTTACAAGAATATCAGCTTGACCAAGTAGTTTAAAACTTCTGCTTAATTGTCAGGAATTCAATGTAGAAACACTCACACCATATGATATATGCCTCAGGGATCTGGGGTGGAATGGAAAAGAGCTCATATTGGCAAAGGATGTATTATAACACACACAACATCAAGCTGTGTGTCAGTACAAGCGCCTATGTACCATCTCATGAGGGTACTTTATTGTGGAAATGTCTTGATAAGTTTCTGATCACCAAATACTCACCTTCCATTTTCAAGCAATTGTTATTTCAATGGTTTTGCACTCCAAGAAGTTGTAAGAAAATTGAATTTTGACCTTCAGAAGAGCTGCACCGCAATGATGATCAGCGCCTGCCCGGACCTCTGGGACAGCTGCGCCAAGACCCATGAGCAGCGCCTGCCCAGACCTCCGTGAGACCTGCACCACAACCACGGTTGGCACCTGCCCAGCCCTTGGTAAGAGCTGCCCCGCAACCACAATGGGTGCCTGCCTGGAACTCCAGAAGAGCTGCACCACCACCTGCAACCAGCGCCCGCCGGGCCTCTGCATGCCCTGACCAGGAAATGCAGGAGCCGTGCAACCCGGCATCCTCCCTCCCTTACCCTCCCTGCCTCCACACTGGCCCACTAGTCGGGCCAGGGACTCTGGTAGCTGCATGCCCTCTGGAGCCCTCCCTGCCTCTGCACAGAGCCCTTCTCCTGGCCAGAGACTACTGGAGCCTTGGGCTCTCTGTGCCAAAGTCACTGGGCGCCAGGCACTCCCAGAACCGTGTGCACCACCACCCCCACCCCCGTTTCTGGATACGGGTGTGTCATACTCCAGAGCTGCTCCCACAACCAGAACTCCCTGGCTGGGGCAGCCCAAGAGGAGCTACACAGGGTCACTCCCTACAAAGATCCAGCAACAATAGAGTGATCCAGTGGGGGTCTAATCTTGGAGAGACACCTCCCCAACTCTGAGGATGGCCAGAAGCAATGGTGAAAAACAATCGTGAGGTGAAATCAACAGAAAAACTCTGGCAATATGAATAATAAGACTAGATCAACTCCCCCAAGGATCAATGGGGCAGACACAGCACAAGATCCCATGCACAAACAATTAGCTGAGATGTCAGAAATCGAATTCAGAATCTGGATAGCAAATAAGATCGAATTAGAATTCCAAGCAGTAACCCAAAAGCTATCTCAAGAATTCAATGAATTCAAAGACCAAATGACCAAAGATTTTGATACATTGAGACAAGAAGTTGCAGCCCTCAAAGATCTGAGAAACACAGTTGAATCCTTCAGTAACAGAATGGAGCAAGCAGAAAAAGGATTTCTGACATTGAAGACAAAGCTTTCGAATGCTCCCAAACTCTCAAAGAGGAAGAGAAATGGCGGACAAAAGCAGATCATTCTCTCAGACAGCTCTGGGATGATTTAAAGAAAACTAATATTCGTCTTATAGGGATCCCCAAAAGCGACAAAGCGGCTTCACAAGGCAGAGTCTCTTCTCCATGAGATTATGAAGGAGAACTTTCCAGACATGCCAAGAGATTCTGAAATTCAGATAGTAGACAGTTTCAGAACTCCAGCACGACTCAACCCAAATAAGACATTCCCCAGACACATAATAATCAATTTCACTAAAGTTAATATGAAGGAGAAAATTCTGAAAGCACCCAGATGAAAGAAAACCATCACCTACAAGGGGAAGAATATTAGAATAACTGCAGATCTCTCTGCTGAAACCTTTCAAGCTAGAAGGGGATGGTCATTGACTTTTTTTTTTTGTAGAGACAGAGTCTCACTTTATGGCCCTTGGTAGAGTGCCATGGCATCACACAGCTCACAGCAACCTCCAACTCCTGGGCTTAAGCGATTCTCTTGCCTCAGCCTCCCAAGTAGCTGGGACTACAGGTGCCTGCCACAACACCCAGCTATTTTTTGGTTGCAGTTCAGCCGGGGCCGGGTTTGAACCCGCCACCCTCTGTATATGGGGCCGGCGCCCTACCGACTGAGCCACAGGTGCCACCCTGTCATCGACTTTTAATCTCCTAAAAGAAAATAACTTTCAACCCAGGATCTTGTACAGAGCTAAACTGAGTTTCATTTATGACGAAGAAATTAAATACTTTAATGACATTCACATGTTGAAGAAATTTGCCATAACTAAACCAGCTCTCCAGTATATTCTCAGAAGTATCCTCCATAAAGACCAGTATAATCCTCCACCACAAAAGTAAATGCACCCAGAAAATTTTGATCGAATTCCAACTTCCACAGTCGCAAAAGGATTAAAAATGTCCACCAGACTCTCAAAAGGCTTATCAATATTCTCAATTAATGTCAATGGTTTGAATTGTCCTCTAAACAGGCACAGGTTGGCTGACTGGATACAAAAACTCAAGCCAGCTATCTGGTGCATACAAGAATCTCATCTTACATTAAAGTACAAATATAAACTCAAGGTGAAGGGATGGTCATCTATATTCCAGGCAAATGGAAAGCAGAAAAAAGCAGGCATTGCAATCCTATTCGCAGACCCAATGGGCTTTAAACCAACCAAAATAAGGAAGGATAGAGATGGACACTTCATATTTGTTAAAGGTAATACTCAATATGATGAGATTTCAATTATTAATATTTATGCACCCAACCAGAATGAGCCTCAATTTATAAGAGAAACTCTAACAGACATGAGCAACTTGATTTCCTCCAGTTCCATAGTAGTTGGAGATTTTAACACCCCTTTAGCAGTGCTGGATAGATCCTCCAAAAAGAAGCTAAGCAAAGAAATTTTAGATTTAAACTTAACCATTCAACATCTGGACTTAACAGACATCTACAAAACATTTCATCCCAATAAATTGAATACACATTATTTTCATCAGCCCACAGAACATACTCCAAAATCGACCACATCCTAGGCCACAAATCTAACCTCGGCAAATTAAAAAAAAAATAGAAATTATTCCTTGCATCATGGAATAAAAATTGAACTCAATAACAACAGGAATCTGCATACCCATAAAAAACATGGAAATTAAATAACCTTATGCTGAAGGATAGATGGGTTATAGACGAGATTAAGAAGGAAATCACCAAATTTTTGGAACAAAACAACAATCAAGACACAAATTATCAGAACTTATCTGGGATACTGCAAAGGCAGTCCAAAGAGGGAAATTTATAGCACTGCAAACCTTCCTCAAGAAAATGGAAAGAGAGGAAGTTAATAACTTAATGGGACATCTCAAGCAACTGGAGAAGGAAGAACATTCCAACCCCAAACCCAGCAGAAGAAAAGAAATAACCAACATCAGAGCAGAATTAAATGAAATTGAAAACAAAAGAATTATACAAAGATCAATAAATCAAAAAGCTGGTTTTTTCAAAAGATCAATATAATAGATAAACCTTTGGCCAACCTAACCAGGAAAAATAGAGTAAAATCTCTAATTTCATCAATCAGAAATGGTAACAATGAAATAACAACAGACCCCTCAGAAATTCAAAAAATCCTTTACGAATACTACAAGAAACTCTACTCTCAGAAATATGAAAATCTGAAAGAAATCGACCAATACCTGGAAGTACGCCACCTACCAAGACTTAGCCAGAATGAAGTGGAAATGTTGAACAGGCCTATATCAAGTTCTGAAATAGCATCAACTACACAAAATCTCTCTAAAAAGAAAAGCCCAGGATCAGATGGCTTTACATCAGAATTCTACCAAACCTTCAATGAAGAACTAGTACCTATATTACTAAACCTCTTCCAAAATATAGAAAAAGAATATTACCCAACACATTCTACAAAGCAAACATCACCTTGATCCCCAAACCAGGAAAAGCCCCAACAAGAAAAGAAAATTATAGACCAATATCACTAATGAATATTGATGCTAAAATACTCAATAAGATCCTAACAAACAGAATCCAACAACACATCAAAAAAATTATACACCAGGACCAAGTGGGATTTATCCCAGGGTCTCAAGGCTGGTTCAATATACGTAAATCTGTAAATGTAATTCAGCACATAAACAAACTAAAAAATAAAGACCGTATGATTCTCTCAACTGACACAGAAAAAGCTTTTGATAATAGGCAGCATCCCTTCATGATCAGAACACTTAAGAAAATTGGTATAGAAGGGACATTTCTTAAACTAATAGAGGCCATCTACAGCAAGCCCACAGCCAATTTCATGTTGAATGGAGTTAAATTGAAATCATTTCCACTTACATCAGGAACCAGGCAAGGTTGCCCATTGTCTCCATTGCTCTTTAACATTGTAATGGAAGTTTTAGCCATTGCAATTAGGGAAGAAAAGGTGATCAAAGGTATCCACATAGGGTCAGAAGAGATCAAACTTTCATTCTTCGTAGATGATACAATTGTATATCTGGAAAACACTAGGGATTCTACTACAAAACTTTTAGAAGTGATCAAGGAATACAGCAATGTCTCAGGCTACAAAATCAACACCCATAAATCTGTAGCCTTTATATATACCAACAATAACCAAGCTGAAAAAACAGTCAAGGACTCTATTACTTTCACAGTAGTGCCAAAGAAGATGAAATATTTGGGAGTATACCTAACAAAGGACGTGAAAGATCTCTAAAAGAGAGCTATGAAACTTTAAGAAAAGAAGTAGCTGAAGAAAAGAAGTAACAAGACCATGTTAACAAATGGAAAAACATACCATGCTCATTGCTGGGAAGAATCAACATTGTTAAAATGTCCATACTACCCAAAGCAATATATAATTTTAATGAAATTCCTATTAAAGCTCCATGTCATATTTTAAAGATCTTGAAAAAACAATACTTCATTTTATATGCAATCAGAAAAAACCTCGAATAGCAAAAACATTACTCAGCAATAAAAACAAAGCAGGAGGAATCATGCTACCAGATCTGAGACTGTACTATAAATTGATAGTGATCACAACAGCATGGTACTGGCACAAAAACAGAGAAGTAGGTGTCTGGAACAGAATAGAGAACCAAGAGATGGATCCAGCTACTTACCATTATTTGATCTTTGACAAGCCAATTAAAAACATTCAGTGGGGAAAAGATTCCCTATTTAACAGATGGTGCTGGGTGAACTGGTTGGCCATCTGTAAAAGACTAAAACTGGACCCACACCTTTCACCATTAACTAAGATAGACTCTCACTGGATTAAATATTTAAACTTAAGACATGAAACTATAAAAATACTAGAAGAGCGTGCAGGGAAAACCCTTGAAGAGATAGGTCTGGGCGAATATTTTATGAGGAGGACCCCCCGGGCAATTGAAGCAGCTTAAAAAATACACTACTGGGACCTGATCAAACTAAAAAGCTTGTACACAGCCAAGAACACAGTAAGTAAAGTAAGCAAACAGCCATCAGAATGGGAGAAGATATTTGCAGGTTATGTTTCCAACAAAGGGTTAATAACCAGAATTCACAGAGAACTCAAACATATAAATAAGAAAAGAACAAGTGATCCCATCGCAGGCTGGGCAAGGGACTTGAAGAGAAACTTCTCTGAAGAAGACAGGTGCACGGCCTACAGACATATGAAAAAATGCTCATCATCTTTAATCATCAGAGAAATGCAAATCAAAACTACTTTGAGATATCATCTAACTCCAGTAAGATTAGCCCATATCACAAAATCCCAAGACCAGAAATGTTGGCGTGGATGTGGAGAAAAGGGAACACTTCTACACTGCTGGTGAGAATGCAAATTAATGCATTCCTTTTGGAAAGATGTTTGGAGAACACTTAGAGATCTAAAAATAGATCTGCCATTCAATCCTATAATTCCTCTACTAGGCATATACCCAGAAGACCAAAAAACCACATCATAACAAAGATATTTGTATCAGAATGTTTATTGCAGCCCAATTCATAATTGCTAAGTCATGGAAAGAGCCCAAGTGCCCATCGATCCATGAACAGATTAATAAATTGTGGTATATGTACACCATGGAATATTATGCAGCCTTAAAGAAAGATGGAAACTTTACCTCTTTCATGTTTACACGGATGGAGCTCGAACATATTCTTCTTAGAAAAGTATCTCAGGAATGGAAGAAAAAGTATCCAATGTACTCCACCCTACTATGAAGCTAATTTATAGCTTTCACATGAAGGCTATAACCCAACTATAGCACAAGAATATGGGGAAAGGGCCAAGGAAGGGGAAGGGAGGGAGGAGGTTAGGATGGTGGGAGGGTAACAGGTGGGGCCATACCTATGGTCCATCTTAGAATGGGTACAGGCGAAACCTACTAAATGCAGAATACAAATGTCTACATACAATAACTAAGAAAATGCCATGAAGGCGTGTTGAACAGTTTGAAGAGAATATTTCAGATTACATATGAAACCAGCACATTGCGCCCCTTGATTGCAGTAATGTACACAGCTATGATTTAACAATAAAAAAATAAATAAAAAGGAAAAAAAAAGAAAATTGAATTTTTATAAGTCAATGATCATGCCCCCACTGGCTTAAATTATAACTTAGAAATTTGCTTTTTAATTCTTGAGTCGTTTTCAACCCTAATACTTAACTGAGAATAGCCCTGCTTGCTCTACCCAGCTGTACCACTTGTAGTTCTTAGCTGAGAAAAATAGAAGGCATTCTATCAGTTCACACAGAAAAAAGAATGTATTAAAGTTATATGAGGTCACTTACAGAAATTCCTGGAGGACTAGAGTTAGGCTGAGCATCCATGCAACATGCAAGCCATTGCTGCAGGACAGCACCGGGAAAAGATATTTCTACCATCACTGGGCACAGATGCTGTGGTTCCCACTGCTGACCCCAGGCTCTGATTACCAGACCTCCACTCCTCCATTCTTGAAAGCTTGATGCTTCGCTACTTAATCTTCCATCATCTGAAAATTGGATTCTGGGAGCCAACTTGTTTCCTCCTATTGTATTCTTTCAAATTATAGTGTCCCACAAGTGCTTCTTGTTGGAGAAGTAGAGATCACATATTTGCATCCTAGCTGCAAGAGAGGTTGGAAAAGGAAGGCTGGTTTTATCTTGAGCAGTGGGGGTAAGGAATTTATATCTTGGGCAATACTCCTCACCCTCAAATAGTGGGTATTCAGAAAGTCCAACAATTATCTTTACACAATCCCTCTGTCAGTGTAAGCAAATGTCTTCAAAGTGTAATTCATTAATAAGAGACTCTAAAGCAACTACCATGAAACCAGAAATGTGTTCGATTCTTCCTAGAGATTTACGTGTGTAGACAAAACAGTTTCATCCACGACTTCAGGGCGCTTACACTTTAGTTGAAAAAATAGTCAACAAGATGTTAACTAGGTACTGTGGTTTAAAGGTGTCCCCTCAAAAATTGGTGTTGAAATTTAATTCCTAGTGTAGTGTTTTTAAGAGATGGGGCCTTTGGGGAAGCAATTAAGCTATGAATGGATTAGTGCCTTTTTGTTCCAAAAAGGAACTAGGCCCTTTTTGTTCTTCTGCCATGTGAGGACACAGTATTTGTCCCCCTTTGGAGAACATAGCAACAAGGTACCCTCCTAGAAGAAGAGAGAGCAGCCCTCACCTTAACCTTGGACTTACCAACCTTCAAAATAGTGAGAAAAAAAAAATTCTCTTCTTCATAAGTTGTCCATTCTCAGGTATTTAATTACAGCACCAGGAAAGGACTAAGCCACTAAGGATGTTAATTCACAATAGAGTAGACTGAACATTTAGGAGGGCAATATGCAGAGAAATTTGGGGTCTCCAGATTTGCAAATATGGATAAAGTATTCACTGAGAATCACATGGTTCCTGCTCACATCCTTAATGCCTTTTCAGTTTTCACTTATGGTTTCTTTCTAATTTGTTGCTATTTGTATTCAAAGACACAGTGTTTGTTTCATTAATTAAGAATACATAAAAAAATCAGGCGGTGCCCGTGGCTCAGCGAGTAGGGAGCCAGCCCCATATACCAAGGGTGGCAGGTTCGAACCTGGCCCCTGCCAAACTGAAAAAAAAAAAAAAAAAGAATACATGGGGCGGCGCCTGTGGCTCAGTGAGTAGGGCGCCAGCCCCATATACTGAGGGTGGCGGGTTCAAACCCAGCCCCTGGCAAAACTGCAAGAAAAAAAAATAGAGCCAGGCATTGTGGCGGGCACCTGTGGTCCCAGTTACTAGGGAGGCTGAGACTAGAGAATCACCTTAGCCCAAGATCTGGAGGTTGCTGTGAGGCCACAGCACTCTACCAAGGGTGACAAAGTGAGACTCTGTCTCAAAAAAAAAGAAAAAAAGAATACATGAAACAATGACCAGAGATCAACAAAGGCAAGTTAAGGGGAGAATGTTGGGGGATCAGCTGGGCTTATATAGGGTCAAATAACTATGCTTAAAAGATTCATGCAAGAAGGTTGAAGTAGATTCAATAGAAGAAGCAAAAAATCCAAATTCCTTTCCACGGATTAGAAAACACTAGATTATCTCATCCTTATCGATTCTCTGACCTCATCTATATTATTCTCCTTTCATACACTATGCTTCAGCCGTCCTGGACTGTCCTCTGCTCCATGAATACAACAAGTTTACCTGCCTCAGGGCCTTAGCACTTGCTGTTCCCTCCACCTGGAATAATACCTCCCCTGACTTTGCATAGCTGGTTCCTTCTCTTATTCAGATCTCAGATCAAATAACATCTTCTCATAATAGCCTTCCTTGGACACTCAGGCCAGTGGCCACTCCCATTGTTCCCCAGTGGTCAATCTACCTCTAAGTCATATTGATTCTTTATAATGTCCCTTGACTCCTTATTTGTCCTTTGACTCCATATTGTTAATTATGGCATCTTTGGTTAGACCCTAGTGACATATTGTCTGGAATATGTTAAATTCCTAATTAGTTTCCCTGACTTTAGTTTCTCCTTCTCCCAATTCATTTAACACAGTGCTTGCCAGATTCTTACAATGACCGGGCTACAGCAGATCTAATATATGGTCATCAAGCAGATGTTAAGCACCTGCTCTTTCCATCCCTAACTCTATCTCTGCAGATCAGTTTGCATACATGATGGTTCCCTATTCAATAAATGGTGTTGGAAGAACTGGATGTCTATATGTAAAAGACTGAAACTGGACCCACACCTTTCCCCACTCACAAAAATTGATTCAAGATGGATAAAGGACTTAAATTTAAGGCATGAAACAATAAAAATCCTCCAAGAAAGCATAGGAAAAACACTGGAAGATATTGGCCTGGGGGAAGACTTCATGAAGAAGACTGCCATGGCAATTGCAACAACAACAAAAATAAACAAATGGGACTTCATTAAACTGAAAAGCTTCTGTACAGCTAAGGAGACAACAACCAAAGCAAAGAGACAACCTACACAATGGAAAGGATATCTGCATATTTTTAATCAGATGAAAGCTTGATAACTAGGATCTACAGAGAACTCAAATTAATCCACATGAAAAAAGCCAACAATCCCATATATCAATGGGCAAGAGACATGAATAGAACCTTCTCTAAAGAAGACAGACGAATGGCTAACAAACATATGAAAAAATGTTCATCATCTCTATCTATTAGAGAAATGCAAATCAAAACCACCCTGAGATACCATCTAACCCCAGTGAGAATGGCCCACATCACAAAATCTCAAAACTGCAGATGCTGGCGTGGATGTGGAGAGAAGGGAACACTTTTACACTGCTGGTGGGACTGCAAACGAGTACAACCTTTCTGGAAGGAAGTATGGAGAAACCTCAAAGCACTCAAGCTAGACCTCCCATTTGATCCTGCAATCCCATTACTGGGCATCTACCCAGAAGGAAAAAAATCCTTTTATCATAAGGACACTTGTACTAGACTGTTTATTGCAGCTCTCAATTTACAATCGCCAAAATGTGGAAACAGCCTAAATGCCCACTGACCCAGGAATGGATTAACAAGCTGTGGTATGTGTATACCATGGAATACTATTCAGCTATTAAAAAAAATGGAGACTTTACATCCTTCGTATTAATCTGGATGGAAGTGGAAGTCATTATTCTTAGTAAAGCATCACAAGAATGGAGAAGCATGAATCCTATGTACTCAATTTTGATATGAGGACAATTAACGACAATTAAGGTCACGGTGGGGGTGGGGGAAGGGGAAAGCAGAGCGAGAAAGAAGGAGGGAGGGGTGGGGAAAGGAAGAGCAGAGAGAGGGAAGGAGGGAGGGGGATGGGACCTTGGTGTGTGCCACACCTTTTGGGGGCAAGACACAATTGCAAGAGGGACTTAACCTAAAAATTGCAATCAATGTAACCTGGCTTATTGTACCCTCAATGAATCCCCAACAATAAAAAAATTAAAAAAAAAAAAAAAAAAAACTCAGAACATTTTCCTCCCACCTTTGATGAAACCCTTGCAATCTCTCCTAATTCCCTGCAGGAAGAAATTCCCACTTTTCAGCATGGCCTGGCATGCCTGACTTGCCTGACCTGTCTGCCTACTTTTCGCCTCTTCCCAAAGTGTCAAGCTGTTTTATTTCTCAGTGCCAATCACGTAAGCTCTTCTATTCTGTCAGATGAGACTATGCCCATCCCGTTTTTTTCTTTACTAACTTCTACATGTTCTAAATTTAGCTCATTCAGGCCAGGCACAGTGGCTTACGTAATTCCAGCACGTTGGGAGACTGAGGTGGGAGGACTACTTGAGGCTCGAAGTTCAAGATCAGCCAGAATAACATAGCAAGATTCCATCTCCAAAAAAAAAAAATATAAAGGTGTAGTTCTTTCACTTTTTTCTATAACTATTGAGGATCTAATGATGCTGGAGGCAGCATGCTGGCGGATAATTCCTGTGATGTGTCCTTGGCCGTCCCTTCCTCCCTTGCAATCCACCTGCCCTTTGAGTCTGGCTCTCCAGACATCTCGTCATTTCTATGGTCTGTTTCACATTCTTTTGACACATTCACTTTCCACTCAAGTCAGCCAGTTTTGATTTCTATTGTTTCCAATAAGATTCAGAAACCATGATCTCAGCACAGAGAGGTAAAAACAAAAATGCAAGATAAAACATCCAAGATTTTTATTTGTTACTGGAAGAATTTGAAGTTGTGGTGGAAATAAAGATGTAAGCTTTCTTCCAAGTAGATAGTAGTTGCAACTACACTTTAAAAGGCTCTAAGGAAGAAATGGCTGCATTCCAGATGAAAGCTTATAAAAATCAGCTGGAATAATAATAAGACGCCAGCCCATCCCTGCTCCATCCTGCTCCAATACTCCTGTTACTCCTATATAGCTTAAATCAGAGCATAATAGACAAGTCATTATGTAGAACAGATGCTGATATATATGCCCAGGAAATAGCTGTGCTTTAATTCAAAGTAATAGGAGGCCCTCCAGCCATAAAAGCTACGCTGAGATACAGAAGTTATAAGAGGGAAACAACTACAGAGCTTAGAAATAAATTTCTTTCTTTGAAAAAAAAAAAGTACTTAACTGATGTAGCATGTGATGGGACATATCCTCCAGGATTTAATAAAGTTCAGCTTATCTGAATCAAATTGTGAGGCCATTTGCAAAATCGAGTTACTAGATAGTGTTTTTAAAAATGACTCATGTTATCAGGAAGTGCTATAGCACAAATGATTGTCTGTGGCATCCCTGAAGGGTATTATGCCTGTCATGGAGCAAAAGCTCCTGGAAAACCTCTCACATGTTATAAAATCTGGGTCCGTGATGACTGCCTCTTGCAGCAGGGAAAAGAAGAAATTGTGCCAACATAATAAAAAAAGCAGGTAGAGAAGGGTTATAACCCCAGAATCTGGCTACTTCTCAACACTCTCAGATCCATCTCACATTGGAGTTTCTGCAAGGGGAAGACTCCTCTCTGTTAAAGAAAAAGAAGCAGAGGCCACAGTTCAGATATACCCCAAGGCCATTCACCCGTAGCCATATAATCAAGCCTAAATCATCCTAATCTCCCTGAAATGGCTCTCTCTAGTCATAAACACAAACCATAAACTTAGCATCCATGTCAGCATGATTCAGTAAAATTAAACCAATTAGCTATAAACAAATCAGCATAAAGAGCTGTTTGTTCTAAAAAGAATGATAATGTGTAACAGCCAATCACCAAAAAGGTCGATGTGGATATAATTCCTTTTTCATGGCGTATACACCGTGCTATCACTGCTGTAAGGCAAGCTTCTTCCTACCTGGCTTGAAGTCCCCTGGACTGCGATCTGTACTTTCTCTTATCATAAGGCAATAAGCTTCGAAATTTGACAATTTGGTCCAATTTCTTTTTTCTTTTCTTTTCTTTTTTTTTTT